>NC_138291.1:94971250-97550000 GCF_965601325.2 Salmo salar
CCGGGCTGCAGGCCATCGCTGAAGACTCCGGGCTGCAGGCCGTCGCTGAAGACTCCTGGCTGCAGGCCGTATCAGGAGGTTCCGGGCTGCTGGCCGTATCAGGAGTTTCCGGGTTGCAGGCCGTATCAGGAGTTTCCAGGCTGCAGGCCGTATCAGGGGGTTCCGGGCTGCAGGCCGTATCAGGAGGTTCCGGGCTGCAGGCCGTATCAGGAGGTTCCGGGCTGCAGGCCGTCTCAGGAGGTTCCGGGCTGCAGGCCGTCTCAGGAGGTTCCGGACCAGGACACCCGGACTGGGCAGGCGCACTGGAGGCCTGATGCGTGGGGGTGGCACAGGTGGCACCAGACTGGTGACACGCACCTCAGGGCAAGTGCGAGGAGCAGGCACAGGACGTACCAGGCTGGATAGACCACTGGATGCCGGGTATGTGGGGCAGGCACAGGATATGCTGGGCCGTGGAGACGAACCGGAGGTCTTGAGCGCATAGCTGGCACAACCCGTTTTGGCTGGATGCTTATTTTCACCCGGCAAACGCGGGGAGCTGGCACAAGACGAACTGGGCTGTGATCTCCAATTAGAGACAACGAGGACCAGCTGCCTCTAATTGGAGATCATCCCAAACAAAACCCCAACATAGAAATACAAAGCTAGAACCTAAACATAGAAATAGAAAACATAGAAAAATAAACCCTGTCACGCCCTGACCTACTCTACCATAGAAAATAACATCTTTCTATGGTCAGGATGTGACAATCATCTAAGGTAAGTGATTCATTTTATTGCTATTTCTAACTTTTGTTACTCCTCTACTTGGCTGGTTACTGTTTGTAATGTTTTGTGTGCTGGGCGCTGTCCTCAGATAATCGCATGGCATGCTTTCGCCATAAAGCCTTTTTGAAATCTGACACAACGGTTGGATTAAAAAGAAGTTAATCTTTAAACCGATGTATAACACTTGTATGTTTTATGAATTTTTATTATGAGTATTTCTGTTTTTGAATTTGGCGCTCTGCAATTTCACCGGATGTTGGCCAGGTGGGACGGTAGCGTCCCACACCCCCTAGCGAGGTTAAACCATTTGTCAGCCGTGTAGCCATCTCTGCACGTTGTCTGGTCTAACGGCCTATAGAATTGTAGCATTCCGTCCCGGGGTTCTCTGACTTAATGTACATTTTGTAGGAAGTGGGTTTTATACTGTGAGGAAGAAGGGGGTCTTCCATGACGCCGACGTAATGTCTGTGCTCACGTGGGTGTGGTCACTAACTAGCTCAATACTTCACATGTAAGACAATTCTCTCATTTTAAAGGTTAAGATCACATTACATAATTTTACAAATAGTTTCATCTGTAATCATTGATTTTATCCAACAATCAGGTAGAAAACTAATAACTGAGAAATATATACTTCCAGAGCTATAGTTATCTTGTCCTACTGCCCTTCCCTGATGTCACAGAATTAAACAACTTCGACAGGATTATTCTTTAATTACCCACGGACCATTCTCACATTCTCAAAAATTCTTTAACTTCCCTGGGCTAGGTGGGACGCAAGCGTCCCACCTAGTCAACAGCCAGTGGAATCGCGTGGCGCGAAATACAAATACTTCAAAAATTCTATAACTTCAATTAGCCCCAACAGGTTTTAAACCTCAAATTATAGGAATTACGAGTTTGGTAAGAGAAGAATGTTGTCACGTGCGCTCCCTCTCTGGCCTCTAGGTCACCAGGCTGTTTGTTATGGTGCACACCTGTCACCAGCGTTATGCACAACTGCGCATAATGACACTCACCTGGACTGCATCACCTCCTTGATTACCTGCCCTATGTATGTCACTCCCTTTGGTTTCTTCCGGAGTCGTCATTGATCCATGTTTGTACGCTGTTCGTGTTTCTTGTTTAGTTCATTTATTATTAAATGTAATCACGCCCTGAACTTGCTTCCCGACTCTCAGTGTACATCCTACAGCTACAGCATACAATGACATTCTAGATGATTCTGTGCTTCCAACATTGTGGCAACAGTTTGTGGAAGGCCCTTTCTTGTTTCAGCATGACAATGCTCCCTTGCACAAAGCGAGGTTCATACAGAAATAGTTTTTAGAGATCGGTGTGGAAGAACTGGACTGGCTTGCAGAGATCCCTGACCTCAACCCCATCAAACACCTTTGGGATGAATTGGAACGTCGACTAGTAGCCAGGCCTAATTGACAAACCTCAGTGCCTGACATCGCTAATGCTCATGGCTGAATGGAAGCAAGTCCCCACAGCAATGTTCCAACATCTAGTGGAAAGCCTTCCCAGAAGAGTGGAGGCTGTTATATCAGCAAAGTGGGGACCAACTCCATATTAATGCCCATGATTTTGGAATGAGATTTTCGACAAGCATGTGTCCACATACTTTTGGTCATGTAGTGTAAGTCAGGCATGGATTCGCCATGTCATAAGGTTTTTCCCCCGAATATTTACTACAATTTCGATGAGAGCCTATGGCCAAATGCACAAGACAGGCTTGATGCAAACTAGTGCCTGCTAAACATGTTTTTCAAATTTCTTTAATTTGATTACATTGTGAAAGATGTCTTCAATGATCACACCTTTCATCACACATGGGATAGAAATGATGAAAAAGGATGTTCAGTCAATTTTTAATGGGTAGTGGAAGTGTATTGCCTAATGTGAAAACAGTGTAATGTACTGTAGTTTACAGTGCTGTAGCATACTACATTTAAAGGGCAATTTTGAAACATGTATCTTAAATTGTTGCTATTAGATTAACTGGTTGTTAATTAAACTACATTGAGAAGATATCATTATGCTGTGTTTTGGTGATTAAATCAATGTACTACTGTTCTGCCTGCGGCTATGGAACCCTGACCTGTTCACCGGACGTGCTACCTGTCCCATACCTGCTGTTTTCAACTCTCTAGAGACAGCAGGAGCGGTAGAGATACTCTCAATGATCAGCTATGAAAAGCCAACTGACATTTACTCTTGAGGTGCTGACTTGTTACACCCTCGACAACTGTGATTATTATTATTTGACCATGCTGGTCATTTATGAACATTTGAACATCTTGGCCATGTTCTGTTATAATCTCCACCCGGCACAGCCAGAAGAGGACTGGCCACCCCTCATAGCCTGGTTCCTCTCTAGGTTTCTTCCTAGGTTTTGGCCTTTCTAGGGAGTTTATCCTAGTCACTGTGCTTCTACACCTGCATTGCTTGCTGTTTGGGGTTTTAGGCTGGGTTTCTGTACAGCACTTTGAGAAATCAGCTGATGTAAGAAGGGCTATATAAATACATTTGATTTGATTTTATACTCATTATATTTCACAGTAAACTTACATGTTGTATCAATGGTGTGTGCTGAAACAAAAGCAATGCTCAATGAAAGGTTTTGAATGTAAGACTGGCTGTGTTACAAGTGTTACCTGTTTGGAGTGTTGTTTTGAAAATTCAACACATACGTGTGAAAAAAGTTACCAAAGCGAGGAAACAAAATCTGTAATTTTGTTACAAACGTGCCTTTTTAGGGAACCACCCCAGTGACAAAGCCGTTAGTTCCTTTTAGGGGGCAAAAATGTATCATTCTACCTTATGGTGGGTATTAAAGGTATTGAAGGTACACAAAATATGTTTGTACCCTGGGAAACAGAACTCTACCTTCAAATTGTACCAATTTGTTTGAGAGTGAGAGTATGATGATTATACCTTTATATTCAACATATGGGGTACAAAAAATGTACCATTATTTTTTATTTATTTTATTTCACCTTTATTTAACCAGGTAGACTAGTTGAGAACAAGTTCTCATTTGCAACTGCGACCTGGCCAAGATAAAGCATAGCAATTCGACACATACAACAACACAGAGTTACACATGGAATAAACAAAACATACAGTCAATAATACAGTAGAACAAAAGAAAACAAAAAGGCTATATACAGTGAGTGCAAATGAGGTGAGGTAAGGTAAGGCAATAAATAGGCCATGGTGGCGAAGTAATTACAATATAGCAATTAAACACTGGAATGGTAGATGTGCAGAAGATGAATGTGCAAGTAGAGATACTGGGGTGCAAAGGAGCAAGATAGGCCACACAAACGCACAGGCCACACAGGCCACACAAAAGCTTCACACCGCACTCTAACCTGGTGGTCCCAGCGCGCACGACCCACGTGGAGTTCCAGGTCTCTGGCAGCCTCTGGAACTGCCGGTCTGCAGCCAACAAGGCAGAGTTCATCTCAGCCTATGCTACCCTCCAGTCCCTCGACTTCTTGGCGCTGACGGAAACATGGATTACCACAGAAAACACTGCTGCTCCTACTGCTCTCTCCTCGTCTGACCACGTGTTCTCGCATACCCCGAGAGCATCTGGTCAGCGGGGTGGCGGGATTTGAATCCTCATCTCTCCCAAGTGGACATTCTCTCTTTCTCCCCTGACCCATCTGTCTATCTCCTCCTTTGAATTCCATGCTGTCACAATCACTAGCCCATTCAAGCTTAACCTGTTTGGGCTAGGGGGCAGTATTGAGAATTTTGGAAAAAATATGTGCCCATATTTAACTGCCTCCTACACCAACTCAGAAGCTAGAATATGCATATTATTGTTCAGGTTTGGATAGAAAATACCCTAAAGTTTCTAAAACTGTTTGAATGGTGTCTGTGAGTATAACAGAACTCCTATGGCAGGCAAAAACCTGACAAGGTTTCATGCAGGAAGTGGCCTGTTTGACAAGGAGTCGTGCGTCTTGCATCTGTTTATTGAAGAGTAAGGATCTTAGCTGTAACGTGACAATTCCCAGGGCTCCAATAGGCTCTCAGAAGCCGGGAAAATCATGAAGGTTGACGAGGCAGCCTCAGGCTGAAACAGATTATCGCCTTATTCAAGTGTCCCATTAGGTGACAATGGAATGAGGCGCGTGCGCGATTAGCCCCCCGTGGAGTATTTTCATTAGGCTGTTTAGTTTATTGCAGATTCCCGGTCGGAATATTATCGCTTTTCTACGAGATAAATGGCATAAAAATTGGTTTTAAACAGCGGTTGACATGCTTCGAAGTACGGTAATGGAATATTTTGACATTTTTTGTCACGCCATGCGCCATGCGCACGACCGTGGATTACCATTCTGATAGTGTCTAGAACGCACGAACAAAACGCCGCTATTCGGATATAACGATGGATTATTTTGGACCAAACCTACAGTTGTTATTGAAGTAGAAGTCCTGGGAGTGCATTCTGACGAAGAACAGGAAAGGTAAGAACATTTTTCTTATAGGAAATGTGATTATGGTGAAGGCTAAACTTGCTGGGTGTCTAAATAGCTAGCCGTGATGGCTGGGCTATGTACTTAGAATATTGCAAAATGTGCTTCATCCGAAAAGCTATTTTAAAATCGGACATATCGAGTGCATAGAGGAGTAATGTATCTATAATTCTTAAAATAATTGTTATGCTTTTTGTGAACGTTTATCGTGAGTAATTTAGCAAACTGTTAGTAAATTCCCCGGAAGTTTGCGGGGGGTATGCTTTTTCTGAACGTCACATGCTAATGTAAAAAGCAGTTTTTTGATATAAATATGAACTTGATTGAACAGACATGCATGTATTGTATAACATAATGTCCTAGGTGTGTCATCTGATGAAGATCATAAAAGGTTAGTGCTGCATTTAGCTGTGGTTTGGGTTTTTGGTGACATTATATGCTAGCTTGAAAAATGGGTGTCTGATTATTTCTGGCTGGGCACTCTCCTGACATAATCTAATGTTTTGCTTTCGTTGTAAAGCCTTTTTGAAATCGGACAGTGTGGTTAGATAAACGAGAGTCTTGTCTTTAAATAGCTGTAAAATAGTCATATGTTTGAGAAATTGAAGTAATAGTATTTCAAACGATTCAAAAATCGCGCCACTGGATACAGGTGGCTGTTACGTAGGTGGGACGAATTCGTCCCGCCTAGCCCATAGAGGTTAACATCCTTATCATTTATCGTCCTCCAGGTTCCCTTGGAGAGTTCATCAATGAGCTTGACGCCTTGATAAGTTCCTTTCCTGAGGATGGCTCACCCCTCACAATTTTGGGTGACTTTAACCTCCCGACATCTACCTTTGACTCATTTCTCTCTGCCTCCTTCTTTCCACTTCTCTCCTCTTTTGGCCTCACCCTCTCACCGTCCCCCCTACTCACAAGGCAGGCAATACGCTTGACCTCAACTTTACTAGATGCTGTTCTTCTACCAATCTCACTGCAACTCCCCTCCAAGTCTCCGACCACTACCTTGTATCCTTTTCCCTCTCGCTCTCCTCCAACACTACTCACTCTGCCCCTACTCAGATGGTATTGCGCCGTCGCAACCTTCGCTCTCTCTCTCTCCTGCTACTCTCTCCTCTTCCATCCTATCATCTCTTCCCTCTGCTCAATCCTTCTCCAACCAATCTCCTGATTCTGCCTCCTCAACCCTCCTCTCCTCCCTTTCTGCATCCTTTGACTCTCTATGTCCCCTATCCTCCCGGCCGGCTCGGTCCTCCCCTTGTGCTCCGTGGCTTGACGACTCATTGCGAGCTCACAGAACAGGGCTCCGGGCAGCCGAGCGGAAATTGAGGAAAACTAGCCTCCCTGCGGACCTGGCATCTTTTCACTCCCTCCTCTCCACATTTTCTTCCTCTATTTCTGCTGCTAAAGCCACTTTCTACCACTCTAAATTCCAAGCATCTGCCTCTAACCTTAGGAAGCTCTTTGCCACCTTCTCATCCCTCCTGAATCATCCTCCCCCTCCCCCACTCCTCCCTCTCTGCGGACGACTTTGTCAACCATTTTGAAAAGAAGGTTGACGACATCCGATCCTCGTTTGTTAAGTCAAACAACACCGCTGGTCCTCCTCACATTGCCCTACCCTATGCTTTGACCTCTTTCTCCCCTCTCTTTCCAGATGAAATCTTGCAACTTGTGACGGCCAGCCGCCCAACAACCTGCCTGCTTGACCCTATCCCCTCCTCTCTTCTCCAGACCATTTCCGGAGAACTTCTCCCTTACCTCACCTCGCTCATCAACTCATCCTTGACCGCTGGCTACTTCCCTTCCGTCTTCAAGAGAGCGAGAGTTGCACCCCTTCTCAAAAAACCTACACTCGATCCCTCCGATGTCAACAACTACAGACCAGTATCCCTTCTTTCTTTCCTCTCCAAAACTCTTGAGCGTGCCGTCCTTGGCCAGCTCTCTTGCTATCTCTCTCAGAATGACCTTCTTGATCCAAATCAGTCAGGTTTCAAGACTGGTCATTCAACTGAGACTGCTCTTCTCTGTGTCAGGAAGGCTCTCCGCACTGCTAAAGCTAACTCTCTCTCCTCTGCTCTCATCCTTCTAGACCTATCTGCTGCCTTTGATACTGTGAACCATCAGATCCTCCTCTCCACCCTCTCCGAGTTGGGCATCTCCGGCGCGGCTCACTCTTGGATTGCGTCCTACCTGACAGGTTGCTCCTACCAGGTGGCATGGCAAGAATCTGTCTCCACACCATGTGCTCTCACCACTGGTGTCCCCCAGGGCTCAGTTCTAGGCCCTCTCCTATTCTCGCTATACACCAAGTCACTTGGCTCTGTCATATCCTCACATGGTCTCTCCTATCATTGCGACGCAGATGACAAACAATTAATCTTCTCCTTTCCCCCTTCTGATAACCAGGTGGTGAATCGCATCTCTGCATGTCTGGCAGACATATCAGTGTGGATGACGGATCACCACCTCAAGCTGAACCTCGGCAAGATGGAGCTGCTCTTCCTCCCGGGGAAGGACTGCCCGTTCCATGATCTCGCCATCACGGTTGACAACTCCATTGTGTCCTCCTCCCAGAGTGCTAAGAGCCTTGGCGTGACCCTGGACAACACCCTGTCGTTCTCCGCTAACATCAAGGCGGTGACCCGATTCTGTAGGTTCATGCTCTACACCATTCGCAGAGTACAACCCTGCCTCACACAGGAAGCGGCGCAGGCCCTAATCCAGGCACTTGTCATCTCCCGTCTGGATTACTGCAACTCGCTGTTGGCGGGGCTCCCTGCCTGTGCCATCAAACCCCTACAACTCATCCAGAACTCCCCAGCCCGTCTGGTGTTCAACCTTCCCAAGTTCTCTCACGTCACCCCGCTCCTCCACACACTCCACTGGCTTCCAGTTTAAGCTCGCATCTGCTACAAGACCATGGTGCTTGCCTACGGAGCTGTGAGGGGAACGGCACCTCCGTACCTTCAGGCTCTGATCAGTCCCTACACCCAAAGAAGGGCACTGCGTTCATCCACCACTGGCCTGCTCGCCTCCCTACCTCTGCGGAAGCACAGTTCTCGCTCAGCCCAGTCAAAACTGTAAGCTGCTCTGGCACCCAAATGGTGGAACAAGCTCCCTCACGACGCCAGGACAGCGGAGTCAATCACCACCTTCCGGAGACACCTGAAACCCCACCTCTTTAAGGAATACCTGGGATAGGATTAAGTAAACCTTCGAACCCCCCCTTCCCTCCACCCCAAAAAAGATATAGATGTACTATTGTAAAGTGGTTGTTCCACCGGATATCATAAGGTGAATGCACCAATTTGTAAGTCGCTCTGGATAAGAGAGTCTGCTAAATGACGTAAATGTAAATGTAAAATAAATACAGTATGGGGATGAGGTAGGTAGATAGATGGGCTGTTTACAGATGGGCTATGTACAGGTGCAGTGATCTGTGAGCTGCTCTGACAGCTGGTGCTTAAAGCTAGTGAGGGAGATATGAGTCTCCAGCTTTAGAGATTTTTGCAGTTCATTCCAGTCAGTGGCAGCAGAGAACTGGAAGGAAAGACAGCTACAGCTGGGATGGCGGGAGGAGTAGTGTGTCCCTGTGTTCCTGTTCAGGCTATGGGGCCCATCATCATTATTCTTTATCCGCACATGTACCCTAAAAGGTACCAAACAGTCCCATTTGAGATTATAATATAATGTGTACCTCTGAAGGTACAATGTGTATTTTTATATTTTTGTGCATGTGTCTGTGCGTGTGTGTTTGCGTACGTGTCTGTGTGTGTGTGCATGTGTCTGTGCGTGTGTGCGTGCATGCATCTGTGCATGCGTCTGTGTGTGTGTGTGTGTGTGTGTGTGTGTGTGTGTGTGTGTGTGCGTGTGTACGTGCATGCATCTGTGCGTGTGTGCGTGCATGTGTCTGTGCGTGTGTGCGTGCATGTGTCTGTGCGTAGGTGCGTACAAAGAAACATGATCTCCATACTTCATACTCAAAGACGAGATACATGCATTATATTTAGGACCCTGGGATCGGTTTACATGGTGTGTGACATATTATTGTGACAATAACACACCACGTCATTTGCCCATTGAAATGAGAATATTAAAGGCAAAAAGTTGCTAGGGTAAATGGTTGTTGGTAGCATGTTGCTAGGGTAATGGTTGTTGGTATCAGGTTGCTAGGGGAAATGGTTGTTGGCATTAGAATGTCACTTATTGGACTTCTGTAGCTATGATCAAGGCCAAGACATGAGATTGAAGCCCTCCTCCTAACTCTAGAGGATAATGGATGATTAATTTGTGTAGGAATGGACATGGATAAAGCTTGATCTCTTTATCTACAGGAAAGGTTCTGTTACCAAGTACTTCTGCAGTGAATGGACACTAGAGCAGCTACTTTAGAGCAGAGCTCTGAGCTCACTTCAACTACATATAGCTCTTTTCTTATTCTCCCACTCTTTAATTATCCACTTCTCTTCAGAGCGTTTCTGAACTTTACATTCCCTTCTTCATTTTACAGACTGAAAAGAGAGAGAGATGGATAGAGAGATAGTTTTAGCTATTGAGCGAGAAAAGACAAAGCAAGAGAGAGAAAAAGAGAGTGAAAGAGAGAGTTACAGCGAGAGAGAGTGAAATAATTTACGTTGGTGACTTTCATTTGTCCTGTCAGTTAATTTGCATAGGCTAAATTTTACAACACTGTTAATAGCTATCACAGTGGGGATAATTATTCTGGAGGAACTTTATAAAGTGGATGGAAGGAGAGCCACGCATGGTGCTGAACTCCACTGAACAGTCTCTCTCCCGTCTTATTGCTATTATCAGTAGAACTCTGGCTGGGGCTCAACACTGGAGTAAAGGTGTCTTTACCCACACGTGCACATAGTAGCATTTACATTGTGTGTGTGTGTGTGTGTGTGTGTGTGTGTGTGTGTGTGTGTGTGTGTGTGTGTGTGTGTGTGTGTGTGTGTGTGTGTGTGTGTGTGTGTGTGTGTGTGTGTGTGTGTGTGTGTGTGTGTGTGTGTGTGTGTGTGCGTATGTAACTGTTCACATGACTCAGACAGTTGGCTCCAATTAGGATCAAGCCCAGATGAAAGTGCAGTTTTGTTTCGATGCTTCATGATTAGTCTGATAGATAAATTGATGTCAGCTGAAGCTGTTGTTTCTGTCCTTACAGAAAACAGCCATTAAAACCATAGCTCCTCTCCATCAACGTCCCCTCACACACACACACCACCGTCCGCCTCACCCTGACAACTCAGGGCATCAACGCGTTGGGATATTCCTCATCAATCATCAATTACCTCAGATCTTATTTTTTTCAAGTCAAACAAACTTTTGTTGACTTTTACTCACCCCGTTTTCTTTTCTGCTTCAATTAGGGACGCTTCTCTGCGGTGCTGGCAAATTTAACAGTGCAGATGTACGGATCAGCGAGAGAGAGAGAGACAAAGATAGAGAGTGTGACTTCCTACAGCGCGATCCAGGACCGGTGTAAAAACAGGCCTGGTTTGGAGGGAGGGATGGAGGGAGGAGGAGTGTGTCCCTGTGTTCCTGTTCAGGCTATGGGGCCCAGGATGTAACTACTTCATGCTAGAAAAGCCAATTAATCATATCCATCCATCCATCCATCCCTGGAAGCAGGGATCTTATCTAATTTGGCCTTCACATGAGTCTTTCTTTAGAGATGTTAATTTTACATTATTAATAGGAAAAAATCCATACAATTAGCTTTGGTTAGTGGAGATGGAGGAGACTGAAACAAAAATATATTCTTAAAGTACTCTTTCAAAATATCGGTGAATCATGGGTGACTCCATCATTTGTAACAAGTCTCAATACATTTTTTTTGGTAGCATTTCTATGTTGAAGATTGAAAAATAATTTTCTGCATTTTATCCCATATTCCATCCAGTTCTCTTTATTTTTATAATATAATACACTGGATTTTTCTTGAATAAGTTCCTCCATTTCTTTTTGATTTTCCTCTAACTTATTCCGTGCCTCTATGGTACAGTTTTTATTGCTATCTAACTGTACTGTTAGTCCTCTAATTTCCTTTGTTAATTTGGACTCTTTTGATCTAAATTGCATTTGTTTTATAGAGTACTGAAATGCATGGCCTCTAACGGCACATTTAAAAGTGTCCCATACAATCTGCTGTAACTATGTTATGTCGGAAAAAGTCAGTTATAAATTATTCTGTAATAGTTATAAACAAGTTATCATCCAGTAGGCTTTGATTACATTTCTAATATCCTAATGTGTTTTTGTTACATTGGATAAAAGTAGAGACTTTTTGGACATTGGATAAATGTAGAGCGCTAGAAAATTGTATATCATACACTACAGTTTGTATTTTTGTATTTGTATTTATTATGGATCCCCTACCGGTGTGTATGCATCCAGGAACAGGGTTGGAGAGCCCTGTCCTATGGTAATTCTATTTAATGGGGATCCCCATTAGCTGCTGTTTCCTGGGGTCCAGCAAAATTAAGGCAGTTATTCATTTTTTAAAACAGTACAATACATTCAGATTTCACAAAATATTAACCTCTATGGGCTAGGTGGGACGCTTGCGTCCCACCTACTCAACAGCCAGTTGAATCCTGTGGCGCATTATTCAAATACCTTAGATATGCTATTACTTCAATTTTTCAAAAATATGACTATTTTACACCATTTTAAAGATAAGACTCTCATTAATCTAACCACACTGTCCGATTTCAAAAAGGCTTTACAACGAAAGCAAAACATTAGATTATGTCAGCAGAGTACCCAGCCAGAAATAATCAGACACCCATTTTTCAAGCTAGCATATAATGTCACATAAACCCAAACCACAGCTAAATGTAGCACTAACCTTTGATGATCTTCATCAGATGACAACCCTAGGACATTATGTTTTACAATACATGCATGTTTTGTTCAATCAAGTTCATATTTATATCAAAAACCAGCTTTTTACATTAGCATGTGACTAGCATGTGACTAGCATTCCCACCGAACACTGCCGGTGAATTTACTAAATTACTCACGATAAACGTTCACAAAAAGCATAACAATTATTTTAAGAATTATAGATACAGAACTCCTCTATGCACTCGATATGTCCGATTTTAAAATAGCTTTTCGGTGAAAGCACATTTTGCAATATTCTCAGTAGATAGCCCGGCATCACAGGGCTAGCTATTTAGACACCCAGCAAGTTTAGCACTCATCAAAGTCAGATTTACTATAAGAAAAATGTTATTACCTTTGTTGTCTTCGTCAGAATGCACTCCCAGGACTTCTACTTCAATAACAAATGTTGGTTTGGTCCAAAATAATCCATCGTTATATCCAAACAGCGGCGTTTTGTTCGTGCGTTCTAGACACTATCCTAAAGGGTAAATAAGGGTGGCGAGCATGGTGCAATTCGTGACAAAAAATGTCAAAATATTCCATTACCGTACTTCGAAGCATGTCAACCGCTGTTTAAAATAAATTTTTATGCCATTTTTCTCATAAAAAAGCGATAATATTCCGACCGGGAATCTGCTTTTAGGTAAACAGACAAAGGAAAAGAAAGCATTCGGTCGAAGCGGGCACGCGCCTAAGCCCATAGTACTCTGAGTGGCCACTTGCCAAAAGCGATAAAGTGTTTCAGCCAGAGCCTGCCTCGATATCGTTCAACTTTTTCCCGGGCTCTGAGACCCTATGGAAGACGTAGGAAGTGTCACGTTATTGCACAGATCCTGAGTCTTCAATAAAAAGAGCCAAGATGAAACTCTAGTTCTCAGACAGGCCACTTCCTGCTTGAAATCTTCTCAGGTTTTGGCCTGCCATAGGAGTTCTGTTATACTCACAGACACCATTCAAACAGTTTTAGAAACGTTAGGGTGTTTTCTATCCAAAGCCAATAATTATATGCATATTCTAGTTACTGGGCAGGAGTAGTAACCAGATTAAATCGGGTACGTTTTTTATCCAGCCGTGTCAATACTGCCCCCTAGCCCTAACAGGTTTTAAGTGTGTGCCCTCAGGCCCCTACTCTACTACCACCTATCTACAACATAAAATCCATGTGAACGTGTATGTATAGTGCATATGTTATCGTGTGTTTGTATGCATGTGTCTGTTCCTATGTTTGTGTTGCTTCACAGTCCCCACTGTTCCTTAATGTGTATTTTATCTGTTTATTAAATCTAATTTTACTGCTTGCATGGGTAACTTGTTGCAAAATAGAACTCCATGTAGTCATGCCTCTATGTAGTACTGTGCTCCTCCCATAGTCTTTTCTGGACTTGGGTGTGGTGAAGAGACCTCTGGTGGCATGTCTTGTGGGGTATGTATGGGTGTCCGAGCTGTGTGCCAGTATTCAAACAGACAGTTCGGTGAATTCAACATGTCAATACCTCTCACAAATACAAGTAGTGATGAAGTCAATCTCTCCTCCACTTTGAGCCAGGAGAGATTGACATGCATTTTATTAAAGTTAGCTCTCTGTGTACATACAAGGGCCAGCCATGCTTCCCTGTTCTGAGCCAATTGCAATTTCCCTAAGTCCCACTTGTGGCACCTGACCACACGACTGAACAGAAGTCTAGGTGAGACAAAACCAGAGCCTGTAGGACCTACTTTGTTGATAGTGCTGTTAAGAATGCAGAGTAGAGCTTTAGTATGGAGAGACCTCCCCATCTTAGCTACTGTTGTATCAATATTTTTTAACCATGACAGTTTACAATCTAGGGTTATTCCAAGCAGTTTACTCTCCTCAATTTGCTCAATTACCACATTATTTGTTACAAGATTTAGTTGAGGTTTAGGGTTTGGTGAATGATATGTCCTGAATGCAATGCTTTTATTTTTTGAAATATTTAGGACTAACTTATTCCTTGCCACCCATTCTGAAACTAACTGCAGCTCTTTGTTAAGTGTTGCAGACATTTCAGTTGCTATGGTAGCTGATGTGTACACAAAGCCAGTGGCATGTCAAAGCCAGTGGCATGTCATTAGTAAAGATGGAAAAAAGTAAGGGGCCAAGACAGCTGCCCGGGGAATTCCTGATTCTACCTGGATTTTGTTGGTGAGGCTTCCATTAAAGAACACCCTCTGTGTTCTGTAAGACAGGTAACTCTTCATTCACAATATAGCAGTGGGTGTAAAGCCATAACACATATGTTTTTCCAACAACAGACAGTGATGAAGCAAATGCTAAGCTACAGGACTGTTTTGATAGCACAGACTGGAATATGTTCTACGATTCTTCCGATGGCATTGAAGAGTGCACCACATCAGTCACTGGCTTCATCGATAAGTGCATTGATGATGTCGTCCCCACAGTGACTGTACGTACACAAACCACCCAGAAGCTTTGAATTACAGGCAAAATCCACACTGAGCTGAAGGGTAGAGCTGCTACTTTCAAGGAGTGGGACTCTAACCCGGGAGCTTATCCTGTTAGGGATAGGGGGCAGTATTTTCACGGCCGGATAAAAAACGTACACGATTCAGTCTAGTTATTACTCCTGCCCAGAAACTAGATATGCATATAATTAGTCGATTTGGATAGAAAACACCCTAAAGTTTCTAAAACTGTTTGAATGGTGTCTGTGAGTATAACAGAACTCATATGGCAGGCAAAAACCTGAGAAGATTCTATATGGGAAGTGCCCTGTCTGACCATTTCTTGGCCTTCTGTAGCCTCTTTATCGAAAATACAGGATCTCTGCTGTAACGTGAGATTTTCTAAGGCTTTCCTTGGCTCTAGGAAGGCGCCAGAACGTTGAATGATAGCTCTGCAGTCTCTGGGCGAAAAACAGCAGGGGTTTTGGTGAGTGGTCCTTCTGAGAACAATGGCACTGGCGCGCGAGTGCATGTGACGACTCCATGTTTTATTTTCAGTGTTTGAACGGATACAATGTCTCCCGGTTGGAATATTATCGCTATTTTACAAGAAAAATGGCATAAAAATTGATTTTAAACAGCGTTTGACATGCTTCGAAGTACGGTAATGGAATATTTTGATTTTTTTTGTCACGAAACACGTCGGCGCGTCACCCTTCGGGTAGTGACTTGAACACACGAACAAAACGGAGCTATTTGGATATAACTATGGATTATTTGGAACCAAAACAACATTGGTTGTTGAAGTAGAAGTCCTGGGAGTGCATTCTGACGAAGAACATATGTCCTCACATTCCCATAGCCTCATTGCCACACCTTGGCATCTCTATAGCGACCCCAGTTCAGCTGGGATATTCTGCCACACAACACTCCTTCTGTATCTCTGTCCCTTTCCCATCTGTTTGGTTCCCCCTCATTCTCTCACTCTCAACATTATCCTGCATGTGATTTGAATATAAATGTTAAATGTACAGGACACTCCAAAATATTGATATTGAGGTATATTGATTATGGAACAGGGTATCATTTCACAGTGCAAGACTACTGGCTTCTCTTCATGTGTAATACTGTATTTCTGATAAAACTTAAACAACTGAAAGACTTATTTCAAGGCAACTAAATGCATGCTCTTCAACCGATCGCTGCCTGCACCTGCCCGCCCGTCCAGCATCACTACTCTGGACGGTTCTGACTTAGAATATGTGGACAACTACAAATACCTAGGTGTCTGGTTAGACTGTAAACTCTCCTTCCAGACTCATATCAAACATCTCCAAACCAAAGTTAAATCTAGAATTGGCTTCCTATTTCGCAACAAAGCATCTTTCACTCATGCTGCCAAACATACCCTCGTAAAACTGACCATCCTACTGATCCTCGACTTCGGCGATGTCATTTACAAAATAGCCTCCAATACCCTACTCAATAAATTGGATGCAGTCTACCACAGTGCCATCCGTTTTGTCACCAAAGCCCCATATACTACCCACCACTGCGACCTGTACGCTCTCGTTGGCTGGCCCTCGCTTCATTCTCGTCGCCAAACCCACTGGCGCCAGGTCATCTACAAGACCCTGCTAGGTAAAGATTCCCCTTATCTCAGCTCGCTGGTCACCATAGCAGCACCCACCTGTAGCACGCGCTCCAGCAGGTATATCTCTCTGGTCACCCCCAAAGCCAATTCCTCCTTCGGCCGCCTCTCCTTCCAGTTCTCTGCTGCCAATGACTGGAACAAACTACAAAAATCTCTAAAACTGTAAACACTTATCTCCCTCACTAGCTTTAAGCACCAGCTGTCAGAGCAGCTCACATATTACTGCACCTGTACATAGCCCATCTATAATTTAGGCCAAACAACTACCTCTTCCCCTACTGTATTTATTTATTTATTTATTTTGCTCCTTTGCACCCCATTATTTCTATTTCTACTTTGCACTTGCTATATTGTATTTACCTCGCCACCATGGCCTTTTTTGCCTTTACCGCCCTTATCTCACCTCATTTGTTCACTTTGTATATAGACTTATTTTTCTACTATATTATTGACTGTATGTTTGTTTTACTCCATGTGTAACTCTGTGTTGTTATATGTGTCAAACTACTTGCTTTATCTTGGCCAGGTCGCAATTGTAAATGAGAACTTGTTCATAACTTGCCTGCCTGGTTAAATAAAGGTGAAATAAAAAAATAAATAAAAAATATCTATGGAAATAACACAGTGCCTTTTTTCAGAGAGGTCAGACTCCAAGAGGCCAAATGAAAAGCAAACAATGGGGGCTCTAGAGCTGTATGATCTTGGAGGGTCCTGTAGATACAGAAGCTACCACAAGGGAGGCTCTACACCACAGGATCCTTCTCTTGCATCAATAACCAAATACTTCCATCACAGTATGTAAACAGTTAGTAAATTGAAGCCAGAGCCAGATAGAAAGGATTAAATAATGAGTCATATTATTTATATTGTATGTATTCTACTGATAGATCACTCATGTCTTGACAGGATGACAAAAGAAAGGATGAGAGCGGGGAAGAGAGAGAGAGAGAAACATATTGAAGTCAAGGCAGAGCAACCCCACATTAATCAGACATGTGCCATTGGGCTGGTTCTCATTTGAGAAGAGGGAATGTATTTTTTTTTTACTCTCATAGAGAAGATGATGATTGCTGTATAGAACTGTCTGCTGAAACAATAAATAAAATGTAATGTCTTACTCAACGAGAAGATGATGATTGTTGTACAGAACTGTCTGCTGAAACAATAAATAAAATGTCATGTGTTCTTAATCTCAAAGAGAAGATGATGATTGCTGTATAGAACTGTCTGCTGAAACAATAAATAAAATGTAATGTCTTACTCTCAACGAGAAGATGACGATTGTTGTAGAGAACTGTCTGCTGAAACAATAAATATAATGTATGCTGTTTTATGAATTGAACTGACTGTAAAAACTACATGATATTGTACAGGTCACATAGGTAAGATGTGTTTCTACATCTTCTCTTCTATATGAAGCTAGAAGTAGCTTTGTTGTTGTTAAAACTCTGTACCTGGGGCATATCTTATGTAAACAACATCTAGAGGAGGAGACATGGCACTGTGACATCATCAACATTACAGTTTCAGAGTTTAATGTAAACAACATCTAGAAGAGGAGACATGGCACTGTGACATCATCAACATTATAGTTTCAGAGTTGAATGTAAACAACATCTAGAGGAGGAGACATGGCACTGTGACATCATCGACATTATAGTTTCAGAGTTGAATGTAAACAACATCTAGAGGAGGAGACATGGCACTGTGACATCATCGACATTATAGTTTCAGAGTTGAATGTAAACAACATCTAGAGGAGGAGACATGGCACTGTGACATCATCGACATTATAGTTTCAGAGTTGAATGTAAACAACATCTAGAGGAGGAGACATGGCACTGTGACATCATCGATGGTAACAGGGTTGCTGTTTGTTGATTTTATAATCTAACATGGCACTGTGCCTTTCTGGGAGATGAGGCCACGTCCTCCAGGATCTCTCGATCAATGTCACACATTTATTTAACTCAGTCTGTGTCAGGAAGGGAGGGAGCTCATAATAAGAAAGGGTGAAGAGGGGATAGATTCACAGAGAGGAAAAGAGAGGAAGAGAGATACAGTTGAAGTCGGAAGTTCACATACACTGGGGTGGCAGGTAGCCTAGTGGTTAGAGCGTTGGCCTAGCAACCGAAAGGTTGCTAGATCTAATCCCCAAGGTAAAAATCTGTAGCTTTGCCTGTGAACAAGTCAGTTAAAGCTTGGTTGCAAATGGGTCTTCCAAATGCACAATGGGCAGAACTGAAAAAGCGTGTGCGAGCAAGAAGGCCTACAAATCTGACTCAGTTACACCAGCTCTGTCAGGAGGAATTGGCCAAAGTTCACCCACCTTATTGTGGGAAGCTTGTGGAAGGCTACCCGAAATGTTTGACCCTAGTCAAACAATTTAAAGGCAATGCTACCAAATACTAATTGAGTGTATTTCAAATTCTGACCCACTTGGAATGTTATGAAAGAAGTAAAAGCTGAAATAAATCATTCTCTCTACTATTATTCTGACATTTCACATTCTTAAAATAATGTGGTGATCCTAACTGACCTAAAACAGGGAATTTTAACTTGGATTAAATGTCAGGAATTGTGAAAAACTGAGTTAAAATGTAGTTGGCTAAGGTGTATGTAAACCTCCGACTTCAACTGTATGAGATAAAGAGGAAGTCAGAATGAAAGAAGGGGAGAGTGATCTAAAAAAAACAAGAGAGGGAGAACAGGAGAGAGAGTGATCTCATAACAAGAGAGACACAACAGGAGAGAGAGAGAGAATGTGTGAGCGAGAACAGGAGAGAGAGAGAGGAGAGAGAGAGAGAGAGAGAGAGAGAGAGAGAGAGAGAGAGAGAGAGAGATCAGGAGAGTTAGAGAGACCAGTGAAGAACAAACACCATTGTAAATACAACCCATGTTTATTTATTTTCCCTTTTGTACTTGAGCTATTTGCACATTGTTACAACAGTGTATATAGACATACTATGACATTTGAAATGTCTTTATTGTTTTGGAACTTTTGTAAGTGTAATGTTTAATGTTCATTTTTATTGTTTATTTCACTTTTGTTTATTATCTGCTTCACTTGATTTGGCAATGTTAATTAACATATGTTTCCCATGCCAATAAATCCCATACATTGATATTGAAATTAATTGAGAGAACAGGAGAGAGAGAGTTATCTCATAACAAGAGAGAGAGAGAACAGGAGAGAGAGATAGAGACTATCCAAATGAAATATGCAGAGCTGTGTGTTTGTGTAGCAGAAATCAACAAATACATAAGTAAGGCATAGGGAATCTATTCCATTTGATATGATCTGCACTCAGCATGCCTTGTCTGTCTGAGAGAGTGAGTACTAGATTCTGAAGTCAAATGTCTGCTGTTTGCTGATGATCAGGTGCTTCTGTTCCAAACCAAGGAGGGCATACAGCAGCACCTTGATCTTTTGCACAGGTTCTGTCAGACCTGGGCCATGACAGTGAATATCAGTAAGGCAAAAATAATGGTGTTCCAAAAAAGGTCTAGTAGCCAGGACCACAAATACAAATTCCATCTAGACACTGTTGCCCTAGAGCACACAAAAAAATGATACATACCTTGGCTTGAACATCCGCCCCACAGGAAACTTCCTCAAAGCTGTGAACATTTGAGAGAAAAGGCAATCCCAACATCCCAATGAGGATATGTCTAAAAATACTTGAGTTGGTTATAGAACCCACTGCCCTTTATGGCTGTGAGATCTGGGGTACGCTCACCAACCAAGAATTCACAAAATGGGACCAACAACAATTTGAGATATCCTCTCTGTACAACGTAAAACACCAAATAATGCATGCAAGCAGAATTAGGCCGCTCCCCGCTAATGATCAAAATCCAGAAAAGAGACGTTGAATTCTACAACCACCTAAAAGGAAGTGATTCCCAAACCTTACATAAGAAAGCCAACACCTACAGAGAGATAAACCTAGAGAAGAGTCCACTAAGCATGCTGGTCCTGGGGCTCTGTTCACAAACACAAACAGATCCCACAGATTCCCAGGAAAGCAACAGCAACACAATTAGACCCAACCAAATCATGAGAAAACCAAAAGATAATTACTTGACACATTGGAATGGATTGACCAAAAAACTGAGCAGACTAGAATGCTATGTGGCCCTATACACAGAGTACACAGTGGCAGAATACCTGACCACTGTGACTAACCCAAAATTAACTGAAGCCTTTGCTATGTATAGACTCAGTGAGCATAGCCTTGCTATTGAGAGAGGCTGCCATATGCAGACCTGGCTCTCAAGAGAAGACAGGTTATGTCCAAACTACCCACAAAATGCTGCACTTCCTAACCTCCTGCCAAATGTATGACCATATTAGAGACACATATTTCTCTCAGAGAATTCCAGAACAAATTCAATTTTGATAAACTCCTATATATATTGGGTGAAAGACCACAGTCTGCCATCACAGCGGCAAGATTTGTGACCTGTTGCCACAAGAAAATGGCACCGAGTGAAGAACAAACACCATTGTAAATACAACCCATATTCATGTTTATTTATTTTCCATTTTGTACTTTAACTATTTGCACATTGTTATAACACTCACTAGACATAATATGACATTTGAAATGTTTTTATTATTTTGGAGCTTTTGTGAGTGTGATGTTTACTGTTCATTTATTATTGTTTATTTCACTTTTGTTTTCCATGCCAATAAAGCCCTTTAATTTGAGAGAGAGAGATATTTACACACAGAGACAGAGAAGGGGGAGTTCTCCTCCTTTCGTTAAACAGTACATTTGCAAAACAGTACCTTGAGCATTGGGACCTTCATCATCACACTCCCCTTCATTATCCTCCTGGTTTGTTGTCAAATTCCTGGGATACTGAGTTGACACAGGCAGCAGAAACACAATGAACAGATGTGTTGAGTTTTTCATAATTGGTTTGCCCGGCAAAGCAGTCTCCTGTCTGTCAGTGTGAGTCCTGAGAGTCATGTACTGTAACTGCCGGTTTAAAAAAGAAAGAGAAATATACAGAGATAGTCTTGTTCACTGTTATTTGGAGTGAGATGGTAGAATTTATAGTAGGGTAAAGTAGGGCTAAAAGAGGGCTGCCTTCCACTTAGAGACAACATCTGCCATTCGTCTCATACTCCTTACTGGGGCACTAGGGTAGAGGAGGGGGGCAAGCATTATGCAGTGGGCGGTAGGCCTCTGGGAGGCGCTGTGAGAGGGGGGCACATATTTGGCTGGAGGGAAGGCTTTCCGGAGGCACTGTATGGGAGGCAGTCAACCTGCATCAGGTTGGGAGATCCGGGGGTTCCACCATGCCCGGGAGGGACACTAACTGTCACTAATTGTTTCCCACTTAAGTGAATCAAAGCGGCTGTTCCGGCGGCAGCGAAGGCCCCCAGTCGGGAATATAATTTGGCTGTCAGATGCGATATGATATTTGTCACTCCTAAGGCCTGCTAGATGACTGAGCCCTTAGCGAGCTACATGTCTAGCCTGTCCCTGGGATCCATTTTGATTTCCTTTCTGTGAGTTAGTGTAGTGCTGAGCTACAGTTCAGGCCTATTCAAAGGGGAAGCTAATCCATTCACACATGGATTGGTTCAGAGAGATGGATCGGTAACTCTCTCTCTCTCCCATCTCTCTCTCTCGCTCTCTCTCTTTCTCTCAAACAGCGTGTCGTGAAATACACATTTGAATAACAATACAAGCAGTATTATAGTTTGGATAGAACCCGAGCAGATCCATAATTATGATTTAGTTAATTATAATCAACTGAAATCAGAGCTGATAAGGATTAATCAACACCATCACAACATGCTTACTGAAAACTGAAGGGAGACAAATAATAAACCATGCAAACAGAACCAAAATAGAAAATGATGAATCGGTAATTAATGCGTCAACATATGTAACGAGACACAGAGAGAGAGGGGAAAAAATACCCCACAAGTTTAAACTGATTTCTCTTTTTTCAATGTTATTACATTCGCAAAAGTCACCATAAAACTGGATTATGGGAATAGGATTGCACTCATTGCCTTTGATCTGCCAGATTACAGTAAATCTACCATGGCACTCCGCAAAATGAAAAGTTTGAAGGAAACTCAGAAGGGGCCCTATATCCATGCCATTCCAGGACTAAGCCGAATTCTTCCCCTCTCTCCTCGAGCTTCTAAATGATTTGGTGTGGCTGAGATGTCTTAGAGCGGGATGAAGACACAATCAGGACGCTCTCTCGCTAATATGGCAGGCCAAGGATAGGCGAGAGAGAAAAACATAGAGTGAGAGAGAGAGAGCAAGACAGAGAGAGAAAGATCAAAAAGAGAGCAAAGAAACATATTACTCTACTGCCAAATCTATTCCATGTCCATACGGCTGTTAAACACAGTCCAATGTGGTAAAGCTACGTCTCTGTAATACAAGATCCCCAGAGTAGCAGATAAAGTACATGGTGGATACAGCCAGAGGGAGAATGAGATTAAAGCCTGTCTGTTCATCTAAGAACAGAGGCCCTCCGCTTCTCTAGATAATAACAGCTAATTAAGTAGGGAACAGTGGAGGAGCTGAGAGCACTCACTGTGCTAATCACAGAACAAATACACCTCTCTCTCTCTCGCTCTCTCTGCCTCTCTCTTTCTCTCTTCCTCTCTCTCTCTCTCTCTCTCTTTCTCTCTGCCTCTCTCTCTCTGCCTCTCTCTCTCTGCCTCTCTCTCTCTGCCCCTCTCTCTCTGCCCCTCTCTCTGCCTATGTTCCCCCACTTGACAGCAAGTTCACTTAGCCCAACCACTCCCTCTCGCTTGCTTAGCAGAACAAAACTATTTTCTCTCTCTATTCACTCTCTCTCTCTCTCTCCCTTGCCACTGTATTGAGGCCTAAGCATGAGTATCCCATCAACTGTCAAGAGCCTTGGAAAACCTTCAAATTAACCTCTCTCTGGTGTAGGCCATGGATTAAGCTTAGAGGAAAGAGAGAGAGAGAGAGAGACTTAAGGAAAGGAAAGCTTTGACTATGTACAGACTCAGTGAGCATAGCCTTGCTATTGAGAAAGGCCGCCGTAGGCAGACCTGGCTCTCAAGAGAAGACAGGCTATGTGCACACTGCCCACAAAATGAGGTGGAAATTGAGCTGCACTTCCTAACCTCCTGCTCAATGTATGACCATATTAGAGACTCATATTTCCCTCAGACTACACAGATCCACAAAGAATTCAAAAACAAACCCAATTTTGATGAACTCCCACATCTACTGCATGAAATACCACAGTGTGAAATCACAGCAGCAAGATTTGTGACCTGCTGCCACAAGAAAAGGTCAACCAGTGAAGAACAAACACCATTGTAAATACAATCCAAAATGTATGCTTAGTTATGTTCCCTTTTGTACTTTAATCATTTGTACATCGTTACAACACTGTATATATACAAAATATGACAGTTGTAACGTCTTTATTATTTTGGAACTTCTGTGAGTGTAATGTTTACTGTTCACTGTTATTGTTTATTTCACTTTTGTATATTATCTACTTCACCTGCTTTGGCAATATTAACATATGTTTCCCATGCCAACAAAGCCACTTGAACTGAAATTGAATTGCGAGAGAGAGAGAGAGAGAGAGAGAGAGAGAGAGAGAGAGAGAAAGAGAAGGAGGTTGTTGCCAGTGCCAAAGAAGTGAGTGAGTTCTATAGCTGGAGAGTTCAATAACTACTCACTACCACGTCAACACACACAAAACACACACAGTCCCCTAAATATAACATGAGTTATACCATTACAAGCTACTACATCATTTATTCTCTATATTACCTAACAACCATCAGAGAACAGAACAGACACTAACAATCCTTTGAAGACAGGAGCAGGACATCTGGAGCAGGATATCTGGAGCAGGACATCTGGAGCAGGACATCTGGAGCAGGACATCTGGAGCAGGACATCTGGAGCAGGACATCTGGAGCAGGATATCTGGAGCAGGACATCTGGAGCAGGACATCTGGAGCAGGACATCTGGAGCAGGACATCTGGAGCAGGACATCTGGAGCAGGACATCTGGAGCAGGACATCCGGAGCAGGACATCCGGAGCAGGACATCTGGAGCAGGACATCCGGAGCAGGACATCTGGCCTGAGGAATTGCTGCTGATTGACCTCAATCTTAATCATTACCTTAAGTCCCCTCTGTCTTTCTCTCTCTTCCTCTCTCTTCCTTTTTTTATATTGCTCCTTCTCTGCCTCTGTTTCTCCTTCTCTCTTTATATTGCTCCCTCTCTCTCTCCTTCTCCTTCCTCTCTCTGTCTCAGGGTGAAACACAGTGTTGTGGCATGGTCAGGGTGAAACATGGTGATGTGGCATGGTCAGGGTGAAACACGTTGTTGTGGCTTGGTCAGAGTGAAACACAGTGTTGTGGCTTGGTCAGAGTGAAACACAGTGTTGTGGCTTGGTCAGAGTGAAACACAGTGTTGTGGCTTGTTCAGAGTGAAACACAGTGTTGTGGCTTGGTCAGAGTGAAACACAGTGTTGTGGCTTGGTCAGAGTGAAACACAGTGTTGTGGCTTGGTCAGAGTGAAACACAGTGTTGTGGCTTGGTCAGAGTGAAACACAGTGTTGTGGCTTGGTCAGAGTGAAACACAGTGTTGTGGCTTGGTCAGAGTGAAACACAGTGTTGTGGCTTGGTCAGAGTGAAACACAGTGTTGTGGCTTGTTCAGAGTGAAACACAGTGTTGTGGCTTGGTCAGAGTGAAACACAGTGTTGTGGCTTGGTCAGAGTGAAACACAGTGTTGTGGCTTGGTCAGAGTGAAACACAGTGTTGTGGCTTGGTCAGAGTGAAACACAGTGTTGTGGCTTGGTCAGAGTGAAACACAGTGTTGTGGCTTGGTCAGAGTGAAACACAGTGTTGTGGCTTGGTCAGAGTGAAACACAGTGTTGTGGCATGGTCAGGGAGAACAATGAAGGAGCTGGGACTATTCAGAGATGAATCATTGTGTCCAATTGGTGACATCACAGGAATGTTGGATAAACACACAAGTCTTTCCAACAGCATGACGTCGCCCCAGCCCCAGCGTTGTTATTGCTGCAGGATAAACAGGTAATCAGTCTCAGGGTACACTAATTGGCACCCCCTTCTTTAAACACACACACACAAAACACACACACTCACCCGGCATTGAGTGTGTACGGTGATGGTCGGAGGCGAGCAGCAAACGGCAGGATGGTGTAATGACCACATCAGTGACCTCATGGTGCTGACGGTAGGAAAACGGCTGGCAAAGCCAAAAGCCACTTGGAACTGTGGCACTATGTCTGTCTGAGAACACACCTTTACTAGAAGACACTGTATATTCAGGACATGAACATAAAGCCAGGTGGAACTGTGGCACTATGTCTGTCTGGGAACACACACCTTTACTAGAAGACAACAAAAAAATCCTAGACCACCTTTACTCCACACACAGAGATGCGTACAACGCTCTCCCTCGGGCTCCATTTGGCAAATCTGACCATAATTCTATCCTCGAGATTACTGCTTACTAACAAAACTAAAGCAGGAAGTACCAGTGTCTCATTCAATACGGAAGTAGTCAGATGACGCGTATGCTACACTACAAGACTGTTTTGCTAGCACAGACTGGAATATGTTCCGGGATTCATCCAATGGCATTGAGGCATAAACCACTTCAGTCATCAGCTTCATCAATAAGTGCATCGATGACGTCGTCCCCACAGTGACTGTACGTATAGTACATAACCCAACCAGAAGCCATGGATTACAGGAAACATCCTCATTGAGCTAAAGGCTAGAGCTGCCGCTTTCAAGGAGCGGGAGACTAATCCGGACGCTTAGAAGAAATCCCGCTACGCCCTCAGACGAACCATCAAACAAGCAAAGTGTCAATACAGGATTAAGATTAAATCCTACTAATCTGGCTCTGACGCTCGTCGGATGTCGCAGGGTTTGAAAACTATTACGGACCACAAAGGGAAACCCAGACGCGAACTGCCCAGTGACGCGAGCCTTCCAGACGAGCTAAATGCCTTTTATGCTCGCTTCGAGGCAAGCAACACTGAAGCATGCACAGAGCACCAACTGTTCTGGATGACTGTGTGATAACGCTCTCGGTAGCCGATGTGAACAAAACCTTAACCTCTCTGGGCTAGGTGGGGCGCTTGCGTCCCACCTACTCAACAGCCAATGTAATCCCGTGGCGCGATATTCAATACCTCAAAAATGCAAAAACTTCAATTTTTCAAACATATGACTATTTTACACCATTTTAAAGACAAGACTCTCGTTAATCTAACCACACTGTCCGATTTCAAAAAGGCTTTACAACGAAAGCAAAACATTAGATTATGTCAGCAGAGTACCCAGCCAGAAATAATCAGACACCCATTTTTCAAGCTAGCATATAATGTCACATAAACCCAAACCACAGCTAAATGCAGCACTAACCTTTGATGATCTTCATCAGATGACAACCCTAGGACATTATGTTATACAATACATGCATGTTTTGTTCAATCAAGTTCATATTTATATCAAAAACCAGCTTTTTACATTAGCATGTGACTAGCATGTGACTAGCATTCCCACCGAACACTGCCGGTGAATTTACCAAATTACTCACGATAAACGTTCACAAAAAAACATAACAATTCTTTTAAGAATTATAGATACAGAACGCCTCTATGCACTCGCTATGTCCGATTTTAAAATAGCTTTTCGGTGAAAGCACATTTTGCAATATTCTCAGTAGTATATTCTCGAAATATTCCATTACCGTACTTCGAAGCATGTCAACCGCTGTTTAAAATCAATTTTTATGCCATTTTTCTCGTAAAAAAGCAATAATATTCCGACCGGGAGTGGTGGTTTTCGTTCAAAGAGAGGGAAAATAAAAACATCTCGTGCCCTCGTGCACGAGCCCCAGTCTAATGGTCCTCTGATCGGCCACTATCCAAACTCGCTAATGTGTTTCAGCCTGGTGCTGCCTCGATATCATTCAGCTTTTTCCCGGGTTCTGGGAGCCTATGGGAGCCGTAGGAAGTGTCACGTTACAGCAAAGATCCTCAGTCTTCAATAAAAAGAGCCAAGATGAACAACAACTTGTCAGACAGGCCACTTCCTGTTCAGAATCTTCTCAGGTTTTTGCCTGCCATATGAGTTCTGTTATACTCACAGACACCATTCAAACAGTTTTAGAAACTTTAGGGTGTTTTCTATCCAAAGCCAATAATTATATGCATATTCTAGTTACTGGCCAGGAGTAGTAACCAGATTAAATCGGGTAAGTTTTTATCCGGCCGTGTAAATACTGCCCCCCTTGTTGGGATGGTGTTCTACGGTTTGCAAGCCTCCCCCTTTTTCCTCCAAACATAACAATGGTTATTAAAGCCAAACAGTTCTATTTTTGTTTCATCAGACCAGAGGACATTTCTCCAAAAATTAATCTTTATCCCCATGTACAGTTGTCAACCGTGGTCTGGCTTTTTTTTAGGTTTTGGAGCAGTGGCTTCTTCCTTGCTGAGAGACATTTCAAGTTATGTCGATATAGGACTCGTTTTACTGTGGATATAGATACTTTTGTACCTGTTTCCTCCAGCATCTTCACAAGGTCCTTTGCTGTTGTTCTGGGATTGATTTGCACTTTTCGCACCAAAGTACGTTAATCTCTAGGACACAGAACGCGTCTCCTTCCTGAGCGGTATGACGGCTGTGTGGTCCCATGGTGTTTATACTTGCGTACTATTGTTTGTACAGATGAACGTGGTACCTTCAGGCATTTGGAAATTGCTCCCAAGGATGAACCAGACTTCTTTCTGATGTCTTGGCTGATTTCTTTTGATTTTCCCATGATGTCAAGCAAAGAGGCACTGAGTTTGAAGCTAGGCCTTGAAATACATCCACAGGTACACCTCCAATTGACTCAAATGATGTCAATTTGCCTATCAGAAGCTTCTTAAACCACAACATACATTGTATGTGAAAATATCTGTATGTAAACAATTGTTGGAAATTGTTGGAAAAATTACTTGTGTCATGCACAAAGTAGATGTCCTAACCGACTTTCCAAAACTATAGTTTGTTAACCTGTTAGGGCTAGGGGGCAGTATTGACACGGCTGGATAAAAAACGTACCCGATTTAATCTGGTTACTACTCCTGCCCAGTAACTAGAATATGCATATAATTATTGGCTTTGGATAGAAAACAGCCTAAAGTTTCTAAAACGATTTGAATGGTGTCTGTGAGTATAACAGAACTCCTATGGCAGGCCAAAACTTGAGAAGATTTCAAGCAGGAAGTGGCCTGTCTGAGAAGTAGTGTTTCATCTTGGCTCTTTTTATTGAAGACTCAGGATCTGTGCAATAACGTGACACTTCCTACGTCTTCCATAGGGTCTCAGAGCCCGGGAAAAAGTTGAACGATATCGAGGCAGGCTCTGGCTGAAACACTTTATCGCTTTTGGCAAGTGGCCACTCAGAGTACTATGGGCTTAGGCGCGTGCCCGCTTCGACCGAATGCTTTCTTTTCCTTTGTCTGTTTATCTAAACGCAGATTCCCAGTCGGAATATTATCGCTTTTTTATGAGAAAAATGGCATAAAATTTGATTTTAAACAGCGGTTGACATGCTTCGAAGTACGGTAATGGAATATTTAGAATTCTTTTGTCACGAATTGCGCCATGCTCGTCACCCTTATTTAGCCTTTAGGATAGTGTCTAGAACGCACGAACAAAACGCCGCTGTTTGGATATAACGATGGATTATTTTGGACCAAACCAACATTTGTTATTGAAGTAGAAGTCCTGGGAGTGCATTCTGACGAAGACAACAAAGGTAATAACATTTTTCTTATAGTAAATCTGACTTTGATGAGTGCTAAACTTGTTGGGTGTCTAAATAGCTAGCCCTGTGATGCCGGGCTATCTACTGAGAATATTGCAAAATGTGCTTTCACCGAAAAGCTATTTTAAAATCGGACATATCGAGTGCATAGAGTGCATAGAGGAGTTCTGTATCTATAATTCTTAAAATAATTGTTATGCTTTTTGTGAACGTTTATCGTGAGTAATTTAGTAAATTCACCGGCAGTGTTCGGTGGGAATGCTAGTCACATGCTTATGTAAAAAGCTGGTTTTTGATATAAATATGAACTTGATTGAACAAAACATGCATGTATTGTATAACATAATGTCCTAGGGTTGTCATCTGATGAAGATCATCAAAGGTTAGTGCTACATTTAGCTGTGGTTTGGGTTTATGTGACATTATATGCTAGCTTGAAAAATGGGTGTCTGATTATTTCTGGCTGGGTACTCTGCTGACATAATCTAATGTTTTGCTTTCGTTGTAAAGTCTTTTTGAAATCGGACAGTGTGGTTAGATTAACGAGTCTTATCTTTAAAATGGTGTAAAATAGTCATATTTTTGAAAAATTGAAGTAATAGCATATCTAAGGATTTGAATAACGCGCCACAGGATTCAACTGGCTGTTTAGTAGGAGGGACGCAGCGTCCTCACGGTATGTGAGAATGCTGTTCATTGACTACAGCTCAGCATTCAACACCATAGCCCCCATGAAGCTCATTACTAAGCCAAGGACTCTGGGACTAAACACCTCCCTCTGTAACTGGTTCCTGGACTTCCTGACAGGCCACCCCCAGGTGGTAAGAGTAGGTAACAACACAGCTGCCATGCTTATCCTTAACACTATGCCCCCTCAGGGTTTTGTACTTATTTCCCTCCTGTATTCCCTGTTCACCCATGATTGCGTGGCCAAACACGACTCCAACACCATCATTAAGTTTGCTGACGACACAACAGTGGTAGGCCTGATCACCGACAACAATGAGATGGCCTATAGGGAGGAGGTCAGAGAACTGGTAGTGTTATGCCAGGACAACAACCTCTCACTCAATGTGAGAAAGACAAAGAAGCTGATCGTGGACTACAGGAAAAGGCGGGCTGAACAGGCCCCCATTAACATCGACGTGCTGTAGTGGAGCGGGTCGAGAGCTTCAAGTTCCTTTGTGTCCACATCACCAACTAACTATCATGGTACAAACATACCAAGACAGTCATGAAGAGGGCACAACAAAACATTTTCCCCCTCAGGAGACTGAAAATATTTGGCATGGGTCCCCTGATCCTCAAAAGGTTCTACAGCTGCACCATCGAGAGCATCCTGATTGGTTGCATCACAGCTTGGTATGGCAACTGCTTGGCATCTGACCGTAAGGAACTACAGAGGGTAGTGTGAACTCCCTAGTGCATCACTGGGGCCAAGCTTCCTGCCGTCCAGGACCAATGTCACATCCTGACCAGTAAAAGGGGTTATTAGTTATTGTAGTTTGGTCAGGGCGTGGCAGGGGGTGTTTGTTTTGTGTGTTTTGGGGTTTTGATGTATGTTCTATATTTTCTATTTCTATGTTTATTCTAGGTTTCTCTTTCTATGTTGTGTTTTTTTCAATTACCTCCAATTAGAGACAGCTGGTGGTTGTTGCCTCTAATTGGAGGCCATATTTAGTGTGTTCGTTTTCACTTGTGTTTGTGGGTGGTTGTTTCCGGTTTAGTCTGTGCACCTTACTGGACTGTTATCGTCGTTATTTTGTTTAAGTGTGTTTGCCTTCAATAAATACGAAGATGAGCAATATACCCGCTGCATATTGGTCCGATGATTTCTCCTTTTCAGACGACGAAGATTATGACAGAGCCACCCACCATAAGAGGACTAAGCAGCAGAGGAGGGAGCAGCAGGAGAGCTGCTTAGAGTCGTGGACATGGAAGGAAATATTGGATGGAAGGGGACCCTGGAGGCAGGCAGGGGAGTACCGGCGCCCGAAGGAGGCAGCAAAGGCTGAGCGACGGAGGTATGAGGCACTATATCCTCCATTTCAGGAGGTGAGGAGGCAGCCCTAAACATTTTTTGGGGGGGGCACACGGGGAGTTGGAGTAAGTCAGGCAATAGGCCTGAACCAACTCCTCGTGCTTATTATGGGGAGCGTTTGGCGTTGAAAGCACCGTGCTATGCGGAAGTGCGCACGGTCTCGCCCATCCGCGCGCACAGTCCGGTACGGTTGATACCAGCCCCCCGCAAGTGCCGTGCTAGAGTGGGCATCCAGCCAGGGAGAAGTGCGCCGGCACAGCACATCTGGCCACCAGTGCATCTCCTAGGCCCAGGCTACCCTGCGCCTGCTCTACGCACGGCAGCCATCATGCCTCAGCACAGCCCAGTTCGCCCTGTGCCAGCACTCCGCCCGTGCAGGGCTACAGTTACAACCCAGCCAGGACGGGTTGAGCAGACTATGCGCTCCAGACCTCCAGTACGTCTCCAAGACCCAGAGTGTCCTGTGCCTGCTCCCAGAGCGAGGCCTCCTGCATGTCTCCCCAGCCTGGTGGGTCATGTGCCAGAGTCGCCCGCCTGTCCGGCGCTGCCAGAGTCGCCCGCCTGTCCGGCGCTGCCAGAGTCGCCCGCCTGTCCGGCGCTGCCAGAGTCGCCCGCCTGTCCGGCGCTGCCAGAGTCGCCCGCCTGTCCGGCGCTGCCAGAGTTGCCCGCTGGGAGGGTCCCCAGTCCGGGGTCGGCGGCGAGGGACCCCGCTCTAGAGGCGCCACCTAAGTGGGGTGAGCCAGTGGTGGAGCGGAGTCTGCGTCCCGCTCCTGAGCCACCTCCATAGGGAGGAGGATTGGGAAGGGGGGGGTGTAGCACAAGAACCGTTGTTGACGGTGGCCACCCTCCCTTCCCTCCCTTTAGTTTGGGGTTATTGTTTTGTGAGTTATTGTTTCAGGTGCAATCGGGGTCTGCACCTATGGGGGGGGGGGTACTGTCACGTCCTGACCAGTAAAAGGGGTTATTTGTTATTGTAGTTTGGTCAAGGCGTGGCAGGGGGTGTTTGTTTTGTGTGTTTGGGGGTTTTGATGTATGTTCTATATTTTCTATTTCTATGTTTATTCTAGGTTTCTCTTTCTATGTTGTGTTTTTTCAATGATCTCCAATTAGAGGCAGCTGGTGGTTGTTGTCTCTAATTGGAGGCCATATTTAGTGTGTTCGTTTTCACTTGTGTTTGTGGGTGGTTGTTTCCGGTTTAGTCTGTGCACCTTATTGGACTGTTATCGTCGTTATTTTGTTTAACTTCTCTAGGGCCGGCGGGACGAAATCGTCCCACCTAGGTAACAGCCAGTGGAATCCTGTGGCGCGTTATTCAAATACCTTAGAAATGCTATTACTTCAATTTCTCAAACATATGACTATTTTACAGCTATTTAAAGACAAGACTCTCATTAATCTAACCACACTGTCCGATTTCAAAAAGGCTTTACAACGAAAGCAAAACATTAGATTATGTCAGCAGAGTACCCAGCCAAAAATAATCAGACACCCATTTTTCAAGCTAGCATATAATGTCACAAAAACCCAGAAGACAGCTAAATGCAGCACTAACCTTTGATGATCTTCATCAGATGACACACCTAGGACATTATGTTATACAATAGATGCATGTTTTGTTCAATCAAGTTCATATTTATATCAAAAAACAGCTTTTTACATTAGCATGTGACGTTCAGAACTAGCATACCCCCCGCAAACTTCCGGTGAATTTACTAAATTACTCACGATAAACGTTCACAAAAAGCATAACAATTATTTTAAGAATTATAGATACAGAACTCCTCTATGCACTCGATATGTCCGATTTTAAAATAGCTTTTCGGTGAAAGCATATTTTGCAATATTCTAAGTAGATAGCCCGGCATTACAGGGCTAGCTATTTAGACACCCAGCAAGTTTAGCACTCACCAAAGTCAGATTTACTATAAGAAAAATGTTATTACCTTTGGTGTTCTTCGTCAGAATGCACTCCCAGGACTTCTACTTCAATAACAAATGTTGGTTTGGTCCCAAATAATCCATAGTTATATCCAAATAGCGGCGTTTTGTTCGTGCGTTCAAGACACTATCCGAAAGGGTAAATAAGGGTTACGAGCATGGCGCATTTCGTGACCAAAAATGTCTAAATATTCCATTACCGTACTTCGAAGCATGTCAACCGCTGTTTAAAATCCATTTTTATGCCATTTTTCTCGTAAAAAAGCGATAATATTCCGACCGGGAATCTGCATTGAGGTAAACAGACGAAAAAAATAAAGCATGGGGTCGACTCGTGCACGCGCCTAAGCCCATAGTACTCTGATCGGCCACTTGCCAAAAGCGATAATGTGTTTAGCCAGAGGCTGCCTCGATATCGTTCAGCTTTTTCCCGGGCTCTGAGAGCCTATGGGAGCCGTAGGAAGTGTCACGTTAGAGCAAAGATCCTCAGTCTTCAATAAAAAGAGCCAAGATGAAGAACAACTTGTCAGACAGGCCACTTCCCATATAGAATCCTCTCAGGTTTTTGCCTGCCATATGAGTTCTGTTATACTCACAGACACCATTCAAACTGTTTTAGAAACTTTAGGGTGTTTTCTATCCAAAGCCATTAATTATATGCATATTCTAGTTACTGGGCAGGAGTAGTAACCAGATTAAATCGGGTACGTTTTTTATCCGGCCGTGTCAATACTGCCCCCTACCCCCAACAGGTTAAGTGTGTTTACATTCAATAAATACGAAGATGAACAATATACCCGCTGCATATTGGTCCGATGATTTCTCCTCTTCAGACGACGAAGATTATGACAACCAATATAATAGGCAATGTCAGAGGAAAGCCCATAAAATTGTCAGAGACTCCAGTCACCAAAGTTGTAGACTGTTTTCTCTCTTACTGCACAGCAAGCAGTACTGGAGCGCCAAGTCTAGGACCAAAAGGCTCCTCAACAGCTTCTACCCCCAAGCCATTAGAATGCTGAACAATTCATAAAAAGCCTACCTGGTAAATATTGTCTTCTTCTTGAACTGCACTGTTGGTTAAGGGCTTGTAAGTAAGCATTTCACGGTAAAGTCTACACTTGTTGTATTCGGAGCATGTGGCAAATAAAGCTTGATTTGATTTGACATACTGTATATTCAGGACATGAACATAAAGCCAGGTTGAACTATGGCACTATGTCTGTCTGAGAACAGACCTTTACTAGAAGACATACTGTATATTCAGGACATGAACATAAAGCCAGGTGGAGCACTTACTGTACCTTGGACAGCTAAACCCACTCATCTGCAAACACTAACACATATGCACGCACACACACACACACACATTAACAGAGAGTGTCAGTAGGCTGACGTGGTAAAGGCAAGGCTCTGTGTTGAAGAAAGGCTGCTTTGGTCCCCACAACTCACCCCCCCTCGCTTGCCTGGTGAGCCGTCAAGGGATTATTTCATAGCAGATTACGAGATGTAAGATTTAGGGAGCAGACAGCACCTCGGCTGTACCTCGGAATCCCCAGCGGACCCCTTTCAGAGGCTCCCATCGACTCGCTGAGACTCAGAGAAGAACAGAGCAGAGCTAGATTAGTGTGCCTCATTTTCCATGCACAAAGACACACAGACACACACACACCGCTCTTCCTCCCTCTCTCTCTCTCTATTCGCAGAACATGGAAAAAAGCCCAGATGAAGGTAATGTTTTGGCTCTCCTTCCTTTTAACATTCTCTAACTGCACAATCCATGAATTGTCTTCCTCCCCTCTGCTCATAACATCTGTATTACCCTATGGCATCAATCTTCCCACATTGTCATGCAGCAGCAGGCTGGCTTCTTATATGCCATACATCATGACAATCGGACCAAAACAGTCCCTTTTTGGACCTTGGCATCCCTTTTCTTTCAGAGATAGCTTCTGTGTGTGTGTGTGTGTGTGTGTGTGTGTGTGTGTGTGTGTGTGTGTGTGTGTGTGTGTGTGTGTGTGTGTGTGTGTGTGTGTTGTGGAGGGAGTTTGAGCTATAGACATAGAGGGCCCTACAAAGCTTCTATAGGCTAAATATATAGCACACGCTGTATACATAAGCATTAGTAAATGGTACACACGGTCAGACTGTCACAACCTACCACAGTATGAACAGCCATCTAAAGGACAATGCCCTCAGGAAACATGCATGTGTGGAGCATTACACATTTACAATACATGTCACACTGTATGAGGACAATACCCAGCATTTGTTTTCTTTTAACATCAATCTCTGTCCATGTCAAATCACATTGCATGAAGATTTACTTAGTTGACTGTGCAATCATAGACAACGGCCACAGAAAAGGATTTTGCTTTGAACGGGGACAATGTTTACAGCTATTTAAAGTGCTGTATGACATGTAAATGCATGTGCATGAGTTTGTGTGTGTGTGTGTGTGTGTGTGTGTGTGTGTGTGTGTGTGTGTGTGTGTGTGTGTGTGTGTGTGTGTGTGTGTGTGTGTGTGTGTGTGTGTGTGTGTGTGTGTGTGTGCGTGCGTGCGGCTTATTGTGTGTGTGTTTCTCTATTCTTATTTATGTGTGAAAAAGACATTAGTAGCAACAGAGAATTCCATGAGCTTCTAGCTAAAAATGGGTGTCTGGCTAAAATGCACCCATCCCCCTAACTATCCATCCCCCTAACTCATCCATCCCCCTAACTCATCCACCCCCCAAATTCATCCATTCCCCTAATTCATCCATTCTATAAACTCATCTATCCGCCTAGCTCATCCATCACGCTAACTTATCCATTACCCTAACTCATCCATCCCCCTAACTCATCCATCCCCCTAACTCATCCATGCCCCTAACTCATCCACACCCTTAACTCATAATTTCCCCAAACTCATGCATCCCGCTAACTCATCCATTTCCCTAACTCATCCATCCCCGAAACTCATACATTCCCCTAACTCATCCATCCGCCTAAATCAACTGTTCCCCTAACTCATCCATCCCCCTAACTCATCCATTCCCCTAACTCATCCATCCCCCTAACTCATCCATTCCCCTAATTCAACCATCCCCCTAACTCATCCATCCCCCTAACTCATCCATCCCCTAACTCATCCATTACCTAACTCATCCATTACCTAACTCATCCATTCCCCTAACTCATCCATCCCCCTAACTCATCCATCCTCCTAACTCATCCATTTCCCTAACTCAACCATCCCCCTAACTCAACCATTCCCCTAACTCATCCATCCCATTCCCCTAACTCATCCATCCCCCTAACTCATCCATTCCCCTAACTCTACAGGAATGATGGAGTCCATCAAAATCATCTTGGCTCCTGGACTGTCCACACATTTCAAGGCTGCGTTGAAACAATGACTGTTAAATGATCCAAGACCAGCTCAGTTAATCCCTACCATTGTGACAATGAGTGACATCCCCCTAACTCATCCATCCCCCTAAATCATCAATGCCCCTAACTCATATATCCCCCTTCTCATCCATTCCCTAACTAATCTATTCCTCTAGCTCGTGATGGTGAGAGTGAGTGATAAAATATATATATATATATTGTTTAAGTGTTCCCTTTATTTTTTTGAGCAAAAAAATAAAGGGAACACTTAAACAACACAATGTAACTCCAAGTCAATCACACTTCTGTGAAATCAAACTGTCCACTTAGGAAGCAACACTGATTGACAATAAAATTCACATGCTGTTGTGCAAATGGAATAGACAACAGGTGGAAATTATAGGCAATTAGCAAGACACCCCAATAAAGGAGTGGTTCTGTAGGTGGGGACCACAGACCACTTTTCAGTTCCTATGCTTCCTGGCTGATGTTTTGGTCACTTTTAAATGCTGGCGGTGCTTTCACTCTAGTGGTAGCATGAGACGGAGTCTACAACCCACACAAGTGGCTCAGGTAGTGCAGCTCATCCATGATGGCACATCAATGCGAGCTGTGGCAAGAAGGTTTACTGTGTCTGTCAGCGTAGTGTCCAGAGCATGGAGGCGCTACCAGGAGACAGGCCAGTACATCAGGAGACGTGGAGGAGGCCGTAGGAGGGCAACAACCCAGCAGCAGGACCGCTACCTCCGCCTTTGTGCAAGGAGGAGCAGGAGGAGCACTGCCAGAGCCCTGCAAAATGACCTCCAGCAAGGCCACAAATGTGCATGTGTCTGCTCAAACGGTCAGAAACAGACTCCATGAGGGTGGTATGAGGGCCCGACGTCCACAGGTGGGGGTTGTGCTTACAGCCCAACACCGTGCAGGATGTTTGGCATTTGCCAGAGACCACCAAGATTGGCAAATTTGCCACTGGCGCCCTGTGCTCTTCACAGATGAAAGCAGGTTCACACTGAGCACATGACAGACGTGGCAGAGTCTGGAGACGCCGTGGAGAACGTTCTGCTGCCTGCAACATCCTCCAGCATGACCGGTTTGGCGGTGGGTCAGTCATGGTGTGGGGTGAGTTTTCTTTGGGGGGCCGCACAGCCCTCCATGTGCTCGCCAGAGGTAGCCTGACTGCCATTAGGTACCGAGATGAGATCCTCAGACCCCTTGTGAGACCATATGCTGGTGTGGTTGGCCCTGGGTTCCTCCTAATGCAAGACAATGCTAGACCTCATGTGGCTGGAGTGTGTCAGCAGTTCCTGCAAGAGGAAGGCATTGATGCTATGGACTGGCCCGCCCGTTCCCCAGACCTGAATCCAATTGAGCACATCTGGGACATCATCTCTCGCTCCATCCACCAACGCCACGTTGCACCACAGACTGTCCAGGAGTTGGCGGATGCTTAAGTCCAGGTCTGGGAGGAGATCCCTCAGGAGACCATCCGTCACCTCATCAGGAGCATGCCCAGGCGTTGTAGGGAGGTCATACAGGCACGTGGAGGCCACACACACTACTGAGCCTCATTTTTACTTGTTTTAAGGACATTACATCAAAGTTGGATCAGCCTGTAGTGTGGTTTTCCACTTTAATTTTGAGTGTGACTCCAAATCCAGACCTCCATGGGTTGATAAATTGGATTTCCATTGATTATTTTTGTGTGATTTTGTTGTCAGCACATTCAACTATGTAAAGAAAAAAGTATTTAATAAGATTATTTATTTCATTCAGATCTAGGATGTGTTGTTTAAGTGTTCCCTTTATTTTTTTGAGCAGTGTATATATATTTATTTATATATATATATATATATATATATATATATATATATATATATATATATATATATATACAGTGTCTGGCAGGCTGTGTGTTTAGGGCCTTAATCCGAGGAAGGCGGAACAGCCAAGTCCCTCATAAGGGTTCTTTTCATTCCACTGTGGGGCCCGGTGTTTTCTGGTGGCCCAAGATGAGGTGACGCGGGGGGGGGGGGGGCTGCACATCCCCCACCCTTATTATCCCCTGGCACCCCTTGGTGGGGCTTCTCCACTTTGATTTCATGTTTACCCATCTCGTGTCTCAGCAGAGACATTCCACGAAGCTCAAAGCCCCGTATAGGCCAATACACACACACACACACACATGTACACACACAGATACACACACACACCTCATTACACCCCCACCCCCACATCAGCTTGGTAAAGTAAAATAGAAGCTTGTTCCAGTTCCCCTGGAACAATGGCCTTATTCTGTGGTGGTCCGTGTTCTGGGGGCGATCAGGGGCTTTTCTGGGGGGCTAAGGAACTGTTACAATCTGAGGGGCCTGTTGGTTGACCTGTCATTGTTGTCCCTTGTTCAGGGGAGGAGAGGAAAGAGAGGAAGAAGGGGATGGTTGGATGGGAGTGGGGAGGTTACAGTGGGTGCTATATGAAACATTAGCTCGCTCCCTGTCCTCTCCCAAGCAGATGACATCCAGCAAGCCAGACATCCATCCACCCTTGTGGGCTCTCCCTCCCCAGTCTCCCCCAGCCCTGTGCCTGTTCCCAGGTTGGGTGTCCCTTGCGGTATCCCTGGGGAGCTCCAGAGCTCCGGGTGTTGGTGTGGCCACTGAGGATTATAGACTCCCTACTGAGAGCATCTCCTTAATGCAGACAATGGGGTGCATTTATCGGCAGCCTGACCGTGCTGATCCCCTAAAGTCACTCCTCTCTGCTAGGGAACCAGCCTGGCGGCTCTTTTCACAGAGCTCAGCTGGCCGCACAAAGCAGCTTGGCCCACAAGCAAGCAGGCCTCACTCTCTCACTCACTCACTCACTCACTTACTCACTCACTCACGGCCGTGCACAGACCTTTGGGGGGCGTGTGATCAAAAAAAATTGTGCCCAACCGCGCTCATAGACTACTGCAATTATTAGAAGAAGAAGAGAAAGCAGCCCAATCTGATGAGGAAAGTATTCAGCTAAACTATTTTAAAATGGAGTGAATGCTGCACTTATCGACAATGACCAACACAATTCCAGTCAAAATAGAAGATAGTAAGAAATACTGTAGTCTACCATGACTATATCCAACCTAACTCCATTTGTTGCCACGATCAAGAATCCCAGGGTGTTTCAAACTTTTTTACCTGTGACCCCCAAAAATGAGTGGTACCAAACTTGCGACCCCAGGGCGTGCACATGCAGATGTGCACACGCGACCACGCACACACAATCGCTGCGCAAATGTAGCCTCCTTACAACAATAAACTGTGATGCATTTTCAAAACGAAAGATAGGCTACAGAAATAAACTGCATTTTACATCTGCATTTGGAGCTGAAAGTCATTCATTTCAGCAGCCAATATCAACTAGGAATGGATGCATCATGTCACTTGTCTGGAGTCCAGAGCGAGCAAAATCACATGGCCTAGGCTACTTGCAGTGTAGGTTGCAGGATTGGATGGAAAGCACGTTCTGTTTTAAAGGCGAATCTTCTTTAAGCCCAGGAAGCAGCATTTTAACTTGCCATTCACACTTAATAATGTCAAAATGTATGATAGTTGCTAATCGAAACTCCATATTTGGTGAGTAACAACGTATTTCTAGTGTTGTTCTTATTTCTTATATTTATTTATCATAATCTACTACTGCCTCATCTTCACCAGAACAATAGGCTACCTGGCGATTTGATTGATCAGTTTCATATTTCAGATAGGTGTAACACCATTTGTCTGTTGCCAGTTCGTCTTGTTTGTCAAGTTAACCAGCGTTTTTATGTCTCAGCTCCTGCTTTTCCCAGTCTCTCTTTTTCTTGCCCAATTGGTTTTGAGCCTTGCCTGTCCTGACTCTGAGCCCACCTGCCTGACCACTCTGCCTGCCCCTGACCATGAGCCTGCCTGCCATCCGGTACCATTGCCCCACCTCTGGTTTAATGACCCCTGCCTGCCTTGGCCTGTCTATTGCCTGCCCCTGTTGGATTATTAAACCATTGTTAATTCGACGTTGTCTGCATCTGGGTCTTACCTGCATACCTGATAATAGGCCTAGTTTGGATGGCTACTGGTTAAGATAAGCAGCTGTAACATCGAACTGCTTTCAATATTATTGGATGAAGATGTAACATGTTCTGGCCAATTTCACGTTTTAATGTCACATGCACAAGTACAGTGAAATCCCTTTCTTGTAGCGCTAACCCCAACAATGCAGGAATCAATAACAATCTAATACTAAAAAAACATAAGCTACAACAAAAATTACTAAACTGTTTTTTATATGTATGATAAACATAGGCTGCTCTGTTTGTGCCAATTAAAACTGGAACCACCGTCTCTCCTCTACTAACTAGCTCGGATTGCCCTCTGTTGTCACTTGTTGCTGACAAAACTCCAAGGGTGACTTCCAGAAATGGGTGAGGGGATCAATAAACCCTTCAACTTCGGAACACACAAGTGACTTCAATGAGGAAATTAATGTTCAACATTTGAATAATAAAACAAATGTGAAATTCAAACAAACAAATTTCTTGTCGATTTGCAAGTTCCAAACCAATGTTACAGTTAGACATTACATTTGGGAGGGGTTCCATTTGTTACAAGCTTTGAAATCACATACAAACACATGTACGTGACATGTACATATTTTTGTATTAAATTGCACAAATTCCAAAAATATCGTGGTGCTTGTCGGGATAGCACTTTGCTCTGGGGCCTGCATCCATGCTGGCTCAGTGGAAGTGGCTATCAGAGGGTCTAATTAACCCTTACACCCTGGATCATTTTCACTCCCTCAGCTTTGTGACACTTCTGCAAATCGCAGAGGCGAGCATGAAAGTGCAAATGGAATGCCAAGGGGCAAGGGGGGGGGGGGAAGGGGGTGATTTGGGATTCAACCAAGTTCTGTCTGGTCACTAATCTGGATATGTGCTCCAGCCTTTTCTGCACCAATGATGATGACTGGTCATTGGTCAACAATCAAGACTCATAACTTTTTGGTTCTGAAGCAATGATGAGAATTCAACGCCGATGAACGCTTTTGGAAGAATTATGCCACCAGGGAAAAGGGCACTTTGGAGACTGGAATGGCAAGGGGCATGTGCTCTACACAGGAGAGCCCTATCCTATTACAATCACATATGTTGATGTTTATTGTCATGAGTTTTGACTTGGAGGCAGAACTTCACAATTTCCTATTAGATAGGCCAGCTGCAAAGTCAAAGTATGTTGTAAAAATGTATCAAAACTAAAATTTGCTTTTTGGTCTTAAATTAAGGTTAGGGTTAGGCATTAGGGTTAGCAGTGTGGTTATGGTTAACTGTAAGTTTAGGTTTCAATTCAGATTATGCTTAATTATTTTCTTGTGTTCTTGAAATGTCTTATTTTTATTTCTTGTGTGTTTTTGTTCTACATTATGTTATTTTTAGTATTACATTGATTTTGATTACTGCATTGTTGAGGTTAGATCTTGCAAGAAAGGCATTTCCCTGTACTTATGCATGTGACATTACAACTTCGAACTTAAAATGGCATCCTCACAATTTTGGAAACACATAGGTCTATGCTTTCACACATGTAGCCTACATCATTGACCAAAAACAGGGCTAGCTTTAACACATGTAGCCTCCAACATGGACCAGAAACAGGGCTAAGCTTTCACACATGTAGCCTCCAACATGGACCAGAAGCAGGGCTAAGCTTTCACACATGTAGCCTACAACATGGACCAGAAACAGGGCTAAGCTTTCACGCATGTAGCCTACAACATGGACCAGAAACAAAGCTAAGCTTTCACACATGTAGCCTACAACATGGACCAGAAACAGAGAGGACATTGGTTTACATCATTATGTAGATACAGTATGCAAAAATGTATTAAATTAATTCCCAAAGAAAGGTATGTGCTCACACTTCACAGACATGCAAATCCTTAATATCACCCTCAGTCACACACATATAGCACTCTGTTTTCATCAAAACACATTCCATTTCCATCCTCTTCATTTGTGTCCTCTTTTCTCATCCTCCATGCTCTTCCCATCCCCTAACCTTGTTCTCTCCAACACTCCTACCTCTTTTATTCTCACTTCTAGTTTCTATTGTTCGTTTCTTTCCCTCATTCCTCCTCTTGTCTTTCATTCCCTGGAGCTATTTCTATTGGTGTGTGTTTGCGTTTGTTCATGCATGCATGTGTGTGTGTGCGTGTGTGTATATGTGCGGCGTGCATGTGTTTGCGTGTGTCTTTGCGTTCATGCGTGCATGTGTGTGCATGTGTCTTTGAGCTCGCGCGTGCATGTGTGTGCATGTGTCTTTGCGTTCGTGCGTGCACGTGTGTGTGATTGAGCGAGTGAAAGGGGCTCCCCTTTCTACTTTAGTTTATGGGGGGCTTTATCCTTTCCAGGTCCCCTGCCGTGAGGAAGAACCTTCTTTTCATCCCTTTTTGCATTCCAATGCATCCTATAGACTCTCTAAAACCCTGTTAAATGTGGAGAAAATTGAGAAAATAAAATAAGTGAGTGATAGACGTCTCTGTTCTCCAGCTTTAGCACTCTTTCTTTCTATGGCCTATTTATTTGTGTCTTTTTTCCACCGAAAAGAAACACTATCTCTGTTTTTGAGAATGTGGCATGTCGAGGTGGTGTAAATAAATTCAAACAGTCACAGTCAGTTAAGGACTCAGTCAGCTGGAGATTTAAAGCTAAACGGATGGATTTATTTTTAAAGGGATACTACATATCAACAATGTATATAATAGTCTAAGTAAAGGCCTACATAAGTTATGCTGAATAGACATCAAATTCATAGAGCTTCTCTACCTACTCATAGAATATTTATTATATGTGTACATACTGTATTTTGTAAAAAAACACAGAATTCATAAATAGCTAACTAGAGACCAGCGTTCATTCATAGTAGTTCTCCAACACTATTCATGGTGCAAGAAAACCTTTAAAGTTGTAAATGATCAATATTCCTCGCCAGTCACCAACTTCGTTAAATGTAATTCGATTAAATGAGGCGATATAAAACTGCAAGAAAAAAAAAATCTACTTTGGGCTGGATATTCATTCTCCTAAACAAGTGTAAGTTGCTGATGAAAAAGCAACTACAGAATCTCATCTTATAGGTTTCAACATGTTTCTTTCTATAAATTGACAACATTTCTCAGAAGAGGCATTGCTCAATACCCAAATGGGTGTTTACGTTTCACAAATGTAAACACGCAAAATCAAATCTGTTTTGTCTCGTAAGAAAATGTGTTGCAAGATGCTTTTTACTTTGAAGTGTTTTAGCTTTTCTCGGCAGTGCTGAAGAGACACAGTTCACACAGACACAGAACAAATATGTGCAATAGACCAGGGAGCGCACAGACTGACCCACGCTGATGATAGTACTGCCAGATTGCCACATTAGTAAATATGAAAACTGCACACACCCCTCCCACCATGTTTGTTTACTCCGTCAGATGAGAGGCTCAGTCCTGATCAACCAACACAACAGGTCCCCACTCCCCAGAGAAACCTTGATAACGTTATGAAGACAATGTTTATCCCTGATCTATTACAAAGTGGTATGAAAAATATGTTTAAATTAAAAACTTAAATGTAACTGATCCTGTGTTCCACTAGCTTTGAATCAATATTGTTGTAATGTTGTGAAAGAAGAAGGTCGAATTCTAACCTCTAATTAGGATCCTGGATATATTTGGTCAGACTGACACTCAGAAATCCTGACTTATGGAGCTAAAGGAACAGAAAAAAGTCAGCTATTTGGAGATTTTTCAGCTGCTGCTCTTCAGCATTTAAAGGTTAGACAAACTGAACTATGAGCTACAGCTTTCACAAACTGATAAGACATTGTCAAAGTCAAGCAGAAACACAAATATTTTTTTCTACTTTATCAGCTTCAGAAGTATTTCACCTCTGGGGCTGTTTGTATTAGCATACTACTTTGAGGTTAACCTTTATTGCAAACAGAGGTAGATAACAGAGCTATGTCCCACATGGTACCCTATTCATTACGAACCTTAATCAAAAGAAGGTCACTACATATGGAATATGGTGCCATTTGGAATGCATTCCAGCTCTGGTTGGTCCCCAGTTTGTATACAGAGCCCAGACCTAGCTGCACATGTGGCCCTGTTGGCATGTTATCCAGGGCACAGACTATCTATACCTGTGGCCCTGTTTGCATGTTATCCAGGGCCCAGACCTAGCTACACCTGTGGCCCTGTTGGCATGTTAACCTGTTGGGTCTAGGGGGCAGCATTTGCACGTCTGGATAAAAAAATGTACCCGATTTAATCTGGTTACTAATCCTACCCAGTAACTAGAATATGCATATACTTATTATATATGGATAGAAAACACTCTAAAGTTTCCAAAACTGTTTGAATGGTGTCTGTGAGTATAACAGAACTCATTTGGCAGGCAAAACCCTGAGACATTTTCTGACAGGAAGTGGATACCTGATGTGTTGTATTGACTTTAAACCTATCCCATTGAAAAACACAGGGGTTTAGGAATATTTTGGCACTTCCTATTGCTTCCACTAGATGTCACCAGCCTTTACAAAGTGTTTTGAGTCTTCTGGAGGGAGATCTGACCGAACAAGAGCCATGGAACGATGATGTCCCATTAGACACCTGGCGCGCGAGTTCATGTTGGGTACCCTCGTTCCAATACATTATAAAAGAGTATGCATTCGTCCACCTTGAATATTATTCATGTTCTGGTTAAAAAAGGCCCTAATGATTTATGCTATACAACGTTTGACATGTTTGAACGAACGGAAATATATTTTTTCCCCTCGTTCATGACGAGAAGTCCGGCTGGCTTACATCATGTGCTAACGAGACGGAGATTTTTGGACATAAATGATGAGCTTTTTTGAACAAAACTACATTCGTTATGGACCTGTGATACCTGGAAGTGACATCTGATGAAGAGAATCAAAGGTAATGGATTATTTACATAGTATTTTCGATTTTAGATCTCCCCAACATGACGTCTAGTCTGTATCGCAACGCGTATTTTTCTTGGCGCAGTGCTCAGATTATTGCAAAGTGTGATTTCCCAGTAAGGTTATTTTTAAATCTGGCAAGTTGATTGCGTTCAAGAGATGTAAATCTATAATTCTTTAAATGACAATATAATATTTTACCAATGTTTTCTAATTTTAATTATTTAATTTGTTACGCTGACTTGACTGCCGGTTATTGGAGGGAAACGATTTCCTCAACATCAATGCCATAGTAAAACGCTGTTTTTGGATATAAATATGAACTTGATAGAACTAAAAATGCATGCATTGTCTAACATAATGTCCTAGGAGTGTCATCTGATGGAGATTGTAAAAGGTTAGTGCATCATTTTAGCTGGTTTTATGGTTTTGGTGACCCTGTCTTTGACTTGACAAAACATTACACACAACTCTTGTAAATGTACTGTCCTAACATACTCTAAATTTATGCTTTCGCCGTAAAACCTTTTTGAAATCGTAAAACGTGGTTAGATTAAGGAGATGTTTATCTTTCAAATGGTGTAAAATAGTTGTATTTTTTAAAAATTTGAATTTTTACATTTATTTGGATTCAAATTTGCCGCTCTTGAAATGCACCTGCTGTTGATGGAGTGCACCACGGGTGGCACGCTAGCGTCCCACCTAGCCCCAAGAGGTTAACCAGTGACAAACCTATCTGCATCTGTGGCCTTATTGGCATGTTAACCAGTGACAAAACCTATCTGAACCTGTGGTCCTGTTGGCATGTTATCCAGGGTCAAAGAGCTACTACAGGGAGAACAGCGACACACACCGGGTACACACTGGGTACACACTTTGGAGTGCAGAAAATGTGGAGCAGGTTGTTAAGGATAGAAGGGTTTTGGATAAGAAGGGTTCAAGTTGGAGCAGGTTCGTGAATGTGTGCATATGCATGTGGAATGCAGTGGGCCGTAGGGTCAGTGTTAAAGTTTGTTATTCTAACCCTATGAGTTGATCTGAAATCTAGCTGTAGTCCAAAGTTCACCAAACGTTACCACATGCCATGAATCTTCAAATACACCTCCAGAAATGCTGAGTATGGACTGACAGCGATTTTAACTCTGATAACCCCAATTTAGTTACATAGCAGGTGTGAGGCTACCATGCTATATTTGCTAATCATGAATGGTATGGCCCCCACTAAAATAAATACAATTGACTCTTGTACCAAAGTCGAAGTGGTATTAGTCAGTCTCCAGGTTTATTATTTGTCCTAATACCATTAAACTCTCCAGCCTTATACCTCCACTCTGTTGCCTCAATCAACCCGGAAAGCCCTGCATTCTGGAATTATACCTCCACTCTGTTGCCTCAACCAACCAGGAAAGCCCTGCATTCAGGAATTATACCACCACGCTGCTGCCTCAACCAACCAGGGAAACCCTGCATTCTGGAATTACGGGGGGGGAAAAGAAGGGGGAAAAAAATATCCGGCTGACGACGAAAGAAGGGAGTGGTCTAACAAACCGCACACAAAGGCCTCCTGTGTTCACATGAAGGAAACATCTTCATCATGTGAATCAGAAGTGACAATTCTCTTCCCCTTCCATCAGAGTGGTCAACATTGATGTAGCGGAACCACAATGCCCTGAGCCCAGAATAAATACATCATCAAGACCCCCATTCACAATGGCCCTTCCCAATGCAGTCAGTCTGAAGAGCTAAAGGGCCTGAATGGAATTCCTACATTTCCATATTTCCACATTTGCCTCCACCACGCGACGGTCAACATACCCTCCAACCCTTTTACCCCTCCTTTGGTGCCCTAAACACCTCCCTCCTGCTGCACGAAAACCATATGATTTGTTGCATGTTAATTCTAAACGATTACCTCTCGCAACTAAACCTATCTCTTTAGATGTGAACCAAATGAGAGGAAAAATGGTTGCCTGGGAGTGTTGGAGCGCGGGCCCCTAGGTTTCCTATGTGTGCTGATAAATCTTGACTAAATTAAAGCCTATCCCAGGAGCTCTTTGTGTTGCTAATACACATTAGGCCTGGCTGGCTGCCTGCTTTGACCACCGCAGAGGTAACTCCGCTACAAAGCTGCAGATGTGGACCTCGCTGGCACTCCTGACCCAGCCTAAAACAAAAAAATTTGCTTAGCAACAGAAACTCGTCCTGTTATACACACACACATGCAAATACGTACACACACACACACACACACACACACACACACACACACACACACACACACACACACACACACACACACACACACACACACACACACATACGCACACACTCAAACACACATATTTGCACACACTCAAACACACATATTTGCATGCAAACACACGCTCAAGCGCTCACACCAACCATCCATTGTAGCATATTGAGGATGGTAGAGGGAGAGTAACCTCTCTCACCCTGTAACATCTGATTTTCTTCTCACACTTGAAAGGTTTTTTTCTGTTTCTGGGAAGGAGCGCACACACACACACGGATATGAATGCATTTGAGGTTGATAATGACTGTGTTAGGAGATTTTCAGACGCAGGAAACAATGGATCATGCACGCTCTGCCCTCCTCAGTCAAGGAAACACTTGAAAGATTTCTGAAAGTCAATAAAGAGAAGAGAAAGAAAGAGAAAGAGAGGAAGAAAGGAAGAGAGAAAGAGAGGAAGAGAGAAAGAGAGGAAGAGGCCTTTGCCAACACAACACATTCAGGCTCTTCAAACCATGAGGGAAATTAATCCCACTTTGCCCGTGAAAGATCACTTTATTATTTATAAAGCACTGTAAAATTCTGCCTGCTGTAGACAAGAGCTCTGATGCTGTTTGACCTCCCAGGATTAAGAGTGGCATTGGAGCATTATCATGTTAAAGAGCCACACCTAGAATATCAGTTTACGACGCTACACTGATGAGGCTCGTTAAAAATAGAACCAGGTAATTTCTTTGTCAACAATGGTGAAATAAATTGAATTACTTAAGTAAATGCTTGTGTATGTTGCTCTGAGGGATAATGGATTAACGATCACGCTTCAGCAACTTGTTCATGTGGTTAGAAAACACCAGTGATGAGTGATGAACTGATTAAAAAAAAATCTGGATGAATGGTATGTAACCTGGGGAGTTAATGAGAAATATGAATATCTTATCCTGCCAACTACACCAAATGTAACCTCCATTTCTTTCCTTGTTGGGAATCAGGGAAGGACTAGAGTTGGGAGAAGTTGAACTGAACCAACAAACTCATCAAAACTTCATTTCTCTAAAAAACATATTCATCTTTTGCACCACATGTTTACAACCAAGGAACCATAAAACTGTATTTAATTAAAAATATTGCGTTCCATATTCCAACCTGATAATATAAACACAACTACAGCATCTAAAGTATGCATGTGTGTGTGTGTGTGTGTGTGTGTGTGTGTGTGTGTGTGTGTGTGTGTGTGTGTGTGTGTGTGTGTGTGTGTGGGTGTGTCTGTGTGTGTGTGAGTGTGTGTGTGTCTGTGTGTGTGAGTGTGTGTGTGTGGGGGGGCCTATGTGTGTGTATGCGTGTGTGTGTGTGTGTGTGTGTGTGTGGGCGTGTGTGTGTGTGTGTGTGTGTGTGTGTGTGTGTGTGTGTGTGTGTGTGTGTGTGTGTGTGTGTGTGTGTGTGTGTGTGTGTGTGTGTGTGTGTGTGTGTGTGTGTGTGTGCCAGTCCAGTCAGATTCTCTGGTGTTTCCTGTATAGGCTAGCTCAGGCCCAGGAGAAGTCACCCTGTCATTCTATCACACACAGCTCCCTATAAGCTCTAACACATACTTCTCTCCTAACTGGTCTTGTTTAACTTGATAAACTTAGAGACAAGTCAATGAAACATAAAATGCCAATGTAATGTTCTGAGCCTGTTGGATGGTGATGGTCACGTGGATTCAATAAATTCAGAACACTGGAACTGCCATGGTGTTCAAAGTTTTTAAAGTCTTGATCTGGCTCTCTATTCCATGCAGCCTCAACTCTTCTCATGTTGGTCATTGAGGGTTCCTGTTCTCATGTTGGTCATTGAGGGTTCCTGTTCTCATGTTGGTCATTGAGGGTTCCTGTTCTCATTTTGGAGAAGGGCTGACTTTTTATCCTTTAATTATGGAACCACATAATATTTATTTCCTCCCCTCTGCCTTTCAGTGTGTGAAGGGTGTGTTGGGAGCTGCACATGTGGGGGAATGTGTTTCTGTTTATGACAGTTTTCTACTCTCATTGGCTATAGTGGTACTACCATTGTACTTAATAAAATTAATAATATAGATAATAATATCATGGCAAATAAACTTTGAAACAAACTATATTATTTTTCTTTTAACTTGATGTCCAGATCCAGAAGAATAGGAAATCATGAATGCTCATCTGAATTCACCTTTTCTCCCCTTAGAGCCGATCCCTTACAGAAAATATAGAAACAGATCAACAGATGAACCCTATCTTTCATTTGAAGGCAAAGCAACCCACACCGTACAGCTCAATTTCCCAACCCATTCAGCGAGGAAACAAGCGAGTTTAATTATAGATCTATTTTTCTGATTACACATTAAACTGCTCTAAACAGCTTTCCTTTTCCATGGAAAAAATGCTCCATGTCATGAAAGCAGTTCAAAATCCGGCAACAATAACAACCGGTGCCAAACAAACACAAACAAGACAAATAAAAGCTAAGCACGTCCGATTGTAGCATTATGGGGATTTGGACTAATAGAATAAACCATCTAAATCGTTTTAGGCAACTTTTCCAACTCCTAACAGATTACGCCTGTGGTAATGATTTTTTTAGGTGGCCCAATTTTGAGGCAAATCGGGCAAATTGCATTCTGCTTGATGTGAACTTGATGGAAATATTAGAACGTGATATGAAAGTTAGGCTGAGAGCATGACGGTGCTGTTGTAGTAACAGTGTTGGTGGGACTTTTAGGTCTGAATACAGGTAAGCAGCAAGGCAACACAGCAGAAACAGAGACAGCACAACGCTCTCAACACACCAGCATCAATGATAACCATTACTGCACATTATCCAGCCTCTCTCCCTCTTCCTGTGTTCCTCCCCTCTCAACGTAACCAGGTTCCCCTTGCACCTCAGGCGAGCTAGAGCGGTGTGTGTGTGTGTGTGTGTGTGTGTGTGTGTGTGTGTGTGTGTGTGTGTGTGTGTGTGTGTGTGTGTGTGTGTGTGTGTGTGTGTGTGTGTGTGTGTGTGTGTGTGTGTGTGTGTGTGGTGTGTGTCACACAGGGGTAATACATAATCTCAGCTTGAAAGGCCAGTTCAGTCTGAGCAGAAGACAGTAGTTTATGAAGTGATTGAGACATATTAGCTAAAATCCTTTAAAGTCACTGACAAGGCAGGCAGGCAGCAGTCAGGCAGGCAGAGAGGGAGGGAGGCAGCAGGCAGGGAGGCAAAGAGGGAGGGAGGCAGCAGGCAGGGAGGCAAAGAGGGAGGCAGAGAGGGAAAGAGGGAGGGAGGTAGGTAGACAAGCAGCAGGTTGCAGGGAGGGAGGGAGGGAGGGAGGGAAAAAGCATGCAGGGAGGCATGCAAGCAGGGAGGCAGGCAGAGAAGGAGGCAGGCAGAGAGGGAGGCAGACAGAGAGGAAGGAAGGCAGTATTTTCTCCTTCTATCTCAGGCAGGTACAGACTCAGTCAGGCAGGTACAGGCAGGCATGTACAGCCTCAGCAGGTAGATACAGGCAGGCAGTTACAGCCTCAGCAGGTAGATACATGCAGGCAGGTACAGCCTCAGCAGGTAGATACAGGCAGGCAGGTACAGACTAAGCAGGTAGGTACAGGCAGGCAGGTACAGCCTCAGCAGGTAGACACAGGCAGGCAGGTACAGACTCAGCAGGTAGAAAAAGGCAGGCAGGTACAGACTCAGCAGGTATGCACAGGCAGGCACATACAGCCTCAGCAGGCTTCCCCCTGGGATGCCCTTTCGCTGGCCCACTCTAGAGCTCCTGAGGTGGGTTGACATGAGGGCTGGCTGGTCCTGTTATCATATGATTCACCCGTGTTAGTGCACGTTTCTCAATGGATGTGTTTGTAAGCGAGCCTGTGGCCTGGTTCGGCTAAGCCAGGTAATACTGGGGCTAATTGGGCAGGAATTTCTGGATAGAGTAGGATAGAGGGCCTGATTACTGCCACTTCTCATCAGGTAATGCCTTCTCAACAGGGTGCCCGTTTATCACATGATTAACTGACTAACTGCATGGGTAATGGCTGCAGGCCCCTGTGGACGTTGGCGGAGACTGATGGCTGATCTGAGGTCAGCTAGCGGACATGGACACTTTCCTCATTGTCATCAGCATGGGTTTGCGCCATCCTAATAAAATAACAGACTGTTTGTTTAAGTGTGCGGGTGTGTGTGTGTGTGTGTGTGTGTGTGTGTGTGTGTGTGTGTGTGTGTGTGTGTGTGTGTGTGTGTGTGTGTGTGTGTGTGTGTGTGTGTGTGTGTGTGTGTGTGTGTGTGTGTGTGTGTGTGTGTGTGTGCGCATGCATGTGTGTCTTATGCCGGTATCTTTGAACGAGTGTGTGTATGTGTGTACGTATCTGTGTGGCGTTTCTTCTCCTCTCTATCTTTGTGAAAGACGGCCCCAGGCTGGCTGGGTGGCTACTAATAAAGATAAATGAAGGGATCAGGTTTCACCACCACAGCCACCCCTTCACAGAACTCTGACCTCTCTGTTTCCTCTCTTCTGGAAGCTTTGAAGCAGCTTCATACATCTGGCTGCCTCTGACTGAGGCCGAGGTCACACACTAGGATACCAGGTTCGAGTGAGGTCAGAAAGGCAAGGTTGCCAGGTTGAACTAAATAAACCCAACCTGCTCTTAGCTAGTATCTCCAGCCTCTGTCTCAAATCTCTTCTGACCCCTGATCTGAAGGTCACCCAGCTAACATGGCTCCAACCCTCGGGAGGGACAGGGCAGCTGGACAGCATGTGAGGAAGGCAACCTCTGCCCAAACACATGGGACTGACCATGGATCAGAGAAACAGACAAGGGTTAAGTCTACCTTGTAGGAAATTGGATGTGACACTGGAGAGGTTGCTGCTTGGCCAAATTCCCAGGACTGATGTTGGGACTGACCCTGATACAGCAGCATGCTTGACCAGTGCTGTTGAAAGATTTAGCTATGGATAAACATCTAGACATTATATCACATTTCTTTTAGACTAACTATTAGATTTCAACAGTGGGGATTTATATAAACCTTGCTGTCTGTCTCTGACATTTGCAACATTGTTCCAATATTCAAATTCTATCTCCAACTGTCCCATTCAGTAATCTTGCTCTGATTTGTCATCCTGAGGATCCCAGAGATAAAATATAGCATTGTTTTGTTTAATAAAATACATCTTTATAATCAAATTTAGGAACTTGGTTCTACAGTTTGAACCCTGCTGCCTCTGGCTCCACACCCACCCCGACCGGCCATCTAGATGTGTGAAAGTTTGTGTATAAGCTAATGATCCATCATGTATGACATTCCTGGGAGTATGTAAACTTAAATGTTATATTGCCATATCATTTTTGTATGTTCTCTGTAGTTATGTACTTGAAAATGTATCAATTGACCAATTCAGCACATTTGGGCAAACTTGATAAAAAATACTGTGCAGTATTGCAATGCTCCACTGGATCAATCTGAAACTTTGCACACACACTGCTGCCATCTAGTGGCCAAAATCTAAATTGTGCCTAAACTGCAGTATTATATTATGGCCTATCTCTTGCATTTCAAAGATGATAAAACATATTTTTTTTCCACTTTTTTTTGTTTGTATTATCTTTTACCAAATCTGATGTGTTGTATTAACCTACATTAATTTCACATTTCCACAAACTTAAAAGTGTTTCCTTTCAAATGGTAATATGCATATCCTTGCTTCAGGTCGTGAGCTACAGGCAGTTAGATTTGGGTATGTCATTTTAGGCGAAAATTTAAAAAAAGGTCAGATCCTTAAGAGCATACATACAAAGAAATGTCAAATGAATAAAGGTCAAATGAAATGAAGTGCAGCTAGTTTGCAGTCTTTCCAGCTTGAGTTTGAAGTGATTGTGTTAGCTGTGTTGTTGGCTAGCTCTCGAACAAGTGTCCTGACGAGAAAGCACAGTCCTATGCCAGGTGAAATCGTGCCTCATTAGCTCATTGTTATGGATTTATCCAAATAAATGTCACTAGAAAACAGCTTAAACAAATGCAAATGCACATACTGTTGTTATTCTGGCTGCACTGTTTGAAGTGACTGTAAATTAGCCGTAGTTGGCTAGCTAACAAGCAAGGGATAAGAACGTTGCCAGCCAGTATGGCAATGGAATATTTAGAATGAACGACTGTGTCGCGTCCATAGATATGGAACAAAAGGACTGTACGACTGGGTCACATCTCTGGCAACGGAGCCAATAGAACAAACGACCAGCCGGCTTGGGTAGCAACGCTAGATTTGTGTCGGGACTATATCTTGTGTAAGGATGAAATAGTATCAATAAATTCATCAAAATAACATTTTAAATGAAAATATATCAACTGAATGCATAACCTTTATTTAACTAGGCAAGTCAGTTAAGAACACATTTTTATGTACAATGACGGCATACCGGAGAACGACAGATTTTTACCTTGTCAGCTCGGGGATTTGATCCAGCAACCTTTCAGTTACTAGCCCAACGCTCTAACCACAAGGCTCCATGCCATACCAATATGTTGGTAACACATTGTATAAAAGTGATAATGCCCTCAAATCCAATGTTTGGAGAAGGTATTGGCACGGTTTGCTGGCCCACGACTTCGTCTCAGGCCTAAAAACACCCATGCCAATGTAACAGAACAGCTTCCGTCCCTCTCCTCGCCCCTACCTGGGCTCGAACCAGGGACCCTCTGCACACATCAACAACTGACACCCACGAAGCATCGTTACCCATCGCGCCAAAAAAGCCGCGGCCCTTGCAGATCAAGGGGAACAACTACTTCAAGGTCTCAGAGCGAGTGACGTCACCGATTGAAACGCTATTAGCGCACACCACCGCTAACTAGCGAACCATTTCACATCGGTTACACCAATACATCCTCCAAACACCGGCTTCTCAGGCATTATCACTTAAATAAGCCCTTAAACTCTGCTGAATAGATACTGAACATGTAGGATCTATCAGCCACAATCAGTCCAGCACCTTATCATTTTGTTTCATACCAAAGTGCAATATCACAGCCATGCAGCTCAAGGTAAATTCATAATTGAGACAATGACATTCATTTGGCCAATCACTTCGACCGTCCAGCACCCATTTGATGTAATCCCCTGAAATGACGCAATCCATTTTTTTTCAATTTTAAATGGCGGCCTACTTCTGAAAATGGACAGCGCTCCAGTGGGCAAATAAGGACCTCAACCTATTATAGACAGTGCTTCAGTCCTCCAGTGGGCATATAATAGAATAAAACCCATTATCGACAGTGCTCTAGTGGGCATATACAGTTGGGAGAACAAGTATTTGATACACTGCCGATTTTGCAGGTTTTCCTACTTACAAAGCATGTAGAGGTCTGTAATTTTTATCATAGGTACACTTCAACTGTGAGAGACGGAATCTAAAAAATCCAGAAAATCCAGAAAATCACATTATATGATTTTTAAGTACTTAATTAGCATTTTATTGCATGACATAAGTATTTGATCACCTACCAACCAGTAAGAATTCCGGCTCTCACAGACCTGTTAGTTTTTTCTTTAAGAAGCCCTCCTGTTCTCCACTCATTACCTGTGTTAACTGCACCTGTTAGAACTTGTTACCTGTATAAAGGACACCTGTCCACACACTCAATCAAACAGACTCCAACCTCTCCACAATGGCCAAGACCAGAGAGCTGTGTAAGGACATCAGGGATGAAATTATAGAGCTGCACAAGGCTGGGATGGGCTACAGGACAATAGGCAAGCAGCTTGGTGAGAAGGCAACAACTGTTGGCACAATTATTAGAAAATGGAAGAAGTTCAAGATGACGGTCAATCACCCTCGGTCTGGGGCTCCATGCAAGATCTCACCTCGTGGGGCATCAATGATCATGAGGAAGGTGAGGGATCAGCCCAGAACTACACGGCAGGACCTGGTCAATGACCTGAAGAGAGCTGGGACCACAGTCTCAAAGAAAACCATTAGTAACACACTACGCCGTCATGGATTAAAATCCTGCAGCGCACGCAAGGTCCCCCTGCTCAAGCCAGCGCATGTCCAGGCCCGTCTGAAGTTTGACATTGACCATCTGGATTATCCAGAGGAGGAATGGGAGAAGGTCATGTGGTCTGATGAGACAGAAATAGAGCTTTTTGGTCTAAACTCCACTCGCCGTGTTTGGAGGAAGAACAAGGATGAGTACAACCCCAAGGATACCATCCCAACCGTGAAGCATGGAAGTGGAAACATCATTCTTTGGGGATGCTTTGCTGCAAAGGGGACAGGACGACTGCACCGTATTGAGGGGAGGATGGATGGGGCCATGTATCGCGAGATCTTGGCCAACAACCTCCTTCCCTCAGTAAGAGCATTGAAGATGGGTCGTGGCTGGGTCTTCCAGCATGACAACGACCCGAAACAGACAGCCAGGGCAACTAAGGAGTGGCTCCGTAAGAAGCATCTCAAGGTCCTGGAGTGGCCTAGCCAGTCTCCAGACCTGAACCCAATAGAAAATCTTTGGAGGGAGCTGAAAGTCCGTATGGACCAGTGACAGCCCCAAAACCTGAAGGATCTGGAAAAGGTCTGTATGGAGGAGTGGGCCAAAATCCCTGCTGCAGTGTGTGCAAACCTGGTCAAGAACTACAGGAAACGTATGATCTCTGTAATTGCAAACAAAGGTTTCTGTACCAAATATTAAGTTCTGCTTTTCTGATGTATCAAATACTTATGTCATGCAATAAAATGCAAATTAATTACTTAAAAATCATACAATGTGATTTTCTGGATTTTTGTTTTAGATTCCGTCTCTCACAGTTGAAGTGTACCTATGATAAAAATTACAAACCACTACATGCTTTGTAAGTAGGAAAATCGGCAGTGTATCAAATACATGTTCTCCCCACTGTAATAGTCTCAACCCATTATAGATGGTGTTCCAGCGCTCCACTGTTCACATAAAAGACTCAACACATTATAGACAGACTCCAGTGGGCATCTAATAGCCTAAACCCATTATAGACAGTGCTCCTGTGGGCATATAATAGCCTAAACCCATTATTGACAGTGCTCCAGTGGGCATATAATAGCCTCAACCTATTATAGACAGTGTTCCTGTGGGTGTATAATAGCCTCATCCCATTATAGACAGTGCTCCAGTGATCCAGTGAGCATATAAGTGACTCAACCCATTATAGACAGTGCTCCAGTGGGCATATAATAGCCACAACCCACTATAGACAGTGCTCCAATGCTCCAGTAATAGCCAGCTAGAGAAAAAAACTGAATGTGTTAAAAAGAGACACACACACTTTTTTATATTTTCCATTTTCATCAGTGCACCTTCATTACTCTCCAGTCAGAAAAAGCGTATTCTTCCCTTTAGCACCCAGTTCCCATTATTATAAATGATTAATCATTGTGAAGAAATAAATAACTTACCGACGCAATCATACAGAGAACTGACCTAGATTTTATTCAATCCATTCATTTATCTCTCATCTTTGTCTTCTTCTGTTGATCCCGAGTACCGTGCAGGGACAGAGAGAACACATGGAACAGAGGGTGAAACATGGAACACAGGGTACAATTTGGAACAGGGCGCCGTTTGGAACACAGAGTAACACATGGAACACAGGGTAACACACAGAACACAGGGTAACACACGGAACACAGGGTAACACACGGAACACAGGGTAACACACGGAACACAGGGTAACACACGGAACACAGGGTAACATTTGGAACACAGAGCATCATTTGGAACACAGGGTAACATTTGGAACATAGCTGCCTCCCTCTCTCACTGCCCACCATAACCAGTTATATATCCTAGCTATAGCTGCCTCCCTCTCTCCCTGCCCACCATAACCAGTTACATATCCTAGCTATAGCTGCCTCCATCTCCCACTGCCCATCATAAACAGTTATATATCCTAGCTATAGCTGCCTCCCTCTCTCACTGCCCATCATAAACAGTTATATATCCTAGCTATAGCTGCCTCCCTCTCTCCCTGCCCACCATAACCAGTTACATATCCTAGCTTTAGCTGCCTCCATCTCTCCCTGCCCACCATAACCAGTTACATATCCTAGCAATAGCTGCCTCCATCTCTCCCTGCCCACCATAACCAGTTCTATATCCTAGCTATAGCTGTCTCCCTCTCTCCCTGCCCACCATAACCAGTTATATATATCCTAGCTATTTCTGCCTCCGTCTCTCACTGTCCACCATAACCAGTTATATATCCTAGCTATAGCTGCCTCCCTCTCTCCCTGCCATCCATAACCAGTTATATATCCTAGCTATAGCTGCCTCCATCTCCCACTGCCCACCATAACCAGTTATATATCCTAGCTATAGCTGCCTCCCTCTCTCCCTGCCATTCATAACCAGTTATATATACTAGCTATAGCTGCCTCCCTCTTTCACTGTCCACCATAACCAGTTATATATATTAGCTATAGCTACCTCCATCTCTCACTGTCCACCATAATCTGTTATATATACTAGCTATAGCTACCTCCCTCTCTCACTGTCCACCATAACCAGTTATATATACTAGCTATAGCTGCCTTCATCTCTCACTGTCCACCATAACCAGTTATATATCGTAGCTATAGCTGCCTCCCTCTCTCCCTGCCCACCATAATCAGTTATATATCCTAACTATAGCTGCCTCCCTCTCTCCCTGCCCACCATAACCAGTTATATTTCCTAGCTATAGCTGTCTCCCTCTCTCCCTGCCCACCATAACCAGTTATATATCCTAGCTATAGCTGTCTCCCTCTCTCACTGTCCACCATAATCAGTTATATATCCTAGCTATAGCTGCCTCCCTCTCTCCCTGCCCACCATAACCACTTATATATACTAGCTATAGCTGCCTCCCTCTCTCCCTGCCATCCATAACCAGTTATATATACTAGATATAGCTGCCTCCCTCTGTCACTGTCCACCATAACCAGTCATATATACTAGCTATAGCTGCCTCCCTCTCTCCCTGCCCACCATAATCAGTTATATAAACTAGCTATAGCTGCCTCCCTCTCTCCCTGTCCACCATAATCAGTTATATATCCTAACTATAGCTGCCTCCCTCTCTCACTGTCCACCATAATCAGTTATATATACTAGCTATAGCTGCCTCCCTCTCTCCCTGCCCACGATAATCAGTTATATATACTAGCTATAGCTGCCTACCTCTCTCCCTGCCCACCATAATCAGTTATATATCCTAACTATAGCTGCCTCCCTCTCTCACTGTCCACCATAATCAGTTATATATCCTAGCTATAGCTGCCTCCCTCTCTCACTGTCCACCATAATCAGTTATATATACTAGCTATAGCTTCCTCCCTCTCTCCCTGCCCACCATAACCAGTTATATATCCTAGCTATAGCTGCCTCCATCTCCCACTGCCATCCATAACCAGTTATATATCCTAGCTATAGCTGCCTCCCTCTCTCACTGTCCACCTTAACCAGTTATATATCCTAGCTACAGCTGCCTCCATCTCTCACTGTCCACCATAACCAGTTATATATCCTAGCTATAGATGCCTCCATCTCTCACTGCCCACCATAACCAGTTATATATACTAGCTATAGCTGCCTCCCTCTCTCACTGTCCACCATAACCAGTTATATATACTAGCTATAGCTGCCTCCCTCTCTCCCTGTCCACCATAATCAGTTATATATCCTAACTATAGCTGCCTCCCTCTCTCACTGTCCACCATAATCAGTTATATATACTAGCTATAGCTGCCTCCCTCTCTCCCTGCCCACCATAATCAGTTATATATACTAGCTATAGCTGCCTCCCTCTCTCCCTGTCCACCATAATCAGTTATATATCCTAACTATAGCTGCCTCCCTCTCTCACTGTCCACCATAATCAGTTATATATACTAGCTATAGCTGCCTCCCTCTCTCCCAGCCCACGATAATAAGTTATATATACTAGCTTTAGCTGCCTCCCTCTCTCCCTGCCCACCATAATCAGTTATATATCCTAACTATAGCTGCCTCCCTCTCTCACTGTCCACCATAATCAGTTATATATCCTAGCTTTAGCTGCCTCCCTCTCTCACTGTCCACCATAATCAGTTATATATACTAGCTATAGCTGCCTCCCTCTCTCCCTGCCCACCATAACCAGTTATATATCCTAGCTATAGCTGCCTCCATCTCCCACTGCCATCCATAACAAGTTATATATCGTAGCTATAGCTGCCTCCCTCTCTCACTGTCCACCTTAACCAGTTATATATATCCTAGCTACAGCTGCCTCCATCTCTCACTGTCCACCATGATCAGTTATATATCCTAGCTATAGCTGCCTCCCTCTCTCCCTGCCCACCATAACCAGTTATATATCCTAGTTATAGCTGCCTCCCTCTCTCCCTGCCCACCATAACCAGTTACATATCCTAGCTATAGCTACCTCCATCTCTCCCTGCCCACCATAACCAGTTACATATCCTAGCAATAGCTGCCTCCATCTCTCCCTGCCCACCATAACCAGTTCTATATCCTAGCTATAGCTGTCTCACTATCTCCCTGCCCACCATAACCAGTTATATATATCCTAGCTATTTCTGCCTCCGTCTCTCACTGTCCACCATAACCAGTTATATATCCTAGCTATAGCTGCCTCCCTCTCTCCCTGCCATCCATAACCAGTTATATATCCTAGCTATAGCTGCCTCCATCTCCCACTGCCCACCATAACCAGTTATATATCCTAGCTATAGCTGCCTCCCTCTCTCCCTGCCATTCATAACCAGTTATATATACTAGCTATAGCTGCCTCCCTCTCTCACTGTCCACCATAACCAGTTATATATATTAGCTATAGCTACCTCCATCTCTCACTGTCCACCATAATCTGTTATATATACTAGCTATAGCTACCTCCCTCTCTCACTGTCCACCATAACCAGTTATATATACTAGCTATAGCTGCCTTCATCTCTCACTGTCCACCATAACCAGTTATATATCGTAGCTATAGCTGCCTCCCTCTCTCCCTGCCCACCATAATCAGTTATATATATTAGCTATAGCTGCCTCCCTCTCCCCCTGCCCACCATAATCAGTTATATATCCTAACTATAGCTGCCTCCCTCTCTCCCTGCCCACCATAACCAGTTATATTTCCTAGCTATAGCTGTCTCCCTCTCTCCCTGCCCACCATAACCAGTTATATATCCTAGCTATAGCTGTCTCCCTCTCTCACTGTCCACCATAATCAGTTATATATCCTAGCTATAGCTGCCTCCCTCTCTCCCTGCCCACCATAACCACTTATATATACTAGCTATAGCTGCCTCCCTCTCTCCCTGCCATCCATAACCAGTTATATATACTAGCTATAGCTGCCTCCCTCTGTCACTGTCCACCATAACCAGGCATATATACTAGCTATAGCTGCCTCCCTCTCTCCCTGTCCACCATAATCAGTTATATATCCTAACTATAGCTGCCTCCCTCTCTCACTGTCCACCATAATCAGTTATATATACTAGCTATAGCTGCCTCCCTCTCTCCCTGCCCACCATAATCAGTTATATATACTAGCTATAGCTGCCTCCCTCTCTCCCTGTCCACCATAATCAGTTATATATCCTAACTATAGCTGCCTCCCTCTCTCACTGTCCACCATAATCAGTTATATATACTAGCTATAGCTGCCTCCCTCTCTCCCTGCCCACGATAATCAGTTATATATACTAGCTATAGCTGCCTACCTCTCTCCCTGCCCACCATAATCAGTTATATATCCTAACTATAGCTGCCTCCCTCTCTCACTGTCCACCATAACCAGTTATATATCCTAGCTATAGCTGCCTCCATCTCCCACTGCCATCCATAACCAGTTATATATCCTAACTATAGCTGCCTCCCTCTCTCACTGTCCACCATAACCAGTTATATATCCTAGCTACAGCTGCCTCCATCTCTCACTGTCCACCATGATCAGTTATATATCCTAGCTATAGCTGCGTCCCTCTCTCCCTGCCCACCATAACCAGTTATATATACTAGCTATAGCTGCCTCCCTCTCTCACTGTCCACCATAACCAGTTATATATCCTAGCTATAGATGCCTCCATCTCTCACTGCCCACCATAACCAGTTATATATACTAGCTATAGCTGCCTCCCTCTCTCACTGTCCACCATAACCAGTTATATATACTAGCTATAGCTGCCTCCCTCTCTCCCTGTCCACCATAATCAGTTATATATCCTAACTATAGCTGCCTCCCTCTCTCACTGTCCACCATAATCAGTTATATATACTAGCTATAGCTGCCTCCCTCTCTCCCTGCCCACCATAATCAGTTATATATACTAGCTATAGCTGCCTCCCTCTCTCCCTGCCCACGATAATAAGTTATATATACTAGCTTTAGCTGCCTCCCTCTCTCCCTGCCCACCATAATCAGTTATATATACTAGCTATAGCTACCTCCCTCTCTCACTGTCCACCATAACCAGTTATATATACTAGCTATAGCTGCCTCCATCTCTCACTGTCCACCATAACCAGTTATATATCCTAGCTATAGCTGCCTCCCTCTCCCACTGCCCATCATAACCAGTTATATATACTAGCTATAGCTGCCTCCCTCTCTCCCTGCCCACCATAACCAGTTATATTTCCTAGCTATAGCTGTCTCCCTCTCTCCCTGCCCACCATAACCAGTTATATATCCTAGCTATAGCTGCCTCCCTCTCTACCTGCCCACCATAACCACTTATATATACTAGCTATAGCTGCCTCCCTCTCTCCCTGCCATCCATAACCAGTTATATATACTAGCTATAGCTTCCTCCATCTCTCACTGTCCACCATAATCAGTTATATATCCTAGCTATAGCTGCCTCCCTCTCTCACTGCCCACCATAACCATTAATATATACTAGCTATAGCTGCCTCCCTCTCTCACTGTCCACCATAACCAGTTATATATCCTAGCTATAGCTGCCTCCCTCTCTCACTGTCCACCATAATCAGTTATATATCCTAGTTAGAGCTGCCTCCCTCTCTCCCTGCCCACCATAATCAGTTATATATCCTAGCTATAGCTGCCTCCCTCTCTCCCTGCCCACCATAACCAGTTATATATCCTAGCTATAGCTGCCTCCCTCTCTCCCTGCCCACCATAACCAGTTATATATACTAGCTATAGCTGCCTCCCTCTCTCACTGCCAACCATAATCAGTTATATATCCTAGCTATAGCTGCCTCCCTCTCTCCCTGCCCACCATAACCACTTATATATACTAGCTATAGCTGCCTCCCTCTCTCCCTGCCATCCATAACCAGTTATATATACTAGCTATTACTGCCTCCGTCTCTCACTGCCCACCATAACCAGTTATATATACTAGCTATAACTGCCTCCCTCTCTCCCTGCCCACCATAACCAGTTATATATACTAGCTATAGCTGCCTCCATCTCCCACTGCCATCCATAACCAGTTATATATACTAGCTATAGCTGCCTCCCTCTCTCTCTGCCCACCATAATTAGTTATATATCCTAGCTATAGCTGCCTTCATCTCTCCCTGCCCACCATAACCAGTTATATATACTAGCTATAGCTGCCTCCCTCTCTCACTGCCCACCATAATCAGTTATATATCCTAGCTATAGCTGCCTCCCTCTCTCACTGTCCACCATAACCACTTATATATACTAGCTATAGCTGCCTCCATCTCTCACTGCCCACCATAACCAGTTATATATCCTAGCTATTGCTGCCTCCATCTCTCACTGCCCACCCTGACATGCTGGAAGCTGGAAGCCCTGTAGCCATCTGGGGGTCTGTGTGTGAAACAGCCTCACGTAGACAGCAAAGACAGCATAAAGCCAGCATCCGAGTATGGCAGCCACGTCGCAAACCGTCTGGGATTTGGAGGTGGAGTCGGGGAGAAGTGGGGCATTTGAAAAGGATGAGTGCTCTGGAGTGAGGCTCTGAGGGATGAGGAGAGGCTGGGTTTACACAGACCTCTGGGACCATGCAGGCCTTAGATAACTGTGGGGTGGGGGGGGGGCTTATCTGCTGCTGTCCCCTCCTGCTGGGGGTCTTTTTACCCTGATAACAGAGAGCCGCTGAGACCCCCATTATATAGTCTGCATGAGCCCCCCGTTATACCCCACACATACACACACACACCCACAGCCCAAGCACAAGACCAAACCCAGAATCCCAGACACACATGACACACACTGTTCAAATCAAATGTTATTTGTCACATGCTTTGTAAACAACAGGTGTAGACTAACAGTGAAATGCTTACTTACAAGCGCTTCCCAACAATGCAGAGAGGACAGGGGACAATAGGCGGAAGCATAGATCTGAGACTGGACTAAGACTAAGGGTAGAGGGAGCAGGGAGGCCTCAGAGCCTATTTAGGAGTGAGGGTCGAAGTAGAGGGATGAATGTCAGAGTTCCCATAAATTCACAGATCCACAAGAGGGGGGGGGGGGGGGAGACAGGGAGGGAGAGAGGTGGAGAGAGAGGGACAGAGAGCAAGACAAAGGAGCTGATCATGGACTACAGGAAAAAGATGGCCATGAACGCCACCATTCACATTGACGGTGCTGTAGTGGAGCGAGTCGAGACCTTCAAGGTCCTTGGTTTCCACATCACTAACAAACTATCATGGTCCAAACACACCAAGACAGTTGTGAAGAGGGCACGACAATGCCTATTTCCCTTCAGGAGATTTGGCCTGGGTCCTCAGATCATCAAAAGGTTCTACAGCTGCACCATCGAGAGTACCCTGACTGGTTGCATCACCGCTTGGTATAGCAACTGCTCAGCATCCTACTGCAAGGTGCTGCAGAGGGTTGAGCGTAGGTCCCAGTTCGTTACTGGGGCCAAGCTTCCTGCCATCCAGGACCTCTATACCAAGCGGTGTCAAAGGAAGTCCCTAAAAATTGTCAGACTCCAGTCACCCAAGTCATTTTCTCTGCTATCGCACAGCAAGCGGTAACGGAGCATCAAGTCTAGGTCCAAAAGGCTCCTTAACCGCTTCTACCCCCAAGCCATTAGACTGCTAAACAGTTAATCAAACGGCTACCCCGACTATTTATAATGACCCTTTTTTACTCTGCTGCTACTCTCTGTTTATTATCTATGCATAGTCACCTTACCCCAAACTACATGTACATATTACCTCAATTACCTCGACTATCCAGTACCCCCGCACATTGACTCGGTACCGGTACCCCCTATATATAGCCTCATTATTGGTATTTTATTATGTTCCTTTATATAAAATTTGTTCTTGTATTTTTATTTTTTTAAAGTTTGCAAAAAAGGGTCTTGTAAGCAACCTTTTCACGGTAAGGTTTACACCTGTTGTATTCAGCGCATGTGACAAATAACATTTGATTTGATTTGATAGAGAGAAGGACAGAGACCAGAGTCATACATCCCCAGGCCCATTTGATCTATCACTGCCAGACACTAATTGCTTGGATCAGGTTGAGATCCTTATCAGCCTGTCTGTCGCTCTGTCTGTTTCCTCCCACTCCTAAACAACTTTCCTGCAGTGGTTAAAATGAAAGGCAGGCCTGTCAGGTCCCATCAGATTACAGATTACTCACTGTTTCTGGTTTCACTGATTGGCATACTTAAACCCTCTAACATTGTAACCTATACATTCTCTATCCACTACCCACTACCCACCTCTCTCATGACCTTCTGTCTCCCAAATGGCCCCTTTATTCCTTATGTAGTGCTCTTCTTTTGGTCAACAGCAGCGCGTCATATAGGGAATATGGCATTTTGGACTCTTCTTATCTCGTGAGCTTTAAATCCTTCTATTATAATTCACTATTAATGGAAACCTGATAAAAAGCAGTTTAAAGACACTTTTATTATCCGATTTAATGGGAAACGTTTATATTTTAATTAGTTACTTGATTGCATAGTAAGTTGAAGTGGGCTTGGAGTGTTTTTCCAAATATTTCAACATTACCCGCTTTGCCACTATTGTTTCAAAGCATATAATGTTGCATTACTTCATTTTTTTGCTTTCTATAGCCAATGGAGTTATTTATTGAAAAAGAGAGAATGAGAAAGAGGGATAAAGGAGAGAGAGAGGGAGGGATACAGGAGAGAGAGAGAAAGATGGATACAGGAGAGAGAGAGAAAGAGGGATACAGGAGAGAGAGAGAGAAAATATATAGACACAATTTGCCATTTTAAATGTTTTTATTCTTTTTGAACTTTTGTGAGTGTAATGTTTACTGTTAATTATTTTTAGTTTGTTTCACTTTTGTTTATTATCTATTTAATCTGCTTTGGCAATGTAAACATATGTTTGCCATGCCAATAAAGCCCCGTTAAATGTACATTGAAATCAGAGAGAGAGAGATAAAGAGTGAGGGAGGGAGGGCAACCAGTGAAGAACCACAAGAAAAGGGCACCCAGTGAAGAACAAACACCATTGTAAATACAACCATATGTATGTTCATTTATTTTCCCTTTTGTACTTTAACTATGTGCACATAATATGACATTTGTAATGTCTATATACTTTTGGGACTTTTGTTTATGATCTACTTCACTTGCTTTGGCAATGTAAACATATGTTTCCCATGCCAATAAAGCCCTTGAAATTGAATTGAGAGAGAGAGAGAGAGAGAGAGAGGGAGAGAGACCTTCAGGGCTGAACTAATGACCATTTTGGGATGGGCGTGATAATGGCTTCCTCTTGATGTCGGCAGAATAAATATTGGTGCTGATATTGTGGAAGGTGGTCTAATGGCTTCTGGTTTATATGACCCCCTCCAGAGGGACAGGCAGACCCCGTGGAGATGCCCCTCCAGACCCCTCCTCTCCCTGGGTCCAGAGAGGATCAAAGAGGGTGGTCTCCAGAGGGCCATAGCTCATCCAGGGGAGACGCTCCTCATTGCAAGCCTGATTAGGTTTAGTAGTGCCTCGGGCCGGGAGAAGATAGTGGAGATATATCAACGCAGAGCTACCAGAACCTGGTCGTAGAGGCTTTATTGCTTTGGCCTGGGAGGCACTGTAGCAATGTCTGTCTACATTTCATTTAGAGTTAGAAACACCACAGGAGGATGATGGTGGAGAGAGAGGAGGATGGACAGGGGGACACACTGATTCAGTAGACAGAGAGAGACGGAGGGTGGCCCTTTGTCCTCTGTTGTTTTCTCCTTTATCTGATAGATCCCAAAACAAGCAAGAGAAAAGCATATGTTTTAAGTCTAATTTACAACAGCATCATATTCTCAGTGGGTTTGCAGCATCTTTATTTTGTCAGCGCTATAAAAAACTAAGTGTCAATCTTACTGGTTGGCTTGTTAGCTCATGTGTGGTTACTGTGTGTGGTTTGATTTGAAGTTGAGTAAGTGTGTTGTTATTATTCAGCCAATAGGATCCCTGTGTGTGGAGCGTCAGTGTCTGCTTCAGACAGAGGCCCAGATCTCATTAGCTACTGAGGCCTACTATTCGTGTGTGAGACTGTGAGACAGCATTGTGGCTGGAGCTCCCAGCAGCCTACGGCATCTAGTAGTTCACTCTGTCACTCAGGGTGACAGACAGACATGGTAACACACACATCGAGAGGCACCCACTGATCTGTGTGTGAGTGTGAGTCAAGAGGCACCCCCTGCTCTTTGGAGTATGGGGAGGGGAGGGATCACAGCCCTGTCACTCCAGCTTTGTCCCCAGTCAAGCTTTGACGCAGGCAGGGGGAAACCCTGTCACACAGGGTGACACAGTGACAGGTGACAGGTGAAGAGATCCAGGGAACAGACACATTGCTCCTGGCACAGACCTATAGGCCTACCTCATTCTCCCATTGCCTGACGACTCACCCTGAATTTAATTCCTCTGCTCTATTGATCACTACATACATTCAGTCTGAATCTGCCATCCCAGGCGTTGTTTGTGTGAATTCAAAATGAGGGGCGTTGCACAAAACAAATTAATCATCGATTGGGTCGACTCTAACCAATCAGAGTATCAAAGTTGATAACATCATCATGTAGGCTGGCTCTGGCCCAACCCAGCGGTTTCTGGGACCAATCAGAATGGGAAAATGTGTTCTCATTTTCGTGGATTGGTGGAGAAGAATCGTCAGTTGGCCGGAGCGATGTAGATGGGCAGCCAGGCAAATTCTCCCCTGCTAACCTGCTTCTGGGGTTAAAACCTAACCTGCTGGGGTTACAACCTAACCTTCTGAGGTTAAAACCAAACCTGCTGAGTTTAAAACCTAACCTGCTGGGGTTAAAGCCTAATCTGCTGGGTTTACAACTTAATCTGCTGGGGTTAAAACCTATCCCTGCCAGGGTTACAACCTAACTTGCCGGGGTTAAAACCTATCCCTGCCGGGGTTACAACCTAACCTGCCGGGGTTTTATTTATTTATTATTTTACCTTTATTTAACTAGGCAAGTCAGTTAAGAAAAAAAATCTTATTTTCAATGACGGCCTAGGAACAGTGGACAGGAACTGCTTTGTTCAGGGGCAGAACGACAGATTTGACCCTGTCAGCTCGGGGATTCGATCTTGCAACATTTCGGTTACTAGTCCAACACTCTAGGCTACCTGCCGCCCCGGTTACAATCTAACCTGCTGGGGTAACAACCTGATTAAAACAGACTCATTATTTCTTTGTAACTCTACATGTATGTCACTGCCAGAGCAAGATAGAGACCCAGACAAAGCGATGTGTTTGATGTTTGAAGACAGTTCTCATACTAGATGGTGAAATTTTAGATTCTTTCATTTCCTGTATTTACTGACAACTCTCTATTGAAGCAATCCATTTTGTTGTGATTTTAAATGGATTTTCCCTGACAACAGAAAATGGAGAGAAATTATCTTAGTGAGTATAAGAAATTGAGGAGGGACACCACAATTCAGTGTAATTAAATTACAGCCAACATATGTGGAGAGACAGAGACCCGATATCTGATGAGATTTATGACTTCTTTTGTCACTCAATTGGATTTTAATGGTCATTATTGCAGTCCCCCTTCTTCTCTCCCTCCCGGTCCCAAAACGAGCATCTAAACAACACTCTCATCTAACCGACACTTGTCCCCATGGCGGAGGTTGCTTCCCAAATCCTTCCATTTGTCCTGGGTCTCCCATTCTGTGTGTGCGTTAGTGTGTGTGTGTGTGTGTGTGTGTGTGTGTGTGCGTACACATGCTCATGCATGTGCGTGTTTGTCTATGTACGTGTGTGTGCGTGTGGGTGCGTGTGTGTGCGTGTGTGTGCGTGTGTGTGTGTGCATGTGTTCCCATTTCACCTGGCTCTCCCATTCTATTACCCTACACTCCCAGTGGGGACAGTGATGTTTATAGATGACCATCCATGGCTGTTTTATTGAAAACTACATCATCTGTATACTTCTCTATGATCAAATCCCTTTTCCTTCAGGCCAGCCAGCCCAGCCAGCCAACACTTCCTATAAAGACCTCATAGTAAATTAAGCTCAAAACCCCCATCATCAACCTCAGGTCAGAGGGGCCTGCTACAGAGGGGCCTGCACAGAGGGGCCTGCTAAAGAGAGTTGGTGAGGAGAGCCTTACTGGGGGTCTCCAGCGTTCCACCAAGGTGAAATAGAAGACCTCTTCCACCTTGAAGACCAACCTGGACTCGAAGGTAGATGTAAAATAGTAAACGTAAATCTGCCTCCCCGTCTTTTGTATGATATGTTACATTTTGTATGGTGTGTAATAATTTATGGATGTCCGTCATCCATTTCACATGATATGTTACGAATTTGCAATACGTATGATATGTTAGGAATTCCAATTTGTGGTTGCCAATGTTAGTTAGGCACTAGGTGGCTAAACGCTAACCCTAGCTAGGTTGCTAATGTTAGCTAGGTTAGGGTTAGGGTTAGGGTTAAAGTTAGGGTTAGGAGTTAGGTTAAAGGGTTAAGGTTGGGGTAAGGGTTAGCTAACATGCTAAGTAGCTAAAAAGTAGTAAGCAGTTGCTAATTAGTTAAAATGCTAAAGTTGTCTGTGATAAGATTCAAACATGCAACCTTTGGGTTGCTAGATGTTTGCTTTATACGCCTACCCATGCACTATAACCAACCAAACTCCTTTTGTTTTTGCCTTAAGTAACCTTCCATCTTATGTAACCATACCAAGCATTAAATATCATACTAATTTTAGTGTCACGGATTTACATTTACTATGTTAAGTCTTGTCTATGAGACCAGTCTGTGAAGACAAAAAAAATATTTAACCGATGCCACAGTGATTAATAGTGACACACCGGCATTAACTGACTTTACCATCGAGGACCACTTTGGAAACAAGCATTTTAAATAATACTTTCAAGTGATATCCTCTGGGTCCACATTGTACATTTTGTTGTAATGTCTGTTGCCCAAAATAAATTCAATTCAACGGAGGCTGAAGCATAGTATTTTGGAAATGTATTAGTGAGATTTAAACAGATTATTCTGTAGTTAGACTCTGTCTCTGTTTTTGTGAATTTGTTTATCAAATTCCTGATGAGATCCAGGGAATGTAAAGAGCCAAGATTTGGCTGATTTACCGGCGGCTTTGCTAGGAGATTGCTAGGCGAAATACCTCGGTAGATCCCGTTTGGCTTCAAGCAACCACATATCCGCACGCACACACGCACCGACACACACACACACACACACACACACATCCATACCCGTATCCACACACTGACATAGACTCTTGACAAACAAAAGTAATCCTCTATTCGACTTAAAAAAATTGAAAATTGAGGGGTGTGAGAAAAAAGAAAGAACCTTTAGATATACACACGCTGCTGTCTTGCTTGGGAATTCCAGGAGCTGTTGCCGGTATTAAAGCATGACTGTGTTACAGCCTGGAGAATAAAGGAAAGGCACAAAGCGAGGGAGGAATGAAAAAGAAAACAGAAGAGGGGGAGAGGGAAGTGAGAGAGGGACGAGGGTTTTAACAGTTCAGTGAAGCCTGGCTGGACCGGTGAGATTGGCAAAGGACTGGTTAGTTGGTTGGTAGATGTCAGAGGAACACTTGAGAGACACAGTCAGGAGTTTAAGATGTTCCGAGACAGTTAGCAGTCCCCTGCTCTTTCTCTCTCCTCCCATGTCTCTGTCTCTGAGAGCACTGACATGAAAAGATATATGTCAATGTCAGATAAGCTCTCTTTCTATTCCTGTTCTCATTCATGTCATTGCTCTCCTTCAGAGGATTTGCTTCTAGTTCTGGTTGAGGTGGAAAAAGAAAAGGGGGTTTGAAGAGACTCCACTAAGATGACTGTGCTTTTAAGTCACTATGTCCACCCTTCTGATCGTCAAGTCTCTATGTTGTTTAGCCTCAAGCCCTCAGCCTCCATACCATGTTTGTATGTGACTGTGGCCTACTATGCCAGGCTCTGATTAGCATGGATCAATAGACTGCTGTGGAGTGGATTCAGGACCAAAAGAACAAGCCAATTAGACCACAGCCTGGTGCTATGATCAGAGGAGCATCAACCCATACCTCAGTGTGACACCATGATATATGGTGCTGCTTCAATAGCATGACAACCCTCAGTGGAGTAGCCATGGAGTTACAAAAACTGAAATATATTTTTTGTGTTTTTTCCCTATTGAACTTCACAATGGAGAGTCCACGGAGAGCAGGTAAAAGTCCACATTTGACCCTCCTGTCCTTCAGTGAGGGGCCCCTGAATAAAGAGCCCTGAAAAGAGAAGAGAGTGAGTAACTACAGAGGGCTTTTCAATACTATGTCTTTCTAGTGTTTACTATGAAAACCCTCGTACCTACAGTTGCAAGCATTTCAGAAAGGAAACACTACGTACAAATATGTTTATCCATTTATTAAGAAATAAATAATGCAAGTCTTGGCCATATAGAATCTGCACCTTCAGGGTAGCTCACTGCCCAAGCAAAGCATCAATATAAAATGGCCTACAGACGTTTAGATATGATGAAATAGACCAGCTAAGGTCAGCACCATTACAAGACTGTATACTATAGACCAGCAGTCTTCCTACCATTACAAGACTGTAAACTATAGACCAGCTAAAGTCATCCTACCATTACAAGACTGTAAACTATAGACCAGCAGTCTTCCTACCATTACAAGACTGTAAACTATAGACCAGCAGTCTTCCTACATTACAAGACTGTATACTATAGACCAGCAGTCTTCCTACCCTTACAAGACTGTAAACTATAGACCAGCAGTCTTCCTACCATTACAAGACGGTATACTATAGACCAGCAGTCTTCCTACCATTACAAGACTGTAAACTATAGACCAGCAGTCTTCCTACCATTACAAGACGGTATACTATAGACCAGCAGTCTTCCTACCATTACAAGACTGTATACTATAGACCAGCAGTCTTCCTACCATTACAAGACTGTATACTATAGGCCCTCTGTAGTTAGGCCAGGGTGTTACATTGGGTGGGCGTTCTATGTTCTGTTTCTATGTGTTTGTATTTCTTTGTTTTGGGCTGTGTGTGGCTCCCAAATCAGGCACAGCTGAAGTTCGTTGCTGTTGATTGGGAGTCACACATAAGTGCATGTTTTTCCGTTGGGGTTTTGTGGGTAATTGTTTCTGTTTAGTGTGTTTTACCTGACAGGACTGTGTTGGCTGTCAGTTCCTTGTTTTGTTTGAATAGTGTTACGGCAATAATTAAATATGTTGAACACTAACCGCTGCATTTTGGTCTTCTTCCGATGACAGCCCTTACAGAATTACCCACCAAACCAGGACCAAGCAGCGGAGGAGGAAGGAGCAACAGGAGAACAGCTTGATGGACTCGTGGACATGGAAACAGATAAACGGAAATATCACATTTACATAAGTATTCAGACCCTTTACTTAGTACTTTCTTGAAGCAACTTTGGCAGCGATTACAGCCTTGAGTCTTCTTGTGTATGACGCTAGTAGCTTGGCACAACTGTATTTGGGGAGTTCCTCCCATTCTTCGTCTCAAGCTCTGTCAATTTGGATGGGGATTGTCACTGCAAAGCTATTTTCAGGTCCCTTCAGAGATATTTGATTGGGTTCAAGTCCGGGCTCTGGATGGGCCACTCAAGGACAATCAGAGTCTTGTCCCGAAGCCACTCCTGTGTTGTCTTGGTTGTGTGTTTAGGGTCATTCTCCTGTTGGAAGGTGAACCTGTACCCGGTCTGAGGTCTGAGCACTCTGGAGCAGGTTTTCATCAAGGATCTCTCTGTACTTTGCTCTGTTTATCATTCCCTCAACTGACTAGTCTCCCAGTCCCTGCCGCTGAAAAACATCCCCACAGCATGATGCTGCCATCACCATGCTTCATCATAGGGTTGCTAATAGGTTTCCTCCAGACATGACGCTTGGCATTCAGGCCAAAGAGATCAATCTTGGTTTCATCAAACCACAGAATCTTGTTTCTCATGTTCTGAGAGTCTTTAGGTGCCTTTTGGCAAACTCCAAGCGGGCTGTCATGTGCCTTTTACTGAGGAGTGGCTTCTGTCTGGCCACTTTACCATAAAGGTCTGATTGGTGAAGTGCTGCGGAGATGGTTGTCCTTCTGGAAGGTTCTCCCAGCTCGACAGAGGAAATCTGGAGCTCTGTCAGAGTGACCATCGAGTTCTTGGTGACCTCCCTGACCAATGCCCTTCTCCGCCGATTGCTCAGTTAAGCTGGGCGGACAGCTCTAGGAATTGTTTTATTTTATTTTTAATTTAACTTTTATTTAACTGAAGTTTAGGAACAGTCTTAGTGGTTCCAAACGTCATCCATTTAAGAATGATGGAGGCCACTGTGTTCTTGGAGACCCTGAATGCTGCAGACATTTTTTGGTACCCTTCCCCAGATCTGTGCCTCGACACAATCCTGTCTCGCAGCTCTACGGACAGTTCCTTCGACCTCATGGCTTGGTTTTTGCTCTGACATGCCCTGTCAACTGTGGAAACTTATATAGACAAGTGTGTGCCTTTCCAAATCATGTCCAATCAATTGAATTTACCACAGGTGGACCACAGGTGGAAACATCTCAAGGATGATCAATGGAATCAGGATTCAATTTTTATGTCCTTGAGTGGCCCAACCCGGTCGATCATCTCTGGAGAGACCTGAAATTAGCTGTGTAGTGACTCTCCCCATCCAACCTGACAGAGCTTGATTGGATCTGCAGAGAACTCCCGAAATACAGGTGTGCCAATCTTGTCGAGTGATACACAAGAAGACTCAAGGCTGTAGTCGCTGCCAAAAGTTCTTCAACAAAGTACTGAAGAAAGGATATGAATACTTATGAAAATGTGATTTTCAGTTTATTTATATTTTATAAATTAGCAAAAAAAAAATGTTTTTGCTTTGTCATTATGGAGTATTGTGTGTTGATTGATGAGGGGAAAAATGATGTAATGCATTTTAGAATAAGGCTGTAACGTAACAAAATGTGGAAAAAGTCAAGTGGTCTGAATACCTTTTGAAGGTACTTTATATAGTCATGGAACACTGGTCACTTTAATAATGGAACACTGGTCACATGAATAATTATTACATACTGTTTAACCCACTTCATATGTATATGCTGTACAGTATTCTAGTCAAAGTCTATCCTATTTAACTACTGATGTACATACAGAATACTGTTATATCCATGTATTCTACAGATATACAACATATTATATCCATACGTATGCATTTATATACACCAACCTTGCTCGTCCTAATATTCCTATATTTCTTAATTCCATTTTTTTTTTCATTTGTGTGTATTGTTAGATATTTCTGCACTGTTAATAATATTAATAATAAAAATAATACATGGGACGTATATAGTGCTTTTCCAGGAACAAAAGTTGTTTTACAATTATAGAAATGAAAAAGAAAAGCATTTCGCTACACCTGCAATAACATCTGCTAAATATGTGTATGTGACCAATAACATTTTACATTTTTATTTGATTTGATGCTGCTGGACCATGGGGATGACACAATCATATAGCAATACTGCTGGAACTCATGTAAGCTCCACAAACTCAGAATCAATCAAATGTAACATCAAAGCAAGAGAGGATCATGGGCTGTTATCTTGAGGTTGAAGTCGGGAATCAATAGCAGCAAAGAGACAGTTGCCTGCAGCATCTAGGAGCAACAACAGTTAAGTCACGAAGTGGTAGGCCACACAAGCTCACAGAACGGGACCACCGAGTGCTGAAGCACGTAGTGCGTAAAAATCGTCACTCACTACCAAGTTCCAAACTGCCTCTGGAAGCAACGTGGCATCCTGGCATCAGCCAAACCCAAATTACTCCGTCCGACAGCCAGATAGTAAGGCATGATTCATCACTCCAGAAAGTGCATTTAAACTGCTCTAGAGTCCAAAGACAGCTAGCTTTACACCACACCAGCCAACGCTTGGCACTGCGCATGGTGATCATAGGCTTGTGTGCGGCTGCTCGGCCATGGAAACCCATTTCATGAAACTCTCAACAAACAGTTTTTGTGCTGAGGTTGCTTCCAGAGGCAGTTTGGAACTCGGTAGTGAGAGTTGCAGCCGAGGAAAGAAGATTTTTACGCATTAAGCGCTTCACCACTCGGCGGTCCCATTCTGTGCGCTTGTGTGGCCTTCCACTTCATGGCTTAAAACCGTTGTTGCTCCTAGACGTTTCCACTTCACAGTAATAGCACTTACAATTGACCGGGGCAGCTCGAGCAGGGCAGAAATTTGACGAGCCTACTTGTTGGAAAGGTGGCATCCTATGACGGTGCCATGTTGAAAGTCACTGGCCATTCCACTGACAATATTTATCTATGGAGATTGTAAGGCTGTGTGCCTGATTTTATAAACCTGTCACCAACGGGTATGGCTGAAATAGCCGAATCCAATCATTTGAAGGGTAGTCCACATACTTTTGTATATATAGTGTACCTAGTTGCCACATGAGCATATTGAACAACTTGACAAGCTTCAAACACAGCTAACAAGCATTCACAAATAAAATGTTATGTCATAAAACAGCAGGATAGCGAGTGACAGCTACTTACAGGAGCAGTGTTAATGCAGCAAAATAAGCAAATGCATACTAGCAGTAGCATCAAGCAGCAGCAAGATATGTGAGCAGAACCGGTCAGCTTCATAGACCGCCAAATAAGTTAGGCGTAATTGTAACTAGCATTCTAATTGGTGCAATCTCAGCTAAGCAAATGGGGGAAAAATAAGAAAAAGTTCCTCCTTTTCACTCTCACAGGGCTCTTTCATAAACATTAGATATGTGATGACACCAGCAGATATTCAGATTGATTTACCGTTTTCCAGGCAATGTTTGGCCTGCAAGAAAGTCCCCCATACTAAAGATTCATTCAGGTTGTGAATGAAGGCTTTCCTGCCCCAACGTTTCACCCAACCAAAATCCACCCTTTGATTGGCTATGATGGCCTTATATATGCGGGTCACATTCAAATGGAGCACTGATCTAAAGCACTGCAGCCTAAGTGTCAGACATTTAGGTATAGAGTGGGGTTGGGAATTAATACAAAAATCTTCAGATCATGCTCTCATTTTTTTTAAAGTAGCAACGGCACCACTGAAATCAATGAATGAGTTAAGAAAATGCCAAACCGCAGGCAAGATAAAGTACAATGTGTCTGGAAAGCCTTGGCAAAGCCCCTCAGGGGAGTAAAAATACCCAGACAAACTTCAGAAGAATGAGATTTAGTCTGAGACCAACGCTCCTTAGTACGAAATGACCGGGCGCTGAGAAAACAGCAACATCAAAAAAACAAAAACTTCAAGAAATGATATATCCAACCCAACCTCCAAAGAAAATTGACACATTTGACAATGCTGCAGGCAACAGAGATATTGTGTATCTTGTCCTTTTTTAAAAACCTCTTGAGCTAACAGACATTTTATTCATCCATCTGGCAAGAAGGCAATATTTTGAATAATGTAGTGGTGCCTCGCCCTTGGATTTCATCTGGAATTGTTTATTTATGTCTGAGAAAAAACACTTTTCAACCCATATAATGTAGTACATAATAATAGTGTAATAAACTATACACATATGATGTCATAGTGAATTCATAACATGTGAATGAAAAAGCCTTTTCATAATTTATCATTTGTGTATATACAGTTAATCAGTTTTAGGAACTTCTACCCAAAATAATTCACCTTCTTTATTACTTTAGCCAAAATATCATGACATTAGTGATAGTCATAATTTTTTGTTGTTGTTGTGAACATCTAAATCAAAATGTTGTCCATTTAAACAGCGTTCGTCCACCCTATCAACAAGGGGAGATGTGCTGTAAAAATTTCACTTTTTCTTGGTTCTACTGAACGTTTTTGACTTCCACAAAATTACTTCTTTACTTATTTTTGGTTCAACCTTTTACTGCAGTGGGCTAAATCAGGGTCACACAAAGTGTTTCTTAGTTTCTTAGTAGTCTTAAACAAATCTTCTTTGAAATAAAAGTATACACCTCACACTTAAAAAAGTGAAAATGTATTACATTTTGAGTTTGCATCCCAATATTACACTTTATATACATCACAGAAGAATGAAATATAACAAAACCATTTGACATAGACACACCAGATTTTCTGTGGGATACATGCAATAATGTTTATTAATTATTAAATTACATTTGGTCATTTGACTGCAGAAAAGGGACACGAAAGTGTGTAGGTCGCATGCTTTATTGAGCAGATATGAAAGTTATATATTTAGAACTGTCTGCTCGATAGGAATCCAGCGATGTCTTTGTCTATGTCTGTGTTGCAGGCGAGTCGACCTAAAGAGCTGCTTTTCTAAGGACCTCTCTTTTGATGTGACATTGCAAAGAGCTAACAAAATGGCTATTAATGGAACAGCCGACCACTGGATGGAGCCAGAGACACGTTTTTTCGACAGAGAAGACTACTTGTTCTGGAACTGTCTAGTTGTTTGTGTTCTGACTTATAAAACGGTAGGAAAAAAAAACGAAATAAGTTGTAAATAAAATAACATATTATCAGTGACTAACAGTATAGCAAGTAAAACACTGGAATGGTAGATTTGTAGTGGAAGAAAGTGAGCAAAATAAATAAATACAGTAGGGGAAGAGGGAGTTGTTTGGGCTAAATTATAGATGGGCTATGTACAGGTGCAGTGATCTGTGAGCTGCTCTGACAGTTGGTGCTTAAAGCTAGTGAGGGAGATAAGTGTTTCCAGTTTCAGAGATGTTTGTAGTTCGTTCCAGTCATTGGCAGCAGAGAACAGGAAGGAGAGAGACAGCCAAAGGAGGAATTGGCTTTGGGGGTGACCAGAGAGATATACAGTCGTATGAAAAAGTTTGGGCACCCCTCTGAGGCTGCATAATAATTTACTCTGTTGTCACAGAAAATGATCACAGTGGCATGCCATTCATTTTCTAATAAAAGCTGAGTACTGGGGTATTGTCCAGACAAAGTTTTTTAGTGTAGCAATATTAAGTTGTATGAAATTAAATCAGATGTGAAAATAGGCTATGCAAAAATTTGGGCACCCTTGTCATTCTGTTGATTTGAATACCTGTAACTACTTAGCACTGATTAATTGGAACACACAATTGGTTTGGTGAGCTCATTAAGCCTTGAACTTCATAGACAAGTGCATCCAATCATGAGAAAAGGTATTTAAGGTGGCCACTTACAAGTCGTTGTTCTCTTTGACTCTCCTCTGAAGAGTGGCAACATGGGGGCCTCAAAACAACTCTCAAATGACCTGAAAACAAAGATTGTTCAATATTATGGTTTAGAGGAAGGCTACAAAAAGCTATCGCAGAGATTTAAGCTGTCAGTGTCCACTGTGAGGAACATAGTGAGGAAATGGAAGACCACAGGCACAGTTCTTGTTAAGGCCAGAAGTGGCAGGCCAAGTAAAATATCGGAGAGGCAAAGGCGAAGGATGGTGAGAACAGTCAAAAACAGACCACAGACCACCTCCAAAGACCTACAACATCATCTTGCTGCAGATGGTGTCACTGTGCATCGTTCAACAATTCACTTTGCACAAGGAGAAGCCTTTTCTGCACACACGCCACAAACAGAGTCGCTTGAGGTATGCAAACGCACATTTGGACAAGCCAGCTTCATTTTGGAATAAGGTGCTGTGGACTGATGAAACAAACATTGAGTTATTTGGTCATAACAAGGGACGTTATGCATGGCGGCAAAAGAACACAGCGTTCCAAGAAAAACACTTGCTACCCACAGTAAAATTTGGTGGGGGTTCCATCCTGCTGTGGGGCTGTGTGGCCAGTGCCGGTGCTGGGAATCTTGTTAAAGTTGAGGGTCGCATGGAATCCACTCAATATCAGCAGATTCTTGGGAATAATGTTGAAGAATCAGTCACAAAGTTGAAGTTACGCCGGGGCTGGATATTTCAACAAGACAACGACCCAAAACACTGCTCAAAATCTACCCGGGCATTTATGCAGAGGAACAAGTACAATGTTCTGGAATGGCCATCCCAGTCCCCAGACCTGAATATCATTGAGAATCTGTGGGATGATTTGAAGCGGGCTGTCCATGCTCGGCAACCATCAAACCTAACTGAACTGGAGATGTTTTGTAAGGAGGAATGGTCCAAAATACCTTCATCCAGAATCCAGACACTCATTAGAGGCTATAGGAAGCATCTAGAGGCTGTTATTTTAGCAAAAGGAGGCTCTACTAAATATTGATGTGATTTTTCTATTGGGGTGCCCAAATGTATGCACCAGTCTAATTTTGTTTTGATGCATATTGCACATTTTCTGTTAATCCAATCAACCTCATTTCACTACTGAAATATTACTGTGTCCATCAGTTATTTGATAGATCAAAATGAAATTGCGGATCCAAACACCCAATTATTTATAAATGGAAATCATGGAAATTGTCAGGGGTGCCCAAACTTTTTCATACGACTGTACCTGCTGGAGTGCGGGCTACAGGTGGGTGCTGCTACGGTGACCAGTGAGCTGAGATAAGGGGGGACTTTACCTAGCAGGGTCTTGTAGATGACCTGGAGCCAGTGGGTTTGGCGACGAGTATGAAGCGAGGGCCAGCTAACGAGAGCGTACAGGTCGCAGTGGTGGGTAGTATATGGGGCTTTGATGACAAAACGGATGGCACTATGATAGACTGCATCCAGTTTATTGAGTAGGGTATTGGAGGCTATTTTGTAAATGACATCGCCGAAGTCGAGCATCGGTAGGATGGTCAGTTTTACGAGGGTATGTTTTGCAGCATGAGTGAAGGATGCATTGTTGCGAAATAGGAAGCCAATTCTAGATTTAACTTTGGATTGGAGATGTTTGATGTGAGTCTGGAAGGAGAGCTTACAGTCTAACCAGACACCTAGGTATTTGTAGTTGTCCACATATTCTAAGTAAGAACCGTCCAGAGTAGTGATGCTGGACGGGCGGGCAGTTGCAGGCAGCGATCGGTTGAAGAGCATGCAATTAGTTTTACTTGTATTTAAGAGCAGTTGGAGGCCACGGAAGGAGAGTTGTATGGCATTGAAGCTCGTCTGGAGGGTTGTTAACACAGTGTCCAAAGAAGGGCCAGAAGTATACAGAATGGTGTCGTCTGCGTAGAGATGGATCAGAGACTTACCAGCAGCAAGAGTGACATCATTGATGTATAGAGAAAAAAGAGTTGGCCCAAGAATTGAACCCAGTGGCACCCTCATAGAGACTACCAGAGGTCCGGACAACAGGCCATCCGATTTGACACATTGAACTCTATCAGAGAAGTAGTTGGTGAACCAGGCGAGACAATCATTTGAGAAACCACGGCTGTTGAGTCTGCCGATGAGGATGTGGTGATTGACAGAGTCGAAAGCCTTGGCCAAGTCAATGAATACGGCAGCACAGTATTGTTTCTTATCGATGGCGGTTACAATATCGTTTAGGACCTTGAGCGTGGCAGAGGTGCACCCATGACCAGCTCTGAAACCAGATTGCATAGTGGAGAAGGTGCGGTGGGATTCGAAATGGTCGGTAATTTGTTTGTTGAATTGGCTTACGAAGACCTTAGAAAGGCAGGGTAGGATAGATATACGTCTGTAGCAGTTTGGGTCAAGAGTGTCCCCTCCTTTGAAGAGGGGGATGACAGCAGCTGCTTTCCAATCTTTTGGAATCTCAGACGACACGAAAGAGAGGTTGAACAGGCTAGTAATAGGGGTTGCAACAATTTTGGCAGATAATTTTAGAAAGAAAGCGTCCAGATTGTCTAGCCAGGCTGATTTGTAGGGGTCCACACAGCCATTAAGGAGAAGTATATCTATAATTCTTTCAATAACTGTTGTAAATTTTATCAATGTTTATGATGAGTATTTTTGTAAATTAATGTGCTCATTCACCGGGAGTTTTGGTGGGAATACATTTTCTGAACATCATGTGCCAATGTAAAATGGGGTTTTTGGATATAAATATGAACTTTATCGAGCAAAACATACATGTATTGTGTAACATGAAGTCCTATGAGTGTCATCTGATGAAGATCAAAGGTTAGTGAATATTTTAGCTGTATTTTTGGTTTTTGTGATGCATGTCCTTGCTTGGAAAATGGCTGTGTGGTTTTTCTTGTGAAGTTTATGTCCTAACATAATCAAATGTTATGCTTTCGCCGTAAAGCCTTTTTGAAATTGGACAATGTGGTTAGATTAACGAGAAGTTTATCTTTAACATGGTGTAAAATAGTTGATTGTTTGAGAAAATGAAATTATGAGATTTTTGCTGCTTTGTATTTCGCACCATGCTATTTCACTGGCTGTTGAATAGTGCTAGCGTCCCACCTAGCCCAGAGAAGATAATGAGCAGGGCTAGAGGCTCTACAGTGAAATAAGCCAATAAACACTAACCAGACCAGCAATGGACAAGGCATATTGACATTAAGGAGAGGCATGCTTAGGCGAGTGATCATAAGGGTCCCGTGAGATTCAGACAGCTAGCAGGGCCATAATAGGTAGCAAGCTGGCAGAAGATGGAGGGAGGTCTGTTTTTAGCCACCTCGTGCGTTTCCGTCTGTAGCTTAGTGGGGTTCCGTGTGGTAGGGGGGACTAGTCCAATTTGGCAAAATAGTTATAGTTATAGTGGCCCAAGAAAATTGTCCAATAGGCCTATTCAGATAGCAGCCGATAAGACAGCTAACGATTAGCAGGCCGCAGATGGGCGTTCAGGTTACGTTGCGACGGAGGGGCCAGTTGGATAACTCCCACGGGCAGATAACGTCGGTAGTCCAGTCGTGAAGGCCCGATGGGGCTCCGCATCGGCAGTAAAACGGGTCCGGATAGGTGATAGTTGCCCAGGAGTGGCTGATGGAACTCTTCAGCTGGCTAGCTTCGGAATAATTGATGTTAGCTCCGGGACCGATATTAGCCAATAGTCACTCGAGTAGCAGCTAGCTAGCTGCAAGATCCAGGTGTAAATGTCCAGAGTCTGCAGTAGAAATCCGGGGATATGGAGAGAAAATAGGTCCGGTATGCTCTGGTCTGAGTCGCGCTGTATAAAACTGTCGATAGCTTTTCAAGTTAAGGGATAGCTGATGACCGCCAACCGTGGCTAGCTGAACTCCAACGTTAGCTAGTGAACTGGCCAACCTCTGGCTAACCTCTGGCTAGCTTCTGTTGAGGATTTCAGATTTCAGATTTGAGGTAAATAATACTTTTTTTTTTAATTGGTGAGGCGGGTTGCAGTAGAGTGTTTTGAGGTTGAGTTTTTAGAAAAAATATATAAAAAGATATGCGAAGAAAATATGTAAATATATACACTGCTCAAAAAAATAAAAGGAACACTTAAACAACACAATGTAACTCCAAGTCAATCACACTTCTGTGAAATCAAACTGTCCACTTAGGAAGCAACACTGATTGACAATAAATTTCACATGCTGTTGTGCAAATGGAATAGACAACAGGTGGAAATTATAGGCAATTAGCAAGACACCCCCAATAAAGGAGTGGTTCAGCAGGTGGGGACCACAGACCACTTCTCAGTTCCTATGCTTCCTGGCTGATGTTTTGGTCACTTTTGAATGCTGGTGGTGCTTTCACTCTAGTGATAGCATGAGACGGAGTCTACAACCCACACAAGTGGCTCAGGTAGTGCAGCTCATCCAGGATGGCACATCAATGCGAGCTGTGGCAAGAAGGTTTGCTGTGTCTGTCAACGTAGTGTCCAGAGCATGGAGGCGCTACCAGGAGACAGGCCAGTACATCAGGAGACGTGGAGGAGGCCGTTGGAGGGCAACAACCCAGCAGCAGGACCGCTACCTCCGTTCTTCTCTTCTTCTTCTTTCTTTTTTTGGCTAGCCCACGTTCCACAGATTGACTACCAGCTAGCATACCCTATTAATAAAAAACTCTTCACCCGGCCTCAGTCGGTTTATTAAGGAAAGAGAAGGACTTTGCTCTGAACGTTGGACTTGGAAGACACGGCAGAAAGTAATTAGATAATTTCCTACAGAATCACAATCTTCAGAGGACCAGATTAACTAGCGTAAACAGGGAGGTTATCTGTAGTATATGTTACTATGAAATAAATTAAACATACGCCAAGCATATTTTGCTTTTGAAACTCAACATGGAAAAAGATGGAAGAAGCTCTGAGATCTTTGAGGGACTGATGACTGATGACAAGCAGAATAGTAATCAGTTGATGTCGGCTGAAAGATGTCCGGATCTGGACAGAACTGGTTGAGGTTTACCATCCACTGATGTGTCACATCTGGGAACAGCCACCCTCCTCCTAAGCAGTGTGTAAATGGATATATGAGGATATGACTAGCTGGGGTTATGAACCTGAGGATGCTAGCGTCCTTGAAGATAGCAGACTAATGTGTCCTTGACGAAGCACTGCTTACTGCCTCTACACAACTAACCAGCTACCTGAGCTTGCTATGATAATACAACGACATGCACTCAGGCTGAGTCCCAAATGGCACCCTATTCCCAATATACTGTAGTGCATTACTTTTGAACACACTCAAAGAAATGCTGGGTTAAAACAACCTAGCGCTGGGTAAATAGTGGACAGAACACACATTGATTTATTTTGACCCAGCCAGTGGGGTCACTCACTTAGTTGGGTTGTTTTCTTGAGGCGTGGCTTAGCAGGGGCATGGCTTTCAGATAGTTATTTTTGGCCACCCGTGAGAGTAAATGTCATTCTGGTTCATCTGTTCCGTTGTACTGTCATCACATGTTAAGGTTGAGCACTGACACTTCTGTAGCTTTAATTAGGTGTATAGAAGAGTATGAGTTCCTCAAGTGCCTGTGCATATCCCAATGTTGGGAGAGTTACCACTGTTATCATATTTAAATAATAATGCCATTCAATTCAAATAAAAATATGTAAAGTGCAAAAATCTTGAAGGAAAATATATAGTGTACAAACTGAATATGATGAACAGGAATGACATTTACTCTCACAGGTAGCCAAAAAATAACGATCTGAAAGCCACCCCCTTGAAAATAACCTATGGATTACATTAAAAAACACCCAGCTGCTGGGTCTAACCAGTATGAAAGTGAAAAAACAACAACTGATGGTTACATTCACCCATGTTTGAGTAATATGGGGTATTTTCTGGAGGCTTTCAGATAGTTATTTTTGGCCACCCGTGAGAGTAAATGTCATTGTAACATCATTATTTAAATATGATAACAAAGTGGCGCTTGAGGAACTCATATTCTTGTGTACACCTAATTAACTCTAAAAAGGTGTCAGTGCTCCACCTTAACAGTAAGGAAAGTTGGGGTGTTACAACAGAACATGAACCGGAATGACATTTACTATCACGGGTGGCCAAAAATAACTATTTGAAAGCCATGCCTAAAGTCTTCTGATCTTACCTGGTGGGTCATAGCTCAATAACCTAGCATCAATAACCCAACAACTCAACTAAGCGACCAAACAGGCAGGGTCAAAACAACCCAACGTATGTTCTGTCCAATATTTGTACAGGGCCTTAGTGTTGCTATGGGCTGAAACACTCTGTCCAAACAATGGCCAAAACATAGAGCTTTCATAACCAAAGTCCTCCTAACCAGACCCAGAGAAGAATGTGAACAAAAATAAAAGCAATCAAAGAAAAAGCTTAGACAATTTTGCTCTTCTTTTTTTCACAAAGAGTCATTACTTTTAATAAAGACTGAAGACAGTAGTGGCTGCTCGCCTCTTCGAATAGATTATATTATTACCCTTTTTCATTCCATATTGTTTTCTGAGATTTCATTTCAGCTCTGAAATAAGGGGTTAGAGAGTGGGTGTAGGAGGAGAGAAGGTGGAGGAGGCAGATGAGGAGGGAGGAGGAGAAGAGAAGGTAGTTACTTCCAATGGAACTAAGCAGTGGGTTGAAATACACAGAGTGTACAAAACATTAAGAACATCTGGCCTTGCCATGACATAGACTGAGCAGGTGAATCCAGGTGAAAGCTATGATCCCTTATTGATGTCACTTATTAAACCCACTTCAATCAGTGTAGATGAAGGGGAGGAGACAGGTTACATAAGGATTTTTAAGCCTTGAGACAATTGAGACATGGATTGTGTATGTGTACCATTCAGAGGGTTAATGGGAAAGACAAAATATTTAAGTGCCTTTGAACAGAGAATGGTAGTAGGTGCCAGGTGCATCGGTTTGTGTCAAGTCTTTCACACTCAACAGTTTCCAATATGTATCAAAAATGGTCCACCACACAAATTGCATGCAGCCAACTTGACACAATGGTGGGAAACATAGGAGTCATCATGGGGCAGCATCCCTGTGGAATGCTTTCGACACCTTATAGAGTCCATGCCCCGATGAATTGAGGCTGTTCTGATGGAAAAAGGGGTGCAATTAAAAATTAGGAAGGTGTTCATAATGTTTTGTACACTCAGTATATGTCTTAACTTGTTGTGGTACAGGGGGCAGTATGTTCACGGCCGGATAAAAAACATACCCAATTTAATCTGGTTACTACTCCTGCCCAGAAACTAGAATATGCATATAATTAGTAGATTTGGATAGAAAACACTCCAAAGTTTCTAAAACTGTTTGAATGGTGTCTGTGAGTATAACAGAACTCATATGGCAGGCCAAAACCTGAGAAGATTCCATGCAGGAAGTGCCCTGTCTGACAATTTGTTGTCCTTCTGTTGCATCTCTATCAACATTACAGCATCACTGCTGTAACGTGACACTTTCTAAGGCTTCCATTGCCTCTCTAAAGCCGCCAGAAAGTGGAATGGGGTGTCTGCTGTCTCTGGGCAAAGAACAGCAGCAGAGTTTGTAAGTGGTCAGCCTGGGGACAGTGAGACTGGAGATGCGCGGTCACGAGACTTCTAAATTTTTTTCTTTCAGTCTTTGAATGAATACAACGTTGCCCGGTTGGAATATTATCGCTATTTTACGAGAAAAATTGCATAAAAATAGATTTTAAACAGCGTTTGACATGCTTCTAAGTACGGTAATGGAATATTTTGACATTTTTTTGTCATGAAATGCGCTCGCGCGTTACCCTTCGGATAGTGACCTGAACGCAGGAACAAAACGGAGGTATTTGGATATAACTATGGATTATTTGGAACCAAAACAACATTTGTTGTTGAAGTAGAAGTCCTGGGAGTGCATTCTGATGAAGAACAGCAAAGGTAATCCAATTTTTCTAATAGTAATTCTGAGTTTAGGTGACCCCGAAGTTGGCGGATGTAAAAATAGCTGGCCGTGATGGCCGAGCTATGTACGAGAATATTGCAAAATGTGCTTTCGCCGAAAAGCTATTTTAAAATCGGACATAGCGATTGCATAAAGGAGTTCTGTATCTATAATTCTTAAAATAATTGTTATGTATTTTGTCAACGTTTATCATGAGTAATTTAGTAAATTCACCGGAAGTTTTCGGTGGGTATGCTAGTTCTGAATATCACATGCTAATGTAAAAAGCTGGTTTTTGATATAAATATGAACTTGATTGAACAAAACATGCATGTATTGTATAACATAATGTCCTAGGAGTGTCATCTGATGAAGATCATCAAAGGTTAGTGCTGCATTTAGCTGTGGTTTGGGTTTATGTGACATATATGCTTGCTTGGAAAATGGCTGTGTGATTATTTGTGTCTTTGTGCTCTCCTAACATAATCTAATGTTTTGCTTTCGCTGTAAAGCCTTTTGGAAATCGGACAACGTGGTTCGATTCAAGAGAAGTTTATCTATAAAATGATGTAAAATAGTCCTATGTTTGAGAACTTTGAATTATGACATTTTGTGGTTTTAAATTTGGCGCTCTGATTTTTCACTGGCTGTTGAATAGTGTGGGACGATTTCATCCCACCTCCCCTAGAGAGGTTAAGCTCATCTCTGGTGGACTCCATCTCACTGCTCAGTGTATGTCTCAAGTTCATCTCTGGTGGACTCCATTTCATCTCTCAGTGTATGTCTCAAACTCATCTCTGGTGGACTCCATCTCACTGCTCAGTGTATGTCTTAGAAACTCATCTCTGGTGGATTCTATTTCATCTCTCAGTGTATGTTATGTATCTGGCTTATCTCTGGTGGACTCCATTTTATCTCTTAGTGTATGTCTCAAGTTCATCTCTGGTGGACTCCATTTCATCTCTCAGTGAATGTCTCTAGCTCATCTCTGGTGGACTCCATCTCACCTCTGTCCACACAGGTTGTATTGGTAGTGTGGGACCACAGGTAAAGAGGCAAGAGGGATGTCGTATGTGTCCCAAATGGCATCCTATGCATTGCACTAGTTTTCACCAGGGCCCATAGGACTCTACACTTTATTGGGAATAGGGTGCCATTTGGGACGGGTACAAAATGAAAACCAAGTGATGAGACTGCTCATGTGTTATATGAGGAATCACCTTGGGATTCTGGTTGGACGTCAATGATCGATAGACATTAAGACACATCCAGTACTGTAACATTCTCCACACACACATCTAGCCTACAGACTGTAAGTATTGAACCACGCAAAATCACACTGTACCATAAGTGGAAAATAATGAACTGTCAGTTTATCCCCAATAACCCTTAAAAAAATCAAACAGAAACATCCATTTTGTAACAATGAGACACTAATGCTGAACAGTGTAATGGTTGGTTTGGTGCCAATAGTTGATGTCTTCCAGAGAAGAGAAGAGAACAGGAGAGGAGAAGGGAGGAGAAGAGGAGAGGAAAGGAAAAATAAAAGAGAAGTCTTCCCCTCAGGCATGCAGTTCCGTAATTTGGCTGATTAGGAGAACTATCCTGGTTTTTGTAGGGGATTTCGATTGATCTGACAGCTTAAATACATAATACCTGGATGGGGGGGGGAAGGGAGAAAAAGCTTCCAGACGAGGGAAGGGATAGAGGGAGAGAGAGAGCGAGAGAGAGAGAGAGAGAGAGAGAGAGAGAGAGAGAGAGAGAGAGAGAGAGAGAGGTTGAACTCCAAATTGGACAGTGGGTATAGCTGATAGGGTATAATAACTCAGGGACTAAACTCATGACAGGCCTCCACCATTACATGAACAATAAAGTAATGATCAGCCTTTTCTTTCCTCTCCTCTCTCTCTCTCTCTCTCTCTTGCAGTGCATGCTGGGAGTTTTTTTGGAGTTTGAGTGTTTTGTGTGGAGGGCTCTGTCCTAACTAACTTTGGAAGAGGACAGAGTAAGTTTCCTGGGGTTTGCAAGGTGTGGTGTGCGCGATGGCTTCTCAGCCTAGCGCGGAGGAGACGCAGTCGATACGGCATGGATTCAGGTGTGTTCCTGAGAATGGAGTTAAGGTGGAGGAGGTTCTGCTCGCGGTCGGTGAACAGGTAGGAGCTGAATTTATACATTATGCTTCTAGAATGAGCAAAGCTGTGGTGGTGTTCATGAAAAGAGAAAATTTGGTTGGTAGGCTAATTTCTAGCGGAATATTTGTAAGGGATGTGTTGGTGCCAGTTTTACCTCTCTCTACCCCTTCGACAAGAGTAGTTGTTGCAAATTTGCTTCCGTTTATTACGAATGATCAAATCAGGAAAGAGCTGAGTCGTTTTGGTAAGTTTGCTAGCGGTTTTCGTGTACTGTCGGCAGGTTTTCAGGCAGATGCCGTTAAGCACGTTGTTTCGTTCCGGAGGCAAGTGTTTGTTTCTGAACAACAATGAGCAACAGCTAAATGTGCATTTTAAAGTGAGGCATGGGGAGGGGCTCTATGCAGGGTTTGCCAGCACAGACAGTCTAGGTGTTTTGAGTGTGGGGATTTGGGGCATAAGAGCTTTGCGTGCCCACATAAAGGCCGTAGACAAGGTGAGGGTACAAGCGCCAGTGGGGGGAATCGAGGTCAAAGTGCAGGGGGTAATGAGATGCAGAGGCTGGGCCTAGTCATGCCAGGGATGGTGTGGTAGCTGAGGCTGGGTCTAGTAAGGCTAGAGATGGTGGGGTAGAGGAGGCTGGGTCTAGTCAGACTAGAGATGTTGGGGTAGCGGAGGCTGGGTCTAGTTCGGCTAGAGACGGTGGTGTAGCGGCGGCTTAGTCTAGTCAGGCTTGAGATGGTGGGGCAGTGGAGGCTGGGTCTAGTCAGGCTAGAGATGGTGGGGTAGCAGAGGCTGGGTCTAGTCAGGCTATGGATGGTGGTGCAGTAGAGGCTGGGTTTAGTCAGGCTAGAGATGGTGGGGTAGCGGAGGCTGGGCCTAGTCATGCTATGGAGGGTGATGTAGAGGATGCAAGGTCTAGTCAGGTTATGCTAGTGGATGAGGAGAGTATAGTGGGGAAGTGTAAGAGACTGGGGGGAGGAGGAGAGTGTCAAGCAGAAAAGGAAAAATGGTGTGGTTAAAGGCACAATGGAAACTTTGCCTGTTGCTGTGGGGGATGCCCTGACCAGAGAGGAAGAGCAGGTGTTCAGGGTGGGAGATAGAGATGAGGAGGAAAGTGAGTCTGAGGAAGAGGAGGAGGAGTTATTTTTTTCAGACTCCTCTTCAATGGGCCCGGAGCTGACAGCCAGTCAAGCAGAAGGGTCTAAGTACACGTTGAGAGAACTGACAAGGTTCCTGAATGAGAACAAGGGGAAAAAAGTTAATCTTGAGGCTTTTTTCTCTGATCCAAGAAAGTTTGTATGATCAGTACAACATGCTATGAAAAATGAGGGGCACGGTGTCCTCTCACCCAGGAAACGGTTTAGGTTGAGGAAGTGGGTCACAACAAAGGTTTACCTTCAGACACTGTTTAGATGTATATTTTCTTTCTGACACTGGGGCTTTTTGAGCTTTGCTATTGGTCTTTTTCCCTGCTGGCTTTTCTCCCACTTCTTATGGAGACTCTTCAGGTAGGCTCGCTCAATATAAATGGTGCCAGAGATGCGGGAAAGAGGAGTGTGTTGGGTGAATATGTAAAACAAAAAAAAGTACAGGTGTTGTTTCTGCAGGAGACACATAGCGATGTGTTGAATGAAGTCGATTGGGGGCTCTGGTGGAAAGGGGCAAGTGTGTTGAGCCATGGGGCTAATCTTAGTGCAGGAGTGGCAGTCCTTTTTGCACCGGGACTGTCTGTAAAAATGTGCTCCTCAAAGGAGGTGTGTAGTGGTAGGCTCCTTGTTGTTAAAGCAGAAATCAACAACATGCGTTTTGTCTTTATAAATGTGTATGCGCCTAATACAGGGAGAGAAAGAGGGGTTCTATTTGGGAGTCTTAGACATGAACTCTCACAGGTAGCGCCTGAGGAGACGCTGGTGGTCGGAGGGGACTGGAACTGTACATTGGATTTTATAAAAGACAGAAATGGGGAAGAGCCTCATTCAGTGTCAGTGGGAGTGTTAAGGGACATCATTAATCAGTTCGACCTAGTGGATGTTTGGAGAACTAAACATCCAAACACAAGACAGTATACATGGGTGAAGGTTTTTGGGGCTAGGGTGAGTGCAGCCCGACTTGATCGGTTTTACATGTCTAGGAATCGGAGCAATAGGTTGTTGGGCACTACCATTCTCCCGGTGGGGTTTTCGGATCATCACATAACCATGGCTCGGCTGTCTATTTCACAAGGGCCCCGGCAGGCATCTTATTGGAAGTTCAATGTAAAGCTCTTACAAGATTCCACTTTTTGCTCAGGTTTCCAGACCTTTTGGGAAAGGTGGGGGCAGCGAAGAGAGGAGTATGAGTCTCTGAGCCAATGGTGGGATGTGGGGAAAGTCCAAATTTGGCTTTTCTGTCAACGGTATACAGCTCTCTCATCCTCAGAGGCTAGGAGAGTATTGGCGGAACTAGAGCGGTGTATTAGCGAGATGGAGGCAGAGATGGTGGGGCAAGGCAATGTAGGCCTCCAGGCTAATTTAGCTGAATTACGTACGGACCTGGGCAGTTTTTTTCCAGGTTAAAGCAAAGGGAGCACTTGTAAGAGCTAGGTTCTCCATGCTCAAGGAGATGGATGCTCCCAGCTCCTTCTTCTTTGGTTTGGAAAGACAGAGCAGTGAAGCCAAGGGTATGCATTGTCTACGGCTGTCTGATGGGCGGGTGACCTCTGTGGTGGGTGAGATGCGGGAGCGGACTGTGGAGTTTTATACTGAATTGTATAGGGCAGAAGTGTGTGATCCTTTGTGTGCTCAGGTCTTGTTTCGCAGGACTCCCTAAGCTCTCTCTGGCAGAGGGATGAAATGGACATTCCTCTGTTATCCCATGAACTGGCAGAGGCCGTAACCCAGATGTCCCCCGGTCGTGCACCTGGGGTTGATGGACTGCCAGTGGAGTTTTATAAACAATTCTGGGGAATAATTGGACAGGACTTCTTTTGCGTGTTGTGTGAATGCATCGGGGTAGGAGAGTTGCCGATGAGCTGCCCGCGGGCGGCTCTGACTCTCCTGCCCAAAAAAGGGGACTTGTGTGAACTTAAGAACTGGAGGCCTGTGGCATTACTCTGTGCGGACTACAAGATATTTGCCAAGGTCCTCTCTAACAGACTGAAGTCCCATTTGGACTCGATAGTACATAAGGACCAAACATATTGTGTACCGGGACGCTCAATCACGGACAACTTGTTCTTAATTAGGGACATGTTGGACTTGTCGAGAGATTCTAATGTGAACTTTGGACTGGTCTCTTTAGATCAAGAGAGGCTTTTGATAGAGTGGACCATGAGTATCTGTTTAATGTGATGTCTGTGTTTGGGTTTGGGAAGAGTTTTTTGACATGTGTGAAGCTGTTGTATGCTGGGGCATCATGTATGGTTAAGGTGGGAGGGGGGCTCAGTAGGCCAGTCTGGGTGAGACGGGGCATTAGACAAGGATGCCCTCTATCTGGGCAGTTATACACACTAGCCATTGAGCCTTTTTTAGGACTGCTATGCAGGAGACTGCAGGGAGTGTGCTGGACAGGCATGGAAATGGTGACAGGAATAGCAGTGTCAGCATATGCAGATGATGTTTCTGTGATGGTCAGGGATGGTCAAGATATGCAGGCACTAGAGACCAGTCTGAAGGTGTACGAGGGAGCTTCATCAGCAAAGGTAAACTGGGGCAAGAGCAAAGCTCTGTTATGTGGGGCATGGGGGGATAGGGCTCCTCCTCTGCTTCCTGGGGGTTTACAGTGGGGTTGTGAAGGGCTTAAAGTGTTGGGGGTGTACCTGAGCTCGGAGAAGTGTGTCAGGAAGAACTGGGAGGGGCTGTCACAGACAGTGGTGTCAAGACTGGCCAGGTGGAGGTGGCTCCTGTCCCAAGTGTCATATAGAGGGAGGGTGCTGATAATTAACAACCTGGTGGCATCTTCTCTGTGGCATAAACTGGCTGTCAGACCTGCAACGCAAGCTGGTGGACTTCTTCTGGTCGGGCCATCCCTGGCTGAGGGCGGCAGTGTTGTACATGACCGTCCACGAAGGAGGACAGGGCCTGGTGGAACTGGAGAGCAGGATGGCTGCTTTCCGGCTAAAGGTGGTGCAGAGACTGCTGTACCATACTGATGTTGGCTGGAGGGAACCAGCATGCGCGCTGCTGAGGAGAGCTGGCGGATTAGGGTTGGACCGGCAGCTGTTCCTCATGAAGCTGGAGAGGCTGAGTACAGCAGGTCTCTCAGATTTTTACTCTGCAATGCTGAGGGCCTGGCAGCTGCTAAGGCACACACGAGAAGGGGGTGTGGAACCTGAGCTGTGGGTGTGGGAGGAGCCTATCTTCCAAAACCCAGCCATTCCTTTGAGATCGGTCCAGTCGGCCACCCTGCAGAGGCAACTGATGGCAGAGGGTGTACAAAGGCTGGGTGACCTGAGACTGCTGGGAGAGGAGGGGTGGAAAAGCCCGGAAGTCTTGGCACAACAAACAGGAATAACGTCTCTTAGGCTGCTGAAGAGATTCCTGGAGGAGGTCCAGGAGGCACTGTCTGAGCCGGTAAGGGGGATGTTTGAGCAGCCAAAGGGAGAGGGGCCACCAAGTTTTCCGCCACTGCAGGTGATGGCAGAGACTGGAGACTGGCAAGGGGGTCTGGAGGACTTATTAGATTTTAACACTCTGAGCCTGGGAGAGTTTGAAGGGGTGGGAGGTAAAGCCCTCTACAACCTCTGCGTTAAGGTTAGGAATATTAGGAGTCTAACAGGAGTGAGGGCACATCAGTGGCAGGGGGTATGTGGGGCAGAGAGTATGGTGGGTTTTAGATGGAGGGGGCACTACAAACCCCCAGTACCAAAGAGGTCAGGGGACCTCCAGTGGAGGGTTCTTCATGGAGCCCTGGCCACTAACAGCTGGCTGGCACGGGTTGAACCGGGAGTCGGGCAGGGGAGTCCTTTCTGTAAAATGAAAGAAACTGTGATTCATGTGTTTTCTGTGTGCACCAGGTTAATGTCACTAATGTCTCTGTTGGAATGTCTGTGTGAGAGGTTGGGGGTGGTTTTTACTGTTGGGGTGTTTATAATGGGATACAGGTATTCGAGCAAGGAGAAGGCCAAATGTGTTTTGTCGAATTTTCTGTTTGCTCAGGCAAAGTTATCTATTTGGCTAACAAGGAGGAACAGGGTCAAAGGTGGGGGGATAACAGACCCTTCATTATTGTTTAATGGGATGGTCTCTGTGCGCCTTAGGGTTGAGTTTGAGTTCTATAAAATGATAAAAAGTGTGGAGATGTTTCAGGAGATATGGTGTGTTGGGGTGCTGTCTGTATAGCTGGGGAAGATGTTTTGGATATACGGTTGTAGTTGTGGGTATTGTTTTGAGTATTGTGATGTTGGTTTGTATCATGTGGTAGCTGGAAAGGTGAGTATGGTACATGTATGCATTACAGGATATATTTTGGGTTTTATTTTTAAGAGGGGGGGTTTAAATGAAATGAGAATGTTTCAGTAAAGAAAGGCAAAAGGTCCAAATTCTCTCCCTCTCTCCCTCTCTCTCTCTCTCTCTCTCTCTCTCTCCCTTCCTCACATGTTTTCATTGCATGGTTTAAGGATATCACTATGATATTGGTTGTGCAATTGTGACCTTTGTGTTTTGTACTTCACCATGTCTGTGAACATAGTGTAACATAGGTAGTGGTCACCTATCTATGTTATGACTACCTATGTTATGACTACCTATGTTACACTACCTATGTTACACTACCTATGTTGCATTACCTATGTTACACTATCTACGTTACAGTACCTATGTTACAGTACCTATGTTCCGCCTACCTATGTTACACTACCTATGTTGCATTACCTATGTTACACTACCTATGTTACACTACCTATGTTACACTATCTACGTTAAAGTACCTATGTTACAGTACCTATGTTCCGCCTACCTATGTTATACTACCTATGTTTCACTTCTTATGTTTCACTTCCTATGTTACACTACCTACTGTATGTTACAGTAGGTGTGTGTCAGCTATCCCCTGCTTACAACCAGTCTAGCAGAACCACAGATACTGCTGTATATATAGTGTATGTGGACTCCCTTCTAATTAGTGGATTCTATTTATAAGATGTCATTTTCCAACAAGTCAGTTCATCAAATTTCTGCCCCTCTGCCCCGATAGAGCTGCCCCGGTCAACTGTAAGTGCTGTTGTTGTGAAGTGGAAACATCTAGGAGCAACAATGGCTCAGCCGCGAAGTAGGCCACACAAGCTCACAGAAAGGAGGGACAAATCCCACCTCACCATCTGGCAGTCCAATGGACAAATCTGGGTTTGGCGGATACCAGGAGAACGCTACCTGCCCCAATGCATAGTGCCAACTGTAAAGTTTGGTGGAGGAGGAATAACGGTCTGGGGCTGTTTTTCATGGTTTGGGCTACGCCCTTAGTTCCAGTGAAGGGAAGTCTCAACGCTACAGCATACAATTACATTCTAGATGATTCTGTGCTTCCAACTTTGTGGCAACCGTTTGGGGAATGCTCTTTCCTGATTCATCATGGCATTGCCCCTGTGCACGAAGCGAGGTCCACACAGAAATGGCTTGTCGAGATCGGTGTGGAAGAACTTGACTGGCCTGTACAGAGCACTGACCTCAACCTCAACGAACACAGTGCCTGACATCACTAATGCTCCAGTGGCTGAATGGAAGCAAGTCCCCTAGCAATGTTTCAACATCTACTGGAAAGCCTTCCCAAATGAGTGTTATAGCAGCAATGTTATCGCAGTAAAAGGGAACCAACTCCATATTAATGCCCATGATTATGGAATGTGATGTTCAACAAGCGGGTGTCCAAATACTTTTGGTCATGTAGTGTATGTAGGAAGATCTTTCACCATGGTCCCAATGCCATGTCTAACTCTTAAACCCCTAACCCTTCTCCCAGACACATTTTCCATCTTCACAGGAGCAAAAGACCTCCCATCTAACAGTATACAATAAAAGCCAAACATTTAATAAACAACATGTGTCTAATATTGAACCCCCCCAAGCCATTTATGAAGCATAAATAAGTCTTGAAACCACCATTAATTAAACTTAAGCAATGAAACTGGCTTCTCAGCAGCCCATCTCCACCACTGTGGGGTAATGGTTTAAGGGAAGAGGTAGTTAAAACATGGATGCCTGTGGGGAAGGATTATGAAACCAGACCTGGGTTCAAACAGTATTTGTTATCTTTCAAACACATTGACTGTTCAATCAGCCTGGCCTGCAGTACCATATGGCAGAGTTACACCTTTGGCACTATTGCACTGGTTCTATCGCACAGGGCAAGTTCAATCGAGCTCAGCTGAAGCATTTGAAATAAAACAAATGTCACTTGAACCCAGGTATAATATGAGACAGACAGAGGGCTTCCAGTGAGGTCAATGAATGATGATGGGGCCCACACAAGCTGCTGCAGGGTTTCCCCCCACACACCCAAGGGCAGTGAAGAGCATCACAGGGTGGAATTGTTTATGGGCATACCTTAGTGGACAGAGCTGGGTGCGCTGTTGGACACCATGCAAACCCCCCATGTAATACCTCGGCCAAGGCTAGAGTGGTGGAACGTAACCTGTACCACAGAAAATTCACAGTATGACTCACAGACTCTTTCCCTCTCCCTCTCTTGGTTTCCCTCTCTCTCGTCTCTTCTCCATATGGTTTGTTTCTCTCTCATCTCTTCTCCATATGGTTTGCAGCATCTTTCAAATGTTAAGACACACAACATGCATCTCTGCTCTACATCCAAAGGGCATGATTAGCATGTTTAGTGGCACTTGCCCACTCAGCTCCAAATAGCCTCCATCCGTCATGGCTGAATGGGGTTTGTGGGGAAGAAGTGAATGAATACCAGCCCAGTCAGTCACTAGTAAACATAGAGTGATGAGTCATTTAGGCCAAACTCCACTGTTATGGCCAAGACATCCAAGATCACACATCTTGCCTTTTAGGAAGGCCTCTGGACAGAGCAAAGAGCTACCAGACTGCCCTTTATGCATACATTACTGGCTGACGGCTCCTACCAGAGATAGCTCTGATTCCACATGTTTGGTTCTCAAAATAAGCACCTATATCGTAAATGAAAGTCATATTCTTCAAGTACACGCAGTGACAAGTTTAGCTACCTACGTCTCTGACTGAGAATAATGAGTTTAGTTACCCACGTGTCTGACTGAGAATAATGGAGATTCAGCTTCAGCAAATCATCAGTATTGAACCCAGAGTTAAGTCAATACTTTTTGGATGTGTAGCTAGATAAGCCAGCACCATCTAGTCTTAAACACCACAAATCCCTTACTGTGACATAGCCAATACTGCTCCCAAATGGCTCAGTACCAACAGCCATTTAGGTGCTACCCCCCCACACACGCAATTCTGCGATACCCAATTGGTAGTTACAGTCTTGTCCCATCGCTGCAAATCCCATACGGACTCGGGAGAGGCAAAGGTAGAGAGCCATGCGTCCTCTGAAACACGACTCTGCCAAGCCACACTGCTTCTTGACACACTGCTTGCTTAACCTGTTAGGGCTAGGGGGCAGCATTGACACGGCTGGATAAAAAACATACCCGATTTAATCTGGTTACCACTCCTACCCAGTAACTAGAATATGCATATACTTATTACATATGGATAGAAAACACCCTAAATTTTCTAAAACTGTTTGAATGGTGTCTGTGAGTATAACAGAACTCAAATGGCAGGTCAAAACCTGAGAGATTCCTTTACAGGAAGTGGCCTGTCTGACCATTTGTTGAACTTCTTTTCCATCTCTATCATTTACTAAGGATCTCTGCTCTAACGTGACACTTCCCACGTCGTCCATAGGCGCTCAGAGCCCGGGAAAAAACAGAATGTCGTCATTCCAGCCCCAGGCTGAAACACATTATCGCCTTTCTCAAGTGGCCGATCAAGAGACACTAGCTTATGCGCGTGACCCCGACCGCCCCCGCCTTTGGGATTTTTTCCTCTGTTTGCCGAAAAGGAGATTCCCTGTCGGAATATTATCGCTTTTCTACGAGAAAAATGTCGTAAAAATTGATTTTAAACAGCGGTTGACATGCTTCGAAGTACGGTAATGGAATACTTAGAATTTTATGGTCACGAATTGCGCCATGCGCGTGACACTTCTTTACTATTTTGGATAGTGTCTGGAACGCACGAACAAAATGCCGCTATTCAGATATAACGATGGATTATTTTGGACCAAACCAACATTTGTTATTGAAGTAGCAGTCCTGGCTGTGTATTCTGACGAAGACAACAAAAGGTAATGAAATTTTTATAATAGTAAATATGATTATGGTGAGTGCTAAACTTGCCGGGTGTCTAAATAGCGAGCCCGTGATGCCTGGGCTATGTACTTAGAATATTGCAAAATGTGCTTTCACCAAAAAGCTATTTTAAAATCGGACATATCGAGTGCATAGAGGAGGTCTGTATCTATAATTCTTAAAATAATTGTTATGCTTTTTGTGAACGTTTATCGTGAGTAATTTAGTAAAATGTTAGCGAATTCCCCGGAAGTTTGCGGGGGGTATGCTAGGGGGGTATGCTAGTTCTGAACGTCACATGCTAATGTAAAAAGCTGGTTTTTGATATAAATATGAACTTGATTGAACAAAACATGCATGTATTGTATAACATAATGTCCTAGGGTTGTCATCTGATGAAGATCATCAAAGGTGAGTGCTGCATTTAGCTGTCTTCTGGGTTTTGGTGACATTATATGCTGGCTTGAAAAATGGGTGTCTGATTATTTCTGGCTTGGTACTCTGCTGACATAATCTAATGTTTTGCTTTCGTTGTAAAGCCTTTTTGAAATCGGACAGTGTGGTTAGATTAACGAGAGTCTTTAAATGGCTGTAAAATAGTCATATGTTTGAGAAATTGAAGTAATAGGATTTTTAAGGTTTTGAAAATCGCGCCACAGGATAGCAGTGGCTGTTACGTAGGTGGGACGAATTCGTCCCGCCTAGCCTAGAGAGGTTAACCCGGAAGCCAGCCGCACCAATATGTCGGGGGAAACACCATACAACTGGCGACCGTGTCAGCGTGCATGCGAACGGCCCACCACAGGAGTCACTAGAGCGCGATGGGACAAGGACATTCCAGCTGGCCAAACCCTCCCCTAACCCGGATGATGCTAGGCCAATTGTGTGCCGTCTCTTGGGTCTCCCGGTCGTGGCCGGCTGTGACACAGCCCGGGATCAAACCCAGAACTGTAGTGACGCCTAAAGCACTGCGATGCAGTGCCTTAGACCGCTGCTCCACTCGGGAGACCATATGCTAACATTCTATCTGTAAAAACAAACAGGACCTTTTACTCTGCCCTGATCTTCAGAGGGTTTGATACAAGCAAATCCTGCCATTAATCCTCATGAAGTAATGTGCCGGGAGACGGGAATGCTTGGTGGAGACAGACTTACACCTAAACATCCAACACACCGGAAACAAATAGGCTTTTACTGCAGTTTTGTCAAGTTCGACTGTTGGATGACTGCGTTGACAGATTGGGGACCTGTGAACCACTAGGTGGTAAGGTGATGCAAGGGTGGCCTGCTGAAATGGAAACTGTGATCTGGATAAACATTGACACAGGTCTGATGAGACCTCTAGTCATCCGGCACACCGGCTGAGCAATATATTCCAATCATGATTCGAGCTCGGAACTCTCTGCCACTGTACTAAAGTCAGTGCTGCTGCCTGATGTGCTGACACTCACTTTGGCACAACCTCACCCATTCAATGGAAATGGAGTGAAACGGTAAAATGTTTAACTGCTGCGGCAAACGTAGCAAAATAAGACCTGGAGGTTGTTGGAAAAAAAGAGGAAGGGGAAAGGAAAGAAGAAGAGAAGCTCTCCAATATATCTGTCTTTTTAAGTGGGAGAAGGTTAATCGCTTGTAATTGTTTAATCATAGGGACGGGAAGGACTGAAGGCCATTTGGCTGCCAACGAGTGACAGACGCTGTAATGGTAGGAGGGGGCGTCATCAGGAGGGAACGGTGTGTGCGTCACGGAAATTTGGAAAAGACACTTCAGATTGTATAACAATAAATAATTTGCAGGAACATATATTTATTTCCCTGTCTTTAAGATGCTTTATGAAAAACTAATTGTATGCAGCAGACTGGCTGCTCTGCTCATAGTGTAGGGCAAATGTGTCTGTTTATTTTAGGTTGTTCATTAACTGTAAGCAGGGAGAGAGGGTGGGTGGAAAGAGAGAGAGAAGGGGAGAGAGAGAGAATAAACTTTTTTTCAGGAGAATAAACAATTCTCTAGACACAAAACGAGAAAGGTGTGGTGCCCAACAACGCAGAGTGCATTGGAGCTGCTTGATAAGGCCCAGCTCGGGCCGCCTAGCCACATAAACATACATACCAAAACAACGGCCTGCATGCTCAGCAGGAGAGGATGGCAACTTCACTAAGGGAGTGATTGAGAAGGACTCCTCAATCTTCCCAAACTCAAGGATCGTGGTGTCCACCCATCTACAGAGGAAGGACTTCCACCCTGCTAAAATCCAAAGAATAAGAGAAAGAGAAGGGGAGGGAGAGAGAGGACTTAAATTTAATCCACCAGAAATGACAGAAAAAAGAATACAACAAAAATTGTGGTTATACTAAAAATGTTGTAATCGATAAAAAAAAATATTTCTGGGGAAAATTAAAAAAATATATATAATCTTTGGAAATTATATCATAAATAGGACTGGTGGAGTTGTCACACATGCAGCTAACAAAAACATATGGAAATGTCTGCTCTATCCAAAATTACACCCAACTATTTGCAGCATTACCACAAAAATGGAAGAGGAATGTGGAAGGGGGAAAAAGTAGGGAACTTGCCCTGCATTAAAGACCATAATTTTTAAAGAAAATTTTGATAAATAAAAGTATACCAGTTTCATTGAAGAACCAAAAAATTAACCTGTTGGGGGTAGGGGGCAGTATTGACACGGCCGGATAAAAAACGTACCCGATTTAATCTGGTTACTACTCCTGCCCAGTAACTAGAATATGCATATAATTATTGGCTTTGGATAGAAAACACCCTAAGATTTCTAAAACTGTTTGAATGGTGTCTGTGAGTATAACAGAACTCATATGGCAGGCAAAAACCTGAGAAAATTCCTTACAGGAAGTGCCCTCTCTGACAAGATCTTGTTCTTCTTGTCTCTGTTTATTGAAGACTGAGGATCTTTGCTGTAACGTGACACTTCCTACGGCTCCCATAGGCTCTCAGAGCCTGGGAAAAAGCTGAATGATATCGAGGCAGCCCCAGGCTGAAACACATTTGCGCGTTTGGCAAGTGGCCGATCAGAGGACAATGGGCTTAGGCGCATGCACGAGTCGACCCCGTGCTTTATTTTCTTTCGTCTTTTTACCTAAACGCAGATTCCCGGTCCGAATATTGTCGCTTTTTTATGAGAAAAATGGCATAAAAATTGATTTTAAACAGCGGTTGACATGCTTCGAAGTACGGTAATGGAATATTTTTGATTGAAGAGATAAAACTGTCCAGTTTGAGTGTCACCTGTAATGCTTTTCCAACAGCCTTGAAGGAGTTCCCACATATGCTGAGCACTTGTTTGCTGCATTTCCTTCACACTGTGGTCCAACTCATCCCAAACCATCTCAATTGTGTTGAGGTAGGGTAATTGTAGAGGCCAGGTCATCTGATGCAGCATTCCATCACTCTCCTTCCTGGTCAAATAGCCCTTACACAGTGTGGAGGTGTGTTGGGTCATTGTCCTACCATACCCTTATCATGACGTGGCCCTCTTTGGGTACAGCGAGCACCACCCCCCTCTCGCTGCACCATCCCCCTATCTCTCTCACCACCTCTCTCTCTTCCCCCTACACCCAGGGTCTGTTTGGCAGGTCATAAATTCCTAGAGGAGTTCTCTCCTCATGGCCAGAGTATAGAGGGAGTAAGTATCACAGGAGAACAAAGGAACCTCTTACACATCACAGAACTTGACAACTGAATAATGTCCATGTTTTGGAGAATGTGTACACGACCGGGGGAAGAATCCAGCTACGACCGGTCCATTTCGTTTAATATTTGTGAAACTCATGAGAGACAATACAGCCACGTTACCTTAACACTGTTTATCTTCTTGTGGATTAGTGGGATGCTAAACTCCCGGTGAAATTGCAGAGCGCCAAATTCAAATGAAATTACTATAAATATTTAACTTTCATGAAATCACAAGTGCAATACATCAAAATAAAGCTTACCTTGTTGTTAATCCAGCCACCGTGTCAGATTTCAAAAAGGCTTTACGGCGAAAGCAAACCATGCGATTATCTGAGGACAGTGCCGAGCACACAAATGCATAACAAATCATTTTCAATCACGGAGTTGCGACACAAAAGTCAGAAATAGCTTCTTCTGTTGGCACTCCAAAAGGTCCTAGTTACATTACAAATTGTCCTTTTGTTCGATAAAGTCTTTCTTTAAATCCATAAAAACTCAGTTTAGCTGGCGCGCTTCAGTCAATAATCCACTCGGTTTCCCTCCTTCAAAATGCATACAAAATGAATCCCAAACGTTACCAATAAACTTATCCAAACAAGTCAATCAATGTTTATAATCAAACCTTAAGTACCCTAATACTCAAATAAACGATCAAATTTAAGACGGAGAATCGTTATTGTCTTTACCAGAGAAAAATTCCAAAGAACACTCTCTCATTCACGCGCTTGGAAACACTACAGCCAAAATGGGAGCCACCTAGAAAAACTACAATTTCTGGCTAATTTTTCCAAAACCAGCCTGAAACTCTTTATAAAGACTGTTGACATCTAGTGGAAGCCCTAGGAAATGCAATCGGGCACGATTTCGCCCTATTATAAAAGTGCCAACCATTGAATCAGTGGTAGGATGATTTTTTGGGGGGGGATGGTTTTGTCCTTGGGGTTTTGCCTGCCATTTCAGTTCTGTTATACTCACAGATATTATTTTAACAGTTTTAGAAACTTTGGAATCTCTACCAAATCTACCAATCATATGCATATCCTAGCTTCTGGGCCTGAGTAGCAGGCAGTTTACTTTGGGCACGCTTTTCATCTGGATGTCAAAATACCGCCCCCTATCCCAAAGAAGTTATACAAGAGTCTCAGTCATGAGGCTTGCATCTAATTGTTGTATAAAATGAATGAGTAAAGATGAAACTATTTGTGAAATTATGCAATGTGATTTTAAACTGTTTATTGAAGGAAACTCAAACTCCCTTGGGAGTTTAACTAAACCGTTGACCTGCCCCATGAGCACAGACATTGATCTGGCATCATGGGACAGCCCCTTTCTACTGTTACGAATATAACACCCTCCTGAAGGATATCCTATCAGACCAGCATACCTCGAATACCACGAGAGGGCTAAGGTTTGAGTAGATTGCTCAATCTTTTAACCATACCACATGGTTAAACTCTGAGACTATCGATCCGACAGAATAAGAGCTACTCTTCGATACTTATTAACTTTTAAGAAGGCACACGTGTTAATTAAAATGCATTCCAGGTGACTACATCATGAAGCTGGTTGAGAGAATGCCAAGAGTGTGCAAAGCTGTCATCAAGGCAAAGGATGGCTACTTTTAAGAATCTCAAATATTAAATAGATTTCGATTTGTTTAACACTTTTGGTTGCTACATGATTCCATATGTGTTATTTCACAGTTTTGATGTCTTCACTATTTTTCTACAATGTAGAAAATAGTAAAAATAAAGATAAACCCTTGAATGAGTAGGTATGTCCAAACTTTTGACTGGTACTAAATACAGCTGAAGTCGGAGGTTTACATACACCTTAGCCAAATGCATTTAAAATCAGTTTTAAAAAATCCTGACATTGAATTCTTGTAAAAATTCCCTTTCTTAGGTCAGTTAGGACCACCACTTTCTTTTAAGAATGTGAAATGTCAGAATAATAGTAGAGAGAATGATTTTTTTCAGATTTTATTTCTTTCATCACATTCCCAGTGGGTCAGAAGTTTACATACACTAAATTAGCATATGGAAGCATTGCCTTTAAATTGTTTAACTTGGGTCAAACGTTTCGGGTAGCCTTCCACAAGGTTCCCACAATAAGTTGGGTGAATTTTGGCCCATTCCTCCTGACAGAGCTGGTGTAACTGAGTCAGGTTTGTAGGCCTCCTTGCTCGCACACGATTTTTCAGTTCTGCCCACAAATGTTCTATAGGATTGAGGACAGGGCATTGTGATGGCCTTTCCAATACCTTGACTTTGTTTTCCTTAAGCCATTTTGCCACAACTTTGGAAGTATGCTTGGGGTCATTGTCCATTTGGAAGACCCATTTGTGACCAAGCTTTAATTTCCTGACTGATGTCTTGAGATGAACGTGGTACCTTCAGCAGTTTGGAAATTGCTCCTAAGGATGAACAAGATTTATGGAGGTCTACAATTTTTTTCTGAGGTCTTGGCTGATTTCTTTTGATTTTCCCATGATGTCAAGCAAAGAGGCACTGACTTTGAAGGTAGGCCTTGAAATACATCCACAGGTACACCTCCAATTGACTCAAATGATGTACATTAGCCTATCCGAAGCTTCTAAAGCCATGAGATCATTTTGGGGAATTTTCCAAGCTGTTTAAAGGCACAGTCAAATTAGTGTTTGTAAACTTCTGACCCACTGGAATTGTGATACAGTGAATTATAAGTGAAATCATCTATCTGTAAACAATTGTTGGAAAAATTACTTGTCATGCACCTATCCTAACCGACTTGCCAAGATTCTACTTTGTTAAAGTTAACAAGACATTTGTGGAGTGGTTGAAAAATGAGCTTTAATGACTCAAACCTAAGTGTATGTGAACTTCCGACTTACATTTACATTTACATTTAAGTCATTTAGCAGACGCTCTTATCCAGAGCGACTTACAAATTGGTGCATTCACCTTATAATATCCAGTGGAACAACCACTTTACAATAGTGCATCTAAATCTTTTAAGGGGGGGTTAGAAGGATTACTTTATCCTATCCCAGGTATTCCTTAAAGAGGTGGGGTTTCAGGTGTCTCCGGAAGGTGGTGATTGACTCCGCTGTCCTGGCGTCGTGAGGGAGCTTGTTCCACCATTGGGGTGCCAGAGCAGCGAACAGTTTTGACTGGGCTGAGCGGGAACTGTGCTTCCTCAGAGGTAGGGAGGCGAGCAGGCCAGAGGTGGATGAACGCAGTGCCCTTGTTTGGGTGTAGGGCCTGATCAGAGCCTGAAGGTACGGATGTGCCGTTCCCCTCACAGCTCCGTAGGCAAGCACCATGGTCTTGTAGCGGATGCGAGCTTCGACTGGAAGCCAGTGGAGAGAGCGGAGGAGCGGGGTGACGTGAGAGAACTTGGGAAGGTTGAACACCAGACGGGCTGCGGCGTTCTGGATGAGTTGTAGGGGTTTAATGGCACAGGCAGGGAGCCCAGCCAACAACGAGTTGCAGTAATCCAGACGGGAGATGACAAGTGCCTGGATTAGGACCTGCGCCGCTTCCTGTGTGAGGCAGGGTCGTACTCTGCGAATGTTGTAGAGCATGAACCTACAGGATCGGGTCACCGCCTTGATGTTAGTGGAGAACGACAGGGTGTTGTGACTTCAACTGTATCTACAGTAGCTGATAGTTATGATGAAAAATGTTTGCTTTTTGTAAAGCTTGTTTCGCCTTTTGTTGCCATTGTCCTGGCTGGAAGAAGGTTCAGTGAATGGGGAGATGCAGCGTGAGTTAATACAGTAGGTGGAGTGCGAGTGCTTCACAAACGTAATGTTTTATGTGTTCTCCACACTCTCGTCCTCACAAGAACGTATTCAAGAGAACGTCCTCGGAGAATGCGTTTGGAGCATGAGAGTGTGGAGCACGGAAGTATACATATTGAGAAACACCTGTTGTTGATTTTCTTATTAATGGGATTTAATTTTCATTTACAGCATGATGTTCTTCAGAGGGGGAACATGGCCCTTGATCTTGAGGTCTTATTTATTGCCTTTTATTGCCTTTGTAGTTTGGCTCTTAATGTGGAGCTCCTCAGTAGCATGTTTCAGTCCCTTATCAAAATCCAATAACATTTTATTGGTCACATTCTACCTACATAACGGATGTAGACTTTACAGTGAAATGCTTACTTACGAGCCCATTCCCAACAGTACAGAGTTAAAAAGTAAGAAAAATATTTGCTAAAAAAAAGAAGAAATGGTAACACAATAAAAACAATAACAAGGCTATATTCAAGGACTACCAGTACCGAGTCAATGTGCAGAGGTACGACGTAGTTGAGGTAATTGAGGCAATACCGTATGTATATGTGGGAAAGGGTAAAAGTGACTAGGCAATCAGGATATATTATAAACAGAGTAGCAGCAGCGTATGTGAAGAGTGTGAAAGTGTATCTATGTGTGAGTGTGTGTGGTGTCAATGTGCATGTGTGTGTTTTTTGGAGTGTCAGTGTAATATGTGTGAGTGTGTGGGTAGAGTCTAGTGAGTGTGCATAGAGTCAGTGCAAAAACTTTAAGATAAATACATTTATAATAAAGGGGGTCAATATAAATAGTCTGGGTAGCCATTTGATAAACTATAAACACAGTCTTATTGCATGGGGGTATAAGCTGTTCAGGTGTCTTTTGGTCCCATATTTGGTGCTCCGGTACCGCTTGCCGTGCTGTAGCAGAGAGAACAGTCTATGACTTGGGTGACTGCCGTATTTCACAATTTGTAAGGCCTTCCTCTGACACTGCCTGGTATAGAGGTCCTGGATGGCAGGAAGATCGGCCCCAGTGATGTACTGGGCAGTACGCACTACGCTCTGTAGCGGCTTGCGGTCAGATGCCAAGCAGTCGCCATACCAAGCGGTGATGCAGCCCGTCAAGATGCTCTCAATGGTGCAACTGTACAACCTTTTGTCGATCTGAGGGACATGCCACATTTTTAAGGCCTCCTGAGGAGGAAGAGGCGTTGTCGTGCCCTCTTCACAACCATGTTGGTGTTTTTGGACCATGATAGGTCCTTAGGGATGTGGACATCGAGGAACTTGATGCTCTTGACCCGCTCCACTATAACCCCATCAATGTGAAGGGGGGTGTTTTTGGCCTTCAGTTTCCTGTAGTCCATGATCAGCTCCTTTTACTTGCTGACGTTGAGGGAGAGGTTGGTTTCTGACCTCCTCCCTATAGGCTGTCTCATCATCATCGGTGATCAGGCCTACCACCATTGTGTTGTTGGCAAACTTAATGATGGTTTTGGAGTCATCTGCAGACAAGCAGTCGTGTGTGAAAAGAGAGTACTGGAGGGGACTGAGCACGCACCCCTGAGGGACCCCCGTGTTGAGGGTCAGGAGTGGCGGATGTGTTGTTGCCTACCCTCACCACCTGGGGGTGGCCAGTCAGGAATTTCATGATCCAGTTGCAGAGGGAGATGTTTAACCTCTATGGGCTAGGTGGGACGCTTGCGTCCCACCTACGTAACAGCCACTGGCAGCCTGTGGCGCGATTTTCAAAACGTTAAAAATCCTATTACTTCAATTTCTCAAACATATGACTATTTTACAGCTATTTAAAGACAAGACTCTCGTTAATCTAACCACACTGTCCGATTTCAAAAAGGCTTTACAACGAAAGCAAAACATTAGATTGTCAGCAGAGTACCAAGCCAGAAATAATCAGACACCCATTTTTCAAGCCAGCATATAATGTCACCAAAACCCAGAAGACAGCTAAATGCAGCACTCACCTTTGATGATCTTCATCAGATGACAACCCTAGGACATTATGTTATACAATACATGCATGTTTTGTTCAATCAAGTTCATATTTATATCAAAAACCAGCTTTTTACATTAGCATGTGACGTTCAGAACTAGCATACCCCCCGCAAACTTCCGGGGAATTCGCTAACATTTTACTAAATTACTCACGATAAACGTTCACAAAAAGCATAACAATTATTTTAAGAATTATAGATACAGACCTCCTCTATGCACTCGATATGTCCAATTTTAAAATAGCTTTTTGGTGAAAGCACATTTTGCAATATTCTAAGTACATAGCCCAGGCAACACGGGCTCGCTATTTAGACACCCGGCAAGTTTAGCACTCACCATAATCATATTTACTATTATAAAAGTTTGATTACCTTTTGTTGTCTTCGTCAGAATGCACACCCAGGACTGCTACTTCAATAACAAATGTTGGTTTGGTCCAAAATAATCCATCGTTATATCCGAATAGCGGCGTTTTGTTCGTGCGTTCCAGACACTATCCGAAATAGTAAAGAAGTGTCGCGCGCATGGCGCAATTCGTGACAATAAAATTCTAAATATTCCATTACCGTACTTCGAAGCATGTCAACCGCTGTTTAAAATCAATTTTTACGACATTTTTCTCGTAGAAAAGCGATAATATTCCGACAGGGAATCTCCTTTTCGGCAAACAGAGGAAAAAATCCCAAAGGCGGGGGCGGTTGGGTCACGCGCCTAAGCCCAGTGTCCCTTGATCGGCCACTTGAGAAAGGCGATAATGTGTTTCAGCCTGGGGCTGGAATGACGACATTCTGTTTTTTCCCGGGCTCTGAGCGCCTATGGACGACGTGGGAAGTGTCACGTTAGAGCAGAGATCCTTAGTAAATGATAGAGATGGAAAAGAAGTTCAAGAAATGGTCAGACAGGCCACTTCCTGTAAAGGAATCTCTCAGGTTTTGAACTGCCATTTGAGTTCTGTTATACTCACAGACACCATTCAAACAGTTTTAGAAAATTTAGGGTGTTTTCTATCCATATGTAATAAGTATATGCATATTCTAGTTACTGGGTAGGAGTGGTAACCAGATTAAATCTGGTATGTTTTTTATCCAGCCGTGTCAATACTGCCCCCTAGCCCTAACAGGTTAACCCCAGGGCCCTTATCTTAGTGATGAGCTTGAAGGGCACTATGGTGTTGAATACTGAGCTGTGTGTAGTCAGTCCCAACCATAGATATAATCAAAGACATTGAGAGGAACAGCACTGAGTCACAGAGCATCTCTCATTTTGAAAGATCATCAGTGTGCGTTCCAAATGGCACCCTATGGGCTATGGTCAAAAGTAGTGCACTACATAGGAAATAGGGTTTCATTTGGGACATAGTATCGAGCAGAGTCACAGAGCACAGCCCTCATAGTTATATTCAAATAGCTCCGTTTTGTTCGTGCGTTCAGGTCACTATCCGAAGGGTGACGTGCGAGCGCATTTCGTGACAAAAAATGTCAAAATATTCCCTTACTGTACTTAGAAGCATGTCAAACGCTGTTTAAAATCAATTTTTATGCTATTTTTCTCGTAAAGTAGCGATAATATTCCAACCGGGCAACGTTGTATTCATTCAAAGGCTGAAATAAAAAAATTGAGAATTCTCGTGACTGCGCATCTCCAGTGTCACTGTCCCCAGGCTGACCACTCACAAACTTTCCTGCTGTTCTTCACCCAGAGACAGCAGACACCCCATTCCACTTTCTGGCGACTTTAGAGAGCCAATGGGAGCCTTAGAAAGTGTCACGTTACAGCACAGATGCTGTATTTTCGATAGAGATGCAACAGACAACAAATTGTCAGACAGGGCACTTCCTGTATGGAATCTTCTCAGGTTTTGGCCTGCCATATGAGTTCTGTTATACTCACAGACACCATTCAAACAGTTTTAGAAACTTTAGAGTGTTTTCTATCCAAATCTACTAATTATTTGCAGATTCTAGTTTCTGGGCAAGAGTAGTAACCAGTTTATATCGGGTACGTTTTTTTATCCGGCCGTGCAAATACTGCCCCCTAGCCCCAACAGGTTAAATCAGATCCAATAACAACATTAGAGGATTAGAAATCCAAGGCTTAAAAACAAAGGTGTCCATGTATGCCGATGACTCAAATGTATATCTAGATAACTTTTCTGTACTCTCTAGTCTAAAACCTAATCCATTTAGTGTAAAATATGACATATTGGATCTTAAAAAAATACAACTTTTACATTACTCTGCATTTTACCTATAAAATGGGCTAATGGTGAAGTAGACATACTTGGTATTCATATCACAAAATATATAAATAAGCTCTCCACAATTAATTTCAACAGAAAACTTGTAAAAAATAGACAAGATCCTGCAACCATGGAGATGTAAATACTTGTCTATTTATGGAAAGATTGCCCTGATTAACTCCTTAGTCATATATCAGCTTCCTCCCTTCTTATGGCACTGCCTACTCCTGATGATTCATTTTTGAAATCATATGAGCAAAAAATATTTAACTTTATCTGGGATGCTAAACCAGACAATGAATATGAATTGGGTGGGTTGAGATTATTAAATATAAAAACCCTAAACCTCTCTCTAAAAGCTTCACTTATTCTAAAGTTTTACTTGAACCCTAAATGGTTCTCAAGTAGATTACTAAGAAAAGCTCATCCATTGTTTAAAAATGGCCTTTTTGCCTTTGTGCAGATTGCCATGTCTCATTTTCGATTAAATGAAAATTATACTTTTTTCAAAGTATCTCACTTTTTCAAACAAGCATTGCAGAGCTGGCTACAATTTCAATTTCATCCCCTTCAAAAGATAGAGCAAATATTATTGCTGAACTCAAATGTGCTGGTTGGTAAAATACCTGTATTTATAGGAAAGATGTTTGAAAAGGGTATTTTGTTCATAACTCTATCCAATTTACAATATAATTTATGTCCTTCATGGAGTTATCAGAATTGTACGGGAAGGTCTGCTCAATCCAAGAGTACAACCAATTGATTACAGCATTACAACAAAAATGGAGGAGACAGGTGGCAGCGGGAGGAGGAAGGAACTGGTCTGTCTGCCCAATTTAAAGGATCAAAACTGGCGGTGGAATAAAAATAGCATAAATAGGAAAGCAAACCAGTTTCAGTTGAGGACCAGAATGTTGACAACGGTGCCACACAGATTGCAAAATAGTTGGGAAGAGATTTTTGATGTACCGATTCCATGGTACAGGGTGTATGAGATGATATAAAACAATGCAAGAAAATTATTATATATTATTATATAGAATTCTTCCCACCAACAACATGTTGTATATTTGGGGCATAAAATCATCGAAGCTCTTCAGATTTTGTTGAGGATACAGAATCAATAGACCATTTATTTTGGTATTGCCCTCAGGTAGCCTGTTTCTGGTCTCAGGTTCAGGAGTGGCTAAAAATGCATAGCTTTGATCTTAAATTGTTAGGAGATCTGGAGAGACCGGGTAAGTCAATTATTAATATACTAATATGTTTTGTGAAAGTATTTATCTTCAACTCACAATCGGGTGGATTCTTTTCGATTAGATAGATTGAAATAGTACGTTAAACATCACATCATAGTTGAAAGATATGTGTTGCATAGAAACCTGAAGTGGGTGGCCAGTAGAGATAGATGGGATGGGCTGAGGGAAGCTGAGGGCTGGGATGTGGCATTGGAGACAATTGGGAGTGGAGCTGCTGTGCATGAGATAGAATGATGGTAAAAAGAAAAGTGTAAAAAAAGTATAAATAAAACATAATAAAAGGTATGTTTGAATGACACTGAGGGACAGTGTTTTTACAACTAATACCTGTTTGCCTGAGGCTGATTCCGTGCAGGTGTTTGTACACATGCATATACACACACACTCATTCAAATAAACGCATACAAGAACACGCACATAATAGTGCCAGACATGCACACAAACATATACAGCTGGCATTGCTGTTATGATTTTAGTGGCCCTTGATGTCCTTTGTTAAAAAAATGGTTTGTTTTGTTTATATATAGATTTTTTAAATGATTATCATGTATATATTTTTTTTGCATTGTTTGCTGTTTTCTTCTGTATTTTTCTTGTAATCTGAGGGAAATATCTGTCTCTAATACGGTCATACATTTGGCAGGAGGTTAAGAAGTACTGCTCAGTTTCCACCTCGTTTTGTGGGCAGTGTGCACATAGCCTGTCTTCTCTTGAGAGCCAGGTCTGCCTACGACCGCCTTTCTCAATAGCAAGGCTAGGCCCACTGAGTCTGTACATAGTCAAAGCTGTCCTTAAGTTTGGGTCAGTCACAGTGATCAGGTATTCTGCCACTGTGTACTCTCTGTTTAGGGCCAAATAGCATTCATTTTCTCTCTCTCTCTCTCTCTCTCTCTCTCTCTCTCTCACTCTCTCTCACTCATAATGATGCCACTCGTGATTAAAGCATTAGCCAGTATGTAATTAATGTCTCTCTCTTCGATCAGAGCTTTAATCAGTCTGATTACAGCTCTGCTCATTTTCGGGTAAGGGTGTGCGTGCATATCTCCCTGCTGTTGGTGTAATGGTACACACATTGTCTACCAATCAACCAGCTCCACACATCCCAAATGTCGTTGATGGTAATGGACCCAAAAGTGTTAGAAATAGATGGACAAATGACACATGCAGAGGGGAAAATGGTATAGAAGAAAGAGAGAAAGATCAGAGGGAGAGAGACCAGAAAAAGAGACCAGAGAGCAATTTGTTTCCCCTCTGTGAATTATAGGCCCAAGCCAGCTAACAGACCTGTAATGGTAACCAGCCCAGTTCCAGCCCTAATTCCAGCCGCAGTTCCAGCCTCAGTCCCAGTTCCAGACCCAGTTCCAGCCTCAGTTCCAGTTCCAGCCCCAGCCCCAGTTCCAGACACAGTAGCTGAAACAGAGCCAAAACCAAACGTCTTCTCAGTGGTTTGGTGAGACAGAGTTCTGAGCTGAGAAATACTGGGTGTTCCTTTAATAATGGGCTCCTTGAAAGGTTTATAGAAATGTTCAGTGGAAAGTTCTAACGCTGTGTCAACCCTCCTAAGCATAGCTGCTTTGTTATATTAGTACAATATTATGATGTCCTGGCGTCATTCCTGATTATTCGGCATCGTCAGACCTGCGACCAGACTCTACTCTTCTCATTACATTATTGATGATGTCATTCTGCATCGTCAGATCTGCGACCAGACTCTACTCTTCTCATTACATTATTGATGATGTCATTCTGCATCGTCAGACCTGCGACCAGACTCTACTCTTCTCATTACATTATTGATGATGTCATTCTGCATCGTCAGACCTGCGTCCAGACTACTCTTCTCATTACATTATTGATGATGTCATTCTGCATCGTCAGACCTGCGCCCAGACTCTACTCTTCTCATTACATTATTGATGATGTCATTCTGCATCGTCAGACCTGCGACCAGACTCTACTCTTCTCATTACATTATTGATGATGTCATTCTGCATCGTCAGACCTGCGTCCAGACTCTACTCTTCTCATTACATTATTGATGATGTCATTCTACATCGTCAGACCTGCGCCCAGACTCTACTCTTCTCATTACATTATTGATGATGTCATTCTGCATCGTCAGACCTGCGACCAGACTCTACTCTTCTCATTACATTATTGATGATGTCATTACGCATGTTTTTTGTCTTTATGTTTTAAAGGATTCCTGGCACTGCCCGCGTGTCTTCAGTTGGGTGTTGTGGCGTGGCCAGCGATTAAAGGTGGGCCAAGCCTCTCGCAATGCGCACACACACACACACACACACAACGAATAAAGGTGGGCCAAGCCCCTCAGAACGCAGCCCATATGCTCCCCTTCTCCTACCCAGCAGCCACATCCCTACCCCAGCCAACACTCACAATCTCTCCCCATTACCCTTCCTCCCATCTCCATCTTTTATAGAGAGCCCATCTAAACTATACACGTCTCATTGCCACTCTGCTAATATAACTCAGCCTCTAAATAAACATGTATTATGAAGCCAAGTCTGTCCAGCAGCTTTGAAGCAGCTCTCATCTCCTTGCCCTTTGGCTTGTCAGTTAGTGAAGACTCCATGTGGAGCTTCATATTTGAAGTCACATTTACAGGGCGGGGGTAGGGAGTTTTTATCAAAGGGGGCTATGTTGTGTTTGGGGTCTTTGTATAGCCTATAGGGAGGCTGTGTGAATGCCCTCACTCTTCAAATCTCAAACAGATCCTGCCATGTTGTTGAAGCTGTCCCTTCATGGATCATCCAGTGGGGGGGTAACACCAGAGACCTTGTCTATGTCCAAAATGGCACCCTATTCCATATGCAAGCCCAGGTCAAAAGTAGAGCACTATATATGGAATAGCCTGTCATTTGAGACGCACCCCTTGGTCATGGCAGGGCCAGGGAGGGCCAGGGAGGGCAGGGAAGGCAAGGGAGGACCATGCAGGGCAAGGGAGGGCAGGGAGCGCAGCAGCTGCTCTCTATAGTGGCCTGTAGCTTTGTTTCCATGTGACTCTTGGCTTTGGCACTGGGGTGTATGTGTGTGTGTGTGTGTGTGTGTGTGTGTGTGTGTGTGTGTAGGCCTCTAGCCCACAGCATGGTATTGATGGCTGTTTATTCAGTTAGAATGCCCCACTAATGTCTGGGCACATAGAAATGAGAGGAGCCAGCCTCCTGCTGCCCCCGACACCCTGCACCACAAATACTGACACATACACTACATTTTAATCCACAAAACACACAGAGACACACAAAATCCTCCCTTCCTTGCCATCCCATAGTAGTTAGTTGATAAATAAATAGATGTTATTGCTGAGTGATAGGATAAGTCCCTTAGAGACCCAGGACAGGTGAAACAGCTTGGTGATTAAGCTCATATTTATCTTCAAATGCAAACAGACAAAAGAGAATATCATTCATCTGACATGCTTAGTTAGGCTTTAAAAAGTCAGAGCTCTGTTCTGTTTAGTCTGTTAGTGGTTGTTAGCCTTCCTGCAAGTATCAAACACACCAGATTACCTTTCTGTGGAGAGAATGGTGGCTAGTAGTCTCTATGGACAGCACATACCTGGACAGAATAGAGAGAGGTACTAATGAGATACTGCAAGACAAACATGGTGAAATATAGGGTTAGCAAGGCCTAGAGAGGGAGACACACACAATGCACCACTCTGTGCGCACACTCTGCGCGCACTCTCTGCGCGCACTCTCTGCACCACTCTGCACGCACAATCTGCACGCATACTCAGCACCACTCTGCACGCACACTCTGCACCTCCCTGCACGCACACTCCGCACAACTCTCCGTGTACACTCTGCACCACTCTGTGTGCACACTCGGCACCACTCTGCACGCACAAACGACACCACTCTGCACCACTCTGCGTGCACACTCTGCACAAGTCTGCATGCACACTCGGCACCACTCTGCACGCACATTCGGCACCACTCTGCACGCACACTCTGCACCACTCTGCACGCACACTCGGCACCACTCTGCACGCACACTCTGCACCACTCTGCACGCACACTCTGCACCACTCTGCACCACTCTGCATGCACACTCTGCATGCACACTCTGCATGCACACTCGGCATGCACACTCGGCACCACTCTGCACCACTCTTCACACCCACTTGACACCACTCTGCACCACTCTGCACGCACCCTCTGCACCACTCTGTATGCACAATACGCACCACTCTGCATGCACACTCGGCACCACTCTGCACGCACACTCGGCACCACTCTGCACCACTCTGCGCGCACACGCTGTACAACTCTGCGCGCACACTCTGCACCACCCTGCACCACTCTGCACGCGCAAACGGCACAACTCTTCACGCACACTCAGCACCACTCCGCACCCCTCTGTACGCACACTCTGCACCACTCTGTACAACTCTGCATGCACTCTGCACCACTCTGCACGCACACTCAGCACCACACTGCAACCACACTCGGCACCACTCTGCACCACTCTCCACATACACTCTGCACGCACACTCGGCACCACTCTGCACGCACACACGGCACCACTCTGCACGCACACTCTGCACCACTCTGCACCACTCTGCATGCACACTCTGCATGCACACTCTGCATGCACACTCGGCATGCACACTCGGCACCACTCTGCACCACTCTTCACACCCACTCGACACCACTCTGCACCACTCTGCACGCACCCTCTGCACCACTCTGTATGCACAATACGCACCACTCTGCATGCACACTCGGCACCACTCTGCACGCACACTCGGCACCACTCTGCACCACTCTGCGCGCACACGCTGTACAACTCTGCGCGCACACTCTGCACCACCCTGCACCACTCTGCACGCGCAAACGGCACAACTCTTCACGCACACTCAGCACCACTCCGCACCCCTCTGTACGCACACTCTGCACCACTCTGTACAACTCTGCATGCACTCTGCACCACTCTGCACGCACACTCAGCACCACACTGCAACCACACTCGGCACCACTCTGCACCACTCTCCACATACACTCTGCACGCACACTCGGCACCACTCTGCACGCACACACGGCACCACTCTGCACGCACACTCTGCACCACTCTGCACTCACACTCGGCACCACTCACACTCAGCACCCCTCGGCATCGCTCTGCACGCACACACGGCTCCACTCTGCACGCACACTTGGCATCACTCTGCACGCACACTCTGCACCACTCTACTCGCACACTCTGCACCACTCTACTCGCACACTCTGCACCACTCAACTCGCACACTCTGCATGCACACACTGCACCAGTCTGCATGCACACTAGGCACCACTCCTCTGCACGCAAACTCTGCACCACTCTGCACACACACTCTGCACCACTCTGCACGCACACTCGGCACTACTCTGCACCACTCTCCACATACACTCTGCACCACTCTCCACATACACTCTGCACCACTCTCCACATACACTCTGCACCACTCTCCACATACACACTGCACGCACACTCGGCACCACTCTGCACGCACACTCGTCACGCACACTCTGTACCACTCTGCACCACTCTGCATGCACACTCTGCACTACTCTGCATGCACACTGCACTACTCTGCATGCACACTCTGCATGCACACTCGGCACCACTCTACACGCACACTCTACACCACTCTATACGCACACTCGGCACCACTCTGCGTGCACACTCTGCACCACTCTGCACTCACAGTCGGCACCACTCAGCACGCACACTCTGCATCACTCTGCATGCACAGTCGGCACCACTCTGCACGCACACTCGGCACCACGCTGCACGCACACTCGGCACCACTCAGCACGCACACTCTGCAACACTCTGCATGCACATTCTGCACCACTCTGCATGCACACTCTGCACCACTCTGCATGCACACTCTGCACCACTCTGCATGCACACTCTGCACCACTCTTCACACCCATTCGACACCACTCTGCACCACTCTGCACGCACACTCTGCACCACTCTGCATGCACACTCTGCACCACTCTTCACACCCATTCGACACCACTCTGCACCACTCTGCACGCACACTCTGCACCACTCTGTATGCACAATACGCACCACTCTGCATGCACACTCGGCACCACTCTGCACGCACACTCGGCACCACTCTGCACGCACACTCGGCACCACTCTGCACGCACACTCGGCACCACTCTGCACGCACACTCGGCACCACTCTGCACGCACACTCGGCACCACTCTGCACGCACACTCGGCACCACTCTGCACGCACACTCGGCACCACTCTGCACGCACACTCGGCACCACTCTGCACGCACACTCGGCACCACTCTGCACGCACACTCGGCACCACTCTGCACGCACACTCGGCACCACTCTGCACGCACACTCGGCACCACTCAGCACGCACACTCGGCACCACTCAGCACGCACACTCGGCACCACTCAGCACGCACACCAGTCTGTATGCACACACTGCACCAGACTGCACTCAAACTCTACACACTGCACACACACTCTGCACCACTCTGTACGCACACTCTACACAAGTCAGCATGCACAGTCTGCACGCACACTCTGCATGCACAGTCTGCACGCACAGTCTGCACGCACAGTCTGCACGTACACCCACGCATGCACGCACACAAACACTCACAGAAAACACAAGTACTCAAACACGTGCATTTGCATGTACAGTCTGCACGCACACTCTGCACGCACACTGCACGCACACTCTGCACGCACACTGCACGCACACTCTGCACGCACACTCTGCACGCACACTGCACGCACACTCTGCACGCACACTCTGCACGCACACTCTACACACACACGCTTTACTGTAATTGTGGGGACCAACAATCGATTCCCAAAAATCCTATTTTCCCTGACCCCTAACCTTAAACCTAAACCTAACCTTTACCTTAAGCCTAAGCATAAACATAAGCCTAAACCTAAACCACCTACACCTACACCTTATCCTAACCCTAACCCTAACCTTAACCCCTAAACCTACCCCTAACTCTAACCGTAACCCTATTTCTAAGCATAAACCTAACCCCTAAGCCTAAAATAGGCTTTTTACAAGTGAGGACAGGAAAAATGTCAACACTGAATATTAGTTGGTTTACTATTCCTGTGAAGACTACTGGTACTCACAAGTATAGTAAAACATGTAGACACACACATGACTGTTTACCAAACCTACTGTATTTAACTGTTATCAGTAAAGAAAATAAGGTGTGGGTTGTAGTTCCTGTCTGCTCTGAACATCCAACCATCTTATCTGTTCTGACAGGTCTGGCTTTCATTGGCTTTCATTGGGACTCTGTACACAAATTTGAAAGCAAACCGCTCAAAAAACATAACCATCAGTCAAAGGAACATGAACTGCTTCCTTAATGGCACCCTATTCACCACATAGTGCACTACTTTTGACTAGGGCCCATTAGGGAATATGGTGCCATTTTGGAAGCTTGCAGGGGAAACAGAGATGTGATCTATTTTTCCGGGCAGAAGTGAGATAGCATGGCTCTACAATTTATTTAATGCTAATCTTAATTTACAAAAGCATAATAGCCTCTGAAAGCTTCAACATCTCGATATATACAATATATATATACATATATCAATTTTTTCAAAGAAAAGGAAAGAGATACATCATTGTAATAAGACAGGAGTCTGTACAGCGAGTCCACCTGTGATCCTGACACCCATGCAGTCATGCTGTTCAACTTCAAATAACACATTATTCAATATAAAAATGTCAATTAAACTTTTATGCTCCAATGACAGCTTGAGCCACAAATCATTAGCTCCATCTTTAATTCATTCTGGCTCAGTTTTCAAAAGACTCCATTACAGTAGAAGCGAGTTGGATAAGTTGAGACATTTTTTTATATTCAGCATCACTCCATCAAGGGAAATGTAGTATTATTTTAAATAAAGATATTTACAGTATATTTCAGGATGTTGTGTATCCCTGGAAATATTCTGAATGAATGTAAACACCACAGTTTTTAAAACATAGCTTGTTCTAAAAAGTGGTCTCTTGGCACAACTCACCTTGGGTATGAGGTAAGTTGAGCCACGGAACAGCGTAAGTTAAGCCACCTACACATTTCAGTAATTAATGAAATATTATCACGACTTTTTTATTTCCCAAACACAATTCAACACAATCACTTTTTTGGATTTTATCATGTTAAGCATCTTTTAAGACAGACTTAACACCTAACAAATACTTTTAAAACACTTTTAACATAGGCCATGCCCTGTTGTTACCTCATATCCCAGCGATAATGCCTTACATTATGCCAGGGAAGAAAACACTTCAATATGCTCAACTTGTTATTGGCTCAACCATTGGCTCAACTTACCCCATGGCGAACATTTTAGCCCACACAGCTAGAAGGGTGCACTTAAATGCTATGTGTAAGACCTCATATTGAAGTTTATAGAGACCCCAACTGATGTATAGAAACAATCTTAAAATTATCAACTTTGGTTAAGATACGAGCATCATGAAACCTCTAACACAATATATTAATTTGGCTTGATGAAAATCAGTTTTATGGACCTAACTTGTGTATCATGTTTTCCATGTGGTTTCTTCCTTCACAGACTCCATGAAATGATGACCTCTTCCTAAGTGTTTGGTCACATGATACATTTTGTGTATGGTTTCCTTGAGACAAGGGTGGCTCAACTTACCCCTTTGGCTCAACTTACCAGTGGTGGAAAAAGTACTAAATTGTCATACTTGAGTAAAAGTAAAGATACCTTAATAGAAAATTACTCAAGTAAAAGTGAAAGTCACCCAGTCAAATACTACTTGAGTAAAAGTGTACAAGTATTTGGTTTAAATATACTTAAGTATGAAAAGTACATTTCATTGATAAAATATACCTAAGTATTAAAAGTAAAAGTATGAATCATTTCAAATGCCTTACTTAAAGTAAACCAGACAGCACCATTTTTGTGTTTTTTAGCCAGGGGTACACTCCAACACTGAGATGTGATTTACAGATAGACAGGGGCACACTCCAACACTCAGACATCATTTACATATGGCTAGGGGCACACTCCAACACTCAGACATCATTTACAAATGAAGCATGTGTGTTTAGTGAGTTTGCCAGATCAGAGGCAGTAGGGATGACCAGGGTTGTTCTCTTGATAAGCATTCAAAATTTAACAAGTACTTTGTTTGTCTGGGAAAATGAGTGGAGTAAAAATCACAATATTCTCTTTAGGAATGTAGTAAAGTAAGAGTGAAAGCTGTCAAATATATAAATAGTAAAATACAGATACCCCCAAAAACTACTTAGTAGTACTTTAAAGTATTTTTACTTAAGTACTTTACAACACTGCAACTTACCCCACTCTCCCCTACAGTACGTCTGATCTAAAATGCCAATATACAGACATTGAAGTCTCTTCAGCTGCAGTCATTTGGGCCATTTGTCCCCCAGGCAAAAGCATGTCCATCATCATTTTACAGGAAGAAGTGTATGTGCGTGTGTGTGTGTGTGCATGCGTGCCTGTGAGCATGTAGTTGTAATGAACACAAGGGGAGAGAGAGAGCTAGTTTCAAGGGTAGGGCACAGCAGGTGTTTATTGTAAAGGACCACAGGAGGAGGCAGGTAGCTGGGTCCAGGGGCCGGCAGAAGTTCATACACAGGGTGTCCAAAAGGGCAACAGTACAGGCAGGAAAAAGGCTAGTAACGTAGTCTGGGAGATCAGGCAATAGATAGATAACAGGAAATCCGAGGCAGGGAATAGGCAGGCAAAAAGTGAGGCAGGCAAAAACTATCACACACGGGAGGAGTAAATCACGGGAAAAAAACAGAGCTCTGAAAGAAGTGTGTCACAAAACAAACAATACCTCACAGCGATGGGGTGCAAAGAATAGTGTGTGATCATGACATACAGGTGTGTGAACAGGTGATTAGAATTCAGGTGTTTGGGATCTGGAGAGTGAGCTGCGTTCACGGGATCTAGTTGTTTGAGAGTGTGAGCTGGAAAGTGAGCTGCGTTCAGGGGATCTACGTGTTTGAGGGTGTGAGTTGGAAGCAGACATTACAGTAGTGTCCCATCCCATTGGACTGACTGCAAGTAACAATTCCAACTCACTAAGTCAGGAGCTTTAGAGAGATGAGAGAGGGCCAGAGAACTCCATAGTCAGTTAGACAGAACATATCACACGACATCAATCCAGAGGAAACCCAGTCTCAAGACCTTAATGTCTCTCACCTCATTTATCCACACCATCATTTTTCACTCCGACTTGGGCTCCATGACAACGCACAAAACAGGACCCATACACACTCTCATACACGATGACACACAATCACCGTGGAGATATAAAATCAATCAAACACACATAAATATAAGGATACACACATATACAGTAGATAACCCCCATTTGTATTTGTATGGAAAATATTTCTGTTAAGTCTCTTGAAAATGAAAACACACATGAAACGCACGACTATGACCGATCCGATCTCTCTTGAAAGTGAGAAGGCCATACATGTGGCCAAAGGAATAAAAAGGAGTTCACATTCCACATCAAGAATTCACCAGAGAAACCATAACCATCCTTAATGTTCTCCAACCATTAAAAGCTGAAGAGGAAATAAATTGCAGAAGCTTTTGAAAAGGAATTTTAAAATGGAAGCCAGAGTTGAAAAGAATACTCCATTGTTCCATTTCAAACATTACATTTCTTCCATCAGAATGGAGAAATAACATCTTTATCATGATGTAGATTCTAGAATAAAATGTTCTCTGAGGACCTGTTAAGACACCCGTAGTGCATTCCTCACCTTTCAGCGCTCTGTCTCCTGTCACATAACCTGACCCCACTCAACCCTGTACCTTGTACCCATATGTCGCATGCTAGTGTTTATAGAATATCTCCAACCAATGGAATGGTGAATAAATCAGTACAAAATTACTAATGAAGAGAAGTGTGGTAATGTCTCCAATAAAGTGTCCAAACGGATGACCTTAGGTTGGAGTCAGGGTAAAGCTAGAGCTAGGGTAGGCTAGAGTTAGGGTTAGGGTAAATATAGATTTAGGGTGAAGATAGAGTTAGAGTTATGGTAAAGATAGAGGTGGGGTAATGATACAATTAGGGTTAGGGTAAAAAATTATTTAGGGTAAAGATAGGGTTAGGGTAATGATAGAGCTAGGGTAATGATAGTTAGGGTTAGGGTAAAGATAGAGTTAGGGTACTGATAGAATTAGGGTAAAAATAGAGTTAGGGTAAAGATAGAGCTAGGGTAAAGATGGACTAGGGTAATGATAGAGTTAGGGAAATGATAGGGTTAGGGTTAATGATACAGTTAGGGTTAATGATAGAGTTAGGGTAAAGATAAAGTTCAGGTTAATGATAGAGTTAGGGTAAAGATAGAGTTAGGGAAATTATAGGGTTAGGGGAAATTATAGGGTTAGGGGAAATTATAGGGTTAGGGTTAATGATACGGTTAGGGTTAATGATAGAGTTAGGGTAATGATAGAGTTAGGGTTAATGATACAGTTTTGGTAAAGATAGAGTTAGGGTAAAGATAGAGTTAGGGTTAATGATAGAGTTAGAGTTGGGGTAAAGATAGAGCTAGGGTAAAGATAGAGTTGGGTTAATGATAGAGTTAGGGTAATGATAGAGTTAGCGTTAATGATAGAGTTAGGGTAAAGATAGAGTTCAGGTTAATGATAGAGCTAGGGTAAAGATAGAGCTAGGGTACTGATAGAGTTATGGTAAAGATAGAGCTAGGGTAAAGACAGACTAGAGTAATGATAGAGTTAGGGTTAGGCTAAAGATAGTTAGGGTACTGATAGATTTAGGGCACTGATAGAGTTAGGGCACTGATAGAGTTAGGGCACTGATAGAGTTAGGGTACTGATAGAGTTAGGGTACTGATAGAGTTAGGGTACTGATAGAGTTCAGGTTAATGATAGAGCTAGGGTAAAGATAGAGCTAGGGTAAAGATAGTGCTAGGGTAAAGATAGAGCTAGGGTAAAGATAGAGCTAGGGTAAAGATAGAGCTAGGGTAAAGATAGAGCTAGTGTAATGATAGAGTTAGGGTTAGGCTAAAGATAGAGTTAAGGTACTGATAGAGTTAAGGTACTGATAGAGTTAAGGTACTGATAGAGTTCAGGTTAATGATAGAGATAGGGTAAAGATAGAGCTAGGGTAAAGATAGAGCTAGGGTTAGGGTAAAGATAGAGTTAGAGTTAATGATACAGTTAGGGTAATGATAAAGTTAGGGTTAATGATAGAGTTAGAGCTGGGGTAAAGATAGAGTTGGGTTAATGATAGAGTTGGGTTAATGATAGAGGTTGGGTTAATGATAGAGGTTTTATTTATTTATTTATTTATTTATTTATTTCACCTTTATTTAACCAGGTAGGCAAGTTGAGAACAAGTTCTCATTTACAATTGCGACCTGGCCAAGAGTTAGGGTTAATGATAGAGTTAGGGTTAATGATATATTTAGGGTAAAGATTGAGTTAGGGTTAATGATAGAATTAGGGTAATGTTAGAGTAATTATAGAGTTAGGGTTAGTGTACAGATAGAGTTAGGGTTAATGATAGAGCTAGGGTAAAGATAGAGCTAGGGTAAAGCTAGACTAGGGTAATGATAGGGTTAGGGTAATGATAGGGTTAGGGTAAAGATAGAGTTAGGGTTAACCTCTATGGGCTAGGTGGGACGCTAGCGTGCCACCCGTGGTGCACTCCATCAACAGCAGGTGCATTTCAAGAGCGGCAAATTTGAATCCAAATAAATGTAAAAATTCAAATTTTTAAAACATACAACTATTTTACACCCTTTGAAAGATAAACATCTCCTTAATCTAACCACGTTTTACGATTTCAAAAAGATTTTACGGCGAAAGCATAAATTTAGAGTATGTTAGGACAGTACATTTACAAGAGTTGTGTGTAATGTTTTGTCGATTCAAAGACAGGGTCACCAAAACCATAAAACCAGCTAAAATTATGCACTAACCTTTTACAATCTCCATCAGATGACACTCCTAGGACATTATGTTAGACAATGCATGCATTTTTAGTTCTATCAAGTTCATATTTATATCCAAAAACAGCGTTTTACTATGGCATTGATGTTGAGGAAATCGTTTCCCTCCAATAACCGGCAGTCAAGTCAGCGTCACAAATTAAATAATTAAAATTAGAAAACATTGGTAAAATATTATATTGTCATTTAAAGAATTATAGCTTTACATCTCTTGAACGCAATCAACTTGCCAGATTTAAAAATAACCTTACTGGGAAATCACACTTTGCAATAATCTGAGCACTGCGCCCAGAAAAATACGCGTTGCGATACAGACTAGACGTCATGTTGGGGAGATCTAAAATCGAAAATACTATGTAAATAATCCATTACCTTTGATTCTCTTCATCAGATGTCACTTCCAGGTATCACAGGTCCATAACGAATGTAGTTTTGTTCAAAAAAGCTCATCATTTATGTCCAAAAATCTCCGTCTTGTTAGCACATGATCTAAGCCAGCCGGACTTCTCGTCATGAACGAGGGGAAAAAATATATTTACGTTCGTTCAAACATGTCAAATGTTGTATAGCATAAATCATTAGGGCTTTTTTTAACCAGAACATGAATAATATTCAAGGTGGACGAATGCATACTCTTTTATAACGTATTGGAACGAGGGTACCCAACATGAACTCCTCTGTTTGCCGAAAAGGAGATTCCCTGTCGGAATATTATCGCTTTTCTATGAGAAAAATGTCGTAAAAATTGATTTTGATTTTAAACAGCGGTTGACATGCTTCGAAGTACGGTAATGGAATATTTAGAATTTTATTGTCACGAAATGCGCCATGCGCGCGACACTTCTTTACTATTTCGGATAGTGTCTGGAACGCACGAACAAATGCCGCTATTCGGATATAACGATGGATTATTTTGGACCAAACCAACATTTGTTATTGAAGTAGCAGTCCTGGGTGTGCATTCTGACGAAGACAACAAAAGGTAATCAAACTTTTATAATAGTAAATATGATTATGGTGAGTGCTAAACTTGCCGGGTGTCTAAATAGCGAGCCCGTGATGCCTGGGCTATGTACTTAGAATATTGCAAAATGTGCTTTCACCAAAAAGCTATTTTAAAATCGGACATATCGAGTGCATAGAGGAGGTCTGTATCTATAATTCTTAAAATAATTGTTATGCTTTTTGTGAACGTTTATCGTGAGTAATTTAGTAAAATGTTAGCGAATTCCCCGGAAGTTTGCGGGGGGTATGCTAGTTCTGAACGTCACATGCTAATGTAAAAAGCTGGTTTTTGATATAAATATGAACTTGATTGAACAAAACATGCATGTATTGTATAACATAATGTCCTAGGGTTGTCATCTGATGAAGATCATCAAAGGTGAGTGCTGCATTTAGCTGTCTTCTGGGTTTTGGTGACATTATATGCTGGCTTGAAAAATGGGTGTCTGATTATTTCTGGCTTGGTACTCTGCTGACATAATCTAATGTTTTGCTTTCGTTGTAAAGCCTTTTTGAAATCGGACAGTGTGGTTAGATTAACGAGAGTCTTGTCTTTAAATAGCTGTAAAATAGTCATATGTTTGAGAAATTGAAGTAATAGGATTTTTAACGTTTTGAAAATCGCGCCACAGGCTGCAAGTGGCTGTTACGTAGGTGGGACGAATTCGTCCCGCCTAGCCTAGAGAGGTTAACCAGAACATGAATAATATTCAAGGTGGACGAATGCATTCTCTTTTATAACGTATTGGAACGAGGGTACCCAACATGAACTCGCGCGCCAGGTGTCTAATGGGACATCATCGTTCCATGGCTCTTGTTCGGTCAGATCTCCCTCCAGAAGACTCAAAACACTTTGTAAAGGCTGGTGACATCTAGTGGAAGCAATAGGAAGTGCCAAAATATTCCTCAGCCCCTGTGTTTTTCAATGGCATAGGTTTAAAGGTAATACAACACATCAGGTATCCACTTCCTGTCAGAAAATGTCTCAGGGTTTTGCCTGCCAAATGAGTTCTGTTATACTCACAGACACCATTCAAACAGTTTTAGAAACTTTAGGGTGTTTTCTATCCATATATAATAAGTATATGCATATTCTAGTTACTGGGTAGGATTAGTAACCAGATTAAATCGGGTACATTTTTTTATCCAGCCGTGCAAATACTGCCCCCTAGCCCTAACAGGTTAACTACACCACGTGGTTAACTTTTAGACTATCGATACCGACAGAATAAGAACACGTCTTTGATATTAATTATTAGTCTGCAGCTAAGTAAATTATAACATTGAATGCAAAGACCGATGAAACAACCATTCTATAACGACATTAATGAATGTCGCTTTGAAAGATCCATTCTAACCGAGAGAGAGAGAACAGGACAAAAACTCTCCAACAAGGATCCCGACGACACACTGAGCGTAAATATATATTGATTGCAATTGTTCCCGAATGAGTGAGCGTTCATGTGCAAAGAAATAGCATATCAATTGTTAATATTTATCAACTCTGTAGTGTCTTCTCAGCTGCCCTTTATGACCCTTTGTTTAACCTCTTGGGGCTAGGTGGGACGCTAGCGTGCCACCCGTGGTGCACTCCATCAACAGCAGGTGCATTTCAAGAGCGGCAAATTTGAATCCAAATAAATGTCAAAATTCAAATTTTGAATTTTGACATTTATTTGGATTCAAATTTGCCGCTCTTGAAATGCACCTGCTGTTGATGGAGTGCACCACGGGTGGGACGCTTGCGTCCCACCTAGCCCATAGAGGTTAACTTTCAGTAGAGAAATTGGATGGTCAAACCTATTGGCCAACTGGTAATGGAGGGGAGGCCTGGTCTGATGTAAGAAAATCAGGGTGGGGGTTTTATACGTGAACATAGAACAGGCTTGTCACATGACGCCTGGTCCTGTCTGTGTCCCTGGGGCCGTGCCGATGACTGATTTAAGCTTTGAACAGAAATACATTCTATCACATTAACATCAGTACCTCAACGTATTCCAAATAGCTTTATCCTTATTAAAACATTTTATACAACCATTTAGATGCAAGTCCCATAGCTGAGGCTATTATATAAACCTTAGTATGGTACTATTGTCTCCAATGGGTATCACAAAATTGTACCAAGTGGACCAGTTCGTAGCTGGATTCTTCACCGGTCTTTTATACTTTCTCCAGAACATAAATGTCGTCCGGTTCTCCAATTCTGTGAGTTGGAAGAATTTCCTTTGTCTCTCTATGAAACCCCTCTCTGTCTCAACTGTGGCCTGTTAGCCAGGACATTTCCTTTGGAATTTACGACCGCCTTCACCGGGCCTGGGTAGGGAGAGGTAGGTAGGGGGATGGTGCAAGGGGGATGGGGTCAACTATGCTCCCTGTACTCAAAGAGGGCAACGTCATGACAGTGTGAATTCAGTTGGCTCTCTGTGTGTGATTGATCTAATATACACTCTGTAGCTCTATTCTAAACTGCCAGACTCATGTACTCTGAGATATAATGTGGTGGGTAGTGAAGGGTGAGGGCTTCTGATGTGTTGCCTGTGAACCATAATGTTCTCTATTCCCCCAAAGGCCACTGAACAGGAGCCTAATGATCTCAGAGACCAGATGAAACCCACACCTTAACCTCCAGTGTCTCAGACAGAACACACACTCTATGGTACACACACAGACACACACTGCATGATACAGACACTGTATGGTATAAACAGACACCAAGTATTTCCAAGAACTATCACTGAACCCGTTCCAATATGATGCTGTGCAAAAACACTTGAGTGTTGTTGCCTATGGGGAATGGCAATAATATGGTGTTTCACTTGGCTCATGGAATGCATTGAGCCCCAGTAATTTAATCTGAATATGTTAGTACATTATGTAATGATGGCTCAGGTTGGATATTCCCTGATGGACCATTGGCACATTGGCAGAGAGTCTGTGATATGCTGATATCTGGTATGGTAAGAATGTGCAGTGAAGAGGGGTTAGTGATGTGAGATGGAGAGTTTTGTGGGGTTGTGGTGGTGGAAGAGTGGATACTAACAACCCCCAGACAGTGTCTGCTCATCTGTTCAACATTGTCACTGCATCCATCATCTTCCTGCACTCGCACGAACACACGCACGCACAGACACGCACACACTTGACCACATACTTTTGTTACAATCAGGCTTTCATAGCGTTCGTCTGATGACAAAGCCAGACAGAGAAAAAGACAGTAGCTGTTCAGTTTCTCTAAAAGACAGGGCCCGGCTTCACAAGTTTTATATCCCTGAGTAAAATAGCAAAACAAAGTGCCAGGTTGGCGCAAAATCTTAATCTCTGCTGAACTATCTCAGCACAACGCTCAAAGCGTACCGCGGTGTGTGTAGGGGGGCTATGGAATGCCACTGGGGTGGTTAGTTATGACTCCTTCGGGTTTCCATAAAAAGCAGAAGTGAATAACGTTATTCACTTAGTAGGCTAAGTGAATAATGTGGTAAGCCTCCGCTTGTAATATTTTATTTTGATTTATAGGGACGGGGTCAGGTTTACCGTTGAAGCTCCGTCACCCAACTCTGCCTCACACCCCACCAGTACAGAGTTTAGTTAGCTTCTTAACTAGCTGTAAAACACATTTGTGTTATGAGCCTTAGCCTATTTAGCTAGCTGAAACCAGCTAATCTGCCACGATGGAGATCAGAATTTGGCTTCCCCAAAGTACCCAAACAAAAGAGAAGGAGAGCGATGAGCAGCAGCAAAAACTACCGAGGCCGCCACCCAGCAGCAAAGACGCTAGAGTCCCGCACCTTGAAAGCGGCAGCTCTGCCCTTTAGCTCAGTGTGAATGTTGCCTGTAATCAATGGCTTCTGGTTGGGGTATGTACGTACAGTCACTGTGGGGGACGATGTCCTCGATGCACTTATTGATAAAGCCAGTGACTTATGAAGTGTACTCAATGCAATTGGAAGAATCACGGAACATGTTCCAGTCTGTTATAGCAAAACAGTCCTGACAGTGTTTCATCACAGAAATGTATCCATTCTATTGTGGTTTTCTTGATAGCCTAATGGTTTTTGTGGTTGTAAATGGAGCTGTACATATTGGAAACGTGTTTATGGTGGGCTGGCATTGATTGATTGATTATGTGGGTCAAATTTGATTCACTTAAGTGTATTGTGCCATATCACAACGTGCTGCTGAACTCATGAGTGGCATGGTTTTCCATGTTTGAAGCGGGCCTATTGGCCCGGAGGAGAAGGCCTCCGTTTTACGGTCTCTTAATGCAGGGAAACTTAAATCAGCTCTACCAAATCTCTATCAACATGTTAAATGTGCAACCAGAGGGAATTTTTTTTTAGATCACCTGTACTCCACACACAGAGACGAGTACAAAGCTCTCCCTTGCCCTCCATTTGGTAAATCCTACCACAACTCTATCCTCCCGATTCCTGCTAACAAGCAAAAATTAAAGCAGGAAGCACCAGTGACTCGGTCTATAAAAAAATGGTCAGATGAAGCAGACGCTAAACTACAGGACTGATTTGCTATCACAGACTGGAACATGTTCCGGGATTCTTCCGATGACATTGAGGAATACACCACATCAGTCACTGGCTTTATCAATAAGTGCATTGAGGACTTCATCCCCACAGTGACTGTACGTACATACCCCAACCAGAAGCCATGGATTACAGGCAACATTCACACTGAGCTAAAGGGTAGAGCTGCCACTTTCAAGGTGCGGGAGGAAGACCCCAGCAACCCCAGTCTTAGACTGTTCTCTCTACTACCGCATGGCAAGCGGTACCGGAGTGCCAAGTGTAGGACAAAAAGGCTTCTCAACAGTTTTTACCCCCAAGCCATAAGATTCCTGAACAGGTAACCAAATGGTTACACGGACTATTTGCATTGTGTGCCCCCCCCAACCCCTCTTACGCTGCTGCTACTCTCTGTTTATCTTATATGCATAATCACTTTAACTATACATTCATGCACATACTACCTCAATTGGCCCGACCAACCAGTGCTCCGGCACATTGGCTAACCGGGTTATCTGCATTGTGTCCCACCACCCGCCAACCCCTCTTTTAACGCTACTGCTACTCTCTGTTCATCATATATGCATAGTCACTTTAACCATACCCACATGTACATACTACCTCAATAAGCCTGACTAACCGGTGTCTGTATATAGCCTTGCTACTCTTATTTTTAAATGTCTTTTTACTGTTGTTTTATTTCTTTACTTACACACACACACACACACACACACACATATACCTTTTTTTTTCGCACTATTGGTTAGAGCCTGTAAGTAAGCATTTCACTGTAAGGTCTACACCTGTTGTATTCGGTGCACGTGACAAATACACTTTGATTTGATTTGACAAGACAGCTGTGCATGGCTGCATCTCACTGTCGTAGGCTGTAGACTGCATCTCAGTGTAGTAGGCTGTAGGCTGCATCTCACAGTAGTAGGCTGTAGAATGCATCTCACTGTAGTTGGCTGTAGACTGCAACTCACTGTAGTAGGCTGTAGTTTACGTTTTGGTTATCTGGATCTCCATTCGCCTTTTGTTTACTGTGTTTGTAGACTGTTAGTGTAACTAGCCTAAATATAGATGGTGTCATGCCTTGATATTGATATTTTGTTTACTAAGCCTACTTGGTACAGCTGTTTTGTTCGGTTTGCATTATTTTGTTCGCATTCCCAGTGTTGTCTGTATTCTAAGCCAAGCTGCTATTCAATATCTTTGTTTGCATGCATGAATAACTAGGCTACTACTTTCAGCATTTATCTTGCATTATTTTTGGTAAGACAGCTGTGTCTAAGGCTGCATTCACATATTCAACTATTACAAACAGCCTAGCTATCTTGTAGCCTATATTCATAACCAAAATGTCCTTGCTTTAGAGTGCAGCGCGATGTCCATTGTGCTAATACAGCGCAGCAGAGACGTCGTGTCAACCTGTCACTTCAAAAGCTCTCAATCAATGGTCTTGGAGTCTCTGCATTTTAACTTTATGTTTATTGTGGTGTAGCATGATATAAGCAAAATTCAATATAATGCTCCCCCTTTCTCTCTCCCTTCTCCCTCTGTATATCTCCTTTTCCTTCTGTGTCTCTCATAATGTGATTAATAACTCAAAAGGGAGCGAGCCTCCTCTTCCTAAGACAGCTCCAAACCCAAACAAGAGGTAGATTTATAGATATGCTGGCAGGAAGAGCGAGATTTCACTGGAGGAGTAGAAAGGAGGAGAGGACATTACTTCACTCGAAAGTGATGTAGAGATTAGACAAAGATGTCTGGTTTTGAAGTTTCACACTGTGATGCAGCTCTGATATGCCATGTGTCTCCATCTCTTCTGTATGAAGTAATATGAAGTCTTCACAGACAAGGCAGTGGGGGGATGCAATGCACAGTATTGAATGAGCCATGATTATATGGAACTACATTTCCATCTCAAATTACACAAGCAAACCGCAAAATTAGCTTTCAAAAAACAACTAAAACAACACCTAACGGCACAACGCCCCTCCCCTATCTGACCTAAATAACTTGTAAATATAGCCTATGTTAACTGATATGTACGGTGCCTTCAGAAACTATTCACACCTCTTGACTTCTTCCACATGTTGTTGTTACAAAGTGGGATTAAAATTCATTTAATTGTCATTTTTTGATCTACACAAAATACTGTAATGTCAAAGTGGAAGAATTATTATATATATTTTTTCTATTAATGGAAAATAAAACACTCATATACTTTGATTAGATAAGTACTCAACCCCATGTTAGAATCACCTTTGGCAGTGATTACAGCTGTGAGTCTTTCTGGGTAAGCCTCTAATAGCTTTGCATACCTGGATTGTGCAATATTTGCCCATAATTTTTTTTTAAGTACTCAAACTCTGTCAAGTTGGTTGTTGATCATTGCTAGACAGCCATAGATTCTTGCCACAGATTCTCAAGACAATTTAAGTCAAAACTGTAAAAAGGCCACTCAGGAACATTCAATGTCATCTTGGTAAGTAACTCCAGTGTACATTTTGGCCTTGCATTTTAAGTTATTGTCCTGCTGAAAGGTGGATTTGTCTCCCAGTGTCTGTTGGAAAGCAGACTGAACCAGGTTTTCCTCTAGGACTTTGCCTGTGCTTAGCTCTATTCCATTTATTTTTATTCTAAAACACTCCCTAGTCCTTGCCAATGACAAGCATACCCATAACATGATGCAGCCACCACCATGCTGCAAAATATGAAGAGTGATACTCAGTGATATGACGAAATTGGGGAGAAAAAGACGGTAAAAATATGAATAAAAATAAAATAATAATAACTTCACCATGCTCAAAGGGATATTCAATTTCAGCTTTTTTTCACCCATCTACCAACAGGTGCCCTTTCTTGCTAGGCATTGGAAAACTCCCTGGTCTTTGTGGTTGAATCTGTGTTTGACATTTACTGCCTGACTGAGGGGGGCACAGAGATGAGGTAGTCATTCAGAAATCATGTTCAACACTATTATTGCACACAGAGTGAGTCCATGCAACTTATGTGACTTATTAAGCGTTTTACTCCTGGGCTTAGTTAGGCTTGCCATAAGAAAGGGGTTGAGTTATTATTGTCTCAAGACATTTCAGCTTTTCATTTTTTTTATTTATTTTTTATTCACAATTCCATGATGACATTATGGGATATTGTGTGTAGATCAGTGACACAACATCTGAATTTAATCCATTTTAAATTCAGGCTGTAACAGAACAAAATGTAGAAAAAGAGAAGGGGTGTGACTGCTTTCTAAAGGCACCTTTAGCTGCATCTCTCTGGTGGAAGGGAGAGGTCTTTAAGGACTATGATATGTTTCATCTGCTATTAAATGTCTGATAATATGTTGGAATCAGAGTATGTTAGAAATGTCTTTATTATGAGCTGCTCTGAAAAGGTCATCTCTCTCTCACCATGGTAACCAGCAACATGTAATCTGTCTCCCTGATAACCAGCACCATGTCATCTGTCTCCTTGGTAACCAGCACCATGTAATGTGTCTCCCTGGTAACCAGCACCATGCCATCTGTCTCCCTGGTAACCAGCACCATGTCATCTGTCTCCCTGGTAACCAGCACCATGTCATCTGTCTCCCTGGTAACCAGCACCATGTCATATGTCTCGCTGTTAATGTCTTTATTTTGAGCTGCATAAAAGTCCAGTGCCTGAGGAGCTGAGGGACCTACTGGGTACATAACTTAAATGCATGTCTGACATGTATTGAGGTGAAATATTGTGGATTGATTAAAAAAACCATAGAATAATTATTCTAATATTCCAAAACTCCCAGGCAGCCAGTGCAGAGACCTCAAAACCAGTGTAATGTGTGCTCTCCATCTGGTCTTGGTCAGTACCCGTGCTGCAGCATTCTGTATTTTTAGCAGCTGACCAATGGCTTTCTCGGGTAGACCAGACAGGAGAGGATTACAATAGTCAAAACTTCTTTTAATAAAAGGATGGATAAGTGTCTATCAGCCTGAGAGAGAAACGGCTGCAACTTGGCAACTTTCTGAAGGTGCAGTATTTATATGAGCATGACATTAATAGGTGACTGAATGTAGGCCTATAGTATTGGTCTCTCTGTCTTCAGTGTTCTGTCACTACAGGACCTTTTGTATTTCAGTATTCCTATTTTAAATGTATGTAGTTCTGTCTTTGAGCTGTTCTTATTAATGTGTTGTATTATGTAATGTTTCATGTTTTGTGTGGAGCCCAGGAAGAGTAGCTTCTGATAACCTGAAAATGCCAAGAATTGTTCCTGGTCAGATCACTTGCCCTGTTCATGCAGTATTAGTTGATATAATTTAAAATTAGCTGTCCGTAAATCTATGAGGACTGTTCTGAATAATATATTTAAAAAACTTTCACAAGAGCCCTCATCTCTTAGCATTAAGAGTCCTAAATAAAAAACACATGTGCTGCTATGATAAAAGTCACTGAGGGCTAAGTTACACAATGTGGAATGTGTAATGAGGTGAGAGAGAGAGAGAGGTAGAAATTAAATGATAGCGGAAAGAAGGGGAGGGATTTTGCAGGAACATGGAGAGAAAGTAAAGGGGTTTCAAAATATTAAAAAAATGGAAACCCTGCCTAGCTTTCATCCCCCTGATGGTAAACTTTGCTAGGGGCAGTTCGGTTTAGGATGTGGAGGTGGGTTAGAGACACCAAGGAACTAAAAACACTACAGGGCTTCAGAAGCAGCCTCTGGAACTGACACAATATTTTAAAATAAATGACACATTTTCAGATGTGGGAAGAAAGGCTGGATTTTGGGAAGAGTGGAAGGTGGGTTATAAGGTGAGTTAGGGCTGAGTGCTTAAGAATTGGGGAACAGAGACTGATAATGTGACTTGATCACTGGAAATGACTAACAACAAAACATAATGAAAGGATTTACATCTGAGAGGAGGTTGAGTAGAGGAGGACTATCGCTAGGAAAGAACCACAGGGAGCGGGTTAGATCATTGGAAAGCTTTTAGCCTAAGACAGAGCTGTGGACACCACTACTCCCACTACACAACAGGGCTAGAACAGTCTTCCAGATTATTATTATTAATCATTCACGTGTCCTGTTATTTTCCTGCTGTAGCAAACTGGCTCAAATTAAGATTCTACATCTGTAGAGGTACACTACAGCTGCTCTTTATCTCTCCTTCCTCCCACCTCTCCTTCCTCTCTACTCCCTCCTCCCTCCCATTCTCCCTCCCCACTCCCTATCCCCCCTCCTCTCCCCCTTCCCCCTCTCCTCCCTCCCACATCTCCTCCTTCCCTCCTCTCCTCCCTCCCACATCTCCTCCCTCCCACATCTCCTTCCACCATCCCTCCCTTCCTCCCTTCCTTCCCTTTCGCTCCCCTTCCATTCCTCCCTCACCAGGAGTGTCTATGTCTTGTTCCAGGGAGGGGAGGAACGCTTTCTCAAAGTGATGTTAACCCTGTGACAGCTACTAATATGATGATTTATCAGAGCTAAACATCTGTAAGGGTGTATGGGTATGTAGTATGGACCAATACATTGGCCATGGGCCCACATCCAGAAACAGCTCTATTTACAGGACAGTACATACAAGGAAAGAGACAGTCCATGAAGGAAATCCATACCTTCTAGATTGTTGTACTGAGCTCAACAATGGCACCCTGTTCTCTTTAAAGTGCATTACTTTTGACCAGGCCTATAGAGAATTTGGCATCATTCTGGAAACAGACATAGTCTAGATGTGTTCATAAGGTCTCTACTCTAAGGGCCATAAACTGCTCTCGAAAAATGAGCACCATCTCTCTGGTATGTGCTGTTGACACAATGACATAAACCTAGAATGCTAACAGTGTACCAAGTATTCATCTTTGTTTTACCCAGCTTTGCCACTCTCTCAGCTGGTGAAAGAATCTCCCTCTGTCCTTCTCTGTGCCCATTGTACAACAACCAATGACGTTTCTCCTTCCTGTTCTCCTGGGACTAGGAGCCAGTGTTTCCTGTGTCCCTTATCTCCCTGATAAGACCCCAGCCCTCGGTGCCTCCTGCCTCCCTGGCCCCTACCTCCATGGCCCTCTGGGGCTGTGGGAAAGACCGAGCCTGCCTCTTCCTCTGCCACTCCAGGCTTATCTGCATTCCCTTCCTCCCAGCAGTGTGGCCCAAGTCAAGGCCAGCCAGGTGGTCCTCCCCATGGGGCATGTAGGCCCCTTGCCAGCTCCCCCCCATCTCTCAGTTCCCCCCCTTTACTTTACCCAGCCAAGGTCAGTATGACCGATAGGAAACCTGATGGACTCGAGCTCTATGTGAGAGCATCATTGTAATGTTACTGAAGACATGCTAAGACTCTGGACCTCCCTTTGCACCTGCCAATGTTAATCTATTGAATAGTATTAGTAACCAGACATGAAACAATGCTAATGTTTTTCCCATTGATAACCTGAATGACAATGAACCTAACTCTCGCCCTGAGGACATGACAAGGGAAAATACATATTTTAAGAGGGAAAGCACATTTTTATCACCCAAAATAAATCCCTTTCCTGAAACATATTTCCGCCTAGTTGAGAAAGACGTACATAATCTCCTGGCTAAGAAAAAAGAATACAAGTTATTCCACAATATGTCCAAATGTCATGGTTGTCGTATGAAGGAGACCAAGGCGCAGCATGTGTATCGTTCCACATATTTATTTATCTGTGAAACTATGCAAGACATACAATAAACTATAAACAAAGCAATAACAAACCGTGACGAAGCGGTGCAACATACACTAACTCAAAATAATCTCCCACAAACACTAGTGGGAAAAACAACAATTTAAATATGATCCCAATTAGAGACAACGATGACCAGCTGCCTTTAATTGGGAATCAAAGAAAACCCTAACCTAGAAAAAATAACCTAGAACACAACAGAAAATGTAAACTAGACAAAAACCCATCATAGAAAAAAGAAACTAGAACCAAACATAGAAATAAATAAACTAGACAAAACCCCCCCAGTCACGCCCTGACCTACTCTACCATAGAAAAATACAAGCCCTCTATGGTCAGGACGTGACACCAAAGCAGAGAAAGTATCTGTTATGGAACTGAAAAATGACTCCAGTATCATTATAAAACCTGCTGACAAAGGAGGTGCAAAAGTGATACTAAAAGCAACAGACTAAAAAAAAGGAAATTCTGAGACAACAGTGAATTTTACAAAATAATCCCAAAAGACCCTGCTAATCAATTCAAGTCTCTTCAAATCCATGATAGATTGTCAACATTTTTGAATGAAGGGAAAATTACAAAGACAGAATATGAGTTGACTGCTGAATCACACCTGTCATATATGCTCTACCCAAATTCACAAGAGCATGACACCACCTATACCAGGCAGGCCCATTGTGAGTAGTAATGGATCTCTGACAGAGAATATCTCTACCTTCGTAGACCATTTGTGAAACCCTGGGCGATCTCCCTCCCCACGTATACTGGTAACTCTATTGATTTTATACATTTTTTTTTAAATATTTGGACCATACAGTTGTTGCCAAAGGTTTTGAGAATGATACAAATATTAATTTCCACAAAGTTTGCTGCTTCAGTGTCTTTAAATATTTTTGTCAGATGTTACTATGGAATACTGAAGTATAATTACAAGCATTTCATAAGTGTCAAAGGCTTTTATTGACAATTACATGAAGTTGATGCAGAGTCAATATTTGCATTGTTGACCCTTCTTTTTCAAGACCTCTGCAATTCGCCCTGGCATGCAGTCAATTAACTTCTGGGCCACATCCTGACTGATGGCAGCCCATTCTTGCATAATCAATGATTGGAGTTTGTCAGAATTTGTGGGTTTTTGTTTGTCCAGCCGTCTCTTGAGGATTGACCACAAGTTCTCAATGGGATTAAGGTCTAGGGAGTTTCCTGGCCATGGCCCCAAAATATCGATGTTTTCTTCCCTGAGCCACTTAGTTATCACTTTTGCCTTATGGCAAGGTTCTCCATCATGCTGGAAAAGACATTGCTCATCACCAAACTGTTCCTTGATGGTTGGGAGAAGTTGCTCTCAGAGGATGTGTTGGTACCATTCTTTATTCATGGCTGTGTTCTTAGGCAGAATTGTGAGTGAGCCCACTCACTTGGCTGAGAAACAACCCCACACATGAATGGTCTCAGGATGCTTTACTGTTGGCATGACACATGACTGATGGAAGCGCTCACCTTGTCATCTCCGGACAAGCTTTTTTCCAGATGCCCCAAAAAATCAGAAAGCGGATTCATCAGAGACAATGACTTTAACCTCTTGACGGTCGCCTAGGATAGGGGGCGCTACAGCAATTTTTGAAATGGCCTCCTACTCAAACTCAGAAGCTAGGATAAGCATATAATTAATACCTGTGGATAGAAAACAACCTAAAGTTTCTAAAACTGTTTGAATGGTGTCTGTGAGTATAACAGAACTCATATGGCAGTCAAAACCCCGAGACGGATCGTAACAGGATGTGGAATTCTGAATTGCGGACTCAACTTCATCACTTTGCCTATAAATCACACCGTGAGCTGTGGTTCATTGAGCACTTCCTATTGCTTCCACTAGATGTCCCCATTCTTTACAAAGTGGTTTGAGCCTTCTACTGTGAAAACTGACAGAATGAGAGTCTGTGGAATGTGGTCACATGGGGAGTGCGATCACCATTATGACGCCGGCGCCCCTGGCGACTCTCCCCTTTCGAAACGTTTTGAAAGACAATGCAATCGTCCCCCTTGAATGTTATTGGAGCTCTGGTTGAAAAAGGCCCTGAAGATTTATGTTATGCAACGTTTGACATGTTTGAACGAACTTAAATTAAAAAAAAAAAAATTTGGTAAGAGAGGAGTCCCGCACACGATGGTACTTTTGGTGCAGCCTTCAGAACGCGCTAACAAGAAGACATAAAGGATTAACTTTTTCGAACGAAAATACATTTGTTGTGGACCTGGGATTCCTGGAAGTGCCTTCTGATGAAGATAATCAAAGGTAAGGGATTATTGACAATAGTATACAAGACTAGATTTGATATGCGATTGTTCCAAGATGGCGCCGACCTGTATTGCTAGCCTATTTTTTCTGAGTATCGCATCCCCTTTTATCGCAAAGTGTGATTACCCAGTAAAGTTATTTTTAAATCTGGCATTGCAGGTGCTTTCAAGAGATGCTAATCTATAAATCTTAGAATGACAATATTACATTTTAAAAATGTTTTCGAATAGTAATTTAGTAAATTGTAGCGCTGTTTCACCGGACGCATTTGAGGGAAAATAGTTAGTCAACGTCACGCGCCGATGTAAAATGCTGTTTTTATATATAAATATGAACTTTATCGAACAAAAGAATGCATTTATTGTGTAACATGGTGTCATCTGATGAAGATTGTCAAAGGTTAGTGCTGCATTTAGCTGTTTTTTGGTTATTTGTGATGCATGTGGTTGGTCGGAAAATGGCTATGTGGCTACTTTTACGATATACTCCTCTAACATAATCTAATGTTTTGCTTTTGCTGTAAAGCCTTTTTGAAATCGGACAACGTGGTTCGATTCAGGAGAGGTGTATCTATAAAACGATATAAAATAGTCCTATATTTGAAAAAAAATATATATACAATTTTGTTATGCTAATGGTGATAGGATTTTTCGCTGGATGTCCGTCCCGCATACGGCACTCTGAAGCCTTCTTCACAACAATTGAACCACTCTCCTTGAAATACTTGATGATCCGATAAATGGTTGATTTAGGTGCAATCTTACTGGCAGCAATATCCTTGCCTGTGAAGCACTTTTTGTGCAAAGCAATGATGATGGCACGTGTTTCCTTGCAGGTACCCATGATTGACAGAGGAAGAACGATGATCCCAAGCACCACCCTCCTTTTGAAGCGTCCAGTCTGTTATTCAAACTCAATCAGCATGACAGAGTGATCTCCAGCCTTGTCCTCGTCAACACTCACACCTGTGTTAACGAGACAATCACTGACATGATGTCAGCTGGTCCTTTTGTGGCAGGGCTGAAATGCAGTGGAAATGTTTTTGGGGGAATCAGTTAATTTGCATGGCAAAGAGGGACTTTGCAATTAATTGCAATTCATCTGATCACTCTTCATAACATTCTGGAGTATATACACAAATTGCCATCATACAAACTGAGGCAGCAGACTTTGAAAATTAATATTTGTGTCATTCTCAAAACTTTTGGCCGCGACTGTAAATCTGAAAAGGCTATTCTGTGTACTTTTGATGTTACCAGTCTATATACTAACATCCCCCATCTGGGCGGCCTAGAGGCCCTCAAGTTCTACTTCAATGAACGTCCCCCCTAACGCTCTTCCCAGCACCAATTATATTGTGTAATTGGCTGAACTGCTGCTAACCTCCAACTATTTTCTCTCAAGAGGAGACTTCTTCCTCCAGACCAAACGGACAGTGATGGGGTACACTATGATACTGAATCCAGACCTTAACCATTTTCTCTCCAGTATTCTCATAATTCAGAGATATTTTGATGACGTTCTCGTGATCTATACAGGCACCCAGGACGAACTTTTGGAATTCCATGCTTATCTAAACTCTATGAATGAACACCTTCACTTTACCATTAACTATGACATATCACAAATTTCCATTTTCTTGATGTGATGGTTATTAAGGACAATCCTCCCTACCTATAGATCGCTATAGGAAACACATGGACAGGAATACCCTCCTTAGAGTTGACAGCTTTCATCCACGTCCACTTATTGAAAGTCTCCCTATAAGTAAATTCAGTCGTATCAGAAGAATATGCAGCTCTGATGCTTCTTATTAGAGACAGACCACGGACCTCACACAAAGGTGGAAAGGGGGTACAAAGACAATTGGGTAGAACATGCCAATGATCGTTTTGAAGGACTAACACAGTTGGAAAGCCTTCAACCAAAAGTAAAAAAAAAAGCTAAACATGTCCCATCATGCTTCACCCAATACTCACCATTGGAGAAAGCATTTAAGGACATTATCAGGATGCACTGGTAAATTATTGATACTGACACACAATTGAAACCCATTTTTAAATATCCCCCACGTATGGTTTTTAAAAGACCCCCAAATGTGAGAGATACTGTGGTTAAATCTGATTACCCACCAGAGAAAAGGGAAACTTTTTTGGACAAGGTTCCGGAGGGTAATTACAAATGTGGCCAATGTGCTCAATGCAGCTTTACGTACAAATGCAACTAATTTACCAACCCCCGCACAGGACACAGATTTAAGATCAAGGGCCTGATTACCCACATGTCCACCAATGTTATTTACATGTTGAAATGTCCTTCTGGTCTGTCTTACATAGGGAAAACCCGTAGAAGCCTTAAGACACGGATCAGTGAGCACCGCATCAATTTAAGGTAAGACAAAAAATCTGGTTGCTGCTCATTTTGTACAAGCTGGACATCCTATTAGTTCTCTGGGATACATTGGAATAGAAATGGTCAAGATGTCATGCAGGGGAGGGGACATTGAGAGGAAACTTCTTCAAAGGGAATCTTTTTGGATCCACAGGCTCAACACACTGTCTCCTCTTGGCCTTAACAAGGAGTTTGAATAAATTGTGTTTTTTGTAATCCTAATTGAATGTTGTATGTGTATGCATATTACTGTAAATATTGATCACATTCCCTGTGTATGATCATATATTTTGATACATTGAATGTTAATATTGTGAAACTATGTTATACATTTTTCTTTACCTCCTGTTTCATGAAGTGACGTCACGGAGTACTGCCCCTATATATATAGGACCTTCCACCCCCACTTGGGATATGGATGCCTGATGAAGACCTAAGGGTCGAGACTTTGTTGTAAATAAATATTGCCTGGGAGCATGAGCAGCTGTGTGCAGCGTTTTCCTTTCTGTTTTCCATGAGTTTGCCTACAACTTCAGCACCTGCGGAAAGTACCTGGATGTGCGTATGTTCTTCAGCTTTTGTACAAGACTCTGCACCTCTCAAGGATAACAGGACCTTCTGCAAAATGAGCTATTGCTGAGTCAGCTAACCTAAATCAATATGACTACAAGACCTCCTACATTGCAGTGATGGAAAACTTAGACTCTTGTGTCCCAAATGGCACCCTATTGCATATATAGTGCACTACTTTGACGAGATATCTACGAGCCCTGATCAAAAGAAGTGCACTATAAGGAATAGGGTGCCATTTTGGATTCCGCCTGTGAGCCTTTGTCTTTTTCTTACTCTTTAATTTGATTACAAAGAACTGCACTTAATCTACCTTTAACCAGAAGAACTACACTAAATCTATCTTTAACCAGAAGAACTACACTGAATCTTCCTTCAGTCAGAAGAACTGCACAAAATCTACCTTTAATCATAACTGCATTAAATCTACCTTTAAATCAGAAGAACTGCACTAAATCTACCTTTAATCAGAATAACTGCAATAAAAGTACCTTTAATGCTTATCTAGTGTGTTAATAATGATTGAACCCTGGAGTGACTATTGGTGATTATGAATGAAGAAACTGTTCATTAGCGATCATAAGCAATGCTTGTCTTACGGGCAAAACATGGAAAGAAAGGGAGAGAGGGGCAGGGAGAGAGATGTGGTAGGGACTGAGAGAGGGAGAGAGCAAGAGAGAGATGGAGAGAGTTGGATGGAGAGAGAGAGAGATGGATAGAAACAGATGGAGAGGGAGAGATGGAGAATGATAGATGGGGAGAGAAAGAGAGATTGGGGAGGGAGAGAGAGAGAAAGAGAGAGATGGGGAGACAGAGATGGAGCGAGATAGATGTGGAGAGAGGGAGAGATAGAGATGGAGAGTGAGAGAGATGGGGAGAGAGAGATAGATAAAGAGAGAGAGAGGGGGGAAGAGGGAGAGGGAGAGAAAGGTAAAGGGAGAGAGGAGCAGAGAGGGAGATGGGGAGACAGAGATGGTGAGAGATAGATGGGGAGAGAGAAAGAGAGAGATAGATAGATGGCGAGAGAGAGAGACCAAACCACACAACTAACAACCTTGGACATTTTATGGAACACAAAGCCTTCTCTATCTCATCCTGGAATATCCAAGGCCTGAGGTCATCTGTCCTTGGCCTAAAGAGCAGGATCCTGGACGGACCCATTGGCTGCCCTCTAGGTTACAAAAAGCTGGTAGTCCCATCCACCAAATTACCAGATGTGAAACAGGGAGTGTACTCAGGGGGTATGCTAATTTGGTATAGAGCAGACCTAGCTCACTATTACATTTATCAAAACAGGAATATTTTAAATTTGGCTAGAAATTCAAAAGGAAATGATCTTAACAGAGAAAAATGTCCCCCAGTGTGCTACCTATATCCCCCGACTAGAATCCCTATACTTTAACCTGTTGGGGATAGGGGGCAGTATTTGCACGGCCAGATAAAAAACGTACCCAATTTAATCTGGTTACTACTCCTGCCCAGTAACTAGAATATGCATATAATTAGTAGATTTGGATAGAAAACACTCTAAAGTTTCTAAAACTGTTTGAATGGTGTCTGTGAGTATAACAGAACTCATATGGCAGTCAAAACCCTGAGACAAATCCTAACAGGAAGTGGAAATCTGATGTGTGGAATCACTTTCAAGCCTTTGCCATTGAAACACACAGGGACGTATTAACCATTTAGCACTTCTTCCTAAGGCTTCCACTAGATGTCAACAGTCTGTACAAAGTGGTTTGAGTCTTCTATGGTAGAAACTGACCCAAAGAGAGGCTTGGAATGTTGGTCACAGGGGGAGGGCCATTACTACTATGATGCGGGCGCCCATGGGAACCCTTTTGTTCCGAAACGTTTAGTAAGACAATGCAATCGTCCACCTTGAATATTATTGAAGCTCTGGTTGAAAAAGGACCTAAAGATTTATGTTATACAACGTTTGACATGTTTGAACGAACGTAAATATATATTTTTTGCACCGTAGTGACGACAAGTCCAGCGCGCCTCGTACATTATGAGTAGCCTTCGGAACACGCTAACAAGAAGGAACTATTGGGACATAAATTATTAACCTCTTAGTGCTAGGGGGCAGTATTTACACCGCCGGATAAAAAACGTACCCGATTTAATCTGGTTACTACTCCTACCCAGTAACTACAATATGCATATACTTATTAGATATGGATAGGAAACACCCTAAAGTTTCTAAAACTGTTTGAATGGTGTCTGTGAGTATAACAGAACTCATATGGCAGGCAAAAACCTGAGAGATTCCTTTACAGGAAGTGGCCTGTCTGACCATTTATTGGCTTTCTTTGACATCTCTTTCCAAAACAAAGGATCTCTGTGGTAACGTGACACTTCCCACGGCTCCCATAGGCTCTCAGAGCCCGGGAAAAAGCTGAATGTCGTCATTCCAGCCCCAAACTGAAACACATTATCGCCTTTGTCAAGTGGCCGATCAGGGAACAGTGGGCTTAGGCGCGTGCACTGGTTGCCCCCGTCTTTCTTTTTTTTCCTCTATTTACCGAAACGCAGATTCCCGGTCGGAATATTATCGCTTTTTTACGAGATAAATTGCATAAAAATTGATTTTAAACAGCGGTTGACATGCTTCGAAGTACGGTAATGGAATATTTAGAATTTTTTTGTCACGAAATGCGCCATGCTCGTAACCCTGATTTACCATTTCGGATAGTGTCTAGAACGCACGAACAAAACGCCGCTGTTTGGATATAACGATGGATTATTTTGAACCAAACCAACATTTGTTATTGAAGTAGAAGTCCTGGGAGTGCATTCTGACGAAGAACAGCAAATGTAATAACATTTTTGTTATAGTAAATCTGATTTTGGTGAAGGCTAAACTTGCTGGGTGTCTAAATAGCTAGCCCATGATGGCTGGGCTATGTACTTAGAATATTGCAAAATGTGCTTTCACCAAAAAGCTATTTTAAAATCGGACATATCGAGTGCATAGAGGAGTTCTGTATCTATAATTCTTTAAATAATTGTTATGCTTTTTGTGAACGTTTATCGTGAGTAATTTAGTAAATTGTTAGTAAATTCCCCGGAAGTTTGCGGGGGGTATGCTAGTTCTGAACGTCACATGCTGATGTAAAAAGCTGTTTTTTGATATAAATATGAACTTGATTGAACAAAACATGCATGGATTGTATAACATAATGTCCTAGGGTTGTCATCTGATGAAGATCATCAAAAGTTAGTGCTGCATTTAGCTGTGGTTTGGGTTTATGTGACATTATATGCTAGCTTGAAAAAAGGGTGTCTGATTATTTCTGGCTGGGTACTCTGCTGACATAATCTAATGTTTTGCTTTCGTTGTAAAGCCTTTTTGAAATCGGACAGTGTGGTTAGATAAAGGATAGTCTTGTCTTTAAAATGGTGTAAAATAGTTATATGTTTGAGAAAATGAAGTAATAGCATTTTTAAGGTATTTGAATATCGCGCCACGGGATTAGACTGGCTGTTGCATAGGTGGGACGATTTGGTGCCACCTACCCTAGAGAGGTTAACCTTTTCGAACAAAACTACATTTGTTGTGGACCTGGGAATCCTGGAAGTGCCTTCTGATGAAGATAATCAAAGGTAAGGGAATATTTACAATAGTATATTTGATTTTAGATGGTTCCAAGATGGCGCTAACATGTATCGCCTAGCCTATTTTTCTGAGCATACCACGTCGTTTATTGCAAAGTGTGATTTCCCAGTAAAGTTATTTTTAAATCTGGCAATGCGGTTGCATTCACGAGATGTTAATCTATAATTCTTTGAATGACAATATTACATTTTAACAATGTTTTCGAATAGTAATTTTGTAAATTGTAGCGCTGCTCACCGGAAGCATTTGAGGTAAAATATTTTCGGAATGTCACGTGCCGATGTAAAATGCTGTTTTTATATATAAATATGAACTTTATCGAACAAAAAATGCATGTATTGTGTAACATGATGTCCTAGGAGTGTCATCTGATGAAGATTGTCAAAGGTTAGTGCTGCATTTCGCTGTGTTTTGGGTATTTGTGATGCATGCTAGTTGCTTTGAAAATGGCAGTGTGATTTTTTTTGGCAGGGTACTCTCCTAACATAATCTAATGTTTTGCTTTTGCTGTAAAGCCTTTTTGAAATCGGACCATGTGGTTCGATTCAGGAGAGGTGTATCTATAAAATGGTGTAAAATAGTCATATGTTTGAGAAGTTGAAGTTATAGCATTTATGAGGTATTTGTATTTCTCGCGACGCGATTCCACTGGCTGTTGACTAGGGTGGGACGCAAGCGTTCCACTTTCCCAGACAGGTTAATCAATAAAAAAACATAGAAATACACTATTGAAAAAGAATGAACAGCACGTCAGAAATCAGCTCAATGTAATTGAAGAATTAATAGACTCCAACCACTTCTGGGAAAATTGGAAAACACAAAACAAACAACAACACAGAGTCTTTCCAAAATGGAGATGTATGAGTAAACCACTTCTCCAATCTTTTGACCCTTTAAATCTTCTAAAGGATAGCTATCATGCCCTGACCATAGAGAGCCCTTGGTTCTCTATGGTGTTGTAGGTCAGGGCATGACTAGGGGGTGTTCTAGTCTTTTCATTTCTATGTTGGTGCTCTTAGTATGTTTCCCAATTAGAGGCAGCTGATGTTCATTGTCTCTAATTGGGGATCATACTTAAGGTGTCCCTGTTCCCACCTGCATTTGTGAGATATTGTTTTCTGTATGTGCATGTAGCACCACTACTTTCACGTTTCTAATCACGCAGCGCAGTCCCACCAATCAAGGACCAAGCAGCGTGCAATGGAGGAGAAGGTGAGTTGGACCTGGGAGGAGATCAGGAGTGGATGCGAGACCCTTCCTTGGCGGGAGTCGCAGAAAGATCAGGAAGGACAGCGACGACACCAGGGGCCGCGGCCACAGATACCCCAATACTTTTTTGGGGGGGCACGTGGGGTGGTCGACTGAGCAGCAGGGAGGGCCAGAGCCTGTTTGGGAGTCGGTGGAGGAATTCAATGAAAGATACCGGAGAGAGGTGGTAGCGAGGAGTAGGCTGCAGCGCAGGCATGCTGAAGAGCATGACACCAGTCCGGTGCCATCTGCGCCGGATCCATGCACCAGGCCTCCAGTGCGCCTTCTCAGCCCGGTACGTCCTGTGCCGGTTCCTCGCACTCACCCTGAAGAGTGGGTCAGCAGTCTGGTGAAATCTGTACCAGCTCCTCGCACTCGCCCTGAAGAGCCAGAGACCGTCAGAGAGGCGATGGAGAAGTTGGGGGAGAGAGAGAGAGGAGAGCGATATTGGTCAAGTGTGTTCTGCTCAACATTTGACCTGAAGAGCCTGTCAGCAGTCTGGTGAAACCTGTGCCGGCTCCACGAATCAGGCCTCCAGTGCGCCTCCCCAGCCCGGTACGTCCTGTGCCGGCTCCCCGCACTCGCCCTGAGGAGCGTGCCATCAGTCCGGTGCCACCTGTGCCAGCTCCACGCACCAGGCCTCCAGTGCACCTCTCCAGCCCGGTACGTCCTGTGCCAGCTGCCCGCACTCGCCCTGAAGTGCGTGTCAACAGTCCGGTGCCACCTGTGCCGGCTCAACGCACCAGGCCACCAGTGCGCCTCCCCAGTCCGGCACGTCCAGTGCCCAGTCCAGGCACGGTGTCCAGTCCCGCTCCATGGCAGGAGCCTTCCTCTGAGCTGGTGCCCAGTCCAGGCACGGTGTCCAGTCCCGCTCCATGGCAGGAGCCTTCCTCTGCACCGGTGCCCTGTCCAGGCACGGCGTCCAACCCAGCTCCATGGCCGGAGCCCTCCTCTGCGCCGGTGCCCAGTCCAGGCACGGCATCCAGTACCGCTCCAAAGCCAGAGCCTTCCTCTGCGCCGATACCCAGTCCAGGCACGGCGTTCAGCCCGGCGGCATGGCCGGATCCAGGGTCTGGGTGGGGGCTACAACCTGCACCGGAGCCGCCACCAACACTAGTCACCCCCCCCTACCCTCCCCATTTGGTTTCAGGATTTGCAGCCGGTGTCCGCACCTTTGGGGGGGACTCCGGCCCTTTGTTCTCTATGGTGTTGTAGATCAGGGCGTGACTAGGGGGTGTTCTAGTCTTTTCATTTCTATGTTAGTGCTCTTAGAATGGTTCCCAATTAGAGGCAGCTGATGTTCATTGTCTCTAATTGGGGATCATACTTAAGGTGTCCCTGTTCTCACCTGCATTTGTGGGATCTTTTTTTGTGTATGTGCATGTAGCACCACCACTTTCATGTTTCGTTGTTGGTTTATTGTTTTGTAGGAGTTTCACTAAAATAAAAGATGTGGAACTCTAATCACGCTGCGCCTTGGTCCGTCCATTTTCACGAGCGTGACAATAGCCCCCATTTTTTCAATTTTTGCCTAACATGACATACCCAAATCTTACTGCCTGTAGCTCAGGCCTTGAAGCAAGGATATGCATATTCTTGGTACCATTTGAAAGGAAGCACTTAGAAGTTTGTGGAAATGTGAATTGAATGTATGAGAATGTAACACAAAAGATCTGGTAGAAGAAAGTACAAAGAAAAAACCCAACTTTCTTTTGTTCTTTTTTTTCTACCACCATCTTTGAAATGCAACAGAAGGGTCCCAAATCTAGCCATCACTCTAGTTGTAATTCTGATGGTGAAAAAAGATGGCAGCAGTGTATGTGCAAAGTTTCAGATGGATAACTTGAAGTATGAGCAAACTACATGAAATTCAGTGTGAAGTCACCCAGGTTCATTTTGGCAAATCGTGAAGGAGACATTTACATTCACATTACATTGTTCTGCAAGAATATCGTCAAATCTGTATACTTGGAATTTGATTTAGCTTTTCCAGTATTAGTAGCCATATTATAATTTCAACATTTGCAAAACACCCAGTTTTCATAACTCTCCATATTCTTATACTTTTTGTCCAAAAGGAAAAGGCTTGCTGTCGCACAAGGTTAGCAGCTACATTTTGCGACAGATAAAATATAGCTCATTGGCTATCTAGCAAGCTTGTGTGACCCCGATTGGTGCTTATTTGACAAAGTTACAGTCAATCAAGTGAAAACCGCCCGTGTCATCGGCATGCCATGAAGGCATCGCTCTCTGACTAAATTTGGTGTCCTATAGGATATAGTACACCCCTAATGATATAGTGAAGTTTGGTTACGTTCTAGGATCTCTGAGGAATAAATAAGAAAATGATTTGACAAATTGAAACAACGTTAAGGGTTAGATTTTCACAGATTCCTTTCTTTGCAAATTGAATGAGTGGAAATACAAAATTGATCGTGCATGCTATATGGAACTTTTTAGATTATGATAAATTATTTTATCTAACAAAACAACACTTCATGTTATCTCTGGGACCCTTTGGATGATAAATCAGAGCAAGATTTCAGAATGTAAGTACACATTTCACCTCCAGAGGTGAAAATAGTGTTTTGTTGTTAGGAGCTCTCCTCAAACAATAGCATGGCATTTGTTCGCAGTAAGAGCTACTGTAGACAGTGTAGTTATATTAATATTAATTAATAATATTAATATTATATTCATATTTAAGCTTTACAACTGTCCCATTGACGGAAAGCCGATCCCTACGAAGTTCCCTATAACAAACAACAAACAGCAAAAATATATACATGATCAATTACGAATCTTAGAATCAACTATTGAAGACTACCAGAACCCACTGGATTCTCCAATTATATTGAATGAGCTACAGGACAAAATACAAATCCTACAACCCAAAAAGGCCTGTGGTGTTGATGGTATCCTCAATGAAATAATATACAGTCAACAAATTCCAATTGGCTATACTTAAACTGTTTAAAAAGAGTTTCAGTCTGGTTTTTCGAAAAATGAGCCAGAAATTGTAGTTTTTCTAGGTGGCTCCCATTTTGGCTGTAGTGTTTCCAAGCGTGTGAATGAGAACGCGTTCTTTGGTATTTTTCTCCGGTAAAGACAATAACGATTCTCCGTCTTAAATTGTATAGTTTATTTGCGTATCAGGGTAGCTATTGTTTGATTATAAACATTGATTGACTTGTTTGGATAAGTTTACTGGTAACGTTTGGGTTTCATTTTTTATGCATTTTGAAGGAGGGAAACCGAGTGGATTATTGACTGAAGCGCGCCAGCTAAACTGAGTTTTTATGGATACAAAGAAGGACATTATCGAACAAAAGGACCATTTGTAATGTAACTGGGACCTTTTGGAATGCCAACAGAAGAAGATCTTCAAAGGTAAGGCATATATTATATCGCTATTTCTGACTTTCGTGTCACAACTCCCTGGTTGAAAATGATTTGTTATGCATTTGTGTACTGGGCGCTGTCCTCAGATAATCACATGGTTTGCTTTTGCCGTAAAGCCTTTTTGAGATCTGACACGGCGGCTGGATTAACAACAAGATAAGCTTTATTTTGATGTATTACACGTGATTTCATGAAAGTTTAATATTTATAGTAATTTAATTTGAATTTGGCTCTTTGCAATTTCACAGGAAATTGTCGAAATGGGACGATTGCGTCCCACTAATCCACCAGAAGTTAAATAAGCATGCCCCTTTCAAAACAATTTGAACTAAGAACAGATGGTTCACTCCAGACCTGACTGCCCTCGACCAGCACAAAAACATCCTGTGGCGGACTGCACTAGCATTGAATAGACCCCGCGATATGCAACTTCTCAGGGAATTCATGAACCAATACACGCAGTTAGTCAGGAAAGCAAAGACTAGCATTTTCAAACAGAAAAAAGTTTTGTGACACTGTAAAGTCCACGGAGAGTAAGAGTACCTCACTGCACTGAGGATATGTAACACTCTCACCACCGATAAATCCACGATAATCGAGAATTTCAATAAGCATTTCTCTATGGCTGGCCATGCTTTCCTCCTGGCTACCCCAACCCCGGCAAACACCTCCGCACCCCCCACAGCTACTTTCCCGAGCCTCCCTAGCTTCTCCTTCACCCAAATCCAGATAGCAGATGTTCTGAAAGAGCTGCAAAACCTGGACCCGTACAAATCAGCTGGGCTAGACAATCTGGACCCTCTCTTTATAAAATTGTCCGCTGCCATTGTTGCAACCCCTATTACCAGTCTGTTCAACCTCTCTTTCGTATCGTCCGAGATCCCTAAAGATTGGAAAGCTGCAGCGGTCATCCCCCTCTTCAAAGGGGGTGACACTCTAGACCCAAACTGTTATAGACCTATATCCATTCTGCCCTGCCTCTCAAGTCTTCGAAAGCCAAATTAACAAACAGATCACTGACCATTTCGAATCCCACCATAACTTCTCCGCTGTGCAATCCGGGTTCCGAGCTGGTCACGGGTGCACCTCAGCCACGCTCAAGGTCCTAAAAGATATCATAACCGCCATCGATAAAAGACAGTACTGTGCAGCCATCTTCATCGACCTGGCCAAGGCTTTCTACTCTTTCAATCACCATATTCTCATCGGCAGACTCAATAGCCTTGGTTTCTCAAATGACTGCCTCGCCTGGTTCACCAACTACTTCTCAGATAGAGTTCAACGTGTCAAATCGGAGGGCCTGTTGTCCGGACCTCTGGCAGTCTCTATGGGGGTGCCACAGGGTTCAATTCTTGGGCCGACTCTCTTCTCTGTATACATCAATGATGTCGCTCTTGCTGCTGGTGATTCTCTGATCCACCTCTACGCAGACGACACCATTCTGTATACTTCTGGCCCTTCTTTGGACACTGTGTTAACTAACCTCCAGACGAGCTTTAATGCCATACAACTCTCCTTCCATGGCCTCCCAACTGCTCTTAAATGCAAGTAAAACTAAATGCATGCTCATCAACAGATCACTGCCCGCCCCTGCCCGCCCGTCCAGCATCACTACTCTGGACGGCTCCGACTTAGAATATGTGGATAACTACAAATATCTAGGTGTCTGGTTAGACTGTAAACTCTCTTTTCAAATTCACATTAAGCATCTCCAATCCAAAATTATATCTAGAATCGGCTTCCTATTTTGCAACAAAGCATCCTTCACTCATGCTGCCAAACATACCCTCGGAAAACTGACCATCCCACCGATCCTCGACTTCGGCGATGTCATTTATAAAATAGCCTCCAACACTCTACTCATCAAATTGGATGCAGTCTATCACAGTGCCATCCGTTTTGTCACCAAAGCCCCATATATTTCCCACCAATGCGACCTGTACAGTCTCGTTGGCTGGCCCTAGCTTCATACTCGTCGTCAAACCCACTGGCTCCAGGTCATCTACAAGTCTCTGCTAGGTAAAGCCCCGCCTTATCTCAGCTCACTGGTCACCATAGCAGCACCCAATCGTAGCATGCGCTCCAGCAGGTATATCTCACTGGTCACCCCCAAAGCCAATTCCTCCTTTGGCCGCCTTTCCTTCCAGTTGTCTGCTGCCAATGACTGGAACGAACTGCAAAAATCACTGAAGCTGGAGACTCATATCTCCCTCACTAGCTTTAAGTACCAGCTGTCAGAGCAGCTCACAGATCACTGCACCTGTACATAGCTATCTGTAAACAGCCCATCCAACTACCTCATCCCCAATACTGTATTTATTTATTTATCTTGCTCCTTTGCACCCCAGTATCTCTACTTGCACATTCATCTTCTGCACATCTACCATTCCAGTGTTTAATTGCTATATTGAAATTACTTCGCCACCATGGCCTATTTATTGCCTTAACTCCCTTATCTTACCTCATATGCAGTCACTGTATATAGATTTTTGTTTTCTTTTTTTCTACTGTATTATTGACTGTATGTTTTGTTTATTCCATGTGTAACTCTGTGTTGTTGTATGTGTCGAACTGATATGCTTTATCTTGGCCAGGTCGCAGTTGCAAATGAGAACTTGTTCTCAACTATCCTACCTGGTTAAATATAGGTTAAATAAAAATATATGCATTTTTGAAGACTTTGCCTTTGTTTTGGTTTGTTTGTCAGTTGGGGTGTGCAGGGAGAATACGTAGTCTGTCGCACAGTAATTTGGTAAAAACCCAATTTGACATTTGCTCAGTACATTGTTTTCACTGAGGAAATGTACATGTCTGCTGGTAATGATAATGCAGAAGATTCTCCCAAGGTTGCCTTTAATGCTTATCCCATGGTAGTTAGTGGGGTCAAATGTGTATCCACTTTTGTGGATTGGGTTGATCAGTCCTTGGTTCCAAATATTGGTGAAGATGCCAGAGCTAAGAATGCAACTGCTGTGTCAGATTTCAAAAAAGCTTTATGGCGAAAGCACACCATGCGATAATCTGAGTACAGCGCTCAGCCACTAAAACAAGCCATGCAGATACCTGCCAAGTTGTGGAGTCAACAAAAGTCAGAAATAGCGTTATAAATATTCACTTACCTTTGATGATCTTCATCGGAATGCACTCCCAGGAATCCCAGTTCCAAAATAAATGTTTGTTTTGTTTGATAAAGTCCATCATTCATGTCCAAATACCTCCTTTTTGTTTGCGTGTTTAGTTCACTAATCCAAATGCACAAAGCGCAGGGCACTAAGTCCAGACGAAAAGTCAAAAAAGTTCCATTAACCTGTTAGGGCTAGGGGGCAGTATTGACACGGCTGGATAAAAAACGTACCCGATTTAATCTGGTTACTACTCCTGCCCAGTAACTAGAATATGCATATAATTATTGGCTTTGGATAGAAAACACTCTAAAGTTTCTAAAACTGTTTGAATGGTGTCTGTGAGTATAACAGAACTCATATGGCAGGCAAAAACCTGAGAAGATTTCATGCAGGAAGTGGCCTGTCTGACAAGGTGTCGTTCTTCTTGTCTCTGTTTATTGAAGAGTGAGGATCTTAGCTGTACCGTGACACTTTCTACGGCTGCCATAGGCTCTCAGAAGGCGGCAAAAGCTGAATCGTGGCTTTGCAGGCTCTGGCTGAAACAAAGTAGCGTGTTTGGGTAGTGGCTGGTTACAGTACTGTGAGACTCAGGCTCGTGCCCGCGTCGACCGAAAGCTTTCTTTCTTTCCTCTGTTTAGCTAAATGGACATTCCCGGTCGGAATATTATCGCTTTTTTACGAGAAAAATGGCATAAAAATGGATTTTAAACAGCGGTTGACATGCTTCGAAGTACGGTAATGGAATATTTAGATTTTTTTTGTCACGAATTGCGCCATGCGCGCGACCCTGTTTTACCATTTCGGATAGTTTCTGGAACGCACGAACAAAACGCCGCTATTCGGATATAACGATGGATTATTTTGGACCAAACCAACATTTGTTATTGAAGTAGCAGTCCTGGGAGTGCATTCTGACGAAGACAACAAAAGGTAATCAAACTTTTGTAATAGTAAATCTGATATTGGTGAGTGCTAAACTTGCCGGGTGTCTAAATAGCTAGCCCGTGATGGCTGGGCTATGTACTTAGAATATTGCAAAATGTGCTTTCACCAAAAAGCTATTTTAAAATCGGACATATCGAGTGCATAGAGGAGTTCTGTATCTATCATTCTTAAAATAATTGTTAAGCTTTTTGTGAACGTTTATCGTGAGTAATTTAGTAAATTGTTAGTGAATTCGCCGGAAGTTTGCGGGGGGTATGCTAGTTCTGAACGTCACATGCTAATGTAAAAAGCTGGTTTTTGATATAAATATGAACTTGATTGAACAAAACATGCATGTATTGTATAACATAATGTCCTAGGGTTGTCATCTGATGAAGATCATCAAAGGTTAGTGCTGCATTTAGCTGTGGTTTTGGTTTTTGTGACATATATGCTTGCTTTGAAAATGGCTGTGTGATTATTTTTGGCAGGGTACTCTCCTGACATAATCTACTGTTTTGCTTTCGCTGTAAAGCCTTTTTGAAATTGCATAATGTGGTTAGATTAATGAGAGTCTTGTCTTTAAAATGGTGTAAAATAGTCATATGTTTGAGAAATTGAAGTTATAGCATTTTTGAGGTATTTGTATTTCGCGCCACGCGATTCCACTGGCTGTTGACTAGGGTGGGACGCTAGCCCAGGGAAGTTAACTCCAAAATAAGCCCATAGCAATGCAACAGAGCTTCTGATAAACCTGTACGGTGTGCAGAGTTTGTTGTAACCTCTCCAGCTTGCTGATAATAAAGAGTGATTCATTTTAAGATTGGCTTCAGGTGTCCCTGGTGTTGAATTTCCACCACACACGTCTACAACTTCATCTGCAAGCTGTCAAACTATCGTAGATAAAGCACAAGCTAGAGAGCCCAAAATCACTTGCTAGCTAGCTAAGTTGCAACTCTGTGTTTGTCAATAAAGCTAGCAAGTAGTAGCTAGCGGGCACGTTGAAAAGCCAGGCCACAATCAGCTTATCAAGTCACTGGCGAGTGGCAAGTAATAATTTATATATACACTAGATGACATATAGGGGGCGCTGTGTTGAAGCCACTGTGCCTCCATATTGGCAAGCGTTCCACCTCGCCCAGACAGGTTAAACACTTGACATCTAGTGGAAGCCCTGGGAACTGCAATCAGGCACGATTTCGCCCTATTTTAAATGTGCCAGCCATTGAAATCAGTGGTAGGATGTCATTTTTTTTGGGGGGGGGGGGGGATGGTTAGTCCTCGGGATTTCGCCTGCCATTTCAGTTCTGTTATACTCAGACATTTAACAGTTTAAAAACAATAGAGTGTTTTCTATCCAAATCTACAAATTATATGCATATCCTAGCTTCTGGGCCTGAGTAGCAGGCAGTTTACTTTGGGCACGCTTTTCATCAGGAAGTCAAAATACCGCCCCCTATCCCAAAGAAGTTAAGATGGTGAGGAAATTACTTTTAAAGAACGACCAGACATCCTCGACTGACGGGATGAGATCAGTATCCTTCCAGGGCCAGGTCAATTAGGAAGGTCTGCTCGTAGAAGTGTTTTAGGGAGCATTTGACAGTGTTGAGGGGTGGTCGTTTGACCGCGGACCCATAGCGGATGCAGGCAATGAGGCAGTGATCCCTACAGAGGTGTATTTGGAGGGCAAGTTGGTCAGGATAATACATATGAGGGTGCCCATGTTCACAGATTTAGGGTTGTACCTGGTGGGTTCCTTGATAATTTGTGTGAGATTGAGAGCATCTAGCTTAGATTGTAGGACTGCCGGGGTGTTAAGCATATCCCAGTTTAGGTCACCTAACAGAACAAACTCTGAAGATAGATGGGGGGCAATCAATTCACATATGGTGTCTAGGGCACAGCTGTGAGCTGAGGGGGATCTATAACAGGTGGCAACAGTGAGAGACTTATTTCTGGAGAGATTAATTTTAGAATTAGAAGCTCTAACTGTTTGGACATAGACCTGGAAAGGAGGACCGAACTTTGCTGGCTATCTCTTGAGTAGATTGCAACTCCTCCCCTTTTTTTAAAACAAAAATAGAACTGTTTGGCCATAATGACCATTGTTATGTTTGGAGGGAAAGGGGGAGGCTTGCAAGCCGAAGAACACCATCCTAACCGTAAAGCACGGGGGTGGCAGCATCATGTTGTGGGGCTTCTTTGCTGCAGGAGGGACTGGTACACTTCACAAAATAGATGGCATCATGAGGAAGTACAATTATGTGGATATATAGAAGCAACATCTCAAGACATCAGTCAGGAAGTTAAAGCTTGGTGGCAAATGGGTCTTCCAAATGGACAATGATCCCAAGCATTCTTCCAAAGTTGTGGCAAAATGGCTTAAACAATTTAAAGGCAATGCTACCAAATACTAATTGAGTGTATGTAAACTTGTGACCCACTGGGAATGTGATGAAAGAAAGAAACCTGAAATAAATCATTCTCTACTATTATTCTGACATTTCACATTCTTAAAATAAAGTGGTGATCCTAACTGACCTAAAACAGGGAATTTTTACGTGGATTAAATGTCAGGAATTGTGAAAAACTGAGTTTAAATGTATTTGGCTAAGGTGTATGTAAACTATGTTTGTAGACTTCATCTGTATCTATATGCGAGTGTGGACAGTCAAGTGACTGCAACGGAAACGTGTGTGCCTGCCCTGAGCACACTGTCCAGTTTGGTTACGATGGCATATTGTGGGATAGCATGCAAAGCACACAGAAGAGGAGGGAACGAAACCGAAGTAATTCTTAGGCTGGTTCTCTTCTCCCTCTACCATAGTTATATTTTGTTGTGTTGCCATGAGTTCCAGTCCAATGACCATATCACTTTCCAAAGAACTAGAGGTAAAAGGACATTTTTATGGTTTGAAGTTTTGTAAAAATCCATGTCATTTTTACGATGTTCATGCAAGGGAGTGGCTAGAGCAGAGGCACCAACCCGTTCACGGATGGTAACCATTGTGAAAGTAGAATGAATGGTAGTACATATGGGAGACGGGCCAAGGAGAGAACAGACATATCTCATAGAGCAGGATCTTATCTCATTAAATTAAGTGCTTCGTGTTCTTGCCGCAAATGTGTGGTTTATGCCCAATTTGGGTTTGTTTTTCCAAGAAGAAAATTAAATTACTTTTTCATTCAGAAAAGCTGAGGAGTGAGCCAAAGGAATGTTGTTTTCTGATCGTTTGTGGTCCACGTGAGTTAGTCTGTTTCTATAGCTTTCCCTGCACTGGCCTGAATATTTATACACAGTTACTGAGGAGGTGCTGTGTCTCACAGAGGAGGTGGAGGGAGAAGAGAGGGGCGGAGAGGAGGTGGATAGAAAGAGAGAGAGGTGGAAAGAGGGAGGAAGAGAGAGTAGGTGGATAAAGGAGGTAGAGATAGGAGGTAGAGAGAGGAGGTGACGAGAGAGAGTAGGTGGCAAGAGATAGGAGGTGGAGGGAAAGGATGTGGAGAGAGGTGAGGTGGAGAGATGAGGTGGAGAAAGATGAGCTGGAGAGAGAGGAGCTAGAGAGAGGAGGTGGAGAGAGAGGCACCTCCGACAGTTTGATTGACAGGTGCAGACAGGGATCCCGGCAACAAGTGGACTGCAGTTACTTCAGCTGCAGAGAGAGACGGGAAAGAAAAATACTCTGCTGTGACGAATCATAGGGCCCTGGCAGTTCAAAGGAATGGACTCTCATAGAGAGAAATGGTGTGTGCGTGTGCGCTTGAGTGTATGTGCGAGTGTTTGTGTGTGTCTGTGTATGTCTGTGCGTCTGTGCATGCATGTGTTCATGCCTGTTTGTGTGTGTTCTGGGGTAGGGTTGTTTAGAACTGAAGAATGTGTGAGGGATGTGTGTCAGACAGACACAGACAGTGATCTATAGGAGAGAAGTGGGGGGAGTAACCTATACTGGGTAGTATTAATTAATTATGGACACAATGCGTGAGACTAAGGCTAAGGGAAGATGCAAACAGCTTAGGAGCTTTCAGTCTGCTATCCCAATTAGAGGGGTTCAGACACTGGATGGCATGCTGGGTCTGACAGAGAAAAAGACAGGGGTTTTGTCATGGCAAACATTCTAAACCTGCCAGCTCCATACCATGACTGCATCCCAAATGGCACCCTATTCTCTATATAGTACATTACTTTTGATCAGGGCCTATAGGGTTCTGGACTAAATTAGTACACTACATAGGAAAAGGGTGCCATTTGGGATGAAGACCATGTCACGTGTTAGTTTCTCCTCAAAAACAGATCTGTTTTTATATTTACATTTTATTTTTACCCATTTTTTGTCATATCCAATTGGTAGTAACAGTCTTGTCCCATCGCTGCAACACCCCTAAGGCGAAGGTCCAGAGCCATGCGGCCTCTGAAACATGACCCTGCTAAGCCGCACTGCTTGTTGACACACTGCTCGCTTAACCCGAAAGCCAGCTGCACCAATGTGTCGAAGGAAACACCGTCCAGCTACTAATCAAAATCAGCTTGCAGGCGCCCAGCCCGCCACAAGGAGTCGCTAGAGCGCGATGGGACAAGGAAATCCCAGCCGGCCAAACCCTCCCCTAACACGGATGATGCTGGTCCAATTGCGAGCTGCCTCATGGGATCAAATCCGGGTTTGTAGTGATGCCTCAAGCACTGTGATGCAGTGCCTTAGACCACCCGGGAGGCCCAAATCTGTTTTTTCTTTTCTACTTCCCCCGAATATATCTCTAGGCTGTCATAACGTGAATAATTTTCTACTTGTCTTGCATTTTAATAAAAAATGTGCTAAAGGGTTTAATCAGTTTTAAGGTTTCTCTTTTTTCTTGCTCTCTTATGTCTTGAGGGATAAAGAACACTGTGGTTCCTTGGAACTGTAAGAATAGCGAATTAGCCGATCTGCAGCCGTGAAATTTTCTCTGCTATAAATCATAAAACATCACAACAACACTTGAAGCCGATAAGAAAAATGATCAAACAATGCACAGAGGAAATGAGTATTAGACTTCTATCTATCCAGACAGTGAGTTTGGATTACATTTACCCCAGTGTTTGGTTAGGACGGACCGGGGTCGATCCAGTTACCAAACCACAGATATCTCTACATAGGAGAGAGCCAGAGAGGGTTGTGGCCAGGGGAGCTAGGGGGGCCAAGCCCCCCCAACGAGGAGACACCTGAGTAGGGGGGGACAGGGGGGGGACAACCCAGGAGGGTTCTCCTATTCCAGCTCAAACACAGACTATTTAAGAAATAAATAATAAAAATGCCTAACCCTTTTAACTGTTAAGGGCAAGTATTCTCATAACATTCAAATTGGAGCACGAGGGGAATTTGAGCTCTGAATAGGTTCAGGATGTGCTGTTCTAGTATCGAGGCTGGCTTGACTTCCCAGTCAGTCATTCAGTGCAGTGCCCTGCAGCAAGACTAGATTGCCTTTCTTGAGCCACTCGAAAAATATAGGCGGTGTGAAATGGCAAGAATGTTCCGTCTGACTTGACATAAAGAGGGGGTTGCATTTCCCAAACTCACTCCCTTTCTGTTTCTTTCGGTCGCTCCCTTTTTGCTCTCTCTCTTCTCCTCAGAGGCAGTAAAGGCAGTAAAATGGCTGACATTTGTTAATTTTTGTTAATGGTTGGGAGAGTTGTGTGGCATGTAATTGGTCTTCTCTCTTCTCAGGATCCCAAAACGGATCTGTCTCGGGAGGAGGCAGTGTCTCACACCAAATGTGTTCAATTCATTACCTGAGAATATTATTCAATTATGGCCACTCTATTAGAGGTTGAATGTTTCCCTGTGTGGAATGTGGACATAGAAATATAAATAATAGAATGGGTATCCACATTCAAGTCAATGGGTAGGTTATGGGTGGACTGTCAGTTATTCTATTTCTATGGTATAGGTTCTGTATCGGTGCCATAGCACAGATCACCTCCAAATACCACTCCATGGTGCTTCAGTAGTTTGGTTTGGAGAGAATTGGCCACTCTGGTCATTATGAGGTTCATTTGGAGTGCCAAGGTCGAACACCAAAATATGAATGTAGTCAAACAAAGTGAAAAGGTTAAAAATAAACTATTTCCCCATTACCGTTTTAGTTTGCTTATGTTTTAGAAAAAGTGTCAATGCAATGGCCCCCCTATCACCACAGTTATGTTGTTTAGGACAAGGAAGAAGGGCGAGGACAGAAGGAGTCTGAAGGAGGATTTTCACACTATCCAGAACATTATATTGGTTTCAGCCAGCATTGACACACTTTTTCACACTCAAACACATCCAAACAGCATACAGGGTGAATGAGTGCAGCTAGGCGCTGTACCATACTGGTCTGGTGCTGAAACTGTAATGTTGTACCTAAAACACCAGATGGGACTTCATTCAAAAGTCCAGTATCTAATTTGAAACAATAAAGTAGGACCGGAGGAGTGGATGACAGCTTCTCATTCAGCACTGAATTCGGAAATCAGGCAAAATGTAGCTTGGTGCTCCATCTAAAGAGCATGGTAGATTGGTGCTACATCTGAAAAGCATGGTAGCTTAGCACTTCATGTAAATTGCATGGTAGCTTGGCGCTTCACCTAAAGAGCATGGTAGCTTGGTGCTACATCTGAAGAGCGTGGTAGCTTGGCACTTCATCTAAAGAGTGTGGTAGCTTGGTATTACATCTGAAGAGCATAGTAGCTTGGTGCTAAATCTGAAGAGTATGGTAGCTTGGTGCTTCATCTAAAGAGCATGGTAGATTGGTGCTACGTCTGAAAAGCATGGTAGCTTGGCACTTCATGTAAATTGCATGGTAGCTTGGCGCTTCACCAAAAGAGCATGGTAGCTTGGTGCTACATCTGAAGAGTGTGGTAGCTTGGCACTTCATCTAAAGAGTGTGGTAGCTTGGTACTACATTTACATTTACATTTAAGTCATTTAGCAGACGCTCTTATCCAGAGCGACTTACAAATTGGTGCATTCACCTTATGATATCCAGCGGAACGACCACTTTACAATAGTGCATCTAAATCTTTTAAGGGGGGTGGGGGGGGGGGTTAGAAGCATTACTTTATCCTATCCTAGGTATTCCTTAAAGAGGTGGGGTTTCAGGTGTCTCCGGAAGGTGGTGATTGACTCCGCTGTCCTGGCGTCGTGAGGGAGCTTGTTCCACCATTGGGGTGCCAGAGCAGCGAACAGTTTTGACTGGACTGAGCGGGAACTGTGCTTCCTCAGAGGTAGGGGGGCCAGCAGGCCAGAGGTGGATGAACGCAGTGCCCTTGTTTGGGTGTAGGGCCTGATCAGAGCCTGAAGGTATGGAGGTGCCGTTCCCCTCACAGCTCCGTAGGCAATCACCATGGTGTTGTAGCGGATGCGAGCTTCAACTGGAAGCCAGTGGAGAGAGCGGAGGAGCGGGGTGACGTGAGAGAACTTGGGAAGGTTGAACACCAGACGGGCTGCGGCGTTCTGGATGAGTTGTAGGGGTTTAATGGCACAGGCAGGGAGCCCAGCCAACAGCGAGTTGCAGTAATCGAGACGGGAGATGACAAGTGCCTGGATTAGGACCTGCGCCGCTTCCTGTGTGAGGCAGGGTCGTACTCTGCGAATGTTGTAGAGCATGAACCTACAGGATCGGGTAGTACTACTACATCTGAAGAGCATAGTAGCTTGGTGCTAAATCTGAAGAGCATGGTAGCTTGGTGCTACATCTGAAGAGCATGGTAGATTGGTGCTACATATGAAGAGCATGGTAGCTTGGCACTTCATCTAAAGAGCATGGTAGCTTAGTGCTTCATCTAAAGAGCATGGTAGCTTGGTGCTACATCTGAAGAGCATGGTAGCTTGGTGCTACATCTGAAGAGCATGGTAGCTTGGTGCTACATCTGAGAGCATGTTAACTTGGTGCTACATCTGAAGAGCATGGTAACTTGGTGCTACATCTGAAGAGCATGGTAATTTGGTGGTACATCTGAAGAGTAAAAGTAGTACAAGTTTGTGTTTTGTCTGTTCAATGTGGAAAAATAATAACCATGGGGAGGAAGAAGAGGAGAAAGAGTGTTCCGGGTAGAGCTAGCCCCAATGACGGAGGCTGTCTGTGGGCTGAGGGAGGCCGATGAGGGGGGCGATAGAGCGGCATCGCAGCGTTGCGAGGGGTTGGGAGGCGGGCAGATGAGGGAGGGCGAGAAAGGGGCATGACAGCACTGCGAGGGATTGGGAGGGGGCAGATGAGGATGGCAGCACCACTGAGGGGCATCGCAGTGCTGTGAGGGGTTGGGAGTGGGGCAGATGGCCCAGATGGTAAGGCAGGAGCCACACAATTTCGGGGTGTATTTTCTGCAGACATGTCTGTAGTAACTCTAGCCCTAACAGGCCTGATGGATAACCCTGCAGCATCCCCACAGAGAGGGACCAAGCCCTGCTATCCAACCCCACAAAACACAATGGCTGTGTGCAAATGGCACCCTATGGGTCCTGGTCAAAAGTACATCAGATATGTTTGGGAAAGCCAAGAAGACATTTATAACATTTAAGGGGTGCGCTTGTGCGTGTTCGATGCACAGACTGAGACAGAGTGGACTCAGGTGTCCAGGGAATGTGTGCTCTGCAGGATGGCCCTACTCCTTCCAGTTCTGTAAGATGGTCCCTACTCTTTTCAGCTCTTTGGGACGGCCCCTACTCCTTCCAGCTCTGGGGGATGGCTCCTACTCCTTCCAGCTCTGTGTCTGTCAGCTTTATGTCTCCAGAATACATTGCTTCATAAATCCATTGATCAGCTATTAATAACCTCTCTAGGACATGTGGGATGCTAGTGTCCCACCCCGCCAACAGCCAGTGAAATAGCAGAGCGCCATATTCAAAACAACAAAAATCTCATAATTCAAATTTCTCACATATTCTAGTATTATACACCATTTTAAAGATAATCTTCTCGTTAATCCAACCACAGTGTCCGATTTCAAAAATGCTTTACGGAGAAAGCATAACATTAGATTATGTTAGGACAGCACCTAGACAAGAAAAACCACAGAGCCATTTTCCAAGCAAGGAGAGGCGTCACACAAACCAGAAATACAGCTAAAATTAATCACTAACCTTTGATGATCTTCATCAGATGGCACTCATAGGGCTTCATGTTACACAATACATGTATGTTTTGTTCGATAAAGTTCATATTTATATCCAAAAAGCCCATTTTACATTGGCGTGTAATGTTCAGAAATGTTTTGCCTCCAAAACCTCTGGTGAATGAGCACATCAATTTACAGAAATACTCATCATAAACTTTGATAAAAGATACAAGTGTTATGCACAGAATTCTAGATTAACTTCTCCTAAATGCAACCGCTGTGTCAGATTTCAAAAAAGCTTTACAGCGAAAGCAAACTTTGCAATAATCTGAGTACAGTGCTCAGACATCAAAGCAAGCCATACAGATACCCGCCATTTTGGAGTCAACAGAAGTCAGAAATAACATTATAAATATTCACTTACCTTTGATGATCTTCATCAGAATGCACTCCCAGGAATCCCAGTTCCACAATAAATGTTAATTTTGTTCGATAAAGTTCATCTTTATGTCCAAATACTTCCATTTTGTTCACGCGTTTAGTCCAGCACTCCAAATTCACTAAGCGTGCGAGTTTAGTCCAGACGAAAAGTCAAAATAGTTCCATTACAGTTCATAGAAACATGTCAAACGATGTAAAGAATCAATCTTTAGGATGTTTTTATCATAAATCTGCAATAATATTCCAACCGGACAATTCCATTGTCTTTAGAATTGAAAGGAAAGGCTGCTCGCTCTCACGGTCACGCACATGTTTGAGCTCATGCCAATTTTCCAGACACATGACTGAATCAGCTCTTATTCTCTTCCCATTCACAGTAGAAGCCTGGAACAAGGTTCTAAAGACTGTTGACATCTAGTGGAAGCCTTAGAAATTGCAATATGACCCCACAGACACTGTATACTGGAGAGGCAATCACTTGAAAAACTACAAACATCAGATTTCCCACTTCCTGGTTGGATTTTTCTCAGGTTTTTGCCTGCCATATGAATTCTGTTATACTCAGAGACATCATTGAAACAGTTTTAGAAACTTCAGAATGTTTTCTATCCAAATCCACTAATTATATGCATATTCTAGCTTTTGTGCCTGAGTAGCAGGCATTTTACTTTGGGCATGTTTTTCATCCAAGCTACTCAATACTGCCCCCCTTTCCTAGATTAAACCAGATCATAAACGCTCAGATGCATAAGACAAAGCATGTTTAAATGTTATAAACCACTACAATTAAATCACTAAGGAAGTCAGGCCTATAGTGGATCTAAGTAAAGTAGCTATGTCTGTAGTAGGCTACACAAAGTGATGAGAACATTTTAAATACTAAATGGTCACAATGAGGAAATGTAATTTATTGCTATGAAATTAAATATATTATCATTACATTATTTATTCACTTTGAAAAAGTTAAGCCTTCTTGGCAACTTTAGGAAAATGAATAAGCATGTCAACTGGAGAGTGAAAATAAAATGTACACATGACTGATTTACCATTCACTTAATATCCCATGTAGTCTCCCATGAAAGGTGGGAATTTCCCTTAGGATCATCAAATAATTATGGTTTGTAACCCAAAACATTTGTCTGGCTCAGCACATCTGAAAAATGCCAGTTTTTTTTTACAATTGGAAATATTACAATACATTACATTTAGATACTATTAGATACTACACTGTTGGAGCTAGGAAAACAAGCATTTCCCTACCCCCGCAATAACAACTGCTAAATATGTGTATGTGACCAATCAAATTTGATTTGACCACAAAATAATTGTTTCTGATTAATAAATGAAGACGTTAATTGACTACACTCAATCATCATTGATATGATTTCTGACTCTTCTGTGGTATAATTGAAAGCCTTTGCAGGGAGTCATTTAAAGTCTATATTAAAACTGATGAGCAACTTAGGTTTAATATCTACTGTAGCTACATCCAATTGAAATCCATTACAATTGGCACGCCTGTTCCCTCTCTGGTGCTCGAGGGCGAAAGGCTACCCTTCATTACGCACACCTGTCAGCATCTGTGCAATATTGCTGTGCAATATTGGATTCACCTGGCTCCGTTACTTTGTTGATTACCCACTCTATATTTGTCTGCTCCTCAGTTTTGGTTGGTGATGTCGGGTCCGGGTGCCGTCGCCGATGGAACCGGGGGTGCCTCACCTAGCTCACCTGGGCTTCAACGCTGACTCGAGAGGTCTTCTTGCCCTGGCTGGCTCGGCAGACGCCCATCCCACGGCATGGTTCAGCCGGCCCGTCAGGCTCCCACGTCTCAGCCGGCTCACCAGGCTCCCACACCTCAGCCAGCTCGTCGGGCTTCTACGCACCAGCCGGCTTGTCCATCGCCCATGTCGGGCCAGCCATCAGGCTTGCCCAGGTGGGACGCCGGGTGGCGCCCCTATAGGGGGGGTACTGTCACGCCTGCTCCCTCTCTTCCTTTTTGACACTCGAGGGCGCCAGGCTGCCCTTCGTTACGAACACCTGTCACCATCATTACGCGCAGCTGCGCAATATTGGACTCACCTGGACTCCATTACTTTGTTGATTACCCCCTCTATATTTGTCTGCTCCTCAGTTTGTTCCCTGTGTCAGCATTGATATCGTTATTTTTCCCCTGTCCAGATGCTGTTCCTGTTCTGTTTCATGTCCATGTCCATACAGCCGCAGCAGACACTGCACCAAGACCTGACCAGGTACAAGAGACTGCTTGTGCTGCTGGCCATAATATAATGTATAGCATTTAGCTATAAAAGCGATATACAGTCATGTGTACATTCATTTACTTATGGGAGGCCTCAGTACTCGAACCCACAATCCTGGCTTTGCAAACACCATTTTTTAGCAACTGAGTCATACAGGAGCACAATCTAGCTGTCTGTATGTATGTAGGACAATGTCATGTCCCTCCTGCCAGGTGTATAGTAGAACCCTATAGAATGCCGTCTTTCCATGAGCCACCCATTCCTTCCCTCCCAACCACGCCCACCCGGGAGGAAGTCTGGGCTTCCCCACATTCCAGGACCGATACACACTGATTGACAGGTCCCACCCCACACGTTACCCCCGGCTACAGTAGGATGTTCCTAAGTGTTTGTTCATAACCCCCCCTCCCCAACACCCACTGTATGCATCTGTACAGAATCCGTGGGGAACCAAACGAGAGAGAGAGAGAGAGAGGGAAGAAAGAGAGAGAGAGCAAGGGGAGAAAGAGAGAGAGCGAGGGGAGAAAGAGAGAGGAGAGAGAGGGGAGAGAGAAGGCAGAGAGACAGAAGAGAGAGAGAGAGAGGAGAGAGATGGGATACCACGGCCAGGTGGACTGGGGACAAGGAAACATCATGCCAGGTCCTGAGGCATGGTCCTAGGGCTCAGGTCCTCCGAGAGAGAAAAAGAAAGCAAGAGAAAATTAGAGAGAGCATACTTAAATTCACATAGAACACCGGATAAGACAGGAGAAATATTCCAGATATAACAGACTGACCCTAGCCCCCCGACACATAAACTACTGCAGCATAAATACTGGAGGCTGAGACATGAGGGGTCAGGAGACACTGTGGCCCCATCCGATGATACCCCGGACAGGGCCAAACAGGCAGGATATAACCCCACGACTTTTCCAAAGCACAGCCCCCACACTAGTAGAGGGATATCTTCAACCACCAACCTACCATCCTGAGACAAGTCCGAGTATAGCCCACAAAGATTTCCGCCACGGCACAACCAAAGGGGGGGTGCCAACCCAGACAGGAAGACCACATTAGTGACTCAACCCACTCAAGTGACGCACCCCTCCAAGGGATGGCATGGAAGAGCACCAGTAAGCCAGTGACTCAGCCCCTGTAATTGGGTAGAGGCAGAGAATCCCAGTGGATTGCGCCTTGTGACCATAGCGTATGTGTAGGTATGTACGGCAGGACCAAATCGGAAAGATAGGTAGGAGCAAGGCCATGTAATGCTTTGTAGGTTAGCAGTAAAACCTTGAAATCAGCCCTTGCCTTAACAGGAAGCCAGTGTAGGTATGCTAGCACTGGAGTAATATGATCAAATTTTGTGGTTCTAGTCAGGAATCTAGCAGCCGTATTTAGCACTAACTGAAGTTTATTTTGTGCTTTATCCGGGTAGCCAAACTAGAGCATTGCAGTAGTCTAACCTAGAAGTAATAAAAGCATGGATACATTTTTCTGCATCATTTTTGCAATGTTAAGTAAATGGAAAAAAGCTGTCCTTGAAAGAGTCTTGATATGTTCGTCAAAAGAGAGATCAGGGTCCAGAGTAACGCCAAGGTCCTTCACAGTTGTATTTGAGATGACTGTACAACCATCAAGATTAATTGTCAGATTTAACAGAAGATCTCTTTGTTTCTTGGGACCTAGAACAAGCATCTGTAAGGGAGGTTGTAACTGGCGGCAGGGAAGTCAGGCGCAGGAGAGCTAAACTTAGTAATCAACGGAGCAGTTTTATTCATAAAACCACCGGTAACCAGAACCACAAACAAATGGGTACAACACCCTTCGCACACCAGAGAAAACGTGCACATGCACTTACAATAAACAATTCCGCTCAAAGATATGGGGGGAACAGAGCGTTAAATACACAACATGTAATGAGGGAAATTGAGATCAGGTGTGTGAGAAGACAAGACAAAACAAATGGAAAATGAAAAGTGGATCGATGATGGCTAGAAGACCGGCGATGCCGACCGCCGAGCGCTGCCTGAACAAGACCGGCGATGCCGACCGCCGAGCGTCGCCCGAACAAGTTGTGACTGCATCTCTGTTTTGTCCAAGTTTAAAAGTAGAAAGTTTGCAGCCATCCACTTCCTTATGTCTGAAACACAGGCTTCCAGCAAGAGCAATTTTGGGGCTTCACCATGTTTCATTGAAATGTACAGCTGTGTGTCATCCGCATAGCAGTGAAAGTTAACATTATGTTTTCGAATTACATCCCCAAGAGGTAAAATATATAGTGAAAACAATAGTGGTCCTAAAACAGAACCTTGAGGAATACCGAAATGTACAGTTGATTTGTCAGAGGACAAACCATTCACAGAGACAAACTGATATCTTTCCAACAGATAAGATCTAAACCAGGCCAGAACTTGTCCGTGTAGACCAATTTGGGTTTCTAATCTCTCCAAAAGAATGTGGTGATCGATGGTATCAAAGCAGCACTAAGGTCTAGGAGCACGAGGACAGATGCAGAGCCTCGGTCTGACGCCATTAAAAGGTAATTTTCCACCTTCACAAGTGCAGTATCAGTGCTATGATGGGGTCTAAAACCGGACTGAAGCATTTCGTATACATTGTTTGTCTTCAGGAAGGCAGTGAGTTGCAGCACAACAGCTTTATCATAAAAAATTGAGAGGAATGGGAGATTCTATATAGGCCGATAGTTTTTTATATTTTCTGGGTCAGGTTTTGGCTTTTTCAAGAGAGGCTTTATTACTGCCACTTTTAGTGAGTTTGGTACACATCCGGTGGATAGAGAGCCGTTTATTATGTTCAACATAGGAGGGCAAAGCACAGAAAGCAGCTCTTTCAGTAGTTTAGTTGGAATAGGGTCCAGTATGCATCTTGAAGGTTTGGAGGCCATGATTATTTTCATCATTGTGTCAAGAGATATAGTACTAAAACACTTGAGTGCCTCCCTTGATCCTAGGTCATGGCAGTGTTGTGCACACTCAGGACAACTGCGCTTTGGAGGAATACGCAGATTTAAAGAGGAGTCCATAATTTGCTTTCTAATGATCATGATCTTTTCCTCAAAGAAGTTCATGAATTTATTACTGCTGAAGTGAAAGCCACCCTCTCTTGAGGAATGCGCTTTTTAGTTAGCTTTGCGACAGTATCAAAAATAAATTTCGGATTGTTCTTATTTTCCTCAATTAGGTTGGAAAAATAGGATGATCGAGCAGCATGGTACTGTCTTTCCAAGCTAGTCGGAAGACTTCCAGTTTGGTGTGGCGCCATTTCCGTTCCAATTTTCTGGAAGCTTGCTTCAGAGCTCGGGTATTTTCTGTATACTAGGGAAATAGTTTCTTATGACAAATGTTTTTAGTTTTTAGGGGTGCAACTGCATCTAGGGTATTGCGCAAGGTTAAAATGAGTTCCTCAGTTAGGGGGTTAACTGATTTTTGTCCTCTGACATCCTTGGGTAGGCAGAGGGAGTCTGGAAGGGCATCAAGAAATCTTTGGGTTGTCTGAGAATTTATAGCATGACTTTTGATGCTCCTTGGTTGGGGTCTGAGCAGATTATTTGTTGCAATTGCAAATGTAATAAAATGATGGTCCGATAGTCCAGGATTATGAGGAAAAACATTAAGATCCACAACATTTATTCCATGGGACAAAACTAGGTCCAGAGTATGACTGTGGCAGTGAGTAGGTCCGGAGACATGTTGGATAAAACCCACTGAGTCGATGATGGCTCCAAAAGCCTTTTGGGGGTCTGTGGACTTTTCCATGTGAATATTAAAGTCACCAAAAATGTGAATATTATCCGCTATGACTACAAGGTCCGATAGGAATTCAGGGAACTCAGTGAGGAACGCTGTATATGGCCCAGGAGGCCTGAAAACAGTAGCTATAACAAGTGATTGAGTAGGCTGCATAGATTTCATGACTTGAAGCTCAAAAGACGAAAACGTCTGTTTTTTTTGTAAATTGAGATTTGCTATTATAAATGTTAGCAACACCTCCGCCTTTGCGGGATGTGCAGGGGATATGGTCACTAGTGTAACCAGGAGGTGAGGCCTCATTTAACATAGTAAATTCATCAGGTTTAAGCCATGTTTCAGTCAGGCCAATCACATCAAGATTATGATCAGTGATTAGTTCATTGACTATAACTGCCTTGGAAGTGAGGGATCTAACATTAAGTAGCCCTATTTTGAGATGTGAGGCATCACGATCTCTTTCAATAATGGCAGGAATGGAGGAGGTCTTTATTCTAGTGAGATTGCTAAGGCGAACACCGCCATGTTTAGTTTTGCCCAACCTAGGTCAAGGCACAGACACGGTCTCATTGGGGATAGCTGAGCTGACTACACTGACTGTGCTAGTGGCAGACTCCACTAAACTGGCAGGCTGGCTAACAGCCTGCTGCCTGGCCTGCACCCTATTTCATTAAACACATGCTGAGTCTGCTAGGCTCGCATGTGATAGGCGGGGGTCAGACACCTGAAACCCCACCTCTTTAAGGAATACCTGGGATAGGATATAGTAATCCTTCTACCCCCCCCCCCCAAAAAAAAAAAGATATAGATGTACTATTGTAAAGTGGTTGTTCCACTGGATATCATAAGGTGAATGCACCAATTTGTAAGTCGCTCTGGATAAGAGCGTCTGCTAAATGACGTAAATGTAAATGTAAATGTAAATGTCATGGTAAGATGAGCACAACTCCACCATCCTGACACTAAGTGGCATTAAGTGACGAGTGGCATTAAACAAATGTTATCTAAAATTATAAACAAATTGCATTTGCATAATAAGAGTTTACGTGAATTGAAAAATACTATTTTAATAGTTCATGTGTGATTGTTTATCTGATTTTGAAGGTAAAGAAAATATAAAAAACTCTTATGAAATCTTTTTACGTTGCATGTTGGAATTTACAAGGACTGAAGTCGTCTGCTTTTGGGCTAAAGAGCAGGAACCCGGACTTCCAGAAATAAATTGAAATTGTAGTAGTACAGGAAACATGGTGCAGAGGTGATGTTTCCACTGGCTGTCCACTAGGTTATAGGGAGATAATTGTACCATTGCTCCAGACCACCACAAGGGGGAGTTGGAGCACTCAGCATGGATTTGGGTCCCAAGGTTTTTATATGACTAATAATTTTGATTGGTTCCAATGACAAATTGGAACTATAGCAAAACAGTCTGAATTTACAAACTGACAAAAATGTATGAGTGCAGCCACTCCAGATTGAATTTAAGAACACACCCAAAGTCGAAAAATGTCTAACTAGTCATTTGTTATGCTAACTAGCTAGCAAGAGGTTGCATAGCAACAGAATCAACTTCTGTATAGAAGTAGAGAAGGCAAAGAGCTAGGACGCTCAACTGAAAGTTCGGGTATCACTACAATTAGGGTGTAATAATGTTATGCCCCTTAGATATTAATTTAGAATCCTCCATCCACTTATACTGCAGCCTACTCCCGACCGCCATGTTGTACAACGCCATATTTGGACAAACCTACTCATTCCAGGATTCTTCTTTATTTTTACTATTTTATACATTGTAGAATAATAGAGAAGACATCACAACTATGAAATAACACATATGGAATCAGTTAAGAACAAGTTCTTATTTACAAGGACTGCCTACTCCATCCTCCCCATCGGGGAATTAAACCCCGGTCTCCCACGTGCTGTCCCTGTCTCTGGTAATGCCAATATGGAAGACTATCGAATGCTTCTCAAAGATTCCCTCTGGTGGTCGTACTAGCACTAACTTGCATTAACAGAAAAAAATGTCTGTCAGTTAAATGACATGCCACAGAATGCTGTTGCAGCCCGCAATGTGTGCTGTAGTATGACGCAACTTTTCAAGGAGGAACCACTGTATGAATCTGAACTAACTCATTCAATCGAATTGGTCAAAACAGGATAATTCTTTATCTGGTTAAAAATCAACAAGGAGGGTGTCTTAACCGATTAAAACGTATTCCACTGTGCCACATACATTCCCCCTTAGAATCACCCTACTTCAATGAAGAGAGTTTCTCCACTCTAGACGGGGAGATTAGTCACTTTCAGGCCCAAGGCCACGTACTGGTCTGTGGAGACCTGAATGCTAGAACAGCAGAAGAACCAGACACTATTAACAGTCATTGGGTAAACACCTACCAGAAAGCAGCAACCTTTCCCTCCCCTCATACCCCCCAGAAACAACTATGAGTAAGTGAAAAACTAAAATGGAGCACAGCTCCTGAAACTTTTGAACACTGGGTCTGTAAATAGTCAATGGTTGGCTAAGAGGGGACTCTTTTGGTAGGTACACCTACAGTACAGCTCATCCCTTGGCAACAGTACTGTAATTTTAATGTCATTTTGGTAATGGCGAGACTGGTTAGAGGTCAAAATCCTTTGCGTAAACTGCCTACATTACTACAAATATGAATTGCTAATTATAGAAAATAAGATAAACAGTATTTATTTATTTATTTTAATGGCTATATTTATAATACAATTAGAGGTGAGGGCAATGGAAATGCATTTGGTGGTTGATCTGCTTCTGTTCTGTGGGTGACACTGTGTGCTCTTTTCGAAGGATGGGTCCACGTCTCTTCGGGTCCATGGGGTCGGGGGCGGTCTGGCGGGCATTGGGATGACAACCCAACTCGGGATGAGGAGGAGTTTTAGCAGGTGTAATAGTGGGGACCAATTGGAGGTTAACTTAGTAGCAATGCAAATATCATGGTACAGCTGGATATATTATGGATATATTGAAATTAGTGAATATATGGAGGCTTAAATACCCTGACCTAGTGAGATATATGTCATTCTCTCTGGCACAAAAAGTATAAAAAGTGTTGATATGGGACAGAATGCGATCAGATCATCACATAATTGGCATATATATTACTGTTACAGATTTTCCACGTGGGCGAAGATATTGGAAATTGAATCCAGGCCTACTGGATGATAACTTGTTTTTAACTAGGACAGAAGAATTTATAACAGACTTTTTCCGACATAACATCAGTGCAGCAGATCCCCTTACTGTATGGGACATTTTTAAATGTGCCTTTAAAGGCCATGCAATTCAGTACTCATCTATAAAAACAAAAGCAATTTAGGTCAAAAGAGTCCATATTAACAAAGGAAATTGAAGGACTAACAGTACAGTTACAGTGGGGGAAAAAAGTATTTGATCCCCTGCTGATTTTGTACGTTTGCCCACTGACAAAGAAAGGATCAGACTATAATTTTAATGGTAGGTTTATTTCAACAGTGAGAGACAGAATAACAACAAAAATATCCAGAAAAACGCATTGGGAAGTTTGGATGAAAAGCTTGCCCAGAGTAAACTGCCTGTTACTCAGGCCCATATAATTAGTAGATTTGGATAGATAATTCTCTAACGTTTCCAAAACTGTTAAAATAATGTCTGTGAGTATAACAGAACTCATATTGCAGGCGAAAACCTGAGAAAAATCCAACCAGGAAGTGGGAATTCTGAAGTTTGTAGTTTTCAAGTGAATGCCTATCGAATATCCAGTGTCTGTGAGGTCAGATTGCACTTCCTAAGGCTTCCACTAGATGTCAACAGTCTTTAGAAGTTGTTTCAGGCTTCTATTGTGAAAGGGGAGCGAATAAGAGCACTCTAAGCAGATGGCTTGGCTGGAAGCGTTTAGTTTAGTCACACGCGTGGCCGTGAGTGCAAGCTCCGTTCACTTTCCTTTCTAATGAAAACAATATTGTCCGGTTGAAACATTATTGAATATTTATGATAAAAACACCCTAAGGATTGATTAGAAACATCGTTTGACATGTTTCTGCAAACTCAAATGGAAATTTTTTGACTTTTCGTCCAGACTTTGTGCCCGTGCTTTGTGCAGTTGGATTACTGGACTAAACGCGCAAACAAAAATGAGGTATTTGGACATAAAGATTATTTTATCAAACAAAACAAACATTTATTGTCTAACATGGAGTCCTGGGAGTACCACCAGATGAAGGGGAAACCAGGCCTTGTTTTCATTGCTGATTTTGAAAAGGTTTTTGGTAAAGTACGACTGGAGTTCATATATAAATGCCTGGAATATTTCAATTTTGGAGAATCTCTTAAATAATGGGTTAAAGTTATGTATAGTAACCCCAGGTGTATAATAGTAAATAATGGCTACATCTTAGAAAGTTTTATATTGTCAAGAGGAGTAAAACAAGGTTAACTATCGTCATATATATGAAAGTGTTAGCTGTTCAATTAGATCCAACAATAACATTAAGGGATTCGAAATCCATGGCTTAAAATCAGAGGTGTCATTGTATGCTGATGATTCATGTTTTCTTTTAAAACCACAATCAGAATCCCTCCACAGCCTCATAGAGGATCTAGGTACTTTTTATAACCTCTCTGGATTAAAACCAAATTATGATAAAATTACATTTTGGATCACACAAAAAATTCAACATTTATATTACCGTATAGTTTACCAGTAAAATGGTCTAACACGGATGTGGACATACTCGGTATACATATCCCGAAAGAAAGAAATGATCTCTCTCCAATAAATGTAAGTAGAAAGTTAGCAAAAATAGATGGATCTTGCTACCATCGAAAATAAATACCTGTCTATTTGTGGAAAAATCATCCTGATTAACTCTTTAGTCATATCACAGTTTTCTTATTTGCTAATGGTTTTGCCTACACCTAGTGACATGCTTTTAAAATTATACGAACAAAAAATATTCAATTTTATTTGGAATGGCAAGCCAGACAAAATTAAAAGGGCATATTTATATAACGAATATGAATTCGGAGGGCAGAAATTATTAAATATTTAAGCATTAGACCGCTCACTAAAGGCATCAGTGTAACAATGTGCACTGAGAGTCTTGAAGGAACTTCAGGGAGTGAGTGATTTAATCAATAAACGAAACACGAACAAGGCACAGACATGTAACTGAAACAGAAACAATGATGCCTAGGGAAGAAACCAAAGGGAGTGACATATATAGGGAAGGTAATCAGGGAAGTGATGGAGGTGCACGTAACGATGGTGACAGGTGTGAACCATAATGAGCAGCCTGGTGACCTAGAGGCCAGAGAAGAAGGACATGTGACCATCAGTCAAACAAAAATGATACATAAATCCAAAATGGTTCTCTAGTAAATTAGTAAAAATGTCTCACCCCATTTTCAAGAATGGCCCTTTTCTCTTTATTCAGATTACAACTGCTCACTTTCGGTTATTAGAAAACAAAATCATATATGTATGTATATAGATATATATATATTTACCAAAACATATATGGGGGATTAGAAATGATGCAGACAATTACATTGATAGAAGTAAGAAATTGTCCACAATATTAAAGCTGATCCACCCCCTGAATAAAAAATGAAAAACAACTATGACAAAGTGAAATATTAAAATGGAGCACAGGACCTCTATACCAGGCGATGTCAGAGGAAGGCCCTAAAAATTGTCAAAGACTCCAGCCACCCTAGTCATAGACTGCTGTCTATGCTAACGCACTTAGGTTGGATTCATTAAAAATCGTTTTTCAACCACTCCACACATTCCTTGTTAACAAATTCTAGTTTTGGCAAGTTGGTTAGGACATCTACTTTGTGCATGACAGAAGTAATTTTTCCAACAATTGTTTACAGACAGATTATTTCACTTATAATTCACTGTATCACGATTTCAGTGAGTCAGAAATGTATATACACTAAGTTGACTGTGCCTTTAAACAGCTTGGAAAATTACAGAAAATTATGTCATTGATTTAGAAGCTTCTGATAGGCTAATTGATATCATTTGAATCAATTGGAGGTGTACCAGTGGATGTATTTCAAGGCCTACCTTCAAACTCAGTGCCTCTTTTCTTGACATCATGGGAAAATCAAAAGAAATAAGCCAAGACCTCAGAAAAGAAATAGGACACCTCCACAAGTCTGGTTCATACTTGGAAGCAATTTCCAAACGCCTGAAGGTGCCACATTCATCTGTACAAACAACAGTATGCAAGTATAAACACCATGAGACCACACAGCCGCCATAGCGCTCAGGAAGGAGACGCATTCTGTCTCCTAGAGATGAACGTACTTTGGTGCGAAAAGTGCAAATCAATCCCAGAACAACAGCAAAGGACCTTGTGAAGATGTTGGAGGAAATAGGTACAAATATATTTATATCCACAGTAAAACAGTAGAGTCCTATATCGACATAACCTGAAAGGGCGCTCAGCAAGGAAGAAGCCACTGCTTCAAAACCACCATAAAAAAGCCAGACTACGGTTTGCAACTGCACATGGGGACTAAGATCGTACTTTTTGGAGAAATGTCCTCTGGTCTGATGAAACAAAATTATAACTGTTTGGCCATAATGACCATTGTTATGTTTGGAGGAAAAAGGGGGACGCTTGCAAGCCGAAGAACACCATCCCAACCATGAAGCATGGGGGTGGCAGCATCATGTTGTGTGGGTGCTTTGCTGCAGGAGGGACTGGTGCACTTCACAAAATAGATGGCATCATGAGGGAGGACAATTATGCCGATATATTGAAGCAACATCACAAGACATCAGTCAGGAAGTTAAAGCTTGGTCGCAAATGGGTCTTCCAAATGGACAATGACCCCAAGCATACTTCCAAAGTTGTTTCAAAATGTCTTAAGGACAACAAAGTCAAGGTATCGGAGTGGCCATCACAAAGCCCTGACCTCAATCCTATAGAAAATGTGTTGGCAGAACTGAAAAAGCGTGTGCGAGCAAAGAGGCCTACAAACCTGACTCAGTTACACCAGCTGTGTCAGGAGGAATGAGCCAAAATTCATACAACTTATTGTGGGAAGCTTGTGGAAGGCTTCCCACAATAAGAAGGCTACCCGAAAGTTAAACAATTTGAAGTCAATGCTACCAAATACTAATTGAGTGTATGTAAACTTCTGACCCACTGGGAATGTGATGAAAGAAATAAAATATGAAATAAAATCAATCTCTCTACTTTTATCCTGACATTTCACAATCTTAAAATTAAGTGGGGATCTTAAATGACCTAAAACAGGGAATTTTTACTAGGATGAAAGGGTCAGGAATTGTCCCTTTAATAGCTATTGTTATTTTACTGCTGCTCTTTAATTACTTGTTTATTTTATTTCTTATTTATATCCGTATTTTTTAACTACATTGTTGCTTAGGGGCTCGTAAGTAAGCATTTCACTGTAAGGTCTACACCTGTTCTATGCGGCGCATGTGACTAATACAATTTGATTCACTGCCTTCCTGAAGACAAACAATGTATACGAAACGCTTCAGTCTGGTTTTAGACCCCATCATAGCACTGAGACTGCACTTGTGAAGGTGGTAAATGACCTTTTAATGGCGTCAGACCGAGGCTCTGCATCTGTCCTCATGCTCCTAGATCTTAGTGCTGCTTTTGATACCATCGATCACCACATTCTTTTGGAGAGATTGGAAACCCAAATTGGTCTACATGGACAAGTTTTGGCCTGGTTTAGATCTTATCTGTCGGAAAGATATCAGTTTGTCTCTGTGAATGGTTTGTCTTCTGACAAATCAACTGTAAATTTCGGTGTTCCTCAAGGTTCCGTTTTAGGACCACTATTGTTTTCACTATATATTTTACCTCTTGGGGATGTCATTCGAAAACATAATGTTAAATTTCACTGCTATGCGGACGACACACAGCTGTACATTTCAATGAAACATGGTGAAGCCCCAAAATTGCCCTCGCTAGAAGCCTGTGTTTCAGACATAAAGAAGTGGATGGCTGCAAACGTTCTACTTTTAAACTCGGACAAAACAGAGATGCTTGTTCTAGGTCCCAAGAAAAAAAGAGATCTTCTGTTGAATCTGACAATTAATCTGGATTGCTGTACAGTCGTCTCAAATAAAACTGTGAAGGACCTCGGCGTTACTCTGGACCCTGATCTCTCTTTTGAAGAACATATCAAGACTGTTTCAAGGACAGCTTTTTTCCATTCCATAACATTGCAAAAATCAGAAACTTTCTGTCCAAAAATGATGCAGAAAAATTAATCCATGCTTTTGTTACTTCTAGGCTGGAATACTGCAATGCTCTACTTTCCGGCTACCCGGATAAAGCACTAAACAAACTTCAGTTAGTGCTAAATACGGCTGCTAGAATCCTGACTAGAACCAAAAAATGTGATCATATTACTCCAGTGCTAGCCTCCCTACACTGGCTTCCTGTTAAGGCAAGGCCTGATTTCAAGGTTTTACTGCTAACCCACAAAGCATTACATGGGCTTGCTCCTACCTATCTTTCCGATTTGATCCTGCCGTAAATACCTACACGTACGCTACGGTCACAAGACGCAGGCCTCCTAATTGTCCCTAGAATTTCTAAGCAAACGGCTGGAGGTAGGGCTTTCTCCTATAGAGCTCCATTTTTATGGAATGGTCTGCCTACCCATGTGAGAGACGCAGACTCAGTCTCAACCTTTAAGTCTTTACTGAAGACTTATCTCTTCAGTAGGTCCTATGATTAAGTATAGTCTGGCCCAGGAGTGTGAAGGTGAACGGAAAGGCTGGAGCAACGAACCGCCCTTGCTGTCTCTGCCTTGCCGGTTCCCCTCTCTCCACTGGGATTCTCTGCCTCTAACCCTATTACAGGGGCTGAGTCACTGGCTTACTGGTGTTCTTCCATGCCGTCCATGGGAGGGGTGCGTCACTTGACTGGGTTGAGTCACTGACGTGGTCTTCCTGTCTGGGTTGGCGCCCCCCCCCCCCTTGGGTTGTGCCATGGCGGAGATCGTTGTAGGCTATACTCGGCCTTGTCTTAGGACGGTAAGTTGGTGGTTGGAGACATCCCTCTAGTGGTGTGGGGGCTGTGCTTTGGCAAAGTGGGTGGGGTTATATCCTGCCTGTTTGGCCCTGTCCGGGGGTATCATCGGATGGGGCCACAGTGTCTTCTGATCCCTCCTGTCTCAGCCTCCAGTATTTATGCTGCAGTAGTTTATGTGTCGGGGGGCTAGGGTCAGTCTGTTACATCTGGAGTATTTCTCTTGTCTTATCCGGTGTCCTGTGTGAATTTAAATATGCTTTCTCTAATTCTCTCTTTCTCTCTTTCTTTCTTTCTCTCGGAGGACCTGAGCCCTAGGACCATGCCTCAGGACTACCTGGCATGATGACTTCTTGCTGTTCCCAGTCCACCTGGCCATGCTGCTGCTCCAGTTTCAACTGTTCAACTGGCTATGGAACCCTGACCTGTTCACCGGACGTGCTTGTTGCACCCTCGACAACTACTATGATTATTATTATTTGACCATGCTGGTCATTTATGAACATTTTAACATCTTGACCATGTTCTGTTATAATATCCACCCGGCACAGCCAGAAGAGGACTGGCCACCCCTCATAGCCTGGTTCCTCTCTAGGATTCTTCCTAGGTTTTTGGCCTTTCTAAGGAGTTTTTCCTAGGGAGTTTTTCCTAGCCACCGTGCTTCTTTCACATGCATTGCTTGCTGTTTGGGGTTTTAGGCTGGGTTTCTGTACAGCACTTTGAGATATCAGCTGATGTACGAAGGGCTATATAAATACATTTGATTTGATTTGATTTAATCTACTGAAACATAAGAGCAAGCAAAAATAATAGAGAATGAAAAATAGTTTGAAAATTATTACAGAAATCTGAGGAAGTCATTGAGAAATATACTGCATTCGGAAAGTATTCAGGCCCCTTGACTTTTTCCACATGTTGTTACTTTACAGCCTTATTCTAAAATTGATTAAATCGTTTTTTCCCCTCATCAATCTACACACAATACACCATAATGAAAAAGAAAAAACAGGTATTTTAGAGAATTTTTCAAATGTATTAAAAATAAAAGACTGAAACATCATATTTACATTAGTATTCAGACACTTTACTCAGTACTTGTTGAAGCACCTTTGGCAGCGATTACAGCCTTGCGTCTTCTTGGGTATGACGCTACAAGCTTGGCACACCTGTATTTGGGGAGTTTCTCCCATTCTTCTCTGCAGATCCTCTCAAGATGTGTCAGGTTGGATGGGTAGTGTCGCTGCACAGCTATTTTCAGGTCTCTCCAGTCGTTAAATCGGGTTCAGGTCCGGGCCCTGGCTGGGACACTCAAAGACATTCAGAGACTTGTCCCGAAGCCACTCCTGGATTGTCTTGGCTGTGTGCTTAGGGTCATTGTCCTGTTTGAAGGTGCATCTTCATCCCTGAGCCATCTGGAGCAGGTTTTCTTTAAGGATCTCACTGTACTTTGCTCCATTCATCATTCCCTCGATCCTGTCAAGTCTCCCAGTCCCTACTGCTGAAAAACCTCCCCACAACATGATCCTGCCACCTCCTTGCTTCACCGTAGGGATGGTGCCAGGTTTCCTCTAGACGTGACGATTGATATTGAGGCCAAAGAGTCAATATTGGTTTCATCAGACCAGAAAATCTTGTTTCTTATGGTCTGACAGTCCTTTAGTTGCCTTTTGGCAAACTCCAAGTGAGCTGTCATATGCCTTTTACTGAGGAGAGGCTTCCATCTGGCCACTCTACCATAAAGGCCTGATTGGTGGAGTGCTGCAGAGATGGTTGTACTTCTGGAAGGTTCTCCCATCTCCACAGAAGAACTTTGGAGCTCTGTCAGAGTGACCATTGGGTTCTTGGTCCCCTCCCTGACCAAGGCTCTTCTCCCCCGATTGCTCAGTTTGGCTAGGTGGTCAGCAATAGGAAGAGGCTTGGTGGTTCCTATCTTCATCTATTTACAGTGCATTGCGAAAGTATTCAACCCCTTGGCATTTTTCCAATTTTGTTGCCTTGCATCCTGGAATTAACATGGATTTCTGGGGGGGTTGTATCATTTGATTTACACAACATGCCTACCACTTTGAAGATGCAAAATATATATTTTTTGTGAAACAAACAAGAAATAAGACAAAAAAAACAGAAAACCTGAGCGTGCATAACTATTCACCCCCCCCCCCCCCAAGAACCACCTTTTGCAGCGATTACAGCTGCAAGTTTCTTGGGGTATGTCTCTATATGCTTAGCACATCTAGCCACCGGGATTTTTGCCCTTTCTTCAAGGCAAAACTGCTCCAGCTCCTTCAAATTGGATGGGTTCCGCAGGTGTACAGCAATCTTTAAGTCATACCACAGATTCTCAATTGGATTGAGGTCTGGGCTTTGACTAGGCCATTCCAAGACATTTAAATGTGTCCCTTAAACCACTCAAGTGTTGCTTTAGCAGTATGCTTAGGGTCATTGTCCTCCTGGTAGGTCAACCTCCGTCCCAGTGTCAAATCTCTGGAAGACTGAAACAGGTTTTCCTCAAGAATTCCCCTGTACTTAGCACCATCCATCATTCCTTCATTTCTGACCAGTATCCAAGTCCCTGCCTATGAAACACCTCTCCACAGCATGATGCTGCCACCACCATGCTTCACGGTGGGGATGGTGTTCTCAGGGTGATGAGAGGTGTTGGGTTTGTGCCAGCCATAGTGTTTTCCTTGATGGCCAAAAAGCTACATTTTAGTCTCATCTGACCAGAGTACCTTCTTTCATATGTTTGGGGAGTCTACCACATGCCTTTTGGCGAATACAAAATGTGTTTGCTTATTTCTATTTTTTTATAATGGATTTAATGGTGCTGCGTGGGATGTTAAAAGTTTCAGATATTTTTTTAGAACCCAACTCTGATCTGTAGTTCTCCACAACTTTGTCTCTGACCTGTTTGGAGATCTCCTTGGTCTTCATGGTGCCGCTTGCTTAGTGGGACCCTTGCTTAGTGGTTTTGCAGGCTCTGGGGCCTTTCAGAACAAGTGTATATATATGGAGATCATGTGACAGATCATGTGACACTTAGATTGCACACAGGTGGACTTTATTTAACTAATTATGTGACTTCTGGTTGCACCAGATCTTATTTAGGGGCTTCATAGCAAAGGGAACACATATGCACACACCACTTTTCCATTTGAACTTTTTATTTATTTTTTGAAACAAGTTATTATTTTTTTTAATTTCACTTCACAAATTTGGACTATTTTGTGTATGTCCATTACATGAAATCAAAATAAAAAATCAACTTAAATTACAGGTTGTAATGAAACAAAATAGGAAAAAGACTAAGGGGGATGAATACTTTTGCAAGGCTGCAGAAATATTTTGGTATCCTTCCCCAGATCTGTGCCTCGACACAATCCTGTCTCGGAGTTCTACAGACAAATCCTTCAACCTCATGGCTTGGTTTTTGATCGGACATGCACTGTCAACTGTGGGACCATATTGACAGGTATGCACCTTTCTAAATCATGTCCAATCAATTGAATTTGCCAATGCTGGACTCCAATCAAGTAGTAGGAACATCTCAAGGATGATCAATTTCAAGTCTCATAACAAAGGGTCTGGATACTTATGTAAATTTAAGTATTTCATTTTTATTTTATTTTGAATTTGCAAGAAAGTCTAAAAACCTGTTTTCGCTTTGTCATTATGGGGTATTGTGTGTAGATTGATGAGGGGGAAAAAAACAATTGTAGAATAATTGTAGAATAAGGCTGTAACGTGACAAAATGTGGAAAAAGTCAAGGGGTCTGAATACTTTCCAAATTCACTCTATATCTAATAAAATAAAACAGAGACGCAGACAACAAAAAGATAGGCCTGCAATATGGAGAAACACTGAAGCAATACAAATACCCTAAGAACAAAAAAGGAAGAAATCAGCAGGATGGAATATGAGGAATCCATAGAATCAAACCACTTCCGGGAGAATTTGAATAAATTAAACAATAAATTAAATAAACCACATCATGAGGAGTTGGCTATCCAAAATGGCGATATGTGGAGTAATCCCTTTTCAAACCTCTACAGCAATATAACAAAGAGCCCGGAAAAAAATATATATTCAAGACAAATTACAAATCCTTGAATTAGCAGTCAAATATTATTACTGGAAAAACTATGCCACCTGTGGTGCTGATGGTATTTTAAATTAAATGATCACGTATACAGACCACAAATTCAAATTGGCTATACTCAAACTCTTCAACATTATCCTCACTGCAGGTATTTTCCATGATATTTGGAACCAAGGAGTGATCACACCAATTTTAAAAAATGGAGACAAATTTGACCCACATAATTACAGAGGAATTTGCATTAACAGCAACTAGGGGGAAATTCTGTGCAGTATCATGAATAGCAGACTACTGTACAGTACGTAATTTCCTTGATGAACACAACATCCTGAGCAGAAGCCAGATTGGATTTTTACCAAAATTGCCACAACAGACCACATTTATACCCTCCACACTCTAACTGACAAACAAGTAAACCAAAATAAAGTCAAAATCTGCTCATGTTTTAAAGACTTCAAGAACGCATTTGATTTAATTTGGCGCAAAGGTATTTTTTTTATAAACTAATAGAAAGTGGTATGATATTATAAAATCAATGTACAATAGAATCAAATGTACCGATAAAATTGGCAACAAGCAAACAGACTTCTTCTCTCAGAGTCATAGAGTCAAGCAGGGCTAATCAATAAGTCTAACAATATTTAACATGAATGAGTTGGCTAAAACAGAAGAAGAATCTGCTGCACCTGGTCTCACACTACACAACACTGAAATCAAGTGTCTGCTGTGAGCAGATGACCTTGTGCTACTATCTCCCACTAAGGAGGGGTTACAGCAGCATCTAGATCATCTGCACAGGTTCTGTCAGACCTTGGCCCTGAGAGTATATTTGGGAAGGGTCAATGCGAGGTCTGACCAAAGATTAAAGATCCGTTGCAGCGATTTTTATCTCAATATAAAATCATGTCTGGGTAACAACCTTACTGTAACTGTTTTCAATTAAAATGGTCAAAAAATAAATAAATAGCTTCTCAGCAAAGAGCAGTTTCTCAATCAAGAATTTTGCTTGGCCTGTCTGAGAATGATCTGAGTGGGGAGGGGAACAGTGTAAAATAGCTTTTATAGGCAGATAGGTTTGGGACTCTCTTACTTTCTATTAACCAATTTACCACCTGATGATGTAACAATCCCATACAGCACAAGCATTGGGTCAAATACAATGCAATTGTATTTGTCACATGCTTCATAAACAACAGGTGTAGACTAACAGTTAAATGCTCCCCAACAATGCAGAGAGAAAAAAAAGAGAAATACTTTACTTTCACTTAACTAGCTAGTTTAGCCTACTCAAAGAACCAGCTCAAACAGAGAGGGATGTTACGATAGCTAGCTTGCTATGACTATCCAACACAACACTGGAACTCTACCAAGGTAAGCTTTTGGTTTTATTAATTTATTGCCACAGGGGTCCGCCGGTGTAACTGCTAAACTGCTTTCTGACTGTACACTGTACCGCATGATTTTACCGGGTTTACTAATGCATCAGTTCTAGTAGTTCTAGTTGACTATGACGTGACAAAGACGTTGGCTGTATGTAGCAGTTAGCGTAATGATATGAAGGTTTTGCTTGACAGTTGATGTGTTGTTCACTGAAGTCCACAAGGGAAGGGAAAAGGTGAGAGGAGGAGAGCGCATCGATAGTTGTGAGAAGGAATTATATATACAACAAGCAAAGGGATCATGCTGTTTGTATGTGGCTGCTATTAAAGTGATGGGTAAAGGGAACATTTGATTAACATGTAGTAGCCTAAACCTATCAATGTTACATTGAGCTGGGTGAATGGCAAATAAATCACAGTCACCCAATGTGCTGTAATATACTGCACAAAAATATAAACGCAGCATACAACAATTTCAAAGATTTTACTGAGTTACAGCTCATATAAGGAAATGAGTCAATTGAAATGAATTCATTAGGCCCTAATCTATGGATTTCAAATTACTGGCCAGGGGTGCAGCCGTGGGTGGGCCTGGAAGGGCATAGGCCCACCCCATTGGCAGCTAGGACCTCCCACTGGGGAGCCAGGCCCAGCCAATCAGAATTTGTTTTTTGTATGTGGAGGTCCTGAGCTGGAGTGATCACAAATGGTCTGCAGTTGTGAGGCCGGTTGGACGTACAGCTAAAATCTCTAAAACGACATTGGAGGCATGCTCCCTCAAAACTTGAGACATCTGTAGCATTGTGTTGTGTGACAAAACTGCACATTTTCGAGTGGCCTTTTATTGTACCTAGCACAAGTTGCACCTGAGTAATGATCTTGCTGTTTAATCAGATTCTTGATATGCCACACCTGTCAGGTGTTATTTTGGTGAAGGAGAAATGTTCACTAACAGGGATATTTAACAAATTTGTGCACAACATTTGAGAGAAATTAGCTTTTTGTGCGTATGGAAAATGTGGGAGATGTTTTATTTCAGCTCATGAAACATAGGACCGACACTTTACATGTTGCGTTTATTTTTGTTCAGTGTAGAAATAAGGTCATACAAAAAAAAACGAAAACACACCCTCCCTCATCTTAAATGGCACAGACCGCCACTAAATGGTGGCTACAGATGTGAGTGCTACGGGGCGATAGTCATTTAGACACTGTGTGTGTGGGTATTTGGCCTGTTTGTCTGGTCCATTGTACCCAGACGGCTGTTCCCGCTCGGCAGCTTGTGACAGGACAGCCCTCATCACTCCAACAGCCTTCCTGGAAGACACTACGCCACTACACACTGGTCCAGACCACTACACACTGGTACAGATCACTGCACCCTGGTCCAGACCACTACACCCTGGTCCAGACCACTACACCCTGGTCCAGATCGCTGCACCCTGGTCCAGTTCGCTACACCCTGGTCCAGTTCACTGAACCCTGGTCCAGTTCGCTGCACCCTGGTCCAGTTCCGCCCCTCCCCGCCACCCTGGTCCAGACCACTACACCCTGGTCCAGACCAATACACCCTGGTCCAGTTCACAACACCCTGGTCCAGACCACTACACCCTGGTCCAGTTCACTACACCTTGGTCAAGTTCGCTGCACCCTGGTCCAGACCGCTTCACCCTGGTCCAGATCGCTGCACCCTGGTCCGGTTCGCTGCACCCTGGTCCAGTTCGCTGCACCCTGGTCCAGACCACTACACCCTGGTCCAGATCGCTGCACCCTGGTCCATATCGCTGCACCCTGGTCCAGTTCGCTACACCCTGGTCCAGACTGCTACACCCTGGTCCAGATCGCTACACCCTGGTCAAGATCGCTACACCCTGGTCAAGATCGCTGCACCCTGGTCCAGACCGCTGCACCCTGGTCCAGATCGCTGCACCGTGTTCCAGATCGCTACACCCTGGTCCAGTTCGCTGCACCCTGGTCCAGTTTGCTGCACCCTGGTCCAGTTCTCTGCACCCTGGTCCAGTTCGCTGCACCCTGGTCCAGACCGCTAGACCCTGGTCCGGACCACTACACCCTGGTCCAGTTCGCTGCACCCTGGTCCAGACCACTACACCCTGGTCCAGATCGCTGCACCCTGGTCCAGTTCGCTACACCCTGGTCCAGACCACTACACCGTGGTCCAGTTCGCTGCACCCTGGTCCAGTTCACTACACCCTGGTCCAGATCACTACACCCTGGTCCAGACCACTACACCCTGGTCCAGACCACTACACCCTGGTCCAGTTCGCTGCACCCTGGTCCAGTTCACTACATCCTTGGACCAGACCACTGTGTTTCTGCTTGTTTGTGTCATGTTTACTTTTAATGAAAAACCAACCACATGTTGAAAGTGACTTCCCAAGCAAGAAATTGAATGTAATAAAAATATTACAAAAAACATAAACTAGCAAAACATAAAAGCATTGTTCTCCTTACAATGTTTCCATTACAAATATGCGTGATGCCAACATTATGCAGGGCTCATATCAAATGATTGATTAGTTCATTTTCCACTGTACACTGATGGAGACTTCAGGCAGGCACTTTGAGTGAAAAAGATAATAGGACCGAGTGAAGCCTATTTAGAAACCGTGCTGCCTGCCACTATATAGAAGCCTTGCTGCATGCCACTATAGCCAGCCTATAGAGGCCTTGCTGCCTGCCACTATATAGAAGCCTTGCTGCCTGCCACTATAGCAGAGGGAAGGTAATAAAGCAGCAGTAGACAAGCCATCGGTGGAAATTAACTTTTGTTTCTCTTCTGTTTCTCAGTCTGTTTTTCTGTCTTGTAATCTGTCTGGTAATCTGTCTGTTAGCCTGTCTGTTTCTCTGTTTGTTAACCGGTCTGTTTCTCTGTCTGTTAACCTGTCTGCTAACCTGTCTGTTTCTCTCTCTGTTAACCTGTCTGTTTCTCTCTCTGTTAACCTGCCCGTTTCTCTCTCTGTTTCTCTTTGTTAACCTGTCGGTTTCTCTCTGTTAACCTGTCTGTTTCTCTGTCTGTTAACCTGTCTGTTTCTCTCTCTGTTTCTCTCTGTTAACCTGTCTGTTTCTCTGTCTGTTAACCTGTCTGTTTCTCTCTCTGTTAACCTGTCATCCTGTCTGTTTCTCTGTCTGTTTCTCTATCTATTTCTCATCTGTTTCGCTCTCTATTTCTCTCTCTATTTCTGTCTGTTAAACTGTCAACCATCTGTCAACCTGTCTGTTTCTCTGTATGTTTCTGTCTTCCTGTCTGGGTTGGCGCCCCCCATTGGGTTGTGCCGTGGCGAAGATCTTTGTGGGCTACACTCAACCTTGTCTCAGGGTGGTAAGTTGGTGGATGAAGATATCCCTCTAGTGGTGTGGGGGCTGTGCTTTGGCAAAGTGGATGGGGTTATATCCTGTCAGTTTGGCCCTCTCTGCGGGAATCATCAGATGGGGCCACAGTGTCTCCTGACCCCTCCTGTCTCAGCCTCCAGTATTTATGCTGCAGTAGTTTATGTGTCGGGGGGCTAGGGTCAATCTGTTATATCTGGAGTATTTCTCCTGTCTTAGCCGGTTTCCTGTGTGAATTTATGCATGCTCTCTCTAATTCTCTCTTTCTCTCTTTCTCTCTCGGAGGACCTGAGCCCTAGGAAAGTGCTTCAGGACTACCTGGCATGATGACTACTTGCTGTCCCCTGTCCACCTGGCCATGCTGCTTCTCCAGTTTCAACTGTTCTGCCTGCGACTATGGAACCCTGACCTGTTCACCGGACATGCTACCTGTCCCAGACCTGCTGGTTTCAACTCTCTAGAGACGGCAGGAGCGGTAGAGTTACTCTCAATGATCGGCTATGAAAAGCCAACTGACATTTACTCCTGAGGTGCTGACCTGTTGCACCCTCGACAACTACTGTGATTATTATTATTTGATCATGCTGGTCATCTATGAACATTTGAACATCTTGGCCATGTTCTGCTATAATCTCCACCTGGCACAGCCAGAAGAGGACTGGCCACCCCTCATAGTCTGGTTCCTCTCTATGTTTCTTCCTAGGTTTTGGCCTTTCTAGGGAGTTTTTCCTAGCCACCGTGCTTCTACACCTGCATTGCTTGCTGTTTGGGGTTTTAGGCTGGGTTTCTGTACAGCACTTTGAGATATCAGCTGATGTAAGAAGGGCTATATAAATACATTTGATTTGTTTCTCTGTCCACCTATCTTTCTGTGTCTGTTTCTCTGTCAACCTGTCTGTTAACCCATCTTTCTCTGTCTGTTTCTCTGTCTGTTTCTCCGTCTGTTAACCTGTCTTTCTCTGTCTGTTTTTCTGTCAACCTGTCTGTTTCTCTGTCAACCTGTCTGTTAACCTGTCTTTCTCCGTCTGTTTCCCCGTCTGTTTCTCCATCTGTTAACCTGTCTATGTCTGTTTCTCTGTCAACCTGTCTGTTAACCTGTCTTTCTCCGTCTGTTTCTCCGTCTGTTTCTCCGTCTGTTTCTCCGTCTGTTAACCTGTCTTTCTCCGTCTGTTTCTCTGTCTGTTAACCTGTCTTTCTCTGTCTGTTAACCTGTCTTTCTCTGTCTGTTTCTCCGTCTGTTAACCTGTCTTTCTCTGTCTGTTAACCTGTCTTTCTCCGTCTGTTTCTCCGTCTGTTAACCTGTCTTTCTCCGTCTGTTTCTCTGTCTGTTAACCTGTCTTTCTCTGTCTGTTAACCTGTCTTTCTCCGTCTGTTTCTCCGTCTGTTAACCTGTCTTTCTCTGTCTGTTAACCTGTCTTTCTCCGTCTGTTTCTCCGTCTGTTAACCTGTCTTTCTCTGTCTGTTTCTCCGTCTGTTTCTCTGTCTGTTAACCTGTCTTTCTCCGTCTGTTTCTCTGTCTGTTAACCTGTCTTTCTCTGTCTGTTAACCTGTCTTTCTCCGTCTGTTTCTCCGTCTGTTAACCTGTCTTTCTCTGTCTGTTTCTCCGTCTGTTTCTCCGTCTGTTAACCTGTCTTTCTCTGTCTGTTTTTCTGTTAACATGTCTGTTTCTCTGTCAACCTGTCTGTTAACCTGTCTTTCTCTGTCTGTTTCTCCGTCTGTTTCTCTGTCTGTTAACCTGTCTTTCTCTGTCTGTTTCTCCGTCTGTTTCTCTGTCTGTTAACCTGTCTTTCTCTGTCTGTTTCTCCGTCTGTTTCTCTGTCTGTTAACCTGTCTTTCTCTGTCTGTTTCTCCGTCTGTTTGTCCGTCTGTTTCTCCATCTGTTTCTCTCTGTTGTTTCTCTCTCTGTTTCTCTCCTTGTTTCTCTCTCTGTTTCTCTCTGTTAACCTGTGTTTGTCTCTCTGTCTGCCTGTCTCTCTGTCTGCCTGCCTCTCTGTCTGCCTGCCTCTCTGTCTGCCTGCCTCTCTGTCTGCCTGTCTCTGAACTGGATTCAATTACATGGACATGGTCAGTGTAGCAGACACCTACTCTGATTCATACCACTCTGTTCTGTTCTGCATGAAAATGTGTGTGTGTGTGTGTGTGTGTGTGTGTGTGTGTGTGTGTGTGTGTGTGTGTGTGTGTGTGTGTGTGTGTGTGTGTGTGTGTGTGTGTGTGTGTGTGTGTGTGTGTGTGTGTGTGTGTGTGTGTGTGTGTGTGTGTGTGTGTGTGTAAGCATATATAGATATGTTTCCTCTTTGATAAGACAGCAGACTTGGCACATGGCAACAGTTAAGGCTTATTTTAGTATCATTGATAAATAATTCCAATATTCATTTGAGCACCATTTACACAAGTTGATACAGAGGAAATATGTGTGGTCTGCATTAAATAAGGTAGGTAAAATAAGACTTTAACTAATAGGAAGTAGAGACCCATTTAAGGAAACTAGTTAAACTGCACATTAATCAGGAGGATTAGGGACCATATATGAAGTCCCTCTTATCTGGAGAAGACCCTGAGCAGCTCAGTCTGAGCAGCATGTTTTACATGAACAGAATCAACCATGTCTGGAAACCATGCTAACAGAGAGACCATAGAAAGACTCTCTCTCTCTCTCGGCGTATGCCATTGTTGCCGCCAATAGTATTGAATGCAAGGGAAGCCAGTGAACATTTAACCTCCTTTAAAATAAAAATAGCCAATCAGCGTTGAGCTAAACTGAGTGAGTTCAGTTGTGAATGGTCCTGGCACACCAACAAGAAGTGTCAAGGGAAGCCAGTTTGGATTTGGCTTCACACCAATCACATCACCAGAATCCAAATGTATCTGACAGAAAGAAATGTAATTGTTTCATCTAGTTGTGTTGTTATCCTCCGGTGGCTAGCTAGCTAAAATCAGCCCATTACTCAATTAGCCATGGACAGAGATAGGGATTTGGACTTATGGTTTTACCTTATTCTCCGTACTGGCCAAATATTATAACATGATTCTGATCCAATCATTCATGTATACATTGTGCCCCTGGCCTGAGAGGATGGAAGTTCAACAGGCAGCTAGATGTAAAAGGCTAATGTTAACTAGCTGGCCTGGCGCATTGTTGACCATGAAAGGAAGTTAGGCTAGCGAGCAAGCATTTTAGCCAGGTAGCCTAGGACAACAAAAACAAAGTGTGTACTGTATGTCAGTCATAGACCGTTTAGGCAACATGAAAGAGGATGACATTGATGTTCCTTTAAAGTGAGGTGAGTCAACATGTTTGTTTCTACTTGCACGCACACACACACACACACACCACACACACACACACACACACACACACACACACACACACACACACACACACACACACACACACACACACAAATCAGTACCATGGACAGCTACATTATATTTCGCTTAGGTTGATTGGACTAAATCGTTTTTGGTATCTTTTAGTTGTCTCTGTATTAGACTAAGCATAAGTGACTAGATGATGTTGAAACTTGAAATGGTGCTGGAATAGCGGAGGCAGCACCTGTTTTCTTTGCAACTTGCGGTAACTTTCCACGGTTCTTAATCAATAGTTTAGTACTCTCTGAAAATTTTGGAAAGATTAACTTGCTTGCCAATGCTGCAGATCATGTGACTGTTTGTTACATGCTATATGCTTTGTGAACTTCATCGGACAGAGGTTGCTCTCCGGTTTTGTGATGAAACAAAGGTGTGGTTGAATTTATTCTGCCACTGTGTTTTCTTATTGTCTCGGCCTCAGGTCTATATATCACGGTCCATATATAACTAACAGGTTATAGAGCAAACAGCGCAATTATCACAACACATAGGTTGTAATATGGCTTTTTTCCCTGGCTTGGCATCCCCAGTGATTTTACCCACGCATCGCTACTGCTGTAGACTTCTACTCAACAGTCAATGTTACAGAGAACTTGGTCCCTCTCTTTTACAAACACTCTCCCACATTAGAAACTGCTGAATCATTGTGTACTATGTGAGAAAGAGAGCAACCAAGCTAATTCCTTCCTGACCTCCTATTCCAATTATCCTCAGTTATCGCTTTAGAGGCCAATGACCAAGCAAACTTTTATTGAGGTTCATTTGATTAGACAAACATTCCTCTAATGCAGTGGTGTTTAAACTTTTTTCAGCAGGGACTACATTTTTTCCACCAGAATTTCTGGGGACCTCAATTTTCCCACAATTGTTTCTCAAGATCCCACCCCAAATCTAATTACACAACCTTAATATTGGTAAAATTCGATTTTGACATCAACAAATAATCTTAAATTCATTGCATTTTCATCTCTTATAAAAAAAAATATATATATTATTTTTCTCAAAACTTTTGTATATTGTCCCATACAGTAATATGTGCTTTTTTGTTGCCCCTCCAATTGTTTATTTTTTATAAACGTCTTTAATTCGACCCCAACATTGAAAACTACTGCTTTAATGCATATAGACAGCTAGCCATTATGTTCCAACAGAAACACAACAACATTTTACTACACGGAGCCGTGCCGATCCATCACGACTGGTCTGCCGACGTAACCGTCCGAGGGGGCTACAACTGACTCTTCTGTTGCGACGTCCCCCTAAGGCCCTTCTGCTAGCCTGCTAGCCCCGGTCCACTAGCTGTCTGAATCGCCGTGTCTCCAGCCCGCCTAGCTACTCACTAGACCCCATGATCACTCGACTACGCATGCCTCTCCCTAATGTCAACATGCCTTGTCCATTGCTGTTTTGGTTAGTGATCATTGTCTTTTTTCACTGTAGAGTCTCCAGCCCTGCTCAATATGCCTTAGCTAACCCTGTTGTTTCATCTCCCACACATGCGGTGACCTCACCTGGTTTAAATTATGTTTCTAGAGACAGTACCTCTCTCATCGTCACTCAATGCCTAGGTTTACCTCTACTGTATTCACATCCTACCATACCCTTGACTGTACATTATGCCTTGAATATATTCTTCCGTGCCCAGAAACCTGCTCGTTTTACGCTCTGTTCCAAACGCACTAGACGACCAGATCTTATAGCCTTTAGCCGTACCGTTATCCTACTCCTCCTCTGTTCCTCTGGAGATGTAGAGGTTAATCCAGGCCCTGCAGTGCCTAGCTCCACTCCCATTCCCCAGGCACTCTCATTTGTTGACTTCTGTAACCGTAAAAGCCTTGGTTTCATGCATGTTAACATTAGAAGCCTCCTCCCTAAGTTTGTTTTATTCACTGCTTTAGCGCACTCTGCCAACCCGGATGTCCTAGTTGTGTCTGAATCCTGGCTTAGAAAGGCCAACAAAAACCCTGACATTTCCATCCCTAACAATAATATTTTCCGACAAGATAAAACTGCCAAAGGGGGCGGAGTTGCAATCTACTGCAAAGATAGACTGCATAGTTCTGTCTTACTATCCAGGTCTGTGCCCAAACAATTTGAGCTTCTACTTTTAAAAATCCACCTTTCCTGAAACAAGTCTTTCACTGTTGCCGCTTGCTATAGACCACCTTCTGCCCCCAGCTGTGCCCTGGACACCATATGTGAAGTGATTGCCCCCCATCTATCATCAGAGCTCGTACTGTTAGGTGACTTAAACTGGGACATGCTTAACACCCTGGCCATCCTGCAATCTAAGCTAGATACCCTCAATCTCACACAAATTATCAATGAACCTACCAGGTACAACCCCAAATCCATAAACACGGGCACCTTCATAGATATATTAACCAACCTGCCCTCGAAATACACCTCTGCTGTCTTCAACCATATACTGTATACTACCGTTCAAAAGTTTGTGGTCACTTAGAAATGTCCTTGTTTTTGAAGGAAAAGCACATTTATTTGTACATTAAAATAACATCAAATTGATCAAAAATACAGTGTAGACATTGTTAATGTTGTAAATGACTATTGTAGCTATAAAAGGCATATTTCTTTAATAGAATATCTACATACGTGTACAGAGGCCCAGTATCAGCTACCATCACTCCTGTGTTCCAATGGCATGTTGTGTTAGCCAATCAAAGTTTATAAAAGGCTAATTGATCATTCGGAAACCCTTTTGCAATTATGTTAGCACAGCTGAAAACTGCTGTTCTGATTAAAGAAGCAATAAAACAACCATTCTTTAGACTAGTTGAGTATCTGGAGCGTCAGCATTTGTGGGTTCGATTACAGGCTCAAAATGACCAGAAATGAAGGCTATTCCATGCGAGAAACTGAAGATCTCGTACAATGCTGTGTACTACTTCCTTCACAGAACAGCGCAAACTGTCTCTAACCAGAATAGAAAGAGAAGAGGGAGGCCCCAGTGCACAACTCAGCAAAAGGACAAGTACATTAGAGTGTCTAGTTTGAGAAAAAGACGCCTCACAAGTCCTCAACTGGCAGCTTCATTAAGTAGTACTCAAAAACACCAGTCTCAACGTCAACAGTGAAGAGGCGACTCCGGGATGCTGGCCTTCTAGGCAGAGTTGCAAAGAAAAAGCCATATCTCAGACTGGCAAATAAAAATAAAAGATTAAGCTGTGCAAAAGAACACAGGCACGAATCTATGTTTGAGTTGTTCGGATCACAAAGAACAACATTCGTGAGATGCAGAAAATATGAAAAGATGCTGATGGAGTGCTTGACACCATCTGTCAAGCATGGTGGAGGCAATATGATTGTATGGGGGTGCTTTGGTGGTGGTAAAGTGGGAGATTTGTACAGGGTAAAAGTGATCTTGAAGAAGGAAGGCTATCACTCCATTTTGCAACGCCATACCATACCTTGTGGACGACGGTTAACTGGAGCCAATTTCTTCCTACAACAGGACAATGACCCAAAGCACAGCTCCAAACTACGCAATAACTATTTAGGGAAGAAGCAGTCTGCTGGCATTCTGTCTGTAATGGAGTGGCCAGCACAGTCACCGGATCTCAACCCTATTGAGCTGTTGTGGGAGCAGCTTAAACATATGGTGCGTAAGAAGTGCCCATTAAGCCAATCCAACTTGTGGGGGGTGCTTCAGGAAGCATGGGGTGAAATCTCTTCAGATTACCTCAACAAATTGACAACTAGAACGCCAAAGGTCTGCAAAGCTGTCATTGCTGCAAATGGAGGATTCTTTGACGAAAGCAAAGTTTGAAGGACACAATTATTATTTCAATAAAAAAATCTGTCTTGACTATATTTCCTATTCATTTTGCAACACATTGCATGTAAGTTTTCATGGAAAACAAGGACATTTCTAAGTGACCCCACATTTTTGAATGGTAGTGTGTGTGTATGTGTATATATGCGTGTGTGTGTGCGTGTGTGTTATATACACAGTGAGGGAAAAAAAGTATATATACACACACTTCCGGTCAAAAGTTTTAGAACACATACTCATTCAAGGGTTATTCTTTTTACTATTTTCTACATTGTATAATAATAGTGAAGACATCAAAACTATGAAATAACACATATGGAATCATGTAGTAACCAAAATAAATCATAAACAAATCAAAATATATTTTATATTTGAGATTATTCACATACACACACTTTGCTTTGATGACAGTTTTGCACACTATTGGCATTCTCTCAAACGTGTTAATGAGGTAGTCACCTGGAATGCATTACAATTACCAGGTGTGCCTTCTTAAAAGTTAATTTGTGGAATTTATTTCCTTCTTAATGCGTTTGAGCCAATCAATTGTGATGTGACAAGGCAGGGGGGTATACAGAAGATAGCCCTATTTGGTAAAACACCAAGTCCACATTATGGTAAGAACAGCTCAAATAAGCAAAGAGAAACGACAGTCCATCATTACTTTAAGACATGAAGGTCAGTCAATATGGAACATTTCAAGAACTTTGAAAGTTTCTTCAAGTGCAGTCGCAAGAACCATCATGCGCTATGACGAAACTGGCTCTCATGAGGACCGCCACAAGAATGGAAGACGCAGGGTTACCTCTGCTGCAGAGGATAATTTTATTAGAGTTACCAGCCTCAGAATTTGCAGCCCAAATAAATGCTTCACAGAGTTCAAGTAAGAGACATATCTCAACATCAACTGTTAAAAGGAGACTGTGTGAATCAGGCCTTCATGGTCGAATTGCTGCAAATAAACCACTACTAAAGGACACCAATAATAAGAAGTGACGTGCTTGGGCCAAGAAACACGAACAATGGACGCTTGACATTTGTCCTTTGTTCTGGAATCCAAATGGAATATTTTTGATTCCAAATGTTGTGTCCTTGTGAGAAGCGGTGTGAGTGAACGGATGATCTCTGCATGTGTATTTCCCACCGTAAAGCATGGAGGAGGAGGAGGATTGTTGGTGTGGGAATGCTTTGCTGGTGACACTGTCTGTGATTTATTTTGAATTCTAGGCACACTTAACCAGATTGGCTACCACAGCATTCTGCAGTGATACGCCATCCCATCTGGTTTGGGTGTAGTGGGACTATGATTTGTTTTTCAACAGGACAATGACCAAACACACCTCCAGGCTGTGTAAGGGCTATTTTACCAAGAAGGAGAGTGATGGAGTGCTGCATCAGATGACCTGGCCTCCACAATCCCCTGACCTCAACCCAATTGAGATGGTTTGGAATGAGTCGGACTGCAGAATGAAGGAAAAGCAGCCAACAAGTGCTCAGCATATGTGGGAACTCCTTCAAGACTGTTGGAAAAGCATTCCAGGTGAAGCTGGTTGAGAGAATGTCAAGAGTGTGCAAAGCTGTCATCAAGTAAAACGGTGGCTATTTGAAGAATCTCAAATATAAAATAGTTTGATTTGTTTAACACTTTCTTTTGTTACTACATGATTCCATGTGTTATTTCATAGTTTTGATGTCTTCACCATTATTCTACAATGTAGAAAACAGTAAAAAATTAAGAAAAACCCTGGAATTAGGGTTTGTGTCCAAAATGTTTGACTGGTACTGTACAGTATATACAGTGCCTTCGGAAAGTATTCAGACTCCTTGACATTTTTTCTAGTTTGTTACCTTATAGCCTTATTCTAAAATGTATTAAATTGTTTTTTTCCCCTCATCAATCTACACATAATACCCCATAATGATGTATTACCAACAAAACAAAAAAAACTGAAATATCACATTTACATAAGTATTCAGACCCTTTACTCAGAACTTTGTTGAAGCACCTTTGGAAGCGATTATAGCATCAAGTCTTCTTGGTTATGATGCTACAAGCTTGGCACACCTGTATTTTTGGAGTTTCTCCCATTCTTCTCTGCAGATCCTCTCAAGCTCTGTCAGTTTGGATGGGGAGCATTGCTGCAGAGCTATTTTCAGGTCTCTCCAGACATGCTCGATCGGGTTCAAGTCCGGGATTTGGCTGTTTCTCATGGTCGGGGAGTAATTAGGTGCCTTTCGGCAAACTCCAAGTGGGCTGTCATGTGCCTTTTACTGAGGAGTGGCTTCCGTCTGGCCACTCTACCATAAAGGCCTGATTGGTGGAGTGCTGCAGAGATGGTTGTCCTTCTGGAAGGTTTTCCACCTCCACAGAGGATCTCTGGAGCTCTGTCAAAGTGACCATCGGGTTCTTGGTCACCTCCCTGACCAAGGCCCTTCTGCCCCGATTACTCAGTTTTGCCGGGCGGCCAGCTTTAGGAAGAGTCTAGGTGGTTCAACATTTCTTCCATAAACAGCCAATTGAGTAGGTGGCGGGCAATACACTAATAGGTTGTAGCCTGCCATTAATAAGCCTTGAAGAAGAAGAAGCACAAGAGAAAAGAATTAGTGTCAAAAGCAGTAGTTTTCTCATGCTAATGCTAGTAATGTTAGCTTGCTTGTGTTGTAGTAGTGTGACTGTAGTAGGATGGCCCTTGTTCGTTGACTGAGGAAAACTTATCTACAGTGCCGTTAAAGACTATTTTGAAATGCATATCATAGGGAGACACAACAACAAACAGGAGCATGGTGAAACTACTGACAATTTTGTCACAGCTGTTCACAAGCTACGTTGTCAGTTTGGTGCACTCAGGGAAGAGCTGATCTGAGTTACAGTTGGATTCCCAGCTTACTTTGTCCAAAGCTGTAAACCAGGTTAGGCAGTGAGACAGTAAAAAGACAGCAGACGATGCTGCGCCGCAGCAACTCCTTGCAGAGCAAAGAGAGTGAGGAAATAAATGTGTTTTCATACCGTGCTAAAATAATGGAGGGGAACACAGATCAGAGACAGACGTGGAGAAAACAATCACAGACAGTGCCAATAGCTAGTTCAAGTGTTTGACGCAAATGTGTGAAATCCCCTTTCCAAAGCTGGAAAGATTGCCCAGCAAAGGATGTGGAATAAGAATGCAGGAATTGTCACAGGAGAGGACACTTTTCAGCTCTGTCAATCAGCTGTCTGGAACGAATTGCAAAAATCACTGAAGCTGGAGACTCATATCTCCCTCACTAACTTTAAGCACCAGTTGTCAGAGCAGCTCACAGATCACTGCACCTGTACATAGCCCATCTGTAAATAGCCCATCCAACTACCTCATCCCCATACTGTTATTTATTTATTTTTGCTCCTTTGCACCGCAATATCTCTACTTACACATTAATCTTCTGCACATCTATCACTCCAGTGTTTAATTGCTAATTGTAATTATTTTGCCACTGTGGCCTATCTATTGCGTTACCTCCCTTATCTTACCTCATTTGCACACAGACTTTTTTCTATTGTGTTATTGACTGTATGTTTGTTTATTCCATGTGTAACTCTGTGTTGTTGTTTGTGTCACACTGCTTTGCTTTATCTTGGCCAGGTCGCAGTTGTAAATGAGAACTTGTTCTCAACTAGCCTACCTGGTTAAATAAAGGTGAAATACATTTTAAAAATCAAAGCAAATGCATGAGGTCTGAGGAGTAACAGGAGCTACAGTAGGACAGCATCTTTCTGGGAGAAGGAAGGGACTCAGGCATTTAAACTCAAAGGGGAGGTTGTGTCATTTAAACTAGACACAGGGGAAGCAGTGACAGCAATCCCAACTAAGCTGTATAGATATAATAGAGATGGCCCTTTGCAAACAAAAAACTGTATAGGCCCATTATTAATAAGATATTACCAGTGATAGGGCTGTTGGTGAGTAAACTGGAAAGGAAAGACAAAAGTGCCATCCAGCCTGTCTTCGTCATTGACTCTCTGGCCAAAGTAAAGGAAGAGTTGGGGAGGATGGAAGAAATTGGGAATGTGCCTAAAATAGAGAGTCCCACTAACTGGTGTGCAGGGATGGTGGTTGTCCCAAAAGCCAATGGAGACATAAGGATCTGTGTGGACATGACTAAGTTGAAGGAGGCACATCAGAGAGAGACACATATTACCATCAGTGGAGCAGTCACTGGCTCAGTTGTCTTCACAATGCTGGATGCCTGCTCAGGTTTCTGGCAGATATCCCTGTCACCAGAGAGTAGGGCGCTCACAACGTTTATAACACAGTTTGGCCGGTACTGTTTTAACGTTTTGCCATTTGGTATCGATTCCGGTCCTGAGCATGTCCCAGCTGTTGGATGGGCTGAGTGGCGTCATAGTCCACGAGGACGACCTGCTCATGTGTGTGGACGGGACAGAGCAGAACATGATGTAAGGCTCACGGAAGTTCTGACCAGACTCCAGGAGACTGGCCTGACACTCAATGAAAAATGCACCTTTGCACAGTCAGAGGTCTTGTTCTTGGGACACAAATTCGCAAGTGCAGCTGGAATAGAGCCAGACCCAGAGAAGATCAGTGCCATCACAGATATGCCCGTCCACCAGAATGTGGCTGAAGTCAGGACCTTCTTAGGCATAGGCACATATGTGGGTAAGTTCCTCCCACAGTTTTCAGATACAACCAAACCGCCGAGAGACTTACTAGCCAAAGAGAATGACCGTCATGGGGTCACATGCAACAGGTGGCATTTGACAAAATCAAAGGAGACCTGGCCTCACAGATAGTGCTGCCCCAGTACCGTCCCCACGCTAAGACAAAGGTATCAGCAGATGCATCATCCTTCGGGCTAGGGGCGGTCCTCACCCAGATGCAGGACAACATAGAGTGGCGTCCAATAGCATACATCTCACAAAGCTTATTCGACACAGAGTGAAGGTAGGCACAAGTGGAGAAGGGGGTGTTGGCTATCACATGGGCATGTGAAAGGCTCAGCCAATACCTTATTGGCCTGCAGTTTACAGCAGAGACTGACCACAAACCACTGTTGGCTCTGTTAGGGACAAAAGCACTGGACAATTTCCCTCCCAGTGTTCTGCCCTGACCTCAATCCCATAGAAAATGTGTGGGCAGAACTGAAAAATCGTGTGCGAGCAAGGAGGCCTAACAAACTTGACTCAGTTACACCAGCTCTGTGAGGAGGAATGGGCCAAAATTCACCCAACTTATTGTGGGAAGCTGGTGGAAGGCTACCTGAAACGTTGACCCAAGTTAAACAATTTGAAGGCAATGCTTCTGACCCACTGGGAATGTGATGAAAGAAATAAAAGCTGAAATGAATCATTATCTCTACTATTATTCTGACATTTCACATTCTTAAATAAAGTGGTGATCCTAACTGACCTAAGACAGGGAATTTTTACTAGGATTAAATGTCAGGAATTGTGAAAAAACTGAGTTTAAATGTATTTGGCTAAGGTGTATGCAAACTTCCGACTTCAACTGTATATATGACATGCACAGACTAGGCTAGTAAACATGCTGAAGCTAGAACCTCGTTTGTCGTGCCTCCTTATTTTAGATGATGCTACAGTGACAATGTTAGCTAGCTTGTCTAGCAGTAGTGTGACAATGGTGATGGTGGCTGCAGGACCTGTTATCATCTTCAAGGTGGATGTTGTTTCTAATTTGTTAGCTTCACCATTTTCAAGATTTACTTTCAAACTTTGTTTACAAATTATCATTTGGTGAGTGGCTTTGTTGCCGCTTGCTTGCTATTAGCTATCTCTTAAAAAGGAATGACTGTGAAACATTATTGCATTTAAACTTTAGATCACCTGTTAGCATGATGAATATGAAAAAATATATTTGCAATGGCAAGTAATAGCTGATTTGTTAATTTCATTTTGGACATCAAATGGTTGTGCTTTTGTATTGTTCTGATTTCTTGGGGCCTACTACAGGGAATGGGATGCTTATTCTTTAACGTTATTTGATGCTGTATGTGACTGCTGTCTCCTGTCTATGTGTTTGACCAAAATTGGCTGTCCTTCAGCGCCATAGAGTGCACAGGTATTACGGTCATGTCCTTTCTGCAACATGTGCCTGTCACCTTTGATATGAACTGTTTTTGTTGCTTCTGGTGAAAGTGTGATAGTGGTGTGGCTACCAGAGGTTGTGTAAACAGTGCATTATTTTATGCTATGTGTTATGTTGTGTCCATGCTGGTTCTGTCAGTGTTTGCGGCAGCCCGACACGGGGCCAGGCCTGTTTGATTCATTCATAATGTCATCAAAAAGCATTGCTCCTACTTTACTACAACTAGAATGTTCTGACTACGGAATATATAATGTCGGGCGCATTTAGTGCCCTCATCCTCCACATACAACACTCGTTCTGCCAGTCACATTCTGTTAAAGGTCCCCAAAGCACACACATCCCTGGGTCGCCCCTCTTTTCAGTTCGCTGCAGCTAGCGACTGGAACGAGCTGCAACAAACACTCAAACTGGACAGTTTTATCCCAATCTATTTATTCAAAGACTCAATCATGGACACTCTTACTGACAGTTGTGGCTGCTTTGCATAATGTATTGCTGTCTCTTGTCCTTTGTGCTGTTGTCTGTGCCCAATAACGTTTGTACCATGTTTTGTGCTGCTACCATGTTGTGCTGCTGCCATGTTGTGTTACTAACAGGCTGAGCTGTCATGTGTTGCTGCCATGCTATGTTGTTGTCTTAGGTCTCTCTTTATGTAGGGTTGTGTTGTCTCTCTTGTTGTGATGTGTGTTTTGTTCTATATTTTATTTATTTATCATTTTATTTTTTAACCCCATCCCCACAGGAGGCCTTTTGCCTTTTGGTAGGCCTTCAATGTAAATAAGAATTTGCCAACCTGACTTTATTATCCGCTGTGCCAAAATAAGTCATTACGAGTTCAGAATAAATCATTATATTTCTCAAAGCACCCAATCCGTTCCCACAGGTCCCTACTACTGACCACTGTCCATTCAGGATGGGAGGTGATGACCCTCCCACCCGAACCCTAGCTCTGACTCACTCAGACACAGACAAACCAACCAACAGCTCAGTGAACGCCAGGGTAGGCTGACCAGGGGCCATTGTGGCCCCATTGTGAGGGTCTCTAGAGAGGCCCAGGAGAGGCCCAGGCTTTGTCTGACCCACCTTCCGTGATAGATGCTGACGTGACCCCTGGCCTGCAGTGGCTTGGTGGAGAAGCTGCTGCAATTAGTCTTGAATTAGTCACCTGATGATGACATCCCCCTTTCAGACCAAGCTCCTCCCACACCCAGCTCTACCGGAACCTTAAAGTGGAATGGATAGATGATGGTTCCAACCCAGCTCTACCGGGACATTACAGTGGAATGGAAATGGATAGATGATGGTTCCAACCCAGCTCTACCGGAACCTTAAAGGGTGGAATGGATAGATGATGGTTCCAACCCAGCTCTACCGGAACCTTAAAGTGGAATGGAAATGGATAGATGGTTCCAACCCAGCTCTACCGGAACCTTAAAGTGGAATGGAAATGGATAGATGATGGTTCCAACCCAGCTCTACCGGAACCTTAAAGTGGAATGGAAATGGATAGATGATGGTTCCAACCCAGCTCTAGCAGAACCTTACAGTGGAATGGATAGATGATGGTTCCAACCCAGCTCTAGCAGAACCTTACAGTGGAATGGATAGATGATGGTTCCAACCCAGCTCTAGCAGAACCTTACAGTGGAATGGATAGATTATGGTTCCAACCCAGTTCTACCGGAACCTTACGGTGGAATGGATAGATGAATTTCCAACCCAGCTCTACCGGAACCTTACAGTGGAATGGATAGATTATGGTTCCAACCCAGTTCTACCGGAACCTTACGGTGGAATGGATAGATGAATTTCCAACCCAGCTCTACCGGAGCCTTACAGTGGAATGGATAGATGATTTTTCCAACCAATTGCAGATGCAGGCATCTTGGTTGAAAATAGCAGAGGTCTATTTGGAGGGCAAGTTGGTTAGGATGAGGGTGCCTGTGTTTACGGATTTGAGGGTGCCTGTGTTTACGGATTTGGGGTTGTACATGGTAGGTTCATTGATAATTTGCGTGAGATTGAGGGCATCAAGCTTAGAATGTAGGATGGTTGTTGTGTTAAGCATGTCCCAGTTTAGGCCACCTAGCAGCACGAGCTCTGAAGATGGATGGGGGGCAATCAATTCACATATGGTGTCTAGGGCACAGCTGGGGGCAGAGGGTGGTCTGGATAGATGATGGTTCCAACCCAGTTCTACTGGAACCTTACAGTGGAATGGATAGATGACGGTTCCAACCCAGCTCTACCAGAGCCTTACAGTGGAATGGATAGATTATGGTTCCAACCCAGTTCTACTGGAGCCTTACAGTGGAATGGATAGATTATGGTTCCAACCCAGCTCTACCGGAACCTTACAGTGGAATGGATAGATGACGGTTCCAACCCAGCTCTACCAGAGCCTTACAGTGGAATGGATAGATGGTTCCAAGAGCAGGTAATGATGATCTCAGAAGAATCCAGTTGTTAAACATAGTAAAGTAGTGTGACCTAAAAGTATTAGAACATTTTTTAACTTTGTTTGGGGGAAATGTTTTTTTTTGGGGGGGGGTTTTGGTCAATCATCTTTGCTTTTAGCTCCTCCCCTCTCTCCTTTCCTCTCATCTCTCCCCTTCTCTCCTCTCCGCTTCCATCCTCTCCTGCCCACTAACTGCGGTAGGATCAGGAAACCACAGAGAAGTCCTCCAATCCTACGTGGTCTCCTGTCCTGCAAAGAACTGTCATCACATTTCCCTGTATACCTATATTCCCCAAGCTATTAAAGGCTGCTCACAGTGTGTTTTAAGGAATGATAGCACCTCTTCCTGCACCTGTCATCGGGGTGACATGGAGTGGGCAGGCAGATAGAGAGAGCAGGAGAGAGGGAGATGAGAGGGTTAGGAGGAGAAAGATAGATTTTTAGTTGTTTTTTGTTTCTGCTCACTTTTGTTTATTGTTTATTTTACTTTTCTTTATTGTTTATTTCACTTGCTTTGGCAATGAAAACATATGTTTCCCATGCCAATAAACCCCTTTGAATTGAGTTGAGCCCGACAGAGCTGTGAAGTGGTGGAGGTACCAGAGAGCTACTGTGGGAATTCTGCAGTGTTCCTGCTGCTGTAACTACCTCTCTCCTCACTTATCTCCCCTCTTTCTTTCTTTCTTTCTTTCTTTCTTTCTTTCTTTCTTTCTTTCTTTCTTTCTTTCTTTCTTTCTTTCTTTCTTTCTTTCTTTCTTTCTTTCTTTCTTTCTTTCTTTCTTTCTTTCTTTCTTTCTTTCTTTCTTTCTTTCTTTCTTTCTTTCTTTCTTTCTTTCTGTCTCTGTCTCTGTCTCTGTCTCTGTCTCTCTCTCTCTCTTTCCACCACTATCAGGGGACGGCTCAGAAAAGAAACACTGCTAACTGCTCCTTTCCTCATACTTACTCTCGACAGAGGAGAGGAAAGAGGAGACATCCGTCTACAGACACATTGAGGAAACTGGGTAAAGGAGGCGGAAGAGGTGGATAGAGGTGGCAATCCTTGGGTCGTTCCACAAAATGAATGCATTTTGCTTCCCTTTAATCTTTTTGTAGAACTTGTGCACCAATATAGAATTTTAAAAGCCGTTTATCAAATCAAATTGTACTTGTAACATGGGTCGAATACAACTACTGTAGGCTTTACTGTGAAATGCTTGCTTACGAGCCCTTCCCAACAAAGCAGAGTAGTAATACAAGGAATTAAATAAAATACACAAGAATGAAGCTATATAGAAGGAGTACAAGTACTAGATCAATGTGGAGCTATATACAGGGAGTACCAGTACTAGATCATTGTGGAGCTATAGACAGGGTGTACCAGTATCAGAACAATGTGGAGCTATATACAGGAAGTACCAGTATTAGATCAATGTGGAGCTGTATACAGGGAGTACCAGTACCAGATCAATGTGGAGCTACATACAGGAAGTACCAGTATCAGATCAATGTGGAGCTATATACAGGGACGACCAGTACCATATCAATGTGGAGCAATACACAGGAAGTACCAGTACAAGATCAATGTGGAGCTATATACAAGGAGAACCGTTATAAGATCAATGTAGAGCTATGTATAGTTAGTACCAGTACTACTGTAGAACAATGTGGAGCTATATATAGGGAGTACCAATATCAGATCAATGTGGAGCTATATACAGGGAATACCAGTACCAGATCAATGTGGAGCTATATACAGGGAGTACCAATATCAGATCAATGTGGAGCTATATACAGGGAGTACCAGTACCAGATCAATGTGGAGCTATATACAGGGAGTACCAGTACCAGATCAATGTGGAGCTTTTTACAGGGAGTACCAGTACCAGATCAATGTGGAGCTATATAAAGAGAGTGCCAATACCAGATTAATGTGGAGCTATATACAGGGAGTGCCAGTACCAGATCAATGTGGAGCTATATACAGGGAGTACCAGTACCAGATCAATGTGGAGCTATATACAGGGTGTACCAGTATCAGATCAATGTGGAGCTATATACAGGGAGTACCAGTACCAGATGGATGTGGAGCTATATACAGGGAGTACCAGTATCAGATCAACGTGGAGCTATATACAGGGACGACCAGTACCAGATCAATGTGGAGCTATATACAGGAGGTACCAGTACAAGATCGATGTGGAGCTATATACAAGGAGAACCGTCATGAGATCAATGTAGAGCTATGTATAGTTAGTACCAGTACTACTGTAGAACAATGTGGAACTATATACAGGGAGTACCAGAATCAGATCAATGTGGAGCTATATACAGGGAGTACCAGTACCAGATCAATGTGGAGCTATATACAGGGAGTGCCAGTACCAGATCAATGTGGAGCTATATACAGGGTGTACCAGTATCAGATCAATGTGGAGCTATATACTTCCTGCATGGAATCTTCTCAGGTTTTGGCCTGCCAAATGAGTTCTGTTATACTCACAGACACCATTCAAACAGTTTTAGAAACTTTGGAGTGTTTTCTATCCAAAGCTAATAATTATATGCATATTCTAGTTTCTGGGCAGGAGTAATAATCAGATTAAATCGGGTACGTTTTTTATCCGGCTGTGAAAATACTGCCCCCTAGCCATAACAGGTTAAAATCTGACACCGCGATTGCATAAATGAGTTCTGTATCTATAATTCTTAAAATAATTGTTATGTTTTTTGTCAACGTTTATCGTGAGTAATTTAGTAAATTCACCGGAAGTTTGCGGTGGGTATGCTAGTTCTGAACATCACATGCTAATGTAAAAAGCTGTTTTTTGATAGAAATATGAACTTGATTGAACAAAACATGTATGTATTGTATAACATAATGTCCTAGGAGTGTCATCTGATGAAGATCATCAAAGGTTAGTTCTGCATTTAGCTGTGGTTTTGGTTTTTGTGACATATATGCTTGCTTTGAAAATGGCTGTGTGATTATTTTTGGGAGGGTACTCTCCTGACATAATCTAATATTTTGCTTTCGTTGTAAAGCCTTTTTGAAATCGGACAATGTGGTTAGATAAAGGAGAGTCTTGTCTTTAAAATGGTGTAAAATTGTCATATGTTTGAGAAATTGAAGTTTTAGCATTTTTGAGGAATTTGTAATTCGCGCCATGCTATACCATTGGATATTGGTGAGGTGTTCCGCTAGCGGAACGTCTGTCCCTAATTAAGCACATTTTTATTCCTGGACTTATTTAGGGGTTGAGTACTGAAGACATTTCAGCTTTTCCTTTTTATGAATTTAGCAATTTGTAAACGTTTCTCAAAACATACATCCACTTTGACATTATGTGTAGGCCAATGACCAAAAATCTCAGTTTAATAAATTGTTAATTCAGGCTGAAACACAACAAAATGTGGAAAAAGTCAAAAGGTGTGAATACTTTCTGAAGGCTTCGTTGGGTTAAGGAATTAGAGCAGGCTCTACCTCTACAAGTCTTCATATTGTTAAGGAGTGGGGGCTGTACCGACATATTGCTTTGTTGAGGAGTGGGAAGTAGAGGCGTGGGGGCTGTACCGACATATTGCTTTGTTGAGGAGTGGGAAGTAGAGGAGTGGGGGCTGAACCGACATATTGCTTTGTTGGGGAGTGGGAAGTAGAGGAGTGGGGGCTGTACCGACATATTGCTTTGTTGAGGAGTGGGAAGTAGAGGAGTGGGGGCTGTCCTGTTGTTCTAAGGTTGATGGTGATTCCCCGTCGGCTGCATCCATACCCATCAGGGATCAGGAAGGATCAGAGGCTGACATGACAGATTGCCCTGGTGGCATAGGGAGCGTGGGGCTATGTGCTCTCTCTTGACCTTCTATTGGAAAAGCCTCCAGCAACGTCACACGCCCTGCTGTCCTAGGGACTGGACCACAGACCACACATACCAGCATAGAATACAGAACACCAAATGAGATGATAACACCACATTAATGATATACCTTTATTTGACTGTTTTATCTTCAAATCAAATATTATCACTGATGATACCACCCTTATATACACTGAGTGTACAAAACAATACGAACACCTGCTGATGATGCCAACACTATATACACTGAGTGTACAAAACAATATGAACACCTGGTGATGATGCCAACACTATATACACTGAATGTACAAAACAATATGAACACCTGCTGATGATGCCAACACTATATACACTGAGTGTACAAAGAATTATGAACACCATGACATACACTGACCAGATGAATCCAGGTGAAAGCTAATGACCTTATTGAGGTCACTTGTTAAATCCATTTAATCAGTGTTGATGAAGGGGAGGAAACCGGTTAAAGAAGGATTTTTCAGCCTTGAGACAATTGAGACATGGATTGGATCTGACTGTGTGCCATTCAGAGGGTGAATGGGCAAGACAAAATATTTAAGTGCCTGTGAATGGGGTATGGTAGTAGCTGCCAGGCACACCGGTTTGAGTAAATCAAGAACTGCAACGTTGCTGGGTTTGACATTCTCAACAGTTTCCTGTGTGTATCAAGAATGGTCCACCACACAAAGGACACCCAGCCAACTTGGCACAACTGTGGGAAGCATTGAAGTCAACATAGGCCTGCATTCCTGTGGAACGCTTCCGACACCTTGTAGTCCATGCCCCAACAAATTCAAGCTGTTCTGAGGGCAAAAGGGGTGATGCAACTCAATACAAGGAAGGTGTTCCTAAAGTTTGGTATACTCAGTGTATATTTCACAGATACAAAAACTAATCTAGTTGTAAAGAGATCCATCCATGTCTAGTGGCATGTGAATGTTCCTTGAGATTGAAGCTCAATTTCCTTCTTTTTTTTGGAGATCTGTGGTCAGCAGCAGGGTATTGATACCCAGGTCTGTCCTCAGCTGTGGTCAGCAGCAGGGTATTGATACCCAGGCCTGTCCTCAGCTGTGGTCAGCAGCAGAGTATTGATACCCAGGCTGCCAACAGGTCAGGGGGATGGTAGTGGTGATTTATTGAGATAGGCCCTATGGTCCCACACTCACTGAACTTCACCCTCACAGCAACAGTGTGGTGTGTTTACCCTGTCCACTGCTAGCATTCACCTTGATCTTTACTCCTGTTCTCTTCCTTTCCTCTCCTCTCTTCTCACCATGTTCCCAGTGACGACTCATACCCCTGAGCCACTCCTCAGCTGACACAGACTGTTCTCCACTTCCCAGTGAAGACTCATACCCCTGAGCCACTCCTCAGCTGACACAGACTGTTCTACACTTCCCAGTGAAGACTCATACCCCTGAGCCACTCCTCAGCTGACACAGACTGTTCTCCACTTCCCAGTGAAGACTCATACCCCTGAGCCACTCCTCAGCTGACACAGACTGTTCTCCACTTCCCAGTGAAGACTCATACCCCTGAGCCACTCCTCAGCTGACACAAACTGTTCTCTACTTCCCAGTGAAGACTCATACCCCTGAGCCACTCCTCAGCTGACACAGACTGTTCTCCACTTCCCAGTGAAGACTCATACCCCTGAGCCACTCCTCAGCTGACACAGACTGTTCTCCACTTCCCAGTGAAGACTCATACCCCTGAGCCACTCCTCAGCTGACACAAACTGTTCTCTACTTCCCTCTCCTCCCTTATACAGTCAGTGAACTTTATAAGGGATGGAGATGCAAGAATATTCCACATTGTACTTTTCAGTATTGAAAAGCCTGAATTGGAGTCTTCTATGTCAGAAGCCCTAACAAGGAGGACTGTTCTCCCAGGCAGAGGGAACAGATTTCTTGTCTTTCTTCTTGGCTTTTTTAATATGCAAATTAAATGGTATATTGATTAGACATTTGTCTTCCAAGCTGTTGAGGGTCTGTGGGCGCTCGGAGAGGCCTGCTGGGGGAACACATGGAGACCAGAGGGGCAGGAGTTGGAGAGAGATGAGAGAGAGGCCCCCTGTCCCACAGGTCATTGATTGGATCTGTGTCTGTTGAAGAGCACAGGGATGAAATCAGTGCAGATGTGCACACAGACGCACACATGCCAGATGCCAAATTCAGACACACGGAAACACACACACACATACACACATACACACACACACATATACACACCAAGCCTGCACCTGTTGAACAGCAGGAAACAAGGCTAGGAGTATTGATCAGTAAACGAATGCAGTAAGAGACCTTGTGAGGAATAACATGAGGACAAAGTAGGACAAAGTTATTGGTTATATTGGGAGGATGAATGCATCAACAATGCAGGTATACATTAAACAGATGTATGCATAAACAATACATGTATACATTATACAGACATATGCATCAACAATACATGTATAGATTATACAGATGTATGTATAAACAATATATGTGTAGATTATACAGAGGTTTGCATAAGCAGTACACGTATACCTTATACAGATGTATGCATAAACAATACATGTATACATTATACAGAGGTATGCATCAACAATACATGTACACATTATACAGATGTCCTGCCTGTTTGGCCCTGTCCGGGGGTATCATCGAATGGGGCCACAGTGTCTCCTGACCCCTCCTGTCTCAGCCTCCAGTATTTATGCTGCAGTAGTTTATGTGTCAGGGGGCTAGGGTCAGTCTGTTATATCTGGAGTATTTCTCTTGTCTTATCCGGTGTCCTGTCTGAATTTAAGTATGCTCTCTCTAATTCTCTCTTTCTCTCTTTCTTTCTTTCTCTCTCTCGGAGGACCTGAGCGCTAGGACCATGCCTCAGGACTACCTGGCATGATGACTCCTTGTTGTGTCCAGTCCACATGGCTGTGCTGCTGCTCCAGGTTCAACTGTTCTGCCTGCGGCTATCGAACCCTGACCTGTTCACTGTGATTACTATTATTTGACCATGCTGGTCATCTATAAACATTTGAGCATCTTGGCCATGTTCTGTAATAATCTCCACCCAGCACAGCCAGAAGAGGACTGGCCACCCCTCATAGCCTGGTTCCTCTCTAGGTTTCTTCCTAGGTTTTGTCCTTTCTAAGGAGTTTCTCCTAGCCACCGTGCTTCTACACCTGCATTGCTTGCTGTTTGGGGTTTTAGGCTGGGTTTCTGTACAGCACTTTGATATATCAGCTGATGTGACGGCCAGCCGCCCAACAACCTGCCCGCTTGACCCTATCCCCTCCACTCTTCTCCAGACCATTTCCGGAGACCTTCTCCCCTACCTCACATCGCTCAACTCATCCTTGACCGCTGGCTACGTCCCTTCCGTCTTCAAGAGAGCGAGAGTTGCACCCCTTCTCAAAAAACCTACACTCGATCCCTAAGATGTCAACAACTACAGACCAGTATCCCTTCTTTCTTTTCTCTCCAAAACTCTTGAGCGTGCCGTTCTTGGCCAGCTCTCTTGCTATCTCTCTGAGAATGACCTTCTTGATCCAAATCAGTCAGGTTTCAAGACTGGGCATTCAACTGAGACCACTCTTCACTTGGCTCTGTCATATCCTCACATGGTTTCTCCTATCATTGCTACGCAGACGACACACAATTAATCTTCTCCTTTCCCCCTTCTGATAACCAGGTGGCGAATCGCATCTCTGCATGTCTGGCAGACATATCAGTGTGGATGACGGATCACCACCTCAAGCTGAACCTCGGCAAGACGGAGCTGCCCGTTCCATGATCTCGCCATCACGGTTGACAACTCCATTGTGTCCTCCTCCCAGAGTGCTAAGAGCCTTGGCGTGACCCTGGACAACACCATGTCATTCTCAGCTAACATCAAGGAGGTGACCCGATCCTGTAGGTTCATGCTCTACAACATTCGCAGAGTACAACCCTGCCTTACACAGGAAGCGGCGCAGGTCCTAATCCGGGCACTTGTCATCTCCCGTCTGGATTACTGCAACTCGCTGCTGGCGGGGCTCCCTGCCTGTGCCATTAAACCCTTACAACTCATCCAGAACGCTGCAGCCGGTCTGGTGTTCAACCTTCCCAAGTTCTCGTACGTCACCCCGCTCCTCCGCACACTACACTGGCTTCCAGTTGAAGCTCGCATCTGCTACAAGACCATGGTGCTTGCCTACGGAGCTGTGAGTGGAAAGGCACCTCCGTAGCTTCAGGCTCTGATCAGTCCCTACACCCAAAGAAGGGCACTGCGTTCATCCACCTCTGGCCTGCTCGCCTCCCTACCTCTGTGGAAGCACAGTTCCCGCTCAGCCCAGTCAAAACTGTTCGCTGCTCTGGCACCCCAATGGTGGAAGAAGCTCCCTCACGACGCCAGGACAGCAGAGTCAATCACCACCTTCCAGAGACACCTGAAACCCCACCTCTTTAAGGAATACCTGGGATAGGATAAAGTAATCCTTCTAACCCTCCCCCCCAAAAAAAATATATAGATGTACTATTGTAAAGTGGTTGTTCCACTGGATATCATAAGGTGAATACACCAATTTGTAAGTTGCTCTGGATAAGAGTGTCTGCTAAATGACGTAAATGTAAATGTAAGAAGGGCTTTATAAATACATTTGATTTGATTTTGATTTGATTTATGATTCAACAATACATGTATACATTATACAGATGTATGCATCAGCAATGCATGTTTAGATTATACAGAGGTATGAATTAACAATACATGTATACATTATGCAGATGTATGCATGAACAATACATGTATACATTATACAGAGGTATGCATCAACAATACATGTATAGATTATACAGAGGTATCCATCAACGATATGTTTACATTATACAGATGTATGCATAAACAATACATGTATAGATTATACAGAGGTATGCATCAACGATATGTTTACATTATACAGATGTATGCATCAACAATACATGTATACATTATACATCTGTGTGCATCAGCAATACATGTTTAGATTATACAGAGGTATGCATTAACAATACATGTACACATTATGCAGATCTATGCTTAAACAATACATGTATACATTATACAGAGGGATGCATCAACAATACATGTATAGATTTTAGAGGTATGCAGCAAAAATATGTTTACATTATACAGATGTATGCATAAACCATACATGTATATATTATACAGAGGGATGTATCCACAATACATGTATAGATTATACAGAGTTATGCATCAACAATACATGCATAGATTATACAGATGTATGCATCAACAATACAGGTATATATTATTCAGATGTATGGATCAACAATACAGGTATACAGCTGAAGTCGGAAGTTTACATACACTTAGGTTGGAGACATTAAAACTCATTTTTCAACCATTGCACAAATTTCTTGTTAACAAACTATAGTTTTGGCAAGTCGGTTAGGACATCTACATTTTGCATGAAATAAGTAATTTATCCAACAATTGTTTACAGACAGATTATTTCACTTATAATTTACTGTACCACAATTCCAGTGGGTCAGAAGTTTACATACACGAAGTTGACTGTGCCTTTACACAGCTTGGAAAATTCCAGAATACTATGTCATGGCTTTAGAAGCTTCTGATAGGCTAATTGACATCATTTGAGTCAATTGGAGATGTACCTGTGGATGTATTTCAAGGCCTACCTTCAAACTCAGTGCCTCTTTGCTTGAAATCATGAGAAAATCAAAAGAAATCAGCCAAGACCTCAGAAAAATAATTATAGACTTCCTCAAGTCTGGTTCATCCTTGGATTAATTTCCTAATGCCTGAAGGTACCACGTTCATCTGTACTATAAATAGTACGCAAGTATAAACACCATGGGACCACGCAGCTGTCATACCGCTCAGGAAGAAGATGCGTTCTGTCTCCTAGAGATGAACGCACTTTGGTGCGAAAAGTGCAAATCAATTCCAGAACAACAGCAAAGGACCTTATGAAGATGCTGGAGGAAACAGGTATCTACATCCACAGTAAAACGAGTCCTATATCAACATAACTTGAAAGGCCACTCAGCAAGGAAGATGCCACTGCTCCAAAACCACCATAAAAAAGCCAGACTACGGTTTGCAACTGCACATGGGGACAAAGATCGTACTTTTTTGAGAAATGTCCTCAAGTCTGATGAAACAAAAATAGAACTGTTTGGCCATAATGACCATCATTGTGTTTGGAGGAAAAAGGGGGACGCTTGCAAGCCGAAGAACACCATCCCAACCGTGAAGCACGGGGGTGGCAGCATCATGTTGTGTGGGTGCTTTGCTGCAGGAGGGACTGGTGCACTTCACAAAATAGATGGCATCACGTGGAAGGAAAATTATGTGGATATATTGAAGCAACATCTCAAGACATCACTCAGAAAGTTAAACCTTGGTCGCAAATGGGTCTTCCAAATGGACAATGACACCAAGTATACTTCCACAGTTGTGGCAAAACGGCTTAAAGACAACAAAGTCAAGGTATTGTAGTGATCGTCACAAAGCCCTGACCTCAATCCTATAGAAAATTTGTGTTCAGAACTGAAAAAGCGTGTGCGAGCAAGGAGGCCTACAAACCTGACTCAGTTACACCACCTCTGTCAGGAGGAATGGGCCAAAATTCACCCAACTTATTGTGGGAAGCTTGTGGAAGGCTACCCAAAATGTTTGACCCAAGTTAAACAATTTGAAGGCAATGTTACCAAATACTAATTGAGAGTATGTAAACGTCTGACCCACTGGGAATGTGATGAAAGAAATAAAAGCTGAAATAAATCATTCTCTCTACTATTATTCTGACATTTCACATTCTTAAAATAAAGTGGTGATCCTAACTGACCTAAACCAGGGAATGTTTTGTAGGATTAAATGTCAGGGATTGTGAAAAACTGATTTCAATGTATTTGGCTAAGGTGTATGTAAACTTCCAACTTCAACTGTACTTTATACAGATGGAGGATTTTCATTTGATCAGGAAATGTAAAACTGGTACATTTTGAGGTTTAAGTTGGTAATTTCCACTTTGAATTTTCAGACTTGATTTTCCTTGACATCATTTTTTTCCCCTAAAATATTAATGAATTATAATCCATGTAATGTTTCCTACACATTCCTGTACCCCTCACATTGACTCGGGACCGGTACCCCCTTTATATATTCTCGTTATTGTTATTGTATTGTTGCTCTTTTATTTTTAAATTTTTTTAGTAAATATTTTCTTAACCAACAATGCACACACACACAAAACGGCAACACAACAAAAAACACATTAAATGTGTGCCAGCTGACCTTTGGTGAGGTGTCACCAGGGAGTTTGCCCCGTGGCCTTGTCAACATCTTTTACTGAGGAAAATCAAAGGGCCCCGAAAAACCAATCTCATATCCACTGATATTACGCTTCCTGGATCAACAAAAAGAGGAGTGGAGAGAGAGGAGGGAGAGAGAAGAGAGGAGAGAGGAGGGAGAGAGGAGGAGGGAGGAGAGAGAGGAGGGAGCAGAGAGAGGAGGACAAGGAGGGAGGAAGAGGGAGGAACAGGGAGGAGAGAGAGGGAAGAAGGAGGAGAGAGGAGGAATAGGAGGGAGAAAACGAGAAGTGAGAGAACAGCATGGTGAGAACTGTGTGGCTCAGTTGGTAGAGCATGGCAGTTGCAGTGCCAGGGTTGTGGGTTTGATTCCCACGGTGGACCAGTATAAAAAATGTATGCACTGAAGAAAGATGTTCTAAACGTAGTAGGGGAAGAATCTTCTACCGTACAGGATTGTTGACAGCATGGCTGCGATTGCTCAACTTGTCATGCCTTTTGTTGTTGGAGTGCTTGTACTGTATGTCACTCTGGATAAGAGAGTATGGTAAAAATGTAAATGTAAGCACTTAAGGAGGCACACACACTGGTCCCAGTGCTGTGGAGCAGAGCCCAGTGTGAGATGCTTTCTGATGATCATATGGCAGCGATACAGACACATATGAGTGCATGCCTCTGTCAATGTTGTATTTGTTTGTGCTTGATACTCAGCTATTAGGCCCTCATTGGAAGAATGTACTGTAAGTATGTAAAGTGCAAACAAATGTAAAATGAAATAAGGGTGACTGAGTACAAATTTTTCTCCAAATGCACCAACATTTCTATTATATGTAAATAGTTTATGATTAGATAATGCCATAATGTAGTTATTTGTTAGTTTTCCATGTTAGAGAAATCATATTTTTACCAAAAGCCATTTTAGCTCTTGCGCTAGCTGTTCGGTCCGAACAGATTCACATCTATGTAGACGTTGACTCCCTCAGAGGCACGTGTTTCTAGGCAACCCCTCTGAACTTGTCGGGGCAGGCCTGCTCCCTCCGCGACTTAAGCCAGTGTGAGAAACGTGCTAACAAACGTTTCTGCTATGAAACTAAATGAATACTGCACTCTGACCCACAAAATGTATTCGCTAGATTCATGATAGTGCTGTTAGACAAAGCAAGGAAAGTGGACTTCAAAAGGTGATGTTGTTTTATTGGAATTTGCAGCTGTTGTTGGTAAGTAATTAATCTGCTAGCAGTAAATTCAGCCCCAGTGTAGTCTGCTCTCCTCCTCTCCTCCCCTACTCTCTTTCAAAGGCATTCTTCCCTACCTCTACATTCCCCTGCCATTCCAGAGAACATTCCCTTCCTCCTTGCTCCTTACACATGGATCCTCATGCATGGGAAAGGAAGAAAAGTTTAGCCAGGTTTCCACAGAGACACGTCTCTCTCCTCCCAGTCTGACACTAACACAACACACAGAGACACATCTCTCTCCTCCCAGTCTGAGACACTAACAACACACAGAGACACGTCTCTCTCCTCCCAGTCTGAGACACTAACAACACACAGAGACACGTCTCTCTCCTCCCAGTCTGAGACACTAACAACACACAGAGACACGTCTCTCTCCTCCCAGTCTGAGACACTAACAACACACAGAGACACATCTCTCTCCTCCCAGTCTGAGACACTAACAACACACAGAGACACGTCTCTCTCCTCCCAGTCTGAGACACTAACAACACACAGAGACACGTCTCTCTCCTCCCAGTCTGACACTAACACAACACACAGAGACACATCTCTCTCCTCCCAGTCTGAGACACTAACAACACACAGAGACACGTCTCTCTCCTCCCAGTCTGAGACACTAACAACACACAGAGACACGTCTCTCTCCTCCCAGTCTGAGACACTAACAACACACAGAGACACGTCTCTCTCCTCCCAGTCTGAGACACTAACAACACACAGAGACAGATCTCTCTCCTCCCAGTCTGAGACACTAACAACACACAGAGACACATCTCTCTTCTCCCAGTCTGACACACTAACACAACACACAGAGGTTGACACTTCGACGCTGCATCTCTCACCCTTGGCTTCCCTTACACTACGACTTCTGTCACCCAGGTGTGAGCAGCAGCAGCCTTGGTATTTTATCCAGGTGTGAGCAGCAACGGCCTTGGTGTTTTATCCAGGTGTGAGCAGCAACAGCGTTGGTGTTTTATCCAGGTGTGAGCTGCAGCGGCCTTGGTGTTTTATCCAGGTTTGAGCAGCATCAGCCTTGGTGTTTAATCCAGGTGTGAGCAGCAGCAGCCTTGGTGTTTTATCCAGGTGTGAGCAGCAGCAGCCTTGGTGTTTTATCCAGGTGTGAGCAGCAGCAGCCTTGGTGTTTTCTCCAGGTGTGAGCAGCAGCAGCCTTGGTGTTTAATCCAGGTGTGAGCAGCAGCAGCCTTGGTGTTTTATCCAGGTGTGAGCAGCAGCAGCCTTGGTGTTTTCTCCAGGTGTGAGCAGCAGCAGCCTTGGTGTTTAATCCAGGTGTGAGCAGCAGCAGCCTTGGTGTTTTATCCAGGTGTGAGCAGCAGCAGCCTTGGTGTTTAATCCAGGTGTGAGCAGCAGCAGCCTTGGTGTTTTCTCCAGGTGTGAGCAGCAGCAGCCTTGGTGTTTTATCCAGTTCTGAGCAGCAGCATCCTTGGTGTTTAATCCAGGTGTGAGCAGCAGCAGCCTTGGTGTTTTCTCCAGGTGTGAGCAGCAGCAGCCTTGGAGTTTTATCCAGGTGTGAGGAGCAGCAGCCTTGGTGTTTTCTCCAGGTGTGAGCAGCAGCAGCCTTGGTGTTTAATCCAGGTGTGAGCAGCAGCAGCCTTGGTGTTTTCTCCAGGTGTGAGCAGCAGCAGCCTTGGTGTTTTATCCAGGTGTGAGCAGCAGCAGCCTTGGTGTTTAATCCAGGTGTGAGCAGCAGCAGCCTTGGTGTTTTCTCCAGGTGTGAGCAGCAGCAGCCTTGGTATTTTATCCAGGTGTGAGCAGCAGCAGCCTTGGTGTTTTATGCAACACTCTTTACTATCTATCTGTTTATTTATTTACCCTAGGCTTCTCTTGGGATGCATCCCAAATGGTACCATATTCCCTATTATTAATATTATTTCATATAGTGGACTACTTTAGACCAGAGAGAAGTGCACTATGTAGGGACTAATAGGTTGCCATTTGGGATGCATACTCCTTTTCTTCTCTCTGAAATCTCCTCTCATGTTTTGGTTCCACAGCGTTCAGGGATCTCTCTCTATCTATTCTATTATTCATGTATGTCTAGGCTACAGCAGTAATCCTGACTGACACTAAAAGTCTGTCTAGATTTAGAGTCATGAAACTTTTATCACTAAATGTACAGTCCTGCTCTCTCATCTTCTCTGTCTTCCTTGCGTTCTATCTATCTATCTATCTATCTATCTATCTATCTATCTATCTATCTATCTATCTATCTATCTATCTATCTATCTATCTATCTATCTATCTATCTATCTATCTATCTATCTATCTATCTATCTATCTATCTATCTATCTATCTATCTATCTATCTATCTATCTATCTATCTACCTCTCTCTTTCTCTTCTTTCTTTCTCTCTCAACACCTTTAGTCAGGATTCTGCTAGACCCATTCCTTCACACCAAACACACCACACACGCACACACACACACACGCACACACAGAGACAGACACAGTTTATCACTGCCCTCTGGGCTGATGGGAGTGTTTACTGTGACACCTCTAGACTCTGTGATCTCCCTGGCCAGATACAGTAGCTGGGAGGGAGGGAGGGAGTGAGGGAGGGAGGTGAGGGAGAACTGTTGAACACACATCAGCTGCTGTCCATACTCACTAACAAGGAATATCACCCTGGAACTGTTTTGTCCTCTCTCCTCCTCGAAATCCTGTGGGCCACACGTGTCAAGGAGATGAGTGTCTGTCTCGCTATCTCCAGGCTAAGGGTTTTACTAAGGTGAGACCTGTCGGTCTGGGCCCTGGATTACACTGTCACACTTGATATTAGTGAGCCAAAATAACAACCCTGGTTTCCTTGTGAAGTCTGATTATGCAGTTCAGTCTTATGGTAAAACGTGTCCTATTCATTCACACAGAATCCTCCTGACATCCTGAATCCTCTTTGATTTGGTCTTTGCTCATTTGATGATTACGCTATTAGAATGTAGCAACATAAAGCTGGAACTAACTGCCCTACATTCTGCTGGAGACTATACCACACAGGCAGCTGCCTTGCCCAAGGCCAGGACCAGAGAACAGAGAAGAAAGTCATCATGGAAAACATGAAAATAATCATGGCCTGTTGGGAGGGGGGTAGAGTGAGACAGGATGAGAGAGAGAAAAATCCAATTCTTTCTTGGAGGAGGCAAAAACACTTAATGCGGTACATTTGTATTTGTATGGAAGAAGACCGAGGTTATGACTTTGCCCTGAGTACGTTTTAGGACAGTGCCGGTAATCTTCTGCAGCGTTTTCTTTCATATTTCAGCGACAACATAGAAAACAATCTTTTAAAACCCACTGAACCTTTCAAGTGAGTAATCTGTGGAAAGGGCAAGGCCCTGGCCTCCGTATCTGTTCATTCCCTTTGGCTTGGTGAGAAAGAAGAGGGGCAGAGGGTAGGGGGATTCGATCAACCTTCAACGCTCATTGATGTACATTTATCGAGCGTTAAGTGGCAGCCACTATAGAGCTATTAACAGGCTGTATTAACAACCTCCTTTATCAGGGACAGAAAGGCCCTTTAATTGGCTGTCAGGGTAATTTCTCTGTGAAACTCAACTAGTATAAAGGTACAAGGGAGGCAGCAGGGAGGATACAGTCATTGAGGGAGACAGGCAGGACGGGAGGCAGAGATAGGCTGTTTACAAAAGCAACCCACCAATTATAACCTTCGACTGGACGGTCGCTGAGACGGCGGGTAGGACTAGAAATGACTTGAGATGGGTAGGATTAAGAATGATTTGAGACCGGTAGGACTAGAAATGACTTGAGACGGGTAGGACTAGAAATTACTTGAGATGGGTAGGATTAAGAATGATTTGAGACCGGTAGGACTAGGAATGATTTGAGACTGGTAGGACTAGAAATGACTTGAGACGGGTAGGACTAGGAATGACTTGAGACAGGTAGGACTAGGAATGACTTGAGACGGGTAGGACTAGGAATGACTTGAGATGGGTAGGACTAGGAATGACTTGAGACGGGTAGGACTAGAATTTACTCGAGATGGGTAGGACTAGAAATGCCATGAGACGGGTTGGATTAGGAATGACTTGAGACGGGTAGGACTAGGAATGATTGAACCGTTCAAACACTGCACTGATGCAGACAATTGATATAATCGTCATTAAAAAAATGCTAAATTCATCTTCATCCTGCCTCAGAGAAAACCCCAGAACGGGCCTGATGTACATGCCAGGGCTGGGGGAAGTACAGCTGAGAAGGTTCCACCGCTAAACCACCTCAAACAGACCCAGACCCAAGCTGAGCCCCAGGGACAGGGGAAGGGGCAGAGGGAGGCAGGCCTCTCATCAGGGTAGATTGGACTCAGTGGGTCCTGGACGGGCTGGAGGAAGTGGGGACACAGGGTGATGATTTCCAGATTGAAGCAAGAGAGGAAAGTGGATATTCACTACTCAGTTTGGAGGCCTGCAGAAGAAGAGAGAACTGGAGGTGGGTTTTTTTAAGTTCCCCTCACTCTGACATTACCCAAACATCTATTTCCCCCGGGGACTCAATGGTGTTTATGATAAATACTGTATATGATATTGTGAGAATAATTCAAAATGTGAAAACACACATACGTACACACACACACGCACACACACACACAAAAGGAGTGGAGAGCTAACCTTATGAAGATACATGAATTGAGACAGGAGTTAGGACTTAAACACTCCCAGAGACTTGGGGAACCTGACTTCTGTCTTCTTCCACATCTGGTGAAACTCTAATGCCTTGGGACAGAATAACAACCATTAGATGAAGCTGAAATGAACTGATGAGGTAGAAATAGAGGGAGAGAGAAGGTTTTTGCCTCTGACTGTCTCTCACACACACCCCTTAATAACAGCTGGTCTGGCCCCACTTTGACTAAGCATGAGATATTGCCTCATCTGTAAGTTAATGTTTTAAAATCAAATCAAAGTTTATTTGTCGCATACACAGATTGGCAGATGTTAAAGCAGTTACAGCGAAATACTTTTGTTTCTAGCTCACAATACTAATACACACATATTCTCCCCCAAACAAGAACAAACAAGACATTAAGAAATATCAGAACGAGCAATATCAGAGTCAGGGATGTAAATATGTGGTGTGTATAGACAGTGTGGACAATATATAAGTAAGAAAAGGGACGTAGTTATATAGGATGCGCTATGTCCAGAATACGGTATGTACAGCAGTGGTTATATAGGATGAGCTATGTCCAGAATACAGTATGTACAGCAGTGGTAATATAAGATGAGCTATTTTCAGAATACAGTATGTACAGCAGTGGTTATACAGGATGAGCTATGTCCAGAATACAGTATGTACAGCAGTGGTTATATAGGATGAGCTATTTTCAGAATACAGTATGTACAGCAGTGGTAATATAGGATGAGCTATGTCCAGAATACAGTAAGTACAGCAGTGGTTGTATAGGATGTGCTATGTCCAGAATACAGTATGTACAGCAGTGGTTATATAGGATGAGCTATTTTCAGAATACAGTATGTACAGCAGTGGTAATATAGGATGAGCTATGTCCAGAATACAGTAAGTACAGCAGTGGTTGTATAGGATGTGCTATGTCCAGAATACAGTAAGTACAGCAGTGGTTATATAGGATGTGCTTGTCCAGAATACGGTATGTACAGCAGTAGTTATACGGATCAGGTCAGCGCATTAGGGCTCAATGTCGCCCCTAGTGGCCGGTTTCCACGTCATCTCCCTTCGTCTTCAGACATGGATGGATGTCGAATACTGAATCAAATTAGAATAAAGTCGAATATCATGGGTGATCTGGCTGAATTTTTCAGAGATAAAATAAAATGTCAACAGAATAATGTTGAAGGAATTGTAATCTTATCTGATCCTAGCTACAGAAATGATTTCACAACAATAAACAGTATGGTAACATTATTAAAGTGACTAGTTTTCAATGACTCTATGCCTATGGACAGAGTACACACATAAACTTTTTTTTACATTTTGCTGCCTTGAAATTAAATCTAAAAAGGGCTCAAATTAGATGCTTACCACAGTTGTTTCAAGTTGGCTGGATGTCCTTTGGGTGGTGGACCATTCTTGATACACACAGGGAACTGTTGAGCATGAAAACCCCAGCAGTGTTGCAGTTCTTGACACAGACTGGTGCGCATGAAACCTACTACCATACCCTGTTCAAAGGCACAAAAATATTTTGTCTTGCCCATTCACCCTCTGAATCTCATTCAAATCCTTCTTTAACCTGTCCCCTCCCCTTCATCTACACTGATTGAAGTGGATTCAACAGGTGACATCAATAAGGGATCATAGCTTTCACTTGGATTCACTGAATATACATTGTTTTGTCAAAATTGCTGAAGCTCATTACATTTGTTGTTGATCAGTGATGGAGAGTGATATTTAAACCTTGCCTCCTATGTATTATGCAAATTTAAGTCAGGACTGAGACTATGCCACTCAGGAATTATTTTTCTATTCCATTTTTCTATTGTGTAATTGACTGTACGTTTGTTTATCCCATGTGTAACTCTGTGTTGTTGTTTTTATCGCACTGCTTTGTTTTATCTTGGCCAGGTCGCAGTTGTAAATGAGAACTTGTTCTCAACTGGCCTACCTGGTTAAATAAAGGTGAAATACATTTTAAAAAAGGAACATTCAGCTCCTATTGGAAAGCCATTCTGGTGTGTATTTTGCATAAACATTTCTGCAATTGTCCCATAAAAATAAAACCTTATACCAGGGTTAGGTTTTTTGAAAACTTAGGTGTGTTTTCCTCTGACGTTTTACCTGGGCTTTTCTCATTTCATATTGATGTTGATCCTGACAAACTCCCCAGTCCATGCCGGTGACAAGCATACCCATGACATGCTGTCACCACAATCCAAAATTATAGTATTTAGGGTGGGGGGCAAAAATTAAATGGGGTTTTAAAGCTTTTTTTGTAATGGGGTTTTCGAGCTTCTGCTTCTGGTGGGTAAATGCTGCCAGCAATGTTTCAAATAGGCCTAACTTGTATATCACTATCACTAGCTATCACCAGAAAGGACGAGGCGAAGCGAGACGATCTGTCCCGCAAGGTGAGCAGACCTTTTTGCATGGAGGTCTATGAGAGAGTGTGAAATTACATGAGGATTATTTGATCAGAGAGTAATGTTAATGTTATTACAAATGTACCGATATAGATGGCATTTGGCAACTTTGAGAAAAAACTACTGATTTGTGCCTGTTGTTCACACGCGTATCTGCCCTCTCTTTGGCTAGATAGGTCCCACCTGTTCTCCTCTCTTTTCACTGTTAGAGTGGTTAGTTAAACATCTTGTCAATATAATAGATCATCTTTGATATCACTAGCTAACAAGGAAGATATCCGACACAGAGACAGCAGAGAAAGCGAGACACCCCCCAAAAAAATCCTGTTTGCCAGTGAGATGTTTCCCTCTGAGGCACCCCCTCCGCGGGAAGGGGCAATAAGCAGACAAAGGTTGTGTTCCCCTGCTCAGTTGTTGCATGCATTAACTAATGGTTGAGTGCCACGTCATCGACTGTGTCATCGACTGACAGATTGCTTTAACATATGATGTGGTTAGCTGATACTTAATTCAAAAGGCACTAGCACATCTGAGCTATCTTTGTTGCAGGTGCACGGTAACAGTAGAATAAGATGAGAAAAAGAAGAAACCTGCACACTGCTCTTGCTAGTATCACTGCTCTTTATTAAGCTTTACGTATCGGCCTCAAGGCCTTCGTCAGAGCTTGGTTAACTGATACTTAAAATACCTATCCAGGCGTTGTGAGATCTCTCAGTCGTCAGCAACGTCTAAGCTCTGGGAAGCAGCCTATGATTGATTTATCATTTAAACCAAACCAAACCTATGACCATACCCTTACTAGCTTTAAGCACCAGCTGTCAGAGCAGCTCACAGATCACTGCACCTGTACATAGCTCATCTGTAAATAGCCCGTCCAATCTACCTCATCCCCATACTGTATTTTTGTATTTATTTATCTTGCTCCATTGCACCCCAGTATCTCAACCTGCACATTCATCTTCAGCACATCCTACCATTCCAGTGTTAAATTGCTATATTGTAATTACTTTGCCACCGTGGCCTATTTATTGCCTTACCTCTCTTATCCTACCTCATTTGCACATGCTGCATATAGATTTTTCTACTGTATTATTGATTGTATGTTTGTTTATTCCATGTGTAACTCTGTGTTGTTGTATGTGTTGAACTGCTTTGCTTTATCTTGGCCAGGTCGCAGTTGCAAATGAGAACTTGTTCTCAACTAGCCTACCTGGTTAAATAAAGGTGAAATATATATATATATATTTTATTACTGCCCCCCCCCAGTGGGATGAAGTGACATCTCAAAAGACTATAGGCCTACAACACATAAATGTCTCCTAGCCTCCCAGTAATAGACTACTTTCTGTCCCTAACAGTAACACGGAAACTGAAAATATATACAAAAAAAATATAAATGGTTTTATCAAACTGAAAATAAATAAAAACCAGTAAATCAAATAGAAAAACATAAATAAAAGCTAATAAAAAATCACCAAACTGCAATAACCTTGGTGTGTTCTCTCTGCTGTCTCCTGTAGTCCACGATGAGCTCCTTAGTTTTGTTGACGTTGAGGTTATTTTCCTGGCACCATTTGTAGGCTGGCTCTCAACTCCCTGTCCAACTGGTCTACACCTGCTCTGAAGACAGGGCTTGGGTTGCCATCTGTGCCGGCAGCCTTGTAAGAGTTAACACACCTGAATGTCTTACTCACGTCAGACACAAAGATGGAGAGCACACAGTCCTCATGAGCGGCAGAGGCCCACTGTCTTTTACTATTAGGCTAGATACCCTCTGTGTCTCCGTCACACACACATCCAGACTCATGCAGTGGTCTAATGCTAGTCACAATTTAGATTAGATGTTACTCGCTCATATACTAGACTAGGCTACAGTAAACTATTGTCCGGGATGGTTTCTCATCAGATTAGAGATTGAAGTCATCCATCCATCTGTGGAGGATGAGGCTTCTAACAGTGGGAAACAGTAGAATGTCCATCCCTGGTGAGGTGTGTGTGTGTGTGTGTGTGTGTGTGTGTGTGTGTGTGTGTGTGTGTGTGTGTGTGTGTGTGTGTGTGTGTGTGTGTGTGTGTGTGTGTGTGTGTGTGTGTGTGTGTGTGTGTGTGTGTGTGTGTGTGTGTGTGTGTGTGGCTTGATCCCTATGCATTCTACATTATTAATGGACGTCAGTCAGCGTGTCTCTGACCGCACTTAAGTGTCTCTGCAGGGGCTCCTGCAGTAATCACAACACACACAAGCTTGTCTACACTCCACACTGGCCCTAATGAAACACACACACACCCACACCACAGGCTCACTGACTCCTACTGTTAATCTGCTTTCTAGTGTCCTCTACATGTTTATTGTCTGGGTTTGTTCTGTCTTCTATCAGTAACCTGTGATGTCTCAAAACCTTGTTCTGTTTTCTATCAGTAACCTGTGATGTCTCAAAACCTTGTTCTGTCTTCTATCAGTAACCTGTGATGTCTCAAAACCTTGTTCTGTCTTCTATCAGTAACCTGTTATGTCTCATAACCTTGTTCTGTCTTCTATCAGTAACCTGTGATGTTTCAAAACATTGAGGAACTACATTATACAGGTCCTGTACCATGTACCTTTATCTATTTATCCATCACCACAGAGACATACAGCATTCAGCTCACCATCACCACGGAGACATACAGCACTCAGCCCACCATCACCACAGAGACATACAGCACTCAGCCCACCATCACCACAGAGACATACAGCATTCAGCCCACCATCACTACAGAGACATACAGCACTCAGCCCACCATCACCACAGAGACATACAGCATTCAGCCCACCATCACCACAGAGACATACAGCATTCAGCCCACCATCACCACAGAGACATACAGCACTGAGCCCACCATCACCACAGAGACATACAGCATTCAGCCCACCATCACTACAGAGACATACAGCATTCAGCCCACCATCACCACAGAGACATACAGCATTCAGCCAACCATCACTACAGAGACATACAGCATTCAGCCCACCATCACCACAGAGACATACAGCACTCAGCCCACCATCACCACAGAGACATACAGCATTCAGCCCACCATCACCACAGAGACATACAGCCTTCAGCCCACCATCACTACAGAGACATACAGCACTCAGCCCACCATCACCACAGAGACATACAGCATTCAGCCCACCATCACCACAGAGACATAGAGCATTCAGCCCACCATCACCACAGAGACATACAGCACTGAGCCCACCATCACCACAGAGACATACAGCACTGAGTCACCATCACCACAGAGACATACAGCATTCAGCCCACCATCACTACAGAGACATACAGCATTCAGCCCACCATCACTACAGAGACATACAGCACTCAGCCCACCATCACCACAGAGACATACAGCATTCAGCCCACCATCACCACAGAGACATACAGCATTCAGCCCACCATCACCACAGAGACATACAGCACTGAGCCCACCATCACAACAGAGACATACAGCACTGAGCCCACCATCACCACAGAGACATACAGCATTCAGCCCACCATCACTACAGAGACATACAGCATTCAGCCCACCATCACTACAGAGACATACAGCATTCAGCCCACCATCACCACAGAGACATACACTATTCACTGGAGGAGCAGTGTTATATAGACACACACATGCAGTACACATTTACTTATATGCACACGTGCTCACACATTGTGTGCAAGCATATAATATAGTTATCCTAAATACACACAAACACACACACACGGAAAGGAACAGTCATTCTGTTCACACTGGACTGGCAGGTGTATCAACATCCTATCTTGGTACTGTAAGTGCCCACGTTCACCTCTCTGTTCTTCAAACCATTTTTCTCCTAAAGCCTTCTCTTTGTTCTGGCCGCCTGTCACCAACCTATATTTATGTTTCCTCTAACGTCCATCTCTAAAGGCTGATAGGACGACGTCACTTTGCCACCACGTGAAAGGCAGCTGCAAGAAGGGTCTTGCCACTTCCTAGGTCTGAGTGTAACAGAGACGCATCCTTTCAGTGTCAGCCCGCTGAGCCTCATATCAGCAGGCTGCCCCAGGCGGGTACAGTAGCAGTATAGTACACCACACCTTCCAGTACACCTGTCAGAATGACCAACAGACAAACAGCATCCTGTAATGGATCTGGCATGTCAAACAGCCGCAGGCAACACCTGGGCCACAGGGATCCTCAATGCAACAACACTTACCAGGCCCAACACCTGGGCCACAGGGATCCTCAATACAACAACACTTACCAGGCCCAACACCTGGGCCACAGGGATCCTCAGTACAACAACACTTACCAGGCCCATCACCTGGGCCACAGGGATCCCCAATACAACAACACTTACCAGGCCAAACCCCCTGGCCACAGAGATCCTCAATACAACAACACTTACCAGGCCCAACACCTGGGCCACAGGGATCCTCAATACAACAACACTTACCAGGCCCAACACCTGGGCCACAGGGATCCTCAATACAACAACCCTTACCAGGCCCAACACCTGGGCCACAGGGATCCTCAATACAACAACACTTACCAGGCCCAACACCTGTGCCACAAGGATCCTCATGTCAACAACACTTAACAGGACCAACACCTGGGCCACAGGGATCCTCAATACAAGAACACTTACCAGGCCAAACACCTGGGCCACAGAGATCCTCAATACAACAACACTTACCAGGCCCAACACCTGGGCCACAGGGATCCTCAATACAACAACACTTACCAGGCCAAACCCCTGGGCCACAGAGATCCTCAATACAACAACACTTACCAGGCCCAACACCTGGGCCACAGGGATCCTCAATACAACAACACTTACCAGGCCCAACACCTGGGCCACAGGGATCCTCAATACAACAACACTTACCAGGCCCAACACCTGGGCCACAGGGATCCTCAATACAACAACACTTACCAGGCCCAACACCTGGGCCACAGGGATCCTCAATACAACAACACTTACCAGGCCCAACACCTGGGCCACAGGGATCCTCAATACAACAACACTTACCAGGCCCAACACCTGGGCCACAGGGATCCTCAATACAACAACCCTTACCAGGCCCAACACCTGGGCCACAGGGATCCTCAATACAACACCACTTACCAGGCCCAACACCTGGGCCACAGGGATCCTCAATACAACAACATTTACCAGGCCCAACATCTGGGCCACAGGGATCCTCAACACAACAACACTTACCAGGCCCAACACCTGGGCCACAGGGATCCTCAATACAACAACCCTTACCAGGCCAAACCCCTGGGCCACAGAGATCCTCAATACAACAACACTTACTAGGCCCAACACCTGGGCCACAGGGATCCTCAATACAACAACCCTTACCAGGCCCAACACCTGGGCCACAGGGATCCGCAATACAACTACACTTACCAGGCCCAACACCTGGGCCACAGGGATCCTCAGTACAACAACACTTACCAGGCCCATCACCTGGGCCACAGGGATCCCCAATACAACAACACTTACCAGGCCAAACCCCTGGGCCACAGAGATCCTCAATACAACAACACTTACCAGGCCCAACACCTGGGCCACAGGGATCCTCGGTACAGCAACACTTACCAGGCCCAACACCTGGGCCACAGGGATCCTCAATACAACAACACTTACCAGGCCCAACACCTGGGCCACAGGGATCCTCAATACAACAACACTAACCAGGCCCAACACCTGGGCCACAGGGATCCTCAATACAACAACACTTACCAGGCCCAACACCTGGGCCACAGGGATCCTCAATACAACAACACGTACCAGGCCCAACACCTGGGCCACAGGGATCCTCAATACAACAACCCTTACCAGGCCCAACACCTGGGCCACAGGGATCCTCAATACAACAACACTTACCAGGCCCAACACCTGGGCCACAGGGATCCTCAATACAACAACACTTACCAGGCCCAACACCTGGGCCACAGGGATCCTCAGTACAACAACACTTACCAGGCCCAACACCTGGGCCACAGGGATCCTCAATACAATAACACTTACCAGGCCCAACACCTGGGCCACAGGGATCCTCAATACAACAACACTTACCAGGCCAAACCCCCTGGCCACAGAGATCCTCAATACAACAACACTTACCAGGCCCAACACCTGGGCCACAGGGATCCTCAATACAACAACACTTACCAGGCCCAACACCTGGGCCACAGGGATCCTCAATACAACAACCCTTACCAGGCCCAACACCTGGGCCACAGGGATCCTCAAAACAACAACACTTACCAGGCCCAACACCTGTGCCACAAGGATCCTCATGTCAACAACACTTAACAGGACCAACACCTGGGCCACAGGGATCCTCAATACAACAACACTTACCAGGCCAACCCCCCTGGGCCACAGAGATCGTCAATACAACAACACTTACCAGGCCCAACACTTGGGCCACAGGGATCCTCAATACAACAACACTTACCAGGCCCAACACCTGGGCCACAGGGATCCTCAATACAACAACACTTACCAGGCCCAACACCTGGGCCACAGGGATCCTCAATACAGCAACACTTACCAGGCCCAACACCTGGGCCACAGGGATCCTCAATACAACAACACTTACCAGGCCCAACACCTGGGCCACAGGGATCCTCAGTACAACAACACTTACCAGGCCCATCACCTGGGCCACAGGGATCCCCAATACAACAACACTTACCAGGCCAAACCCCTGGGCCACAGAGATCCTCAATACAAAAACACTTACCAGGCCCAACACCTGGGCCACAGGGATCCTCGGTACAGCAACACGTACCAGGCCCAACACCTGGGCCACAGGGATCCTCAATACAACAACACTTACCAGGCCCAACACCTGGGCCACAGGGATCCTCAATACAACAACACTTACCAGGCCCAACACCTGGGCCACAGGGATCCTCAGTACAACAACACTTACCAGGCCCAACACCTGGGCCACAGGGATCCTCAATACAACAACACTTACCAGGCCAAACCCCTGGGCAACAGAGATCCTCAATACAACAACACTTACCAGGCCCAACACCTGGGCCACAGGGATCCTCAATACAATAACACTTACCAGGCCCAACACCTGGGCCACAGGGATCCTCAGTACAACAACACTTACCAGGCCAAACCCCCTGGCCACAGAGATCCTCAATACAACAACACTTACCAGGCCCAACACCTGGGCCACAGGGATCCTCAATACAACAACACTTACCAGGCCCAACACCTGGGCCACAGGGATCCTCAATACAACAACCCTTACCAGGCCCAACAACTGGGCCACAGGGATCCTCAATACAACAACACTTACCAGGCCCAACAGCTGGGCCACAGGGATCCTCAATACAACAACCCATACCAGGCCCAACACATGGGCCACAGGGATCCTCAATACAACACCACTTACCAGGCCCATCACCTGGGCCACATGGATCCTTAATACAAAAACATATACCAGGCCCAACCTCTGGGCCACAGGGATCCTCAATACAACAACACTTACCAGGCCCAACACCTGGGCCACAGGGATCCTCAATACAACAACCCTTACCAGGCCAAACCCCTGGGCCACAGAGATCGTCAATACAACAACACTTACTAGGCCCAACACCTGGGCCACAGGGATCCTCAATACAACAACCCTTACCAGGCCCAACACCTGGGCCACAGGGATCCTCAATACAACAACACTTACCAGGCCCAACACCTGGGCCACAGGGATCCTCAATACAACAACACTTACCAGGCCCAACACCTGGGCCACAGGGATCCTCAGTACAACAACACTTACCAGGCCCAACACCTGGGCCACAGGGATCCTCAATACAACAACACTTACCAGGCCAAACCCCTGGGCAACAGAGATCCTCAATACAACAACACTTACCAGGCCCAACACCTGGGCCACAGGTTCGTCAATACAATAACACTTACCAGGCCCAACACCTGGGCCACAGGGATCCTCAATACAACAACACTTACCAGGCCAAACCCCCTGGCCACAGAGATCGTCAATACAACAACACTTACCAGGCCCAACACCTGGGCCACAGGGATCCTCAATACAACAACACTTACCAGGCCCAACACCTGGGCCACAGGGATCCTCAATACAACAACACTTACCAGGCCCAACACCTGGGCCACAGGGATCCTCAATACAACAACCCTTACCAGGCCCAACACCTGGGCCACAGGGATCCGCAATACAACTACCACTTACCAGGCCCAACACCTGGGCCACAGGGATCCTCAGTACAACAACACTTACCATGCCCATCACCTGGGCCACAGGGATCCTCAATACAACAACACTTACCAGGCCCAACACCTGGGCCACAGGGATCCTCAATACAACAACCCTTACCAGGCCAAACCCCTGGGCTACAGAGATCCTCAATACAACAACACTTACTAGGCCCAACACCTGGGCCACAGGGATCCTCAATACAACAACCCTTACCAGGCCCAACACCTGGGCCACAGGGATCCTCAATACAACAACACTTACCAGGCCCAACACCTGGGCCACAGGGATCCTCAATACAACAACACTTACCAGGCCCAACACCTGGGCCACAGGGATCCTCAGTACAACAACACTTACTTAGGCTATATGTCCACATAGTTTTTGTTGATACATTGTTAACAAAGTGACTTTTGACACAGTGACTCTCTGCGGTCACTAAAGGATCCCATGGCACTTATCGTAAGAGTACAGTTGTTGACCCCGGTGTCATGGCTAAATTCACAATCTGGCCCTCATACCATCATGGCCACTTAATCATCCCCAGTTTCCAGTTGGTTCATTCATCCCCCTCCTCTCCCCTGTAACTATTCCCCAGGTCGTTGTTGTAAGAATGTGTTCTTAGTCAACTTACCTGATAAAATAAGGTTTAAATAAAAATAAATAATTGTACTTTTCTAAAATGGTAGGAAGGGAGAGATGGTGGGGGTGGGGGTAAAGGGGGGAAAGAGGGGGAAAGAGAATAACTAGAAGAGGGATAAGACCAGGCGTGAGCTGGGGTGAGGCCAGCGGAGGCAAAGTATAATTGAATGATCTTGTAGATGGCAAACTGGATACGGTGTCACTCATAATGCCCCTTAACCCTGCATGGCTTAATCAGTCATTACCTTGTGTAAACTACCTGGTGTAGCATTACCCCTCCCCCTCAGGTGTGCCAGCTAATCTCCTCCTGAGCTGATAAAATGATAAGATTGACTTTCTCTCCTCCTGTCAGATAAACAGGTCGGCTAACCTGTTTCTCTGACAGCTGTGGACCAGTCAGTCTCAGCATGTTTGACATCTGTCAGACAGAAAGGGGCACTGGAAGGGTAGAGGAGTAGATGGGTAGAGAGGCCTCCAAATTTAAAGAGGCTTTTAGTGAATGGGGAGGACACTGTCTGTATGGATGGCTGCTTGGCTGGTGAGGGGATTAGCAGAGAGCAGGTATCGTTTAGCCTGTTTGCTCCTAGAGAGCAAGAAGCTAGTTCTTCCAAGAAGAGGCTGAACATAACACATTTGACTCATTGGATATGACTCACCCTGTCTCTCTCTTCACTCCTTCACAGCCCCACTATTACTGTTGTTCACTCTCCTTCACTCTCCATCAATTTAAATGGAAATGCTACAATTGAAAATCCCAGTATTAATGGTAGACACCCCCAAGCCCCTCTTTCTTTACCAAAGGACGCAGAAATACCTCCAAGCAAGCAATTGAGGTGGGCTTGCCTTGCGTGTGAGGGAGGCAATCCATCCTCCTTACAGCCATTTGTATGGATAGTGGCTCCATGTTGAGTTTTAAAAGGATAGCGGGGCCAGTGGCCTAAATTATTGATGGCCCCCCTGCAGCCCCATGGCTGTGTTCCAACCATTGTGACAAGACTGTTTGGATATTGTGCAATTGCTTTACAGCTTGAAGTTAATAAGATCAAACACACCTCATATAGCAACCCGCTCTGGAGACGAGAAGGGCTGGGGGAGGGGGATTGAGGGGATTGGGAAAGAGGAGGAGGGGGATTGAGAGGGGAATGAGAAAAAAGGGCAAAAAAGAAATAGCAAAGAAAGAGAGGGAGAGAGAGGATGGGGGTTTGGCTTTGTGTGTCTATAGGGCTGACAAGTGTCTTGCTGGGCTCTCATGATCTAAACCTCCAAACCTCACAACAACAGCAGCAGCCTATCAGCCTAACCCACTGTAGCCATCAGCCGCCCTGGGAACACTGCAACTACCCACACTGCCTTTCCTCTGCTCCAGCTCCAACATTGATTAGACCAGTCAAACGGTTTCCTCTACAATGACGACCCAGTAGGGTCTCTATATAGGGACTCTATAGGGAATATAGGGAACAAGGTACCAAGTTGGATGCACCCAAACCCATTTCCAAGGCCAAATGCCTGTCCCATGTTCTTCCTCTCTCTGTCCGTCTTTCTGTCACCTGTGAGCTACACGTTTATCAGGTTATTAATCATTAGTTTAATAATACAGGGGTCTGTGATTCAGCTGGAGGAAACTGGGTGCATGCCAACAGACAGACAAAGCCATATCGGCTCCACTCCAGCCACCACTCCAACCACCATGCCAACCGCCACTCCAACCACCACTCCAGCCACCACGCCAACCACCACTCCAACCGCCAATCCAGCCACCACTCCAACCCCCACTCCAGCCACCACTTCAACCACCTCTCCAGTCACCTCTCCAGTCACCACTCTAGCCACCACTCCAACCACCACTCCAGCCACTACTCCAACCACCACTACAGCCACCACTCCAGCACCACTTCAACCACCACTCCAGCCACCTCTCCAACCACCACTCCAACCACCACTACAGATACCACACCAGCACCACTTCAACCACCACTCCAACCACCACTACAGCCACCACTCCAGCACCACTTCAACCACCACTCCAACCACCACTCCAGCCACCTCTCCAACCACCACTACAGCCACCATTCCAGCACCACTTCAACCACCACTCCAGCCACCTCTCTAACCACCACTCCAACCACCACTACAGACACCACACCAGCACCACTTCAAACACCACTCCAACCACCACTACAGCCACCACTCCAGCACCACTTCAACCACCACTCCAACCACCACTCCAGCCACCTCTCCAACCACCACTACAGCCACCACTCCAGCACCACTTCAACCTCCACTCCAGCCACCTCTCCAACCACCACTCCAACCACCACTACAGACACCACACCAGCACCACTTCAACCACCACTCCAACCACCACTACAGCCACCACTCCAGCACCACTTCAACTACCACTCCAACCACCACTACAGCCACCACTCCAGCACCACTTCAACCACCACTCCAACCACCACTCCAGCCACCACTCCAACCACCACTACAGCCACCACTACAGCACCACTTCAACCACCACTCCAGCCACCAATCCAACCACCACTACAGACACCACACCAGCACCACTTCAACCACCACTCCAACCACCACTACAGCCACCACTCCAGCACCACTTCAACCACCACTCCAACCACCACTCCAGCCACCTCTCCAACCACCACTACAGCCACCCCTCCAGCACCACTTCAACCACCGCTCCAGCCACCTCTCCAACCACCATTCCAACCACCACTACAGACACCACACCAGCACCACTTCAACCACCACTCCAAACACCACTCCAACCACCACTACAGCCACCACTTCAACCACCACTCCAACCACCACTCCAGCCACCTCTCCAACCACCACTACAGCCACCACTCCAACCCCCACTCCAGCCACCACTTCAACCACCTCTCCAGTCACCTCTCCAGTCACCACTCTAGCCACCACTCCAACCACCACTCCAGCCACTACTCCAACCACCACTACAGCCACCACTCCAGCACCACTTCAACCACCGCTCCAGCCACCTCTCCAACCACCACTCCAACCACCACTACAGACACCACACCAGCACCACTTCAACCACCACTCCAACCACCACTACAGCCACCACTCCAGCACCACTTCAACCACCTCTCCAACCACCACTACAGACACCACACCAGCACCACTTCAACCACCACTCCAACCACCACTACAGCCACCACTCCAGCACCACTTCAACCACCACTCCAGCCACCTCTCCAACCACCACTCCAGCCACCACTCTAGCCACCTCTTCAACCACCACTCCAGCCACCACTCTAGCACCTCTTCAACCACCACTGCAGCCACCTCTTCAACCACCACTCCAGCCACCACTACAGCCACCACTCCATCACCACTTCAACCACCACTCCAACCACCACTCCAGCCACCTCTCCAACCACCACTACAGCCACCACTCCAACCCCCACTCCAGCCACCACTTCAACCACCACTCCAGCCACCACTACAGCCACTACTCCAGCCACCACTTATAAGATCTACAGAAAATACAGAACAGCCAATGGGGGCAGTGTTGCTGTTTATATTCAGAACTACATTCCTGTAAAGCTTAGAGAAGATCTCATGTTAAATACTGTTGAAGTAATATGGCTACAGGTTCATATGCATCACCTAAAGCCCATTCTGGTGGGAAGCTGCTACAGACCAAGTGCTAACAGTCAGTATCTGGATAACATGTGTGAAATGCTTGATATTGTATGTGATATCAACAGAGAGGTGTATTTTCTGGATGATTTAAATATTGAATTGCTTTCATCAACCTTCCCACTCAAGATAAAGCTTCAAACTGTAACTAATTCCTGCAACCTTGTTCAGGTTATCAGTCTACCTACCAGGGTAGTTACAAACAGCACAGGAATGAAATCATCAACATGTATTGATCACATCTTTACTAATGCTGTAGAAATGTGCTTTAAAGCAGTATCCAAATCCATTGAATGTAGTGATCACAATATAGTAGCCATATCTAGGAAAACCAAAGTTCCAAAGGCTGGGCCTATAGTTTAGAAGAGGTCAAACAATACGTTTTGTAGTGATTATTATGTAAATAATATTTTCTGCTCTGTGGTGTGTAATGAGGAGCAACCAAACGCTGTACTTGACACATTTATGAAATTGCTTATTGCAGTTACTAAAAAGCATGCACCCATTAAGAAAACAGCTGTAAAAACTGTTAAATCCCATTGGATTGATGAAGAATTGAAAAATGGTATGGTTGAGAGGGATGAGGCAAAGGGTATAGCAAATAAGTCTGGCAGCACAACCGATTGGCAAACATACTGAAAACTGAGAAATCATGTGACTAAACTAAACTAAATAAAAAATAAACTATACTATGAAACAAAAAGAAACGTCTATGTCTTGTGTACAGTACTACGGCATGCTATTTTTCTGTTTACTATTTTGCATGTTTGTTTGACATATTTCATGTGGAAGTGTTACGGAGCGTACAGAACGCCCCTGGTTTGGAACCTAGTTCCAGCATGTCAGCATCCTCTTCAGAACACAGCGAGGTAAACACAGCACCTCTGACATGGGGAATGGGGCCCTGTTAAGACATGGAGGTGTTCCATTCTCTTTCTCTCTCTCTCTCTCTCTCTCCACACACACACACACACACACACACACACACACACACACACACAAAAAACAGCCCCATAAATAAACAGCCAGAGGTGTATCTTCTTAGCCAACACTAGGTACTAGGGAACAGTGTGTCTCTTTCAACAGAGGGTACCAGGGTATGTGCGCGGGGGGCATCAGCCCCACCACTAAGCCCAAACCTCCCACGCTGCTCTGGGTCACCCCACAACCACAAACGTCCCTAGTTCCACTAACACACACACAGAAGAACACACAGACACAAATGCAGACACACCCCACACATGCACGCACGCGCACTCGCACACGCCTCCCAACCATGGTGGATGACACAACATGGCCTCAGTCTGCACCTCCCAACCGTGGTGGATAACACAAAATGGCCTCAGTCTGCACCTCCCAACCGTGGTGGATGACACAACATGGCCTCAGTCTGCACCTCCCAACCGTGGTGGATAACACAAAATGGCCTCAGTCTGCACCTCCCAACCGTGGTGGATGACACAACATGGCCTCAGTCTGCACCTCCCAACCGTGGTGGATAACACAACATGGCCTCAGTCTGCACCTCCCAACCGTGGTGGATGACACAACATGGCCTCAGTCTGCACCTCCCAACCGTGGTGGATGACACAACATGGCCTCAGTTTGCACTAGAGCTCCTCTGACTATAATGAGATACTCTGACAGTAACTTCATTGAAGAGGAAAGGTACACCACAGGAAAAGTACTATAGATCCAATTGTGCAATGTCTGAGTGCACTATGAACAACTATTTACTGTCTGGGTGCACTAGGAACAACTAGTTACTGTCTGAATACACTAAGAACAAGTATTTACTGTCTGGGTGCACCAGGAACAACTATTTCCTGTCTGGGTGCTCAAGGAACAACTATTTACTGCCTGGGTGCACTATGAACAACTATTTACTGTCTGGGTGCACTATGAACAACTATTTACTGTTTGAGTGCACTAGGAACAACTATTTACTGTCTGAGTGCACTAAAAACAAATATTTACTGTCTGAGAGCAACTATATGTGTAAACAACGGTTTACTAGCTTACTTATTGGAATTGCTAGACAGCTAAACTAACACTTTGTGCATTTCATGTGGAAAGAACGACAGATCATTACTTTATTATGTTCTTTTGATGTGCAAAGACTCCATATTCTACATTTCATATTCTGACATTGACAATTTCATATTCTTTTCATATTTTCACATTTACATTCAAAAGATGAACTTATAAAGTTAGACAAAGTTTTGGTAAAATATATACTTTATTTCTTCATACAAAGAAATAGTATGAATGTTCAGCATTTCATTATTTAAAAACATTTCTTCCATTTTGCTCTTTCACTGTGTAAAATTCCTTTGATGTAAATGATACCACAAAATACTTGATGTACATTTTCTTTTTCATTTTTAAACATACAGAATCTGCTAAACCTCTAAATATTAACCATATTATATGCAGATGGGGTGGGAAAGACAAACAACACTAGCATTATATTTTGTAGATCTCTAAAAGGGTTGAATAAAACTCAACCAGAACAGATGCAGCAGCATGGATCGTGACCATGAGTGCAAGCTTTTGAGATAGGGTTTCATTTCAGACAGATCCTATTTACTATAAAGTGCACTATTTTTGACCAGAGCCCTGTAGGCCTTGGTCAAAAGTAGTGCACTAAATAAGGAATAGAGTGACATTTGGGATGCAACCCTACTCTCTTAGTAACATGAATAACACCATAATTCCAATGCATTAGTGGGACTGTAAATGTAACAGAGGGCAACTGCCCCAGTCTCCTTTACTCCAACCGTTACAGGGAGAAACATTGACATTACTCAGATTCAGAATTTCCTGCTCTATACAAAGGCCATTTTGAATGCTTTCAACAAACATTGCACTATAAGGAGAGAAGGGGAGGTTGAGGCGTTGTCCATATAGGCATGATAATTGAAAATAGGTGTAAATTCCTTGGTGGTAAAAGCCACTATGTGAATAAGGGACCAGTAAAATGCAAGGACAAGCCCTCATCTCCACTAATACCATCCACTGGTTTGAGATATAAATCAACCTTCAGAACTGGTTGCACACTGTTGAATTGAGACGGAGGCTGGGTATTTGAATTAGACTGGGTGGTTTAGAGGCGCATACATTTTCTTAAAACTTGAAAAAAGTACCATACTGTCACTTCTTTTTTTATATACTTTTCAATGGCCAATAGTCAGTGACAGACACGTTCCACTTTGCATTTGATTGGAGGGAATTTAATGTGTAGTATGTAGGGGAAAGGATGTGCATATTCACTCTGGGTCCCTCCACACTCAGCCGTTTTAGGCTTACCACCCAAATGGTCTCCTATTCTCTATGGGCCCTGGTCACAAGTAGTACAGTGTAGGGAATAGGGTGCATATTCAGCAGTCTTACAATCCAAAGAGGATAGGATGGCTTTGAAGTAGCCCTTACCTGCGAGAGTATGGGCAAGCATAACTAGACTGTTTCTCATATGAAGAAAGTTTTCAGAGTCCTACCTCAACTCATGCCAAGCATTCTCACTGCACCATGAAGACAATGGGTGTCTCAAATGGCACCCTATCCCCTTTATATTTCACTAGTTTTGACCAGGGAACACAAGGCTCTGGTCTAAAGTAGTGCACTATATAGGGTAGTGTGCCATTTGGGATGCATTCAAGGACTATACTACAGTCCTCCCTGGATCCAGTGTGTCCTCCCCTCTCTGTCTCTTCAACAAATAAAATGTCCCTCAGAGCAAGTTTGATTGTGTATGACCTTTGAACCTTGGCTCTGAGCCAACAGTGTCTTGTAATGGGAGCAAGAGTATAGCGGAGAGGAGACCTGAATCAATGGGCCTCAGTAACGTTATTCCATTAACATCATGTCAACATGGAGCCATATCAATGTAATGCGGTCAGAAATAGGATTTAGACCTTTGGTGGATGGGCCATTCATTAGAACAGGCTATAGGAGCACTAGAAGAGGAAGGCCGCACATTAAGCATGGCTGACACAATGAGCAGCAGTTAGGCCTATTGATCCACCTGTTATTAAGTGAAAGGGACATCAGATTAGCTGGTTAGGCCAATGACAGGGCAGAAGATCAGCTGGTTAGGCCAATGACAGGGCAGGAGATCAGTTGGTTAGGCCAATGTCCTAATTTCAATGAAACACAGTGTTTGAATGGATGGAACAGAAACCTATAGGAGTAGATAAGGAGACATCTGTGTGGGGGGGGTCTGATGATTGCTATTGAGGATGGGTTTGATGATGGCTATTGAGGAAGAGTTTGATGATGGCTATTGAGGAAGGGTTTGATGATGACTATTGAGGAAGGGTTTGATGATGGCTATTGAGGACGGGTCTGATGATGGCTATTGAGGAAGGGTTTGATGATGGCTATTGAGGATGGGTTTGATGATAACTATTGAGGAAGGGTTTGATGATGGCTATTGAGGAAGGGTTTGATGACGGCTATTGAGGATGGGTCTGATGATGGCTATTGAGGACGGGTCTGATGATGGCTATTGAGGAAGGGTTTGATGATGACTATTGAGGAAGGGTTTGATGATAACTATTGAGGAAGGGTTTGATGATGGCTATTGAGGATGGGTCTGATGATGGCTATTGAGGATGGGTCTGATGATGGCTATTGAGGAAGGGTTTGATGATGACTATTGAGGAAGGGTTTGATGATGACTATTGAGGAAGGGTTTGATGATGGCTATTGAGGAAGTGTTTGATTATGGCTATTGAGGACAGGTTTGATGATGGCTATTGAGGAAGGGTTTGATGATGACTATTGAGGAAGGGTTTGATGATGACTATTGAGGAAGGGTCTGATGAAGGCTATTGAGGAAGGGTTTGATGATGGCTATTGAGGAAGGGTTTGATGACGGCTATTGAGGATGGGTTTGATGATGACTATTGAGGAAGGGTTTGATGATGACTATTGAGGAAGGGTTTGATGATGGCTATTGAGGAAGGGTTTGATGACGGCTATTGAGGAAGGGTTTGATGATGACTATTGAGGAAGGGTTTGATGATGACTATTGAGGAAGGGTTTGATGATGGCTATTGAGGATGGGTCTGATGATGGCTATTGAGGAAGGGTTTGATGAAGGCTATTGAGGAAGGGTTTGATGATGGCTATTGAGGATGGGTCTGATGATGGCTATTGAGGAAGGGTTTGATGATGACTATTGAGGAAGGGTTTGATGATGACTATTGAGGAAGGGTTTGATGATGGCTATTGAGGAAGGGTTTGATGATGACTATTGAGGAAGGGTTTGATGATGACTATTGAGGAAGGGTTTGATGATGGCTATTGAGGAAGGGTCTGATGAAGGCTATTGAGGAAGGGTTTGATGATGGCTATTGAGGAAGGGTTTGATGATGGCTATTGAGGATGGGTCTGATGATGGCTATTGAGGAAGGGTTTGATGATGACTATTGAGGAAGGGTTTGATGATGACTATTGAGGAAGGGTTTGATGATGGCTATTGAGGATGGGTCTGATGATGGCTATTGAGGAAGGGTTTGATGAAGGCTATTGAGGAAGGGTTTGATGATGGCTATTGAGGATGGGTCTGATGATGGCTATTGAGGAAGGGTTTGATGATGACTATTGAGGAAGGGTCTGATGATGGCTTTTGAGGAAGAGTTTGATGAAGGCTATTGGGGAAGGGTTTGATGAAGGCTATTGAGGAAGGGTTTGATGAAGGCTATTGAGGATGGGTCTGATGATGACTATTGAGGAAGGGTTTGATGAAGGCTATTGAGGAAGGGTTTGATGAAGGCTATTGAGAAAGGGTTTGATGATGACTATTGAGGAAGGGTTTGATGATGGCTATTGAGGAAGGGTTTGATGAAGGCTATTGAGGAAGGGTTTGATGATGACTATTGAGGAAGGGTTTGATGATGGCTATTGAGGAAGGGTCTGATGATGGCTGTTGAGGAAGGGTTTGATGAAGGCTATTGGGGAAGGGTTTGATGATGGCTATTGATTATGAATGTTTAAATCAGAATGCACATGAATGGAGTATGCATTACTGTTCTGTCAACACTCTATACCCATAAAACAGGGCCTTAATCAATATCCCTCTATTCTTACTTAAACTATACTGTTAACATGAGGGACCATTTTAACTCTACTGAGTTGACATGAGGGACCATTTTAACTCTACTGAGTTGACATGAGGGACCATTTTAACTCTACTGAGTTGACATGAGGGACCATTAAGTGAAGAATAAAGAAAAAAACATTAAAGGTGGAATGTAAAAAATATAAAACAAAGTGTGGGCCAGATATTATGCATGTACATATATGGTTAGGCAGCTTAGTGAATTAATTGCTTAGAAATAAAAAATAAATTATTATAAAATAGATTTCTGTACATTTTACACACACACACACACACACATACATGTACATATATATGCATATACATATATATATATATATATATATATATATATACATATATATATATATATATATATATATGCATATACATATTTATATATATACACACATACATATATATATATATATATATAGCAACATCTCCCATGTCTTATTTGCCATTCATTGAATTACAGAGAAGAAAATAAACAATGTGTTCTCCCAAATTCACATCCATCAATCCCAACCAAAGTTATGTCCCGTCATCTGGTAGAACTTCATGTTGAAAGGCCTGTAGAAGTCCCGTAGCCTCTGCACCACCTCTGGGTGGATGTTGGGGTGGGTCCGCCCTTTGGTTTTGCCCAGGCAGTGGGGCTTGCTGCTGCCCTCAGCCTTCTTGAGGCAGGGGAAGCCCTTGGTCTGGTTGAAGTAGAAGTGTTTGTCTGTGATGATCCTCTTGAGTCCCAGGAAGTCCTGCACCCGGCCCAGCTCTCCGGCCGGGTCGCTGATCAGACGCTCCCCGCTCACGAACAGAATCTGGCCCATGGGGAAGTACTGCAGCCAGTTGTCCAGGTGCTTGGCATAGATGCCGATCTGGATGGCGCTCCAGGATGTGTCGATAAGCCCCGTAGTCCTGTTTTTGAAGGTCAGGCTCTCGAAGGTGGGAATGTCTGGGTTCTTGGACAGCGTCTGTGTGTAGTCAGAGATGGCCCTGGTGATGGGGTCCCTCACCACCACAATCAGCTTGGTGTCCCGGGACATGACGGAGATCCGGGCTGGGGCCTCTCTGGTCACAAAGTAGCTGGGGGTCTTCTCCATGGTGATCTGGCCCTCCAGGGTCTTGGGCATCAGCTCCCTGAGGAGAAGGAGGACAGGGTTAAAAGAAAATCTATGACTCATGACTATTACAACTATGAAATATTACATTTTAAAGCAATCAGAGAGAGAGAGCGAGAGAGAGAGAGAGAGAGAGAGAGAGAGAGAGAGGATCATCTTGCATATAGACATCAACCAGATGGAGAGCAGTGTTCTACAATCAATGAGCCAGTGAGTCAGAGAAGGCCACTTCTTACCTGGGCAATAGCAAACAGAGAAGTGCCCGGTCTCATCCCTCTGTCTGTCTATCTGTCTGGCTGTGCCAACTACCCTAATGGTCCAGTGAGGCTGGGCTAAGTCTAAATCCACCCTGCCTCTTCAAACCATTAACCACTTAGGCAGCAAAGCTTAATCTGCCTTTCACTGACTCAGCTAGAGCCCTCTGTGGCATGCCCATGGTGGAGTGCTGCTACAACAACAAGACCTGGAGCTGTCTGAAAGGAGATGCGACATGTTTCAGACCAGCCAATGTTTCTAACAAGGCCCGGGCCAGCCAGGGTGGCTGTGATAGGGGGAGTGAGACAGACATGTAAAACCTATAAAGTAAAACCTATAAGAACAACACATTTTGAATGAAAAGTGAATGTGCTCTCCAATGCGGTTTCGTGTTTCAGAAATGGTAGCCAATCATAGAGAGTGGATTATGGTGAGGCGTTAAGAGGGGCTTTGAAGGACACCAGGAAACAGATCCCATTTCCCTCACTGGTGGAGAACCCCTGGAGCCTCTGGCATAAAACCCTGTATGTCTCTGATTTCTACATGTGATCACATGTGTTTCTGATACCCGCTAGCTGGAGGTGAGGTGGTCCTGCTATAAACCGGAGATTATAGGATCTAGTACTTCTGCTTATACATGCTCATTAACACACACACACACACACACACACACACACACACACACACACACACACACACACACACACACACACACACACACACACACACACACACACACACACACACACACACACACACACACACACACAGCCTTGATACAACCCTGCAGGGCACACAGCCTTGATACAACCCTGCAGGACACACAGCCTTGATACAACCCTGCAGGACATACAGCCTTAATGCAACCCTGCAGGACACACAGCCTTGATACAACCCTGCAGGACACACAGCCTTGATACAACCTTGCAGGACACACAGCCTTGATACAACCCTGCAGGACACACAGCCTTGATACAACCTTGCAGGACACACAGCCTTGATACAACCCTGCAGGACACACAGCCTTGATACAACCCTGCAGGACACACAGCCTTGATACAACCCTGCAGGACACACAGCCTTGATACAACCCTGCAGGACACATATGCATAAATGCACACTAGAAGCATGATATTGTCTTGTTTGAACCCTGATCAAGTGCAGCAGTGTGCAGTAACAGCAGCAGATTTTTCTGCTACAAGAAAAGGTTAACAAGTGAGTCAGAAACACCAATGGAAATACAACCCATATTAATCTGTTTATTTATTCCCCCCTCCCCCCATTTACTGTTCATGTCCAGTTGTTGTTGGTTTTTGTCATTGTTTTGTTTTAGTTTTTTTCATTTGCATTGGCAATGTAAACACGTTTCCCATGCCATTGGAGCCCTTTGAATTGAGTTCAGATAACCCATGCAGGCAGGCTGTCAGGGTGCATACACTGACCGAGATAAGGGTTCCTGTTAGCCTATTGTCGCCTGAGTATCAGACTGTTTTGTTGTGCAGGGGCAGAGTTACACAGCATGATAAAAGGCCCTGCACTGTGTAATCCCACTGTGAGTGTTTACACACCCGGACTGCTGTTAAGGTGACTACAAGCTTCACTCAGTTGATCTACATGTGTGTTTGTGTGCGGAGCAGGATTTTTGGAGCATTGGACACTTTGTTAACATGATATCCCCACCAGTCCCACTCCCATTCACAAGGTGGCAACGTTTTCTTGTTATGTCTTTTCATTTGGCGAAATCAAGGAAGAGTTGCTTTCCCTTGCTAGTAGTAGCTAGCTGGCAGCCTGGCTAGCTGGCTTTAGCCTGGCTAAAAACATAGCAAGCTAGCTAGCCTTTTTAGCTTCCCACATTCAGTCCATGTGAAATAATCAGATGTATAATTGTAAAACATATTCATATACTTGCCGGCTTGTGTATTCTCTGTCTAATTCTTTGTTACTTTCTCTCTCTCAGAGGACCTGAGCCCTAGGACCATGCCTCAGGACAACCTGGTCTGATGACTTCATGGGGTCCCCAGTCCACCTGGCCGTGCTGCTGCTCCAGTTTCAACTGCTCTGCCTGCGGCTATAGAACCCTGACCTGTTCACCGGACGTGCTACCTGTCCCAGACCTGCTGTTTTCAACTCTCTAGAGACAGCAGGAGTGGTAGAGATACTCTGAATGATCGGCTATGAAAAGCCAACTGACATTTACTCCTGAGGTGCTGACCTGTTGCACCCTCGATAACCACTGTGATTATTATTATTTGACCATGCTGGTCATCTATGAACATTTGAACATCTTGGCCATGTTCTGTTATAATCTCCACCCGGCACAGCCAGAAGAGGACTGGCCACCCCTCATAGCCTGGTTCCTCTCTAGGTTTCTTCCTAGGTTCTGGCCTTTCTAGGGAGTTTTTCCTAGCCACCGTGCTTCTACAACTGCATTGCTTGCTGTTTGGGGTTTTAGGCTGGGTTTCTGTACAGTACTTTGAGATATCAGCTGATGTAAGAAGGGCTTTATAAATACATTTGATTTGATATTCATTCCAATATCAGCTAAAAATAGAACATCGTGTTTTGGTCATGGAGAAAAAAAACACATGGCTAGCTAGCTGGCTACAGCAGGTTCTAATTCATGGACATGTACTTCTGGTTAAGACTACTACAACTCATGGCTAATTCATGGACATGTACTTCTGGCTAAGACTACAGCACCTCATGGCTAATTCATGGACATGTACTACTGGCTAAGGCTACTGCACCTCAGGCTAATTCATAGACGTACTTCTGGCTAAAACTACTGCCCCTCATGGCTAAAACTACTGCCCGTCATGGCTAAAACTACTGCACCTCATTGCTAAAATTACTGCACCTCATGGCTAAAACTACTGCACCTCATTGCTAAAACTACTGCAGCTCATGGCTAAAACTGCTGCACCTCATTGCTAAAACTACTGCACCTCATGGCTAAAACTACTGCACCTCATGGCTAAAACTACTGCACCCCATGGCTGATTCATGAACATGAACTACTGGCTAAAACTACTGCACCTCATTGCTAAAACTACTGCACCTCATTGCTAAAACTACTGCACCTCATGGCTGATTCATAGATATGAACATTGGCTAAGACTACTGCACCTCATGGCTGACTCATGGACATGAACTACTGGCTGGTCCCTTCAATGAACTACTAGACATGGTGTATAGTGCAAATTCCCTTTCTGAGAGAGACAGTGCAAGTAAGAGAGGAAAGAGAGGGGGGTGTTGGAAAGGGAAACAGAGAGCAAAACAGAGACCTCCAGCCAAATGTATGACCATATTAGAGACACATATTTCCCTCAGATTACACAGACCCACAACGAATTTGAAAACAAATCAAATGTTGATAAACTCCGATATCTATTGGGTGAAATACCACAGTGTGCCATCACAGCAGCAAGATGTGTGACCTGTTGCAACCAGATAAGGGCAACCAGTGAAGAACAAACAGTATTGTAAATACAACCCATATTTATGTTTATTTATTTTCAATTTTGTACTTTAACAATTTGCACATCATTACAAAACTGTATGTAGATTTCATGTGACATTTGCAATGTCTTTATTGTTTTGGAACTTCTGTGAGTGTAATGTTTACTGTTAATTTGTATTGTTTATTTCACTTTTGTTTATTATCTACTTCACTTGCTTTGGTAATGTTAACATATGTTTCCCATGCCAATATAGCCCTTGAATTGAAATTGAATGAGAGAGGGGGTGTTAGAGAGAGGGGGGGGGGGGGGGGGGGTGGAGAGGGGGAGAGAGTGATGAAATAAAAGAGACAAAGCCCAGGGGGGTGTGAGGTAACTAGTGAAATGGCAGATATGTGTAGTAGTTTCAACAGAGTATTTCAAGAGCCAGCCATTGATCTAATTCTGATTATAAACTGGGTGGTTCGAGCCTTGAATGCTGATTGGCTGACAGCCGTGTTATATCAGACCATTTACCATGGGTATGACAAAACATTTATTTTTACTGCTCTAATTACATTGGTGACCAGTTTATAATAGCAGTAAGGCACCTCTGGGGGTTGTGGTATATGGCCAATATACCACGGCTAAGGGATGTATCCAGGCACTCCGCACAGCTCTTAGCCATGGTATATTGGCAATGTACCACACCCCCTCGGGCCGTATTGCTTAATCATATGAGATTGATTGCTGACATATCAGAAGAGAAGAAAGCAGAGGGAAGAGAACCAAGGCTCCTTCCAAAAGCTCATTAACTGCCTATTGAAATCAAAAGAGATAGGGGGATGTACTGAATCTCTCTCTGCAAGAGCATGACAGATCTCCCCTTAGTAAGCAGAACCATTATTAGATAGAGAAGTACAGGCCAGACTGATTATATATATACACACACACAGGTGAGCCCTTACACATACGCGCACGCACGCACACACACACACACACACACTCCAATCCACTGTTTCCTCAAGAGCGTTGATCCCACTTAAAGTGTTTATACAGCCTTCTAGAATGTCTTCAAAGAATATAAACCACAGTCAGCCTTCAAATACAAAGCATTAGTCACTAATTCTCTGTAGAAATGATGGTGATACAGCCGGCAACCTTTTTGTCTTATGTAGTGCTAACATGCTGCATAAAGTGCCTAGAACCAAAACAACTCAGAACAACAGCTCTCATTCGAATGACAATGGGGCCTGGCGATATGAAGGGATAGGAAGAGATAGATAGGGATAGGTCGGGATAAGGAAGGGATAGGGAAGGATAGGAAGGGATAGGGAAGGATATGAAGGGATAGGAAGCGATAGGGAGGGATATGGGAGGGACATGGGAAGGATAGGGAGGGATAGGGAGGGATCCTCCTGATTCCTGCTTACAAGCAAAAATTAAAGCAGGAAGCACCAGTGACTAGATCAATAAAAAAGTGGTCAGATGAAGCAGATGCTAAGCTACAGGACTGTTTTGCTAGCACAGACTGGAATATGTTGCGGGATTCCTCTGATGGCATTGAGGAGTACATCAGTCATTAGCTTCATCAATAAGTGCATTGATGACGTCGTCTCCACAGTGACCGTACGTACATACCGCAACCAGAAGCCATGGGTTACAGGCAGCATCAGCACTGAGCTAAAGGCTAGAGCTGCCGCTTTCAAGGACTGGGACTCTAACACGGAAGCTTAATAGAAATCCCGCTATGCCCTCTGACGAACCATCAAACAGGTAAAGCGTCAATACAGGACTAAGATTGAATCGTACTACACAGGCTCTGACGCTCGTCGGATGTGGCAGGGCTTGCAAACCATTACAGACTACAAAGGGAAGCACTGCCGAGAGCTGCGCAGTGACACGAGCTTACCAGACGTGCTAAACTACTTCTATGCTCGCTTCGAGGCAAATAACACTGAAAAATGCATGAGAGCACCAGCTGTTCCGGAAGACTGTGTGATCACGCTCTCCGCAGCCGATGTGAGTAAGACCTTTAAACAGGTCAACATTCACAAGGCCGCAGGGCCAGACTGTGACCATGCGCTGATCAACTGGCAAGTGTCTTCACTGACATTTTCAATCTCTCCCTATCCGAGTCTGTAATACCAACATGTTTTAAGAAGACCACCATAGTGCCTGTGCCCAAGAACACTAAGGTAACCTGCCTAAATGACTACCAACCCGTAGCACTCATGTCTGAAGCCATGAAGTGCTTTGAAAGGCTGGTCATAGCTCACATCAACACCATTATCCCAGAAACCCTAGACCCACTCCAATTTGCATACTGCCCCAACAGATCCACAGATGATGCAATCTCTATTACACTCCACACTGCCCTTTCCCACCTGGACAAAAATAACACCTATGTGAGAATGTTATTCATATTGAGTACAGCTGTAACGTCTTGTCTGTAGTGTGGCGGAAAGAAGCGCAGGAAGCAGCGAACACTGTGTGGTAATTTTAATGGAACCACCTGTACAAAATAAAAGGTCTCCCAACAACAGGGAAAAATACAATAGACAAGCGCAGTCGAACAAACGCAGTCGACACACAGAAAAACAATCCCGCACAATAGGGTGCGGGCCAGCTGAACTAAATAGCCCTCTTAATTGCCTAACTCAGGGCAGGTGAGAAAACATAAAAAAGGGAAAAACAAAAAGGGAATCGGTGGTAGCTAATAGGCCGGTGACGACAACCGCCGAGCGCCACCCGAGCAGGAGGGGGCGCCACCGTCGGTAGGAATCATGACAGTACCCCCCTCCTGACGTGCGGCCCCTGCAGCGCGCCGACACCGGCCTCGAGGCCGACCCGGAGGATGAGGCGCAGGGCGATCCGAACGGAGGCGGTGGAACTCCTTCAACATGGATGGGTCCAAGACGTCCTCCGCCGGCACCCAGCACCTCTCCTCCGGACCGTACCCCTCCCAGTCCACAAGGTACTGCAGGCCCCCCGCCCGGCGTCTCGAGTCCAGAATGGCCCTTACGCTGTACGCCGGGGACCCCCCGATGTCCAGGGGGGGTGGAGGGACCTCCGGCACCTCATCTTCTTGTAGGGGACCAGCCACCACCGGCCTGAGGAGAGACACATGAAACGAGGGGTTAATACGGTAATAGGAAGGGAGTTGCAACCGATAACACACCTCGTTTATCCTCCTCAGGACTTTGAAGGGCCCCACACACTGCGGCCCCAGCTTCCGGCAGGGCACGCGGAGAGACAGGTTCCGGGTCGAGAGCCAGACCCTGTCACCCGGTGCGAACACCGGCGCCTCACTGCGGTGGCGGTCAGCACTCCTTTTCTGCCTAGCACTGGCCTCCTTCAGTGAGTCCTGTACTGCTTTCCAGGTCTCCTTGGAGTGCTGAACCCAGTCCTCCACCGCAGGAGCCTCGGTCTGGCTCTGGTGCCATGGGGCCAGGACCGGCTGGTACCCTAGCACACACTGGAAGGGTGACATGTTAGTAGAGGAGTGGCGAAGTGAGTTCTGGGCTAACTCTGCCCAAGGAATATACCTCGCCCACTCCCCTGGCCGGTCCCGGCAATACGACCTCAGGAACCTGCCCACCTCCTGGTTCACCCTCTCCGCCTGCCCATTGCTCTCGGGTGATAACCGGAGGTTAAACTGACCGAGACCCCCAGCCGCTCCATAAACGCCCTCCAGACCCTGGATGTGAACTGGGAACCCCGATCAGAGACAATATCCTCCGGCACCCCGTAGTGCCGGAAGACGTGGGTAAATAGGGCCTCCGCAGTATGCAGGGCCGTAGGGAGACCGGGCAAGGGGAGGAGACGGCAGGACTTAGAAAACCGATCCACAACCACCAGAATCGCAGTGTTCCCCTGAGAGGGGGGAAGATCTGTCAGGAAGTCGATAGACAGGTGCGACCATGGCCGTTGCGGAACGGGGAGGGGCTGTAACTTCCCTCCCGGTAAATGCCTAGGAGCCTTACTCTGGGCACACACCGAACAGGAAGAGACATATGACCTCACGTCCTTAGCCAAGGTGGGCCACCAATACTTCCCCCTTAGACTCCGCCCTGTCCTCTCTACACCAGGATGACCCGCCGCAGGTAGTGTGTGCGCCCACCGAATCAACCGATCGCGAACATCGAGCGGCACATACATGCGCCCCACGGGCACCTGCGCAGGCGCAGGATCCAACACCAGTGCCCGCTCGATGTCCGCGTCCACCTCCCACACCACTGGTGCCACCAGCCTAGACGCTGGAATGATGGGAGTTGGATCGATGGGGCGGTCATCCGTGTCATACAGACGGGACAGCGCGTCGGCTTTAGTATCAAGGGAACCCGGTCTATATGAGATGGTAAACCTAAACCGGGCGAAGAACATGGCCCACCTTGCCTGACGTGGATTCAGTCTCCTCGCTGCCCAGATGTACTCCAGGTTTCGGTGGTCGGTCCAGATGAGAAAGGGGTGCTTAGCCCCCTCAAGCCAGTGTCGCCACACCCTCAAGGCTTTGACTACCGCTAGCAACTCCCTGTCCCCCACATCGTAGTTACGCTCCGCCGAACTGAGCTTCCCTGAGAAGAAAGCGCAGGGGCGGAGTTTCGGTGGCGCACCCGAGCTCTGTGATAGCACGGCACCCACCCCAGCCTCGGATGCGTCCACCTCTACTACGAACGCTAAAGACGGGTCCGGGTGCGCCAACATGGGCGCGTCGGTGAACAGGGTCTTCAACTTCTTGAAGGCTCCGTCCGCCTCCGTCGACCATCTCAAACGCGCCGGCCCCCCCTTCAGCAGTGAGGTAATGGGAGCCGCTACCTGGCCAAACCCCCGGATAAACCTCCGGTAGTAGTTGGCAAAGCCCAAGAACCGCTGCACTTCCTTCACCGTGGTTGGAGTCGGCCAATTACGCACGGCCTTAACGCGGTCACACTCCATCACCACCCCCGTGGTGTAAATGCGATAACCCAGAAAGGAGACGGCTCGTTTGAAAAACTCACACTTCTCAGCCTTAACGTATAGGTCATGCTCCAGCAGTCTACCAAGCACCTTGCGCACCAGGGACACATGCGCGGAGCGGGTGGCGGAATATATCAGAATGTCATCGATATAGACAATCACGCCCTGCCCGTGCAGGTCCCTGAGAATCTCGTCAACAAAGGATTGAAAGACGGCTGGAGCATTTTTCAACCCATACGGCATGACGAGGTACTCATAATGACCTGATGTGGTACTAAAGGCGGTTTTCCACTCATCTCCCTTCTTGATACGCACCAGGTTATACGCGCTCCTGAGATCCAATTTTGTGAAGAACTGTGCTCCGTGAAATGATTCCACCGCCGTAGCGATAAGAGGTAGTGGGTAACTAAACCCCACCGTGATCGCGTTTAGACCTCTATAATCAATGCACGGACGCAGACCTCCCTCCTTTTTCTTCACAAAAAAGAAACTCGAGGAAGCGGGTGAGATGGAGGGCCGAATGTACCCCTGTCCCAAGGATTCCGTGACGTATGTCTCCATAGCCGCCGTCTCCTCTTGTGACAAGGGGTACACGTGACTCCTGGGAAGCGCAGCGTTAACCTGGAGATCTATCGCACAATCCCCTTGTCGATGAGGTGGTAATTTAGTCGCTCTCTTTTTACAAAAAGCGATCGCCAAATCGGCGTATTCAGGGGGAATGCGCACGGTGGACACCTGGTCTGGACTCTCCACCGACGTGGCACCTATGGAAACTCCTAGACACCTCCCTGAACACTCCTCCGACCACCCCTGGAGAACCCCCTGTTTCCATGAAATGAGGGGATTGTGACCAGCCAGCCAGGGGACCCCCAGCACCACTGGAAACGCAGGTGAATCAATAAGGAAAAAGTTAATGCTTTCCTTATGATTCCCCAGCGTTACCATGTCCAGCGGCACCGTAGACTCCCTGACTAGCCCTGACCCTAATGGTCGGCTATCTAAGGAGTGCACGGGGAAGGGGGAATCTATCGGCACCCGTGGAATGCCCAGCTTAATGGCAAGTCCACGGTCCATAAAGTTCCCAGCTGCGCCTGAATCGACTAGCGCCCTATGCTGGGAAGAGGGAAAAAATTTAGAAAATGAAACAGGCAAAAACACATGACCAACAGGGGGTTCTGGGCGAATCTGGTGCTGACTCACCTGAGGTGAACGAGAAGTGTTCTGCCTGCCCTCTCGACTCCCAGACTGGCTCCTCCAGCACCGGTCGTCCGTGTGTCCTCTCCGACCACAGCTGGTGCAGGAGGAGCCACCTCCTCCGGTGCCCCTTGGCACGGCCCCCCCTACCTCCATAGGGGTAGGGGCGGGGGTGCACGGGGGTGGAACGGGCAGGACCCTCTCCGAACGCCCGCGGGCAGCCAGCAAATTGTCCAACCGTATGGACATGTCAATGAGTTCGTCCAGGGATAGATTGGTGTCCCTACAGGCCAGCTCCCTGCGGACGTCCGCCCGGAGACCACACCGGTAGTGGTCTATGAGGGCCCTGTCATTCCACCCCGCTCCAGCAGCCAAGGTCCTAAACTCCAGCGCGAAGTCTTGAGCGCTCCTCGTCTCCTGCCTGAGGTGGAACAGCCGTTCACCCGCCGCTCTACCTTCGGGGGGGTGGTCGAAAACAGCCCGAAAGCGGCGGGTGAACTCTGGGTAGTGGTCCCTCGCCGAGTCTGGAGCGTTCCAGACCGCATTAGCCCACTCCAGAGCTCGGCCCGTCAGGCAGGAAACGAGGGCACTTACGCTCTCCTCTCCTGTAGGAGCAGGTCTGACGGTGGCCAGGTACAACTCTAGCTGGAGAAGAAACCCCTTGCACCCAGCCGCCGTCCCATCGTACTCCCTCGGGAGTGCCAGGCGAAGCGCGCCAGAGCCAGACGTCGTAGGAGGAGGAGATGGTTGTATCGGGGGGGGGTGTAGGTGGAGAGAGGATACCACTCCTCTCACATCGGTCCATCCTCTCCATCATCTGGTCCATGGCGGATCCAATGCGATGCAGGACCGATGTATTGTGCTGGACACGTTCCTCCATTGAGGGTAGTGGAGTGCCCGCTGCTCCCGCTGATTCCATGCTCCTTCTGGTGGTGCGGGATTCTGTAACGTCTTGTCTGTAGTGTGGCGGAAAGAAGCGCAGGAAGCAGCGAACACTGTGTGGTAATTTTAATGGAACCACCTGTACAAAATAAAAGGTCTCCCAACAACAGGGAAAAATACAATAGACAAGCGCAGTCGAACAAACGCAGTCGACACACAGAAAAACAATCCCGCACAATAGGGTGCGGGCCAGCTGAACTAAATAGCCCTCTTAATTGCCTAACTCAGGGCAGGTGAGAAAACATAAAAAAAGGGAAAAACAAAAAGGGAATCGGTGGTAGCTAATAGGCCGGTGACGACGACCGCCGAGCGCCACCCGAGCAGGAGGGGGCGCCACCGTCGGTAGGAATCGTGACAACAGCTCAGCGTTTAACACCATAGTGCCCTCAAAGCTAATACAACAAGCTAAGGACCCTGAGACTAAACACCTCCCTCTGCAACTGGATCCTGGACTTCCTGACGGGCTGTCCCAAGGTGGTAAGGGTAGGTAACAACACATCCGCCATGCTGATCCTCAACATAGGGGCCCCTCAGGGGTGCTTTCTCAGTCCCATCCTGTACTCCCAGTTCACACATGACTGCACGGCCAGGCACAACTCCAACAGCATCATTCAATTTGCCAATGAAAAAAACAGTGGTAGAGCTGATCACCAACAACGACGAGACAGCCTATAGGGAGGAGGACAGAGACCTGACCGTCTGGTGCCAGGATAACAACCTCTCCCTCAACCTGATTAAGACAAAGGAGATGATTGTGGACTACAAGAAAAAGAGAACCGAGCATGCCCCCATTCTCATCGATGGGTCTGCAGTTGAGCAGGTTGAGAGCTTCAAGTTCCTTGGTGTCCACATCACCAACAAACTAACATGGTCCAAGCACACCAAGACAGTCGTGAAGAGGGCATGACAAAACATTTTCCCCCTCAGGATACTGAAAAGATTTAGCATGGGTCCTCAGATCCTCAAAAGGTTCTACAGCTGCACCATCGAGAGCATCCTGGTTGGTTGCATCACTGCCTGGTATGGAAACTGCTTGGCCTTCGACCGCAAGGCACTATAGAGGGTAGTGTGAACGGTCCAGTACGTCATTGGGCCAAGCTTCCTGCCATCCAGGACCTCTATACCAGGTGGTGTCAGAGGAAGGCCCTAAAAATTGTCAAAGTCTCCAGCCACCCTAGTCATAGATGGTTCTCTCTGCTAACGCATCGCAATCGGTACCGGAGTCTCGCTATTGTTGTTTTACTGCTGCTCTTTAATTACTTCTTACTTTTATCTCTTATTCTTGTCCGTATTTTTTTTAACTGCATTGTTGGTTGGGTGCTTGTAAGTAAGCATTTGACTGTAAGGTCTACACCTGTTGTTTTCCGCACATATGACTAATACAATTTTATTTTATTTGATATGAAGATATAGGGAGGGATATGAAGGGATAGGGAATGATAGGGAGGGGTATAGGAGGGATATGGGAGGGATAGGAATGGAAAGGGAAGATAGGGAGGGATAGGGAGAGGTAGAATGGGAAGGCAGATTGAGGTAGAATGTGCATGCTGATAGATTATGCTGATTTAGGGAATCCCTTGTGAATCAATTGTTGGAGGTTGGGATGGCTGGAGGGATGGAGGGATGGAGAAGGTAAAAGGAGGGTAGAGTTGGACAGAGAGAGTAGGAAGACAAGACCTGACAAATCCACCACAAGAGTAGAAGAGAAGGCCCCTCAATAAAAACATCCCCCTCTGACTTGACCCACTCATCTCTGAGAAGAGTGGCAAAGAATCAGAAAGGGAGGGAGTAGAATAGAAGAGAAGAGGAGGAGGGATATCAGTTCAGTGGGAAGAGTAGCTCTTGTGGGGAACAATGCCTATTATGCTCAATTTGATTTATGAGGTAGTTCTGTCAGCAAACCGGCAATTGTGTGACAACAAGCCCCTCTTTTTCCCTGCTTTCCTTTCAAAACGAGGGCATTGTCCTTTGGTGGCGGGGTGAACAGGGCAGTGGCCAGGCCATGGGGGCGGGGGTGGAGGGTGGAGGGGGCTGGGTGCCTATTGAGGACTGAGTGGAAGCACTTCTCGATCACTCTCAGCTTTGAGTGAGAGGAGCTTTTGGAGAGCTCTGGAGTGGAACGTGTGCCTAGAGGTTCCCCCTGGAACACTCGGCTGCCCCCTAGGTTCCAGGAGCTCTAGGAGGGTTCCACTGTCTCTCTCTGCTCTGTCTCACATGGGAGAAATGTCTTTACACTAAACAACTAACATCTATTCATGCTTTAGTATGATATATGTTACCAATGAAATTGTACTATTATTTTTCTATTCTCTCTCTCTCGCTCTCTCTCTCTCGCTCTCTCAGATGAACACGAGAGGAGAGATGTAGATACAACGTCGTCTGCTAAAATACAAAGACTTGTCTTTCCTTCGCAGTTTAAGATAGGCATCTTCAGCCCCACTTGTTCCTTGACTGGACACAGAGTTTGGAGAATGTTGTGAATTAGACCTATTTAACCCCTGTTCTAGACAACTCGCTGACAATTAAGTCTGGGCTCAAAGTAGTCTATTAGGTATTCTATTGGTGCCCCTCTCTCTGTTCTGAATATAGAAGAATCCTTTTGCATTGTTCGACTCTGAGGACACATTAAAGTTGGCTGTTTTCCTATACACCATTTATCACTGCATGGATGATGAAGGGTCCATTCAACAAAGGAAAGTGTATTATATTTGACCGTTTTTTGTAAGAACTAATTTGAACAAATTCAACAGCTTGAAGCCTCTATAGGGTGCTGAAAGAAAGGTACTACAGTTTGTTTGTAATGGCCCAGCTTGTCTGTCTGTGAAATGGTATTGAAATTAGTAGTTTATGTAACAGTTTATGTAACACACACCACTGACTGAGCAGACAGGCAGGCAAGCTCAACTCTCCTGGATCACTGCATACATATTTTCAAAGCAGTGTTGAGACACACACAGAAGCCAGATGTTTTGAAATATACCCCGATGAACCTGGAGTCTGACATTATATTTAACCGCAGAGCAAGGTTGCGGCTATAAATTCTAAATAATAAGAGGAGATAAGAGGATAGGAGAGGACAGGAGAGGAGGAGATAAGAGGAGAGGAGATAAGAGGACAGGAGAGGAGAGAAGGAGATAAGAGGAGAGGATAGGAGGGGAGGAGCTAAGTGGTGAGGAGAGGATGAGGAGATCAGAGGAGAGGAGGAGAAATGAGGAGAGGAGGGGAGAGAAGAGGAGGAGATAAGAGGACAGAAGATGAGGAGAGGAGAGGAGAGGAGAGGAGAGGAGAGGAGAGGAGAGGAGAGGAGAGGAGAGGAGAGGAGAGGAGAGGAGAGGAGAGGAGAGGAGAGGAGAGGAGAGGAGAGGAGAGGAGAGGAGAGGAGAGGACAGGACAGGACAGGAGAAGAGAGGGGAAGATAAGAGGAGAGGAGGAGATAGGAGAGGAGGAGATAAGAGGACAGGAAAGGGAAGGAGAAGATAAGAGGAGAGGAAAGGAGGTGAGGACAGGAGAGGAGATAAGAGAAGAGGAGCGAAGGGGAGATAAGAGGAGAGGATGGTAGGTTCTGGTACATGGCCATTTAGTGTTTCCTGGCATCATTTCCAGTTTGAAGAGATCCAGGGATCTCCTCTTAACCTAAGGGGCAGGAGATTGCATGCGTGGATTGCCTGTGTTCGCACTTACATCCGTGCGTTCTCTTGATTGTGTGTGTAGTCTCTATTTGTTAGTGAGTAAATGACTGACTGGCTGCCTGACCAGCTGGCTGGCTGACTGCCTGGCTGACTGTGTGATGAACCCTATTTGATACTAAAGCACCATTAAGCCTTGAGAAGGGGCCCCTCTTCAGACTGTCAGGATGCTTTCCATCCAGGCCTGGAGCTACACATTAATAGACCTCGCTGAATAAATGGTGTCACTGGATCCCTGTAAGATGTCGGGTTGGATGGTGGAACAGGCACAAACAATCACACCACATACAGACACAAGCCCCTGGAAGAGGCTGTCTGAGCGGTCTACTGAAGAGGAGAGATGAATAATGTAGACAGGCGTAGCCTCACAGATACACTGACACACTGACCTGGCTGGCTGGCTGGCAGAGCCCAGCCTCTTTCAAACCTCTACCGCATACCAGGAGTCAGACTCTCAGAACATCGTAGGAAAGAATTGACCTTCGGCTCCAACGTTAACCTGTTATGGCTAGGGGGCAGTATTTTCACGGCTGGATAAAAAACGTGCCCGATTTAATCTGGTTACCACTCCTACCCAGTAACTAGAATATGCATATACTTATTACATATGGATAGAAAACACCGTAAAGTTTCTAAAACTGTTTGAATGGTGTCTGTGAGTATAACAGAACTCATTTGGCAGGCAAAAACCTGACAAGGTTTCAGGCAGGAAGTGGCCTGTCTGACAAGGTGTCGTTCTTCTTGTCTCTGTTTATTGAAGAGTGAGGGTCTTAGCTGTCCCGTGACACTTCCTACGGCTGCCATAGGGTCTCAGAAGGCGGTAAAAAGCTGAATCGTGGCTTTGCAGGCTCTGGCTGAAACAAAGTAGCGTGTTTGGGTAGTGGCTGGTTACAGTACTGTGAGACTCAGGCGCGTGCCCGCGTCGACCGAATGCTTTGTTTTCTTTCCTCTGTTTAGCTAAAAGGAGATTCCCGGTCGGAATATTATCGCTTTTTTACGAGAAAAATGGCATAAAAATGGATTTTAAACAGCGGTTGACATGCTTCGAAGTACGGTAATGGAATATTTCGATTTTTTTTTTGTCACGAATTGCGCCACGCACGCGACCCTGATTTACCATTTCAGATAGTGTCTGGGACGCACGAACAAAACGCCGCTATTCGGATATAACGATGGATTATTTTGGACCAAACCAACATTTGTTATTGAAGTAGCAGTCCTGGGAGTGCATTCTGACGAAGACAACAAAAGGTAATGAAACTTTTATAATAGTAAAGCTGATATTGGTGAGTGCTAAACTTGCCGGGTGTCTAAATAGCTAGCCCGTGATGCCTGGGCTATGTACTTAGAATATTGCAAAATGTGCTTTCACCAAAAAGCTATTTTAAAATCGGACATATCGAGTGCATAGAGGAGGTCTGTATCTATAATTCTTAAAATAATTGTTATGCTTTTTGTGAACGTTTATCGTGAGTAATTTAGTAAAATGTTAGCGAATTCCCCGGAAGTTTGCGGGGGGTATGCTAGTTCTGAACGTCACATGCTAATGTAAAAAGCTGTTTTTTTATATAAATATGAACTTGATTGAACAAACATGCATGTATTGTATAACATAATGTCCTAGGGTTGTCATCTGATGAAGATCATCAAAGGTTAGTGTTGCATTTAGCTGTCTTCTAGGTTTTTGTGACATTATATGCTAGCTTGAAAAATGGGTGTCTGATTATTTCTGGCTTGGTACTCTGCTGACATAATCTAATGTTTTGCTTTCGTTGTAAAGCCTTTTTGAAATCGGACAGTGTGGTTAGATAAAGGAGAGTCTTATCTTTAAAATGCTGTGAAATAGTCATATGTTTGAAAAATGGAAGTTTTTGTATTTTAGAGGAGTTTGTATTTCGCGCCACGCCCATCATTGGATAATGGAGCAGGTGTTCCACTAGCGGAACGTCTAGATGTAAGAGGTTTTAACAAACAATGAACCTGAACAGCCCCACACATCACTGAAATCACAGGGAAAAATATGCCAACAAAGGGCATTCTTATCTAAGCATGTTCACTCTTAATGTCTATCTGGTTTTAGTTCAGGCTAAGGACCAGCCAGGGAAGAGTAAATCAAGAGAAAGTAACCGACACATACAGAGTGAGGGATTATATCTCAGGCAGAGTCAAAAAGACACACCAACACTGTACCCACCAGCTTTATATACTTGGTTGCACTACAAATGGTACACTATTCCTTATATAGTGCACTTTGGACTAGATCCCTATGGGCCCTGGTTAGAAGTAGTGCACTTTATAGGGAATAGGGTGCTATTTGGAATGCATGCACAACACAACAGTCTCTGTTTTTACCATGAATACACTTAACTGAGGATAGAGTGCTCCAGAAGCCTTTCTCACAACCACAGTGGTTCCTTTGTGGTGGGTTACCATCCCCACAGCATGACACACACAAATCACTCAATTCAATAACTCACCATTTGCTACACGGTCTGTTTCAGGTATATTCTTTGCTAATCAGCACCTCTGGAAGGAAAAATAACAGTAAGAAAGTGGCATTGTTCTAATCTGAGGGAGTTACAGGCCTGAGGCCATGCAGGGTGAGTGACATCACTGAGCGTTAATAAAAGGACTGTGGTAAGGAGAGGCAGCTCTCCATGTGGTATAAATAAAACAGTGAGGATGGTGGGGGAGTAGGGGGGTGGGGGAGGACGGTGGTGGGGGAGTAGCAGGGTGGGGGAGCAGGGGAAATCGGTGGGTGATGGGGGAGTAGCGGGGTGGGGGAGTAGGGGAGTGGAGGAGTAGGGGAGTGGGGGAGTGGTGAAGTAGGGGAGAGGTGGAGTAGGGGAGTAGTGGAGGAATAAGGTGGTGGGGGAGTAGGGGAGTGGGGGAATAGGGTGGTGGGGGAGTATGAGAGTAGTGGAGTGGGGGAGTAGGAGATGGGGGAGTAAGGGAGTAGGGGAGTGTGGAAGTAGGGGAGAGGTTGGGGAGAACGGGAGTGGGGGATTAGGGAAATGGGAAGTGGTGGAGTAGGGGAGTGGTGGGTGAGTGGGGGAGTAGGGGAGTGGTAGGGGAATAGGGTGGTGGGGGAGTGGTGGAGTAGGGGAGTGGTGGAGGAGTGGGGGAGTATGGGAGTGGTGGAGTGGGGTGGTAGGAGATGGGGGAGTAAGGGAGTAGGGGAGTGTGGAAGTAGGGGAGAGGTTGGGGAGAACGGGAGTGGGGGATTAGGGAAATGGGAAGTGGTGGAGTAGGGGAGTGGTGGGGGAGTGGGGGATTAGGGGAGTGGTAGGGGAATAGGGTGGTGGGGGAGTGGTGGAGTAGGGGAGTGGTGGGGGAGTGGGGGAGTGGTGGAGTACGGGAGTGAACGGGGAATAGGGTTTTGGGGGAGTGGGGGGTGGTGGAGTGGGGGAGTGTGGAGGTAGGGGAGTGGTGGGGGAATAGGGTGGTGGGGGAGTGAGGGAGAGGTGGGGGAATAGGGTGGTGGGGGAGTAGGGGAGTGGTGGGGGAATAGGGGAGTGGGGGAGTAGGTGAGTGGGAGAGTAGGAGAGTGTGGAAGTAGGGGAGTGTGGAAGTAGGTGAGTGATGAAGTAGGGGAGTGTGGAAGTAGGGGAGTGGTGGAGTAGGGGAGTAGGGGAGTGTGGAAGTATGGGAGTGGTGGGGATTAGGGTGGTGGGTGTGGTAGGGAAGTGGGGGAGTAGGGGAGTGGTGGGGGAATAGGGTGGTGGGGGAATAGGGTGGTGGGGGAGTGGGGGAGAGGTGGGGGAATAGGGAGGTGGGGGAGTAGGGGAGTGGTGGGGGAATAGGGTAGTGGTGGAGTAGGGGAATGGGAGAGTAAGGGGGTGTGGGAGTAGGGGAGTGGGAGACTAATGGGGTGTGGGAATAGGGGAGTGTGGAAGTAGGGGAGTGTGGAAGTAGGGGAGTGGTGGGGGATTAGGGTGGTGGGTCTGGTAGGGAAGTGGGGGAGTAGGGGAGTGTTGGAGTAGGGGAGTGGTGGGTGAATAGGGTGGTGGGGCCATCGGATGGGGCCACAGTGTCTCCTGACCCCTACTGTCTCATCCTCCAGTATTTATGCTGCAGTATTTTATGTGTCGGGGGGCTAGGGTCAGTCTGTTATATCTGGAGTATTTCTCCAGTGTCCTGTGTGAACTTAAGTATGCTCTCTCTAATTCTCTCTTTCTCTCTTTCTTTCTTTCTCTCTCTCTCGGGGGACCTGAGCCCTAGGACCATGCCTCAGGACTACCTGGCATGATGACTCGTTGCTGTCCCCAGTCCACCACCTGGCCGTGCTGCTGCTCCAGTTTCAACTGTTCTGCCTGCGGCTATGGAACCCTGACCTGTTCACCGGACGTGCTACCTGTCCCAGACGTGCTGTTTTCAACTCTCTTGAGACAGCAGGAGCGGTAGAGATACTCTCAATGAACGGCTATGAAAAGCCAACTGACATTTACTCCTGAGGTGCTGACCTGTTGCACCCTCGACAACTACTGTGATTATTATTATTTGACCATGCTGGTCATTTATGAACATTTGAACATCTGGCTCCTCTCTATGTTTCTTCCTAGGTTTTGGCCTTTCTAGGGAGTTTTTCCTAGCCACACCTGCATTGCTTGCTGTTTGGGGTTTTAGGCTGGGTTTCTGTACAGCACTTTGAGATATCAGCTGATGTAAGGGCAATATAAATACATTTGATTTTATTTGATTTTGGGGGAGTGGGGGAATAGGGTGGTGGGTGAGTAGGGGGCTGCTGGAGAATAGGGTAGTGGGGGAGTAAGTGAGTGGGGATATAGTGTGCCCCCTTCACTTCCTCCTCTCATGCATGCTTTACACATTCTGCCCACCTAGGTTGTGTCCCTATTCCCTGAATAGTTCACTATTTTTGACCAGGGCTGTCCCAAATGGCCACCTATTCTCTATGTAGCTCACTGTTTTTGACCAGGGCCCATAGGCACTAGAGAATAGGGTACCATTTGGGATGCAACCCTTGTCTCTACCTTGAGCTGTTGCCATTTACAGAAGTGGTTTTCTACTGAAGCAGGAGGAATGAGGACTAGCTATGCTAAAAGGGTCCTTCTACTTCACAATTCCTTTCAGAACGATGGAGGTCCTATTTGGTTCCTTGGGTAAGACAACGTTCACCTCATCACTTTGATTGACATGTGATACAAAATAAGGTATACCTGACACTGCAATAGTGAGCCATGCCAACAAGTAGATCTACTCTGAGCGCAGACATTTCCTCTACACATACACACCAGTGGTGGCCGGTGCCGTTTAAGATGGGCATGGCCTTATTTCTACTACAGCATGTTGGATGACTGTCATTCATATTCCATTCACCCAGTTCAATGTAACATTGATAGGTTTAGTCTACTACATGATACTCAAATGTTCCCTGTACCCATCATGAGGGTGCTACAACCTAGCCTATGAATGAAAATTTACAATATAGGTGCACAGATCGAGATAATTTTGGTAAATCAAGGTGACAGTCACTGACACATTCAGTAACTCCTTGCACAATCTTGTCTGCATCTACCTGATCTAGGGTGTAATCATTAGTCCAACAGTTGCAAATGTGAGTTTCTATTGGACAAATTCAGGTATGTTTATCCCTGTTTCATTCTGTTTGCATCCGTTTAAGATACGTTTTTCAACAGTATCGGTGGAATTAATACACCCCTGATTACACACAAACACAGTTCACTTGCATAGCAGCCACATAAAAATAGCATGATCACTTATTTTTTATATATATATACTGTGCATTCGGAAAGAATTCAGACCCCTTGACTTTTTCCACATTTTGGTAGGTTACAGACTTATTTTAAAACTGATTAAAAAAAGTTTAAAAAATTGCCTCATCAATCTACCCAGAATGACAAAGCAAAAACTGGATTTGAAAAATATTTGCTAATTTATTTAAAAAAATAATGAAATATCACATTTACATAAGTATTCAGAACCTTTACTCAGTACTTTGTTGAAGCACCATTGGCAGTGATTAAAGCCTCGAGTCTTCTTGGGTATGACACTACAAGCTAGGCACACCTGTATTTGGGGAGTTTCTCCCATTCTTCTCTGTAGATCCTCTCAAGATCTGTTAGGTTGGATGGGGAGTGTTGCTGCATAGCTATTTTCAGGACTCTCCAGAGATGTTCAATCGGGTTCAAGTCCGGGCTCTGGCTGGGCCACTCAAGGACATTCAGAGACTTGTCCCGAAGCCTCTCCTGCATTGTCTTGGCTGTGTGCTTAGAGTCATTGTCCTGTTGGAAGGTGAACCTTCGCCCCAGTCTGAGGTCCTGAGCTCTCTGGAGAAGGTTTTCATCAAGGATCTCTCTGTACTTTGCTCTGTTCATCTTTGCATCAATCCTGATTAGTCTCTCAGTCCCTGCCGCTGAAAAACATCCCCACACCATGATGCTGCCACCACCATGCCACCACCATGTAGGGATGGTGCAAGGTTTCCCCCAGAAGTGAAGCTTGGAGGACTCTGTGTTCTTGGGGACCTTCAATGCTGGAGAAAAAGTAATACAATAAAAATAACGATGCTATATACAGGGTACCTGCATAGATAATAAACAGTGAGTAGCAGCAGTGTAAAAACGAAAGGGGGGGGGGGGGGCTTGTCAATGTAAATAGTCGTGGGTGAACAGGGAATACAGGAGGGGACTAAGCACGCACCCCTGAGGGGCACCAGTGCTGAGGATCAGCGTGGCAGATGTGTTGTTGCCTACACTTACCATCTGGGGGCGGCCCGTCAGGAAGTCCAGGATCCAGTTGCAGAGGGAGGTGTTTAATCCCATGGTCCTTAGCTTAGTTATGAGCTTTGTGGGCACTATGGTGTTAAACACTGAGCTGTAGTCAAGGAACAGCATTCTCACATAGGTGTTCCTTTTGTCCAGGTGGGAAAGGGCAGTGTGGAGTGCGATTGAGATTTCATCATCTGTGGATCTGTTGGGGAGGTATGCGAATTGGAGTGGGTCTAGGGTTTCCGGGATGATGGTGTTGATGTGAGCCATGATCAGCCTTTCAAAGCACTTCATGACTACCGACGTGATTGCTATGGGGCAGTAATAATTTAGGCAGGTTACCATCGCTTCCTTGGGCACAGGGACTATGGTGGTCTGCTTGAAACATGTAGGTATTACAGAATCGGTCAGGGAGAGGTTGAAAATGTCAGTGAAGACACTTGCCAGCTGGTCCATGCATGCTTTGAGTACACTTCCTGGTAATCTTTCTCAGAGCTCTACAGGCTACTCCTTCGACCTTGTGGCTTGGTTTTTGTTCTGACATGCACTGTCAACTGTGGGACTTTGGATAGACAGGTCTGTGCCTTTCCAAATCATGTACAATACATTTAATTTATCACAGGTGGACTCCAATCAAGTTGTAGAAACATCTCAAGGATGATCAATGGAAAGAGGATGCACCTGAGCTCATTTTCGAGTCACATAGCAAAGGGTCTGAATACTTGTGTAAATAAGGTATTTATGTTTTTTTAACTGTTTTTGCTTTGTCATTATGGGGTATTGTGTGTAGATTGTTGAGGATTTTTATTTATTTAATCCATTTTAGAATAAGACTGTAATGTATCAATGTGGAAAAAGTCAAGTGGTCTGAATACTTCCCGAAGGTAGAGTAATTCCTTCTCGCAACTATCTACGCGCTCTCCTCTCACCTTTTCCCTCTCACATTCCCTCATCAGCTGTCTGTGACCAGGCAAAAAATAAATCAAAGCCAAACCTTCATATCATGACCACTAAGCGCTACACACAGCCTACATCGTTGTCAAGTCATAGTCAACATAACTGCTAGAACAAATGTGTTAGTAAACCCCCTATGATCATGCAGCCCAATTTACAGTCAGAAAGCAGTTCAGCAGGCCCCGATGGCATTAAATTAATAAAACCAAAAGCTTACCTTGACTTGGAAGAGTTCCAGTGTTGGATAGCCATAGCCAGCTTGATAACATCCCTTTCTGTGAGTTGGCTGCATTTGCTAGCTATGTGAAAGTAAAAAATAAAAATAATACAACCAAATCACTCTCTCTGGTCTAGATACAGCCCTGGCTCTCTGGTCTGGATACAGCCCTGGCTCTCTGGTCTGGATACAGCCCTGGCTCTCTGGTCTGGAAACAGCCCTGGCTCTCTGGTCTGGATACAGCCCTGGCTCTCTGGTCTGGATACAGCCCTGGCTCTCTGGTCTGGATACAGCCCTGGCTCTCTGGTCTGGATACAGCCCTGGCTCTCTGGTCTGGATACAGCCCTGGCTCTCTGGTCTGGAAACAGCCCTGGCTCTCTGGTCTGGATACAGCCCTGGCTCTCTGGTCTGGATACAGCCCTGGCTCTCTGGTCTGGATACAGCCCTGGCTCTCTGGTCTGGATACAGCCCTGGCTCTCTGGTCTGGATACAACCCTGAATCGCTGGTCTATAAACAGCCATGACGCTCAGCCATGATGAACAAAATATGAAACAGACTATAGAGGAACATAAATGTCACCATCCCCATGACAGACAGACAGACAGACAGACAGACAGACAGACAGACAGACAGACAGACAGACAGACAGACAGACAGACAGACAGACAGACAGACAGACAGACAGACAGACAGACAGACAGACAGACAGACAGACAGACAGACAGACAGACAGACAGACAGACAGACTGACTGACTGACTGACTGACTGACTACCGGTCAAAGGTTTTAGAACACCTACTCAATCTAGGGTTTTTCTTTATTTTTACCACTTTCTACATTGTAGAATAATAGTGAACACATCACAACTATGAAATAACACATATGGAATCCTGTAGTAATCAACAGATGTGCGTTCTTAAAAAGTTAATTTGTGGAATTTCTTTCCTTCTTAATGCGTTTGTGTTGTGAAAAGATAGGGGTGGTATACAGAATACAGCCCAATTTGGTAAAAGACCAAGTCAATGCTATGGCAAGAACAGTTCAAATAAGCAAAGAGAAATGACTGTCCATCATTACTTCTTCTTCAGGCTAGGGTCTATTTTTCTCAAATTCCGTATGACTGACGTGCCCAAAGTAAACGGCCTGTTGCTCAGGCCCTGAAGCCAGGATATGCAATAATTGGTACCATTGGAAAGAAAACACTCTGAAGTTTGTAGAAATGTTAAAATAATGCAGGAGACTATAACACAATAGATATGGTAGGAGAAAATCCAATGAAAAACCAACCAGAATAAAAAGAATTGAGAGCACATGCTCTTCCAATGGAACGTCTAGGGAAATAATAAAATCTAGCTCCCAGAATGCAATTCCTATGGCTTCCACTGTGTGTCAGTAGTCTTTGTTCAAGGTTTCAGGCTTGTTTCTTCCAAAACGAGTAAGAAATATGAGTTTTACTACAGGGACACAGACTTGGAAATGCGTATATGTGTGCATGATGAAGAGGACGCACACCTGCTACAGTGAGGGGAAAAAGTAGTTGATCCCCTGCTGATTTTGTACCTTTGCCCACTGACAAAGAAATGATCAGTCTATAATTTTAATGGTAGGTTTATTTGAACAGTGAGAGACAGAATAACAACAACAAAATCCAGAAAAACACGTCAAAAATGTTATAAATTGATTTGCATTTTAATGAGGGAAATAAGTATTTGACCCCCTCTCAATCAGAAAGATTTCTGGCTCCCAGGTGTCTTTTATACAGGTAACGAGCTGAGATTAGGAGCACACTCTTAACCTGTTAGGGCTAGGGGGCAGTATTTGCACGGCTGGATAAAAAAATGTACCCGATTTAATCTGAGGAATATTTTGGCACTTCCTATTGCTTCCACTAGATGTCACCAGCCTTTACAAAGTGTTTTGAGTCTTCTGGAGGGAGATCTGACCTAACAAGAGCCATGGAACAATGATGGCCCATTAGACACCTGGCGCGCGAGTTCATGTTGGGTACCCTCGTTCCAATACGTTATAAAAGAGAATGCATTCGTCCACCTTGAATATTATTCATGTTCTGGTTAAAAAAGGCCCTAATGATTTATGCTATACAACGTTTGACATGTTTGAACGAACGTAAATATATTTTTTCCCCTCGTTCATGACGAGAAGTCCGGCTGGCTTAGATCATGTGCTAACAAGACGGAGATTTTGGACATAAATGATGAGCTTTTTTGAACAAAACTACATTCGTTATGGACCTGTGATACCTGGAAGTGACATCTGATGAAGAGAATCAAAGGTAATGGATTATTTACATAGTATTTTCGATTTTAGATCTCCCCAACATGACGGCTAGTCTGTATCGCAACGCGTATTTTTCTGGGCGCAGTGCTCAGATTATTGCAAAGTGTGATTTCCCAGTAAGGTTATTTTTAAATCTGGCAAGTTGATTGCGTTCAAGAGATGTAAATCTATAATTCTTTAAATGACAATATAATATTTTACCAATGTTTTCTAATTTTAATTATTTAATTTGTGGTGCTGACTTGACTGCCGGTTATTGGAGGGAAACGATTTCCTCAACATCAATGCCATAGTAAAACGTTGTTTTTGGATATAAATATGAACTTGATAGAACTAAAAATGCATGCATTGTCTAACATAATGTCCTAGGAGTGTCATCTGATGGAGATTGTAAAAGGTTAGTGCATCATTTTAGCTGGTTTTATGGTTTTGGTGACCCTGTCTTTGAATTGACACAACATTACACACAACTCTTGTAAATGTACTGTCCTAACATACTCTAAATTTATGCTTTCGCCGTAAAACCTTTTTGAAATCGTAAAACGTGGTTAGATTAAGGAGATGTTTATCTTTCAAAGGGTGTAAAATAGTTGTATGTTTGAAAAATTTGAATTTTGACATTTATTTGGATTCAAATTTGCCGCTCTTGAAATGCACCTGCTGTTGATGGAGTGCACCACGGGTGGGACGCTTGCGTCCCACCTAGCCCATAGAGGTTAACCTCTTGAGGATACCGTAGGATAGGGGGCGCCACAGCGCATTTTGAAAAAAAATCGTTCCCATTTTCAACGGCCTACTAATCAAACTCAGAAGATAGGGCATGCATATACTTATTATATATGGATAGAAAACACTCTAAAGTTTCTAAAACTGTTTGAATGGTGTCTGTGAGTATAACAGAACTCAAATGGCAGTCAAAACCCCGAGACCGATTGAAACAGGAAGTGGAATTCTGAATTGTGGACTTGACTTCTCATCTTTCCTTATTAATCACACCGTTAACCATGGTTCAGTGAGCACTTCCTATTGCTTCCACTAGATGTCGCCAGTCCTTTCACAGTGGTTTGAGCCTTATAGAGTCAAAACTCAGTGAATGACACGAGTTTGAAATTGGTCACAGGGGATGGGCCATCACCATTATGACGCCGGCGGCCATGTCTGCCCCCACCTTTGGATACGGTTTTAAAGGCCATGACATCATCCCCCTCGAATCTTATTGGCTCTCTTGGTGTTAGAGGCCCTGAAGATTTATTTTATACAACGTTTGACATGTTTGAACGAACCTACATGCGCGAGCATTGCATTCATTCTGAACTTCAGAGCTGCGCTTCGAGAGAGCCATAGGACGCGCTACCAACATCAGGCTAATGGAACGTGAAGTATGGACTTTTTGACCGAAAATACATCTGTTGTGGACCTGGGATGCTTTCTGATGAAGACAACTAAAGGTAGGCGATTATTGACAATATTATAGAAGATAAGACGTGACATGAGATTCTTTCCAAGATGGCGCCGAGCTCTGTATATTAGCTAATTTTCTGAGTATCGCATCTCCTTTTATCGCAAAGTGTGATTACCCAGTAAAGTTAATTTAAAATCTGGTATGACGGGTGTTCTCAAGAGATATTCATCTATAAATGTTAGATTGACAATATACATTTAAAAAATCGTTATAGTATAGTAATTTAGGCAAATGCAGCATTGTTTACCGGGACGCTTTTGAGGGGAAATAATGAAGTCAACGTCAGACAGAGATGTAAAATGCTGTTTTTATATATAAATATGACCTTTATTGAACAAAAGAATGCATGCATTGTATAACATGATGTCCTAGGGGTGCCATCTGATGAAGTTTGTAAAAGGTTAGTGCTGCATTTAGCTGTTTTTTGATTATATGTGATGCAAGTGGTTGGTCGGAAAATGGCTATGAAGCTGCTTTTTACGATGGACTCATCTAATGTAATCTAATGATTTGCTTTTCCTGTAAAACCTTTTTGAAATCGGACGACGTGGGTCGATTCAGGAGAGGTGTATCTATAAAAATAAAAAAAAATATTATTATTATTTTTTTTTTTTTAATTATGATATTTTTTTAATGCTAATTGGCGATATGATTTTTCGCTGGATTTTTTTTCGCTGGACGCTGAAGAGGTAAAGGGAGTGCTCCTAATCTCAGCGTGTTACCTGTATAAAAAACAACTGTCCACAGAAGCAATCAATCAATCAGATTCCAAACTGTCCACCATGGCCAAGACCAAAGAGCTCTCCAAGGATGTCAGGGACAAGATTGTAGACCTACACAAGGCTGGAATGGGCTACAAGACCATCGCCAAGCAGCTTGGTGAGAAGGTGACAACAGTTGGTGCGATTATTCGCAAATGGAAGAAACACAAAAGAACTGTCAATCTCCCTCGGCATGGGGCTCCATGCAAGATCTCACCTTATGGAGTTGCAATGATCATGAGAACGGTGAGGAGTCAGCCCAGAACTACACGGGAGGATCTTGTCAATGATCTCAAGGTAGCTGGGACCATAGTCACCAAGAAAACAATTGGTAACACACTGAAATCCTGCAGCGCCCGCAAGGTCCCCCTGCTCAAGAAAGCACATATACATGCCAGTCTGAAGTTTGCCAATGAACATCTGAATGATTCAGAGGACAACTGGGTGAATGTGTTGTGGTCAGATGAGACCAAAATGGAGCTCTTTAGCATCAACTCAACTAAGCCGTGTTTGGAGGAGGAGGAATGTTGCCTATGACCCCAAGAACACCATCCCCACCGACAAACATGGAGGTGGAAACATTATGCTTTGGGGGTGTTTTTCTGCTAAGAGGCCAGGACAACTTCACTGCATCAAAGGGACGATGGACGGGGCCACGTACCATCATATCTTGGGTGAGAACCTCCTTCCCTCAGCCAGGGCATTGAAAATAGGTCGTGAATGGGTATTCCAGCATGACAATGACCCAAAACACATGGCCAAGGCAACAAAGGAGTGGCTCAAGAAGAAGCACATTAAAGTCCTGGAGTGGCCTAGCCAGTCTCCAGACCTTAATCCCATAGAAAATCTGTGGAGGGAGCTGAAGGTTCGAGTTGCCAAACGTCAGCCTCGAAACCGTAATGACTTGGAGAAGATCTGCAAAGAGTGGGACAAAATCCCTCCTGAGATGTGTGCAAACCTGGTGGCCAACTACAAGAAACGTCTGACCTCTGTGATTGCCAACAAGGGTTTTGCCACCAAGTACTAAGTCATGTTTTGCAGAGGGGTCAAATACTTATTTCCCTCATTAAAATGCAAATCTATTTTTTTTTTTACATGCGTTTTTTCTGGATTTTTTTGTTGTTATTCTGTCTATCACTCCTCAAATAAACCTACCATTAAAATTATAGACTGATCATTTCTTTGTCAGTGGGCAAACGTACAAAATCAGCAGGGGATCAAATACTTTTTTCCCTCACTGTAATATCGCTTTCCTATTGAACATACTTCTTTCCGTACTAAATATTATAGTTTAATTACATTTTAGGGTATCTGAGGATTAAATACAAACATATTTAGGGGTACATTTTCTGATTCCTGTCTTGGCATGTTGAACGAGTGGATTACTCAAATCGATGGCGCCAACTAAACAGACTTTTTGGAATATAAAGAAGGATTTTATCTAACAAAACGACACTATATGTTATAGCTGGGACCATTTGGATGACAAATCAGAGGAAGATTTTCAAAAAGTAAGTGAATACTTAATCGCTATTTGTGAATTTATGAAACCTGTGCCGGTGGAAAAATATTTTGATGTGGGGCGCCGTCCTCAAAACAATCGCGTGGCAGGCTTTCACTGTAAAGCCTACTGTAAATCAGACAGTGCAGTTAGATTAACAAGAATTTAACTTGTTATGGATAGGGGGCAGTATTTTCACGGCCGGATAAAAAACGTACCCGATTTAATCTGATTATTACTCCTGCCCAGAAACTAGAATATGCATATAATTATTAGCTTTGGATAGAAAACACTCCAAAGTTTCTAAAACTGTTTGAATGGTGTCTGTGAGTATAACAGAACTCATTTGGCAGGCCAAAACCTGAGAAGATTCCTTACAGGAAGTGCCCTCTCTGACCATTTCTTGGCCTTCTACACTCTCTTTATTGAAAACTGAGGATCTCTGCTGTAACGTGACACTTCCTACGGCTCCCATAGGCTCTCAGAAGGCAGCAGAATGTTGAATGATGACTTTGCAGGCCATGGCTGAAAAACAGTAGCGCATTTGGATAGTGGTCGATCAGAGAACAATGAGACTGAGGGCGTGTGCACGAGAAGACTCCATGTTTTTATTTTCAGTCTTTGAACGAAAACAACGACTCCCGGTCGGAATATTATAGCTTTTTTACGAGAAAAATCGCATAAAAATGTATTTTAAACAGCGTTTGACATGCTTAGAAGTACGGTAATGGAATATTTTGACATTTTTTGTCACGAAACGCGCTGGGCGCGTCACCCTTCGTCACCCTTCGGATAGTGTCTTGAACGCACAACAAAACGCCGCTATTTGGATATAACTATGGATTATTTCGAACCAAACCAAGATTTGTTATTGAAGTAGAGGTCCTGGGCGTGCATTCTGACGAAGAACAGCAAAGGTAATCCAATTTTTCTTATAGTAAATCTGAGTTTGGTGAGGGCCAAACTTGGTGGGTGTCAAAATAGCTAGCCTGTGATGGCGAGTTATCTACTCAGAATATTGCAAAATGTGCTTTCACCGAAAAAGCTATTTTAAAATCGGACATAGCGATTGCATAAAGGAGTTCTGTATCTATAATTCTTAAAATAATTGTTATGTTTTTTGTGAACGTTTATCGTGAGTAATTTAGTAAATTCACCGGAATTTTCGGTGGGTATGCTAGTTCTGAACGTCACATGCTAATGTAAAAAGCTGTTTTTTTATATAAATATGAACTTGATTGAACAAAACATGCATGTATTGTATAACATAATGTCCTAGGAGTGTCATCTGATGAAGATCATCAAAGGTTAGTGCTGCATTTAGCTGTGGTTTTGTTTTTTGTGACATTATTTGCTAGCTTGAAAAATGGGTGTCTGATTATTTCTGGCTGGGTACTGTGCTGACATAATCTAATGTTTTGTTTTCGCTGTAAAGCCTTTTTGAAATCGGACAGTGTGGTTAGATAAAGGAGAGTCTTGTCTTTAAAATGGTGTAAAATAGTCATATGTTTGAAATATTGAAGTTTTCGGATTTTCGAGGACTTTGTATTTCGCGCCACGCCCATCATTGGATATTGGAGCAGGTGTTCCGCTAGCGGAACGTCTAGATGTAAGTTAAGCTTTTAACCAATATAAGACAATTGTATGTACCTAAATGTTTAATATCCATAATTTTTAAGATTATTTATTTGAATTGCGTGCCCTCCAGTTACACCGGAAGTTGTCCCGCTAGCGGGACGCCTAGCCTTAATTAATGAATGTCAGTCAATACGGAACATTTCAAGAACTTTGAACGTTTCTTCAAGTGCAGTCGCAAAAACCATCAAGCACTATAATGAAACTGGTTCTCATGAGGTCCGCCAAAGGAATGGAAGACGCAGAGTTATCTCTGCTGCAGAGGATAAGTTCATTAGAGTTAGCAGTCTCAGAAATTGCAGCCCAAATAAATGATTCACAGAGTTCAAGTAACAGACACATTTCAACATCAACTGCTCAGAGGAGACCGTGTGAATCAGGCCTTCATGGTCGATTTGCTGCAAGAAAACCACTACTAAAGGACATCAATAATAAGAAGAGACTTGCTTGGGCCAAGAAACACCAGCAATGTACATTAGACCAGTGGAAATTTGTTCTTTGGTCTGGAGCCCAAATTTGAGATATTTTAGTTCCAACCGCCGTGTCTTTGTAAGACGCGGTGTGGGTGAACGGATGATCTCTGCATGTGTATTTTTCACCGTAAAGCATGGAGGAGGAGGTGTGATGGTGCTTTACTGGTGACACAGTGTGTGATTTATTTAGATTTCAAGGCACACTTAACCAGCATGGCTACCACAGCATTCTGCAGCGATACGCCATCCCATCTGGTTTGGGCATAGTGGGACTAACATTTGTTTTTCAACAGGACAATGACCCATCACACCTCCAGGCTGTATAAGGGCTATTTTACCAAGAAGGAGAGTGATGGAGTTCTGCATCAGATGACCTGGCCTCCACAATAACCCAACCTCAACCAAATTAAGATGGTTTGGGATGAGTCGGACCGCAGAGTGAAGGAAAAGCAGCCAACAAGTGCTCAGGATATGTGGGAACACCTTCAAGACCGTGTGAAGCTGGTTGAGAGAATGCCACGAGTGTGCAAAGCATGGCTATTTGAAGAATCTCAAGTATAAAATATATTTTGATTTGTTTAACACTTTATTCATTACAGAATGATTCCATATGTGTTGTTTCATAGTTTTGATGTGTTCACTATTATTCTACGATGTAGAAAATAGTAAAAATAAAGAAAAACCCTTGAATGAGTAGATGTTCTAAAAATTTGACCGGTAGTGTACACACACACACACACGTATATATACACACTCGCTACTCTTCATTCTGTTTGAATTGGCTGACATCCATAACTGCCTGAGCACTTTTTAAAGGCAGGTGAGCTACAAAACGAGGGGATTTCCTCCTTGTCAGTCAGTGTACAGGGATCCATATTCGTGTGTGTGTGTGTGTGTGTGTGTGTGTGTGTGTGTGTGTGTGTGTGTGTGTGTGTGTGTGTGTGTGTGTGTGTGTGTGTGTGTGTGTGTGTGTGTGTGTGTGTGTGTGTGTGTGTGTGTGTGTGTGTGTTCACCATGACATGTCTCTCCTCCATTACTCCCAGACAGTACAGCTGTGGTGTGGGTTAATGGTGTACAAATTCCACAAGACAAGATGTCTCTCTGGCTAACATATAATTAGTGTTGTGTGGCAATAGTAACACAAGTGACAATTAAGCTGTTCATTTGTGAGGAGAATAATGACAGCAGTGTTGTTGTGCTCTTGGATCCTCAGGCAGTTCTAAAGCTCGGTCTTGGATGATAGCCTAGATAATGTCTGCTATGATATCTCAGTGCATCCCGAAGACAAGATAAATTGTGTTTAAGTATAGTGAGATGGTCGGGGCACACGTTGATAACCAACTGCTGCAAGTTCCAGTTATCGGCCAGCGTTGATGTCCAAGATGGAGCAAGATTTCAGGGTTTCATTATTTCATTTGTATGTCGGATAACCGTCGGCAGCACGATGACAAATGTTTTCTTTTCGCCCGCTGTCTCTAGCGAGGGCCTCATGGTTCGCAGCGAAACATGATCCGCCCACACTCCATGCCAGAAAGACAAAAAAAATCTAAGATGTGAAAAAGACATTTGAGAAATGGGTCCTGCCAACAAAATATGTGAGCCTTGGCCAGAACACTTTAGAGTGTTTTCACAAGACTTTTCAACTGTTATACAGTACTTCTTCACTGTCTTTTTACCTCACGTACGTCTTGCTGTGCTTTTCTGTGCTCAGTTCCACAGGATAATCAGAACCTGTTGTCTCACTATATGATAGTTTATTTTTCTCTCACAATTATTTAGGAAACTCAAACTATTCCTGACAAAGTTAGTCCAGTCCTGTGTCTCAGGGGTCTTCAACCTTTCCTTGCCCAGTGACCCCCTCGCAGGCAAACCGGCAACCCAGGGACATTAGCAAAAAAAGAAAAGGCCCTCCCACTGGGGAGCCAGAACCAGCCAATAACAATTAGTTTTTGCCCAAAAATGGGTTTTATTACAGACAGAAGTACTCCTCACATTCATCAGCTGTCCGGTTGGCTGGTCTCCTGCAGGTGAAAAAGCCGGATGTGGAGGTCCTGGGCTGGCGTGGTTACATGTGGTCTGCGCTTGTGAAGCTGGTTGGACGTACTGCCAAATTCTCTAACACTGGTAGAGAAATTAATTAATATTAAATTCTCTGGCAACAGCTCTGGTGAATGTTCTTACAGTCAGCATGTCAATTGCACACTCCCTCAAAACTTGAGACATCTATGGTATTGTGTTGTGTGACCAAAACATGATTATTTTAGAGTGGCATTTTATTGTCCCTAGCACAAGGTGCACCTGTTTATTCAGCTTCTTGATATGCCACACCTGTCAGGTGGTCCTGTGTGGCTCAGTTGGTAGATCATGGTGCTTGCAATAGCAGGGTTGTGGGTTCAATTCCCACGGGGGACAAGTCAGTTGCTCTGGATAAGTGTCTGCTACATTTATTAAATGTAAAATTATCTTGGCAAAGGAGATACACTCACTAAAGTGGATGTAAAAGAGAAATACGCTTTTTGTGTGTATGGAAATTTCTGCCATCTTTTATTTCAGCTCATGAAACATGGGACCAATACTTTACATGTTGTGTTTATATTTTTTGTTTAGTGTACACCACCGGTCAAAAGTTTTAGAACACCTACTCATTCAAGAGTTTTTCTTTATGTTTACTATTTTCTACATTGTAGAATAATAGTGAAGACATCAAAACTATAAAATAACACATGTGGAATCATGTAGTAACCAAAAAAGTGTTAAACAGATCAAAATATATTTGAGATTTGAGATTATTCAAATAGCCACCCTTTGCCTTGATGACAGATTTGTACACTATTGGAATTCCCTCAACCAGCTTCATGAGGTAGTCACCTGGAATGCACTTCAATGAACAGGTGTGTCTTGTTAAAAGTTAATTTGTGGAATTTCTTTCCTTCTTAATGCATTCTGTCATGACAAGGTGTGTGTGTGTGTGTGTGTGGGGGGGGGGGGGGGTATACAGAAGATAGCCCTATTTGATACAATACCAAGTCCATATTATGGCAAGAACAGCTCGAATAATCAAAGAGAAATGACAGTCCATCATTACTTTAAGACATGAAGGTCAGTGAATACGGACCATTTCAAGTACTTTGAAAGTTTCTTCAAGTGCAGTCGCAAAAACCATCAAGCGCTATGATGAAACTGGCTCTCATGACGACTGCCACAGGAAAGAAAGACCCAGAGTTACCTCTGCTGCAGAGGATAAGTTCATTAGAGGATCAGCCTCAGAAATTGCAGCCCAAATAAATGCTTCACAGAGTTCAAGTAAGAGAATACATCTCAACATCAACTGTTCAGAGGAAACTGTGTGAATCATGGTCATGGTCGAATTGCTGAAAAAGAAACCACTACTAAAGGACACCAATAATAAGAAGAGACTTGCTTTGGCCATGAAACATGAGGGATGGACATTAGACTTGTGGAAAATTGTCTTTTGGTCTGGAGTCCAAATTGCCAATTTTTTGTTCCATCCGCTGTGCCTTTGTGAGACGTGATGTGGGTGAACAGATGATCTCCACAGGTGTATTTCCCACCGTAAAGCATGGAGGAGGAGGTGTTATAGTGTTATGGTGCTTTGCTGGTGACACTGTCTGTGATTTATTTAGAATTCAAGGCACACTTAACCAGCATGGCTACCACAGCATTCTGCAGCGATACGCCATCCCATCTGGTTTGGGCATAGTGGGGCAATCATTTGTTTTTCAACAGGACAATGACCCAATACACCTCCAGGCTCTGTAAGGGCTATTTTACCAAGAAGGAGAGTGATGGAGTGCTGCATCAGATGACCTGGCCTCCACAATCCCCTGACCTCAACCAAATTCAGCTGGTTTGGGATGAGTCTGACTGCAGCGTGAAGGAAAATCAGCCAACAAGTGCTCAGCATATGTGGAAACTCGTTCAAGACTGTTGGAAATGCATTCCAGGTGAAGCTGGTTGAGAGAATGCCAAGAGTGTGCAAAGCTGTCATCAAGGCAAGGGTGACTTTTGGAATAATCTCAAAAATAAAATGTATTTTGAGTTGTTTAACCTGTTAGGGCTAGGGGGCAGCATTTGCACGTCTGGATAAAAAAAATGTACCCGATTTAATCTGGTTACTAATCCTACCCAGTAACTAGAATATGCATATACTTATTATATATGGATAGAAAACACTCTAAAGTTTCTAAAACTGTTTGAATGGTGTCTGTGAGTATAACAGAACTCATTTGGCAGGCAAAACCCTGAGACATTTTCTGACAGGAAGTGGATACCTGATGTGTTGTATTACCTTTAAACCTATCCCATTGAAAAACACAGGGGCTGAGGAATATTTTGGCACTTCCTATTGCTTCCACTAGATGTCACCAGCCTTTACAAAGTGTTTTGAGTCTTCTGGAGGGAGATCTGACCGAACAAGAGCCATGGAACGATGATGTCCCATTAGACACCTGGCGCGCGAGTTCATGTTGGGTACCCTCGTTCCAATACGTTATAAAAGAGTATGCATTCGTCCACCTTGAATATTATTCATGTTCTGGTTAAAAAAGGCCCTAATGATTTATGCTATACAACGTTTGACATGTTTGAACGAACGTAAATATATTTTTTCCCCTCGTTCATGACGAGAGGTCCGGCTGGCTTAGATCATGTGCTAACAAGACGGAGATTTTTGGACATAAATTATGAGCTTTTTTGAACAAAACTACATTCGTTATGGACCTGTGATACCTGGAAGTGACATCTGATGAAGAGAATCAAAGGTAATGGATTATTTACATAGTATTTTCGATTTTAGATCTCCCCAACATGACGTCTAGTCTGTATCGCAACGCGTATTTTTCTGGGCGCAGTGCTCAGATTATTGCAAAGTGTGATTTCCCAGTAAGGTTATTTTTAAATCTGGCAAGTTGATTGCGTTCAAGAGATGTAAATCTATAATTCTTTAAATGACAATATAATATTTTACCAATGTTTTCTAATTTTAATTATTTAATTTGTGACGCTGACTTGACTGCCGGTTATTGGAGGGAAACGATTTCCTCAACATCAATGCCATAGTAAAATGCTGTTTTTGGATATAAATATGAACTTGATAGAACTAAAAATGCATGCATTGTCTAACATAATGTCCTAGGAGTGTCATCTGATGGAGATTGTAAGAGGTTAGTGCATCATTTTAGCTGGTTTTATGGTTTTGGTGACCCTGTCTTTGACTTGACAAAACATTACACACAACTCTTGTAAATGTACTGTCCTAACATACTCTAAATTTATGCTTTCGCCGTAAAACCTTTTTGAAATCGTAAAACGTGGTTAGATTAAGGAGATGTTTATCTTTCAAAGGGTGTAAAATAGTTGTATTTTTGAAAAATTTGAATTTTGACATTTATTTGGATTCAAATTTGCCGCTCTTGAAATGCACCTGCTGTTGATGGAGTGCACCACGGGTGGCACGCTAGCGTCCCACCTAGCCCATAGAGGTTAACACTTTTTTGGTTACTACATGATTCCATATGTGTTATTTCATAGCTTTGATGTCTTCACTATTATTCTACGATGTAGAAAATAGCAAAAATAAAGAAAAATCCTTGAATGAGTAGGTGTTCTAAAACTTTTGACCGTTAGTGTATATATCATCATTTCATTTTTCGCGGACCCCAGGTTGAATACCCCTGCTGTATCTAATTTGTGTATTTATTTTATTCAAATTGTTCTGGTGGGGGTTTGCAAAGGTAAAGGTGCATACCTTGCTGCTCAGTAAATCAACATTGTCCCGGGATTTGTCCAACAATTCAGCAAAGCTCCACTCAACTCTGCTCTCTCTTACAGGAACAACCTGCATATTAACTTCAAACAGTCCAACTGAACACACAGAGAGGGAATCTGGTCCAGGTTAAAACAATTTCTTACATGCATGTGGCCATGCAGGGTGAGTGACATCACTGAGTGTTAATAAAAGGACTGTGGTAAGTAGAGGCAGCTCTCCATGTGGTATAAATAAAACAGTGAGGATGGTGGGGGAGTAGGGGGGTGGGGGAGAACGGTGGTGGGTGAGTAGGGGAGTGGAGGGGTGGGGATAGAATGTGCCCCCTTCACTTCCTCCTCTCATGCATGCTTTACACATTTTGCCCACCTAGGATGTGTCCCAAATGTCCACCTATTCCCTATGTAGCTCACTGTTTTTGACCAGGCCCCATAGGCATTAGAGAATAGGGTACCATTTGGGATGCAACCCTTGTCTCTACCTTGAGCTGTTGCCATTTACAGAAGTGGTTTTCTACTGAAGCAGGAGGAATGAGGACTAGCTATGCTAAAAGGGTCCTTCTACTTCACAATTCCTTTCAGAACGATGGAGGTCCTATTTGGTTCCTTGGTAAGACAACGTTCACCTCATCACTTTGATTGACATGTGATACAAAATAAGGTATACCTGACACTGCAATAGTGAGCCATGCCAACAAGTAGATCTACTCTGAGCGCAGACATTTCCTCTACACATACACACCAGTGGCGGTCGGTGCCGTTTAAGATGGGTATGGCCTTATTTCTATTACAGCATGTTGGATGACTGTCATTCATATTCCATTCACCCAGTTCAATGTAACATTGATAGGTTTAGTCTACTACATGATACTCAAATGTTCCCTGTACCCATCATGAGGGTGCTAAACCTAGCCTATGAATGAAAATGTACAGGTCGAGAGAATTTTCAATAACTCTTTTCACAATCTTGTCTGCATCTAGCTGATCAAGGGTGTAATCATTAATCCAACAGTTGCAAATGTGAGTTTCTGTTGGACAAATTCAGGTATGTTAATCCCTGTTTCATTCCGTTTGCTTTCATTTAAGGAACGTTTTTCAACAGAATCGGTTTTCAATATGGTCCAAGTTAAAACGATTTCTCTGAACTTTTTATTTTAGATGTACAGTTTGGAAAACTGCTATAGTGTAGCTTTACAACTGTTTAGGGAAAGAATGCTAACTCCACCCAGTGCTATAGTGTAGCTTTACAACTGTTTAGGGAAAGAATGTTAACATCAACCAGTGCTATAGTGTAGCTTTACAACTGTTTGGGGAAAGAATGCTAACATCACCCAGTGCTATAGTGTAGCTTTACAAATGTTTGGGGAAAGAATGCTAACATCACCCAGTGCTATAGTGTAGCTTTACAACTGTTTAGGGAAAGAATGTTAACTCCACCCAGTGCTATAGTGTAGCTTTACAACTGTTTGGGGAAAGAATGCTAACATCACCAGTGCTATAGCGTAGCTTTACAACTGTTTAGGGAAAGAATGCTAACTCCACCCAGTGCTATAGTGTAGCTTTACAACACTGCATAGGAAGAATTCTAACTCCACCCAGAGCTATAGAGTAGCTTTACAACTGTTTAGGGGAAGAATGCTAACTCCACCAAGTGCTATAGTGTAGCTTTACAACATTGCAGGGGAAGAATGCTAACTCCACCCAGCGCTATAGTGTAGCTTTACAACTGTTTGGGGAAAGAATGCTAACATCACCCAGTGCTATAGTGTAGCTTTACAACTGTTTAGGGAAAGAATGCTAACTCCACCCAGTGCTATAGCGTAGCTTTACAACTGTTTAGGGAAAGAATGCTAACTCCACCCAGTGCTATAGTGTAGCTTACAACTGTTTAGGGAAAGAATGCTAACTCCACCATGTGCTATAGTGTAGCTTTACAACACCGCAGGGGCAGAATGCTAACTCCACCCAGTGCATTGATCAGGAAATAAAGGAAAGCAGAAGATTGAGACAATACAGAGAGAGAGAGAGAGAGAGAGAGAGAGAGAGAGAGAGAGAGAGAGACAATGGGAGTTTGGCCCCTGGGTTTGATTGGCTGGGTTGCCTTGGAGCTGAGCTGTTCTCCTCTGAGGCCCATTCACTATCGAGAGAGAGATAGAGAGAGACGGCAACACAATTAGACCCAGCCAAATCATGAGAAAACAAAAAGATAATTACTTGAAACATTGGAAAGAATTTGCAAAAAAACAGCGCAAACTAGAATGCTCTTTGGCCCTAAACAGAGTACACAGTGGCAGAATATCTGACCACTGTGACTGACCCAAACTTAAGGAAAGCTTTGACTATGTACAGACTCAGTGAGCATAGCCTTGTTATTGAGAAAGGCCGCCATAAAATGTGGAAACTAAGCTGCACATCCTAACCTCCTGCCAAATATTTGACAATATTAGAGACACATATTTTCCTCAGATTACACAGATCCACAAAGAATTTGAAAACAAATCAAATTTTGATAAACTCCCATATCGATTGAGTGAAATATAAGTGTGCCATCACAGCAGCAAGATGTGTGACCTGTTGCCACAAGAAAAGGGCAACCAGTGAAGAACAAACACCATTGTAAAGAAAACCTATATTTATGTTTATTCATTTTCCCTTTTGTACTTTAAATATGTGCACATGATTACAACACTGCATATAAACATAATGACATTTGAAATGTCTCTAATCTTTTGCACTTTTTGTGAGTGTAGTGTTTACTGTTCATTTTTTATTGTTTATTTCACTTTTGTTTATTATCTATTTCACTTGCTTTGGCAATGTAAATATATGTTTCCCATGCCAAATAAAAGGCCCTTGAATTGAATTGAGAGAGAGAGACCAAGAGAGAGAGAGAGAAATCACTCAGAGCTCCTAATGAGGTGTGCTCTTTTATGGTCGAGGGTAAATAGAACACATCCTAGTCCCTGCTACCTAACTCTCACTTTCCCTCTCACAGCCCCAGCCCCTACCCCATCCTCATTCCCTGCCAATACTCAACCGCACCCTAATGGTTACCTCTGGGACTTAATACCTGGGACAAGTCGAGGTTTACTGTCATCTCCTTCTCCTCCTCCTCCTCCACTCCCACCCCTTTCTCACCTACCACTCTCGTCTCTTAATATCTGGGGGAGCAAAGCCAACAGAACACTGACTGACCATGGTGTTGGAAGGAAAGCTGTGTAAGAAAGAGGCTAATGAATAACAAAGCATATAGGAAAGCTTATGTGTTTTTCTCTCTAACTCCAAGCCCCTGGGCTCTTTTTAATGTGCCAAACAGTGTTTATTTAGCAGCAATGAATGACCATTAACTCAGGGGGAGGTCTGATATTGCTCTGACATGTGTTCCCACATCCAAATAATCACCTCGTTAAATACTGCCCCAATTCACCAACGCCACAGAGGAGGGTCTGTTCAAGGAGAGAGAGAGGGGAAGAACATCACTACCTCAGAAGACAATAGCTTATCTTCTTCTTCGATTATTTCTTCTTCTCCCTTTCCATCCTTGCCTCCCTCAACTAGCTTTGACTCCAGTCCCGGGGGGAATACATAAATGATTTCTCAAGAAACAGTCAGACAAACAAGTGTCTGCTCTCCTCATCCAGAGTGAATGAATGAGCGCAAACAATAGTCAGAGTTTTTAAAACGTTATTTACTGTGTGTGTGTTTGAGTGCGTGCATGTGACACAGAGTTCCTGTCAGGCTCAGTGTCCTTTATCCATAGTTCCAGCAGGAGGTTCCTGCCTATGGCGGCCATCTTCTTCCCAATGTTGTGGTCAGTCCTCAATAGGCTCTCACATGGGCCACCAGGCCACCGCAATGCTGCACTAGCTAGCTGCCACTCCCCTCTCCCCAGGTCACCCCTTTCACAATTAGCCGGTGGTAATTTGGGGATGAAAGCTCAAAGCTGCCTTTCTCCAGCATCCAGCCCCCTCCTCCACCCCTATTCTAGCCTCCATTCAGTAGGGCCATGCCGGCTTAGGCAGCGGGAGCGAGGGCCTCTTCTCCCCTTCTGTGCTGACCAAAGGGCTCTCTGGGTCATTGAGGCCTGCAGGGAGACCCGCCCAGTATCGGGCGGACAGAGCACAACATGTGACACTATTCTTATTTGCCAATAGACGGAGTGCACAGCTGGAGAATGGAGAAAAGACATTCTGAAAAGAGAGGATGGGTTATTTTGGGGTGGAGGGGAGAATGGGGGGGGGGGGGGGGGGGGGGGGTTGAGGGTTGAAGCCTGACCACAAAGAAAATAATCCGCTCTCATTTGGGACCACTGGGGAAGTTTACCCAACACTGAGGAATGGTTTTGAGCTACTTTTTTATGTTTGCGGCTCTCGCTCTTTGAGGAGGGGATGTCAACCTGCTGTCAGCGGTACGGTTGGCTGGTCGGCCATGTTGGCCCCTGAGGAGGGGAGCTGTGGAGGGAGGGAAGGCCAGGATGTAGGATACAGGAAGCCATCAGAGCGCCAAAGTATCAGACCGTCGCAGAGTCAACATTCCTATCTAGCTATAGCCACAACGTAATAGCAGCCGTTTCCAGTTTGGGGTTTCACAGAATATTTCAGCTACTTCATCAGACAAATCCCTTACAGTGAATAGATTTCCTGTCTCAGAGATGGAAAGTCAGGTTCCTTAATTCAGCATGTTAGTTTGTATATCGACATAACAAATCATGTTATCCTGTGTTGATAGTGGATACTCAGCTGGTTAGTCTGTAAATCAACGTAACTAAGCATATTTCCCAGTGTGGACTGGGGGAGTGAAAAGATTTGGAATACCCAATGGGACCTGTAAGGTCCAGCAGCCCTGTAGGGTCCAGCAGCCCTGTAAGGTCCAGCAGCCCTGTAGGGTCCAGCAGCCCTGTATGGTTCAACAGCGTTTTCCTGCTCTGCAGATGGTCAAGCACATAGAGCCTGTCAGTCAGCAGCAGCCACACTGGCTTCCAGTCAAAGGCCCTTAACCCATCTAACCCTTCTACACGCTTCACCTACAATCAGGCCAGACTAATCAATACACACTACTCCCTAAGGACCCAGGGACAAGGCTTTGTGTCATCTGTGTGTGTTTGGTGTCTGTCTATGTGTGTTGACCATTCTTTTGACTGGAGAAGAAAATTATAGTGTTTCACAGCTGCGTCTCAAAGACTTTCCTCATCACAGGAAAATACTTAAAAACTGGTTGACTGACTCCATCATTCTCCATTTACAGTAGTTTCTATTTTTTTGGACAACACTCACATTCCTTCCAGACTTTTGTGTTCGATCATATTAGTTTTAACTTTGCCAGCGTGGCATTAAAACCAGGTGGCCTTTCTGCCATTCTGCCTGCCAGAGAGAAAAGGGTGAGGAATTTCTGCCATTCTGCCTGCCAGAGAGAAAAGGGAGAGGTATTTCTGCCATTCTGCCTGCCAGAGAGAAAAGGGTGAGGAATTTCTGCCATTCTGCCTGCCAGAGAGAAAAGGGAGAGGTATTTCTGCCATTCTGCCTGCCAGAGAGAAAAAGGAAAGATATTTCTGCCATTCTGCCTGCCATAGAGAAAAGGGAGAGGTCTTTCCGCCATTCTGCCTGCCAGAGAGAAAAGGGAGAGAACTTTCTGCCATTCTGCCTGCCAGTGAGGAGGAAGAGGTCTTTCTGCCATTCTGCCTGCCAGAGAGAAAAGGGAGAGGTCTTTCTGCCATTCTGCCTGCCAGAGAGAGTAGGGAGAGGTCAGTGGAGAGGACAGTATGTGTTGGGTCACCTACATGTAAACAGGAGTGCTCCTGTGGTGAAGAGATAAAGAAGAGACATCCAACCAGAACTCTCCTTGACATGGACATGAGCCCCTGTCTGGTCTCTGGACGCAGGGGGCAGGATAGGCCGGCCCATAGATAACTATCAACTCACCGACTTCCGCAACCATCTCCAGTTTGATAGCGTAACAGGATTTTTCCACTATGAAGCCCCCTTTTGAACAATGCTCCACTTGTCCCTTTGTTGTGGTGAAGTTTCTAAGCAGGACCTAACTAGCTAACCAAGCTAGCTGCCATTAAGTGTTTACTTATTTTGTTCTTTATCACGGGGTGGAGAGAAACAAAGGTTCAACGGCCCAAAAAGACACCCCGCTCAGGGATGGCGCCATTTCAGTCCAACTAGTCCTTCAACAGAAGACTGAAGCATAACCTTTGATCAACCACTGCAAACAAAACAGCAGCCAGATTAACTTGGTATTGTTGAGAAAGCCCATCCACATTTCAATGATCGATTATGAGTTATGTCTGAGTTATGTATATTTATTTAATACATCACATGAATGGATTGTAATCTCTATATGGGAATGGCATTACTACAACACTCCTTCCGAGGCCTCCAACTACTTTTAAATGCAAGTAAAACGTAATGCATGCTCTTCAACCGATTGCTGCCAGCACCCTCCTGCCCGACTAGCATCACTACTCTGGACGGTTCTGACTTGTGGACAACTACAAATACCTAGGTGTCTGGTTAGACTGTAAACTCTTCTTCCAGATTCACATTAAGCATCTCCAATCCAAAATTAAATCTTCCTACTTCGCAACAAAGCCTCCTTCACTCATGCTGCCAAACATACCCTCGTAAAACTGACTATCCTACCGATCCTTGACTTCGACATTGTCATTTACAAAATAGCCTCCAACACTCTACTCAGCAAACCGGATGTAGTCTATCACAGAGCCATCCGTTTTGTCACCAAAGCCCCATATACTACCCACCACTGCGACCTGTATGCTCTCATTGGCTGGCCCTCACTACATATTCGTCTCCAAACCCACTGGCTCCAGGTCATCTATACATCTATGCTAGGTAAAGCCCCGCCTTATCTCAGCTCACTGGTCACCAAAGCAACACCCACATGTAGCACGCGCTCCAGCAGGTATATTTCACTCGTCATCCCCAAAGCCAACACTTCCTTTGGCTGCCTTTTCTTCCAGTTCTCTGCTGCCATTGACTGGAATGAATTGCAAAAATCACTGAAGCTGGAGTCTTATATCTCCCTCTCTAACTTTAAACATCAGCTGTCAGAGCAGCTTACCGATCACTGTACCTGTACACAGCAAATTTGTAAATAGCACACACAACTACCTCATCCCCATATTGTTTTTTATCCTCTTGCTCTTTTGCACCCCAGTATCTCTACTTGCACATCATCATCATCTGCACATCTTTCACTCCAGTGTTAATGCTAAATTGTAATTCGCCTCCATGGTCTATTTATTGCCTTACCTCCCTACTCTTCTACATTTGCACACACTGTATATAGATTTTTCTATTGTGTTGTTGACTGTACATTTGTTTATGTGTAACTCTGTGCTGTTGTTTTTGTCGCACTGCTTTGCTTTATCTTGGCCAGGTCGCAGTTGTAAATGTGAACTTGTTCTCAACTGGCCTACCTGGTTAAATAAAATATAACTTACATATAATGGTGAACTAAGGGCCATTTTGTAATGCAGGGCCATTATATAGATGTTTACACCACCTCAGCTCTCCATGGTGGTGTCATTGTTCTGAGTATAGAGGTTCCAGAGAGGTTCAAACAGCCCTCATTCCCTAATGTATAATAATAAACGTGACAGTTAACAAGTGTCATAAGTACACTCATTAACCACAGACAGTAACGGTCAACAAAGGAACATTGCACATTCCCCAAGAGCTCCAAATCAAGGGAAGAATCCACTTTATTTTCAAGACAAAAAAGTTTGAATGCCAGAAACTCAATATAAACTTTTGTTCAGACAAAGCTCAACTATTATTTTTCTTATAGGCAGAGGCTGGGGACATTATGCAGAAGTACAGATTGATCTTTCCTCAGTTATTCACACAAGAGTGACAGATTCCATATCTAGAGCTTGAAAGTTAGAAGGGGCCTTGTGGCTATAAGTGTTCAGAACTACTTGTTAAATCATAAAAACACTTTTTGGGAGGAGCCGTGAAAGAGCACAGTACAGCACTGCATAGAGCTGACAGGCAGCTAAGATGAAAGCCCACGACACGTTAGCAAACCACAGAACCAGTAATTATAAATCAAAGCCCCTTCATGATCAATACATCTGTATGGAATGTGAACACAGAAAGAGAAGCACCACATACCACCAACTGTCATCAACTTGACAAATGTAGACTAAGGTGTATATAAAATCTACATGTCATTTGGATGAGGAAACAAAAACTTTGACATGACAGAAGAAACAGTAAAAAGGTAGGAAATAGAGAGTGAAAAGTGTGAAGAATGAATTGTGAGCAGCTAATGGAAACAGTCCAACTGAATGGACCTAACAGTACCTCTAGAACTAATAAATCCACATTCAGGTTCAGTTCCAGGAGGTAGAACCATAGAATTAGAATACAAATTGAATACGATCTCTATGTGTAGAACACCAAGTGATCCATGTTCTGTTCTAAAAAGTATAACACTGAGAAAATCTCTCTCTCTAGTTGGAGGAATTCCAAGGCTAAATTTAGGTGTCCATGGGCTCGCAGAGACAAAGATGGTACAAACTAGCCAGAGAAGAAGAGTGGAAGGCAAATGAACATCATGGCATTGCACAATCACTTTACACTATTGTAAAACCCTTTATAAATGAGCCACACATCTCTTTCGTTGATCTTCTCCTTGAAGAAAAAAAAAGAAACCGGTGGCCAGATATAGACATCTGTGATTGCATGAGAGGAGTCACTACAGCACACTAAAAACATGAGACGCTTTCTGACAAACTGGGTTAGATCGAAAAGCTCAGCTGAACTTTTCAGTCAGTTGAACAGATTGTGGGTGTGTGGATGTGTTTAACTATTCTTGTGGGGACCAGAAGTCTCCACAAGAATAGTAAACTAACAAAAATTTGACCAACTGGGGACATTTTGTTAGTCCCCACGAGGTCAAAAGCTATTTCTAGGGGTTTAGGTTTAAGGTTAGAATTTTTGGGGGGGGGTTAGAATTATGTTAAGGGTTAGCAGCTAGCATTAGGTTTAGGGTAAGAGTATAGGTTAGGGTTAGGAGCTAGGGTTAGTTTTAGGGTTAGGAGCTAGGGTTAGGTTTAGGGTTAAGGTTAGGTTTTTGGGTTAAGGTTGGGGTAAGAGTACCGGTTAGGGTTAGAGGTTAGGGAAAATAGGATTTTAAATGGGACTGAGTTGTGTGTCCCCACAAGGTTAGCTGAACAAGTGTGTGTATGTACTAAACAGCAGTTTGACCACAGATCTAACTGTGTTCCAATATTGTTAATATTGTCCCATCAAATGATAAGTCTAAAGAGATAGAAACAGATAGGGGTTTATGGGCCCAGATAAACCACAGCCAGGAGCCCAGATAAAACACTACTAGGAGACCAGAAAAAACACAGCCAGGAGTAGATAAAACGCAGGTGCATTTGTGTTTATTTTATCTGTTCCTGACATGGTGCCCGCCAGCGTCATATTTTCTCTGTAAACAGCGATCAGAGAGAGGGTTGCAACCATAGAATTAGAATACTAGAATGGCCATGAACCTTCTTATGATGGGATAAAGGTCAGCCATTTTGGTCAGGGAGTTGGTCAACCATGGTTTGCCAGTCCTGTGATAAGATAGTGTAGAATTAATCTGCACTGTATGTTTGTTAACTAGCTAGCCAGCCTATTTTAGGGGAATGATTACATACATTTTTCAAATTAGCTGCCAATATGCCAACATTCCATTCAAACAATGCAGTCAATCCACAGCCGTACACTGGCTGAAATCAGTTGATGATTGGACTGAGACAAGTTGTAAATGCAACAACTACTAATACTGTATCATAAAAGCATTCACAACTTTCCAAAAGAACAAAATGTTGACATTTATGGTCTGTTTACATATATTTCAGAGGCTTTTGTATACAGAAAATGTGTATAAAACCTGTATAAACTGTATTTATAACTTTGTGACAATATTTTACATTGACAATAATTATATTACACAATTTCTGATATATCCCATGCCTTTCTTTTATTTTCGTGTTTAAGAAAAATCTGGATTATGTCTCTACTGCCATTCATTCCAATTAAACTGGTTTTGATTTCTCCCGGACCAATGTGGCTGCCAATTTCTTTCCATTCTGGAACTTTGAGGGTTTATGACATTGCCCCTCTAATTTAGGGTGCGTTAGTAAATTCCCTCTGGCTATCTACCCTGACTTCAGAGCACTCTCATATGAGTGCTCCGAGCCCAGAATAACTGATGAATTTACGAACGTTCAACACATGTTGAATATGACCAGTAAACGTCGGCAAAAAAAAGCTAATTAAATTGTTGTCAGCAGCACAGTTACAGTCGCCAACGCTCTGAATTTATGAACACCCAGAGCGCAGTCTGAGTGCACTCTGGCACTCCAGATTGAATTTACGAACACACCCGCAACACCGACCCAAAATAATCCACCGTAGCCATTGTCCACATTTACCGTTATCACCAACTGTTCAATGTTCCCTATTACCCGTGGATGTTCTTTCTAAAATGATGCAATTGTGACGAGGAGATTGGGTTAATGGACAATGTAAATAAAATGATATAACTAGCCCTATTTGAATAACGTATTTCAGCCAAAGTGTGCACAGTTTAATAAAGCCTACTTGTAAACTATGTCTATCAATGCAAATTCAAAAGCTCAAATTGGATCCCACCCTGAATAATACATTGGGCGGCAGAAAGTGTTTTTATTTTTAGTCAAATCCATAAAGCCCATCACCCCCTCTAAACACCCAGGTTTCTCATGCCGCTTTTTCTTTCATTTCATTGCTTTAGTTGGGGCCCTCAACCAGCTCGCATATTTAACAGCCCGGATCTTCACACCACACTGCACCAAATCCGGTTATTCAGAGGGGCATGCAATCCAGAAGTGTTTTTATCAACTTGTCAGATAAGCTATTAGTTCTGCTCCGCGTCCAGGGAAAAGAGAGGAAGAAACTCTCCCTAAGCTAAAACAATGTCCCCGGGGTCAAGGCGACAAGGAAACCATCCACTATGCTCTCGGATTTTGCTGCAAAGACCTTCAAGTTTTTTTCGGCTACGTTTCACTTAAATTAAAATTCACATATTTAATCCATTGACTTCATTCTTTTAAAGTGTTGCTTTGACTAATTTAATTAGGTAAGATGATTAGGCTACATAATGTTCCATTCATATTGATTTGATATGAGTTGCAATTGCCGAGTCGTCGTTGACTATAGTTGCCTATTTAAAAACACGTCTAAATTATATTACTAAACCAAGCGCCATCAATTGAGTAGGCCCTAGTTCTTTTATAGGTCGAGTCAAGAGAATGCAACGCGAGGTAGAGTGCTCATTATTTCTGTTAGAAGTCACACTTGTTCTGCACGTTGTTTAATAATGTTTAATTATGCATGAATAATATAGGAGAGGGCGGGACAGTGTGGGTCATGTATTTCCAAATATTGATCAAGGTATAGCGCTCATACTGTCGGTGGGATTTTGTATTAATTTATTATTTAATTAATTCTGCCATAAATGTTTTATTCTTTATACTAGAGTAGCCTACTTAGCCTAGTATATTAGGCCTCCTCCCACTCATTGTCTGTTAAAATGTAAATGGTTGGTGTAAAGGTATAGCTACCATCTTAAAACACGTTTGAATAATTTTTGTTTGATTGATGTTCTCAGAGAAGCTCAGTGCTATTGTGTTGTAGAGTAATTACTGTTCCATTCGAGTGCATGTATTATGTATTTGTATTGAAGGAGAGAGCTAGGACAAATCCGCTTAGTTTAGAATTTATTTAAGATTAACATCATTTCTTCAAACTCAAATAGGACTAACTAAAAGAATAAGTATAGCCTGACATTGCATATTTATTTACATTGAAATGTGTAAATATAAAATAATAATAATAATAATAATTGGAGTAATCAAGCACATCTTACTTCAAATACATTAGGCCTATACTTTCTCGATCTTGAATTCATTACATTTCCACATTAGACCACAACTTGCACATTGCCTAACCTTTTCAGCGTTGTAGTATAAGAAACGCATGTATAACTAGCTTGTATTCATTCCAATTATTTATTTATATTCAAAGGTTAAACTCACCTCAACAGCGCTGAAAAGTAACCCGTTAACTTGCAATGTTGCACTGTGTCCAATAGAGACCACTGCACAACGTGGAAACCGCACAGCCCATAGCTTAGTCTATGTGGCTGTGACCGTGCATTGATTCATTATTCAGGCATAGTCTAGCCTACTACCGGAACATGGTGAAAGATGAATACAGAAATATGAATTTGTTCTCACTAATGCTATTCAATGACCCTACAGTTTTACTCAGGTTTGAATACTGGATGATCATATGTCCACGTTGATGCCAAGACTGCTTGGATTTTGGAAAAGCACCCTACTAACAAATACACAGAACAAAACATCGATTGAAATAATAGTAAACAACTGTATCTTATAAAGATATTCTATCGGCCTAAATATGGTCAATGACATTATCTCTAAACATTTATTTAGAATACATTTATGTGGCAAATAGAGATTAAGATATGAGCAAGGCCTATTAGTATGCATTATGGAGCTAACTAAATTGAGTTTTGGGACATATTTAGTTCTATTTGATACATTATTTATACAAATCGTATTGTAAAAACGCACATATATAATTCGCCTGAATTATGCTATCGAATCCTTTATACATGCATTGTTTAAGTATATAATGATTATAACTTTGTAATAAATAGGATAATCAAACTTTTCCTGTGATTTAAATACATTGTCAACTGTACCACTAAGTCGATATTCGAATGTTTTAATGCGAAGAAACCCGTCACAGTTTGCAATCCAATATGTTGTTTGTGGAAGATATAGGCAACGAAACGAAAAGCAATAGGCTGCTATGGACAACTATTGGAAGTTGAGCTCTAATAACTGGACGGATAGCTAGTACTGTCATGCCTATTCCCTCACCGTTTCTTGTATAGCGCTGGTTGATCTATGGGAATCATTGATGTACGTCTGATAGCCTATCTTTAATGCACATCGAACGTGAGAGCATACAATGTTGATGTATTTACCTGTACCACTCCAGTCCGTTCTCGTAGTTGCGGTCGAAGAAGTGCGGCTCGGCTCCCACCGCTCTGATGTCTGGGTGTACGCGGAGGAACTCGAGTAGCGCGCGCGTCCCTCCTTTCTTTACCCCGATGATGATCGCCTGCGGCAGTTTCTTGCTCCCCAAGTCGTTGGAGAAACTTGACATCGCACCGGGTTCAGGAGCTCTCTGCCCCTCACCCCTCATCTCACCCCAGTCCTCAACTCCTCTGTACGCGTCTACCTCTTTATTGAGCAGGTCTCTGGAGGAGGTCCGGACGGATGGTTCGTCGTAATCGGATTCTATATCCACCCAGGGTGGGAGTCTAGGGAGTAGTCTGGACATGAGGTCCGCTCTGGCGTTATTCTCGGTCCTTTTACCTACCACGGACCCCGTCCCAGTCTCCTTTCCCCGGTTATTGTCCACGACCAAATTTGGCATGGTGGCACAGTAGCCCACGCAGGAGTAAAGCATATATACCCAGAGTAAAAACATGATGCCGAGCAGAAATAATTTATTTTTAACCGGGCTGAATGAGAACGCATACAGATTGTGAGAAATCTGGCTATATTCCATAAGCCTTTAGGTTGCATACCATATTGCAGCAACACATATGGCCAAAACCACTCACTCTCGATTGTACCTCAAGTATCCTCGCCATTCACCTAAAACGAAAAAAATAATAAACCAAGCAAATAATCTAAAGCGGATGATGTATCCACGAGTGCAAAGTCATTGCATGCTATAATTGTTATTCACCGAGCCACGGGAAATAATTCGAAAATTGATAGGAACGACTGGTGCACTTCAGTGGTGCTACTCCAAGCCCCAGCCGTCTCTCTCCACAAGCACCACCGTCGCCAAACCTTTCTTCAAACTGTTAGTTTGAGGGCTTCCTCCGAGGACTAGACATTTACAGCGCGAGAGGGCGTACCGGTACTTCTGATTGACAATCACCATGGCCAATTGACGCAGGCAAGCTAATTAACAAGCTAAACTGACCTATCACAGGAGATTGTGGGAGGGCGCTCGCGTGGGATCCTCGTTGAGATCATTAAGTAAGCGATAGTCAACGAGCGGCTAAGCGTTCTACGGAAAACAATGAACGACGTGGAACAGACCTTCCACGGAGTTGCATTATTTTCCAGAGAACGCATGGAGCCCCGACTTGATCATCCCTTTTATACCAAGGCTATAATTTAATACATTTGCTGCTAGAAATTAGTTAATTTGCCGGTAGAAATGTGTTCAACATTAACTGAAGTAGCTGGCAAGTTTTCTAGATAACTACAGTAGTTGCCGTGGTAACCAAACCATCAGTCCTAACTTGCTATTATGAACATCAAATTCAACAATGCCAATAATGTTTTCAATTCGACTTTTGCTTTCAAAAGCAGCTCAAACAAAAAATGTAAAAAATAACTATAGCCATTAAATTCTACTATGTAAATATAATGTTCCTTATTTATGCAATTAGGCCCGAGGGGATGTGGTATATGGGCAATATACCACGGATAAGGGCTGGTATATTGGCCATATATCACAAACCCCCGAGGTGCCATATTGCTATTTTAAACTGTTTACCAAATAAGTGTTTTGTCATACCCCTGGTATACGGTCTGATATACCACGATTGTCAGACAAATCAGCATTCAGAGCTCGAACCACCCAGTTTAAAAAGGGAAATAATGCACGCTCTAGAATGCCCTTCAAGCCATTCAGAAACAAGTATTCAACAATGCCATGGTATATTTAAGCAATAAGGCCCGAGGGGGTGTGTTATATGACCAATATATCAAGGCTAAGGACTGTTCTTAACCACGACAATGCAGAGTGCCTGGATACAATCCTTAGCCCTATACCACAAACCCCTGAGGTGCCTTATTGCTATTATAAACGGGTTACCAACATAATTAGAACAGTAAAAGTAAATGTTTTGTCATTCAGCCCGGTGGTCTGATATACGATGGCTTTCAGCCAAATCAGCATTCAGGCTCGAATCACCCAGTTTATAATATCTGTATACCACGGCTGTCAGCCAATCAACATTCAGGTCACGAACCACCCGGTTTATAAATGCTCTTATTGGATGAAGAGACATTATGGATTCTAACCACTAAGGAAATTCAAATTATTTTTGCCGAGGCAGCTGTGAAGTCCACCAGCTGTGCTATTCCTTTTTTATCTTTGAGCATTATTTAATGTGTATATGAACACATTGGATTGGATAGGGTAGTCTGCTCTGGTTCTGTGTCATATATCCTACAGGCCTACGGTAATACATGATTTATTATGCATAACTATGAAGTTACAGTTATGACCCATCTTGTCTTCTCAAACTCAATATCAACTGATATAATTGTTGCTGGCACAGATCTTCTGTATTGCCAAACATATAGGCCATATAGGCTGCATATAAGTCAAATAGGCTGCATTATACGTTAAATATTTCCTTCCATATTTTCAAGTAGAAAAACAGTTCGATTATTGTGCTTGCAAGTAATTTCAGATGAAGAAAGTAGCGGTGGTTATCAAAGGAGAGTAAATAGCCTTAGCCACATGATTATTATTGTTTATTTTTTTACACTGAACGTAAGTAGCCATTAATTAAATATTAATAACAATGGTTCATACCTTTATTATTGATAACAATACATTAATTATCAGCAGTTTCATGACAACGACACGATTAAAAAAAATATATATATATTATATTATTATTATTATGATCGAAATCGACACAGTAATTCATTTTGAGTTATGTAAGTGTTGTAAGAAAAATATTTTCTTCATTCGTTGAGGACTTTGGCCTATCCGTTTGTTATTTGTTAAACTACGTTTTTATGCCAACGGCAAATACTCCATGTTGGCCTAAATTCAATGTAAATACTCAGAGAAATGTTGACTTTAAATGAAAACTGTGTGTGCTGGAACTTTCGATCCAGTTTACCAACAAGTCCCCAAACGTTATGCTCGCTCTGATAAGGTGGCTATTCATGATTAAATAAACGCATTTGAATACCTGTTGAGAACTTTTTCACTCTCACATGGATATGAATGTTATAATGTGGATTAAACATGTTTTACGTTTTTGGAGCAACATATGAATGCTCATTCATGAAGGTACATTTTTGTTTATTATTTCTTACTGCATATGAACTCATAAGGCTACCTCATGAACTGGTGAACATGTTTTTCTTAAATAAATTAGACAAACGTTTGGTAAATAAATCAAGTATTTTTTCGTAAATTGTAGTAGCCTAGTAGCCAACAGACCTCTGCCAGCGCCTGCCCAACAGCCTACAAACTGATGCATGGTACATGAAAAATAAACCCATTTTCCGAGGACAAAAAACTATTCTATTTTAGCATGATCGTGTTAGCAATATTTTCAAACCATCAAAAAGGACAAAACATCAACAAGATCTTAGGAGGCCTAAATTACAGCAATATTTTAACACAACTTTGCAAGGCAGACGTAAGTCAATGACAACCCTAACATTGTTTAATTTAACTTCAAAGGACATCTAACTTCACATGAATTAGGGGTCCTAGCACCGAAGTTACTGGAAAATAATACTGTTATTGTAGGAGTTATTTTACTTATTATTATTATTAAAATGAATAACTGATAAACCAAATTATAAAACAACGACTGCCTAAAAAGACTAGCCGACTTGAGCCTTAACATTTAACAAAGACACTTCACATTTCAAAGATATCAGTAATGATAATGCTATATAATTTACAGGCCACCCTGAAAAGACAGTTCGGGATACAATTCAAATCCGCGCGGGGACACTGCCAGATGTTACCGTCAAGAATCAACTCAGTCCTCCTTCGGGAGCCGGGCTCGGTCGGGAGTCGGGATACACATCGAGTGTACAAAACATTAAGCACACCTTCAGGACAGCCTCAAGTAGTTGGGGGCATGCACTCTACAAGGTGTCGAAAGCGGGGATGCAGACCAATGCTGGCTTCAATGTTTCCCACAGTTGTGTCAAGTTGGCTGGACGTTCTTTGGTTGGTGGACCATTCTTGATACACACCGGAAACTTTTGAGCATGAAAAACATGGCAGGGTTGCAGTTCTTGACGCACAAACCGGTGTACCTGGAACCTACTACCATACCCTGTTCAAAGGCACTTAAGTATTTTGTCTTTCACATTCACCCTCAATGCCACACATACACAATCCATGTCTCATTGTCTGAAAGAATATAACTCCTTCTTTAACCTATCTCCTCCCCTCATCTACACTCATTGAAGTGGATTTAACAAGTGACATCAATAAGGGACCATAGCTTTTTCACCTGGATTCCCCTGGTCAGCTTGTCATGGAAAGAGAGTGAATGTGAAAGACAAAATACTTAAGTGCCTTTGAACAGGGTATGGTAGTAGGTTCCAGGTACACCGGTTTGTAATGTTTTGTCCACTGAGTAAATCTTCTGTTAATGGTAGCCTATAGCTACACAATCACACTCAATTCGTGCAAATATGTACAACAAATATTTCAGCAGATTTTGTGCATATCTGTGTGACTTTTTGTGCTAATTAATTTGTAGGAAAATACCCCCCCAAAATGTAATTTTTTTATTTGTATTTAACCTTTATTTAACTTGGCAAGTCAGTTAAAAACAACTTGTTATTTACAATGACGGCCTACCCCGGCCAAACCCAGAGGATGCTGGACCAATTGTGTGTCACCCTATGGGATTCCCAATCACGGCCGGATGTGATACAGCCTGGATTCAAACCAGGGACTGTAGTGACACTTCTTGCACAGAGATCCAATGCCTTAGACTACTGCACCATTCACAGGAAAAACTACAATTCGGGGGCAAACTTCTGGAACAACATTTCTAAAGTTATTAGAGCAATGCATTTCTGGCAATGGTGTTCTACACTGCCTTTTTTTGTGTCCCACATTTATTTATATAAAAAACCAAACGTGCTAACTCAATATTGTTATTATATTATTGTATGTCTTTGAAACCCATAGCTTAATGGCTTCAGACTGAGCATTTCTCACCATTTATTTATGGAGAGCAATTTCCATTTTATAACAGGGAGTGTACATTTATTTACAGTAGTGTTGATTAATTATTGCTTTCTTCAGTGGAAATACAGAATATGTATAAAAATGCCAAATATACCAAATGCTAAATCAAGCTGAGATTTAACACTATTTAGGCATGTTATTCATAACTGAAACGTGCAAACTACAAACATCTAACCAGTTAAAGATAATGAAGACATGTTCTGAACACCTCCAAAACATTGGTCATGTGGTTTGGTAAGAAGAATGCCCCTCTCCCCACAGGTGTGATTACTACCTCTGAGGGTTTAGAGCTTGAGGTAGTCACCTCATACAAGTACTTGGGAGTATGGCTAGATGATACACTGTCCTTCTCTCAGCACATATCAAAGCTGCAGGCTAAAGTTAAATCTAGACTTGGTTTCCCCTATCATAATCGCTGCTCTTTCACCCCAGCTGCCAAACTAACCCTGATTCAGATAACCATCCTACCCACGCTCTCGAGCGGCTAGATGTTCTTTACCATTTGGCCATCCGAATGTGCTAGAAGGCCAGCATCCCGGAGTCGCCTCTTCACTGTTGACATTGAGACTGGTGTTTTGCTGGTACTATTTAATGTAGCAGCCAGTTGAGGACTGTTTCTCAAACTAGACACTCTAATGTACTTGTCCTCTTGCTCAGTTGTGCACCGGGGCCTCCCACTCCTCTTTCTATTCTGGTTAGAGACATTTGGTGTTGTTCTGTGAAGGGAGTAGCACACAGCGTTGTACGAGATCTTCAGTTTCTTGGCAATTTCTTGCATGGAATAGTCTTCATTTCTCAGAACAAGAATAGACTGATGAGTTTCAGAAGAAAGATCATTGTTTCTGGCCATTTTCAGCTGTGCTAACATAATTGCAAAAGGGTTTTCTAATGATCAATTAGCCTTTTAAAATGATAAACTTGGATTAGCTAACACAACGTGCCATTGGAAGACAGGAGTGATGACTGCTGATAATGGGCCTCTGTACGCCTATGTAGATATTCCATTAAAAATCAGCCGTTTCAAGCTACAATAGTCATTTACAACATTAACAATGTCTACACTGTATTTCTGATCAATTTGATGTTATTTTAATGGGATTAAAAATAAAAAATGATTTCAAAAACAAGGACAAAGACTTTTGCATTTTGGTTGGCCGTCATTGTCAATAAGAATTTGTTCTTAACTGACTTGCCTAGTTAAATAAAGCTTACATAAAATACAATAAAACATGTTACTTAAGGTGGCGATAAACACCATCTTTCCCACTAGCTGGATATCTAGTTTGGAAAACAATAATCCACATCTGAGTCGCTCGGAAGAGTCAGATTTGAACCAGTTTAATAACAGAGTTTAACATGTGTAACAGTAGGATGTAGTACACAGACATTAACTTTCTAACACACCATAGCTGCTCTTTGGCCCAAAGTTGGATCAACAAGTATGGGTGTATCCTTCTTTTCTCTCCTCAATCCCCCATTTAACAACATATTCAGTTTGAACAGCTCGTCATACACCCACTGCTTCATCGTGAAACATAAGATGAGGTATCAGTACTGTGTGTGTGTGTGTGTGTGAGAGAGAGTTTGAGAGAGGGAGATCCATAGGATCTAGTATCATGACTGTGTGTTGGAGAGGACCATAGGATCCAGCAGACAGAGGTGGTCAGTGTGTGTGTGTGTGTGTGTGTGTGTGTGTGTGTGTGTGTGTGTGTGTGTGTACATTGTGTGTGTCCTCCAGTTCAGTACCTGTGTCCAGTCCATGACAGGGGAATGGCCCCCACCACGGCTCCTACCCAGGTGTAGGTGATGCTGAGTCGGTGTAACAGGGCGGTGTAACAGCAGGTGTAGAGGAAGATGTTGAGGGCCCCCAAGGGCCCTGTTAGAGGGTTCACAGCCAGGGTCAACACAATGATACCAGGGACCCCACAGGCTAAGGCAAAGCCCACCGCATGGAGAGGACTGAGGGAGAGAGAGAGAAAGGATAGAGGGAGAGGGAAGGACAAAATGAGGGAAGTACAGAAAGAGGGAGGGGGGGAGCGGGAAGGAGGCAGAGAAAGACACAATCTTAACACAACTTCCCCCACATTTGTATTTCACCAATAACAAATTCAGCAAGCAATAGCAATACTGAACACCGGGCTTAATGACAGAGCGAATAGTGAACACCGGCTTAAAGACAGAGCGAATACTGAACACCGGGCTTAAAGACAGAGCAAATACTGAACACCAGCTTAAAGACAGAGCGAATACTGAACACCGGGCTTAAAGACAGAGCGAATACTGAACACCGGGCTTAAAGACAGAGAATACTGAACACCTGGCTTAAAGACAGACTGAAAAAAGGGAATAGAACAATTGCTCAATCCCCATCACAGATCTACACTACAGCCTTCATGGTCTGATTGAGATATGCAGACGTGGAGATTATAGGATAAAATGATAATAGCCCCACTTGCAAAGACACACACACACACACACACACACACACACAGCGAGCGCCACAGAGCTGGGCCACAGAGCTGGGCCACAGAGCTGGGCCACAGAGCTGGGCCACAGAGCTGGGCCACAGAGCTGGGCCACAGGGCTGGGCCACAGGGCTGGGCCACAGGGCTGGGCCACAGGGCTGGGCCCGGGCCGGGGCACAGGGCCGGGGCACAGGGCCAGGGCACACACTCAGACAGTTTGCGACAGTCTGACAACAGGGGCTTAGAGGAGAGCTCATGTGATCAGCATTTGTCAGGGATAAAAGTGGCCCTGCAAGACAAAGAGTGTGGCTACGTGGCTGTAGGCATTACACACACCCAGAGATCAAACCCTCCTCAGCCATAACCACAGAGACTCCGGCTTTTAACCGGATGAACACTTCCTCCTTCTCTCTCTGGCTTTTATTGAAAGCAGCTAGCTAGAGACTGGTTCAAATTCACAAGTAAATACATTGTAAATTGGGGGGGAGGTTTGGAGATTAAAATCTTGACCAAACGCAGCAGGCCTTCAGAAGAGAAAACTGGGCTTTTATTTTTTGTCGAGTGTAGGAGATAGTGTATTAATGGGACTACTGGTGTTATTTCTGTTTTATGTGGCCGTGGTGGTGGTGTGTGGTGTGTGTGTGTGTGTGTGTAGGCTGGGTTTGGGTTATCTCTGTGTCGGTCGAAGTACGGAATGTGTCACGCGGCCTGAGGGGGGTTATCTGGCTTTTGTTTACAGTTTATTTATTTTGTACTTTTACCCCTTTATCTCCCCAATTTCATGGAATCCAATTGGTAGTTACAGTCAACTCCCGTACGGACTCGGGAGAGGTGAAGGTCAATATCCTAATATGGGCATATCAACTTCCTAACACACCATAGCTGCTCTTTGGCCCATGCGTCCTCCGAGAGCCATGCGTCCTCTGAAACACGACCCTGCCAAGCAGCACTGCTTCTTGACACACTGCTCGATTAACCTGAAAGACAGCCACACCAATGTTTTGGAGGAAACACCTGCCGACACCTGCCGACCATGTCAGCGTCCGGCCCTCCAAAAGGAGTCGCTAGGGTTCGATGAGACAAGGACATCCTGACTGGCCAAACCCACTCCTAACTCAGACAATTGTTCGTCGCCTCATGGGTCTCCTGGTCGGCTGCGACAGAGCCTGGTATCGAACACGGATCTGCAGTGAAGCCTCAACACTGCAATGCAGTGCCTTAGACTGCTGCACCACTCGGGGGGGCCTCTTTGTTTACAGTTTGACACTGTCCCAGTCATAACGCGGTCAGCCAGGTGGGTAAAGTCAGCACTAAACACTAAGGCCATGTATCTGAAGCTGGCTGGCTATCAGAGGGAACTTACTCTCCACAACTGGGGGATTAAAAGGTCTTCACCAAGTTCTAAGTTATTCAAGCTAGAGTGAGAGAATGAAGAGACGATGAGGATTTATAGAGGAACATAAGTTCAAGGGGTGTCTCAGAGTGATGAGGGGTGGTTAGTGTCAGGCATCCAGGCTTTTCCAATTAGATCAATGAAAAGGGCTACACTAAGGAATGTGTCTGTGTTCAATTGAAATGAGATCAAGAGTGTGAGGTGCTAGAGGAGACGGTGATGAGATGAGCCGTCTCTCCCTCTCTCGCCCCCGTCTCTCTCTCTCTCCCCCTGTCTCTCCCCGTCTCTCTCTCTCTCTCCCGTGCCCCCCCCCCCCCCCCCCCCCCCCCGCCACCGTCTCTCTCTGAATTGGTTATGTTCCAGAACCACCACATGGTTCAACATAACACCACAATAGAGAACGACTCAATTTAATTGAAAGATTAGAGGGAGAGGAGAGCTCTGACAAGATGTCCAGAAAGTTTATCAAAGATATCCACCAGTATGCTTGGTTATATAAGACAAAAAAAAAAAACTTTTCTTCATTGAGCATATTTTATCATCGGAGCTAAGCTTGAGCTGGGTACAGGGAGCCTCATTGAGAGAGAGCGGATGGAGAGAGAGAGAGAGAAAGAGAGAGAGAGAGTGAGAGAGAGAGAGAGAGAGCGGATGGGGAGAGAGAGAGAGTGGGTGGGGAGAGAGCGGATGGAGAGAGAGAGAGAGAGCGGATGGAGAGAGAGAGAGAGCGGATAGCGAGAGAGAGAGAGAGCGGATAGAGAGAGAGAGAGAGAGCGGATGGAGAGAGAGAGAGAGCGGATGGAGAGAGAGAGAGAGCGGATGGAGAGAGAGAGAGAGCGGATGGGAGAGAGAGAGCGGATGGAGAGAGAAAGAGCGGATGGAGAGAGAAAGAGCGGATGGACAGAGAAAGAGTGGATGGACAGAGAGAGCGAATGGAGAGAGAGAGAGCGGGTGGAGAAAGAGAATGTGAGATGCTGAGGGCTTGTTTGACAGCGACTGTAACGGTTGTCTAGGCCACAAATAGCACCTTATTCCCTATATAGTGCACTGCTTAGGCTATGGTCATATTCCCTATGTAGGAAATGGGGTGCCATTTGGGACCCAGTTGTAGCTATCCAGCTGGTCCACAGGTTACGTGTGTGTCACACACATTACTCAGTCACGTCAACAACAGGAGGTACGGACACAGCCAAGCTGTGTTTGGAGAACAGTCTACATCCTGAATCACCAAATCAACAAGAGGAGTGTCCTTTAAACAACACGTCCCATGAGGATTCCACTGTGGACATGACGAGATAGGGCCAGGTCAGGGTTCAACACAGTTGTTATGGTAGGAGTCTTCTCATTTACCCTGGAGTTCCCCTAGTCCAGGGATCATCAACTAGATTCAGCCGGGGAACGATTTGTTCTTGAGTGGATGGTCAGGAGGACAGAACATAATTACTAAGAATTTGTAGACTGCAAATTTACCCACAAGAAGCTCAAACATGGTCCAGTGTGCTTCAGTTGGTAGAGCATGGCGCTTGCAACTCCATGGTTGTGGGTTCGATTCCCACGGTGGACCAGTAAGGGAAAAAAGTATGAAAATGTATTCCTTCACTACTGTAAGTTGGTCTCTGGATAAGAGCACCTGCTAAAAATGACTAAAGAAAGTCATATTTGACTAAAACCTAATCATTTCAAGTCTTGCTTACATTTGTATACAATCACACCTCTCTCTAATTTGTGTGGGAATACTTTGGAACAGATTTTCCAAATTAAAATCACTTGAAGCTGATTTGGTGGTGTTTTTACCCTTTTTTCTGTCCCCCCCACCAGTTGGGGAACCCTGCCCTATGCTGTGTGTGCATGTAGTCTACCATGCTTCCGAACCAGCACAATAATTAGGCTTCTATATTCTAGGTGGCAGGTAGCCTAGCGGTTAAGAGCGTTTGGCCAGTAACCGAAAGGTTGCTGGTTTGAATCCCTGAGCTGACTAGGTGAAACATCTGTCGATGTGTCATTGAGCAAGGCAGCAATCTACATGTCTCCTGGCCAATGTTCTGAGCTCCCTGGGACTGCTATGCAGAAATATCATTACATGGAGAGAAGCACGACATTGAATTTCACTCAACTTTCTAAAGCAGTGGTCACCAACTGGTCGATTGTCAAACATTTTCTGTAAAAAACAAGCCTTGTTTTCCTATTTTTTATTTTATTTGTCTAGGGCTGTTGGCGGTAGATGCACCCGATTCAGCTGCCCTGCACGCCGGTAGGCAAACTTTTGCCATTTTTATCCATTTCATGTGTCAGAAGGCACAAACTCTGTCTTCCCGGCAAGCCCAGAAAGCAAATTAAGTGCACTATAGGCCTACCACTGGCCAATCGGATGGCTCAGATGACCGTGTCTACAGTAACGTAGCAGACATAAAAGAAAGCAACAGCAAAGTTGATACTGTGAGATTTCAAAACGTTTAAAACTATGACTAGAGAATCTCAATGAATACAACAAAGAGATGCTGTTTTTAGGAATGAGTTCATGTTAAGTTCTTTCTTAAAACTTTTATAAGTGAAATGCACATTCTTCCCATTTCCACTCAGCGCTACAACAAGCAGTGCAGCAGTGCAGCAGTGCAGTAGTTAATGAGTAAGAAAGTGTATCTATAGGCATTGTTATTAATATCAAGAAATATTTATATTTCTCTGGTCATAGGAGTAACAATATGAATTTGTGTGCTTGTGCACGTTATGTCTGGTGTGCGTCGGTTTTTGTACCGGTTTTGTACCGTTTATTGATTGTTCTGTTTTCCGGTGGTTTTTATTATTACTGCGCTGTTGGAAACACCGTTTTTGCTCTCCTGTGCCTGACTTCTCTGCCGCCAGTACACACCCCTTACAGAATTCCAGACCAAACCTATGGAGTCAGCAGGAGCAGGTACCCCGGGTACAGGGGTGGAGGAGCGCGTCCGGCAGTACGCAGCAATGCTCCACCATCTTGGCACCGCCATGGACCGCGTTGTCCAGACAATGGACCGCTGGGAGAGACAGGGAGTTCTCCCACGCCTCCACAAGCACAACCGGGGTTTCCACTACGCACCCCTCCTTCTCCTGGTCCCAGTGGGATTCGTCTCTCCCTTCTCCAGGAATATGATGGGATGGCTGCGAACTGCCAGGGGTTCCTGTTGCAGCTGGCTTCGGGCCATGAGAGGTTGTCTGCCCTCGTCTCGTGCCTCACCGGGAAAGCCCTGGAGTGGGCCAACGCCATGTGGAGAGAGGGAGATGCGGCGTTGAACCAGTTTTAGGAGTTCACCCACCGCTTCCGGGCAGTCTTCGACCACCCGCCCGAGGGTAGAGCGGCGGGTGAACGCCTCTTCCATCTGAGGCAGGGGACGAGTAGCGTCCAGGAGTTCGCCCTGGAGTTTCACACCCTGGCTGCCGGCCGGGGATGGAACGACAGGGCCCTGATCGACCATTATCGCTGCAGTCTGCGCGAGGACGTCCGTCGGGAAAAGGCCTGCAGAGATACCCCCCTCACGTTCGACCAGCTGGTGGACCTGTCCATCCGGCAGGATAACCTGCTGGCTACCTGCGGACGTTCAGATCGGGGTCTGTTGGTTCCATCCCCCCGCACCCCCTCTCCGATACCCATGGAGCTGGGAGGGGCGGTGTGCAGGGAGACCGGAGGGGGTTCCAGCTCGTGCACCATCTGTGGCCGCAGAGGTCACACTGCCGGTCGGTGCCGGGTTGGTTCCTCTGGGGATCGAGGCAGAAGGCAGGGCGCTCTGGTGTCACCCCAGGTGAGCCGGCACCTTTCTCCCCCAGAGCCCTCTGTTGCACATATGTTTGTGTCTGTCACTTTCCTTGAGTTTCCCCACATTCCCAGCATTGGCGCTCGTCGATTCAGGCGCGGCTGGGAATTTTATAGATCGTTCACCCATAGTTTAGGGATCCCCATTGTTCCTGTGGCTGTGCCCTTCCCTGTTCACGCCTTAGATAGTCGACCATTAGGGTCAGGGTTGATTAGGGAGGCCACTGCTCCTCTGGGCATGGTGACGCAGGGGGGTCACAAGGAGAGAATTAGTCTCTTCCTTATTGACTCTCCTGCATTTCCCGTGGTGCTAGGACTACCCTGGTTAGCTTGTCATGAACCCACTGTTTCTTGGCCACAGAGGGCTCTCACAGGGTGGTCACAAGAGTGCACGTGGAGGTGGTTAGGGGTTTGTGCTACTACGGTGGAAAGTCCAGACCAGGTCTCCACCGTGCGCATTCCCCCTGAATATGCCGATTTGGCTCTCGCCTTCTCCAAAAAGAAGGCGACTCAATTACCACCCCATCGACGGGATGATTGTGCGATAAATCTCCTTGTAGACGCTGCATTTCCCAGGAGTCATGTGTATCCCCTCTCACAGGTGGAGACGGAGGCTATGGAAACATGTCTCCGAATCCCTGCGTCAGGGGTACATTCGGTCCTCCACTTCACCCGCCTCCTCGAGTTTCTTTTTTGTGAAGAAGAAGGATGGAGGTCTGCGCCCATGTATTGACTTTTGGGGTATTAACCAGATCACTGTGAGGTATAGTTACCCGCTACCGCTCATAGCCACAGCGATTGAGTCAATGCACTGGGCACTCTTCTTCACCAAACTAGATCTCAGGAGCTCTTACAACCTGGTGCGTATCCGGGAGGGAGGCGAGTGGAAGACGGCTTTCAGTACCACCTCAGGGCACTATGAGTATCTCGTCATGCGATACGGGTTGATGAATGCGCCATCAGTCTTCCAAGCCTTTGTAGATGAGATTTTCAGGGACCTGCACGGGCAGGGTGTAGTGGTGTATATTGATGACATTCTGATATACTCCGCTACATGCACTGAGCATGTGTCCCTGGTGCGCAGGGTGCTTGGTCGCCTGTTGGAGCATGACCTGTACGTCAAGGCTGAGAATGTCCTTTTCTTCCAGCACTCCATCTCCTTCCTAGGGTATCGCATTTCCACCTCAGGGGTGAAGATGGAGAGTGACCACATTTCAGCCGTGAGTAATTGGCCAACTCCCAACATGGTAAAGGAGGTGCAATGGTTCTTAGGGTTTGCCAACTACTGCTGGAGGTTTATCCGGAGTTTTGGTCAGGTAGCGGCTCCCATTACCTCACTGCCGAAGGGGGCCCGGTACGTTTGCAGTGGTCAGCTGCGGCGGACAGGGCATTTAGTCACCTGAGTGCTCTGTTTACCTTGGCTCCCGTGCTGGCCAATCTGGATCCCTCTTTGGCATTCACAGTGGAGGTGGACGGGTCCGAGGCTGGGATAGGAGCTGTGCTCTCTCAGCGCTCGGGTACGCCACCGAAGCTCGCCCCTGTGCTTCTTCTCGAAGAAGCTCAGCCCGGCAGAGTGAAACTATGACGTGGGGGACCGGGAGCTGTTGGCTGTCGTCAAGGCCTTGAAGATGTGGAGACATTGGCTTGAGGGGGCTAAACACCCTTTTCTCATCTGGACTGACCACCACAATCTGGAGTACATCCAGGCAGCGAGGAGACTGAACCCTCGTCAGGCAAGGTGGGCCACGTTTTTCACCCGTTTTGTGTTCACCCTTTCCTACAGACCAGGCTCCCAGAACGTGAAGGCAGACGCAATGTCCCGGCTGTATGACACAGAGGAGCGGCCCATGGATCCAACTCCCGTACTCCCGGCCTCCTGCCTGGACATGGACATTGAGCAGGCGTTACGTGCAGAGCCTGCTCCCGTTCAGTGTCCCGCTGGGCATCTGTACGTCCCGTCTGCTGTTCGTGACCAGCTGATCTATTGGGCCCACACGTCACCCTCCTCTGGTCATCCTGGAATCGGTCGGACAGTGCGCTGTTTGAGCGGAAGGTACTGGTGGCCTACCTTGGCTAAGGACGTAAGGGTTTATGTTTCCTCCTGCTCGGTGTGCCCCCAGTGTAAGGCTCCTAGGCACCTGTCCAGAGGGAAGCTACACCCCTTACCCGTTCCACAACTGCCTTGGTCGCACCTGTTGTTGGATTTTCTTACCGATATTCCCCCCTCACAGGGTAACACTGCGATCCTGGTCATTGTGGATTGGTTCTCTAAGTCCTGTCATCTCCTTCCTCTGCCCGGTCTCCCTACAGCCCTACAGACTGCGGAGGCCTTGTTTACGCACGTCTTCCGGCACTACGGGGTGCCTGAGGATATAGTGTCTGATCGAGGTACCCAGTTCACGTCTAGGGTCTGGAAGGCGTTCATGGAACGTCTGGGGGTCTCGATCAGCCTTACTTTGGGGTTTCACCCCGAGAGTAATGGGCAGGTGGAGAGAGTAAACCAGGATGTGGGCTGGTTTGACCGTTAATTAACAGACACATTTAGCATCTCCTGGCTTCCACACATTGATGCAAACCTATGGAACATCTACATTTAAAAAGTCAAGTAAATCCATCTAATATAGCCTACAGCTTCACAACACACCCATTATTTATTTTAGACAGGTCTAAAGAAACATGATGTGAAGAACAGAACAGAAGAGCTCACTGAGTTGACCTTATGTTAGGTCCTGATCTGGCTATGTCATATGGCTGTGGGCTACACTAGTTCATTTAGCAGACAAGATTTGATTAGAATTTTGTGGCATTATTTAATGGCATGAAGAATACAATTGAACATATCAGAAAAAATATAAATTATATTTTCTTCAAATGATTTGAGGGAGTGCGCACATGCGGCTATTCCGTGTTGAGCGGTTAACCATGAAATAAGTACTCCTATATGCTTAATTTAGAGTTACTAATGTAACTTGTTGTTCTACAAACGTTGGGCTATATGTTTAGTTCTTTTCATATATTGTAAGACTGCATGATGCGACTAATGATGATTTGATGATTTGATTTGCTTAGTTTTTTTACGCAGGCTGTACACACTTTGTCAGTCTCTCATTCACAATTTGAGAAGCACTTGATAATGCCTCGAATATCCCAGCAGCATCCCCTTTGTGTGGCCATAATGCAACCTAACAAAATCCATGCCTTTTGCAGCCCTTCTCCCTGAGTGCTGCCTGCTCCAATGTACCTCTCACTCACACAGCTCTCCATCACGTGATCGGGTCTTACTAACAGGCTACAAGTGAAGATTAACACATCGGGGACACAACTGCACACGTCCTTATCCAATTCGGAGGTGCATATAAATGCAGCAGAAAAAGAAAAGTCCCTATTTCAGACACTGTCGTTCAAAGATAATTCACAAAAATCCAAATAACTTCACAGATCATCGTAGGGTTTAAACACTGCTTCCCATGCTTGTTCAATGAACCATAAACAATTAATGAACATGCATCTGTGGAACAGTCATTAAGACACTAACAGCTTACAGACGGTAGGCAATTAAGGTCACAGTTATGATTACTTAGGACACTAAAGAGGCATTTCTACTGACTCTGAAAAACACCAAAAGAAAGATGCCCAGGGTCCCTGCTCATCTGCGTGAACATGCCTTAGGCATGCTGCAAGGAGGCATGAGGACTGCAGATGTGGTCAGGGCAATAAATTGCAATGTCCGTACTGTGAGATGCCTAAGACAGAGCTACAGGGAGATGGGACGGACAGCTGATCGTCCTTGCAGTGGCAGGCCAAGAGTAAACCTGCACAGGATCGGTTCATCCGAACATCATACCTGCAGGACAGGTACAGGATGACAACAACAACTGCCTGAGTTACACCAGCAACGCACAATCCCTCCATCAGTGCTCAGACTGTCCGCAATAGCCTGAGAGAGGATAGACTGAGGGCTTGTAGGCCTGTTGTAAGGCAGGTTCTCACCAGACATCACCGGTGTCATGACGTTGCCCTGTTTGGGTACATCGAGCACCATCCCCTTCTCTCTGCACCATCCCCCTCTCTCTCTTCCCCCTACACCAGGCTCTGTTAGGCAGGTCATAAATTCCTGGAGGACATTCCTCCTCATGGCCAGACAGCGTATAGAGAGAGAGTGAGTTTTGAGAGAACAAAGGAACTTCTTCCACCTCACAGAACTTGAGAACTGAACAATAGTCATGTTCTGGAGAATGTATAAACGGTCAGTGAAGTAGCCAGCTACGAACTTCTAAGTACGGTAATGGAATATTTTGACATTTTTTGTCACGAAAAGCGCTCGCGCGTTGCCCTTCGGATAGTGACCTGAACGCATGAACAAAACGGAGGTAATTGGATATAACTATGGATTATTTGGAACCAAAACAACATTTGTTGTTAAAGTAGAAGTCCTGGGAGTGCATTCTGACGAAGAACAGCAAAGGAGATGCGTGAACGCGTATCTCCAGTCTCACTGTCCCCAGGCAGGCCACTTACAAACTCTGCTGCTGTACTTTGCCCAGAGACAGGAGACACCCCATTCCACTTTCTGGCGGCTTTAGAGAGCCAATGGAAGCCTTAGAAAGTGTCACGTTACAGCACAGATGCTGTAATGTTGATAGAGATGCAACAGAAGGACAACAAATTGTCAGACAGGGCACTTCCTGCATGGAATCTTCTCAGGTTTTGGCCTGCCATATGAGTTCTGTTATACTCACAGACACCATTCAAACAGTTTTAGAAACTTTAGAGTGTTTTCCATCCAAATCTACTAATTATATGCATATTCTGGGCAGGAGTAGTAACCAGATTAAATCGGGTACGTTTTTTATCCGGCCGTGAAAATACTGCCCCCTATCCCAAAGAAGTTAATATTAGGAACGTTGAGAAATAAATATAGTAGGTCTAGCCTATAGAAAGCTGATGGAATCCTCCTCTTTTTAAGAGGTCATTACTCTGTTTTCTCACACAATTGCATTACCTATAGAAATATGGCGCAACATGAGCTCATGGGCTCTCATGAAGTGTATGATTAGATTTTCAAATACATTTGCATTGATGTCAGAGTGGTTAGAGGGACAATAGAGTGCTGAGTACCAGACAGTTAGCACGTTTGGTAAGATACTAATGACCATCAGCATCGTCAGAGCTTGGAGAAGCCTGATTACTGTGAATAAACGGTCACTTGGAATTTGACTGCCTTCATGACTCGTGGCGATAATACGGTCACCGCAACAGCCCTATTTTCAATGCAACAAACCGAAACAAAAACTATGCAACGGATTTTGTCGTAGGCAGAACGCATCAGAGTAGGCTTCAATTGCATTGACACTCATGACTCAGGTGCTCCATAACCAATCAGAGCTGCAGTAGGCGTATATGCAAATAGACCATTGCCATACATGGATCTCTGCCATTTACTTTGAAATGGACTGTGTTTAACACATCTTTGAAAAGAGAGTCAGGTAAAGTTTTTTTTTTGTCTTAAAGGGACAATGTTGCATTTTGAGACAGACTTGAATAAGCGAAGTAGCCAATAGGCAGGGGGTAGAATAATTTGTCTGATTCTCTGTAATAATGGTATGAGAATAATAATGCATTACATTTTGTAAACTGATTTCTTGTATCAAATAACAACACTTTCAGTCACCTCCTTGTCTGAAGTGTGTGTGTGTGTGTGTGTGTGTGTGTGTGTGTGTGTGTGTGTGTGTGTGTGTGTGTGATGCTGTGCTTTGCGTGCGCAGCAACACTACTGTTTCATTGAAGGTGTACCCATGGCGCTCCCTACCTCCCCGCGGCGCTCCCTGCCTCCCCACGGCGCTCCCTGCCTCCCCACGTTATCATATGAGACACACAATAACACAGAGTTGCTATTACAGTGATCCAGTTTCCCCACTGGTAACACACTGCACTAGATAGATCAGATACCAATATGGAGATGATAAGGGCAGTGGCAGTGTATTTGGTGATAATATCCGGGTCTCACTCAAAAGAGAGGGATTAAAGTAAAATGATTTTATCCTGATCAAATAAAGGCTGAATATATTTTATGCAAAAATGTTGTGAGACATAAACAGATGTAGAGAGACAAAGACAGGCTACGTCCCAAATAGCACGCTAATCCCTATCTAGTGCAGTACCTTTTGACCAGGGCCCATAAGACTCTGAACTATATAGGGAATAGGGTGCCATTAGGGATGCACTTTAGAGGAAGTATAATTGTTAGTTTACCTTATCTGTCCTCTGACCAAGGGCCGGTTCTTTGTGCGGTTCATGTTGGAGTCAAAGGGCACCTCAAAGTAATGTGGAGAGGAAAGTATGGGTTAATGAGTGAGTCACGCAAACACAGACTCCAGATCAGTGGCTTTTTCCAAAAATAACACCCACACAGACCCCAGATCAGTGGTATTTTCCTAAATAGCACCCACACAGACCCTAGATCAGTGGTACTTTCCTAAATAACACCCACACAGACCCAGATCAGTGGCACTTTCCTCAAATAACACCCACACAGACCCCAGATCAGTGGCACGTTCCTAAATAACACCATCGCGCTGGCATAGTGGGTGTCTTAACCAATATCATCTTCTATGGGAGCATAAAAAATATCACCACAACTAAATGGTGGTGAACATACACTGAAAAATATTTAGACATCGGTAGTGAAGGAAAGTGATGGGAACAGCTCATGGCAAATCTCTGAGCAGAACAGTGTCCCTTTACTTCACAGTGCAGAGACAGAGGAGGGACAGAGCAGGGACAGAACAGAGTCCCTTTACATCACAGAGCAGGGACAGAGCAGAGTCCCTTTACATCACAGAGCAGGAATAGAGCAGAGTCCCATTTACATCACAGAGCAGAGTCCCTTTACATCACAGAGCAGGGACAGAGCAGAGTCCCTTTACATCACAGAGCAGGAAAAGAGCAGAGTACCATTTACATCACAGAGCAGGGACAGAGCAGAGTCCCTTTACATCACAGAGCAGGAATAGAGCAGAGTCCCATTTACATCACAGAGCAGGGACAGAGCAGTACCCTTTACATCACAAAGCAGGGACAGAACATAGTCCCTTTACATCACAGAGCAGGGACAGAGGTGGGACAGAACAGTGTCCCTTTACATCACAGAGCAGGGACAGAGGTGGGATGTGGTGGGGGGCGTGACGAGGGGGTTGAAGGGATCTGGGGTACATAGGGGGACAATTATGTGGGAAAACTACTTATTTTTCAGTTTTCTGATCTACTCTGGGGGAGTCTGCTTCAAAGTGGCCCCAAGAGATCAGCGATGTGTGACTAACACACAAACACATGGGGGTACTTAAACGCAGGAACTGGCTAATCTGTGTGTGTGTGTGTGTGTGTGTGTGTGTGTGTGTGTGTGTGTGTGTGTGTGTGTGTGTGTGTGTGTGTGTGTGTGTTTATGAGCCAGCACCCTAATGAATAAAACAGAGTACTCGGACCAAAGTCCAGACGACCAGAGAATATCAAGATCCATTACTTTTGAAATATGGATGGAATAAAATAAACAGATAATACACTTCTCTCCTCCATCCTTAAATTACTGTCTGTTTGACATCGGAAAGTCTCCATTTTTAAAAACACCCCTGTGGTCAGTAATAGGTTTCACATAGAGTACATTTATATTTTGCTAGAGGCCTCTGGGAGTTGGGTTATACCACTTTAGTGGCACAGCAGGGGGGAAATGTCTTTGCATTAACTGTGACAAAGGAGTCTGTCTGCTTGGCCTGCCTGCACAGTGTTCAGGGAACAAAAACCTCCTTGGATAGGCTAGCTAGATGAGCGGCCTCATAACGACCTTCAGGATTCACCTAATAGGGCCCTGGTCAAAGTAGTTCACTAGCCACTATAGGCAATATTGTGCCAATTGGGGGACACAGTGAATTGTTCACTATATTCACACACTACTGAGGGGATGAATACAACAATGATTGATGACCAACAGGTAATACTGTACAAACAGGTGGGTACTCTACTAGTCAGGTCTAGACTGCATCCAGAGGTTTGGGTTGATAATTGATGTCTTTCATTTTGTTTTAGTGGCTTCTGGCAGCAGAGTGTGTAACACAAACCCACAAGCCACCCACAGTGATAAAGTTAGTGGAGGGATAAGCTAAGCTCCATAGCTTCATGTGTTCCATATAGAGTCAGTCTTCCGTCTTTCCCTCCATGCTACAGCTGTGGTCCATACAGCACTGTACTGGACCTGGCCTGACTGTGCTGCAGACCTGGGTTCAAATTAGGGCTGGGCGATATGGCCAAAATATTAAGATCGCACTATTTTTCAAATTTTGACGGTATTTTATGTTTCTGAATAATAACAGTTGTAGCTAAATATGCTTTATGGGAAGTGCATGGAAACAAATAAATGCTAAGTGGTTTTAATGAGCTTTCTCCATTCTGATTGCGTAGGAATCAAAATCGTCTTTTGTAGCCTCCAACTCTGGTACTCGACCATGTCTTCATTTCCTGCACTCATTTGTTATCATTTAGACACAGTCACGTTTCTTTTATCTTAGAATGCCTCTGTTTCATGCAAAATAATAAAACGTTTCCTTTATGAGAATAATTATTCTCGTCTTTGACAATATTTTCCGCTTCAATTGCAGTTCTTACTTACATAGTCTGCCGATTTCCAGGGGCAAGCTTGCCCTTCCGAAATTGTTGACTTGTGCTACTAAATTAGCTAGCAGTTCTCAGCTGTTAGCAGTTTCTTTTTGATCAGCTAACAGTTCTCAGCTGTTAGCAGTTTCTTACTGGTCAGCTAGCAGTTCTCAGCTGTTAGCAGTTTCTTACTGGTCAGCTAACAGTTCTCAGCAGTTTCTTACTGGTTAGCTAGCAGTTCTCAGCTATTAGCAGTTTCTTACTGGTTAGTTAGCAGTTTCTTAGTGATCAGCTAGCAGTTCTCAGCTGTTAGCAGTTTCTTACTGGTGAGCTAGCAGTTCTCAGCTGTTAGCAGTTTCTTACTGGTCAGCTAGCAGTTCTCAGCTGTTAGCAGTTTCTTACTGGTCAGCTAACAGTTCTCAGCAGTTTCTTACTGGTTAGCTAGCAGTTCTCAGCTATTAGCAGTTTCTTACTGGTTAGTTAGCAGTTTCTTAGTGATCAGCTAGCAGTTCTCAGCTGTTAGCAGTTTCTTACTGGTGAGCTAGCAGTTCTCAGCTGTTAGCAGTTTCTTACTGGTCAGCTAACAGTTCTCAGCTGTTAGCAGTTTCTTACTGGTGATCAAAAGGGATTATTGCCATAATTTTTTTGAATGCACGACTTAATGTAACAAATCAAACTTCAAAATATCGCTTTAGAAGGTAAAGTAAAAATCCAAACTGGTCCGTGATTGAATACCGGTTTATGGTTTACCGTAAAGCCCTGGGTTCAAATAATATTTCAAATATTTCAAATACTTTCAGCGTTTGCTCTAGCTTGCCCGGAGTGCCAAATGGGCTGACTTGCCACTTTTGGGACTATTCTATTGGTCTATTAAGTCAGGCAAGCTCAATCAAGCACAGCTAAAATACAGTGCTTTCATAAAGTATTGAGACTTTTTCCACATTTTGTTACGTTATAGACTTATTCTAAAATTGATTAAATAGTTTTTTTCCCCCTCATCAATCTACACATAATACCCCATAATGACAAAGCAAAACAGGTTTCCAGAATTTTTTTCAAATGAATATAAAACCCCCTGAAATATCACATTTACATAAGTATTCAGACCCTTTACTCAGGACTTTGAAACACCTTAAGCAGTGATTACAGCCTCAAGTTCTTTGGAGTATGATACTACAAGCTTGGCAAAGATGTATTTGGGGAGTTTCTCCCATTCTTTTCTGCAGATCCTCTCAAGCTCTGTCAGGTTGGATGGGGAGCGTCGCTACACAGCTATTTTGAGTTCTCTCCAGAGATGTTCGATCGTTTTCAAGTCCGGGCTTTGACTGGGCTACTCAAGGACATTCAGATACTTGTCCCAAAACCACTCCTGCATTGCCTTGGCTGTGTGTTTACGGTCTTTGTCCTGTTGGAAGGTGAACCATCTCCCCAGTCTGATGTCCTGAGAGCTCTGGAGCAGGTTTTCATCAATGATCTCACTGTACTTTGCTCAGTTCATCTTTCCGTCAAACCTGACTAGCCTCCCAGTCCCTGCCACTGAAAAACATCCCCACATCATGATGCTGCCACCACAACACTTCATCGTAGGGATGGTGCCAGGTGTCCTCCAGACGTGACACTTGGCATTCAGGTCAAAGATTTCAATCTTGGTTTCATCACACCAGAGAATCTTGTTTCTCATGGTCGGAGTCCTTTAGATGCCTTTAGGCAAAATCCAAGCGGGCTATCATGTGCCTTTTACTGAGGAGTGGCTTGTCTGGCCACTAACATAAAGGCCTGATTGGTGGAGTGCTGCAGAGATGGTTGTCCTTCTGGAAGGTTCTCCCATCTCCACAGAGGAACTCTGGTGCTCTGTTAGAGTGACCATCGAGTTCTTGGTCACCTCCCTGACTAAGGCCCTTCTCGCCCGATTGCTCAGCTTGGCCGGGCGGCCAGCTCTAGGAAGAGTCTTGGTGGTTCCAAACTTCTTCCATCTAAGAATGATGGAGGCAACTGTGATGGAGGCAACTTCTTGGGGACCTTCAATGCTGCAGAAATGTTTTGGTACCCTTCCCCAGATCATGGCTTGGTTTTTGCTCAAACATGCATTGTCAACTGTGGGACCTTATATAGACAGGTGTGTGCCTTTCCAAATCATGTCCAATCAATAACATTTACCACAGGTGGACTCCAAAATAGTTGCAGAAACATCTCAAGGATGATCAATGGAAACAGGATGCACCTGAGCTCAATTTATTTAGAGATTCTGAATACTTATGTAAATAAGGTACTTTTTTTTCTAAAAACCTGTTTTCACTTTGTCATTATGGTATTGTGTGTAGAATAATGAGGAAAAACATTGAATCAATTTTAGAATAAGGCTATAACGTAACAAAATGTGGAAAAGGGAAGGGGTCGGAATACTTTCCGAATACACTGTATTTGAAAGAAAACAAATACTATTCTACTGCGGATGTGGGACCCAGGGCTCAGGCTGAGGTGTTAATTCTATTCCTGGGTCAGGAAACACGTCAGGATGTCAGTGGCGGCGGGACGGTACATAGGGGAAAGAGAGAGGGACAGAGCTTCGTACTCCAGCTGGAGTCACAGCCTGGGCCAGAGCAGAACTGGCCCTCAGGCAGACCAAGTTATCACATGCAGGACCGGTCACTGGTCACATAAAAACACAACAATCGTTTCAGTTTCCAATAACGCCATCATTCTGACTTGTACATAAAAACTGACTCCCACCTATCGGACCCTCACATAACTGGACTTCTCTGTGATGTTCTCTCCCTTCAAGGCCTGTGTGGGGAGGAGTTTCGCTGAATACAGCCCTGGCGTTTGGAGCTGTACAGATACTGACACATTGGCTGGTTTGTCTATGTGCTTGTCCTCTATGGATGCCTGGATTGATATGAATGTCATACTCTAGTTACTCAGTGAGCCCACTGTGTGTCCGCCGTGTGTCCCCATCACAGTGTGTTCTCTTCTATTCTCCTCCTGTCAGCCTTTCATCTGGATCACAACACTACCAGGCCTCTCCTCACAGCCCATTACTTCCCTACAACCACACAGTCCCATGTTACAACCATTGGTCCTTGGCTTTAAGCAATTATGCCATTCCACTGTGTGTGTGTGTGTGTGTGTGTGCGTGTGTGCATGCGTGCTTGCTTGCCTTTGTGTAGGAGCAGGTAAAAAGGGTCAGAGCAGTTCGAAACTGATTAAAGCTGTTTAAATCTGATTGGCACAATAACACAACCACCTGACAACTTAATCACTTCCTGTTCCTGGGAGACGCTCAGTCCACAACCAATCACATCACGAGGGCATAAATGTCAATCTGATATCATTTTGAACAGTGGAATGTCAAACACTCTATTAAGTGTTCTGTGTAAGTAATAGAGACTGTCCCAGATGGAACCCTATTCCCTTTATAGTGCATTACTTTTGACCAGGTCCAGAGGGTTTGTGTCAAAAGTGTTGCACTGTAAATGGAATAGGGAGCTATTTGGGAACCTGTCATAAAGAGGCTCACAGCTAAAGCTGTAGGTTTTATGTCCAGGACTGTAGTACTCAGATCCTCTGAGGTTGCACAGAGAGAAGACTGAGCTTCCAGCCAGTTAGATTGATGGTGTACAAATGAAAGGTGGTCCAGACAGAGGGGAGCTGGAAGCTGTGGAGGGGTTGTGCTGCTTTTGATTACACACACACTCCACCACCACTGTAAAGACAACTATCCACCTGATGAGGGCAGAAAAAGAGGTGAGACCAGAGAGAGAGAGACAGAGAGACGGACAGAGAGACGGACAATAGGGTACCATACAGACAGTAGAGCGACCACATCCTGGTGGTATCACAGACAAATTGTGATCCTCCAACCACCACCAGTTCTCAATTGATAAAAGGCCTTTGAGAGAGAGAGAGAGAGAGAGAGAGAGAGAGAGAGAGAGAGAGAGAGAGAGAGAGAGAGAGAGAGAGAGAGAAAACATGTAGATGACATAGCAATCAGTCCAACACACACACCTCAAGGACTACGAGCGAGGAGCTGTGTTTGTGAATTAAAGATGTATGGGCCCAGCTCTATCCATTCAGTCTATTACAACACAGCTGAGCACACACACACACACACACACACACACACACACACACACACACACACACACACACACACACACACACACACACACACACACACACACACACACACACACACACACACACACACACACACACACACACACACAGACAGACCAAAGCAGCTGCTTCCCTCAGTCGTCAATCATAACCATAGTGCTACAGTGTGTGTGCGTGTGTTATAACAGTAACTAGCCCCATTGGGCACCTTTTACTCCCACGGGGAGAGGGCTTGCCCTACCAACCTACCCACAACAGACACAGCCAGCCAGGCCCCACAAACAACAACAGGAGAGTGACAGACGTCAGGGCAAGGAACAGCTGTACAGTATCAACCCCACGGCAGCGCCAGCTGACCTAACATCTCTAGCCGTCTCCTCCTCTCCCTCTCCTCCTTTCTTTCTATCACTCTTTTTGTCTGGTTATTGAGGGAAACTCAGGTGTACTGTGTCTACACAGTAAACTCTACAGAATCACCAAGTCATCACTTGTTGGAACCGTCACCTGTTTGTACTGTACACCTGTACAGTGACTCGGTACCGGCACCCCCTGTATAAAGCCTCGTTATTATTTAATTTTCTTGTGTTACTTTTTGATTTTCAGGTAAGCATTTCACGGCAAGGTCTACACCTGTTGTATTCGGAGCATGTGACAAATAATATTCGAATTGACCTGTTTATACTTTACTGTACACTGATTGGTCCAGTCACCTGTTTGTACTGTACACTGCAGCTAAATGGGACGTGAGACTGTTTCAACTCCAAACATTCATGGAGTGGTTTCTAGCTTCTCGTACACGCCAGTCCTCTTTACACACCACCTGAGAGCTCTCTACAAAGCCCTCTAAACCGGAGAATGAACCATTCCTCTTTACACAACACCTAAGAGCTCTCCACCAGAGTATATGAGCGGATTTTAGCTGTTGAGAGGTGCTTGCTCACCGCTCTGGGGCCTCCAACCGCTCCGCTAAAAACCACTCCGCGTTCACAGGAAAAAAAAACTGCCACTCCAAATTCGATCCATTCATTAAAATCACAATTTAACAAACACATCTATTTTTGTGACTACCTGGACCTACCATTTGGTTTTGAAGCATTGAAACCGAACCATATGATTTGAATGAAAAGTTTTTTAATAAACATAAAAAGGTCAATGTAAGAAGCACTCAAAATTTCAAATAGGCTACATGTTGTATTAAACAGCATATAAACACTCTAAATAGGTCAGGAGGCAGACAGGGAACATAAGAAGGAATGGTAATTCATTATTTAGGCTATATTACTTAAATTATTTCAAGGCTATAGCCTACAAAGAAAAACTTTACATTGTGAGGCATTTGTGAGTGTGACACAATAGGCTGGTGAGGGCATAAAGCACTCAGCAGTTAAACAATATTTGATTGTATTAAATCACTATAGTCTATAAATTGTGCATATAGGCTGTGACTTACAATTAAATAAGAGATCAGATTTTTTGTTTAGAAATACATTGCTACAATGACACACTTGGTTATCTACCCACCTCATTCCTTTCTTTTAGCATGTGTACATAGTGGTTACACCATCATACTTTCTGCATATGTGTCTTTTCAGATTCCACAATGATAGTTGTGGACACTACGTCACCGCACTCCCTCTCTTGCTCTTGGTCCTCATCTTTGTAAGTCATCTTGATTTAGCACCTGTGTGTTATATCCGTTTCTTTACGAAAATATTTAGCCAACTCCATGACAGTAACTAAAGCAAGGGGCTATAGCAGCACAGAAGTAGACAACAGATGCATGCTGGGCCGGGCATGCCCTGAGCTCATGAAGTGAGCGCTACTGGAGCAAAACTGGAGCAGGTGAGAAGGCTGATGCTCCAGCCTTTGGGAATCTTGCTCCGCACTACAGACAAATTGTCAGCAACGGGTGTGGCTGAAATAGCCAAATCCACTCATTTGAAGTGGTGTCCACATGCTTTTGTATATTTACTGTATGTCTTGGAGCTATGTCTTGGGGCTATGTCTTGGAGCTATGTCTTGGAGCTATGTCCTGGAGCTATGTCCTGGAGCTATGTCTTGGAGCTATGTCTTGGAGCTATGTCTTGGAGCTATGTGAACAATGCTGTGGCTTCTCACCAGAACCAGATTAGTCTTGCAGAGTGCTTATTAAACTGTGAACACGCAACAGGGGGTTAACAATAGGACTGTCTGGCATGTAGGAGAGGAGAAAAAGAAATGGAGAGAAAGGGAGAAAGACAGAGAGACAGACATACAGAGAGGGGGCTGTGCAAAGCACAATATTTATTTCACACCCTTAGTTGTGGCCGTGGGTGGTGAGAGATAAAACGGCAGACAGACAGCTGTGTCTGGTTGGAATGCTGTGTTGTGGACGGCTGGCAGATGTTCCTGAGGTGCTATTGGTTCTATAGCCAGCCAGATCTATAACCCTCTGATCCAGAGACGTAATGAAATGACTGGGATCACCACAGTTTTATCTAAATGTATGTGTGATCTAAGTACACAGAGAAAAACCCCAACTCACTCAGTCTTACACTCTGGTCCATGTGTGTAGAGGTGATAGGGGACATTAACAAAAGGAGTTCAGATCTCTCTCTCTCACTCCCTCCATCTCTCACTCACACTCCCTCACTCCCTCTTTTTTTCTCACACACTCCCTTTTTCTCTCTCACTCCCTCCCTCCCCCCTCCCTCCCTCCCTCCCTCCCTCCCTCCCTCCCTCCCTCCCTCCCTCCCTCCAACCCAGCTGTGAAATCTATATCAGAGGTCCTCATGGCACCATTTGCATGAGATAGTCTATGCAGAAACAGACCGTTGGCTGACTTACTCTAGACATATGGAGCTGGTAAGGGTTACACCTCTCCTCTCTGCCTACTAAATCCCTCAACCATGGAGGTATAGCCTAGCTGTACAGTTGAAGTTTGATTTGGGGGTTGCTAGGCTACACAGCGGTCTAAGACTACATCATTACATCATCTCTCCTGTTGGCTGTGCTTGCAGGGCTAAGCTATACATTCCTCTGTTCCTCCCTCCCTATCGCCGGGCATATAGCCTCGCTCTCCTCTCTCCAAGTCTCTCCCTCTCTTTACGGGTATAGCCTCGCTCTCCTCTCCCACTCTCTCCCCTCCCTCTCCTCTCACAGTAGTGTAACAGTCTGTGTTGGCAGTGAGTTGGCACAGCCTTGTCTTGATTAATGGGCTGAGTGTGGGACAGTGAAGTGCTAAACTGGCCTCATGTTAAATCAACCAATTACTGCAGTGTGGAGCAACATTACCCAGCATTACCCCTATAGCCTAGCCTGGTGACAGTAACTCCCTCAGGTTGTAGCAAGGGGATCTGGAGTGCATCTCAAAAGCCACCCTATTCCCTATGTAGTGCACTATTTTGACCGAAATGCAGTGTACTATATAGGAAATAGGGTGCCATTTGGGATGCACTCTGGGAAAGCTAGGACTATGCTAAATGCAGAGCATTAGGCAGGGGCATGCCTTCTTAACCAGATAGAGGAAGTTGAGGAGGATGAGGAAGATGAGAAGGTGGAAGAGAAGCAGGACGCGGAGGGGCTTCCGAATGGCGCAACGGTTTAAGGCACTGCATCTCAGTGAAAGAGGCATTACTACAGACCCTGGTTTGACTCCAGGCTGTATGATTGGGAGTCCCATAGAGCGGCGCACAATTGGCCCAGCGTCGTCCGGGGTAGGGTTTGGCCAGGGTAGGCCGTCATTGTAAATAAGAATTTGTTTTTAACTGACTTGCCTAGATAAATAAAGGTTAAAAACATTTTTATAATAATAAATAAATGAATTAACATGGAAAAGTAGGGTCAGGACAATAGTGTCCACATTCCTACTAAAATTCCAAATGAAATAACTGGGATCACCAGAGTTTGAGGGAGGGAGGGAGGGAGGGAAAGGGAGAGAGGAAGGGAGTGAAAGGGAGGGAGGAAGGGATTGAGAGAGAAAGAAAGAGGGAGTGTGTGAGAGAAAAAGAGGGAGTGTGAGTGAGAGAGAGAGATGGAGGGAGTGAGAGAGAGAGATCTGAACTATTTTTGTTAATGTCCCCTATCACCTCCACACACATGGACCAGAGTGTAAGACTGAGTGAGTTGGGGTTTTTCTCTGTGTACTTAGATCACACACACATTTAGATCAAACTCTGGTGATCCCAGTCAGTTTACAATGTGTGTGTGTCAGAGTGAGTGTGTGTGTGCCGCGTCTCACGTGTCTGTGTGTGGGATAGCAGTGGGGATGATGAGATGGTGATTACGTTAGCTATGGATCTAGAAAGACAGACACATACTCAACCCTCCCAGAGAGACAGACACACGCACAGTGAGCCTACTCAACTCTCCCAGAGAGACACACACACAGTGAGCCTACTCAACCCTACCAGACAGACACACACGCAGTGAGCCTACTCAACCCTACCAGACAGACACACACGCAGTAAGCCTACTCAACCCTACCAGACAGACACACACACAGTGAGCCTACTCAACCCTCCCTGAGAGACAGACACACAGTGAGCCTACTCAACACTTCCAGAGAGACACACACACAGTGAGCCTCCTCAACCCTACCAGACGACAGACACATGCAATGTGTTTTTCAGAAACCATGTTGTGGATTTAAAGTGACAGACGGTTGACAACTCATTCTCATGATGCATCATAGGAGCTAACTGGCTAAGATGAGAGGGACAGAGGGAGAGAGCCTAGGTCTCTGGGGCTCTGCTCATGGAGTGGGCATGGACAGGCTATGACAGGAACTCTCCATTTAGTTTGTCTATTCACTGAGGGACTGTGAATAGTATTGTACAGTATTTATCCTCACTAGTTTACCCCCTCAGTTCAAACTGTTTCTTCTGAGGTTTTACCAGTTAATATGCTGCCACCCCCATTGCTTGCATGGGGCAGCAGGTAGCTTAGTGGTTAGAGTGTTGGACTAGTAACCGGAAGGTTGCAAGATCGAATCCCCGAGCTGACATGGTATAAATATGTTGTCTTGCCCCTGAACAAAGCAGTTAACCCACTGTTCCTAGGCTGTCATTGAAAATATGAATTTCTTCTTAACTGACTTGCCTAGGTAAATAATTGAACCTTTAACTCAATCCATTTCCTTTCACTCAAATGCATGTTGAACTAATAATGGGTTAGTGAGGGGCATCTGATCAATGCAGTCTTCTAACCCCCTCATATAGAGGGTGGGGGAAACCACACTTACATCCTGGTTCATAATTGAAGATTATCAAGATGTTGCTTCTATTCAACTCTCCAGCCTCCATGTGACGGTTGAAGGGATCTCTCCTTCCCACTCCCTCCCTGTGTAACATATTCAGAGACAGCGCTGATATTAACCATGTGCTCTCTGGCAGACTGGCTCCATGCTTTGCTAAACTACTATAGTGGAGGATGTGGCTGTGTAGTGTGTTGAGGAGGAGATATATAATACTAGCACTGAGTCCCAAATGACATCCTAGTCCACAGGGCTCTGCTCAGAAGTAGTGCACTGCCTAGGGAATAGGGTGCCATTTGGGACAAAGACTAGGATGGTTTGGAATTGAATTGTTTGTGTCCTTCTCATTGATACTTGCTGTCAAACTGGACTGTTGCTCCATAGAGCAGACCATTTGACATTGCATTCATAGCGCATGTCTCTCGTCTGAGATGTTTGCAGTTGTGTTAACTTGATCGTGCCTTGTGTATTCCAAAGGTTGTCCTGTTTCATCTGTCATACTCTGTCTAGTGTACAGAACATGGAGAGAGAAAGAGAGGGAGACAGAGACAGAGAGAGAGAGAGAGAGAGAGAGAGAGAGAGAGAGAAGAAAAGCAGCCCTGTTTGAGGAATGCAGCAGCGTTGATTGGGTGTCATTGTGTGAGTGGCAGGGCTGTATGGCTGTTTTCAGAAGTAGCCCTGACATTTTAATTTTATTTAACTAGGCAAGTCAGGGACAGACGTTCCGCTAGCGGAACGCCTCACCAATGTCCAATAGTATAGCGTGGCGCAAAATACAAACACCTAAAAAATGCTATAACTTACATTTCTCAAACATATGACTATTTTACACCATTTTAAAGATAAGACTCTCGTTAATCTAACCACACTGTCCGATTTCAAAAAGGCTTCACAGCGAAAGCAAAACATTAGATTATGTCAGGAGAGTACCCTCCCAAAAATAATCACACAGCCATTTTCAAAGCAAGCATATATGTCACAAAAACCAAAACCACAGCTAAATGCAGCACTAACCTTTGATGATCTTCATCAGATGACACTCCTAGGACATTGTGTTATACAATACATGCATGTTTTGTTCAATCAAGTTCATATTTATATCAAAAACCAGCTTTTTACATTAGCATGTGATGCTCAGAACTAGCATACCCACCGCAAACTTCCGGGGAATTTACTAAATTACTCACGATAAACGTTGACAAAACACATAACAATTATTTAAAGAATTATAGATACAGAACTCCTTTATGCAATCGCGGTGTCCGATTTTAAAATAGCTTTTCGGTGAAAGCACATTTTGCAATATTCTGAGTACATAGCCCGGCCATCACAGCTAGCTATTTTGACACCCACCAAGTTTGGCCCTCACCAAACTCAGATTTACTATAAGAAAAATTGGATTACCTTTGCTGTTCTTTGTCAGAATGCACTCCCAGGACTTCTACTTCAACAACAAATGTTGTTTTGGTTTGAAATAATCCATAGTTATATTGAAATAGCTCCGTTTTGTTTGTGCATTCAGGTAACTATCCGAAGGGTGACGCGCCGGCGCGTTTCGTGACAAAAAAATTCAAAATATTCTATTACCGTACTTCGGAGCATGTCAAACGCTGTTTAAAATACATTTTTATGCGATTTTTCTCGTAAAATAGCGATAATATTCCAACCGGGAGACGTTGTATTCGTTCAACCAGTGAAAGAAAAAATGGACTCATCTCGTGCAGGCGCGCGCCAGTGTCATTGTCCTCAGAAGGACCACTCACAAAAACCCCTGCTGAGACTGCAGAGCTATCATTCCACTTTCTGGCACCTTCCTTGAGCCAATGGAAGCCTTAGAAAATGTCACGTTACAGCAGAGATGCTGTATTTTTGATAGAGAGGCTCCAGAAAGACAAGAAATGGTCAGACAGGGTACTTCCTGTATAGAATCTTCTCAGGTTTTGGCCTGCCATATGAGTTCTGTTATACTCACAGACACCATTCAAACAGTTTTAGAAACTTTAGAGTGTTGTCTATCCAAATCTACTAATTATATGCATATTCTAGCTTCTAGGCGGGAGTAGTAATCAGATTAAATCGGGTACGTTTTTTATCCGGCCGTGAAAATACTGCCCCCTATCCCTAACAGGTTTTAAGAACAAATTCTTATTTACAATGACGGCCAAACCCGGACGACGCTGGACAGCTGTGTGCCGTCCTATGGGACTCCCAATCACTACCGGATGTGATCAGCCTGGATTCGGACCAGGGACTGTAGTGACACATCTTGCACTGAGATGCAGTGCGTTAGACCACTGCGCCATTCGGGAGACATAAAAACGAGGCAAAACACCAGAGGCCCGTGACCCATGTCTCAGCATGCTAGAGCACTTACGACACGACCCTGATAAAAGAGAATCATAAGAATTGAACAGGTTTTTCTGTGTAGCCTGTAAAGTGTGTGCCCATGTGTTTGTGTATAAGACTGGCGACTAGGCATTTCTATCGTAGATGATGGATCACTCAAATTAACTAAATAGCCCAATATGTCTGTAAGCCTGTCAGTTGGACATTTTCACCAGCCCTCCCAACACAAACTCACAAACATGTCCTGACGGGGACCATGAAGAAAGGTATATTTGGTTTGTTTTACACATTGTCTTTTTGAATTTGTATCAATTTGTCATTTTCCATAGCCCTGTACCCTACAAAAAAAGGGTATTTTTCCAAATTCTGAAGTCTAAAACCTTTAATCGACAGGCAGTTGTCTAGTCTGTCTAACCAAACTATGAGCATTCTGAATTCAGTGTTTCCACCATGTTAGTGGATTAGAGAGCACTGTTAGTTCTCTCTATGAATGTTCTTCTCTGAGAGTTCCATCATGTTAGTGGATTAGAGAGCACTGCTTGTTCTCTCTATGAATGTTCTTCTCTGAGAGTTCCACCATGTTAGTGAATTAGAGAGCACTGCTAGTTCTCTCTATGAATGTTCTTCTCTGAGAGTTCCACCATGTTAGTGGATTTGAGAGCACTGTTAGTTCTCTCTATGAATGTTCTTCTCTGAGAGTTCCACCATGTTAGTGGATTAGATAGCACTGCTTGTTCTCTCTATGAATGTTCTTCTCTGAGAGTTCCACCATGTTAGTGGATTAGAGAGCACTGTTAGTTCTCTCTATGAATGTTCTTCTCTGAGAGTTATGATGTTCTATCAGTGTGATTTGAGCAGCTTGATGAATGACCCTATCCAGATGAATGAGTGGATATAACTGTGGGTCGCTGGTGCCCACAGCTTCAACACAAACCTGCCAGAGGTGCTGATGGGGCCCTGTCATGTTTAGAGAGATCAAACCAGGGAGGCCCTCCTTCAGATGTTTGACTGTCTGAGTTGGGACAAAACCATAGAGGAGCACCCTACCTCCCTAGACCTCAAGGGCTCACCATCTGGGTTGTATTAACGTCTATGGGCTAGGTGGGACGCTTGCGTCCCACCTACGTAACAGCCACTTGCAGCCTGTGGCGCGATTTTCAAAACCTTAAAAATCCTATTACTTCAATTTCTCAAACATATGACTATTTTACAGCTATTTAAAGACAAGACTCTCGTTAATCTAACCACACTGTCCGATTTCAAAAAGGCTTTACAACGAAAGCAAAACATTAGATTATGTCAGCAGAGTACCAAGCCAGAGATAATCAGACACCCATTTTTCAAGCCAGCATATAATGTCACCAAAACCCAGAAGACAGCTAAATGCAGCACTCACCTTTGATGATCTTCATCAGATGACAACCCTAGGACATTATGTTATACAATACATGCATGTTTTGTTCAATCAAGTTCATATTTATATCAAAAACCAGCTTTTTACATTAGCATGTAACGTTCAGAACTAGCATACCCCCCGCAAACTTCCGGGGAATTCGCTAACATTTTACTAAATTACTCACGATAAACGTTCACAAAAAGCATAACAATTATTTTAAGAATTATAGATACAGACCTCCTCTATGCACTCGATATGTCCGGTTTTAAAATAGCTTTTTGGTGAAAGCACATTTTGCAATATTCTAAGTACATAGCCCAGGCATCACGGGCTCGCTATTTAGACACCCGGCAAGTTTAGCACTCACCATAATCATATTTACTATTATAAAAGTTTGATTACCTTTTGTTGTCTTCGTCAGAATGCACACCCAGGACTGCTACTTCAATAACAAATGTTGGTTTGGTCCAAAATAATCCATCGTTATATCCGAATAGCGGCGTTTTGTTCGTGCGTTCCAGACACTATCCGAAATGGTAAAGAAGTGTCGCGCGCATGGCGCAATTCGTGACAATAAAATTCTAAATATTCCATTACCGTACTTCGAAGCATGTCAACCGCTGTTTAAAATCAATTTTTACGCCATTTTTCTCGTAGAAAAGCGATAATATTCCGACAGGGAATCTCCTTTTCGGCAAACAGAGGAAAAAATCACAAAGGCGGGGGCGGTCGGGTCACGCGCATAAGCCCAGAGTCCCTTGATCGGCCACTTGAGAAAGGCGATAATGTGTTTCAGCCTGGGGCTGGAATGACGACATTCTGTTTTTTCCCGGGCTCTGAGCGCCTATGGACGACGTGGGAAGTGTCACGTTAGAGCAGAGATCCTTAGTAAAAGATAGAGATGGAAAAGAAGTTCAAGAAATGGTCAGACAGGCCACTTCCTGTAAAGGAATCTCTCAGGTTTTGACCCGCTATTTGAGTTCTGTTATACTCACAGACACCATTCACACAGTTTTAGAAACTTTAGGGTGTTTTCTATCCATATGTAATAAGTATATGCATATTCTAGTTACTGGGTAGGAGTGGTAACCAGATTAAATCGGGTATGTTTTTTATCCAGCCGTGTCAATACTGCCCCCTAGCCCTAACAGGTTAATTAGGGCAAAACATTTTCTAACAGAAAACAAATGTTTTTCTTATTGGACAAGTTTAATAATAGTTGGATTTATATAGCGCTTTTCTACCAACTGAGTTACTCAAAGTGCTTTACATAGTAGGGGGAAACTCGCCATCCACCACCAGTTAGTCCCTTCTTGTTTCTGTTTTCAGTCTGTTTTCTGATGTTTGGTGCTTAATGAATACAACACAGCACAGCATTCAGACTGAACCCTTCCTAGGAACCCATTTACTGTTTCACACAGCTGGAGGAGAGCCTTTACTATTCCACACAGCTGGAGGAGAGCCTTTACTGTTTCACACAGCTGGAGGAGAGCCTTTACTGTTTCACACAGCTGGAGGAGAGCCTTTACTGTTTCACACAGCTGGAGGAGAGCCTTTACTGTTCCACACAGCTGGAGGAGAGCCTTTACTGTTTCACACAGCTGGAGGAGAGCCTTTACTGTTCCACACAGCTGGATGAGAGCCTTTACTGTTCCACACAGCTGGAGGAGAGCCTTTACTGTTCCACACAGCTGGAGGAGAGCCTTTACTGTTCCACACAGCTGGAGGAGAGCCTTTACTGTTCCACACAGCTGGAGGAGAGCCTTTACTGTTTCACACAGCTGGAGGAGAGATATGGAATCTGATCCCTCTTGTTCTCTCCCCCTATACACAGTCATGCACATACCTGGTATGTGACTGTCTCTCTGAATCTCTTTTTTTCTGGCATACTGATGTTTTTCGTCCAGCTCCACCGATCCGGTCATATCACAGATGGTTTCGCGGCTGACACTCTGGTTGTTAAGAAACCATGAAGAACATTTCCTAAGCCCTTGACTCCCTCACCAGTGTCTCATGATGGATGACTCTTGTCTATTCTGGTTGGGCGTTGGAGTCTTTTGGAGACAAGCAGGGGTCCTGGGGGAGGAGGGGGAGTAGAATGTCCCTTGTAGAGGTGATGGAGCCGTAGTTCATCATGAATGCCACAAGATGTCATATCGCATCACTACGCTCATCGTTTACGGCAGCACCACGGCCCGGCTATAGCCCCTCCTACTGAGAAGGCGGGCTCCGGTTTCAGTTTACAGTGTGTGTGTGTGTGTGTGTGTGTGTGTGTGTGAGTGTGTGTGTGCGTGTCTCACGTGTCTGTGCGTGGATAGCAGTGGGGATGATGAGATGGTGATTACGTTAGCTATGGCTCTAGAAAACCCAGAGGGTGGTATTCTGTTACAGGTCATGTTTCTATTATCTCACGCAGCAGGTAGACATATTGTACCTTTCTGTTTTGACCTTACTGCATATTTCTAGTCATCTGGAAGCAAACTACCCAATATGCATCCCACCACGAAGTGATCAACAGAGCTGCTTAAAGGCCATGTGTGCTAAGTAGTGCACTACTTTAGACCAAGGCTAATAGGGAATAGGGTGCCATTTTATGACTCTGGTTGTGACCGCGGTTGGCATCAGAGACAATGGGTCTGAAAGTAAATCCATAATCACAAAACGAGTTCCAATTTCAAACTTTGTTGTAGTTTAAATCTTCCATCTTGGCTAATGACCTAATTCTCCTAGTAGGGACTAAGTTGGTGCAATGTCCCCACAATGAATGTCTTCCTAGTTCCCTCCCAATCAGACTCACTGCAGCCTAACACCCTGGCAAAGTAAACACCAGTGTAGAAGTGGATTAGTTAGGTGATAGGCCTGACATTTTCACTCCACTGTAAACACATCAATTGTGCTAATAGGACAAATTCCTTTCTCTGGAGCACTTCTTGGCTGGCCATATCTATCTCTGTCTCGGACTGATAAGTTAACACGTACTCTTACTAACAAGAGCATTCCACTGAGGCTCCTGTTAATCGTTAACTCTCAAAAATGGACTAGTCTTTACAACCAGCCTTAGAGTGTGTGTGTGTTTACACACCCACATGTTACAATGTTCCAAACACTTAACATGTTTGAAGGGAAATATTACAATCACTTGACAATAACTGAGTGAGATGACATATGTTTTGCAAGCTTGTAACATTATCTCTCTCAACAGTTTAGTTGGAGACCAGGTATGTGCATGACTGTGTATAGGGGGAGAGAACGAGAGGGTTCAGATTCCATATCTCTCCTCCAGCTGTGTGGAACAGTAAAGGCTCTCCTCCAGCTGTGTGGAACAGTAAAGGCTCTCCTCCAGCTGTGTGGAACAGTAAAGGCTCTCCTCCAGCTGTGTGGAACAGTAAAGAATCTCCTCCAGCTGTGTGGAACAGTAAAGAATCTCCTCCAGCTGTGTGGAACAGTAAAGGCTCTCCTCCAGCTGTGTGGAACAGTAAAGGCTCTCCTCCAGCTGTGTGGAACAGTAAAGGCTCTCCTCCAGCTGTGTGGAACAGTAAAGAATCTCCTCCAGCTGTGTGGAACAGTAAAGGCTCTCCTCCAGCTGTGTGGAACAGTAAAGGCTCTCCTCCAGCTGTGTGAAACAGTAAAGGCTCTCCTCCAGCTGTGTGGAACAGTAAAGGCTCTCCTCCAGCTGTGTGGAACAGTAAAGGCTCTCCTCCAGCTGTGTGAAACAGTAAAGGCTCTCCTCCAGCTGTGTGAAACAGTAAAGGCTCTCCTCCAGCTGTGTGGAACAGTAAAGGCTCTCCTCCAGCTGTGTGAAACAGTAAAGGCTCTCCTCCAGCTGTGTGGAACAGTAAAGGCTCTCCTCCAGCTGTGTGAAACAGTAAAGGCTCTCCTCCAGCTGTGTGAAACAGTAAAGGCTCTCCTCCAGCTGTGTGAAACAGTAAAGGCTCTCCTCCAGCTGTGTGGAACAGTAAATGGGTTCCTAGGAAGGGTTCAGTCTGAATGCTGTGCTGTGTTGTATTCATTAAGCACCAAACATCAGAAAACAGACTGAAAACAGAAACAAGAAGGGACTAACTGGTGGTGGATGAGGCAAGTTTCCCCCTACTATGTAAAGCACTTTGAGTAACTCAGTTGGTAGAAAAGCGCTATATAAATCCAATTATTATTAAACTTGTCCAATAAGAAAAACATTTGTTTTTTGTTAGAAAATGTTTTGCCCTAATTAATACAACCCAGATGGTGAGCCCTTGAGGTCTAGGGAGGTAGGGTGCTCCTCTATGGTTTTGTCCCAACTCAGACAGTCAAACATCTGAAGGAGGGCCTCCCTGGTCTGATCTCTCTAAACATGACAGGGCCCCATCAGCACCTCTGGCAGGTTTGTGTTGAAGCCGTGGGCACCAGCGACCCACAGTTATATCCACTCATTCATCTGGATAGGGTCATTCATCAAGCTGCTCAAATCACACTGATAGAACATCATAACTCTCAGAGAAGAACATTCACAGAGAGAACTAGCAGTGCTCTCTAATCCACTAACATGGTGGAACTCTCAGAGAAGAACATTCATAGAGAGAACTAGCAGTGCTCTCTAATCCACTAACATGGTGGAACTCTCAGAGAAGAACATTCATAGAGAGAACTAACAGTGCTCTCTAATCCACTAACATGGTGGAACTCTCAGAGAAGAACATTCATAGAGAGAACTAGCAGTGCTCTCTAATCCACTAACATGGTGGAACTCTCAGAGAAGAACATTCATAGAGAGAACTAGCAGTGCTCTCTAATCCACTAACATGGTGGAAACACTCAAGTCAGAATGTTCATTGTTTGGTTAGACAGACTAGACAACTGCCTGTCCATTTAAGGTTTTAGACATCAGACTTTGGAAAAATACCCTTTTTTTGTAGGATACAGGGCTATGGAAAATGACAAATTGATGCAAATTCAAAAAGACAATGTGTAAAACAAACCAAATATACCTTTCTTCATGGTCCCCGTCAGGACATGTTTGTGAGTTTGTGTTGGGAGGGCTGGTGAAAATGTCCAACTGACAGGCTTACAGACATATTGGGCTATTTAGTTAATTTGAGTGATCCATCATCTACGATAGAAATGCCTAGTCGCCAGTCTTATACACAAACACATGGGCACACACTTTACAGGCTACACAGAAAAACCTGTTAAATTCTTATGATTCTCTTTTATCAGGGTCGTGTCGTAAGTGCTCTAGCATGCTGAGACATGGGTCACGGGCCTCTGGTGTTTTGCCTCGTTTTTATGTCTCCCGAGTGGCGCAGTGGTCTAACGCACTGCATCTCAGTGCAAGAGGCATCACTACAGTCCCGGGTCTGAATCCAGGCTGATCACATCCGGTAGTGATTGGGAGTCCCATAGGACGGCACACAGCCGTCCAGCGTCGTCCGGGTTTGGCCTTCATTGTAAATAAGAATTTGTTCTTAACTGACTTGCCTAGTTAAATAAAAAATGTAAATGTCAGGGCTACTTCTGAAAACAGCCATGCAGCCCAGCCACTCACACAATGACACCCAAACAGGGGGTCTCTCTGTCTCTCTGTACACTAGACAGATGAAACAGGACAGCCTTTGGAATACACAAGGCACGATCAAGTTAACACTGCAAACATCTCAGACGAGAGATATACACTATGAATGCAATGTCAAATGGTCTGCTCTATGGAGCAACAGTCCAGTTTGACATCATGTACTGTATCAATGAGAAAGACACATTCAATTCCACACCATCCTAGGCTTTGTCCCAAATGGCTCCCTATGCAGTGCACTACTTTTGAGCAGAGCCCTGTGGACTAGGGTGTCATTTGGGACTCAGTGCTAGTATTATATATCTCCTCCTTAACACACTACACAGCCACATCCTCCACTATAGCAGAGTAGTTTAGCAAAGCATGGAGCCAGTTTGCCAGAGAGCACATGGTTAATATCAGCGCTGTCTCTGAATATGTTACACAGGGAGGGAGTGGGAAGGAGAGATCCCTTCAACCGTCACATGGAGGCTGGAGAGTTGAATAGAAGCAACATCTTGATAATCTTCAATTATGAACCAGGATGTAAGTGTGGTTTCCCCCACCCTCTATATGAGGGGGTTAGAAGACTGCATTGATCAGATGCCCCTCACTAACCCATTATTAGTTCAACATGCATTTGATTGACAGGAAATGGATTGAGTTAAAGGTTCAATTATTTACCTTTATTTAACTAGGCAAGTCAGTTAAGAACAAATTCATATTTTCAATGACAGCCTAGGAACAGTGGGTTAACTGCTTTGTTCAGGGGCAGGACAACAGATTTATAGCATGTCAGCTCGGCGATTCTATCTTGCAACCTTCCGGTTACTAGTCCAACACTCTAACCACTAAGCTACCTGCTGCCCCATGCAAGCTATGGGGGTGGCAGCATATTAACTGGTAAAACCTCAGAGGAAACTGAGTTTGAACTGAGGGGGTAAACTAGTGAGGATAAATACTGTACAATACTATTCACAGTCCCTCAGTGAATAGACAAACTAAATGGAGGGGCAGGAGTTCCTGTCATAGCCTGTCCATGCCCACTCCATGAGCAGAGCCCCAGAGACCTAGGCTCTCTCCCTCTGTCTCTCTCATCTTAGCCAGGTAGCTCCTATGATGCATTATGAGAATGAGTTGTCAACCATCTGTCACTTTAAATCCACAACATAGTTTCTGAAAAACCCGTTGCGTGTGTCTGTTGTCTGGTAGGGTTGAGGAGGCTCACTGTGTGTGTGTCTCTCTGTGAGGGTTGAGAAGGCTCACTGTGTGTCTGTCTCTCAGGGAGGGTTGAGTAGGCTCACTGCGTGTGTGTCTGTCTCTCTGTGAGGAATGAGTAAGCTCACTGTGTATGTGTCTCTCTGTGAGAGCTGAGAAGGCTCACTGTGTGTGTGTCTTTCTGGTAGGGTTGAGTAGGCTTACTGCGTGTGTGTCTCTCTGGGAGAGTTGAGTAGGCTCACTGTGTATGTGTCTCTCTGTGAGGGTTGAGTAGGCTCACTGTGTGTGTGTCTGTCTCTCTGTGAGGGTTGAGTAAGCCCACTGTGTGTGTGTCTCTCTGTGAGAGTTGAGTAGGCTCACTGTGTGTGTGTCTCTCTGTGAGAGTTGAGTAGGCTCACTGTGTGTCTGTCTCTCTGTGAGAGTTGAGTAGGCTCACTGTGTGTGTGTCTCTCTTTGCGAGTTGAGTAGGCTCCCTGTGTGTCTGTCTCTCTGGGAGAGTTGAGTAGACTCACTGTGTGTGTGTCTCTCTGGGAGGGTTGAGTAGGCACACTGTGTGTGTGTGTGTGTCTGTCTCTCTGGGAGGACTGAGTAGGCTCACTGCGTGTGTGTCTGTCTCTCTGGGAGGCTTGAGGAGGCACACTGTGTGTGTGTGTGTCTGTTGTCTGGGAGGGTTGAGTAGGCTCACTGTGTGTGTGTCTGTTGTCTGGGAGGGTTGAGTGTGGACAGTGACTGAGCTGAGAGAGAGCAGTCGGAGGAAACCACAGAGAAATGGAGCCAGGTTACGTGACCTCAGGATTGGGACACTTCTACATGGCTGAAGACAAGCTTGCTAACACGTGATTTTACAGCTATAATGTACTGTGGACAGTGTTAGCTGAAGAAACTGGAGATGCTCCTCCAATACCTAGCCTCTATCAGTCAGGAAGCACTTAATAGAAGAGGATGTAGCCTATCAGATAAAAGGTCTCTAAACATCAAACAGCCACAGAAACGACAGAGACACTTTAGAAGACAGACAGACAAAGTGGAAACGACTAATCCCAAGGATTTGGATAGGAGAAACAAAGGCAGTTTCAAGTCCAATCCTCTCCATTACACATAACATCTCTCCATCTCTGACACACACACCTACTAGGAGGGAATAATACAACCCCTATCCCAGTCACACCTCCTCTGAAGTACCACTATGAGGGTACGAAATTAATGGGCAGAGAAGCTGTGCCCTACCTGAACGACTGGCTATAGAACCCTTCATTTCTAGCTAAGTGGGTTGGTGGAGTGTGTGTGTGTAGTAGGAGTGGTTGTATTTCTTTGTGGCATGATCATAGCCGTGTCTGTATTGAGATGTCATGATCGTAGCCGTGTCTGTATTGGGATGGCATGATCGTAGCCGTGTCTGTATTGAGATGGCATGATCATAGCCGTGTCTGTATTGAGACGGCATGATCATAGCCGTGTCTGTATTGAGACGGCATGATCGTAGCCGTGTCTGTATTGAGATGGCATGATCGTAGCCGTTTCTGTATTGAGATGGCATGATCATAACTGTGTCTCTATTGAGATGGCATGATCATAGCCGTGTCTGTATTGAAATGGCATGATCATAGCTGTGTCTGTATTGAGATGGCATGATCGTAGCCGTGTCTGTATTGAGATGGCATGATCGTAGTCGTGTCTGTATTGAGATGGCATGATCGTAGTCGTGTCTATATTGAGATGGCATGATCGTAGCCGTGTCTGTATTTAGATGGCATGATCGTAGCCGTGTCTGTACTGAAATGGCATGATCGTAGCCGTGTCTGTATTGAGATGGCATGATCGTAGCCATGTCTGTATTGCGTGGAAGCGAGTAGCAGGTAGGCAGATCAATGTTGAAGATGAGAGTAGCTACTGGACCAGGCCCCATTTCATTAGATAACTACTGGACCAGGCCCCGTTTCATTAGATAACTACTCTTTCATCACGTACCAACAAAACAAAGGATTGAGAGAAAGATGCCACCAACTCACTGTGTTTAGCTATTGGTTTAGTGATGACACCAACTCACTGTGTTTAGCTATTGGTTTAGTGATGACACCAACTCACTGTGTTTAGCTGTTGGTTTAGCGATGACACCAACTCACTGTGTTTAGCTGTTGTTTTAGTGATGACACCAACTCACTGTGTTTAGCTGTTGGTTTATCGATGACACCAAGTCAATGTGTTTAGCTATTGGTTTAGCGATGACACCAACTCACTGTGTTTAGCTGTTGGTTTAGCGATGATACCAACTCACTGTGTTTAGCTATTGGTTTACTGATGATACCAACTCACTGTGTTCAGCTATTGGTTTACTGATGATACCAGCTCACTGTGTTCAGCTATTGGTTTACTGATGATACCAACTCACTGTATTTGGCGATTGATTTACTGATGATACCAACTCACTGTGTTTAGCTATCGGTTTAGCGATGACACCAACTCAATGTGTTTAGCTATTGGTTTATTATTTATTTCACCTTTATTTAACCAGGTTGGCTAGTTGAGAACAAGTTCTCATTTACAACTGGGACCTGGCCAAGATAAAGCAAAGCAGTGTGACACAACAACAACACAGAGTTACACATGGAATAAACAAGCGTACAGTCAATAACACAATAGAAAAAAATAAAAGTAAGTCTCTATACAGTGTGTGCAAATGGCGTGAGGAGGTAAGGCAATAAATAGGCCATTGTACCGAAGTAATTACAGTTTAGCAAATTAACACTGGAGTGATAAATAGCAGATGATGATGTGCAAGTAGAAATACTGGTGTGCAAAAGAGCAGAAAAGTACATAAAAACAATATGGGGATGAGGTAGGTAGATTGGGTGGGCTATTTACAGATGGGCTATGTACAGCTGCAGCGATCAGTTAGCTGCTCAGATAGCTGATGTTTAAATTTAGTGAGGGAAATATAAGTCTCCAGCGATTTTTGCAATTCGTTCCAGTCATTGGCAGCAGAGAACTGGAAGGAAAAACGGCCAAAAAGGTGTTGGCTTTGGGGATGACCAGTGAGATATACCTGCTGGAGCGCGTGCTATGGGTGGGTGTTGTTATCGTGAGCAGTGAGCTGAGACAAGGCGGAGCTTTACCTAGCAAAGACTTATAGATACCTGGAGCCAGTGGGTTTGGCGATGAATATGTACGGAGGGCCAGTCGACTTGCGCCTACAGGTCGCAGTGGTTGGGGGTATAAGGGGCTTTGGTGACAAAACGGATGGCACTGTGATAGACTGCATCCAGTTTGCTGAGTAGAGTATTGGAAGCTATTTTGTAAATTACAAGTCGAGGATTGGTAGGATAGTCCGTTTTATGAGGGTATGTTTGGCGGCGTGAGTGAAGGAGGCTTTGTTGCGAAATAAGAAGCCGATTCTATATTTAATTCTGGATTGGAGATGTTTAATATGAGTCTGGAAGGAGAGTTTACAGTCTAGCCAAACACCTAGGTATTTGTAGTTGTCCACATATTCGAAGTCAGAACCGTCAAGAGTAGTGATGCTAGATGGGCGGGCGGGTGCGGGCAGCGAATGGTTGAAAAGCATGCATTTGGTTTTACTAGCGTTTAAGAGCAGTTGGAGGCCACAGAACGAGTGTTGTATGGCATTGAAGCTCGTTTGGAGGTTAGTTAACACAGTGTCCAAAGAAGGGCCAGATGTATAAAGAATGGTGTCGTCTGCGTAGAGGTGGATCAGGGAATCACCCGAGCAAGAGCGTCATGGTTGATATATACAGAGAAAAGAGTCGGCCCGAGAATTGAACCCTGTGGCACCCCCATAGAGACTGCCAGAGGTCCGGATAACAGGCCCTCCGATTTGACACACTGAACTCTGAGAAGTAGTTGGTGAACCAGGCGAGGCAGTCATTTGGGAAACCAAGTTTGTTGAGTCTGCCGATAAGAATACGGTGATTGACAGAGTCGAAAGCCTTGGCCAGGTTGATGAAGACGGCTGTACAGTTCTGTCTTTTATCGATGGCGGTTATGATATCGTTTAGTACCTTGAGCATGGCTGAGGTGCACCCGTGACAAGCTCGGAAAACAGATTGCACAGCGGAGAAGGTACGGTGGGATTCAAAATGGTCAGTGATCTTTTATTAACAAGGCTTTCGAAGACTTTAGAAAGGCAGGGCAGGATGGATAAATGTCTATTACAGTTTGGGTCTAGAGTGTCACCCCCTTTGAAGAGGGGGATGACCGGGGCAGCTTTCCAATCTTTAGGGATCTTGGATGATACGAGAGGTTGATGAGACTGGTAATAGGGGTTGCAACAATTGCGGCGGATCATTTTAGAAAGAGAATGTCCAGATTGTCTAGCCCAGCTGATTTGTACTGGTCCAGGTTTTGCAGCTGTTTCAGAACATCTGCTATCTGGATTTGGGTGAAGGAGGAGCTGGGGAGGCTTGGGAAGTAGCTGTGGGAGATGCGGAGCTGTTGGCCGGGGTTGGGGTAGCCAGGAGGAAAGCATGGCTAGCCGTAGATAAATGCTTATTTGTCACAACTGTCGTGGAAGAGAGAATGGGACCAAGGCGCAGCGGGTTGCGTGCTCAACATATTTATTATAAAAAATGCGAACACCACGGAAAAACAATAAACAAACTAAAGACAGGAACAGAGAAGCAGGCTCAACAAAAGCAGTGCTCTCAAACAACTACCCACAAGTGACAAACAAAACACACAACTATTTAAAGGACTCCCAATCAGAGGCAACTAGAAACACCTGCCTTCAATTGAGAGTCCAGCACCCAACTTACACATAGAAAAACTACCCTAGAACATACCATAGAAATACAAACATAGACCAGTGACCAAAAAACCCCGTAATACATAAATAAACTACCCTCTGCCACGTCCTGACCAAACTACAATAACAAAATATCCTCTATACTGGTCAGGACGTGACATTATTTAAATTCTCGATTATCGTGGATTTATCGGTGGTGACAGTGTTACCTAGCCTCAGTGCAGTTGGCAGCTGGGAGGAGGTGTTCTTATCCTCTATGGGCTAGGTGGGACGCTGGCGTCCCACTTACGTAACAGCCACTTGCAGCCTGTGGCGCGATTTTCAAAATCTTAAAAATCCTATTACTTAAATTTCTCAAACATATGACTATTTTACAGCTATTTAAAGACAAGACTCTCGTTAATCTAACCACACTGTCCGATTTCAAAAAGGCTTTACAACGAAAGCAAAACATTAGATTATGTCGCGAGCCAGCCAGTCAGACACCCATTTTTCAAGCCAGCATATAATGTCACCAAAACCCAGAAGACAGCTAAATGCAGCACTCACCTTTGATGATCTTCATCAGATGACAACCCTAGGACATTATGTTATACAATACATGCATGTTTTGTTCAATCAAGTTCATATTTATATCAAAAACCAGCTTTTTACATTAGCATGTGACGTTCAGAACTAGCATACCCCCCGCAAACTTCCGGGGAATTCGCTAACATTTTACTAAATTACTCACGATAAACGTTCACAAAAAGCATAACAATTATTTTAAGAATTATAGATACATTACTCCTCTATGCACTCGATATGTCCGATTTTAAAATAGCTTTTTGGTGAAAGCACATTTTGCAATATTCTAAGTACATAGCCCAGGCATCACGGGCTCGCTATTTAGACACCCGGCAAGTTTAGCACTCACCATAATCATATTTACTATTATAAAAGTTTGATTACCTTTTGTTGTCTTCGTCAGAATGCACTCCCAGGACGTCTACTTCAATAACAAATGTTGGTTTGGTCCAAAATAATCCATCGTTATATCCGAATAGCGGCGTTTTGTTCGTGCGTTCCAGACACTATCCGAAATGGTAAAGAAGTGTCGCGCGCATGGCGCAATTCGTGACAATAAAATTCTAAATATTCCATTACCGTACTTCGAAGCATGTCAACCGCTGTTTAAAATCAATTTTTACGCCATTTTTCTCGTAGAAAAGCGATAATATTCCGACAGGGAATCTCCTTTTCGGCAAACAGAGGAAAAAATCACAAAGGCGGGGGCGGTCGGGTCACGCGCATAAGCCCAGAGTCCCTTGATCGGCCACTTGAGAAAGGCGATAATGTGTTTCAGCCTGGGGCTGGAATGACGACATTCTGTTTTTTCCCGGGCTCTGAGCGCCTATGGACGACGTGGGAAGTGTCACGTTAGAGCAGACATCCTTAGTAAAAGATAGAGATGGAAAAGAAGTTCAAGAAATGGTCAGACAGGCCACTTCCTGTAAAGGAATCTCTCAGGTTTTGACCTGCCATTTGAGTTCTGTTATACTCACAGACACCATTCAAACAGTTTTAGAAACTTTAGGGTGTTTTCTACCCATATGTAATAAGTATATGCATATTCTAGATTAAATCGGGTATGTTTTTTATCCAGCCGTGTCAATACTGCCCCCTAGCCCTATTCTCCATGGACTTTACAGTGTCCCAAAACCTTTTGGAGTTAGAGATACAGGATGCAAATTTCTAGCCTTTCCTTTCCTGACTGACTGCGAGTTTTGGTTCCTGACTTTGCTGAAAAGTTGCATATCGCAGGGACTATTTGATGCTAGTGCAGTCCGCCACAGGATGTTTTTGTGCTGGTCGAGGGGAGTCAGGTCTGGAGTGAAACAAGGGCTATATCTGTTCTTAGTTCTACATTTTTTGAAAGGGGCATGCTTATTTAAGATGATGAGGAAATTACTTTTAAAGAACAACCATGCATCCTCTATTGACAGAATGAGGTCAATATCCTTCCAGGATACCCAGGCCAGGTCGAATAGAAAGACCTGCTCGGGTTTTAGGGAGCATTTGACAGTGATGATGGGTGGTCATTTGACCATGCACCCATAGCAGATGCAGGCAATTTTACCTTTATTTAACTAGGCAAGTCAGTTAAGAACAAATTCTTATTTTCAATGAGAGCCTAGGAACAGTGGGTTAACTGCCTTGTTCAGGGGCAGAATGACAGAGTTGTACCTTGTCAGCTCAGGGATTCACACTTGCAACCTTTCAGTTACTGACCCAACACTCTAACCACTGGGCTACCTGCCACCCCAAATGAGGCAGTGATTGCTGAGATCCTGATTGAAAACAGCAGAGGTGTATTTGAAGGGCAAGTTGGTCAGGATAATATCTATGAGGGTGCCCATGTTTACAGATTTAGGGTTGTACCTGGTGGGTTCCTTGATAATTGGTGTGAGATTGAGGGCATGTATCTTAGATTGTAGGACTGCCGGGGTGTTACGCATATCCCAGTTTAGGTCACCTAACAGAACAAACTCTGAAGATAGATGGGGGGGCAATCAATTCACATATGGTGTCCAGGGCACAGCTGGGAGCTGAGGGGGGTCTATAACAGGTGGCAGCAGTGAGAGACTTATATCTGGAGAGATTAATTTTTAAAATTAGAAGCTCAAACTGTTTGGGCACAGAAAGTATGACAGCACTTTACAGGCTATCTCTGGAGTAGATTGCCACTGCTCCCCTTTTGGCAGTTCTATCTTGACGGAAAATGTTTTAGTTGGGTATGGAAATCTCAACATTTTTGGTGGCCTTCCTTAACCTGTTGGGTCTAGGGGGCAGCATTTGCACGTCTGGATAAAAAAAATGTACCCGATTTAATCTGGTTACTAATCCTACCCAGTAACTAGAATATGCATATACTTATTATATATGGATAGAAAACACTCTAAAGTTTCCAAAACTGTTTGAATGGTGTCTGTGAGTATAACAGAACTCATTTGGCAGGCAAAACCCTGAGACATTTTCTGACAGGAAGTGGATACCTGATGTGTTGTATTGATTTTAAACCTATCCCATTGAAAAACACAGGGGTTTAGGAATATTTTGGCACTTCCTATTGCTTCCACTAGATGTCACCAGCCTTTACAAAGTGTTTTGAGTCTTCTGGAGGGAGATCTGACCGAACAAGAGCCATGGAACGGTGATGTCCCATTAGACACCTGGCGCGCTACTTCATGTTGGGTACCCTCGTTCCAATACGTTATAAAAGGCTATGCATTCGTCCACCTTGAATATTATTCATGTTCTGGTTAAAAAAGGCCCTAATGATTTATGCTATACAACGTTTGACATGTTTGAACGAACGGAAATATATTTTTTCCCCTCGTTCATGACGAGAAGTCCGGCTGGCTTACATCATGTGCTAACGAGACGGAGATTTTTGGACATAAATGATGAGCTTTTTTGAACAAAACTACATTCGTTATGGACCTGTGATACCTGGAAGTGACATCTGATGAAGAGAATCAAAGGTAATGGATTATTTACATAGTATTTTCGATTTTAGATCTCCCCAACATGACGTCTAGTCTGTATCGCAACGCGTATTTTTCTGGGCACAGTGCTCAGATTATTGCAAAGTGTGATTTCCCAGTAAGGTTATTTTTAAATCTGGCAAGTTGATTGCGTTCAAAAGATGTAAATCTATAATTCTTTAAATGACAATATAATATTTTACCAATGTTTTCTAATTTTAATTATTTAATTTGTGACGCTGACTTGACTGCCGGTTATTGGAGGGAAACGATTTCCTCAACATCAATGCCATAGTAAAACGCTGTTTTTGTATATAAATATGAACTTGATAGAACTAAAAATGCATGCATTGTCTAACATAATGTCCTAGGAGTGTCATCTGATGGAGATTGTAAAAGGTTAGTGTATCATTTTAGCTGGTTTTATGGTTTTGGTGACCCTGTCTTTGACTTGACAAAACATTACACACAACTCTTGTAAATGTACTGTCCTAACATACTCTAAATTTATGCTTTCGCCGTAAAACCTTTTTGAAATCGTAAAACGTGGTTAGATTAAGGAGATGTTTATCTTTCAAATGGTGTAACATAGTTGTATTTTTGAAAAATTTGAATTTTGACATTTATTTGGATTCAAATTTGCCGCTCTTGAAATGCACCTGCTGTTGATGGAGTGCACCACAGGTGGCACGCTAGCGTCCCACCTAGCCCCAAGAGGTTTTAACCAGGATTCAGACCCGGCAAGGACATCGGGGTTGGCGAGTGTGCTAAAGCAGTGAGTAAAACAAACTTTAGGAGGTGGCTTCTGATGTTAGCATGCATGAAACCAATGTTTTTTTTTCAGTTACAGAAGTCAACAAATAAGAGTGCCTGGGGACACGCAGGACCTAGGTTAACCTCCACATCACCTGAGGAACAGAGGAGGAGTAGGATGAGGGTGCGGCTAAAGGCTATCAAAACTGTCCGTCTAGTGCGTTGGGGACTGAGAATAAAAGGAGCAGATTTCTGGGCGTGGTAGAATAGACTCAGGACATAATGTTCAGACAAGGGTATGGTGGGGTGCGGGTACAGTGGAGGTAAACCCAGGCACCGTGTGATGATAAGAGAGGTTGCATCTCTGGACAGGCTAGTTATGCTGGGTGAGGTCACCACATGTGTGGGAGGTGGGACAAAGGAGGTATCTGAGGCATGTTGAGTGAGACTAGGGGCTCCGCAGTAAACTAAGACAATAATAACTATCCTAAGGCATATTGGCATATTGACATTTGAGAGAGACATAAAGCGAGGCATAAAGCAATCACAGGTGTTGATTGGGAGAGCTAGCTAAGGCAACAACGGTTAAGACAACAACAGCTAATCAGCTAAGACAACAACAGGTAAAATGGCGATGAATGGGCAGAGAGTGTCGGTTAACTACACACACGGCCTGAGTTGGGGCCGACAGATAAACAAAAAATAAACAAAATGGAGTACCGTGATTAATGAACTGTCCAGCAGGCATCAGCTATGTAGCCAAGTGATTATAGGGTCCAGTGAACAGTAATAGATGGAACAGGGAAGCCGCGGGGTAGTCGTTACTATGCTAGCACGTGGGAGACACGGCGTTTAAAGTTAGCAGGCCGGGGTAATTAGAAGCGAGGCGACCATCTCTGTCAGCGCCACGGCTCTGGAGCGCCGCTTCTGGGTGAGCATTTTCTTCTTTGCTTATGGCCTTATAGAATTGGTTGAGAGCGGTCTTAGTGCCAGCTTTGTTCTGTGGTGGTAAATAGAAGGCTACAAATAATATAGATGAGAAATCTCTTGGTAGATAGTGTGGTCTACAGCTTATCATAAGGTACTCTACCTCAGGCGAGCAATACCTCAAGACTTCTTTAGTATTAGACATTGCGCACCAGCTGTTATTGACATATAGACACACACGTCTTACCAGATGAAGCTTCTCTGTTCTGCCGGTGCATGGAAAATCCTGCCAGCTCTATATTATCCATATCATTGTTCAGCCACGTCTCGGTGAAACATAATATATTACAGTTTTTAATGTCCCGTTGGTAGGATAATCTTAATCGTAGGTCATCAATTTTATTTTCCAATGATTGCATGTTAGCAAGAGGAATGGATGGCAGTGGGAGTTTACTAGCTCGCCTACGGATTCTCAGAAGGCAGCCTGATCTGCAGCCCCTTTACCTGCGTCTTTTCTTCAAGCAAATTATGGGGATCTGGGCCTGTTCCAGTGAAAGCAGTATATCCTTCTCGTCCGACTCATTAATGGAAAAAGTTTCTTCCAGTCCGCAGTGAGTAATCGCTGTTCTGATGTCCAGAAGATATTTTCGGTCATAAGAGATGGTAGCAGTAACATTATTTACAAAATAAGTTAAAAAATACGTTTCAAAAACTAACAAAATAGCACAATTCCTTGGGAGAACGTAAACCTTTAACCATGTTCTTCGGCGCCATCTTTTCTGGCATCTATGGACAAGTTCCTTAAACAACATGGGCGCAATTGACCAGTAAACATTCACATGGGCATGGTTTCGCACATAAATGCCTATAAATCAGTCAAGGATATTTCTATTGGTAACAAAATTTTGTACACATGTTGCAATCACTGTTAAGACTCAACATATGCAAGAACATTCATATCAACCTTACGGTGGAGCTATAACGTGCACATGTTCATATCTCGATCTGTTTGACTCGATTGGTGAAATTTGGCTCACATGTTTAGGAATGTGAGTCCAGCTGACCAATGCGATATATGACACCATTGGCCCTGATTTTGATGAAACTTGGGTGATGCGTCTTGCCATAGAGATCCGGCATTTACAGATTACACTGATTGGCCAAAGGGTGGTGCTGCGTCATTCGTGGGGGACGACATGTTTACTGTTGCCTTGTTTTAATATGTATTCGCACAGTTCCTTGCCTGGCTTTTAAAAAGTATAGGCTGCCACTTGACAGTGTATGTCTCAAAAGAGCAGTCTTTTGCAGGACCACCCATGGTTCTTTTGACAAATGGTGGTTTTCTGCTAAAAACAGGAAATTATAGTCTGAAACACTACCTTGATACCACAATCCATAATCTGCTGTGCATCTGACATTTTGAAGACATTTGATGTTATTCTATGCAATGCAGAGCGAAGAAGACATTGTTATGGTGTCACACAAAATTGTTCCCCTCTCCTTTCCTTTCTAAACAAATGTCCCCTTCACAACCTATTGCATACATGTGCGAATACATGTGAGATGCTACTACATTTTACCATTGATCTGTTTACTCCTCTTGTTGTCTGATCCCACCTGCACTCCTTTCCCAGTCAACTGGCTCTCACCTGGTCTACCTGATAGTCCACGTTGAGGCGACGTGGGGCTGGGCAGTGTGGAGGGGAGAGGGGCCCCTGTCTTGCTCGCTGGCCCTGGTGGTGTCATGTGGGCTGAGCAGTGTGGAGGGCAGAGGGCCCCCTGTCTGTCTCTGTGCTCTAGGTAGACTACAGGTGGTCTGGTGGAATGGAGGAATCCACTGTTTTGTCCGCAGCTGTGTGGCGCTTTGGCAAACTGTCTGACCCTGTCACGCTCTAGTTACTGATTACTGTCCACATGAGCGGTAGAACTCCCTCTTTAATCAACCTACACTTTACAGCTCGCCCAAACTCAGATATACAGGTTCTGAAGTACCACTTTGTTTTTGGCTTACATCATCTTTCCCCCTTCCAACAGTGTGAAATAACGTTAGTTATCCATGCACTGATGCTTAATAACCGTTTTCCTGATTCTCCATAGCTCACCTGCTAGCTCACCTGCACTTAGAATTCTCCCTGTCTCTGTCAACCAAGGCCAAAACAAACCTGAAAGCCTTTGGAGTGTGGCTGGCAGGCAGCACCAGTACTTAACTGTTGCTTTGTCTCAAGGAGATACAGTCATTATGTCTGTGGTATTTTCAATAGTGTCACTAAACCAATAGCTAAACACAGTGAGTTGGTATCATCACTAAACCAATAGCTAAACACAATGAGTTGGTGTCATCACTAAACCAACAGCTAAACACAGTGAGTTGGTATCATCACTAAACCAATAGCTAAACACAGTGAGTTGGTGTCATCACTAAACCAATAGCTGAACACAGTGAGTTGGTGTCATCGCTAAACCAATAGCTAAACACAGTGAGTTGGTATCATCAGTAAACCGATAGCTAAACAGTGAGTTGGTGTCATCACTAAACCAATAGCTAAACACAGTGAGTTGGTGTCATCACTAAACCAATAGCTTAACACAGTGAGTTGGTATCATCGCTAAACCAATAGCTAAACACAGTGAGTTGGTGTCATCACTAAACCAATAGCTTAACACAGTGAGTTGGTGTCATCGCTAAACCAATAGCTAACACAGTGAGTTGGTATCATCAGTAAACCGATAGCTAAACACAGTGAGTTGGTATCATCACTAAACCAATAGCTAAACACAGTGAGTTGGTGTCATCACTAAACCATATCATCCAAGATGGCGTAGCAGTGCAGACGTGGTTTGTTGTCCTCTCGTGTACTTTTGTATTTTCCGTCTTTTTCTGTGTATATTTAAATTTATTTTCAATCTCTTTTCCATTTTTAAATTAAATATACCTTCTGGTAACCCGCTTCACCCAATGTGACACGGATCCGCAATTTTTTAGACCTTATAGCCAGAACCTCCATTAGCAGCTAGCCATCAGAAGCTAACCAGCTAATTAGCTACTAGCTATTTAGCCATTGTTAGCCACTGCTAGCGACCATTCCTTCTGCACAGAAACCAGGATAATACATGCCAGCATCGGACTGTTTTCTCCACTACAACGCCGGATTCCTGCCGTAAACCCTGGACCATTACTCCTGATCATCACAGCTAGCTAGCTGCCACTGAGTGACCCAGCCCCGAAGCTAGCCCTCAGCCAGGCCCACCTCCCAGCCTAGTCTGAACACCCGGCTACTCATCCGATGCCTCCCGGACTCTACCCCAACACGGCTAGAATCCACCCCTCCACCGGATCCTTTCCGTAAGCTCTGGACCTTTGCATCGGATCATCGCTGCTAGCTGCTACCGAATGGCTATAGTGGCTATCGCCCCTGCCCTGAAGCTAGCACCAGTTAGCCGCGAGCCAGGCGCATCTCCCGACTAGCAAATGAAATTACTACAACTACAATTACCTATTTCGCCATCTGGTCTGGACCCTTTGTCAGTGTTACCCCAGGAAATCTTTTTACATACAGCAGGGAAAAAATATTGGATATAAGAACAAACGTCAACTTACCAACATTACGACCAGGAATACGACTTCCCTGAAACGGATCCTCTGTTTTGACCACCACCGAGGACAATGGATCGGATCCCAGTTGGCGACCCAATACAACGGCGCCACAAAAGGGTCAGACGGAGTGGTCTTCTGATCAGGCTCCATATACGGGCACATCGGTCATCACTCCCGAGTATACTACTCGCCAATGTCCAGTCTCTTGACAGCAAGGTAGACGAAATTCGAGCAAGGGTTGCCTTCCAGAGAGACATCAGAGGTTGTAACATTCTCTGTTTCACGGAAACATGGCTCTCTCGGGATACGTTATCAGTGTCGATACAGCCACCTAGTTTCTTCACGCATTGCGCCAACAGAAAAAAACATCTCTCTGGTAAGCAGAAGGGCGGGGGTGTATGCCTTATGATTAATGAGTCGTGTGACAAACGGAAATGGTCCACCCACACAGACAGCGTGGTGAAGAAGACACAACAGCACCTCTTCAACCTCAGGAGGCTGAAGAAATTTGGCTTGTCACCGAAAACACACAAACTTTTACAGATGCACAATCGAGAGCATCCTGTCTGGTTGCATCACCGCCTGGTATGGCGACTGCTCCACCCACAACCGTAAGGCTCTCCAGAGGGTAGTGAGGTCTGCCCAATGCATCACCAGGGCAAACTACCTGCCCTCCAGGACACCTACACCACCCGATGTCACAGGAAGGCCAAAAAGATCATCAAGGACAACAACCACCCGAGCCACTGCCTGTTCACCCTGCTATCATCCAGAAGGCAAGGTCGGTACAGGGTCATCAAAGCTGGGACAGAGAGACTGAAAAACAGCTTATATCTCAAGGCCATCAGACTGTTAAACAGCCATCACTAAAATTGAGTGGGTGCTGCAAACATACTGACTCAAATCTCTTGCCACTTTATTCATGAAAAATTGGATGTAATAAATGTATCACTAGTCACTTTAAACAACACCACTTTATATAATGTTTACATACCCTACATTACTCGTCTCATATGTACAGTTGAAGTCGGAAGTTTACATACACCTTACCCAAATATATTTAAACTCAGTTTTTCACAATTCCTGACATTTAATCGTAATAAAAATTCCATCTTAGGTCAGTTTGGATCACCACTTCATTTTAAGAATGTGAAATGTCAGAATAATAATAAAGAGAATGATTTATTTCAGCTTTTATTTATTTCATCACATTCCCAGGGGGTCATACTTTTACATACACTAAATTAGTATTAGGTACCATTGCCTTTAAACTGTATAACTTGGGTCAAACGTTTCGGGTAGCCTTCCACAAGCTTCGCACAATAAGTTGGGTGAATTTTGGCCCATTCCTCCTGACAGAGCTGGTGTAACTGAGTCAGGTTTGCAGGCCTCCTTGCTCGCATACGCTTTTTCAGTTCTGCCCACAAATCTTCTATGGGATTGAGGTCAGGGCTTTGTGATGGCCACTCCTATACCTTGACTTTGTTGTCTTTAAGCCATTTTGCCACAACTTTGGAAGTATGCTTGTAGTCATTGTCCATTTGGAAGACCCATTTTCGACCAAGATTTAACTTCCAGACTGATGTCTTGAGATGTTGCTTCAATATATCCACAGAATTTTCAAGCCTCATGATGCTATCTATTTTGTGAAGTCCACCAGTCACTCCTGCAGCAAAGCACCCCCACAACATGATGCTGCCACCCCCGGGCTTCAAAGTTGGGATGGTGTTCTTTGGCTTGCAAGCCTCCCCCTTTTTCCTCCAAACATAACGATGGTCATTATGGCCAAACAGTTATATTTTTGTTTCATCAGACCAGAGGACATTTCTCCAAAAAGTACGATCTTTGTCCCCATGTGCAGTTGCAAACCGTGATCTGGCTTTTTTATGGCGGTTTTGGAGCAGTGGATTCTTCCTTGCTGAGTGACCTTTCAGGATATGTGGATATAGGACTCGTTTTACTGTGGATATAGATACTTTTGTACCTGTTTCCTCCAGTATCTTCACAAGGTCCTTTGCTGTTGTTCTGAGACTGATTTGCACTTTTTGCACCAAAGTGCATTCATCTCTAGGAGACAGAACGCGTCTTCTTCCTTGACGGCTGTGTGGTCCCATGGTGTTTATACTTGCGTACTGTTGTTTGTACAGATGAATGTGGTACCTTCAGGCGTTTTGAAATTGCTCCCAAGGACGAGCCAGACTTGTGGAGGTCTACACATTTTTTTTCTGAGGTCTTGGCAGATTTTTTTTGATTTTCCCATGATGTCATGCAAAGAGGCTCTGAGTTTGAAGGTTGGCCTTGAAATACATCCACAGGTACACCTCCAATTGACTCAAATTATGTCAATTAGCCTATAAGAAGATATATATATAATATATAATTTTCTGGAATTTTCAAAACTTTTTAAAGGCACAGTCGACTTAGTGTATGTAAACCTCTGACCCACTGGAATTGTGATACAGTGAATTTAAGTGACAATCTGTCCAAACAATTGTTGGAAAAATTACTTGAGTCATGCACAAAGTAGATTTCCTAACTGACTTCCCAAAACTATAGTTTCTTAACAAGAAATTTGTGGAGTGGTTGAAAAAAGAGCTTTAAATGACTCCAACCTAAGTGTATGTAATATTCCGACTTCAACTGTATATACTGTACTCTATACCATCTACTGCATCTTGCTTATGCTGCACGGCCATTGCTCATCCATATATTTTCATGTACATATTCTTATTCATTCCTTTACACTTCTGTGTATAACCTGTTAGGGCTAGGGGGCAGTATTTACACCACCGGATAAAATACGTACCCGATTTAATCTGGTTACCACTCCTACCCAGTAACTAGAATATGCATATACTTATTACATATGGATAGAAAACACCCTAAAGTTTCTAAAACTGTTTGAATGGTGTCTGTGAGTATAACAGAACTCATTTGGCAGGCAAACAACTGAGAAGGTTTCATGCAGGAAGTGGCCTGTCTGACAAGGTGTCGTTCTTCTTGTCTCTGTTTATTCAAGAGTGAGGATCTTAGCTGTCCCGTCATACTTCCTACGGCTGCCATAGGGTCTCAGAAGGCGGTAAAAAGCTGAATCGTGGCTTTGCAGGCTCTGGCTGAAAAAAAGTAGCGTGTTTGGGTAGTGGCTGGTTACAGTACTGTGAGACTCAGGCTCGTGCCCGCGTCGACCGAAAGCATTGTTTACTTTCCTCTGTTTAGCTAAATGGACATTCCCGGTTGGAATATTATCGCTTTTTTACGAGAAAAATGGCATAAAAATGGATTTTAAACAGCGGTTGACATGCTTCGAAGTACGGTAATGGAATATTTAGATTTTTTTTGTCATGAATTGCGCCATGCGCACGACCCTGATTTACCATTTCAGATAGTGTCTGGGACGCACGAACAAAACGCCGCTATTCGGATATAACGATGGATTATTTTGGACCAAACCAACATTTGTTATTGAAGTAGCATTCCTGGGAGTGCATTCTGACGAAGACAACAAAAGGTAATCAAACTTTTATAATAGTAAACCTGATATTGGTGAGTGCTAAACTTGCCGGGTGTCTAAATAGTTAGCCCGTGATGCCTGGGCTATGTACTTAGAATATTGCAAAATGTGCTTTCACCAAAAAGCTATTTTAAAATCGGACATATCGAGTGCATAGAGGAGTTCTGTATCTATAATTCTTAAAATAATTGTTATGCTTTTTGTGAACGTTTATCGTGAGTAATTTAGAAAATTGTTAGTGAATTCGCCGAAAGTTTGCGGGGGGTATGCTAGTTCTGAACGTCACATGCTAATGTAAAAAGCTGGTTTTTGATATAAATATGAACTTGATTGAACAAAACATGCATGTATTGTATAACATAATGTCCTAGGGTTGTCATCTGATGAAGATCATCAAAGGTTATTGCTGCATTTAGCTGTCTTCTGGGTTTTTGTGACATTATATGCTAGCTTGAAAAATGGGTGTCTGATTATTTCTGGCTTGGTACTCTGCTGACATAATCTAATGTTTTGCTTTCGTTGTAAAGCATTTTTGAAATCGGACAGTGTGGTTAGATTAACGAGAGTCTTGTCTTTAAATAGCTGTAAAATAGTCATATGTTTGAGAAATTGAAGTAATAGCATTTCAAACGTTTTGAAAATCGCCCCACAGGATTCAACTGGCTGTTACGTAGGTGGGACGAATTCGTCCCGCCTAGCCCAGAGAGGATGGTAGTTGTTGTGAAATTGTTAGATTACTTGTTAGATATTACTGCACGGTCAGAACTAGAAGCACAAGCATTTCACTACACTCGCATTGACATCTGCTAACCATGTGTATGTGACCAATACAATTTGATTTCATTTGATTAGTGGCCGGGGGCTTTAATGCAGGTAAACTTAAATCAGTTTGTTCCAGCATGTCACATGTTCAACCAGCGGAAAAGAATCATAGACCACCTTTAGTCCACACACAGAGATGCATGCAAAGCTCTCCCCTGCCCTCCATTTGACCATAATTCTGTCCTCCTGATTCCTGCTTACATGAAAAAACTAAAGCAGTAAGTACCAGTGACTTGCTCAAAACGGAAGTGGTCAGATGACTGTTTTGCTAGCGCAGACTGGATTATGATCCGACATTCACCCAATGGCATTGAGGAGAACACTACCTCAGTCATCGGCTTCATCAATAAGTGCATCGACGACGTCGTACCCAGTGACCGTACATACATATCCCAACCAGAAGCCATGGATCACAGGCAACATCCGCATCAAGCTAAAGGCTAGAGCTTCAGCTTTCAAGGAACGGGAGACTAATCCGGATGCTTATAAGAAATCCAGCTATGCCCTCAGATGAACCATCAAACAAGCAAAGCATCAATACAGGATTAAGATTGAATCCTACTACACCCGCTCTGACACTCGTCGGATGTGTCAGGGCTTGAAAACTATTACGGACTACAAAGGGAAACCCAGACGGAATCCGCCCAGTGATGCGAGCCTACCAGACGAGCTAAATACCTTTTATGCTCTCTTTGAGACAAGCAACACGGAAGCATGCACAAGAGCACCAGCTGTTCTGGATAACTGTGTGATAACGCTCTCGGTAGCCGATGTGAACAAAACCTTTAAATATGTCAACATTCACAAAACCACTGGGCCAGATGGATTACCAGGACATAGTATACTCAAAGCATGCGCAGACCAACTGTTAAGTGTCTTCACTGACATTTTCAACCTCTCCCTGACCGAGTCTAATACCTTCATGTTTCAAGCAGACCACCATAGTCCCTGTGCCAAAAAAAGCGAAGGAAACCTGACAAAATGATTACCGCCCTCTAGCACTCACGTCGGTAGCCATGAAGTGCTTTGAAAGGCTGGTCATGGCTCACATCAACAGCACCCTCCCGGACACCCTAGACCCACTCCAATTCACATACTGCCCCAACAGATCCACAGATAATGCAATCTCAATAGCACTCCACACTGCCTTTTCCCACCTGGACAAAAGGAACACCTATATGAGAATACTGTTCATAGACTACAGCTCAGCGTTCAACACCCTAGTGCCCACGTAGCTCGTCACTAAGCTAAGGACTCTGGGACTAATCACCTCCCTCTGCAACTGGATCCTGGACTTCCTGACGAGCGACCCCCAGGTGGTAAGCGTAGGCAACAACACGTCTGCCACGCTGTTCCTTAACAGTGGGGCCCCTCAGGTGTGTGTACTTAGTCCCCTCCTGTACTCCCTGTTCACCCACGACTGCATGGCCAAATACAACTCCAAAACCATCATTAAGTTCGCTGATGACGCAACATTGGTAGGCTTGATCACCGACAACAATGAGACAGCCTATAGGGAGGAGGTCAGAAAACTGGCAGTGTGGCACAAGGACAACAACCTCTCCCTCAATGTGAGCAAGATAAAGGAGCTGATCGTGGACAACAGGAAAAGGCGTGCCGAGCAGGCCCCCATTATCATCTCGGGTCGAGAGTGTCCACATCACCAACAAACTATCATGGTCCAAACATACCAAGACAGTCGTGAAGATGGCATGAAAAAACCTTTTCCCCCTCAGGAGACTGAAAAGATTTGGCACGGGTCCCCAGATCCTCAAAGGTTTCTACAGCTGCACCATCGAGAGCATCCTGACTGGTTGCATCACCGCCTGATATGGCAACTGCTCGGCACCTGACCGTAAGGTGCTACAGAGTGTAGTGCATACAGCCCGATACGTCACTAGGGCCGAGCTTCCTGCCATCCAGGACCTTTATAATAGGTGGTGTCAGAGGAAAGCCCGTACAATTGTCAGAGCCACCAGTCACCCAAGTTATAGACTGTTTTCTCTGCTACCACACGGCAAGTGGTACCAGAGCGCCAAGTCTAGGACCAAAATGCTTCTCAATAGCTTCTACCACCAACGCCATAAGACTGCTGAACAATTAATAAAATTGCCACCGGACTATTTACACTGACCCCCCCTCCCTTTTGTACAATGCTGCTACTCGCTGTTTATTATCTATGCATAGTCACTTCACCCCTACCTACATGTACAAATTACCTCAACTAACCTGTACCCCTGCACACTGTATCGGTACCCCTGTACATAGCCTTGTTATTGTTATTGCGTTACTTTTTACTTTAGTCTATTTGGTAAATATTTTCTTAACTCTTCTTGAGCTGCACTGTTGGTTAAGGGCTTGTAAGTAAGCATTTCATGGTAAGGTCTACACTTGTTGTAATCGGCGCAAATGACAAATAAAGTTTGATTTGAAAACAAGTTTCATGCAGATCCTCATTTGGTGCCAGAAGAGTGGCGTTTTATGTGTTTTCACAAAATTCAAAACGCGCAAAATCCATCATGACGGACCTTATGGATCCCTGAGGCAAATTTGTTCCTTGTGAGGAGAGGGGCTTATGTACCGAATTTCATGACTTCAGGTCAAACGGGGTAAGGGGCAAGACCTTTTAACATTTCGATTTTCAATCTCTCGTTATACCACCACCATGTAGACAATCAATGTAATTTTGCCAGATCTCTATGGCAAGCCGCATCATTCACCCAAATTCAGTCAAAATCGGGACAGTGCTGTCTGAGACATTACGTGTGACTAACGTACGAACGGACAGAGACAGATCCACAGTCACCTCCCAGATTTCAACTTTGAGGATAACTAGGGATGGGCACAGTTAATCGATTACTCTAATATCTGAAAGGACATTAGTACTCGATTACTTGCGAGCGTGTTCATTTTTTTATTGTTTATTACACAATACCAGTCAAAAGTTTGAAAACACCTACTCATTCAAGGGTAGTGAAGACATCAAAACTATGAAATCATGTAGTAACCAAAAAAAAGTTAAACAAATCTAAATATATTTTAGCCACCCTTTGCCTTGATGACAGCTTTGCACACTCTCAACCAGCTTTTCCAAAAGTCTTGAAGGAATTCCCACATATGCTGAGAACTTGTTGGCTGCTTTTCCTTCACTCTGCAGTCCAACTCATCCCAAACCATTTCAATTGGGTTGAGGTCAGGTGATTGTGAAGGTCAGGTCATCTGATGCAGCACTCCATCACTTTCCTTGGTCAAATAGCCCTTACACAGCCTGGAGGTGTGTTTTGGGTCACTGTCCTCTTGAAAAACAAATGATAGTCCCACTAAGCGCAAACCCGAAGGGATGGCGTATCGCTGCAGAATGCAGTGGTAGCCATGCTGGTTAAGTGTGCCTTGAATTCTAAATAAATCACTGACAATGTCACCAGCAAAGGTCCACCACACCATCAGACCTCCTCCTTCATGCTTCACGGAGGGAACCACACTTGCAGAGATCATCCTTTCACCTACTCTGCGTCTCACAAAGACACTGCGTTTGGAACCAAAAATCTCAAATTTGGACTCATCAGACCAAATGACAGATTTCCATTGGTCTAATGTCCATTGCTAATGTCCAGTGTTTCTTGGCCCAAGCAAGTCTCTTCTTGTTATTGGTGTTGGCTGCAATCTGAGGTGCAGACTTTAAGGAAATTAACTTTTAAAAAGAGACATCTCGTTAACTATTCATTTTAATCTAGTGCCCATTGGGGCTGCTTTCGTGTCATCCTGATCTTACCAAGCAATTAAACAAGGGGCTTTCCATTGTCATAATAAGGCTCCCAAGTGAATTCCCTCCACAGCTTGGTGGAAAAGGATCACTGGGGCCAAGCTTCCTGACATTCAGGACCTCTATATCAGGCGGTGTCAGAGGAAGGCCCTAAAAATTATCAAAGACTCCAGTAGCAGAGACTGTTCTCTCTGCTACTGCATGGCAAGCGGTACAGGAGCGCCAAGTCGAGGTCCAAAAGGCTTCTCAACAGCTTCTACTCCACAAGCCATAAGACTCCTGAACAGCTAATCAAAGGGCTACCCAGACCCCTCTTTTAAGCTGCTGATACTCTCTGTTTATAATCTATTCATAGTCACTTTAACTCTACCTACATGTACATATTACCTCAATTACCTCAACTAACTGGTGCCCCCGCACATTGCCTCTGTACCACTTCCTGGGTGCTCTTCAGTTGTTGCTGCTTTTTGCTTTTCATGTAGGCTTTGTATTGACACAGTAGGCTAGGTAAGATCAGAGTGTCAGAGGTCATATCCAAGACAGTTTGTGTTCACTGTAGTCGGATACCTTGTTGTCATATTTTCAGAAATACAATCAGTTGGAAGTCACCACAGTTTTAAATCTCAACTGTCTAAATTAAGTATCCTCTTCCAGTATTGGTGCCAGCCACCTACTGTACATTTTAGCCTGCCTGGAGGAGACCTACTCTACTACCCAGCGGGTCCCAACTGTCAAGTTTCTTCCAGGGTCGCCCAAACACTCAAGGTTTCAATCTCTTCATCTTCTCCTTTTCGAGGGTACCCCTTGTGATATTCTACCTCCAAAAAGGGACCATTAGCTGTAACATCACCTTCCAACAACACTTCAGCCTCATTGTCTTCAAAGACAATGTAAATGTTCCGTTCTGAGAGTTTTATCTGTCCCCCGGTGAGAGGTAGTGACAGAGGATACGCTTTCAAACAGCGTGAGAATACTACTAGCATGACGGCATTGCTCACACACACACACACACACACACACACACACACACACACACACACACACACACACACACACACACACACACACACACACACACACACACACACAGACAGACACTCCCTCTACACACGTAATTTTTATGCCGTCTCAAATTAAACCCTCCATGCCTCCACTCTACCGCTTGGATGAATTTCAACAGACTTTCAAAATAATGCTATGGTTATGCTGTATTTGTTTAATTAAGAGTTTGTGTACATGGGCTTCAAAGAAGGCATGAGAAAGATGATTACGACAACTAGCAGTACATCTAATCTATGATTTGGTCATATTAGTTCCACTCTGACTGTGTAATGACTGGGAGTGTTTCGTCTACATCACATCAATGTTTGGGGGTTATTTTTCTCATTTGGCTACATTTTCAAATCAAATTGTATTTGTCACATGCGCCGAATACAACAGCTGTAGACCTTACTGTGAAATGCTTATGAAGTTAAGAAAAAGAAAGAAAGTGTTCAGTAGAAAATAGAAAATAAAAGTAACAAATAATTAAACAGCAGCAGTAAAATAACAGTAGCAAGGCTATATACGGGGGGTACTGGTACAGAGGCAATGTGCGGGAGCACCAGTTAGTTGAGGTAATTGAGGTAATATGTACATGTAGGTAGAGTTAAAGTGACTATGAATAGATTATATTCCTCATTTGAAATTGATGGTGGATATTCCAATGGAGAACAATAAGCAATGTTCCACCATCTTCAAAGGATCATGATAACATGCAGAGAGTAGGCCTATGTGGATGTTCTTGGCACCATTGTATAAAGCATCAGGCTATCCATTTAGAAAATATCTGAGAAAAGTAATTTAGTTTTTAATGAAATTACGTACATTTACTGACTGAATAAGTTGCTCTAGATAAGATGACCTTAATGCAGTAAATGACAAAGAAAATGACTCCCTCCATCATTTAAGAAGTCAATGTCTCTAATACTTTATGTGGATGTTTCTCACATACCATATCTCTGAAGATGATCCCTATGACTCATCAGGGGGGCGGGGGTCACCTCTGGACACACAGACAGTGGAGGGTGTCTATCCCCATTGGAAACCCCAGAGGTAAACATCATTAGTCAGTACCATTCGCGTGTTCTTGCGTCTCACCATCCTCAGACAGCACACCATAGGAGACACACAGACACATACACACTATGCGGACACAAAACAACACTCAGCCGCCTGTCAATACTACCGGGGGAATGACACACCCGTCAACACTACAGAAGGTAATGACAGACCCGTCAACACTACTGTGGGAACGACACACCCGTCAACACTACGGGGGGATTAACACACCCGTCAACACTACGGGGGGAACGACACACCCGTCAACACTACGGCGGGAATGATACACCCGTCAACACTACGGGGGAATGACACACCCGTCAACACTATGGGGGGAATGACTACCCGTCAACACTACGGGGGAATGACACACCTGTCAACACTACGGGGAGAATGACACAACCGTCAACACTACGGGGAGAATGACTACTCGTCAACACTACGGGGGGAATGACTACTCGTCAACACTACGGGGGGAATGACACACCTGTCAACACTACGGGGGAGTGACACACCCGTCAACACTGCGGGGGAATGACACACCCGTCAACACTACGGGGGAATGACACACCCTTCAACACTACGGGGAGAATGACACACCCTTCAACACTACGGGGAGAATGACACACCCTTCAACACTACGGGGAGAATGACACACCCTTCAACACTACGGGGGGAATGACACACCCATTCAACACTACGGGGGGAATGATACACCCATTCAACACTAAGGGGGGAATGATACACCCATTCAACACTACGGGGGGAATGATACACCCATTCAACACTACGGGGGGAATGACACACCCATTTAACACTACGGGGGGAATGATACACCCATTCAACACTACGGGGGAATGACACACCCATTTAACACTACGGGGGGAATGATACACCCATTCAACACTACGGGGGGAATGACACACCCGTCAACACTACGGGGAGAATGACACACCCTTCAACACTACGGGGGGAGTGACATAAAAGCCACAAAAGAACCAACATGTGTTTTTATACAAACATCACACACAATATTTTATAGTCAGTCACATACTCGCATGGCATGTCTTACACTTCACTGTTATAAACGTGACTCACACACTACAAGGCTGAGTCTCGAAGGTTACAATATTTAAACAGAACCATGCACATCCACTAATAATTATCAACTTCTGGTGTCAGGCATTATACAAAACTATTTAAAGTCTAACCAACTTAGAGCTATTTGTTTGCCAACAACATAGAACAGTTGATCAGTTATGAATACATTATCCTGTCGATCTCCAACTGTTTGAACAACAGCCTGTTCAATTTGTTTAGATGTTGAAATCATGTGGCCTACCTGGATACGAAAATGCGTATTGCTCAGAATGAGAACGAGTTGCCAATTCCTTATACAGTGCCTTCAGAATGCATTCATTCCCCTTGACTTTTCCATATTAAATATATGTTTTTTTCTCACCCATCCACACACACCTCGCCATAATGACGAAGTGAAAACATGTTTTTAGAGATGTTATTAAATGCATTGAAATGAAATATAGAAATATCTCATTCACTTAATATTCACACCCCGAGATAACTTTGTAAAAGCACTTTTGGCAGTGATTACAGCTGTGATTCTTTCTGGGTAAGTCTCTAAGAGCTTTGCACACCTGGATAGTGCAACATTTGCCCCTTATTATGTTCAAAATTCTTCAAGCTCTGTTAAATTGGTTGTTGATCATTGCTAGACAACCATTTCAGGTCTTGCCATAGACTTCCAAGTAGATTTAAGACAAAAATGTAACTCGACCACATAGGAACATTCACTGTCTTCTTGGTAAGCAACTCCAGTGTAGATTTGGCTTTGTGTTTTAGGTTATTGTCCTGTTGAAAGGTGAATTCCTCTTCCAGTATCTGGTGGTAAGCAGACTGAACCAGGTTTTCCTCTAGGATTTTGCCTGTGCTTAGCTCCATTCCGATTCCTTTTTTATCCTGAAAAACTCCCCTGTCCTTTACGATTACAAGCATACCCATAACATGATGCAGCCACCACTATGTTTGAAAATATGAAGAGTGGTACTCAGTAATGTGTTGTATTGGATTTGCCCCAAACATAACACTTTGTATACAGGACAAAAATGTTAATTGCTTTGCCACATTTATTGCAGTATTACTTTAGTGCCTTGTTGCAAACTGGATGCATGTTTTGGTATATTTTTATTCTGGACATGCTTCCTTTTCACTCTGTCAGTTAGGTTAGTATTGTGGAGTAATTAGAATGTCCAGTTTTTCTCCTATCACAGCCATTCAACTCTAACTGAAATTGCTGAGTGGTTTCCTTCTTCTCCTGCACCTGAGTTAGGAAGGATGCCTGTATCTTTGTAATGAATGTGTGTATTGATACACCATCCGAAGTGTAATTAATAACTTCACCATGCTCAAATGGCTATTCAATGTCTGCCTTTTTATTTTTACCCATCTACCAATGGTTGCCCTTCTTTGCAAGGCATTGAAAACCCTCCTTGGTCTTTGAGGTTGAATCTGTGTTTGAAATTCACTGTTCGACGGAGGGACCTTACAGATAATAGTATGTGTGGGGCACAGAGATGAGGTAGTCATTCAAAATGTATGTTAAACACTATCATTGCACACAAATTGAGTACATGCAATTTATTGTAACTTGTCAACATTTACATTACATTTACGTCATTTAGCAGACGCTCTTATCCAGAGCGACTTACAAATTGGTGCATTCACCTTATGATATCCAGTGGAACAACCACTTTACAATAGTACATCTATATCTTCTTTGGGGGGGTGGGGGGTGGGGGGGTTAGAAGGATTACTTAATCCTATCCCAGGTATTCCTTAAAGAGGTGGGGTTTCAGGTGTCTCCGGAAGGTGGTGATTAACTCCGCTGTCCTGGCGTCGTGAGGGAGCTTGTTCCACAATTGGGGTGCCAGAGCAGCGAACAGTTTTGACTGGGCTGAGCGGGAACTGTGCTTCCGCAGAGGTAGGGAGGCGAGCAGGCCAGAGGTGGATGAACGCAGTGCCCTTCTTTGGGTGTAGGGACTGATCAGAGCCTGAAGGTACGGAGGTGCCGTTCCCCTCACAGCTCCGTAGGCAAGCAACATGGTCTTGTAGCAGATGCGAGCTTCACCTGGAAGCCAGTGGAGTGTGCAGAGGAGCGGGGTGACGTGAGAGAACTTGGGAAGGTTGAACACCAGACGGGCTGCGGCGTTCTGGATGAGTTGTAGGGGTTTGATGGCACAGGCAGGGAGCCCCGCCAACATCAAGTTGCAGTAATCCAGACGGGAGATGACAAGTGCCTGTATTAGGACCTGCGCCGCTTCTTGTGTGAGGCAGGGTCGTACTCTGCAAATGTTGTAGAGCATGAACCTACAGGATCGGGTCACCTCCTTGATGTTAGCTGAGAACGACAGGGTGTTGTCCAGGGTCACGCCAAGGCTCTTAGCACTCTGGGAGGAGGACACAATGGAGTTGTCAACCGTGATGGCGAGATCATGGAACGGGCAGTCCTTCCTCGGGAGGAAGAGCAGCTCCGTCTTGCCGAGGTTCAGCTTAAGGTGGTGATCCGTCATCCACACTGATATGTCTGCCAGACATGCAGAGATGCGATTCGCCACCTGGTTATCAGAAGGGGGAAAGGAGAAGATTAATTGTGTGTCGTCTGCGTAGCAATGATAGGAGAGACCATGTGAGGATATGACAGAGACAAGTGCCTTGATGTATAGCGAGAATAGGAGAGGGCCTAGAACTGAGCCCTGGGGGACACCAGTGGTGAGAGCACATGGTGGGGAGACGGATTCTCGCCACGCCACCTGGTAGGAGCGACCTGTCAGGTAGGACGCAATCCAAGAGATGCCCAACTCGGAGAGGGTGGAGAGGAGGATCTGAAGGTTCACAGTATCAAAGGCAGCAGATAGGTCTAGAAGGATGAGAGCAGAGGAGAGAGAGTTAGCTTTAGCAGGGCGGAGAGCCTCCGTGACACAGAGAAGAGCAGTCTCAGTTGAATTACCAGTCTTGAAACCTGACTAATTTGGATCAAGAAGGTCATTCTGAGAGAGATAGCAAGAGAGCTGGCCAAGGACGGCACGCTCAAGAGTTTTGGAGAGGAAAGAAAGAAGGGATACTGGTCTGTAGTTGTTGACATCGGAGGGATCGAGTGTAGGTTTTTTGAGAAGGGGTGCAACTCTCGCTCTCTTGAAGACGGAAGGGACGTAGCCAGCGGTCAAGTATGAGTTGATGAGCGAGGTGAGGTAAGGGAGAAGGTCTCCGGAAATGGTCTGGAGAAGAGAGGAGGGGATAGGGTCAAGCGGGCAGGTTGTTGGGCGGCAGGCCATCACAAGTCGCAAGATTTTATCTGGAGAGAGAGGAGAGAAAGAGGTCAGGGTAGGGCAATGTGAGCAGGACCAGCGGTGTAATTTGACTTAACAAACGAGGATCGGATGTAGTCAACCTTTTTTTCAAAATGGTTGACAAAGTCGTCCGCAGAGAGGGAGGGGGGGGAGGGGGAGGAGGATTCAAGAGGGAGGAGAAGGTGGCAAAGAGCTTCCTAAGGTTAGAGGCAGATGCTTGGAATTTAGAGTGGTAGAAAGTGGCTTTAGCAGCAGAAACAGAGGAAGAAAATGTGGAGAGGTGGGAGTGAAAAGATGCCAGGTCCGCAGGGAGGCTAGTTTTCCTCCATTTCCGCTCGGCTGCCCGGAGCCCTGTTCTGTGAGCTCGCAATGAGTCGTCAAGCCACGGAGCAGGAGGGGAGGACCGAGCCAGCCTGGAGGATAGGGGACATAGAGAGTCAAAGGATGCAGAAAGGGAGGAGAGGAGGGTTGAGGAGGTAGAATCAGGAGATTGGTTTGAGAAGGGTTGAGCAGAGGGAAGAGATGATAGGATGGAAGATGAGAGAGTAGCAGGAGAGAGAGAGCGAAGGTTGCGACGGCACAATACCATCTGAGTAGGGGCAGAGTGAGTAGTGTTGGAGGAGAGCGAGAGGGAAAATGATACAAGGTAGTGGTCGGAGACTTGGAGGGGAGTTGCAGTGAGATTAGTAGAAGAACAGCATCTAGTAAAGATGAGGTCAAGCGTATTGCCTGCCTTGTGAGTAGGGGGGGTCGGTGAGAGGGTGAGGCCAAAAGAGGAGAGGAGTGGAAAGAAGGAGGCAGAGAGAAATGAGTCAAAGGTAGACGTAGGGAGGTTAAAGTCACCCAGAATTGTGAGGGGTGAGCCATCCTCAGGAAAGGAACTTATCAAGGCGTCAAGCTCATTGATGAACTCTCCAAGGGAACCTGGAGGGCAATAAATGATAAGGATGTTAAGCTTGAATGGGCTAGTGATTGTGACAGCATGGAATTCAAAGGAGGAGATAGACAGATGGGTCAGCGGAGAAAGAGAGAATCTCCACTTGGGAGAGATGAGGATTCCAGTCCCGCCACCCGGCTGACCAGATGCTCTCGGGGTATGCGAGAACACGTGGTCAGACGAGGAGAGAGCAGTAGGAGTAGCAGTGTTTTCTGTGGTAATCCATGTTTCCGTCAGCGCCAAGAAGTCGAGGGACTGGAGGGTAGCATAGGCTGAGATGAACTCTGCCTTGTTGGCCGCAGACCGGCAGTTCCAGAGGCTGCCGGAGACCTGGAACTCCACGTGGGTCGTGCGCGCTGGGACCACCAGGTTAGAGTGTGAAGCGTTTGTGTGGCCTGTGGTGTGAAGCGTTTGTGTGGCCTGTGCAAAGAGGAGAGAACAGGGATAGACAGACACATAGTTGACAGGCTACAGGAGAGTTTACGCAATGCAAAAGAGATTGGAAAGAAAATTAACTAAACAACTGGGGAAGCAAGAGAGCAGGGCCTCCCTCACTAACCATTCGCTGAAACACTCAAATATAACTATTCCAACTTCCACTTAGAAATTATAATTGATGTAAACTACAGTGGTTCAATGTTTCCAGGAATAGGCTCAAACTTAGTTTATTCAGCTAGATAACTTGGTACAGTATTCTTCCGTGAAACCCACCCAGTGCACCGTGTCTTATGACGCCGTAGCTAACTAGCATGCTAGCATCCAATAACACACGGTTAGCACCAATACTTGGTTACAACAAACTACCAATGGATCATTTGTGTCCGTGTTTAGTTCCTTTTACAATGCAGAAGTGATTAAACGTTGGCTAGCTAACACAAAGTCAGTCCTGCTAGCTACACAAGTGGACTACACAACTCGAAAGCTTATGTTGCAAAAATCTTATTGACTAAAAATTATACAGTACTGCTAGCTGGTAGAGTTGGCTAGCTAGCAGTGGCTGCGTTTACCTTTATCTTTGATGCAAAGACAACTATGTAGCTAGCTAACGTTACACTAATCAAATCGTTCCGTTGTAATGTATTTAGTTTCTACAGTACCGCTAGTTGGTAAAGTTGGCTAGCTAGCAGTGGCTGTGGTGTTGTGATGTTGACGCCGTTTGGAAAATGGCGCGAACGAATGAATACAGCTGGCTAGCTGGCTAGCTAACCTTGTTAGTTTCTCAATGTTAAGAACATTTTTACTCCTGAACTTATTTAGGCTTGCCATAACAAAGGGGTTGAATACTTATTGACTCAAGACATTTGAGCTTTTCATTTCTAATTACTTTGTAAAAAAATTCTAATAACATAATTCCACTTTGAAATTATGGGGTACTGTCTGAAGGCCAGTAACACAATCGCAATTCAATCCATTTTAAATTCAAGCTGTAACACAACATTTTCAAAAAGTCAGGGTTGTGAATACTTTCTAAAGGCACTGTAAATTAGTCTTCATACTCATTGCACATTTATAAAACCCAGACTAAACAGCTAGTTTAACAGTCTGTGGCTAAAACACTGCTAGCAGTACATGGTACCGCAATTCTGCGCGCAACAGAAACTGAACATTAATTTTCCACAATCAGGTTCATTGATACTTTCGTTTTAGTAGGATCTGTCCGTTCAAATATTTTTTTTGTACATAAAAATTGGATTGTTAGAAGAGGAATCGACTGATTCTGTAAGACCAAAATTTATTTGCAAATAGCGAGTTGAAACTGCTTGTTGTCAGAGAGGATGAAGTGATCTTTAGTTTTTGTTGATGAGAGTGGCAGGGGCTTGGTGTTTGTGTGAGAGTGGGAAGGTGCACACAGCACAGAAGGAGATGAGACCAAAAACACAAATGCTCTTAAAAAAATAAAAATTAGAAACACTATATTCTTGAGATACCGTCATTTGGAACATTGCTCTAAAAAATACATTCAAATAAATTAGATGTATCGCCCTGCCCTAACATGCACTACTTTTGACCAGACCCCTATGGACTCTGGTGAAAAGTAGTGCACTAAATAAGGAACAGAGTGCCATTTGGGACAGAGACATATACTTCTAGACTGCACTTTTCCTCCTGGTTTGACAGTAGAGATCAGCCAGGTGCTTTTTGTTTAGCTGAGGACCTCAGGTTACAGCAGGGGTCTTTAGGACCACTAGACTCAGCTTGAAACGGTCTTCAGTCCGAATTACCCAATTTAGTTTAATTAGGGCTGGAGAGTGAGGAGTCAGTAATGGGGGGGGATAGGCCGGAATGGCCTTCGGATGGCAGGAACACCGGGGAAGTTCTTCCCTGCTGTGACCCCCAGGGGCTTGGATGGTTTGGAAGGCCAGACCACCGTCAGACCTCCAGGAGGCTCCAACAGTTAGGGCTCTGTCTCCAGACCCATTACAGAGCTGTTAAGGCAGGCTGGAAGAGACACCGGTCACTCTGAGCGTAAACCGCCACCTCAGCGGAGGCCATAGCTTCACATCATTCCCACAGACCACACCCACCAGGTTCTGTACTGCAGAACACTACCACCCTGTCTGTGAAATCATCTGGTGTGGTAGTCCGAAGCTTTGTGAACTATGTTAAATTGTGTCCGCAAGGAAAGAATACAAACATACAAACGTGGAATCCAAATAGGGTTTTGCAAAGCTAGTGATCCAAATGCCAAGCTGAGCTGTTCCAGCTTAAAAAAACTGCAAAATGCAACAATCCTTTCATCTGGCTCACAAACACGACGAGGTCAAATCATGGTGTCTCTTCAGTGCAGTGAGAAACTCCACACAGTGCCATGCCATTGTTACAGGACTCCAGGCACTTACACCTTTGCGTAAGTTTCCCTAAATGGGGTTATGTAAAAGAAACCACAACATTTGTGTCTGTGTGCTTGCCTTCAGGCACTTCCACAATGAGAGGAACAGCAGCACTACTACTGAAGGTCTAGCCTCCCTTTGCTGACGTCACAGACAGGTTTCCTCCCAAATGACACCCAATTCCCTAAAAATGCACAAAATGTGACCAGGGTCCATAGTGCTATGGTCAAAAGTAGTGCACTATATAGGGAATAGGGAATAGGGTGCACAGGTCATTCCCTGTGGCTCAGTTGGTAGAGCATGGTGTGTGCAACGCCAGGGTTGTGGGTTTGATTCCCACGGGGGGCCAGTACAAAAAAAAAAAAATATAATAATAATAATATATGTATGAAATGTATGCATTCACTACTGTAAGTCGCTCTGGATAAGAGTGTCTGCTAAAATGACTAAAATGTAATTTAGGATGCACACTCCAGAATCTGTCAGACATTCTTCTCCCCAAAGACATTTTCTTGTCTCTCTTTCCTGAAGGTAACCTTACCACAGTTGTCTGGTGTGGTCACACACTCACTCAGTCGCACACACACACACACACTGTCAGCTGCCACCAGTGACTTTTCAGTCTTCAGGGCCCAAAACATTAAAGGATTAAAGGGCGGGAAATCCATTTTATCAACCCATTCTGCTTGTTTTGTTTTGTTTGTCATTCTTTTGTTTCATTGGTCAAATCAAGAAGAAAAAAAGTAGTCTGTGCTTTGATCAAGCAAAAGCACAGTACTGACAATGTGGCTGTCCTTTTAAAGATGGCCCAAACACAGTACTGACCATGTGGCTCTCATTTTAAAGATCGACCAACCACAGTACTGTCAATGTGGCCCTACTTTTAAAGATGGCCCAGGCACAGTACTGACAATGTGGCTCTCCTTTTAAAGATGGCCCAAGCACAGTACTAACAATGTGGCTCTCATTTTAAAAATGGCCCAACCACATTACTGACAATGTGGCTCTCCTTTTAAAGATGGCCCAACCACATTACTGACAATGTGGCTCTCCTTTTAAAGATGGCCCAACCACATTACTGACAATGTGGCTCTCCTTTTAAAGATGGCCCAACCACATTACTGACAATGTGGCTCTCCTTTTAAAGATGGCCCAACCACATTACTGACAATGTGGCTCTCCTTTTAAAGATGGCCCAACCACAGTACTGACCATGTGGCTCTCATTTTAAAGATCGACCAACCACAGTACTGACAATGTGGCCCTACTTTTAAAGATGGCCCAGGCACAGTACTGACAATGTGGCTCTCCTTTTAAAGATGGCCCAAGCACAGTACTAACAATGTGGCTCTCATTTTAAAAATGGCCCAACCACATTACTGACAATGTGGCTCTCCTTTTAAAGATGGCCCAACCACATTACTGACAATGTGGCTCTCCTTTTAAAGATGGCCCAACCACATTACTGACAATGTGGCTCTCCTTTTAAAGATGGCCCAACCACATTACTGACAATGTGGCTCTCCTTTTAAAGATGGCCCAACCACATTACTGACAACGTGGCTCTCCTTTTAAAGATGGCCCAACCACATTACTGACAATGTGGCCCTACTTTTAAAGATGGCCCAACCACATTACTGACAATGTGGCCCTACTTTTAAAGATGGCCAAACCATATTACTGACAATGTGGCCCTACTTTTAAAGATGGCCCAACCACATTACTGACAATGTGGCCCTACTTTTAAAGATGGCCCAACCACATTACTGACAATGTGGCTCTCCTTTTAAAGATGGCCCAACCACATTACTGACAATGTGGCTCTCCTTTTAAAGATGGCCCAACCACAGTACTGACAGTGTGGCTCTCCTTTTAAAGATGGCCCAACCACATTACTGACAATGTGGCTCTCCTTTTAAAGATGGCCCAACCACAGTACTGACAGTGTGGCTCTCCTTTTAAAGATGAAACAAAAAGACAATAGAAACTTGGCACCAGATCTAAAGTTGTTGTTTCTTTTCTTTCTTTCTACCCCTCCCTCTCATTTTTGGGTGTTATGAACACCAAAAAGACGACCAAAGTGAAAAGATCAACTACACCCAGGTGAGGGTATGCCTCTTTTATGAGACAAACCCCTGACAGATGATATGGTGTGTGTCAAGCCGACACAGCGGAAGATCACATAGTTGCCAGTGAGGCGAAGTGTGTTTATGGCAACGCACCACAGTGTTATTATGTGTCACAAGACAACCCCTGGGCCTTTGCGTGCGCAATTACACAAAAGCAAATTGTGTTCTTCTACAAACAAAGCAAAACAACTACTTAACAGTCACATACATATGTACAGTCTTTATATAGACGCAAGGAAGCAACTACCAAATAGTAATTAATTAACTGGCTTTGTTATGTCTAAAAATTGTTACCCTATTAATTAGAGAAGAATAAATACTTTAAAACCTCTGGGCTGACGGGAGAAAATAATTTCATGAAAGTATCACTGGCCAGCCGGAGTTTCATTGAGTAGGCGTTAGTGATGGGGGAGAAATTCCATAAAATGACTTATCGGGATATTTTTTTGTGATCGTTTACTGTACCTGCAGAAAAACTGCAGTATTTTTCCTTCATTGCTTGTTATCCATCTTTTTAAATAGCCAGCCCATTTGTTTCCAGCACCTTTATTTCCATGACTGATCAAAACTTGTTTTCTCATGACTCTCGTGTCTCTCTGCTGCAGGCATATGGTGAGCAATATGTATGGAACATCGAATCTCAATAAAATCCCTATTGAATCGCAATACATATCATATTGGCACCTAAGTATAGTGATAATATGGTATGGTGGGGTCCCTGGAAATTCCCAGCCCTAGTAGGCATACTACTATTATACGTTAGGGCTACATCCCAAATGGCATGCTATAACCTATACAGTGTACACTTTAAAACTGGTCAAAAGCACTATACAGGGAACAGGACACCATTTGGGAAGCCCACTAGATGGAATGGTCTCCTTGAACCAGGTGGATCTCTTACCATTAAACAATGAGTACATTTACATGCACAATAATAATTCAATATTAAACTGATTATGACAGTAGGCAGATAATGGAATAGTCATGTAAACACCTTACTCTGATTATCTTAAAATCGGCCAAGCGAGCCTCCCTCAAGTGAGTTCGGAACAACTGAATGTATGCGCGTCTTAGAAGTAGTTTTCACATACAAACTCTATATGTAAGAACTCAGAATCAAATATGCTTCCCAAAAATAACATGGTCGCTGTGGTAGAACATTTAGTTTGGTTGGAGATTTTCTGCATTTATCAGAGTGCCATCAGGTAGCCTGATTTCTGATGTGTCCATGTAAACATGATTATTAGGGAAATCATTACTTTTGCAAAGCATGAAAACGTTTTAATAGAACTATTATATTAATCTGATTATGCACAACAATCACATTATTGTGGGCATGTAAGCGTACTCAATGTTTATCCAATCCCTCCAAACTTGCCAATTAAACCTAGGATGACACCACAGGGATTCTTCACCGCAGAGGACCATTGAAAAAGAGAAGGGACATGGGGGCAGACAGCCTTGTGTGGTGTGAAGCTGCTGCTGGCCACAAGAAAGAGAAGCCCTGGCCTAAAGAGGTAATGCTCTCAGATTCCAGACAGAACGGTGAGGAGACTCAGGCTCTGCTTACGTAAGGTCTGAGGCCATCCATATAAAAAGGGAGGAAAACAACATTTTGAGGTATGCGGAGTCCAACAAGATATCTGTATTTACTTTCAAAGATCTCTGAGGACGACGTCAGCTTGATGTTGAAACGTCACCTGTTCGCATTATGTACAGTGGATTAAAGTGAGCTAAAATAAATACATCTCTGCTTTTTTTGTTGAGCGCTTCAACTCCTTGAATTAGTCCTTTTGTTGGTAAGCCCTTCTCACTTTCAAAGACCATTTACAGCGATCCAATATCACCTCAGATTCAGTGGCATTTTTATCTCCACAATTTTCTTCAAGTGTGTGTCTCTTTGCCAGCATGAATAAATGGGTTTCAGTTGGCCAAGTGCACGCAACCACCCACCCACAAGGCACTGGTCCGGCTGGCCCATTAAGACATCAAAGCAGAGGCACATCAAACAAAACAAATCAACGGGGTGCCCATTTGTCCTTCTCTACTGTAATACTACCTCACCAGGCTACTACTTAGTCTACTACCCCTCATGTCCGGTTGAGGGTAACACTACTTCACCAGTCTACTACCCTTCATGTCCGGTTGAGGGTAACACTACCTCACAAGTCTACTAATCCTCATGTCCGGTTGAGGGTAGTCTACATGACTGCTGTACAGGGAGATGATGAAAGGAGAATGACCTAGTAAATGACAGATATATGTTAATGTCAAACACTGCCCCGAGCCATTTCTATAGAGAAAATACATATTGACAGGGGCTTACTTGAGGGTGGGCCCACAGAAACAGAAACGGGCATGGACACCCAGTCAGTGTAGCAACTGTAGCTTCCGCCTCTCCCATCTCTCAACACTGTGAACTCCTGATGGCTGGAGCCCTGCAGCTGGGGCCCTGGAGACTGCCAACCTGCCTTTAGAGGAGACATAGCTGTCATACTTGGAGGATATTTACACACCTGCTGTAGTGTAAGGGAGACAGGTAAAGAGGTAGGCTACATGGAAGAGGGAAGGCAGGCAGAGCATAGTTCCAAGAAGTCATTGACGGGACAACAAAGTTTTTTTTCCCTTTATGTATTTAAGTTTGATGGATTGATGCTATTCATACTCCCACCGCACATTCATATCCACAGACGTAACCCTGACCATGACACACTAGACTAGAGAAAACAATACTACATGCCTGCACAGAAAGGTCCAAGAGATTTGGAGTGTTGGGACAAATTGTAGGTTCAGATCATTGTGCGTTTGTTTGGTGACTAGTGAACGCGACCTGCTGTCTGGCCCCTAGCACAGGAACCTGCAGTGCAATCAGGGCCTTGGCCAAATTACAGGCTGAGGACCGCAGCTAAATGGGGATCAATCCAGGGCTCAGGGAGAGGTCACCCATTAAACTGATATTCTTAAGTCACAGAGCGCATTCCAGCACACAGCGTCAACACTCGGCAACTCAGCGCAGCCTGATTATTCCAGACCTTATAAGTGTCCAGCGCAGCAGTCTCTTCTTTATCTTTCATTATGAAAAAGCTTTCAGCAGATAAATAATAACAGTATTAGAGTTTGAGTCCCTGTTAATGTGATACGCAGCGAGAGAGCAATGAGGCTATAGTCCGAAGGGGCCATCATTGGCTCCTGAAATGTTTTCTAGAACAACAAGTGCACGGTGAGGGACAGCACTGTGTGTACGTGTGTGTGTGTATGTGCGCGTCTTTCAGCCAGCGAGTTCGTGTTTGTGTAAAGTGCAATGAAAACCCATTATGCGTTGCAGAACCCAACTGTAATCCTGCCAGCCGTTGAAATGAGGCCTCATCCATCTTTCAGAGAAACAACTTAAGAGAAATAACAAAGAGACCAGTAGACCGATTACTAGACCAGGGGAAGATGTTAAATGATGTTTTTCTGAGCCATTACCCACCCATACAGTGACAGAACCCAAAAAACGTGGCTTTTGTTTGCCATGTAAAACAATGGTCATCATGGAGGGGGGAAATAATCCTCAATAATACATGCATTAATAACACAGCAGGCCTTTACCTAATTGGTCATATCACACTGCAATACCAAGACAATGTCTGACACCAAACCAAGAGGGTCCAGGCAGGCTAAACGCAGCACTTCTGCACCAGAATTTGGACACGCACACACATACACAGCTGTGACCCAACCCATAGACGGTTCACTCCCGATTCCGTCCAGAAAACAGTACAGGAGTGTCAGTTCTCGGACCAACAGGCTCTGAGACAGCTTCTAACCCTAAGCCATAAGACTGATAAATAGTTAATGAAATGGTTACCCGGACTATTTGTACTGACTCTTCGCACACACACACAAATAAAACCCACACATTCATATACTTTCACAATCATTATATGCTGCTGGTACTCTGTTCGATATTTTACTCTTAGCATCATCTATCCTGATGCCTAGTCACTTTACCCTGCCTTCATGCACATATCTACCTCATTATTATCTATCCTGACACCTAGTCACTTTACCCTGCCTTCATGTACATATCTACCTCATTATTATATATCCTGATGCCTAGTCACCCTGCCTTCATGTACATATCTACCTCATTATTATCTATCCTGATGCCTAGTCACTTAACCCTGCCTTCATGTCCATATCTACCTATACCTAGTACTTCTGCACATTGATCTGGTACTCCCTGTATATAGCTCCACATTGATCTGGTACTGGTACTCTCTGTATATAGCTCCACATTGATCTGGTACTGGTACTCCCTGTATATAGCTCCACATTGATCTGGTACTGGTACTCCCTGTATATAGCTCCACATTGATCTAGTACCTGGTACTCCCTGTATATAGCTCCACATTGATCTAGTACCTGGTACTCCCTGTATGTAGCTCCACATTGATCTAGTACTTGGTACTCCCTGTATATAGCTCCACATTGATCTGGTACTGGTACTCCCTGTATATAGCTCCACATTGATCTAGTACCTGGTACTCCCTGTATATAGCTCCACATTGATCTAGTACCTGGTACTCCCTGTATATAGCTCCACATTGATCTGGTACGGTACTCCCTGTATATAGCTCCACATTGATCTGGTACTGGTCCTCCCTGTCTATAGCTCCACATTGATCTGGTACTGGTCCTCCTTGTATATAGCTCCACATTGATCTGGTACTGGTCCTCCCTGTATATAGCTCCACATTGATCTAGTACTGGTACTCCCTGTATACAGCTCCACATTGATCTGGTACTGATACTACCTGTATATAGCTCCATTCTTGTGTATTTTATTTAATTCCTCGTGTTACAACTCTGCATTGTTGGGCAGGGCTCGTAAGCAAGCATTTCACCTGTTGTATTCAGGCATGTGACAAATACAATTCTATTTGGTTTTGACTTAACTGGCCTGGTTGATGGAATTGGCGATGCAGGAGGCGAGCCCTGTCCCAGTGGATGCCAGGAAGAAGGTGGCAGGGTCAAAGCGTACTGGAGCCATGGCAAAACCAGCTGCTGTTGTCCACAGTACTAACCCTGAAACAACAACATTAATATCATCCCAACACACAGGCAACATGCTTCATACTTCAATCCCCACCATAGTTTCCATATCAAATATAGGCCTACAGATGTGGGCAATTACTGGCAGAGCAGTATATGCGAACGCTACAAGCAAAGATTTTTATAACTAACCCAAGATAGACCACAGCGTGACGTTTCCAATGGGTGATTGCACTGCACAGAAAATATTATGGGCCTAATAATAGACAGAATTTAACGGTGAATTACCATTTATAGTGGCATGAACACAACCAGTCATTATGCTTTCATCTGATTGTCAAACAAATCACTGAAAAATGTATGTTGCCTGTGCATGACCATCCACTCCAAAATAATCCAAGCAGTGCAATGCATGTACACTCTGATGAATGGAAATAGACATCTGTTTACAAAACTCAAAAAGGTGTGCATTCAGTGATTGACATTGATTAGACCTTCATTAATTGATGCGTCTTGATGACAAATTGACCTTTTTTGTATCCTGAAAAGTCAAGACATGTAATAGGGCAGGAACTGTCCTGGGAAAAACATGATGGTCACCCTAACAGAGTCAACTTACTAGACTAGGCTACAATGTGTCTTACCATGAACATAAAATAGGCCTACTGGTAGTCAGTGATGTAGTGTTAAAAAATAATTGGTGGGTAAACTGATTGCCGGTCGCGGTGAAAAAAGTAACGCCATGAAGTCGGACTGGGCGATATGGACTAAAAGTAATATCTCTATTTTTTTCAGAGGTTTGGACGATTCACAATATATATATATATATATATATATATATATATATATATATATATATATATATATATAAAACTCAATTTCTTGTTTTTCTCTAAACAAATTGAAAAAGGCCAAGACGTAATTCTTAACTGAATTTTCATTATTAAAATAAAAAAATATACAAAGGCCTATTTGTGCAAAACAAATGAACACACACCCACATGTCTATTCTATTGTTTAGGAATGTTTGACCACTAGCTGTTTGAATATGTAATTTATATAATAATTTTGATTGAAAATGTATTAATTACGTTAATTTGTTGTTATAATTAAAACAGCCTGTGGTTATTTGTTATTGGATTGGATTGGCAGAATGACATTAGCCTACCAGCTCTGTCAGGAGGAATGGGCCAAAATTCACCCAACTTTATGTGGGAAGCTTGTGGAAGGCTACCCGAAACGTTTGACCCAAGTTAAACAAGTTAAAAGCAATGCTACCAAATACTAATTGAGTGTATGTAAACTTCTGACCCACTGGGAATGTTTTGAAAGAAATAAAAGCTGAAATAAATCATTCTCTCTACTATTATTCTGACAATTCATATGCTTAAAATAAAGTGGTGATCCTAACTGACCTAAGACAGGGAATTTTTAGTAGGATTAAATGTCAGGAATTGTGAAACACTGAGTTTAAATGTATTTGGCTAAGGTATATGTAAACTTCCGACTTCAACTGTAGCACAGACAATTGGGTCAGCATGATGAACATGTCCAAGTTTCACATCATCTAGTTCGCAACATTTGCACAAACCTCAAACGTCGCAGGTTCAATTAATATACCTGTCATGGGGGACTTGCTACACAGTATAAAATTGTCTATTCTATGTTTTTTTGGCTGGCCCACTGAGCCCATTTATACCAGACATTTTTTCTTACTTTTCAAAATTTTGGGTCATTGTTTGATTCTGGGATAGTTTCTTCATTGTAGCTACCCCAATTGGTAACAGATGTCCAGATGTTCTGCATCAACCCAGTTTCTTGTGGTTTTGACATTGTCTTAGTTGGTGTACTAGTGCTAGTGGGAGGTGATTTTTTAATTTATTCTAGGTTTGCTGCTGTTGCTGTCAAGGCCATTCTAAAGTTCTTCATCTGTCCTGGTTTCCAATGTCTGTTAGGAAGACCATGTGATGGTAGAGAAGTCAATGGTATGGAAGTCTCCTTCCCATTCTCCTGTCGTTGTTTCTCTGTCCCCTTGGACAGTGCCTCCATCAGGGGTATGTGCCAGAGTAGGTATGTCATCAGGAGCAATGTACATGTCACTCCTCCCCAACCCTGAACTCTCTGGATATTCAGGAGAGAGTGTTTGTTGGCTATTGGGAGTTGCACCTTGGTCCTCTTCTCCTTGTGTTTCCTCCAGGCTCCTGTCTGGTATATCAATGTCCTCTGCTTCCTCATGGCTCAATGGTCGCTCGCCGATTCCTTCCGGAACTCTAGTACAGTGGTTTAGATGGTACCACGTAGAGCTTCCTTTCACCTGGACGGCTGTTGGTGTCGCTAGGACCACTTCGTAGGGACCCTCTCGCCTTGGCTCGTTCCACTTCCTCTGGAACACTCGGATGTAGACCTGGTCCGCTGGGATCACCGGACGGGGAAACTCTCGTCTTGGTTCAGGTTTTCGCCCTCTTTCCGTGAGGTTTTCAAACTCAGAGAGTTATGGCCTCTGTTTTATGATTACATCATACACAATCTTATTTCCATCTCTCATCAGACAACAAAATGACATTCCAGTTGACTTCTTCACTTCAGCTGAGCTGCTTTTAGTTTCTCCACTTTCTCCTTCTGGTTCCTAAGAGAGTGATAGCATAAGAATTGCAAAGCGATGAGAAACACATAACACAACAGTATTAACAATGTGATAAGCTATGCATAGTTATATATGCATGAAAACCTAAGTCTGAGACCATGACAATTGCCACTCTCTTTTCACCTGACTCAGCTTCAGGATACCTTTCTGCTGGATTCCACAAAAATCAAAGCCCTAAAAAGCCTCCTAATGCTTTCGCCCAGTCTTCCCCTTTCCGGCCCCAGGTTCTGAGAGGTGTTCCCAAGCCATGCCATTTTCACTTTATTCCCCATCTCCTCTATTGCCACCTGATAGGCAAGTGCGTATCCCTAATCAATGCTAAATCCTCTTGAGATAACTCAGCACTGTATATGCTTTTCACATCGATGCCTTCAAAATGTTGTTTAGAGTACTATTACCCCAACATCTATCCTCTTCATATGATGCATTAACCAATTAAACAGCTAACCCAACCCAACTAGTAGCTCCCAGACGCAACCCATCTGCATGTCTACAGTGGAATCTAGTCTCTCTCTCTCTCTCTCTTTGGCTCTGCTTCCTCTGTCATGGTGTCTTCAAGCTCACCCATTATGCAGCTGGACTTCACTTTACTATGCACCCACCGAGGAGAGACATGACGATCTTTACCGCTGCAGGAGCTGTAAGGAGTACTGTGTGTGGACCAGACCAACGCTGTCCCAACACCCCCTCCTGGTGTATCTGGATGTACACTCAATCTCCAGAATTCAGCCCGTGCCCTTGGTTATCTCTGCTTTCACCTGAGGATATACACACTGCAACACATGGGTCATTTCCTGACAACATCCTCTTATGGCAAGATCACTAACTTGTGATGTGAATAACTGCCCCCCTGTACTCCCATTAGTCTTCCAGTTACCAGTTATCAGTTAGCAAGCCATGTGGCTACAGATGGGCTGTGTACAGGTGCAATGATCGGTAAGCTGCTCTGACAGCTGATGCTTAAAGTTAGTGAGGGAGATATAGACTCCAGCTTCAGTGATTTTTGCAGACCCCACATCATGGAGAGTAGGAGGTGGAGGAGGAGAGGAGACCCCACAACATGGAGAGTAGGAGGTGGAGGAGGAAAGGAGACCCCATATCATGGAGAGTAGGAGGTGGAGGAGTAGAGGAGACCCCACATCATGGAGAGTAGGAGGTGGAGGAGTAGAGGAGACCCCACATCATGGAGAGTAGGAGGTGGAGGAGTAGAGGAGACCCCACATCATGGAGAGTAGGAGGTGGAGGAGGAGAGGAGACCCCACATCATGGAGAGCAGCGAGAGAGGAGACCCCACATCACGGCGAGGAGTAGGAGGAAGTGGGGATGTTTGGGTTTCTGACCTCTATCCAGCTTCTGTCTTTGCTCCATCGAGCGTCTCATGCAATTATTGAAATCTTCGTTAGACACTTGGAGACATTTCTCTTTAACTGTTGAGGACAGTTCAGAAGAAAACAGCTGAAGAAAGAAAGGGTTGCTTGAAGGTGTCTCTTTATCATGTACTGCTTTATAAATTGTTCCTGCTCCAAATAAGTTTGAAGACTGACATTAGAACCACATGTTTCACAAAGGGAAGATATTATATACCTTAGTAAATGAGAATGAAATCTCCACACAGTACCTCAAATCTAAACCATGCTATCCAGGTCAACAACACTGACCACAGTACAGTCGTGGAAAATGCTTTGAGAATGACACAAATATTAATTGCCACAAAGTCTGCTGCTTCAGTGTCTTTAGATACTTTTGTCAGATGTTACTATGGAATACTGAAGTATAATTACAAGCATTTCATACGTGTCAAAGGCTTTTATTGACAATTACATGAAGTTGATGCAAAGAGTCAATTTTTGCAGTGTTGACCCTTCTTTTTCAAGACCTCTGCAATCCACACTGGAATGCTGTCTATTAACTTCTGGACCAGATCCTGACTGATGGCAGCCCATTCTTGCATAATCAATGCTTGGAGTTTGTCAGAATTTGTGGGTTTTTGTTTGTCCACCCGCCTCTTGAGGATTGACCACAAGTTCTCAATGGGATTAAGGTCTGGGGAGTTTCCTGGCCATGGACCCAAAATATTAATGTTTTGTGTCCATGGTATGGAAGTCTTCTTCCCATTCTCCTGTTTGAATGGTGTCTGTGAGTATAACAGAACTCATATGGCAGGCCAAAACCTGAGAAGATTCCATACAGGAAGTGCCCTGTCTGACAATTTATTGTACTTCTTTAGCCTCTGTCGTGTCTTTGGGTTACCATTAAATGGAAGATATGTTTATTAATTAGCTCCCTGTAATTATTATCACGCGATTAAACTGATTAATCGTTTAATTGTAATTAACTAGGAGATCGGGGCACCAAGGAGAATATTCAGATTACAAAGCTATAATTTTCCTAATATAACTTTCCTGTACTATAATATTATATTATATTATAGTATAGGCCGATTATCTTCTAGTTTAATTGGTGTATTTTACCTCTAGTCCAGTCTCATTCCAAACGTCGTAAATTGTTGTATCTGCACGAACCCAGTCTTTACTAAAATCATCCATACATCAATTGTCTTAAAATCATTTATTTACTACACTAAGTAATTAACAGAAAAACATACAAACAGTAATTATTGTCACAAAGGATTGGTATAGGAATGTGCCCTTGTGGGCTAAACAGGCAGGTCGGCCTGTTGAACAATGGATCATAAAAGGTCAGCTGTGGCAGTTACACAGAGTTCATTAATATTAACAATTGACAATTGAAGGCTCACTCATTCGGGAACAATTGCAATCAATATATATTTACGCTCAGGTGTCGTCGTGATCCTTGTTCGAGAGTTCTGTTCTGTTGGGGAGTTTTGTCCGCGTTCTCTCTCTCTCTCTCTCGGTTAGAATGGGTCTTTCAGAGCGACATTCATTAATGTCGTCATCGAATGGTTGTTTCGTTGGTCTTCGCGTTCAATGATATAATTTACTTAGCTGCAGACTAATAATTAATATCAAAGACTTGTTCTTATTCTGTCAGTATCAATAGTCTAAAAGTTAACCACGTGGTATGGTTCACTTTCAGTAGAGGAATTGGAAGGTAAAACCTATTAGCCAACGGAGTGTAGGCCTGGTCTAAAGAAATGTAAATCAGGGGGTGTTTTATAGTGCCCATAGAACAGCTTGTCAAATGACGCCTGGTCCTGTATGGGTCCCTGGGGGCGTGCCTATGACTGAGTTAGATTTAGTTACAGAAATACAATTCTAGCACATTACATCAGTACAATAGCATCTCAATGTCTTACAAAAGCTTTATCCTTATTAATACATTCCATACACCCATATGATGCAAGTCTTAAGCTGAGTCTATTATATAAACAGTTTTATGGTAATATGGCTATATTGTCTCTTCTGAGTATCACAAAATTGTACCAAGTGGATCAGTTCGTAGCTGGATTCTTCACCAATCTTCCATACCTGCTCCAGAACACAAAATGTGGCTTGGCTCTCCAATTCTATGAGTTGGAAGAATTTCCTGTGTCTCTCTATGGGCCATGTGGCCAGAGACTCTCCTGGAATTTTAGAGTTTTTACGACCTTTACACACAGGGTGGATTGGGTGCAAAAGGGAGGGGTCAACTGTCCTCCCTGTACCAAAAGAGGCCAACGTCATGACACCTCTCTATCGAAAATACAGCATCTGTGCTGTAACGTGACATTTTCTAAGGCTTCCATTGGCTCTCAGAAGGCGCCAGAAAGTGGAATGAGAGGTCTGCAGTCTCTGGGCAAAGTACAGCAGCTCTGTTTGTTACTGGCCTGCCTGGGGACAGTGACACTGGAGATGCACGGTCACGAGAAGTCGCCATGTTTTTCTTTCAGCCTTTGAATGAATACAATGTCGCCCCGGTTGGAATATTATTGCTATTTTACGAGAAAAATAGCATAAAAATTGATTTTAAACAGCGTTTGACATACTTCGAAGTACGGTAATGGAATATTTTGACATTTATTGTCACTAAATGCGCTCGACCGTCACCCTTCTGATTGTGACCTGAACACACGAATAAAACGGAGCTATTTTAGTATAACTATGGATTATTTGGAACCAAAACAACATTTGTTGGTGAAGTAGAAATCCTGGGAGTGCATTCTGACGAAGAACAGCAAAGGTAATCCAATTTTTCTAATAGTAAATCTGAGTTTGGTGAGGGCCAAACTTGGTGGGTGTCAAATTAGCTAGCCGTAATGGCCGGGCTATGTACTCAGAATATTGCAAAATGTGCTTTCGCCGAAAAGCTATTTTAAAATCTGACACCGCGATTGCATAAAGGAGTTCTGTATCTATAATTCTTAAATTAATTGTTATGTATTTTGTGAACGTTTATCATGAGTAATTTAGTAAATTCACCGGAAGTTTTCGGTGCGTATGCTAGTTCTGAACATCACATGCTAATGTAAAAAGCTGGTTTTTGATATAAATATGAACTTGATTGAACAAAACATGCATGTATTGTATAACATAATGTCCTAGGAGTGTCATCTGATGAAGATCATCAAAGGTTAGTGCTGCATTTAGCTGTGGTTTTGGTTTTTGTGACATATATATGCTTGCTTTGAAAATGGCTGTGTGATTATTTTTGGCAGGGTACTCTCCTGACATAATCTAATGTTTTGCTTTAGCTGTAAAGCCTTTTTGAAATCGGACAATGTGGTTAGATTAACGAGAGTCTTGTCTTTAAAATGGTATAAAATAGTCATATGTTTGAGAAATTGAAGTTATAGCATTTTTGAGGTATTTGTATTTTGCGCCACGCGATTCCACTGGCTGATTGACTAGGAATCGCGCAAGCGTCCCACCTTGCCCAGGGAGGTTAACGACAGAATCACTGACATGATTTCAGCTGGTCCTTTTGTGGCAGGGCTGAAATGCAGTGGCAATGTTTTTTGGGGATTCAGTTCATTTGCATGGCAAAGAGGGACTTTGCAATTCATTGCAATTCATCTGATCACGCTTCATAACATTCTGGAATATATGCAAATTGCCATCATACAAACTGAGGCAGCAGACTTTGTGAAAATTAATATTTGTGTCACTCTCAAAACTTTTGGCCACGACTGTATTACCTTTCCTTTTGCCCTCACAGCCAGCCGGGGAAATGGGGAGATCTGAATGCTGGAAATAAATTACCTATGATACTCTCCTCTATCCAAGCCTTTGTATTGCATTGGACCAGGATGAATTATCCCTAAATGATATTGTCACATCCTGGCCAGTATAAGGGTTAATTGTTATTGTAGTTTGGTCAGGACGTGGCAGAGGGTATTTGGTTTATGTGGTTCGGGGTGGTGTTTTTTCTAAAAGGGCATTTGATTTATGTATTCCGGGGTTTTTGGGCACTGTTCCTTGTTTATGTAATTCTATGTTTAGTCTAGGTAATCTGTTTCTATGTTGAGTTAATTGGGGTGGACTTCCAATTGAAGGCAGCTGTTTGGTGTTGCCTTTGATTGGAAGTCCTATATTAGTTGGGTGTGTTTGTGTGTGTATTTGTGGGAGATTGTTTCTTGTTTAGCGTGAGTGAGCCTAACAGGACTGTCCACTATATCGTGAGTGCGTTTTGTTATTTTGTATATTCATTTTGAGTTTATTAAATGTTCAAAATGAACTATCACAACTCTGCTGCATATTGGTCCTCATTTTCCGACGATGATTTCACCATATCGTCTGACGACGAAGAAATCCCTGACAGAATCTCCCACCAAACCAGGACCAAGCAGCAGAAGAAGGAGCAGAGGGAATTTGAGTTGCGCAAAAGGGAGAAATGGACATGGGAGCAAGTTATGGCCGGAGAGGGCCCATGGAGAAAGGCGGGTATGGACGGGGAACGTTACCGAGGAACGCGACTGGCGTTGAAGCACGAGAGGCACCCCCAAGATTTTTTTTGGGGGGGGCACACGAGTAGTTTGGCTAAGCCAAGGAAGAGCCAGAAGCCAGCTACCCGTGGTTATATGGAGGAGCGTATGAGGTGGAGAGCGCCATGTTTCGCTGAGGAGCGCACTCTCATCCATACGCACGCACAGTCCGGTGCGCGTTATTCCAGCCCCTCGCAGGTGCCGTGCTAGAGCGGGCATCCAGCCTGGTAGGAGGATGCCTGCGCAGCGCATTTGGTCGCCGGTACGCCTCCGAGGCCCACGCTTCCCAACTCCCGCTCTACGCATGGCTACCATCAGGCCCCTGCACAGCCCAGTCTGCCCTGTACAAGCACCCCGCTCGTACAGGGCTACTAGTTCCATCCAGCCAGGACGGGTTGTGCAGGAGGTAAGATCAAGACCGCCTGTGCGCCTCCGTAGCCCTGGGTTTCCAGCTCCTGTCTCTCGTGCGGACCCGGAAGTGCGTCAGCCCAGTCCGACTCGTCCTGTTCCCGCTCCCCGCACTAGCCTGGAGGTGCGTGTTCCCAGTCTGGTACGTCCAGTACCAGCACCACGCACCAGGCTTCAAGTGCGTCATCCCAGTCCAACGTCGCTAGAGCTGCCCGTCAGTCAAGAGTGGCCAGACTGCCCGGCGATGCCAGAGTGGCCAGACTGCCCGGCGATGCCAGAGTGGCCAGACTGCCCGGCGATGCCAGACTGCCTGGCGATGCCAGACTGCCCGGCGATGCCAGAGTGGCCAGACTGCCTTCCGGGTCTGCCAGAGTGGTCCGACTGCCTTCCGGGTTTGCCAGAGTGGCCTGACTGTCTTCCGGGCCAGCCAGAGTGGCCCGACTGTCTTCCGGGCCAGCCCGAGTGGCCCGTCTACCCGGAACTGCCTGAACCAGAGCCACCTCCAGATATAGGTGGGTTGGGGAGGGGGGGTGTAGCACAGTGCCGTCGTTGACGGCAGCCACCCTCCCTTCCCTCCCTTTAGTTAGGGGGATTTGTTTTTTGTTTGGGGTTTTTGTTATTTTTGAGGTGCTTCCGGGGTTAGCACCTTTAGGGGGGGTACTGTCACGTCCTGGCCAGTATAAGGGTTAATTGTTATTGTAGTTTGGTCCGGACGTGGCAGAGGGTATTTGGTTTATGTGGTTCGGGGTGGTGTTTTTTCTAAAAGGGCATTTGATTTATGTATTCCGGGGTTTTTGGGCACTGTTCCTTGTTTATGTAATTCTATGTTTAGTCTAGGTAATCTGTTTCTATGTTGAGTTAATTGGGGTGGACTTCCAATTGAAGGCAGCTGTTTGGTGTTGCCTTTGATTGGAAGTCCTATATTAGTTGGGTGTGTTTGTCTGTGTATTTGTGGGAGATTGTTTCTTGTTTAGCGTGAGTGAGCCTAACAGGACTGTCCAGTATATCGTGAGTGCGTTTTGTTATTTTGTATATTCATTTTGAGTTTATTAAATGTTCAAAATGAACTATCACAACTCTGCTGCATATTGGTCCTCATTTTCCGACGATGATTTCGCCATATCGTCTGACGACGAAGAAATCCATGACAGATATAAACAAATATCATTCCCATAATTAACCCTGAGAGGCAGGGCAGCAAGCTCTGCTCCTCATGGTTATTAATAAGTCTGATTGTTAATGTGAGAGGCCCTATAATGTTATACTGGGGCTGTATGTCACTCATCTCAACTGTACTGGAAATAGGGGCGGGGACTGCTCTACTGAAACTCCAGGGTCTGAGGTAAGGTTCCAGCTCAACACACGCACATGCACGCAGGCACTCACACACACAAACACACACACACATAGCATCAAGATAAGGTTAAAACTTTAGCAGAATAGATTTGACCCTCCACAACTTTATTACATCATTACAGAGGTAATATGAAACAAGGGAGTGGTTTATAACCTCTATGGGCTAGGTGGGACGCTTGCAGCCTGTGGCGCGATTTTCAAAACCTTAAAAATCCTATTACTTCAATTTCTCAAACATATGACTATTTTACAGCTATTTAAAGACAAGACTCTCGTTAATCTAACCACACTGTCCGATTTCAAAAAGGCTTTACAACGAAAGCAAAACATTAGATTATGTCAGCAGAGTACCAAGCCAGAAATAATCAGACACCCATTTTTCAAGCCAGCATATAATGTCACCAAAACCCAGAAGACAGTTAAATGCAGCACTCACCTTTGATGATCTTCATCAGATGACAACCCTAGGACATTATGTTATACAATACATGCATGTTTTGTTCAATAAAGTTCATATTTATATCAAAAACCAGCTTTTTACATTAGCATGTGACGTTCAGAACTAGCATATCCCCCGCAAACTTCCGGGGAATTCGCTAACATTTTACTAAATTACTCACGATAAACGTTCACAAAAAGCATAACAATTATTTTAAGAATTATAGATACAGACCTCCTCTATGCACTCGATATGTCCGATTTAAAAATAGCTTTTTGGTGAAAGCACATTTTGCAATATTCTAAGTACATAGCCCAGGCATCACGGGCTCGCTATTTAGACACCTGGCAAGTTTAGCACTCACCATAATCATATTTACTATTATAAAAGTTTGATTACCTTTTGTTGTCTTCGTCAGAATGCACACCCAGGACTGCTACTTCAATAACAAATGTTGGTTTGGTCCAAAATAATCCATCGTTATATCCGAATAGCGGCGTTTTGTTCGTGCGTTCCAGACACTATCCGAAATGGTAAAGAAGTGTCGCGCGCATGGCGCAATTCGTGACAATAAAATTCTGAATATTCCATTACCGTACTTCGAAGCATGTCAACCGCTGTTTAAAATCAATTTTTACGCCATTTTTCTCGTAGAAAAGCGATAATATTCCGACAGGGAATCTCCTTTTCGGCAAACAGAGGAAAAAATCACAAAGGCGGGGGCGGTCGGGTCACGCGCATAAGCTCAGAGTCCCTTGATCGGCCACTTGAGAAAGGCGATAATGTGTTTCAGCCTGGGGCTGGAATGACGACATTCTGTTTTTTCCCGGGCTCTGAGCGCCTATGGAAGACGTGGGAAGTGTCACGTTAGAGCAGAGATCCTTAGTAAAAGCTAGAGATGGAAAAGAAGTTCAAGAAATGGTCAGACAGGCCACTTCCTGTAAAGGAATCTCTCAGGTTTTGACCTGCCATTTGAGTTCTGTTATACTCACAGACACCATTCAAACAGTTTTAGAAACTTTAGGGTGTTTTCTATCCATATGTAATAAGTATATGCATATTCTAGTTACTGGGTAGGAGTGGTAACCAGATTAAATCGGGTATGTTTTTTATCCAGCCTTGTCAATACTGCCCCCTAGCCCTAACAGGATAACAAGGTGATAAAACATTTTATCACACATATCCCCACTCACACAGAAGAGTTTGAACGGGTCAGAGGGCAGCACATAATCGTTGTCCTGTAATAAAGGTTCTGTTGAGCTGGCTCTGGGATGGTTTGGGCTGTGGCCCAAATGGCACACTATTCTCAATATAGTGCACTACTTTTGACCAGGACCCGTAGATGGCCCAGGGAATATGGTGCCATTTGGAATTCAACCCTTCTGTGTATTATTGCCATCAGTCCCCTGCAGGAAGCTGTAATGAATGAGATGGATCAGGGAAATGGGATGGCTGAATGGGATGGGATACCCAGATCTGATTGGATCACAGCACAGTGCCTTTTGTGCTCAATGAAACCTGTGGAGACTGCTGAGGGGAGGACAGCTCATAATAATGTATGGAACGGAGTAAATAGAATGGCATCAAATACATGGAAACCATATGTTTGATAACATTCCACTGATTCCGCTCCAGCCATCACCATGAGCCCGTCCTCCCCAATTAAGGTGCTACCAATCTCCTGTGAATGAAATTCATAAAAGAGATCCACTGCTTGATGGTTATATTTGTAAGATACAAAATGGTTGATACTGGCCATTTCAGCAACAACAACAATAAAGAATGAAATAAACAAATAGGAACATACCTAGGTACATGTATGTGAAAGTACCTAGCTATACACTGACTGAAATACATATAAATCATTTTGTCTAGATTCCAATGGTAACAACTCTGTAGGTATGCTCAGTCGGAACGTATTGATTATCACAACACTTTCTCATAACATTTCAGCGTCAGCAAAGACTAGCCTGCACTTTATATATAGGACAGAGAACTCACTGTATTTCATTGCACTGTATCCTGTGAATATGGCGAATAAACTTTGATTCGACTTTCATCTACAATGTATATTAGGCTTTATTGTTGTGTTTTCTGCCTGACCCCCTGTGTTACAGTAGTCAACTGAGGCTGCAAAGTCAAGGCAGGAAAGGGTAGAGCTGAGGATATTAATCAGGCAGCCACCATTGGCAGTCCAGGCCACCAGGATGATTACACTTACATTTATATTTACATTTAAGTCATTTAGCAGACGCTCTTATCCAGAGCGACTTAGAAATTGGTGCATTCACCTTATGATATCCAGTGGAACAACCACTTTACAATAGTGCATCTAAATCTTTTAAGGGGGGGGGGGGTTAGAAGGATTACTTTATCCTATCCTAGGTATTCCTTAAAGAGGTGGGGTTTCAGGTGTCTCCGGAAGGTGGTGATTGACTCCGCTGTCCTGGCGTCGTGAGGGAGCTTGTTCCACCATTGGGGTGTCAGAGCAGCGAACAGTTTTGACTGGGCTGAGCGGGAACTGTGCTTCCTCAGAGGTAGGGGGGCCAGCAGGCCAGAGGTGGATGAACGCAGTGCCCTTGTTTGGGTGTAGGGCCTGATCAGAGCCTGAAGGTATGGAGGTGCCGTTCCCTTCACAGCTCCGTAGGCAATCACCATGGTCTTGTAGCGGATGCGAGCTTCAACTGTAAGCCATTTGAGAGAGCGGAGGAGCGGGGTGACGTGAGAGAACTTGGGAAGGTTGAACACCAGACGGGCTGCGGCATTCTGGATGAGTTGTAGGGGTTTAATGGCACAGGCAGGGAGCCCAGCCAACAGCGAGTTGCAGTAATCCAGACGGGAGATGACAAGTGCCTGGATTAGGACCTGCGCCGCTTCCTGTGTGAGGCAGGGTCGTACTCTGCGAATGTTGTAGAGCATGAACCTACAGGATCGGGTCACCGCCTTGATGTTAGTGGAGAACGACAGGGTGTTGTCCAGGATCACGCCAAGGTTCTTAGCACTCTGGGAGGAGGACACAAGGGAGTTGTCAACCGTGATGGCGAGATCATGGAACGGGCAGTCCTTCCCCGGGAGGAAGAGCAGCTCCGTCTTGCCGAGGTTAACAAGTTAACACTTAACAGGCAAAGCAGTCGTGCTATACGGAGGACACAGAAAGGCAGGGAGGCAAAAGGCCAGGTATTGAATTAGAAGGAAATTTAGAGTAAAAAAAATATCCCATCTGCAATTCAGATTTATTGGACAGCGACAGGGGTAATCTGATTGGTAACCCCACAGTTCAGTTACAACTAAATGAAAAACCAACTGATATAGTATATCTAAATAAACAGGTAATCTTGCTGCAACGAATATGTTGTTTGATCTGCTATAGGAACAAACAGTGGATGTGTTGCCCTTGAAGGGTTAAGAAATATCTACAGTATAATGGATGCGATAAGACTTGGAGTTATCGTGACTATAGGAATTTAGATGATTGGCTTGATGGCTAAATAAGGGATTCAAATGATCATGTTCAATAATATCTGGAAGATTTCTAAAATTAATAAACTGAATTAAAAACGACTGGTTCTGACTTTTGAGGGTATATGTCACGGATTCCCCCGGTTCTGCTGCTCTTTCCGTGCACCAGTTCCGGAGGTCTACGTCACCGGCCTCTAGGCGTCACAGAACTGTCACATTATGCACACCTGATTCCAATTCCCCTGATTAGTAATTGTATATATGTGCCCTCTGTTCACCGACGTCTTGTCGGTTATTGTTCCCATGTCTGTTGGTCTGTGAGTACCTGTTCTTTGTGGTTTCGGCTTTCGTGCTGTGTGTATTGTGTACTCGTTACTACGGGTCTCATCCCGTGTATTGTTGTGCACTTGTTATTACGGGTCTCGTCCCATGTATTGTTATTACGGGTCTCATCCCGTGTCTTTTTTAGAGGTTTTACCTCGCTCTTTTGTTTGGGTTACATCCCTGTGTTTTTGTATACGTGTTTGTTTTGGGCTTCGTCCCCATGCCTTTCATGGCATGTTGTATTTTTGGGAGAGTATTAAAACCACCTATTACATATTCCTGCGCCTGTCTCCAATAATTTATACAATGTGATAGTATATATAAAAAAGCTGAATTTAAAGGGATACTACGAGATTCTGACAATTAAGCCATTATTCTACTTTCCATTTTTATTTAACCTTTTATTTAACTAGGCAAGTCAGAACAAATTCTTATTTACAATGACAGCCTACCCCAGCCAAACCCTAACCCAGATGATGCTGGGCCAATTGTGCGCCCAATCACGGCCGGTTGTGATACAGCCTGGAATATAATGAGGGTCTGTATACCTCTAGGATTTAGATGCAGTGCCTTAGACCATTGCGCCACTCAGGAGCCCAAAAGTCAGATACTTACCCAGAGTCAGATTAACTTGTGGATACCATTTTTATTTCTCTGCATGCGCGCAATATGAAGGAAGTTTGGAGAGCAAATGCTAACTAGCATTAGTGCAATGACTGGAAATCTACAGGTACGCTAGCTACTGTACCTGTAGACTTCCAGTCATTGTGATAATGCTAGCTAGCATTGGCTCATGAAAGTACCCTCATGATCAAATACTACTGAATTACTACTCAAAACCTATTCATGAACTATTGACTATGTTGAGACTTGTAGTGAATGTGTAGTCTATGCACTACTCAAGTAGAGTTTTGTAGTGTTCAGTAGGAAAGCAGTAGTCTTTCCAGTTGCAATCAGGTAGCGATTTGTACTACTTGATGTAGGTAGTAAATAAGTACTCCTGACACGGGTGTCGTAGGGATTGGTCCAAAACGCAGCGGGAACGTGTAAACTCATCTTCTTTAATGAAAGAAAACGTAAACACTTAACAAAACAACAAACATCGACGAGAAACAGTCCTGTCAGGTGCAACAAACACTAAACAACTACACACAAATCCCATAGAAAAAACACCCCTCTTAAATAGGACCTTCAATTAGAAGCAACGAGGAGCAGCTGCTTCCAATTGAAAGTCAACCCAATGAACACCACATAGAAATAGACATACTAGAACTAACATAGAAATAGACTAACAAATAACATAGCCCAACAAACCCCGAAACACTCTAAACAAACACCACCTGCCACGCCCTGACCAAACTACAATAACAAACAACCTCTTTTACTGGTCAGGACGTGACAGTACCCCCCCCCCCCCCAAAGGTGCAGACCCCGGAAGCACCTCACACAAAAATAAACACAAAAAAATAAACCCCAAAACAAAAAATAATCCTAACTAAAGGGAGTGAAGGGAGGGTGGCCACCGTCACTGACGGTTCTTGTACTACACCCCCCCTCCCCAACCACCTACTACGGAGGTGGCTCAGGCTCTGGCCTTACTCCCCAACCTAACCTGTCCACCCCCGCTAAATGCTTATTATATTTTACCCATCCCGAAGTCTCTGGGCTATGGCGCATCGCTGAAGACCTCGGGCTGATGTGCGTCGCTGGAGACCTCGGGCTGATGCGCGTCGCTGGAGACCTCGGACTGGAGGGCGACTCTGGGAGCTCCGGACTGGAGGGCGACTCTGGGAGCTCCGGACAGGAGGGCGACTCTGGGAGCTCTGGACTGGAGGGCGACTCTGGCTGCGCCGGTTCCGGACTGTAGGCCGACTCTGGCTGCACCGGTTCCGGACTGTAGGCCGTCTCTGTCGGTTCCGGACTGTAGGCCGTCTCTGTCGGTTCCGGACTGTAGGCCGTCTCTGTCGGTTCCGGACTGTAGGCCGTCTCTGTCGGTTCCGGACTGTAGGCCGTCTCTGCCGGTTCCGGACTGTAGGCCATCTCTGCTGGCTCCGGACTGTGGGCCGTCTCTGCTGGCTCCGGACTGTGGGCCGTCTCTGCTGGCTCCGGACTGTGGGCCGTCTCTGCTGGCTCCGAACTGTGGGCCATCTCTAGACGGGGTCCTATCGCCGGAAGCTCTGGATGGGGCACTGTTGCCGGACACTCTGGACGGGGCACTGTTGCCGGACACTCTGGATGGGGCACTGTTGCCGGACACTGGACGGGGCACTGTTGCCGGACACTCTGGACGGGGCCCTGTTGCCGGACACTCTGGACGGGGCACTGTTGCCGGACACTCTGGACGGGGCACTGTTGCCGGAAGCTCTGGACGGGGACTGCGCTTTGAAGGCCTGATGCGTGGGGCTGGCTTAGGAGGCGCCAGACTAGGGACATGCACCACAGGGCTAGTGCGAGGAGCAGGAGCAGGACGAGCTGGACTGGGCTGACGCACTGGAGGCCTGGTGCGTGGGGCTGGTACTGGAGGTACCAGACTGAAGACACGCACCCCAAGGCTAGTTCAAGGAGTGGGAACAGGACGTACTAGGCTGGGCTGACGCACTGGAGGCCTGGTGCGTGGTGCTGGCTTTGGAGGCGCCACACTAGAGACACGCACCTCAGGGCTAGTGCGAGGAGCAGGACCTGGATACACCGGGCGATGAGTAGGCACTGGAGGTCTGGAGCGCACCTCCTACACAACCCGTCCTGGCTGGATGGTAATATAAGCCCTGCACGAGCGGAGTGCTGGCACAGGGCGAACTGGGCTGTGCAGAGGCCTGATGGCTGCTGTGCGTAGAGCAGGCGTAGGGTAGCCTGGGCCTAGGAGGCGTACTGGTGGCCAGATGTGCTGCGCAGGCATCCTCCTTCCAGGCTGGATGCCCACTCTGGCACGGCACTTGCGAGGGGCTGGGATCGCTCGCACCGGACTGTGCGTGCGCATGGGCGAGATCGTGCGCACTTCAGCATACACCGGCGCTCTCCACTCCACACGCTCCCCATAATAAGCACGGGGAGTTGGCTTAGGGCTCACCCTTGGCCAGCCAAACTACCCGTGTGCCCCCCCCCCCCCCCCCCCCAAAAAAAAAAAAATTATTGGGTGTGCCTCTCAGGCTTCCTTGCTAGCCGTGTCCCAACATAGCGTTCTCTGTCCTCTCCAGCCTTCCTCCATGGTCCTTCTCCTGCTAGTATCTGCTCCGAAGTCCAAAACTCCTTATAGCTCTGCTGCTGCTCCTTCCTCCGCTGCTGCTTGGTCCGTTGGTGGTGGGTAGTTCTGTCAGGCACACAGCTAAACAAGGAACAACTACCCACAAATCCCATAGAAAAAACACCCCTCTTAAATTGGACCTTCAATTAGAAGCAACGAGGAGCAGCTGCTTCCAACTGAAGGTCAACCCAATAAACACCACATAGAAATAGACATACTAGAACTAACATAGAAATAGACTAACAAATAACATAGCCCAACAAACCCCGAAACACTCTAAACAAACACCCCCTGCCACGCCCTGACCAAACTACAATAACAAACAACCTCTTTAACTGGTCAGGACGTTCCTCTCAATGATGTTGGATTTCCTCTCCTCCTTCTCCTCTCAATGATGTAGGGTCTCGTCTCCTCTTCCTCTCCATGATGTGGGGTCTCCTCCTCCTCCTCTGCTCCATGATGTGGGGTCTCCTCCTCCTCCTCTTTTCCACTCCATGATGTGCGGTCTCCTCTCCTCCTCCTCTCCATGATGTTGGGTCTCCCCTCCACCTCTCCATGATGTGCGGTCTCCTCTCCTCCTCCTCTCCATGATGTGGGGTCTCCTCTCCTCCCTCTCCTCTCTATGATGTGGGGTCTCCTCTCCTCCTCCACCTCTCCATGATGTGGGGTCTCCTCTCCTCCCTCTCCTTTCTATGATGTGGGGTCTCCTCTCCTCCTCCACCTCTCCATGATGTGGGGTCTCCTCTCCTCCTCCTCCTCCTCTCCATGATGTGGGGTCTCCCCTCCCCTCTCCATGATGTGCGGTCTCCTCTCCTCCTTCTCTCTATGATGTGGGGTCTCCTCTCCTCCTCCTCCTCTCCATAACGTGGGGTCCCCTCTCCCCCTCTCCATTATGTGGGGTCTCCTCTCCTCCCTCTCCTCTCTATGATGTGGGGTCTCCTCTCCTCCTCCACCTCTCCATGATGTGGGGTCTCCCCTCCACCTCTCCATGATGTGCGGTCTCCTTTCCTCCTCCTCTCTATGATGTGGGGTCTCCTCTCCTCCTCCTCCTCTCCATAACGTGGGGTCCCCTCTCCCCCTCTCCATGATGTGGGGTCTCCTCTCCTCCCTCTCCTCTCTATGATGTGGGGTCTCCTCTCCTCCTCCCCCTCTCCATGATGTGGGGTCCCCTCTCCCCCTCTCCATGATGTGCGGTCTCCTCTCCTCCTCCTCTCTATGATGTGGGGTCCCCTCTCCTCCTCCACCTCTCCATGATGTGGGGTATCCTCTCCTCCTCCACCTCTCCATGATGTGGGGTCTCCTCTCCTCCTCCACCTCTCCATGATGTGGGGTCTCCTCTCCTCCTCCACCTCTCCATGATGTGGGGTCTCCTCTCCTCCTCCACCTCTCCATGATGTGGGGTCTCCTCTCCTCCTCCACCTCTCCATGATGTGGGATCTCCTCTCCTCCTTCTCCTCTCAATGATGTGGGATCTCCTCTCCTCCTTCTCCTCTCCTTGATGTGGGGTCTCCTCTCCTCCTCCACCTCTCCATGATGTGGGATCTCCTCTCCTCCTTCTCCTCTCAATGATGTGGGATCTCCTCTCCTCCTTCTCCTCTCCATGATGTGGGATCTCCTCCTTCTCCTCTTCATGATGTGGGATCTCCTCTCCTCCTCCTCTTCTCCATGATGTGGTGTCTCCTCTCCTCCTCTTCTCCATGATGTGGGGTCTCAACTCCTCTTCCTCTCCATGATGTGGGGTCTCCTCTCCTCCTCTTTTCCATGATGTGGGGTCTCAACTCCTCTTCCTCTCCATGATGTGGGGTCTCCTCTCCTCCTCCTCCTCTCCATGATGTGGAGTCTCCTCTCCTCCTCCTCCTCTCTATGATGTGGTGTCTCCTCCTCCTCCTCCTTTTCATGATGTGGGGTCTCCTCCCCCCCACTCCAAGATGTGGGGTCTCCTTTCCTCCTCCTCCTCTCAATGATGTGGTGTCTCCTCTCCTCCTCCTCTCCATGATGTGGGGTCTAAACTCCTCCTCCTCCTCCTCTTCATGATGTGGGGTCTCCTCTCCTCATCCTTCTCTCTATAATGTGGTGTCTCCTCTCCTCTCCTCCTCCTCTCCATGATGTGGGGTCTAAACTCCTCCTCCTCCTTCTCTCTATGATGTGGTTTCTCCTTTCCTCATCCTCCTCAACAACATCTGGGGTCTCCTCTCCTACTCTTCATGATGTGGGGTCTCCTCCTCTCCTCTTCGTGATGTGGGGTCTCTCTCCTTCTCTTCCTCCTCTTTATGATCTGGTGTCTCCTCTCTTCCTCTTCTCTATGATGTGTGGTCTCCTCCTCCTCCTCCTCCTCTCCATGATGTGGTCTCTCCTCCTCCTCCTCCTCTCCATGATGTGGAGTCTCCTTTCCTCATCCTCCTCTCCATGATGTGGAGTCTCCTTTCCTCATCCTCCTCTCTAGGATGAGAGGTCTCCACTCTTCCTCCTCCTCCTCCTACTCTTCATGATGTGAGGACTCTTCTCCTTCTTCTCCTCCTCTCATGATGTGAGGTCTCCTGTCCTACTTCTCCTGTCCATGATATGGGGTCTTCTCTCAATACTTCTCCTCTACATGATGTGGGGTCTCCTCTACTCCTCTTCTCTATGATGTGGGGTCTCCTCCACCTCCTCTCCTATCCATGATGTGGTGTCTCCTCTCAACAACCTCCTCTCAATGATGTGGGGTCTCCTCTTCCACTTCATGATATGGGGTCTCCTCTCCCCCACTCCATGATGTAGGGTCATCAGTCCTCCTCCTCCTCTTCATGATGTTTGGTCTCCTCTCCTCCTCTTTCTCTTCATTATGTTGGGTCTCCTCTCCTCCTCTTCCTCCTCTCTATGATGTTGAGCTCCTTTCCTCCTCTCCAAGATGTAGGGTCTCCTCTCCCCCTCTTCCTCCTCCTCCTCCTCCTCCTCTCTATGATGTGGGGTCTCCTTTCCTCCACCTCGTCTCCATGATGTGGGGTCTCTCTCTTTCTCCTCCTGCTCTCTATGATGTGGGGTCTCTTCCTCCTCCTCCTCCTCCTCTCCATGATGTGGGGTATCCTCTCCTCTTCCTCCTCCTCTTCATGATGTGAGGTCTCTCTCCTTCTCTTCCTATTCTCAATGATGTGTGGTCTCTTCCTCCTCCTCCTCCTCCTCTTCCTTTCCGTGATGTGGGGTCTCCTCTCCTCCTCCTCCTCTTTATGATGTGGGGTCTGTACTCCTCCTCCTCCTCTTTATGATGTGAGGTCTCCTCTCATCCTCCTCTCCATGATTTGAGGTCTCCTCTCCTCCTCCTCCTCCATCCTCCTCTTCCTCCTCCTCCTCCTCCTCCTCCTCCTCCTCCTCCTCTCCATGATGTGAGGACTCCTCTCTTCCCCTTCTCCATGATGTGGGGTCTCAACTCCTCTTCCTCTCCATGATGTGGGGTCTCCTCTCCTCCTCCTCCACTCCATGATGTGGGGTCTCCTCTCCTCCTCTTCCTCTCCATGATGTGGGGTCTCCTCTCCTCCTCCTCCTCTCCATGATGTGGGGTCTCCTCTCCTCCTCCTCCTCTCCATGATATGGGGTCTCCTCTCCTCCTCTTCTCCATGATGTGGGGTCTCAACTCCTCTTCCTCTCCATGATGTGGGGTCTCCTCTCCTCCTCTTCCTCTCCATGATGTGGGGTCTCCTCTCCTCCTCTTTTCCATGATGTGGGGTCTCAACTCCTCTTCCTCTCCATGATGTGGGGTCTCCTCTCCTCCTCCTCCTCTCCATGATGTGGAGTCTCCTCTCTTCTCCTCCTCCTCTCTATGATGTGGGGTCTCCTCCTCCTCCTCCTTTTCATGATGTGGGGTCTCCTCCCCCCCACTCCAAGATGTGGGGTCTCCTTTCCTCCTCCTCCTCTCAATGATGTGGTGTCTCCTCTCCTCCTCCTCTCCATGATGTGGGGTCTAAACTCCTCCTCCTCCTCCTTTTCATGATGTGGGGTCTCCTCTCCTCCTCCTTCTCTCTATAATGTGGTGTCTCCTCTCCTCTCCTCCTCCTCTCCATGATGTGGGGTCTAAACTCCTCCTCCTCCTTCTCTCTATGATGTGGGGTCTCCTTTCCTCATCCTCCTCAACAACATCTGGGGTCTCCTCTCCTACTCTTCATGATGTGGGGTCTCCTCCTCTCCTCTTCGTGATGTGGGGTCTCTCTCCTTCTCTTCCTCCTCTTTATGATCTGGTGTCTCCTCTCTTCCTCTTCTCTATGATGCGTGGTCTCCTCCTCCTTCTCTCCATGATGTGGTCTCTCCTCCTCCTCCTCCTCTTCATGATGTGTTAGTCTCCTATCCTCCCCCTCCTCTCCATGATGTGGAGTCTCCTTTCCTCATCCTCCTCTCTAGGATGAGAGGTCTCCACTCTTCCTCCTCCTCCTCCTCCTACTCTTCATGATGTGAGGACTCTTCTCCTTCTTCTCCTCCTCTCATGATGTGAGGTCTCCTGTCCTACTTCTCCTGTCCATGATATGGGGTCTTCTCTCAATACTTCTCCTCTACATGATGTGGGGTCTCCTCTGCTCCTCTTCTCTATGATGTGGGGTCTCCTCCTCCTCCTCTCCTATCCATGATGTGGTGTCTCCTCTCAACAACCTCCTCTCAATGATGTGGGGTCTCCTCTTCCACTTCATGATATGGGGTCTCCTCTCCCCCACTCCATGATGTAGGGTCTCCAGTCCTCCTCCTCTTCATGATGTTTGGTCTCCTCTCCTCCTCTTTCTCTTCATTATGTTGGGTCTCCTCTCCTCCTCTTCCTCCTCTCTATGATGTTGAGCTCCTTTCCTCCTCTCCAAGATGTAGGGTCTCCTCTCCTCCTCTTCCTCCTCCTCCTCCTCTCTATGATGTGGGGTCTCCTTTCCTCCTCCTCGTCTCCATGATGTGGGGTCTCTCTCCTTCTCTTGCTATTCTCTATGATGTGGGGTCTCTTCCTCCTCCTCCTCTCCATGATGTGGGGTATCCTCTCCTCTTCCTCCTCCTCTTCATGATGTGAGGTCTCTCTCCTTCTCTTCCTATTCTCAATGATGTGTGGTCTCTTCCTCCTCCTCCTCTTCCTTTCCGTGATGTGGGGTCTCCTCTCCTCCTCCTCCTCTTTATGATGTGAGGTCTCCTCTCATCCTCCTCTCCATGATTTGAGGTCTCCTCCATCCTCCTCTTCCTCCTCCTCCTCCTCCTCCTCCTCTCCATGATGTGGGGTCTCCTCTCCTCTTCCTCTCCATGATGTGGTGTCTGTTCTCCTCCTTCTCCTCCTCCTCCTCTCCATGATGTGAGGACTCCTCTCTTCCCTTTCTCCATGATGTGGGGTCTCCTCTCCTCCTCCTTCTCTCCGTGATGTTTTGTCTCCTCTCCGCTTCATGATGTGGGATATCCTCTCCTCCTCCTCTCCATCATCTGGGGTCTCCTCTCCTCCTCCTACTCCTTCTCCTCTTCATGATGTGGGGTCTCCTCTCCTCATCCTTCTCTCCATAATGTGGATTCTCCTCTCCTCCTCCTACTCCTCTCTCCATCATTTGGTGTCTCCTCTCCTCCACCTACTCCTCCTCCTCTTCATGATGTGAGGTCATCTCTCCTCCTCCTCCTCTTCCTGATATGGGGTCTCCTCTTCTCCTCATCCTTCTCTCCATTATGTTTTGTCTCCTCTCCGCTTCATGATGTGGGATCTCCTCTCCTCCTCCTCTCCATCATCTGGGGTCTCCTCTCCTCCTCCTACTCCTCCTCCTCTTCATGATGTGGGGTCTCCTCTCCTCCTCCTCCTCTTCCTGATGTGGGGTCTCCTCTACTCCTCCTCCTCTTCATGATGTGGGATCTCCTCTCCTCCTCCTCTCCATCATCTGGGGTCTCTTCTCCTCCTCCTACTCCTCCTCCTCTTCATGATGTGGGGTCTCCTCTCCTCCTCCTCCTCTTCATGATGTGGGATCTCCTCCTCTTCATGATGTGGGGTCTCCTCTCCTCCTCCTCTCCATCATCTGGGGTCTCCTCTCCTCCTCCTACTCCTCCTCCTCTTCATGATGTGGGGTCTCCTCTCCTCCTCCTCCTCTCCATGATGTGGATTCTCCTCTCCTCCTCCTACTCCTCTCTCCATCATTTGGTGTCTCCTCTCCTCCTCCTACTCCTCCTCCTCTTCATGATGTGAGGTCACCTCTCCTCCTCCTCCTCTTCCTGATATGGGGTCTCCTCTCCTCCTCCTCCTGTTCTCCGTGATGTGGGGTCTCCTCTACACCTCCCCCTGTTCTCCATGATCTGGGGTCTCCTCTCCTCCTCCTGTTCTCCGTGATATGGGGTCTCCTCTCCTCCTCCTCCTGTTCTCCATGATGTGGGGTCTCCTCTCCTCCTCCTGTTCTCCATGATGTGGGGTCTCCTCTACACCTCCCCCTGTTCTCCATGATCTGGGGTCTCCTCTCCTCCTCCTCCTCTTCCTGATATGGGGTCTCCTCTCCTCCTCCTCCTGTTCTCCATGATGTGGGGTCTCCTCTACACCTCCCCCTGTTCTCCATGATCTGTGGTCTCTTCTCCTACTCCTCCTCCTCTTCATGATGCGGGGTCTCTTCTCCTCATCCTTCTCTCCATTATGTTTTGTCTCCTCTCCGCTTCATGATGTGGGATATCCTCTCCTCCTCCTCTCCATCATCTGGGGTCTCCTCTCCTCCTCCTACTCCTCCTCCTCTTCATGATGTGGGGTCTACTCTCCTCATCCTCCTCTCCATGATGTGGATTCTCCTCTCCTCCTCCTACTCCTCTCTCCATCATTTGGTGTCTCCTCTCCTCCACCTACTCCTCCTCCTCTTCATGATGTGAGGCCATCTCTCCTCCTCCTCCTCTTCCTGATATGGGGTCTCCTCTCCTCCTCCTCCTGTTCTCCGTGATGTGGGGTCTCCTCTACTCCTCCCCCTGTTCTCCATGATCTGTGGTCTCTTCTCCTACTCCTCCTCCTCTTCATGATGCGGGGTCTCTTCTCCTCATCCTTCTCTCCATTATGTTTTGTCTCCTCTCCACTTCATGATGTGGCATCTCCTCTCCTCCTCCTCTCCATCATCTGGGGTCTCCTCTCCTCCTCCTACTCCTCCTCCTCTTCATGATGTGGGATCTCCTCTCCTCCTCCTCTCCATCATCTGGGGTCTCATCTCCTCCTCCTACTCCTCCTCCTCTTCATGATGTGGGGTCTCCTCTCCTCCGCCTCCTCTTCCTGATGTGGGGTCTCCTCTACTCCTCCTCCTCTTCATGATGTGGGATCTCCTCTCCTCCTCCTCTCCATCATCTGGGGTCTCCTCTCCTCCTCCTACTCCTCCTCCTCTTCATGATGTGGGGTCTCCTCTCCTCCTCCTCCTCTTCCTGATGTGGGGTCTCCTCTCCTCCTCCTCCTCTTCATGATGTGGGATCACCTCTCCTCCTCCTCCTCTTCATGATGTGGGGTCTCCTCTCCATCATCTGGGGTCTCCTCTCCTCCTCCTACTCCTCCTCCTCTTCATGATGTGGGGTCTCCTCTCCTCATCCTCCTCTCCATGATGTGGATTCTCCTCTCCTCCTCCTACTCCTCTCTCCATCATTTGGTGTCTCCTCTCCTCCTCCTACTCCTCCTCCTCTTCATGATGTGAGGTCACCTCTCCTCCTCCTCCTCTTCCTGATATGGGGTCTCCTCTCCTCCTCCTCCTGTTCTCCGTGATGTGGGGTCTCCTCTACTCCTCCTCCTCCTCTCCATCATCTGGGGTCTCCTCTCCTCCTCCTACTCCTCCTCCTCTTCATGATGTGGGGTCTCCTCTCCTCCTCCTCCTCTTCCTGATGTGGGGTCTCCTCTACTCCTCCTCCTCCTCTCCATCATCTGGGGTCTCCTCTCCTCCTTCTACTCCTCCTCCTCTTCATGATGTGGGGTCTCCTCTCCTCCTCCTCCTCTTCATGATGTGGGATCTCCTCTCCTCCTCCTCCTCTTCATGATGTGGGGTCTCCTCTCCTCCTCCTCTCCATCATCTGGGGTCTCCTCTCCTCCTCCTACTCCTCCTCCTCTTCATGATGTGGGGTCTCCTCTCCTCCTCCTCCTCTTCCTGATGTGGGGTCTCCTCTACTCCTCCTCCTCCTCCCAATCATCTTGGGTCTCCTCTCCTCCTCCTACTCCTCCTCTTCTTCATGATGTGGGGTCTCCTCTCCTCCTCCTCCTCTCCATAATGTGGGGTCTCAACCACCTCTCCTCGTCTCCAGATGTGGTGTGTCCTGTCTTCCTCCTCTCCACTCCTTCTCCTCACCTCTCCAAGCCACTGGGTCGACAGCGAGGCAGGTCCAGGACCTAAGGAACAGATGGTCACTGATGAAATGCATGGCCCACAAGGCCCAAGAACAATGGGTTGATTTTGAAAGGTCTGCTCAACACAAGGAGCCTTTCAAAAGGCCTATACAATGATTTCATCCACAGCCGACGGTGGTCTCAATGTGCAGCTCTTTTATCTTGCCGCTTTTGCATCTTGACAAGACTGTAAACATCCTCTTTGAGGAACAAGAGGAGCCCGTTGAGGGTTATAGTGTGTATTGTGATTCAGACATTTTGGAGTGGTGACAGATCAGTGTTTCACCACAGTCATTTAACAGGTTGCTGAGGGAATGTTCAGTAGTAGGCTATGTCAGTGAAAGGGGAAAATACATCTGGTCCAAGCAGAACATATTTTCGTTGCGAGATGGATTTGCCAGGTTGGCATCTTTGAGGTAAACAAGACTGGAACAGTGCAGCTCTCAGAGAGGGTTTAGAAAGAAATATTTACCCACTCAGCTCTTGTGGCAACAAATGGGAACACTGAGATAGTTGTGTATTGGGGAGAAAAAAAAACTATAGGCCTAAGCACATTTGGAAAACCTATTAAAATGTAAAACTGTAATCCTCTATTGGTCACTGGAGAACCTCTCATTAACTTATATTAATTCTTGATAAATTCTCCACATGATTTATGTAGAGAAATAAAACTGCTAAGAACAGGCAGATAATTTACATGTTGGTTTATTGATTAATAAAAGTCCACATGTCTGGGCTACTCTGCATGCTATTGCTGAGACAGCTATATACTAATATCTGGTTTGAGTTTAGTTTAGACTAATATCTGGTTTGAGTTTAGATTTTTTGTCTTTTCTCTCTAGCGATAGACCAACCTTGCCCAAAAGTTTTTTCTCATTTTTAAAATGAAATGTGTGGGACCGTTAAGATTAACGGTGAACGAACATGATCCATTATAAACGAGAAAGAAGTCGTTGAAGAAGATTGATGGGCCAGGACAATGTTAGGGTCTCTCCAGTTGTCCTGGCTGCTGTGAAATCAGTGTGGCCAAGCGGCCAGCGGGAAAAAGGGGTCTCTTTCGCAAATGTCAAGTGGCCTAGGAATTTACCCAGCATGCTAATTTAAACACAGAACCCCTGCGCTCGGCGGTGAAAAGGTGGCATGTTGTATCAGTTGAAGGTAACTTTGGCCCCAGGGTGTGTAATCAAAGCGCTGAAAGGCCATTATTAATAGACTTCAATACTTAGGGGCCTCCAGTCCAGAGCAGAACCCCATATGTCCTTCTCCAACACCCAGCAGTTCTCTCTAGTCTAACTCCAGTCCAGAGCAGAACCCCATATGTCCTTCTCCAACCCCTAGCAGTTCTCTCTAGTCTAACTCCAGTCCAGAGCAGAACCCCATATGTCCTTCTCCAACACCCAGCAGTTCTCTCTAGTCTAACTCCAGTCCAGAGCAGAACCCCATTTGTCCTTCTCCAACCCCTAGCAGTTCTCTCTAGTCTAACTCCAGTCCAGAGCAGAACCCCATTTGTCCTTCTCCAACACCCAGCAGTTCTCTCTAGTCTAACTCCAGTCCAGAGCTGAACCCCATATGTCCTTCTCCAACACCCAGCAGTTCTCTCTAATCTAACTCCAGTCCAGAGCAGAACCAAATCAAATCAAATCAAATGTATTTATATAGCCCTTCGTACATCAACTGATATCTCAAAGTGCTGTACAGAAACCCAGCCTAAAACCCAAAACAGCAAGCAATGCATGTGAAAGAAGCACGGTGGCTAGGAAAAACTCCCTAGGAAAAACTCCCTAGAAAGGCCAAAAACCTAGGAAGAAACCTAGAGAGGAACCAGGCTATGAGGGGTGGCCAGTCCTCTTCTGGCTGTGCAGGGTGGATATTATAACAGAACATGGTCAAGATGTTAAAATGTTCATAAATGACCAGCATGGTCAAATAATAATAATCATAGTAGTTGTCGAGGGTGCAACAAGCACGTCCGGTGAACAGGTCAGGGTTCCATAGCCGCAGGCAGAACAGTTGAAACTGGAGCAGCAGCACGGCCAGGTGGACTGGGGACAGCAAGGAGTCATCATACCAGGTAGTCCTGAGGCATGGTCCTAGGGCTCAGGTCCTCCGAGAGAAAGACAGAAAGAGAGAAAGAGAGAATTAGAGAGAGCATATTTAAATTCACACAGGACACCGGATAAGACAAGAGAAATACTCCAGATGTAACAGACTGACCCTAGCCCCCCGACACATAAACTACTGCAGCATAAATACTGGAGGCTGAGACAGGAGGGATCAGAAGACACTGTGGCCCCATCCGATGATACCCCCGGACAGGGCCAAACAGGCAGGATATAACCCCACCCACTTTGCCAAAGCACAGCCCCCACACCGCTAGAGGGATGTCTCCAACCACCAACTTACCGTCCTAAGACAAGGCCGAGTATAGCCCACAACGATCTCCGCCATGGCACAACCCAAGGGGGGGCGCCAACCCAGACAGGAAGACCACGTCAGTGACTCAACCCACTCAAGTGACGCACCCCTCCCATGGACGGCATGGAAGAACACCAGTAAGCCAGTGACTCAGCCCCTGTAATAGGGTTAGAGGCAGAGAATCCAGGTGGAAAGAGGGGAACCGGCAAGACAGAGACAGCAAAAGGGCGGTTCGTTGCTCCAGCCTTTCCATTCACCTTCACACTCCTGGGCCAGACTATACTTAATCATAGGACCTACTGAAGAGATAAGCCTTCAGTAAAGACTTAAAGGTTGAGACTGAGTCTGCGTCTCTCACATTGGTAGGCAGACCATTCCATAAAAATGGAGCTCTATAGGAGAAAGCCCTACCTCCAGCCGTTTGCTTAGAAATTCTAGGGACAATTAGGAGGCCTGCGTCTTGTGACCGTAGCGTACGTGTAGGTATGTACGGCAGGACCAAATCGGAAAGATAGGTAGGAGCAAGCCCATGTAATGCTTTGTGGGTTAGCAGTAAAACCTTGAAATCAGGCCTTGCCTTAAGAGGAAGCCAGTGTAGGGAGGCTAGCACTGGAGTAATATGATCAAATTTTTTGGTTCTAGTCAGGATTCTAGCAGCCGTATTTAGCACTAACTGAAGTTTGTTTAGTGCTTTATCCGGGTAGCCGGAAAGTAGAGCATTGCAGTAGTCCAGCCTAGAAGTAACAAAAGCATGGATACATTTTTCTGCGTAATTTTTGGACAGAAAGTTTCTGATTTTTGCAATGTTACGTAGATGGAAAAAAGCTGTCCTTGAAACAGTCTTGATATGTTCTTCAAAAGAGAGATCAGGGTCCAGAGTAACGCCGAGGTCCTTCACAGTTTTATTTGAGACGACTGTACAACCATCCAGATTAATTGTCAGATTCAACAGAAGATCTCTTTGTTTCTTGGGACCTAGAACAAGCATCTCTGTTTTGTCCGAGTTTAAAAGTAGAAAGTTTGCAGCCATCCACTTCTTTATGTCTGAAACACAGGCTTCTAGCGAGGGCAATTTTGGGGCTTCAACATGTTTCATTGAAATGTACAGCTGTGTGTCGTCCGCATAGCAGTGAAATTTAACATTATGTTTTCGAATGACATCCCCAAGAGGTAAAATATATAGTGAAAACAATAGTGGTCCTAAAACGGAACCTTGAGGAACACCGAAATTTACAATTGATTTGTCAGAGGACAAACCATTCACAGAGACAAACTGATATCTTTCCGACAGATAAGATCTAAACCAGGCCAGAACTTGTCCATGTAGACCAATTTGGGTTTCCAATCTCTCCAAAAGAATGTGGTGATCGATGGTATCAAAAGCAGCACTAAGATCTAGGAGCACGAGGACAGATGCAGAGCCTCGGTCTGACGTCATTAAAAGGTCATTTACCACCTTCACAAGTGCAGTCTCAGTGCTATGATGGGGTCTAAAACCAGACTGAAGCGTTTCATATACATTGTTTGTCTTCAGGAAGGCAGTGAGTTGCTGCGCAACAGCTTTTTCAAAAAAAATTGAGAGGAATGGAAGATTCGATATAGGCCGATAGTTTTTTATAATTTCTGGGTCAAGATTTGGCTTTTTCAAGAGAGGCTTTATTACTGCCACTTTTAGTGAGCTTGGTACACATCCGGTGGATAGAGAGCCGTTTATTATGTTCAACATACGAGGGCCAAGCACAGGAAGCAGCTCTTTCAGTAGTTTAGTTGGAATAGGGTCCAGTATGCAGCTTGAGGGTTTGGAGGCCATGATTATTTTCATCATTGTGTCAAGCGATATAGTACTAAAACACTTTAGTATCTCCCTTGATCCTAGGTCCTGGCAGAGTTGTGTAGACTCAGGACAATGGAGCTTTGGAGGAATACCCAGATTTAAAGAGGAGTCCGTAATTTGCTTTCTAATGATCATGATCTTTTCCTCAAAGAAGTTCATACATTTATTACTGCTGAAGTGAAAGCCATCCTCCATTTGCGAAGGCTGATTTTTAGTTAGCTTTGCGACAGTATCAAAAATAAATTTTGGATTGTTCTTATTTTCCTCAATTAAGTTGGAAAAATAGGATGATCGAGCAGCAGTGAGGGCTCTTCTATACTGCACGGTACTGTCTTTCCAAGCTAGTCGGAAGACTTCCAGTTTGGTATGGCGCCATTTCCGTTCCAATTTTCTGGAAGCTTGCTTCAGAGCTCGTGTATTTTCTGTATACCAGGGAGCTAGTTTCTTATGACAGATGTTTTTAGTTTTTAGGGGTGCAACTGCATCTAGGGTATTGCGCAAGGTTAAATTGAGTTCCTCGGTTAGGTGGTTAACTGATTTTTGTCCTCTGACGTCCTTGGGTAGGCAGAGGCAGTCTGGAAGGGCATCAAGGAATCTTTGGGTTGTCTGAGAATTTATAGCACGACTTTTAATGCTCCTTGGTTGGGGTCTGAGCAGATTATTTGTTGCGATTGCAAACGTAATAAAATGGTGGTCCGATAGTCCAGGATTATGAGGAAAAACATTAAGATCCACAACATTTATTCCATGGGACAAAACTAGGTCCAGAGTATGATTGTGGCAGTGAGTAGGTCCAGAGACATGTTGGACAAAACCCACTGAGTCGATGATGGCTCCGAAAGCCTTTTGGAGTGGGTCTGTGGACTTTTCCATGTGAATGTTAAAGTCACCAAAAATGTGAATATTATCTGCTATGACTACAAGATCCGATAGGAATTCAGGGAACTCAGTGAGGAACCCTGCATTTGGCCCAGGAGGCCTGTAAACAGTAGCTATAAAAAGTGAGTGAGTAGGCTGCATAGATTTCATGACTAGAAGCTCAAAAGACGAAAACGTCATTGTTTTTTTTTTTGTAAATTGAAATTTGCTATCGTAAATGTTAGCAACACCTCCGCCTTTGCCGGATGCACGGGGGGTATGGTCACTAGTGTAACCAGGGGGTGAGGCCTCATTTAACACAGTAAATTCATCAGGCTTAAGCCATGTTTCAGTCAGGCCAATCACATCAAGATTATGATCAGTGATTAGTTCATTGACTATAACTGCCTTGGAAGTGAGGGATCTAACATTAATTAACCCAATTTTGAGATGTGAGGTATCACAATCTCTTTCAATAATGGCAGGAATGGAGGAGGTCTTTATACTAGTGAGATTGCTAAAGCGAACACCGCCATTTTTAATTTTGCCCAACCTAGATCGAGGCACAGACACGGTCTCAATGGGGAAAGCTGAGCTGACTACGCTGACTGTGCTAGTGGCAGACTCCACTAAGCTGGCAGGCTGGCTAACAGCCTGCTGCCTGGCTTGCACCCTATTTCATTGTGGAGCAAGAGGAGTTAGAGCCCTGTCTATGTTCGTAGATAAGATGAGAGCACCCCTCCAGCTAGGATGGAGTCCGTCACTCCTCAACAGGCCAGGCTTGGTCCTGTTTGTGGGTGAGTCCCAGAAAGAGGGCCAATTATCTACAAATTCTATCTTTTGGGAGGGGCAGAAAACAGTTTTCAACCAGCGATTGAGTTGTGAGACTCTGCTGTAGAGCTCATCACTCCCCCTAACTGGGAGGGGGCCAGAGACAATTAATCGATGCCGACACATCTTTCTAGCTGATTTACACGCTGAAGCTATGTTGCGCTTGGTGACCTCTGACTGTTTCATCCTAACATCGTTGGTGCCGACGTGGATAACAATATCTCTATACTCTCTACACTCGCCAGTTTTAGCTTTAGCCAGCACCGTCGTCAGATTAGCCTTAACGTCGGTAGCCCTGCCCCCTGGTAAACAGTGTATGATCGCTGGATGATTAGTTTTAAGTCTAATACTGCGGGTAATGGAGTCGCCAATGACTAGGGTTTTCAATTTGTCAGAGCTAATGGTGGGAGCCGTCGGCGTCTCAGACCCCACAACGGGAGGAGCAGAGACCAGAGAAGTCTCGGCCTCCGACTCCGACTAGCTTAATGGGGAGAACCGGTTGAAAGTTTCTATTGGCTGAATAAGCGACACCGGTTGAGCATTCCTACAGCATTTCCCTCCAGAAGCCATGAGAAAGTTGTCCGGCTGTGTGGACCGTGCGAGGGGGTTTATACTAACGTTACTATCTGTACTTACTGGTGGCACAGACGCTGTTTCATCCTTTCCTACACTGAAATTACCCTTGCCTAACGATTGCGTCTGAAGCTGGGCTTGCAGCACAGCTATCCTTGCCGTAAGGCGATCGTTCTCCTGTATATTATAAGTACAACGACTGCAATTAGAAGGCATCATGTTAATGTTACTTAGCTTCGGCTGTTTGAAGTCCTGACGAACCATGTCCAGATAAAACCTCCGGGGTGAAAAAGTTGAATGAAAAAAGTTGAGTGAGGGAAAAAGTAAAAATATACGGTAATGAAAAAGTAAAAAACCGTCAGGTAGCAAAGTAAGATCGATCAGTCTTGACAGAATGAAAGAGACAACCGGTGACAAACAGACAGAGACAGACAGATCAACAGACACAGACAGACAGACAGACAGACAGACAGACAGGACAGACAGACAGACAGACAGACAGACAGACAGACAGACAGACAGACAGACAGACAGAATGAAAGAAACAACCAGAGACAGACAGACAGAGCGACAGACAGAAAGACAGACAGAGGCAGACAGACAGAGGCAGACAGACAGAGGCAGACAGACTGTTACGTTCCCCAGTTTCTGTAATGTTGTTGGGTTCGTATGTGTGTGTTTCATGAAAAGGCTTCCTGGATACTAAGCAGCTGATTGTTCGGCCCCATTGATGATTGGCGCTCTGACCACGCCCTCTCGTCAGGAGATACAGCTGTTTTCAATTACCGACTCCTTCGGTAGCTTTAAAAGCCAGTGTTTCTTTCTTAGGAGGAGAGAGCTTCTTGGTATGTCCTGTGTGTTGTTGGTCTGTATGAATATTTGTGAAGTATTTTGTAGCCGGTCCTGCTGACGTTTGTGTAGGACTGTAGGACTGTGTTTTTCATTAGTGAAATTGTTCACTTTAAGTTTGTATTATTCTGTTTCATTTGTTCCCAGGGGGAAAGGGGAATGCAACTTGGGAGTGTTTATGCAAGAGGCCTGCGGTCATACATATACCCATAGTATGTACTATGTCTATGCACACTAGGTAAGACCTGGGCGGACCATCCCCTGTATTTTGGTTAGTGCGCCAGGTGGTGCTAGTTAGGTAAGTTGTGGGTAGGTAAGGTAGGAGAGGGGGCTCTTTAACTTTTACTTTCTTTGCTTTGGTTCCGTCCAGCCCCTTTTCCCCAAATTACCGTGTGAAGGAATAAATTCCATGTAAACGGTAAAATTCTCTGTCTCAGTCATCCTTACCTGCACCCGAAGTCACAAACCTCTTTCACTCCATGGGGAGATGAGTGTAGCAGGGTGTTGCGTTCCCTCCTCCAAGAGGCGTGTGTAACAGAGTGGGACAGAGGCACCAATAGAGACAGACAGACAGAGACAGACAGATGGAGGCAGACAGAATGACAGAGACAGACAGACGGAGACAGACAGAATGACAGAGACAGATAGACGGAGACAGATAGACGGAGTCTGACAGACGGAGACAGACAGAATGACAGAGACAGACAAACGGAGACAGACAGACAAACGGAGACAGACAAACGGAGACAGACACAGACAGAATGACAGAGACAGACAAACGGAGACAGGCTGAATGACAGAGACAGACAAACGGAGACAGACACAGACAGAATGACAGAGACAGACAAACGGAGACAGACAGAATGACAGAGACAAACAAACGGAGACAGACAGAATGACAGAGACAAACAGACCGAATGACAGACACAGACAGACAGAATGGCAGAGACAGACAGACGGAGGCAGACAGAATGACAGACACAGACAGACAGAATGACAGACACAGAATGGCAGAGACAGACAGACGGAGAATGACAGAATGACGGAGACTGGCAGAATGACGGAGACAGACAGAATGACGGAGACAGACAGACAGAATGACAGAGACAGACAAATGGAGACAGACAAACGGAGACAGACAAACGGAGACAGACACAGACAGAATGACAGAGACAGACAAACAGAGACAGACAAATGACAGAGACAGACAAACGGAGACAGACAGAATGACAGAAACAAACAGACAGAATGACAGACACAGACAGACAGAATGGCAGAGACAGACAGACGGAGACAGACAGAATGACAGAGACAACCGGAGACAGACAGAATGACAGAGACAAACAGACAGAATGACAGACACAGACAGACAGAATGGCGGAGACAGACAGACGGAGACTGACAGAATGACGGAGACAGACAGAATGACGGAGACAGACAGAATGGCAGAGACAGACAGATGGAGACTGACAGAATGACAGAGACAGACAGAATGACAGAGACAGACAGAATGACAGAGACAGACGGACAGAGACAGACAGACGGACGGAGACAGACAGAGACCGAGACTGAGACAGACAGACAAACAGATGGATGGAGACAGACAGATGGAAACAGACAGACAGAATGACAGAGACAAACAGAGACAGACAGACAGAATGACAGAGACAGACAGAGGGAGACAAAGACAGACAGAATGACAGAGACAGACGGATGGAGACAGACAGACAGACGGACGGAGTTAGACAGAATGACAGAGACGGACAGATGGAGACAGACAGAATGACAGAGACAGACAGACAGACGGAGACAGGCAGAATGACAGAGACAGACAGAATGACAGAGACAGACGGAGACAGAGACAGACAGGATGACAGAGACAGATGGAAGGAGACAGACAGACGGACGGAGGCAGACAGAGACATACAGACAGACAAATGCAGACAGAGACATACAGACAGTTAAAGAGACATAGGCAGACAGAAACATACATAGGCATACACAGACAGACGGACGGACGGAGACAGACTGACATACAGAATGACGGAGACAGACAGACAGACAGACAGACAGACAGACAGACAGACAGACAGACAGACAGACAGACTGACATACAGAATGACGGAGACAGACAGACAGAAAGACAGACAGAGGCAGACAGACAGAGGCAGACAGACAGAGGCAGACAGACTGTTACGTTCCCCAGTTTCTGTAATGTTGTTGGGTTCGTATGTGTGTGTTTCATGAAAAGGCTTCCTGGATACTAAGCAGCTGATTGTTCGGCCCCATTGATGATTGGCGCTCTGACCACGCCCTCTCGTCAGGAGATACAGCTGTTTTCAATTACCGACTCCTTCGGTAGCTTTAAAAGCCAGTGTTTCTTTCTTAGGAGGAGAGAGCTTCTTGGTATGTCCTGTGTGTTGTTGGTCTGTATGAATATTTGTGAAGTATTTTGTAGCCGGTCCTGCTGACGTTTGTGTAGGACTGTAGGACTGTGTTTTTCATTAGTGAAATTGTTCACTTTAAGTTTGTATTATTCTGTTTCATTTGTTCCCAGGGGGAAAGGGGAATGCAACTTGGGAGTGTTTATGCAAGAGGCCTGCGGTCATACATATACCCATAGTATGTACTATGTCTATGCACACTAGGTAAGACCTGGGCGGACCATCCCCTGTATTTTGGTTAGTGCGCCAGGTGGTGCTAGTTAGGTAAGTTGTGGGTAGGTAAGGTAGGAGAGGGGGCTCTTTAACTTTTACTTTCTTTGCTTTGGTTCCGTCCAGCCCCTTTTCCCCAAATTACCGTGTGAAGGAATAAATTCCATGTAAACGGTAAAATTCTCTGTCTCAGTCATCCTTACCTGCACCCGAAGTCACAAACCTCTTTCACTCCATGGGGAGATGAGTGTAGCAGGGTGTTGCGTTCCCTCCTCCAAGAGGCGTGTATAACAGAGTGGGACAGAGGCACCAATAGAGACAGACAGACAGAGACAGACAGATGGAGGCAGACAGAATGACAGAGACAGACAGACGGAGACAGACAGAATGACAGAGACAGATAGACGGAGACAGATAGACGGAGTCTGACAGACGGAGACAGACAGAATGACAGAGACAGACACAGACAGAATGACAGAGACAGACAAACGGAGACAGACAGACAAACGGAGACAGACAAACGGAGACAGACACAGACAGAATGACAGAGACAGACAAACGGAGACAGGCTGAATGACAGAGACAGACAAACGGAGACAGACACAGACAGAATGACAGAGACAGACAAACGGAGACAGACAGAATGACAGAGACAAACAAACGGAGACAGACAGAATGACAGAGACAAACAGACCGAATGACAAACACAGACAGACAGAATGGCAGAGACAGACAGACGGAGGCAGACAGAATGACAGACACAGACAGACAGAATGACAGACACAGAATGGCAGAGACAGACAGACGGAGAATGACAGAATGACGGAGAATGACAGAATGACGGAGACTGACAGAATGACGGAGACAGACAGAATGACGGAGACAGACAGACAGAATGACAGAGACAGACAAATGGAGACAGACAAACGGAGACAGACAAACGGAGACAGACACAGACAGAATGACAGAGACAGACAAACAGAGACAGACAAATGACAGAGACAGACAAACGGAGACAGACAGAATGACAGAAACAAACAGACAGAATGACAGACACAGACAGACAGAATGGCAGAGACAGACAGACGGAGACAGACAGAATGACAGAGACAACCGGAGACAGACAGAATGACAGAGACAAACAGACAGAATGACAGACACAGACAGACAGAATGGCGGAGACAGACAGACGGAGACTGACAGAATGACGGAGACAGACAGAATGACGGAGACAGACAGAATGGCAGAGACAGACAGATGGAGACTGACAGAATGACAGAGACAGACAGAATGACAGAGACAGACAGAATGACAGAGACAGACGGACAGAGACAGACAGACGGACGGAGACAGACAGAGACCGAGACTGAGACAGACAGACAAACAGATGGATGGAGACAGACAGATGGAAACAGACAGACAGAATGACAGAGACAAACAGAGACAGACAGACAGAATGACAGAGACAGACAGAGGGAGACAAAGACAGACAGAATGACAGAGACAGACGGATGGAGACAGACAGACAGACGGACGGAGTTAGACAGAATGACAGAGACGGACAGATGGAGACAGACAGAATGACAGAGACAGACAGACAGACGGAGACAGGCAGAATGACAGAGACAGACAGAATGACAGAGACAGACGGAGACAGAGACAGACAGGATGACAGAGACAGATGGAAGGAGACAGACAGACGGACGGAGGCAGACAGAGACATACAGACAGACAAATGCAGACAGAGACATACAGACAGTTAAAGAGACATAGGCAGACAGAGACATACATAGGCATACACAGACAGATGGATGGACGGAGACAGACTGACATACAGAATGACGGAGACAGACAGACAGACAGACAGACAGACAGACAGACAGACAGACAGACAGACAGACAGACAGACAGACAGACAGAATGACAGAATGACAGAGACAGACGGACAGAGACAGAGACAGACGGACAGAGATAGACAGAATGACAGAGACAGACATAATGACAGAGACAGACAGATGGAGACAGATGGAGACAGACAGAATAACAGAGACAGACAGACGGAGACAGACAGATAGACTGACGGAGACAGACAGACAGACGGATGCAGAGAGACAGACGGAGTCAGACAGAGACACACAGACAGACAGAGGCAGACAGAGACAGACATAGGCAGACAGACAGGCATACAGACAGACAGAGAGAGACAGACAGACTGAGACAAACAGACAGTTAGAATTACAGAGAAAGACAGAGAGAGACAGAGACAGACAGAGAAGGACGGATGGCTACTAAAGTCCCAAGCAGAAACATATTTTTTTTATGCAGGCAGGGAGGGAAGCTCCCTGTTTATAATAGTTTTTCAAGGGCAGCGTCTTGTTGTCAGAGTTTGTCTAACAAACAAACTCTGTGGCCCCTGGAGCTCATCAACTACAGAGTGTCAAATGGACTACCCACCCCCCCCCCCCACCCCCCCCTGTCAGAGATGATGGCACCATACCGGAATACAGGGATCAGCCATGGAATTAGTCTGAGGCTGGCATTGTCTCTTGCCTTGGTTTCATCTTATTGAAGAGGGAAAAAGGAGACATGACGACTTTAGTCAAAAGTACTTTGAGCCAATGAAGTATTTGAAACCTCCCAAACAGGGCTTGTGTTATTTAGAAATAAGATATAGTGTATCTTATCTCCCAGTGTTATTGTCTGAGATCATCAGGCTGTCTTCGTGTGTCTCTGAGGCTAAGCTTCTAATTGGCTATGGATCATCAATCTAGCAGAGCAACACGCACACACACACACAGTCCCCATCCCAACGGCAGAAAGAGGAACGAGACAACATGGAATGGATGCTAGGTTGTAAGTCTCCTGAAGGCCCTAAATGGATCAGGCCTCGGGCTGGATTGACCGAGTGGTTTTGGGAGGAAACCAAATGTTCGCACGAAGCTGACATCATCCGACATGTCCATCTGTTCTCTCTCTCGCTCTCTCCTGACAGTCATCTTCTTTCTTAGTGAATTTTCTTCATATATATAGAAGACATGTTGCCCCACACTGCATCTCGAGGAAGGGTGGCAGACAGAAATGCAGAGGAACACAGTCAGAAATAGAGTCTGAGGGCTGACCACAGCCTCATTACCCTCCCTATTACACAGTCTGAGGGCGGCCCATAGCCTCATTACACAGTCTGAGGGCGGACCACAGCCTCATTACCCTCTTTATTACACAGTCTGAGGGCTGACCACAGCCTCATTACCCTCCCTATTACACAGTCTGAGGGCGGCCCATAGCCTCATTACACAGTCTGAGGGCGGACCACAGCCTCATTACCCTCTTTATTACACAGTCTGAGGGCTAACCACAGCCTCATTACACTCCCTATTACACAGTCTGAGGGCGGCCCATAGCCTCATTACACAGTCTGAGGGCGGACCACAGCCTCATTACCCTCCTTATTACACAGTCTGAGGGCTGACCACTGCCTCATTACACAGTCTGAGGGCAGACCACAGCCTCATTACACAGTCTGAGGGTGGACCACAGCCTCATTACACAGTCTGAGGGTGGACCACAGCCTCATTACCCTCCTTATTACACAGATCCAAAAAATGATTTTGATTTCCAGATTGAATTTGATCATAATGCCTCCAAAATTGTCTTTCAGAAGGAAAGGATTTGAACATCTGACTCCAATCCACTAGTCCTTTATTTGGCTGTTTTCACTTGAAGTCGTTTGCCATCTGATGTATTAACTGGGTGACAACGAGAGTGTTGTATTTAATTTCACTTTATCATCTTGGTTTGGATGCTAGCTGGACCTGGGGCTGTAAGTGGGTGGAGGGCCTTGAGGGCAGTTTATCATCTTGGTTTGGATGCTAGCTGGACCTGTGGCTGTAAGTGGGTGGAGTGCCTTGAGGGCAGTTTATCATCTTGGTTTGGATGCTAGCTGGACCTGTGGCTGTAAGTGGGTGGAGGGCCTTGAGGGCCGTTCCATGTGGTGCTGGACAAGGAGACAGCCTATGGACTTATAGGGTCAACGAGTCCAGCCCATTAGCAGAACCATATTACTGGGTCTAAAGGGGTTACCCCACAGCCACTGTTCGGTTCTGGATCTATTTGGTTTAGCTGGACTCTCACTGTCAGTCCAGGGTTTGAGACCACGCACAGTGAAACGTTGCAACGAAGGGCTTACACATTTGAACAGCACATGAGGTTTCTGCTGGGGTCGCAGCAAGCTCTCCACATTTCTCCACATCCATCCAGAGAGAGACTGCCTGCATGTGTACTGTCAACCCTGGCTTGCCTCAATATGGCTTTCCCATCAGTCTGTACACATGTTATTTACTGACCCTAATGAGTTGACCTGTATTTGTCCAACAACCCAGCCTTGGTACTCCAGGGTGTGTGGCGGGGGTTCGGTGGAGGGGGCGGGGTTAGGTGGAGGTAGGGTGGGGGAGTGGGAGGGGGAGGGGGGAAAGACAACTCTCTCTGGAGGATAAGGTTAGGATGTGGGGAGGACGAGGGCAGCATCAGAGGAGAGCACATTCTGCAACACGGCCGACCTTGGTCCAGTCGTCCTGTTAAAAAACAAAACACTAGTTCTCTCCTCCATGTCATAAATCCACAACCATCTCTAACAGAATCAGTTTTCTCTGCTGTATATTTTCCCAGAATGAACCGAGGGGGAACAAGCAAGGATATTGCTTCTGATAGAGTCCATTTGCAGTAAGGAATTTGTCTATATTCTCCTGGTAGCTGCTGAAATAAAATGGGATTTTTGAGACGATGTTGGTGTGCGATTGAATGCAGATTTCGAGGCTGGGGGCTTGTACTGTAGCTTGAATCACAACAACAGAAAATTATGAGAACAACATGCATGCTTTCAATTATTGCATACGGTACATTTCATTCTGAAGCTTACTTTTTTCAATTAAATGAGTTTTGGTCTATAAACATAGCTAAATGCTTCTGATTATAGGACTCGACCAATGTCTCTACCACAATAGTAAACATAATGACAACTAGCAGATGGGAAACATATCTGTCTAACTGCTTGTCACTTTTTAGCCCTCTTAGGTAAAACAAATGGAATTCACAGACATGGAGAATCGACGAAACACAAAAACAGATCCCGTAGTAAAATGTTGTTTTTATAGAAGAGTCTGTCCCTAGTTTTTCTGATGTTTATTGGTTCAAGAGAGAGATCATTTCCCATCAATAAAACCATAAACCTTAACCTAATCCTCTTTTCAGTTTGGATTTCAGAAACAGCTGTTGACATCTCCATAATCACATTTTACATCCCGGGGCAATCTAAATGTCTGTATGATAAATGCAAAATGTAGGCTACATGAAACCAAGCTCTTCTGTATTATATCAATGTTAAGCATATTGTTAGCAGAATATTCCTCTGGACAAGAGATATGTGAAGTTTGGCTCTATTTGATAGTTGGAAAAATATGTGGGCTTCATCTTTCAGTATTGATGCAATCCACTTGGTCCTACATGCTGGTCCTGTATGAAAAGGCATTGACCATTTCAGTTGGATGCATCCCAAATAGCACTGTATTCCCTTTAAAGTGCACTAGTTTTGACCAGAAACAATAGAGCTCAGGTCAAACGTAGTGCACTACATAGGTAATAGGGAGCCATTTAGGACTCATCCCACCACTATGACCCCAGGTCAGTGTACATGGTTAGCCTTAAGAAGGATGAATCTGAGCAGCTGTGGTCCATAGAGTTCTGTATGTCAGAGTGCGACAGCTAGGGAACATTCCTGGATTCTGCTCTCATTCAACAGGGACCAAGTTGTTTCACATTAGATATATTGACTGCACCCCACTCCACTCCCTGTACTGGTGGTCTACAGACTGTAGTCTACATCATGTTCCACCGACTCCACTCCACCCTGATCCACTGGTGTTCTACTGACTGTAGTCTACATTACTTCATTTACCACGACCCTCACCAGACATCCTGGTTGCGGAGGAAGTGCCAGAATGACAGAGAGCACCAGAGAGGCAGGGTGGCAGAAAATGAGAGGATCCTATCAGTGCATGAATGGAATTACCCCTCCGCTGGTTTGGAATAATGTGGAAAAGGTGGACATGCAATGGGCTCTCTTATAATTCATTCATTGCACTTTTTCTAATTTAAACTTCTCTATGAAAAACCTCTCCTTCCATCTTCCGCCTACCTCCCTCCTCCTTTTTCTGTTCTTTTTCATATGGCACTACATTTCTCTGAACAATGGTCAGTAATTAATTTTTAACAGAAAACATTTGCATAGTGGGAATTATGTGTGCCGTGTGTGTCACTGAAAAGGAATGTGCAGGCCTCTGCCCGGGAGGAGCACAGCACAGGTGGTTGGAATCAGCTTCTATGCTGTGTTCTATCCCTCCACACCTACAATAGTTGTTCTCTTCTTCTTCTGTAATGGATGGCAGAGTGACACTACACTATAGTTAGTTTCCTGTCCTTCCTCCAAATTCATTTCTTGTAGGCTGTGGTCTCGAGCCCAGCATTGCTTATGTCCTTTTTAAGAGTGCCAGGGACATACAGTTCTGGATAAGTTGTAGAACTAAACTGAAATGTGGTGTTAGATTAAAGCACCAACAAATGTTATCTCACATTTTTATCTCTAAGGTTATCTCTTATGTTATATCTAATGTTATCTATAATGTTATCTCTAATGTTATCTCTCATGTTGTTTCTAATGTTATCTCTGTCGTTATCTCTAACGTTATCTCTAATGTTGTTTCTAATGTTATCTCTAATGTTGTTTCTAATGTTGTTTCCAATGTTATCTCTGTCATCTCTAATGTTGTCTTTAATATTATCTCTAATGTTATCTCTAACATTATCTCTAATGTTGTCTCTAATGTTGTCTCTAATGTTGTTTCTAATGTTATCTCTAATGTAGTTTCTAATGTTATCTCTAATGTTATGTCTCATGTTGTTTCTCATGTTATCTCTAATGTTATCTGTAATGTTGTTTCTTTTCACCCTAACATGCTGACCAGACCGGACACGTCGCGTGCGCGATGGTCTCAAATTATATTTAGAAATCCATGATATTCAATTATTTCACCCACACTGCTCCCGTGCGCCAACGAGCGTCTGCGATGCCAAGGGCTAAAATAGAACTCCTTCCTATTTCTGACGCAGATCACGCTGCATGTCCTGCCTCTCCCATCTCCTCATTGGTTTATAGAAGCAGGTACCCATGTGCCATCTCATCATTGGTTATAGCCACGTGGGTGATTGAAAGACGAACTGTTTTGCCAGTCGTCGTGGTAATACTATGAACGTTTAGATGTGATCACCATATAAGCTCAAAGATGAAAAAGTCTGGAAGGAGGAGAGATGACTAGAAATGATTTGGTTGGCTGTTTCATTTGTGGATTAATTGTCAGAGTAGAGGACCTTGTGCATTTCAGGTAAAATAACAACAAATTAGCTAGCAACAGCAGCTAGCTAAATAGGACAAATTAGCTAACAAGTGCAAGCTAACTAGCTAAATTGCCATACATATTTAATGCTTTTCGAACTGTCCCCAAATGAATGTTATTGGTTCAGAGTTTGTTTTGATATTTTAACCTGCGTGTCGTGATCGTGTTTGGTGTAGGGGGACAAAATACATTTATACATGATAGCGCACGCGCGCAGCCGGTTTGGTTTCCGTGTAACAGTGTGTGTTGTTTGTTCTGTTCTATTTCTTGAGAAGCATTGGCGATCTGACAGGATTTCACATTTCTTCATAAGCATTGGTGATCTGACAGGATTTAACATTTCTTGAGAAGCGTTGGCAATCTGACAGGATTTCACATTTCTTGCTGGTAGTTTTTTTTGAAAAGTAGCTTTTTTACTTTATGAGGTGGTTTCAAAGTATCTTTTAGCCAGTGATCCATCTCTGTCTCTTTGTAGCCCTCTCTTCCTAAGTGTCTTTCTAAAGACCTCTGGGTTTACTTGACCTCCTTTACAGAGTTAATTTAAATGTTTCATTTGGCTGAATTCCTCTGCTTGATACAGAAACTGACCATGGTCTACCTGATGTCTACGTGTCCACTTTGCAACACACTTTGTTTTACATAGGAATGGTGTGTGTGTGTGTGTGTGTGTCCCTGCGTGAGTGTGTATGTGCATATATGATGAGATAGGGGTTAGAAGTGGTTGTTTGAAACGTGACACTGCAGGGGTCAGTTGGATCCTTATTAAGGCACTCTTTCATGTCCTATACCCATCCAGACTACCTCCTAAATGGAACCCAAATTTCAAAGTGAAAATGTCAAACTTTAGAAGCCTTTTTAAAACTCAAATACACTACACATTTGCATTTCCTGCTTTGCAGAAAAATTTGTGGGCAACAAAATAGTGATCAAATTAAGATTCTACATCTGTAATCACAGTGTCATGATGTTTTTATCCTTGCTACCTAAATCACCTTCTCTCTGACTGCATTGCACTTTCCTTTTCTTCACTGAAGACCAGTTCATCATGGCTGAAGTAGAGAGACCCATGAGGAGATGTCTTCAGGCGTAGATGACAGCAGAACAACTTAGATTCATTTTGTTTTCTAACATGATTCTGTTTTTGTTTACAACAAAATGTGCCAGGTGGAATTGTCATTATGTGGAGGCTCGGTACACTACACAGATATTTGGAAGGGAGGAAGACGAGAGGGATACCAACGGACAGTCCATATACTCAGGAATGCTGGGATATTTTATTGGGATGTGGTTCTTCTGTGTCCCAGACGGTCAGTGAATAAGAGCCCTATACCCTAACCATTCGTCCCCCTCTGAGACCTCAGCAACACCCCGTGTTTGGGTCTGGGTCGGATGCTCCCCACAAGGGTACATCAAGCTGAGAAGATGTATAAAAACTTACTGTGAGGCAGAGCCATTACTGTTGTGTCCCAAGTGGCCCTCTATTCTCTATATTGCACTACTTCTAGCCACTTTGGTAAAAGGAATGCACTATTTAGGGAATAGGGTGCCATTTGGGATGTAATCTCTGGGCTCTGGTAGGACGTGACGTAGATACAGTACTGTAGCCTATCTTGATCTACTGTATTTTATTTTTGTCTTATGATGCCCATTAGCCGACGCCAATGGCGACATTCCTCCAAGCACTTTATGTAATGTACAGTATGTGAGTGTATATAGGATATATCTTGGATATATCCTGGTCAAACCCATGTTTGAGCGCAAACAGTGAGAAGCCACCTATAAATAGTGATTGATTTCAACTGAAATGGAAACAAGTTTTGACCTGTGTGTATTACAAATGGCTGTGTACTGGGCCTGGTAGCCAGGTTGAGTACTGTAGGGTTTTTATTGCAGTGGTCCATCATGTCCAGCTGCTTTTCTTTTAGCAGGATACAGAAGGCTCTTTGATAGTCTGGCCCTTTTGTCACACTTGCTGCTCATCAGGCTTCAGTTTGGAGTTGGAGAAATTGTTAGCAGGTTTGGAACACCTGTGTTCTGTTCCCCTCAGCTCCACGTTGCTTCAGTGTTCTCTGTTATTTAATGAACAGGAAAAACATTACCCCCTCCCTTCCTCACAGAGTGATTGTACCACACTTCACCCCCTGTACTGGTGGTATATTTTGTTTATTTATTTTCATACTGTATGATTTATTTGTATAATTAATCAAATTATGTATTCGTTTATTATGACAGAGATAGAAATAATGTTGAGTGCAAGAATGTTCCTGAGAGGTTGTGCCAGGACACACTGGAGGGTGTGCTCAATTGTTCTTCTTACTCCTTTTGCTCTTTTTTTTGAGATAGCAACAGCTGAAGAAGAAGGAAACCCCCCTTCTCAGACCCTCTCTGTGGTCTATTGGGACACATCACCAGGGAGGAAGGGAAATCCCTCTCTAAGGACCCCCTCTCTTGCCCCCTGCACCAATCCCAGGGGTTGCGCCTCATGAGACGTGAGGGAATTGGAGAGGATTGTTCATGTTTTGCCACCGTAGCGTTTCGACCTCTAATTACCGTGTGAGGGGCCTCCGTCAACAGCCTGTTTCTCTGGTTGATTTATCAGCTTGGCGGAATGGTGTTCTCATGACACTTGTGCGTGTGAGTATGTGTGTGTGTGTGTGTGCGTGTGAGTATGTGTGTGTGTGTGTGCGTGTGTCTGTATGCCTGTTTGTATGTGTGTGTGCGTGTGTGTGCGTGTGTGTGCGTGTGTGTGTGTGGGGGGGTGTGTGTGTCGCTCACCGCACTCACCCACACAGAGTATCAGCTCTCTTCTTCTGGGCTATTCAACCTATTCAACTGCTGAACAAGAATCAGAAATCACTGATTGAGGTTTTCATCTAGGGCCATTTTTCTTCCTCCTTCACAAAAGGGCTTGGTGAGGCTTGTTCCTGACAATGTGAAATGTTGTTTTTACTGTGACGCTCCCAGGCATGACAACATTCTTGTATTAATCATTGTTAACAAAGTGACTGAATCATGTCAGACTGTTTGAACTGCTCAATAAGACATTCTGGTTCCCAGGTTCAAACTTCTTCTTAGATATACGTATACAAATACAATGTTTACTGGCAGTGTTTCAAGCTTTAAACCTTCATGGAAAAAATACTCCCAAGGTCTCACTCACCTCCAGCTCTGAGAACAGAACAGAGCTGAGTGTGATTACATGTTGTAGGCTTCAGACAGAACACAAACGCAGTGAAACAAAACAGTCCCATAAAAGCATTGATTACCACCCAGCCATCCAGCGTCGGACATGCTGTATCTGCCAAACGGAAATCTGTTTGGTGGAGCTCAGTAATGGATGAGGTGCATGAATGGAACCTAGAGACAGGTCCAACCAAAGGAAACCTTCCTCTCCCTTACCCATGAATGGCTTTCTTTAGCTCTGAACAAGCTTAGACATTTTAATTGGCCAATATTCTTTGGAGCATGATTGGGATTCTGGAATTCCACAGGGTTCCGGGATTCGTCCATCATTATGCATTACAGGAGGCTGTGCCAGTGGGTTGGAGCCTGTTCAAATGGGGCCTTATAGAGTTTTATGGACAATCAATGGGCTGGGGTTTGGGGAGGCGAAGAGAGAGCTTTGTCTCAGAAAGGAGTGAGATTGTGTTAGGGAGACTGGTAGAGGTCAACAATATGACTGTGACTAGGCATCTTAGCATCAATCAAGCCCTCTCATCTCTCCTCTCAGAGATGGACCATTATGATGCTATATTGGAGAGTGTCATTTTAACTAGACCTGAGGGCCTCCATTCAATGGACTGCTATTCAAGAAAAGTAAAGGGCTTGGCAGGATCAATGATGGCCTTGTACCCAGCCAGGTCTCTAGTGACCATTTTGGGTTCAAATGCTCCTAAATTCTGGAATGTTTTATATGGGAGCACCAGTGTGCCTTGAAATTGTTGTTGTTGTTGTAATGATAATGCTTGGCTGTACTGTTGTTTCCAGAGTAGTTCCTGTCATGCTTGTTTTTTCAATGACCTCCAATTAGAGACAGCTGGTTGTCGTTGTCTCTAATTGGAGGCCATATTTAAGTCTTTTTGTTTTCACTTGTGGTTGTTTCCGGTTTAGTCTGTGCACCTTACTGGACTGTTGTTGTTATTTTGTTTGAGTCTGTTTACCTTCAATAAATACGAAGATGAGCAATATACCCGCTGCATATTGGTGCGATGATTTCTCCTCTTCAGACGACGAAGATTATGACATACACGTTAAACAACCATTGTTTTATATAATAACACAAGAACATAGGGATGTATCTGAAATGCAGCTGTAGCTGCCGTAGGCCTACATATAATTTGCACGTACCAACACGCACAGATCAGTATTGCTATTTATCCATTCATCCAGCAGACCAGATGCCACGGTATTTCTATTTATCCATCCATCCAGCAGACCAGATGCCATGGTTTTGCAATTTATCCATCCATCTAATAGTCAGATTAATCATACACATCTAACAGACGGAATAATCAGCCACATCCAACAGACATGTCAGATTAATCAGCCACATCTAACAGGCGGATTAATCAGCCACATCTAACAGACATGTCGGACTAATCAGCCACATCTAACATACAGATTAATCAACCACATCTAACAGACGGATTAATCAGACACATCCAACAGGCAGATAAATTAGCCACATCTAACAGACATGATAAATCAGACATATCTAACAGAGATGATCAATCAGACAAATCTAACAGATGTTAGAGGCCTGATTACCAACAATGACGAGACAGCCTACAGGGAAGAAGTGAGGACCCTTGGAGTGTGGTGCCAAAATAACCTCTCACCCAATGTCAACAAAACAAAGGAGCTGATCGTGGACTTCAGGAAACAGCAGAGAGAGCACCCCCCACCCACATCGATGGGACTGGAGGAGTACAGGAGGGCACTAAGTACGCACCCCTGAGGGGCCCCAGTGTTGAGGATCACTTGCGGGCGGCCTGTCAGGAAGGCCAGCATCCAGTTGCAGATGGAGGTGTTTAGTCCCATGGTCCTAAGCTTAGTAATGAGCTTTGTGGGCAATATGGTGTTGAACGCTGAGCTGTAGTCAATGAACTGGATTCTCACATAGGTGTTCCTTTTGTCCAGGTGGGAAAGGGCAGTGTGGAGTGTGACTGAGATTGTGTCATCTCTGGGTCTGTTGGGGTGATATGCGAATTGGACAAGGGTCTAGGGTTTCTGGCATGATGATGTTGATGTGAGCGATGACCAGCCTTATAATGCACTTCATGGCTACCGACGTGTGTGCTACGGGGTGGTAATCATTTAGGCAGGTAACCTTCGCTTTCTTGGGCACAGGGACTTTGGTAGTCTTTTTGAAACATGTAGGTATTACAGACTCGGCCAGGGAGAGGTTGAAAAAGTCAATGAAGGCACTTGCCAGTTGGTCCGTGCATGCATTGAGTATACGTCCTGCTAATCCGTCTGGCCCTGCGGCTTTATGAATGTTGATCTGTTTAAAGGTTTTGCTCACATCGGCTACGGAGAGCATGATCACACAGTCATCTGGAACAGCTGGTGCTCTCATGCATGCTTCAGTATTGCTTGCCTCGAAGAGAGCATTAAAGGCAGTTAGCTCATCTGGTAGGTTAGCATCACTGGGCAGCTTGCGGATTGGTTTCCCTTTATAGTCCGTAATAGTTTTCATGTCCTGCCACATCCGACAAGTGTCAGTGCCGGTGTAGCAGGATGATCTGGTGTTTCTGTCCCCAACGAAGGAAGGACATACTTCAACACCTAGATCTTCAACCAATATTCTGTCAGACCTGGGCCCTGACAGTAAATCTCAGGAAGACAAAAATAATGTCCAAAAAAAGGTTAAATTGCAGGACCACAAATACAAATTCCATCTAGTCACTGTTGCCCTATAGCACACAAAAACATCAGCAATATTCCACAACACTGAACAATCTGAGAGACAAGGCAATAAAGGCCTTCTACAACAAAAGGAACACAAAATGTGACACCAATTAGGATCTGGCTAAAAATACTTGAATCAGTTATAGAACCCATTTCCCTTCATGGTTGTGAGGTCTGGGTTCCGCTCACCAACTAATCATTCACAAAATTGGACAAACACCAAATTAAGACTCCACATGCAGAATTCTGCAAAAACACCCTCCGTGCACAACGTAAAAGACCAAATAATGCAGGCAGAGCAGAATTAGGCTGATAATTATCAAAATCCAGGAAAGGGAAATTACATTCTGCAACAACCTAAAAAGAAACGATTCCCAAACTTTCCATAACAAAGCCATCACCTACAGAGATATTAAAACTTCTTAGGGATAGGGTCTAGTTTCCTGAATTTCCACCTGACTAACATGCCCAAAGTAAACTGCCTGTTACTCAGGCCCAGAAGCCAGGATATGCATATAATTGGTAGTATTGCATAGAAAACACTTTGACGTTTCTAAAACTGTTAAAATAATGCCTGAGACTATAACAGAATTGATATAGCAGGTGAAAATCCGAAGAAAAACTAACCGGAATGGTTTTCTTTTTTAGGTCCAAGGCTCTTACAATGGAAAGCTATGGGTCCTATGTAATTCTGTCTCCCAGGTCGCAATTCCTATGGCTTCCACTAGATGTCAACAGTCTTTGTGCAAGGTTTCAGGCTTGTTTTTTGAAAAACAAGGAAGAATTTGGAGTTTTGGTGAGGAGAGCACCGGAACAATATCAGTCTGTTGGTGCACGAGGGAGGGGACACACGCTTACTAATTTTGCTTTCCTATTGAACATACTTCTTTCCGTATGAAATGTTATAGTTTATTTAAATTTAGAGTACCTGAGGATTAAATAGAAATGTCGTTTGACTTGTTTGGACGAAGTTTAGCGGTAGCTTTTTGGAATCCTTTGTCTGCATGTTGAACGAGTGGATTACTGAAATCAATGGCGCCAACTAAACAGACTTTTTGGAATATAAAGAAGAATTTTATTTAACAAAAGGGCCATTCATGTTGTAGCTGGGACCCTTGGGATTGCAAACAGAGGAAGATCTTCAAAAGTAAGTGATTTATTAAATCGCTATTCGTGATTTTATGAAGCTTGTGCTGGTTGAAAAATACGTTAATTTGGGGCGCCGTCCTCAGCCAATTGCATGGTATGCTTTCCCCATAAAGCCAATTGTAAATTGGACAACGCTGTTAGATTAAAAATAATTTACGCTTTTAAATGGTATAAGATACTTGTATGTTCATGAATGTTTAATATTACGATTATTTATTTGAATTGCGTGCCCTCCAATTTCACCGGATGTTGTCGACAGGTGTCCCGCTAGCGGGATAAACAAATACCTATCCCTTTACCCTGGAGAAGAGTCCACTAAGCAAGCTGGTCCTGGGGCTCTTTTCACAAACACAAACAGACCCCATAGAGCCCCAGGACAGCAACACAATTAGACCCAACCAGATCATGAGAAAACAAAAAGATAATTTCTTGACACATTGGAAAGAATAAACAAAAAAACTGAGCAAACAAGAATTCTAATTGACCCTAAACAAAGAGTACACAGTGGCATAATACCTAACCACTGTGACTGACCAAAAATTAAGGAAAGCTTTTGACTATGTACAGACTCAGTGAACATAGCCTTGCTATTGAGAGAGGCCGCCGTAGGCAGACCTGGCTCTCAAGAGAAGACAGGCTATGTGCACACTGTCCACAAAATGAGGTGCAAACTGAGCTGCACTTCCTAGCCTCCTGCCAAATGTATGACCATATTAGAGAAACATATTCCCTAAGATTACACAGACTCAAAGAATTTGAAAAAAAAATTGAATTTTGATTAACTCCCATATCTTTTGGGTGAACTACTAAAGTGTGCAATCACAGCAGCAAGATTTGTGACCTGTTGCCACAAGAAAAGGGCAACCAATGAAGAACAAACATCATTCTGAATACATTTTTCTGTTTATTTATTTTCCCTTTTGCACTTGAACTACTTCCACATCGTTATTACACTCTACATAGCCATAATATGACATCTAAAATGTTTCTATTCCTTTGAACGTAATGTTTACTGTTCATTTTGATTGTTTATTTCACTCTTGTTTATTATCTATTTCACTTCCTTTGACAATGTAAACCATAAGTTTCCTTTGCTCTTTGAATTGAATTGAAAACTAGGAGAAGGTTAGATGAGAGGGTTGGAGGTGTAGGGGGAGCTGGTAGGGGATATGTGTCCATTCTAGCCTAGCACTCTAACACCTAATGGAAGACTCTAATTTTCTTTGTCTGTGTCTCTCTCTTCCCGTCTCTCTCTCTCTCTCTCTCTCTCTCTCTCTCTCTCTCTCTCTCTCTCTCTCTCTCTCTCTCTCTCCCCATCTCTCTCTCTCTCTCTTCCCATCTCTCTCTCTCTCTCTCTCTCTCTCTCTTCCCATCTCTCTCTCTCTTGTCGTGTCTTTGGGCATCATTAACTTGAAGACATGTTTATCAAATAACTCTCTGTAATTATTATTACGCGATTAACTGATTAATCGTGTAACTGTAATTAATTAGGAGGTCAGGGCACCAAGGAAAATATTCAGATTACACAGTTATAATTTTCCTAATGTAACTGTCAGATATTATAACATTATATTTTATATTATAAGATCTGATCTATTATCTTCTTGTTTTAACCTGTTAGGGCTAGGGGGCAGTATTGACATGGCTGGATAAAAAACATACCCGATTTAATCTGGTTACCACTCCTACCCAGTAACTAGAATATGCATATACTTATTACATATGGATAGAAAACACCCTAGCCCATAGAGGTTAATGACATATTATTACCTTGCGTCCAGTCTCATTCCAAAAGTCGTAAATTGTTGTTATCTGCACGAACACAGTCTTCACTAAGTCATCCATACATCAATTGTCTTAAAATCATTTATTTACTAAACTAAGTAATTCACAGAAAGCATACAAAACAATAGGTATCGTTACAAAGCAATGGTAGAGGAATGTGCCCTAGTGGGCTAAACCGGCATGGCGGCTTGTTAAACAAAAGAGTAGTGGGGGGTCAGCTGAGAAGACCCTACAGAGTTGATAAATATTAACAATTGATATGCTAATCCTTTGCACATGAACGCTCACGAATTCGGGAACAATTGCAATCAATATATATTTACGCTCAGTGTGTCGTCGGGATCCTTGTTGGAGAGTTTGGTTCTGTTGGAGAGTTTTGTCCGCGTTCTCTCTCTCTCGGTTAGAATGGATCTTTCAAAGCGACTTTCGTTCATGTCGTTATAGAATGGTTGTTTCGTTGGTCTTCGCGTTCATTGACACCAAATTTCTAGCTGCAGACTAGTTATTAATATCAAAGACTTGTTATTATTCTGTCGGTATCGATAGTCTAAAAGTTTAACCACGTGGTATGGTTAAAGTTCAGTAGAGGAATGCATGGTCAAACCTTGGCTCTCTCTCTTCTCGAGGTAAGCTGGTCTGCAGAAAGAAACCCTGGGTGGGGCTTATATACTGAACGTAGAAAAGGCTGTCACATGATGCCTTGTCCTGTCTGTGTCCCTGGGGGTGTGCCGATGACTTAGTTAAGCTTTGAACAGACATACAATTCTCTCACATTAACATAATTACATAGCATCTCAACATATTCCAAATAGCTTTATCCTTATTCATAAATGTTATACAACCATTAGATGTAAGTCTCATCGCTGAGGCTAGTATATAAACCTTAGCATGGTAATATGGCCATATTGTCTCTAATGAGTTTCACAAAATTGTACCAAACGGACCACTACGTAGCTGGATTCTTCAACCAATCTTTTATACCTTCTCCAGAACCTAAATGTCGTTCGGTTCTCCATTCCTGTGAGGTGGAAGAATCCTTTGTTCTCTATAGGAAAACCACTCTGTCTCAAAACTGTGGCCTGTAAGGCAGGACATTCCCTTTGGAATTTACGACCGCCTTCACATAGCCTTGTGTCAGAAGTATAGAGGTCGGGGGATGGTGCATAGAAAACCCAGAGGGCAACGTCATGACACTCTCTTCCCATCTCTCTCTCTCTCTCTCTCTCTCTCTCTCTCTCTCTCTCTCTCTCTCTCTACTCCCCCCATCTCTCCTTTCCTCCCAGTGGTGGACATCACGATGTGTGGGAAAGGACCAGAATGGGAAGACCTGTATGGCCATCTCAACGCTCTCCCTGTCCCAGAAAAAAAACTATCCAAAACTACTCACAGTGACTTCCTCAGGCACAAAGGGCTCTTCGGGGGCTCATCGTTTAAAGCAATCTCTGGCACAATGTACCAGGAGAGAGGCTGCAGATGCTTTCCATAGTGAGAGGAGAGCCATAGAGGGTCAAAGGAATGGGAAGTGGTGGCGTGCATCTCAAATGGTACCCTGTTCACAATATGGTGCACTACAAGAATGTATAGGTCCTGATCAAAAGTAGGGCACTAAGTAGGGAATAGGGTGTAATTTGAGACGCACAATGTTCTGTCGCGAATCCTTCCGACTGAGCAAACAGTCTGTGTGATGAGGGGAATGAAGGAAATCCCTGAGGGACATAAAGGACGAAGAGTGTTTTTATCAGCCCCTCCAGTCTGTTTCATGAAAGAGTTATGAGGCTGCAGCAGACAGTGGTGCAGAGTTCAGGGATTGTATCCCACATAGCACACTACTACCTATCTAGTGCCCTACTTTTGTCCAGGGCCAATAGGGCTCTGGTCAAAAGTAGTGCACTACATAGGGAATAGGGTGCCATTTGGGACACATTCAGTTCAGACTGCCAGGGTAAAGCCCATTGGAGAGTCCACTTCAACTCATTCACTTTGGGACTTTAATGTATCTCCAAGACATGCAGTAAGAAATTGTTTTATTTGTATATAGTTGAGGGAAATTGGAGTAGAATAGTTGGGGTCTGTGTAGTTCAGAGATAGTTCTGATGTTGGCAGTTTTCTCTTACCAGGCATTCATTCAGTTGCTTCATTCTTTCCCCTGTCCCGGTGTCTGTCTTTATTTCCCTTATCTCTCTCTTTCTTTCCCTTGTCTCTGTCGTTCTCTTTCTTTCCCCCGTTTCTCTCTTTCTTTCCCCTATCTCTCTCTTTCTTTCCCTGCATCTGTCTCTCTCTTTCTTTCCCCTGTCTCTCTTTCTGTATTTGATAGTCCATTTTTTTCCTCTTTGAAAACCCTGCTTTATATATATTTTTTTTATATATTTAACCTTTATTTAACTAGGCAAGTCTATAGTATTAGTTCACTCCGCCTCTACCATAAAGTGCATTCGGAAAGTATTCAGACCTCTTGACTTTTTCACATTTTGTTATGTTACAGCCTTGCGCTAAAATTGATTAAAGTAAACATTTTCCTCATCAATCTACACACAATATCCCATAATAACAAAGCGAAAACAGGTTTTTAGAAATGTTTGTAAAGGTATTAAAAATAAAAAACCGATATCTCATTTACCTCAAGTATTCAGACCCTTTGCTATGATACTCGAAATTGAGCTCAGCTGCATCCTGTTTCCATTGATCATCCTTGAGATGTTTCTACAACTTGACTGGAATACACCTGTGGTAAATTAAATTCACTGGACATGATTTGGAAAGACACACACCTGTCTATACAAGGTTTCACAGTTGACAGTGCATGTCAGAGCAAAAACCAAGCCATGAGGTCGAAGGAATTGTCCATAGAGCTCCGAGACAGGATTGTGTCGAAGCACAGATTTGCGAAAAGGGTACCAAGACATTTCTGCAGCATTGAAGGTCCCCAATAACACAGTGCCCTCCATCAATCTTAAATGGAAAAAGTTTGGAACCACCAAGACTCTTCCTTGAGCAATTGGGGGAGAAGTGACTTGGTCAGGGAAGTGACCAAGAACCCGATGGTCACTCTGACAGAGCTCTACAGTTCCTCTGTGGAGATGGGAGAACCTTCCAGAAGGACAACCACCTCTGCAGCACTCCACCAATCAGGCCATTATGGAAGAGTGGGCAGACGGAAACCCCTCCTCAGTAAAAGGCACATAACAACCCGCTTGAAGTTTACCAAAAGGCATATAAAGGACTCAGACCATGAGAAACAAGATTCTCTGGTCTGATGAAACCAAGACTGAACTCTTTGGCCTCAATGCCAAGCATCATGTCTGGAGGAAACCTGGCACCATCCCTATGGCGAAGCATGGTGGTGGCACCATCATGGTGTGGGTATGTTCTTCAGCAGCAGGGACTGGGAGACTAGTCAGGATTGAGGGAAAATGAACAAAGAAAAGTACAGAGAGAGCCTTGATGAAAACCTGCTTCAGAGCACTCAGGAGCTCAGACTGGGGCAAAGGTTAACCTTCCAACAGGACAACGACCCTAAGCACACAGCCAAGACTATGCAGGAGTGGCTTCCGGACAAGTCTCTGAATGTCCTTGAGTGGCCCAGCCAGAGCCTGGCATTTAAACCCGATCTAATATTTTTGGAGAGACCTGAACATAGCTGTGCAGTGACGCTCCCCATCCAACCTGACAACATGTGTGCCAAGCTTGTAGCGTCACACCTAAGAAGAATTGAGGCTGTAATCGCTGACATCGCTTCAACAAAATACTGAGTAAAGGGTCTGAATACTTATGTAAAAGTGATATTTAATCTTTACATTGTTTATACATTTGTGAAAATGTATTAAAAACAGTTTTTGCTTTGTCATTATGGGGTATTGTGTGTAGATTGATGAGGAAAAAAACAATTTTATCAATTTTAGAATTAGGCTGTAACGTAACAAAATGTGCAAAAAGTCAAGGGGTCTGAATACTTTCCGAATGCATTGTATGCATACAAATAGGGGCATGGCTTTCAGATATTTATTTTTAGCCACCCGTGAGTGTTAATGTCCTTTATTTTCATCTGTTCTGTTGTATAGCTATAACAGGTGTATGATTTCCATAAAATCCATAAAAGTTCCATAAAATTCCATTCAAATCCCATTGTTGGGATAGATACCACTTTTTTATAATATGTAAAAAAGAATTGTAATATTCTAGAAGAATGTGTAAAATGCAAAAACAAAATGTGTATTTGACATATAGAAACGTAACATAATGAACAGGAATGACATTTACTCACACGTTCGGCAGATAAGATCCATCTCAAAGTAATTAATCTAATAAGCCACAGCTCCTGAAAAATAACCTAAGCATTACATTCAAAAAGACCTAGCTGCTAGGTCAACCCAGAATGAGAATTAAAAAATACCCAAATTATGGTTAAATTAACCCATCTTTGGCTAGTCCCAAAAACTCAACATGTTGGGTTATTAACGCAACACAACTGGCTGGGTCAAAATATCCCAGTGTGTAGAACACACTTGTCCAGTATTTACCCAGCGCTGTTTTACCAAAAAACACAAATTGGGTTGTTTTTAATCTATCATTTTTTAGAGTGGAGGTTTCCCCCAGCCTATACAGTGGGGGAAAAAAGTATTTGATCCCCTGCTGATTTTGTACGTTTGCCCACTGACAACGAAAGGATCCGTCTATAATTTTAATGGTAGATTTATTTGAACAGTGAGAGACAGAATAACAAACAAAAATATCCAGATAAACTCTTGTCAAAAATGTTATAAATTGATTTGCATTTTAATGAGGGAAATAAGTATTTGACCCCCTCTCAATCAAACAGATTTCTGGCTCCCATGTGTCTTTTATACAGGTAAGGAGCTGAGATTAGGAGCACACTCTTAAAGGGAGTGCTCCTAACCTAACCGCAGCTTGTTACCTGTAAAAAAGACACCTGTCCTCAGAAGCAATCAATCAGATTCCAAACTCTCCACCATGGCCAAGACCAAAGAGCTCTCCAAGGATGTCAGGGACAAGATTGTAGACCTAGACAAGGATGGAATGGGCTACAAGACCATCGCCAAGCAGCTTGGTGAGAAGGTGACAACATTTGGTGCGATTATTCGCAAATGGAAGAAACACAAAAGAACTGTCAATCTCCCTCGGCCTGGGGCTCCATGCTAGATCTCACCTCGTGAAGTTGCAATGATCATGAGAACGGTGAGGAATCCGCCCAGAACTACACGGGAGGATCTTGTCAATGATCTCAAGGCAGCTGGGACCATAGTCACCAAGAAAACAATTGGTAACACACTACGCCGTGAAGGACTGAAATCCTGCAGTGCAGGCAAGGTCCCCCTGCTCAAGAATACATATACATGCCCGTCTGAAGTTTGCCAATGAACATCTGAATGATTCAGATGACAACTGGTGAAAGCGTTGTGGTCAGATGAGACCATAATGGAGCTCTTTGGCATCAACTCAACTCGCCGTGTTTGGAGAAGGAGGAATGCTGCCTATGACCCCAAGAACACCATCTCCACCGTCAAACATGCAGGTGAAAACATTATGCTTTGGGGGAGTTTTTCTGCTAAGGGGACAGGACAACTTCACCGCATCATTTGCCGGGGCCATGTACTGTCAAATGTTGGGTGAGAACCTCCTTCCCTCAGCCAGGGCATTGAAAATGGGTCGTGGATGGGTATTCCAGCATGACAATGACCCAAAACACATGGCCAAGACAACAAAGGAGTGGCTCAAGAAGAAGCACATTAAAGTCCTGGAGTGGCCTAGCCAGTCTCCAGACCTTAATCCCATAGAAAATCTGTGGAGGGAGCTGAAGGTTCGAGTTGCCAAACATCAGCCTCGTTCCTTAATGACTTGGAGAAGATCTGCAAAGAGGAGTGGGACAAAATTCCTCCTGAGATGTGTGCAATCCTGGTGGCCAACTACAAGAAACGTCTGACCTCTGTGATTGCCAACAAGGGTTTTGCCACCAAGTACTAAATCATGTTTTGCAGAGGGGTCAAATACTTATTTCCCTCATTAAAATGGCTCAACTGCAAAGTTCACAGAACTTGACTTCCGGGTGCTGAAGCAGGTAGCCCGTAAAAGTTGTATGTCCTCTTGAATCAATGGCATCACAAGACCTGTTTGTCAGGAGCTTCATGAAATGGGTTTCCATGGCCTAGCAGCTGTACACAAGCCTAAGATCACCATGCAGAAGGCCAAGCTTCGGGTGGAGTGGAGTAAAGCTCACCGCCATCAAATCAAATGTTATTTATCACATGCGCCGAATACAACCTGTGTGACCTTACCGTGAAATGTTGACTTAAACGCCCTTAACCAACAATACAGTTTTAAGAAAATAGAGTTAAATATTTACACATGATTTTGGAATGAGATGTTATACTGGCAGGTGTCCACATACTTTTGGTCATGTAGTGTATAACCTACCTTGAAACTGACTGTGGCTCAATGTATGAAATAACAAGGCGCAGGCAAAACAGCAGATTCAAGAGGCCAGTGAAGTGGGAAATTCCTTCTAAAAACAACAACAAGGCCGAGTATAGCCCACAACGATCTCCGCCACGGCACAACCCAAGGGGGGGCGCCAACCCAGACAGGAAGACCACGTATGTGACTCAACCCACTCAAGTGACGCACCCCTCCCATGGACGGCGTGGAAGAACACCAGTAAGCCAGTGACTCAGCCCCTGTAAAAGGGTTAGAGGCAGAGAATCCCAGTGGAAAGAGGGGAACCGGCAAGGCAGAGACAGCAAGGGCGGTTCGTTGCTCCAGCCTTTCCGTTCACCTTCACACTCCTGGGCCAAACTATACTTAACCTGTTATGGCTAGGGGGCAGTATTTTCACGGCTGGATAAAAAACGTACCCGATTTAATCTGGTTACCACTCCTACCCAGTAACTAGAATATGCATATACTTATTACATATGGATAGAAAACACCCTAACGTTTCTAAAACTGTTTGAATGGTGTCTGTGAGTATAACAGAACTCATTTGGCAGGCAAAAACCTGACAAGGTTTCAGGCAGGAAGTGGCCTGTCTGACAAGGTGTCGTTCTTCTTGTCTCTGTTTATTGAAGAGTGAGGATCTTAGCTGTCCCGTGACACTTCCTACGGCTGCCATAGGGTCTCAGAAGGCGGTAAAAAGCTGAATCGTGGCTTTGCAGGCTCTGGCTGAAAAAAAGGCTTTACAACGAAACCAAAACATTAGATTATGTCAGCAGAGTACCAAGCCAGAAATAATCAGACACCCATTTTTCAAGCTAGCGACAAGAAGAACGACACCTTGTCAGACAGGCCACTTCCTGAATGAAACCTTCTCACATTTTTGCCTGCCAAATGAGTTCTGTTATACTCACAGACACCATTCAAACAGTTTTAGAAACGTTTTAGAAACTTTCGGGTGTTTTCTATCCATATGTAATAAGTATATGCATATTCTAGTTACTGGGCAGGAGTGGTAACCAGATTAAATCGGGTACGTTTTTATCCGGCGGTGTAAATACTGCCCCCTAGCCCTAAAAGAATATCAGAAACTTTGTACATCCCACTGAACACCATTAAATCCATTATAAAAAATTGAAAGAATATGGCACCACAACAAACCTACCAAGAGAGTGCCGCCCACCAAACCTTACAGACCAGGCAAGGAGGCCATTAATCAGAAAGGCAACAAAGAGACCAAAGATAACCCTGAAGGAGCTGCAAAGCTCCACAGTGGAGATTGGAGTATCTGTCCATAGCACTACTTTAAGCCATACACTCCACAGACCTGGGCTTTACGGAGGTGTGGCCAGAAAAAAAGCCATTGCTTAAAGAAAGAAATAAGCAAACACGTTTGGTGTTTGCCAAAAGGCATGTGGGAGACTCCCCAAACAAATGGAAGAAGGTACTCTGGTCAGATGAGACAAAATTGAGCTTTTTAGTCATCAAGAAAAATGCTATGTCTGGCGCTAACCCAACACCTCTGTTCACCCCGAGAACACCATCCAAACAGTGAAGTATGGCGGTGGCAACATCATGCTGTGGGGATGATGTTTTTCATCGGCAGGGACTGGGATACTGGTCAGAATTGAAGGAATGATGGATGGTGCTAAATACATGGAATTTCTTGAGGGAAACCTGTTTCAGTCTTCCAGAGATTTGAGACTGGGACAGAGGTTCACCTTCCATCAGGACAATGACCCTAAGCATACTGCTAAAGCAACACTCGAGTGGTAAGGCTAGCGGGACACCTGTCGACAACATTTGGTGAAATTGGAGGGCGCGCAATTCAAATAAATTATCGTAATATTAAACATTTATGAACATACAAGTATCTTATGTCATTTAAAAGCTTAAATTCTTGTTAATCTATTTGCAATGTCCAATTTACAATAGGCTTTACAGCGAAAGCATACCATATGATTGTTTGAGGACGGCGCCCCACATCGACATATTTTTCAACCAGCACAGGCTTCATAAAATCACAAATAGCAATTTAAATAAATCAACTACTTTTTAAAATCTTCCTCTGATTGCAATCCCAAGGGTCCCAGCTACAATATAAATGGCTGTTTTGTTAGATAAAATCCATCTTTATATCCCAAAAAGTCAGTTTAGTTGGCGCCATCGATTTCAGTTATCCACTCGTTCAACCTGCAGACAAAGGAGTCCAAGCAGGAGGGGGCGCCACCGAGCAGGAGGGGGCGCCACCGTCGGTGGGAATCGTGACAACCACTAAACTTTTTTCAAACAAGTCAAACTACATTTCTATTTAATCCTCAGGTTTCCTAAAATGTAAATAAACTATAATATTTAATACAGAAAGAAGTATGTTCAATACAAATATAAAATGAGTAAGCGTGCGTCCTCTTCGTCGTGCGCCGACAGACTGATTTTCAACTGGGACTCTTTGTACGAAAACTCAAAATTCTTGCTTGTTTTTGAAGAAACAAGCCTGAAAGAATGAACATAGACTGTTGACATCTAGTGGAAGCCATGGGAATGGCAATCTGGGAGCTTGAATTACATAGGACCTATAGCTTTCCATTATAAGAGCCTGGGACCTAAAACAAAAATTAACCAGCTGGTTTTTCTTTGGATTTTCGCCTGCCATATCAATTCTGTTATAGTCTCATACATTATTTTAACATTGCTACAAACTTCAACGTGTTTTCTATCCAATGCTACCAATTATATGCATATCCTGACTTCTGGGCCTGAGTAACAGGCAGTTTACTTTGGGCATGTCAGTCAGGCGGAAATGGAGAAAAATAGACCCTATCCCTAAGAAGATTTATAGAGACATACCCCAAGTGACTTGCAGCTGTAATTGCTGCAAAAGGTGGCTCTACAAAGTATTGACTTTGGGGGGTTGAATAGTTATTCACGCTCAAGTTTTCCGTTTTTTTGTCTTATTTCTTGATTGTTTCACAACCAAAACCATTTTTGCATCTTCAAAGTGGTAGGCATGTTGTGTAAATCAAATGATACAAACCCCCCAAAAATCTTAAATCTTAATTCCAGGTTGTAAGGCAAAAAAATTGAAAAATGTCAAGGGGGGGTGAATACTTTCGCAAGCCACTGTAAGGTAACGTGTCTGTTCAGGGACAAAATCGTAAAACCCTGTTTCTAATCTAGTGGATACATATTAATTAAAGAAAACACATTAAGCATAATTTGTTCTGTTTGAAGAGCAGAACAGAGAGCTAAAGAGAGAGAGATTGGAGGAGAGGGAGATAGAGGGAGATAGAGAAGGACAGAAGAGCGCAAGGGAGGAGAGGTTGTCAGGTCTCCTTTTGTCTCTCCTGTTTTGTCTACTATTAGGTCGAAATGTAAGTGTTCCTGTCCTGGTTACCCCCCCTCCAGGGGGTTGACAGGGTGTCCAGGCCTGGAGTGTGGCTGGGTAGGGGGTAGATCGAGGAACCCCTACCATTTGAAGGCAACAAAATGTAATAGCAACAAAAAATGTATGATGGTTATGATGTGGAATTGTCACTAGTGCATATATTACTGTCTAGTGCCAGTGTAATGGATAATGTTGTGGATGTGATGTGGATTAGTAGTGAGTGAACATAATCCCATAGACCACTGTTTTCATAACACCAATTAGCTGCTATTTCTAAAGAATTTCACAGAGGCGTTGTTAGCAGCTGCCCTAGCATAATATTTAGAATGTGGTCGCTTTATTGCGGCACAGCAAAGTCTATTTCTGCTGACATTGTAACACGTTTTGTTTTTGGAAAGTCTTCACATCAATCCCTCTTTATTTCCAAGCATTCTTGAATTCTTCTTATTGACCTCTCTGTGTTGTGGGACAGCAATGGATCTGTGGTGAGACCTTGAAACGGGAAGAATTTCCTACTTGACCAAAAAATGATTACAGACAGCAAAAGCTTTTGAATGTGAGTTTTAGATGTTTTATTTTTATTTGCATTTATTTAACCCTTATTTTTCCAGGTAAATTGACTGAAAACACATTCTCATTTTCAGCAACAACCTGGGGAATAGTTACAGGGGAGAGGAGAGTGGATGAATGAGACAATTCTAAACTGGGAATGATTAGGTGACCATGATGGTATGAAGGCCAGATTGGGAATTTAGCCAGAACACCAGGGTTAACACCCCTGCTCTTACAGTAAGTGCCATGGTATCTTTAGTGACCACAGAGAGTCAGGACACACATTTAACATCCCGTCCAAAAGACAGCACTCTACACAGGGCAACGTTCCCAATCACTGCCCTGGGATATTTTTTTAGACTAGTGGAAAGCGTGCCTCCTACTGGTCCTCCAACACCACTTCCAGCAGCATCTGGTCTCTCATCTAGGGACTGACCAGGATCAATCCTGCTTAGCTTCAGAAGCAAGTCAGCAGTGGGATGCATGGTGGTATGCTGCTGACGTTTTAAATGTGTACTTAATTCTTCATTGGGGGTCTCCCATGAAAGTGTAGGAATGGACTGTGATTCCTGGTATGTGCTGTGTCATCTGTTGTAAAACAATTTAAGAATAGAAGAATGGAACCATTTCAGCAGTGAAAAACAGAATCCAAAACATTGAATATTTTCATTTTGCCGCAGAGGACATGAATTGTGTGTTCCTTTTGACAAGTCAAAATAGTTCTACTACTTAAATTAAAAACTCCAAATATAGAGTATATACATGGAACATATTTCCATGATCAGATATCCCCTGACTACGGAGTTATAACATATTACTTAGATATGACTAAATACAAATGAAACAAGGAGTTAGCATTGTTGGTTTCCCTCAGGCAGAGGTTTACTCTCTTTAAAGTCTTTTACACTCTTACATTCACCCCTCAGATCTTTTTACAAAAGTCAAACCCATTATCCACGTTGCATATCATTGAGAATTAAATCAAGTAAAACTCTCAAATCCAGAGCATCTCACAACTTCACACCTACTATAATCCCATGGCGAACTAACCATTGGTCTCAGTCACACCAACTATAATCCCATGGCGAACTAACCAGTGGTCTCTGTCACACCTACTATAATCACATGGTGAACTAACCAGTGTCTCCATCACAGCTAATATAATCCCATGGCAAACTAACTAGTGGTCTCCTTCACATTTTCTATAATCCCATGGTGAACTAACCAGTGGTCTCCTTCACACCTACTATAATCCCATGGCAAACTAACCAGTGGTCCCCGTCACACCTACTATAATCCCATGGCGAACAAACCAGTGGTATTCATCACACCAAATATTATCCCATGGCAAGCTAACCAGTGGTCTCCTTCACACCTACTATAATCTCATGGCGAACTAACCAGTGGTCTCTATCTTTAAACGGGCATCTCACTCAAGAATTTAGCAAAGGATTAGCGGAGAGAAAGAGAAAAGGAGTTGTGATGTGGTGTTAGTACAGGGTTTAAGGGATTTAAAATTGTGCATCTAGTGGTAATTACCCAGCATAGCTGCATGCTATATCAGTAATATATACTGCTAAAAAAAATAAAGGGAACACTAAAATAACAAATCCTAGATCTGAATGAATGAAATAATCTTATTAAATACTTTTTTCTTTACATAGTTGAATGTGCTGACAACAAAATCACACAAAAATAATCAATGGAAATCCAATTTATCAACCCATGGAGTTCTAGATTTGGAGTCACACTCAAAATTAAAGTGGAAAACCACACTACAGGCTGATCCAACTTTGATGTAATGTCTTTAAAACAAGTCAAAATGAGGCTCAGTAGTGTGTGTGGCCTCCACATGCCTGTATGACCTCCCTACATCGCCTGGGCATGCTCCTGATGAGGTGGCGGATGGTCTCCTGAGGGATCTCCTCCCAGACCTGGACTAAAGCATCCGCCAACTCCTGGACAGTCTGTGGTGCAACGTGGCGTTGGTGGATGGAGCGAGACATGATGTCCCAGATGTGCTCAATTGGATTCAGGTCTGGGGAACGGGCGGGCCAGTCCATAGCATCAATGCCTTCCTCTTGCAGGAACTGCTGACACACTCCAGCCACATGAGGTCTAGCATTGTCTTGCATTAGGAGGAACCCAGGGCCAACCGCACCAGCATATGGTCTCACAAGGGGTCTGAGGATCTCATCTCGGTACCTAATGGCAGTCAGGCTACCTCTGGCGAGCACATGGAGGGCTGTGCGGCCCCCCAAAGAAATGCCACCCCACACTATGACTGACCCACCGCCAAACCGGTCATGCTGGAGGATGTTGCAGGAAGCAGAACGTTCTCCACGGCGTCTCCAGACTGTCACGTCTGTCACATGTGCTCAGTGTGAACCTGCTTTCATCTGTGAAGAGCACAGGGCGACAGTGGCGAATTTGCCAATCTTGGTGTTCTCTGGCAAATGCCAAACATCCTGCACGGTGTTGGGCTGTAAGCACAACCCCCACCTGTGGGCGTCGGGCCCTCATACCACCCTCATGGAGTCTGTTTCTGACCGTTTGAGCAGACACATGCACATTTGTGGCCTGCTGGAGGTCATTTTGCAGGGCTCTGGCAGTGCTCCTCCTGCTCCTCCTTGCACAAAGGCGGAGGTCGCGGTCCTGCTGCTGGGTTGTTGCCCTCCTACGGCCTCCTCCACGTCTCCTGATGTACTGGCCTGTCTCCTGGTAGCGCCTCCATGCTCTGGACACTACGCTGACAGACACAGCAAACCTTCTTGCCACATCTCGCATTGATGTGCCATCCTGGATGAGCTGCATTACCTGAGCCACTTGTGTGGGTTGTAGACTCCGTCTCATGCTACCACTAGAGTGAAAGCACCGCCAGCATTCAAAAGTGACCAAAACATCAGCCAGGAAGCATAGGAACTGAGAAGTGGACTGTGGTTACCACCTGCAGAACCACTCCTTTATTGGGGGTGTCTTGCTAATTGCCTATAATTTCCACCTGTTGTCTATTCCATTTGCACAACAGCATGTGAAATTTATTGTCCATCAGTGTTGCTTCCTAAGTGGACAGTTTGATTTCACAGAAGTGTGATTGACTTGGAGTTACATTGTGTTGTTTAAGTGTTCCCTTTATTTTTTTGAGCAGTGTAGTTGCCCTGCCCTTCTGTAGAATCATATTTGAATAAGCTTCATTTGTATTTGTAATTTTTAGGGATACCCATTAGCTGCTGCCTTGGCATATTAAAGCACTTACATTACATATAAAAAAAGATTACACAGTACAACATGTAACATTATTAAACCCCTATATCTGTACAATACAACATGTTTAATACCACCATACAACCATATCACAATGTGTACGTATGCTTGTGTCTTCACCTTTTTGTGTGTCTTTTCTCAGTCCCCGTTGTTCCACAAGGTGTATTATTACCAGTTTTTTTATCTGATTCTACTTCTTACATCAGTTAACTGATGTCAAATGGAGTTCCATGTAGTCATGGCTCTATGTAGTACTGTGCGCCTCCCATAGTCTGTTCTGGATTTGGGGACTGTGAAGAGACCTCTGGTGGAATGTCTTGTGGGGTATGCATGGGTGTCCGAGCTGTGTGCTAGTATTTTAAACAGACAGCTCGGTACATTCAGCTCGTCAACACCGCTTACAAAAACAAGTAGTGATGAAGTCAATATCTCTTCCCCTTTGAGACATGAGAGATTGACATGCATGTCATTAATGTTAGCTCTCCATGTACTTTTAAGGGCCAGACATGCTGTCCTGTTCTGAGCCAACAGCAATTTTCCCAAGTCCCCCTTTGTGGCACCTGACCACACTACTGAACAGTAGTCTAGTTGTGACAAAACTAGGACCTGTAGGTCTTGCCTTGTTGAAAGTGTTGTTAAGAAGACAGAGCAATGTTTTATTATGGACAGACTTCACCTCATCTTAGCTACTGTTGTATAAATATGTTTTGACCATGACCTCAACTTGCTCAATTTCCACATTATTCATAACTGTAACAGTTGTCCAAAGGAGTAGACCAAGGTGCAGCATGGTATGTGTTCATCTTGATATTTATTTGAACTCTGAACACTTAAACAAAATAATAAACATTGGAACATAACCATCAAGTCTTGCAGGCTTTACACAGCAGTACAAAAATAAGATCCCACAACTCAAGGAGGGAAAAAGGGCTGCCTAAGTATGGTTCCCAATCAGAGACAATGATAGGCAGCTGCCTCTGATTGGAAACCATACCTGGCCAAAACATAGAAATATAAAACATAGAATGCCCACCCTACACCCTGATCTAACAAAATAGAGAAATAAACTGTCTCTCTCAGGTCAGGGCGTGACAATAACGAGATATAGTTGAGGTTTAGTGAATGATTTGTCCCAAATACAATGCTTTAAGTTTGTGAAATATTTAGGACTAACTTATTCCTTGCTACCCATTCCGAAACTAACTGCAGCTTTTTGTTAAGTGTTGCAGTCATTTCAGTTGCTGTAGTAGGTGACATGTATAGTGTTGAGTCATCCACATACATAGACACACTGGCTTTACTAAAGATTGAAAAATGTAAGGTGCATAAACAGCTACCCTGGGGAATTCCTGATTCAACCTGGATTATGTTTGAGATGCTTCCATTACAGAAAACCCTTCTGTTAGACAAGTAACTCTTAATCCACATTATAGCAGGGGGTGTAAAGCCATAACACATATACATTTTTCCAGCAACAGAGTATGATCGATGATGTCAAAAGCTGCACTGAAGTCTAACAAGACAGCCCCCACAATCATTTATTCATCCATTTCTCTCAGCCAATCATCAGTCATTTGTGTGCTGTGCTTGTTGAGTGTCCTTCCCTATAAGCATGCTGAGTCTGTTGTCAATTTGTTTACTTTGAAATAGCATTGTATCTGGTCAAACACAATTTTTTCTAGAAGTTTACTAAGGGTTGGTAACAGGCTGATTGGTCGGATTTTTGAGCCAGTAAAAGGGGCTTTACTATTCTTGGGTAGCGGAATGACTTTTGCTTCCCTCCAGACCGGAGGGCACACACTTACTAGTAGACTTAAATTGAAGATGTGGCAAATAGGAGTGGCAATATCATCCGCTATTATCCTCAGTAATTTCCCATCCATATTGTCAGACCCTGGTGGCTTGTCATGTTGAAAGACAGCCAGCGCTCCCTAGAGTGTCTAGTTTGAGAAACAAATGCCTCACAATGCTCAACTGGCAGTTTCAGTAAATAGTACCCGCAAAACACCAGTCTCAATGTGTCAGTAACTGCTAGGAGTGGTGGTAGGAGTCAGGCGCAGAGAGCAGAGGTAAGGAAATTTGTGTTTATTCCATAAAACACAAAACGGTCGACGCCAACACAACCGGCGTGAAAAATGCAAAGTGCCCAGAACAACAGGTACACAGCATGCATATAAAATAACACTTGTCGATCGCCAGCACATCCAATAACAAAAACACACTCTGACGCAAAATAATCCCGCACAAACCTGGGCGGGCTAAACAGGCTTAAATAACCATAAATCAAGAGAACCAAATGAGGAACAGGTGCAAACAATAAGACATACCAAACGAAAAGGAAAAAGGGATCAGCGGCGGCTAGTAGGCCGGTGATGACGACCGCCGAGCGCCGCCCGAGCAGGCAGGGGAGCCACCTTCGGTGGGATTCTTGACACAATGTCAACACTGAAGAAGCGAATCCGGGATGCTGGCATTCTAGGCAGAGTTGCAAAGAAAAAGTAATATCTCAGACTGGACAATTAAAATAAAAGATTAAGATGGGCAAAAGAACACAGACACTAGACATAGGAACTCTGCCTAGAAGGCCAGCATCCCGGAGTCACCTCTTCACTGTTGACATTGAGACTGGTGTTTTGCGGGTACTATTTAATATAGCTGCCAGTTGAGGACTTATGAGGCGTCTGTTCTCAAACTAGACACTCTAATGTATTTGTCCTCTTGCTCAGTTGTGCAACGGGGCCTCCCACTCCTCTTTCTATTCTGGTTAGAGCCCATTTGAACTGTTCTGTGAAGGGAGTTGTACACAGCGTTGTACAAGACATTCAGTTTCCTTGCAATTTCTCACATGTAATACCCTTCATTTCTCAGAACAAGAATAGACTGACTGTCAAGTGCGTCGTAAAAGCTAGACCAAGGCGCAGCGGGTATCATGCTCATCTTCTTTATTTGTTATAAGGTCCCGTGTGGCTCAGTCTCTATATCTATGTATCTAACACTATTCAGCCAGCGCTCCCTATGACTATATGCACAGTTGGGACTCTGCTCGGCTGACATGCTGCTCTATAGAAATATTATTTTCTGTGAAGGACACAGCTGTAACAACACGTCACGTACTTAACTCATCTGGTGTTTCACACTCCATTGAAAACAGTGTAATGGGTAGGTTCTCAACTATGGCACTTTAGATTAACCTAGGGGAGTAGGCCTAGGTTAGACTCTAGATTAGCCCAGAGGAGTAGGCCTAGGTTAGACTCTAGATTAACCCAGGGGAGTAGGCCTAGGTTAGATTGTAGATTAAACCAAGGGAGTAGGCCTATCAGTCTAGTTGAATCAGTCTTTGAATCCAATGGTTATCCATCATTTCAGTCATGCATCAAGAAGTTGGCCTACATTGACTTGAGATTCATATGAAATCAGTCTTGTGTAGAAGAGACAAAGCCACATAATGTTGAAATACCTGTCTAGCCTCGCTCTCCTTGCAACCCCTGACCAGCGAGGTCCTCCTACCATAGAGGTTGGTGGGTCGAGGGGGCTCCTTTAAAAAGCCAAACATAGAGTGGGCACTGGGTGAGAGAAAGATGCTATACAAAAAGCTATTTGAAATTAAAAACCTGGTCCCTGAAACTCTTTAATTTACCTAATAGTGAGACATTCCAATCTAACACGTAACACCTACGAAAAGAGAAAGAAACACTAAATTCATTTTCTAAGGGAATTGCTCATTTGCTGTGGGGGTGCTGAAATTCTGATGCATTACAGACCTTGTCATTCTACATTTTGCTAATTGCCATTTCTAATTTCATCCATGCAATGCTCACTATTCAAACCAAAACATAGCAATAATATGGATACAGCACAAATTCACCCATTGATTTTGAAGGATGTGTCCTTTATAAGTGCCTTGGCAGTTGTTTGGCATTCAGAGTTGAGATGGAAGTTGATTAGTCTCATGCCTCTGTCGGTGACGCCTCCAACATTAAGACAACAGTTCCTGAAATACATTGTGTGTGTGTTGTGTGTTGAGCGTGTGCATGTGTGTGTATGTATGTGTGTGTTGCGTGTGAGAGAGAGAGAGCTGGGAGCCTTCAGTTTTAGCAGCCCGAAGGACTAACAACTGCTAGCTATAATGGAGCCTTTGTGAGGCAACTGCAGCAACACGGAAAGTCATTTCTCTGACAAGTCTACCAGGGCCAAATTAATTTTGTCATCCAGTCTTTGTAAGGTGCCTGGCATATGAATCACTTATAACAGAATGCCAGATACTGTATGTACACAAATCTGGTGTGTGTGTGTGTGTGTGTCTGTGTGTGTGTGTGTGTGTGTGTGTGTGTGTGTGTGTGTGTGTGTGTGTGTGTGTGTGTGTGTGTGTGTGTGTGCTACGACATTAACTACCAACTGCAATTTATGCTGCCCATCAACAACAAATTAAGAAACAGAATATGATTTTCACTGTCAGTCTACAATTGTTGCATCTCTGTTGAGTTTAGTTTTCAAGTCAGAACTCTGTCTACTGCCATTTAAAAAGATGTCCAACATCCTTCAGCTGATATCTGACTTCTGCCTAAACATTACAATAAACTGAATGCATTCCAGTAATTGCATTGTGTCAGGCTTTCCTGTAGAGGCACGTGAAGTCTTTCCTCTAATTTGAAAGAGGAAAAATTATAAGGGCAATAGGCCTGGAACTGCTCAGTGACAGAGTCAAGTGTACATCCCAAATGGCACCCTATTCCCTACATTGTGTACTATTTTTGACCCTGTGGACCTTGGACAAAAGTAGTGCACTATATATGGAATAGGGTGCCATTTGAGATGTAACCATTCAGTCATTCATCGTTACACCATGAGTAATAGATACAGCCTCCAGTTATTGACAAGATGTTAACACACATTTCTCTCTTGTTTGACAGGCTCCAGTATCCTGTTGTCTCTTTAATGAAAAATGACAATCGTGCACATCCCTTTAGATTGATTAGCTTATACAATTACTGTCTGGGACGTACGACGGGTATGAAAAACAATCCTTGGTTGCCGGGCGGTCGCCTCCTCCACTGCTCTGCGTGACACATTAATCTCCCCTCAGATTAATGTGAGGCTGGCAGAGTGGAAGAATATTCCTATATTGATTAATGTGAGGCTGGCAGAGTGGAAGAAAATTCCTCTTATGACTAATGTGAAGCTGGCATAGTCAAAGAGTATTCCTCTATTGATTAATGTGAGGCTGGTAGAGTGGAATAATATTCCTATAATGACTTTACTTATGAATCAAAAGCTTCCTTTTGACCCTCCTGAGTGGCACATCGGTCTAAGGCACTGCATCGCAGTGATAGTGGCGTCACTAAAGACCCGTGTTCGATCCCAGGCTGTGTCACAGCCAGTCATGTCTGGGAGACCCATGAGGTGGCGTACAATTGGCCCAGAGTCGTCCGGGTTAGGGGAGGGTTTGGCCGTCTGGGATGTCCTTTTCCCATTGCGCTCTAGTGACTCCTTGTGGCAGGCCGGGTGCATGCATGCTGACTCTTGTAGCCAGACTATTTGCATTCCCCACCACCCTTTTTTACACTGCTGCTACTCTCTGGTATTATCTATGCATACTCACTTTAATACACTACCTACATGTACATATTACCTCAATTACATCGACTAACCGGTGCCCCCACACATTGACTATGTACTGGTACCCTCTGTATATAGCCTCAGTATTGATATTTTATACAGGTATAAATCTGTTGTTCTGCCCCTGAACAAGGCAGTTAACCCACTGTTCCTAGGCTGTCATTGAAAATAAGAATTTGTTCTTAACTGACTTGCCTAGTTAAATAAAGTAAAAATAAAAAGGTCTGTAACCATTCAGTCACCTGTTGTATTTGGAAAAATTGATTTGAGTTGTTCGGTGTTCCCTCTGACACATTGGTGCGGCTGACTTCTGGGTTAAGCGAGCAGTGTGTCAAGAAGCATTGCGGCTTGGTAGGGTTATGTTTCGGGGGACGCATGGCTCTGGACCATCGCCTCTCCCAAGTCCATATGGGAGTTGCAGCGATGGGACAAGTCTGAAACTACCAATTGGATACCATGACTATCACAACAGTGTGCATGTGCGTGTGGCATACCAAGTGTGTGTGACATACCCAGCTGGGAGAAGAGGAGACACCCGGGGTGGCCTGTAAACACCCTCGTCAGGCACCTCCCATTCTCTGCCTTATTGGTTTTAAAGGGACCCGTTCAGTTTGTGGCCCATGGGGGCTCGCTGAAAACAAGAGGGGAAAAAAGAGAGAGGAGAAAGAAACTAAATGGAACACTGAGCAGCGCAGCGCAACTGATTTACAGCCACACTTTAATTGGGTTGTAAAATTAAATCCAGAGTTGTTTCAGGAATGTGATTCCTGGCTTGTTTACAGGAGGAGTCCGTCCCACAGTCAAGGACACAGAAAAAGAGAGAGAGAAATAGAAAAGGGAGAGTTAGAGAGAGACATGGAGAAAGGGAAAAAGAGCCAGTGAGACTCAGAGAGAGATTGAGAAAGAGAGGTACAGGCTATCACTGAGGATCTTTAACATACACAAACACTAACAGTGCATAAAGACACCACACTTTCTCCCTGGCAATGAAAATAAACAACAAATGGTATGGCTGAGTTTATCAAGTGTTTTTTCACAATCCAGACTTCATCTCAGATGAGAGAGTGAGAGAGAGGGAGAGAGAGAGAGAGAGAGAGAGAGAGAGAGAGAGAGAGAGAGAGAGAGAGAGTACTGGTTTGGGCTACAGACAGACTACAAACAGTTCTTGGATGGAGCCATTGGTTTCAGTATGGGTCATGTAAGTGACTTAATAGGCGACAGGACATTTACAGCCACGAGAACCCAAGGTATGTGTACAGTCGTGGCCAAATGTTTTGAGAATGACACAAATATTAATTTTTACAAAGTCTGCTGCCTCAGTTTGTATGATGGGAATTTGCATATACTCCAGAATGTTATGAAGAGTGATCAGATGAATTGCAATTAATTGCAAAGTCCCTCTTTGCCATGCAAATGAACTAAATCCCCCCAAAAAACATTTCCACTGCATTTCAGCCCTGCCACAAAAGGACCAGCTGACATCATGTCAGTGATTCTCTCGTTAACACAGGTGTGAGCATTGACGAGGACAAGGCTGGAGATCACTCTGTCTTGCTGATTGAGTTCGAATAACAGACTGGAAGCTTCAAAAGGAGGGTGGTGCTTGGAATCATTGTTCTTCCTCTGTCAATCATGGTTACCTGCAAGGAAACACGTGCCGTCATCATTGCTTTGCACAAAAAGGGCTTCAGAGGCAAGGATATTGCCGCCAGTAAGATTGCACCTAAATAAACCATTTATTGGATGATCAAGAACTTCAAGGAGAGCAGTTCAATTGTTGTGAAGAAGGCTTCAGGGCGCCCAAGAAAGTCCAGCAAGCGCCAGGAACGTCTCCTAAAGTTGATTCAGCTGCGGGATCGGGGCACCACCAGTACAGAGCTTGCTCAGGAATGGCAGCAGGCAGGTGTGAGTGCATCTGCACGCACAGTGAGGCAAAGATTTTTGCAGGATGGCCTGGTGTCAAGAAGGGCAGCAAAGAAGCACTTCTCTCCAGGAAAAACATCAGGGACAGACTGATATTCTGCAAAAGGTACACGGATTAGACTGCTGAGGACTGGGGTAAAGTCATTTTCTGTGATGAATCCCCTTTCCGATTGTTTGGGGCATCCGGAAAAAAGCTTGTCTGGAGAAGACAAGGTGAGCGCTACCATCAGTCCTGTGTCATGCCAACAGTAAAGCATCCTGAGACCATTCATGTGTGGGGTTGCTTCTCAGCCAAGGGAGTGGGCTCACTCACATTTTTGGCTAAGAACACAGCCATAAATAAATAATGGTACCAACACATCCTCCGAGAGCAACTTCTCCCAACCATCCAGGAACAGTTTGGTGATGAACAATGCCTTTTCCAGCATGATAGAGCACCTTGCCATAAGGCAAAAGTGAAAACTAAGTGGCTCGGGTAACAAAACATTGATCTTTTGGTTCGATGGTCAGGAAACTCCCCAGACCTTAATCCCATTGAGAACTTGTGGTCAATCCTCAAGAGGCAGGTGGACAAACAAAACCCCACAAATTCTGACAAACTCCAAGCATTGATTATGCAATAATGGGCTGCCATCAGTCAGGATGTGGCCCAGAAGTTAATTGACAGCATGCCTGGGCGGATTGCAGAGGTCTTGAAAAAGGAGGGTAAAAAATGCAAATATTGACTCTTTGCATCAACTTCATGTAATTGTCAATAAAAGCCTTTGACACTTATGAAATGTTTGTAATTATACTTCAGTATTCCATAGTAACATCTGACAAAAATATCTAAAGACACTGAAGCAGCAAACTTTGTGAAAATGTATATTTGTGTCATTCTCGCATGTACAATATAGTATATAACTTCCATAACAGATATTGTTCATAGCAGTGGAGGCTCCTCAGAGGAGGAATGGAAGGACCATCCTCCTCAGTGAATTTCATATTTTTTTTAAATAGTGCAACATTAAAAATGTATATATTTTTGATAAAATTATACAAAATATATTCAAATGTCACCAATTAAGTGAATGACACACTGTTTTGCAATGAATGTCTACAGTAGCCTCAACAGCACTCTGTAGGGTAGTACCATGGTGTAGCTGGAGGACAGCTAGTTTCTATCTACCTCTGGGTACATTGACTTCAATACAAAACCTAGGAGGCTCATGGTTCACACCCCCTCCATAGACTTACACTGTATTTATGAGAACTTCCAGAGGACGTCCTCCAACCTATCAGAGCTCTTGCAGCATGAGCTGACATGTTGATCCACCCAAAGGATCAGAGAATTGATCTATTGATCCAGTTTCAACTGTTCTGCCTGCGGCTATGGAACCCTGACCTGTTCACCGGACGTGCTTGTTGCACCCTCGACAACTACTATGATTATTATTATTTGACCATGCTGGTCATTTATGAACATTTTAACATTTTGACCATGTTCTGTTATAATATCCACCCTGCACAGCCAGAAGAGGACTGGCCACCCCTCATAGCCTGGTTCCTCTCTAGGTTTCTTCCTAGGTTTTTGGCCTTTCTAGGGAGTTTTTCCTAGGGAGTTTTTCCTAGCCACCGTGCTTCTTTCACATGCTTTGCTTGCTGTTTGGGGTTTTAGGCTGGGTTTCTGTACAGCACTTTGAGAATATCAGCTGATGTACGAAGGGCTATATAAAAATAAATTTGATTTGATTTGATTTGATCTATTACTGAAAGCATAAGCTACAGATAGCTAGCACTGCAGTGCATAAAATGTGGTGAGTAGAGAGAGAGAGAGAGAGAGAGAGATATTTCATTGTATTGTGTTCCCTTTCACTTAGCTAGCGAATGCAGCTAGCTAGTTTAGCCTACTCAAACACCTAGCTCAAACAGAGAGGGATGCTATGTTAGCTAGGTGGCTATGGCTATCCAACACTGGAACTCTTCCAAGTCAAGGTATGCTTTTGGGTTTATTAATGTATTGCCACCACTGCTCTGGATCAGGGATTGCCATGTGTAACTGCTAAACTGATTGCTGACTGTACACTGTACTTCATGATTGTAGTGGGTTTACTAACGTGTTAGTTCTTGTAGCTATGTTGACTATGACGTTAGCTAATATGTTGACAACGATGTAGGCTGTGTATAGCGGTTAGTGTTTATGATATGAAGGTTTGGTTTGGAAAGTATTTTTTTGCCCTGTCACAGACATATGATTTGTTGTGCACTGAAGTCCACAAGTGAAGGGAAAAAGTGAAATCAGGAGAGCGCGTCGATTCGAGAAGGAATTATACAACCAACAAATGGATCACGATGTTTGTATGTAGTTCTATAAAAGTGAGCTCTGTTTGTGAGAGAGTAGAGAGAGATTTAGAGAGAGAGAACGAGAGATGGAGAGAGTAGAGAGAGAAAGAAAGAGAGAGAGGGGGTGAGAGAAAGAGAGAGAGAGAAAGGAGAGAGAGAGAGAGAGAGAGATGGAGAGAGCACTGAGGGGAGAGGTAGAGAGAGCTGAGGAGAGAGAGTGAGAGATAGAGAGAGAGAGCAAGAGGAGAGTACTGGAGTGGGCTACAGACTGACAGAGAGCTGAGCGGAGTTAGAGATATGGGAACGCTGTTAAAGACATCTTAATATGTCTTCATAATGCTAATCTCAGAAGATGGCTAATCAGTCAGTATGGTTGGCCAGAAGACAGAGGGATCTTAGTTAGGTTGCAAATGGTATTTGGGATGCAAGCCTCATCATCGTCAAATCCCACTGCTCCAACCCACACAATATGACATTAAAATGAATCAACGACACAACCCAAACAAGCAATCCAGGACAAAATAAAACAAACATGGCCTGCACAAAAGTAGATCAGCAAAAACGTCTTTGCATATACAATAACATAACACCAGGAAAGTATAAACTGACATTGACAGAGAAAGACCTGTTACAATAATAATTTACACTGGAAGCATGGTGTTTAATTTTACCAGATAAGATTAGTTTAGAAGGTCTTTGCACAAGTCTCAACCTCCCTTTGCTGTCACTACAAAACTGAGTTCCCGCAGAAAAGGTGGAGGCAGTGGAGGACGAGGAGAGGATGAGAGAGAAAGAGTACCACTTTCTCTAATTAGCTATGCAAATCCATCTGCTGACGGATTGAGTTTTAGAAACTAAATTAGTGCTTTGGATCTTCTGTGACTTTTTTAATCTTCCAGCAAATGTGGTTAGTTATAAACAGGGGTTTGACATGTTTGAACAGAGGGTTGGAGAGGTTTCCTATCACAGTCTTGTTTTTTGACTGACTGACTGAGCCCCTAGTGAACACCTATCTACTCGCCAACCACCCTCCAGCCATCCCCCAGCTACACTACCCCAACATTGGGGCTGGCCGGCTGTCAGGGAGTGTTCGTCACTTCTCTGCCCATTACAGCTCAATGTACTCCTGGGTGTCCTGGTATCATAGCAGCCCAGCTGGTGGAAATGCAGCCTTTCCTAGGGCACAAAGACAAAGCCAATGCATATTTCAGAGCAGATCACTAACAGCCATCCATTACATAAATCTGAGTTTACTCCAATAAAAAGCGTTATTATGCACTCAAAGTACTGTCCTAGGGCAGCTATTTTCTGGGGCCATACCGTTGCCCACTGCCAGAAACCCAAACCACAAACAGTTTATCTGAAATCTCAGTAGTGATGTTGATAGTGATGGTGGTGGTAGTGGTGGTGGTGATGGTGATGGTGATTGTGGTGATGGTGGTGGTGCTGAAGGTAGTGGTGGTGATGGTAGTGGTGGTGGTGATGTAATAGTGGTGATGGTGGTGATGTAGTAGTGGGTGATGGTAGTGGTGGAAGTGATGGAGGTGGTGGTGATGGTAGTGGTAGTGGTGGTGCTGAAGGTAGTGGTGATGTAGTAGTGGTGATGGTGGTGGTGGTGGTGGTGGTAGTGATGGTGGTGGTGATGGTGTGTTTTTAACATCCTTCAAGGCCAGAGTTTTTAGTGTTAAACTATGGTGTGCAGCGAAGCCATATACATGCTTTTATACATTAATGAACAAAACCCCAATTTTACTTTAGCATTCCAATCCCACAACTCCCATATGTTTAGGACGTGCTGACAGTCTACCGAAACGACCCTCACATTGTAAAACAAAGCCCAAATCCTTCTGTGTCTCAATGAGCCCCTTGTTCCCCTCTCATAAGCCAGGGGTGTAATTGGCCTGGTGCGTGTCCTAACGCAACAGATCAAAGGTTAGTAAACCCGTTACTCATTTAGGATGTCAGGGATTAGCTGGCTCTGGACCCACAAAGCTGGCAAGTAATATGCTTACTGTTGATCAAAGATGTTGTTTGTGTCACAAATAGTACCCTATCCCCTTTATGGTGTAATACTTCTGACCTGGGCACATGGGGCTTTGGTGAAAAGAAGGGCACTATATAGGGAACAGGAGTCCATTTGTGATGTTCCCTTGACTAATATCGGAGTCCTTATTTTGAATAGATGGGAGGCGAAGTGGACCAGTGTATCTTTGTTACAGTATGGCAAGGAGAGGAGAGGGGACTAGAAGAGGAAGAGAAGAGAAGGATGAGAGGAGAGGAGAGGAGAGGAGAGGGAGAGGAAGAGAAGAGAAGAGAAGAGAAGAGAAGAGAAGAGAAGAGAAGAGAAGAGAAGAGAAGAGAAGAGAAGAGAAGAGAAGAGAAGAGGAGAGGAGAGGAGAGGAGAGGAGAGGAGAGGAGAGGAGAGGAGAGGAGAGGAGAGGAGAGGAGAGGAGAGGAGAGGAGAGGAGAGGAGAGGAGAGGAGAGGGGATAGAAAAGGAGAGGGTGAGAGAAGAGGAGAGGGGAAGAGGAGAAAAGGAGATGGGGAGAGGAGAAAAGGAGATGCGGAGAGGAGAAGATGAGGGGGAAGAGGAGAGTGGGAGAGGAGAGTGGGAAAGGAGAGTAGGAGAGTGGGAGAGGAGAGGAGAAGAGGAGAGTGGAAGAGGAGAGAACAGAAAAGAAGACTGTAGGATGACATTGATTGATGAGCGGGAGCTGTACGTGACACGATGCAGCAGTCTTCATGGAAAGCTTTCACGTTTGTTAAGGGAGAGCTGACATCTCTAGAGGGCAGCCAGATCAGTTACAGTTATAGCTGGACCGGCTGTGTGCTGTTGTACTATATGCCTGTTATCAATAGGACTCGATAAGTGCTCAAAGTGGTTCAGAAAAGAAATACAAGTTTGGGACAGAGATCACAATGGAAAATTGTACTTGAAAGACAGCGTTAAATCACGGTGATGCCCTTACAACACACATAAATACAGTGTATACATTGTCATTAGCTCACATGTATTTACTAAACACAGCCACGCTTAAAACTATTTTAATGGACATTGAGGGCTTCAGAATGCCAGGGTTTACCCCACAATGGGGTAATTCAGGGTTTCACATCTGACACCACGCCCTCATCCATTAGTCCCTATTATCCCAGTCCCCTTTAATGATCTGGGTTTGATTTGCCTGTAGCAGCAGTCAGCTGTCATGTGTGTTTAATGTGAAGCTGTCCGGGTTTTGTAGCCTGGTTTAACCAGACTGAATGCTGCTGCGGGTTAAACCGGACCATATGAGCACAGCATTCAGTCTGGTTTAACCAGGCTATGGGTCACAACCAACCGGAAACAATGATGAAGCAGTGTGTACCCATGGCAACCCTTGAGGTCTACCATTGTTGTTGGTATATTTTATTAGAAATTCCATATCATAGCTCGTCTTCTGAGTAATTTTCCTCACACATTGGTTTTGATTTGACAGCTTGCCACCGCTGGATTTATGACTCATATGCTGTGATTATGTGTATGATTATTATATATTATGTAACCAAGTATTACAGGAAGTGTGTTTTACAGGAAAGGTGACAGCTGTGTATGGGGATGTGTGGACTGGAGGCCTGGCTTAGGCGTGGTGTCTTGCTGACGTGTTAAGCAGGGATTCATCCTGTCTAGGCAAGGCTTACCAGGGGACTGACCGTCACCTAATAATGAGATATGGAAATCACAAACTTACAAACCAGGAAGAGTTACTTTTACTGTTACAGACACAGAGGAGGACCAATATCATGAGCGATTTCAGGTATAGGTCTAACCCAGGGCTGTTCAATGTCGGTCCTGGAGAGACAAAACACTTCTGAGTAGGTAAACCAGCACTACCCTGCGTACTATTGGTCAACGTGCAATCATTGGAAAATAAACTGGATGATCTACGATTAAGACTATCCTACCAACGGGACATTAAAAACTGTAATATCTTATGTTTCACCGAGTCGTGGCCGACCCGGATAATATAGAGCTGACTGGGTTTTCCGTGCATCGGCAAGACAGAGCAGCTACAGAAGTCGGAAGTTTACATAGACTTAGGTTGGAGTCATTAAAACTCGTTTTTCAACCACTCCACAAATTTCTTGTTAACAAACTATAGTTTTGGCAAGTCGGTTAGGACATCTAATTTGTACATGACACAAGTAATTTTTCCAGCAATTGTTTACAGACAGATTATTTCACTTATAATTCACTGTATCAGAATTCCAGTGGGTCAGAAGTTTACATACACTAAGTTGGCTGTGCCTTTAAACAGCTTGGAAAACACCAAAAATGTATGTCATGGCTTAATAAGAGTCTGATAGGCTAATTGACATCATTTGAGTCAATTGGAGCTGTACCTGTGGATGTATTTCAAGGCCTACCTTCAAACTCAGTGCCTCTTTGCTTGACATCATGGAATGACAACATGAAAATCAAAAGAAATCAGTCAAGAACTCAGAAAAAAAACTGTAGACCTCCACAAGTCTGGTTCATCTTTGGCAGCAATTTACAAATGCCTGAAGGTATCATGTTCATCTGGTACACAAGGTATAAACACCTTGGGACCACACAGCCATCATACCGCTCAGGAAGGAGATGCATTCTGTCTCCTAGAGATGAACGTACTTTGGTGCGAAAAGTGCAAATCAATCCCAGAACAACAGCAAAGGACCTTGTGAAGATGCTGGAGGAAACAGGTACAAAAGTATCTATATCCACAGTAAAACAAGTCCATTATCGACATAACCTGAAAGGCCGCTCAGCAAAGAAGAAGCCACTGTTCCAAAACCGCCATAAAAAAGCCAGACTATGGTTTGCAACTGCACATGGGGACAAAGATTGTACTTTTTGCATACTTTGTGGCAAAATGGCTTAAGGACAACAAAGTCAAGATATTGGAGTGGCCATCACAAAGCTCTGGCCTCAATCCTATAGAAAATTTGTGGGCAGAACTGAAAAAGCGTGTGCGAGCAAGGAACCCTACAAACCTGACTCAGTTACACCAGCTCTGTCAGGAGGAATGGGCCAAAATTCACCCAACTTATTGAGGGAAGCTTGAGGGAAGGCTACCGTTTGACCCAAGTTAAACAATTTAAAGGCAATGCTACCAAATGCTAATTGAGTGTATGTAAACTTCTGTCCCACTTGGAATGTGATGAAAGAAATTAAATAATAAATAAATAATTCTCTCTACTATTTAACTGACATTTCACAATAAAAAAAAAAAGTGGTGATCCTAACTGACTAAAGACAGGGAATTTTTACTAGGATTAAATGGCAGGAATTGTGAAAAACTGAGTTTCAATGTATTTGGCTGAAGTGTATGTAAACTTCTGACTTCAACTCTATGTCTGGTAAGACGAGGGGTGGGGGTGTGTGTCTATTTGTCAATAACTGCTGTTGCGTGATGTCTAATATTAAAGAAGTCTCGAGGTATTGCTCGTCTGAGGTAGAATACCTCATGATAAGCTGTAGACCCCAATATCTACCAATAGAGTTCTCCGTTAATATATTCATAGCCATCTATTTACAACCACAAATCAATGCTGGCATTAAGACAGCACTCAATGAGCTGTAGAAGGCATAATTACACAAGAAAATGCTCATCCAGAATGGGTGACCCTAATGGCCTGGGACTTTAATGCAAGGAAACTTAAATCTGTTTTACATCATTTCTACCAGCATGTCACATGTGCAAGCAGAGGAAATAAAACTCAAGACCACCTTTACTCCACACACAAAAATGCATACAAATCTCTCCCTCGCCTTCCATTTGCCAAATCTGACTATAGTTCTACACTCCTGATTCCTGCTTACAAGCAAAAACTAAAGCAGGAAATAACAGTGACTCACTAAATACAGAAGTGCTCAGATGATGCAGATGCTACGCTACAGAACTGTTTTGCTTGCACAGACTGGAATATGTTCCAGGATTCATCCAATGGCATTGAGGAGTATACCACCTCAGTCACCGGCTTCGTCAACAAGTGCACCGGCTTTGTCAACAAGTGCATCGACAACGTCGTCCCCACAGCGACCGTACATACATATCCCAACCAGAAGATATGGATTACAGGCAACATCCGCACCAAGCTAAAGGCTAGAGCTGCCACTTTCAAGGAGCAGGACACTAATCTGGATGCTCAAAATAAATCCTGCTATGCCCTCAGACAAACCATCAAACAGGCAAAGCGTCAATACAGGCCCCGAAGCTCATAGGATGTGGCAGGACTTGCAAACTATTACGGCCTACAAAGGGAAACGTGACGCGAGCATACCAGACCAGCTAAATGTATTTATTGTTGGTTTTGAGGAAAGCAACACTGAAGCATGCAATGAGAGCACCAGCTGTTCCGGATGACTGTGTGATCACACTCTCCATAGTTGATGTGAGCAAGACCTTTAAACAGGTCAACATTCACAAAGCCGTGGGGCCAGACGAATTACCAGAACATGTACTCAAAGCATGCGCAGACCATCTGGAAAGTGTTTTCACAGACTTTTTCAACCTCTCCCTGACTGAGTCTGTAATACCTACATGTTTCAAACAGACCACCATAGTCCCTGTGCCCAAGAAAGCGAAGGTAACCTTCCTAAATGATTGGCCCAGTAGCACTCACGTCAGTAGCCATGAAGTGCTTTGAAAGGCTGGTCATGGATCACATCAACACCATCATGCCAGGAACCCCAGTCCCACTTCAATTCGCTTACCGCCCCAACAGATCCACAGATGAAGCAATCTCAATCGCACTCCACACTGTCCTCTCCCACCTGGACAAAAGGAACACCTATGTGAGAATGCTGTTCGTTGACTACAGCTCAGCATTCAACACCATAGTGCCCACAAAGCTCATGACTAAGCTTAGGACCCTGGGACTAAACATCTCCCTCTGCATATGGATCCTGGACTTCCTGACGGGCCGCCCCTGGGTAGTGAGGGTAGGCAACAACGCATCTGCCATGCTGATCCTCAACATTGGGGCCCCTCAGGGGTGTGTGCTTAGTCCCCTCCTGTACTCCCTGTTCACCCAGGGCCGTGTGGCCAAGCATGACTCCAACACCATCATTAAGTTTGCTGACGACACAACAGTGGTGGGCCTGAACACTGACAATGATGAGACAGCCAATAGGGAGGAGGTCAGAGACCTGACAGTGCAGAGACAGGACAACAACCTCTCCCTCAATGTGAGCAAGACAAAGGAGCTGATCGGCTGTTCGGCCCTCCATTAACATCGACGGGGCTGTAATGGAGCAGGTCGAGAGTTTCAAGTTCCTTGTTTTCCACATCACCAACAAACTATGATGGTCCAAACACACCAAGACAGTCGAGAAGAGGGCACGACAACACCTTTTCCCTTTCAGGAGACTGAAAAGATGTCCCCATATCCTCAAAAAGTTCTACAGCTGCACAATCGTGTGTATGGCCCAGTACGTCACCGGGGCCAAGCTTCCTGCCATCCAGGACATATATACTAGGCGGTGTCAGAGGAAGGCCCAACAAATAATCAAAGACTCCAGTCACCCAAGTCGTAGACCGTTCTCTCTGCTACCGCACGGCAAGCGGTACTGAAGCACCAAGTCTACCCCATGCCACAAGACTGCTGAATGATTAATCAAATGTCCACCCAGACTATTTATATTGACTCCCCTCCCTCTGTTTTTACACTGCTGCTACTCGCTGTTTATTATCAATGCATAGTCACTTTACCCCTACCTGCATGTACAAATTCCCTTGTCTAACCTGTACCCCCGCACATTGACTTGGTACTGGTGCCCCGTGTATATAGCCTTGTTATTGTTATGTAATTTTCTTGTGTTACTTTTTATTACATTTTTTTTACATCAGTTTATTTAGCAAATATTTTCTTAACTCTATTTCTTGAACTGTATTGTTGGTTAAGGTCTTGTAAGTAAGCACGGTAAGGTCTGCACCTGTTGTATTCGGTTTATGTGAGAAATATCATTGTATTTCATTTTATTTGAATTAACTACTAGGTAGGAACAAAACCAGAAGTGTTTTGGCCCTTCAGGACTGGAATTGAACAGCCCTGAGCTGTGTTCGAATACTTATACTAGCCATACTAACAGCAGTAACTGTATTATTTGTGATGTAAATTGAGTATGTAGTATGCTTATTGGTCATGGTATGGATATAGTTAGTATGCCAAAAGTTCCCGGATGTTGTACTAAATTCGCCAAAATACAAAGTATACAAGCAGTGGACATTATTTCTGTGCTTTCCATACGAATTGCAGTATATCATTACAGCAGTAAGTACCGGTATGTTAGCTAGCTACCTAACATTTGTTGGCTACTAATAAATCGAACTTGCCAGTATATTAACTATATGTCATTCTTAGCTTAGCTCAGTGGTATAGTCGGTATGTGTTCTCAATGGTCATTGTTAATTATTTGTACTCCTCTTTATTTCTGAATAAGCTCATGTGCTGCTAGTGCTCAGGCTGTCCTAAATCTGATGCAATAGAAGTTTTTCCAAATTGCACCCTATTCCCTATATAGTTCACTACATTTGACCAGAGCCCTATGGGGAATAGGGTGCCATTTGGGACGTATTGCATGAGTAAAACAAAAACTGTAGTCTTCCTGAAGCCCTGGCTCTTCTATTTGTTCCCTTTGAGGCTCAGTCTGTGAGGCTCAGTCTGTGAGGCTCAGCTTGTGAGGTGGATCATACATTATTTCTGAAGGTACAGGGGACCCAGACAAACATACTCCTAATACCCATTCAAATCCTTATTGATGCGGTGGCTCTGGAGAACTCAAATAGAGATAACTACAGTAACTGTCAATGGGTGTTTTGATGAGGAATTGTGGTTGTGTTATGTTGTTGAAAGTTAGACGGGGCTCTGTGTGTTCAATGAATGTGATGTTTTTCCAGCCCTACTGGAGCCATATGCTTTCTCGTCTGTCTGCCTCCAACCCAGTAACAGGAGCCATTATATTTGACTGACAAAATTGGAGTGGAAACAGATTTGCAGAGTAGACACAGTGGAATAGCTCATCTAATGATCAGTTTAATGGTAGTCATAATAACTGGTGTGTTACTGATTGAGTTGGAATAGATGAATGTCTACAACACCAAGAAGTGACAGCTAGATATTTAATTTCAGACACACTACTGTAATGACACAAGGTTCCATTATATAGAGCTGGCAAACCATCCAGCTCCCTCTGTTGCTCTTTCTCAGGCTTAGTCACAAATGGCACCCTATTTCCTACATAGTGCACTAACTTTACATTTTTGTCATTTAGCAGACGCTCTTATCCAGAGCAACTTACAGTAGTGAGTGCATACATTTCATACATTATTATAATTTTTTTCCCGTACTGGTCCCCCGTGGGAATTGAACACACAACCCTGGCATTGCAAACACCATGCTCTACCAACTGAGCCACACAGAACCCTTTTAACCAAAACCCTAGTAGCTTTGGTCAAAAGTAGTTCTCTATTTCGGGAATAGGGTGCCATTTGGGATGCCGACTAATACTACTACCTGTAAAGACGTGCGCTGAGAGTCGGGAAGCAAGTTCAGGGAGTGAGTGATTTAATCAATAAACGAAACACGAACAACGCACAGACATGAAACTGAAACAGAAACATTTATAGGGAAGGTTATCAGGGAAGTGATGGAGTCCAGGTGAGATGACGCGCAGGTGCGCGGTGCGCGTAACGATGGTGACAGGTGAGCACCATAACGAGCAGCCTGGTGTCCTAGAGGCCGGAGAGGGAGCACACGTGACACTAACCATACAATAGAGTATGCCCATCCGGTGCCTCCATTAATCACAGCTAACAAACAACTTCTAACTGAAGGCCATCAGACTGTTAAATAGCCATCACTAGCCGGCTTCCACCCAGTTACGCAACCCTGCACCTTACACCTTATATACATAGACTGGGAATCACTGGCCACTTTAATAATGGACACTAGTCACTTTAATAACATTTAAATAAGGTTTACATACTGCTTTACTCATCTCGTATGTAAATACTGTAATCTATTCTACTGTATTTTATTCAATGCTACTCCGACATTGCTCAATCTAATATTTATATACTTCTTAATTCCATTATTTTACTTTTACATTTGTGTGTATTGTTGTGAATCATTTTTAGATACTACTGAACTGTTGGAGCTAAGAACTCAAGCATGTATCTACACCCGCAATAACATCTGCTAAACATGTTTATGTGACCAATAAAATTTTATTTTATTTTATTTTATTTGGTCCTCTACCAGGCTCCCCACCAAGCAGCCTATGTGTGTCCCAAATGGAACCCTATTCCCTATATAGTAAATAGGATCCATTGGGTTCTGGTCCAAAGTAGTGCACTATATAGGGAATAGGGTGCCATTTGGGATGCAACCCATGAAAAGCCTCGTCCAAACAATCTCTGACATCATAAGTTCAAGGATTTCCCAGGTGTTCCGGAGCCAATGACATCACCCTGCCATTCTGGAGTACAATGGGGACTTTGAGAGGTGGCTGGTTGCTGGTGACAGGTGACAGATAGTTGGTGGCTGGTGACTGGTGGCAGGTGGCTAATAGCTGCTGGCTGGCGACTGGTGGCTGGTGACTGGTGGCTGGTGGCTGGTGGCTGGTGACAGGTGGCTGGTGACAGGTGACAGGTGACTGGTGACTGGTGGCTGGTGAGAACAGTCAGTAAAACAAGAACAGAAACAGACAGAACAGAAAGTGGAGATGAGATCCAAAATAGCTTTGCAGCTGAACCCAGTTAACGCCATTTGGAAAATATTTATGGGGGGCAGTCTTCAGCTAACATTTCGGAGAAGGTGTGTGTGTGTTTGTGTGTTTGTAGTGAACACTGGAGGGGGCATACATATTCAAAACATAAACAATATCATTTTTCTTAACTCCACTACCATTCTGCAGTAAAAACACATGTATTATTCCTATGTTTTGAAGCCAAGGTCTTTCTGAAACAACTATGTGTTTGTGTTAGAGCCCTAGACTGTGCTGTCAGCTTTACCTTATTAAAATGTAATTAAACAGCATATTAATGCTCTGCTAACCAGCACTGTGATAACAGGCAGGCAGCAGAGCCTCCACAGCACACAGATTCCACCTGCATCCCAAATGGCACCCTATTTTCTATGTAGTGCACTATAGGGCTCTGGTCAAAAGTAGTGCACTATATAAGGAATGTGGTGCATTTTAGGATTCAGCCAAACTCCCTTTCCTTCTCCCTTTCCATAGAAGGCTGACTTAGTCCCAGACTGCAGTGTCACAGGAGTGTCACAGACTGCAGTGTCACAGGAGCAGGTGTGACACTGTCAGGCAGTGTCACACCTGCTCCTGCTCCCCCTCCCTGGTGCCAGGCTCCTCAGCATTACACACTCCTGCCACCATCAGTACGCACACCTGCCTTTCCCCGTCACGCGCATCAGCATATTATTGGACTCACCTGAACCCAATCACCTGTTTATTGCTTCTCCTATATTTGTCAGTTCCCCATCTCTGTTCCCGGCTGCTGCATTGATTGACGTTTGTCATTGTGTATCCGTGTGCTAACGCTGTTCCTGTCTTGCTCTTTGTCTGTTCCTAGTTAACCACTTAACTACATCAGTCCATATGTATGTGATCCACAACTCATTTTCTCTGCCCTTGTTAATTGCAACCCAGGAACCCAGAAGGGAGAGAGACTGCCAAATAACATTTAGCAGATACTTTTATCCAAAGTGAATTAGTTATGCGTGCATACATTTTAGATATGGGTGGTCCCGGAAATCAAACCGACTACCCTAGCATTACAAGCACCATGCTCTACAAACTGAGCTACAAAGGATAATTTAGGACAGTAGTACCTTATAAAGGCAGTAAGGGCTCATTTGGGATGCACGTGTCTAGTTAACATACAGACTGAAAAAAGCTATAATTTAATGGGAAATATGTTCACTTTCCCTGAGCTGAACCCTAATGCTGCTGTCTGTAACTGTGTTGGTTGAACATTGTGCCTGCCATCAATCCAGCACCCTGACACTGCCAACACATTTCGATGTTCAGATCGGGCCCTGCATCTCGGCCGTTGCAATCTGACACAACTAATGTAGACCTGGTCTTTAATGACACCCAGGAAAATACTACCCAGCCAGGACATAATAATAATAATAATAATAATAATAATAATAATAATAAAGGAGAAGCGTCTATCAAAGAGTGCCTGTGAATACATTGCGTAATAAACCTTATTTCTGTGAAAGGACCGACGCCGCAGATGAGAACAGATACACGGAGTTGACATTTAACTCCAAAGAGAGAAGTCAATTAAGTAAGGTACGGTCTTGATTTCCATCTCACCGACTCCTCACATCCAAGCATCACAAATGTGTAGGCCCGCATCCTAAATGGCACTCTATCCCTTATATAGTGCACTGAAAAGTAGTGCACTGTATAGGGAATAGGGTGCCATTTAGGACTCAGCCTAAATCATTTCAATAATTAGTGCTCTACAAGAAACTCTGTATATCACGTAGAGGACGTCTGCATTCGTCATTCTCATTACATGTAGAAGGGAGTTACAGTTAAACCACCTTGGCCAGACTCACATTTTATCACCCTCATCTCATGGGAGGTAGAACTGATGTGAGGGAGTGGGCTATGATTCCAATTTGTATTCACATTTGCATCTCCTCCTGGCAGCTCATCAGAGAGAGAAGGGATATCTTGTTTAGTAAGGAGCTTTATGATGAGGTGTGTGTGTGGCATGTAACACGTTCACCACGTTAGAGGGCAGAGAATAGAGAATGCAGGGCACTCCTGAGTGTGTGTGTGTGTGTGTGTGTGTGTGTATGAGTCCATTGAAGTTTAAAAGGTGGTTAAAATTCAATGGAATTTATGCGGTTAGAATTCAATGGAGTTTAGGAGGTAGTTAGAACTCTGTAGAGTTTAGGTGGTTAGAATTCCATGGAGTTTTGGAGGTGTTTAGAATTCCATGGAGTTTAGAAGGTGGTTAGAATTCCATGGAGTTTAGAAAGTGGTTATAAATCCATGGGGAGTTAGAAGGTGGTTATAATTAAATGGGGGTTAGAAGGTGGTTAGAATTCCACAGAGTTTAGAAATTGGTTAGAATCCCATGGGGGGTTTAGAAGATGGTTATAATTACATGGGGGTTAAATGGTAGTTAGATCTCCATGGAGTTTAGCGGTTGGAATTCTATGGAGTTTAGGTGGTTTGATTTCCATGGAGTTTAGGAGGTTAGAATTCCATTCAGTTTACATGGTTATATTTCCATGGTGTTTTGGAGGTGGTTAGAATTCCATGGAGTTTATGTGGTTGGAATTCTGTGGAGTTTAGAAGGTTGTTCGAATTCATTAGAGTTCAGAAAGTGGTTAGATGACCATGTGGGTTAGAATTCCATAGAGTTTAGAAGGAAGCTAGAATTCCATGGAGTTTAGAAGCTAGTTAGAATTCCATGGGGGTTAGAAGATGGTTAGAATTCCATGGAGTTTAGAAGGTGATTAGAATTCCATGTGGGATTAGAAGATGATTAGAATTCCATGGTTATTAAAAGGTGGTTAGAATTCCATGTTGTTTAGACGGTGGTTAGATCTCCACGGAGTTTAGGTGGTTAGAATTCCGTGGAGTTTAGGTGGTTAGAATTCCATGGAGTTTTGGAGGTGGTTAGAATTCCCTGGACTCTAGAAGGTGTTTAGAATCCCATGGGGGTTAGAAAGTGGTTAGAATCCCATGGGGGTTAGAAGGTGATTAGAATCCCATGGGGGTTAGAAGGTGATTAGAATCCCATGGGGGTTAGAAGGTGGTTAGAATCCCATGGGGGTAAGAAGGTGGTTAGAATCTCATGGGGGTTCGAAGGTGATTAGAATGTGATTAGAATTCCATGGTCATTAGAAGGTGGTTAGAATTCCATGGAGTTTAGAAGGTGGTCAGAACCCCATGGAGTTTAGGTGGTTAGAAGTCCATAGCATTTAGAAGGTGGTTAGAATCCCATGGCATTTAGAAGGTGGTTAGAATTCCATAGGGGTTAGAGATGGTTAGAATTCCAGAGTTAAGAAGGAAGTTACATTTCCATGGAGTTTCGAAGCTAGGTAGCATTATATGGGTGTTAGAAGGTGGATAGAATTCCATGAAGGGTTAGAAGGTGGTTATAATTCTATAGAGTTTAGAAGGTGGTTAGAATTCCATGGGGTTAGAAAGTGGTTAGAATTCCATGGAGTTTAGGTGGTTAGAATTCCATGTTGTTTAGACGGTGGTTAGATCTCCATGGAGTTTAGGTGGTTAGAATTCCATGGAGTTTAGGTGGTTAGAATTCCGTGGAGTTTAGGTGGTTAGAATTCCGTGGAGTTTAGGTGGTTAGAATTCCATTGAGTTTACGTGGTTAGAATTCCATGGAGTTTTGGAGGTGGTTAGAATTCCCTGGACTTTAGAAGGTGTTTAGAATCCCATGGGGGTTAGAAGGTGGTTAGAATCCCATGGGGGTTAGAAGGTGGTTAGAATCCCATGGAATTTAGTTGGTGGTTAGACAATTGTCATTACTTACTTGGTATGATGATTACTTCTCCAGTTGAAGTTGTTCAGTTTCACAGGGAGACATTAGAGACACAAAGAGAACAAGTAATCTTACCACTTAAATTAAATAATTCAAGTGCCCTTGTAATGAAAGCTTGGTTTTAATGGATTCATTTATTTACAGTTTTCATGTCAGCCATTGAGACTTTTTAGCCCTTTCGAGTTCAAAATACTGTCTTTATAAAAGCATTCAGACCAATAAAGGACTAAATTACAACAATCAAACACACATACACAGCATGTATCCTATAATTAGCAAACTAACAGAGTACCAAACTAATGCAAACAATAAGTATACATTATTAGGAAGGACTTCTATATTTGTCTTGCTGCCAATGACCACATGTTTACTGGAGTCTGCCCTGTCTTAATGTTTATGCATGTACCAAACAATTTTCTCTGGTCGCTAGGAGACTCATCAGCGATATACACCGAATGTACAAAACATTCCATGACATACACTGACCAGATGAATCCAGGTCAAAGCTATGATCCCTTAATGATGTCACTTGTTAAATCCACTTCAATCAGTGTAGATGAAGGGGAGGAGACAGGTTAAAGAATTTTTTTTTTCAACCTTGAGGCAATTTAGACATGGATTGTGTATGTGTGCCATTCAGAGGGTGAAAGGGCAAGACAAAAGATTTAAGTGCCTTTGAACGGGGTATGGTAGTAGATGCTAGGAGCAGCAGTTTGTGTCAAAAATTGCAACTGCTGGATTTATCACGCTCGGCAGTTTCCCGTGTGTATCAAGAATGGTCCACTACCCAAAGGACATCCAGCCAAGTTGACTTAACTGTGGGAAGCATTGGAGTCAACATTGGCCAGCATCCCTGTGGAACACTTTCAACACCTTATAGTCCATGCCCTGATGAATTGAGGCTATTCTGATGGCAGAAGGGGTTCCAACACAACAGTTACACTTATCTCTTCAATAGAACCCATGTTGGTATACCACCAGCAATTTCAGAGGAAATTTCAAAGATAGTAGTATAAACATTTTATATACCAGTAAGATGTACACGTACAGGAGTGGATGCGATAAAACAGGGTTACCCAACTTGCGGCCCGCAGGCTGAATTTGGCTCGCGGGTGGTTTTATTTGGCCCCAAAATTTGTCTGAGCATTAAACCTATAAAAACTCCAGGAGTTCCAAGTAGCATCCACTCTCCTGGGTAAGAGTAAGACATAAACTGATAATGTGGTCATTGTTCAAAGCCTGGAGTAAGACATCTTGGACAGTATCTTGGTCACAAAGAAAACTCCAAGACTACAGAAGTTCTACACTTGGCACCCACCATTCAGACACATAGCTGGAATAAACTGGCTCTGCCCTTGACTATTTTTATTTTTTATTTTCTTTATTTAACCTTTATTTAACTAGGCAAGTCTGTTAAGAACAGCCAGATGTGATTCAGTTTGGATTTGAACCAGGGACTGTAGTGATGCCTCAAGCACTGAGATGCAGTGCCTTAGACCATTGCGACACTCGGGAGCCCCATGCAGTGTGGCTAACAAGGTTTCTCACGCTCTGGCTGATATTAACAAGTCATTGAATGCAGAGATTTAATTAGGCCTGTGGGGCCTCTAGAAGTAGGTAAATAAAGGAAGGCTAAGCTTATTCCAGGCCGCAGATGCTGACGTTAACAAATAGTGTTCACTATTTACCGAATTACCAAGCCGGCTTCTCCAGAATGTAAATATTGTGAGACGAGAGGCGAGGGGTTAGCTGGATTCACGCTTAAACGTGAAAGATGGTGAGCGGAAGCTTATCGGCCAGTGAGTGATGGTGAGTTTATTGCCCAATTGACGATGATGAAAAATAACCTCTGGAACATAATTTCCTTCTCATAAGCTTTTAACACATCAAGCGCCACCTCATTCATTAATGTCATTAAGTAATGGAGTTATAGGTTTTTGCAGTTACACAACCATGCTATTTCAACATACTCAAAAACACTTGAAGATACAATATATACGTACACAGCAGTATGTGGACACCACTTCAAATTAGTGGATTTGGCTATTTCATCCACACACGTTGCTGACAGGTGTATAAAATCGAGCACACCGCCATGCAATCTCCATAGACAAACATTGACAGTAGAATGGCCTTACTGAAGAGCTCAGTGACTTTCAACCTGGCACCGTAATAGGATGCCACCTTTCCAACAAATTTCTGCCCTGCTAGAGTTTTCCCGGTCAACTGTAAGTGCCGTTATTGTGAAGTGGAAACATCTAGGTGCAACAACAGCTCAAATTGTCTGTCCTCAGTTGCAACACTCACTACCGAGTCCCAAACTGCTTCTGGAAGCAACGTCAGCACAAGAACTGTTTGTTGGGAGCTTCATAAAATGTGTTTCCATGGCCAAGCAGCTGCACACAAGCCTAAGATCCCCATGCGCAATGCCAAGTGTTGGCTGGAGTGGTGTAAAGCTCGCCGCCATTTGACTCTGAAGCAGTGGAAACACGTTCTCTGGAGTGTTGAATCACGCTTCACCATCTGGCAGTCCGACGGACGAATCTGGGTTTGGTGGATGCCAGGAGAATGCTACCTTCCAGAATGCATATTAATTACTGTGAAGTTAGGTGGAGGAGGAATTAGGGTCTGGGGCTGATTTTCATGATTCAGGCTAGGGCCCTTAGTTCCAGTGAAGGGACATCTTAACGCGACAGCATACAATGACATTCCAGACGATTCTGTGCTTTCAACTTTGTGGCAACAGTTTGGGGAAGGCCTTTTCCTGTTTCAGCATAACAATGCCCCTGACCACAAAGCGAGGTCCATACAGAAATGGTTTGTCGAGTTTGGTGTGGGAGAAGTTGTCTGGACTGCACAGAGCCCTGACCTCAACCCTGTCGAACACTTTTGGGATGAATTGGAACGCCGTCTGCAAGCCAGGCCTAGTCACCCAACATCAGTGCCCTACCTCACTAATGCTCTTGTGGCTGAATGGAAGCAAGTCCCTGCAGCAATGTTTCAACATCTAGTGTAAAGCCTTCCTAGAAGAGTATAATCTGTTGTAGCAGCAAAAGCACCACCAACTCCATATTAATGCCCATGATTTTGGAATGAGATGTTCGACGAGCAGGTGTCCACATGCGGTTGCCCATAGAGTACAGTTGTAACGCTATCCTACCAGACATCACCTCAAACACGCGCACACAGCCAATCACCCCACCAGACATCACCCCAAACACAGACACATACACCAACACACACACACACACACACACTCTGCTGCCAATCAACCCTGTTTTCATAACCTTAGTGTGTTTCCACAGAGACGGGGAGAGCTCAGGTGTTTTCATAGTGTGGGGTTTCAATTCCAGCGTTCCAGGGTCTCCCTCAAACAGAGACTGAGATTGACTGAGGAGCGAGAGAGAGAGATAGAGAGATAGGTGTAGAGGTAAAAACAATACTGGAGAATAATCTATGTTACAATAATCTGTGTTACAATAATCTATGTTATAATAATCTATTGTTACATACGTTCATAGACTTTCTATACAGTTCTGGCTAACAGAAGTTGGGGAGCCATAGAGTCATCTCTTCCCATACACCTATGACTGAATTCTAATCCTCATACTCTCACTTATAGAACAATAACTGTTTCTTATCTTTTTCTTACATTGGAAATCAAGATTTTGATTGATTACCGTCACGCTATAGTAGGGATTGATTGAAGCTCAATGTTAAATTCAAATCTCCCTACGATCATGTCTAAGCCAATATGACACCAATGTCGAGGAAAATCAGCAAATCAACTTGATTGGAGGTACACAACACACTCCCTGTCTCTCGTCATAATGGTTACAGAGAACCACTATACCGGATTTTTAAAGTCATTAGCAATAGGGTCGTCAGACACATTTTTTTCCCAAACCTAGCTGAAATTCTAGAATTCGAATTAAAGTGAGGCTACAGAGTCTATAAGGTGACAATTAGACTTGGATCCATTTGGACTGAATATGTTTGTAGATGCAACATTTTTTATTAAATGTCAAATTTTTCGCTCTCGTGCACATTTCAGTCCCGTAAGAACCAATGATGTGTTATATAACATGGACAAAAAAATGTGGTTTGTGTGCAACAGCAGCAGCTAGCTAGTAGCAGGCTAGCAGTTGTAGCTAGCTAACATTAGCTAACACCAGTAGACGAGAAGCAAAGGAAGCTAGCTTGCTAGGTATATTTTGCTATGAAAGGTTTTTCATATGGCTAAAGTCATCTGTGTAAACTAAATCAGAGCACAAACAAATAAGCTAGCGAATGTCCTTGGCTGCTATTATAGCCAGTTAGCTTGCCATGAGCCAGTTGTACAAAATCACTATTTTAGTAGTTCTTCAAAGTAAATAATACATGCTTTTATGACTGCTGAATACCAACTATCAATCACTTAGATCATGTATTTTCAGGTATTTCCCTCATTATAATGCAAATCAATTTATAACATTTTTGACATGCGTTTTTCTGGATATTTTTGTTGTTATTCTGTCTCTCACTGTTCAAATAAACCTACCATTACAATTCTAGACTGATAATTTCTTTGTCAGTGGGCAAACGTACAAAATCAGCAGGGGATCAAATACTTTTTCCCCTCACTGTAGCTACAAGCCAACGAGACTGTACAATAGCTGTATATCACCAACCACAACTCAGCGTTGACAATATAGCCTAGCTAGCTACATTCTTCCATAAAGCATAGCTAGCTAGCTGTACAAACTTGTAAATCATAGACATCTACGATTGGTTCAGATTGGGTCCGGACCAGAACAAAAATCAACATCCGTGAACGAGATTCTCTAAAAACACCGCACATTGATATAGCTACAACTTTTTCATAACAGGTTGGAAGAATATACGCAACAGGTTAGGATGATTAACGCAGCAGGTTGGGATGCTTTAAGTAGCAGGTTAGGAGAATTGGGTTAAGGTTAGGAAAAGGGTTAGGGTTAGCAAAAATGCTCTCCTAACCTGCTACGAGATGTCACTTGTATTGAAGTGCCTTGGTTTAGGGAGTCCCATCCGTGGACGTCGAAATCAAGACCGGACTGGACCGCACCAAACAAATAAAAATAAAGACGTTCAAAAGACATTGGCGTAGGTCCCCTTTGTGGGAACTGCCAATAAACAAATTTAAAAAAAATGGAGGGGGGTCTGGGGGAACTCCCCCAGATTTTTTCCAAAATATTTATTTCTAAATGCTCACTCAGCCAACTTAAGTATTTTAAGTCACTGACTGGATGATATTCACCCCCTCCCCTCTTTAAATGGAGAATCCATAAGTTTTGCATAAATGTAAATAGTCATGTCTATGAAGCAATACCCAGAGCCTGGGGTCTTGTATAAAAGCAAAGCTTGCTTTCATATAATAAAAAAAAAGCTTGAAAGGTAGTGGAACGGGATTGTTGTGGTGTGTCAGGAATCCAATACATTAACTTGTATGCAGTTCAAATCACATTAATGTAGGAGCATCTCCTTTAAGAGTATGAATTAGACTGTTTGAGAAGGTTTGAATCCTAAGCAACCTTCATACACATTGTTTAAAGTACCATAGACCAACATAGCTATTGTGGTAGGTCAAAGCAGTGTGCTGGAAAACCTTGGTAGAGCATGGGTGGAGTAGGTATTGTGGTGCTCATGTGAATTTTCTTTCTTTATTGGCTTCAGACCAATGCCTACTTCTCAATTAAACCATCGTTTTTTGTCTTTAATTTTATTAAGATTAGACCTCTCACCAGAGTTAAGGCAAAATCCTCCATGTCCAGATATAGAGCCCCATCTCTCTCTATCTTCAGCATCTCTCCTGCCCATATACCCTTGAGGGAGTTCATTATGGGGGAGAACGGGGGAGGATGGGGGTTGTTGGGTGAGTCTGTAAACACAGCAGCACCAGATCCCGGTCTCCCATCTACCCATATACTGTATCATGCCTGACACCTTCAGATCCTTCAGTTTGACTGCAGCTGGCCCCTCTCCCCAGTCTCCGCTGTCTTTGCTTTCACAGATAATTATTGTTACTGTGGCAAAATAATCACACAGACTGAGAAGTGTGTTTGTCTTGGAGCTTGTCTGGACTCTCCAGTGTCCATCATCAACAGAAATGTTGGGATTGACTGGTCTAGCACCTCAGTCCAGGCCTACCAGTGAAAACTATACTTCACCTGAACACCTCAGGCTTCTTTTGAAGTACACTCATAGGAGCTCATGTAAAGGAAATAGGTAAGAGACCATGTCCAACTAAGGAAAGATAATGTTTATCAAAATATATACTGCTCAAGCTAATTCTTGACTGTTATTGTAATGGGGCTCAATCATATGATGTCATCTATGGTGGGTAAGACTTCTGTTCTGTTTAGTGCTGAACGATTAACCAAAATGTTGTAATTATTTTTTACACCACGTCAGATCAATTATTTGAATTCCATTCATCTATTTTTTTAGAAGAGATGTAGTCGGGAGTTGTAGTTTCCAATAGGCCAATATTCTACATAGTTAAGTGCAGAAAATGTCGTCATTATATACAATGACCATAATCCATTGCGTGCCTACTTCCCCAGTCAGTGTGTTTCTTTTACATCTGCTACATTAGATTAGTGTGGGCAGAGAGGGATAACTGGACCCAAACCTAGTCTTCTCCAACATGTGGCATTTTTTTTATTCTTTTCGCTAACCAAGCGAGGAGTTTTTTTATGGATGTCAATGAGAGTGTCGAATTTTGTTAACAAAAAATGTAATGGCTTATTTTCTGTGTGACTTATTCGATCAAATATACTTTTCATATTGCTTAGGTTGTTACAAGTGTACTGATATAAGTAGGACAAGTGACATCCTTTGAGAAAAAACACTTTATATTGTAGTTGTGCCTGTTGTTCACACATATATCTGCCCTTTCATTGGCTAGAATGGTCCCACCTGATCTTGGCTCCTCCCTACTCCTTCCATTTTTGAAGACATTTTATTTTCATTGTTAGAGCGGCGACTAGAGTATCTGGCCAATATAATGGATTATCTGTGGTGTGGGCCAGACATGGAGATGGAGAGAAGAAAGCTAGATCCAGAAGGATAAAGAGCAATTGCTTCTACCTGAAAATACATGATCTAAGTGATTGATAGTTGGTATTCAGCAGTCATAAAAGCATGTATTATTTACTTTGAAGAACTACTAAAATAGTGATTTTGTCAGACAGCATACAGTAGGGAGCAGCTCTATAGAGATGAGATGATGACTTGGAATGAAATAAAGTCATCATATAAAACAAATGTAAATACACAACAACTGAAATGTTTTATTAATGTAAAGTAATGTGAATAAATTATGGTTAATAAGGAGTAATGGGCAGTCACTACCATCATAGGAATTGTATTAATTGTTTTATTCTGTGTTACAGGATTCAATCCACGTAATGCATAATGCATTTAATGTAATTAAAAAAAATCGAAAACGAAATCGAAAAAACTGTGAATATTTGTTAATAACTGAACTGAAACCGAGCCGACCTCAAAAAGTCCTAATCCCTCAGCACTAGTTATATTAGCGAAAGACAGCTGGCTTAAACCCTCATCTCCACATCCACATCCATAACATAAAATTAATACAATTTCATACATGTTGCATGATATTTCATCAATTACCTTATTATTATTCAACCCTACTCCTGAGTCACAGTGATGCAACGCAATCATTTAATTCAGGAAGAAAAACAACTGATTCAACAATTGACTGCCTAAATTGATCATATTTGGCTTCATTCATTAGATATGAGAAAAACAGCAAGAAAATATGCTAGTTTTCAGTCAGTCCAAAGCTGTTTAAAATTGAAATACAACAAAAATCCCAGAATGGACGACCAGCTTCTCCAGCTGCACTATAATGAACAACCAGCTAAACCATCTGCACTACAATGAACCACCAGCTCCTCCAGCTGCACTATAATGAACAACCAGCTAAACCATCTGCACTACAATGAACCACCAGCTCCTCCAGCTGCACTATAATGAACAACCAGCTAATCCATCTGCACTACAATAAACCACCAGATCCTACAGCTGCACTATAATGAACAACCAGCGAATTCATCTGCACTACAATGAACCACCAGCTCCTACAGCTGCACTATAATGAAAATCAGCTAATCCATCTGCACTACAATGAACATCCAGCTCCTCCAACTGCACTATAATTAACCAGCAACTACTCCAGCTGCACTACAATGAACCACCAGCTCCTCCATCTGCACTACAATGAACCAACAGCTCTTCCATCTGCTCTACAATGAACCACCAGCGCTGTCCAGCTGCACTATAATGAACCACCAGCTCCTACAGCTGCACTAGAATGAACCACCAGCTCCGCCAGCTGCACTAGAATGAACCACCAGCTCTTCCATCTGCACTGTAATGAACCACCAGCTCTTCCATCTGCACTACAATGAACCACCAGTGCTGTCCAGCTGCACTATAATGGACCAACAGCTCTGTCCATCTGCACTATAATGAACAACCAGCGAATCCATCTGCACTACAATGAACCACCAGCTCCTACAGCTGCACTATAATGAAAATCAGCTAATCCATCTGCACTACAATGAACATCCAGCTCCTCCAACTGCACTATAATTAACCAGCAACTACTCCAGCTGCACTACAATGAACCACCAGCTCCTCCATCTGCACTACAATGAACCAACAGCTCTTCCATCTGCACTACAATGAACCACCAGCGCTGTCCAGCTGCACTATAATGAACCACCAGCTCCTACAGCTGCACTAGAATGAACCACCAGCTCCGCCAGCTGCACTAGAATGAACCACCAGCTCTTCCATCTGCACTGTAATGAACCACCAGCTCTTCCATCTGCACTACAATGAACCACCAGCGCTGTCCAGCTGCACTATAATGGACCAACAGCTCTGTCCATCTGCACTATAATGGACCACCAGCTCTGTCCAAAAGCACTATAATGAACCACAAGCTCTCCAGCTGCACTATAATGAACCACCAGCTCCTTCATCTGCACTACAATGAACCACCAGCGCTGTCCAGCTGCACTATAATGGACCACCAGCTATGTCCATCTGCACTATAATGGACCACCAGCTCTGTCCATCTGCACTATAATGGACCACCAGCTCTGTCCATCTGCACTATAATGGACCTCCAGCTCAGTCCAGCTGCACTACAATGGACCACCAGCTCTGTCCAGCTGCACTATAATGGACCACCAGCTCTGTCCATCTGCACTATAATGGACCACCAGCTCTGTCCATCTGCGCTATAATGAACCACCAGTGCATACCAGCTGCACTATAATGGACCACCAGCTCTGTACAGCTGCAGTATATTGAACCACCAGTGCTTTTCAGCTGCAATATAATGAACCACCAGCACTGTTTTGCTGCACTATAATGACCCACCAGCTCAGTTCAGCTGCAATATTATGAACCACCAGTGCTGACAAACTGCATTATAACGAACCACCAGCTCTGTCCAGCTGCACAATAATGAACCACCAGCTCTGTCCAGATGCACTATAATGGACCACTAGCACTGTCCAGCTAAACTATAATGGACCAAAAGCTTTGTCCAGCTGCACTACAATTAACCACCAGCACTGTCCAGCTGAACTATAATGACCCACCAGCGCTTTCCAGATGTACTATAATGGACCACCTGCACTGTCCAGCTAAACTATAATGGACCACCTGCACTGTTCAGCTGCATATAACGAACCACCAGCTCTGTCCAGCTGCACAATAATGAACCACCAGCTCTGTCCAGATGCACTATAATGGACTACTAGCACTGTCCAGCTGCACTATAATGGACCTACAGCACTGTCCAGCTGCTCTTTAATTAACAACCAGTGCTGTCCAGCTGCACAATAATAATCCACCAGTGCTGTCCAGCAGCACTATAATGAACAACCAGTGCTGTCCAGCTGCACAATAATAATCCGCCAGTGCTGTGCAGGTGCACTACAATGAACCACCAGCTCCTCCATCTGCACTACAATGAACCAACAGCTCTTCCATCTGCACTACAATGAACCACCAGCGCTGTCCAGCTGCACTATAATGAACCACCAGCTCCTACAGCTGCACTAGAATGAACCACCAGCTCCGCCAGCTGCACTAGAATGAACCACCAGCTCTTCCATCTGCACTGTAATGAACCACCAGCTCTTCCATCTGCACTACAATGAACCACCAGCGCTGTCCAGCTGCACTATAATGGACCAACAGCTCTGTCCATCTGCACTATAATGGACCACCAGCTCTGTCCAAAAGCACTATAATGAACCACAAGCTCTCCAGCTGCACTATAATGAACCACCAGCTCCTTCATCTGCACTACAATGAACCACCAGCGCTGTCCAGCTGCACTATAATGGACCACCAGCTATGTCCATCTGCACTATAATGGACCACCAGCTCTGTCCATCTGCACTATAATGGACCACCAGCTCTGTCCATCTGCACTATAATGGACCTCCAGCTCAGTCCAGCTGCACTACAATGGACCACCAGCTCTGTCCAGCTGCACTATAATGGACCACCAGCTCTGTCCATCTGCACTATAATGGACCACCAGCTCTGTCCATCTGCGCTATAATGAACCACCAGTGCATACCAGCTGCACTATAATGGACCACCAGCTCTGTACAGCTGCAGTATATTGAACCACCAGTGCTTTTCAGCTGCAATATAATGAACCACCAGCACTGTTTTGCTGCACTATAATGACCCACCAGCTCAGTTCAGCTGCAATATTATGAACCACCAGTGCTGACAAACTGCATTATAACGAACCACCAGCTCTGTCCAGCTGCACAATAATGAACCACCAGCTCTGTCCAGATGCACTATAATGGACCACTAGCACTGTCCAGCTAAACTATAATGGACCAAAAGCTTTGTCCAGCTGCACTACAATTAACCACCAGCACTGTCCAGCTGAACTATAATGACCCACCAGCGCTTTCCAGATGTACTATAATGGACCACCTGCACTGTCCAGCTAAACTATAATGGACCACCTGCACTGTTCAGCTGCATATAACGAACCACCAGCTCTGTCCAGCTGCACAATAATGAACCACCAGCTCTGTCCAGATGCACTATAATGGACTACTAGCACTGTCCAGCTGCACTATAATGGACCTACAGCACTGTCCAGCTGCTCTTTAATTAACAACCAGTGCTGTCCAGCTGCACAATAATAATCCACCAGTGCTGTCCAGCAGCACTATAATGAACAACCAGTGCTGTCCAGCTGCACAATAATAATCCGCCAGTGCTGTGCAGGTGCACTATAATTGACCACCAGTGCTGTCCAGCTGCACGATAATGGACCACCATTTCTGTCCAGCTGCACTATTATGGACCACCAGATCTGTTCAACTTCACTATAATGGACCACCAGCACTGTACAGCTGCACTACAATGGACCACCAGCACTGTCCAGCTGCACTATAATGGACCACCAGCACTGTACAGCTGCACTACAATGGACCACCAGCACTGTCCAGCTGCACTACAATGGACCACCAGCTCTGTCCAGCTGCACGATAATGGACCACCAGCTCTTTTCAGCTGCACTACAATGGACCACCAGCTCGGTCCAGCTGCACTATAATGGACCACCAGCTCCTCCAGCTGCACTATAATGAACCACAAGCTTCTCCAGCTGCACTACAATGAACCACCAGCGCTGTCCAGCTGCACTTTAATGGACCACCAGCTCTGTCCATCTGCACTATAATGGACCACCAGCTCTGTCCAGCTGCACTATAATGAACCACAAGCTTCTCCAGCTGCACTATAATGAACCACCAGTGCAGACCAGCTGCACTATAATAGACCACAAGCTCTGTACAGTTGCATGATATTGAACCACCAGCGCTTTTCAGCTGCTCTACAATGGACCACCAGTGCTGTCCAGCTGCAAAACAATGACCCACCAGCGCTGTCCAGCTGCACTATATTGACCCAAAAGCACAGTCAAGCTGCAATATAATGGACCACCAGTGCTGACAGACTGCATTATAATGAACCACAAGCTCTGTCCAGCTGCACTATAATGGACCACCAGCTCTGTCCAGATGCACTATAATGGACCACCAGCTCTGTCCAGCTAAACTATAATGGACCCACAGCACTGTCCAGCTGCACTATAATAATCGACCAGTGCTGTCCAGCTGCTGTTTAATGAACAACCAGTGCTTTCCAGTTACACAATAACAATCGACCAGTGCTGTCCAGCTGCACAATAATAATCCACCAGTGCTGTCCAGCTGCACTATAATGAACAACCAGTGCTGTCCAGCTGCACAATAATAATCCACCAGTGCTGTCCAGCTGCACTATAATGAACAACCAGTGCTGTCCAGCTGCACAATAATAATCCACCAGTGCTGTCCAGCTGCACAATAATGAACACCCAGTGCTGTACAGCTGCACAATAATAATCCGCCAGTGCTGTCCAGGTGCACTATAATAATCCGCCAGTGCTGTCCAGCTGCACTATAATAATCCACCAGTGCTGTCCAGCTGCACTATAATGGACCACCATCTCTGTCCAGCTGCAATATTATGGACCACCAGATCTGTTCACCTTCATTATAATGGACCACCAGCACTGTACAGCTGCACTATAATGGACCACCAGCTCTGTCCAGCTGCACTATAATGGACCACCAGCTCTGTCCAGCTGCACTATAATGGACCACCAGCTCTGTCCAGCTGCACTATAATGGACCACCATCTCTGTCCAGCTGCAATATTATAGACCACCAGATCTGTTCACCTTCATTATAATGGACCACCAGCACTGTACAGCTGCACTATAATGGACCACCAGCTCTGTCCAGCTGCACTATAATGAACCACCAGCTCTGTCCAGCTAAACTATAATGAAACACCTGCTCTGTCCAGCTGCACTATAATGAACCACCAGTGCAGACCAGCTGCACTATAATAGACCACAAGCTCTGTACAGCTGCATGATATTGAACCACCAGCGTTTTTCAATTGCTCTACAATGGACCACCAGCGCCGTCCAGCTGCAAAACAATGACCCACCAGCGCTGTCCAGCTGCACTATATTGACCCAAAAGCACAGTCAAGCTGCAATATAATGGACCACCAGTGCTGACAAACTGCATTATAATGAAACACCAGCTCAATCCAGCTGCACAATAATGGACCACCAGCTCTGTCCAGCTAAACTGTAACGGACCACCAGCTCTTTCCAGCTGCACTATAATGGACCACCAGCTCTGTTCAGCTGTGCTATAATGGACCACCAGCTCTGTCCAGCTGCAATATAATGGACCACCAGCTCTGTCCAGCTGCACTATAATGAAATACCAGCTCTGTCCAGCTGAACTGTATTAGACCACCAGCTCTCTCCATCTGCAATCTAATGAACCACCAGCTCTTTCCAGCAGCACTATAATGGACCGCCAGCTCTTCTCAGCTAAACTATAAAGGACCTCCAGCTCTTTCCAGCTAAACTGTAACGGACCACCAGCTCTTTCCAGAGCACTATAATGGACCACCAGCTCTGTACAGCTGTACTATAATGGACCAAAAGCTCTGTCCAGCTGTACTATAATGGACCAAAAGCTCTGTCCAGCTGTACTATAATGAACCACCAGCTCTGTCCAGCTGTACTATAATGGACCAAAAGCTCTGTCCAGCTATACTATAATGAACCACCAGCTCTGTCCAGCTGTACTATAATGGACCAAAAGCTCTGTCCAGCTGTACTATAATGGACCAAAAGCTCTGTCCAGCTGTACTATAATGGACCACCAGCATTGTCCAGATACTCTATAATGGACCACCGGTACTGTCCGACTAAACTGTAATGGACCAAAAGCTCTGTCCAGCTGCACTACAATGGACCACCAGCTCTGTCCAGCTATACTATAATGAACCACCAGCTCTGTCCAGCTGCACAATAATGGACCACCAGCTCTGTCCAGCTATACTATAATGAACCACCAGCTCTGTCCAGCTGCACAATAATGGACCACCAGCTCTGTCCAGCTAAACTGTAACGGACCACCAGCTCTTTCCAGCTGCGCTATAATGGACCACCAGCTCTGTTCAGCTGCGCTATAATGGACCACCAACTCTGTCCAGCTGCACTATAATCGACCACCAGCTCTGTCCAGCTGCACTATAATGGACCACCAGCTCTGTCCAGCTGCACTGTAATGGACCACCAGCTCTGTCCAGCTGCACTATAATGGACCACCAGCTCTGTCCAGCTGCACTATAATGGACCACCAGATCTGTCCAGCTGCACTATAATGGACCACCAGCTCTGTCGGGCAGCACTATAATGGACCACCAGCTCTGTCCAGCTGCACTATAATGGATCACCAGCACTGTCCAGCTGCACTATAATGGACCACCAGCTCTGTCCAGCTGCACTATAACGGACCACCAGCTCTTTCCAGCTGCACTATAATGGACCACCAGCTCTGTCCAGCTGCACTTTAATGGACCACCAGTTCTGTCCAGCTGCACTGTAATGGACCACCAGCTCTGTCCAGCTGCACTGTAATGGACCACCAGCTCTGTCCAGCTGCACTATAACGGACCACCAGCTCTGTCCAGGTGCATTATAATGGACCACCAGCTCTGTCCAGCTGCACAATAATGGACCACCAGCTCTGTCCAGCTGCACTATAATGGACCACCAGCTCTGTCCAGCTGCACTATAATGGACCACCAGCACTGTCCAGGTGCACTATAATGAACAACCAGTGCTGTCCAGCTGCACAATAATAATCCATCAGTGCTATCCAGCTGCACTATAATTATCCACAAGTGCTGTCCAGCTGCACTAAAATAATCCGCCATTGCTGTCCAGCTGCACTATAATAATCCACCAGTGCTGTCCAGCTGCACTATAATAATCCACCAGTGCTGTCCAGCTGCACCATAATGGAAAACCAGCTCTGTCCAGCTGCACTATAATGGACCACCAGCTCTGTCCAGCTGCACTATAATGGACCACCAGCTCTGTCCAGCTGCACTATAATGGACCACCAGCTCTGTCGGGCTGCACTATAATGGACCACCAGCTCTGTCCAGCTGCACTATAATGGACCACCAACTCTTTCCAGCTGCACTATAATCGACCACCAGCTCTGTCCAGCTGCACTATAATGGACCACCCGCTCTGTCGGGCAGCACTATAATGGACCACCAGCTCTGTCCAGCTGCACTATAATGGATCACCAGCACTGTCCAGCTGCACTATAATGGACCACCAGCTCTGTCCAGCTGCACTATAACGGACCACCAGCTCTTTCCAGCTGCACTATAATGGACCACCAGCTCTGTCCAGCTAGACTATAATGGACCACCAGCTCTGTCCAGCTGCACTGTAATGGACCACCAGCTCTGTCCAGCTGCACTGTAATGGACCACCAGCTCTGTCCAGCTGCACTATAACGGACCACCAGCTCTGTCCAGGTGCATTATAATGGACCACCAGCTCTGTCCAGCTGCACAATAATGGACCACCAGCTCTGTCCAGCTGCACTATAATGGACCACCAGCACTGTACAGCTGCACTATAATGGACCACCAGCTCTGTCCAGCTGCACTATAATGGACCACCAGCACTGTCCAGGTGCACTATAATGAACAACCAGTGCTGTCCAGCTGCACAATAATAATCCATCAGTGCTATCCAGCTGCACTATAATAATCCACAAGTGCTGTCCAGCTGCACTAAAATAATCTGCCATTGCTGTCCAGCTGCACTATAATAATCCACCAGTGCTGTCCAGCTGCACTATAATAATCCACCAGTGCTGTCCAGCTGCACCATAATGGACCACCAGCTCTGTCCAGCTGCACTATAATGGACCACCAGCTCTGTCCAGCTGCACTATAATGGATCACCAGCACTGTCCAGCTGCACTATAATGGACCACCAGCTCTGTCCAGCTGCACTATAACGGACCACCAGCTCTTTCCAGCTGCACTATAATGGACCACCAGCTCTGTCCAGCTGCACTATAATGGACCACCAGCTCTGTCCAGCTGCACTGTAATGGACCACCAGCTCTGTCCAGCTGCACTGTAATGGACCACCAGCTCTGTCCAGCTGCACTATAACGGACCACCAGCTCTGTCCAGGTGCATTATAATGGACCACCAGCTCTGTCCAGCTGCACAATAATGGACCACCAGCTCTGTCCAGCTGCACTATAATGGACCACCAGCACTGTACAGCTGCACTATAATGGACCACCAGCTCTGTCCAGCTGCACTATAATGGACCACCAGCACTATCCAGGTGCACTATAATGGACCACCAGCTCTGTCCAGCTGCACTATAATAAAATACCAGCTCTGTCCAGCTGAACTGTATTAGACCACCAGCTCTCTCCATCTGCAATCTAATGAACCACCAGCTCTTTCCAGCAGCACTATAATGGACCGCCAGCTCTTCTCAGCTAAACTATAAAGGACCTCCAGCTCTTTCCAGCTAAACTGTAACGGACCACCAGCTCTTTCCAGAGCACTATAATGGACCACCAGCTCTGTACAGCTGTACTATAATGGACCAAAAGCTCTGTCCAGCTGTACTATAATGGACCAAAAGCTCTGTCCAGCTGTACTATAATGGACCAAAAGCTCTGTCCAGCTGTACTATAATGGACCAAATGCTCTGTCCAGCTGTACTATAATGGACCACCAGCACTGTCCAGATACTCTATAATGGACCACCGGTACTGTCCGACTAAACCGTAATGGACCAAAAGCTCTGTCCAGCTGCACTACAATGGACCACCAGCTCTGTCCAGCTATACTATAATGAACCACCAGCTCTGTCCAGCTGCACAATAATGGACCACCAGCTCTGACCAGCTATACTATAATGAACCACCAGCTCTGTCCAGCTGCACAATAATGGACCACCAGCTCTGTCCAGCTAAACTGTAACGGACCACCAGCTCTTTCCAGCTGCGCTATAATGGACCACCAGCTCTGTCCAGCTGCACTATAATGGACCACCAGCTCTGTCCAGCTGCACTGTAATGGACCACCAGCTCTGTCCAGCTGCACTATAATGGACCACCAGCTCTGTCCAGCTGCACTATAATGGACCACCAGATCTGTCCAGCTGCACTATAATGGACCACCAGCTCTGTCGGGCAGCACTATAATGGACCACCAGCTCTGTCCAGCTGCACTATAATGGATCACCAGCACTGTCCAGCTGCACTATAATGGACCACCAGCTCTGTCCAGCTGCACTATAACGGACCACCAGCTCTTTCCAGCTGCACTATAATGGACCACCAGCTCTGTCCAGCTGCACTATAATGGACCACCAGCTCTGTCCAGCTGCACTGTAATGGACCACCAGCTCTGTCCAGCTGCACTGTAATGGACCACCAGCTCTGTCCAGCTGCACTATAACGGACCACCAGCTCTGTCCAGGTGCATTATAATGGACCACCAGCTCTGTCCAGCTGCACAATAATGGACCACCAGCTCTGTCCAGCTGCACTATAATGGACCACCAGCACTGTACAGCTGCACTATAATGGACCACCAGCTCTGTCCAGCTGCACTATAATGGACCACCAGCACTGTCCAGGTGCACTATAATGAACAACCAGTGCTGTCCAGCTGCACAATAATAATCCATCAGTGCTATCCAGCTGCACTATAATAATCCACAAGTGCTGTCCAGCTGCACTAAAATAATCCGCCATTGCTGTCCAGCTGCACTATAATAATCCACCAGTGCTGTCCAGCTGCACTATAATAATCCACCAGTGCCGTCCAGCTGCACCATAATGGACCACCAGCTCTGTCCAGCTGCACTATAATGGACCACCAGCTCTGTCCAGCTGCACTATAATGGACCACAAGCTCTGTCCAGCTGCACTATAATGGACCACCAGCTCTGTCGGGCTGCACTATAATGGACCACCAGCTCTGTCCAGCTGCACTATAATGGACCACCAACTCTTTCCAGCTGCACTATAATCGACCACCAGCTCTGTCCAGCTGCACTATAATGGACCACCAGCTCTGTCGGGCAGCACTATAATGCACCACCAGCTCTGTCCAGCTGCACTATAATGGATCACCAGCACTGTCCAGCTGCACTATAATGGACCACCAGCTCTGTCCAGCTGCACTATAACGGACAACCAGCTCTTTCCAGCTGCACTATAATGGACCACCAGCTCTGTCCAGCTGCACTATAATGGACCACCAGCTCTGTCCAGCTGCACTGTAATGGACCACCAGCTCTGTCCAGCTGCACTGTAATGGACCACCAGGACTGTCCAGCTGCACTATAACGGACCACCAGCTCTGTCCAGGTGCATTATAATGGACCACCAGCTCTGTCCAGCTGCACAATAATGGACCACCAGCTCTGTCCAGCTGCACTATAATGGACCACCAGCACTGTACAGCTGCACTATAATGGACCACCAGCTCTGTCCAGCTGCACTATAATGGACCACCAGCACTGTCCAGGTGCACTATAATGAACAACCAGTGCTGTCCAGCTGCACAATAATAATCCATCAGTGCTATCCAGCTGCACTATAATAATCCACAAGTGCTGTCCAGCTGCACTAAAATAATCCGCCATTGCTGTCCAGCTGCACTATAATAATCCACCAGTGCTGTCCAGCTGCACTATAATAATCCACCAGTGCTGTCCAGCTGCACCATAATGGACCACCAGCTCTGTCCAGCTGCACTATAATGGACCACCAGCTCTGTCCAGCTGCACTATAATGGATCACCAGCACTGTCCAGCTGCACTATAATGGACCACCAGCTCTGTCCAGCTGCACTATAACGGACCACCAGCTCTTTCCAGCTGCACTATAATGGACCACCAGCTCTGTCCAGCTGCACTATAATAATCCACAAGTGCTGTCCAGCTGCACTAAAATAATCCGCCATTGCTGTCCAGCTGCACTATAATAATCCACCAGTGCTGTCCAGCTGCACTATAATAATCCACCAGTGCTGTCCAGCTGCACCATAATGGACCACCAGCTCTGTCCAGCTGCACTATAATGGACCACCAGCTCTGTCCAGCTGCACTATAATGGATCACCAGCACTGTCCAGCTGCACTGTAATGGACCACCAGCTCTGTCCAGCTGCACTATAACGGACCACCAGCTCTGTCCAGGTGCATTATAATGGACCATCAGCTCTGTCCAGCTGCACAATAATGGACCACCAGCTCTGTCCAGCTGCACTATAATGGACCACCAGCACTGTCCAGGTGCACTATAATGAACAACCAGTGCTGTCCAGCTGCACAATAATAATCCATCAGTGCTATCCAGCTGCACTATAATAATCCACAAGTGCTGTCCAGCTGCACTAAAATAATCCGCCATTGCTGTCCAGCTGCACTATAATAATCCACCAGTGCTGTCCAGCTGCACTATAATAATCCACCAGTGCTGTCCAGCTGCACCATAATGGACCACCAGCTCTGTCCAGCTGCACTATAATGGACCACCAGCTCTGTCCAGCTGCACTATAATGGACCACAAGCTCTGTCCAGCTGCACTATAATGGACCACCAGCTCTGTCGGGCTGCACTATAATGGACCACCAGCTCTGTCCAGCTGAACTATAATGGACCACCAACTCTTTCCAGCTGCACTATAATCGACCACCAGCTCTGTCCAGCTGCACTATAATGGACCACCAGCTCTGTCGGGCAGCACTATAATGGACCACCAGCTCTGTCCAGCTGCACTATAATGGATCACCAGCACTGTCCAGCTGCACTATAATGGACCACCAGCTCTGTCCAGCTGCACTATAACGGACCACCAGCTCTTTCCAGCTGCACTATAATGGACCACCAGCTCTGTCCAGCTGCACTATAATGGACCACCAGCTCTGTCCAGCTGCACTGTAATGGACCACCAGCTCTGTCCAGCTGCACTGTAATGGACCACCAGCTCTGTCCAGCTGCACTATAACGGACCACCAGCTCTGTCCAGGTGCATTATAATGGACCACCAGCTCTGTCCAGCTGCACAATAATGGACCACCAGCTCTGTCCAGCTGCACTATAATGGACCACCAGCACTGTACAGCTGCACTATAATGGACCACCAGCTCTGTCCAGCTGCACTATAATGGACCACCAGCACTGTCCAGGTGCACTATAATGAACAACCAGTGCTGTCCAGCTGCACAATAATAATCCATCAGTGCTATCCAGCTGCACTATAATAATCCACAAGTGCTGTCCAGCTGCACTAAAATAATCCGCCATTGCTGTCCAGCTGCACTATAATAATCCACCAGTGCTGTCCAGCTGCACTATAATAATCCACCAGTGCTGTCCAGCTGCACCATAATGGACCACCAGCTCTGTCCAGCTGCACTATAATGGACCACCAGCTCTGTCCAGCTGCACTATAATGGATCACCAGCACTGTCCAGCTGCACTATAATGGACCACCAGCTCTGTCCAGCTGCACTATAACGGACCACCAGCTCTTTCCAGCTGCACTATAATGGACCACCAGCTCTGTCCAGCTGCACTATAATAATCCACAAGTGCTGTCCAGCTGCACTAAAATAATCCGCCATTGCTGTCCAGCTGCACTATAATAATCCACCAGTGCTGTCCAGCTGCACTATAATAATCCACCAGTGCTGTCCAGCTGCACCATAATGGACCACCAGCTCTGTCCAGCTGCACTATAATGGACCACCAGCTCTGTCCAGCTGCACTATAATGGATCACCAGCACTGTCCAGCTGCACTGTAATGGACCACCAGCTCTGTCCAGCTGCACTATAACGGACCACCAGCTCTGTCCAGGTGCATTATAATGGACCACCAGCTCTGTCCAGCTGCACAATAATGGACCACCAGCTCTGTCCAGCTGCACTATAATGGACCACCAGCACTGTACAGCTGCACTATAATGGACCACCAGCTCTGTCCAGCTGCACTATAATGGACCACCAGCACTGTCCAGGTGCACTATAATGAACAACCAGTGCTGTCCAGCTGCACAATAATAATCCATCAGTGCTATCCAGCTGCACTATAATAATCCACAAGTGCTGTCCAGCTGCACTAAAATAATCCGCCATTGCTGTCCAGCTGCACTATAATAATCCACCAGTGCTGTCCAGCTGCACTATAATAATCCACCAGTGCTGTCCAGCTGCACCATAATGGACCACCAGCTCTGTCCAGCTGCACTATAATGGACCACCAGCTCTGTCCAGCTGCACTATAATGGACCATCAGCTCTGTCCAGCTGCACTATAATGGACCACCAGCTCTGTCGGGCTGCACTATAATGGACCACCAGCTCTGTCCAGCTGCACTATAATGGACCACCAACTCTTTCCAGCTGCACTATAATCGACCACCAGCTCTGTCCAGCTGCACTATAATGGACCACCAGCTCTGTCGGGCAGCACTATAATGGACGCCAGCTCTGTCCAGCTGCACTATAATGGATCACCAGCACTGTCCAGCTGCACTATAATGGACCACCAGCTCTGTCCAGCTGCACTATAACGGACCACCAGCTCTTTCCAGCTGCACTATAATGGACCACCAGCTCTGTCCAGCTGCACTATAATGGACCACCAGCTCTGTCCAGCTGCACTGTAATGGACCACCAGCTCTGTCCAGCTGCACTGTAATGGACCACCAGCTCTGTCCAGCTGCACTATAACGGACCACCAGCTCTGTCCAGGTGCATTATAATGGACCACCAGCTCTGTCCAGCTGCACAATAATGGACCACCAGCTCTGTCCAGCTGCACTATAATGGACCACCAGCACTGTACAGCTGCACTATAATGGACCACCAGCTCTGTCCAGCTGCACTATAATGGACCACCAGCACTGTCCAGGTGCACTATAATGAACAACCAGTGCTGTCCAGCTGCACAATAATAATCCATCAGTGCTATCCAGCTGCACTATAATAATCCACAAGTGCTGTCCAGCTGCACTAAAATAATCCGCAATTGCTGTCCAGCTGCACTATAATAATCCACCAGTGCTGTCCAGCTGCACTATAATAATCCACCAGTGCTGTCCAGCTGCACCATAATGGACCACCAGCTCTGTCCAGCTGCACTATAATGGACCACCAGCTCTGTCCAGCTGCACTATAATGGACCACCAGCTCTGTCCAGCTGCACTATAATGGACCACCAGCTCTGTCGGGCTGCACTATAATGGACCACCAGCTCTGTCCAGCTGCACTATAATGGACCACCAACTCTTTCCAGCTGCACTATAATCGACCACCAGCTCTGTCCAGCTGCACTATAATGGACCACCAGCTCTGTCCAGCTGCACTGTAATGGACCACCAGCTCTGTCCAGCTGCACTATAATGGACCACCAGCTCTGTCCAGCTGCACTATAATGGACCATCAGATCTGTCCAGCTGCACTATAATGGACCACCAGCTCTGTCCAGCTGCACTATAATGGACCACCAGCTCTGTCGGGCTGCATTATAATGGACCACCAGCTCTGTCCAGCTGCACTATAATGGACCACCAGCACTGTCCAGCTGCACTATAATGGACCACCAGCTCTGTCCAGCTGCACTATAACGGACCACCAGCTCTTTCCAGCTGCACTATAACAGACCACCAGCTCTGTCCAGCTGCACTGTAATGGACCACCAGCTCTGTCCAGCTGCACTGTAATGGACCACCAGCTCTGTCCAGATGCACTATAATGGACCACCAGCTCTGTCCAGCTGCACAATAATGGACCACCAGCTCTGTCCAGCTGCACTATAATGGACCACCAGCACTGTCCAGGTGCACTATAATGAACAACCAGTGCTGTCCAGCTGCACAATAATAATCCATCAGTGCTATCCAGCTGCACTATAATAATCCACCAGTGCTGTCCAGCTGCACTATAATAATCCACCATTGCTGTCCAGCTGCACTATAATAATCCACCAGTGCTGTCCAGCTGCACTATAATAATCCACCAGTGCTGTCCAGCTGCACCATAATGGACCACCAGCTCTGTCCAACTGAACTATATTATACCACCAGCTCTTCCATCTGCACAATAATGAACCACCAGCTCTCTCCATCTGCACTGTAATAACCACCAGCTCTTTCCAGCTGCACAATAATGGACCACCAGCTCTGCCCAGCTGCACTATAATGGACCACCATCTCTGTACAGCTATACTATAATGAACCACCAGCTCTGTCCAGCTGTACTATAATGGACCAAAATCTCTGTCCAGCTGTACTATAATAGACCAAAAGCTCTGTCCAGCTGTACTATAATGGACCACCAGCACTGTCCAGATGCTCTATAATGGACCACCGGTACTGTCCGACTAAACTGTAATGGACCAAAAGCTCTGTCCAGCTGCACTACAATGGACCACCAGCTCTGTCCGACTAAACTGTAATGGACCAAAAGCTCTGTCCAGCTGCACTACAATGGACCACCAGCTCTGTCCAGCTGCACTATAATGGACCACCGGTACTGTCCGACTAAACTGTAATGGACCAAAAGCTCTGTCCAGCTGCACTATAATGACCCACCAGCGCTTTCCAGCTGCACTATAATGACCCACCAGCGCTTTCGAGATGCACTATAATGGACCACCAGCTCTGTCCAGCTGCACTATAATGGACCTACAGCACTGTCCAGCTGCTCTTTAATAAACAACCAGTGCTTTCCAGTTGCACAATAAAAATCCACCAGAGCTGTCCACGTGCTCTATCATGAACAACCAGTGCGATCCAGCTGCACTACAATTAACCAACAGCTCTGTCCATCTGAACTATAATGAACCACCAGCTGCACTATAATGGACCACCAGCTCTGTCCAGCTGCACTATAATGGACTACTAGCTCTTCCCAGCTGCACTATAATGGACCAACAGCTCTGTCCAGCTGAACTATATTAGACCACCAGCTCTCTCCATCTGCACTGTAATGAACCACCAGCTCTTTCCAGCGGCACTATAATGGACCGCCAGCTCTTCTCAGCTAAACTATAAAGGACCTCCAGCTCTTTCCAGCTAAACTGTAATGGACCACCAGCTCTGTTCAGCTGCACTATAATGGACCACCAGCTCTGTCCAGCTGCACTATAATGAAATACCAGCTCTGTCCAGCTGAACTATATTAGACCACCAGCTCTCTCCATCTGCACTGTAATGAACCACCAGCTCTTTCCAGCGGCACTATAATGGTCCGCCAGCTCTTCTCAGCTAAACTATAAAGGACCTCCAGCTCTTTCCAGCTAAACTGTAACGGACCACCAGCTCTTTCCAGCTGCACTACAATGGACCACCAGCTCTGTCCAGCTGCACTATAATGGATCACCAGCTCTGTCCAGCTGCACTATAATGGACCACCAGCTCTGTCCAGCTGCACTATAATGGACCACCAGCTATGTCCAGCTATACTATAATGAACCACCAGCTCTGTCCAGCTGCACAATAATGGACCACCAGCTCTGTCCAGCTAAACTGTAACGGACCACCAGCTCTTTCCAGCTGCACTATAATGGACCATCAGCTCTGTTCAGCTGCGCTATAATGGACCACCAGCTCTGTCCAGCTGCACTATAATGGATCACCAGCTCTGTCCAGCTGCACAATAATGGACTAGCATGTGACGCATCATCATTTATCGCCATCAAATGACCGCCATTTAGGCATCAGGATCCATCTGTTAACACCACCCACTACACACACCCAAAACCCATCACCACCACCACCCATCCACTACCACCCACCATGAAAACACTCCAGCATCAACCTCCAAAACCCACCACCACAACCCAACACCACCCACCATTACCACCCACCACCACCAACCACCACCCACCACCCACATGGAACATTTTAAGGTTACGTTGTTATGCAGAGACAGTAAAGTTAATGTCACCGTGACGTTTGAACCGTGATTTGCAGAGTGCATTTGGAGATTGTTCTCCTGTTTTGATATAATATACCATATGTGTTGTTAGCCTTCTGTGACTCAAACCAGCTTGTCTTTTAACCTTGTGCTGCTTACTTGAATATGGGGGCCTTCCGTGCTGGAAGGACTCCCTAACCTCCACCCACCCTCTCTCTTTCTCTCTCTCTCTCTTTCTCTGCATCCCGCTTCATCTTAAGTTACGGAATGGGACACACACCCACACACACCCACCCACACACACCCACAAACATGCACGCACACACACACTGAACAAACAGTCTTAGATTTGAATGTTAATGATGTGGTGAATGTTATTTTCTGTTCTGCAATAATACTGTCAACAATTCATGTTATTAGGTCTTTGTTGTAAAAGCATGAGTGAACCAATGAGGTCTTGTCATTTTAAGATATTATCCAATCGAAACACTGGGAATAATTAATTAACCTCTACGGGATTGGTGTCCCTATAACGGGATTGTTGTTGCTAATGTGCGCTAATGTGACTAGCATGACGTTGTAAGTAACAGAAAACTTTCCAGGACTTAGACATGTCTTATATGGGCAGAAAGCTTAACTATTTTTTCAATCTAACTGCACTGTCCAATTTACAGTAGCTATTACAGTGAAAAAATACCATGCTATTGTTTGAAGAGAATGCATAACAACAACAAACAAATTATCACAGCAACCTGTTTGATACATTCACCTCTGAAGGTAAATAATGCACTTATATTCAGTAATCTTGCTCTGATTTGTCATCCTGAGGGTCTCAGAGATAAAATGTAGCATAGTTTTGTTTGATAAAATCCATTTTTATATTCAAATGTAGGAACTGGGTTCTACAGTTTGAACCCCTACTGTCTCTGTCTCCACACCCACCTTGCCTGGCCATCTAGATGTGTGAAAGTTAGTGCGTAAGTTAATGATCCATCATGTATGACATTCCTGGGAGTGTGTAAACTGCAATTTTGTATTCCCTTATCATTTTTCTATGTTCTCTATAGTTATGTAATTGAAAATGTATTAATTGATCAATTCTGCACATTTGGGCAGACTTGATTAAAAAGAAATTGTGCAGTATTGCAATGCTTCGCTGGATCAATCTGAAACTTTGCATACACACTGCTACCATCTAGTGGCCAAAATCTATATTGCGCCTAAACTCCTATTTACATTATGGTCTTTCTCTTTGCATTTCAAAGATGTTGGAACAAAACAATATATATAAAAAGCATATTTTCTTGTTTGTATTATCTTTTACCAGATCTAATGTGTTCTATTCTTCTACATTAATTTCACATTTCCACAAACTTCAAAGTGTTTCCTTTCAAATTATATCAAGAATAGGCATATCCTTGCTTCAGGTCCTGAGCTACAGGCAGTTAGATTTGGTTATGTCATTTTAGGCAAAAATTTAAAAAAAGAGTCCGATCCTTTTAACCCAATTCAACTGACAAAAATTGCAGGGTACCTTGCTTCATAAAATATATATTTGTGACACTGTGATACAGGTCATGCAAACACAAATAAATAAAACAATCTAGATCTTTTTGAAGACCTCTTTAAATTGATGAGCTATAGACCTTTAGAGTCCATGGGAAGTAGTGAACGGACCTCCATCATATCCTCCCATTCTAAAAAAAGAATCTTCCTGATCAAGTAGCATCTTTAATCCCCTGCCGGGTGCCTACCGCTCACACACACAGTTACAAACTTTCAAGATAAGTCACAGATTAATTATATTGTTTTTGACGTATAGTAAAGACATTGTAAATTGTATTGTAAATCCATGGCAAAACAATCAACTTCACTTGAGCAGTAATCTGATTTAGAGTTTGATTTATTTGTGTTTCTGTGGTTACTTAATAGGAACCCTTCCTCCTATTCAGGCCAAGATGATGACAGTGAAAACACCACCCCAGTGACTGGCCCACAGCTGTGTATATACAACCCAATAGATTTCCTCCCTGTCTCCACAGAAAAAAAGCCTGCAATACGCAGCTATGCAACACTTTAGGTCTGCCCACCAGGATATACAGTGAATGATATGTTGGTATTATATCATGTGATAAATATGTTGTGTATCAGGAAAGATGGATTTCATTATTCCCTGAAGCCTGTTACTTTAATCCAGACCTGGGTTCAAATACTATTTGAAATCATTTTAAGTACTTTAGCTGGGCTTGATTGAGCTTGCCTGGACCATTGGAACCAAAAGAATAGTTACAAAAGGGCAAAACAATCTGGCATTCCAGACAGACTATAACAACAGATTTCAAATACTATTTGAAGTCAGGTCTGCTTTAATCACCACTCACATAATATAAAGTAGTTCATTACTGGGTGCTGAAGAGGGTATGATATCACACTGGGTGACATTTTAAGCTCTGTCTTTTACTTAGCTCTTACTGTCTTAATTGAACTCTTAAGTGTACGATGGCACTTCAATTCACGTTTTCCTTTTTTTTATTGCTGAGTTGCTCTGTTTCAGCCAAAGAACAAATACTGAGCTTGTTTGGAAAGTGTTTAATGTTGCTCATAACTCACCCCAGGGAACATATTGTGAATCATAATTTAAATTCATCCATTCATCCAAAGTTTAATGGTAGTATATTCGTATAACAATGTTTACACTGTGTAGGCCTCAGACTTATTTATCCTGTGTCATCCTCAAATCCAATCAAATCAATTTGTATTTGTCACATGCTTTGTAAATAACAGGTAGACTAACAATGCAGAGAAAGAAAATAGAGAACTAATAGAAAAGTAAAATGCTTTATAATAAAAGTAATAATAAATACACAATGAGTAATGTTAACTTGGCTTCATACACAGGGTACCAGTACCAACTTAATGTGCAGGGGTACAAGGTAATTGTGGTAGATATGTCCATATAACTAGGAATAAAGTGACTAGGCAACAAACAGGATAGATAATAAACAGTAGCAGCAGTTTATGTGATTAGTCAAAAAAGTTTTTAAAAAGTGCCAATGCAGATAGTCTGGGCAGCTATTTGGTTAACTATTTAACTAACTATTTAGCAGTTTTATGGCTTGGGGGTGGAAGCTGTTCAGCGTCTTCTAACAGTAGGAAACGTCTGACCACGTCCAAATCCCACCAGGGAGTTGTGTTGTTGTCCACATTTCTGATGAAATTAGTATTTCTGTTTTACAGCCTTGAATTTCCAGAAACCTCCAGCAGTATGTGGCAGTAAAGATGTCTCTTGTGACAGACAGGTCCCAAATCTCATAAAGCTGACAATGATATGCAGGCCTGAGATGCACAGTCCGCATCTCAAATGTCACCCTGTTCACTATACACTGACATTATACACAATTATACAAAACATTAAGAACACCACTTTTTCCATGACACAGACTGACCAGGTGAATCCAGGTGAAAGCTATGATCCCTTATTGATGTCACTTGTTAAATCCATTTCAATCAGCGTAGATGAAGGGGAGGAGACAGGTTAAAGAAGGATGTTTAAGATTTGACACAATTGAGACATGGATTGTGTATGTGTGCCATTCAGAGGGTGAATGGACAAGACAAAAGATTGAAGTGCCTTTGAACGGGGTATGGTAGTAGGTACCAGGTGCATCAGTATTTGTCAAGAACTGCAACGTTGCTGGGTTTTTCACGCTCAACAGTTTCTTATGTGTATCAAGAATGGTCCACCACCCAAAGTACATCCAGCCAACTTGACACAACTGTGGGAAGCATTGTAGTCAACATGGGCCGGCATCCCTGTGGAACGCTTGTAGAGTCTATGCCATGACGAATTGAGGCTGTTCTGAGGGCAAAAGGGGTGGCAATTCTATATTAGGAAGGTGTCCTAATGTTTTATACACTCAGTGTACAGGGCACTACTTTTGACCAAGGCCCATTAGGCTTTAGTGTACTACTTTTGGCCAGAGCCCTATGAACCCTGATCAAAAGTAGTGCACTATATAAGGAATTGGGTGCCATTTTGCTGTACCAAGACTACTGGGCCAATGCAATAATGTTGGCGCAACCACGGTTTCATTATTATTAATACATAGTATTATTAACAGGAAAACATAAAAATCTGTAGAACTATAACTTAAAACAACAATCAGGGACAGATTATTTAATGATGTTGGTATTTGTCTTCTTTGTGGACAGTGTTGACTTTGCCTCGCCGTGGCCCTTTGAATTTATTCAGTATGCAAAGTAAAGTGTAAGTCTTTATTCTGAGGATAATAAACAGCTTTGTGTTTTGCACTCCCTTTAAACTTAAAACTCAACTCTGCATCCAAGATTCCAACAAGGCTCCGTCGATGTAACCATAGTACAGTAATTTGGATAAATAGCAAAGATGAAAGTGGGATTTCGTTCTAACATGCCTTCTAGACTGTTTGCACATTTTTGCTTAAGCACCAAAGTCTGGGTGTATAATTACACTCTAAATGCTGTTTTTTGTTTTTTAAGAAAATGTGTATCCTTGCACTCCTTGAACAAACATTTTACATTCTCCAAATGACTATGTTACAAAGACAAACCCCAGATCACACAGGCTAAGTCTCGAAAAATATAGAAAAGCTGCTAGATGGATAGTTCTCCTGAATCACTACAAAATCTGTGTGTCTTACTCGACTGTACTCCTGCATAAGGAAGCAGCAACTCTATGGGGTAAGATATGCAGCCATGAAGGAGGAAGAGCCCCATCTCTCTCTCTCTCTCTCTCTCTCTGTCTCTCTCTCGCTCTCTCTCTCTCTCTCTCTCTCTCTCTCTCTCTCTCTCTCTCTCTCTCTCTCTCTCTCTCTCAGAAACTTAGCAAAAAAAATGTTTGTAGGTATGTTGATGTGGAAAGATAAGTCGCTCTGGATAAGAGCGTCTGCTAAATGACTTAAATGTAAATGTGAAATAGATAAAAACGATTTGTTGGGGGGGGGGGGGGGGTTGACACCTAGTTCACACCTAGCTTGGTTATTAGACAATTCTTTAGTAAAGGTTGAATAGTCTATTGTTCAGCTAATAGCCCATCCTGCTACGCTTGTGAAAAATGAATCATAATACTTTTCCCCCTTTCCACATGTTAAAGATTCCAATTGATAAAGTGTTTTTAGCCACAATCGGCCCCAATCCCAATTAATTTTTGTATTAATTTTTTTATTTCACCTTTATTTAACCAGGTAGGCATGTTGAGAACAAGTTCTCCTTTGCAACTGCAACCTTGCCAAGATAAAGCATAGCAATTCGACACATACAACAACACAGAGTTACACATGGAATAAACAAAACATGTAGTCAATAATACAGCAGAAAAAAGAAAACAAAAAGTATATATACATTGAGTGCAAATGAGGTAAGATAAGGGAGTTAAGGCAATAAATAGGCCATGGTGGCAAAGTAATTACAATATAGCAATTAAACACTGGAATGGTAGATGTGCAGAAGATGAATGTGCAAGTAGAGATACTGGGGTGCAAAGGAGCAAGATAAATAAAATAAATACAGTATGGGGATGAGGTAGATAGATGGGCTATTTACAGATGGGCTAAGTACAGGTGCAGTGATCTGTGAGCTGCTCTGACAGCTGGTGCTTAAAGCTAGTGAGGGAGATATGAGTCTCCAGCTTCAGTGATTTTTGCAGTTTGTTCCAGTCATTGGCAGCAGAGAACTGGAAGGAAAGGCAACCAAAGGAGGAATTGGCTTTGGGGGTGACCAGTGAGATATACCTGCTGGAGCGCGTGCTACAAGTGGGTGCTGCTATGGTGACCAGTGAGCTGAGATAAGGCGGGGCTTTACCTAGCAGAGACTTGTAGATAACCTGTAGCCAATGGGTTTGGCGACGAGTATGAAGCGAGGGCCAACCAACGAGAGCGTACAGGTCGCAGTGGTGGGTAGTGTATGGGGCTTTGGTGACAAAACGAATGGCAATGTGATAGACTGCATCCAATTTGTTGAGTAGAGTGTCGGAGGCTATTTTATAGATGACATCGCCGAAGTCGAGGATCGGTAGGATGGTCAGTTTTACGAGGGTATGTTTGGCAGCATGAGTGAAAGATGCTTTGTTGCGATATAGGAAGCCGATTCTAGATTTAATTTTGGATTGGAGATGCTTAATGTGAGTCTGGAAGGAGAGTTTACAGTCTAACCAGACACCTAGGTATTTGTAGTTGTCCACGTATTCTAAGACAGAGCCGTCCAGAGTGGTGATGCTGGACGGCCAGGCAGGTGCGGGCAGTGATCGGTTGAATAGCATACATTTAGTTTTACTTGCATTTAAGAGCAGTTGGAGGCCACGGAAGGAGAGTTGTATGGCATTGAAGCTCGTCTGGAGGTTAGTGTCACGAGAATTTTACCTCAATGTTCTAATCGAACTATTTTATAGCATTGACCAATTCACCCGGGGTTGTAAGTCCCGGGTTCAAAATAAGAATTAGGCAAAGTCTCATACTGCAAAAGGTAAACTCTTTATTCAGAGAACGTTCTCCCGTCAAAAATGCATACACAGTCATTTTATAACTCTCATCCCCACCTACGCACACACACACACACACACACATACGCACACACGCACACACACACTTTTCTTCCATTCTTGGCAGTTTCTCGCCGTTCCTCTCCTCCCCAGATTAGAGAGGCCTAGGAAGGGCCCTCTTTCCTGTTATCAGTTTTCAGAGTAATAACCAGGTCATGTGCAGTTCAGTTGTCCTCTGTCCATTTCTCACCCTTAAGACCAAGCTCCCGTGCAGCAGCTCTATTTCCTTTTCCAACAGCCAGATCAATCGCCTTCAACTTGAAAGCTGCATCATATGCATTTCTCTGTGTCTTTGCCATGATGAGGGTGACAAAATGACTACCGTAATCAGAATGATGGGAAGTTTGAGAGCACTCAATTTAATCTAAACAGTAAACAAAAAAGTTGTTTGACCTTAACCCGTTCGGCAATTTCATTGGTCTAATGAAAGCTTCATGCCGCCAAAAAACTGAGCACGTCACAGAATGTGTTTTTTTGGAGAAAAGAAATGTGAAAGTTGGAAAAATCCATATATTAGCCACGTCATTGTTTAAGCCGCGAGGTTCAAAGCGTGGGGAAAAAGTTGCAGCTTATAGTCCAGAAATTACGGTAGATTGTAGGATGGCCGGGGTGTTAAGCATGTCCCAGTTTAGGTTACCTAGTAGAACGAGCTCAGAAGATAGATGGGGGGCAATCAATTCACATATGGTGTCGAGGGCGGAGCTGGGGGCAGAGGGTGGTCTATAGCAAGCGGCAACAGTGAGAGACTTGTTTCTGGAAAGGTGGATTTTTAAAAGTAGAAGCTCGAATTGTTTGGGCACAGACTTGGATTGTAATACAGAACTCTGCAGGCTATCTTTGCAGTAGATTGCAACACCGCCCCCTTTGGCAATTCTATCTTGTCGGAAAATGTTATAGTTAGGGATGGAGATTTCAGGGTTTTTGGTGGTCTTCCTAAGCCAGGATTCAGACACGGCTAAGACATCCGGGTTGTGCTAAAGCAGTGAGTAAAACAAACTTAGGGAGTAGGCTTCTAATGTTAACGTGCATGAAACCAAGGCTTTTACGGTTAAAGAAGTCAACAAATGAGAGCACCTGGGGAGTGGGAGTGGAGCTAGGCACTGCAGGACCTGGATTAACCTCCACATCACCAGAGGAACAGAGGAGGAGTAGGATAAGGGTACGGCTAAAGGCTATACGAACTGGCAGGCCAGCACGTTCGGAACAGAGAGTAAAAGGAGCAGGTTTCTGGGCACGATAGCATAGATTCAAGGCATAGTGTAGTAGGATGTGAGTACATTGGAGGTAAACCTAGGCATTGAGTAATGATGAGAGAGATATAGTCTCTAGAGACGTTGAAACCAGGTGATGTCATCGCATATGAAGGAGGTGGAACAACATGGTTGGTTAAGGCATATTGAGCAGGGCTAATACATTTAGGCACAGTCGATAGCGTGCTGGACTTCGGGCTTGAATGTTGAGGGTTCGAAACCTGCTCCCTGCTTGTTTCTTTACATTATTATGCCGGTCTCAGAGCAAATAGCCTGGATTGTTACTCCCATCTCGTCCCTCGCTCTCTTCCACGCGTCATTCAGCACACTGTGGGTGTGCTGGCAGGATGTACTGTGTTTTTTCTTCTGAATATATGAATTACAAATCAGCCTTTACTTAAATCATTGTTCTAGTCTATTGTATAGTTACAATGTGTAATCCTTGATGTCCCAGGAGCAGGTTTGGTAAACACTGTTGAAGTGTATAATTGCATACATGCAAACTCAGCATCATTCAAATAATGGAGTTTGATACACCTGGTATTGGATATGACTGAAAAAAAACTTGCTAAATAGCGATTTTCGTAAATTAACTTTATGACAAAAGAATATGCACAATCGTGTATCTCTACATTAAATAACACATTCTTATCAATTGTACATATTTTGATTGACTCATTATGACGTTATAACTACTTACATTTGTTTCCCCCGTATAATGTTTTGTCAGCCATTGTTGCTGAAGAAAGTCACCAGGGACGGGTGGCTCGCATCAAATTCATCATTGGAACCATGGGATATGATTGGTCATGTAAAAACCTTGAGACCCAAATGCATTATAAGTGGTCTAAATCCCCCTTGTGGTAGTCTGGAGCAATGAAACCGTGATGCTGGGTACCGCTAAGTCTCACGGTGTAAGCTCGCAACTTTTAAAGGAGGAACCACTGTAAGGCAACAACATAGGAGAAATGCTAAGGGGGTGAATACATTCTACCGTTCAAAAGTTTGGGGCCACTTAGAAATGTCCTTGTTTTTGAAAGAAAAGCTAAATTTTCTCCATTAAAATAACATCAAATTGATCAGAAATACAGTGTACACATTGTTAATGTTGTAAATGACTATTGTAGCTGGAAACAGCTGATTTTTTATGGAATATCTACTTAGGCGTACATAGGCCCATTATCAGCAACAATCACTCTTGTGTTCCAATGGCACATTGTGATAGCTAATCCAGGTTTATCATTTAAAAAGGCTAATTGATCATTAGAAAACCCTTTTGCAATTATGTTAGCACAGCTGAAAACGGTTGTCCTGATTAAAGAAGCAATACAACTGAGTGTCTGGAGCATCAGCATTAGTGGGTGGCAAATAAACTAACAAAAAAACACAATCAGCTGGGGGCACGTAAAACATGCACCTTCTTCTCCAGCGCCATCAAGCTCTTTTACTCCGCCAAGCTAATCAGTAAGCTAAGGACCCAGGGACTGAACACCTCCCTCCTGGAACTTCCTGATGGGCTGCCCCAGGTGGTAAGGGTAGGCAACAACCCATCCACCATGCTGACCCTCAACACAGGGGCCCCTCAGGGCTGCGTGCTTAGTCCCCTCCTGTACTCTGTTCACCCAGATCCTCAAAAAATGTATACAGCTGCACCACCGAGAGCATCCTAACTGGTTTGCCTCACCTCTTGGTTTGGCAACTGCTCAGCATCCGACCGCAATGGCGCTCCAGAGGGTAGTGCGTATGACCCAGTACATCACTGGGTCCGAGCTCCCTGCCGTCCAGACCCTGTCAGAGGAAGGCCCTAAAAATTGTCAAAGACTCCAGCCACCCAAGTCATAGACTGTTCTTTCTGCTACCGCATGGCAAGTCTGGGACAAAAAGGAACCTTAACAACTTCTACCCCCAAGCCATAAGACTGCTGAACAGTTAATCAAATGGCTACCCAGACTATTTGCATTGACCCCCCCCCCCCCCCCCCCTTATTTTCTTATTATCTATAAAAAAAAAATGCACTGACTTTGTTGCACAGGCTCAATGTACACTCAGTGGACTATAACCACACACCCACACATAATACACTGACACTCCAACACACACACAAACATGGACAAACACACAAAACACAAACACACATGCATTCACATTCCTTCACACTCTTCTCACACCCAGATTGGCCAGACGGAAGGCACTCCTCAGTAGAAGGCACATGACAGCCCTCTTGGAGTTTGCCAAAAGTCACCTAAAGACTCTCAGACCATGAGAAACAAGATTCTCTGGTCTGATGAAACCAAGATTGAACTATTTGTCCTGAATGCCAAGCATCACGTCTGGAGGAAACCTGGCTCCATCTCTACGGTGAAGCATGGTGGTGGAAGTATCATGTTGTGGGGATGTTTTTCAGCGGCAGAGACTGGGAGACTAGTCATTGAGGGAAAAGATAAATGGAGCAAAGTACAGAGAGATCCTTGATGAAAACCTGCTCCAGAGCGCTCAGGACCTCAGACTGGGGTGAAGGTTCACCTTCCAACAGGACAACAACCCTAAGCACACAGCCAAGACAACGCAGGAGTGGCTTTGGGACAAGTCTCTGAATGTCTTTGAGTATCCCAGCCAGAGCACGGACTTGAACCCGATCGAACATCTCTGGAGAGACCTGAAAATAGCTGTTTAGCAACGCTCCCCATCCAACCTGACAGAGCTCGAGAGGATCTGCAGAAAACAATGGGAGAAACTCCGCAAATACAAGTGTGCCAAGCTTGTAGTGTCATACCCAAGAACACTTGAGGTTGTAATGGCTTCAAAAGGTGCTTCAACAAAGTACTGAGTAAAAGGTCTGAATACTTATGTAAATGTGATATTTCCTTTGATGATGGAACAAAACAATTCATTACATTTTAGAATAAGGCTGTTAAGTAACAACAATTTGAAAAAGTCAAGGAGTCTGAATACTTTCCAATTGCACTGTATCTTCATTATAGTTATTGTTATTTTCCTTTAGTTTATATAGCACATTTTTCTTACTTACCTTTTTAAAACTCTGCATTGTTGGTTAAGGTGTCGTAAGTAAGCATTTCACGATAACCTCAACTGTTGTATTTGGCGCATGTGACAAATAACATTTGATTTGATTATCTTTCTCTTTTGCATTCCTCCATCCTGATGGTAACGATGTGATTTGACCCACGGGCATCCGCGGGGCGGCATGGGGGCCGGGAAGCACCCTCCTTCTTTAGGAAGGTAAATAAGGCAGGCGGCACTGCCTGTATTGTGGGGGCATCTGGCATTAGTAATACAGCCCTGTGTAATGGTCTCTGTGGTATCTGTCCTCTTTCTCGACCAGTGAGCTGTGCAGCCTTGAAGCACTGCCCAGGCATTCTCATGCTAATACACAAATGGCTGACAGCAGATGGGAAACATTTGGTTCTTGTTCACTTGTAAAGTAATAATGTGCCTGTTATCATTATTTTACTTTCTGCTGTTCCGCTCTGTATTATAAAACAGAGAGACAGAAAGTTTACAATGGAGGCCATCTTCTTAGGTGGCCTGACGCAGAGAGAGGTTTGAGTTTACGTGTGACTGTGACTGTTGGGAAATGGAAAATCTAAGGAGAGTGATGGAGAGACAGTCCCAATCGTTCTTAGGTTGACTCAGTGAAAAAAACAAAAACATTTAGCTCCAGAACAAGGGTAAACCACAGTCATTTAATTATACTATAAGGAAAATGTTAACAATGACTTAATACAACTGTGTGTGTGTGTGTGTGTGTGTGTGTGTGTGTGTGTGTGTGTGTGTGTGTGTGTGTGTGTGTGTGTGTGTGTGTGTGTGTGTGTGTGTGTGTGTGTGTGTGTGTGTGTGTGTGTGTGTGTGTGTCTGTGTGTGTTTTTGTTGAACTATCCTTGTGGGTATTAAAAGTCCTCACAAGGATAGTAAAACATGTAACATTCGGATAAGTGGGGACATTTTGTCGGTCCCCATGAGGTAAAATGCTATTTTATGCTTAGGGGTTAGGTTTAGGGTTACAATTAGGGTTAAGATTAGAATTAAGGTTGTGGTTCAGGTTAGGTATAGGGTTAGGTATCATTTTAGGGTTAGGGATTTGGAGTTAATGTTAGGCTTAGGGTTAAGGTCAGGGTTAGGTTAAGTGTTAAGGTTAGGGAAAATATGATTTTGGATGGGAATCAATTATTTGGTCCCCACAAGCATAGCAATATGTAACTGTGTGTGTGTGTGGCAGAAGACATGGCAGAAGACATGACATTCTACCTCTGATGTTTTGCAGAAGTTTGATACAACAACCGCAATGTGGAGTAGACAGAGGTGCTGAAGTTACCATTGCCTTGTCTTTTTGACCTGGCATTATGCATGGTCATTTCATTTAAACAATAAACAAACATAGCCTACATGTCATATTTTAGTCGTGGCTAGGCTACTTATAATTCTGTTTTCTTAATAAAGGATTCGTTTTATGCGGGATTGCTAGCCTATATAAACAGAATTTGACATTTAGAATTGCACTGCATATTCAACATTTTTTTTTTAATGTTGACATAGACTTACAATATTATTCATTATAAGGAGAATAACAGCTCGAGCTCTGGGACACATGTGAGGGTTATTTTGGTGTGATGCGCGTGCAAGGTCTAATCCACTGCTGGATGCGGAGCGAGCTCCGGTAGCCTAAGAGCTGTCCTCTCTATTTCTTAATGGCAAGACCCAAGAATGTCTGCTTAGCATGGCTGTGGCTCCTGAACCGGCGACCCAAGGACCGTTATGGCTTTTAGAAGAGTCTATTCGGACCCCCTGTCCCGAAGCATTTTCAAGAAATTCGTGGTTATGCTGTGTTCTCTCCTCACCTCCCTGTACCTCCTCCACTGCCTCACGGACCGCTGTAGCAGCATGCCCACGCTGGTGAAAGCCTCCAGCCAAGTCGTGGGCTTCTTCACATCGGAACTACAAGACTTGAAGTCGCTGAGGAGGAAAAGACTGTTAAAGAAATGGACCACGGAGTCCAAGGCGCGCTTGAGCTACGAGAGCGCTGACGACACTAAATTGATCTCTGAGGACTCCCGGTTCGACGATACTGATAAGGGACAGGTTTTGTACAAATCGGGACCTCAGGTAGACAGCGATAGCGAGAACCGGGAATTGTCGCGTGATATACAGCTTTCTTTGGATGACATCGTTTCTTCGAAGAGATTGTCACATCAGTTTACAGTGAAGACTGGAAGTACCGGTAAACTCAGTCCGCTTGGAGAGGGGAGAAAGGAGCTGCCCCAGGCGCTAATCATCGGGGTAAAGAAAGGAGGGACGCGCGCGCTACTCGAGTTCCTCCGTGTACACCCAGACCTCAGAGCCGTGGGAGCCGAACCGCACTTCTTCGACCGTAACTACGAGAATGGACTGGAGTGGTACAGGTAAATGTAAAAAAAAAATTAAAAAAATATAGGTGAAATAATAATACTTTTATTGTTATTATTATTATGAGTAGTAGTAGTAGTAGTATTAGTAGTAATATTATACGATTATGTGCAGCCTGTGCCTTATGTATACTTTTCCAAAACTAACTGCTGAGTTAAATAGTGTTTGCTGAAAAGTTTTCAAAGTTGTGCTGTTAAACGCAACGCCAGTGCCTCTCACTGGCAACACTTGTTCACCATTGGAATAATTCAAATGGCCCAGGTTTTATAGCACGCTTCTTTGCTATTACTTTGTTGCATTTTCTGTTTGAATTGCCTTTTATTACAGTATATGATCATCTTTTGATTACTATATATATATATATATATATATATATAAAGATATTTACTTGGAAATCATGGACAACCTGGTGCTCTATAGTTCTACTTTATTCAGCTGTTCAACCAGTGTCAAAGTTGTGGGAAAGCTCTAATCACGCCAACATATAACTTGTAATTCACTACGGATTCATTCGATATTTTCTGTAGCCTAAAATGAACACTGCATAATTATGACCTATAGACTAATGAGATGGTTGTCCTACCCAATTACATATTGTTTACATGTTCATTTGTAACAGTAGTGTACATGCCTAAGTAGCCAACCTAAGCAATAAGTAAATATTTTATTAATTTATCAAAACTTATCTTGGTGAATTTCGTTAAAGTAATCTACTGTCTAGGCTTAATGGCAGAGCTCTGCTATAATATCACCTTATACAATGTATCGAAAAAAGTTTCCTACAGAAATATATGACTATTAACATAAATCAGGACACTTTCGATATGAAATAAAGTAAATACATTCAATGTAAAATGTTTTACCTAACTGCTGACTTGTAAAGAATTTAATATGAAATAATATTTTTAAAAAATACAATAGAACAACTGTTTTTCATAGGCCTATTCAACATCAACAGTTGAATTGGGAGCTAAAAGTAATCATTTTCAATTTCAAGGATTATATGGAAAAGGCCCAGATTTAAGTAACAAGCAAAATACCGCTTCCAAAGTGAGTAGCACTTTATTAAAGTGCTGATAGAGTAGGGTCAATGTCTGACCTGAAATAAATATTCTGAACAAACTCTAGATACACATAAATACACACAGACACTCGCTCCCCCTCAATCCCCTCTCTTCTTTGAGAGTTAGCGTATTTTATCTCACTTTTCTCTCTCTGTGTTAAATGGATTTGTGATTGATTTTTATCAGTAGCTTCATTTTCGTGTGTGTGTGTCTGTGTGTGTGTGTGTGTGTGTTTTCTCTCCAGGGAATAATGTCTCTCCCCTCTCACTGTGTCTGTGTGTAACGGGGCATTGCCCACACTGCAGCTCTGTTGGTAAGAAGGCTAAGGGTTGTAAGAAGGATTAGGGTTATAATGAAGGGTTAGCTGAGTGTCTCCAGAGTTATAATTCACCTTTTGATTGAGTTAACACCAAGCAGCTCACTTTAAAAGCCTGGAGAAACTTCTGCTCTCACCCGGGCCCCTCCCTCTAACTCCCCCAAACTCCCCATCCAGCCTTAGCCCCCTCTCATACATTAGCACACCTACCCTCTCCCCACACACAGATACATCCCTCTTTGTGCCTCTCTGAGAGTGAATACTATATATTTTGGCCATCACTCTTTCACACCCTTCTGTTTACCTATTCATTCATTGTGGGAGTGTATATACATGAAGGTTCCATCTTTTCCGAGGAGGTGCCAAGATGCTATTGCATGGAATTGGGTCCATGGGCTCCAAGGAGAAACTGAACAAACTCAACGTCAGGGCCAGTTACGCTTAGTGCCTTCCATTAAAATGGGGAACGTGCCCTTGTATTAAAATGGCCGGAGCAGAAGACATAAAGAAGAGCTACAACAACGTGACTGACTAGTCAACCTGAGGGAGTGGATCTGCTGTGTGGAGGAACACTCCTGTCAACTCTGTTTCAGGGAGTCTGAGAGAGAGACCCTTTATTAATAGTCTGTGTGTGGACGCTTTTGATAGGAAGAACCAAAAAGCTCTGGAAATGTTTTACTTCTCTTTTTTTGTCTTTTGAACTGCTGAATGGAATGGCAAAAACAATGTTCCACAGATTGTACAACAGACAACAATTTGATGGATGTGTGCAAATGAATAAGAAATACGCAAACAAACGGTCCAGCGCTATTAATTCATCCTACTTGTCAAGAAACTGTTAATTCATTCCGCTTGTCAAGACACTGTTAATTCAACCTACTTGTCAAGACACTGTTAATCAGAGGTGTGGACTCGAGTCACATGACTTGGACTCGAGTCAGACTCGAGTCACAAATATGATGACTTGCAACTCGACTTTGATTTTAACACCAATGACTCGTGACTTAACTTGGACTTGAGCCTTTTGACTCGAACTGACTTGATACCCTCCCCAAGACCAAATATAAAAAATTATGCTATTAAAAAAAGTGTGCAGCGCATCAACTCTTAATTTAACGGATTACAGTTTGAATCGGACAGCAGCCAATCAAATTGTGCCAGCTGAGAAAAAGTTGTGCGTGGCAGTGCAGAGGAACGTCGGCGAGTGAATTCAGATGGAGCCCTTGGAAAGATGATACCCCAAATTATTATTTGCGGATATAAAGACTACGTTGTATCAACAAAAAACGGATTGTAACTTGCAAAACATGCGGGAAGAAAATGACAGAAGGAGGCACATCAACTTCCAACTTTGTTCGACATGTGAAGCTGCACAAAGAACGGTAAGTTCATAACTTTGCTAGTGTAGCATGTTGGCTAAAGTAATGTTAAATCAATGAGCCTCCACACAGTCAGTCAGTGTGGGAACATGATCATTGCACCCAAGATTGAGCTACAACTGGCTAGGCTGTTGGTAGCCTAAATCCTGCCTGATGTTACTGCTGTTCCTAAAGCCATTGTGTGTGTGTGTGTGTGTGTGTGTGTTAAGCTTGGGCGATTGTGTACAAGCCTACATCGCCCGATTGCGCCCCATAGCGATCCTCGATAGTCGATCTCTATGGGGGGAGGGGATCTTTCTTATGGCTACCCATGTATTTCCTTGGAAATATAACATTTATTTGGAAAGTAATAAATATATTTTTAAAAGCATTCGTGATTTGCGTAAATGTAATATACTAACTATTACTCGTGTTAAAACTATGAAATGGTATTACATTTTGTGAAAAGCACATTATGACTTGTTTAGGACTCGAAACTCAAAGTTTAGGACTTGAGACTTGACTCGAGACTTGTTGGTCTTGACTTGAGACTTGACTTGGACTTGCCTGTCTTGACTTTGTACTTGACTTGGGACTTGAGTACTAAGACTTGAGACTTACTTGTGACTTGTAAAACAATGACTTGGTCCCATCTCTGCTGTTAATTCATACTACTTGTCAAGATACTGTTAATTCATTATACTTGTCAAGACACTGTTAACCTGTTAGGGCTAGGGGGCAGTATTGACACGGTCGGATAAAAAACGTACCCGATTTAATCTGGTTACTACTCCTGCCCAGTAACTAGAATATGCATATAATTATTGGCTTTGGATAGAAAACACCCTAAAGTTTCTAAAACTGTTTGAATGGTGTCTGTGAGTATAACAGAACTCATATGGCAGGCCAAAACCTGAGAAGATTCCATGCAGGAAGTGCCCTGTCTGACAAGTTGTGTTTCATCTTGGCTCTTTTTATTGAAGACTGAGGATCTTTGCAATAACGTGACACTTCCTACGGCTCCCATAGGCTCTCAGAGCCCGGGAAAAAGCTGAACGATATCGAGGCAGCCTCTGGCTGAAACACTTTATCGCGTTTGGCAAGTGGCCGATCAGAGTAGTATGGGCTTAGGCGCGTGCCCGAGTCGACCGAATGCTTTATTTTCTTTCGTCTGTTTACCTAAATGCAGATTCCCGGTCGGAATATTATCGCTTTTTTATGAGAAAAAAGGCATAAAAATTGATTTTAAACAGCGGTTGACATGCTTCAAAGTACGGTAATGAAATATTTAGAATTTTTTTGTCACGAATTGCGCCATGCTCGTCACCCTTATTTACCCTTTCGGATAGTGTCTTGAATGCACGAACAAAACGCCGCTGTTTGGATATAACTATGGATTATTTTGAACCAAACCAACATTTGTAATTGAAGTAGAAGTTCTGGGAGTGCATTCTGACGAAGACAGCAAAGGTAATAACATTTTTCTTATAGTAAATCTGACTTTGGTGAGTGCTAAACTTGCTGGGTGTCTAAATAGCTAGCCCTGTGATGCCGGGCTATCTACTGAGAATATTGCAAAATGTGCTTTCACCGAAAAGCTATTTTAAAATCGGACATATTGAGTGCATAGAGGAGTTCTGTATCTATAATTCTTAAAATAATTGTTATGCTTTTTGTGAACGTTTATCGTGAGTAATTTAGTAAATTCACCGGCAGTGTTCGGTGGGAATGCTAGTCACATGCTAGTCACATGCTAATGTAAAAAGCTGTTTTTTAATATAAATATGAACTTGATTGAACAAAACATGCATGTATTGTATAACATAATGTCCTAGGGTTGTCATCTGATGAAGATCATCAAAGGTTAGTGCTACATTTAGCTGTGGTTTGGGTTTATGTGACATTATATGCTAGCTTGAAAAATGGGTGTCTGATTATTTCTGGCTTGGTACTCTGCTGACATAATCTAATGTTTTGCTTTCGTTGTAAAGCCTTTTTGAAATCGGACAGTGTGGTTAGATTAACGAGAGTCTTGTCTTTAAAATGGTGTAAAATAGTCATATGTTTGAAAAATTGAAGTTTTTGCATTTTTGAGGAATTTGAATAACGCGCCACGGGATTACACTGGCTGTTGAGTAGGTGGGACGCAATCGTCCCACCTAGCCCATAGAGGTTAATTCACACCACTTGTCAAGACACTGTTACTTCATCCTACTTGTCAAGACACTATTCATTCTTGCTACTTGTTCAGACATTGTTAATTCCTGAAACTTGTCAAGCCATTGTTAATTTATTCTACTTGTCAAGACACTGTTAATTTATCCATGCTTATTGTCAACACACTGTTAATTCATTATACTTGTCAAGACATTGTTAATTCATAATAATTATCAAGACACAGTCAATTAATTATACTTGTCAAGACACTGTTAATTAAATGTACTTGTCAAGACACTGTTAATTCATACTACTTATCAAGACATAGTAAATTAGTTATACTTGTCAAGACACTGTTAATTCATTTGATTTGTCCAGACACAGTTAATTCATAATAATTGTCAAGACACTGTTAATTCTTAGTAATTGTGAAGACACTGTAGGTTCATTCTACTTGTCAAGCCATTGTAAATTCAATCTACTTGTCAAGACACTGTTAATTCATTCTACTTGTCAAGACACTGTTAATGCATTCTACTTGTCAAGACACTGTTAATGCATTCTACTTGTCAAGACACTGTTAAATAAATCTACTTGTCAAGACACTGTTAATTCATTCTACTTGTCAAGACACTGTTAAATAAATCTACTTGTCAAGGCACTGTTAATTCATACTACTTGTCAAGACTGTTAATTCATTCTACTTGTCAAGACACTGTTAAATAAATCTACTTGTCAAGACACTGTTAATTCATTCTACTTGTCAAGACACTGTTAAATAAATCTACTTGTCAAGACACTGTTAAATAAATCTACTTGTCAAGGCACTATTATTTCATTCTACTTGTCAAGGCAGTGTTAAATAATTCTACTTGTCAAGACACTGTTAATTCATTCTACTTGTCACGACACTGTTAAATAATTCTACTTGTCAACGCACTGTTAATTCAGTGTACTTGCCAATACTTTTAATTCAATCTACTTGTATTGACACTGTTAATTCATGCTACCTGTCAAAACACTATTAATTCACATTACTCGTCAAGACACTTTTTATTAATTCTACTTGTCAAGGCACTGTTAATTCATTCTACTTGTCAAGACACTGTTAATTCATTCTACTTGTCACGACACTGTTAAATAATTCTACTTGTCAAGACTTCTCAGCCCTAATGTGACGTGGTTACAACAACATCTAGCCGTCTGTGTTCATCCTGCTTCCCCAGTGGAAACATAGACAGACATATTGAAGCCCCCAAATCCACAAGTAACGTTGTCATTGTTTGTGTAGGAGTTCCCAAGATACATTGTCATTATTTCCATCATATTTAATAGAAAATACATAGTATACTCCACCCCATAGTATACTACATCCCATACATAGTATACTCCATCCATAGCATACCCCATCCCATACACAGTATACCCCATCCCATAGTATACTCCATCCCATACATAGAATACTCCATCCTATAGTATACTCCATCCCATACATAGTATACTGCATCCATAGTATACTCCATCCCATACACAGTACACCCCATCCCATAGTATACTCCATCCCATACACTGTATACTCCATCCCATACATTGTATACTCCATCCCATAGTATACTCCATCCCATACATAGTATATCCATCCCATAGTATACTCCATTCATAGTATACTCCATCCCATACAATGTATACTCCATCCCAGACATAGTATACTCCATCCCATAGTATACTCCATCCCATAGTATACTCCATCCCATACACAGTATACTCCACCCCATACTACACTCCATCCCATACATAGTATACTCAATCCAATAGTATACTCCACCCCATAGTATACTCCATCCCATAGTATACTCCATCCCATAGTATACTCCATCCCATACATAGTGTACTCCATCCCATAGTATACTCCACCAAACAGTATACCCCACCCCACAGTATACTCCATCCCATACACAGTATACTCCACCCCATACAACACTCCATCCCATACATAGTATACTCAATCCCATTGTATACTCCACCCCATAGTATACTCCATCCCATAGTATACTCCATCCCATAGTATACTCCATCCCATACATAGTGTACTCCATCCCATAGTATACTCCACCAAACAGTATACCCCACCCCACAGTATACTCCATCCCATACACAGTATACTCCACCCCATACTACACTCCATCCCATACATAGTATACTCAATCCCATAGTATACTCCACCCCATAGTATAGTCCATCCCATAGTATACTCCATCCCATAGTATACTCCATCCCATACATAGTGTACTCCATCCCATAGTATACTCCACCAAACAGTATACCCCACCCCACAGTATACTCCATTCCATACATAGTATACTCCACCCCATAGTATACTCCATCCCATCCATAGTATACTCCATCCATAGTATACTCCATCTCATAGTATACTCCATCCCATACATAGTATACTCCATCCCATAGTATACTCCACCCCATAGTATACTCCGTCCCATACATAGTATACTCCATCCTATAGTATACTCCACCCCATAGTATACCCCACCACATAGTAAACTCCATCCCATACATAGTATCCTCCATCCCATAGTATACCCCATTCCATACACATTATACTCCATCCCATATTATACTCCATCCCATAGTATACCCCATCCCATACACGGTATACTCCATCCCATAGTATTCTCCATCCCATACATAGTATACTCCACCCCATAGTATACTCCATCCCATCCATAGTATACTCCATCTCATAGTATACTCCATCCCATACACAGTATACTCCATCCCATGGTATCCTCCATCCCATACATCGTATACTCCATCCCATACACAGGATACTCCATGCCATGTACGGTATACTCCACCCCAAAGTATACTACATCCCATACATAGTATACTCCATCCCATAGTATACTCCACCCCATAGTATACTCCATCCCATACATAGTATCCTCCATCCCATAGTATACCCCATTCCATACACAGTATACTCCATCCCATATTATACTCCATCCATTTTCAAAAAAAAATTTTCAGGTCATTTAGCAGACGCTCTTATCCAGAGCGATAGTATTCTCCATCCCATACATAGTATACTCCATCCCATAGTATACTCCATCCCATACATTCTATACTCCATCCTATAGTATTCTCATCACTGTCACGTCCTGACCAGTAAAAAGGGTTATTTGTTATTGTAGTTTGGTCAGGGCGTGGCAGGGAAGGTTTCTTTTGTGTGTTTCGGGGTTTTTGGTTTATGTTCTATGTTATCTGTTTCTATGTGTTTATACTAGTTCTTATATTTCTATGTTGTGTATTTTGGGTTGATCTCTAATTGGAGGCAGCTGAATCTCGTTGCCTCTGATTAGAGATCATATTTAAGTAGGGTTTTTTTCCTCATGGGTTTTGTGGGTAGTTGTTTTTCGTATAGTCCTTGTGTCCTTACGGAACTGTTGGTTGACGTCGATTTATTTTGTTTAACCTGTTGAGGACAGACTATTCCATTTTTCAAACATATGACTATTTTACACCATTTTAAAGACAAGACTCTCCTTTATCTAACCACATTGTCCGATTTTAAAAAGGCTTTACAACGAAAGTAAAATATTAGATTATGTCAGGAGAGTACCCAGCCAGAAATAATCACAAACCCATTTTTCAAGCTAGCATATAATGTCACAAAAACCAAAACCACAGCTAAATGCAGCACTAACCTTTGATGATCTTCATCAGATGACACTCCTAGGACATTATGTTATACAATACATGCATGTTTTGTTAAATCAAGTTCATATTTATATCAAAAACCAGCTTTTTACATTAGCATGTGATGTTCAGAACTAGCATACCCACCGAAAACTTCCGGTGAATTTACTAAATTACTCATGATAAACGTTGACAAAATACATAACAATTATTTTAAGAATTATAGATACTGAACTCCTTTATGCAATCGCTATGTCCAGTTTTAAAATAGCTTTTCGGCGAATGCACATTTTGCAATATTCTGAGTACATAGCTCGGCCATCACAGGCTAGCTAATTTGACACCCACCAAGTTTGGGACAACCTAAACTCAGAATTACTATTAGAAAAATTTGATTACCTTTGCTGTTCTTCGTCAGAATGCACTCCCAGGACTTCTACTTCAACAACAAATGTTTTGGTTCCAAATAATCCATAGTTATATCCAAACACCTCCGTTTTGTTTGTGTGTTCAGGTCACTATCCGAAGGGTGACGCGTGAGCGCATTTCGTGACAAAAAATGTCAAAATATTCCATTACCGTACTTAGAAGCATGTCAAACGCTGTTTAAAATCAATTTTTATGCTATTTTTCTCGTCAAATAGCGTTAATATTCCAACCGGGCAACGTTGTATTCATTCAAAGGCTGAAAGAAAAAAATGGAGAATTCTCGTGCATGCGCATCTCTAGTGTCACTGTCCCCGGGCTGACCACTTACAATCTCTGCTGCTGTTCTTTGCCCAGAAACAGCAGACACCCCATTCCACTTTCTGGAGGCTTCAGAGACCCAATGGAAGCCTTAGAAAGTGTCACGTTACAGCACAGATGCTGTAATGTCGATAGAGATGCAACAGAAGGACAAAAAATTGTCAGACAAGGCACTTCCTGTATGGAATCTTCTCAGGTTTTGGCCTGCCATTTGAGTACTGTTTTACTCACAGACACCATTCAAACAGTTTTAGAAACTTTAGACTGTTTTCTATCCAAATCTAGAGATCATATTTAAGTAGGGTTTTTTCCTTCATGGGTTTTGTGGGTAGTTGTTTTTCGTATAGTCCTTGTGTCCTTACGGAACTGTTGGTTGACGTCGATTTTATTTTGTTTAAGTGTTCACTTATATAAATAAAAGAAGATGAGCACAATACCTGCTGCGCCTTGGTCCACTTTCTACGATGCACCTGACAATCGCATAGTATACTCCATCTCATATAAAGTATACTCCATCCCATAGTATACTCCATCCCATAAACAGTATACCCATTCTATAGTATACTCCATCACATAGTATACTCCATACTATATATAATATACTCCATCCCATATATATTATAATCCATCCCATAGTATACTCCATCCCATAGCATACCCTATCCCATAGTACACCCCATCCCATACATAGGAAACTCCATCCCATACATAGTATACTCCATCCCATAGTATACTCGATCCCATACATAGTATACTCCATCCCATACATAGTATACTCCATCCCATACACAGTATACTCCATCCCATGTACGCATACTCCACCCCATAGTATACTCCATCCCATACATAGTATACTGCATCCCATAGTATAATCCATCCCATAGTATACTCCATCCCATACATAGTATACTCCATCCCATACATAGTATACTCCATCCCATACATAGTATACTCCATCCCTTACATAGTATACTCCATCCCATGTACGCATACTCCACCCCATAGTATACTCCATCCCATACATAGTATACTGCATCCCATAGTATACTCCATCCCATAGTATACTCCATCCCATACATAGTATACTCCACACCATAGTATACTCCATCCTATACATAGTATACTCCACACCATACATAGTATACTCCATCCCATACAAAGTATACTCCATCCCATAGTATACTCCATCCCATAGTATACTCCACTCCATAGTATACTCCATCCCAGAAATAGTATACTCCATCCCATAGTATACTCCACCCCATAGTATACTCCACCCCACAGTAGACTCCATCCTATACATAGTATACTCCATCCCATACATAGTATACTCCACCACATAGTATACCCCATCCAATAGTATACTCCATCCCATAGTATACTCAATCCCATACACAGTATACTCCATTCCGTACACGGTAAACTCCATCCCATAGTATTCTCCATCCCACACATAGTATACTCCTTCCATTAGTATACTCCATCCCATGCATACTATACTCCATCCTATAGTATTCTCAATCACATAGTATACTCCATCTCTTGTATACTCAATCCCATAGATAGTATACTCCATCCCAAAGTATACTCCAATCCATAAATAGTATACCCATCCTATAGTATATTCCATCACATATTATACTCCAAACTATACATAATATACTCCATCCCATATATATTATAATCCATCCCATTGTATACTCCATCCCGTACATAGTATACTCCAGTCCATACATAGTATACTCCATCCCATATATAGTATACTCCATCCCATAGTATACTCCATCCCATACACTGTATACTCCATCCCATGTACAGTATACTCCACCCCATAGTATACTCTATCCCATACATAGTATACTGCATCCCATAGTATACTCCATCCCATACATAGTATACTCCATCCCATAGTATACTCCATCCCATAGATATTATACTCCACCCCATAGTATACTCCATCCTATACATAGTATACTCCACCCCATTCATAGTATACTCCATCCCATACACAGTATACTCCATCCCATAGTATACTCCATCCCATACATTGTATACTCCATCCCATTGTATACTCCTCTCCTTACATAGTATACTCCATCCCATAGTATACTCCACCCCCATAGTATACTCCATCCCATACATAGTATACTCCATCCCATAGTATACTCCACCCCATAGTATACCCCACCCCACAGTATACTCCATCCCATACATAGTATACTCCACTACATAGTATACTCCACCCCATAGTATACTCCATCCTATACATAGTATACTCCATCCCATACATAGTATACTCCACCACATAGTATACCCCATCCCATAGTATACTCCATCCCATAGTATACTCCATCCCATACACAGTATACTCCATCCCATACACGTTACACTCCATCCCATAGTATTCTCCATCCCATACATAGTATACTCCTTCCCATAGTATTCTCCATCCCATGCATACTATACCCCATCCTATAGTATTCTCAATCACATAGTATATTCAATCCCACAGATAGTATACTCCATCCAAAAGTATACTCCATCCCATAAATAATATACCCATCCTATATTATATTCCATCACATATTATACTCCATACTATACATAATGTACTCCATCCCATATATATTATAATCCATCCCATTTTATACTCCATCCCGTGCATAGTATACTCCAGCCCATACATAGTATACTCCATCCCATAGTATACTCCATCCCATACATAATATACTCCATCCCATAGTTTACTCCATCCCATACACTGTATACTCCATCCCATGTACGGTATACTCCTTCCCATACATAGTATAGTGCATCCCATAGTATACTGCATCCCATACATAGTATACTCCATCCAATAGTATACTCCATCCCATACATAGTATACTCCACCCCATACATAGTATACTCCATCCCATTCACAGTATACTCCATCCCATAGTATTCTCCATCCCATACATCGTATACTCCATCCCATAGTATACTCCTCTCCATACATAGTATACTCCATCCCATAGTATACTCCAACCCATAGTATACTCCATCCCATACATAGTATACTCCACCACATAGTATACCCCACCCCATAGTATACTCCATCCCATAGTATACTCCATCCCATACACAGTATACTCCATCCCATACACGGTAAACTCCATCCCATAGTATTCTCCATCCCATACATAGTATACTCCTTCCCATAGTATACTCCATCCCATGCATACTATACTCCATCCTATAGTATTCTCAATCACATATTATATTCAATCCCACAGATAGTATACTCCATCCAAAAGTATACTCCATCCCATAAATAGTAGACCCATCCTATAGTATATTCCATCACATATTATACTCCATACTATACATAATGTACTCCATCCCATATATATTATAATCCATCCCATTTTATACTCAATCCCATGCATAGTATACTCCAGCACATACATAGTATACTCCATCCCATAGTATACTCCATCCCATACATAGTATACTCCATCCCATAGTTTACTCCATCCCATACACTGTATACTCCATCCCATGAACGGTATACTCCTTCCCATACATAGTATAGATCATCCCATAGTATACTCCATCCCATACATAGTATACTCCATCCAATAGTCTACTCCATCCCATACATAGTATACTCCACCCCATACATAGTATACTCCATCCCATACACAGTATACTCCATCCCATAGTATTCTACATCCCATACATCGTATACTCCATCCCATAGTACACTCCTCTCCATACATAGTATACTCCACCCCATAGTATACTCCACCCCATAGTATACCCCACCCCACAGTATACTCCATCGTATACATAGTATAGTCCACTACATAGTATACATAGTATATAGATTTTATTTTGTTTAAGTGTTCACTTATATAAATAAAAGATGATCAGCACAATACCTGCTGCGCCTTGGTCCACTTTCTACGATGCACCTGACAATCGCATAGTATACTCCATCTCATATAAAGTATACTCCATCCCATAGTATACTCCATCCCATAAACAGTATACCCATTCTATAGTATACTCCATCACATAGTATACTCCATACTATATATATCATAATCCATCCCATAGTATACTCCATCCCATAGCATACTCTATCCCATAGTACACCCCATCCCATACATAGGAAACTCCATCCCATACATAGTATACTCCATCCCATAGTATACTCCATCCCATACATAGTATACTCCATCCCATACATAGTATACTCCATCCCATACATAGTATACTGCATCCCATAGTATACTCCATCCCATAGTATACTCCATCCCATACATAGTATACTCCACAACATAGTATACTCCATCCTATACATAGTATACTCCACCCCATACGTAGTATACTCCATCCCATACAAAGTATACTCCATCCTATACATAGTATACTCCATCCCATAGTATACTCCACTCCATAGTATACTCCATCCCAGAAATAGTATACTCCATCCCATAGTATACTCCACCCCATAGTATACTCCACCCCACAGTATACTCCATCCTATACATAGTATACTCCATCCCATACATAGTATACTCCACCACATAGTATACCCCATCCAATAGTATACTCCATCCCATAGTATACTCAATCCCATACACAGTATACTCCATCCCATACACGGTAAACTCCATCCCATAGTATTCTCCATCCCACACATAGTATACTCCTTCCATTAGTATACTCCATCCCATGCATACTATACTCCATCCTATAGTATTCTCAATCACATAGTATACTCCATCTCTTGTATACTCAATCCCATAGATAGTATACTCCATCCCAAAGTATACTCCAATCCATAAATAGTATACCCATCCTATAGTATATTCCATCACATATTATACTCCAAACTATACATAATATACTCCATCCCATATATATTATAATCCATCCCATTTTATACTCCATCCCGTACGTAGTATACTCCAGTCCATACATAGTATACTCCATCCCATATATAGTATACTCCATCCCATACACTGTATACTCCTTCCCATGTACTGTATACTCCACCCCATAGTATACTCTATCCCATACATAGTATACTGCATCCCATAGTATACTCCATCCCATACATAGTATACTCCATCCCATAGTATACTCCATCCCATAGATAGTATACTCCACCCCATAGTATACTCCATCCTATACATAGTATACTCCACCCCATTCATAGTATTCCATCCCATAGTATACTCCATCCCATACATTGTATACTCCATCCCATAGTATACTCCTCTCCTTACATAGTATACTCCATCCCATAGTATACTCCACCCCATAGTATACTCCATCCCATACATAGTATACTCCATCCCATAGTATACTCCACCCCATAGTATACCCCACCCCACAGTATACTCCATCCCATACATAGTATACTCCACTACATAGTATACTCCACCCCATAGTATACTCCATCCTATACTTAGTATACTCCATCCCGTACATAGTATACTCCACCACATAGTATACCCCATCCCATAGTATACTCCATCCCACAGTATACTCCATCCCATACACGGTATACTCCATCCCATAGTATTCTCCATCCCATACATAGTATACTCCTTCCCATAGTATTCTCCATCCCATGCATACTATACCCCATCCTATAGTATTCTCAATCACATAGTATATTCAATCCCACAGATAGTATACTCCATCCAAAAGTATACTCCATCCCATAAATAATATACCCATCCTATAGTATATTCCATCACATATTATACTCCATACTATACATAATGTACTCCATCCCATATATATTATAATCCATCCCATTTTATACTCCATCCCGTGCATAGTATACTCCAGCCCATACACGGTAAACTCCATCCCATAGTATTCTCCATCCCATACATAGTATACTCCTTCCCATAGTATTCTCCATCCCAAGCATACTATACCCCATCCTATAGTATTCTCAATCACATAGTATATTCAATCCCACAGATAGTATACTCCATCCAAAAGTATACTCCATCCCATAAATAATATACCCATCCTATAGTATATTCCATCACATATTATACTCCATACTATACATAATGTACTCCATCCAATATATATTATAATCCATCCCATTTTATACTCCATCCCGTGCATAGTATACTCCAGCCCATACATAGTATACTCCATCCCATAGTATACTCCATCCCATACATAATATACTCCATCCCATAGTTTACTCCATCCCATACACTGTATACTCCATCCCATGTACGGTATACTCCTTCCCATACATAGTATAGTGCATCCCATAGTATACTCCATCCCATACATAGTATACTCCATCCAATAGTATACTCCATCCCATACATAGTATACTCCATCCCATACACAGTATACTCCATCCCATAGTATTCTCCATCCTATACATCGTATACTCCATCCCATAGTATACTCCTCTCCATACATAGTATACTCCATCCCATAGTATACTCCACCCCATAGTATACTCCATCCCATACATAGTATACTCTATCCCATAGTATACTCCACCCCATAGTATACCCCACCCCACTGTATACTCCATCCCATACATAGTATACTCCACTACATAGTATACTCCACCCCATAGTATGCTCCATCCTATACATATTATACTCCATCCCATACATAGTATACTCCACCACATAGTATAGCCCATCCCATAGTATACTCCATCCCGTACACGGTATACTCCGTCCTATACACGGTATACTCCATCCCATAGTATTCTCTATCCCATACATAGTATACTCCTTCCCATAGTATACTCCATCCCAAGCATACTATACCCCATCCTATAGTATTCTCAATCACATAGTATATTCAATCCCACAGATAGTATACTCCATCCAAAAGTATACTCCATCCCATAAATAATATACCCATCCTATAGTATATTCCATCACATATTATACTCCATACTATACATAATGTACTCCATCCAATATATATTATAATCCAACCCATTTTATACTCCATCCCGTGTATAGTATACTCCAGCCCATACATAGTATACTCCATCCCATAGTATACTCCATCCCATACATAATATACTCCATCCCATAGTTTACTAAATCCCATACACTGTATACTCCATCCCATGTACGGTATACTCCTTCCCATACATAGTATAGTGCATCCCATAGTATACTCCATCCCATACACAGTATACTCCATTCCATACACGGTAAACTCCATCCCATAGTATTCTCCTTCCCATACATAGTATACTCCATCCCATAGTATACTCCATCCCATACATAGTATACTCCATCCCATAGTTTACTCCATCCCATACATTACATTTTACATTTTAGTCATTTAGCAGACGCTCTTATCCAGAGCGACTTACAGTAGTGAATGCATACATTTCATACATTTTTTTTTTCTGTGCTGGCCCCCCGTGGGAAACGAACCCACAACCCTGGTGTTGCAAACACCATGCTCTACCAACTGAGCTACACTGTATACTCCATCCCATGAATGGTATACTCCTTCCCATACATAGTATAGTGCATCCCATAGTATACTCCATCCAATAGTATACTCCATCCCATAGATAGTATACTCCACCCCATACATAGTATACTCCATCCCATACACAGTATACTCCATCCCATAGTATTCTCCATCCTATACATCGTATACTCCATCCCATAGTATACTCCTCTCCATACATAGTATACTCCATCCCATAGTATACTCCACCCCATGGTATACTCCATCCCATACATAGTATACTCCACCACATAGTATACCCCACCCCATAGTATACTCCATCCCATAGTATACTCCATCCCATACACAGTATACTCCATCCCATACACGGTAAACTCCATCCCATAGTATTCTCCATCCCATACATAGTATACTCCATCCCATACATAGTATACTCCATCCCATAGTTTACTCCATCCCATACACTGTATACTCCATCCCATGAACGGTATACTCCTTCCCATACATAGTATAGTGCATCCCATAGTATACTCCATCCAATAGTATACTCCATCCCATACATAGTATACTCCACCCCATACATAGTATACTCCGTCCCATACACAGAATATTCCATCCCATAGTATACTCCTCTCCATACATAGTATACTCCATCCCATAGTATAACCCACCCCACTGTATACTCCATCCCATACATAGTATACTCCACTACATAGTATACTCCACCCCATAGTATGCTCCATCCTATACATATTATACTCCATCCCATACATAGTATACTCCACCACATAGTATAGCCCATCCCATAGTATACTCCATCCCGTACACGGTATACTCCGTCCTATACACGGTATACTCCATCCCATAGTATTCTCTATCCCATACATAGTATACTCCTTCCCATAGTATACTCCATCCCAAGCATACTATACCCCATCCTATAGTATTCTCAATCACATAGTATATTCAATCCCACAGATAGTATACTCCATCCAAAAGTATACTCCATCCCATAAATAATATACCCATCCTATAGTATATTCCATCACATATTATACTCCATACTATACATAATGTACTCCATCCAATATATATTATAATCCAACCAATTTTATACTCCATCCCGTGTATAGTACACTCCAGCCCATACATAGTATACTCCATCCCATAGTATACTCCATCCCATACATAATATACTCCATCCCATAGTTTACTCCATCCCATACACTGTATACTCCATCCCATGTACGGTATACTCCTTCCCATACATAGTATAGTGCATCCCATAGTATACTCCATCCCATACACAGTATACTCCATCCCATACACGGTAAACTCCATCCCATAGTATTCTCCTTCCCATACATAGTATACTCCATCCCATAGTATACTCCATCCCATACATAGTATACTCCATCCCATAGTTTACTCCATCCCATACACTGTATACTCCATCCCATGAACGGTATACTCCTTCCCATACATAGTATAGTGCATCCCATAGTATACTCCATCCAATAGTATACTCCATCCCATAGATAGTATACTCCACCCCATACATAGTATACTCCATCCCATACACAGTATACTCCATCCCATAGTATTCTCCATCCTATACATCGTATACTCCATCCCATAGTATACTCCTCTCCATACATAGTATACTCCATCCCATAGTATACTCCACCCCATAGTATACTCCATCCCATACATAGTATACTCTATCCCATAGAATACTCCACCCCATAGTATACCCCACCCCACTGTACACTCCATCCCATACATAGTATACTCCACTACATAGTATACTCCACCCCATAGTATGCTCCATCCTATGCATATTATACTCCATCCCATACATAGTATACTCCACCACATAGTATACCCCATCCCATAGTATACTCCATCCTGTACACAGTATACTCCATCCCATACACGGTATACTCCATCCCATAGTATTCTCTATCCCATACATAGTATACTCCATCCCATATTATACTCCATCCCATAGATACTATTCTCCATCCTATAGTATTCTCAATGACATAGTATACTCCATCTCATATATAGTATACTCTATCCCATAGTTTACTCCATCCCATAAATAGTATACCCATCCTATAGTATATTCCATCACATATTGTACTCCATACTATACATAATGTACTCCATCCCATATATATTATAATCCATCCCATTTTATACTCCATCCCGTGCATAGTATACTCCAGCCCATACATAGTATACTCCATCCCATAGTATACTCCATCCCATACACTGTATACTCCATCCCATGTACGGTATACTCCTTCCCATACATAGTATAGTGCATCCCATAGTATACTCCATCCCATACATAGTATACTCCATCCAATAGTATACTCCATCCCATACATAGTATACTCCACCCCATACATAGTATACTCCATCCCATACACAGTATACTCCATCCCATAGTATTCTCCATCCCATACACGGTATACTCCATCCCATAGTATTCTCTATCCCATACATAGTATACTCCATCCCATATTATACTCCATCCCATAGATACTATTCTCCATCCTATAGTATTCTCAATGACATAGTATACTCCATCTCATATATAGTATACTCCATCCCATACATAGTATACTCCATCCAATAGTATACTCCATCCCATACATAGTATACTCCACCCCATACATAGTATACTCCATCCCATACACAGTATACTCCATCCCATAGTATTCTCCATCCCATACACGGTATACTCCATCCCATAGTATTCTCTATCCCATACATAGTATACTCCATCCCATATTATACTCCATCCCATAGATACTATTCTCCATCCTATAGTATTCTCAATGACATAGTATACTCCATCTCATATATAGTATACTCCATCCCATAGTTTACTCCATCCCATAAATAGTATACCCATCCTATAGTATATTCCATCACATATTGTACTCCATACTATACATAATGTACTCCATCCCATATATATTATAATCCATCCCATTTTATACTCCATCCCGTGCATAGTATACTCCAGCCCATACATAGTATACTCCATCCCATAGTATACTCCATCCCATACACTGTATACTCCATCCCATGTACGGTATACTCCTTCCCATACATAGTATAGTGCATCCCATAGTATACTCCATCCCATACATAGTATACTCCATCCAATAGTATACTCCATCCCATACATAGTATACTCCACCCCATACATAGTATACTCCATCCCATACACAGTATACTCCATCCCATAGTATTCTCCATCCCATACATCGTATACTCCATCCCATAGTATACTCCTCTCCATACATAGTATACTCCATCCCATAGTATACTCCACCCCATAGTATACTCCATCCCATACATAGTATACTCCACCACATAGTATACCCCACCCCATAGTATACTCCATCCCATAGTATACTCCATCCCATACACAGTATACTCCATCCCATACACGGTAAACTCCATCCCATAGTATTCTCCATCCCATACATAGTATACTCCATCCCATAGTATACTCCATCCCATACATAGTATACTCCATCCCATAGTTTACTCCATCCCATACACTGTATACTCCATCCCATGTACGGTATACTCCTTCCCATACATAGTATAGTGCATCCCATAGTATACTCCATCCCATACATAGTATACTCCATCCAATAGTATACTCCATCCCATACATAGTATACTCCACCCCATACATAGTATACTCCATCCCATACACAGTACACTCCATCCCATAGTATTCTCCATCCCATACATCGTATACTCCATCCCATAGTATACTCCTCTCCATACATAGTATACTCCATCCCATAGTATACTCCACCCCATAGTATACTCCATCCCATACATAGTATACTCCACCACATAGTATACCCCACCCCATAGTATACTCCATCCCATAGTATACTCCATCCCATACACAGTATACTCCATCCCATACACGGTAAACTCCATCCCATAGTATTCTCCATATCATACATAGTATACTCCATCCCATACATAGTATACTCCATCCCATAGTTTACTCCATCCCATACACTGTATACTCCATCCCATGAAGGGTATACTCCTTCCCATACATAGTATAGTGCATCCCATAGTATACTCCATCCCATACACAGTATACTCCATCCCATACACGGTAAACTCCATCCCATAGTATTCTCCATCCCATACATAGTATACTCCATCCCATAGTATACTCCATCCCATACATAGTATACTCCATCCAATAGTATACTCCATCCCATACATAGTATACTCCATCCCATACACAGTATACTCCATCCCATAGTATTCTCCATCCTATACATCGTATACTCCATCCCATAGTATACTCCTCTCCATACATAGTATACTCCATCCCATAGTATACTCAACCCCATAGTATACTCCATCCCATACATAGTATACTCTATCCCATAGTATACTCCACCCCATAGTATACCCCACCCCACTGTATACTCCATCCCATACATAGTATACTCCACTACATAGTATACTTCACCCCATAGTATGCTCCATCCTATACATATTATACTCCATCCCATACATAGTACACTCCACCACATAGTATAGCCCATCCCATAGTATACTCCATCCCGTACACGGTATACTCCATCCTATACACGGTATACTCCATCCCATAGTATTCTCTATCCCATACATAGTATACTCCATCCCATATTATACTCCATGCCATAGATACTATTCTCCATCCTATAATATTCTCCATCCCATAGTATTCTCCATCCCATACATAGTATACTCCTTCCCATAGTATTCTCCATCCCAAGCATACTATACCCCATCCTATAGTATTCTCAATCACATAGTATATTCAATCCCACAGATAGTATACTCCATCCAATAGTATACTCCATCCCATACACAGTATACTCCATCCCATAGTATTCTCCATCCCATACATCGTATACTCCATCCCATAGTATACTCCTCTCCATACATTGTATACTCCATCCCATAGTATACTCCACCCCATGGTATACTCCATCCCATACATAGTATACTCCACCACATAGTATACCCCACCCCATAGTATACTCCATCCCATAGTATACTCCATCCCATACACAGTATACTCCATCCCATACACGGTAAACTCCATCCCATAGTATTCTCCATCCCATACATAGTATACTCCATCCCATACATAGTATACTCCATCCCATAGTTTACTCCATCCCATACACTGTATACTCCATCCCATGAACGGTATACTCCTTCCCATACATAGTATAGTGCATCCCATAGTATACTCCATCCAATAGTATACTCCATCCCATACATAGTATACTCCACCCCATACATAGTATACTCCATCCCATACACAGTATATTCCATCACATAGTATACTCCTCTCCATACATAGTATACTCCATCCCATAGTATACTCCACCCACTGTATACTCCATCCCATACATAGTATACTCCACTACATAGTATACTCCACCCCATAGTATGCTCCATCCTATACATATTATACGCCATCCCATACATAGTATACTCCACCACATAGTATACCCCATCCCATAGTATACTCCATCCCGTACACAGTATACTCCATCCCGTACACAGTATTTTCCATCCCATACACGGTATACTCCATCCCATAGTATTCTCTATCCCATACATAGTATACTCCATCCCATATTATACTCCATCCCATAGATACTATTCTCCATCCAAATAGTATTCTCAATCACATAGTATACTCCATCTCATATATAGTATACTCCATCCCATAGTTTACTCCATCCCATAAATAGTATACCCATCCTATAGTATATTCCATCACATATTATACTCCATACTATACATAATGTACTCCATCCCATATATATTATAATCCATCCCATTTTATACTCCATCCCGTGTATAGTATACTCCAGCCCATACATAGTATACTCCATCCCATAGTATACTCCATCCCATACATAATATACTCCATCCCATAGTTTACTCCATCCCATACACTGTATACTCCATCCCATGTACGGTATACTCCTTCCAATACATAGTATAGTGCATCCCATAGTATACTCCATCCCATACATAGTATACTCCATCAATAGTATACTCCATCCCATACATAGTATACTCCACCCCATACATAGTATACTCCATCCCATACACAGTATACTCCATCCCATAGTATTCTCCATCACATACATCGTATACTCCATCCCATAGTATACTCCACCCCATAGTATACTCCATCCCATACATAGTATACTCCACCTCATAGTATACCCCACCCCATAGTATACTCCATCCCATAGTATACTCCATCCCATACACAGCATACTCCATCCCATACACGGTAAACTCCATCCCATAGTATTCTCCATCCCATACATAGTATACTCCATCCCATAGTATACTCCATCCCATACATAGTATACTCCATCCCATAGTTTACTCCATCCCATACACTGTATACTCCATCCCATCAACGGTATACTCCTTCCCATACATAGTATAGTGCATCCCATAGTATACTCCATCCAATAGTATACTCCATCCCATACATAGTATACTCCACCCCATACATAGTATACTCCATCCCATACACAGTATACTCCATCCCATAGTATTCTCCATCCCATACATCGTATACTCCATCCCATAGTATACTCCTCTCCATACATTGTATACTCCATCCCATAGTATACTCCACCCCATGGTATACTCCATCCCATACATAGTATACTCCACCACATAGTATACCCCACCCCATAGTATACTCCATCCCATAGTATACTCCATCCCATACACAGTATACTCCATCCCATACACGGTAAACTCCATCCCATAGTATTCTCCATCCCATACATAGTATACTCCATCCCATACATAGTATACTCCATCCCATAGTTTACTCCATCCCATACACTGTATACTCCATCCCATGAACGGTATACTCCTTCCCATACATAGTATAGTGCATCCCATAGTATACTCCATCCAATAGTATACTCCATCCCATACATAGTATACTCCACCCCATACATAGTATACTCCATCCCATACACAGTATATTCCATCCCATAGTATACTCCTCTCCATACATAGTATACTCCATCCCATAGTATACTCCACCCACTGTATACTCCATCCCATACATAGTATACTCCACTACATAGTATACTCCACCCCATAGTATGCTCCATCCTATACATATTATACGCCATCCCATACATAGTATACTCCACCACATAGTATACCCCATCCCATAGTATACTCCATCCCGTACACAGTATACTCCATCCCGTACACAGTATTTTCCATCCCATACACGGTATACTCCATCCCATAGTATTCTCTATCCCATACATAGTATACTCCATCCCATATTATACTCCATCCCATAGATACTATTCTCCATCCAAATAGTATTCTCAATCACATAGTATACTCCATCTCATATATAGTATACTCCATCCCATAGTTTACTCCATCCCATAAATAGTATACCCATCCTATAGTATATTCCATCACATATTATACTCCATACTATACATAATGTACTCCATCCCATATATATTATAATCCATCCCATTTTATACTCCATCCCGTGTATAGTATACTCCAGCCCATACATAGTATACTCCATCCCATAGTATACTCCATCCCATACATAATATACTCCATCCCATAGTTTACTCCATCCCATACACTGTATACTCCATCCCATGTACGGTATACTCCTTCCAATACATAGTATAGTGCATCCCATAGTATACTCCATCCCATACATAGTATACTCCATCAATAGTATACTCCATCCCATACATAGTATACTCCACCCCATACATAGTATACTCCATCCCATACACAGTATACTCCATCCCATAGTATTCTCCATCACATACATCGTATACTCCATCCCATAGTATACTCCTCTCCATACATAGTATACTCCATCCCATAGTATACTCCACCCCATAGTATACTCCATCCCATACATAGTATACTCCACCTCATAGTATACCCCACCCCATAGTATACTCCATCCCATAGTATACTCCATCCCATACACAGCATACTCCATCCCATACACGGTAAACTCCATCCCATAGTATTCTCCATCCCATACATAGTATACTCCATCCCATAGTATACTCCATCCCATACATAGTATACTCCATCCCATAGTTTACTCCATCCCATACACTGTATACTCCATCCCATCAACGGTATACTCCTTCCCATACATAGTATAGTGCATCCCATAGTATACTCCATCCAATAGTATACTCCATCCCATACATAGTATACTCCACCCCATACATAGTATACTCCATCCCATACACAGTATACTCCATCCCATAGTATTCTCCATCCCATACATCGTATACTCCATCCCATAGTATACTCCTCTCCATACATTGTATACTCCATCCCATAGTATACTCCACCCCATGGTATACTCCATCCCATACATAGTATACTCCACCACATAGTATACCCCACCCCATAGTATACTCCATCCCATAGTATACTCCATCCCATACACAGTATACTCCATCCCATACACGGTAAACTCCATCCCATAGTATTCTCCATCCCATACATAGTATACTCCATCCCATACATAGTATACTCCATCCCATAGTTTACTCCATCCCATACACTGTATACTCCATCCCATGAACGGTATACTCCTTCCCATACATAGTATAGTGCATCCCATAGTATACTCCATCCAATAGTATACTCCATCCCATACATAGTATACTCCACCCCATACATAGTATACTCCATCCCATACACAGTATATTCCATCCCATAGTATACTCCTCTCCATACATAGTATACTCCATCCCATAGTATACTCCACCCACTGTATACTCCATCCCATACATAGTATACTCCACTACATAGTATACTCCACCCCATAGTATGCTCCATCCTATACATATTATACGCCATCCCATACATAGTATACTCCACCACATAGTATACCCCATCCCATAGTATACTCCATCCCGTACACAGTATACTCCATCCCGTACACAGTATTTTCCATCCCATACACGGTATACTCCATCCCATAGTATTCTCTATCCCATACATAGTATACTCCATCCCATATTATACTCCATCCCATAGATACTATTCTCCATCCAAATAGTATTCTCAATCACATAGTATACTCCATCTCATATATAGTATACATCCCATAGTTTACTCCTTCCCATAAATAGTATACCCATCCTATAGTATATTCCATCACATATTATACTCCATACTATACATAATATACTCCATCCCATGTATATTATAATCCATCCCATTGTATACTCCATCCCGTACATAGTATACTCCAGCCCATACATAGTATACTCCATCCCATAGTATACTCCATCCCATACATAGTAAACTCCATCCCATAGTATACTCCATCCCATACACTGTATACTCCATCCCATGTACGGTATACTCCACCCCATAGTATACTCCATCCCATACATAGTATACTGCATCCCATAGTATATCCCATCCCATACATAGTATACTCCATCCCATAGTATACTCCATCCCATACATATTATACTCCACCCCATAGTATTCTCCATCCTATACATAGTACACTCCACCCCATACATAGTATACTCCATCCCATACACAGTATACTCCATCCCATAGTATTCTCTATCCCATACATAGTATACTCCATCCCATAGTATACTCCATCCCATAGATACTATACTCCATCCTATAGTATTCTCAATCACATAGTATGCTCCATCTCGTACTTAGTATACTCCATCCCATAGTATACTCAATCCCATACATAGTATACTCCATCCCAAAGTATACTCCATCCAATAAATAGTATTCCCATCCTATAGTATATTCCATCACATATTATACTCCATACTATACATAATATACTCCATCCCATATATATTATAATCCATCCCATAGTATACTCCATTCCATAGCATACTCTATCCCATAGTACACCCTATCCCATACATAGTATTCTCCATCCCATACATATTATATTCCATCCAATATTATCCTCCAGTTATTCCCAAACTGGGGGTGTTCTCGGGGATTTGCCAAATAAAAATGTGATTCACATAAAAAAAATAAAAATACACACATATATATATATATATGTGTGAAAGCATTCAAAAGTGACCAAAACATCAGCCAGGAAGCATAGGAACTGAGAAGTGGTCTGTGGGCCCCACCTGCAGAACCACTCCTTTATTGTGGGTTTCTTGCTAATTGGGTTGTTGCCCTCCTACGGCCTCCTCCACGTCTCCTGATGTACTGGCCTGTCTCCTGGTAGTGTCTCCATGCTTTGGACACTACGCTGACAGACACAGCAAACCTTCTTGCCACAGCTCGCATTGATGTGCCATCCTGGATGAGCTGCACTACCTGAGCCACTTGTGTGGGTTGTAGACTCCGTCTCATGCTACCACTAGAGTGAAAGCACCGCCAGCATTCAAAAGTGACCAAAACATCAGCCAGGAAGCATAGGAACTGAGAAGTGGTCAGTGGTCACCACCTGCAGAACCACTCCTTTATTGGGGGTGTCTTGCTAATTGCCTATAATTTCCACCTGTTGCCTATTCCATTTGCACAACAGCATGTGAAATTTATTGTCAATCAGTGTTGCTTCCTAAGTGGACAGTTTGATTTCACAGAAGTGTGATTGACTTGGAGTTACATTGTGTTGTTTAAGTGTTCCCTTTATTTTTTTGAGCAGTGTATATATTTATTTATTTTTTCAGATTTTCAAACAGTCCATTTATATTTTCCTGTGTGAGTTTTTTTCCTGCCTGAGTAGCCTCGTTTCACTGCCAAAAATAAAATTAAACCATCTACTGTTCATTGAAATATCCACACAATGTCAAATACAGGTAGAGGAGTCAAATAATTAACATCCATTCACATTACCCGTTACTCTATCGCAGGAATTCCACTAGCGGTCCATCCTTTAGTATACTATATCCCATAGTATACTCTATCCCCTAGTATACTCCATCCCATGTTATTCTCAATCCCATACATATAATACGCCATCCCATACATAGAAAACTCCATCCTATTGTATACTCCACCTCCGTCTCCTCCCATAGTATACTCCATCCCGCATAGCCCCCCCCCCCTAGTACTCCATCCCATAGTATACTCCATCCCGTAGTATACTCTATCACATAGCATATTCTTTCACGTAATATACTCCATCCCATAGTTTATTCCATCCCATACATATTATTCACCATCCCGTAATATTCGCCATCCCATAGTGTACTCCATTCCATAATGTACTCCATCACATAATACACTGCATTCCATAGTATACTCCACCCCATAGTATTTTCTAACCCATGATATACTCCATCACATAGTATACTCTAACCCATACATAGTATAATCCATCCCATAGTACACTATATCCCATACATAGTATACTACATCCCATAGTATACTCCATCCAGATTATACTCCATCCATGTTATTGTCCATCACATAGTATACTCCATCCCATACATATTAAAATCCGTCCCATAATATACTCCATACCATAGTATAGTCCATCACATATTATACTCCATCCCATAGTATTGTCCATCCCATTCATATTAAAATCCATCCCATAGTATACTCTGTCCCGTAGTAAACTCCATCACATAGTATACTCCATCCCGTAGTATACTCCATCACATAATGTACTACATCCCATATTATACTCCATCCCATAGTATATTCCATCGCATAGTATACTCCATCCCATAGTGTACTCCATCCCATAGTGTAGTATATCACACTGTACACTCCATCCCATACGTGGTATACTCCATCCCATACATAGTATACTACATCCCATACATAGTAGTACACTCCATCCCATGTTATACTCCATCCCATATTATATTCCATCTCATACATAGAATACTTCATCCCATAGTATACTCCATACCATAGTATACCCCATTAACACATTGTATACCCCATCCCATAATATGCTTAGTATGGGATGTAGTATATTATGTATGGGATAGAGTATACAATGTATGGGATGGAGTATACTAGGGGGTGGAGTATACAATGTATGAGATGGATTATACTATTTATGTGATGTATTATATTTGGATTATACTATTTATGTGATGGAGTATATTACGTATAGGATGGAGTATACTACATATGAGATGGAGTTTACTAAGTATATGATGTAGTATACTTTTAAAGGGATGTAGTATACTATTTATGTAAATGGGGTATGCTAAGTATGGGTTGGAGTAAACTATGTATGGGATGGATTATACCATGGGATGGAGTATGCTGTGTATGAGATGGAGTATACTATTAATGGAAATTAGTTTACAGAGTGTGGGATGGAGTATATTACTGTATGTATGTGATGTAGTATACTATGTATGGGATGGTGTATAGTATGTATGGGATGGAGTATACAATGTATGGGATGGTGTATACCATGGGATAGAGTATACTATTTAGGTTTTGGAGTATACTACGTATATGATGTAGCGTGCTATTTACGGGATGTAGTATACTATTTGTGGGATGGAATATACTATGTGTGTGATGGAGTATAGTATGTATGGGAAGTAGTATACAACATATGGGATGGAGTATACTTAGGGATGGAGTATACTATGTACGGGTTAGAGTATACTACAGAATGGAGTATACTATGTATTGGATGGATTATAAAGTGTTATACTCCATCCTATAAATATTGTTCTCCGTCCCATACAAAGTATGCTCCATCCAATACTTAATATACGCCATCCCAGATATAGTATACTCCATCACATACTATTCTCCATCCCATAGTGTTCTCCATCCCATATATAGTATACTCCATCCCATTGTACACTTCATCCCATACATGGTATACTCCATCCCATAATATACTATATTTAATACAAAGTTTACTCCGGCCCTTACTTAATACACTTTATCACAAACATAGTATGCTCCATCCCATAGTATACTCCATCACATTCATAGTATTCTCCAACTCAAACATGGTATACTCCATCCCATAGTTTGCTCCATCCCACAGTATTCTACATCCAATAGTTTTCTTCATCCCATAGAACACTCCATCCCATGGGATACTCCATCCTGTTGTATACTTCATCCCATACATTGTATACTCCATCCCATATTATACTACATCTCATATATATTATACGTCATCCCATAGTATATTCCATCCCATACATTCTGTACTACATCCCATAATACACTCCGGTAATACATAGTAGACTCCATCCCATAATATGCTTATAGTATGTATGGGATTGAGTATACAAAGTATGGGATGGAGTATACTACGTATGGGATGGAGTATACTATGTGTATTATGTAGTTTACTATGTATAGGATGTAGTATACTATTTATGTTCATGGAGTATGCTAAGTATGGTATGGAGTATACTGTGTATGGTATGGAGTGAACCATATGATGGAGTATAGTATGTGTGGGAAGGAGTATACAACATATGGGATGGAGTATACTTCGGAAGGGGATTTTACTATATATGGTATATAGTATACTTTGTGTTGGTTTAAGTATAATATCGGATGGAGTATAATATACATGAGATGGAGAATACTATAGATTGGAGTATACTATGTATTGGATGGATTATAAACTAGTATACTCCATCCTATAAATAGTATACTCCATCCCGTACATAGTATTCTCCATCCAGTACTTAGTATGAGCCATCCCATATATAGTGTGCTCTGTCACATACATATTATAGTCCATCCCATAGTGTTCTCCATTCCATATATAGTATACTCCATCCCATAGTACACTTCATCCCATACATTGTATTTTCCATCCCGTAATATGCTCTATTTAATACATAGTATACTCCAGCCCTTACTTAGGAGTATACAATCGGTAGCATGCAGGTATGAATTGAGCCACGGACAAGTCATATCTAAAACGTTAGACCTTTTCTATATCCATATAGAAACACTAGCTACGACCTGCCTTATTTAGCTAGCTCAATGTGAAATTCTGATTCTGATTCCATCCCATATGTAGTATGCTCCATCCCATAGCATACTCCATTACATACATAGTATACTCCAAGTCATACATAGTATACTTCATCCCATAGTTTACTCCATCCCATAGTTTACTCCATCCCACAGTATTCTACATTCAATAGTTTACTTCATCCCATAGAATAATCCATCCCATTTTATACTCCATCCCATATATAGTATAACTCCATCCCATACTACACTTCATCCCATACATAGTTTTCTCCATCCCAATGTATACTCCATCACATACATAGTATACTCCATCCGATAGTATACTCCATCACATACATGCTATACTCCAACTCACACTTAGTGTACTCCATCACATAGTACACTTCACCCCATACATTGTATACTCCATCCCGTAATATAGTATATTTAATACATAGTATACTCCAGCCCTTACTTAGTATACGCCAACCAATATGTAGTATGCTCATTCCATAGAATACTCCATCACATATATAGTATACTCCAACTGAAACATAGTGTTCTCCATCCCATAGTTTACTCCATCCCATAGTTTACTCCATCCCACAATATTCTACATCCAATAGTTTACTTCATCCAATAGAATACCCCATCCCATTGTATACTCCACCCCATATATAGTGTACTCCATCCCATACTACACTTCTTCCCATACATACTATACTCCATCCCATACTATACTCCATCACATACATAGTATACTCCATCCGATAGTATACTCCATCACATTCATAGTATACTCCATCCCATATTATACTCCATCCCATATTATACTCCATCCCATAGTATACTATATCCCATGCATAGTTTACTCCATCCCGTATTGCACTCCATCCCATACATAAACTCAGCAAAAAAAGAAATGTCCCTTTTTCAGGACCCTGTCTTTCAAAGATAACTCTGTGTTCGAAAAGGCATTCATTTCAAACAAAATAACATTTAAAAAAAGAAAGAAATGTATGTTCAAACAGCTCTCCTATGAATTAGTGACATGCGACATACGCCTAGTTTCCTAAAACGGGTCATATAAACTCAGCAAAAAAAGAAACGTCTCTTTTTCAGGACACCAAAGATAATTCATAAAAATCCAAATAACGTCACAGATCTTCAATGTAAAGGGTTTAAACACTGTTTCCCATGCTTGTTCAATGAACCATAAACAATTAATGAACATGCACCTGTGGAACGGTCGTTAAGACACTAACAGTTTACAGACGGTAGGCAATTAAGGTCACAGTTATGAAAACTTAGGACACCAAAGAGGCCTTTCTTCTGACTCTGAAAAACACCAAAAGAAAGATGCCCAGGGTCCCTGCTCATCTGTGTGAACGTGTCTTAGGCATCCTGCAAGAAGGCATGAGGACTGCAAATGTGGCCAAGGCAATAAATTGCAATGTCCGTATTGTGAGACGCCTAAGACAGCGCTACAGGGAGAAAGGACAGACAGCTGATCGTCCTCGCAGTGGCAGACCACGTGTAACAACACCTGCACAGGATCGGTACATCCGAACATCACACCTGTGGGACAGGTACAGGATGGCAACAACAACTGCCCGAGTTACACCAGGAATGCACAATCCCTCCATCAGTGCTCAGACTGTCCACAATAGGCTGAGAGAGGCTGGACTGAGGGCTTGTAGGCCTGTTGTAAGGCAGGTCCTCACCAGACATCACTGACAAAAAGGTTGCCTATGGGCACAAACCCACCGTCGCTGGACCAGACGAGTCGTGGTTTTGTCTCACCAGGTGTGATGGTCGGATTCTCGTTTATCGTCGAAGGAATGAGCGTTACACCGAGGCCTGTACTCTGGAGCAGGATCGATTTGGAGGTGGAGGATCTGTCATGGTCTGGGGCGGTGTGTCACAGCATCATCGGACTGAGCTTGTTGTCATTGCAGGCAATCTCAACGCTGTGCGTTACAGGGACGACATCCTCCTCCCTCATGTGGTACCCTTCCTGCAGGCTCAGCGTTTCTTTTTTTGCTGAGTTTAGTATATTCCATCCAATAGTATATTCCATCCCAGAGTGTTCTCCATCCAATACATAGCATACTCCATCCCATGGTATACTCCATCCCATACATTGCATACTCCATCCCATGCATAGTATACTTCCAGAAACCCATGTTTTTGTCTTTCCACGTTTTGCTAGTATTGTTTTGGATTCAGTTGTTTGGATGGAAAGTTTGTTGTACCAAAAACAAGGAATGAAGGACTGTAGTATCAATGAAAAAGCTAATCTCCCAAAAATTTAAATGGAGTAAAATTAATTGAACTGACCTTTCCCTGTTAATCGAACTGACCTTTCCCTGTTACTTGAACTGGCCTTTCCCTGTTAACTGAACGGGCCTTTCCCTGTTAACTGAACTGGCCTTTCTCTGTTACTTGAACTGGCCTTTTCCTGTTAACTGAACTGGCCTTTCCCTGTTACTTGAACTGGCCTTTCCCTGTTAACTGAACTGGCCTTTCCCTGTTTACTGAAATGGACTTTCCCTGTTACTTGAACTGGCCTTTCCCTGTTTACTGAAATGGACTTTCCCTGTTAATCGAACGGGCCTTTCCCTGTTAACTGAACTGGCCTTTCCCTGTTAACTGAACTGGCCTTTCCCTGTTTACTGAAATGGACTTACCCTGTTAATCGAACGGGCCTTTCCCTGTTAACTGAACTGGCCTTTCCCTGTTACTTGAACTGGCCTTTCCCTGTTAACTGAACTGGCCTTTCCCTGTTAATCGAATGGGCCTTTCCCTGTTACTTGAACTGGCCTTTCCCTGTTAACTGAACTGGCCTTTCCCTGTTACTTGAACTGGCCTTTCCCTGTTAATCGAACTGGCCTTTCCCTGTTAACTGAACTGGCCTTTCCCTGTTTATCGAACTGGCCTTTCCCTGTTAACTGAACTGGCCTTTCCCTGTTAATCGAACGGCCTTTCCCTGTTAATCGAATGGGCCTTTCCCTGTTAATCGAACGGGCCTTTCCCTGTTAATCGAACGGGCCTTTCCCTGTTAACCGAACTGGCCTTTCCCTGTTAATCGAACGGGCCCTTCCCTGTTAATCGAACTGGCCTTCCCTGTTAACTGAACTGGCCTTTCCCTGTTACTTGAACTGGCCTTTCCCTGTTACTTGAACTGGCCTTTCCCTGTTAATCGAACTGGCCTTTCCCTGTTAACTGAACTGGCCTTTCCCTGTTAATCGAACTGGCCTTTCCCTGTTAATCGAACTGGCCTTTCCCTGTTAATCGAACGGGCCCTTCCCTGTTAATCGAACTGGCCTTCCCTGTTAACTGAACTGGCCTTTCCCTGTTACTTGAACTGGCCTTTCCCTGTTACTTGAACTGGCCTTTCCCTGTTAATCGAACTGGCCTTTCCCTGTTAACTGAACTGGCCTTTCCCTGTTAATCAAACTGGCCTTTCCCTGTTAATCGAACTGGCCTTTCCCTGTTAATCGAACTGGCCTTTCCCTGTTAACTGAACTGGCCTTTCCCTGTTAATCGAACAGGCCTTTCCCTGTTAATCGAACGGGCCTTTCCCTGTTAACTGAACTGGCCTTTCCCTATTAACTGAACTGGCTGTATTTTGTAGTAAATTCATTAATGGCACTAAAAGTATTCTTGGTAATAAAAACAGTGACCCAGTCGGGACCCGTATTGAATGGTTCTTTGTGGATTTTCTGTAGTGCTACTCTCTGTTCTTCTGGCTGGCCCTGTCTCTGTAGTGGCCTGTGGTGAGATGCCGTCAGATGTGGAGGTAGACGGTGCAAATATCAAAGTATGTAATGCTGGTTTGTGCTCCAAATGCCAGGCATACATTACAAGATCCAGATGTAAATATGTGGAATATTACTTTGTCTCCTCCCATGTATGAATTTTTGAAACATTAATTTGTATAACTTTTTTGTGATTATCATTCTTTCCTAGATCAGTCTACTCGTCAAGCCAAAGAGCTTCACTGATGCTGTTCCATGTATGAAAAGTTGCACCAAGAAAATACATTCACTCAGTCGTCAGAGCTGTTGGTGAAAAGTGGTTTAAATTCCCAGCATTTGCTTTGAGCTCCACTTCCAAGTTGTTCATATTTTGTCAAGGTTAGGTATAAATTAAATGGGTGGCAGAGTTGAGAGTGTAGCCTTGTTTGTTGCTGTCAGACATCTCACTCGTCATTGGGCCTGTGAAGAGGTCTGGAGGATCTGTGGAAAGGAAATGCTGGCAACTTATTGGTCGGGAGGAGAAGCATCTCAGTAGTTAGCTCCATTACTGTGGATGCCTTGAGTGGTGGGAGGAATTTCTAGAGTTTTCCATTATAGCAAAGTTTATACAGGCCCACAGAAACAATGCATTTATGGGACTTTGCAATTATCTATAGTCCAAAAATGAATTAGTTAGCCTTTATTGTGGTAGTCTGAAACAGACTGTAAGGTTCAGTAATAGTAGGTCTACCCTTGTACTTTGTCACAAATCATGATAAAGCAGGCAGGCAGTTATCTCTGTACTCAAGTAATGTCTTGACTACTTGACGTCCTCCAGAAATGAGATATGGTGTGCATCCCCCCACCCCCCTCCTCCAGTGGCTCTGTACCTGGCTGACTGAGAGTCCCTGCTTGCTGCAGATAGTCATGTGAATGCAGGACACCAGCTGAAACATGGAGTCCTACCTGTTTGTTTATGTGTGTTTGTGTGCGTGTGTGTATGTGTGTGTGCATGTGTGTATGTGTGTGTGCGTGTGTGTATGTGTTTTTGCGCGTGTGCATGCATGCGCGTGTGTGTGCGCGCGTGTGTGTGTGTTTGTGTGCGTGTGTGTATGTGTGTGTGCATGTGTGTATGTGTGTGTGCGTGTGTGTATGTGTTTTTGCGCGTGTGCATGCATGCGCGTGTGTGTGCGCGCGTGTGTGTGTGTTTGCGTGTGTGTGTGTGTGTATGTGTGCATGCGTGTGTGTACTTGCTACATATGTGCTGTATGCATCCGCAGTGTACAGCTGGCAGTCGACGTTGGTCTTTGATCTGGCTTGGTCAAGAGTGCAACTATGACATATTCCTTCCAGTTTTAAACAGAGCCATTGAGTTGAAAATGGGCTCAATGTCCACCGTCTCTCTCCTCCCTTTCTTTTTCTGTATTTCTCTCACTCACTCACGTACAGTATTATCTCACTGGGTGTTTGAAATAGATGCAATACTACGGCTTTCTCTCTCACTCACATACGGTACAGTCTCTCTGGGTGTTTGGTATAGATTCAATACTATGGCTCAGTTGATTTATCTGATTTTCCTTGGCATGAAGGTGCTGGTCTACTGGTTTACTGGGAAACACAAAGCTGCATTGAGGTACCCAGAACAGTGCTGGACAGGGTGGTAACAGATCCCCAGAGGGAGAGAGAGAGAGAGAGAGAGAGAGAGAGAGAAGCGATTCCCAAACCTTCCATAAAAAGCCTACAGATAGATGAACCTGGAGCAGAGTCCCCTAAGCAAGCTGGTCCTGGGGCTCTGTTCACAAACACAAACAGGCCCCATAGAGCCCCAGGACTGCAAAACAATTAGACCCAACCAAATCATGAGAAACAAAAAGATAATTACTTGACACATTGGAAAGAATTAACAAAAAATACAGAGCAAGCTAGAATGCTATTTGACCCTAAACAGAGAGTACACAGTGGCAGAATACCTGACCACTGTGACTGACCCAAAATTAAGGAAAGCTTTGACTATGTACAGACTCAGTGAGCATAGCCTTGCTATTGAAGAAGGCCACCGTAGGCAGACCTGGCTCTCAAGAGAAGACAGGCTATGTGCACACTGCCCACAAAATGAGGTGGAAACTGAGCTGCACTTCCTAATCTCCTGCCAAATATATTACCATATTAGAGACACATATTTCCCTCAGATTACACAGATCCACAAAGAATTTGAAAACAAACCCAATTTTGATCAACTCTATCTACTGGGTGAAATACCACAGTGTGCCATTACAGCTGCAAGATTATTGACCTGTTGCCACAAGAAAAGGGCAACCAGTTATTTTTGTTTACCTTCATTTAACTAGGCAAGTCACTTAAGAACAAATTATTATTTTCAATGACAGCCTAGGAACAGTGGGTTAACTGCCTTGTTCAGGGGCAGAACAACAGATTTTTACCTTGTCATCTCAGAGATTTGATCTTGCAACATTTCAGTTACAAGTCCAACACTCTAACCATTAGGCTACCTGCCACCCCTGAAGTTTTAAATGTTGTACATTTAAAACTTCAGGGGTGGCAGGTAAATATAGGTTGTAAATGCAACCTATATTTATGTTTATTTCTTTTTGTACTTTAAATATTTGCACATAATGACATTTGAAATGTTTTTATTCTTTTGGAACTTTTGTGAGTGTAATGTTTAATGTAAAGTTTTATAGTTTATTTCACTTTTGTTTATTATCTACTTTACTTGCTTTGTCAATGTAAATATATGTTTCCCATGCCAATAAAGCCATTAAATTGAAATTGAATTGAATTGAGAGAGAGAGAAAGAGTGAGAGATAGAGAGACCTCCTGAGCATGAGCCCCTGCCCACGTCAGGGTTGTAAAGTGATTATTATGGAGTATAATTCTACAATGGGACAGAAGGCCCCTCATCTCCCGCTGGAGGAATGTAACCCACCAACACCACGCACGCACGCCCCACACACACACACACACACACACACACACACACACACACACACACACACACACACACACACACACACACACACACCACACACACACACACACTTCGAACCCACACCACCACCCCTGCACACCCCTAGGAGGCCCCCATATAGAGGAGGCAGTGTAGGTTGGGCCACAGTCCTGGCTGTCAGCAGCTGCTCTCTGGCATGTAGGGAATGGGAGGGTGAGGACAGGCAGGAGGTACAGGGTGTTCCTCAGACACCCTCAGAATCCCCCGACACTCACACCTGATGTTTTCACCTGACTGACGGTCTGACGGACCAAGGCAACCAAAATAACAACCTGTTTGTTGTCTCTCCATCAATCTGTCGTTCGTCCCCGTGGGGGTCTAATGGTAACTTTGGTACAAATGTCCGAAGCCTGGGACCGCTGAGAGGCTTTGATGAGAGAAAGTATAATTGATCAGGGTTAGGTCAGCGAGGGCCACCTAGATGTCTACCAACAGAATGTGCCACCTCACAGAGTTCAGACGTCACTATAGCAGACAGCAGATGGTCATCTTGGGAATAGAGTTACACTTCTTGCTGCATTCTGCTTATTGTTTATTTGCTTTGGAGATTTGCGTACACTAGTCAGGCAGAAACCTGTTTGTCCCTTTCTGAACTTTAGACCACTTCAGTTAAACAGCTGTTGTTCTTGTTTTATGGGGTATGAGTTACAGTACTTAGCATTATCTGTGCTAGGACTCAGATTACAAAAGGAAAAATTTTTTTTAGGCCAACAAAAGTACAAGACCTGCAACTCTAATCTGACTGTTTGAAATGTTATAGAGCTGAAGCAATTTACTGAAGCAATAGTCCCAACATTAGACCTCTCTAGCCTTTGCCTACAAGTCTGCAACTCTGTTCCACTGTAAGGCAATATGTGTAACTCCTAAATAGAACGATAGTGATTTACCGGTTCCCTTTCAGTCAATCAGTCAATCAATCAATCAATCAATCAATCAATCAATCAATCAATCAATCAATCAATCAATCAATCAAATGTATTTGTAAAGCCCTTTTTACATCAGCAGATGTCACAAAGTGCTGTACAGAAACCCAGCCTAAAACCAGAAACAGCAAGCAATGCAGATGTAGAAGCACCAGTGGCTAGGAAAAACTCCCCAGCAAGGCAGGAACATAGGAAGAAACCTAGAGAGTAATCACGCTCTAAGGGGTGGCCAGTCCTCTTCTGGCTGTGCCGGGTAGAGATTATAAGAGTACCTGGCCATTAAGGACAGATCGTTCTTCAAGATGTTCTAACGTTCACAGATGACCAGCAGGGTCAAATATTAATCACCGTGGTTGTAGAGAGTGCAAAAGGTCAGCACCTCAGGAGTAAATGTCTGTTGGCTTTTCATAGTTGAGCATTCAGAGGTAGAGAGAGAGCGGTAGAGAGAGAGAGGTGGAGAGAGAGAGAGAGAGAGAGAGAGAGAGCGAGAGAGAGAGCGAGAGAGCACTTAAGTTCACTCAGGACACCAGATAAGGCAGGAGAATTTCACCAGATAGGACAGACTGACCTTATCCCCCTACACATAGACTAAGTGTACGACAATACCCCCAGACAGGGATATCCAGGAAGGATATAACCCCACCCACTTTGCCAAAGCACAGCACCCACACGACTAAATGGATATCAGCAGACCAACAATTTACTACCCTGAGACAAGGCTGAGTATAGACCATGGAGATCTCCTCCGGCTAGGCAGAGACAGTAACGGCAGTTTGTCACTCCAGGGCCGTGTCGTTCACCTTCGCAACCCTGGTCCAGACTGCGCTCAATCATAGGACCTACTTATCATGACACTAGGCGAGACCCAAATGCAGACACAGGAGGCAGATGTTTGGAGTTTAAGATGTTTAATAAATCCAAAGGGAATAGGCAAGAGAATGGTCGCGTACAGGCAAAAGGTCATAACCAGATCAGAGTCCAGGAGGTACAGAGTGGCAGGCAGGCTCGAGGTCAGGCAGGCAGAATGGTCAGACAGGCGGGTACAGAGTCCAGAACAGGCAAGGGTCAAAACCGGGAGGACTAGAAAAAGGAGAAAAGGCAAAGAAGGAAAACGGGAAAAACGCTGGTAGGCTTAGACATACTAGACGAACTGGCACAGAGAGACAGGAAACACAGGGATAAATACACCTGGAGGGGGTGGAGACAATAACGAGGACAGGTGAAACAGATCAGGATGTGACACTACTAAAGAGATTAGTCTTCAGTCTTACATCTAGACGTTCCGCTAGCGGAACACCTGCTCCAATATCCAATGATAGGAGTGGCGCGAATGACAAATTCCTCAAAAATACAAAAACTTCAATTTTTCAAACATATGACTATTTCACAGCATTTTAAAGACAATACTCTCCTTTATCTAACCACACTGTCCGATTTCAAAAAGGCTTTACAGCGAAAGCAAAACGTTAGATTATGTCAGCAGAGTACCAAGCCAGAAATAATCAGACACCCATTTTTCAAGCTAGCATATAATGTCAAAAAAACCCAGAAGACAGCTAAATGCAGCACTAACCTTTGATGATCTTCATCAGATGACACACCTAGGACATTATGTTATACAATACATGCATGTTTTGTTCAATCAAGTTCATATTTATATCAAAAAACAGCTTTTTACATTAGCATGTGACGTTCAGAACTAGCATACCCCCCGCAAACTTCCGGGGAATTTGCTAACAATTTACTAAATTACTCACGATAAACGTTCACAAAAAGCATAACAATTATTTTATGAATTATAGATACAGAACTCCTCTATGCACTCGATATGTCCGATTTTAAAATAGCTTTTTGGTGAAAGCACATTTTGCAATATTCTAAGTACATAGCCCAGCCATCACGGGCTAGCTATTTAGACACCCGGCAAGTTTAGCACTCACCAATATCAGATTTACTATTATAAAAGTTTGATTACCTTTTGTTGTCTTCGTCAGAATGCACTCCCAGGACTGCTACTTCAATAACAAATGTTGGTTTGGTCCAAAATAATCCATCGTTATATCCGAATAGCGGCGTTTTGTTCGTGCGTCCCAGACACTATCCGAAATGGTAAATCAGGGTCGTGCGCATGGCGCAATTCGTGACAAAAAAAAATCTAAATATTCCATTACCGTACTTCGAAGCATGTCAACCGCTGTTTAAAATCCATTTTTATGCCATTTTTCTCGTAAAAAAGCGATAATATTCCGACCGGGAATGTCCATTTAGCTAAACAGAGGAAAGAAAACAAAGCTTTCGGTCGACGCGGGCACGAGCCTGAGTCTCACAGTACTGTAACCAGCCACTACCCAAACGCGCTACTTTGTTTCAGCCAGAGCCTGCAAAGCCACGATTCAGTATTTTGCCGCCTTCTGAGAGCCTATGGCAGCTGTAGGAAGTGTCACGGGACAGCTAAGATCCTCACTCTTCAATAAACAGAGACAAGAAGAACGACACCTTATCAGACAGGCCACTTCCTGCATGAAATCTTCTCAGGTTTTTGCCTGCCAAATGAATTCTGTTATACTCACAGACACCATTCAAACAGTTTTAGAAACTTTAGGGTCTTTTCTATCCAAAGCCAATACTTATATGCATATTCTAGTTACTGGGCAGGAGTAGTAACCAGATTAAATCGGGTACGTTTTTTATCCAGCCGTGAAAATACTGCCCCCTAGCCATAACAGGTTAAAGGTCGAGACAGAGTCTCCATCTCTCACATTGAATAGGCAGACCATTCCATAAACATGTTGCTCTATAGGAGGAAGCCCTCCCTTCAGCTGTTTGCTTAGAAATTCTAAGGACAATAAGGAGGCCTGCGTCTTGTGACTGTAGCATATATGTAGGTATGTACAGCAGGACCGAATCGAAGAGATAGGAGTAGGAGAAAGTCCATGTATTGCTTTGTAGGTTAGCAGGTAACCTTGAGATCATCCCCAGCATTAACAGGAAGCCAGTGCAGAGAAGCTAGCACTGGAGTAATATGATCAAATGTTTTGGTTCTACTCAAGATTCTAGCAGCTGTATTTAGCTATAACTTAAGTTTATTTATCATAGACCATTGCAGTAGTCTAATCTAAAAGTGACAAGCATGGATTAGCTTTTCTGCATAATGTTTTGACAAAAAGATTCAGACTTTTGCAATGTTACGAAGAAGGAAAAAAGCTGCCCTTGAAATATTCTTGATTAGTTCAACAAAAGAGAGATCAGGGACCAGAGTAACGCTCCAACACTGTTTTATTTGAGACGACTGTATAAGCAACAAGATGAATTGTCAGATCAAACAGCAGATCCCTTTGTTTTTTGGGACCTAGAACTAGCATCTCTGTTTTGTCCGAGTTTAAAATTAGAACATTTGCCACCATCCACTTCCTTATGTCTGAAACACAGGCTTCCAGGGTAGGCAATTTTGGAGCTTCACCATGTTTCATCAACATTTCTGTCAACTTCGGTACAACATACTATGGGAAGTCACACTCTCGGTTGAAGGCCCGGTTGAAGGCCCTACAATCATGCCTGATTGGAAGCCCCATTTTCCACAGGTGATAAGAGTGAGGCTCGGATTCATTCCTTCAATTATTCCGCTCTTCACCTCATTGTGAACAGGATAAAATCAAGCTACTAAAACAAACAACTGTAACACGAGACTGTCTTATGTTGTGCCAACTAAAGTGGTTGAGTGTGCTCACTCCTTGGATGTTGGGTGCTGAAGTTTCTATAATTCTCATAAGTTTCCTAATCATTAAGAAATAGTTTTCCTTGGAATTGCTTGGTCTGGCTATATTAAAAAGTAAGAAGACTATAATGCGACCAAAACGACGAAGGCTAACAAGCTGGGTTCGGGTTCGTGACCATGCCCCAATGATAGTCACGTTGTTGTCTTGTATGTCTTGGAGGTGGGGCCCTCTTCCTCAGGAGTGGAGACTTCACCCCTGGGTGTTTGTACAGATATGGAAGAGGTGTGACAGGGCCGACGCAGATATTTCCGCAACACGAGAAAATGCAGAGCGTCGTCTATTTTTCTCGAATGAGGGACCAGAGTTCCCCTTTGGGAACGGACGCTCTGATGCACCAGTGGCCTCAAACCTTCCTTTATGTGTTTCTGCCAGTGATTCTGATTCAGCCCATGTTGGAGAGGGTGCACCCGGAGGGCTTACCATTGATTATTGTGGCTCTCTGTTGGCCCAGGGAGCCTTGGTTCATGGAGATCATTCCCTTTTTAGGTGGGGACCCATGGCAACTCCAACTCCTAGGAGTAGGCTTGGCATGCGAGGCCGGTGGTTTAGTTCCTATGGGCATGGCCCCTGAGAGGGTCAATCTGATGCCTAGAGTTGTACCTCCAAATGCTATATCTACCATTCAGTCCGCAAGGGCTCCCTACATGATAGGGCTGTATGGGTATAAGTGGCAAGCTTTGAGCTCTGGTGCCAAGATAAAGGACTGGTTCCTTTTCAGTGCTCTGTGAGGGACATCCTTATGTTCCTACTGGAGCTTTTCGAGCAGGGGCAGGCATTCTTCATGTTCAAAGTTTACATGACCTCTATCCCAGCGTGCCGTGTGGAAATTGACAGAGCCACACCGGGGGCCCACCACTTGGTTGTGCGGTTACTGAAAGGTGTACGTCCTCTCAGACCGGTATCTAAACCTATTGTGCCCACATGGGACTTGGCGCTGGATTTGGAAGCACTGTGTGCAGCCCCCTTTGAGCCTCTGGAGTCGGTGAATCTGAAGATCCTCTACTACAAAACCTCCCTGCTCATGGCTTTGGCCTCGGCTAAATGTATTGGGGACCTCCACACGTTATCCGTACACCCGTCCTGTACTCAGTTCGCACCGGGTGACTCTTAAGGTGACGTTGAATCCAAATGTGGCCCGTGCTCTGAAAGTCGTGGCAATGTCCTACAGGTCCTTAGATTTAAGCTATTTCCCTTTTCACCTCCTCCTTTTGCTTCTGAAGAGCAACAGAGGTTACATGCTCTGTGTCCAGTGGGAGCTTTACAGGCATACAGGTAGCCTAGTGGTTAGAGTGTTGGGCCAGTAACCGAAAGCTTGCTAGTGCAAATCCCAGAGCTGACAAGGTAGAAATCTGTCATTTTGCCCCTGAATATGGCAGTTAACCCTCTGTTCCTAGGCCGCCATTCTAAATAAGAATTTGTCCTTAACTGACTTGCCTAGTTAAAAAAAAACATTGAAGGACCCTGGTTATGTGCCCAATTTTTTGGTCTGTTTTGCTAATCCAGCTCGCAGCAAGGTGCTCTCTATGCAGCATCTCTCCCACTGGACCTCCCTGGAATATAACATCAAGGGGCAAGGGTTACCTAGAGGTGTTTGCGCCCATTCCATCAGGGGTCTGGCAGCATCTTGGGCTTTGCTTAAAGGGTTAACTGGAGGAGATATTTGTGCCGTTGCAAGTTGGGCGTCACCACACAATCGTGTGAAATTTGATCATTTGGATGTCACTTCTCCCAGTATAGCACACAGTGTGCCTACGACTGGGAAAGGGGAAAGTCACTAGGCAGTGCCGTTTCCCGCAATACCCATTCTGCCATATCTGGCGGGGTCAGATAGCCCTTTCATTTAGTATCCGTTGGGGTTGGCTTGGGGCGTGATTATATTTCCCCGTAGAATGTTTTACCAAAGTTGACTGACTGAAAGGGAACGTAATGTTATGACTACAACTACTGTTCCCTGAAGGAGGGAACAGTAGTTGTAGACCGGTTTGGGCCTGCGCCGTCTGTTCCTGGGCTCAGTGGAGAACATTATTAAATTGAAGGAATGAATCCGTGCCTCATTCTTATTACCTATGGAAGGCTGGGCTTCCAGCAAGGCGTGGATTTCATTGGCCTTGTCAGGCATGATTATAGTTCCTTCAACAGAAGTCGCGAGAGTGTGACTCCCCATAGTATGCTGTACCTTGTTTCCCTCCTTCAGGGAACATCAGTTATAGTCATAGCGTTACTTTTTCAGGGCATGTCCGTAAATGTCAAAGTTATTTATTCTTCTTGAGCTCCGTCTGTGGCACTTCTCTTATAAATCAGTGTATCCACTTGATATGAGTCTGAATGAAAAGGACCCATGTCAGTAATTTCACTCACTGCCATTAATACTTCCCTCCTCTGGTATTTCAGTTTTTCTGGCAACCCGAGAAGGATGGGAGTAAAGTGAAATCTTAAACCTATCATTTGGCATGGGAGAATAGTTGCGTTCAAGTCTCTGGCTGTGGTCCAAACACTTAAAAGACACACCCTCGTCCACTTACCCTCGCCTTATGCCCTTGGGGGAATCCCCGTCACCATCATGGAGGGTGGTCCAAATGATTAGTCAAGCAAGGGAAGTTTGCAACGTAAGCCCCTCGTCACTCGTTTTAAGTCCGCTTTGCGAGTGTACAATTGTGTTCACTCCGGGGCCTGAAACTCCCCATAATTCAATTTACAACTACTGTACATCTGCTAAGAAAAGTCAGCGAAAACTTAAAAACAACATCAATGGAGAAGTCAACATACAAGTGTAAGTAAAAACAAATGCAAAATAAGTTTGACATTTTGCTACTATGGAAAAAGTAAATATGTTTTTGTTTGGTTATCCAGCTAGGCAGGCTAACGTTAGTTAGCAAATTAATTTGGTAGCTATCATACAGTAGTCCTATATTAATAATTATATATTTAATATAAGTTGACATGCACTCATAACTGAATGTAGCGCATATAAAGCAAGTCACCGGTGGCTGAAATCACAATCATTGTGGGATAAACGAGTGACAGATTTCAGGCCAAGGGTGGTCCATTTAAAAATCATTCCTTCCTCCCTCGCCCCTTACTCTGCAAGTGTTTACTCGTCAGTGATGCTCATGATACGTCATCAGAAGTGTCCATTTAATTTAAGGGCTGAGGGGATAGGGTGTGTCTTTTAAGTGTTTGGACCACAGCCTCTGAGAGCGCTTGAGGCTACATGCATGGTCTCTATGGTCTCTCCACTAAACAAACCGCTAAAGTAACAAAAACATTTATGCAAACGGAGAATTTCTTTAGCCAGAAAGCTACAATATTTTTGCACATAGAGGTGAGCCAAAACCGTGTTATTTAGTCAGAGAGAAGGCCGGGTAAATGATGCGTGATACATACGTGTTATGGAATAAACTCTCCGCCTCGGTATGATGGATCTCTCTCTCCCATCACACAGGCAACAGCTTTATCACAGGACAGGGAGCCGTCCACCGTGTTTTCCATGAAATAGAAAAAAAAGAGGTGGGGGGAGAAGAGAGAGAGAGAAAGAGAGAACCCGGAGCTTTGGAAAGCCTGGCAACTAATAAAAAGAAGGAAGCCCTCAACTTTTGAGTGTTCTGTTTTCAGTTTTGACCATAATGACTTTGCCACTCTTCCAATGTGTCCAGCTATTTGGCACAGTTTTTGGAGTGCCTGTAAAAATTAACAGCAGTTTTGGTCAGATAAATAATGACTTCTCAAGAGGTTACAAGTCCACAGCTCCTTAATTACCTCTACAGTGAAGTTGTTGCTCTCTTCTCCTCCACTGGTCCTATTCATCTGTTCAAACATGAAAACAACACACTCTGCTTTTAGTGCTTGCCCGCCTCCCTGCCTCCCTGGAGGCTTGGATGCTGACATATTTGTCATGTGTGTGTTATCTGCAGCCGTCCGTGTTGCAATAGAATGCCTCCAAACCTTCAAACCATACTTCCTTTTCCCCTCCTGCTCCAGAGGGGCATGTGGAGAGCCAGCCAGATGCTCTGGCAGAGTCTGAACCTCCCCTGCTCCTTTCTGCAGGCCAGACTCTGCTAGAACATGGAGAGAAAACCCTCTATTCCTCAGACATACACCCACTGCACAACCTCTATCTACTGTACGAGCACACTAGGGATGTACCATACAGTCAGACTGTCTTTGAGTAAGGCCTAGATTCAATCAGATCAATCGTTAACCGGCGAAAGCCAACACCTGCATTGCTTATTTTTGTGTTGGAGGTGTAACTGCTTTAGATCCGTCAAATCAGCGAGCAGCTGCTCTAGTGATCATTGTCAGGAAGCCACACCCGTCACGTTAGAAGTTCAGAACAAGAAAGTGTGGGCCATATTGAAATGATGACCCTCAAATACAAAATCACAAACAAGATAATTAGGATTTGTATCAGCTTAATCAATGTGTAGATTATTTCACATTCCAGTGTTCAAACTTGTAAACAAGGCTGCATGGGATTTCTCATAATGCGACTCGGTGCAACCAATGGCAATGTCCGCTTTAGGTATAATGCTGGGAGCCGCTTGTGGATTTGACAGCTCTAACGCAGTTCCACCCCAAACACTGCCAAAACAGCCACCATGCAGGTGTCGGCTAGAGCGTATCTGATAGAGTCTAGCAGTAAGTCCTGTCGCAGAACCTGTAGGGACAAACAGTCATCCTCTTCACTGTGGGTATATTTCTGTGGGCACAAGCACTGTTCATGACACAAACTGTTCACACCCCTCTTGTTGGTGGAGAGAAAATTGCAGGTTTAATGCTATTTTCCTGCAATTCTACACATTGTCATGGGGTGCAAAGAAAACTTGGCAGTTAAAAAAATACACAGTTGAAGTGGGAAGTTTACATACACTTCAGCCAAATACATTTAAACTCAGTTTTTCACAATTCCTGACATTTAATCCTAGTAAAAAATCCCTGTCTTAGGTCAGTTAGGATCACCGCTTTATTTTAAGAATGTGAAATATCAGAATAGTAGTAGAGAGAATGATTTATTCCAGTTTGTATTTCTTTCATCACATTCCCAGTGGGTCAGAAGTTTACATACACTCAATTAGTATTTGGTAGCATTGCCTTTAAATTATTTAACTTGGGTCAAACGTTTCGGGTAGCTTTCCATGAGCTTCCCACAATAAGTTGGGTGAATTTTGGCCCATTCTTCATGACAGAGCTGGTGTAACTGAGTTACGTTTATAGGCCTCCTTGCTTGCACACGCTTTTTGAGTTCTGCCAACACATTTTCTATAGGATTGAGGTCAGGGCTTTGTGATGGCCACTCCAATACCATGACGTTGTTGTCCTTAAGCCATTTTGCCACAACTTTGGAAGTGTTCTTGGGGTAACTGTCCATTTGGAAGACCCATTTGCGACCAAGCTTTAACTTCCTGACTGATGTCTTGAGATGTTGCTTCAGTATATCCATGCGATTTTCCATCCTCCTGATGCCATCTATTTTGTGAAGTGCACCAGTCCCTCCAGCAGCAAAGCACCCCCACAACATGATGCTGCCACCCCTGTGCTTCACGGTTGTGATGGTGTACTTTGGCTTGCAAGCCTCCTCTTTTTTTCTTCCAAACATAACGATGGTCATTATGGCCAAACAGTTATATTTTTGTTTCATCAGACCAGAGGACATTTCTCCAGAAAGTATGATCTTTGTCTGGCTTTTTTATGGCGTTTTGGAGCAGTGGCTTCTTCCTTGCTGAGCGGCCTTTCAGGTTATGTTGATATAGGACTTGTTTTACTGTGGATATAGATACTTTGTACCTGTTTCCTCCAGCATCTTCACAAGGTCCTTTGCTGTTGTTCTGGGATTGATTTGCAATTTTCGCACCAAAGTACGTTTATCTCTAGAAGACAGAACGTGTCTCCTTCCTGAGTGGTATGATGGCTGCGTAGTCCATGATGTTTATACTTGCGTACTATTGTTTGTACAGATGAACGTGGTACTTTCAGGTGTTTGGAAATTGCTCCCAAGGATGAACCAGACTTGTGGAGGTCTACAATATTTTTTTGAGATATTGGCTGATTTCTTTAGATTTTCCCATGATGTCAAGCAAAGAGGCACTGAATTTGAAGGTAGGCTTTGAAATACATCCACAGGTACACCTCCGATTGACTCAAATTATGTAATTTAGTCTATCAGAAGCTTCTAAAGCCATGACATCATTTTCTGGAATTTCCCAGGCTGTTTAAAGGCACAGTCAACTTAGTGTATGTAAACCTTTGACCCACTGGAATTGTGATACAGTGAATTATATGTGAAATAATCTGTCTGTATAAACAATTGTTGGAAAAATCACTTGTGTCAAGCACAAAGTAGATGTCCTAACCGACTTGCCAAAACTATAGTTTGTTAACAAGACATTTGTGGAGTGGTTGAAAAACAAGTTTTAATGGCTCCAACCTAAGTGTATGTAAACTTCAGTCAGGGGACTCAAAGCAGCAGGAGGGGTGAAGTCAGGTGCAGGAGACCAAGGTCCGTGAACACACGTTTAATAGGCAATAGTCCAAAAACTGCCAACAACATGTAGGCAGGGCAAAAATACAAACACAGAATAGCCCGAAAACTGCGTAGGGTCGCATCCCAAAACACACAGCCTTACATACACAAAAGGCAGAGGAAAATGCCTTAAACTCAACCTAACCGAACCAGACAAAAAACAATCACGAACAATACCCAAACATAAACAGAAAGACTAAATACCCCCCCCCCCCCCCCCCCACTAATGATCTAACACGATACAGGTACACACATTAACCAGATCTAACCAAAAGAAAATGAAAAGAGGATCGGTGGCAGCTAGTAGGCCGGCGACGACGACCGCCGAACGAGGAGAGGCGCCACCTTCAGTCGACGTTGTGACAACTTCCAACTTCAACTGTATATATACAGTATAAAAGTATGGAGTACTTATTCCAGGGTTTTTCTTTATTTTTACTATTTTCTACATTGTAGAATTATAGTGAAGACATCAAAAGTCTGAAATACCACATATGGAATCATGTGACCCAAAACACACCTACAGGCTGTGTAAGGGCTATATGACCAAGAAGGAGAGTGATGGAGTCAGATGACCTGGCCTCCACAATCATCCGACTTCAACCCAATTAAGATGGGCAAAGGGTGGCTACTTTGAAGAATCACACATATAAAATATATAAATAAAAAATACTTTTTGGTTGCTACATGTTTCCATATGTGCTATTTCATGGTTTTGATGTCTTCGCTATTATTCTACAATGTAAAACATAGTAAAATATAGAAAAACCCTTGAATGAGTAGGTGTGTCCAAAATGTTGAATGGTACTGTATATACACTGCTCAAAAAATTAAGGGAACACTTAAACAACACAATGTAACTCCAAGTCAATCACACTTCTGTGAAATCAAACTGTCCACTTAGGAAGCAACACTGATTGACAATAAATTTCACATGCTGTTGTGCAAATGGAATAGACAACAGGTGGAAATTATAGGCAATTAGCAAGACACCCCCAATAAAGGAGTGGTTCTGCAGGTGGTGACCACTGACCACTTCTCAGTTCCTATGCTTCCTGGCTGATGTTTTGGTCACTTTTGAATGCTGGCGGTGCTTTCACTCTAGTGGTAGCATGAGACGGAGTCTACAACCCACACAAGTAGCTCAGGTAGTGCAGCTCATCCAGGATGGCACATCAATACGAGCTGTGGCATGAAGGTTTGCTGTGTCTGTCAGCGTAGTGTCCAAAGCATGGAGGCACTACCAGGAGACAGGCCAGTACATCAGGAGACGTGGAGGAGGCCGTAGGAGGGCAACAACCCAGCAGCAGGACCGCTACCTCCACCTTTGTGCAAGGAGGAGCAGGAGGAGCACTGCCAGAGCCCTGCAAAATGACCTCCAGCAGGCCTGCAAGGCATTTTATAAAACAGAAGCACCATAGATTCATTACATTTGTGGTTTCTGAAAGACATACCTGGGTTTCTCTCAAGTAGAAACCCAGCTGTTCACAATATGTATTGTATTGGACTGAAATAAAATAAATCTACATGTTTTAAGAGACAGTCAGTCATATTATAACCTCCATAGGCAGACTTGTTGCATCCCACAGTGTATCAATGCTACGTCACTTTGCCTAGGGTCGGGTTTACAAGATTAACTATGGAAAGATTGTTAGTATATTGGTAAACAGAGCTGTGTCGGTGAATGTTAGAGGTTTGTGTACAGGCCTATGTTTACCCTTGATCTCTCATACATTTATACACAGAGCCACAACTGCTCTGTTTCTTCTTCATTCGTTGCCTTATTTTAATCCTTTGAAAGAAAAAGGATAGAAGATCCTTGCTGACTCCCCCTGTGCCATACAGTGGCTTGATTAAAGAGAAAAATGTGTTAGAAAGGGGTTGTTTATTGACAGATAGAGAGCAGCAGCTCAGCCATTTTCCATAAAGTTGGAGGGAGTGTGTGTCAAATCAAATCAAATTTTATTGGTCACATACACATGGTTAGCAGATGTTAATGCGAGTGCAGCGAAATTCTTGTGCTTCTGGTTCCGACAGTGCAATAATATCTAACAAGTCATCTAACAATTCCCCAACAACTACCTAATACACACAAATATATAAGGGGTGAATGAGAATATGTACATATAAATATATGGATGAGCGATGGCCAACCTGCATAGGCAAGGTGCAATAGATGTATAAAATACAGTATATACATGTCATGTGAGTAACAGAAGATGTGTAAACATTATTAAAGTGGCATTATTTAAAGTGTCATTGTTAAAGTGAGTAGTGATCCATTTGTTAAAGTGGCCAGTGATTGGGTCTCCATGTAGGCAGCAGCCTCTCTGAGTTAGTGATTGCTATTTAGCAGTCTGATGGCCTTGAGATAGAAGCTGTTCTTCAGTCTCTCGGTCCCAGCTTTGATGCATCTGTATCGACCTCACCTTCTGGATGATAGCGGTGTGAACAGGCAGTGGCTCGGGTGGTTGTTGTCTTTGATGATCTTTTTTGCATTCCTGTGACATCGGGTGCTATAAGTGTCATGGAGGGTAGGAAGTTTGCCACTGGTGAGCTGTTGTGCACACCGCACCACCGTCTGGAGAGCCTTGCGGTTGAGGGTGTAGCAGTTGCCATACCAGCATACCAGCAAGACAGGATGCTCTGTAAGTGTAGATCTGTAAAAGTTAGTCAGGGTTTTGGGTGATAAGCCACACTTCTTCAGCCTTCTGAGGTTGAAGAGGCGCTGTTGTGTGTGTGTGTGTGTGTGTGTGTGTGTGTGTGTGTGTGTGTGTGTGTGTGTGTGTGTGTGTGTGTGTGTGTGTGTGTGTGTGTGTGTGTGTGTGTGTGTGTTTTGTGTGTGTGTGTTTTGTGTGATTGCGTATGCGCATGCGTGTGTGTGTGTGGTGATTCAGGGTCTCTCTGGCTCCCAGGATGTGATTGATATGGCCACAGTGGGGCATGGGGGAAGTCACCCAGTAATTCAGTGAATTTTAACCTGAACACTTGTAATTGCTAATGTAACTAGCCCTGACTATACATGAGGCTGAGGCAGGGGGAGATTGCTGCTGCCACAAAAGCATGTCGCTGTACCCGGATGGTGATAGAGACAAGGAACATCTTCAATGTTCCAGAGATCCAGTTCCTGAACAAAATAGGTTCTTTCTGCAATGTAGTAATAATAATTATTATTATTATACATTGAATTTGCATAGCACTTTTCATTAGAGTTATCTCAGAGCTCTACTGAGAAAAAAGAAAGAACATACATTTAAAGTGTGAGGGTGATGTGGTCTGACTTCTTGGTCCTGGTGTCATAGGGCTCTGTCTCTCCTTTCTCCTAAATATGAGCTATTGCATACTAATAAATGAAGCTTGGATCAGAGCAAGAGGCTTGGATAGGCTGTGATACTGCAGAGAAATGAAGAGAAGAAAATATGAGGGATAATTATAAAAATGGGGTATCTAAACTCCGTCAGACCCCATAAAAGGTATTTCATTTTTCCAATAATTGTCCAACTACTGTTTAAAGGCCTTGATTGTTTAATTATAACATTTGATCATTTAAATATTATCACATTTCAGGAGAAGACCCAGATGCAGACAGTGTCGAAGTACCAAAGTTTATTACAAGAACAGGAGGCAGGCAAAACAACAGGTCAAGGACAGGCAGAGGTCAGTAATCCAGATCAGAGTTCATAAGGTACAGAACAGCAGGCAGTCTCGGGGTCAGGGCAGGCAGAGGTCAATAATCCAGGTTGGTGTGACAAGGTATAGAACGGCAGACAGGCTCAGGGTCAGGGCAGACAGAATTGAAACAGGAAACAGGACACAAAGGGCTGTGAGACATAGGTTTGATCATAGACACATGAAAAGTGGTTTGTATACAGAGGGTACGAGGTAACAGAAGACGAACAGCAGAGGGGCTAATGATCTTGGAGATGGGGAAAGGGCAGAAAAACCGGGGGGAAGTTTGCAGGACTCCACCCGGAGGGGCAGATCTTGGGTGGACAGCCATACCCTCTGCCCGAGACGATACTGGGGTCCAGTGGCGATCCGCTTCTCATCGATACCTGGAGGTGTTCTTGAGAAGAGCCGACCGAGGTCTCTTGCAGGTACGACGACAGCGGCGGACAAATATCCAGGCCAACGGTATTGGAGTCCATGGAGAGTCTTTAGCAGAAGGTAGCTTGGGGAGAGTGGGCGGCTTCAGATAACCGGTCCACTACTGTCAGGATAGTGGTGCTGCCATCAGACGGGAGGATACCCGTGACAAAGTCCAGTGATATGTGAGACCAGAGACGGTGAGGAACAACCAGAGGTTGAAGGAGACCAGCCGGAGCTTGCCGGGGAGTCTTGTTCTGCACACAGATCGTGCATGTGACAAACGCGGAGCCCCGGTAGTCGATGCATGATCACAGGGTTTTGTCCTTCTTCTCCACAAAGAAGTACCCTGCGCTGACAGGGGAGGCAGAAGGACGGATGAACCCTGCAGCTAGGGATTCCACAATGTAGGTCTCTATAGCCTTGGTCTCCGGAGCCGACAGAGAGTACAGTCGTCCCGGGGCAGAGTGGTGACTAGGAGAAGGTTGATCCCGCAGTCATATGGTCGGTGCGGTGGAAACGAAGTGACCTGGGCCTTTCCTGAACACCTCCCGGAGTTCCTGGTACTCTGCGGGAATGGTGGAGAGGTCCGGAGCAATTTCCGAGTACCCAGGAAGACGTCCCAGGGCAGGCTGCGCTAACTTCAGGCAATGAGCGTGGCAGATAGGGCTCCAGCCCATGATGGCACCAGCAGACCAGTCAATAAGGGGATTGTGTCGCTCGAGCCAAGATAATACCAATACCACGGGAACCTGAGAAGACTTAATAAGCAGGAATTTGATCGTCTCGCTATGGTTCCCTGACACACGTAGGTTGATGGGGGTGGTATTGTGGGTGACTTGGCCTATAGAGCGCCCGTCCAGTGCTCTAACATCCATGGGAATGGAGAGGGGCTGAGTGGGGATGCCCAGCTCGGACACCAGGGTAGCATCGATAAAGCTCTCATCGGTCCCAGAGTCGATGAGTACCCGGAGTGATTTTGAGTGGTTCCCCCACAGCAAGATGGCTTGAAAAAGGGTGCGAGTAAGGGGAGAGGAAAAGTTCTCCATATGGCCCACCAGAGTGCTTGCTCCAACTGGTGAGCCTGGTCTTTTAGTGGACAGGTGGCCACAAAATTATCAGGAACCTCGCAATACAGGTAACTTTTCGTGTGAAGTATAGCCGTTCATCTGGGGACAAGGACAGGTAGAGGTCAGTAATCCAGATCAGAGTCCATAAGGTAGAGAACAGCAGGGGTCAGGGCAGGCAGAATGGTCAAAACCGGGAAAACTAGAAAACAGGAAATAGAAAAAGACAGGAGCAAGGGGAAAAACGCTGGTAGGCTTGGTATAGCTGACCCTGCTCATTCCTGATACATTTTAGACAAATCTTAAAGATTTGATCAAAATCTCTAGACACATCTTTTAGGAATCACAATTTTGAGAGAAATATTTTTTTTCAATCACAAAGAGCTATTGCAAGAAATTATATTGGATAATTTCTGTTAATATCTATTATCGTTTTTTGAATTTTGTCATTTAGAACACATGCCAACTTATGAAATGTTTTATTATTCTTTTCTTTTTCTTTTGTGTTTAACCTCTATGGGCTAGCACCTACTCAACAGCCAGTGTAATCCGGTGGCGCGTTATTCAAATTCCTCAAAAATGCAAAAACTTCAATTTTTCAAACATATGACTATTTTACACCATTTTATTGATAAGACTCTCGTTAATCTAAGCACACTGTCCAATTTCAAAAAGGCTTTACAACGAAAGCAAAACATTAGATTATGTCAGCAGAGTACCCAGCCAGAAATAATCAGACACCCATTTTTCAAGCTAGCATATAATGTCACAAAAACCCAGAAGACAGCTAAATGCAGCACTAACCTTTGATGATCTTCATCAGATGACACACCTAGGACATTATGTTATACAATACATGCATGTTTTGTTCAATCAAGTTCATATTTATATCAAAAACCAGCTTTTTACATTAGCATGTGACTAGCATGTGACTAGCATTCCCACCGAACACTGCCGGTGAATTTACTAAATTACTCACGATAAACGTTCACAAAAAGCATAACAATTATTTTAAGAATTATAGATACAGAACTCCTCTATGCACTCGATATGATCGATTTTAAAATAGCTTTTCAGTGAAAGCACATTTTGCAATATTCTCAGTAGATAGCCCGGCATCACAGGGCTAGCTATTTAGACACCCAGCAAGTTTAGTACTCATCAAAGTCAGATTTACTATAAGAAAAATGTTATTACCTTTGCTGTCTTCGTCAGAATGCACTCCCAGGACTTCTACTTCAATAACAAATGTTGGTTTGGTTCAAAATAATCCATAGTTATATCCAAACAGCGGCGTTTTGTTCGTGCGTTCAAGACACTATCCGAAAGGGTAAATAAGGGTGACGAGCATGGCGCAATTCGTGACAAAAAAATTGTAAATATTCCATTACTGTACTTCGAAGCATGTCAACCGCTGTTTAAAATCAATTTTTATGCCATTTTTTCTCATAAAAAAAGCGATAATATTCCGACCGGGAATCTGCGTTTAGGTAAACAGACGAAAGAAAATAAAGCATTCGGTCGACTCGGGCACGCGCCTAAGCCCATAGTACTTTGATCGGTCACTTGCCAAAAGCGATAATGTGTTTCAGCCAGAGCCTGCCTCGATATCGTTCAGCTTTTTCCCGGGCTCTGAGAGCCTATGGGAGCCGTAGGAAGTGTCACGTTATTGCAAAGATCCTCAGTCTTCAATAAAAAGAGCCAAGATGAAACACAATTTGTCAGACAGGCCACTTCCTGCATGGAATCTTCTCAGGTTTTGGCCTGCCATATGAGTTCTATTATACTCACAGACACCATTCAAACAGTTTTAGAAACTTTAGGGTGTTTTCTGTCCAAAGCCAATAATTATATGCATATTCTAGTTACTGGGCAGGAGTAGTAACCAGATTAAACCGGGTACGTTTTTTATCCGTCCGTGTCAATACTGCCCCCTAGCCCTAACAGGTTTTAACATCCATCATTTTCGGTCCCTTTGTGTCTTGACAACAAATGCTTTAAACCACCCCTGAAAATCCTTTGAATAATGTTGATCCTTTTTTTTTTTTAATGATGTACGTTGAGAGCCGGGAAGCATGTTCAGGGAGTGAATACATTTAATAAATAAACAAACACAACAAGAAACATGAACAGCGCACCAACATGACACAGATACAGAAACAATGACCACTGGGGAAGAAACCAAAGGGAGTGACATAAAGGGCAGGTAATCAAGGAGGTGATGGAGTCCAGGTGAGTGTCATTATGCGCAGATGGGCGTAACAATGGTGACAGGTGTGCGCCATAACGAGCAGCCTGGTGACCTAGAGGCCGGAGAGGGAGCGCACGTGACATTTTGAATGGAGGGTAAAACAATGGATCTAAGGTGCTGACTCCTAGAGACAGGAAGAGAGGGCGTTTTTATTAGCTGGTTTTTATGCATCGTCTTGACAATGGACACCTTGAGAATGGCAATTAATTCACGTTTGCAGTAAAATAAAAATGTTCTTACCCTCTTGTGTCCCATTCATTCCTTCGTCACACCTATCAACTCTGCCTATCAACTCCAGTTCTCTCCTACGACAGTACCTAGAACAAGTTCAGCAGCAGTGGTAGTTCCTCTTTCTGAACTATGTTGGCTCTCACCACCACCTCCTCCCCAAACACACCGCCATACATTATTAATTTTGCCAATTAGGTGACCTGCATTATTGGCAGCATTCCAGAGCTTAGAAGTTGCTGATGTTACAATGCCTGGATAGGTATTTTAAGTATCAGCTTACCACGTCACATGTTATAAAAATCTGTCAGTTGATAACACAGTCGATGACGTGGCACTCAACCATTGGTTGTTGCATTGCCTCGCCTTAACTGTGGATCGCGGCCCATTCAGCAGATGCTGTAATCATCTCCACCACCCACTTCTACACATCCCAGAAATCCCCACTCAGGGGACACACTACGGTGAAGTTACCCCTAGACACTGATCTTGGGTCAGTTTGGCATTTTGCCCACTAATGGTTAAGGTTATGGTTGGGAGAGGAAAAGCTGATCCTGTCCTCTTGGTCTCTACTAGGATAACCCGTTTCACTCTGTCAATCTGTGTCCCCACACATTTACATCTATAGACTATTACCTCACTCATTATCATCATTATATTATGTAAACTCATGTATGGTGTCATGGCCTCAAGGATCAAGTCATTTTTAGAGACAGACACAGTATGACCACACTGTTGATCTCTGATGAGTAAGTAGTAAAAGCTGTCCTGAAGAGAGGACAGACTATAGACAGACTAGTAGACAGACTAGTATCTAGGCTGCTGCTCGATGTCTTAAAGATCAAATCGCTCAGCAAAATTACTTCCTGCTTCCTGTTTCCTCCCTGTTGTTTACTGGATGTGCAGTCGGCACAGCGACCAGCCGGCAAGTCACCATCAGAAGGGATTTATTTTAATTTCCTTATCTGCTTAATTGATGTCCCCCAGGCCCCCCTGGCCCTGACAACGTTCATTTCATTACACAAACAATTTAGATAAGTTTTATTAACACAAATGAGAGTTCAAGGCTCCCCACTGCGTATCCCATGTTGTTCCCACACATTGACGGCCTTAGTTGATCCTCACTGTTTCTCACGTCGACACATTCTTCACTGTTTCTTACATTATCTCTGTCTGAGCCAAGCAAGGCCTTGGCCTAGGGTCATTAATAACCAACTCTCTAACACAGAGGGCAGAATGTAAGGAGGGAAGGAATCTCATTATTTGTCTGTCTATTTATCTCTTAGATAAATATTTGTCTCTGACAGTAAACATAACATATCCCTTTCTGGGGGATTTCAATGAATGAGGGTGGAAATGGTGAAAGAGTGCTACAAAAGATTTCCGTGTGCCAAACAGCATAGCGTTACACTGTGTAAAAACACAATATGATGTTTCGTTCCAAATCTATGAATGTATAATATGTTGGGAAATAAGTCAAATGAAAAGTGAGTAACTGAATAAAAGCCAAGAAATCACTTGGCCGAGGTCCGATGTATTTATCTCACTTTGGTAACTGAGGAAACATTTTCTTACAGTGAAAAAAGTTTCTAAATCCAATTATTTAGCAATAACAAATGGAATCCATTTAATCAAATAGTTTTTTTCACATTATTATCTTAAGTCATGAAGCAGATATTTTTCATAGCTGGTTATTACATTTACATTACAGTGTTTGGAGAGAGAGAAAGATTATTTTTAATTGCATATCACCACTGAGGGTCTTGGAAATGTAATTTTTTATATTTCTATATAAAAATGTGCTTCTAGTTGGACCTCCTTAAAGCTAAAATCCTTTGTTGCTACATACATTTCTGGACCTAAAAATGTATGCTTTTAGCTTAAACTAAAACCAGGTAGTTTAACCGTTGTACCCCATCAGAATCCAAAATATAAGCTTGCTTTGCTCCAATGTTTGTAAACAATGTAAATTTAAACAAACAATTTATAGCTTCAAAACATGGTTAAAAATAGAATGTTGATATCATGGATGGTCAGTCCTTGCATCCATAGCTCTGTTTATGAATTTGATAGTTGTTACATTTCTCCAGGCCCGTCCTTCAGCTTTTTGCCCAAACAGAGGCTTGATGGCGGCTGCTTTGTTATGTTTCAATGAAGGATTCTAGCGTTAACTAATACCAGTTAGCAGTTACTCTGTGTGTATGCTTGATAGTGTGTTTGTATTGTTTCACACCTTATTGAGTTGTAAGTCAGCTTTGATGAACCAATCAGTGGGTGATTGAGAACTTTCACCATGAACTACATTCTTATTATGGGCGGTCCTCCTTGAGAAGCTTAGTATTGATTAGGTTGTAGAGATCCTTCCCAACCAATGATTAGTTTGCCTGCTGAGAAAGAGACAGTTGAAATTATCGTTATTTTAGATGGTCACTGTGATGTCTCAGGAGTAGTGTCCCCCAAAGCATGATGCCTGCCATTGGGTTTTCACTTCACCCTCCTCCCGGCCAGCGGTAATGGGCGGGCTAATGTGGGGGAACCTCCTCTCACACACACATTCACAAGCACGGACACACCACCCTACACCTCCTGCTTCATTGGGCATTGGGCCTGGCAGTTATTTTTTAATCCTTTTTCTCCCCAATTTCATAGTATCCAATTTGTAGTTACAGTCTTGTCTCATCGCTGCAACTCCCGTACGGACTCGGGAGAGGCGAAGGTCAAGAGCCCTGCGTCCTCCGAAACACAACCCAACCGAGCCACACTGCTTCTTGACACAATACCCACTTAACCTGGGAGCCAGCCACACCAATGCGTCAGAGGAAACACCGTACACCTGCGACCTTGTAAGCGTGCATGCGCCCGGCCCGCCACAGGAGTCCCTAGAGTACGATGGGACAAGGACATCCCTGCCGGCCAAACCCTCCCCTAACCTGGACGACACTGGGCCAATTGTGTGCCGCCCCGTTGGTCTCCCGGTTGCAGCAGGCTGCGACAGAGCCTGGATTCAAACCAGGATCTCTAGTGGCACAGCTAGCACTGCGATGCAGTGACTTAGATCCCTGCGCCACTCAGGAGGCCATGGGCCGGGCTGTTTCTGACATACCATTCATTACATCATATTATTTTCCACTTAGCCAGCACCAGTGAATCATTCCTTTTACTGCCCTGTTTATCTCTTATGTTTCTCCTCTCTTTCTCTTTCTCCTTTTCTCTTCTGTCCAACTGGCTTCTACTTTAACCGAGGTCTGCTCTGCTTTGCCAAGGCTTAAACCCACCAGACTTTCCCTATCCCACAAACCTTTTTGGATCTGCCATGTGGTAGTCCTGTTCATGTCTAACTCTCCTAGTGATCACCTCCATGCGCATTACAGCAGAAAGTATCTTTAAATAATGCATTGAGTCACTTATGGAAACGTCCCTAATGGAAAAACAATCTGATTTCACATGTGCAAAATCACATGATTTCACATGACATTTCCACACGTATAGTCTCTAGCCCCAAGGTACTGTCCTGATGCACAAATTCCTTCTTCCAATACTGAATGTTTAGTATTTACATGTTGGAACACTAATGTAAATGCCAATGTGATTCATTTATGATGAATATTAATGGGACTATGCATTCTGTTCTTGTACTCATTGTCAGTGTCCGTGTATAGGTGATGAGGAAAGGAGTCAATTGCAGGACACCGAACTGAGTAAAAATTAAGTAATTTACTCAAATAAAAATTCAGTGTACAAAATCCACGCAGGGAAAACAAGAACTACAAACACAACGAACAATACCAACAGTAAAACAATAACGCACAAAACATCATGATGACCAGAGGGTTTAAATAGGGAAGTAATCATAACCAAATGGGAACCAGGTGTGAACAATCAAGACATAACCAATCGACAAAGAAACATGGATCGGTGGCAGCTAGAAAGCCGGTGACGATGACCGCCGAACGCCGCCCGAACAAGGAGAGGCACCAACTTCGGCGGAAGTCGTGACACTCATATTATTTTGTACCATAGCCCATTATTTTTTTCTTTCCACACTACTTAAAACATTTTCTAATCACAGTTTTGATGGAGTATATTTATTAATGGGGGTATACTGTGTGGTATGGAAGACGTCATTCAAGGCTGGCAGAGTATGACTCAATAACACTTAAAATATTCACACATTATCCCTCTCCAGAATACTCCCTCAATGTTAATATGTTTTAGGACCATTACATCAATGTGAAAAAATAAATAAATGACACCCTGATTGATCATATGAATCATCAAGAAGCTGTCCGATGCTTCTTGAACACCTCATTTAGCATCGTGCTGTCAACATATAGGGAGCAGTGTGTGTATGTGTGTGTGTACATCCATGCCTGTGCCTGTGCGTGTGCGTGTGCGTGTGCGTGTGCGTGTGCGTGTGCGTGTGCGTGTGTGTGTGTGTGTGTGTGTGTGTGTGTGTGTGTGTGTGTGTGTGCATATGATCACCTTCTCACCAGAGATCAGGGTGTGTGTGGGCTGGGTTGGTCAGAATTAGTTACTAGCCAGATAATACAGGCAGACAGTTACAAGGGACTGAATATTATAAGGCCATACATAAATACAGAGACCTGCTGGTAAATGAATGAAGGGAAACATCCCTCATGCAGATAACTGTTCATCTATAGCCTAGTAGTTCATGTTAAAGGACCTTGTCAATTTTGCGTACCATTTGTGTTGTGAGGGTTAACCCATTAGATGCTGATGCAGAGCATGAGAGCTAAAGATAATGTTTTTATTCATTTCTTTGTCCACATTGCTTTGCATGTGTTTTCTTCTGTATGGGGTAGCTCTGCAAAGAAACTCACAATCCTGTCTATCTGTTGTTTGCATAGGCTGCATCCCAGATGGTATAGGCTACACCCCAGATTGCATCCTATTACCTATATTGGGCACTACTTTTGACCAGAGCCATATGGTCCTTGGTCAAAGGTAGTGCACTACATAGGAATAGGGTGCCATTTGGGATGCATACATGGTCAGTTTAGCCTGCCGATAGGGTGCTGTGGCTTTCAGGTTCTTACCAGGGTCTATTGAGTTGGGCTGGAGCCCAGTCAACTGCTGCCCAGCCTGGTTCTGCTTTAGCCATTTGTGTCATTTTACCAACTGTGACATTCTACAGTAGACTTGTTCTGCAGTGGACACCCTCTCCTTCCTTTCCTCCCTCCTTCACTCCATCCTCTCATCCCTTCTCCTCCTTGTCCCTCTATTGGCATTACTTACTGTTATCATGATAGCATGGGCCCCCCCTTCTCATACCTCATAATCACCTGTTCGTTATGCACAGTGCCAGCACCACTGTTAGCTGCCTCGACAGAAACAAAAGAGGTGCTTTAAGTTCCTTTTTTTCCCGGGCTATTAACTGAATGGATAATGCAGGGGGCTCAGAATGGAAATCGTGCATCCAACCATGTTGTTAACCCTGCTTGCCTCCCCCACCACTGCCAACCCTCCATGCAGTGCTACATTTACATTTAAGAATACATTAATTTAGTAATTATTATTACCGCATCTCTTGATTTATTCCTCCCAATGTTAAACGGAAACACGTTTCAGATGTTAAAGCTGAAAAGAATGTTTGTGACTGTCTGGATCCAGTAGAGAGAGTCTCTCTGTTTGTCTGGATCCAGCAACGAGCCTCTCTGTCTCTCTCTCTCTCTCGCTCTTTGTCTGGATCCAGTAAAGAGCCTATCTGTTCCTCTCCTTCCTTCCATCCCTCTTTCTCTCTCTGTCTCTCTCTCTGTCTCTCTCTCCACCTCTCCATACATCTGTCTCCATCCATCTCTGTCTGTCTCTCTCCGTCCGTCCCTTTCCGTCCGTCTCTCTCTCTGTCCCTCTATCGCTCCGCTCTGCCTCAGCCGCTCTCTCTCGCCTAGAGAGAGGATAAAAGCCTGGCGTGGGTGTAATGAGAAGCCTGGCGTGGGTATAATGAGAAGCCTGGCGTGAGTGTAATGTCGAGAGAAGCGATAAGAAGCCAGTTTTAGACATGCTAATCTGAACCCCTCTCCAGAGCTGCTTCCAGAGGGAGTGATGCCAGGATGGTGGGGAAGGTGGAGGGATGGTGGGTGAGGAGTGGGGATGGAGGGTGAGGAGTGGGGGGATGGAGGGTGACGAGTGGGGGATGTGGGATGAGAAGTGGGGTATGGAGGGTGGGGAGTGGGGGGATGGAGGGTGGGGAGTGGGGGGATGGAGGGTAAGGAGTGGGGGAATGGAGGATAAAGAGTGGGGGAGGGAGGGTGAGGAGTGAGGGATGGAGGGTGAGGAGTGGGGGATAGAGGATGAGGAGTGGGGTATGAGGAGTGGGGGATGGAGGATGAGGAGTGGGGGATAGAGGATGAGGAGTGGGGGGTGAGGAGTGGGGGGATGGAGGATGAGGAGTGGGGGGAGGGGGGGGGAAGAGTGGGGGGATGGAGGGTGAGGGCATTTTTTGGTATTTGCTATTTTACTAGGATGCCCATTAGCTGTTCCTGGGGTCCACACAAAGCAGGAAACATGACATAATACCGAACAATAATAGAGGACAGAACTACATCAATTTAAAAAAGACACATGTAGCCTACATATCAATATATATCTATATCCAAACTGTCTAGGTCAAATTGGGGAGAGGCTTTGTGCTGTGAGGTGTTGCTTTGTCTGTTTTTTTAAACCAGGTTTGCTGTTAATTTGCGCAATATGAGATGGAACGGAGTTCCATGCAACAATGGCTCTATATAATAGTGTACGCTTTCTTGAATTTGTTCTGGATGTGGGGACTGTGAAAAGACCCCTGGTGGCATGTCTGGTGGGGTAAGTGTGTGTGTCAGTGCTGTGTGTAAGTTGTCTATGTGAACAATTTGGGATTTTCAACACATTAATGTTTCTTATAAAAATAAGAAGTCATGCAGTCAGTTTCTCCTCAACTCTTAGACAAGACAGACTGGCATACATAGTATTTATATTAGCACTCCGATTACAATGAAGAGCAAGAAGTACCGCTCTGTTCTGGGCCAGCTGCAGGTTAAGAAGGTATTTGCTTGCAGCACTCGACCTCACAACTGGACAATAATCAAGATAAGACGAAACTAGAGCCTGCAGGACTTGCTTTTTGGAGTGTAGTGTCAAAAAAGCAGAGTATGTCTTTTTTACAGACATACCTCTCCCCATCTTTACAACCATTGAATTTCTATGTTTTGACCATGACAGTTTACAATTTAAGGTAACACCAAGTAATTTTGTCTCCTCAACTTCTTCAACAGCCACATTACCAGAATCAGCTGAGGTCTAGAACTTAGGGAATGATTTGTACCAAATACAATGCTCTTAGTTTTAGAGATGTTCAGGACCAATTTATTACTGGCCACCCATTCTAAAAGTGACAGCAACTCTTTGTTGAGGGTTTCAGTGACTTCATTAGCTCTGGTTGCTGATGCATATGTGACCGACCGGCTCAAATCTGTCTTATGTTAAGATTTGAAATTGTGTTTTTTTACATTGGATAAAAGGAGAGATTCAGAGATACAAAATGGTATATCATACACTACAGTTGAGGAACAATGGGGAAGTAATTTTGCTTTGAAAGTTGATAAAATGGTAAACTCACTTTTGAGAAAATGGCCTTTGAATGTTCTGGTACTATTACTGGAGAGCCCTTCTTTGTCTACACTCATTCAGCATCATTCACACCCTCACAAGCTTTAGCCCCACCCATCTCTTTAAGGGTTGATCTGAGCATTCTGTACTAACGACAGCAGTCAAACACACCTGTAAAGACCTTTATTATACACAGATTCAAAATAGCTATTGATAACAAACGTGTATTTTTGTGGGAGACTCTTGACCATTTATTTTTTTGGACTGTTCTTATGTCAGAAGATTTTGGAGTGAGTTAGAAGATTTTATTTTAAAATAAACTATTATTAATGTTAATTTGAAAGATTGATATTATGTTTTATTTTGATCCAAATGATATGGACCTTGACTTAACTTTCGTTGTTCGTTTATTTTTCATGGCAGATTCTTTAACCATAAAATGATGTGGGTGAATAACAAACCCCTTTTCACATTGTTTAAGATAAAATATAAATATTATTTTGAAATTAGTAAGTGTACAAACAAAAAAACAATACATACCATAAAACTTTTTGACAAATTGAAAAAGTATCTTGATTTGTAATAAGTCTGTTAGGTTTATGTACTCTTGTTTGTATATTTCTGTTTTTGTATTTGTTTTGTTCATAATAATAATTATAAAAATTAAATTAAAAGCAGTCAGGCACCCAAGCTAACTTGCTTGCTACTTCCAGACACAAATGAGAGAACAGCTCACTGAACATTACTTGCCCTAGCAGAGCTGGTTAGGTTGTTATGTTATCCAAAGCATAGGTGACTGCAACTGTGCTGTCCATTCATAAATTCAGAGCATTTTTCTCTCGGAGCATTCAAGCGCACACTGGACGCTCTGGCCGAGGAGTAGGGTTGATCAGAGCGTTCTGACCTCACAATGGCAGTCAAGCACCCAAGCTAACTGGCTAACATTGGCAAGCTTGCTAGCTACTTCCAGACACATAATGAGAGAACACCCCACTCTAACTATTTTACTTGCCCTAGCAGAGCTGGTTAGGCTGTTTCATGTTATCCAGAGCTTTGATGACTGTAACTGTGCTGCTGGCAACAATTTAATTGCGCTTTTTGAGAGATGTTTACTGGCACCGGCCATATTCAACGGTTGTTGAGCGTTCGTAAATTCATCAGTTATTCTGCGCTCTGGCACACCCAGACGAGAGTCTTTTGTTAAGACATGTAACTTAGCTAGCTAGGTAAACAATGAACCATAATCCCAACTCATGACGTTACTACCCTGCATGAATCTGAATCATGCACATAACATTAGCAAGCGAGCCAGCAAGCTAATGGTAGCTAGCTAGTTAACAGAACTCTTAAAATGAAATGAAAAGACTGGATGTCAAAATTAGAAACATGTAATATCTGAAAATGTAGTTTGCTAGACTGTCTTACCCGTGGTCTGAAATCGGAATAGATAGCCAAGTATGTCTATCAACAGTTGTTGCAGAGACATTCTATTGAAATGGATACTTGCATAGTGGTGTATTTGTTAAGACATGTAGCTAGCTGGCTAAGCAATGAACCATAATCCCAACTCATGATGTTAACTTATTACCCATTTACTACCCATTAGGCTATAACTAGTTAACCTGTTATGGCTAGGGGGCAGTATTTTCACGGCTGGATAAAAAACATACCCGATTTAATCTGGTCACTACTCCTGCCCAGTAACTAGAATATGCATATAATTTTTGGCTTTGGATAGAAAACACTCCAAAGTTTCTAAAACTGTTTGAATGGTGTCTGTGAGTATAACAGAACTCAAAGGGCAGGTCAAAACCTGAGAGATTCCTTTACAGGAAGTGGCCTGTCTGACCATTTCTTGAACTTCTTTGCCATCTCTATCTTTTACAAAGGATCTCTGCTCTAACGTGACACTTCCTACGTCTACCATGGGCGCTCAGAGCCCGGGAAAAAACAGAATGTCGTCATCCCAGCCCCAGGCTGAAACACATTATCGCCTTTCTCAAGTGGCCGATCAAGGGACTGTGGGCTTAGGCGCGTGCCCTGGCCGCCCCTGTCTTTGTGATTTTTCCTCTGTTTGCCGAAAAGGAGATTCCCGGTTGGAATATTATCGCTTTTTTACGAGATAAATTGCATAAAAATTGATTTTAAACAGCGGTTGACATGCTTCGAAGTACGGTAATGGAATATTTAGAATTTTTCTGTCACGAATTGCGCCATGCGCACGACCCTTCTTTACCATTCGGATAGTGTCTATTCGGATATAACGATGGATTATTTTGGACCAAACCAACATTTGTTATTGAAGTAGCAGTCCTGGGAGTGCATTCTGACGAAGACAACAAAAGGTAATCAAACTTTTATAATAGTAAATCTGATATTGGTGAGTGCTAAACTTGCCGGGTGTCTAAATAGCTAGCCCGTGATGGCTGGGCTATGTACTTAGAATATTGCAAAATGTGCTTTCACCAAAAAGCTATTTTAAAATCGGACATATCGAGTGCATAGAGGAGTTCTGTATCTATAATTCTTAAAATAATTGTTATGCTTTTTGTGAACGTTTATCGTGAGTAATTTAGTAAATTGTTAGCAAATTCCCCGGAAGTTTGTGGGGGGTATGCTAGTTCTGAACGTCACATGCTAATGTAAAAAGCTGTTTTTTGATATAAATATGAACTTGATTGAACAAAACATGCATGTATTGTATAACATAATGTCCTAGGTGTGTCATCTGATGAAGATCATCAAAGGTTAGTGCTGCATTTAGCTGTCTTCTGGGTTTTTGTGACATTATATGCTAGCTTGAAAAATGGGTGTCTGATTATTTCTGGCTTGGTACTCTGCTGACATAATCTAATGTTTTGCTTTCGCTGTAAAGCCTTTTTGAAATCGGACAGTGTGGTTAGATAAAGGAGAGTCTTGTCTTTAAAATGCTGTGAAATAGTCATATGTTTGAAAAATTGAAGTTTTTGTATTTTGGAGGAATTTGTAATTCGCGCCACGCCTGTCATTGGATATTGGAGCAGGTGTTCCGCTAGCGGAACGTCTAGATGTAAGAGGTTTAACCTCTATGGGCTAGGCGGGACGAATTCGTCCCACCTACGTAACAGCCAGTCTAATCCAGTGGCGCGATTTTTGAATCGTTTGAAATACTATTACTTCAATTTCTGCAGAATCTGCAATAAACTAAACAGCCGAATTAAAATACTCCACGGGGGCTAATCGCGCACGCGCCTCATTCCATTGTCACCTAATGGGACACTTGGATAAGGTGATAATCTGTTTCAGCCTGAGGCTGCCTCGTCAACCTTCATGATTTTCCCGGGTCCTGAGAGCCTATTGGAGCCCTGGGAATTGTCACGTTACAGCTAAGATCCTTACTCTTCAATAAACAGATGCAAGACGCACGACTCCTTGTCAAACAGGCCACTTCCTGCATGAAACCTTGTCAGGTTTTTGCCTGCCATAGGAGTTCTGTTATACTCACAGACACCATTCAAACAGTTTTAGAAACTTTAGAGTGTTTTCTATCCAAACCTGAACAATAATATGCATATTCTAGCTTCTGAGTTGGTGTAGGAGGCAGTTAAAAATGGGCACATATTTTTTCCAAAATTCTCAATACTGCCCCCTAGCCCAAACAGGTTTTAAGCAAATGGCTCTGAGATACGAATAATAAGATCATACACGTAACATTAGCTAGCGAGCCAGCCAGCTAACGGTAGCTAGGTAACAGTACACGTAACGTGACATTTTGACTCTTCACGTGCACGCGCGCGCCCGTCTCATTGTTCTCTGATCGACCACTTACCAAATGAGCAACTGGTTTTCAGCCAGTAACTGCAGAGTCATCATTCAACGTTCTGGCGCCTTCTGAGAGCCTATGGGAGCCTTAGAAAGTGTCACGTTACAGCAGAGATCCTCTGTTTTGGATAGAGATGACAAAGAAGGCCAAGAAATGGTCAGAGAGGGCACTTCCTGTTTGGAATCTTCTCAGGTTTTGGCCTGCCATATGAGTTATGTTATACTCACAGACACCATTCAAACAGTTTTAGAAACGTTAGGGTGTTTTCTATCCAAATCAAACAATTATATGCATATTCTAGTTACTGGGCAGGAGTGGTAACCAGATTAAATCGGGTAAGTTTTTTATACGGCCGTGCAAATACTGCCCCCTATCCCCAACAGGTTAACAATTGTATTCGTATTTACAGATGGCATACACGTTTGTTATTAAGGCACATGAAAGTTAATGTGTTCGAAAAGGCATTTCTGTCAAACAAAATCACATTTTTATAAAAAAGAAATGTATGTTCAAACAGCTCTCCTATGAAGTAGTGACCTGCGACATACGCCTAGTTTCCTAAAACGGGTCACATAAACACAAACTTTCAGGACACCAAAGATAATTTGTAAAAATCCAAATAACTTCACAGATCTTCAATCACTGTTTCCCATGCTTGTTCAATGAACCATAAACAATTAATGAACATGCACCTGTGGAACGGTCGTTCAAACACTAACAGCTTACAGACGGTAGGCAATTAAGGTCACAGTTATGAAAACCTAGTACACTAAAGAGGCCTTTCTACTGACTCTGAAAAACACGAAAAAAAGATGCCCAGGGTCTCTGCTCATCTGCGTGAATGTGCCTTAGGCATGCTGCTAAGAGGCATGAGAACTACAGATGTGGCCAGGGAAATAAATTGCAATGTCCGTACTGTTAGACGCCTAAGACAGCGCTACAGGGAGACAGGACAGACAGCTGATTATCCTCGCAGTGGCAGACCATGTGTAACAACACCTGCACAGAATCGATACATTCGAACATAACACCTGTGGGACAGGTACAGGATGGCAACAATAACCGCCTAAGTCACACTAGGAGTGCATAATCCCTCCATCAGTGCTCAGACTGCAATAGGCTGAGAGAGGCTGGACTGAGGGCTTGTAGGCCTGTTGTAAGGCAGATCCTCAACAGACATCACTGGCAACAGTGTCGCCTATGGGCACAAACCCACCGTCGCTGGACCAGACAGGACTGGCAAAAAGTGCTCTTCAGCGACGAGGTGAGGATTTGTCTCACCAGGGGTGATGGTCAGATTCAGTTTATCGTCGAAGGAATGAGTGTTACACCGAGGCTTCTACTCTGGAGCAGGATTGATTTGAAGGTAGAGGGTCCGTCATGGTCTGGGGCGGTGTGTCATTGCATCATCGGACTGAGCTTGTTGTCATTGCAGGCAATCTCAACGCTCTGCATTGCAGGGAAGACATCCTACTCCCACATGTGGTACCCTTCCTGCAGGCTCATCCTGACATGACCCTCCAGCATGACAATGCCTCCAGCCATACTGCTCATTCTGTGCATGATTTCCTGCAAGACAGGAATGTCAGTGTTCAGCCATGGCCAGCGAAGAACTCGGATCTCAATCCCATTGAGCACGTCTGGGACCTGTTGGATTGGAGGGTGAGGGCTAGGGCCATTCCTGCAAGAAATGTCTGAGAACTTGCAGGTGCCTTGGTGGAAGAGTGGGGTAACATCGCACAGCAAGAACTGGCAAATTTGGTGCAGTCCATGAGGAGGAGATGCACTGTGGTACTTAATGCAGCTTAATGCAACTTAATGCAGCTGGTGGCCACACCAGATACTGACAGTTGCTTTTGATTTTGACCCCCCTTTGTTCATGGACACGTTTTCAATTTCTGTTAGTGACATGTCTGTGGAACTTGTTCAGTTTATGTCTCAGTTATTGAATCTTGTTATGTTCATACAAATATTTACACATGTTAAGTTTGCTGAAAATAAACACAGTTTACAGTGAGAGGACTTTTCTTTTTTTGCTGAGTTGATTTGGTTGAATCATCGGCATACATGGACACACATGCTTTGTTTAATGCCAGTTGCAGATTATTGGTAAAAATAGAAAAGAGCAGAGGGCCTAGAGACCTGCCCTGCGGTACACCACACTTTACATGTTTGATATTAGAGAAGCTTCCATTGAAGAAAACCATTTGAGTTTTATTAGATAGACAGTGCTGAATCCACGATATGGCAGAGGTTGAAAAGCCTTAAAAGTTTTCTCAACAACAGGTTATGGTCAATAATGTCAAAGGCAGCACTGAAATCTAACAGTACAGCTCCCACAATATTCTTATTATCCATTTCTTTCAACCAGTCATCAGTCCCCTTCTCTATAAATCAAATCAAATCAAATGGTATTTGTCACATGCTCCAAATACAAACAGGTACAAATACATTTTACCTTAAATGCTTACTTACAAGCCCAGTTTTAAGAAAATACCTATAAAAAAAGTAAGAGATAAAAATACAAAATACACTGCGTGCACAATTATTAGTCAAGTGAGTATTCTGATCTTATCATTGTTTCTATTCACATTTTCGAACTCCAAACCATATAAACTTGAATGCTTATTGGATTTAATAATTTTCAGGTGATATGTCTTTGTGTAATGAGGGAGGGTGTGGTGAAAGTGAATAACACCTTATATCAAGGTGTGCATAATTATTAGGCAGCCTCATTACCTCAGGTAAAATGGGCCAAAAAAGAAATTTAACTGACACTGAAAAGCCAAAAATGTAAAATGCCTTTCAGACTGATGCGACACTCTTTAAATAGCTAAACTATTGAGGTGTGACCACCGGACATTCAAACGTTTTGTTGCGAATAGTCAACTGGGGCGCAAAAACGCATGGGGAAGAAAAGGCGCAAATTAACTGCAAAAGACTTGAGAAGAATTAAACGTCAAACTACCAGGAACCCATTATCCTCCAGTGCCACCGTATTCCAGAACTGCAACCTACCTGGAGTGTTCAGAAGTACAAGGGGTCAAGTGCTCAGAGACATGGCCAAGGTCAAGAAGACTGAAACAAGACCACCACTGAATAAGATTCACAAGTTGAAGCGTCAAGATTGGGCAAAGAAATACCTGAAGACAGATTTTTCAAAGGTTTTATGGACAGATGAAATGAAAGTGACTCTTGATGGACCAAATAGATGGACCTATGGCTGGATCAGTAATGGACACAGGCACCACTTTGAGTCAGGTGCCAGCAAGGTGAAGGAGGGGTACTGGTATGGGCTGCTATCATTGAGGGTGAGGTAGTTGGACCTTTTCGGGTTAAAGATGGACTGAAACTCAACTCCCAAACCTACTGCCAGTTTCTGGAAGATTCTTTCGTCAAACAGTGGTACAGGAAGAAGTCCTCAGCATTCTAGAAGGCCATGATCTTTATGCAGGACAATGCTCCATCACATGCATCCAAGTACTCCACTGCTTGGCTAGCCAGCAAGGGCCTCAAAGATGCCTAAATAATGACCTGGCCCCCTTCCTCACCTGACTTAATTCCTATTGAGAACTTGTGGGCCCTTCTCAAACGTGAGATTTACAGTGATGGAAGACAATACACCTTTTTGAACAGCATTTGGGAGGCTGTGGTTGCTGCTTCAGCGAAAATTGATCGTGAACAGATCAAGAAACTGACAAACTCCATGGATGGAAGGCTCATGGCAGTTATTGAAAATAAAGGTGGCTATATTGGTCACTGAATATTTTTTAAAGGCCAAAAATGTAATATAATTGTCATTTTGTGTTACTTATCTGTTACACTTACTCTAAAAATTTAGAATAAACAAGTGAGTTGAGAGAAATTATTTTTATAATTTAGTTGCCTAATAATTCTGCACACTAATAGTTGCCTAATAATTGTGCACACTTATATATTTCCCTGAGAAAGACAAAACTCACCTTTCCTTTGTTAAACATTCAGGTTTGAGATTCAATAATATTTTGGAATGACTGAGAGCATTGTGTTTGTTCAACAATAAAATGAATCCAGAGGAATACAATTTGCCTAATAATTGTGCACGCAGTGTAATTAAAGATCAGCAGTAAATAACAATAGCTGGGCTATATACCACAGGCAGCGGTACAGAGTCAATGTGCGGGGGCACCGATGTTGAGGTAATTGAGCTAATATGTACATGTATGTAGAGTTATTAAAGTGACTATGCATAGATAATAACAGAGAGTAGTAACAACGTAGAAGGGGGGGGGTAGCCATTTTAATAGATTTTCTCCAACAGTTTGCTAAGAGGGGATGGAGGGTGAGGAGAGGGGGGATGGAAAGAGAGGCTTGTGAGGGATGGTAAGGGCTGGCATATGGATGAGGAGGGTGATGTGAGGGAGCTTCCCCCCCCCCCCCCCCCCAGATGGGCAAAGGGCTCATGTGCAATATGTTATCTTAACAGTTTTTCGTTGAGCTAGATACATATTAGCATCTTAATTTACAAAGCTCACTTATCCATATCAAATAATGAATGCTGAGCAGTTGTCTTTAAATCTATCATGTATCATTGCATTGTGATATTATTTCGTTTCAATCCTTTGCTGTGTTATGGCGCTCTGCTCTGTGACATATGATAATTAGTTGTGTTCGGACGCATCTTAAGGCAGAGGGCACACATTGACTGTAAGGAAGAGACAGGCTGTGTGCCAAATGGCACCCTAATATATCAAATCACGTTTTATTGGTCACATACATATGGTTAGCAGATGTTAATGCGAGTGTAGCGAAATGCTTGTGCTTGTAACGAGTGCGCTGAGAATCGGGAGGCAAGTACAGGGAGTGAGTGTTTTAAATAAATAAACAAAACAATAAACACGAAACACAAACAACGCAAAGACATGAAACAGAGTCAATAACACCTGAGGAAAGAACCAAGGGGAGTGACAGATATAGGGAAGATAATCAAGGAGGTGATGGAGTCCAGGGGAGTGTCATGAGGCGCTGGTGCGCTTGACGATGGTGACAGTTGTGCGGGATAATCAGCAGCCTGATGACCAAGAGGCCGGAGAGGGAGTATACATGACAGTGCTTCTAGTTCTGACAGTGCAGTAATATCTAACAAGTAATCTAACTATTCCCCAACAACTACCTAATACACACATATATAAAGGGTTGAATGAGAATATGTACATGTAAGTATATGGATGAGCGATGGCCGAGCGGCATAGGCAAGGTGCAATAGATGGTATAAAATACAGTATATAAACATGTGATATGAGTAATGTAAGATATGTAAACATGATTAAAGTTGCATTATCTAAAGTGGCATTGTTTATAGTGACTAGTGATCCACTTAAAGTGTCCAGTGATTGGGTCTCAATGTAGGCAGCAGCCTCTGAGTTAGTGATTGCTGTTAAGCAGTCTGTTGGCCATGAGATAGAAGCTGTTTTTCAATCTCTTGTTCCCAGCTTTGATGCACCTGTACTAACCTCAGCTTCTGGATATAATAATGGATATAATAATAATAATAATAATAATAATATATACACTACCAGCTAAATGTTTGGACACACCTAACTCGTTCTAGGTTTTTTATTTATTTGTAATATTTTATAGTGTAGAATAAAAGTGAAGACATCAAAACTATGAAATAACCAACACAGTCTCACAATCAATTCGTGCATATATGCACATAATTCATCACAGCAAATTTCGTGCGTTTTTGTGTGGCTTAATTCGTGACAAAAGACACTAATTTTATGTGCTTCTTAACCTGTTGGGGCTAGGGGGCAGTATTTGCACGGCTGGATAAAAAAATGTACCCGATTTAATCTGGTTACTAATCCTACCCAGTAACTAGAATATGCATATACTTATTATATATGGATAGAAAACACCCTACATTTTCTAAAACTGTTTGAATGGTGTCTGTGAGTATAACAGAACTCATTTGGCAGGCAAAACCCTGAGAAATTTTCTGACAGGAAGTGGATACCTGATGTGTTGTATTACCTTTAAACCTATGCCATTGAAAAACACAGGGGCTGAGGAATATTTTGGCACTTCCTATTGCTTCCACTAGATGTCACCAGCCTTTACAAAGTGTTTTGAGTCTTCTGGAGGGAGATCTGACCGAACAAGAGCCATGGAACGATGATGGCCCATTAGACACCTGGCGCGCGAGTTCATGTTGGGTACCCTCATTCCAATACGTTATAAAAGAGAATGCATTCGTCCACCTTGAATATTATTCATGTTCTGGTTAAAAAAGGCCCTAATGATTTATGCTATACAACGTTTGACATGTTTGAACGAACGTAAATATATTTTTTCCCCTCGTTCATGAAGTGAAGTCCGGCGGGCTTAGATCATGTGCTAACAAGACGGAGATTTTTGGACATAAATGATGAGCTTTTTTGAACAAAACTACATTCGTTATGGACCTGTGATACCTGGAAGTGACATCTGATGAAGAGAATCAAAGGTAATGGATTATTTACATAGTATTTTCGATTTTAGATCTCCCCAACATGACGGCTGGTCTGTATCGCAACACGTATTTTTCTGGGCGCAGTGCTCAGATTATTGCAAAGTGTGATTTCCCAGTAAGGTTATTTTTAAATCTGGCAAGTTGATTGCATTCAAGAGATGTAAATCTATAATTCTTTAAATGACAATATAATATTTTACCAATGTTTTCTAATTTTAATTATTTAATTTGTGGTGCTGACTTGAATGCCGGTTATTGGAGGGAAACGATTTCCTGAACATCAACGCCACAGTAAAACGCCACAGTAAAACGCTGATAGTCCTTAAATAAAGGTTAAATAAAAGCACAAACCAGATGGGATGGTGTATTGCTGCAGAATGCTGTGGTAGCCATGCTGGTTAAATGTGCCTTGAATTCTAAATAAACCAACAGTGTCAACAGCAAAGCACCCCAACATCATCACACCTCCTCCTATGTGCTTCACGGTGAGAACAACACATGTGGAGATCATCCTTTCACCTACTCTGTGTCTCACAAAGACACGGCGGTTGAAACCAAAAATCTCAAATTTGGACTCATCTGACCAAAGGACAGATTTCCACCGGTCTAATGTCCATTGCTCGTGATTCTTGGCCCAAGCATGACTCTTTTTCTTATTGTTGTCCTTTAGTAGTGCTTCCTTTGCAGCAATTTGACCACAAAGGCCTGATTCACACAGTCTCCTCTGAGCAGTTGGTGTTGATACAGTGAGGGAAAAAAAGTATTTGATCCCCTGCTGATTTTGTACGTTTGCCCACTGACAAAGAAATGATCAGTCTATAATTTTAATGGTAGGTTTGTTTGAACAGTGAGAGACAGAATAACAACAAAAAAATCCAGAAAAATGCATGTCAAAAATTTTATAAATTGATTGACTTAGCACTTGGAGGCAAAACCCCCGGTGGACAATCACAGAGGTAAGATGTTTCTTGTAGTTGGCCGCCAGGTTTGCACACAACTCAGGAGGGATTTTGTCCCACTCCTCTTTGCAGATCTTCTCCAAGTCATTAAGGTTTCGAGGCTGACATTTGGCAACTCGAACTATCAGCTTCCTCCACAGATTTTCTATGGGATTAAGGTCTGGAGACTGGCTAGGCCACTCCAGGACCTTAATATGCTTCTTCTTGAGCCACTCCTTTGTTGCCTAGGTCGTGTGTTTTGGGTCATTGTCATGCTGGAATACCCATCCACAACCCATTTTCAATGCCCTGGCTGAGGGAAGGAGGTTCTCACCCAAGATTTGATGGTACATGGCCCCGTCCATCGTCCCTTTGATGCGGTGAAGTTGTACTGTCCCCTTAGCAGAAAAACACCCCCATAGCATAATGTTTCCACCTCCATGTTTGACGGTGGAGATGGTGTTCTTGGGGTCATAGGCAGCATTCCTCCTCCAAACACGGCGAGTTGTTTTGATGCCAAGGAAGCTCCAGAAATGTAGTGCCAGGCTTCATTTTGGGCCTACTTTTTTTCACGTTCGCTGCGCTCAGAGCGAGCTACGGTCAAGTGGGGTGTCTCGTTGAACTCGTCCCTGCCTAGAGACCATGGTGATGCCATTTTTTGTGTTGATTTCAGTTTGTTATTTTGGAGATGGTTCATCACTGTTTAACCTAACCACATAGTCCGATTTCAAAAAGGCTTTACGGCGGAAGCAAAACGTTTGATTATGTTAGGACAGTACATTGACAAACAATAACCACACAGCCATTTTCCAAGCATGGAGATGTGTCACAAAACCCCAAAATACAGCTAAAATGAAGCACTAACCTTTGACGATCATCAGATGACACTCATAGGACATCATGTTACACAATACATGTATGTTTTGTTCTATCAAGTTCATATTTATATCCAAAAACAGCGTTTTACATTGGCCTGTGATATTCAGAAAATGTATTCCCACCAAAACTCCTGGGAATGAGCACATGCATTTACAGAAATACTCATCATAAACATTGACAAAATATATAACAATTATTTAAAGAAGTATAGATACACTACTCCTTGATGCAACCGCTGAGTCAGATTTCAAAATAACTTTACGGATAAAGCACATTGTTCAATATTCTGAGTACATAGCTCAACCATCAATGCAAGCTATACAGCTACCCGCCAAGTTCTGGCATCAACAAAACTCTGAATTAGTGTTATAAATCATTCCTTACCTTTGCTGATCTTCATCAAAATGCACTCCCAGGACTCCTACTTCCACAAATGTTTGTTTTGTTCGAAATACTCCATATTTATGTCTAAATACCTCCGTTTTGTTCGTGCGTTCAGATCACTATCCAAAGGCATAATGCGCAAGCGTAAATAGAGACACGAAAAGTCAAAATGTTCCATTACCGTTCGTAGAAACATGTCAAACGATGTTTACAATCAATCTTTAGGGTATTTTTAACATAAAAATGCGATAATATTCCAACCGGACAATAGCGTATTCATTCCAGAATGAAAAGAAGGAACGGTGCCCTCGCGGGCTCGCGCATAACCAAGCCCTTTGTCCATAGGCAGTGCACTCATTGACTGACCTACTATTCTCTGCCCAGTAACAGGGGAAGGATGAAACAACTTTCTAAAGGCTGCTGACAGCCAATGGAAGCCTTAGGAAGTGCAACGTGACCCCACAGACACTGTAGTTTCGATAGGGATTCAAAAGAAGAACTACAATTCACAGATTTTCCCACTTCCTGGTTGGATTTTTTTCAGGTTTTTGCCTGCCATATGAGTTCTGTTATACTCACAGACATCATTCAAACAGTTTTAGAAACGTCAGTGTTTTCTATCCAAATCTACTAATAATATGCATATCCTACCTTCTGAGTCTGAGTTGGAGGCAGTTTAATTTGGGCAGATTTTTTCATCCGAACGTGAAATAACGCCCCCTATCCTTAACAGTTAACATAAAACTTCAATAATATTCCAACCGGACGATTCTATTGTCTTGAAAAATGTAATGGAACACAGCTAACTCTCACGTGAACGCGCACCAATGAACTCATGTCCACTCCTGAGTCAACAACTTCCAACTTCCTTTGTTCACTCTCTGTTCACCATAGAAGCCTCAAACAACTTTCTAAAGACTGTTGACATCTAGTGGAAGCCTTAGGAAGTGCAAAATGAACCCTAAGTCACTGTATACTGAATAGGCCCAGTCTTGAAAAACTACAAACCACTTCCTGGTTGGATTTTTTCTCAGGTTTTTGCCTGCCATTTGAGTTCTGTTATACTCACAGACATCATTCAAACAGTTTTAGAAACTTCAGAGTGTTTTCTATCCAAATCTACTAATAATTTGCAAATCCTACCTTCTGAGCCCAAGTAGTAGGCAGTTTAATTTGGGCACGTCATTCATCCAAATTTCCGAATACTGCCCCCTGTCACTATGGGGTCATAGGGGCTGTTTCGAAGGGTTAAAAAGGTCAGATCTTTTCAAAACTTAATATGTGGGATTAGGCAACCCTCATGAACTGTAAATCAGTCTTTTCTCCCAACAGATGTCAAAGAAAAAACTCTCTCTCACACACACACACACACACACACACACACACACACACACACACACACACACACACACACACACACACACACACACACACACACACACACACACACACACACACACACACACACACACACACACACACACACACACACAGACACACACACACAGCAAGGATGGAGTGACACAGTGCGGGGCTTAAAGACACACAGAGCCTGCAATGGCATTACCATACTCTAGGCAGGGACGAGTTCAACGAGATGCTCCGCTTGACCATAGCTCGCTCGGTCTGAGCTCAGCGACCGTGAAAAAAAGAAGGCCCAAAATGAAGCCTGGCCCTAAATTGCAGGTGCTTTTGGGTGACAGCAGGAGAACCCTTAGGGTTAGAAGCACAATTCGACCTCATGAACATTCCTAAGGTCGTCCCGATCTGTGCAAGCCTAACCTTGACCATGTGGCATTAACCCTTAATAGTGAAAAGAAGGTGTTTACATCAAACAGTTTGCAATGTCTTCTCTCCCCATAGGAATACATTGCCTGCTCCCCTAAATTCAACCTCAAACCTATGTGAGTTATGAATGCCTTATGAACCTGTCTTTGATAACAATCCATCAGGCCACTATGAGGTCTACCTGTGTCGATTCTAAGCTTCCTGGAGCAACCAGAAGTGGTTAAATTTACCCTAAAGGTGTTTTGATGTACCAAACCTGCAGTTTGTGAAAATCACTGCATTCAACCCTGTGTAAATCAGCCAATACTTAACATAAAAACTTTAAACTCAGCATTCTGTAAATGCCTAACCCAATGAGGATATGTGTTTAATTTTAGCTTCCTGTGCCAACCGGAAATGCCTTAAATTGGGGGCACAGGGGCTGTTTCGAAGGGTTAAAAAAGTCACCTTCCCAAAACTTCATATGTGTGATTAGGCAACCCTCATGAACTGTAAATCAGTCATGTCTCCCATCAGATTTCCAAGAAAAACTCACACACACACACACAGCAAGGACGGAGTGACAGTGTGGGGCTTACAGACACACAGCGCCTGCAACAGTTACCTTCGTTCGAACTATCAAAGAACCGTCAGACCTAGAGCTCTGAAACTTTAGAAACCTGTTCTAGAGCTCACATCGATAGTGTGTGGTGAGTTATGTTGCTCTAGAAGGTTGTCAGACTGAGAAACAGCCTCGTACATTTGCTTTAACTTCAATTCATTTTGACCATTACGAAAACAACAACATTTAGAAAAGTCCCAGAGTCGCAAGACTAGGTGCATTGAAACCGCCTCGGCCCATAGAGACGGACCTCAACGTTTCTGTCCTATAGCTCATTCAAGGACCCCATAGCAACGCCCGGAAAAAGTGGATTTTCAGCACCAATTAAGGTCGTTGCTCGGGCACCGAATGACCTATCGAGCTGAAACTCAGGATTCGGGGTCGCCTCACATAGGCCTACACATAATGTCAGAACTGGACTGGCAGTTAGAATGTAACTACGTACTTTATGTTTTTATCATGGTTTAAACTGAAGGAGCTGTGAATTATGGGCCTGCTCTGAAATATGTGATAGTTGGCTTCTAAACAAGTTGGAAAAAGTGGGTTTGGTGTCAGATGGTATCAGTTTGGTGTCAGAATGATATCTAATTGACTGATGGATGGTGACTTGCTGGCTGACTTTTGTACATTTGCAATATGTTTAACCTGTTGGGGCTACAGGTTAGCAATGAACCCCGAGTCGGGATTGCTAACAAGGCTGGAAATTCAAAACATCAAAAATCTAATAATTTCAATTTCTCAAACAATCAACTATTTTACACAATTTAAAAGATAAACATCTCCTTAATCTAACCACATTGTTCGATTTTCAAAGAGGCTTTACGGCAAAAGCATAAAGTTAGATTATGTTAGGACAGTACATAGCCACAAAAGTACAAACATCCATTTTCAATTCAAGGTCAGGCGTCACCAAAAGCAGAAACCAGCTAGAATTATGCACTAACCTTTGTCAATCTCCATCAGATGACACTCCTAGGACATTATGTTATACAATACATGCATTTTTTGTTCCATCAAGTTCATATTTATATCCAAAAACAGCATTTTACAGTAGCGTGAAATTCAGATTTTTTTCTTCTCTGAAATGCTTCCGGTGAACATAACAAAATTACTATTCGAAAACATTGGTAAATTATAATATTGTCATTCAAAGAATAATATATTATCATCTCGTAATTGCTACCGAATGGCCAGATCTCAAAATAACTTTACTAGGAAATCACATTTTGCAATAAACGGGGTGCTATGCTAAGAACAATAAGCTATGCTATACAGTTAGCATCATCTAATATCGATAATAACATTGTAAATATCCCCTTACCTTTGATTATCTCCATCAGAAGGCACTGCCAGGATTTCCCAGGTCCGGAACAAATGTGGTTTCTTTTGACAAAGTTCATAATTTATGTCCAAATAACACCAAGTACTTAGCGTTCATTATGCTCCCACAAAACGTGGTGGGGGGGTGTAAAATCACGCCGAAAAGCTAAAAAAAACTAGTAAATAATCTATTTACGTTCGTTCAAACATGTCAAATGTTGTTTAGCATTAATCTTTTGGTCCATTTTTAACGTTAAACATCAGTAATATTTTCACACAACCTATCCTATGTCTAGATAAACAATGATGACAAACTCACGCTTCTCAGATTTATGCGCAGGCGCAAAAAAATGAAGTGATGACATGTCAACTTCCTTGCATTCTAATTTTCTCTCTGTTTATCATAGACGCTTCAAACAACTTTATAAAGATCGTTGACATCTAGTGGAAGCCGTAGGTGTTGCGAAATGAATCCTTTCTCACTATGGTATCTATAAAACAATGACACTAAATAGTACAGTCACAAAATTCACATTTTTTTTCATCTATTTTTCACAGGTTTTTGCCTGCAATATGAGTTTTGTTATACTTAGACACCATTCAAACTGTTTTAGAAAATTCAGAGTGTTTTCTATCCGAATGTGTTAATAATATGCATATCCTAGCTTCTGAGTTGGTGTAGGAGGCAGTTAAAAATGGGCACATATTTTTATCAAAATGTCTCAATACTGCCCCCGAGCCCCAACAGGTTTTAAGGCACATATCCTCCTTGGGGTAGGCTCTTACAGAATTGTGAGTTTTAAGTCTTTACGTTATTAAGAACTGACTTATTTACAGAGGGTTGAATGATTCAGTGTTATTTCAGAAAATCACAGAAAATCAAAGAAATCACGTAGAGTTCCGAAACCCACCTTAACGGATTCATCTGAACATGCCGCAACTGGATCAGTAAACTTTTGGGGAAAAAAACACATTTATTTGATCATCACCAATTGTACATTGTACGAATTCTCTTAAATTACGATAGATAAATGCTGGTTCTTTTTTTCCTGACACCGTTGGTTCATGTACTTTGACGTGAAGCGGTCAAATTAGCGCTCTATTTTAGTTTTTGACCTTTAATCCCAGAAGAATGGCCTTAACTCAAAAAGCGTTGAGGCCTCAATGCCATCTTGTTCGGGGCTAACTGCCCATTATGCCAAACCTATGCTCACCAAGTTTCGTCTTCAAAGTCTTTTCCGTTTAGGAGAAATGGCCATGTCGTGATTGGTGATGTTTTGTACATTTGCAATAAGATTCCATTCGCCATCTGCTGGAATTTACCGGGACAGCAGAAAAATAACCAATATTTGAACATTTTATAAAACGGAAACCGAATGTCCGAGAGACTTCGTTCGATGACATCCCGGAAGATCTGGCCCCGGTGCATGGCTCGCCGCCGTCCGCGAATTTTACAAACATTCGCGGACATCTAGACCGTACATTTGCAATAGAGTTTCTCATCGATCATACAGCAAATGCCAAAAAGTGCCCTTCATGTATGTAACTAACAGATAAGAGTCAGGTCTTGATCTTTTCTGTAATGTAACTTACAGAGAATAGTCTGGTCCTCAAGCTTTCTGTAACTTTCACGACTTCTGCCGAAGTCGATGCCCCTCCTTGTTCGGGTGGTGCTCGGCGATCGACGTCACCGGTCTTCTAGCCACCATTGATCAGTTTTTCATTTTCCATTGGTTTTGTCTGGTCTCCTTTACGCACCTGTTTCCTTTCCCAGTAATTACATGTTGTGTATTTAACCCTCTGTTTCCCCTCATATCCTTGTCGGTGATTGTTTGTTATGTTATGTACCTGTTGTTTATGTATCGGTGTGCGACGGGTTATTGTTTACCCGGATTATTTTCAACCTTGGTTTTGGAGTTGTTGAATTTTTTTTAATACTATTTTTTAACCACTTTGGTATCTCCTGTGCCTGACTTCTCTGCCACCTACATACACAGATTATGACAGTAACTAACAGGTAAGTGTCAGTTCCTAAAGCTTTCTGTAACTAACAGATAAGAGTCAGTCCTAAAGTGTTCTGTAACTAACAGATAAGACTCAGGTCCAAAAGCTTTCGGTAATGTAGATAACAGATATGAGTCAGGTCCTACAGCTTTCTGTAACTAACAGATAAGAGTCAGGTCATGAAGCTTTAAATAATGTAAGTAACAGACAAGAATCAGGTCCTGAAGCTTTCTGCAATGTAACTAACAGACAGGAGTCAGGTCCTGTTGCTTTCTGTAATGTAACTAACAGATAAGAGTGAAGTCCTACAGCTTTCTGTAACTAACAGATAAGAGTCAGGCCCTAAAGCTTTCTGTAATTGAACTAACAGAAAATAATCAGGTCCTAAAGCTTTCTCTAACTAACAGATAAGAGTCAGATCCTAAAGCTTTCTGTAATGTAACTAACAGATATGTGTCAGGTCTTAAAGATTTCTTTAACTTCTCTAGGGCCAGTGGGACGATTTCGTCCCACCTACGTAACAGCCAGTGGAATCCCGTGGCGCGTTATTCAAATACCTTAGAAATGCTATTACTTCAATTTCTCAAACATATGACTATTTTACACCATTTTAAAGACAAGACTCTCGTTAATCTAACCACACTGTCCGATTTCAAAAAGGCTTTACAACGAAAGCAAAACATTAGATTATGTCAGCAGAGTACCCAGTCAGAAATAATCAGACACCCATTTTTCAAGCTAGCATATAATGTCACATAAACACAAACCACAGCTAAATGCAGCACTAACCTTTGATGATCTTCATCAGATGACAATTTTAGGACATTATGTTATACAATACATGCATGTTGTTCAATCAACTTCATATTTATATCAAAAACCAGCTTTTTACATTAGCATGTGACGTTCAGAACTAGCATACCCCCCGCAAACTTCCAGTGAATTTACTAAATTACTCATGATAAACGTTCACAAAAAACATAACAATTATTTTAAGAATTATAGATCCAGAACTCCTCTATGCACTCGCTATGTCCGATTTTAAAATAGCTTTTCAGTGAAAGCACATTTTGCAATATTCTAAGTAGATAGCCCGGCATCACAGGGCTAGCTATTTAGACACCCACCAAGTTTAGCCCTCACCAAAGTCAGATTTACTATAAGAAAAATGTTATTACCTTTGCTGTTCTTCGTCAGAATGCACTCCCAGGACTTCTACTTCAATAACAAATGTTGGTTTGGTTCAAAATAATCCATAGTTATGTTCAAATATCCTCTGTTTTGTTCGTGCGTTCAAGACACTATCCGAAGTGTAAAGAAGGGTGACGCGCACGACGCGTTTCGTGACAAAAAAATCGAAATATTCCATTACCGTACTTCGAAGCATGTCAACCGCTGTTTAAAATCAATTTTTATGCCATTTTTCTCGTAAAAAAGCGATAATATTCCGACCGGGAATCTGTGTTTTAGTACAAAGAGAGAGAAAATAAAAACATGGGTTCGCCTCGTGCACGCGCCTCAGTCTCATAGTACTCTGACCGACCACTATCCAAACGCGCTAATGTTTTTCAGCCAGGGGCTGCCTCGACATCATTCAGCTTTTTCCCGGGTTCTGAGAGCCTATGGGAGCCGTAGGAAGTGTCACGTTACAGCAAAGATCCTACGTTTTAAATAAAAATTTGTCAAGAAGCTCAAGGAATGGTCAGAGAGGGCACTTCCTGTACAGAATCTTCTCAGGTTTTTGCCTGCCATATGAGTTCTGTTATACTCACAGACACCATTCAAACAGTTTTAGAAACTTTAAGGTGTTTTATATCCAAAGCCAATAATTATATGCATATTCTAGTTTCTGGGCAGTAGTAATAACCAGATTAAATCGGGTACGTTTTTTATCCGGCCATGTAAATACTGCCCCCTAGCCCTAACAGGTTAACTAACAGATAAGAGTCAGGTCCTAAAAGCTTTCTGTAGTGTAACTAACAGAAGTTTCAGGTCCTAAAGCTTTCTGTATCCAAAAGATAAGTGTCAGGTCCTAAAGCTTTCTGTAATGTAACTAACAGATAAGAGTCAGGTCCTAAAATCTTTCTGTAATGTAAATAACAGATAAGAGTCAGGTCTGTCATGACGTTGGCCTGTGGGTAAGGTTTATGACCACCCATAAATACCTTTCTCCCTTCCCCTCTCTCTCTGACCCTACTGAAGGACTCTCGAATAGCCTTTGTTAAACATAGAGAGTCTGGGAACATCAAACAAGTGGGGGGAAAGGAACCATATTTCGGTAATAGAACCAGTTGGAAATATACCAGGTACTTAATGAGTATGGATGTCAGTTCGGTTGACATCTGAGACATTATGACTGATGACAGGACGACAAACTGTACCTGGGAAAGTCTACACATTCTAGTTATCAGATTCACATGGAATTGTTGTGCAATTTAAGTGTTTGATATTGAAACTGTTTGTTAGGAGATTAAATGTAATTTTAGCTTCCAATTGAGAGAATTGGGTTTTCATAAGGAAAGAGCCCTACTCAATCAGTGGCCCGCCCCTGTGAAAAGACATGGGTTATAAACGATGAAACACACCCTCCTCCCCTCTCCACTATATAAGCCTTTGACGAAAATGTAACCAGCCTGTTCCGGGTACGTGAGGTCTGCAGCCTCTGCGTTAAAAGGACTAACATGTCAAGTACAGAACTAAGCCAACCTCAGCGTGAGCTTTGGTTGTGAATGGTATGAACTTTGAACTCTTATTCACTACAGAAGTGATACTTCCTAGCCGTTGAGTTAGCAGCGGCCGCTGTAAACGTGGGCTAGGAAAGGACGTATCCAATTTACCACCAGTGACATTCTTCCGAGGACAGGAAGTGTACGACCAACCTACCGAAGCGCAGCTCAGAGTAAATATTTATTGCATTTTCCTTTTACAAATGGGCGGTAATTTATAATGCATGAGATTTATTTATGATAGCATAGCTGCTTCCTTTGTTCCTCAGTCTTCCCGCTCTTTCATTCAAGCCCAACCCCCTTTCTTTGTGAAACAAGCCTCATACAGGTAACGTCCACCAGGGACGTTTTCTGTCTGACATAGTTTGTATTCTGTGTATATGTAATTCTGTGTGATTAGTTAGGTATTTGGTAAGTAAATAATTAAACCCAATTTTGTATTACTGATTCAACTTGTTAGCAAGGGTTCGTGAAGAGAACCAAGATTTTACAACTTTCATATGAGACTGAAAATAAGGTGACGATTAATAATGACTGCTATTGATGTAAAATATTACTAGGTCTTTAAGAGTTTATTCGTAAGATAACGGCTCTATAAACACTCTTCCGTGGTGTCCCGACTTTCTAGTTAATTAATTACATTTACATGATTAGTCAATCAAGTAATATTAATTACAGAGAAAGGATTTAATAGAATAGCATGTCATGTCACTTAATCCGGCATAGCCAAAGACACGACAGGTCATAAAGCTTGAGGGTAACTAACAGAGAAGTGTCAGGTCCTAAAACTTTCTGTAATTTAACTAAATGATAAGAGTCAGGTCCTAAAGCTTTCTGTAGTCTAACTAACAGATATGTTTCAGGTCATAAAGCTTTCTGTAACAAACAGATAAGTGTCAGGTCCTAAAACTTTCTGTAATGTAACTAACAGATAAGAGTCAGGTCCTAAAGGTTTCTGTAGTGTAACTAATAGGTAAGTGTCAGGTCCTAAAGCTTTTTGTAATTTAACTAACGGAAAATAATCAGGTCCTAAAGCTTTCTGTAGTGTAACTAACAGACAAGTGTCAGGCCCTAAAGCTTTCTGTAATGTAACTAACAGATAAGAATCAGGTCCTAAAGCTTTCTGTAATGTAACTAACAGACAAGAGTCAGGTCCTAAATCTTTCTGTAATGTAACTAACAGACAAGTGTCAGGCCCTAAAGCTTTCTGTAATGTAACTAACAGATAAGAATCAGGTCCTAAAGCTTTTTGTAACTAACAGATATGTGTCAGGTCCTAAAGATTTATTTAACTAACAGATACGAGTCAGGTCCTAAAGCTTTCTGTAGTGTAACTAACAGAGAAAAGTGAAGTCCTAAAGCTCTCTGTAACTAACAGATAAGAGTCAGGTCCTAAAGCTTTCTGTAATGCAACTAACAGACAAGAGTCAGGTTCTAAAGCCTTCTGTAATTGACAGATAAAGTGCAATCTAAAGCACTATGTAATCGTATTACCTGCAGCTGCGTACATTCACGCACACATGCACACACACGCTCTTTTTTTTCTCTCTCTCGGTTTGTCTCTCTTTCTCATTCCTCATAGAACAAAGTTTGAATATATCCCCCATGGTTTCCACGTCTCCTCAGTTTATATATATTCTCTGTGAGAGAAAACCTTAGACTTTATTCACTTTGTTGATGTGAATCGGCAATGACAGAAACACCTTCTCACATGTTTTTCCGTAGGTGTAACAAGGGTCGTCTAAAGGAGACCAAGGTGCAGCGTGTATAGTGCTCATATTTGACTTTTAATGAAGACACTTGAACAAAACAACAAAACGACCGACAACAGTTCCGTAAGGTACACTTTGACAAAACGGAAAACAACTACCCACACCCACACATGAAAAACAGGCTGCCAAAGTATGGCTTCCTATCAGAGACAACGATAGACAGCTGCCTCTGACTGGAAACCATACCTGGCCAAAACATAGAAATAGAAATCTAGAGAACCCCACATAGAAACACAAAACCAAAACCACCCAAAACACCCACCTGTCACACCCTGACCACTCTACTATGGAAAATGACCTCTTACAAGGGTCAGGACATGACAGTACCCCCCCCCCCCCCCCCCCCCCCCCCCCATTCCGCCCGCAGATCCCTCCGCTTCTGTAACACTGGCCTGTGGATCATTATCGGAGGAATCGGACTGTAGATCATTACCGGAAGCTCTGTGCTGTAGACCGCCGCTGAAGGTTCTGGGCTGCGGGCCGCCGCTGAAGGCTCTGACCTGGGGAGCGCCGCTGGAGGCTCCGGACTGAAGAGCGCCGCTGGAGGCTCCGGACTGAAGAGCGCCGCTGGAGGCTCCGGACTGAAGAGCGCCGCTGGAGGCTCCGGACTGAAGAGCGCCGCTGGAGGCTCCGGACTGAGGAGCGCCGCTGGAGGCTCCGGACTGAGGAGCGCCGCTGGAGGCTCCGAACTGAGGAGTGTCGCTGGAGGCTCCGGACGGAAAAGCGTCGCCGGATGCTCCGGACTGGGAGGCGTTGTAACAGGTTCCGGACTAGTGACCGTTGCTGCTGGCTCCATGCCATGGATCATCTCTACAGGTTCCGCGCCAAGGATCATCACTGGAGGCTTCTTACCATGGATTATCTCTATAGGTGCTGGGCCATGGATTATTGCTACAGGCTTCATGCCATGTTTTATCCCTACAGGCTCCGGACCATTTATAATCCCACCAGGCTTTTTGCCAAGGATTATTTCTTCAGGTTCCAGGCCATGGATTACCTCTTCAGGCTTTGTGCCATGGAATATCCCTACAGGCTCCGGGCCATGGATCATCACTAGAGGCTTAGTGCCATGGATCATCTCTACAAGCGTCGGACCATTGATTATCACTGGAGGCTTTGTACGTGGAGCAGGAAACCGGTCTCACCGGACTGGGGAGACACACTGAGGGCCATGTGCTCAAAGCAGGCACCGTCCGTCCGTATTGGGTTTGGATGCACACTGGAGGGAGAGTGCAAAGAACAGGCACAGGATGTACTGGATTCTGGAGGCGCGCTGAAGGGAGAGCGCGAGGATCAGGCACAGGACGTACTGTGCTATGGAGGCGCACTGGAGAGAGAGTGCGAGAGGCAGGCACATGCTCACCACAAAAAGCACGGGTAGTTGACTCAGGCCTCACCCCCGGCCCAGCCAAACTACCCGTGTGGGGGGGGGGGGGCTGCCTCTCGTTTTTCCCAGGTAGGCTCCGATATCTATCGATTACCTGGCCCCAAGTCCAGTTCCTCCTCTCCATCCATTCCGTATGTGACCAGGTGTCTATTTCTGCCTGGGCACGCCGCTTGATCCAGTCATGGTGGGTAGTTCTGTAACAAGGGTCGTCTAAAGGAGACCAAGGCGCAGCGTGTATAGTGCTCATATTTGACTTTTAATGAAGACACTTGAACAAAACAACAAAACGACCGACAACAATTCTGTAAGGTACACTTTGACAAAACGGAAAACAACTACCCACACATGAAAAACAGGCTGCCTGAGTATGGCTTCCAATCAGAGACAACGATAGACAGCTGCCTCTGATTGGAAACCATACCTGACCAAAACATAGAAAACAAAAACATAGAAATAGAAATCTAGAAAACCCCACATAGAAACAGAAAACCAAAACCACCCAAAACACCCACCTGTCATGCCCTGACCGCGCTACTATGGAAAATGACCTCTTACAAGGGTCAGGACGTGACAGTAGGAAACTGTAACAGTAATTCCATCATATTTACTAGAGCTACACCTTCATGGAATATAACTCCAGCGACAGTAATTCCTTCATATTTGCTGGAGCTCCACCTTCATGGAATATAACTCCAGTGTGATAAAGACATGAACTCAGCAAAAAATGGAAAATCCTCTCACTGTCGACTGTGTTTATTTTCAGCAAACTTAACATGTGTAAATATTTGCATGAACATAACAAGATTCAACAACTGAGACATAAACTGAACAAGTTCCAAAGACATGTGACTAATAGAAATGGAATAATGTGTCCCTAAACAAAGGGGGGGGGGGGGTCAAAATCAAAAGTAACAGTCAGTATCTGGTGTGGCCAGCAGCTGCATTAAGTACTGCAGTGCGTCTCCTCTTCATGGACTGCACCAGATTTGCCAGTTCTTGCTGTGAGATGTTACCCCACTCTTCCACCAAGGCACATGCAAGATCCCAGACATTTCTGGGGGCCCTAGCCCTCACCCTCCGATCCAACAGGTCCCAGACTTGCTCAATTCGATTGAGATCCGGGCTCTTCGCAGGCCATGGCAGAACACTTACATTCCTGTCTTGCAGGAAATCACACACAGAACGAGCAGTATAGCTGGTGGCATTGCCATGCTGGAGGGTCATGTCAGGATGAGCCTGCAGGAAGGGTACCACATGAGGGAAGAGGATGTCTTCCGTGTAACGCACAGCATTGAGATTGTCTGCAATGACAACAAGCTCAGTTCGATGATGCTGTGACACACCAGCCCAGACCATGACGGAACCTCCACCTCCAAATCGATCCCGCTCCAGAGTACAGGCCTCGGTGTAAAGCTCATTCCTTCGACGATAAACGTGAATCCGACCATCACCCCTGGTGAGACAAAACCACTACTCATCAGTGAAGAGCACTTTGTGCCAGTCCTGTATAGTCCAGTGATGGTGGGTTTGTGCCCATAGGCAATGTTGTTGCCGGTGATGTCTGGTGAGGACCTGCCTTACAACAGGCCTACAAGCCCTCAATCCAGCCTCTCTCAGCCTATTGCGGACAGTCTGAGCACTGATGGAGGGATTGTGCGATTCTGGAGTAACTCGGGCAGTTGTTGTTACCATCCTGTACCTGTCCGAGAGGTTTGATGTTCAGATGTACCGATCCTGTACAGGTGTTGTTACACGTGGTCTGCCACTGTGAGGGTGATCGGCTGTCCGTCCTGTCTCCCTGTAGTGCTGTCTTAGGCGTCTCACAGTACGGACATTGCAATTTATTGCCCTGGTCACATCTGCAGTCCTTGTGCATCCTTGCAGCATGCCTAAGGCATGTTCACACAAATGAGCAGGGACCCTGGGCATCTTTTGGTGTTTTTTAGAGTCAGTAGAAAGGCCTCTTTAGTCTCCTAAGTTTTCATAACAGTGACCTTAATTGCCTGATGTGTGTAAGCTGTTAGTGTCTTAATGACCGTTCCACAGGTGCATGTTCATTAATTGTTGATGGTTCATTGAACAAGCATGGGAAACCGTATTTAAACCCTTTACAATGAAGTTCTGTGAAGTTACTTGGATTTTTACAAATTATCTTTGAAAGACAGGGTCCTGAAAAAGGGACTTTTTTGTTGTTGCTGAGTTTATGATATGCATCCCAAATGGCTCCCTATTCCATCTACAGTACAGTAGTGCACTACTTTTGACCAGAGCCCTGTGGGGAATAAGGTGCCATTTGATACGCCGAAAAGCTATTCGTGTTCTATTGTTATGTCCCTGTTCGAATGTCAAAAAGATGCAGGTGAAAACTGAAACCAATGATGGTTAGAAAGTACTGTTGAATGTAGGTAAGCCAGGGTTTGAATGTTACGCAGTGTATTATTTTACATTATGTTTGCTGTTTAGAAGGGGATGGGGAGAGTGCACAAGGTTTGATAGCGACCACAGTAGGCTAACATAATGGTTGGTTAATAATGTCGTGAATAAATCATGTAATGTAGTGGGAATAGCATACACATATGATTAAATTAACAAAATGTTGTGTTTATTTAACCAGGAAAGTAAATTTAGATATATTTACTTGGGTTCTATGAAGTAAACTCTTATTGGATACATTTGCAATCAATTTCAAGTTTTATTGTCACATGCACAGGATACAGCAGGTGTAAAACATTACAATGCTTATCTTGAAAGTTCTTTCCTAACAATGCACAGTAAAGGTAATGATACAGATAAAAAGCAGGTGAATGAAAAAAGAAGGACAAATAAGAAAATAATATCAATCCCATTATTACAATGTGCAGGGCTACTGGAGTGATTGAATAATTGAGGAAGGAACAAATCATTGAAGAAGGTGCCCTTTTTGTACCATTGATTGAGGCATTTTATACTGAATGATACTTGGCATAATGTCCTAGCCTGGGTACCAGACATGTTTGTGCTGACTTTCCGCTCCTTCCCACTCCTTGTCATATGACAAACAGTGGCAAGGGGTGGAATGTTACCCAGACCAATAGGGCCTCTGCACGCTGGAATACCTTTAAGATCATAGAGGAAGGGGTTGGGAGAGAGGAACCATGAAGCAGTGGCCGGGGTAGACACCCCTCTACTGAACCATTGAAAGGAAACAGAATGGGCTGAGATTAAACTTCTAAACAAGCCTTTATACTCTCCTCCTCTTCAGTCATGTATTTAGTGAACCTCCTAAAACACAGACGATCAAAGAGGATGAACCAGAACCCCACCACAATCAGACAGGAAGCTATGAGAGATGATTGGAACGCCCCCCCCCCCCCCCCCCCCAGAACATTCAGCAGCAGAAAAGTAAACAGCATACATACAGTGGATACGACTTATATTCTCTCAATATAAAGCTCTACTGTGGATGTAGAAGTAATAGACTGCATCACACTGTACCCAGATAAGGAGGATTGGATTATCTTTCTGGCAGCGCATATTTTTACGGATATATTCTAGAAATTCACTCAGAGAAAACACATCTTGACTCACAGAGGGGTAATCTGCTATCAGACTCAGTTAGCACTAATATTAATAAATCACAAGCTTTTTGTGGGATCTTCCTGAAGCTTAACTGCTTCTATTTCTTCCTCTGTCTTGTAATTCTAAACATCATGGAGGATGGGGTCGAGGATGGTATTGAGGATCTGTGCTGGCCAAAAAATGTCTTGAAACAGATGTCTTTCAGTGATAGCTTGTAGTGGCAGTTAGATACATTCACCAAAGACTGGAATGGAATATTTAGATGCAATATTTGAGTGGGGTGGAAATACCATGGTAATGTTCCCAAAGACAGAAGCGGTTTCCTTTTATCATGGGTAATTACAGAGGAACAGCCTTCTACTAACAGCCTTCTACTAATTCCCACTTAATTATGCTCCCATGCGTATGACACTTTAGTTGAAAATCACACTTTAAAATCCCGTGAAATTCAAACGATCACTCTCTGTAACAGGCTCAATTTACAGCTGATTCCCATAGCTCTGTACTGCAGCCTCCCTCCTGTTACTGAAGCTGTTCCCATAGCTCTGTACTGCAGCCTCCCTCCTGTTACTGAAGCTGTTCCCATAGCTCTGTACTGCAGCCTCCCTCCTGTTACTGAAGCTGTTCCCATAGCTCTGTACTGCAGCCTCCCTCCTGTTACTGAAGCTGTTCCCATAGCTCTGTACTGCAGCCTCCCTCCTGTTACTGAAGCTGTTCCCATAGCTCTGTACTGCAGCCTCCCTCCTGTTACTGAAGCTGTTCCCATAGCTCTGTACTGCAGCCTCCCTCCTGTTACTGAAGCTGATTCCCATAGCTCTGTACTGCAGCCTCCCTCCTGTTACTGAAGCTGTTCCCATAGCTCTGTACTGCAGCCTCCCTCCTGTTACTGAAGCTGTTCCCATAGCTCTGTACTGCAGCCTCCCTCCTGTTACTGAAGCTGATTCCCATAGCTCTGTACTGCAGCCTCCCTCCTGTTACTGAAGCTGATTCCCATAGCTCTGTACTGCAGCCTCCCTCCTGTTACTGAAGCTGATTCCCATAGCTCTGTACTGCAGCCTTCCTCCTGTTACTGAAGCTGATTCCCATAGCTCTGTACTGTGGTCCTCCTCCTATTGCTGAAGCTGATTCCCATAGCTCTGTACTGCAGCCTTCCTCCTGTTACTGAAGCTGATTCCCATAGATCTGTACTGTGGCCCTCCTGTTACTGAAGCTGATTCCCATAGATCTGTGCTGTGGCCTTCCTCCTGTTACTGAAGCTGATTCCCATAGCTCTGTACTGTGGTCCTCCTCCTATTGCTGAAGCTGATTCCCATAGCTCTGTACTGCAGCCTTCCTCCTGTTACTGATGATGATTCCCATAGATCTGTGCTGTGGCCTTCCTCCTGCTACTGAAGCTGATTCCCATAGATCTGTACTGTGGCCCTCCTGTTACTGAAGCTGATTCCCGTAGCTCTGTACTGAATCCTTCCTCCACTCAACCCCATTTAAAACCTCCTACAACTGTGTGTGTGTGTGTGTGTGTGTGCGCGCCATGTCTTAAAACCTGCACATAACATACACTACACACTACACACAAAACAAAGAGGCTGGTGGGAGGAGCTAGGAGGACAGGCTCATTGTAGTGGCTGGAATGAGATTAATGGAAGAGAGTCAAACATTTTGTTTCTATATGTTTGATGTGTTTGATAGCATTCCATTAATTCCATTCCAGCCATTACAATGAGCCTGTCCTGCTATAGCTCCTCCCACCAGTCTCCTCTGACACAGACACAGACATACACACAACTGTTCAAACAATACCTTTTTCTGTTATGTTTGTTTCAGAGACCCCGTGGGGTCACATTTGAGACTCTGTGGGGTCACAGTTTAAAGGAACGAAACATGGATTGATCTTCTGTCCTCAGTCACACTCAACTCAGGTAAATGACCTTTCAGGTCCTATACTGTAGCCTAGTTCAGCTCCTAGTTCAGCTCCTAGTTCAGCTCCTAGTTCAGCGTTCCCTTGAGAGAGAGGAGAGAACGGTCACAGAGTGAGACCTTGTTTGAGTTGGATAGTGAATTAGGAAAGTTTACTCTCTACAGTGGATGCTGAACTCCAGTAAGGAACTAAAAGTGTGGGGACTCATCTATCCTCCACTCGGTCTAGTCTCAAATGGTACCCTATCCCTATGTAGTGCACTACTTTTGACCAGAGCCCTATCTAAAACCTTATCAAGAGCCCTGATCAAAATAAGTGCACTATAAACGGAATAAGGGTGCCGTTTGGAACTAAGCATCTCATCTCTGCTGTTATTCAATGTCTAAAGGGTTGTTGAGTTCTGGGATGGATCGAGTGTATAAGGTAGCCTCTCTGTCTTCTCAGTCCATCTCTCTTCTTCCTGCTTCACAGTTAATGGCTGAATAAATCACTAGCAGGTTACTTCTATGAGACCAGGCTGGGTTACCGCAAAGATAAGCCTTAGTTATTATTCCCTTAATAAACTGGGGACTTACATTCCCTCAGGAAAAACTGGTCTACTTAAAACACTGATGAATTTACAAGAACATGCTGGAAAGCTAACTCTATAAAAAAATGACTGAATTGCATGGCAGTAGTTAATATGGAAGAATAAAAAGGAGACAAAAACCACTCAGCTCTCAGCAGAGCGGAGGGTGTCTAGCAGAGAGAGTCTTGCAGAGGGTGTCTAGCCGAAAATGTCTAGCAGAGAGTGTCTAGCAGAGAGTGTCTAAAACAGTGTCTAGCAGAGCGTGTCTAGCAGAGCGTGTCTAGCAGAGCGTGTCTAAAACATAGTGTCCAGCAGAGAGTGTCCAGCAGAGAGTGTCCAGCAGAGAGTGTCTAAAACATAGTGTCTAGCAGAGCGTGTCTCACAGAGAGTGTCTAACAGAGAGTGTCTAACAGAGAGTGTCTAACAGGGAAATGTACATCTACTGTATGTGTTGGGTATTTTTTTATTTTAAGGCAGGGTATTATTACACCACCCTCTCGTCAATGTATGCCCAATATTAACCTTAAAAGACCAGATAGGGTTCTATTTTTTCCTCCATCTCTGTTCAAAATTGATTCATTTTCTCATATTATGAGTTTGTGTGGAGGGGATACATTATTTTTCCTCTGTTCTTTTTCAGGGTGTTGCCAGACTAAACCCAACTCAAAAAGGTTTCACTAAACTGGTGCAGAAAATCATGAATCCATTTGTCAATGTCGATTGTCTAATGGTGTAGAGGGCTGCATTCCCGCAGGACCTGCAGGTCCCGAAAGAGATCATTGCTGCATGGTCGTCATGTTTCATGTTGCGGTTGGAAGTGGGCGGTCAGGTCAGACAACTTTGGGATGAATATGTTTTTGTTGTCCTGCAGACTATTTGGCAACGGTCGCCTTTCTGCTTTGTACGCATTACCTATTGTATTATATTGGACCAATTCAGGTATGTTTATCCCCATTTTGTTCCGTTTGCTTCCGTTGTAAGAACCGATTTAACAGAATCGGTGAAATGAATACACCCCTGATCACGCGCAAACAGTTCACTTTCATAGCATAAACATACAAATAGCATGATCACTTTGCTTGTTGTATATATATATATATATATATATATATATATATATATATATATATATATATATAATATAATTCCATCTCGCAAGCTTACCTTGATGCTCTCCTCCTCTCATCTTTTTTATTCAGTGCACAACACATCAGCTGTCTGTGACCAGGCAAAAAAACCTTTCCAAGCCAAACCTTCATATCATGACGATAACCGCTACACACAGCCTACATCGTCATGTCTTAGTCAACTAGAACTACAAGAACTAATGTGTTAGTAAACCCACTACTAGCATGCAGTACAGTGTTCATTCAGAAAGCAGTTTCACCGGCGGACCCCTGTGGCAATAAATTAATAAAACCAAAAGCTTACCTTGACTTGGAAGAGTTCCAGTGTTGGATAGCCATAGCCAGCTAGCTAACATAGCCTCTCTCTCTGTTTGAGCTGGGTGTTTGAGTAGGCTAATCTAGCTTGCTGCATTTGCTGGATAATTGGAAGTTTCAAAAAAATGCAACAACTACACTATAGTTCAAAAGTTTGGGGTCTCTTAGAAATGTCCTTGTTTTTGAAAGAAAATAACTTTTTGTCCATTAAAATAACATCAAATTGATCAGAAATACAATGTAGACATTGAAGCTGGAAACAACATATTTTTTATGGAATATCTACATTGTAACGGCTGTCTTCGGGTAGAGAGGACCAAGGCGCAGTGGGTTGCGTGCTCATCTTAATTTATATTTTAAATAAAGACTGTGAACACGGAAAAACAACAAACAAAGAAAGAAACGACGACAGGAAACAGTTTAGCATGCTATACACTTAACAGCAGTGCTAAAGACAACTACCCACAATTAACAAACAAAACACATCCCTATATATAGGACTCTCAATCAAAGGCAACTACAAACACCTGCCTTCAATTGAGAGTCCAACACCCAATTACCTAATATAGAAATTACTAAACTAGAAAGAACATAACCCGGAAATAATAAATCAAACACCCTTCTAAACAAACCACCACCCCGAACCACATAAAACAAATACCCTCTGCCACATCCTGACCAAACTACAATCACAAATAACCCCTACACTGGTCAGGACGTGACATACATAGACGTACAGAGGCCCATTATCAGCAACCATCACTCCTGTGTTCCAATGGCACAATGTGTTAGCTAATCCAAGTTTATAATTTTAAATGGCTAATTGATCATTAGAAAACCCTTTTGCAATTATGTTAGCACAGCTGAAAACTGTTGTTCTGAAGCAATAAAACTGGCCTTCTTTAGACTAGTTGTGTATATGGAGCATCAGCATTTGTGAGTTCGATTACAGGTTCAAAATGGCTAGAAACATTGAACTTTCTTCTGAAACTCATTAGTCTATTCTTGTTCTGAGAAATGAAGGCTATTCCATGCAAGAAATTGCCAAGAAACCGAAGATCACATACAATGCTGTGTACTACTTCCCCCACAGAACAGCGCAAGCTGGCTCTAACCAGAATAGAAAGAGTAGTAGGAGGCCCAGGTGCACAACTGAGCAAGAGGACAAGTACATTAGAGTGTCTAGTTTGAGAAACAGATGCCTCACAAGTCCTCAACTGGCAGCTTCATTAAATAGTACCCGCAAAAAAACCACCCGTCTCAACATCAACATTGAAGAGGTGACTCCAGCATGCAAAGAAAAAGCCATATCTCAGACTGGCAATTAAAAATAAATGATTAAGATGGGAAAAATAACACAGACACAGGACAGAGGAACTCAGCCTAGAAGTCCAGCATCCCGGAGTCGCCTCTTCACTGTTGACGTTAAGACTGGTGTATTGCAAAGCTTGGCCCCAGTGATGTACTAGGCCGTACGCACTACCCTCTGTAGTGCTTGCAGTCAGAGGCCGAGCAGTTGCCATACCAGGCAGTGATGCAACCAGTCAGGATGCTCTCGATGGTGCAGTTGTAGGATCTGAGGAACCATGCCAAATCTTTTCACTCTCCTGAGGGGGAATAGGCTTTGTCGTGCCCTCTTCTTGACTTTCTTGGTGTGTTTGGACCATGATAGTTTGTTGGTGATGTTGACACCAAGGAACTTGAAGCTCTCAACCTGGTCCACTACAGCACCGTCCATGAAAATGGGTGTGTGCTCCTTTTACCACCGAATATTGGCTTTGCTTGAATTGCCCTGCCAATGCATTATTGTTCGGGCCATTTTTTATTATATTTCAGTATATGAGGTTGGCTATATGATCACACCGATAATATATTAATGTTGTATTACTTGTGAGGCACAGCTGAATGAGCATACATTTAAATCATTTTATTTTTATTTTTATTTTACTGGGCTGATGGTGCCTGCCTCTGATGGACAGTCTCAGCGGAGGGAGAGAGCAGCAGACTAAGGGTCCGCCTCTCAACATCCCTCAGCCCTACCTTTCCTCCGCTGACAGTGATCAAAAATGGACACCGTCTTCCAGCTGATGGTGAAACGAGAGTCGCACCGCATTATTTCTGCTTCATGCACAAATTCATGTTGAGAAAGTGAAATATTCCTTGATAATAAAAAAAGACCCAAGCCAGTAATAATAACAACAGAAGCCTATACAGTAGATACACTTTCCTACTCATTCATTACAGCTGCAGTGCTGGTTGTAGCATGAGTGGAAATAGAATGTGCGTTTTATGGTTCGTAAAAGTGTTGAATAAAAAGTGTGGACAGTGCTGAGTAAAAACTTAAACACACATAAAAATAGCAGCTCTTTGTTGTATTTTTTGACAATGTAACGTATACGCTGAGAGTCAGGAAGGAGGTGCAGAAGGAGAGTTTAATGAAAAAGGCAGATTAACAAAACAGGGGAAGCGTACTGAACGTGACCAAAACCAAGACTGCCTGATCACTGAGGCTACTGAGGGCTAAATAAATGGAGAGTAATCAAGGTGATGATGAGGTCCAGGTGTGTGTAACGATGGGGAGCAGGTGGGGGTAATAATGGTTGCCAGGACCGGTGGTGTCACGTTTGTGTGTAGAGACGGACCAAGGCGCAGCGTGCTCTGAGTTCCACATATTTATTTAGTGAAACTTTAGAAACAACCAAAATAAACAAACAACGAACCGTGATGACAGAGGTGCTGCATGCACTTACTCAAAATAAGATCCCACAAAAACCAGTGGGGAAATGGCTACTTAAATATGATCCCCAATCAGAGAGAACGATAAACAGCTGCCTCTGATTGGGAACCATACCAGGCCAAAATAGAAATAAAGAAACCACCCTAGTCACACCCCGACCTAACCAAAATAGAGACTAAAGGATCTCCAAGGTCAGGCGTGACAGGTGGTAAGTAGACCGGCGACATCAAGCGCTGGAGCGGGAGTAGGCATGACAGACAGTCTCTCTAGTCATACTTTTAAAAGTTGTGAAATCTCACAGTATCAACTTTGCTTTAGCTTTTTGTTATGCCGTTCAAAATGGGAACACTTCACCTACCCGGCGCGCAGGGCAGCTGAATCAAGTGCACCTACCGCCAATAACGCGAAATGAATAAAAAAATAGGAACGCAAGGCATTATCTTTGGGTTTTTTCAGAAATGTTTGGTGATTGACTACGAATGCCTTGGAGATCTGCCAGGAGGCTTCGTGCCATGGATTATCACTACAAGCTCCGGGCCATAGATCATCACTGGAGGCTTCGTGCCATGGATTATCACTGGAGGCTTCGGACCATTGATCATCACTGGAGGCTTCCTACGTGGAGCTCGAACCGGTCTCACCGGACTGGGGAGACGCACAGGAGACTGGGTGCGCAGAGCAGGCACAGGGTATACTGGGCCGTGGAGGCGCCCTGGAGGTCTGAAGCACACCCCATCCTGGCTGGATGGTTATTTGAGCCCAGCAAGGGAGGAGCGCTGGTACAGGACGAACTGGGCTGTGCTGGTGAACGGGGGGTACCGTGCGTAGAGCAGGCGCAGGATAACCTGGGCCGAAGAGACGCACTGGAGACCAAATACGCTAAGCCAGCACACTTCTTCCTGGCTGACGGCCAACTCTAGCACGGCAACGGTGAGGAGCTTGCACCGAGCGCACCAGGCTGTGAGTGCGCACTGGCGACACAGTGCGCATCACCGCATAACACTGTGCTTGCTCGGTCACTCGCTCCCCACGGTAAGCACGGGGAGTTGGCTCAGGTCACCAACCTGACTCTGCCAATCTCTCCGTGTGCCCCCCCCCAAAACAATTTTTGAGGGTGCCTCTTGCACTTGCCTCTTGGTGGATATAGCGCCTCGTAGTATCACCGCTCCGCTCTTGCTGCCTCGATCTCCTCCTTAGGATGGCGATACTCCCCAGCCTGCCTCCAGGGTCCTTTCCCGTCCAATATCTCCTCCCAAGTCCATTTGTCCTGCTGATCCATACTACGCTGCTTGGTCCTTTGGTGGTGGGTGATTCTGTCACGGTTGTCGAAAGGATCGGACCAAAGTGCAGCGTGTGTTTCGTTCCACATATTTATTTAATCTGTGAAAACTATGCAATACATCAAATAACTGAAATCTACAAAATAACAAACCGTGACGCAGAGGAGAAACAAACACTACTCACAAATAATCACCCACAAAAACAGGTGGGACAAACATCACCTTAAATATGACCTCCAATTAGAGACAACGATGACCAGCTGCCTCTAATTGGAGATCATACCAAACAAAACCAACATAGAAATACAAAACTAGAAACTGAACATAGAAATACAAAACATAGACAAACACGCCCTGTCACGCCCTGACCTACTCTACCATAGAAAATAACCACTTACTATGGTCAGGACGTGACATGTATGAACAATTTGTGAAAATGGATTCAAAATGATCGCCCTGGTGATTTGCAGGATGTGCAACGCTAGAACTAAAAGGAGGGCTGTGATCGGTTACATTGCCTACTGTGCCAATTTCTATGTGTAAAACTTTACAACTAGCGGAGCTTTGATATGCCTCAGGATAATATTACTGATTATATTTTTCAATATTCATCCATCAAAAGAAAATAATTTTATTGAACTCAAAATACTACTGAAATTACAGAGCCAGTGGTAAAGCTTCATATGACATCACCTACAGGTGAAACATTATTGTGTATTAAAGTAGCTACAGATGAAACACTACGGAGTATTAAAGTAGCTACAGATGAAACACTACGGAGTATTAAAGTAGCTACAGATTAAACACTATGGAGTGTTAAAGTAGCTACAGATGAAACACTATGGAGTATTAAAGTAGCTACAGATGAAACACTATGGTGTATTAAAGTAGGTACAGATGAAACACTACAGAGTATTAAAGTAGCTACAGATTAAACACTATGGAGTATTAAAGTAGCTACAGATGAAACAATATGGAGTTTTAAAGTAGCTACAGATGAAACACTTTGGCGTATTAAAGTAGCTACAGATGAAACAATATGGAGTATCAAAGTAGCTACAGATGAAACAATATGGAGTATTAAAGTAGCTACAGATGAAACACTACGGAGTATTAAAGTAGCTACAGATGAAACACTACGGAGTATTAAAGTAGCTACAGATGAAACACTATGGAGTATTAAAGTAGCTACAGATGAAACACTATGGTGTATTAAAGTAGGTACAGATGAAACACTATGGAGTATTAAAGTAGCTACAGATGAAACAATATGGAGTATTAAAGTAGCTACAGATGAAACACTATGGTGTATTAAAGTAGGCTTGGGTAAGGCCAAAATGTCACAAATATGCCAACTTTGGAACATTATTTCTCAATTATGCTTTTATGCTTTTAGATATACAGTATGCCATTTAGTATGTCAATCTAAAGGCCATTTTATGGATCTTTTTTTTCGTACTCGTTAGAAATGGAATCACTCATGTGTTTGTAGGTCATTTTTTTGTCAAATGTTGTTTTCTTCAAAGTGCCAGTCAACTAGACTCAGTCTAGGGGTGGCAGGTAGCCTAGCGGTTAGAGTGTTGGGCCAGTAACTGAAAGGTTGCTAGATTGAATCCCCGAGCTGACAAGGTAAAAATATGTCGCTCTGCCCCTGAATAAGGCAGTTAACCCACTGTTCCTAGGCCGTCGTTGTAAATAACAATTTGTTCTTAACTGACTTGCCTAGTTAAATAAAAGTTAAATAAAAAATAAATAAATAAAAATAATTGCATGAGAAAGACATTTCAAATTGGCAATATAAGGACCGTATCTGGTATAGCTGAGCAAACCATAATGCTTAGACATTGGATCAGAACTCTAAAAGTAGCAGAGATCCCACTCCTGAACTTTGATATACCCGTAGAGTATATTATGTTCAACAATATATTAAAGGGATACTTTGGGATTTTGGCAATGAAGCCCCTTCAAGGTGTGTCACAGCTGACAGGGGCACAAGGAGCGACACTAAACCCAAATGGAGTGTAGGATTTGGGGTTAAGCTCACACCTGTAATCCCCTGACCCCTACCAGCATGATAAACGGATGGATCTCTCACCACCGGAGCTGTTGGACTACCATTGCCCAGTACCATAGCTTATACACCAACTACTAGCACAGCTATATCTAAATAACCGTGGGCTGGAATGAAAAGAAGATAGATTTAATTTTATAGCTAGCTCACCTGTCCTTTTATTTTGTCATTCGTTGGATTTTACAGTTGGAATCCCTGATGTTTAGTAACATACATAAGAGGTTAGAGAAAACAGGTGTTTCTCCCACCATAGCATACTCCCCTCTCACATCACAGCTCCTATGCCAGCCCGGCCCAGTTCCAGTGCCTGGGGCATTTGCTGCCTCCAGGGTCAGTTGAGGTGCTACACTGTTACCAGAGAGGTTGACAGAGCAGTAAAGCAGCACGCCCAACAGAACCAACAGAACAGACGCAGGCAGACATACCACCACACACAGCAGTCATTACTCTAAATCACTGACTGACCCTCCTCTCCCCAGCTCCATCCTCCTCATGACTTCAGCTAGAAACCAGTGACCTGGAAAATGTCTGCTAAGCAGAGCTATTCTCTCCCTCCCCTTCCCTCCCCTGCAAACAGCAGAAATACTGAGACACTTACCAGATGATTATCTGGTCACAACACCGGCCATGGCGGCCATGTGGAAAACACTCTGGGAGTGGATGAGTGGATGTACAGTATGCTTCACACTGGAATAGAAGAAAGAATCAAAGGCTTCTACATGGGGACAAGTGGACCGGGATGGTTCTTAGTGCCCCTCTATACCTCCATTGACAGACATGTACAGATGTAGGATCTTAAAACTTCTTTGGGATAGTGGGCGGCATTTTGACGTCCGGATGAAAAGCATGCCCAAAGTAAACTGCCTGCTACTCAGGCCCAGAAGCTAGGATATGCATATAATTGGTAGATTTGGATAGAAAACAGTCAAAAGTTTCTAAAACTGTTACAATTATGTCCGTGAGTATAACAAAACTTATTTGGCAGGCAAAACCCAGAGGACAAACCATCCAATATCTTTTGTTTTTAGTTCACTGTGTTTTCAATTGGGTTTCTATGGTAAACTAGATTTATGAGGCACCTGGTTGCAGTTCCTATGGCTTCCACTAGATGTCAACAGTCTTTAGAAATTGGTTGATGTTTTTCCTTTGAGAAATGAAAAGGTATGGCTATTCAGAATGAGAGTCAAGCCAAGTTAACTCTTTTGTTTGGGGCGCACGACCTGTAGCTCGCTCCACTTTGATTTTATCCGCTATTGAACACAGTATATTCCGTCTTAAATTGTATCGATTATTTACGTTTTAGGATACCTAAGGATGGATTAGGAAAGTTGTTTGAAATGTTTGGACAAAGTTTACAGGTAACTTATTTGATAATTTGTAGTCATGTTGGGCGAGTTGGAACCGGCGTTTTTCTGAATCAAACTCGCCAAATAAATGGACATTTTGGGGATATAAAAAAAGGAGTTTATCGAACAAAAGGACCATTTGTGATGTTTCTGGGACATATTGGAGTGCCAACAGAAGAAGATCTTCAAAGGTAAGGAATTAATTATATCGTTATTTCTGACTTTTGTGTTGCCACCTGCCTGGTTGAAAATTATTGTTATGCATTTGTATGGTGGGGTGCTGTCCTCAGATAATCACATGGTTTGCATTTGCCATAATGCCTTTTTGAAATCTGACACCGCGGCTGGATTAACAAGAAGGTAAGCTTTATTTTGACATATTGCATGTGTATTTTCAAGAATGTTAAATATTTACAATTCTGTAGTTTGAATTTGGCGCCCTGCACTTTCACTGGATGTTGGTCAGGTGGGACGCTACTGTCCCACCTAGCCTAGAGAGGTCTTTAATATGACCTGTATTGTTACAACAAAAATAATCCTACAGGATTTTAACGTTTAGTTCATAATGTTGCGGGATTGGTGGTTAGGCTATTAGCTGGTCAAATGAGGCTAAATTAAAAGTGGAGTACTGTTAATTTAACCGTGTGTTAGTGCAGTTTTTCATTTAACGATCAAATTAAGATCCTACATCTGTAGACGTAAATGAGGGACCCCCTTCTCTGCAGGTCACCAGACACACATTAATTGGACCAGACATTAGACCCAGTCCAACCCCAGACCCAGCCCAAGACCCAGACCCAGACGCAGCCACCATCCAAACCCAGCCCCAGTCCAACCCCAGCCCCAATCCAATCCAACCCCAGCCCCAGTCCAACCCCAGACCCAATCCAACCCCAGACCCAGACGCAGCCAGATGAACCCCATGAACCCCAGCCCCAGTCTAACTCCAGCCCCAGTCTAACTCCAGCCCCAGTCCAACCCCAGATCCAGTCCAACCCCAGACCCAGTCCAACCCCAGACCCAATCCAACCCCAGCCCCAGTCACCCTCCAGCCCCAGTCCAACCCCAGACCCAAGCCAACCCCAGCCCCAGTCCAACTCCAGACCCAGTCCAACTCCAGCCCCAGACCCAGTCCAACTCCACCCCAGTCCAACTCCAGCCCCAGTCCAACCCAGACCCAGTCCAACCACAGACCCAGTCCAACACCAGACCCAGTATAACCAGAGACCCAATCCAAACCCAGCCCCAGTCAAACCCCAGACCCTTTCTGATTGATCTGTGAGTAAAGCAGGAGGGATTTGCTTACTTGCTAGTTTAGTTTTTTTGTTATATATTTGTTTCTGTTCATAATTTGTGCTATACCTCAATATGTACTCTATGCAGCCTGAAAAATTGTATGTAGTGGGAGGGAGGGAGGGAGGGAGGGAGGGAGGGAGGGAGGGAGGGAGGGAGGGAGGGAGGGAGAATGAAGAGGAAGATGAGGAGTAGAAGGAGGAGGAATGGGTATTGGTACTGTATATATTTGTATTTATTAGGGATCCCCCATCATACAGTACCACTACCCACTCTTCCTCCTCATTTTTACCACTACATATATATCGGCTGCATGGGTTTTGTAAGCGAAGTAACATGGATGGAGGGAGGCAGGGGAAACAAAAGCCGTGATGCATCAGACCACTTGTGCCAAAGTACTCTTTTTATAGACAACCTTACAAAGGACTCATTGACTGATCTCCTCTAGCATTACCTTGTCCTTCAGAATGTGTTCAAACAGGGAATAGAGTAACCCCCAATGAGTTTTGGCAGGCTACATTGCCTAGTTAGTAGAACCATATGAGGGTATTCTCACAGAGTACAATTTATGCCATGTTCTGTCGCACATACTTTCTCCATAAAAATGATGTTGGTTATTTGTTTGTGCTCTCATAAATTTCCCACTCAACCTGTCATGTTCATTTTCTAATGAAAATCTGACACCATAAATCCTCAATTCACTTTCCACTTTCCGCCATATCTTTAAGTGAGTTTCAGCATCAAAATGTTAATATAAAAACTGCTTAGACTTACATACTGTATATCCGTACTCCATTCTGCTCTGTAGTCACGTTGTTTCATGAGTTGATGCCTGCTGTCTGTATTTCATGCATCAGTGTGTATGGGGAGTCATATTTTAGCAGTGCAAAGAAGACATCAAAGCAGCTCTTTGGAGATGCAGTAAATCTTAGGCACTTGGAAGGTACCTCGTTCGTTACATCACCTACGCTGCCAATAAAGTTTAATTAGACTGCATGCGGTTCCTGTTGGAATTGAAATAAATGCTCTTGTGTAGCCTACATGAACAACAGCCACTCTCTTTTCTCTTCCATGTATAGTCATCCCAGACCTGTGAATGAATCTATCATTGATCAACTTCAAACTCTATCCCCACTCAATCCCCAGTCTTTATTCCTTGGGAAGACATTTAGAGATGATTGTCTTTCTTTAGCATTGCAGAGTTTATTCAAACTACAAATCCTCCATATACTGAAATATGCATGGGAGCCAAACATCTGGAAAGTTCTGCTTTGTAGAAGAAGACCATGGGTATAGTTATTATTATATTACTATAATGGTTATGGTTATTATTATATTACAATAATGGTTATGGTTATTAATATATTACCATAAAGGTGATGGTTATTATTATGGTTATTAATGTGTTACTGTAATGGCTATGGTTATTAGTATGTGCATTATTATATTACTATACTGGTTATGGTTACAATAATGGTTATGATTATTATTATGTGTATTATTATACTACTATAATTGTTATGGCTGTTAATTATAACTAATGGTTATGGTTATAATTATGTGTATTATTATATTACTATACTGGTTATGGTTATTATTATGTGTATTATTATATTACTATAATGGTTATGGTTATTATTATGTGTATTATTATATTACTATACTGGTTATGTTTATTATTATGTTTATTATTATATTACTATAATGGTTACGAATATTCATATATTACTATAATGGTTATGGTTATTATTATTATGTGTATTAAATAACAATTATGGTAATTATCATGTTTGTTATTATATTACTATAATGGTTATGGTTATTACTATGTTTATTATTATATTACTGTAATGGTTATGGTTATTATTACGTTTTTTATTTTATTACTTTAATGGCTATGAATAGTATTATGTTTATTAATATACTATTCTGATACTATCCTGATACTATCCTAACACTATTCTGATTCTGTTCTGATTCTGTTCTGATACTGTCTTGATACTATCCTGATAATATCCTGATACTATCATGATGCTGTCCTCATACTATTCTGATACTAACCCGATACTGTCCTGACACTCTTCTGATACTGTCCTGATACTATCCTGATACTATCCTGAGAGTACCCTGATATTATCCTGATGTTATCCTGATACTATCCTGATACTATCCTAATACTATCCTGATACTATTCAGATACCATCCTGATACTATTCTGACACTATCTTGAAACTATCCTAAAACTATTTTGATAATATCCTGATACTAATCTGATACTATCTTGATACATTTCTGATACTATCCTGATACTATCCTGATACTGATCCTGATACTATCCTGATATTATTCAGATACAATCCTGATACTCTTCTGACACTATCCTGACACTATCTTGATACTATCCTAAAACTGTTTTGATTATATCCTGATACTATTCTAAAACTATCTTGATACTTTTCTGATACTATCCTTAAACTATCCCAATACTATCCTGTTTCTATTCTGATACATCCTGATACTACCCTGATACTATCTTGATACTATCTTGATACTATTCTGATAGTATCCTGATACTGTCCTGACACTATCCTGATACTATTCTCATACTATCCTGATACAATTCTCATACTATCCTGATACTATCATGATACTATCCTAATACTATCCTGATACTGTTCTGATTCCGTCCTGATACTCTCCTGATAGTATCATGATACTATCTCGATATTATCCTAAAACTATTTTGATAATATCCTGATACTATTCTAAAACTATCTTGATACTTTTCTGAAACTGTCCTTATACCACCCTGATACTATCTTGATACTATCTTGATAGTATCTTGATACTATCCTGATACTATTCTCATACTATCCTGATACTATTCTCATACTATCCTGATACTGTTCTGATTCTGTCCTGACACTCTCCTGATGGTATCATGATACTATCATGATACTATCCTATACCATTCTGATACTTACCCGATACTATCCTGATACTCTTCTGCTTATATCCTGATACTATTCTGACACGATCCTGATACTATCTTGATACTATCCTAAAACTATTTTGACTATATCCTGATACTATTCTGAAACTAACTTGATACTTTTCTGATAGTATTGGGATAGTTTATGGATACTATCTTGATGCTATCCTGATACTATTCTCATACTATCCTGATAATATTCTCATACTATCCTAATACTATCATGATACTATCCTAATACTATCCTGATACTGTTCTGACTCTGTCTTGATACTCTCCTGATTGTATCATGGTACTATCCTCATACCATTCTGATACTAACCCGATACTATCCTAATGCTCTTCTGATTTTATCCTGATACTATCTTAACACTATTCTGATAGTATCCTGATACTATCCTGATACCTTTCTCATACTATCCTGATAATATTATCATACTATCTATCCTGTTACTATCCTGATACTATCATGATACTATCCTTATACTATCCGGATATTGTTCTGATTCTATCCTGATACTCTCCTGATAGTATCATGACACTATCATGATACTATCCTCAAACTCTTCTGATTCTATCCTGATACGATTATGATACTATCTTGAAACTTATCTGATACTATCCTGATACTGATATAATACTGATCCTGATACTATCCTGATACTATTCAGAAACAATCCTGATTCTCTTCTGACACTATCCTGATACTATCTCGATACTATCATGATCATGATACATGATACCATCATGATACTATCCTCTAACCATTCTGATACTAACCTGATGCTATCCTGATACTCTTCTGATTCTATCTTGATACTATCTTGATACTATCTTGATACTATTCTGATAGTATCCTGATACTATCCTGATACTATTCAGAAACAATCCTGATTCTCTTCTGAAACTATCCTGATACTATCTTGATACTTTTCTAAAACTATTTTGATTATATCCTGATACTATTCTGAAACTATCTTGATACTTTTCTATTACTATCCTTATACTATCCCGATACTATCATGATCATGATACATGATACTATCATGATACTATCCTCATACCATTCTGATACTAACCCGATACTATCCTGATACTCTTCTGATTCTATCCTGATACTATCCTCATACTTTTCTGATACTGTCCTGATACTATCCTTATACTATCCTGATAGTATCCCAATACTATCATAATACTATCCTCATAATATTCTGATACTATCCTGATGCCATCATGTTACTATCCTGATACTATTCTCATGGTATCCTGATACTATCCTGATACTATCATGATACTATCCTAATACTATCCTGATACTGTTCTGATTATGTCCTGATACTCTCCAGATAGTATCATGTTACTATCATGATACTATCCTCATACCATTCTGGTACTTACCCGATACTATCCAGATACTCTTCTGATTCAATCCTGATACTTTCCTGATACTATTCTATTATTGTCCTGCTACTATCCTTATACTATCCTGATAGTATCCGATACTATCATGATATTATCCTCATACTATTCTGATGCTATCCTGATACTATTCTGATACTATCCTGACACTATTCTGATACTTTTCTCATACTATTCTCATACATTCCTGATATGTTCATGAAACTATCCTAATTCTATCCTGATACTGATCTGATTCAGTCCTGATACTGTCCTGATACTCTCCTAAAACTATCTAGATACTCTCATGATACTATACCCATACTATTCTGTTACTAACCCGATACTATCCTGATACTATCATGATACTGTTCCGATACTGTCCTGATACTATCCTCGTACTATTCTGATACTATCCTGATACTATCTTGATACTATCCTGATAGTGTCCTGATACAATCCTGATACTGTCCTGATACTGTCCTGATACTGTCCTGATACTGTACTGATTCTATTCTGATTCTGTTCTTACTGTAATCAGGTTGCATTAACCTCAGTGGTTGGATTCCAAACTGCACCGTATTTCCTTTATTGTGCACTGTGCACTACACTTGACCAGGGCCCATAGGGCTCAGTGTGCCATTTGCAACACAACTTATATCTGATGCTTATGTTCAGGGGCTGGTGGATAGCCTCAAAGAACCACAGTCCCATTCCTGTACTCTGCACCTCCTTCAGTACCCCCCTTTCCCAAAACTCCCAGTTTTTCCAGAGATCTTGATTGGAATATTCTTGGAATCAGGAGGGAATAAGCAGGAAATCTGAATTCATCCAAACAGGATATCTGAAAAACCCTGGAATTTTTTGAAAGTTACCAGAATGTTGTAACTCTGCACTGCACATAGGAGAGCAGACCACGGACCAGGGTGATAGCCAGGCCACGGAGGTGATGGGGCAAAGAATTCCAGGCAGAAACATAGATATTGAAACAAACTATTTCAAAAATCTCTCTGCAATACAGCATGCAATAGAGCATGCTGGGAAATATGATAGTGATGGGTATGATGATGGGTGTGGTTTTGATTCAAAGTGATGTGTATTAGTTTTAGGCCCCAGTATTATGGTAAAACTAGGCCCTCAAAATAAGTCCTCACAAAATATGTATGGTATTATGTTAAATACAGTAAATATATTTTTTACAATAACATATTCGCTTAGGATCTCACTTGGTGAAGTCCATAAGACTGAAAATTAGTGCAACAACCATGTCTCTGTCACTAACAAGTACAGTCATGGGCGGTAACTGTTACAATAAACTCGAAAGGCAAGACACTCTGTGAAATATTTGAATGAGGCAGAGTGTTAATTTAACACTGTTCCGGTGTCAAAATGGGTCCACAGACTCAAAACCTTCAGTGTTGATTTAACACTCTTAGTGTAAATATATATTTTAAAACTGGAGAACTAACTGTGTGTAGGTGTGCTGCCTCACCCTGATCTTGTGACATGAGGCTGCCCGGTTAGAGTCACTCAGGATGCTAAGCCTTTTATACCTTGGAAGCATCTGCACCCTGAAGGGCAGGAAAGGCACATAAACCATGGAGGGACACTTCAAAGTGAAAGCTCTCTGTGTATCACACAGGTGGTTGGTGGCACCTTAATTGGGGAGGACGGGTCTCACATATATCAAACACATGGTGTCCATGTGTTTGATACAGTTACATTCACTCCATTCTTGACTTCCAGTCCTCCCCTCAGTAGCCTCCTGTGGTGGATAAATCTTGGCAAAACATAAACGATTTTAAACACATTTAGGTGTCATAGTGGAACCAAAAAGACACTGGCCAAATTGAACGTGGTCATTTTTTGGGTGAAACCAAATCCTCTGTTTTCAGGCTGGATATTGACATTTATTCAAATATCTTGACTTTCCCAGCATCAGAGCAAGAGGAAAATCTTGGAGACAAGCTTAAGGGCGTGGTGAAGTCATCCACTTCACAGTCTGACAGCTGGCATCTCTCAGAAGCACTCTCACTCTGATAAACACATCTCTTTAGTGGCATCTCAGATGCCTCGTTTTCTTTAGCTGCATGGAGGTTAAACTGAGCATAATCTTTTACCTGCCTGTTTGTGAGACAGAAAAACGGTGCTGCCATCACATTAGGAAAGTAGCAAGTTTGGTGGCGGAGGATGGCTGTGGGGAGCCGAGGCATATCTGCTACTGTGTGTCGCTTTATAAAGGCCCTGAGATTGAAAAGATGAGTAGGCCTCACCCTCCTCTCATCTTTTCTTCCTCCCCATTTTGACCAGCCAGGGGACCTGACAGAGGCTGGGCCCGCCTCCTTCCCCTAGCACAGCTCAGTAGTTCCGTCATGGACAGTAAAATGCATCTGCCATGGGAGCAGCGCAGGCAGGCCACTTTGTCAGCACACACACACACACACACACCCTGGGCTTTAACCTCTTATGGCTAGGGGGCAGTATTTTCACGGCTGGATAAAAAACGTACCCGAATTAGTCTGGTTACTAATCCTACCCAGTAACTAGAATATGCATATACTTATTATATATGGATAGAAAACACCCTAAAGTTTCTAAAACTGTTTGAATGGTGTCTGTGAGTATAACAGAACTCAAATGGCAGGTCAAAACCTGAGAGATTCCTTTACAGGAAGTGGCCTGTCTGACCATTTCTGGAACCTCTTTGCCATCTCTATCTTTTACTAATGATCTCTGCTCTAACGTGACACTTCCTACGTCGTCCATAGGCGCTCAGAGCCCGGGAAAAAACAGAATGTCGTCATCCCAGCCCCAGGCTGAAACACATTATCGCCTTTCTCAAGTGGCCGATCAAGGGACTGTGGGCTTAGGCACGTGACCTGGCCGCCCCCGTCTTTGTGATTTTTTTCCTCTGTTTGCCGAAAAGGAGATTCCCGGTCGGAATATTATCGCTTTTCTACGAGAAAAATGGCATAAAAATTGATTTTAAACAGCGGTTGACATGCTTTGAAGTACGGTAATGGAATAGTTTGAATTTTTTTGTCACGAATTGCGCCATGCGCACGACCCTTCTTTACCATTTCGGATAGTGTCTGGAACGCACGAACAAAATGCCGCTATTCGGATATAACGATGGATTATTTTGGACCAAACCAACATTTGTTATTGAAGTAGCAGTCCTGGGAGTGCATTCTGACGAAGACAACAAAGGTAATGAAACTTTTGTAATAGTAAATCGGAGTTTGATCAGGGCTAAACTTGGTCGGTGTCTAAATGGCTAGCCGTGATGGCTGGGCTATCTACTGAGAATATTGCAAAATGTGCTTTCACCGAAAAGCTATTTTAAAATCGGACATATCGAGTGCATAGAGGAGTTCTGTATCTATAATTCTTAAAATAATTGTTATGTTTTTTGTGAACGTTTATCGTGAGTAATTTAGTAAATTCACCGGATGTTTGCGGGGGTATGCTAGTTCTGAACGTCACATGCTAATGTAAAAAGCTGGTTTTTTATATAAATATGAACTCGATTGAACAAAACATGCATGCATTGTATAACATAATGTCCTAGGGTTGTCATCTGATGAAGATCATCAAAGGTTAGTGCTGCATTTAGCTGTGGTTTTGTTTTTTGTGACATTATATGCTAGCTTGAAAAATGGGTGTCTGATTATTTCTGGCTTGGTACTCTGCTGACATAATCTAATGTTTTGCTTTCGCTGTAAAGCCTTTTTGAAATCGGACAGTGTGGTTAGATAAAGGAGAGTCTTGTCTTTAAAATGCTGTGAAATAGTCATATGTTTGAAAAATTGAAGTTTTTGTATTTTTGAGGAATTTGTAATTCGCGCCACACCTATCATTGGATATTGGAGCAGGTGTTCCGCTAGCGGAACGTCTAGATGTAAGAGGTTTTAAGCAGAGCCACACCAGCAGAGTGATAGAGAGAGCTAGGATGAATAATTGAAGTGTGCATTCTGCAGAGGCTCTAAATGGCTGGGAGAAGGAGACGTTAATGATTCATGGGCTGCTTTTATCTGCTTTGGTTCAGGTCACTGTCCTGAAGGCACTCGGGGCAGCGGAGGAGAGGCGAGGGTGGAGAAGGAAGGGGAGACAGGGGAGAGAAGCTGGAAAGGTGGGGTGTCATGGCCGAATAGATTTTGTGAAAAATGGGCCCGCACAGATTAAGAAATATTGCCAAAGAAAATGTTAAAGCAAATATTAAGGCTGAGCGGCCTTCCCACTTTAACTTTTTTGCTGTAAATATTTGAGGTGGGATTTATGGGTATTCTTTCATCACCAGGATTTCATTTCCTAGGCTTTGTCCCAAATGGCACCCTATTCCCTACATAGTACACTGGTTTTGACCAGAAGTCTAAAGTAGTGCACAATATAGGGAATGTGATGCCATTGTGGAAACAGCCCTTGAGTCCAACAGGACTCAAGGGCTTTTGCTGTGACTACCATGTCTCTGCTATGGTCTGTTCACTCATCTGCAGCTGTTTAGAAGGCGCCCCGAAACATAGGGTTTCTCTTTTCCAAATCAAGTGTCCAATAAATGTGATATTAAAACTGAGAAGAAAAAAAATCTCTAATCACAATATTATGCGGCCTGATACGAACACTTTTCATTTTTAATATCTACTGAATAAGAAACAGCGAATAGGTCCATGCAGCAATTAATCAAATTGTGGTTCTAAAATAGTCTATTTGATGACGTTCCAGATCCAGATTCAGATAAGCTTAGAAACATGTTCTTCCACTGCTGCGTGTCACGAACGAAGGATGAGTTTTTTTCTGCTTTGGAAAGGTTGTTAACGCTGTTGTATTTTTATAGTGGTACAGGGCATTCAGGGCCGGCTCCAAGCATAAGAGACAAAAGCTTTTTGGGGAACTCAGTCGGGGTCTCAACTACTGTAGAGAGTAAGAATAGTAGAATACATCAGATGCAATTTAGAAATGTGGTTGTTCATCATTCGGCAGGTTTTCTCTTGTTATGTCAGTCACAGACAGTCACTCACTGACTACCTATGATTTGTTAGATGCCATATTGTATTATTAAACATGTCAGCTAACAATGGTAGTTAGTCTAGCCAGGTATCTAAACTTGTTGTAATCATGACCAAATGCTGACCAGGCACGTCCCCTGGGCCCTGACCTCCAGTGGGCCCCCATTGATTTTGTTAGTCATTCTCACTCAGATATCAGATTAACATAACAAAAATCATGCCTAAATGTGTAGAACTGAAGGAATTTAGCTGAAAACTGCAATATTTTACTTGTGATGCGCCCTGGTCAAAAGTAGTGCACTATATAATCAGGGAATAGGCTGCATTAGGAAACACTACCGTAGAACAGATATCGCTCCCACGCACTACACAACTCTCAATACTCTGACACACTACACAACTATCAATACTCTGACATGCTACACAACTATCAATACGCTGATGCACTACACCCCTATCAATACTCCCACACACTACACAGCTATCAATACTCTGACACACTGCACAACTATCAATACTCTGATGCACTACACAACTATCAATACTCTGATTTTATTTTTATTTTTTATTTCACCTTTATTTAACCAGGTTGGCTGGTTGAGAGCAAGTTCTCATTTGCAACTGCAACCTGGCCAAGATAAAGCAAAGCAGTTAGACACATACAACAACACAGAATTACACATGGAATAAACAAACATACAATCAATAATACAGTAGGAAAATCTATATACAGCATGTGCAAATGAGGTAGGATAAGAGAGGTAAGGCAATACATAGGCCATGGTGGTGAAGTAATTACAATATAGCAATTAAACACAAGAATGGTAGAATGTGCAGAAGATGAATGTGCAAGTAGAGGTATTGGGGTGCAAAGGAGCAAGATAAATAAATAAATACAGTATGGGGATGAGGTAGATTGGATGGGCTATTTACAGATGAGCTATGTACAGGTTCAGTGATCTGTGAGCTGCTCTGACAGCTAGTGCTTAAAGCTAGTGAGGGAGGTAAGTGTCTCCAGCTTTAGTGATTTTTCAGTTCGTTCCAGTCATTGGCAGCAGAGAACTGAAAGGAGAGGCGGCCAAAGGAGTAATTGGCTTTGGGGGTGACCAGTGAGATATACCTGCTGGAGCGCGTGCTACGGGTGGGTGCTGCTATGGTGACCAGTGAGCTGAGATAAGGCAGGGCTTTACCTAGCAGAGATTTGTAGATGACCTGGAGCCAGTGGGTTTGGCGACGAGTATGAAGCGAGGGCCAGCCAACGAGAACGTACAGGTCGCAGTGGTGGGTAGTATATGGAGCTTTGGTGACAGAAAGGATGGCACTGTGATAGACTGCATCCAATTTGTTGAGTAGAGTGTTGGAGGCTATTTTGTAAATGAAATCTCCGAAGTCGAGGATCGGTAGGATGTTCAGTTTTACGAGGGTATGTTTGGCAGCATGAGTGAAGGATGCTTTGTTGTGACGTAGGAAGCCGATTCTAGATTTAATTTTGGATTGGAGATTTTTAAAGTGAGTCTGGAAGGAGAGTTTACAGTCTAACCAGACACCTAGGTATTTGTAGTTGTCCACATATTCTCAGTCAGAACCGTCCAGAGTAGTGATGCTGGATCGGCGGGCGGGTGCGGGCAGCAATCGGTTGAAGAGCATTTAGTTTTACTTGCATTTAAGAGCAGTTGGAGGCCACGGAAGTAGAGTTGTATGGCATTGAAGCTCATCTGGAGGTTAGTTAACCTGTTAGGGCTAGGGGGCAGTATTTACACGGCCGGATAAAAAACGTACCCGATTTAGTCTGGTTATTACTACTGCCCAGAAACTAGAATATGCATATAATTATTGGCTTTGGATAGAAAACACCCTAAAGTTTCTAAAACTGTTTGAATGGTGTCTGTGAGTATAACAGAACTCATATGGCAGGCAAAAACCTGAGAAGATTCTGTACAGGAAGTGCCCTCTCTGACCATTCCTTGAGCTTCTTGACTCTTTTTATTGAAAACTTAGGATCTTTGCTGTAACATGACACTTCCTACAGCTCCCATAGGCTCTCAGAACCCGGGAAAAGGCTGAATGATGTCGAGGCAGGCCCTGGCTGAAAAACATTAGCGCGTTTGGATAGTGGTCGGTCAGAGTACTATGAGACTGAGGCGCGTGCACGAGGCGACCCCATGTTTTTATTTTCTCTCTCTTTGTACTAAAACACAGATTCCCGGTCGGAATATTATCGCTTTTTTACGAGAAAAATGGCATAAAAATTGATTTTAAACAGCGGTTGACATGCTTCGAAGTACGGTAATGGAATATTTAGAATTCTTTTGTCACGAAACGCGTCGTGCGCGTCACCCTTCTTTACACTTCGGATAGTGTCTTGAACGCACGAACAAAACAGAGGATATTTGAACATAACTATGGATTATTTTGAACCAAACCAACATTTGTTATTGAAGTAGAAGTCCTGGGAGTGCATTCTGACGAAGAACAGCAAAGGTAATAACATTTTTCTTATAGTAAATCTGACTTTGGTGAGGGCTAAACTTGGTGGGTGTCTAAATAGCTAGCCCTGTGATGCCGGGCTATCTACTTAGAATATTGCAAAATGTGCTTTCACCGAAAAGCTATTTTAAAATCGGACATAGCGAGTGCATAGAGGAGTTCTGTATCTACAATTCTTAAAATAATTGTTATGTTTTTTGTGAACGTTTATCGTGAGTAATTTAGTAAATTCACCGGAAGTTTGCGGGGGGTATGCTAGTTCTGAACGTCACATGTTAATGTAAAAAGCTGGTTTTTGATATAAATATGAACTTGATTGAACAAAACATGCATGTATTGTTTAACATAATGTCCTAGGTGTGTCATCTGATGAAGATCATCAAAGGTTAGTGCTGCATTTAGCTGTGGTTTGGGTTTATGTGACATTATATGCTAGCTTGAAAAATGGGTGTCTGATTATTTCTGGCTTGGTACTCTGCTGACATAATCTAATGTTTTGCTTTCGTTGTAAAGCCTTTTTGAAATCGGACAGTGTGGTTAGATTAACGAGAGTCTTGTCTTTAAAATGGTGTAAAATAGTCATATGTTTGAGAAATTGAAATATTAGCATTTCTAAGGTATTTGAATAACGCGCCACAGGATTCCACTGACTTTTACGTAGGTGGGACGATTTCGTCCCACCGACCCTAGAGAGGTTAACCTCTTGGGGCTAGGTGGGACGCTAGCGTGCCACCCGTGGTGCACTCCATCAACAGCAGGTGCATTTCAAGAGCGGCAAATTTGAATCCAAATAAATGTCAAAATTCAAATTTTTCAAAAATACAACTATTTTACACCATTTGAAAGATAAACATCTCCTTAATCTAACCACGTTTTACGATTTCAAAAAGGTTTTACGGCGAAAGCATAAATTTAGAGTATGTTAGGACAGTACATTTACAAGAGTTGTGTGTAATGTTTTGTCAAGTCAAAGACAGGGTCACCAAAACCATAAAACCAGCTAAAATGATGCACTAACCTTTTACAATCTCCATCAGATGACACTCCTAGGACATTATGTTAGACAATGCATGCATTTTTAGTTCTATCAAGTTCATATTTATATCCAAAAACAGCGTTTTACTATGGCATTGATGTTGAGGAAATCGTTTCCCTCCAATAACCGGCAGTCAAGTCAGCGTCACAAATTAAATAATTAAAATTAGAAAACATTGGTAAAATATTATATTGTCATTTAAAGAATTATAGATTTACATCTCTTGAACTCAATCAACTTGCCAGATTTAAAAATAACCTTACTGGGAAATCACACTTTGCAATAATCTGAGCACTGCGCCCAGAAAAATACGCGTTGCGATACAGACTAGACGTCATGTTGGGGAGATCTAAAATCGAAAATACTATGTAAATAATCCATTACCTTTGATTCTCTTCATCAGATGTCACTTCCAGGTATCACAGGTCCATAACGAATGTAGTTTTGTTCAAAAAAGCTCATCATTTATGTCCAAAAATCTCCGTCTCGTTAGCACATGATGTAAGCCAGCCGGACTTCTCGTCATGAACGAGGGGAAAAAATATATTTCCGTTCGTTCAAACATGTCAAACGTTGTATAGCATAAATCATTAGGGCCTTTTTTAACCAGAACATGAATAATATTCAAGGTGGACGAATGCATACTCTTTTATAACGTATTGGAACGAGGGTACCCAACATGAACTCGCGCGCCAGGTGTCTAATGGGACATCATCGTTCCATGGCTTTTGTTCGGTCAGATCTCCCTCCAGAAGACTCAAAACACTTTGTAAAGGCTGGTGACATCTAGTGGAAGCAATAGGAAGTGCCAAAATATTCCTAAGCCCCTGTGTTTTTCAATGGGATAGGTTTAAAGTCAATACAACACATCAGGTATCCACTTCCTGTCAGAAAATGTCTCAGGGTTTTGCCTGCCAAATGAGTTCTGTTATACTCACAGACACCATTCAAACAGTTTTAGAAACTTTGGAGTGTTTTCTATCCAAAGCTAATAATTATATGCATATTCTAGTTTCTGGGCAGGAGTAATAATCACATTAAATCGGGTACGTTTTTTATCCGGCCGTGAAAATACTGCCCCTTAGCCCTAACAGGTTAAGGCATATTGAGCAGGGCTAGAGTCTCTCCAGTGAAATAAGACAATAATCACTAACCAGGACGGTAATGGACAAGGCATATTGATATTAGGGAGAGGCATGCGTAGTCGAGTGATCAATAGGGGTCCAGTGAGTGGTTGGGCTGGCAGGAGACACAGCGATTCAGACAGCTAGCAGGCCGTCGCTAGCAAGCTAGCAGACCGGGGCAAGCAAGCTAGCAGACCGGGGCTAGCAAGCTAGCAGACCGGCGTTAGCAAGCTAGCAGAAGGGCCTTAGAGGGACGACGCGATGTAGAAGCCAGTTAAGTACCCCCTCGAGCAGATTACGTCGTAGTCCAGTCGTGGTCGTCGTAGTGCAGTCGCAATGAACTACACATCTATCAATGCTCTCAGACGCACTACACAACTATCAATAATCTGACACCCTACACAACTATCAATACTCTGATGCACTACACAACTATCAAAACTCTGACTCACTTTACAACTGTCAATGCTCTGATGCACTACACAGCTATCAATACTCTGACACACTACACATCTATCAATACTCTCAGATGCACTACACAACTATCAACAAGTGTAGATGTGATACTGTACATTTGGCCCTGCTTTTCTGGCTGGTTTTAAAGCTTGCAGACTCTGTAGCTGCATGATAAAGAAAATTCAAGTCAAATCCAATGAAAATAAAGTGTTAGATGTGTTTGTTTTGGGTTTTCTCAGTCTCACATGTTTGTTGTACTTGTTGTTCTTGTCAAAGTTTATACGTAGGTCTGACAGTCAGTCAATCATGGTCTTCTCAACGTATCCCTCTCCTCTCTTCAGGGAGTTGATGCCCAAGACCCTGGAGGGCCAGATCACCATGGAGAAGACCCCCAGCTACTTTGTGACCAGAGAGGCCCCGGCCCGGATCTCCGCCATGTCCCGGGACACCAAGCTGATCGTGGTTGTGAGGGACCCCATCACCAGGGCCATCTCTGACTACACACAGACGCTGTCCAAGAACCCAAATATTCCCACCTTCGAGAGCTTGACCTTCAAAAACAGGACTACGCGGCTCATCGACACATCCTGGAGCGCCATCCAGATCGGCATCTATGCCAAGCACCTAGACAACTGGCTGCAGTACTTCCCCATGGGCCAGATCCTGTTTGTGAGCGGGGAGCGTCTGATCAGCGACCCGGCCGGAGAGCTGGGCCGGGTGCAGGACTTCCTGGGACTCAAGAGGATCATCACAGACAAACACTTCTACTTCAACCAGACCAAGGGCTTCTCCTGCCTCAAGAAGGCTGAGGGCAGCAGCAAGCCCCATTGCCTGGGAAAAACCAAAGGGCGGATCCACCCCAACATCCACCCAGAGGTGGTGCAGAGGCTACGGGACTTCTACAGGCCTTTCAACATGAAGTTCTACCAGATGACGGGACGTATGTTTGGTTGGGACGACTGATTTTGCATTGGTGGATTTACATTTTAGTCATTTAGCAGATACTCATATTGAGTGACTTACAGGAGCAATTATAGTTAAGTGCCTTGGTCAACAGATTGTCCACCTAGTCGGCTCAGGGATTCAAACCAGCGATCTTTCAGTTACTGGTCCAACACTCTTAACCGCTAAGCTACCTGCCGCCCCAGAATACAGATGACCAGAGAACACAGATGACTGTTGACACTGTAGTATAACCGTGGGACAGCAACAACACTAAGCCTAGAGGCATTATGTGTCTGTGAGAGCGGGGAAAAAGCCTTATCTGCTCTTACTGGCAATCCAGATACTTAACGTGTTTACTGTGTCTCAGAACCAATATCAGCTGAGGCTGGTTGAAGGAAATGGAGCCGGATTATCCCTTATAGTGCATGTGGTGGTTCTAATACAGAGAGATACTGCATCTCTACCTCTCCCTGTAGTTCCTGTCAGAGGGCTTTCTGTTTTGGAACCTTTCAGTGTTGCAAAAGACAAATATGTTGTTACTGTATAGGAGGTTATATGAAATCACACAGAGACTTTGGATAAAAAGTCTGAGTGATTCTATACCATATTTTAAAGCAAACCCAGATGCTATTCAAAGATTTGCATTTTCTAGAAACATTTTGAAAAGTTAAAAATACATGTAATTTATTTAAGATGGTGTACACATGCAGTATATAATATACATGTTGATATGCTTTATGTTTTCTGTGCTTATAGAATGTTGTTTTATACTGTACACATTGTTTTTCTTTATCATGTTTATTTAGGTTATTCATTTTAATCTGTATATGCGATTCCCGCACTATTTTCCTGCTGAGCTTCTAATTATAACCCTGCGAAGGTTTGTTATTCTGAGGGCAGTTTCCCCACGCTGAGTTAATGGAGTTGATTGAATTACAGTGTAGAGAGCGAGACAGAGTAAAGATAGCACTCAATGGAAGTGTCCAGTGGCAGCCTATTCTCTATAGAATGCACTACTTTTGACCAGGGCCCATGGGAATAGGGTGCCATTTGACCAGCATCCATAGGGAATAGGGTGACATTTGACTAGGGCCCATAGGGAATAGGGTGCTATTTGGGATGCATAGTGAATCAACTGTTGTATCAGTAACAGCAACTCCTCAACTAATGTTATAATGAGACCTCTAGTGGGCCTAACCAAACGATTTCTCAGATTTCCTCTTTATCATGCCTCCTTGTGAACTGAAAACAGTTGCTGTCATCCAGCCTTTCCTTGCCTAGGAGGCATCCGTGGATGGAGGTGTCTCTCTGTGTCTTTATAAAGGAGCCAGAGAACAATTGTGAAGTTGTGTTTTTGATTTGTATCTGCCTGGTTGTGAGCTTCCAAAGAGCCTCTCCCCTTTCAAATGTTCCTCAAAGGGAAACTTCATCATGCTCAGTGTTTTCAATATGAGTTCAGGGGGAAACATATCAATTTGCCATCACTCTTTATCATACGTACGTTATAATTTTGTCTATTTCATTTGAAGTCATGTTGGATTTCTAATCACACTTTATAAACAGTTCTATAAACATATGGTGAGTGACATTTGTGAAGTCCTGATCCTGCCTTATCATCCTCACCAGTGGGCCTGTTGGTATGCTTCAGAACAGTCACTCAATGGACCACAGTACAGCAGATGTATTCCTATGAGGTTACAGTGTTAAGGTACTGTTGCGTCAAAGTTATTTTGAGTAAAGGCTTATTTACACAGCAAAGAACTACAACTAGCTAGGCGAAATGGTGATCCTGCGTAGCAAAGATCTGTGTGCAGCCCCTCAATTATAAACCCTCTCCCATCTCCCCACTACACCTTCTCTAGTTGTCTCTGCTCATCTCTACCAAGCTTACAGGATGTCAAAGGAGGCTCCAGGGGCGGAAATCCCGGGGGGGACGGGGGGGACACGACCCCCCCTTCCTGGGAAAAATATGATTTGTCCCCCCCGAATATATCACTGAAACATAACTATGTAATTTAAATAATATTAATAATACACAATGAAAGCAATTGTGCTGATTATAGACACTTAACCTGTTAGGGCTAGGGGGCAGCATTTGCACGTCTGGATAAAAAAAATGTACCCGATTTAATCTGGTTACTAATCCTACCCAGTAACTAGAATATGCATATACTTATTATATATGGATAGAAAACACTCTAAAGTTTCTAAAACTGTTTGAATGGTGTCTGTGAGTATAACAGAACTCATTTGGCAGGCAAAACCCTGAGACATTTTCTGACAGGAAGTGGATACCTGATGTGTTGTATTACCTTTAAACCTATCCCATTGAAAAACACAGGGGCTGAGGAATATTTTGGCACTTCCTATTGCTTCCACTAGATGTCACCAGCCTTTACAAAGTGTTTTGAGTCTTCTGGAGGGAGATCTGACCGAACAAGAGCCATGGAACGATGATGTCCCATTAGACACCTGGCGCGCGAGTTCATGTTGGGTACCCTCGTTCCAATACGTTATAAAAGAGTATGCATTCGTCCACCTTGAATATTATTCATGTTCTGGTTAAAAAAGGCCCTAATGATTTATGCTATACAACGTTTGACATGTTTGAACGAACGTAAATATATTTTTTCCCCTCGTTCATGACGAGAAGTCCGGCTGGCTTAGATCATGTGCTAACAAGACGGAGATTTTTGGACATAAATGATGAGCTTTTTTGAACAAAACTACATTCGTTATGGACCTGTGATACCTGGAAGTGACATCTGATGAAGAGAATCAAAGGTAATGGATTATTTACATAGTATTTTCGATTTTAGATCTCCCCAACATGACGTCTAGTCTGTATCGCAACGCGTATTTTTCTGGGCGCAGTGCTCAGATTATTGCAAAGTGTGATTTCCCAGTAAGGTTATTTTTAAATCTGGCAAGTTGATTGCGTTCAAGAGATGTAAATCTATAATTCTTTAAATGACAATATAATATTTTACCAATGTTTTCTAATTTTAATTATTTAATTTGTGACGCTGACTTGACTGCCGGTTATTGGAGGGAAACGATTTCCTCAACATCAATGCCATAGTAAAATGCTGTTTTTGGATATAAATATGAACTTGATAGAACTAAAAATGCATGCATTGTCTAACATAATGTCCTAGGAGTGTCATCTGATGGAGATTGTAAAAGGTTAGTGCATCATTTTAGCTGGTTTTATGGTTTTGGTGACCCTGTCTTTGAATTGACAAAACATTACACACAACTCTTGTAAATGTACTGTCCTAACATACTCTAAATTTATGCTTTCGCCGTAAAACCTTTTTGAAATCGTAAAACGTGGTTAGATTAAAGAGATGTTTATCTTTCAAAGGGTGTAAAATAGTTGTATGTTTGAAAAATTTGAATTTTGACATTTATTTGGATTCAAATTTGCCGCTCTTGAAATGCACCAGCTGTAGATGGAGAACACCACGGGAGGCACGCTAGTGTCCCACCTAGCCCATAGAGGTTAATAGCGCCCCACCCTTTGCCTCACAATGGTTTGATCCACTGCCAGTTCCTTAGCTTGCTAGGTAACAGAGAGGTCGTATCTACTGTCTGAAAGGCACTCAATGCACGTAACTGACGTGAGGTTAATCCAGTCAATCGCGCACACACACTAGCTGAATATGCAGAGCTAGCGCGCAAATATTAACTATTAAGCTAGCTAGTACCTATTCCATTTATGTGGCGTCGTCAAAGATGGAATCTTTGCTATCATCAATTTATTCCAAGATCAGCATGCAGATGATGTAAGTTAGTGCTTCAAAGTCCCTGTGATAAGGTTAGCGATAAACTGAAATCCAAACTGAACAGAACTACACTCTCTTCTACCATTGTCTTAAATATATTTAATGGTCTCGTTGCAAAAGCTAAATTGTCGCAAGGGAACTTTTATTTATTTATTTTATTTCACCTTTATTTAACCCGGGTAGCAAAGATTATAGCAAACACCACTGAAACTGAATTGGTGCTCGCTAGCTTTGCAAATTCAGCTATTGTTGGAAGCCAGCCAATATGAAACAAACTATTAAAATTACAAAAGGTTGCAGCAAATGTTGTGTAAATGGTGAACTCATACAGCTGTCAACTCTTGTCATTTTAATCCATTTCACATTTGCTAGCTACCTTTTAGATCGAAGCCCAAATAGAATGATTGAAGATGATAGAAGCCCATCTCCTACTGTAAATAACCTACACACTGTGTGTGTAGCCAGCCAGCCAGCCAGGTAGAAAAATGGCAGAAAAATAAAAGACGGACATCAGAGTATTTTTCAATACACCAAAACGCATAGTAAGAACCCTAGTAGCCTAATATCTCAAAGACAAGTTGATAAAATGTTCATAAGAAAGAAATGAAATTCTAATGGAAATGTTTCACAATGATGTCATTAGGCAGAGCAGGCTACAGATGGCACACAGACAGCAGAGTTGGGGACAGATATGCAGGGACAGACTAGCAGAGACAGGGAGTCTCAGGTAAGTTTGTTGAGTCTTTGTTTGACAACATTATGAAAGGTTCTCAGTTTTTTGACTTGTAAAATAGGAGCATAATTGGAAAATGCCATGGATACCCCCACTCTCAACTTAAACTGGTGACTGAACTAAGATGTGTTAAAGGCAATGGTATTGCTGTGGTGATTAGTTGTGTAGTTTTGGGTACCGGTAGTTAGGAGTACGGCAAACACCTTATTTCTTTGGTTCCTCAATATACATTTACCATATTACAATGTAGGCTATGTGTTACAGCACTACTTTTGGTGTCCCCCTCAGGAATTGCTCTTGAGAAAATTTCATGTAATTGTTCCCTCCAAAGTTGATATCAGATTTTCGCCCCTGGGAGGCTCCAACCATGCTAAAATATGCTTTCTATCTAAAAGGCTTATTTTTGGACTGCTGCTATCCCTTGTGGGGTGAGGACCTAGTCCAGGAGGCTTGTAGAGCACAGCCTTAAGAGGGTTTTAGGCTGGGTTTCTGTACAGCACTTTGAGATATCAGCTGATGTAAGAAGGGCAATGTAAATACATTTGATTTGATTTGATTTGATTAGGAAGTTGGTAACAGCACTCCTCATGTCCCCTGGCTCTGAAACACTGTGTGGAACTGGTTGCTAATGTGTATGGTTAAGAGGTTGCACTGGCAAACACAGATGACACTCCAGGGGATGCTCCAGGGGAAGAAAGGTTTGTCTTCTTTCAAGAGAGACACCTCACCACTCTACAACACCGCTTGGTACCTTCGCTTATTCTGCTAGTGTTTAGACCTTGGGCTAGATTCAACACTTATCGCAGAGACCCTATTGAAATGTGAAGGACATTTTTGATTAAGCTGACATCAAATCAAATCAACAAAGACACAGTTAGCAGATGTTATCTTGTTATGGATAGGGGGCAGTATTTTCACGGCCGGATAAAAAACGTACCCGATTTAATCTGATTATTACTCCTGCCCAGAAACTAGAATATGCATATAATTATTAGCTTTGAATAGAAAACACTCCAACGTTTCTAAAACTGTTTGAATGGTGTCTGTGAGTATAACAGAACTCATTTGGCAGGCCAAAACCTGAGAAGATTCCAAACAGGAAGCACCCTCTCTGACTATTTCTTGGCCTTCTTGATCATCTCTATCCAAAACAGGGGATCTCTGCTGTAACGTGACATTTTCTAATGCTCCCATAGGCTCTCAGAAGGCGGCAGAACATTGGATGATGACTTTGCAGGCAATGGCTGAAAAACAGTAGCGCATTTAGATAGTGGTCGATCTGAGAACAATGAGACTGGGGGCGCGTGCACGAGACGACTCCATGTTTTAATTTTTTCGTCTTTGAACGAAAACAGGGTATCCCGGTCGGAATATTATCGCTTTTATACGAGAAAAATCGCATAAAAATTGATTTTAAACAGCGTTTGACATTCTTCAAAGTACGGTAATGGAATATTTTGAATTTTTTTGTCACGAAACGCGCCGGGCGCGTCACCCTTCTTTACCCTTCGGATAGTGTCTTGAACGCACGAACAAAACGCCGCTATTTGGATATAACTATGGATTATTTGGAACCAAACCAACATTTGTTATTCAAGTAGAAGTCCTGGGAGTGCATTCTGATGAAGAACAGCAAAGGTAATCCAATTTTTCTTATAGTAAATCTGAGTTTGGTGAGTACCACACTTGGTGGGTGTCAAAATAGCTAGCCATGATGGCCAGGCTATCTACTCAGAATATTGCAAAATGTGCTTTCACCGAAAAGCTATTTTAAAATCGGACATAGCAATTGCATAAAGGAGTTCTGTATCTATAATTCTTAAAATAATTGTTATGTTTTTTGTGAACGTTTATCGTGAGTAATTTAGTAATTTCACCGGAAGTGTTCGGTGGGAATGCTAGTTCTGAACGTCACATGCTAATGTAAAAAGCTGGTTTTTGATATAAATATGAACTTGATTGAACAAAACATGCATGTATTGTATAACATAATGTCCTAGGAGTGTCATCTGATGAAGATTATCAAAGGTTAGTGCTGCATTTAGCTGTGGTTTTGTTTTTTGTGACATTATATGCTAGCTTGAAAAATGGGTGTCTGATTATTTCTGGCTTGGTACTCTGCTGACATAATCTAATGTTTTGCTTTCGCTGTAAAGCCTTTTTGAAATCGGACAGTGTGGTTAGATAAAGGAGAGTCTTGTCTTTAAAATGGTGTAAAATAGTCATATGTTTGAAAAATTGAAGTTTTGGGATTTTTGAGGAATTTGTAATTCGCGCCACGCCTATCATTGGATATTGGAGCAGGTGTTCCGCTAGTGGAACGTCTAGATGTAAGAGGTTAACCTGTTATGGCTAGGGGGCAGTATTTTCACGGCTGGATAAAAAACGTACCCGATTTAATCTGGTTACTACTCCTGCCCAGTAACTAGAATATGCATATAATTATTGGCTTTGGATAGAAAACACCCTAAAGTTTATAAAACTGTTTGAATGGTGTCTGTGAGTATAACAGAACTCATATGGCAGGCAAAAACCTGAGAAGATTTCATGCAGGAAGTGGCCTGTCTGACAAGGTGTCGTTCTTCTTATCTCTGTTTATTGAAGAGTGAGGATCTTAGCTGTCCCGTGACACTTCCCACGGCTGCCATAGGCTCTCAGAAGGCGGCAAAATGCTGAATCGTGGCTTTGCAGGCTCTGGCTGAAACAAAGTAGCGCGTTTGGGTAGTGGCTGGTTACAGTACTGTGAGACTCAGGCTCGTGCCCGCGTCGACCGAAAGCTTTGTTTTCTTTCCTCTGTTTAGCTAAATGGACATTCCCGGTCGGAATATTATCGCTTTTTTACGAGAAAAATGGCATAAAAATGGATTTTAAACAGCGGTTGACATGCTTCGAAGTACGGCAATGGAATATTTAGAATTTTTTTGTCACGAATTGCGCCATGCGCGCGACCCTGATTTACCATTTCGGATAGTGTCTGGGACGCACGAACAAAACGCCGCTATTCGGATATAACGATGGATTATTTTGGACCAAACCAACATTTGTTATTGAAGTAGCAGTCCTGGGAGTGCATTCTGACGAAGACAACAAAAGGTAATCAAACTTTTATAATAGTAAATCTGATATTGGTGAGTGCTAAACTTGCCGGGTGTCTAAATAGCTAGCCCGTGATGGCTGGGCTATGTACTTAGAATATTGCAAAATGTGCTTTCACTAAAAAGCTATTTTAAAATCGGACATATCGAGTGCATAGAGGAGTTCTGTATCTATAATTCTTAAAATAATTGTTATGCTTTTTGAGAACGTTTATCGTGAGTAATTTAGTAAATTGTTAGCAAATTCCCCGGAAGTTTGCGGGGGGTATGCTAGTTCTGAACGTCACATGCTAATGTAAAAAGCTGTTTTTTGATATAAATATGAACTTGATTGAACAAAACATGCATGTATTGTATAACATAATGTCCTAGGTGTGTCATCTGATGAAGATCATCAAAGGTTAGTGCTGCATTTAGCTGTCTTCTGGGTTTTTGTGACATTATATGCTAGCTTGAAAAATGGGTATCTGATTATTTCTGGCTTGGTACTCTGCTGACATAATCTAATGTTTTGCTTTCGCTGTAAAGCCTTTTTGAAATCGGACAGTGTGGTTAGATAAAGGAGAGTCTTGTCTTTAAAATGCTGTGAAATAGTCATATGTTTCAAAAATTGAAGTTTTTGTATTTTTGAGGAATTTGTAATTCGCGCCACGCCTATCATTGGATATTGGAGCAACTGTTCCACTAGCGGAACGTCTAGATGTAAGAGGTTAACCCAGAAAACCTTAAGTCTTATTACATATCGCCTTGAAGAACAATTGGATATCAGAGAGACGTTACCTTAATTAACAGCACAACCAGAACTACGATCAGGAGTACGACTTTCCCAAAGCGAATCCTTTGTCCTCCGAGGGCATTTTAACTGATTCCAGAGGCCGACCCAAAACAATGGCGTCGGATGAGAGGGTGCCGGAGCAGTCTTCTAGTGAGGCTTCGGATGCGCACACACCACCCACCGCTTCCGAGTATATTACTCAATAATGTACAGTCACTAGTTAACAAAGTCGACGAAATTAGGGCCAGAGTTGCTGTCCAAAGATATATCCGGGATTGTAATATATTCTATTTCACGGAGACATGGCTAGCTGGGGACATGCTGTCAGAGTCCGTACTGCCAACGGGATTTTCAGTGCTTCGTGCCGACAGGAACAAACATCTCTCTGGTAAGAAGAAGGGCGGGGGTGTATGTTTCATGATTAACGACTCATGGTGTAATTGTAACAACATACAATAACTCAACTCCTTTTGTTCACCTGACATAGAATTCCTCACAAGCAAATGCTGACCGTATTATCTCCCAAGAGAACTCTCCTCGGTTATCGTCACAGCCGTGTAAATCCCCCTGCAAGCGGATACCAAGATGGCCATCAAGGAACTCCACTGGACTTTATACAAACTGGAAACCATATATCCTGAGGCTGCATTGATTGTAGATGGTCATTTTAACAATGCTAATCTGAAAACAAGGCTACCTAAATGCTATCAGCATATCGATTGCAGTACACGAGCGAGTAACACACTCGACCACAGCTACTCAAACTTCTGCGATGCATACAAGGCCCTCCCCTGCCATCCTTCTGGCAAATCTGGCATTTCGCTACACTCACATTAACAATGTAAGAAATAATAATACATTAAAAAAAACGAAATACTGCACAGTTTCCTAAGAACTTGAAGCGAAGCTGCCGTCTCTATTGGCGCCATCTTGTAAAGGCCATAGGACACAAAGGACACAGTGTTTACCGTGAATGCAGTCTCCGTGAACCCAGGAATGTTGCCTTTAAATTTCAATCACGCTATACAGTGTGAGGATTGAATCTATCTCTCGCTCTCTCTCAATTTTGTTTTCATATGCACAAGGAATCTCAGCATCATATCATTTCTACCTCTTCTTCTGCTCCAAATTTAGAAGATGTTACATTAATTACACCCTTAACACCTGCACTTTCAAATCACTTACGGTTGAGTTGAATACATAATAAAAGCCTGTCACTGTCTGACACTGTGGGAAGCCCTTAGTAGACAGAAGGAAGTCTGTTGAACATCGAAGCGTATGAATACAGCTGTGAAGCTAAACCGTGTTGATCATCATGGAGATGGAGACTACACGAGCCAGACCTAAAGGCGTATGTTCATTTGTTGAGTTAGATCATTAGCATTCTGGATGCTGTTTCTTATTCCTCTCTGACTGGGACAGCGAGCCTCTTCAGAGAAATCTGTCAGGGACATAAACAGCAACTGAATCCCAAATAGCACCCGATTCCCTACATAGTGCACTATATAGCGAATAGGGTGCCATTTGGGATGCATACTATATGTTCTTGTCTAACTCTCTGAAGGAGGGAGAGGTTAACGAAGCAAGAAGGAGGAAATGAAAGCGTAACATCTACTGTGTGATATGGGCTTGTGTCCTAAACCTTATTCCCTTCATAGTGCACTTATTCTGACCAAAGACCTATGGGCCCTGCTTTAAAGTAGTGCACTACGTAGGGAATAAGATGCTATTTGGGATATAGCTATGTTCTGTACAGACAGACAGAGACAGACCACCACTGTCAGAGAATATTCAGCTCAATATCAACAGCAGCACGAACAGAGAGAAAACAAGACCACTGTTTGTTCAATGAGCTTGACTGCATGTGGTTGATTTTAAACAGTCTGAAAGAAAGGCATTTATGTTTTGCTATTCTTCTCCCCTGCGTAAAAAAACAGCACATACCAGCATAGGCTGGTGACCAGCCTTCTTTGTGCTTTCACTGGTGACCAGCCTTCGTGAACAGCCTTTGTTGTGCTTTCGAATGCTGGTCACTAGCAAGAACACAATGAAGGCTGGTCTGCCAGCATAACCAGCTGGACCATTCATTTCACATGTTCCACTGTAAACTGTCATAATCAAATCTCACAAGTATCAGATACAGCAAGCCCCCAGCTACTATCTAATCAAGGTAACATTGTCCCAACCCTGGTTAGCCACCATTGGCTTAAAAAGCCAAACAATGCAATATCTGCCAATTAATTCCCAGCAATATTGCCCCTGTATGTCTATGTGGTGTTCACGTTTGTCCATCACTCTGTGTGTAGCCAGTTGAAGTGATAAGCTTCTTGTGAGCTGACAGAAATATTTTCCCCAAAACCTACTCAATTAAATGTTACCTTCAAGTAGGCTTACCTGGCAGAAGTATATCATGAGTGAGTATATCATGTGAATCTATTATTTGTTATTTACAAACCTTAACTTGAAATGAGTAGCAGCAGTACAGAACCATCACTAGACTGACACATTAGACAGCACATTAGATGGCACGTTCCTCACTAGATGCGCAATTAAAGTGCCAGATGTGCAGTTAAAGGGGAATTACACAAAAAAATTACAATTGTTTTCTTCAAGGCTTAAAAAAAAAGTTATTCTAATGTGATTTATGCCATGACATGGACTCAGAATATCACATTTCTTTGTTTGTCTACGGGCAATTGAGAGTGAAAAACATAAGGGAATAGGGTGACATCTGACCAGCATCTGACCAGCATGGACCAGCATGGACTACCTTGACCAGCATCCGACCAGCTTGACCAGCATCCGATCAGCTTGACCAGCATCCGACCAGCATGGACCAGCACAGACCAGCATAGAGCAGCATGGACCGGCATGGACTACCTTGACATCTTCCGACCAGCTTGACCAGCATCCGATCAGCTTGACCAGCATCTGACCAGCATGGACCAGCACAGACCAGCATAGAGCAGCATGGACCGGCATGGATCAGCATGGACCAGCATGGATCAGCATGGACCGGCATGGATCAGCATGGACCGGCATGGATCAGCATGGACCAACATGGATCAGCATGGACCAGCATGGACCAGCATAGACCAGCATGGACCAGCATGGACCAGCCTGAAATGTATGCAGGTCTATGCTGTTTTTTCAGCTGGGTCTCTATCCCTCTGTCTTTATTTTCTCTCTCTCTCTTACACACACACACACACACACACACACACACACACACACACACACACACACACACACACACACAAACAAATCGTCTCTCTTCTCCCCTCCATCTGTTTGTGTCTGTGCATGCCAGGGCAGCATCTGGTGTGCTGAAGCACCTGCACAGAGTCACCTGTGCACAATTAACCCTCCCTTCTTCCCCAGAGCCCCCAGAGCCCTGAGTAAGCCACCAGCCCCTCTCAGCCTCTCTGATCACACAGACCCTCCACTCTCCACACGCACACTGCCTTTCGTTTTCCACACAGCAGAGCAGAAACAGTCCAGGCGGCTCCCCAGAAAACTGGGTCCTGCATGTGGCGCTCCATTGAAGTGCCTGCCGGGGGCTCCAGATATGTCACTCCGCCACCAGTAATCTGATGAGACGGGCGGATCAGAGAACAGCCCTTTTGAAGGATGGAGGAGAGACTGTTGTGGTTGCCTGAGTTGGAGAGGGACGCACACAGAGAAATGTACGCACACACACAGAAACACACACACACTCACACACAGACACACACGCATTCACTCACGCACACACACACACACACACAGAGCGCCAAACTCACCACCACACAGCTTGGTCCTGCCCCGCAGAGGAACATGGAGGAGATCAGCCTTCTGTTTTCTCTTGATGTCAGGAAAGAGCCCTTTAACCCCCTAAGGTCGATGAGACTCTCACAAACACAATCATGTTCTCTGTTTTTCTCTACAATCCCCACAAATGTCTTGGGACTCGTCTGAAGTCGGTACAGCCGATCTGCCAACTTCTGTCTGTAGCTCTAGGATGCCCACAGGCCTCACAAGACTCATCTGAAGAGGTTAAATACATTTAGAAAGAAATAACAAACGTTTCCTAATCTTTCTTAGATCTCTCAGATGTAGGATAGACACTTCAGAGCAAACTTCCTTTACATTTTTCTTTGGAGGACAATCTGTTGTTCCATGTAGTGAATCTGTTATTCAATGCATTTGTATGGGCTGATAGCACTAAGCCCAAATAAAATGCTTAATTAAATGTATATACACATTTTATTTTACTTAAATTGGTCTTACAATTCTAAATCAAATTGAAAAATTATCCTTGGTATGACCTTAGACAGGGCTTAGACTCTAATCATCTGAGAAAATATCTGTGTGAGGCATGCTCCAGACCCTGCATTAATAAAACAGGAAGAGACTGAGGGCCCTACACTACCTACAGGGTTCTGTTTTCTCTGTTCTGTTCTCTTTGGTGTTTCTCCTGTCCCAAATAGCAGCCTATTACCTATATAGCGCACTGCCCTGGTCAAAAGTAGTTCACTATAAAGGGAACAGGCTGCCATTTGGGATGCAGCCTCTGTCTGAAGGACCGGAGCAGCAAACACCACCACATGCATATGTTCCCTATCGTGACAGAAGAGAAGGACAGTGGCCTGCTGTGAAATACATTGGAAATATGTGTCTCTCTCCCTGTCAAAATAATTGTTGGTTTAGCATTTAAAGATGCATTGGTGGTTCTCATGAAATGCCCAATTGTTTGTGTATGATCAAAAGAACATTTCACTAATGTTTTGCATGCAACTCGGGGAAAAAAATATCTCTGGTCTCCTTTTCAATGGGCACTTCTGTGCCTACTAGACAGCACACCAAAACATTGGGCAATTAAATTAATCTGGAGAGCAGGACACTTTCCAAACATATGCGTTTCGACTTCTGCAGTAGTTTTCACGCATCCTTCCTAAGGAGAAGAAACAACTCCTCTTCAGAAGAGGCTTAATTTGTCCTGACACTTGATGAAAGCCGTATTCATGTTAAACTGACATGTTCCTTCCCTGGGATGAAAACCAGGGGGACAGTAGTCTAAACAGGTAGGCTGGAGGGGCCTGGGGTAGTGGAAGGCTCCCCAGAGACAGAGGGGCCCTGCTCAGTCAGCTGAAGGCTCTGTCAGGCCTTGTGTAGCCCTGCCACTCTCTCCCTGAATCCTCTGTGGTCCTGACTGACATGACATCCCACTGGCCCTGGTGACAGCACAGTAAGGGGCTGCTAATGTTATTCTTTCTCCTTTTCTCATAAGTTACCTTTGACTAGACAGCTTTTCAAATTGTTGACTGTCATCTTAGTTGATTTCTTGTGTATTTCTATTAGAGTGAAAGTACAATACAATACCATAGCTCAGGACAAACATAGACTGAAAATATATGTTATTTGACTGTACCCTAGTTTTGTTTGATGTATTGAAAGTATGACAACAGAGAACGACGAGGTGATAGAGATCCACAGATAGAAACATTACAGTTGTATTATTTCTCCGGAAAAAGTCATCCTTGGTGGTCTGAAACTAATAGCTGTAAAGAAATCAACAACACTTTTTCCTATTCAGTGAGCAGTTTATATTTGCCCCTCCCCCTCATTACAGACTGTGTAATGAGGTACACACACACACACACACACACACACACACACACACACACACACACACACACACACACACACACACACACACTATTTCACCAACCACTGTGCCTTATATCCAGCCCTTCTCTTACCCACTCTCTCTATCTCAAACACTCACTCACAGCTGTCCTCACATGTACATCTGCACTCACAGCTGCACTCCCACTCTGTACTCCCACTCTGTACACAGCTAGACTCCAAACAAACCCCAGACTCCCACTCTGCACACAGTTAGACTACCACCAAACCCCAGACTCCCACTCTATACACAGCTAGACTCCAAACAAACCCCATACTCCCACTCTGTACACAGCTAGACCCCAAACAAACCCCAGACTCCCACTCTATACACAGCTAGACTCCAAACAAACCCCAGACTCCCACTCTGTACACAGCTAGACCCCAAACAAACCCCAGACTCCCACTCTATACACAGCTAGACTCCAAACAAACCCCAGACTCCCACTCTATACACAGCTAGACTCCAAACAAACCCCAGACTCCCACTCTGTACACAGCTAGACCCCAAACAAACCCCAGACTCCCACTCTGTACACAGCTAGACTCCAAACAAACCCCATACTCCCACTCTATACACAGCTAGACTCCAAACAAACCTCAGACTCCCACTCTGTACACAGCTAGACCCCAAACAAACCCCAGACTCCCACTCTGTACACAGCTAGACTCCAAACAAACCCCAGACTCCACTCTGTACACAGCTAGACCCCAATCAAACCCCAGACTCCCACTCTGTACACATCGAGACTCCAAACATACCCCCGACTTCCACTCTGTACACAGCTAGACTCCAAACAAACCACCAACTTCCACTCTGTACACAGCTAAACTCCAAACACACAGAAAGTTCCCCAAGGCATTGGAGGTTATCAATATTTACTGCCATCAGAACGCCAAAGTGCTGCACAAAGGGGCAACATAAAAACAGGCCAGAAGAAAAGTCAGTGCCTCAATTAGTAATTATTCATTAGCTGAGCTGGCTGTGGGGGCAGGTGGGCCTTGGGGGCAGGTGGGTCGGGGTAATGTGTTAGTTTAGAAGTGTGGCAGGTGGGTCGAGGTAATATGTTACAGAGTCGACATGGCAGAGTAGGGTTATTAGGAATACTATAAGTTGTTTACTGTAAGGTGGCCTCAATACATGACTCCAGACATGTACGCTGGACATTGGTGGAGTTGGAGCATAAATAAAACGAATCAATATGAAATTAATCAATTTATTTGATAAACAGAAATACTTATAAAGCGGCTCAAGAAGGAGGCAACATTACATAACCCTACATACCATATGGAATGATGAATGCATGTTTCAAAAAGACATGGTACAATGCGATGTTAGGTCACAGCCTTATTCCAAAATGTATTAAATCATTATTTCCTCTCATCTTTAGGTGCCTTTTGGCAAACTCCAAGCGGGCTGTCATGTGCCTTTTACTGAGGAGTGGCTTCCCTCTGGCCACTCTACCATAAAGGCCTGATTGGTGGAGTACTTCAGAGATGGTTGTCCTTATGGAAGGTTCTCCCATCTCCACAGAGGAACTTTAGAGCTCTGTCAGAGTAACCATCGGGTTCTTGGTCACCTCCCTGACTAAGGCCCTTCTCCCCCGATTGCTCAGCTTGGCCGGGCGGCCAGCTCTAGGAAGAGTCTTATAATAATTTCCCAAAAAAATGTTGGTAGCCTTCCCCAGATCTGTGCCGAGGTACAATCCTGTCTTGGATCTCTACGGACAATTCCTTCGACCTCATGGCTTGGTTTTCGTTCTGACATGCACTATCAACTGTGGGATCTTATATAGAAAGGCGTGTGCTTTTCCAAATCATGACAAATCAATTGAAATTACCACAGCTGGACTCCAATCAAGTTGTAGAAACATCTCAAGGATGATCAATGGAAACAGGATGCACCTCCGCTCAATTTCTCATAGCAAAGGGTCTGAATACTTATGTAAATAAGGTATTTATGTTGTTTATTTGTAGTACATTTGCTAAAATATTCTACCAACCTGTTTTCGCTTTGTCATTATGGTGTATTGTGTTTAGATTGCTGAAGTGTATCTTTTGTTATCCATTTTAGAATACGGCTGTAAACTATCAAAATGTGGAAAAAGTCAATGGGTCTGAATACTTTCCGAAAGCACTGTATGTATGGCTGGAGTCAATGCCATGATAAATCTGAACTAAGCCAAATGGGGGGAATGCAGGTGTGGTTGAAGCTAGCCCTGACTTCTATCTTTGTGCCTTCTGAAGTTGTGGGGGTGTGTGTGTGTGTGTGTGTGTGTGTGTGTGTGTGTGTGTGTGTGTGTGTGTGTGTGTGTGTGTGTGTGTGTGTGTGTGTGTGTGTGTGTGTGTGTGTGTGTGTGTGTGTGTGTGTGTGTGTGTGTGTGTGTGTGTGTGTCAACCTGTTGGGGTTTAATACTGAATATGTCAGGCAATCTGATACAGCCGTAACATGTAGCTCTGTGTGTTTTTATCCAACGACGTACACACACACACACATCGTAACATATCTGTCTGTTTATCTAACATCACTTTCAGATCACCCACTACACTCACCCTGTGGGGGTTCTCCACTCTTTCATTCTTCCGTTCCCCCACTCCCCTGTTCTATGTTAAGCTAGGGCTTGTTATAATGACAGATGAGTGTCCCGAGGGGTCTTTCTGGGAAGCATGTACTAGCTGTGACTGTTTTAAGCTCAGGCCTCAGACTCAGAAATACCACAGGTACGGCACTTTGTTATTTCTTTCCAAAGGAGTGTGTTTCTTTAGCTCTTAGTATGTGACCAGCGATTAATATTTTTCTGAAAGTGACTGAAGTAGTAATCAGTAAGAGTGTATTGCTAGTCTATGTTGCTAGTATATGCAGTATGAGAATGTGAATCCAATGAATTTATCGCATTCTTTAACTAAAACATTTTTCAAGACACTGTAAAATGTCTGTTTAGGACATGAACTTTGTAGTCAGGATGGGCGGTGCTGTGTATGTGTGCAGGTGAGTCCAGGTGATCCAGGTGGATCGTAAGGGTTTCTCGTTTCAGAAAACAGGTGTTGAGCGTAGCAACCCCGACCCCCCCCCCCCCCTCCCTCCCGAGGTCACCCCACTGCCTCCTGGCTCTATAGCTCCACTCCACCATCACCTGTCATCACAGTCATCTGATCTGAGCTGCCACACAGAGGAGAGCAGTAGTTTGTCCACGTGACAGTGGAGCTCTTTTAATTAGCGGGCAATGGATGAAGGCCTCCCTCGCTCCAGTGATGATGAGGGAGAGATGGATGAGGGAGAGGTGTATGTCCCTGTCACAGGACTTACAGTACAGCCATTCAGGTACTATGATAACTGATCATTTGATAGACTGGGTTAAACAATGACCTGGTAGACAAAGATAGTTACAACCAACTACCACACCGGCTTCTTCGTTGATGAAATGTGAAGTGTTTAAGAAATCTAGAACCTGGGCCATAGAAGCCATGATCGGGCCAAATATGAATGAATAGGAGTTGTAGTTCCTTTTGGAGCGTCCCACAGACATCGACCCCCTTAGTCTGGGGTTACTTAGCCACTCTATCTGGGCCATATTACAGGGCCAGCTTGTCATAACCAACAACATGCTGAAGTCTCTTTCAACAGCGAAAGTCTGACTAACCTGGCCTGTCTGCCTGCCTGAAGCATCACTCTCTCTCCCCGATGTTGGACCTCTATACAGCTAACATACTCAGTACTGACAGGCCCCTCACTACCATGACAAATGACGCTGCAGAGCCGAGGCTACACCAGGCTTCCACACCGGGTTTCCACACCGGACTTCCACACCAGGCTTCCACACTGGGCTTCCCCACCAGGCTTCCACAACGGGCATCCACAATGGGCTTCCACACCGGGCTTCCACACCGGACTTCCACACCGGACTTCCACACTAGGCTTCCACAACAGGCTTCAACACCAGGCTTCCGCAATGGGTTTCCCTAGACCAAAAGGCAACAAATAGGGCCAACCCAGAGGTTTAGACTGAGGTCAAGGTCAGCACTGTGTTAGACTGAGGTCAAGGTCAGACCTGTGTTAGACTGAGGTCAAGGTCAGCCCCGTGTCATTCCTACACAGTAGGTGTCTTGGGAAAGTCTGTGTTGGGATTGGTCTGCTCCATGGATTCAGGAGACTTGAGTATTGTTGTGCAGAGCACAGTATGGGGCCCTGTATGGACTTCTTTTTGACCTCCACAAATGCCTGGCCTCAACCTGAGGCCCTCACTCTTTGCTTCAGGACTTTCCAGTACTTAGGGAACTTGACCATCTGTAATACACACCAGTTATTTTTATGGATATCTACAATTTTTGACATGTCATAATCAGTCAGTCATGAAATAATATTTGCAGAAGATGATTGATGATTGAGATGCTAAAGCAGTGTGGTCTAACTAGTTCCCTCACTCTTAAATGGTAACTAGATAACTTGACAGAGGAACATGAGACAGAACCTGACAGGGAATTGTTGAAAGGGGTCCACAGTAGGACAGACAGGCAGGGTTATATACTTCACACAGATTCCATTCCATCTATTTGGGTTGTCAAGATCCTTCAATCTGTGCTCACCCTCCCTAAACCAGGGTGAGAGGTTCAGTAGGGATAACATGGGACAAATTAAAAGAGCTTCATGACCTGGGTTTTAAAGTGTGGTCTCTCCAGTGTACCGAGGAAATTGAGTTTGCGACCGAAAAATACGCTTTTTTCCTCATGACAAAGCCTTTCACAGACACACCAACCTTTTTGTAATTTTATTTATTCTTTTTTATTTTTTATTTCACCTTTATTTAACCAGGTAGACTAGTTGAGAACAAGTTCTCATTTACAACTGCGACCTGGCCAAGATAAAGCAAAGCAGTTCGACACATACAACAACACAGAGTTACACATGGAATAAACAAACATACAGTCAATAATACAGTACAAAAAGTCTATATACAGTGTGTGCAAATGAGGTAAGAGTAGGGAGGTAAGGCAATAAATAGGCCATGATGGCAAAGTAATTACAATATAGCAATAGAACACTGGAACGGCAAATGTGCAGAAGATGAATGTGCAAGTAGAGATATTGGGGAGCAAAGGAGCAAGATAAATAAATAAATACAGTATGGGGATGAGATAGTTGGATGGGCTATTTACAGATGGGCTATGTACAGGTGCAGTGATCTGTGAGCTGCTCTGACAACTGGTGCTTAAAGCTAGTGAGGGAGATATGTGTCTCCAGCTTCAGTGATTTTTACGATTCGTTCCAGTCATTGGCAGCAGAGAACTGGAAGGAAAGGCGGCCAAAGGGGGAATTGGCTTTGGGGGTGACCAGTGAGATATACCTGCTGGAGCGCGTGCTTTGGGTGGGTGCTGCTATGGTGACCAGTGAGCTGAGATAAGGCGGGACTTTACCTAGCAAAGACTTGTAGATGACCTGGAGCCAGTGGGCTTGGCGACGAGTATGAAGCGAGGGCCAGCCAACGAGAATGTACAGGTTGCAGTGGTGGGTAGTATATGGGGCGTTGTTGACAAAATGGATAGCACTGTGATAGACTGCATCCAATTTGTTGAGTATAGTGTTGGAGGCCATTTTGTAAATGACATCACCGAAGTCGAGGACCGGTAGGATGGTCAATTTTATGAGGGTATGTTTGGCAGCATGAGTGAAGGATGCTTTGTTGCGAAATAGGAAGCCGATTCTAGATTTAATTTTGGATTGGAGATGCTTAATGTGAGTCTGGAAGGAGAGTTTACAGTCTAACCAGACACCTAGGTATTTGTAGTTGTCCACATATTCTAAGTCAGAACCGTCCAGAGTCGTGATGCTGGACGGGCGAGTAGGTGTGGGCAGCAATCGGTTGAAGAGCATGCATTTAGTTTTACTTGCATTTAAGAGCAGTTGGAGGCCAAGGAAGGAGAGTTGTATGGCATTGAAGGTCGTCTGGAGGTTAGTTAACACAGTGTCCAAAGAAGGACCAGAAGTATACAGAATGGTGTCATCTGCATAGAGGTGGATCAGAGAATCACCAGCAGCAAGAGCGACATCATGGATGTATACAGAGAAGAGTCGGCCCGAGAATTGAACCCTGTGGCACCCCCATAGAGACTTCCAGAGGTCCGGACAACAGGCCCTCCGATTTGACACACTGAAATCTGTCAGAGAAGTAATTGGTGAACCAGGCGAGGCAGTCATTTGGGAAACCAAGGCTGTTTGTTGAGTCCGCCGATAAGAATGTGGTGATTGACAGAGTCGAAAGCCTTAGCCAGGTCGATGCATATGGCTGCACAGTATTGTCTCTTATCGATGGCGGTTATGACATCGTCTATGACCTTGAGCGTGGCTGAGGTGCACCGATGACCAGCTCTGAAACCAGATTGCATAGCGGAGAAGGTATGGTGGGATTCGAAATTGTCGGTAATCTGTTTGTTAACTTGGCTTTCAAAGACAGTAGAAAGGCAGGGTAGGATAGATATAGGTCTGTAGCAGTTTGGGTCTAGAGTGTCACCCCCTTTGAAGAGGGGGATGACCGTGGTTGCTTTCCAATTGTTGGGAATCCCAGATGATAAGAAAGAGAAGTTGAACAGGCTAGTTGGTTAGGATGATATCTATGAGGGTGCCCGTGTTTTACGGCTTTGGGGTTGTACCTGGTGGGTTCATTGATCATTTGTGTGAGATTGAGGGCATCAAGCTTAGATTGTAGGATGGCCGAGGTGTTAAGCATGTCCCAGTTTAGATCACCTAGCAGCACGAGCTCTGAAGATACATGAGGGGCAATCAGTTCACATATGGTGTCCAGAGCACAGCTGGGGGCAGAGGGTGGTCTATAGCAAGCGTCAACAGTGAGAGACTTGTTTCTGGAAAGGTGGATTTTTAAAAGTAGAAGCTCGAATTGTTTAGGTACAGACCTGGATAGTAAGACAGAACTCTGCAGGCTATCTCTGCAGTAGATTGCAACACCGCCCCCTTTGGCAGTTCTATCTTGTCGGGAAATGTTATAGTTAGGGATGGAAATTTCAGGGTTTTTGGTGGTCTTCCTAAGCCAGGATTCAGAAACGGGAAGGCAGAGTGTGCTAAAGCAGTGAATAAAACAAACTTAGGGAGGAGGCTTCTAATGTTAACATGCATGAAACCAAGGCTTTTACAGTTACAGAAGTCAACAAATGAGAGCACCTGGGGAATAGGAGTGGAGATAGGCACTGCAGGGCCTGGATTCACCTCTACATCACCAGAGGAACAGAGGAGGAGTGGGATAAGGGTACGTCTAAAGGCTATAAGAACTGGTCATCTATTACGTCCGGAACAGAGAGTAAAAAAAAATAGGTTTCTGGGTGCGATAGAATAGATTCATGGCATAATGTACAGACAGAGGTATGGTAGGATGTGAATACTGTGGAGGTAGGCCTAGGCATTGAGTGGTGATGAGAGCGATATTGTCTCTAGAGACATCATTTAAACCAGGTGATGTCATCGCATGTGTGGGAAGTGGAACTAAAGGGTTGGCTAAGGTATATTGAGCAGGGCTAGAGGCTCTACAGTGAAATGATACAACAATCACTAACCAGAACAGCAATGGACAAGGCATATTGACATTAAGGAGAAGCATGCATAGCCGAGTGATCATAAGGGTCCAGTGAGTAATGAGGCTGGTTGGAGACACGGCGATTCAGACAGCTAGCAGGCCAGGGCTAGCAAGCTAGCAGAAGGGTCTCAGAGGGACGTTGCGACGGGGAAGTCTGTTTATAGCCTCCTCGTGCGTTTATATCGGTAGACCAGTTGTGATGGATTAGTAGGGTTACGTGTGGTAAAGGGGACCAGTCCAATTGGCAAAATAGGTATAGTTGACCAAGAAATTGTCCGATGGACCTATTAAGCTAACAGCTGATATGCTCTAGACAGCTAGCGGGCCGCGGCTAGCAGGCTAGCAGATGGGCATTCAGGGGCCGTCGCAACGGAGGGGCCAGTTGAATAACCCCCTCGGGCAGATTACGTTGGTAGTCCAGTCGTGAAGTACCGGTGGGGCTCCACACCGGCAGTAAAATGGGTCCAGGCCAATTGGAAAAATAGGTATTGTAGCCCAGGAGTGGCTGATGGAACTCTTCAGCTAGCCAGGAGATGGGCCTAGCATGGGCTATCTCCAGGCTCGTTGGTGCTTGCTTCGGAACAGAGACGTTAGCCAGGAGTAGACACTCGGATCGCAGCTAGCCAGCTGCGATGATGCAGGTGATAAGTTTCAGAGCTTGCGGTGGGAGTCCGGGGATATGGAGAGAAAATAGGTCCAGTATGCTCTGGTTTGAATCGCGTTGTGCAAACTGGCGAGTTTTCCAAGCTAAAGGTTAGCTGATGACCGCTAGCAGGGGTTAGCTGACTACTAGCTAGTAGCTAGTCAGCTGGCTAGCTACTGTTGGGGTTCCGATTCAGGAGTAAAGAAAATACTTTAGAAAAAAGCAGATCCACACCACATTGCGTGAGGCAGGTTGCAGTATAGTATTTTGAAGTTGAGGTTTAGAAAAAAATATAAAAAAGATATGCGAAGAAAAAAGATATAAAAGATATATACATGGGACACTACAAAGACGAGGACAAAGATGTCTGACTGCTACACCATCTTGGCTTTCTTTTTGAAGGCTGAACAGGCAGAAATGAGGGAGGAATTGCTCTTCACCAGATTTATGGAAGCCCTGATCTTATTACGCAAGATGTATCTGTGGGCCTCAGCAGCTTTTAACCTTTCCCTGGTCCACTCTTTGATTCATGGGGAGGGGTGGCGGCGCTTCCGTGCGAATGCTGCTTTATGTCAATCTATAAGGTGCTCTGGAAAGCATCAGCCATTTCAGTGTGTGTGTGCACTCGCTCATTTGACAGCATCACTGCAACTGAATTGTACAAGCAAATGATCGAGGGGGAGTCCTCTGACAGTAGCAGAAATATATTATACTTAAACATAAGTTATGCTATTTTGGACTAAATATGTCAACAGTAGGAAATAAGAAGCATGGGTTTGCACTGATGTCTATCGACAATTTTGGGGAGAAGAAGCCCCGTCAAAACAAAGGGAGAGGAGACGGCATTCTGAGGCACATCAAACTGACAACATGGGAGGCCTGAGGTATATTACAGGTTGCATCTGGTTACAAGATTTGCAACCACTTTCCTTTGCAAACAAGCATGCATGTCAATCACAGTCAATCATTGGCGTTTGGTGTTTTAAAAAAAAAATTATTTCACCTTTATTTAACCTAGTTGAGAACAAGTTTTAATTTACAACTGCGACCTGGCCAAGATAAAGCAAAGCAGTGCGACACAAACAACAACACAGAGCTACATATGGAATAAACAAGCGTACAGTTAATAACAAAATACAAAAAAATTAAGTCTATATACAGTGTGTGCAAATGGCGTGAGGAGGTAAGGCAATAAATAGACCATAGTAGCGAAGTAATTACAATTTAGCAAATTAACACTGGAGTGATAGATGAGCAGATGGTGATGCTTTGTTGCGAAATAGGAAGTCGATTCTAGATTTAATTTTGGATTGGAGATGCTTAATGTGAGTCTGGAAGGAGACTTTACAGTCTAACCAGACACCAATTTGTAAGTCGCTCTGGATAAGAGCGTCTGCTAAATGACTTAAATGTAATGTAAATGTTATAGATGACCTGGAGCCAGTGGGTTTGGCGACGAATGTGTGTTGGTGTGTGACACGTTGGAGGAGAGACAAACAGAAAGAGAGAGACAGAGAGCGAGAGTGAGAGCAAGAGAGACAGAGACAGAGTGAGAGCGAGAGTGAGAGCGAGAGAGAGAGAGAGAGAGCGAGAGAGAGAGACAGAAAGCGAGCGTGAGAGTGAGAGCGAGAGAGAGAGTGAGAGCGAGAGAGAGCGAGAGAGAGAGAATCCACCTGCCTGGCTGTAAGTGTTCACCACTACACCACAGGGTAGGGTGGGTTGTGGGACGGGTCTGAACAAAACAACAGGTCCCAGTGCAGAAGCTTTAAATTAGATGGAACAGTCTCTCAGAACCAACACACACACATGCAAGCATTGCCCACACAGACACACAAGCATTCACACAGACGTACACACAATGTCTCAAAACCTCAGAACATGAGAGCACAGGCACACATGCACACACGTGCGCAATGGCACACACACACACACACACACGTGTGCAGACACCCTGTCTGTATGATTTTTTTATGGAATTAGTCAACAGTTCATTTCACTCACAACATCATGGGACATACAGGATTTGGAAACATGTTCACAAACAAACTAAAGTGTTTAGTCAGGTAGTGTAAAGGCACACAAATGCACGTTTGCCATCAGCGGCCCATCGTTCTCCCTTCTATTTACTTTCCATCTCATCAGACATGTAAACAGCACCAGCTGTTTTTGAAAAATACTCCACATCAGTCCTCGGTAACATATGTGTGTGTTGTGAGCACTAAGCAACAAAGACTGCTGGGGAAAAACGGAGAGAAGAAGGGAACATTTGAAAGACAGATGGAAGAGGAGACTTAATAAAGTCTTCAAACAGGCTCTGAATAATTCGCATCTGTCTACTTTAAAGTGTTTTCATGTTAGATAGTCTGGTCTAGTCTAGTCTAGTCTAGTCTAGTCTTGTGTGTTCCGTTCCGTTCCAGTCTAGTCTAGTCTAGTCTAGTCTAGTCTGGTCTGGTCAAGTGTGGTCTGGTCTGGTCTAGTGTGGTCTGATCTGGTCTAGTCTAATCTAGTGTGGTCTGATCTGTTCTGGTCTGGTCTGGTCTAGTCTGTTCTAGTCTAGTCTAGTCTAGTCTGGTCTAGTCTGGTCAGGTCTGGTCTAGTCTGTTCTAGTCTAGTCTGGTCTAGTCTGGACTAGTCTAGTGTGGTCTAGTCTGGTCTAATGTCATCTAGTCTGGTCTAGTCTGGTCTGGTCTAGTCTTTAAACATGGGCAGGGTGGTGGGTGTAGTCTAGTCTTTACACATGGACAGGGTGGTGGGTGTAGTCTTTAAACATGGGCAGGGTGGTGGGTGTAGTCTAGTCTTTACACATGAACAGGGTGGTGGGTGTAGTCTTTAAACATGGGCAGGGTGGTGGGTGTAGTCTTTAAACATGGGCAGGGTGGTGGGTGTTGTATTTAAACATGGGCAGGGTGGTGGGTGTTATATTTAAATATGGGCAGAGTGGTGGGTGTGGTCTTTAAATGTGGGTAGGTGGGCGGGTGTGGTATTTACACATGGGCAGGGTGGTAGTTGTATTCTTTAAACATGGGTAGGGTGGTGGGTGTTGTTTTTAGACATGGGCAGGTTGGTGGGTGTATTCTTTAAACATGGGTAAGGTAGTGGGTGTATTCTTTAAACATGGGTAGGATTGTGGGTATTGTATTTAAACATGGGCAGGGTGGTGGGTGTGGCCACTTCTCCAGGATCAAGTCTCTTACCGTTGCCGCTTGCTATAGACCACCTTCTGCCCCCAGTTGTGCCCTGGACACCATATGCGAATTGATTGCCCCCCTATCCTCAGAGCTCGTGCTGTTAGGTGACCTAATCTGGGACATGCCTAAAACCCCAGTCATCCCACAATCTGCTCTCAATCTCACACAAATGATCAATGAACCCACCAGGTACAACCTCAAATCCGTAAACACGGGCAACCTCATAGATATCATCCTAGTCAGAAGGTGGGTGTAACTGTTGCATGAAGTCAGGCGCAGGAGATCAGAATGAGTGAGCAACGTACTTTACTCAAAATAAAGGCACAAGGTAACAATACACTTGACCAACAAATAAATGGTAATCAATTACACGCGGGTGAAAACAGCACCCGTCGAAAACCAGCCATAACGTACCGAATGAACATAGAAACAATCACGCACAAAAACATGGGGGAAACAGATAGGTAAAATACATGAACATGTAATTGGGGAATGAAACCAGGTGTGTAGAAAACAAAGACAAAACACATGGAAAATAAAAGGTGGATCGGCGATGGCTAGAAGACCGGTGACGTCGACCGCCGAATGCCGCCCAAACAAGGAGAGGGACCAACTTCGGCGGAAGTCGTGACAGTACCCCCCTTGACACGCGGCTCCAGCAGCGCGCCGTCACCGGCCATGGGGACGAACTGGAGGGCGAGGTGCAGGGCGATCCGGATGGAAACGGTGGAAATCACGCAGCATCGACAGGTCTAACACGACCTCCACCGGCACCCAGCATCTCTCCTCCGGACCGTACCCCTCCCACTCCATGAGGTACTGGAGGCCCCTCGCCCGATGCCTCGAATCCAGTATGGATCGAACTGCATACGCCGGGGCCCCCTGCATACGCCGGGGCCCCCCCAGAGGGGGCGGAGGAACCTCCCGCACCTCAGACTCCTGGAGTGGACCAGCTTCCACCGGCCTGAGGAGAGACACATGGAACGAGGGGTTAATACGACAATCAGAGGGGAGCTGTAATCGGGGCCTCTCTGCGGTGGGGATCTGCGCTGGTTTTCAGGCGCCTCACGGCCCGCTGAAGGTGCACATGAGCGGCGCCCCATGTCTCCTCAGCGCGCCTAATCCAGTTGTCCACCGCAGGAGCCTCAATCTGGCTCTGATGCCAAGGCGCCAGAACCGGCTGGTACCCCAGTACGCACTGGAAGGGGGAGAGGTTAGTGGAGGAGTGGCAGAGCGAGTTCTGGGCCATGTCTGCCCAGGGCACGAACGCCGCCCACTCTCCTGGCAATAAGACTGCAGAAACCAACCCACATCCTGGTTTACTCGCTCCACCTGCCCGTTACTCTCGGGGTGAAAACCCAAGGAAAGGCTGACCGAGCCCCCAGACGTTCCATGAATGCCCTCCATAACCTTGACGTGAACTGGGGACCTCGATCAGATACTATGTCCTCAGGCACCCTGTAGTGCCGGAAGACGTGTGTTATCAGGACCTCCGCAGTCTGTAGGGCCGTAGGGAGACCGGGCAACGGGAGGAGACGGCAGGACTTAGAAAACCGATCCAAACCGAACGAGCAGGATCGTGGTGTTACCCTGTGAGGGAGGAAGATCCGTTAGGAAATCCACCGACAGGTGCGACCACGGCCGTTGTGGAACGGGTAAGGGTTGTAACTTCCCTCTGGGCAGGTGCCTTGGGGCCTTGCACTGGGCGTGGCTTTGGTGGCATACCCAAGCGCTGAGAGAGCACGGCTCCTATCCCAGCCTCGGACGCGTCCACCTCCACTACGAATGCCAAAGAGGGATCCGGATGAGCCAACACGAGAGCCAAGGTAAACAGAGCCCTCAGGTGACCAAAAGCCCTGTCTGCCTCAGCTGACCACTGCAAATGCACCGGTCCCCCCTTCAGCAGTGAGGTAATGGGAGCCGCTACCTGACCAAAGCCCCGGATAAACCTCCGGGAGTAGTTGGCAAACCCTAGAAACCTCTGCACTTCCTTTACCGTGGTGGGAGTCGGCCAATTACGCACGGCTGAAATGCGGTCACTCTCCATCTCCACCCCTGAAGTGGAAATGAGGTACCCTAGGAAGGAGACGGACTGTTGGAAGAACAGACATTTCTCAGCCTTGGCATACAGGTCATGGACCAACAGTCGACTAAGCACCATGCACACCAGGGACACATGCTCGGCGCGTGTAGCGGAATATATCAGGATGTAATCTATATACACCACTACACCCTGCCGGTGCAGGTCCCTGAAAATCTTGCCTACAAAGGCCTGGAAGACTGATGGAGCATTCATCAACCCGTACGGCATGACGAGGTACTCATAGTGCCCTGAGGTGGTACTGAAAGCCGTCTTCCAATCGTCTCTCTCCCGGATACACACCAGGTTGTAAGCGCTCCTGAGATCCAATTTGGTGAAGATGCGCGCTCCGTGCATTGACTCGATCGCACTGGCTATGAGAGGTAGCGGGTAACTGTACCTAACAGTGCACGGGCGCAGACCACCATCCTTCTTCTTCACAAAAAATAAACTCAAGGAGGCAGGTGAAATGGAGGGCCGAATGTACCCCTGCCCAGGGATTCGGAGACATATGTTTCCATAGCTGCCGTCTCCTCCTGTGACAGGGGATACACGTGCCTCCTGGGAGTGCTGCGTCTACCAGGAGATTTATCTCACAATCCCCCCGTCAATGGGGTGGTAATTGAGTCGCCCTCTTCTTACAGAAGGCGAGAGCCAAATCGGCATATTCAGAGGGGATGCGCACGGTGGAGACCTGGTCTGGACTTTCCACCGTAGTCGCACCAACGGAAACCCCTAAACACCTCCCCGAGCACTTTCGTGACCACCCCGTGAGAGCCCTCTGTTGCCACGAAATAGTGGGGTCATGACAGGCCAACCAGGGTAGGCCCAGCACCACGGGAAACGCAGGAGAATCAATAAGGAAGAGACTGATTCTCTTCTTGTCACCCTCCTGCGTCACCATGCCCAGTGGAGCGGTGGCCTCCCTAATTAGCTCTGACCCTAATGGTCGACTATCTAGGGCGTGAACTGGGAAGGGCATATCCACTGGAACAATAGGGATCCCTAAACTATGCGCAAATGAGCTGTCAATAAAGTTCCCAGCTGCACCTGAGTCTACGAGCACCTTATGCTGGGAATGCGGGGAAAACTCAGGAAAATTAATATACAAAAACATGTGTGCAACAGAGGGCTCTGGGTGAGCCTGGTGCTGACTCACCTGGGGTGACACGAGAGTGCCCTGCCTGCTGCCTCGACTCCCAGAGGAACCTCCCCAGCACCGACCGGCAGTGTGCCCTCTGCGGCCACAGATGGTGCATGGACCGGCACCTCCTCCGGTTGCCCTAAGTGCAGCACATCCCAGCTCCATGGGAGTAGGAGCGGTGGTGCTGGGGTATGGAATCGCCAGACAGCGATCTGGACGTCCGCGGGTAACCAGCAGGTTATCCAACCGGATGGACAGGTCCACCAGCTGGTCAAAGGTGAGAGTGGTGTCCCTGCTGGCCAACTCCCGACGGACGTCCTCATGCAAACTACAATGGTAGTGATTGATCAGGGCCCTGTTGTTCCATCCCGCGCCGGCAGCCAGAGTCCGAAAGTCCAAAGCGAACTCCTGTGCACTCCTCGTCCCCTGCCTAAGGTGGACGAGAAGTTCACCCGCCTCTCTACCCTCAGGCGGATGGTCGAAAACTGCCCGGAAGCGGCGGGTGAAATCCTCTAATTGGTCCAACACCGCTTCTCCTTCCCCCCATACGGCGTTGGCCCACTCCAGGGCTTTCCCTGAGAGGCAGGAGACGAGGGCGGACACGCTGTCACGGCCCGAAGGAGCCTGGTGGACGGTTGCCAGGTAGAGCTCCAGCTGGAGTAGGAACCCCTGACATCCCGAAGCCGGCCCATCATACTCCCTCAGAAGAGTGAGCCGAATCCCACTGGGACCGGGTGAAGGAGGGGTGTGTAGTGGTGCCCTTGGTGGTGCTGGTGGAGGCGCTGAAGGAACTCCTCTTCTCTCCCAGCGATCCATAGTCTGCAGGACGTGATCCATGTCAGTGCCGAGATGTTGTAGCATGGCCGCATGCTGCTGGACGCGCTCCTCGACCCCTAATACGGGGGTGTCTGCTCCTGCTGACTCCATATGATTGTGGTGCGTGATTCTGTCAGAAGGTGGGTGTAGCTGGTGCATGAAGTCAGGCGCAGGAGAGCCGAATGAGTGAGCAATGTACTTTACTCAAAATAAAGGCACAAGGTAACAATACACTTGACCAACAATAAACGGTAATCAATTACGCAAGGGTGAAAACAGCACCTGTCGAAAACCAGCCATAACGTACAGAATGAACATAGACACAATCATGCACAAAAACATGGGGGAAACAGAGGGTAAAATACATGAACATGTAATTAGGGAATGAAACCAGATGTGTAGAAAACAAAGACAAAACAAATGGAAAATGAAAGGTGGATCGGGGATGGCTAGAAGACCGGTGACGTTGACCGCCGAACGCCGCCCGAACAAGGAGAGGGACCGACTTTGGCGGAAGTCGTGACACATTCTAACCAACTTGCCCTCGAAATACACCTCTGCTGTCTTCAACTAGGATCTCAGTGATCACTGCCTCATTGCCTGCGTCCGTAATGGGTCTGTGGTCAAGCGACCAGCACAAAAACATCCTGTTGCGTTCTGCATTAGCATCGAATAGCCCCCCGCGATATGCAACTTTTCAGGGAAGTTATGAACCAATATACACAAGCAGTTAGGAAAGTTAACCTGTTAGGGCTAGGGGGCAGTATTGACACGGCTGGATAAAAAACGTACCCAATTTAATCTGGTTACTACTCCTGCCCAGTAACTAGAATATGCATATAATTATTGGCTTTGGATAGAAAACACCCTAAAGTTTCTAAAACTGTTTGAATGGTGTCTGTGAGTATAACAGAACTCAAATGGCAGGTCAAAACCTGAGAAGATTCTGTACAGGAAGTACCCTGTCTGACCATTTCTTCCCCTTCTTGATTATCTCTATCCATTACAAAGGATCTCTGCTGTTACGTGACACTTCCTACGGCTCACATGGGCTCTCAGAAGGCGGCAAAACGCTGAATCGTGGCTTTGCAGGCTCTGGCTGAAACAAAGTAGCGCGTTTGGGTAGTGGCTTGTTACAGTACTGTGAGACTCAGGCTCGTGCCCGCGTCGACCGAAAGCTTTGTTTTCTTTCCTCTGTTTACCTAAACGGAGATTCCCGGTCGGAATATTATCGCTTTTTTACGAGAAAAATGGCATAAAAATTGATTTTAAACAGCGGTTGACATGCTTCGAAGTACGGTAATGGAATATTTAGATTTTTTTTTGTCACGAATTGCGCCATGCGCACGACCCTGATTTACCATTTCGGACAGTGTCTGGAACGCACGAACAAAACGCCGCTATTTGGATATAACGATGGATTATTTTGGACCAAACCAACATTTGTTATTGAAGTAGCAGTCCTGGGAGTGCATTCTGACGAAGACAACAAAGGTAATCAAACTTTTGTAATAGTAAATCTGATTTTGGTGAAGGCTAAACTTGCTGGGTGTCTAAATAGCTAGCCCGTGATGGCTGGGCTATGTACTTAGAATATTGCAAAATGTGCTTTCACCAAAAAGCTATTTTAAAATCGGACATATCGAGTGCATAGAGGAGTTCTGTATCTATAATTCTTAAAATAATTGTTATGCTTTTTGTGAACGTTTATCGTGAGTAATTTAGTAAATTGTTAGTAAATTCCCCGGAAGTATGCTAGTTCTGAACGTCACATGCTAATGTAAAAAGCTGGTTTTTGATATAAATATGAACTTGATTGAACAAAACATGCATGCATTGTATAACATAATGTCCTAGGGTTGTCATCTGATGAAGATCATCAAAGGTTAGTGCTGCATTTAGCTGTGGTTTGGGTTTTTGTGACATTATATGCTAGCTTGAAAAATGGGTGTCTGATTATTTCTGGCTGGGTACTCTGCTGACATAATCTAATGTTTTGCTTTCGTTGTAAAGCGTTTTTGAAATCGGACAGTGTGGTTAGATTAACGAGAGTCTTGTCTTTAAAATGCTGTAAAATAGTCATATGTTTGAGAAATTGAAGTAATAGTATTTCTAAGGTATTTGAAAATCGCGCCACGGGATTCAACTGGCTGTTGCGTAGGTGGGACGAATTCGTCCCGCCTAGCCCAGAGAGGCTAAGGCTAGCTTTTTCAAACAGAAATGTACATCCTGTAGCACAAATCAAAAAAGTTCTGGGACACTGTAAAGTCCATGGAGAAAAAGAGCACCTCCTCCCAGCTTCCCACGGCACTGAGGCTAGGAAACACTGTCACCACCGATAAATCCGCGATAATTGAGAATTTCAATAAGCTTTTTTCTACGGCTGGCCATGCTTTCCACCTGGCTACCCCTACCCCGGTCAACAGCCCTGCACCCCTCACTGCAACTTGCCCAAGCCTCCCCATTTCTCCTTCACCCAAATCCAGATAGCGGATGTTTTGAAAGAGCTGCAACATCTGGACCCTTAGAAATCAGCAGGGCTAGACAATCTGGACCCTCTCTTCCTAAAATTATCAGCCAAAATTGTTGCAACCCCTATTACTAGCTTGGGGGTAACACTCTAGACCCAAACTGCTACAGATCTATATCTATCCTATCTGCCTTTCTAAGGTCTTCGAAAGCCAAGTTAACAAACAGATCACCGACCATTTCGAATCCCACCGTACCTTCTCCGCTATGCAATCTGGTTTCCGAGCTGGTCATGGGTGCACCGCAGCCATGCTCAAGTTCATAAACAATATCATAAGTCATATGCATCGACCTGGCCAAGGCTTTCGACTCTGTCAATCACCACATTCTTATCGGCAGACTCAACAGCCTTGGTTTCTCAAATGACTGCCTCGCCTGGTTCACCGATTACTTCTCTGACAGAGTTCAGTGTGTCAAATTGGAGGGCCTGTTGTCCGGACCTCTGGCAGTCTCTATCGGGGTGCCACAGGGTTCAATTCTCGGCCGACTCTTTTCTCTGTATACATCAATGTTGTCGCTCTTGCTGCTGATGATTCTCTGATCCACCTCTACGCAGATGACACCATTCTGTAAACTTCTGACCCTTCTTTGGACACTGTGTTAACCTGTTATGGCTAGGGGGCAGTATTTTCACGGCTGGATAAAAAACGTACCCGATTTAATCTGGTTACTACTCCTGCCCAGTAACTAGAATATGCATATAATTATTGGCTTTGGATAGAAAACACTCCAAAGTTTCTAAAACTGTTTGAATGGTGTCTGTGAGTATAACAGAACTCAAATGGCAGGTCAAAACCTGAGAGATTCCTTTACAGGAAGTGGCCTGTCTGACCATTTCTTGAACTTCTTTTCCATCTCTATCATTTACTAAGGATCTCTGCTCTAACGTGACACTTCCTACGTCGTCCATAGGCGCTCAGAGCCCGGGAAAAAACAGAATGTCGTCATTCCAGCCCCAGGCTGAAACACATTATCGCCTTTCTCAAGTGGCCGATCAAGGGACACTGGGCTTATGCGCGTGACCCCGACCGCCCCCGCCTTTGGGATTTTTTCCTCTGTTTGCCGAAAAGGAGATTCCCTGTCGGAATATTATCGCTTTTCTACGAGAAAAATGTCGTAAAAATTGATTTTAAACAGCGGTTGACATGCTTCGAAGTACGGTAATGGAATATTTAGAATTTTATTGTCACGAATTGCGCCATGCGCGCGACACTTCTTTACTATTTCGGATAGTGTCTGGAACGCACGAACAAAACGCCGCTATTCGGATATAACGATGGATTATTTTGGACCAAACCAACATTTGTTATTGAAGTAGCAGTCCTGGGTGTGCATTCTGACGAAGACAACAAAAGGTAATCAAACTTTTATAATAGTAAATATGATTATGGTGAGTGCTAAACTTGCCGGGTGTCTAAATAGCGAGCCCGTGATGCCTGGGCTATGTACTTAGGATATTGCAAAATGTGCTTTCACCAAAAAGCTATTTTAAAATCGGACATATCGAGTGCATAGAGGAGGTCTGTATCTATAATTCTTAAAATAATTGTTATGCTTTTTGTGAACGTTTATCGTGAGTAATTTAGTAAAATGTTAGCGAATTCCCCAGAAGTATGCTAGTTCTGAACGTCACATGCTAATGTAAAAAGCTGGTTTTTGATATAAATATGAACTTGATTGAACAAAACATGCATGTATTGTATAACATAATGTCCTAGGGTTGTCATCTGATGAAGATCATCAAAGGTGAGTGCTGCATTTAGCTGTCTTCTGGGTTTTGGTGACATTATATGCTGGCTTGAAAAATGGGTGTCTGATTATTTCTGGCTTGGTACTCTGCTGACATAATCTAATGTTTTGCTTTCGTTGTAAAGCTTTTTTGAAATCGGACAGTGTGGTTAGATTAACGAGAGTCTTGTCTTTAAATGGCTGTAAAATAGTCATATGTTTGAGAAATTGAAGTAATAGGATTTTTAAGGTTTTGAAAATCGCGCCACAGGCTGGCAGTGGCTGTGCGTCCCACCTAGCCCATAGAGGCTAGACTGGCTAGCCAGGCCCTACACAATAGAAAAACCTCAGTCCTCTTTCTGTCAGCCTAGACTGGCTAGCTAGGCCCTACACAGTAGAAAAACCTCAGTCCTCTTTTTGTCAGCCTGGACTGGCTAGCTAGGCCCTACACAGTAGAAAAACCTCAGTCCTCTTTTTGTCAGCCTAGACTGGCTAGCTAGGCCCTACACAGTAGAAAAACCTCAGTCCTCTTTTTGTCAGCCTAGACTGGCTAGCTAGGCCCTACACAGTAGAAAAACCTCAGTCCTCTTTTTGTCAGCCTAGACTGGCTAGCTAGGCCCTACACAGTAGAAATACCTCAGTCCTCTTTTTGTCAGTGTAGTGATAGACTGGCTAGCTAGGCCGTACACAGTTTAAATATCTCAGTCCTCTGTCTGTCAGCCTAGTGATAGACTGGTTAGCTACTGTAGTCCCCACACAGTATAAATACCTCAGTCCTCTGTCTGTCAGCCTTGACTGGCTAGCTAGGCCCTACACAGTTTAAATACCTCAGTCCTCTGTCTGTCAGCCTTGACTGGATAGCTAGACTATAGACTATAGGCCCCCAGTGGATTAGGGAATTTAACAGGCCACCGCTAAATATATTCTGTCAATAATGTTGCAGCTTCATTTGTTTTTTTTCTCCTTATTTCGTTTTTGAATGGCAAATGAAATCAACTGAAGTTGACCTCTGACCCCTTTCTATTCTGTGAATATGATGATGATGATGATGATGATGATGACGATGCTAAGGATGATGATAAATATTACTACGGTAATGATGTTGACGAAGATGAAGTCTAAGAAAGTTTCTGACTGTGACTGATGTACGTGTGTGGAGCCTGTGTCACTGTGTCTACAGAAACCGGATCCTGATCCTTCTTCCTGTAGGTCACGACCTTTCCCACCGTCAACAGACTAATTTGTCAGCAGTGACCCCTGAAGTCGAAGCCAGTTACAGATTGAATTCCCTTCCTCTGGTGATTGTTGTTTCCTAACTATCGATTGGTCCTGTACGGCTCAGTTGGTAGAGCATGGTGCTTAAATCACCATGGTAATGGGTTTGATTCCAGCGTCACCCATTCATAAAATGTATGTACGCAAGTTGCTTCTACACCTGCATTGCTTGCTGTTTGGGGTTTTAGGCTGGGTTTCTGTACGGCACTTTGTGACATCAGCTGATGGAAGAAGGGCTTTATAAACTGATGATTGATTGATTGATTTATTCATTGATGGATAAAAGCCTCTGCTAAATGACATGTATTATTATTGCGGGAGTTATTCCAACCCAGACTTTGTTAAGTACTCTGGATGTCACGATTCTCTAAGACAGAACCCAGAAGCAGACCAGGACAAGGTGAGTAAAATGAAGGTGAGTATTTATTGGTAGTCTTGATGTGTAATTTGAGTAATCCAGGAGACGGAGCGGCAGCGGAAGTGAGTTGATGTGAGTAAATGGGTTGAGCCAATGAAGTCACTGTATCCACCGATGGCCAGGCAAGGGAGTTGAATGTTCCGTGAGAATGACTGTAGACAGAGTAAACGGGAGTGAGTAACCAGTAACAAGCACAACACAACAAAACTAGCTCAGGAAACATGAGGCTGATACGCTGGCACAACATACTGTTCGTTGCTAACGATCCGGCAGGGAATGGATTTCAGGTCAGGGCTTAACCTCTCTAGGGTAGGTGGCACCAAATCGTCCCACCTACGTAACAGCCAGTGTAATCCCGTGGCGCGTTATTCAAAAACCTCAAAAATGCAAAAACTTCAATTTTTCAAACATATGACTATTTTACACCATTTTAAAGACAAGACTCTCGTTAATCTAACCACACTGTCCGATTTCAAAAAGGCTTTACAACGAAAGCAAAACATTAGATTATGTATGCAGAGTACCCAGCCAGAAATAATCAGACACCCATTTTTCAAGCTAGCATATAATGTCACATAAACCCAAACCACAGCTAAATGCAGCACTAACCTTTGATGATCTTCATCAGATGACAACCCTAGGACATTATGTTATACAATACATGCATGTTTTGTTCAATCAAGTTCATATTTATATAAAAAACCAGCTTTTTACATTAGCATGTGACTAGCATGTGACTAGCATTCCCACCGAACACTGCCGGTGAATTTACTAAATTACTCACGATAAACGTTCACAAAAAGCATAACAATTATTTTAAGAATTATAGATACAGAACTCCTCTATGCACTCGATATGTCCGATTTTAAAATAGCTTTTCGGTGAAAGCACATTTTGCAATATTCTCAGTAGATAGCCCGGCATCACAGGGCTAGCTATTTAGACACCCAGCAAGTTTAGCACTCACCAAAGTCAGATTTACTATAAGAAAAATGTTATTACCTTTGCTGTCTTCGTCAGAATGCACTCCCAGGACTTCTACTTCAATAACTAATGTTGGTTTGGTTCAAAATAATCCATAGTTATATCCAAACAGCGGCGTTTTGTTTGTGCGTTCAAGACACTATCCGAAAGGGTAAATAAGGGTGACGAGCATGGCGCAATTCGTGACAAAAAATGTCTAAATATTCCATTACCGTACTTCGAAGCATGTCAACCGCTGTTTAAAATCTATTTTTATGCCATTTTTCTCATAAAAAAGCGATAATATTCCGACCGGGAATCTGCATTTAGGTAAACAGACGAAAGAAAATAAAGCATTCGGTCGACTCGGGCACGCGCCTAAGCCCATAGTACTCTGATCGGCCACTTGCCAAAAGCGATAATGTGTTTCAGCCAGAGGCTGCCTCGATATCGTTCAGCTTTTTCCCGGGCTCTGAGAGCCTATGGGAGCCGTAGGAAGTGTCACGTTAGAGCAAAGATCCTCAGTCTTCAATAAAAAGAGCCAAGATGAAACACAACTTGTCAGACAGGCCACTTCCTGCATGGAATCTTCTCAGGTTTTGGCCTGCCATTTGAGTTCTGTTATACTCACAGACACCATTCAAACAGTTTTAGAAACTTTAGGGTGTTTTCTATCCAAAGCCAATAATTATATGCATATTCTAGTTACTGGGCAGGAGTAGTAACCAGATTAAATCGGGTATGTTTTTTATCCGGCCGTGTCAATACTGCCCCCTAGCCCAAACAGGTTAAGAAGAGGTGATGATCAGGACCAGGTGTGCAGAAGGTTGATGAGATGCAGGTAATTACTAGATCTCCCGCCTAACTTCGTTGCCTAGCAACCAGACAGGGTGCGTTCAGGAACCTTAGACAACACTCCAAACAAAAAACTCAGGAAGAGGGATTCCTGACACTGGAAGGGACAATCATGTAGAGAGACAAGACAACAAGTCCTATAGTTGACTTAGCTACAATATTAATCCCTTCATAATTGCTGAACATGCTTGATATGATTTTATGTTGAGGTCCTACAGGTACAGATGTTGATATGAGTTTATGTTGAGGTCCTACAGGTACAGATGTTGATATGAGTTTAGAGGACCTACTGGTGATATCCCATGAATGGCCTGTTGAATGTCAGAATGAGCCTCTGGCCCGGATATAGTCTAGACTTTCTATGTCTAAATGGCAGAATTATTTGTCTCTCTGATGATGCTGTGACACGCATAATGGGAGAGAATACAATGAATATTGTTACGTTAGGGAATTGATGAGCTGCAGCATGGAGTCAGTGTTATTCAGGGTGATCTCTCTCTCTCTCTCTCTCTCCTCTCTCTCTCTCTCTCTCTCTCTCTCTCTCTCTCTCTCTCTCTCTCTCTCTCTCTCTCTCTCTCTCTCTCTCTCTCTCTCTCTCTCTCTCTCCTCTCTCTCCTCTCTCTCTCTCTCTCTCTCTCTCTCTCTCTCTCTCTCTCTCTCTCTCTCTCTCTCTCTCTCTCTCTCTCTCTCTCTCTCTCTCTCTCTCTCTCTCTCTCTCTCTCTCTCTCTCTCTCTCTCTCTCTCTCTCATATATATATATATATATATATATATATATATACATCTGCCATATTGATCTAGATGCTTTAGTTACATGTAACACATGTAGGTGAGGACAGATGAGGAAGAAGTGCTGATGTTCAACCACTCATTCACTTTCTTCATCCACACACACACATGCAGGAACAAAGGCATGGGCACAAGCACACATGCGCACGCAGGCACACAGACATGCATGCACGCACACAGACACACAGTGCCACCTTGGCACAGCGCAGTCTCCACAGCTTACTGCCTGCGTTAACACTGATGTTTAATATTCTCTGAGGCCTAGTTCCCCTCATCCTTTCTTTCACAGACTCAGAACAAAGGCACCATTTCCAAATGGTCAGAGGGAGTGGCTGTGTGACAAAACAGAAACACAACTGGTCTCATGGGTGGAGCTGTTGATGACTCTATCAGAGCACTGAGCGATGCCTGAACTATGTGAAGAGATGACGGTATGAATGTTGAAAGGACGATAAAGGAAAGGTTGACAGGTGAACAAGAGCATGGAGGGGTTGAGAGGAGCTTAATTAAGTGGATGCCACATTATGTATAGAGAGAGGGTCCAGGTTGTGGTGAATGTGGATCACACAAGTTGCAGAGCTGCTGGTGGGGCAGAGGCTTGGCACTGAGATAACAACATTTTGTTCGCTGCACACATCAAAACATGCATGCATTACCTCAGTAATCCAGGCTACGGTTCTGTGCTAGCCTGGAGTGAAGATTGGCGGGGCAGGGAAGCATGCTGGAAGTAGAGGGAAGCCGGGTGGGCGTTTATGGGTAAGGGGAAGGTGGGTAGGAGTGTGTAAAAGCAACCCTGGTCCCCTGTGCGTATAGTTGTGGACCACATGTTGGACAGGGGAGGTGAGGAGCAAGTGGAGTGGGCGTCAGAGCTGTGACAGTGGCAGGCAATCGTGTGTGTGTGTGTGTGTATGTGTAGTGTGTGTGCTTTGTGTGCGTGTGTGTGTGTGTGTGTGTGTGTGTGCATATGAGAGAGCGAGCAGGACTGAGCTAGGGGGGGCTGAACATGCAGGATGGATTAAGGCAGAGTTAAGCCAGTCAATAGACCACAGTGTTGCTGATCCCATTAGTCCTGCTGGGGTTACAGACCAGGAAACCAGGAAACCAGCCTCACGACACAGACATTCCATTACACTGTTTTTGTCCCAAATGGCACCCCTATTCCCTACATATGGAACCCTGGGGCAGAGAGGAACCAGGTTATTACCGGGTCTTAATTAATTGACCATCAAACCTGCCCGTGACCATCGACCCACCACATCTGCGTCATGTTATCCTGTTTGCTGATTCATCGTAGCCATTCCTGTTTGGAAAGGCCTGTCCAAATAAACAAGGCAGGCTTAGTGGCAGGCTTAGTGGCTGATGACATCACAGATGGTGAGGAAGAGGTGAAGGGACTGATGGGAAGGAACAGCAGAACAGCAGCCTCTTACAGATGATCCAACAGCATAGGGGAACCCTCCACAAAGAGATGTCAATATCCGAGAAAATCTGTGCTGTCCTGACCCTCTGTAACGGCTATCTTCGTCGTCAGATGAAACAGAGAAGTCATCGTCGGAAAAGGTGGACCAATACGCAGCGGAGTGAATGTTCATATTCAATATTTAATTAATAGAAACACTTTAAACAAAACACGAAAATGAACGACAGACTACAGTTCTGCTAGGTACAAAAGTAAACAGAAACACACTAACAAAATACAATTACCCACAAAACCCAAAGGAAAAACATGCTCCTTATGTGTGACTCCCAATCAACAACAACGAACTACAGCTGTGCCTGATTGGGAGCCACACAAGGCCCAAAACAAAGAAATACAAAAAACCTAGAAAAATAACATAAAACGCCCACCCAATGTAACACCCCGGCCTAACCAAAATAAAGAACAAAAAAAACCTCTCTATGGCCAGGGCGTTACACCCTCAGGCATTTTGCCTTGGCTCAGACACTTTGATTAGCCTTTCACATTTAATTAAGAGGAGCATGAAATATAGATACAAAGGGTTTAGGGTTAGGGCCACAATGTTCTGGAAGTTGGGATCCAAAATTCTGTTAACTTTCCCAATATTCCCAGGTTTTCCAGAAATCCTGGTGTAACGCCCTGGCCATAGAGAGGGGTTTTTTGTTCTTTATTTTGGTTAGGCCAGGGTGTTAAAGTGGGTGGGCGTTCTATGTTCCTTTTTCTATGTTTTGGTATTTCTTTGTTTTGGGCCGTGTGTGTGTGTGTGTGTGTGTGTGTGTGTGGCTCCCAATCAGGCACAGCTGAAGCTCGTTGCTGCTGATTGGGAGTCACACATAAGGAGCATGTTTTTCCTTTGGGTTTTGTGGGTAATTGTTTCTGTTTTTAGTATTTTCCTAACAGGACTGTTTGCTGTCGTTTGTTCATTTTGTAGTGTTCTCTTGTTTATTTGAATTAAAATTCTAATGATGAACACATCCTCTGCTGCACCTTGGTTCCCTCTTCCAGACAGCCGTTACAGAATTACCCACCAACAACGGACCAAGCAGCAGAGGAAGGAGCAGCACAAGGAGAGGCACCAGGAGAAAGGCTATCTGGAGTCATGGACTTGGGAGGAAATCCTGGACGGGAAAGGACCATGGACTCAAGCTGGGGATTATCGCCGCCCACAGTGGGAGATCGAGGCGGCGAGAGCTGAGAGGCGCTGGTATGAGGAGAGGGAGTGCAACGGACACGGGAGGCAGCCCCACTATTTTTTTGGGGGGGGGCACACGGGGAGATTGGCAGAGTCAGGTGGTAGACCTAAGCCAACTCCCCGTGCTTACCGGAAGCAGCGTGGTACTGGTAAGACACCGTGTTACGCTGTGGAGCGCACGGTGTCCCCAGTGCGCGTTCAAAGCCCGGTGCGCTACATACCAGCCCCCCGCAAGTGCCATGCGAGTGCAGGCATCGAGCCAGGGCGGATGGTGCCAGCTCAGCGCGTCTGGTCTCCAGTGCGCCTCCTCGGTCCAGGTTATCCTGCGCCGGCGTTGCGCACTGTGTCTCCAGAGCGCTGGGAGGGTCCAGTTCGCCCAATACCTGCTCTCCGCCCGTGCCGGGCCAAAGTGGGCATTCAGCCTGGAGTGTCGGTAAAGAGTGTCCGTACCAGAACTCCAGTGCTCCCCCACAGCCCGGTTTATCCTGTGCCTCCTCCTCGGACCAGGCCTCCAGTGGGTCTCCCCATCCTGGTCCATCCTGTGCCACCTCCCAGGACCAGGCCTCCAGTGGGTCTCCCCATCCTGGTCCATCCTGTGCCACCTCCCAGGACCAGGCCTCCAGTGGGTCTCCCCATCCTGGTCCATCCTGTGCCACCTCCCAGGACTAGGCCTCCAGTGGGTCTCACCTGTCCAGAGCTGCCCGCCAGTCAACAGTCGTCAGAGCTGCCCGCCAGTCAACAGTCGTCAGAGCTGCCCGCCAGTCAACAGTCGCCAGAGAGGCCAGACTGCGCTGAACTGCCGGAGTGGCCAGACTGCGCTGAACTGCCGGAGTGGCCAGACTGCGCTGAACTGCCGGAGTGGCCAGACCCGGTGAGTCCTGTGCCTACGCCTAGGGCCAGGCCTCTGTCATGTCTCCCCAGCCTGGTGAGTCCTGTGCCGGTGCCCAGGGCCAGGCATCCATCATGTCTCCCCAGCCTGGTGAATCCTGGGTCAGTGCAGTCGGAGCCACCAGGGACGCCCGCCAGCCGGGCGCCGCCAGGGACGCCCGCCAGCCGGGTGCCGCCAAGGTCGCCAGCCGGGCACAGCCAGGGTCGCCCGCCAGCCGGGCGCAGCCAGGGTCGCCCGCCAGCCGGGCGCAACCATCGCCGCCCGCCAGCCGGGCGCAACCATCGCCGGTCGCCAGCCGGGCGCAACCAGGGTCGCCCGCCAGCCGGGCGCAGCCATCGCCGCCCGCCAGCCGGGCGCAGTCAGCGTCGCCCACCAGACCTTCGGCGCGGCCAGGTGCGCCACCTAAGAGGGCGACGTCAAGGGTGGAGCAGAGGCCACGTCCCGCACCTGAGCCGCCGCCGTAAGAAGGCCCTCCCGGACCCTCCCCTTCAGAGTCAGGTTTTGCGGCCGGAGTCCGCACCTTTGGGGGGGGGGGTACTGTAACGCCCTGGCCATAGAGAGGGGTTTTTTGTTCTTTATTTTGGTTAGGCCAGGGTGTTACATTGAGCAGGGCGTTCTATGTTCCTTTTTCTATGTTTTGGTATTTCTTTGTTTTGGGCCGTGTGTGGCTCCCAATCAGGCACAGCTGAAGCTCGTTGCTGCTGATTGGGAGTCACACATAAGGAGCATGTTTTTCCTTTGGGTTTTGTGGGTAATTGTTTCTGTTTTTGAGTATTTTCCTAACAGGACTGTTTGCTGTCGTTTGTTCATTTTGTAGTGTTCTCTTGTTTATTTGAATTAAAATTCTAATGATGAACACATCCTCTGCTGCACCTTGGTTCCCTCTTCCAGACAGCCATTACACCTGGTTGATTCTTTCCTGATTCCAGGAATCTTCCAACCAGGATTTCGGTAAAACCTGTGAATATTGGGAAAGTTACCAGAATTTTGGAATGCCATGTACTGTATCTCCTATCTCCCCATGCCTCCTACATCAGATAATCAGGTCATCCAGTCATATCCCATCAAAGCCTTATGCAGTCAGTGGGAACATGTTTGTCTCTCCGCACTTGCTGTTTGGTGAGAGACCACAATGTCTTTCTCCTCTCTACTCTCTCCCTCCCTCTCACCGTCTCTTTCATCAATGGCAGATAGCTCCAAGTTTCAGACTCATGAATAAAGGACAGTCCTTCAGATGAATGTTTGCAATACTGTTAAAACCCCATGTCAGGGTGAGGCCATCTATTACAGGCCCAGGGAAGGGCACAGCAGGGGAGAGGGGGAGATAGAGAGAGGTGGATCCTGCTTTAGATGTCAAACATTAACAACAGGTGTGGGACATTTGAACTGGGATCCACCACCATCATGAGAGAGAAAGACAAGACAAACCAAAACAACAATGAATAATAACATCCTGGTTTCTTGGTTAATGAGGGATATTCCCTCTTAGCTTGGAGTTTCCTTTTAGAACATGTCGCAGTGTAATGTTTCAATGGAACCCCTGAAAAGGGAAGGGAGAAGGACCAGGCTAAGGTGAGGAGAGGTGGAGGGGATGTTCCGTGATGTGATGGTCTGGTCGTGTTGTGTCTTGGTTAAATAATTAGAGTTCTGCCTTGCATGTCTATCCTGTGACAGGGCTGTGGCACAGCATCATTACATCAGGGTAATCATTACATGGGCTGCATCCCAAATGGCACCCTGTTAACTCATTAAGGCACTGCATACTTTTGACCAGGGCACATAGGTTAAAAGTAGTATGCTATAGTCCCATTGATGCTGTATCCTGTGATTGTGGAGTTTTCGTGAGGTTTTCCGAAGCCATGGAGAAAAGGGATAGGAAGAGCAGGTGCCAAAGGAAACATGTGTTGTGGCTGAAACAGAAAGAGACAAGGATAGTTAGGACAGGGACAGATGGACATATGATTTTTCTATCTATCATACAAAAGAACCACAAATAGATACCATAATGAGAATGAAGACCGAATGACAAGAGGCACAGAGAGACAGAGTAGAGGGAGTAGAGAGTAGAGAGAGAGAGAAAGAGATGAGAGAGTAAAGAGAGAGAAAAAGTGGAGAGATAGAGAGAGAGAGGGCTAAAGAGAAGGAGTAGAGAGAGAGGGAGAGCGAGAGAGAGAGGGAGAGAGAGAGAGGGAGAGAGTAGAGAGAGAGAAAGAAAGATGAGAGAGTAGAGAGAGCGAGAGAGAGAGTAGAGAGAAAGAGTGGAGAGGGAGATAAAGAGAGAGAGAGAGTGAGAGAGAGGGCTAGAGAGAGGGAGTAGAGAGAGAGGGAGAGATGAAAAAGAGTGAGAGAGAGAGAGAAGGAGAAAGAGAGGAGAGAGAGGGAGAGAGGGCTAGAGAGAGGGAGTAGAGAAAGAGGGAGAGAGAGAAAGAGCGAGAGAAGGAGAAAGAGAGGAGAGAAAGTAGAGAGAGAGAGAGAGTAGGGAGAGAGAGAGAGAGAGTAGAGGGAGAGAGAGAGAGAGAGAGAGAGAGGGAGAGAGAGATCGAGAGAGAGAACGAGAGAGAGAAAGTAGAGAGAGTAGAGAGAGAGAGAGGGGAGAGAGAGGGAGAGAGAGAGAGAAAGTAGAGAGAGAGAGAGAAGAGAGAGAGGAGAGAGAGAGAGAGAGAGAGAGAGAGAGAGAGGAGAGAGAGGAGAGAGAGGGAGAGAGAGAGAGAGAGAGAGAGAGACAGAGAGAGAGAGAGAGAGAGAGAGAGACGTGGATCCTGCTTTGGATGTCAAACAGTAACAACAGGTGTGGGACATTTGAACTGGGATCCACCACCATCATGAGAGAGAAAGACAAGACAAACCAAAACAACAATGAATAATAACATCCTGGTTTCTTTCTTCTCATAAACGTGTTTTTTGTTTCTTTCTGCCTCATGGTTTCAAGGTTAATGGCCGTGTGCTTGACCTGCATTTGGAAATCCAATGAAAGTCATCACATCTTGTGACACACACACACACACACACACACACACAGCAGAGAGAGGACATGCTGGGATCTCTTTTGCAGACAGATGGGAGCTTTCTGGACCATTAACCTGAGCATGGTCCAGTACGCTTTGTCAAGAACACTGCAAAACCTATTGATTCTTCAGCAAGGAGAAGAAGCCAAATCCTTATGTTTTGCTTACTTTACAATTCTTTCGAGCATCTTTCGAGGGAGAGATATCCGGTCTCATTTTGAGTGTTCCTCGTAGAGAGCTTACCATGTCTTTTACAGCTCCAGTGATAAGTGGAGGATTTAAAATGTGCTTAGACGTGTAACTCATCCAGCAGACAGAAAGGACACCCTGGCTATCTCTTCAAGTGAGAGTCCATCCGTCCATCCCACATAGTAATCTACTGAAAGTGTAGAGACAATCACATCATGGGCCTGTGTCTCTTGATATGACACTACTTGAGTCAGGATGCCTCTTTTGGGGGGCTGTTTTTGTGCTGCCTAACTCCTGTATGACCCTTCAACTCCCTTGGTTCATCACTGCAGCACAGAAGTGGAAAGAAGCTCCCTGCCCTGGCTCTGGTTTTCTCTCTCACCCTGCCCTGGCATTCTCTCTCCCCCTGCCCTGGCTTTCTCTCTCCCCATGCCCTGGCTCTGGCTTTCTCTCTCCCCCCGCCCTGGCTCTGGCTTTCTCTCTCCCCCTGCCCTGGCTTTCTCTCTCCCCCCGCCCTGGCTTTCTCTCTCCCCCTGCCCTGGCTTTCTCTCTCCCCCTGCTCTGCTTTCTCTCTCCCCCTGCCCTGGCTTTCTCTCTCCCCCTGCTCTGGCTTTCTCTCTCCCCCTGCCCTGGCTTTCTCTCTCCCCCTGCCCTGGCTCTGGCTTTCTCTCTCCCCTGGTTCATTTACGAGACGGAGGGAGGAAGGGACGGAAGATGAGAATCTGGCTCTGGGCGCTGAGTGATGTCATGCTGAGATGATTCATGTGTTGTGCAGTTGGGAGGCAGTAGTATTTCATGTGTTGTGTAGTTGGGAGGCAGTAGTATTTCATGTGTTGTGTAGTTGGGAGGCAGTAGTATTTCATGTGTTGTGTAGTTGGGAGGCAGTAGTATTTCATGTGTTGTGTAGTTGGGAGGCAGTAGTATTTCATGTGTTGTGTAGTTGGCAGGCAGTAGTATTTCATGCCTTGTTTTGTGGTGGTGGCGGCTGGAAGCAGTGGCATGGAGGAGACTGTACAGTGTATGTTTTCCTCTGTGGTCTGTTTGTTTAGAGCAGACTAGGTCCTCACTCAGTTAACTTTGCTTGGTGGCTATTGGAGCTAGCCTAGCTTTTACCCAGCATTCCTGTCACTTTACGTCCCACCTCTGCGCCTGTCAGTCTCTGGTTCTGTTTGAGACTTGTGGTTAGGCTTTAGGAGATGGCAGGTTCCGAACTGGCTGAAGAGAACATGAAGCGCTGACAATCAGTCCACTGAAGCATTATGTAACAAGTTATAGTAGGGATGGCAGGGAGCAAAGCGGTCAAGAGTGTTGGGCCTGTAACCGAAAGGTTGCTGGTTCGAATCCCCGAGCCGGCAAGGTGGGAAAAAATCTGCCAATCTGCCCTTGAGCAAGGCAGTTAACACCAAACAACAATTGCTCCCTGGGTGCCGATGACTTTGATTAAGGCAGTCCCCACACCTCTCTGATTCAGAGGGGTTGGGTTAAATGTGGAAGACGCATTTTGGATAAATGCATTCAGTTGTGCAACTGACTTGGTATCCCCTTTCCCTAATGAATGTAATAGTGTAGAGGTAGTAACAGTGTCCAGGAAGAGGAGCAGTTACCTGAGCCGCACCAACCCAGGTGCTGTGACTAAAGGTTTTATCCAGATAGCTATCAAGTTGTGCACTCATGCAGTGAAGGGTATGGACATTGCCGATGCAAGAGTAGATCAGGTGTCAGAGGATATCCTTGACTACAACCCAAATGGCAACCTATTCCCTACATAGCCTTTTGACTAGGGAAAAGGTTGCCAGTTAAGAGGCAGCCCATATAGAGTAGAGCTAGTGTAAGCGTGTAATGGGTAAAGGTAGGGGCAGGGGCAGGGGTAGGGGCAGGGGCAGGGGCAAGGGTAGGGGCAGGGCAGGGGCAGTGGCAGGGGCAGGGGCAGGGGTAAGGGTGGGGTAGGGGTAAGGGTAGGGGTAGGGGCAGGGTTGGGGCTCCATGTGGCCAGCAACATACCTGTGGTGGTGCAGAAAAATCCAGGGTGGTGCAACTCTTAAGCAGAGGGATTAGAGCAGGCCTCAGTCCAAGCTCTGGGCTGGGAGGAGGACTTCAACCGGACATCAGACCATAGATTCCTACAGCATGTGGGTGTTTTTTTGTGCATGCTGGGATATATGATAATGATGTGGGTGTGGTTTTGATGGGACTGTTTAAACAGTGACTCTGGTTATTAACACCAACTCTGGTTATTAACACCAACTCTGGTTATTAACACCAACTCTAGTTATTAACACCAGCTCTAGTTATTAACACCAACTCGGGTTATTAACACCAACTCTGGTTATTAACACCAGCTCTAGTTATTAACACCAGCTCTGGTTATTAACACCAACTTTGGTTATTAACACCAACTCTAGTTATTAACACCAACTCTGGTTATTAACACCAGCTCTAGTTATTAACACCAACTCTGGTTATTAACACCAGCTCTAGTTATTAATGCCAACTCTCGGGTTCTTTTACACCACTGAGTGTTAATTTCACTCTTACAGGGTGAATTTAACTCCTGAATCAACGCTAGAAATGTTACAAAGAAAAATCAACACAGACTAATTTGTTGTGTGAGATGGAGGGTTGGGGTGTGTGTTTGTGGGGGGGTTGGTTTTGTGTGTGTGTGCGTGCGTGCGTGCGTGCGTGCGTGAATGCGTCCTCACAGGATTGAGGAGCTGAGACAAAGCAAATGACACTTCCTTGTTGTTACATGCAGCTTGCCAGTGACCATGATGGAAAAACAACTAGCCATAGAATAATGATGAGTGCAGTGAAAAAGGGAAAGGGGAGATAGATGGCTAACATGCAACATGCTTTACAATACTTAAAGATGGTTACGATTGAGAGAACTGTATTTTTCAGGGTCCAACACTTTTTCTGTGTTTGTGTGTTACTAAACTGTAGCCCATTCCCCTACCCCAGTTAGCAAATTAATCACATTTCCCCAGAAATCTGGAAAGGCTTTTTCTCATTGTTAATCTGATTCCACATTTCGTGGAGACAGAATGGATTTTGATGCCATGCATATTTAAAGTGTATGTTGTAAAATGCTCTCTAGTATGCAAATGACTATGTTTTACACACGCTCCTATCCAAAGCGATTTACAGGAGCAATTAGGGTTAAGTGCCTTGCTCAAGGGTACATCGACAGAGTTTTCACCTAGTTCGCTCAGGGATTCGAACCAACAACCTTTTAGTTAAATGTCCAAAACTCTTAACCACCTGACACCCCATACAACTGCCATGAATGAAAATCCATTTTTTGATCCAGTGAAGATGTATATATGGAGCTCAGGTGGTAGAGCATGGCACCTGTGATGCCAGGATAGTGGGTTCGATTCCAAGGACTAACCATTTGTAAAATGTTTGTGCGCATGACTGTAATTCATTCTGGATAAACGCGTCTGCTAAATGGCATATTGTATTATCATTATATACTAAATCCACATCTCCAGTTCTTTAGAAGAACCATATGAATCCAGAGACACAGCCAACACCCTGAGGGTTATATGATGGAGTTTTCCTAAATGCTGAGTTTAGGCTAGCACTCAGGGTTATCATCAAGTCCATCCTCTACTCTCAAGGCTAACGTCAATGTCTCAGGGGTGTTGGGATGATAACCATCATTTTCTCTGAACTCAATGGTCGGATTCTCTGGTCTGATGAAACCAAAATTGAACTCTTTGACCTTTTAAACAAAGGTTAAATAAAAAATAAAATATAAATGGCTTCGTCCATTCATAAATACAGTCTATGGTAAAACCTCTGGCTTCACAGACAATATTAGATTTTAGTTGGGAGGTGTTTGTGTATCGTCCCTGACAGAGAAAGAGGGGTTTCCCTCTCCAGTGTTGCACTGTGGTCCGGGAGGTTTGTGTTTGTCTGTATGACATTGTCTGTCAATCACATCTTTAACCTGTTATGGCTAGGGGGCAGTATTTTCACGGACGGATAAAAAATGTGCCCGATTTAATCTGATTAGTACTCCTGCCCAGAAACTAGAATATGCATATAATTATTAGCTTTGGATAGAAAACACTCCAAAGTTTCTAAAACTGTTTGAATGGTGTCTGTGAGTATAACAGAACTCATTTGGCAGGCCAAAACCTGAGAAGATTCTGTACAGGAAGTACCCTGTCTGACCATTTCTTGGCCTTGTTGATTATCTCTATCTATTACAGGGGATCTCTGCTCTTACGTGACACTTTCTACGGCTCACATGGTCTCTCAGAAGGCGGCAAAATGCTGAATCGTGGCTTTGCAGGCTCTGGCTGAAACAAAGTAGCGCGTTTGGATAGTGGCTGGTTACAGTACTGTGAGACTCAGGCTCGTGCCCGCGTCGACCGAAAGCTTTGTTTTCCTTTGTCTGTTTAGCTAAACGAAGATTCCCGGTCAGAATATTATCCCTTTTTTACGAGAAAAATGGCATAAAAATGGATTTTAAACAGCGGTTGACATGCTTCGAAGTACGGTAATGGAATATTTAGAAATCTTTTGTCACGAATTGCGCCATGCTCGCGACCCTGATTTACCATTTCGGATAGTGTCTTGGAACGCACGAACAAAACGCCGCAATTTGGATATAACGATGGATTGTTTTGGACCAAACCAACATTTGTTATTGAAGTAGCAGTCCTGGGAGTGCATTCTGACGAAGACAACAAAGGTAATGAAACTTTTGTAATAGTAAATCGGAGTTTGATCAGGGCTAAACTTGGTCGGTGTCTAAATGGCTAGCCGTGATGGCTGGGCTATCTACTGAGAATATTGCAAAATGTGCTTTCACCGAAAAGCTATTTTAAAATCGGACATATCGAGTGCATAGAGGAGTTCTGTATCTATAATTCTTAAAATAATTGTTATGCTTTTTGTGAACGTTTATCGTGAGTAATTTAGTAAATTGTTAGTAAATTCCCCGGAAGTTTGCGGGGGGTATGCTAGTTCTGAACGTCACATGCTAATGTAAAAAGCTGGTTTTTGATATAAATATGAACTTGATTGAACAAAACATGCATGTATTGTATAACATAATGTTCTAGGTGTGTCATCTGATGAAGATCATCAAAGGTTAGTGCTGCATTTAGCTGTCTTCTGGGTTTTTGTGACATTATATGCTAGTTTGAAAAATGGGTGTCTGATTATTTCTGGCTGGGTACTCTGCTGACATAATCTAATGTTTTGCTTTCGCTGTAAAACCTTTTTGAAATCGGACAGTGTGGTTAGATTAACGAGAGTCTTGTCTTTAAAATGCTGTAAAATAGTCATATGTTTGAAAAATGGAAGTTTTCGGATTTTAGAGGAATTTGTATTTTGCGCCACGCCCATCATTGGATATTGGAGCAGGTGTTCCGCTAGCGGAACATCTAGATGTAAGAGGTTAAAGATAATCTTCTCGTTAATCCAACCACATTGTCCGATTTCAAAAAGGCTTTACGGTGAAAGCAAAACATTAGATTATTTTAGGATAGCACTTTAGCAAAAAAAAAAAAACAGCCATTTTCCAAGCACGGATAGCCGTCACAATGGACCAGATATACAGCTAAGATTTAGCACTAGCCTTTGACAATCTTCATCAGATGACACTCCTAGGATATCATGTCAGACAATACATGCATTTTTTGTTCGATCAAGTTCATATTTATATCCAAAAACCCCATTTTACATTGGCACGTGAGGTTCAGAAAATGTATTCTCCCCATAACTTCCAGTGAATGGGCACATCAATTTACAGAAATACTCATCATAAACGCTGACAAAATTTATAACAATTATTTAAAGAATTATAGATAATCTACTCCTTTATGCAACCGCTTTGTCAGATTTCAAAATAACTTTACGGAGAAAGCACATTGTTCAATATTCTGAGTACAGAACTTAGCCTTCAATGCTAAGCTATACAGTTAGCCTACAACCACGGCGTCGACAAATCTCTGAAATATGTTCGAAATATTTTCTTACCTTTGCTGATCTTCGGCGGAATGCACTCGGAAGGACTCCCACTTCCACAAGAAATGTTCATTTGTTCTGCAAAGTCCATCATTTATGTCCAAATACCTCCGTTTTGTTGGCGCATCCAGAACACTATTACAAAGCCATGAGTCGTGGGCGCAAATCCATTGACGAAAAGTTCAAAAATTCCATTACCGTTTGTAGAAACATGTAAAACAATGTTTACAATCAATCTTTAGGGTATTTTTTTACGTAAAATTGCGATAATTTTCCAACCGGACAATAGGTATTCATCCCAGAAGAAAAAGAATGAACAGCGAGCTCGCGGGCATGCGCATCACGAGACACCTGTCCTCAGACAGGCCACTGATTGACTGAGCTACTATTTTCTGCCCGGTAACAGGAGAGGGATGAAACCAGTTTCTAAAGACTGTTGACAGCCAATGGAAGCCTTAGGAAGTGCAACGTGACCCCTATGTCACTGTAGTTTCTCAAGGGATTCAAAAGAAGAACTACAATTCTCAGATCTCCCACTTCCTGGTTCAACTTTTCTCAGGTTTCTGCCTGCCATATGAGTTCTGTTATACTCACAGACATCATTCAAACAGTTTTAGAAACTTCAGAGTGTTTTCTATCCAAATCTACTTATAATATGCATATCCTAGCTTCTGAGTTTGAGTAGGAGACAGTTTAACCTCTCTAGGGTAGGTGGCACCAAATCGTCCCACCTACGTAACAGCCAGTGTAATCCTGTGGCGCGTTATTCAAAAACTTCAAAAATGCTAAAACTTCAATTTTTCAAACATATGACTATTTTACACGATTTTAAAGACAAGACTCTCGTTAATCTAACCACACTGTCGGATTTCAAAAAGGCTTTACAACGAAAGCAAAACATTAGATTATGTCAGCAGAGTACCCAGCCAGAAATAATCAGACACCCATTTTTCAAGCTAGCATATAATGTCACATAAACCCAAACCACAGCTAAATGCAGCACTAACCTTTGATGATCTTCATCAGATGACACACCTAGGACATTATGTTATACAATACATGCATGTTTTGTTCAATCAAGTTCATATTTATATCAAAAAACAGCTTTTTACATTAGCATGTGACTAGCATGTGACTAGCATTCCCACCGAACACTGCCGGTGAATTTACTAAATTACTCACGATAAACGTTCACAAAAAGCATAACAATTATATTAAGAATTATAGATACAGAACTCCTCTATGCACTCGATATGTCCGATTTTAAAATAGCTTTTCGGTGAAAGCACATTTTGCAATATTCTCAGTAGATAGCCCGGCATCACAGGGCTAGCTATTTAGACACCCAGCAAGTTTAGCACTCACCAAAGTCAGATTTACCATAAGAAAAATGTTATTACCTTTGCTGTCTTCGTCAGAATGCACTCCCAGGACTTCTACTTCAATAACAAATGTTGGTTTGGTTCAAAATAATCCATAGTTATATCCAAACAGCAGCATTTTGTTCGTGCGTTCAAGACACTATCCGAAAGGGTAAATAAGGGTGATGAGCATGGCGCAATTCGTGACAAAAAAATTCTAAATATTCCATTACCGTACTTCGAAGCATGTCAACCGCTGTTTAAAATCAATTTTTATGCCATTTTTCTCATAAAAAAGCGATAATATTCAGACCGGGAATCTGCGTTTAGGTAAACAGACGAAAGAAAATAAAGCATGGGGTCGACTCGGGCACGCGCCTAAGCCCATAGTACTCTGATCGGCCACTTGCCAAACGCGATAAAGTGTTTCAGCCAGAAGCTGCCTCGATATCGTTCAGCTTTTTCCCGGGCTCTGAGAGCCTATGGGAGCCGTAGGAAGTGTCACGTTATTGCAAAGATCCTCAGTCTTCAATAAAAAGAGCCAAGATGAAACACAACTTGTCAGACAGGCCACTTCCTGCATGGAATCTTCTCAGGTTTTGGCTTGCCATATGAGTTCTGTTATACTCACAGACACCATTCAAACAGTTTTAGAAACTTTAGGGTGTTTTCTATCCAAAGCCAATAATTATATGCATATTCTAGTTACTGGGCAGGAGTAGTAACCAGATTAAATCGGGTACGTTTTTTTCCGGCCGTGTCAAGACTGCCCCCTAGCCCTAACAGGTTAATATGGGCACGTTTTTCATCCGGCCGTGAAAATACTGCCCCCTAGCCCTAAGAGGTTTTAACAACTCCTTAAGTTATGGACAGGAGTTCCGCTAGCGGAACCCCTCGCCAACAGCCAATGTAATAGCAGGGTGCGAAATACAAAACAGCAAAAATCTCATAATTCAATTTTCTCAAAATACAATTATTATACACCGTTTTAAAGATAATCTTCTCGTTTATCCAAACACATTGTCCAATTTCAAAAAGGCTTTATGGCGAAAGCAAAACATTAGATTATGTTAGGACATCAACTTCACAAGAAAAACCACACAGCCATTTTCCAAGCAAGGAGAGGCATCACAAAAACCAGAAATACAGCTAAAATGTATCACTAACCTTTGACGATCTTCATCAGATGACACTCCCAGGACTCAATGTTATACAGTACATACATGTTCTGTTCGATAAAGTTCATATTTATATAAAAAAAAAACATTTTACATTGGCGTGTGATGTTCAGAAAATGTATTGCCTCCCAAAACTTCCGGTGAATGAGAACATCAATTTACAAAAATACTCATCATAAACGTTGATCAACTTTAAAACTGTTATTGAAAGAATTATAGATACACTTCTCCTTAATGCAACCGATGTGTCAGATTTCAAAATAGCTTTACGGCGAAAGCACATTTTTCAATATTCTGAGTACAGAGCTCAGCCATCAAAGCAAGCTATACAGTTACCCGCCAAGTTCTGGAGTCAACTAAAATCAGAATTAGTATTATAAATCTTCACTTACCTTTGCTGATCTTCATCGGAATGCACTCCCAGGACTCCCACTTCCACAAGAAATGTTATTTTTGTTCGAAAAACTCCAAATACCTCCTTTTGTTCGCGTGTTCAGATCACTATCCAAAGGCAAAATGTGCGAACGTAAAACCAGAAACCAAAAGTCAAAATGTTCCATTACCATTCGTAGAAACATGTCAAACGATGTTTACAATCAATCCTAAGGGTCTTTTTAACATAAATCTTCGATAATATTCCAACCGGACAATAGCGTATTCATTACAGAGGAAAAAAGGAGCGGCGCACCTGCTTGCTCGCGCAGTAAACAACTCACTGGTCCCAGGCAGTCCACTGATTAACTGAGCTCCTATTCTCTGCCCAGTAACAGTAGAAGAAGGTTCTAAAGACTGTTGACATCTAGTGGAAGCCTTAGGAAGTGCAATATGACCTCACAGACACTGTAGTTCCGATAGGGATAAGAAAGAAAAACTACAAGCCTCAGATTTCCCACTTCCTGGTTGGATTTCTCTCAGGTTTTTGCCTGCCATATGAGTTCTGTTATACTCACAGACATAATTCAAACAGTTTTAGAAACTTCAGAGTGTTTTCTATCCAAATCTACTAACGCAAATATTTGACTCTGGGCCCGAGTAGCAGGCAGTTTACTCTGGGCACGCTTTTCATCCGAACGTGAAAATACTTCCCCCTATCCCTAACATAACCTAGCTCCCCTAGGTAAACAACTCCTTAGGTAACCTAGCTACCCTAGGTAAACAACTTCTTAGGTAACCTAGCTCCCCTAGGTAAACAACTCCTTAGGTAACCTCGCTCTCATAGGTAAACAACTCAGAACAGTTTCACAGCAGTAACTATTCCTTTTATTGTGATTCAAATATTCCATACTTTTTTTTTTACTCAATGCCCTAAATCATTTTCCATATGTAATTAAAACATACCGTTACACTGGCATAAAGATAAAGATAAGCACTGCCTCAGAGCACCTGTTACAAAAACATACCACAGCTATATGTCTACATATCGTACCTGTTAACATACCTCTCCTCCCCCTTCAACAAACACAATTATCAGGTTTATTAATTATGGGACTTATCAGAGCATCCCTGGCTTGCAGCCTGTTGGAGCAGGTGAATGAACGCACACACATGGAGGCAGCAGATGCTGCGCTGGGCTGTTCAGGCAGACAAGCCTGATCCAATATGATTGGCTATGATTATAGCATGTAAGTTGATAGCAGGGGGAATAGAGACTGCCTATTGGGACGTCAATGCACCCTGTGTGTGTGTGTGTGTGTGTGTGTGTGTGTGTGTGTGTGTGTGTGTGTGTGTGTGTGTGTGTGTGTGTGTGTGTGTGTGTGTGTGTGTGTGTGTGTGTGTGTGTGTGTGTGTGTGTGTGTGTGTGTGTGTGTGTGTGTGTGTGTTCAGTCACAGCAGCAGCAGGTATTGGGTTGATGGGATGAGGGACTTATGAGGGGCTGTGGTAGAGGAACACCTGGGGTAGGCTACAGGGGAGAGACACAGGGTTGGAGATAACAGTGGCTAGTCACATCTAGGAGGAGGGAAACATTTCCAAGCTGAACTCAATGTGTTCTATAACTAGTGTGCTCTAAGTCATTTGTGGCCAATGACTTCAGTGACTTGGAGTGACCTCGAGAGGCTAGACCCGTGTCACACAGAAAGAGAGAGAAACAGAGAGAGAGAGAGAGAGAGAGAGAGATGATATCTCTACCTACAGTACACCATTCTGATGGTAGGTAGGCTATAAGAGATTATATTTCTGCCTACAGTATACCGTTCTGATGGTAGGCTATATGAGATATTATCTCTACCTACAGTACACCATTCTGATGGTAGGTAGGCTATAAGAGATGATATCTCTACCTACAGTATACTGTTCTGAAGGTAGGCTATAGGAAATGATAGCTCTACCTACAGTACAGTACACCATTCTGATGGTAAGCTATAGGAGATGATATATCTACCTACAGTACAGTACACCATTCTGATGGTAAGCTATAGGAGATTATATCTCTACCTACACAGTTCACAGTTCTGGAATGGTATCAAATACATCAAAGACATGGTTTCCAGGTGTTTGATGCCATTCCATTAGCTCTGTTCCAGACATTATTATGAGACATTCTCCCCTCAGCAGCATCCACTGCTCTATACTCTATAATTAAATCCTCCAATCATGCATTTCAACTGAGCTTCAAGGCGAAGCCAGCCCACTGATGCAAATTCACCCTTTTCCTGTTTGTTTTATGGAATGTGTCCTAAATGGCACCCTTTTTCCTAAATAGTCCACTACCTTTGACCAGATACCTATGGTGAATAGAGTGCCATTTGGGATGCAAACATACTGATAATAAAATTATATATAATGAACATAATATAGCAAGTTAGATGTGTATGGTTCATTTCAGCCATGAGCAGAATTGTGAAGGTAAGGCGTTCCTGTGAGTGGTGATATAGCAAGGTTTTGCCTCTGGCCCTTTTTTCAGTGATGTTCTTCTCAGCCTACTGCTTGCAGTGAAAAATGAAATGTAACCTTCATTTAAGTAGGCAAGTCAGTTAAGAACAAATTCTTATTTACAATGACAGCCTACCCCAGCCAAACCTGGACGCTGGTTAAATTGTGTGCCGCCCTATGGGACTCCCGATCACGGCCGGATGTGATGCAGCCTGTATTCAAACCAAGGACTGTGGTGACGCCTCTTGCACTGAGATGCAGTGCCTTATAGACCGCTGCTCCACTCGGGAGCTCATACACACATAAACCAGTCACTACATCTGATATGATTGGGGTCTCTCATAGATGACACAAGTAGGACAATATTAAAGCATTTAATATGATTTACACATAATGTTAATGTACATTTTTATTACAGATTAATTACAAGGTAATTTCAATGCATATTTTAGTAAAACGGAATCAGTTTTGTGCAGTGCAGTTGAGAAGTCTTTACCATGTATGTTTTAAAGTCTCTGATACACTCTTTAAGTTGCCACCTAACCACACTGTTGTGTTAATGGAGTTGGATAAAATGCTCTGTTTGTTCTCCAAGGACTGTTGTAGCCCTCTGAAGCTCTCTCTTCTATCAAAGCCACGTTTGGCTGCTATAAGGATGAGTATAGTCCCTTTGAGTACGCTGCCCCCTATCTGTCAGATTCATTGTGGCATTATCTTCTCAGTCAAACAACAAGGATCATGTTGTGTAGACAGGATCCTGTAGTTTGTCTTTATGAAGTTAGATATCCGTTTGTCCTTGGTCACATTCTTGGTAGTGTGGTTTGTGTCTATGTTTTGGTTGAATATTGATGTTCAAGAAAGGATGCAGGTTTCATGAACAAGCAAAGCTTTCAAGACAAACTCAAAGACCGAGTTCACAGACTAAGTCAAAGAGTCCCTGATAAGCAAACGACAGCTCAACTAATACAGAACAAATGAGAGACAGGACAATAAAAAGAGTAGAAGGAGTGGAAGGGAGGGGAAGGGAGCGGAAATAAAACTCTTACTTACACATCATATCTTTAATTTGTGACTCTTTCAATGGCCTATTTATCAGCTGAAAGACTGAATCAGCAAAAACCTTGAAACTGGCTTAAGTACTTAAGAATGATAGGGCTGGGCGTTATGCCAAGATAGGGGAGCAGAGGAGAGGCTTTCTGTGTAGACTCCACTCATCTCCTTACTCCTAATAATACTGTGTATAAATATGCTTAGAGTACAGATGAATACCTCTTTAATTTGTCTCTCCGTCTCTCTCTCTCCCCCTCTCCACCTCTCTCTCTCTCTCTACTGCTCTCACTCTCAATCTCAGTGGATGTTTTTCAGTCCTAAGGAGTCCTGAGTAGACTATCACTTTCTCTTCTACAGCCATCCTCTATATCACGTGTCAAACTGTGGGTTTTCGCTCCACCCTTGTACTTGATTGAAGGTCACTAATTAGAGAGGAACTCCCCTTACCTTGTTGTCTGGGTCTTTACTGAAAGGAAAAAACTAAAACCTGCGGACACTCAGCCCTGTAATGAGTTTGACAACACTGCTGTAGGCTTCTCAATAGAAGACATTCAGATCATTGACTGAAAAGTATTAGGGGAAGGTATAGTGGTGTTACCGGGCAGAATAAAGTATATACCGCTGAAGTGATTGTTCTTAGTTTCTGGTCATTATGGTGGAGCTAGGATTACACTAACCTATGTTAAAGTAGTGCACTATTAGGGAACAGGGTGCCATTTGGGACGTAGACCAAGAACTCCATGATCTTCTCTGAGGGATCTGAGGATGATGGGCTGGACATCAGTGTCTGTCCTTTGATACCCCTCCTGTCCTGCCTTGATTCCCCCAGAGTCTCCCTTGACTCTGTGAAGAGTTCATGTTATTCTTCTCAAGCACACAGACAACCCTACTGTAAAACCACTGTACAGACCAGTCAGTGTTCTGTCTGGTCCGTGGCCTCAATGGCCTGCCCTGTCTGAGAGATCCCCATTGTGTGCAGTGCGGGGATCATTGGGCAGAGACTGCTTTCCCAGCTGTCTTAGGCATGCAAGGCAAGAGAGAGTGAGGGAGGAGTGACGGATCAGTATCCTAGGGGATTACCATGCAGAAGACATCCTGTTGTTGAGCGCTAGAAGGATTTAGAAGCACTTTACTGATAATAATGCCACTCTGAAGCAGAACAGACAGACAGGAAGGCACAGGCAGGCAGGCAGGCAGGCAGGCAGGCAGGCAGGCAGGCAGGCAGGCAGGCAGGCAAATAGAGGTAGACAGACGGACGGACAGACGGGCAGACGGACAGAGCAGACAGACAGACGGGCAGACGGACAGAGCAGACAGACAGACGGGCAGACGGACAGAGCAGGCAGACAGACAGACAGACGGACGGACGGACGGACGGACGGACAGGCAGACGGACAGGCAGACGGACAGGCAGACGGACAGGCAGACGGACAGAGCAGGCAGGCAGGCAGACAGACAGAAGGAAGAACATTGGAAGCCTAGCAGGACAAGACTTGATGGAAGGAAGAAAAAGTGAGGGAGAAAAGAAAACAGCCTCATCCTGAAAGCAGCTTTGTCCTGACAGTCTGAACTCAGCAGCCACCTGCTCTCTTCTCCTCCTCCAGAACAACTTCTCCTTGCCTTGATGTTTAGAGTTTTTCTTTTCCTCCTCACCACTAACATATGCTGCCCTCATGGAAGGTTGTTTCATCTACAGGCTTCTAAGGGCTCTGGGGATGTTTCGACCCCAGGAGTAACCTATTTAAGGATATGTTTAGAGATCTACTTCAGAGGATAGGATTTTTTGTATTTAAAAAATGTAAGGGCTGGGGGTGGACAGAATTAATGAGAAGTTTAGACATACTGTATTGTAAGAATTACAGAGCTACATTTTATTGATCTTCATGATACCGTGTTGGTGGGTCATTCTAGTGAGACAGAACAAAGAGAGTGTAATTCAAAAAGGAAACACAATTTGACTATTGAGTTGGTCCAATTTACAAACTGAAGGCCTAATGAAATTTGCAGGAAGGAAAGAGTAATCACTCTAGCCTCTGGATGTCTTGTAAGTGGCTGAAATTGCAGAAAAGAAGTTGCAGACTCCAACACTTGAACACATCATGTAAACAGAATTGTATAATTATCAGTGTGGGTTACAGTTCAACCGTTTTATCCTGAATTGAGGCTTGCTTGCTTACATATGCCGTGCTCGATTGAAACGTGAGCGAGTGACAATTTGAAACTGTGACATCAAACGTGGCATGGCATAAAATGTGTCACGTTCTTACTTACACGTGACATGATATAACTTGAATGTGGAACATCTAAGGCTGTGTTTGCACAGGCAACCGAATTCTGATATTTTACACTAAATTTGGCGAAAGAGTTCATCTGATGGATCAAAAGACCAATTAGTGAAGAAAAAAATATCAGAATTTGGCTTCCAGTTTTAACGCAGCCTACATGTTCGAAGGCAAATTGAGAAATTGTACCTGATCTCCCTTTCTAGCGTTGTCATGTCCTTTTAACATAAATAACATTATCCAACAGATACAACACAATAAAGATTCAGTCAGTCCTACACATTAAAGATTCCGTCAGTCCTACACATTAAAGATTCAGTCAGTCCTACACATTAAAGATTCAGTTAGTCCTACACATTAAAGATTCAGTCAGTCCTACACATTAAAGATTCAGTCAGTCCTATACATTATAGACTCAATCAGTCCTACACATTAAAGATTCAGTCAGTTTTATACATTAAAGATTCAGTCAGTCCTAAACATTATAGACTCAATCAGTCCTACACATTAAAGATTCAGTCAGTTTTATACAGTCAGTCTTACATGTATACATTAAACATTCAGGCAATCCGACACATTAAAGATTCAGTCAGTCTTAAATGGATACATCAAAGATTCGATCAGCCCTATACATCAAAGGTTCAGTCAGTCCTACACATTAAGATTCAGTCAGTATTATACTTTAAAGATTCAGTCAGTCTTACACACTAAAGATTCAGTCAATCCTACACATTAAAGATTCAGTCAGTCCAACACATTAAAAATTAAGGCAATCCGAAACATTAAAGATTCAGTAAGTCCTGCACATTAAATATGCAGTCAGTCCTTTACATTGAAGACTCAGTCAGTCTTACATGTATACATTAAAGGTTCAGTCAGTCCTACACATTAAAGATTCAGTCAGTCAATATACATTAAAGACTCAGTCAGTCCTATACATTAAAGATTCAGTCAGTTATACACATTAAAGATTCAGTCAGTCGTATACATTAAAGATTCAAACATTCCTACAAATGTAATATTCAGTCAGTCATATAAGTTAAAGATTCAGTCAGTCCAACACATTAAAGATTCAGTCAGTCCTACACATTAAAGATTCAGTCAAACAAATACATTAAAGATTCATTCAAACAAATACATTAAATACTCAGTCAGTCCTACACACTAAAGACTCAGTCAGTCTTACAAGTATACATTAAAGATCCAGTCAATCCGATATATTAAAGATTCAGTCAGTCTTACAAACTAAAAATTCTGTCAGTCCTATACATTAAAGAGTCAGTCAGTGTTACATGTATACATCAAAGATTCAATCAGTCCTACACATTAAGTCAGTCCTAGACATGAAATATTCAGTCAGTCCAACACATTACAGATTCAGTCAGTCCAACACATTAAAGATTCAGTCAGTCTTATAGGAATACATTAAAGATTCAGTCATTTCGATATATTAAAGATTCAGTCAGTCTTACACACTAAACATTCAGTCAGTCCTATACATTAAAGAGTCAGTCAGTGTTACTTTTACACTTTAAAGATTCAGTCAGTCTTACATGTATACATCAAAGATTCAATCAGTCCTATACATTAAAATTCACTCAGTCCTAAACATGAAAGATTCAGTCAGTAAAACACATTGAAGATTCAGTCAGTACTACACATTAAAGTTTCAAACAGTATTATACATTAATGATTCAGTCAGTCCTATACATTAAAGATTCAGTCAGTCCTATACATTAAATATTCATCCAGTCCTTTTCATTAAAGATTCAGTCAGTCCTCTACATTAAAGATTCAGTCAGTCCTATACATTAAAGATTCGGTCAGTCCTATTCTTTGCTTATTTGAGCTGTTCTTGCCATAGTATGGACTTGTTCTTTTACCAAATAGGGATATGTTCTCTATACCCCCCCCCCCCCCCCCCCCCATCTTATTACAACACAACTGATTGGCTCAAATGCATTAAGAAGGAAAGAAATTCCACAAATTAACTTTTAACAAGGCACAACTGTTAATTGAAATGCATTCCAGTTGACTTCTTCATGAAGCTGGTTGAGAGAATAGCAAGAGTGTGTGAAGTTAAAAATATTTGTTTTAGCATTCTGTTTACTCCCCTTGTCCTAAGGTTATAAAATGACCCGCCTTCACTAAACCCTTAAAAGAAGCAGCTTAATTGAATTTTTAACCCCAAATCAATATTGCATGAAGAAACAACATGTCGTTCCTCACAAACTTTGTGAATATCTGTGTTTTCCCTCTTCACAATGCAGAATGACTGCATTTAATCAGAGGATACCACTCGTTTTTATTACAACACACCTGTCATAATTGTTTTCTTTAGTAAAGTAGAGGTTTATTATTATTATTACTGCTGAGGGTACTGCATGGGTGTAAACATAAAAAAAAATTGCAAGCGATAGCGCTTGTACAGCCTAAGAAAGTAGCAGTAATGTGCAGAAAGTAGATTGGAATGCATTTTTATTGAAGGTAAACAATAACAGTTTTGAACTTTTTTGGCAAAATAGTGATATATTGTTATATACTTGCAATGACAAATTGAACTACAAAATACTAGTCTTCTCTTCTTTTTTAACCATTGCACCCACCCACAAGGTGTATAAACAACAACAATAAATAAGAATAAACTAAGATAATAGATACAAAACAAAAACATGAAGAACATAAATCAATCAACTTTAACTAGCACATGTAGGACAGTATGCAAGTGTGTGTGCGTGGACTTTGCAGATGTATTTCTGACATGTGCAGCACATAGTATTTGTTTTACAGTCCTTCTTTGGGGGGGGGGCAGAATTGGAATCTCCCCCTCTTGCCTGCCACAGCTGCAGCCTCAGGTAGATCAGGACAAGATGCAGCCCCCGGAACAGCTTTCACAAGTGCTGCAAAGGTTGCTGTGCAGGGGAGGCTCTCCCTTCTTTGAATGTGTGGGGTTACAAGTGCCTTTCCCGGCTGCTCCAGGATCCCCCTCCTCTTGTTCTGCTTATCAGGCACCTAGGTAGGGTTGATCTTCTTCCATGTCACGAAGGCATTGTATGAATACACATCAATGATGTTATGGAAGATGACCAGGGGCCAGCGGGCAGTCATCCTCCTGCAGCTGTAAGTTCCAATCACCAGGTTGTCCACACCTCCTTTGTTGTGATTGTATTCCAGGATGATGGCTGGCATCCTGTCCTCCCAATCACTGATCTCAGCCGTTTTGTGCAGTGTCCTCTGGAGGACCATATTCTTGTTCCTCTTTGGGAGCTAAGAAACTAGAGTGGTGGTGTGGGTGAAGGCAAACTTTGATGAGAAGGCCTCTCTCCCCTTGTTGTGAGGAGTGCAGGGGGAGCTCAGGCTTGTTCTTTCTAACTGTGCCAACCAGGGTGATTCAATTAGAAGCACACAATCTCAATTTCAAATTGTGTGTGTGTGTGGGGGGGGGGGCATCTTTGTGGTTTTTGTGGTGTGTAAATTATTTTATAAATGCCAGGTCAAAAATGACCCTAAGTCAATCTTTGTACCCTGGTGGTGTACAGCTTTCATGGAAATATGAACAAAGGCAATGTTTCACTTTTTCTAATGTTGGGGTCACTCTAGGATAATTCATAAAATTTCAAGTTGAAAAAAGATCATTTAGTGGGTTTTCTCTGCCGTTAAACATAGTGGAGGGTCATTTTTAACCCTTAACAAAACACAAGGGTTAAGAAGGCACAGCTGTTATTGAAATGCATTCCAGGTGACTACCTCATGAAGCTGGTTGAGAGAATGCCAAGAGTGTGCAAAGCTGTCATCAAGGCAAAGGGTGGCTATTTGAAGAATCTCAAATATATTTTTTGGTTACTAATTGATTCCGTAAGTGTTATAGTTTTGATGTCTTCACTATTATTCTACATTGTAGAAAATAGTAAAAATATAGAAAAACCCTTGAATGAGTAGGTGTTCTAAAACTTGTGACCTGTAGTGTACATAACTTTCAAAATACAGCAATACAGCTGGTGTGATGCATTTAGCATCATATGATTTAAAATGCAGCATCATATGATTCAAAATGCAGCATCATATGATCCAAAATGCAGCATAATATGATTCAAAATGCAACATCATATGATTCAAAATGCAGCACCATATGATTCAAAATGCAACATCATATGATTCAAAATATGGGCATTATATGATTCTAAATGCATTTAGCTCATTTTGTAGAACCATACACTAAATCTGCAATACTACTGGAACATGTTTTGCTTTACTTTCAGATTGCAATTCCATAACAACTATTTGGCAAGACACAGTTCTCTACGTTTGGCACAACCTTCACAACTAAAATATACTGTGTGCAAATGAAAAGCAACACTGTTCAACAAGCTAAGCTCAATTACCAACTGATCACTTTCACTCTTCACATGTGCAAACACTAATTGCGTAAATGTTCACTTTGAAATCAGACTTTTGGTATGGATAAAAAGGCTATAGGGGAGTACTCTACTTAGCAGGGAAAGGAGGCAAACAGCAGGGAAAGGTGGAAGTAGAGGTAGAGGTGGAGGTAGAGTTGGAGGTGGAGATGGAGGAAATCAAATCAAATCAAATTGTATTTGTCACATGTGCTGAATATAACAGGTGTAATAGACCTTACCATGAAATGCTTACTTACAAGGCCTTAAACTAGTAGTACAGCATAAAACACAGTAGAGACTGTAGATTCCAATACATACTGTAAGGGAAATCACAGTAAATGTTTCATGTATTACTGTATTTATGAAATTGGGAGCTATACTATTTTGTAACATGTTAATCTTGTATACTGTATTACTGTAGTGTTTACTGTACTGTATGCTATTTTGTTTTTGTAGAACTGAAAGACGACCACCACGTGGTGGTAGAACGCATCTATTTACAGACGAACAGGAGGCTGCTATTGTGCAAATTGTAGTTGAAATTAATGCCATAAGACTGCGGGAAATCCAACAACAGATTATTTAAAACCCTGCCAACTTCCATAAAATCATAGTGAGCTTATCAATCCTAGCCCGCCTTAAGAAACACCATTTCCCGGATGAAGCAAATCTACAGAGTCCAATTTGAAGGGAATTCACAAAGAGTGAAGGATACTCTACGAATATGTGCAAGTCATGTACTAGTATTACACTCTTGAAACATTAGAGACTCATTGATGTCACCAGTGAACTTTACTATACAGCAATTACAGTATTTACTGTCATTTCAGATAATTATGGAGATGTCCTTTCTCGCAGGAACTCATATACATAAAGTTGAAGTCAGAAGTTTACATAAACTTAGGTTGGAGTCATTAAAACTTGCTTTTCAACCACTCCACACATTTCCTGTTAACCTGTTAGGGCTAGGGGGCAGTATTGACACGGCTGGATAAAAAACATACCCGATTTCATCTGGTTACCACTCCTACCCAGTAACTAGAATATGCATATACTTATTACATATGGATAGAAAACACCCTAAAGTTTCTAAAACTGTTTGAATGGTGTCTGTGAGTATAACAGAACTCAAATGGCAGGTCAAAACCTGAGAGATTCCTTTACAGGAAGTGGCCTGTCTGACCATTTCTTGAACTTCTTTTCCATCTCTATCATTTACTAAGGATCTCTGCTCTAACGTGACACTTCCCACGTCGTCCATAGGCGCTCAGAGCCCGGGAAAAAACAGAATGTCGTCATTCCAGCCCCAGGCTGAAACACATTATCGCCTTTCTCAAGTGGCCGAACAAGGGACACTGGGCTTATGCGCGTGACCCCGACCGCCCCCGCCTTTGGGATTTTTTCCTCTGTTTGCCGAAAAGGAGATTCCCTGTCGGAATATTATCGCTTTTCTACGAGAAAAATGTCGTAAAAATTGATTTTAAACAGCGGTTGACATGCTTCGAAGTACGGTAATGGAATATTTAGAATTTTATTGTCACGAATTGCGCCATGCGCGTGACACTTCTTTACTATTTCGGATAGTGTCTGGAACGCACGAACAAAACGCCGCTATTCGGATATAACGATGGATTATTTTGGACCAAACCAACATTTGTTATTGAAGTAGCAGTCCTGGGTGTGCATTCTGACGAAGACAACAAAAGGTAATCAAACTTTTATAATAGTAAATATGATTATGGTGAGTGCTAAACTTGCCGGGTGTCTAAATAGCGAGCCCGTGATGCCTGGGCTATGTACTTAGAATATTGCAAAATGTGCTTTCACCAAAAAGCTATTTTAAAATCGGACATATCGAGTGCATAGAGGAGGTCTGTATCTATAATTCTTAAAGTAATTGTTACGCTTTTTGTGAACGTTTATCGTGAGTAATTTAGTAAAATGTTAGCGAATTCCCCGGAAGTTTGCGCAATTCGTGACAATAAAATTGTAAATATTCCATTACCGTACTTCGAAGCATGTCAACCGCTGTTTAAAATCAATTTTTACGACACTTTTCTCGTAGAAAAGCGATAATATTCCGACAGGGAATCTCCTTTTCGGCAAACAGAGGAAAAAATCCCAAAGGCGGGGGCGGTCGGGGTCACGCGCATAAGGCCAGTGTCCCTTGATCGGCCACTTGAGAAAGGCGATAATGTGTTTCAGCCTGGGGCTGGAATGACGACATTCTGTTTTTTCCCGGGCTCTGAGCGCCTATGGACGACGTGGGAAGTGTCACGTTAGAGCAGAGATCCTTAGTAAATGATAGAGATGGAAAAGAAGTTCAAGAAATGGTCAGACAGGCCACTTCCTGTAAAGGAATCTCTCAGGTTTTGACCTGCCATTTGAGTTCTGTTATACTCACAGACACCATTCAAACAGTTTTAGAAAATGTAGGGTGTTTTCTATCCATATGTAATAAGTATATGCATATTCTAGTTACTGGGTAGGAGTGGTAACCAGATTAAATCGGGTATGTTTTTTTATCCAGCCATGTCAATACTGCCCCCTAGCCCTAACAGGTTAAAAAAGGCCCTAATGATTTATGCTATACAACGTTTGACATGTTTGAACGAACGTAAATATATTTTTTCCCCTCGTTCATGAAGTGAAGTCCGGCGGGCTTAGATCATGTGCTAACAAGACGGAGATTTTTGGACATAAATGATGAGCTTTTTTGAACAAAACTACATTCGTTATGGACCTGTGATACCTGGAAGTGACATCTGATGAAGAGAATCAAAGGTAATGGATTATTTACATAGTATTTTCGATTTTAGATCTCCCCAACATGGCGGCTAGTCTGTATCGCAACGCGTATTTTTCTGGGCGCAGTGCTCAGATTATTGCAAAGTGTGATTTCCCAGTAAGGTTATTTTTAAATCTGGCAAGTTGATTGCGTTCAAGAGATGTAAATCTATAATTCTTTAAATGACAATATAATATTTTACCAATGTTTTCTAATTTTAATTATTTAATTTGTGGTGCTGACTTGAATGCCGGTTATTGGAGGGAAACGATTTCCTGAACATCAACGCCACAGTAAAACGCTGTTTTTGGATATAAATATGAACTTGATAGAACTAAAAATGCATGCATTGTCTAACATAATGTCCTAGGAGTGTCATCTGTTGGAGATTGTAAAAGGTTAGTGCATAATTTTAGCTGATTTTATGGTTTTGGTGACGCCTGTCTTTGAATTGGCACAACATTACACACAACTCTTGCAAATGTACTGTCCTAACATACTCTAAATGTATGCTTTCGCCGTAAAACCTTTTTGAAATCGGAAAACGTCGTTAGATTAAGGAGGTGTTTATCTTTCAAAGGGTGTAAAATAGTTGTATGTTTGAAAAATGTGAATTTTGACATTTATTTGGATTCAAATTTGCCGCTCTTGAAATGCACCTGCTGTTGATGGAGTGCACCACGGGTGGGACGCTTGCGTCCCACCTAGCCCATAGAGGTTAAACAGCTTGGAAAATTCCAGAAAATGATGTCATGGCTTTAGAAGCTTCTGATAGGTTAATTGACATCATTTGAGTCAATTGGAGGTGTACCTGTGGATGTATTTCAAGGCCTACCTTCAAACTCAGTGCCTCTTTGCTTGACTTTATGGGAAAATCTAAAGAACTCAGCCAAGACTTCAGAAAAAAACATTGTAGACTTCCACAAGTCTGGTTCATCCTTGGGAGCAATTTCCAAACGCCTGAAGGTACCACGTTCACCTGTACAAATAATAGAACACAAGTAGAAACACCTTGGGACCACGCAGCCATCATACTGCTGAGGAAGGAGACGCGTTCTATCTCCTAGAAATGAACGTACTTTTGTGTGAAAAGTGCAAATCAATCCCAGAACAACAGCAAAGGACCTTGTGAAGATGCTGGAGGAAACAGGTACAAAAGTATGTATATCCACAGTAAAATGAGTCCTATATCAACATAATCTGAAAGGCCGCTCAGCAAGGAAGAAGCCACTGCTCCAAAACCACCATAAAAAAGCCAGACTACGGTTTGCAACTGCACATGGGGACAAAGATCGTACTTTTTGGAGAAATGTCCTCTGGACTGATGAAACAAAAATAGAACTGTTTGGCCATAATGACCATCATTATGTTTGGAGGAAAAAGGGGGAGGCTTGCAAGCTGAAGAGACCATCCCAACCTTGAAGCATAGGGGTGGTAGCATCATGTTGTGGGGGTGCTTTGCAACAGGAGGGACTGGTGCACTACACAAAATAGATGGCGTCATGAGGGAGGAAAATTATGTGGGTATATTGAAGCAACATCTCAAGACATCAGTCAGGAAGTTTAAGCTTGGTCGCAAATGGGTCTTCCAAATGGACAATGACCCCAAGCATACTTCCAAAGTGGCTTAAGGACAAGAAAGTCAAGGTATTGGAGTGGCCATCGCAAAGCCCTGACCTCAATCCTATAGAAAATGTGTGAGCAGAACTGAAAAAGCATGTGCGAGCAAGGAGGCCTACAAACCTGACTCAGTTACACCAGCTCTGTAAGGAGGAATGGGCCAAAATTCACTCAACTTATTGTGGGAAGCTTGTGGAAGGCTACCTGAATCGTTTGACCCAAGTTAAACTATTTAAAGGCAATGCTGCCAAATACTAATTGAGTGTATGTAAACTTCTGACCCACTGGGAATATGATGAAAGAAATAAAAGCCAAAAGAAATCATTCTCTCTACTATTATTCTGACATTTCACATTCTTAAAATAAAGTGGTGATCCTAACTGACCTAAGACAGGGAATTTTTACTTGGATAAAATGTCAGGAATTGTGAAAAACTGAGTTTAAATGAATTTGGCTAAGTTGTATGTAAACTTTCCGACTTCAACTGTAGATGAGGCTAGATTCAATTTAGCAAAGACGAGGAGGAGAGGAACGTGGTCACGTTGGTCAACGTGCCATCATTGAGGTACCTGGCCAGCACGGGGGAAATGTCACTGTATGCAGCTATGAGCCACAATGAGCTCCTCCACTGACATGCCACCCTTGGCCCATACAACACAGCCTATCTCCTTAATTTCCTCAACACCTTACATGACAATATGTTTCAGCCAGAGCAGAAAGTGCCAGGTGATCCTGAGCAGCAAATGTATATTCTAATTTGGTACAATGTGAGTTTCAATTTCGCTGCTCAGGTCCGGAAATGCTTCCAAGACCATCCCAGGTTTTCAATTCTTTACCTCCCACCATTTTCCCCATTTCTCAACTCCAATGAGGAGTTGTTTTCAGCATGGTGGTGAGAGGTGTATGATCGCAAACCCCATGAACATCTGGCCATTCTCCAGGCAATGGAGGAGGCCTGTGATGACATTCCAGTCTGTCAGGGGTGGATGTGTCATGCCAGAAGATATTTCCCCCTCTGTTTGACCAAGGCCAGAACAACAGATATGACTGATTTTGTTTTCGCAATAGTATATTTGTTTCTTGACTCATAATTTTGATTTTACTGTATTTTGACAGTTTCTTTATCTGTTCTGTACAATTGATCTAACGCACAGTACAATAGTACAAATAGGCCTATTTTTCTTCCTTTGCATATGCAAAATATATTTAGTCATGTTGAAATATAAAACTTACATTTTTGCATTTGTGTTCCTTTCTTGTTTGAGAACAAACAAACAATATACAAATCTTAGTCTTTACACTGAAATAGGTTCTGATAGTAATGTTTTGAATGTGTCACATAAATGTGATCTCGGTTGTCACTAAGTTAGAGTCATTTGATGTATGTGTCTCATTTGTAGGCAGTTTCATTTTGAGCAGGGAGTACATGATTTTGATTGCTGTGTTTCATTTTTCAAGTTGTCTGTGGGCTAACTGTTGGCTAACTGTTCTGTGTTCAGAGTTTTGATTACCTGAGATGTAGTTTCAGCAAACGTGTGTTAACCATTGGGAAAAACTGTAAGTAGCCAAACACTAAAGAAACCCATCTGTACGTGCAGACAACAAAAGGCTGGTACTTCAGACATAGTTAACGCTAGAAAACACTTAAAACCTTCAAAATTAAGATGCAAAAACAGGGCCTCAAGTCAGAAACATTAAATTTCCCAAATCACTGAAAGGAACCCGTCTGTGCAAGCAGCCAACAAAACGGTTTTACTTACAGTTTTTTACGATTGCTTACACACTAAAATTTTACTTTTCCCACAATTAGCAAAACCTTACACTCAAGGAGCAAAACACAAGGCTAGATTTGCACAACTGTAAGCACATTGTCAGCTTCACACTATTTGCAAAACATTACACACAGTGATTTGCCAAACACTAAACACACTTTTATACATCAGACACAGAAGTATATCATGATGTCACTTCTTTGCAATTCCAAAGCACTGACTGTCAAATTACCACACCTATGAGCCAATCTGTTAAACACAGCCATCAGGTGCACAAACACATGATTGCTAAGTTGTAGACACACCAATCAGGTTTAAGCACTATAAAAATGCAACAGGTAGGTTCACCTGCCTTCAACCAAAATGGAAGGAGTCAGAAGAAGAGTGAGGGTGAGAGGAGGAGTACACAGAGGAGGAGAAGGAGGTAGAGGCAGAGGCCGAGCCAGAGGTCGAGGAAGACCTGAAGCAGGAGGAGAACGTGCACAAAGAAGAAGAGGACCAAACTTATCAAATGACATTCGTGCAACACTAGTGGACCATGTTGTGAACCACGGATTGACGCTGAGGGACGCTGGACTGAGAGTACAGCCAAATCTTAGCAGATATACAGTGGCATCTGTCATAAGGACTTTTTGACAGGAAAACAGGTAAAAGATCTGTCTATTACAATAATCAGCCGCTTATTGTATGCACCATATCAGCACTTGTGATACCCCTTCCTGTGACATTGTGCAGTAAGTTACATGTATTATTCTCTACATAGGGTAGAGGGTTGGGAACAACAAGGAGGAAGGGGGCCCATATTCACGCAAGAACAAGAGAGAGAGATAATTGACATGGTTTTGGCCAATAATGCTATCAGGCTCAGAGAACTACAAGCCAACATTATCGGTGACCATGCCATTTTCAATAATGTCCATCAGGTCTCTCAGTCAACACTGGCACGCATCCTGAAAAGACATCAGGTTCAAATGAAACAACTTTATCGAGTGCCTTTTGAGTGGAATTCAGAGAGGGTCAAACGGCTGCGGCATGAGTATGTGGAGGTTTGTATTGTTCACTTTAGCACTGTGATGTTGCATACTGCACACATTACTTTTTTACATTGACTGTATACTAGACCTATCCTGAACTACACAATCTTGTCTTTCACTGTATTTCAGGGAGTTTTGCAGATGGATGCTGAGGAAATCCTGCATGAATTCATATATATTGATGAGGCAGGGTTCAACCTCACAAAAGCAAGAAGTGGCAGAAATATCATTGGCCACAGAGCTATAATCAATGTCCCAGGGCAACGTGGGGGTAACATCACCCTTTGCACTGCCATTTCACAGCATGGGGTTCTCCTCCGTCATGCCAAAATGGGCCCTTACAACACACCTCGCATTTATGGACCGATTGCACCACATCGTCACAGCAGGTAATGAAATGCACCAGATGCAATACACTGTCATCTGGGACAATGTGTCATTCCACCGCTCTGCTTTGGTCCAGAACTGGTTTCAACACCATCCATAGTTGACAGTACTATACCTTCCACCATACTCTCCGTTTCTAAACCCTATCGAAGAGTTTTTCTCTGCATGGCGGTGGAAGGTTTACGATCTCCAGCCCCAGGCTCAGGTACCCCTCATTCAGGCCATGGAGGACGTCTGTGACCAAGTCGACGCCGCAGCTGTGCAAGGATGGATTCGACATTCAAGACGGTTCTTCCCGCGTTGTCTTGCTAATGAGGATATTGCTTGTGATGTTGATGAAATTCTCTGGCCAGATCCAGCGAGGCGAAGAGATAATGTATAGTATGTTTACTCTAGTATTTTCTGTAAAATATTGTCAGTTTTTTTCAGAACATTTTTTATGTTGTTATTTACTGTAATTGTAACCTGGATACATTATTTTACGTTTGTCTGTTTGCTGAGCTAACACAGTTATGCACACTACTGTAGTAGCATGAAAACTGGGACATGTTTTGTGATTCTCCATGTTGACATGTTGACTGATTTGGGTATATGGTGTCATGACGTTGCCCTCTTTCTGGGAACAGGGAGCACAGTTGACCCCCCCCCCCCCCCCCCTTGCACCATCCCCCTACCTACCTCTCCCTAACCAGGCCCTGTGAAGGCGGTCGTAAAATTCTAAAGGAGAATGTCCTGCCGCATGGCCGAGTTGAGACAGAGAGGGGTTTCATAGAGAGACAAAGGAAATTCTTCCAACTCACAGAATTGGGGAACCGAACGACATTTATGTTCTGGAGAAGGTATAAAAGATCGGTGAAGAATCCAGCTACGAACTGGTCCGCTTGGTACAATTTTGTGATACCCATTGGAGACAATAGTACCATATTACCATACTAAGGTTTATATAATAGCCTCAGCTATGGGACTTGCATCTAAATGGTTGTATACAATGATTTAATAAGATTAAAGCTATTTGGAATATGTTGAGAGGCTATGTACTGATGTTAATGTGATAGAATTGTATTTCTGTTCAAAGCTTAACTCAGTCATCGGCACGCCCCCAGGGACACAGACAAGACCTGGCGTCATGAGACAGCCTTTTTCTGTCATTCCGAATAAAACCCCCACCCAGGGTTACTTTCTTCAGACCAGGTCTCCACTCCATTACAAGTTGGCCAATAGGTTTGACCCTGCATCCCTCTACTTAACTTTAACCATACCACGTGATTAAACTTTTAGACTATCGATACCGACAGAATAATAACAAGTCTTTGATATTAATGAATAGTCTGCAGCTAGAAATTATATCATTGAACGCGAAGACCAACGAAACATCCATTCTATAACGACATTAATGAATGTCGCTTTGAAAGAGCCATTCTAACCGAGAGAGAGAGAGAACGTGGACAAAAACTCTCCAACAGGACAAAAACTCTCCAACAAGGATCCCGATGACACACTGAGCGTAAATATATATTGATTGCAATTGTTCCCGAATGAGTGAGCGTTCATGTGCAAAGGATTAGCATATCAATTGTTAATATTTATCAACTCTGTAGTGTCTTCTCCGTTGCCCCCACCCCCCTTGTTTGTTTAACAGGCCGCCATGCCTGTTTAGCCCACTGGGGCACATTACTCCACCAATGCTTTGTAACGATAACCAACTGTTTGTATGCTTTCTGTGAATTACTTAGTTAAGTAAATAAATGATTTTAAGAAAATTGATGTATGGATGACTCTTAGTAAAGGTTGGGTTCGTGCAGATACAACAATTTACGACGTTTGGAATGAGACTGGATGCGAGGTAAAATACACAATTTAAACCAGAAGATAATCGGCCTATACTATAATATAATATAATATAATATATAATGTTATAATATAGGAAAGTTATATTAGGAAAATTATAACTTTGTAATCTGAATATTTTCCTTGGTGCCCCAATCTCCTAGTTAATTACAGTTAAACAATTAATCAGTTTAACCTCTTACATCTAGACGTTCCGCTAGCGGAACACCTGCTCCAATATCCAATGATAGGCGTGGCGCGAATTACAAATTCCTCAAAAATACAAAAACTTCTATTTTTCAAACATATGACTATTTCACAGCATTTTAAAGACAAGACTCTCCTTTATCTAACCACACTGTCCGATTTAAAAAAGGCTTTACAGCGAAAGCAAAACATTAGATTATGTCAGCAGAGTGCCCAGCCAGAAATAATCACACAGCCATTTTTCAAGCTAGCATATAATGTCACAAAAACCCAGAAGACAGCTAAATGCAGCACTAACCTTTGATGATCTTCATCAGATGACACACCTAGGACATTATGTTATACAATACATGCATGTTTTGTTCAATCAAGTTCATATTTATATCAAAAAACAGCTTTTTACATTAGCATGTGACGTTCAGAACTAGCATACCCCCCGCAAACTTCCGGGGAATTTACTAACAATTTACTAAATTACTCACGATAAACATTCACAAAAAGCATAACAATTATTTTAAGAATTATAGATACAGAACTCCTCTATGCACTCGATATGTCCGATTTTAAAATAGCTTTTTGGTGAAAGCACATTTTGCAATATTCTAAGTACATAGCCCAGCCATCACGGGCTAGCTATTTAGACACCCGGCAAGTTTAGCCTTCACCAAAATCAGTTTTACTATTTTTACCTTTTGTTGTCTTCGTCAGAATGCACTCCCAGGACTGCTACTTCAATAACAAATGTTGGTTTGGTCCCAAATAATCCATCGTTATATCCGAATAGCGGCGTTTTGTTCGTGCGTTCCAGAAACTATCCGAAATGGCAAATCAGGGTCGTGCGCATGGCGCAATTCGTGACAAAAAAATTCTAAATATTCCATTACCGTACTTCGAAGCATGTCAACCGCTGTTTAAAATCAATTTTTATGCCATTTTTCTCGTAAAAAAGCGATAATATTCCGACCGGGAATCTCCTTTTCGGCAAACAGAGGAAAAATCACAAAGATGGGGGCGGCCAGGGCACGCGCCTAATCCCACAGTCCCTTGATCGGCCACTTGAGAAAGGCGATAATGTGTTTCAGCCTGTGGCTGGGATGACGACATTCAGGTTTTTCCCGGGCTCTGAGCGCCCATGGAAGACGTAGGAAGTGTCACGTTAGAGCAGAGATCCTTTGTAAAAGATAGAGATGGCAAAGAAGTTCAAGAAATGGTCAGACAGGCCACTTCCTGTAAAGGAATCTCTCAGGTTTTGACCTGCCATTTGAGTTCTGTTATACTCACAGACACCATTCAAACAGTTTTAGAAACTTTGGCGTGTTTTCTATCCAAAGCCAATAATTATATACATATTCTAGTTACTGGGCAGGAGTAGTAACCAGATTAAATCGGGTACATTTTTTATCCAGCCGTGAAAATACTGCCCCCTAGCCATAACAGGTTAATCGCGTAATAATAATTACAGGGAGTTAATTGATAAACATGTCTTCAGTTGGTGCCCAAAGACACGACAATGGAGAGAAATAAATGATATTTTCCTCAGTCTGCAGCATTCGTCTTGTGTAGTGTTTGTATAGTTGCACTTTCTGTGTACTTCATTTACAGTACTATAATCAGTGACAATTAGACTTGCTAAAAGTGTTTTAGGTTAGCAACAGCAGTGTGTAACTGGTTCAAAAAGATTGAAGTCATATGAAATGTGTGTGTTTCGTATGGTAACAAAATATTGTTTTTATGAAGTCGTGTAGTTTTGACAAAAGTGTTCCATTTTGCAAATGATCTGAAGTGTTGTGCTACTTTGGTGTAGGGTTGTGCTAATTGTGTGTAGTGTTTTCACAAACCGGGCCCTGTTTTCAAAATTGTGCTTAAACAATTGAAAAATAACTGTAAGACATCAGTCCTCCATTCCCATGACATTGTGACGGTAATGGGAGTTTAACTCAGTGTGTGTGAGAGAAAGTGAAACGGATGGCTCTACAAAATAGCAATGGTGCCATTTCACACTGCATCCTCCACCTGTAGTGTGACGGGAACACCCTCTGAAGCCTGCAGAGAGCCAGTAGATCTCTCACTGACAGACAGCCACACAGTAGACGGCGAGTCATATACACACATAATGCAGGGGTATTTTAATGACAATAACTGATTGGTTTTATATAGAGATTTTTGCCAGACGCTCAGTGCTTTGCATTGTAAGGAGGGAAACTCATCTCATCCATGTAAAATGTGTCTGTTTTAAAGGTTTTAAATCAAACTATAGATGGAGAGAGGGTTGACTCAGTTTCGGAGAGAAACATAAGGGAGTCCACTATAGAGTGTGTACAGATTAGGGCGTTATCCAGACTTTAACGTTTCACAAGAGGCACTATTTTATGTATATATACAGTACCAGTCAAAAGTTTGGACGCAGCTACTCATTCCAGGGTTTTTCTTAATTTTTACTATTTTCTACATTGTAGAATAATAGTGAAGACATCAAAACTATGAAATAACTTATGCAGAAAGCAAAACAAGTTTTAAACAAATTCTTCAAAATAGCCACCCTTTGCCTTGACAGCTTTGCACACTCTTGGCATTCTCTCAACCACCTTCATGAGATAGTCACCTGGAATGTATTTCAGGTGTGCCTTGGTAAAAGTTAATTTGTGGATTTTCTTTCCTTAATGCATTTGAGCCAGACAGTTGTGTTGTCACAAGGTAGGGGTGGTATACAGAAAATAGACGTATTTGGTAAAAGACCAAGTCCATATTATGACAAGAACAGCTCAAATAAGCAAATAGAAACGACAGTCCATCATTACTTTAAGACATGAAGGTCAGTCAATGTGTAAAATTTCAAGAACTTTTAAAGTTTCTTCAAGTGCAGTCGCAAAAACCATCAGGCGCTGTGATGAAACTGGCTTTCATGAGGACCACCACAGGAATGGAAGACCCAGAGTTTCCTTTGCTGCAGAGGATACTGTAAGTTTATTAGTTACCAGCCTCAGAAATTGCAGCCCAAATAAATGCTTCAGAGTTCAAGTAACAGACACATCTCAACATTAACTGTTCAGAGGAGACTGCGTGAATCAGGCCTTCATGGTCGAATTGCTGCAAAGAAACCACTACTAAAGGACACCAATCAGAAGAGACTTGCTTGGACCCAGAAACACGAGCAATGGACATTAGACCGATGGAAATCTGTCATTTGGTCTGATGAATCCAAATTTGAGATTTTTGGTTCCAACCACCGTGTCTTTGTGAGATGCAGAGTAGGTGAAAGGATGATCTCTGCATGTGTGGTTCCCACCGTGAAGCATAGAGAAGGAGGTGTGATGGTGTGGGGATGCTTTGCTGATGACCTTGTCAGTGATTTCTTTAGAATTCAAGGCACACTTAACCAGCATGGTGTCACAGCATTCTGCAGCGATACACCATCCCATCTGGTTTGCGCTTAGTGGGACTATAATTTGTTTTTCAACAGGACAATGACCCAAAGCACACTTCCAGGCTTGACCAAGAAGGAGAGGGATTGAGTGCTGCATCAGATGACCTGGCCTCCACAATCACCCGAACTCAACCCAATGTAGATGTTTTGGGATGAGTTGGACTGCAGACTGAAGGAAAAGCAGCCAACAAGTGCTCAGCATATGTGGGAATTCCTTCAAGAATGTTGGAAAAGCATTCTAGGTGAAGCTGGTTGAGAGGATGCCAAGAGTGTGCAAAGCTGTCATCAAGGCAAAAGGTGACTACCTTGAAGAATCTAAAATCAAAAAAATATATATTTATAAACAGAACAAATTAAGCAACACGGATCTTAATCCAGGAGGGGATTGTCTCTGCTGTAACCAAGAAGCTTGATCTTGCCATCTAGCCACTTAGCTAGCAAGTTAGCAAACCAAATGCATACAGGGAGGGAAAAAAGTATTTGATCCCCTGCTGATTTTGTACATTTGCCCACTGACAAAGAAATTATCGGTCTATAATTTTAATGGGAGGTTTATTTGAACAGTGAGAGACAGAATAACAACAAAATAATTCAGAAAACGCATGTCAAAATGTTGTAAAATGATTTGCATTTTAATGAGGGAAATAAGTATTTGACCCCTCTGCAAAACATGACTTAGTACTTGGTGGCAAAACCCTTGTTGGCAATCACAGAGGTCAGACGTTTCTTGTAGTTGGCCACCAGATTTGCACACATCTCAGGAGGGATTTTGTCCCACTCCTCTTTACAGATCTTCTCCAAGTCATTAAGGTTTCGAGGCAGACGTTTGGCAACTCGAACCTTCAGCTCCCTCCACAGATTTTCTATGGGATTAAGGTCTGGAGACTGGCTAGGCCACTCCAGGACCTTAATGTGCTTCTTCTTGAGCCACTTCTTTGTTGCCTTGGCCATGTGTTTTGGGTCATTGTCATGCTGGAATACCCATCCACGACCCATTTCCAATGCCCTGCCTGAAGGAAGGAGGTTCTCACACAAGATTTGATGGTACATGGCCCCGTCCATCGTCCCTTTGATGCGGTGAAGTTGTCCTGTCCCCTTAGCAGAAAAACACCCCCAAAGCATAATGTTTCCACCTCCATGTTTGACGGCGGGGATGGAGTTCTTGGGATCATAGGCAGCATTCCTCCTCCTCCAAACACGGCGAGTTGAGTTGATGCCAAAGAGCTCCGTTTTGGTCTCATCTGACCACAACACTTTCATGCGTGGTGCTTTCTTGAGCAGGGGGACCTTGCGGGCGCTGCAGGATTTCAGTCCTTCACGGTGCTGTGTGTTACCAATTGTTTTCTTGGTGACTATGGTCCCAGCTGCTTTGAGATCATTGACAAGATCCTCCTGTGTAGTTCTGGGATAATTCCTCACCGTTCTCATGATCATTGCAACTCCACGAGGTGAGATCTTGCATGGAGCCCCAGGCCGAGGGAGATTGACAGTTCTTTTGTGTTTCTTCCATTTGCGAATAATCGCACCAACCATCACCTTCTCACCAAGCTGCTTGGCGATGGTCTTGTAGCCCATTCCAGCCTTGTGTAGGTCTACAATCCTGTCCTGACATCCTTGGAGAGCTTTTTGGTCTTGGCCATGGTGGAGAGTTTGGAATCTGATTGATTGATTGCTTCTGTGGACAGGTTTCTTTTATACAGGTAACAAACTGAGATTAGGAGCACTCCCTTTAAGAGTGTGCTCCTAATCTCAGCTTGTTACCTGTATAAAAGACACCTGGGAGCCAGAAATCTTTCTGATTGAGGGGGGGTCAAATGCTTATTTCCCTCATTAAAATGCAAATCAATTTAAAACATTTTTGACATGCGTTTTTCTGGATTTTTTTGTTGTTATTAAGTCTCTCACTGTTCAAATAAACCTACCATTAAAATTATAGACTGATCATTTCTTCGTCAGTGGGCAAATGTAAAAAAATCAGCAGGGGATCAAATACTTTTTTCCCTCACTGTAGCTGGAGCAATGAACTGGAGATTATTTATTTGGCACATCTGTAGTTAACGCTCCTCTGCCCCACGAGGCATTTTGCTTAGTTGTTCACTCTCAATGTCTTAAATTGTCATCCATTTTGGAGTCCTACTACGCATGTCATAGAAACATAATACTTCATTATATTAGTCATGTTGTTTACAACACTTATTTTAATGAGGTGAACGATTTCAATGCATGTCACACTTTGGGGCCCAGAGAGACTCTTTGTAGACCCATGGAGAACACCACTTCAATACAGAGCTGTTATTATGACTCTCCTCTGCCCAAGCTGCCCTGTGTCTGCCGGCTCCCCATGAGGGCTGTGTCTGAAAGGGCACAAAACTGCAGGAGCTGTATGTGATGACAGCGGCTGGTGTCACATGGTCCCTTTGATCTCCCCCTCCACCATCACGCCAGGTTGCGGGGTTAAGGGAACCATAGTGGTAAAGCATGCTGGGAAATATGGGCTGTGATGTCACTTTCCCACCGGTGCTCCTGACCTTAGTGGGTTAGACGCTGTCAGATACCACTTGCTAGGGGTTGCTAGGGTACGCTGGCAGCTGTCTTGGGTCGGCTAGGTAACGGCATGGTAACAGGCCCTCTGTGGCATTAGTTCTGGTCCTTCCTGTCTGGATTCTTGAACATTAATAGCACCTGCGTGCGAGTCATTTGATATTTGAGTAATTTAGCAGACGCTCTTATCCAGAGCAGCTAATAGTTAATGCATTCATTTTAAGATAGCTAGGTGGGACAACCACATCTCAGTCAAGTCTTCACCTGTATTCAAATGACAGAATTGAAACCGTTATGGGCAATTTAATGTATGATTAGAGTACAATATCCATATTAGGTATTTTCAGTAAGTTTCTCCAAAATCTTTCCAACTTCTTGTATCTGGAAAACTGAAATGGATGAATCAGTATGGAATATAAATAAATAATATCCTAATTGTCCCACTGACAACTCACATCTTCCCACTAATTTACAATCCCATACCTGTAAAACATCTGGATGATGATGGACATGTGTGGGGGCTTTCAACCAAAACCCCAGGATTACCCCTGCATCGTGAGCTTGCTGGCACGTCACATCACTCTCAACCTCTAAAATGAGGTGACACTTGGATCAAACACAATCTCATGTCTCCTTGTCGGCTCTCAGAGTTAACAGGAAAATGACTGGATGACTTACTGAATCTACCGGCCAGAGGTGTTGAGTTACACAGAGAGAGTTGAAGTCTGTTTGAAGCAGAATGTCACCCCACATTTGTCCATAACATTAATGGTTTACAGTAAAAGGTTGATGGGTATATCTAATCTTGATGGGGTTTCTGGTTTCTTTCCACCCTTGTGTTTTACGAGACCTTCCCTTCCCTCCCGGAGTGAAATTAGCCACGTCTCTCGGTTGTAGACCCTGACTGTGTCCCAAATGGTACCCTATTCCCTATTATAGTGCACTACTTTTAACAAGAGCCCAACGGGGCTATGTCGGGTATAGGGATCCATTTGGAAGGCAGACCCTGTTAACCTGCCAACACTTCATCATTAGGTCTAACAGCTCTCTGATCTGCTCAGAACTCCATCATTACCCCCTGACTAGACATGTTACTACTGAGAGGACTGCCATTAAACTGATCAGACACATCACAGTTGAGTCCTAAATGGCACCCTATTCCCTAATAGTGCACTACCATAGGGCTCTGGTTAAAAGTAGATCACTATGTAGGGAATAGTGTGCCATTTAGGATATAGCTATAGGCAGGCAGCCTGCCAGTCATCTAGAAATGCTGACTGGAGAATAACTAAACGGGATGGCTTTGAGACAAGAGCCATTACTATCAAAGTCAAATACGTGAGTTTTTTTCTTCCTAAATCTGCAGTGTGGTTGATTTTTTTCTGGTTAGATAATGATAATTACAGAAGTGAAAGTAGACACTGAGAATGACAGAGCCATCTCATCAGGAGGAAGAACCAGCTGGCGCAGGGCCGATATAAAACACATAAACATTATACTATATTAAGACATGATATTAACTTCCCTGTTGGTTTGAGAGCCTCTGGTTCTATTCATTGATAACTATTAAATGTCCCTCTGCCCTGCGAACACAATAGATTCATATAAATACCCACTCATCACTACTCATAAATAACCAGACTACTCATCCCTGCCTGGTGGTTTAGAATGGCCCTCCACAGGCCTCTGTCAGTGGATTCCCATGAAAAACATTTGAGGTAGGCCCCTCTGTAACCCAACAGCCAGATACTGCCTGCTATAGTGGCGGCGAGAGATGAGACGAAATCACAACAAGGTGATGACAATGATGGCACTTGTTTCTGAATCTGAGACTTAAGGACCACCTTTCCCCACCATCCCTTCCACGCTTTGGCCACCCTTGACTTGACACTCATCCCAGCCTAACCCTGTCCTCTCTCAGCCTTTCAACTGCCAGGTTCCCCTCCGTCTCTCCAGTCCAGTCATAGTATTTTCTGCATCTCCCTGTAAAAAAAGCTTGCAGAGAAATTAAGTTGGCAGTGTAAGTGCTGGCTGACCCTGTCTCCAGTTCCACACATGAAAGGAAGGGGGTTGGAGGGTGTTTGTGGGAATCGATGGAGGGGTACGGAGTAACAGGCAGCATGGACTGCCAACCAGGCCCCTAATTAGTCCATAGGACAGGCCAAGAGGCTGTCATCTCTGGGGGGTCTCAGCCATCCCCTAATGCCTGAATCTGTCACACACCTGCCCCTGTCTTTTAGAGGCTCTACACAGCAGGCCTGGGTTCAAATACTATTCGAAATCCTACCAAATACTTGATATGTGCTTAGTTGAGCTTGCCTGCCTTTAATGAACCAATTGAAAAGTCCCAGCGGTGCAAACCCCGTCCACCTGGCACTCCAGGAAGACTAGATCAAACGTATTTGAAATATGTTGAGTAGTGTTGGAACCCAGGGCCGCCCACAGAGCCACCAGAGGACAGTAGTAGTGTTGGAACCCAGGGCTGCCACAGAGCCACAGAGACAGTAGTAGTGTTGGCAACCCAGGGCTGCCACAGAGCCACAGAGACAGTAGTAGTGTTGGAACCCAGGGCTGCCACAGAGACAGTAGTAGTGTTTGAACCCAGGGCTGCCACAGAGCCACAGAGACAGTAGTAGTGTTGGAACCCAGGGCTGCCACAGAGCCACAGAGACAGTAGTAGTGTTGGAACCCAGGGCTGCCACAGAGCCACAGAGACAGTAGTAGTGTTGGAACCCAGGGCTGCCACAGAGCCACAGAGACAGTAGTAGTGTTGGAACCCAGGGCTGCCACAGAGCCACAGAGGCAGTAGTAGTGTTTGAACCCAGGGCTGCCACAGAGCCACAGAGGCAGTAGTAGTGTTTGAACCCAGGGCTGCCACAGAGCCACAGAGACAGTAGTAGTGTTGGAACCCAGGGCTGCCACAGAGCCACAGAGGCAGTAGTAGTGTTTGAACCCAGGGCTGCCACAGAGCCACAGAGGCAGTAGTAGTGTTTGAACCCAGGGCTGCCACAGAGCCACAGAGGCAGTAGTAGTGTTTGAACCCAGGGCTGCCACAGAGCCACAGAGGCAGTAGTAGTGTTTGAACCCAGGGCTGCCACAGAGCCACAGAGACAGTAGTAGTGTTGGAACCCAGGGCTGCCACAGAGCCACAGAGACAGACCAGTTACACTGGATCCCAGCCAATGAGATGCGCTATCAGCCCCTGCTACATCACTCCAATAATAACGCCAGGGTCAGGTTACAATTCAACAGCACCCTACACACCGAAGGACGTACAGAAACACTACACGGGCAGCCACCCAGGGCGGCATCTTGCCGGGGGCGGCATGGGGCGCCCACACAAAATAAATTGGAATGGTGACAGTTGCGCGATCGATTTTCTATCACGCATTTGCACGTCACGTCAATGATATCATGTCACCATGTGGGACTGTGGGTCAATTAACCTTGTCGGAGTGGGCGCCATGATTCTAGTTTGTGAGCTAGGCAGGCTACTGAGATGGGGAGGGGGGTGGGGGTAGGTTGACCTCAGGTCTCCCCACTGGAAGCCCGAGGTAGGGGGAGCGGGGAATCTATCAAATAGCGCACCTCTAACTTTGTACAATACTAATGCAATTAGTAAAATCAGTCACACTACGAAATGCTACCAAATAAAGCACAATTCATTCATAATACTGTGAATATATAATTTCACAGATATATTGTTGCATTTTTTTCTGGTTTGTGCGAAATTGTTAAGAATAATATAAAACCAGTCTGCACACCATCAAGGTGAATTGGTTTAGTCTTGATTCTTGTTTGACAGTGTTGGGGGATGGGTAATGTATTGATGCTCTCGTGCCAAATCAACACAAATGGATAAGGTCTAAGCCATCAGGTGCCCAGTTTAGGGAAAAGAGGAAAGAAGAAGAGGAGAAACGCGCAACAGATAAAGGTATGCAGCTATGTCATCTCTTTATGACTAAAATATTATGCATGTAATGAAATAGGCTAGTTTAACACTTATGTTTGTTAGCCTATGTTGCTATGTTGCTTGCTATGCTATTACACATAGGGCGTCAATATTCCGTTTTCTGTCCAACTAGCTTACATAACATTGGATATAATTTCACACAGTTTCATCATGATAATGTGTGCAGCCTGCAGAAAAACAATTACAACCTAACTAGCACATTATTTATTTAGTTAACTTTCATTGAGGTTTTCTGTGATTGTATTGACTAGGTCCTGAGCTCAGTAAGAGGAATTTCCAATGCTGTAGGCTAACTTAAAAGTCTATATTATGTTGATATTTTGTATCTTTTGTGATATATTGAGTATTTTGGGGTGTCTTATGCCTAGAATTAGTCAATGAGGTTGTATGGTTCATTTGGTTCCTATTCTGAAAGTTTGATAAATTGTGCATAATGACATGTATATTTAAAGGTGCAACAAATGTATTTGGGGTGTCAGACTCATATACTGTATTTCAATGCAAATTCAGGGCACTTCTGAAATATTTTGGAGCACCCTCTGGTACTGGCCAGGATGAGGAGCCATCTACCTCCTCAGCGACACAGGCCTCTTCAGAAATGATCTTGGAGCCTCAGGATGAGGAGCCATCCACCTCCTCAGCCACACAGGCCTCTTCAGAAATTATCTTGTAGCCTCAGGATGAGGAGCCATCCAAGTCCTCAGCCACACAGGCCTCTTCAGAAATTATCTTGGAGCCTTAGGATGAGGAGCCATCTAACTCCTCAGCCACACAGGCCTCTTCAGAAATGATCTTGGAGCCTCAGGATGAGGAGCCATCCATATTGTAGGTAACAATGATGATTTTATTATTACGGTGTATGTATGTGGGATCTTCCACCACTATAAATTCTGTGAATAACGTGTGTCATCTAATGCCCATGTGCTCTCTATTAGAAATGCCTGTAACAGCATCCCCACCAAATCCTGCTGCTGAGGATGAACCACTGTCTACAGACCCTGCTGCTGAGGATGAACCACTGTCTACAGACCCTGCTGACTGGCCTTCAGTTCTGACTGACAGAATTCGGACACAACTAGTTCACAGAGGACCAAGTGAGGTACCACCTAACTTTGTTTCCCAAGAAATGAGAGTGATGGAAGAAGTTGCCACCACCAGTATTTCAGGAAGACCTTGGTGAGTGCTGAAAAATCCCTAGTTCTACAACAACAAAAAGCTGAGGTCCACAAAGTGTCACTTTTCATATGAATCATTTGATAAGCCTTTGAGTGATGCCCTGAAGAAGCTGGAAGTGACATTTTTCAATGTCATTGTTGATGCTGCAACCTCACCCCTTCAGGAAATATTTTCCACATTGGAAAATGTGGGGGAGAAGTTTAGAGTGCTGTCAACCTTCTGAAACCCTGACCTTCTTTACCTTCCTTGATGCGAAGTCATCAATTACATCATCATAAGAAATCTGCCAAGCAATTGCATGGTTAATACTGATGACAGCAAGGCCACTAAGATGTTCCTGTGACATGATGGACCTCAGGAAGGATTTGATGAGCTTCAGCTTTGAAAAGCTCCTCTCTGCTTCAGCTACGGTCATTGGAAGAGTAAGACAAATTCTGAGAGCAGTGCACGTAATTTAGTTTGTGTGTTTCTTGTTTGAAGTGCAATAGTGTAATAATCAGGTTCTCTTCTTTATAAGTGTGTTTTTCTATTTGTGTGATATAGGACTTGTGCCATTTAGTTTTATTTGTGTGTTTTTTGTTAGCTTCTATGGGCTAGGTGGGACGTTTGCGTCCCATCCTAGTCAACAGCCAGTGGAATCGCATGGCGCGAAATACAAATACCTCAAAAATGATATAACTTCAATTTCTCAAACATATGACTATTTTACACCATTTTAAAGACAAGACTCTCGTTAATCTAACCACATTGTCCGATTTCAAAAAGGCTTTACAGTGAAAGCAAAACATTAGATTATGTCAGGAGAGTACCCTGCCAAAAATAATCACACAGCCATTTTCAAAGCAAGCATATGTCACAAAAACCAAAACACAGCTAAATGCAGCACTAACCTTTGATGATCTTCATCAGATGACACTCCTAGGACATTATGTTATACAATACATGCATGTTTTGTTCAATCAAGTTCATATTTATATCAAAAACCAGCTTTTTACATTTGCATGTGATGTTCAGAACTAGCATACCATCGAAAACTTCCGGTGAATTTAATAAATTACTCAAAATAAACGTTGACAAAATACATAACAATTATTTTAAGAATTATAGATACAGAACTCCTTTATGCAAACGCTATGTCAGATTTTAAAATAGCTTTTCGGCAAAAGCACATTTTGCAATATTCTGAGTACATAGCTCAGCCATCACGGCTAGCTAATTTGACATCCACTAAGTTTGGGGCAACCTAAGCTCAGAATTACTATTAGAAAAATTGGATTACCTTTGCTGTTGTCATGACGTTGGCCTGTGGGTAAGGTTTATGACCCCCCCATAAATACCTTTCTCCCTTCCCCTCTCTTTCTGACCCTACTGAAGGACTTGAATAGCCTGTGTTAAATATAGAGAGTCTGGGAACATCAAACAAATGGGGAAAAGGAACCATATTTTGGTAATAAAACCAGTTAGAAATATGCTTGGGAACGTAATGAGTATGGATGTCAGTTCGGTTGTCATCTGAGACATTATGACTGATGACAGGACGACATAAACTGTACCTGAGAAAGTATACACCCTCTAGTTATCAGAGTAACATGGAATTGTTATGCAATTGAAATGTTTGATATTGAAATTGTTTGTTAGGAGATTAAATGTAATTTTAGCTTCCAAATGAGAGAATTGGGTTTTCATAGGAAAGTGCCCTGCTTGATCAGTGGCCCACCCCTGTGAAGAGACAGGGGTTATAAACGATGAAACACATCCTTCCCCCTCTCCACTATATAAGCCTTTGACGAAAAGATAACCATATGTTCCAGTACGTGAGGTCTGCAGCCTCTACGTTAGAAGGACACACATGTCAAGTAGAGAACTAGGCCAACCTCGGCGTGAGCTTTGGTGGCGAATGGTATGAACTTGAGCTTATTCACTACAGAAGTGATACTTCCTAGCCGTTGAGTTAGCAGCGGCCGCTGTAAACGGGGGCTAGGAAAGGACGGACAACGGATCCAGTCTAACAGACGGACGAAGATACCACCACGTATCCAATTTCCCACCAGAGACATTCTTCCGAGGACAGGAAGATCTGTTGGCCAACCCGGCCAACATCTACAACCAATCTACCGAAGCGCAGCTCAGAGTAAATATTTATTGCATTTTCCTTTTCCAAATGGGCGGTAATTTAGTAATGCATAAGATAATGTATTTACGATAGCATAGCTGCTGTTTCTTCGTTCCTAAGTCTTCCCGCTCCTTCATTCAAGCCCAACCCCCTTTCCTTTGTGTAACCAGCCATCATACAGGTTCCGTCCACCAGGACATTTTCTGTATGACATCAATTGTATTCGGTGTATTTGTAATTCTGTGTGATTAGTTTAGGTATTTAGTAAATAAATAATTAAACCCAATTTTGTATTGCTGATTCAACTTGTTAGCCCAGAGTATACTCTGCTTCCTAAGAATTTAACATTGTTCAATGATCCGAAAATGGTCTGAACAGACATATTTGGCGCACCCTGTGTGGACTCTAAAACTAGGCCGCCCGTTTGGGTATTTTCGAGACATATTGGAGCCCCCGTGCGAGGAATCTAAAATAGGATGACGCTTTCATTTTGATTCAGCCTATATAAAATTGAAAAGCAGATTACATAATATACCAAGTTTATTATATACATTATGGGAATTGTAGACCGGAATTATTGGTGCGTGTGTGCTCTGGAGAATCGCCTCCGTGTTGTGCTCTGACGTAGTCAGTGGGGAGCTTAAACTATACAGTTCTGTATGAGGGCTGATAAAGCTATCTGAGAAATAGAGCGTTTGGCCAAACGCTGGGCTATTTCTGCCTCGCGCGTTTCAGACGCGTGTTGGCTAGGTCATTATTAATTTCTCGAGCGAGGACAAAGAGCCAGCCGATTGAAATTTAGGAGAGATTAGCTTGACCAGCGATAAGTATCTCTCTGTCTCTCTCGCGTTTCGATGCGAGTAGACAACGGTGCATTTCGTTGTTTGCCGTGAGTTCCGGTTAAAACATCGTCAAATATCGCCGAAAAGGGTTTGAACATAATACGTTATAAGTAAAACCTTTCCCTTGCCAAGGGAATCCTATGTTGAGCATTTTTCAGGCATAAAGTAGCATTAGCTTGCTCGAGATGCTAAGCTAACAAAAGGGAAAACAGCCATTTTGTTATGTGCCACATTGTAAATCCTCCGCCTTGCTGAACGGAAGTCCCGCCCTGGGTACTTCCGCTTGATTTCAGCGTGTGCCAGCAGGGACCTCTGAAGAGTCACCAGTACTTTCCTTCAAGAAGAATTAGTCAGGTGACACTCAAGTCGTTACTCGTGATATCCAGACGGATATCGATGTCTTATTCAATTGAACTAATAAGTGACATTGCCAGATTTACATTCTCAAGTGGATCTTTTAAATAATATCCAAATTGATGAGTTTTCTAAATGAGACATTGTAATCTTTTTTCCACATTAACCTAGATGAATAAACCTCTCAGGTTAATTAAAGTTTAAATCCCAAATAGCCTATACAGGTTTGATTTATCAGTAAAATTGATCAATCAGTAAAATTTGGTTTTTGCAAAACCCATTCAGTAATCCAGTACTGACAGAAGTCCCGCCCCCGCGGGAATCCCATGTGGCTTCGGCCCAAGGAAGAAGTGTACCATAGTGGGGAGTGTTCCCAACATATGAACTACTGTTTACACTTATGATATCCAATCAATGGAGATTGTATGGATTATCATCTCATTCGATTTAATAAGTTAAATTGTTGAACATACCTTAATGTTCTTGCAATCAAATGAGACACTTTTAAACTTCCCATATTAACCTGGATGAAGCAACCTCTCAGGTTAATTCAAGTTTTATACCCAGATAGCCTACCCAGGTAGGATTAATCATTGGCATTGATTAATTAATTCAATTTGCTTTTGCAAATTAATTCACGTCCAACTTCCACATTACTGGTACAGTACTGATGGTTCGTCAACATCTATGAATAGATTAAACTTGTCTTTGCAGCTTCCAATGAATTCCAAACCCAAACATTGAAAAAAAAATAGGAACATTTTTCCTCTACATTTTTCTAATAATGTGCAAGCTACCAAAGGAGGTGGTCACCACTCCTCCGCTAATTAGTGAACCTCAACCCATAAAAGGATCGATCTCTGACCTCAGCAGGGATACCAACCCTAATTATGACATTAGCGAAAACACAGCCGAAATTGCGAACGCTCTCCAAAATCAACCATCAAACACAGGCTTTGTGACGGTTCTCTCCACTTTAGCACTTATGTATCGCCATCAAAGGTTGGCATCGATCCAATACCACAGTGCACAGCTGAAGCACATGCAAGACATGGCTAACATGAGGGCAAAGGTGGAAAGAACTGAGCAACTATTGACAAAAGCAGGAAATGAAAACATTCTGCTAGTCGAGGAACTGCGTTTGAAATCGGAAGAATTAAAAGTAATTGCAAATACTTATGACGATGAACGAGCACAAACTCTCCAACAAAATCATCGTCTGCAGGAACAACTCGATTTAGCCAAAACTAAATGCGATGTAGTCCACGCCAAACTAGATAAATCTATCGAGTTATCTACAAACAGGAACGCGCAATTTGATAACATGCAGGCAGTTTTGTTGAACGTTACTCAAGGTAACAATGTTCTACTCCAAATTCTGCAGACCAAAGACGATCAGTTGATGAACACAATGACAAAGTTGGATGACAAATCAGCAGAACTTATTGAAGTTGCTGACCAAATGAATGATGAGAGAACTCAGGTGATGAGGATGGAAATATTGATTTCTAAGCAAGCAGAGGAAATCTCATCACTGAATCTCTCGCTCCGTACTCGAGACCTCTATCTGAAAACCATGACAGATAAGTTTGAGACCGAAAGGAGCAGGTGTGACACTCACGTGTCCAAAATTGGTATTCTAAGCGCTCAAGTGGACTCTGCAATGCAGCAGAAGACCACCCTTAGGTACCATCTGGAGGAAGTCCAGAATGGTCACGCTCTACAGCATGACTACCCATCCAAGCAACCGGAGTCCGGTACTCAAAGGAGTGAAGACGATAGGTTTCAGACATTGCCTCCATCATGTGTCCCTCAGTCTTCTCCTCTTGGCCATTCGGCACTGAGTAATATGGAGCCTCTTGGCCAACAAAGCCAAATCTTGGCTTCTCCTCTTGGCCTGTCGGCCCCAATTTCTCCACAGGATGAAGCCAACCCTCTCCGCCCACTTGGCGCGGAATACCTTGACAAACTCGTCAAGAATTTCCCCACCTTTGACCCCGTTCCAGGTCAGCCAAACGATACTGAGACGTTCCTAGCTGACATAGAGGACGCGTTGGGTGGCTACCCCGAATGCTACGGGTTCTGACAGGGTTTACCTGTTGAAGCGAACGTCGAATAGACACGTGACGAGGTTCCTTCGCCTACAACAGCAACACGTGCTAAATGACTACGCTAAACTTGCCACAGCTTTGAAATTAGAATTCAGTGGTTCTGCGACTCGCAAACACGATAGCTCACTGGCTAACACGGTCAAACAAGCTCGGAACGAACACCCACAAGCTTTCTATCATAGGCTTCGTTCAGCTTACTTTGGCCTACTCACGGAAACAGGAATGGAAGAGCTGTTACCATTCAAACAAATGTTTCTGTCGAACATGTATCCCACCTTCATTACCTACTTGGGCCCTGCAGCCCACGTTGGCTTGCCTATCTTACAACTCAGAGAGCTTGCAAGCACAGCTTTTGAGGCATCAAAAGCTCGCAACGCTAAGAGCCCTGACCACTCGGTTTTGAAGTTTGACCAGGAGCACTCACTCCAGTTAGAGGGTGCATTATCAGGTATTGGAGCGTCGAGAGCTGACGCACAACAACAGTTTCTACCACGAAACCATGATTCCAATAACCGCCGCGGTCGAAATAACTGTAAAGTACGTCGCCTTCAAAACGACTACAGCTACAATCGACCTGTTCGCTACGTTCCTGCACCCAACCCACACAAAGTGTCAGAACACAAGGGTAACAAAGGGTTGAAGGACGATCAAAACGTAGACCAATGTTCTCCAGAAGTTCCACTACGTGAAGAACTAAAGCGAGAACAATTTGAGAAAAGGGTAAAAGATAAGTCACAAGGACTAGAGGGGAATTACCGGACACCAGGTCCGCAGAAATTAACACCCATAGCAAGGACGTTAAAGTTCAAATTTGTCCCGCTCTCATTCAAGACCCTATCCAGGGCCCACCTGATCAAGAAACAAGCCCCCGGGCTTTGTCTGTAGACTCTGATACAAAAGTTAAGAAGAAAAAGGTCAAACGCTTCGTTAAAGCCAAGCCCACTCAAAATCGGAAAAGTCAATCTGCTTCCACCTTGAACAGAAATGGCACATCACGTCGTTGTGAACGACCACTCCACTTTGTGGGGAATATGTCCACTAACCACAAATCTAAACGGCCATACCTGGAGACAGTCCTGGAGGACTGCTTAACTTGTCATGCGCTAATTGATTCGGGTGCGACAATATCACTCATCTCTCAAACATTGTTTGATGGTCTCAAAAGGGCTTTGAAGCCAACTAAATGTTGGTTAAAAGTGGAACGATGCGAAACTACACTTCGAGGGGTCACTCAGACTACCTCGCCTCTCAAATTGAGAGTCATGCTGAAACTACAATTCAAGGACGTATCGCTCGTTCACCCTGTGTATGTTCCAATTTGTAAGTCGCTCTGGATAAGAGCGTCTGCTAAATGACTTAAATGTAAATGTAAATGTTACCAGCCTCGAAACTGTACCCCTGCTACTTGGAGCAGACTTGATGGATCGATTACTCCCATTGATGGATTGGAAAACCAACCAGGTATGGTCACAGGCCACAGTGCCTTCTCCACTGACCACACTGTCTTCCCCTAACGCTAGCTGAAACGCAGTCATTCACGAGGGGTATCTGTCGAAAGCACCCCTTGGGAAAAAGACGTTTAGAAACCTCTTGGTGCAGAATCCGATCCAAGGAGATATTACGATATCTCGACACATTCCATCAGCCAATCTGATTGACCATTCTTTTCATGATTTCGAGCCAGCTGTCTCTGTGAATGAGCAACTTCCCTCCTCCTTGCAGTCGTGCAATACGGTAGTTGAGATGAACTTCTCTTGCCCTTCGGACACTTCCACAAGCACTGCGGCCGTCTCAGCAAGAAAAATATTGATGCGCAGAGTACACTCTGTTTCCGATGATACACCTTCTGCTTTGTTGAGGACTGTCACCCCTTACAATGACACTAATGGCGTCAGTCCAGCAACTGACCCGATGACTCCCACTTGTGAAACACTTTGCGATATCACAGACCGATATCCTCGTCTCAGTTTGCAGGTACTGAAGAGGTTGCCACACGCGGATGCAGCGGTGACTGACAGACCTCGACAGCCACTGAGGGTGTTGACGCACAAACACCAGGAGATTTGGTTGAAAGGTTACAGCCATTCTCATAATAACGCGGTCACTGACAACTCGTACATAGGGTCTGAACTTTTCGTTTGCGCCTCAGACACCAACACCACCCGCTGGTGGGGGGGTCCCGAGACACAAAGGGGGGGAATAGTAGCCCAGACCCATGATGAGCCTCATCGAGGCCGGTGGGGGGGTCGAGACTACGGACAACACCGTACGAGGCCGCCAGAGCATAAATCAAATCTAGTTGTAAACTCCCCTTTGAGAATAGTGAGGAGCAGACAGGCCCCTAGACGGGGATTATCTTAGAACACATCTAAGATAGTACTGAGGTGTACCGCACTGGTCGTAAAGGAAGTCCAATGGACTGGTCCACCTCCAAAACAAATGGCAACAATAATCATTCCTTGCCATGTGTAGGTTCAACTACAATACAACTAGTAATATGCTCCAATCATGTGTTCCGGTAGATAATATTTCAGAATAAATCGGTAGGACAACTGGACCCCTTGAATACCAGTACCAATATCACAGTCAGTCCAGCAACACTCAGTAAGAGGATTAGTAACCTCACAAGTTAAATTGCTATTGATAATAGCGACATAGGAGTCACTCAGAGTGCAACGCGTGGAGGGGAATCTCCAGTGCACTCTTCCAATGGTTAACACACATGTCACTAATAAATAGGACCCTCCATTCAGGAGGAAAATTATTAGAAGTCATGAACCATGATCACACCACGTATGACTGGTCCAATACTTAAAGAGTACTTCCGTCGTGAGGTTAGCTCCTCCGTGGATAACATAGCTATGAAATAGACTTCATACCTACCGCCACTACAATAGTGGAAGACACAGTGACTTGTAGAAAAACTACTACAGACTCCCTTGACACCAATTCTGACTGACCTCCAGGCATTGACCTGAAAATTACCTGACTATGTCAGACTCATTCTGAACAAGTTGTAATCTGCCAGGATACTTGGTTTTCTTCCCTTGACATGCGCGATTGTGTAAGCATAAACGCACATGCACAACGGAACATCCAATTAGGATTTATGCTAGGATCACTTAAGGGTCCAAGCAAAATACCAGCCTTAGTAAAGTTGAACATTTACTTCTAGGCCTTTGACTCTACAGCACTCACCAGTTTTATAACCAGAAGTTCATAGGTCATCCCTGTAGACTGCCCAAAACTAGTGCCTTACAGCTGTAGACTTATCATATAGTTGTCAACTTAGGATAGTACCCTAAGCGCCACCCCGCAAATTAGGAAAGCCCTAAATATGACATTAGAGAATGCCATGATAGGGTCATTTTGCCAAGACCATGGACGTAGATAGAATACAGTCCAATTAGATGATTAAGGTGGCATAACTATATTTTGTTTTGTTTATGCTTTCATTCATTTTGTTTCATTTTCTTCGGCACATAGAAAGTGATAAAGCCATAAACAACTCCCCCATACAACCATCAGTTAGTGCCACAGCGCCGCTCATTTGGGAGGAAATGTAATGATATATTTCATGAGTGTGTGTGCGTTGTTAACATCTGCCTAAATTACTGCCCAGATATTCCAGTCTGGACGACCAGACGACGGGTCCGGAACGGCGATCCCAATCCGGACATCCGCTGCCGAGCCATGGAACGGACTTCTTAATTTGCAGAGACCCTACCCGGGTCGACCACCAGAGGGGGGACTGCAATAGCAACCACCAACTGGACATCTGCTGCCCAGCCTTGGAGCGGACTTCTTCATTTGCAGACACCCTACCCGGGTCGACCGCCAGATGGGGACCACAACGATGATCCACAACCAGGACAACCCACGTTCATTTTTATGTTGGTTTACAACATGCAGGTTAATCGCAAGATTGAACCCAACATGGGGGGACTGTCATGATGTTGGCCTGTGGGTAAGGTTTATGACCCCCCCATAAATACCTTACTCCCTTCCCCTCTCTTTCTGACCCTACTGAAGGACTTGAATAGCCTGTGTTAAATATAGAGAGTCTGGGAACATCAAACAAATGGGGAAAAGGAACCATATTTTGGTAATAAAACCAGTTGGAAATATACTTGGGAACGTAATGAGTATGGATGTCAGTTCGGTTGTCATCTGAGACATTATGACTGATGACAGGACGACATAAACTGTACCTGAGAAAGTATACACCCTCTAGTTATCAGAGTAACAAGAAATTGTTATGCAATTGAAATGTTTGATATTGAAATTGTTTGTTAGGAGATTAAATGTAATTTAAGCTTCCAAATGAGAGAATTGGGTTTTCATAGGAAAGTGCCCTGCTTGATCAGTGGCCCACCCCTGTGAAGAGACAGGGGTTATAAACGATGAAACACATCCTTCCCCCTCTCCACTATATAAGCCTTTGACGAAAACCTCGGCGTGAGCTTTGGTGGCGAATGGTATGAACTTTGAGCTTATTCACTACAGAAGTGATACTTCCTAGCCGTTGAGTTAGCAGCGGCCGCTGTAGACGTGGGCTAGGAAAGGACGGATGACGGATCCAGTCTAACAGACAGACGAAGATACCACCACGTATCCAATTTACCACCAGAGACATTCTTCCGAGGACAGGAAGATCTGTTGGCCAACCCGGCCAGCATCTACGACCAATCTACCGAAGCGCAGCTCAGAGTAAATATTTATTGCATTTTCCTTTTCCAAATGGGCGGTAATTTAGAATGCATAAGATAATGTATTTACGATAGCATAGCTGCTGTTTCTTTGTTCCTAAATCTTCCCGCTCTTTCATTCAAGCCCAACCCCCTTTCCATTGTGTAACCAGCCATCATGTATGACATCATTTGTATTCGGTGTATTTGTAATTCTGTGTGATTAGTTTAGGTATTTAGTAAATAAATAATTAAACCCAATTTTGTATTGCTGATTCAACTTGTTAGCCAGGGTTCGTGAAGATAGCCAAGAATTTACAACTTTCATTATGAGACTGAAAATAAGATAAGGGTTAATATTGACTGCTATCGATGTAAAATATGACTAAGTATTTTAAGAGTTTATTCGGAAGATAACGGCTCTATAAACGTTCTTCCGTGGTGCCCCGACTTTCTAGTTAATTACATTTACATGATTAGCTTAATCAGGTAATATTAATTACAGAGAAAGGATTTTATAGGTTAGCATGTCATATCACTTAATCCGGCATAGCCAAAGACACGACACTGTTCTTCGTCAGAATGCACTCCCAGGACTTCTACTTCAACAACAAATGTTTTGGTTCCAAATAATCCATAGTTATATCCAAATACCTCCGTTTTGTTCGTGCGTTCAGGTCACTATCCGAAGGGTAACGCGCGAGCGCATTTCGTGACAAAAAAATTCTAAATATTCCTTTATCGTAATTAGAAGCATGTCAAACGCTGTTTAAAATCAATTTTTCTGCTATTTTTTCTCGTAAAATATCAATAATATTCCAACCGGACAATGTTGTGTTCATTCAAAGAGTGAAAGAAAAAAATGGTGGGGTTTCGTGAACGCGCATCTCCACTCTCACTGCCCCCAGGCAGACCACTTACAAACTCTGCTGCTGTACTTTGCCCAGAGACAGGAGACGCGTCATTTTCCTTTCTGAACGCTTTAGAGAGCCAATGGAAGCCTTAGAAAGTGTCACGTAACAGCACAGATGTCGTAATTTTGATAGAGATGCAACAGAAGGACTACAAATTGTCAGACAGGCCACTTCCTGCATGGAGTCTTCTCAGGTTTTTGACTGCCATATGAGTTCTGTTATACTCACAGACACCATTCAAACAGTTTTAGAAACTTTAGAGTGTTTTCTATCCAAATCTACTAATTATATGCATATTCTCATTTCTGGGCAAGAGTAGTAACCAGTTTAAATCGGGTACGTTTTTTATCCGGCCGTGAAAATACTGCCCCCTAGCCCCAACAGGTTAACAATAGGGTAATAGTGTAATAATTCAATTATCTTTTTTATTTGTATTTATATACTACAATTTGTTTCATATTTGACTTTGATATTTAAGAGTCTTATTTTTGTATATATTTTTGTAATTATATAGTTCTAAATGTTGTGATTATTTATTTGTGTTGTTCCAAATGTCTGAATAAAAATTACATGGGAGGGAAGGGGGGGGGGGGTCTGCCACATATGTTTCTGATGAGGGCAAATTATTTTACCATGCAGAATTGAACCTGTGTGTCACAATTGTCTTCGTCTTCTGACGATAATGCGAAATCGTCATCAGAAAATGTGGACCAAAACGCAGCAGGTACGTGAATGCTCATCTTGATTTTTAATTATCTTCAAAACCGAACATACAAAACACAAAAAACGAACACTCGACAAATAAACAGTCTGGTAAGGCACAAGGCTATACACAGAATAATCACCCACAAATCACACATACAAACACACCCTAATATATGGGACTCTCAATCAAAGGCAGATAGACAACACCTGCCTTCAACTGAGAGTCCCAACCCCAATCAACCAAACATAGAAACACACAACCTAGACTAACCATAGAATTAACTAAACATAAACCAAAACCCGGAATTACTAAATCAAACACCCTTTACACAAACACACCACCCCGAACCACATAAAACAAATACCCCCTGCCACGCCCTGACCAAACTACAAAACAATTAACCTTATATACTGGCCAGGACGTGACAGTACCCCCCCCCCTTAAAGGTGCTACCCCAGAAGCACCTTAACAAATAACCCCAAGCAACACCAAAAAAAAATTCCCCTTTTCTAAAGGGAGGGAAGGGAGGGTGGCTGCCGTCAACGACGGCACTGTGCTACACCCCCCCTCCCCAACCCACCTATTTCTGGAGGTGGCTCTGGCTCCGGCCGTTCCAGGCTGTCGGGCCACTCTGGCATCGCCGAGGGGCAGTCGGACCAGTCTGGCATCGCCGGGGGGCAGTCGGGGCAGTCTGGCAATTCGGGAGAGTCTGGGCAGTCTGGCAATTCGGGAGAGTCTGGGCAGTCTGGCAATTCGGGAGAGTCTGGGCAGTCTGGCAATTCGGGACAGTCTGGGCAGTCTGGCAATTCGGGACAGTCTGGGCAGTCTGGCAATTCGGGACAGTCTGGGCAGTCTGGCAATTCGGGACAGTCTGGGCAGTCTGGCCACTCGGGCCACTCCGGCAGTTCAGGGCAGTCTGGCCACTCCGGCAGTTCAGGGCAGTCTGGCCACTCTGGCAGTTCAGGGCAGTCTGGCCACTCCGGCAGTTCAGGGCAGTCTGGCCACTCCGGCAGTTCAGGGCAGTCTGGCCACTCCGGCAGTTCAGGGCAGTCTGGCCACTCCGGCAGTTCAGGGCAGTCTGGCCACTCCGGCAGTTCAGGGCAGTCTGGCCACTCCGGCAGTTCAGGGCAGTCTGGCCACTCCGGCAGTTCAGGGCAGTCTGGCCACTCCGGCAGTTCAGCGCAGTCTGGCCACTCCGGCAGTTCAGCGCAGTCTGGCCACTCCGGCAGTTCAGCGCAGTCTGGCCACTCCGGCAGTTCAGCGCAGTCTGGCCACTCCGGCAGTTCAGCGCAGTCTGGCCACTCCGGCAGTTCAGCGCAGTCTGACCACTCCGGCAGTTCAGCGCAGTCTGACCTCTCTGGCGACTGTTGACTGGCGGGCAGCTCTGACGACTGTTGACTGGTGGGCAGCTCTGACGACTATTGACTGGCGGGCAGCTCTGACGACTGTTGACTGGCGGGCAGCTCTGACGATGACTGTTGACTGGCGGGCAGCTCTGACGATGACTGTTGACTGGCGGGCAGCTCTGACGATGACTGTTGACTGGCGGGCAGCTCTGACGATGACTGTTGACTGGCGGGCAGCTCTGACGATGACTGTTGACTGGCGGGCAGCTCTGATGATGACTGTTGACTGGCGGGCAGCTCTGATGAAGACTGTTGACTGGCGGGCAGCTCTGATGAAGACTGTTGACTGGCGAGGCTGGGTTGACGCACTTGTAGCCTGGTGCGTGGTGCTGGTACTGGGCTTACCAGATTATGTACACGCACCTCCAGGCTAGTGCGGGGAGCGGGAACAGGACGAGTCGGACTGGGTTGACGCACTTCCGGGTCCGCACGAGAGACAGGAGCTGGAAACCCAGGGCTATGGAGGCGCACAGCCAGTCTAAATCTTTCCTCCTGCACAACCCGCCTTGGCTGGATGGAACTAGTAGCCCTGTACGAGCGGGGTGCTCGTACAGGGCAGACTGGGCTGTGCAGGGGCCTGATGGTAGCCGTGCGTAGAGCGGGAGTTGGGTAGCCTGGTCCTCGGAGGCGTACCGGCGACCAGATGCGCTGCGCAGGCATCCTCCTAACAGGCTGGATGCCCGCTCTAGCACGGCACCTGCGAGGGGCTGGAATAACGCGCACCGGACTGTGCGTGCGTATGGGTGAGATAGTGCGCTCCTCAGCGAAACATAGCGCTCTCCACCCCATACGCTCCTCCATATAACCACGAGTAGCTGGCTTCCGGCTCTTCTTACGCCTAGCCAAACTACCCGTGTGCCCCCCCAAAAAAAATTCTTGGGGGTGCCTCTCGTGCTTCTCCTTCAGCGCGTACTTGGCCTCGTACCACCGCCTCTCTGCCTTGGCTGCCTCAATTTCCCACTGCGGGCGTCGATAATCCCCAGCCTGGTGCCAAGGTCCGGCCCCGTCCAGAACTTCCTCCCAAGTCCACTTCTCCCGCCAGTCCAACTCGAACTCCGTCTGCTCCTTCCTCTGCTGCTTGGTCCTTTGGTGGTGGGTGATTCTGTCACAATTGTCTTCGTCTTCTGACGATAATGCGAAATCGTCATCAGAAAATGTGGACCAAAACGCAGCAGGTACGTGAATGCTCATCTTGATTTTTAATTAATCTCAAAAATGAACATACAAAATAACAAAACACAAAAAACGAACACTCGACAAATAAACAGTCTGGTAAGGCACAAGGCTATACACAGAATAATCACCCACAAATCACACATACAAACACACCCTAATATATGGGACTCTCAATCAAAGGCAGATAGACAACACCTGCCTTCAACTGAGAGTCCCAACCCCAATCAACCAAACATAGAAACACACAACCTAGACTAACCATAGAATTAACTAAACATAAACCAAAACCCGGAATTACTAAATCAAACACCCTTTACACAAACACACCACCCAGAACCACATAAAACAAATACCCCCTGCCACGCCCTGACCAAACTACAAAACAATTAACCTTATATACTGGCCAGGACGTGACACTGTGGTACTGTACATTTCATTTTACAATCGGAGTTGTTTTGCCCGCATTCTTTGGTTCTTCTGTGATGCAGACAGTGCAATTTGTAATTTGCACAATTCAGAAGAAGTCTTTGGTGTTGGTAAGAGACTGTCTGTCTGTGGAGACTAAGTGGAATTATTTTGAATGGACAATTTTATGGAGGGAGAACGTTAAGCCGTTCATTAACAACACTTCTCGCCCAGAGCACAGCACCATGGCTGTCAGCTCTGTTTTCTGCCAATACTTCAAGCGTATTGGCAGAAGTCAATTCAAGTGCATCAAGAGCAACATTCTACCTCCATCTCAGCTAGGCCAACAACTCCAACATAGTTTGGCATTACATACAGTATGCAGCTCCATTTCTCTGTGAAAAACATTCCTTTCTGAATGAATATGATTAATATACCTTTTTACTTTTCTGAAGAACAGGAGATAAATGGAGGAAGATGTCGAGTGGAAGAACATGACGAGTGGCGGAATTAAAGAGGAATTATTTTGGGATGTCTGTCTGTATATTGTCATTTTCCTCCTCCAAGACATTTATACCCCATCACCTCAAACCCAACGCCAAGAATCATAGTGTGACTGACAGACATGTCCAATGAGGCCAAACCACACTGATTATTGTGCTTGGACTGTCCTGACCCCTAGGTCCATTTAAGTACCATTAGAGATCCCATCCCTGGTTAACCACAGACGGCCTGGTGTCCCACCTAGACATGTAGACAGTGGTCTTAAATATCCCATGCAGGCACAACGTTAGGGATTCTGAGGCCGCAGTGATGGCCAACACAAATGCTATCCCCACCACCTCTGGTACAGTAGCCTATCATCAGTCATCCATTGTTGGGGCAACTGAACATGGGATAACCTACAATATAAGGGAGAAGTCTACCAAGTCTGCTGGCATTTGGCGTAACTCAGAAGATTATCTCATGGTTAGAGAAAAAAATAGCTGTCTCATAAGAAAACACTTTTGCTATTTGCATGTTCCTAGCCTCGTATGCCAGGCTTGTACACCTGTTGAAAGAGACTAGCATAACCTCTCTTGGGTAGGGGGCAGTATTTTGACGTCTGGATGAAAAGCGTGCCCAAAGTAAACTGCCTGTTACTCAGGCCCAGAAGCTAGGATATGCATATAATTGGTATATTTGGATAGAAAACAGTCTAAAGTTTCTAAAACTGTTAAAAAATATGTCTGTGAGTATAACAGAACTGATATGGCAGGCAAAACCCCTATGACAAACCATCCCCCACTCCCCCCAAAAAATAATTCAGCCTACAACTATTTTCAATGGCTTTCACTTTTATAATAAGGCCAAGTCCTCCCAGATTGCAGTTCCTAGGGTTTCCACTAGACGTCAACAGTCTTTAGAAAGAGTTTCAGGCTGGTTTTTGGAAAAATGAGCCAGAAATTGTAGTTTTTCTAGGTGTCTCCCATTTTTGCTATAGTGTTTCCAAGCACGTGGAAGAGTGCGCGTTCTTTGGTATTTTTCTCCGGTAAAGACAATAACTATTCTCTGTCTCGTTTATTTATTTACATATTAGGGTACCTAAGGTTTGATTATAAACGTTGTTTGACATGTTTGGAAAAGTTTATTTGTAATGTTTGGGATTCATTTTGTATGCATTTTGATAGGTGGATTATTGACTGAAGCGCGCCAGCTAAACTGAGTTTTTATGGATATAAAGAAGGACATTATCAAACAAAAGGACAATTTGTGATGTAACTGAGACCTTTTGGAGTGCCAACAGAAGAAGATCATCAAAGGTAAGGCATTTTATATATCGCTATTTCTGACTTTCGTGTCGCACCTGCCTGGTTGAAATATGTTTTTCATGTGTTTGTATGCAGGGCGCTGTCCTCAGATAATCGCATGGTTTGCTTTCGTCGTAAAGCCTTTTTGAAATCTGACACAGCGGCTGGATTAACAAGAAGTTCAGCTTTATTTTGATGTATTACACTTGTGATTTTATGAAAGTTAAATATTTATAATACTGTAATTTGAATTTCGCACTCTGCAATTTCACCGGATAAGAAGTTAAGATCAGAAAGATAACCATGACATTGCTACCTACTACAGATCTTCATGGGTCCAAAAGTTGGACACATTGCGAAATGGACCTCGAACTTTCCCACCCGGACCGAATATGCATATATATATTTTTTAATTTAGACACCTGTTCCTGAAAGGACCCAAGGACAACGAGACCCGTTCCTTATAGACCTGGTCGGATCCAGACCCGATCGGATCCAATCTTTTAAGAAACATTATTAACCAGAGCTGATAAATCGTGAGAGGAGGGAGAGAGGTGCTGCTCTAGAAGGCAGCGGAGGTGCCGTATAGTGATGGAGTGACAGAGGGAGCAGGGAGGAGGGAGGGAGAGAGGAGAGACCGCAAATAACTAGCTGCCATATCTAGGTTATTTATAATCAAATATGATTCTGTACTACCTGTCTTGACTGCATCAAACCAGGATAAGCTAGTTAAGCTAGCTAGGCTAATTGAGGCTGCAGTGTATCATGCTCTTTCTCATCCTACATTTACAAATAACAACAACTCCTTTCAGAATATTAAATTGACGTTTTAAACATAAACATCAACATTTTCCAAACCACAAGCTATAATTAAGACATTGTCATTTCACGGGTACAATCGGGAAGTTTCAACTTCCTGTGTATTCATCTGCTCATAGTGAACCACAAACTCCGGCATTCATAGTGAATGCAGATACCTCCCGCTATGTAGATGGAGCGTGCCCACAAACTTGGATGATGGCGTTGTTTACTTCGAACGACCAACACACAGTAATCTCAGTACTTCTCTAGGCAAGATTTTTTTGTTGAACATTTTGGTTTTTCACTAATGTTTGTCATCATGCCTGTGTTAATGTCTGGTCTTGGTCGTTGTAGCCTAGAGAGAGACAGCAGGGGTTCAAAGTGTAGAACCCAGTTCCTACATTTGAAGATAAAAATTGATTTTATCAAACAAAACAATGCTACCTTCTATCTCTGGGACCCTCAGGATGACAAATCAGAGCAAGATTACTGAACATAAGTACATTATTTACCTTCAGAGGTGAATGTATCAAACCAGTTGCAGTGATAAAAGCATTTTTGTTGTTGTGCTCTCTCCTCAATCAATAGCATAGAATTTTTTCCACTGTAATAGCTACTGTAAATTGGACAGTGCATTTAGAATTCAAGAATTTAATCTTTCTGCCCATATAAGACATGTCTATGTCCTGGAAGGTTGGCTGTTACAATGTCATTCTAGTTACATTGGCGCATGTTAGCAACAAATGTCCAGTTTAGGGTCACCAATACCGTAGAAATTAACTTTTAATTCTGTCATTATAATTCCATCTTCCATTGATTAGATACCCCCTAACTTTTGCCACATGGAGGCTCTATGACTGTAACCTATTGCCTCGTTGATGTCTTCTGATTGGCCAACAACAACAACAAGCTACACGCGCCATGTTCCACTGTCACGAAAAGCAAGAGCAGCAGCATATATTTTAACATCTCTCTCTCTACTGCAGTAGTCTGTTAAGATCTGTACAGATATTCTGGACAAAGTTCAAATTACACATACCCGAGACCTGTGACAATCAGATCCGACCCAGACCCGTGACATTATTTAGAATTCTGGATGCGGAACCCCTCGGGTCCCAGATCGGGTTTCAGGTTTTCGGGTACATGTGGATCCATGAAAACATCTACTATATACTCTCTTTTACGTGTCTCCAATGGAAGCAGTGTGATTAAAATACATTTATGCTCTCCCTGTGCAGTCACCAGTTATTCTGAACAATTAGATTATGAATCTCTCTGCTTTCTCAGTCCCTAATCCTGTTGACTTTGGGTGGACCAAGCCAATGAGACACAATTCATGTTATTCTACTATTTCCTCCTTGCTGAAAGGGGAACTTGTTCACAAATTATGAAAGTATTGATTCTCTCAGATTCCTCTGATTTGGCTTCATGCTCCGTTTGGCCATAGTGTGTGTGTGTGTGGTGTGTGTGTGTGTGTGTGTGTGTGTGTGTGTGTGTGTGTGTGTGTGTGTGTGTGTGTGTGTGTGTGTGTGTGTGTGTGTGTGTGTGTGTGTGTGTGTGTGTGTGTGTGGCATGCATTATTAACCTCTGATTACTTTTTAGAAATAAAAACTAGTCCTAAGAAACTTAGTGGAGTTTGTTCAAGGCTTCGTCACAAAACGTTTCCTCTCAGGGAGGGTGTGGTTGTCTGGCCAAGAGAGAGTGCCAGAGGATAAAAGCAGTGGACATAATTCATAACAAATTTACAGCCTGTCTCGTAAAATCAGTGAGGCTCTAGATTTATGCCATTATTCTTACCAGACCTACCTCTCGTCATGCATTCATAATCAAATAGTAAAAATCACTTAAATTAACAAGGGGTATGCAGCTACTGAGAGATGTCAGGGTGTGGAAAATGGATGACTGTAACTTCTGGTTTTGGGGTCTAGTCAAGCTCAGGGGGTGTTGGGGGGGCGGGGGGTTGTGAAGTAAGGGAAATTTAGACTGCAAAACATTTCAGAGAGGTGAGCGGACCCCAGACCTCACAACCATAAAGGGCAGTTCTATAACTGATTCAAGTATTTTTAGCCAGATCCTAATTGGTATGTCGAATTTTATGTTCCTTTTGATGGCATAGAAGGCCCTTCTGGCCTTGTCTCTCAGATCGTTCGCAGCTTTATGGTAGTTACATGTGGCGCTGATGTTTAGGCCAAGGTATGTATCGTTTTTTGTGTGCTCTAGGGCAACGGTGTCTAGATGGAATTTGTTTTCGTGGTCCTGGCAACTGGTCAGCTATGAAAAGCCAACTGACATTTACTCCAGAGGGGCTGACCTGTTGCACCCTCTACAACCACTGGTATTATTATTATTTGACCCTGCTGGTCATCTATGAATGTTTGAACATCTTGGCCATGTACTGTTATAATCTCGACCTGGCACAGCCAGAAGAGGACTGGCTACCCCTCTGAAACTGGTTCCTCTCTAGGTTTCTTTCTAGAGAGTTTTTCCAAGCCACCGTGCTTCTATATCTGCATTGCTTGCTGTTTGGGGTTTTAGGCTGGGTTTCTGTATAGCACTTTGTGACATCGGCTGATGTAAAAAGGGATTTATAAATACATTTGATTTTGACAATTTTTGGAACACCATTATTTTTTCTCATACTGGTATTTACTGTTAGGGCCCAGGTATGACAGAATCTGTTCAACATATCTAGGTGCTGCTGTAGGCACTCCTTGGTTGGGGACAGATGCAGCAGATCATGAGCAAACAGTAGACATTTTAATTTAGATTCTAGTTGGCTGAGGCTGGGTGCTGCAGACTGTTCTAATGCCCTCGCCAGTTCGTTGATATATATGTTGGAGGGGGTGGAGCTTAAGCTGCATCCCTGTCTCACCCCCCGCCCTGTGGAAAGAAATCTGTTTGTTTTTTGATATTTTTTTGTACATGGATATTATAATGTTGTATGTTTTTCCCTCAACACCACTTTCCATCAATTTGTATAGCAGATCCTCATACCAAATTGAATCTAAAGCTTTTTTGAAATCAACAAAGCATGAGAAGAACTTACCTTTGTTTTGGTGTGTTTGTTTGTCACTCAGGGTATGCAGGGTGAAAACGTGGTGTGTTGTGCGGTAATTTGGTAAAAGGCCAATTTCACATTCGCTCAGTACATTGTTTTCGCTGAGGAAATGTACGAGTCTGCTGTTAATGATAATGCAGAGGATTTTCCAAAGGTTGTTGTTGATGCATATCCCCCGTTAGTTATTGGGGTCAAATTTGTCTCCACTTTTGTGGATTGGGGTGATCAGTCCTTGGTTCCAAATATTAGGGAAGATGCCAGAGCTGAGGATGATGTTAACCCCTGTGCGGCCGGACGGACATCCAGCGAAAAATCCTATCGCCATTAGCATAACAAAATTTTAGAATTTTTTTTCATTTTTTTTCTTCAAATTATATCGTTTTATAGATACACCTCTCCTGAATCGAACCACATTGTCCGATTTCAAAAAGGCTTTACAGCAAAAGCAAAACATTAGATTATGTTAGAGGAGTATATCGTAAAAGTAGCCACATAGCCATTTTCCGACCAACCACATGCATCACAAATAACCAAAAAACAGCTAAATGCAGCACTAACCTTTGACAATCTTCATCAGATGACACACCTAGGACATCATGTTACACAATACATGCATTCTTTTGTTCGATAAAGTTCATATTTATATATAAAAACAGCATTTTACATCGGTGCGTAACGTTGACTAACTATTTTCCCTCAAATGCATCCGATGAAACAGAGCTACAATTTACTAAATAACTATTCGAAAACATTTTTAAAATGTAATATTGTCATTCTAAGATTTATAGATGAATATCTCTTGAAAGCACCTGTAATGCCAGATTTAAAATTAACTTTACTGGGTAATCATACTTTGCGATGAAAGGGGATGCGATACTCTGAAAAATAGGCTACCGTTACAGGTCAGCGCCATCTTGGAACAATCGCATATCACATCTAGTCTTGTATACTATTGTCAATAATCCCTTACCTTTGGTTGTCTTCATCAGAAAGCACTTCCAGGAATCCCAGGTCCACAACAAATGTATTTTCGTTCGAAAAAATTACTCCTTTATGTTCCAAGAGCTTGTTCTTGTTAGCGCGTCTGAAGGGTTATCCAAATGCTCCGTCGGCCGCGGGACAGCCATTTCGAGAAAATGCATTTTTTTCCCATTTAGGTTTGTTCAAACATGTCAAACGTTGTATAACATAAATCTTCAGGGCGTTTTTCAACAAGAGAGCCAATAAGATTCAAGGAGGATGATTGCATTGTGTTTCAAAACGTTTCGAAAGGGGAGGGTAACCAGGGGCGCCGGCGTCATAATTGTGATGGCCCTCTCCGTGTGACCACGTTCCACAGCGTGTCATTCTGTCAGTCTTCACAGTAGGAGTCTCAAATCACTTTGTAAAGACTGGGGACATCTAGTGGAAGCAATAGGAAGTGCTCAATGAACCATAGCTCACGGTGTGATTAATAGGCAACGTGATGAAGTTGAGTTCGCAATTCAGAATTCCACTTCCTGTTTCCATCTGTCTCGGGGTTTTGACTGCCATATGAGTTCTGTTATACTCACAGACACCATTCAAACAGTTTTAGAAACTTTAGGGTGTTTTCTATCCACAAGTATTAATTATATGCATATCCTAGCTTCTGAGTTTGACTAGTAGGCCGTTTAAAATGGGCACAATTTTTTTTCAAAATGCGCTGTGGCGCCCCCTATCCTAGGTGACCGTCAAGATGTTAAAGAGATTAGCTCTATAGTGTACAGTGTTGTTTTTGTGTGGTTTAGGCCCGGACCATCACAGTAGGTGTGAGCAGAGCATGTTGAGCATCTGATACATACCTCTTAGGTCACATGATGAGTTTTGGGCAGGTTCAATAGTGGGGGTCGGGCCTGTTGATCTGCTCACGGCCTGGGCATATGTCCTGCTGTCATGTTGAGGTCCTTGCCACAGGGGTGGGGGGCATGGGATGGGCAGAAGGGCCATAGATCTGAAATGGGGGGGCATATAGGGTCTGGCCAGGATTTGCTTGGGGTGGTCGTAGCTGGTTGGGGTGTGGTTGGTGATGCTGTGGTCTGGGTGTAGGTACTCTTGGCCTGGGTTCTCTCTGTGCAGGTCCTTCAGGAGGGGGTCTTGCAAGTCTGGGAGGGAGTTTCGCTGGTCTGGGCGGGGTGTCTGTTCTCTGTTGCTCCTGTGTGAGCTGCTGGGGCTACAGTTGAGGGTAATGTCCTTCAGGGTCCTGGAAAAATGTGGGATTGCTGCCTTGTAGAGGTGGACCTGGTTGTAAAGGCTGTTCAAGTCCAGGGTGGAGTGGTGGGCCAGGTACACATTCGGTTTTGAGGCACAGTCTCGTGAAATGTTTGCATTCACCTGCTGTATGGTGACAGGGTGAAAGTATTTTTGTGTTAGCAGGGTGGAGATAACCACTTGTGTGTTGGGGAAAGTGGAAGAAGCTTTTTCAATCACTCCCTTGAGTGCTGTGACCACCCGGTCCTGCTGGGCCCTTAGGTCTTTTGTGCAAGTGTGAATTATGATGTGGCTGGGGCACCCTAGTTTGTCCTCTGACAACAGCTCCAGGACATGCCTAGTGATTGTGCACCAGAGTTTAGCCACTTTGTGTTTGGGAAAAAGTTTATCCTCTTGAATGTATTTACCATTTGACTCAATGAGGAGCGCAATCTCTTGCTTTTGTGTGTCCACAGTGGATGTGGGGGGGGTTCTCAGGAGGGCTATCGGGGGAGCTGACAGGACGGCTGTAAAGTGGGGATGGGATCTGTTAGGTTGGTGGGTCCTGTGTTGTCTGTCACATTGTGGTGTTGAGGTTGTGGCCCAGGTCTGAGGTGTGGTGTTCTGCTGGCTTGTCTAGGGGAGTGTCCTGCTCTCTGTCACACCTCAGCTTTCTGACCTCGTCCTCAAGCGCCATGTGTGCCTATTTAAGTTCTCTCACCTCAGTCCGTAGAGCAGCCAGCTCTCTCAGACAGCCGTCCATCGCCCCCTACTGCCGTCCGGGTCTTGTTGAGAGGGGGGGGGGTGTTGTTGTGCTGGTCTGTTTTGTGGGTTTGTTCAGGATTGCGTGGATTAGCTCTCTAAACTTCCGGCGCCGACAGAGATGGCTGCCTCGCTTCGTGTTCCTAGGAAACTATGCAGTATTTTGTTTTTTTATGTGTTATTTCTTACATGGTTACCCCAGGTACCCTTAGGTTTTATTACATACAGTCGGGAGGAACTATTGGATATAAGAGCAACGTCAACTCACCAACATTACGACCAGGAATACGACTTTCCCGAAGCGGATCGTCTGTTTGGCCTACCACCCAGGACAATGGATCGGATCCCAGCCGGCGACCCAAAACAACGACGACGTAGAAGAAGGGGCAGATGGAGCGGTCTTCTGGTCAGGCTCCGTAGACGGGCACATATCGCACCGCTCCCGAGCATACTACTCGCCAATGTCCAGTCTCTTGACAACAAGGTAGACGAAATCCGAGCAAGGGTAGCATTCCAGAGAGACATCCGAGACTGTAACGTTCTTTGTTTCACGGAAACATGGCTCACTCGAGATACGCTATCCGAGTCGGTACAGCCACCTGGTTTCTTCACGCATCGCGCCGACAGAAACAAGCATTCCTCTGGTAAGAAGAAGGGTTCACCTGATGTAGAATTCCTCACAATCAAAATCCGACCACATTATCTACCAAGAGAATTCTCTTCTATCATAATCACAGTCGTGTATATTCCCCCCCAAGCAGATACATCGACGGCCCTGAAAGAACTTTATTGGAGTCTATGTAAACTGGAAACCACATATCCTGAGGCTGCATTTATTGTAGCCGGGGATTTTAACCCCTGGTCGGGCTCCGTCCCATATGCGGGACGGACATCCAGCGAAAAATCCTATCCCCATTAGCATAACAAAATGTAATATATATATTTTTTCAAATATAGGACTATGTTATATTGTTTTATAGATACACCTCTCCTGAATCGAACCACGTTGTCCGATTTCAAAAAGGCTTTACAGCAAAAGCAAAACATTAGATTATGTTAGAGGAGTATATCGTAAAAGTAGCCACATAGCCATTTTCCGACCAACCACATGCATCACAAATAACCAAAAAACAGCTAAATGCAGCACTAACCTTTGACAATCTTCATCAGATGACACTCCTAGGACATCATGTTACACAATACATGCATTCTTTTGTTCGATAAAGTTCATATTTATATATAAAAACAGCATTTTACATTGGCGCGTAACGTTGACTAACTATTTTCCCTCAAATGTGTCCGTTGAAACTGCGCTACAATTTACTAAATTACTATTCGAAAACATTTTTAAAATGTAATATTGTCATTCTAAGATTTATAGATTAGCATCTCTTGAAAGCACCTGCAATGCCAGATTTAAAAATAACTTTACTGGGTAATCACACTTTGCGATAAAAGGGGATGCGATACTCAGAAAAATAGGCTACCGTTACAGGTCAGCGCCATCTTGGAACAATCGCATATCAAATCTACTCTTGTATACTATTGTCAATAATCCCTTACCTTTGATTATCTCCATCAGAAAGCACTTCCAGGGATCCCAGGTCCACAACAAATGTATTTTCGTTCTCCTCATGTGACCACTTTCCACAGCGTCTCATTCAGTCAGTTTTCACAGTAGGAGACTCAAATCACTTTGGAAAGACTGGGGACATCTAGTGGAAGCAATAGGATGTGCTCAATGAACCATTGCTCACGGTGTGAGTTATAGGCAAAGTGATGAAGTTGAGTCCGCAATTCAGAATTCCACATCCTGTTACGAACGGTCTCGGGGTTTTGACTGCCATATGAGTTCTGTTATACTCACAGACACCATTCAAACAGTTTTAGAAACTTTAGGGTGTTTTCTATCCACAAGTATTAATTATATGCATATCCTAGCTTCTGAGTTTGACTAGTAGGCCGTTTAAAATGGGCACGAATTTTTTTCAAAATGCGCTGTGGCGCCCCCTATCCTAGGCGACCGTGAAGAGGTTAAGTTGCTTACGTTCCCCTCTTCGTAGCAGTCAGCAAATGGTGTCTCTGGATTGTCATTGAGGAGCTATTTTCATACTTATTTCTTGCAGTGTTATTTTTATATCCATGGGGTACTGTATTGTAATGACCTCTGGACAGGGACAAGCCATTGGGGCTTCAAAGGCCTCTGCATTTGGGTGTGTGTGTGGGGGGGGGGGGGGCTGTGAAACTCTCCTGTCATTGCTGGGCTCAGGAGTTTTCACACATCTGACTTCACACTTCAGTGCTAATTGAAGGTGCCGCCAGATTTGTTTTGTCCTAGCTTAGTATACTTATTTACTTAGCATTATATAACAAAATTACCTAGAGATTATTGTTTTTTACATTTTGGCTTCAGAAGTAGTTGCAGACTGAGTATTACTCACTCAGTTTTGTGTTGGATGGTATTTCCAGGTTCCACTGTGTTTCTTCTGCAGGCCTTTGTTTGTTAGAAGTGTTTTCTTGATAGTCCTTGGTAGCAATAGTCCATTCAAACCAAATCAAATCAAATCATTCACATAATGTTGTCCAAAATCAAGGTATTAGGTATGGGATTTGCTTTGGATTGAAGGTTTTAATGTTGAGGTTAGTATCCTGTGTAAGTCCTTGCAAAAAATTATAGTTTGTCTAACTTTATTCAACTCTAATTCTCTATTTTTTTAAGAAGAAAAGTTCCTCTCTCTCCCTCTCTGTTCCTCTCTCTCTGTTCCTCTCTCTATCTCCTCCTCTCTGTCTGTTCCTCTCGCTGTCTGTTCCTTTCTCTCTCTCTCTCTTTCTCTGTGTCTCTCTCTCTATGTTCCTCTCTCTCTCTCTCTCTCTGTTCCTCTCTCTCTGTACCTCTCTCTCTCTGTACCTCTCTCTCTATCTCCTCCTCTCTGTTTGTTCCTCTCGCTGTCTGTTCCTTTCTCTCTCTCTCTCTTTTTCTGTCTCTCGCTCTCTATGTTCCTCTCTCTCTCTCTCTCTCTCTCTCTCTCTCAATTCAATTTCAATTTCAATTTACGGACTTTATTGGCATGGGAAACGTATGTTTACATTGACAAATCAAATCTCTCTCTCTGTTCCTCTCTCTCTCTCTCGAACCTCCATTCACTCTGGATCCTCCATTCAGCCACGCAAGCTTTAGGAAATCCTTCCGTCCCAGAGGGTTTCTCGTATCCCACGCAAAGAATTTAGGGTGTATGTCTCAAATGGCACCCTATTCCCTATATAGTGCACGTCTTTTGACCAGAGCTCAATAGGCTGGGTCATTTGGGATAAACCCCAGGAGGAGCAAAACTTACAGACCCCCACACCCCCAGACCTAGGAGTTTCTTCTTTGACCATCCTGCCCTCCCCTCCGCCTCGCTCTCTGTCAGACAGTTGGAGGCTGGAGCAGAGCAGGCCCATCCAGTACGGAGTCTCGGGGAACAGGTGGGAGTGAGGCCTCCCATTGGCCGAGACCGTTGGGAGATGAGAGGGCCCCGCCCTGGAGAGCACATGCTGCTGTTCTGGAACCAACCTGAGAGAGAGGCTACAGAGCCTTCTGTACTTTAAGCCCTGTCAGAGAACTGACTGGGCGTGACTGGAGCGGTGGTAGGGATTGTTGCCGCTGGCATTTTACGTTTCTCAGAGATTTTGTAAGCTGTGGAGAATTCAGAGGAAGCCTCTTAAGGGGACCGAATGGACAGGGGACCAATTGGACATTGAACTAGCTATTAAATATCCTGTATTGTCTCCGGTGCTGAGAGATTAACTGACATTTCAGTTATGTATCCGTTTTTAAACAACTAATTGACATCAGTTCAATTATTTGAAGTCCAATTCATTCCGATTTTTTCTATGAGCTCAATGCGCACATTACACAGTTTCACAGATAAATCACATCGAGCCCGAACTGTGTGACATAGTAGGGAGTTGTAGTTTCCAATAGCACAATATTCTACACAGTTTAGCACAGAAAACGTGGTAATTAACTACAATGACCATAATCCATAGCATGTCTACTTGTCCAGTCTGTGTGTTTCTTTAAGGCCTGCCATGATAGGTTAGTGTGGGGCAGACACAGAGAGAGGGAGAAGACAGAAGAATGTGTGATGGAGAGCAACAGAGAGCTGTTGCTTCGCGAGGTATCTCTACCTGAAAATATGTGATCTAAGTGATTGATAGTTGGTATTCAGCAGTCATAAAAGCATGTATTATTTACTTTGAAGAACTACTAAAATAGTGATTTTGTCAGACAGCATAGGCAGCAGCTCTATTGAGATGAGATGATGACTTGGAATGAAATAATAAAGCCATCAAATAAAACAAATAGACTATACAAAATAACTGAAATATTTTATTAAAGTAAAGTAATGTGAATAAATGATGTTTAATAAGTATACAGTAATGAGCAGTTACTACAATAATGGGACATTTGCAAATTGTTTTATTCTGTGTTGTTACAGTATTCAACCCATATAATTCATTGTGCATTTAATGTTTAAAGAAAAATCTAAACTGAAATAATAATATAATTATAATCTAAACGAAACAGAACTGACTTCAAAAAGCACTAATCTCTGAGCACTAATTGTCTCCTATAGGTCTACAGCTGGCTAAGCTCCCACCCCTCCAGCAGAGACATAACAATGAGATGGAAGTCTGCTATCTATTGCATCACTTCAGAGAAATGATGAACTCCTACTGCTTCAATGTGTTTTTAGAGGTCCCAAGACAAACATCATTATGTTGCTTTTTTCTCACCAGCAAGGTCACTTCAGCCCCTAAGAATGAAACATTCCACAACAGCTGCTTATCATCCTTTGAGTCTACTTGCAATACATTACCAAAGTTTAATTGTGTTAGTCTTGAATTAAAATTCCATAGATTCCAAAAGTCTATTAATTAATTAAACATTACCATGAACGACCAAGTATCCTCTCTTCTACAGAAAAGTTATAGGGGAGCCCAGACAATTGCTGAGGAATACAGATGTAGGATCTTAATTTGAGCAGTTTTACACAGCAGGAAAATAATCCTGCAGCCACAGGAAAGGTGCATTATAATGAATGAACATTTTTCTATGGGTTAATTCATTTTTAGTTAGGGTAAATCAAGTCATTTTAGTGGAAATTACTATCTAGAATCCTTTTTAAACCTTGAATACACCACAAGTTTGCATTTCCTGCCGTGCAGGACATTTCATGCAACAACAGGGTGATCAAATTAAGATCCTACATCTGTAAGATGTCCATTGAGACATTGGTTCATCATCTTTAGAGGTGATGAAGACTGTCTCTCTTCATTGATCCTCTTCAGAACAAATGTCAGCAGTCTCAGAAGGTTGAACACCATGCTTCACCTGGCCTCATCCATTACTCCTGTCTGTCTCTGAGCAGACACACTGAAGATTGAATGGGTTGACATTCCACAGATAGAGACAGAGGACAGAGAGAGAGGACAGAGACAGAGAGAGACAGAGACAGAGAAACAGAGTGTGAGAGAAAGAGACAGAGAGAGAGCAAAAGAAAAAGAGAGAGAGCGAGACAGAGAGAGAGAAAGAGGACTCCTGCCAAATGTATGACCATATTAGAGACACATATTTCCCTCAGATTACACATATCCACAAAGAATTAGAAAACAAACCCAATTTTGATAAACTCCCATATCTACTGGGTGAAATACCACTGTGTACCATCACAGCAGCACATTTTGTGACCTGTTGCCACAAGAAAAGAGCAACCAGTGATGAACGAACACCATTGTAAACACAATCCATATTTATGTTTATTTATGTTCCCTTTTGTACTTGAACTATGTGCATATCGTTACAACACTGTATATAGACATAATTTGACATGTATTATTTTTGGAACTTCTGTGAGTGTAATGTTTACTGTTAATCTTATTGTTTATTTCACTTATGCTTATTATCTACTTCAATTGCTTTGGCAATGTTAACATGTGTTTCCCATGCCAATAAAGCCCTTAAATTGAATTGAACTGAAATTGAGAAAGAGAGAGAAAGAGAAAGATGCAGGAGAGAGAGAGAGATGGAGATGCAGGAAAGAGAGGGAGAGAGAAAGATGGAGAGATGGAGATGCAGGAGAGAGAGTCGGAGGGGAGAAAGAGAGACAGAAATAGAGAGAAGAAATCATATGCTTTACCATTGAATTGTAGCTGTATATGTTCTAGTGATATCATGATAGTAAATGCAGACCTGGCACTCCCTGACTCTCTTATTAAGCTTTTCAGATTTAATGAAAGAGACAAACTGATTAAAATAATAATAACTTCCATTAAAAACAACAACACTCAATTATCATATTGACTATTCAGTTAGCTCAAAGGGCATTCGGGGTAATAGAAACCCACGAACATGCAATCTTCGTGGAGTGTTTCTTGTTGATGTGGAATGTGGATTAAGTCGAGGTCAAAACACCTATAATAAATGGAAAACAGTAGCGGCGGTAACAAGTATTCTGTTTATGAGAATTCAATGGGTATTGTTTAAGGCAAACCGCAGAGCAGCAGAGAGGTGAGAGTGTTCTCTTTCTCCATCTCTGACGGCCTTCCGTCTGTCCCTGTGCTTTTTAATTACAACATACTTACTCTTGTTTAACAAAAGGAGATGTGACTCCTTCTGTGGATAACAATCATCCTCTTCCAATCAGTCAGAGCTGGTTGGAGGTCACTGCTCTGCCAAAGCTGTGGGCCCCAAATATATTTTTCTTTTACCTTTATTTAACTAGGAAAGTCAGTTAAGAACAAATTCTTATTTTCAATGACGGCCTAGGAACAGTGGGTTAACTGCCTTGTCCAGGGGCAGAACGACAGATTTGTACCTTGACAGCTCAGGTATTCGAACTTGCAACCTCTCAGTTACCAGCCCAACACTCTAACCACTAGGCTACTCTGCCCTGCCCTGACACCCCATTCTCTAGTCCACTACCTTTGACCATAGCGCTCTGGTCAAAAGTAGTGCACTATATAGGGAACAGCAAGACATTTGGGATGCACTCTGTGTGTCTGGGCCAGTCACTGTCAAAGTCCCCATCAGGTATCAGTGGCTTGTAGAGGTCAGGGGTCAACTCAGGTCATGACCCAGGGGTAAACACCCTCATTAGTCCACTGAAGTACTGCTAAAGCCCAAATAATTCCCAGCTGTGTCGAGGTGCATGCTGGTCGTGTGTGTGTGTGTGTGTGTGTGTGTGTGTGTGTGTGTGTGTGTGTGTGTGTGTGTGTGTGTGTGTGTGCGTGTCCAGAGTAGGGCAGCTCAGGAATAGGAGTGGGGGGGAACCATCAGGACATCAGCAGGAGTAGACTGATGGTTCTTTACACCTAATATTAAACACCGAATATTAAACACCTAATATTAAGCCCTTAATATTAAACCCCTAATATTAAACCCCTAATATTAAACACTTAATATTAAACACCTAATATTAAACACCTAATATTAATCCCTTAATACTAAACCCCTAATATTAAGCCCCTAATATTAAGCCCCTAATATTAAACCCTTAATATTAAACCCCTAATATTAAACCCCTAATATTAAACACCTAATATTAAACCCTTAATATTAAACACCTAATATTAAACACCTAATTTTAAACCCCTAATATTAAACACCTAATATTAAACCCTTAATATTAAACCCCTAATATTAAACCCCTAATATTAAACACCTAATATTGTGTCCACTCTAGGCAGCCTAAAGCAAACCCTGAAAGTATCTGAAACTACCCTTCACTCTCTCAATCTTCTTTCTCTCAAATGGAAATCTGATTGGATACTTCTTTTACTCTATTTGTCAAAAGGTCCGTGGAATATTGGGAGGGGGGGGATAAGAGATGAGACAGAAAGAAGATGAGGTGTCATCAAACACATTTGTGCCAGTGCAGTGTCCGAAGTGTTGCAGTAATCTATGGGAGCACTGATGTCTGAAATGTAGGCCAGACATTCATCACATGCCTGCTACAGTATGTGGCATCAAAAGACCAGGCAGAAGAATTTCAATGTGACAGTCTTGGGCCATACATCATTATGGACATTCCATCATGGCGTTCCGGCGTGGCCAGAGATGTTGAACAGGAACAGATTCCCCAATCCTTCAGAGAATCTTCAGGGTAGAAGACTTCCAAGCGGATCAACACTGCCCTCTCCCTCTCCAGACTTAGACATTGTGGATGTCTACAAGTTTAAGAAAATACGAGGGGGAAGGAAGGCTACGTTTTCCAGATCGGTGATCTCCATTAGAGACTGACACCATATCTCAAATCAAATCAAAAATCAAATCAAATGTTATTAGTCACATGCGCCAAATACAATGGGAAATGCTTACTTACGAGCCCTTAACCAACAATGCAGTTTTAAAAATACGGATAAGAATAACAAATAAAAGTAACAAGTAATTAAAGAGCAATAGTAAAATAACAATAGCGAGACTATATACAGAGGGGTACTGGTACAGAGTCAATGTGTGGGGGCACTGGTTAGTTGAAGTAATATGTACAGTACATGTAAGTAGAGTTATTAAAGTGACTATGCACAGATGATAACAACAGAGAGTAGCAGTGGTAGCCATTTGATTAGATGTTCAGGAGTCTTATGTCTTGGGGGTAGAAGCTGTTTAGAATCCTCTTGGACCTAGACTAGGCACTCCAGTACCACTTGCCGTGCGCTAGCAGAGAGAACAGTCTATGACTAGGGTGGCTGGAGTCTTTGACAATTTTTAGGGCCTTCCTCTGACACCGCCTGGTATAGAGGTCCTGGATGGCAGGAAGCTTGGCCCAAGTGATATACTGGGCCGTTCGCACTACCCTCTGTAGTGCTTTACGGTCGGAGGCTGAGCAGTTGCCATACCAGGCAGTGATGCAACCAGTCAGGATGCTCTCGATGGTGCAGCTGTAGTACCATTTGAAAATATGAGGACCCATGCCAAATCTTTTCAGTCTCCTGAGGGGGAATAGGTTTTGTCATGCCCTCTTCATGACTGTCTTGGTGTGCTTGGACCATGATAGTATGTTGGTGATGTGGACACCAAGGAACTTGAAGCTCTCAACCATCAATGAGAATGGGGGTGTGCTCAGTCCTCTTTTTCCAGTAGTCCACAATCATCTCCTTTGTCTTGATCACATTGAGGGAGATGTTGTTGTCCTGGCACCACACAGCCTAGGGTTTCTGGGATAATGGTGTTGATGTGAGCCATGACTAGCCTTTCAAAGCACTTCACGGCTACAGACGTGAGTGCTACGGGTCGGTAGTCATTTAGGCAGGTTATCCTCTCTTGGGTAGGGGGCAGTATTTTCACGGCCAGATGAAAAACGTACCCAAATTAAACAGCCTACTACTTGGGCCCAGGAACTAGAATATGCATAGTATTAGTAGATTTGGATAGAAAACACTCTGAAGTTTCTAAAACTGTTTGAATGATGTCTGTGAGTATAACAGAACTCATAAGGCCGGCAGAAACCTGAGAAAAATCCAACCAGGAAGTGGGAAATCTGGTTCTTGTAGTCTTTTCAAGTCATTGCCAATCTAACACACAGTGACTTAGGGTTCATTTTGCACTTCCTAAGGCTTCCACTAGATGTCAACAGTCTTTAGAAAGTTGTTTGAGGCGTCTATGGTGAACAGAGAGCGAACAAAGGAAGTTGGAATTTGTTGACTCAGGAAAGCACATGAGTTCATTGGCGCGCATTCACGTGTGTTCCAAAACATTTTTCAAGACATTGGAATCGTCCGGTTGGAATATTATTGAAGTTCTACGTTAAAAAGCCCCTAAAGATTGGTGCTATACAACGTTTGACATGTTTGAACGAACGTAAATATAACTTTTTTTGACTTTTCGTCGTGACATTTTGGCCGTGCTGCCTACACTTGGAATAGCTTACTGAACGCGCAAAAACAAGGAGGTATTTGGACATAAATTATGGACTTTATCGAACAAAACAACATTTATTGTGGACCTTGGATTCCTGGAAGTGCCTTCTGATGAAGATCATCAAATGTAAGTGAATATTTCTAGTGCTATTTATGATTTTAGATGACTCCAAAATGGCGGGTATCTCTATTGCTTGATGTCTTTTTCTGAGCGCAGTACTCAGATTATTGCAAAGTGTGCTTTCCCCGTGAAGCTTTTTTGAAATCTGTCACAGCGGTTGCATAAAGGAGATGTTCATCTATAATTCTTTGAGTAACAGTTTAATATTTTATCAACGTTTATGATGAGTATTTTTGTAAATTGTAGTGCTGATTCACCGGCAGTATTGGAGGCAAAATATTTTCTGAACATCACGTGCCAATGTAAAATGCTGTTTTTGGATATAAATATCAACTTGATTGAACAAAAAAATGCATGTATTGTGTAACATGATGTCCTAGGAGTGTCATCTGGTGAAGATCGTCAAAGGTTAGTGCATCATTTTAGCTGGTTTTCTGGTTTTTGTGACACCTGTCCTTGCTAGGAAAATAGCTGTGTGGTTTTTCTTGTGTTGGAACTGTCCTAACATAATCTAACTTTATGCTTTCACCGTAAAGCCTTTTTGAAATCGGACAATGTGGTTACATTAAGGAGACGTGCATCTTTAAAATGGTGTAAAATAGTCGTATTTTTGAGAACTTTGAATTATGACATTTTGTGGTTTTGAATTTGGCGCTCTGATTTTTCACTGGCTGTTGAATAGTGTGAACTACTAGCGTCCCACCTCCCCAAGAGAGGTTAACTTAGTGTTCTTGGGCACAGGCCCTATTGTGGTCTGATTAGAATTTGTTGGTATTACAGACTCTGACAGGTAGAGGTTGAAAATGTCAGTGAAGACACTTGCCAGTTGGTCAGCGCTTACTCCCAGTACATGTCCTGGTAATTCATCTGGCTCTGCGGTCTTGTGAATGTTGACCTATTTAAAGGTCTTACTCACATCGGCTGCGGAGAGCGTGATCACACAGTCTTCCGGAACAGCTGGTGCTCTCATGCATATTTCAGTGTTATTTGACTCAAAGCGAGCATAGAAGTAGTTTAGCTCATCTGGTAGGCTCGTGTCACTGGGCAGCTCTCGGTTGTGCTCCCGTTGTAGTCTGAAATGGTTTGCAAGCCCTTCCACATCCGACAAGAGTTAGAGCTGGTGTAATACGATTTGATCTTAGTCCTGTATTGACGGTTTGCCTGTTTGATGGTCCGTTGGAGGGCATAGCAGAATTTCTTATAAGCTTCCGGTTTAGAGTCCTGCTCCTTGAAAGCGGCAGCTCTAGCCTTTAGCTCAGTGCGGATGTTGCCTGTAATCCATGGCTTCTGGTTGGGGTATGTACGTATGGTCACTGTGGGGACGACATCATTGATGCACTTATTGATGAAGCCAATGACTGATGTGGTGTACTCCTCAATGCCATCGGAGGAATCCCGGAAAATGTTCCAGTCTGAGCTAGCAAAACAGTCCTGTAGCTTAGCATCTGCTTCATCTGACCACTTTTTTGTTGATCTAGTCACTGGTGTTTCCTGCTTTAATTTGAGCTTGTAAGCAGGAATCAGGAGGATAGAATTATGGTCAGATTTGCCAAAAGGAGGGTGAGGGAGAGCTTGTATGTGTGTCTGTGTGGAGTAAAGATGGTCCAGAGATTTTTTCCTTCTGGTTGCACATTTAACATGCTGATAGGAATTTGCTATAATGGATTTAAGTTTCTATGCATTAAAGTCCCCGCCTACTAGGAGCACCGCCTCTGGGTGACTGTCTTCTTACATTTACATTTTAGGCATTTAGCAGACGCTCTTATCGAGAGCGACTTACAGTTTGTTTGCTTATGGTGGAATACAGCTCATTCAATGCTGTCTTATTGCCAGCCTCAGTCTGTGGTGGTATGTAAACAGCTATGAAAAATATAGATGAAAACTCTCTAGGTACATAGTAAGGTCTACAGCTTATCATGAGATACTCTACCTCAGGCAAGCAATAGCTCAAGCCTTCCTTAGATATCGTGTACCAGCTGTTATTTCCAAAAATACATAGTCCGCCATCCCTTATCTTACGAGACGTCGCGGTTCTATCCTGCTAGTACAGCGTATAACCAGCCAGCTGCATGTTGTTAGTGTCGTCATTCAGCCACGACTCCGTGAAACATAAAATATTCCAGTTTTGAATGTCCCGTTGGTAGTTTAATCTTCTGCGATGGTCATCGATTTTATTCTCCAAAGATTGCACATTTGCTAGCAGACTGGAAGGAAATGGGTGTTTATTCGATCACCTACAAATTCTCAGAAAGCAGCCCGCCCTCTGGCCCCTTTTTCTCTGCCTCTTCACGCAAATCACGGGGATCTGGGCCTGTTCCCGAGAAAGCAGTATATCGTTTGCTTCAGGCTCGTCAGACTCGTTAAAGGAAAAAAAGGATTCTGCCAGTCCGTGGTGAGTAATCGCAGTCCTGATGTCCAGAAGTTATTTTCGGTCATAGGATATGTTAGCGGCAACACTATATAAAAAATAAGTTAAACAATAAGTTACAAACAACGCAAATGCTAAAACAAAAAAAATGTAATTGTTTGGGGACACGTACAATGTCAGCCTTCTTCTCCGGAGCCACTGTGGGAGTTAATTACTGTATGTACAATAGACAGCTATGTTAATGCCCAACAGTCTAGACAAGTTGACAACACAGAAAATTAAGGCAGGGGATGTGGGCCAGATACGCATTAGAGTTAGAGAACCCCAACAGAACTACAAAACCTAGTTTTATTCAGCCAGGCAAAGACTGGAGAAGCACTTATCTCTGTAAAAGGTACAATATAGTTTTCCACCGGGAGCTGTTTACTGCTGCGCAGAGACTCAGTGGTGCTAATTCAAATCAAGTTGTGTGCTTTTAACATAAAAAAACCTGGGCCTCTGCTGTTTCTGTCTTTCTGGTGGTGAATGTTTTTTCTCCATTAGTCAACATAAAGCTGTCAATAGCTTCTCACTGACTGAAGGAGCTACTGCATCCAAAATGGCACCCTAGTCCCTACAAAGTGCACTACTTTTGACCAGACCCCTATGGGCCCTGGTCAAAAGTAGCACCCTATGTAGGCAAAAGCAAACCCAGACTGCATCAATGGTGGCTGGGTTCCTTGCTGGTTTCTCTGTGTTACAACAGCAGGCACAGTGGGGTAATGTTTGTTTAGCCGTACTGAGAGGTTACTGAGAGTACTGAGAGACGATGTAGAAAGGTGTTGAGGACGGATTCTTGACTGAAAACCACTGGGTTCCAATAATGGAAGTATTCATTCTAGAATGAATGACGACAGGCACCAACGATCTAGAGTCTGTGAGCTATATGTTTGAATACGAGGAAATAACTAATAGCAGGTCTGTAATTGGTCTGGAAATCCTCAAGGGATATGACCCATATGTGTTGCAAATGGCACCCTATTCCCTTTATAGTGTACAGCCCTGGTCATAAGATGTGCACTGTATAGGGAATAGGGTAGCATTTAAGAAGCAACCCCAGCAATATATTTTAAACCTGGAATGTGTGTCTATTAAAAACCAGGTCTTTATGGAGTATTATATTACCTCCAACCTATGTACGAAGACCATGCTTGTATATCTAAACACCAGGCCTTTATGGAGTATTATATTACCACCAACCTATATACAAAAACCATGCTTGTATATATAAACAGTACAAGAAGTGACCGTGTCTGTCTATTCAATAGATTATTTGTAAAATTAACTCAACCCTTATGGGATCGGTGTCCCCCCGACGGGATGGTTTAGCTAACGTGCGTTAATGTGATTAGCATGACATTTTAAGTAACAAGAAAATGTCCCAGGACATACACGTCTTATGTTGGCAGAAAGCTTACATTCTTGTTAATCTAACTGCACTGTTCAATTTACAGTAGCTATTACAGTGAAATAATACCATGCTATTGTTTGAAGAGAGTGCAAAGTTATGTACTTGAAAATCTAACAACAAGCCAATCAGGCACATTTGGGCAGACTTGATACAACATTTTGAACAGTAATGCAATGGTTCATTGAATCAGTCTAACACTTTGCACATACGCTGCTGCCATCTAGTGACCAAAATCTAAATTGCGCCTAAACTGCAATAATACATTATCAAATCAAATCAAATTGTATTTGTCACATGCGCCAAATACACCGGTGTAGACCTTACAGCGAAATTCTTACTTACACACTCTTAACCAAAAATGCAGTTTTAAGAAAATACCTAAAAAAAGAAAAAACAGTAAGAGATAAGAATAACAAATAATTAAAGAGCAGCAGTAAATAACAATAGCGGGGCTATATACAGGGGGTACTTGTACAGAGTCAATGTCAATGTGCAGGAGCACAGGTGTCAAGGTACTTGTACATGTACATGTAGGTAGAGTTATTTAAAGTGACTATGCAGAGAGTAGCAGCAGTGTAAAAGGGGGGGGGGGGGGGGCAATGCAAATAGTCTGGGTAGCCATTTGATTATCTGTTATCTGGCTTGGGAGTAGAAACTATTTAGGAGCCTCTAGGACCTGGACTTAGTGTTCCGGTACCGGAGTAAAGGTGGTCCATATTTTTTTTCTCCCTCTGGTTGCACATTTAACATGCTGATAGAAATTAGGTAAAACTGATTTAAGTTTCCCTGCATTAAAATCCCCGGCTACAAGGAACGCCACCTCTGGATGCGTTTTCTTCTGTTTTCTTACGGCGGTATACAGCTCATTGAGCTCAGTTTTAGTGCAAGCATCGGTCTGTGGTGGTATGTAGACAGCTACGAAAAATACAGATAAACTCTCTAGGTAGATAGTGTGGTCTACAGCTTATCATGAGATACTCTACCTCAGGTGATCAAAACCTTGAGACTTCCTTAGATATCGTGCACCAGCTGTTGTTCACATATATCCATAGGCCCCCGCCCATGTCTTACCAGAGGCTGCTGTTCTGTCCTGCCGATGGAGTGTAAAACCCACCAACTATATGTTCTTAATGTCGTCGTCCAGCCATGACTCAGTGGCTGTCCCGTTGGTAGGATATACGTGCTTTCAGCTCGTCGCATTTATTTTACAGTGATTGAACATTAGCTAGCAGGACACTTGTCGCCTGATCCTCACAAGGTACCTGGATCTTTTCCACGAAATCTCAGTTTCCTTCTCCAGCGAATCATGGGGATCTGGGCCTGGTTGGGTGTCTGTAGTAGTATATCTCTCCCGTCTGACTCATTGAAGAAGAACTCTTCGTCCAGTTTGACGTGAGCAATCGCAGTTCTGATGTCCAGAAGCTCTTTTCGGTAATAAAGAGACGGTAGAAGCAACATTATGTACAAAACAAGTTACGAACAACGCCAATTTTTTTTTGCATGGTTGGTTGAGAGCCGCGAAGACGGCAGCCCTCCCCTTCGCCGGCACCATCATTACATCTTTCTCTTGCATATCAAAGATTATGAAAAAAACTAAACAAAAAAAACACTTTTTTTCTTTGTATTATCTTTTACCAGATCTAATGTGTTATATTCTCCTACATCAATTTCACATTTCCACAAACTTCTAACTAAGTGTTTCCTTTCAAACGGTATCAAGAATATGTATATAAGAGAATTCTAGTTCATTCTAACCCACAGAACTGGAATGAATCAAATCAAATGTTATTTGTCACATGCGCCGAATACAACAGGTGTAGACCTTACAGTGAAATGCTTAATTACAAGCTCTTAACCAACAATGCAGTTTTAAGAAAAAAAATATAATAATTAGAAATAAAAGTGACAAATAATTAAAGAGCTGCAGTAAAATAACAATAGCAAGGCTATATACAGGGGATACCGGTACAGCGTCAATGTGCAGGGGCACCGGTTTGTCGAGGTAATTGAGGTAATATGTAAATGTAGGTAGAGTTATTAAAGTGACTATTGTATATCTATGTTCTAACCCTCATGCAATGGAATAATCGGAGTTCTAGAACGCCTAAGTCTTGATGGTAATATCAAAGAGAATGACAACACACCACAAATGAACAATGCCTGACACCAAATTAATTAAATCAATTCAAAATTAAACTGTCAACTAACTAAAAGCATCTCAAGTTTATTTTCTACATAGCAAGCATTACAAAACACAAGCAATCAAGTGTTCACAAGCCCAGGAATTAAATTAAATTATTGCATCTTTCAGTCCTCAGTCCTGGAGTGTATATTTGATGAAGATTGTGATTGGCACCACCTGTGTTTGTTTACAACACAACAGCTGTGATGGAGTCAATGGAAACACCCTCCCAGGAGAGGAAGAGTCAATGGAAACACCCTCCCAGGAGAGGAAGGGTTAATGAAAACCCCCTCCCAGGAGAGGAAGAGTCTATGGAAACACCCTCCCAGGAGATGAAGAGTCAATGGAAACACCCTCCCAGGAGAGGAATAGTCAATGGAAACACCTCCCAGGAGAGGAAGAGTCTATGGAAACACCCTCCCAGGAGAGGAAGAGAGTCAATGAAAACACCCTCCCAATTAGCTTAAAAAACAACACACAGCCAGCCTGCCAGCCAGCCAGCCAGCCAGACAGACAGACAGACAGACAGACAGACAGACAGACAGACAGACAGACAGACAGACAGACAGACAGACAGACAGACAGACAGACAGACAGACAGACAGACAGACAGACAGACAGACAGACAGACAGACAGACAGACAGACAGACAGACAGACATATACAACACACACACACACACCAGTCTGCTATATTAGGGAAAGGATTAAGGCCCAGTTCTGCTCTGGATCCTACCTATCCAACCTGTTTACTAGTCGTTGATACATTGATGTGATGACTGCATGCGTCACAGCCTGACATGCCTATGTGAGAAACTGCCCTAGGCAGTAATTTAGTAAGCTGGGTCAGGTCAATCAAGAAGGAACTGTGTGTGTGTGTGAGTGTATTATTTGTTATAGATGGATTATTTGCATGTTGCCATAATAGGTGTTTGTGACTCACAGTGATCTCCTGACCAGTTATATTAGATTAGTGTAGGATCTCTCACAGTCAACTCCTGACCTGTTATATTATATTAGGATAGGATTTTTTTTGTATCTTTCATTGATCAGCATATAGTGACATTACTTATTCTGTTTCCAGGGCACCTGGGATATGTCTCAAATGATGTAGATTAAAAAGGATAACAGATTAAAGGTTACCCAGACATTTTAAAACATCAGTGGGAGATCTTGTAGTCTCGACAGACATATCCAAATACAGACATTATGATTTCAAGCTAGTTGAGCTTTTTCTAAATATACACACACTCTACAAATCTGATGCTACCCCGAGAGATGATGGAAAACAACAAATGTACAGCATGAGCTGACATCACAGCCTAGTTCAAAGATAACCCCAAATACAGGAAAAATAACATTACATGCTTTTCTTGTCATCTCAGCACTTCCTGTCGATCGTAGCTAGCTCTTATCACGCTCCCTGTGATGTCTTCAAACACTTCCTGTCGATTGTAGCTGGCGCTTACCTCACTGTGACGTCCCGTCTCCAAACACTTCCTGTCGATCGTAACTAGCTCTTACCTCCCTGTGACGTCCCGTCTCCAAACACTTCCTGTTGATTGTAGCTATCTCGTACCTCTCTGTGACGTCCCATCTCCAAACACTTCCTGTTGATCGTAGCTAGCTCTTACCTCCCGTCTCCAAACACAGGCCTTGTACTTTAACAATGCCACCAGCCTGCCAACCCAGGGAGATACTGTCACGTCCTGACCAGTAGAGGGTGTAGTTGGGTCAGGATGTGGCAGAAGGGAGTGTGTGTTTTATTGTTTCATTGATTTTGGCCGTGTGACTTCCAATCAGGCACAGCTGTAGAGGGTCGTGGTTGATTGGGAGTCACACATAAGTTGCCTACGTTTCCTTTGTGGTTCGTGGGTAATTGTTCTTGTCATTGTGGTTGCACCTGACAGGACTGTGTTGGCTGTCAGTTTTGTTGTTTTTGTGAATTGCATAGTGTTCGTTGAATTAAATATGACGAACCCTAACTCCGTCGCATTTTGGTCCACTTCTTCCTCAGACAGCCGTTACAGAATTACCCACCAAACCAGGACCAAGCGGCGGAAGAGGAAGGAGCAGCAGGAGTACAGCGTGATGGACCAATGGACTTGGGAACAGATCCTGGACGGAGAGGGGCCATGGACTCAGGCTGGGGATTATCGCCTCCCACAGTGGGAGATTGAAGCGGCGAGAGCGGAGAGGTGCTATTACGAGGAGAGAGAGCGCAACGAGCGCGAGAGGCAGCCCCAATAAAAAAATGGGGGGGGCACACGGGACAGTCGGTGGAGCTGAGGTCGGAACCAGAGCCAGTCGGATGACATTGGAGGAGAGCGAGGGATATGAGGCAGAGACTGTGACGGGGTTAATGGGGAAATTAGGAGAGAGAGACATGAGAGAGCTGCTAGTGTGGTGCATAAAGTACGGCATTCGCCCTAATGAGTGTGTCGTGGGAATGATGTCACCTGAGGCAGCTCTCCATACTCGTCCTGAGGTGCGTGCTGGTTGTCTGGTAAAGACTGTGCCTGCGCCCACAAACAGGCCTCCTGCATGTCTTCCAAGTCCTGCACGTCCTGTGCCTACGCCCAGAACCAGGCCTCCTGCATGTCTTCCCATCCTGGTCAAGACCGTGCCTCCTCCACGGAACAGTCCTCCAGTGGGTCTCCCTATCTTGGTCAAGCCCGTGCCTCCTCCATGGACCAGTCCTCCAGTGGGTCTCCCTATCCTGGTCAAGCCCGTGTCTCTTCCACGGACCAGTCCTCCAGTGGGTCTCTCCACCCTGGTCCCTCCTGTGCCACCTCCTCAAACCAGGCCTCCAGCGGGTCTTCCCAGACTGGTGAGTCCAGGGCCTGCGCCCAGAGCCAGGCCTCCGTTATGTCTCCCCAGCCTGGTGAATCCTGAGCCGGAGCTGCCAGAGTGGCCAGACTGCCCGGAGCTGCCAGAGTGGCCAGACTGCCCGGAGCTGCCAGAGTGGCCAGACTGCCCGGAGCTGCCAGAGTGGCCAGACTGCCCGGAGCTGCCAGAGTGGCCAGACTGCCCGGAACTGCCAGAGTGGCCAGACTGCCCGGAACTGCCAGAGTGGCCAGACTGCCCGGAGCTGCCAGAGTGGCCAGACTGCCCGGAGCTGCCAGAGTGGCCAGACTGCCCGGAGCTGCCAGACTGCCCGGAGCTGCCAGAGTGGCCAGACTGCCCGGATCTGCCAGAGGTGCCCGCCTGCCCGGATCTGCCAGGGTGCCCTGCCTGTCCTCCGGCCCAGCCCGAGTGGCCCTCCTGTCCTCCGGCCCAGCCCGAGTGGCCCTCCTGTCCTCCGGCCCAGCCCGAGTGGCCCTCCTGCCCTCCGGCCCAGCCCGAGTGGCCCTCCTGCCCTCCGGCCCAGCCAGAGTGGCCCTCCTGCCCTCCGGCCCAGCCCGAGTGGCCCTCCTGCCCTCCGGCCCAGCCCGAGTGGACCTCCTGCCCTCCGGCCCAGCCCGAGTGGCCCTCCTGTCCTCCGGCCCAGCCCGAGTGGCCCTCCTGTCCTCCGGCCCAGCCCGAGTGGCCCTCCTGTCTGCCAGGGTCAGCCCGAGTGGCCCTCCTGTCTGCCAGGGTCAGCCCGAGTGGCCCGTCTGCCAGGGTCAGCCCGAGTGGCCCGTCTGCCCGGCGCAGCTATATGCGCCACCGAAGTGGGCGACGCCGAAGGTGGAGCGAGGTCCACGTCCTGCACCTGAGCCACCTCCAGGATAGGTGGGTTGGGGAGGGAGGGTGTAGCACAGTGCCGTCGTTGACGGCAGCCACCCTCCCTTCCCTCCCCTTTTTTGTTTAGGGGATTTTTTTTGGTTTGTTGTCATTTTGGGGGGGGGGGGTTCTGTGTTTTGTGTAGGTGCATTTCGGGGTATGCACCTTTGAGGGGGGGTACTGTCACGTCCTGACCAGTAGAGGGTGTAGTTGGGTCAGGATGTGGCAGAAGGGAGTGTGTGTTTTATTGTTTCATTGATTTTGGCCGTGTGACTTCCAATCAGGCACAGCTGTAGAGGGTTGTGGTTGATTGGGAGTCACACATAAGTTGCCTACGTTTCCTTTGTGGTTCGTGGGTAATTGTTCTTGTCATTGTGGTTGCACCTGACAGGACTGTGTTGGCTGTCAGTTTTGTTGTTTTTGTGAATTGCATAGTGTTCGTTGAATTAAATATGACGAACCCTAACTCCGCCGCATTTTGGTCCACTTCTTCCTCAGACAGCCGTTACAGATACTCTCTCTTATCCATCCTCCCCCCCTCTAGCTGGGTTACAGTAAGAGCCACGTCACACCCTCACACCCTCATACCTGGGACTGGTTGGGAGAGGAATAAGGAAATGCTAGCCATAGCAGCATAGCAGGGCTGCTTTGTACCCTGTGAGTATAGTGAGAGCCATGCATAGAGAGACAGAGACAGGGATGTGCCCTGGGCCTTGTTCCACATCGCAGGCATCACCACATTCGGCCTCCCGTCACCAATGCTCTGCTATGTTCTGCTCCCTCACCCTCCCTACTCCTCCTCCTCCTCCTCCTCCTCACTGAAACCTCTGTTGCATTTCTATTATATATCACTTTTCTAACTGTTCTGACAAAATGGAGTACATGTAAAGAGAAACTTGTGAATTCTGTTGAATCATGCTGTACATTGCTACTCCCCTAAACACTCTTCCTGAAGCCCAAAGACAACATCTCTTTTCTACCTGTCTGACTCTGGCTGACTGAGCCATCTGTGTGTCTGATGCTTGGCACGTCTGTCTGAGTTTGATGTGTCTCTTTCATAAAGCACCTGCATCTCTCTGCTGGATGACTTACAAGTTCTGCCAAAAGGAGCAGTCCAGATGTGCTGCATGAATAAAACCCCAGACATCTTCATCACTCTCTTTTCAGTATCCTCCTTCAAACTTAAAAAATAGAAAAATGAAAAAATATTATTATTTCACCTTTATTTAACCAGGTAGGCTAGTTGAGAACAAGTTCTCATTTACAACTGCGACCTGGCCAAGATAAAGCAAAGCAGTGCGACACAAACAACAACACAGAGTTACACATGGAATAAACAAGCGTACAGTCAATAACAAAATAGAAAAAAAGAAAGTCTATATACAGTGTGTGCAAATGGTGTGAGGAGGTAAGGCAATAAATAGGCCATAGTAGCAAAGTAATTATAGTTTACGAATAAGTAGCGAGGGCCAGCCGACGAGAGCATACAGGTCGCAGTGGTGGATAGTATATGGGGCTTTGGTGACAAAACGGATGGCACTGTGATAACTGGATGCAGTCTTTCTGAGTAGAGTATTGGAAGCTATTTTGTAAATGACATCGCCGAAGACGAGGATCGGTACGATAGTCAGTTTTATGAGGGTATGTTTGGCGGCGCGAGTAAAGAAGGCTTTGTTTGCGAAATAGGCAGCCAATTCTAGATTTAATTTTGGATTGGAGATATTTAATATGAGTCTGGAAGGAGAGTTTACAGTCTAGCCAGACACCTAGGTATTTGTAGTTGTCCACATATTCTAAGTCAGAACCGTCCAGAGCAGTGATGCTAGTTGTTTTACTAGCGTTTAAGAGCAGTTGGTGGCCACGGAAGGAGTGTTATCTCGTGTTAACTTTCTCTCTACATATGTCTCTGTCTCTCTCTCTCTATGTCTCTTTCTCTCTATGTCTCTCTGTCTCTTTCTCTATGTATCTGTGTCTCTCTCGCTATGTCTCTCTCTCTATGTCTCTGTGTCTTTCTATGTCTCTGTGTGTCTCTCTCTCTCTCTCTCTCTCTCTCTGTCTCTGTGTCTCTCTCCCTCTGTCTCTCTGTCTCTGTGTCTCTCCTTCTTTCTCTCTCTCTATGTCTCTCTCTTTTTGTCTCTCTCTCTTTCTGTCTCTGTATCTCCCTCTTTTTCTCTCTGTCTCTGTCTCTCTCTATATCTCTCTCTCTTTCTCTCTCTATGTCTCTGAGTCTCTCTCTTACTCTCTGTCAATGTTTGATGCAGTTGTCTACTGTGTCTCATTACTTGTGTCAATGGGTGGATGATCAAGAAGTCAGCTAGCATATTTAACATTGTTTACTGGAGACTGAAGAGGATGTTTACCACACTGTAGTTACTCTCCTAACAGTAGTAAGTATCATCATGCTCTCTACAGATGCAGTCCGACCTCCTCAGAGCGAGCGTTGCAACAAAGTTATCAGCCCCCGCTTTACTTTCTTTGGAAACTGTAGAGTTACTGGCCTGTGGTTGATGATCTGTGTCCCAAATGGCACCCTATTCTCCAATCCCTACGTAGAGCACTACATCTGACCAGATCCCTTTGGGCCCTGGTCAAAAATAGTGCACTACATAGGGAATAAGGGGCCATCTGGGACACAATAATGGTCTGAACCAGATGTGGTAGATGGCAGAGTTCTTCTACTAGCGCTAACCCATAGAGATCTATAGAAATTGTGGCCATGATGTGTGACATGCTACATTGATTTTCATAGTCTATTAGTGAACCAGTCGGCAGATTTAACTCTCTGGCTTCACCCTAGTGAATCGGCACTATTAAGCCAAACATGGCCCTCTTGGGACGGTTCCCTGGACCGGCACTTTCTAATACAGTCCAGTAAAATACACAATGGCATTCTTCAAATGATTGTGTTGTAATAAACGTAAGATTACTCCGGCCTAGTATTCGGTCAGACGCTGGAAAAGTAGTGGAGCCACTGACACGTATATAAGTTCTGTAGTGCCAATAACAAGAGAGGCTTGTCACTAGGCACATGTTAAATATTGAACATGGAAGGGTGGATGAGGAGGGTAGGGGTTGGTTTGGGAAATGGCAGACTACAAAGGAATGATTCATTGATGGATGGCAACAGAGGGGAGAATTAAAATGAAGAAGAAAAAAAAAACGAATTGGACGGGAGAGCCAAGGGATGAGTCTCAAAAGGCACCATATTCCCTATTCGGTGCACTACATTTGACCAGAGCCCTATGGTGCAGTATAAAGGGAATAGAGTGCCATTTGGGACACAAAGAAGGAGAAGGGTCATTTGGGATGGAGATAGAGCTGGCTCAAGAAAGTTGAGGCTCTTGGATTGTTGTTCAGACATTATGAAGAGACAGTGAAACAGTACATGAAGAGACAGTGAAACAGTCAGCATATTAAGAGACAGTTAAACAGTCAGTACATGAAGGGAGTGAAACAGTCAGTATATGAAGAGGCAGTGAAACAGTCAGTATTTGAAGAGACAGTGAAACAGTCAGTACATGAAAAGACAGTGAAACAGTCGGCTCATGAAGAGACAGTGAAACAGTCAGTATATTAAGAGACAGTGAAACAGTCAGTATGTGAAGACAGTGAAACAGAGTATATGAAGAGACAGTGAAACAGGCAGTATATTAAGAAACAGTGAAACATTGAATGTCAGCCATGCTAGTTGCCTCTCGGACTCGTCTCTCTTTCTCCTGTCTTCTGATGGAACAGAAAAATCAAAACAAAATGCCTCCTTTGACATCAAGGTGGTACTAATGTGGAAGAGGCAGCCGACAGGGAAGGGCTTGTGGACCTGATCTACTGTCAATGCATGACATGTATTCTGAATTTGTCAAATCCTCTTTACCGTCCCATAATTTTTGGTTCCTAAAGAAGATCTTGACTGATAAAGTCCAATCAAAGTAAAAGGTATATGTGCACAGATCTTGAAGGTTGATCTCCCAGTTTCTGGTCTTGAAGCTGAAGGTTAATCTCCCAGTTTCTGGTCTTGAAATTGAAAGTTAATCTCCCAGTTTCTGATTTTGAAGCTGAAAGTTACTCTTACAGTTTCTGATCTTGAAGTTGAAGGTCACAGTTTCTGTCCAACTAAAAGGTTGCAAAACAGGGTGTAAACAAAGAGACGATTTAGGGAGTGGATGTATAATAGAATGGGCTAGAGATGGGTGTTCATGCTGTAAACGATACTAGTCAGTATCCAAGAAAATCTGACACAGATTATACATTTGTAGTCTACATTTCTGGGAGATTCTCAGTTTGGGTGAGCAACATGGACGACCGTGACCGACACATTAAGGGTAGAGTGTATGCACATTAATCCCTCATTCCATGTGTCTCTCCTCAGGCCGGTGGTGTCTGGTCCACTCCAGGAGTCTGAGGTCCGGGAGATTCCTCCACTCCCTCTGGACATCGAGGGGCACCGGCGTATGCTGTTCGAGCCATCCTGGACTCGAGGCGTCGGGCAAGGGGCCTTCAGTACTTCGTGAAGAGGGAGGGGTCCGGTCCGGAGGAGAAATGCTGGGTGCCGGTGGAGGACGTCTTGGACCCTTCGTTGCTGCGGGAGTTCCACCGTCTCCATCCGGATCGCCCAGCGCCTCGTCCTCCAGGTCGTCCCCGAGGTTGGTGTCGGCGAGCTGCTGAAGCCACGCGTCAAGGGGGAGATACTATCACGACTTCCGCCGAAGTCGTTCGCTCTCCTTGTTCGGGCGGCGTTCGGCGGTCGACGTCACCGGCCTTCTAGTCATCGCCAATCCACTTTAATTTTCCATTTGTTTTGTCTATTTCTTATCACACCTAGTTTCAATTCCCATATTACATGTTCATTATTTAACCCTCTGTTCCCCCATGTTTGTTTGTGAGTAATTGTTTATTGTATTGCGGTCCGTATTTGTGGCCTTGTATTTATATGACGTGTATTGTTATATTATTGAGTAAAATTGCTTTCATTACTCATATCTGCTGTCCTGCACCTGACTCATCTCACCAGCTACACACAGACGCATTACACCAGTAACTACCGGGAGATATGCGTCAACAACAAACTTGGGGAAATCCTCTTCATTGTCATTAACAGCAGACTCACCCATTTCCTCAGCGAAAACAATTTACTGAGGAGATGTCTAATTGGCTTTTTACCAAATTACCATACATCAGACCACATATTCACCCTGCACACACTAATTGAAGAACAAACAAACCAAAGTCTTCTCATGCTTAGTTTATTTCAAAAAATATTTTTACTCAATTTGGCATGAGGGTCTGCTATAGAAATTAATGGAAAGTGGTGTTGGGGGAAAAAGACGCTACATTATACTATCCATGTACACAAACAACAAGTGTGCGGTTAAAATTGGCAAAAAACACACACATTTCTTTCCACAGGGTCGGGGGGTCAGATAGGGATGCAGCTTAAGCCCCACCCTCTTCAACATATATATCAACGAATTGGCGAGGGCACTAGAACAGTCTGCAGCACCCGGCCTCACCCTACTAGTATCTGAAGTCAAATGTCTACTGTTTGCTGATGATTTGGAGCTTATGTCCCCAAACATGGAGGGCATAGAGCAGCACCTATATCTTCTGTACAGATTTAGTCAGACCTGGGCCCTGACAGTAATTCTCAGTAAGACAAAAATAATGGTGTTCCAAAAAAGGACCACTTGCCAGGACGACAAATATAAATTCCATCTAAACATCGTTGACTTAGAGCAGGTATTCCCAAACAGGGTATGATAAACGTTGACAAAATACATAACAATTATTTTAAGAATTATAGATACAGAACTCCTTTATGCAATCGCTATGTCCGATTTTAAAATAGCTTTTCGGTGAAAGCACATTTTGCAATATTCTGAGTACATTGCTCGGCCATCACGGCTAGTTAATTTGACACCCACCAAGTTTGGGACAACCTAAACTCAGAATTACTATTAGAAAAATTGGATTACCTTTGCTGTTCTTCGTCAGAATGCACTCCCAGGACTTCTACTTCAACAACAAATGTTGTTTTGGTTCCAAATAATCCATAGTTATATCCAAATACCGCCGTTTTGTTCGTGCGTTCAGGTCACTATCCGAAGGGTAACGCGCGAGCGCATTTCGTGACAAAAAAATTCTAAATATTCCATTACCGTACTTAGAAGCATGTCAAACGCTGTTTAAAATCCATTTTTATGCTACTTTTCTCGTAAAATAGCGATAATATTCCAACCGGGCAATGTTGTATTCATTCAGAGAGAGAAAGAAAAACATGGAGAAGTCTCGTGAATGCGCATCTCAGTCTCACTGTCCCCAGGCTGAGACTTACAAACTCTGCTGCTGTACTTTGCCCAGAGACAGCAGACACCCCATTCCACTTTCTGGCGGCTTTAGAGAGCCAATGGAAGCCTTAGAAAGTGTCACGTTACAGCACAGATTTTGTATTTTTGATAGAGATGCAACAGAAGGACAACAAATTGTCAGACAGGGCACTTCCTGTATGGAATCTTCTCAGGTCTTGGCCTGCCATATGAGTTCTGTTATACTCACAGACACCATTCAAACAGTTTTAGAAACTGTAGAGTGTTTTCTATCCAAATCTACTAATTATATGCATATTCTAGTTTCGGGCAGGAGTAGTAACCAGACTAAATCGGGTACGTTTTTTATCCGGCCGTGAAAATACTGCCCCCTATACCACAACAGGTTAAAGCAAGGCCCTTGAACTCTTGTGTATTTGCTGAACTATGCAATGATATGGGCAGCGACCATGTAACGCTTTTACAACACACAGAAGTGCACTGGTTATCAAGGGGCAAAGTATTGACACGTTTTTTGAATTGAGAGACGAGCTTAAAGTTTTCTTTACTGACCATCATTTTCACTTGTCTGACCGCTTGCATGATGACGAGTTCTCACACGACTGGCCTATCTGGGTGATGTTTTCTCTCGCCTGAATGATCTGAATCTAGGATTACAGGGACTCTCCACAACTATATTCAATGTGGGGGACAAAATTTAGCCTATGATTAAGAAGTTGTAACTCTTCTCTTTCTGCATAAACAAGGACAACACACAGGTCTTTCCATCATTGTATGATTTTTTTTGTGTGCAAATTAACTCAAGCTTACGTACAATGTCAAATGTGATATAGTGAAGCACCTGAGTGAGTTGGGTGCGAAATTACGCAGGTATTTTCCCAAAATGGATGACACAAACAACTGTATTCATTATCCCTTTCATGCCCTGCCTCCAGTCCACTTACCGATATCTGAACAAGAGAGCCTCATCGAAATTTCGGTTCTGTGAAAATTGAATTTAATCAGAAGCCACTGCCAGATTTCTGGATTGGGCTGCGCTCAGAGTATCCTGCCTTGGCAAATTGCTCTGTTAAGATACTGATGCACTTTGGAACCACGTACCTATGTGAGAGTGGATTCTCGGCCCTCACTAGCATTCAAACTAAATACAGGCACAGTCTGTGTGTGGAAAGTTATTTAAGACTTCGACTCTCTCCAATACAACCCAATATTTCCGAGTTATGTGCCTCCTTTCAAGCATACCCTTCTTGTTAACCTGTGGTGAGTTATTCACAATTTTCTATGAACAAATAAAGTGTTATGTGTAAATAAAGAGCAAAATGATTGATTATTATTTGTGCCCTGGTCCTATAAGAGCTCTTTGTCACTTCCCACGAGCCGGGTTGTGTCCAAAACTCACACTCATTCTTATGTTTAATAAATGTATCGTATAGTGTGTGTGGCAGGCTTACAATGATGGCAAAAAACAACATTTGAGAGTGCGCTGACCCTGGTGCCAGAGGGGGTATGCAGCTGGAGGTTAAATGTTTGAAGGGGTACGGGACTATAAAAAGTTTGGGAACCACTGTCCTAGAGCACAAAAAAATATATACATACATCAGAGCCACAGGTAACTTCCATTAAGCTGTGAAAGATCTGAGAGACAAGGCAAGAAGGGCCTTCTATGCCATCAAAAGGAACATACAATTTGACATACCAATTAGGATCTGGCAAAAAATACTTGAATCAGTTATACAACCCATTGCCCTTTATGGTTGTGAGGTCTGGGGTCCGCTCACCAAACAATAATTCACTAAATGGGACAAACACCAAATTGAGACACTGCATGCAGAATTCTGCAAAAATATCCTCCCTGCATGATGTAAAACACCAAATAAGCAGAATTGGAAAGAATTTACAAAAAACACAGGGCAAACTAGAATGCTATTTGGCTCTAAACAGAGAGCACACAGTGGCAGAATACCTGACAACTGTGACTGACCCAGAATTAAGGAAATATTTGACTATGTACAGACTCAGTGAGCATTGCTATTGAGAAAGGCCGCCATAGGCAGACCTGGCTCTCAAGAGAAGACAAGCTATGTGCATACTGCCCTCAAAATGAGGTGGAAACTGAGCTGCACTTCCTAACCTCCTGCCAAATCTATGACTGTATTAGAGACACATTTTCCCCTCAGATTACACAGACCCACAAAGAATTAGAAAACAAATCCAATTTTGATAAACTCACATATCTATTGGGTAAAATACCACAGTGTGCAATCACAGCTGCAAGAGAGAGAGTTTGAGTTTTAAATAACCTTTTTTTGGTCTGGGAACCCACAACACAATAAACACTCAAACGAACAAAACCATGGTTACACATCAATTAAAAACACAACACCAAATGTTCCTCCACAGTAACTAAACACAACAGCCTCTGAATACCCAATATATTCATAAACAGCCCAATGTTGTTAACCATTTTGTAATAGGCAAACTCAACTCTCAGTCTCGCTGCCAACATCCCCTCCAGCATTCCCATCACATCCACAGACCCTGTCCCCGAATACTGTTCTTTTGTGTCTTCCAAATTGCTAATTTAGCTGCCCCTCACACAAAGTTAAGCAAGGGAACTACACACCTTCGACTAAACCTGTACTTTAGCCCAAATATAAACTGTTGGGAAGAAAACCTCTCCCAGAGCTGAGAACCAACTAGTGATGGACTTGTAAGTAGTTATTTCACTGTAAGGACTACACATGTTGTATTCGGCGCATGTGACAAATACAATTTGATTAGATTTAATTTGATCATGTCAATCATCCCGACCAACCACTTTAAGAACAGATGTGCCAAAGTTTCAGACTAAGCACAGAATGGACACCCCTCCCCAACATTAGGATCCAGGTGTACCAGATGCATATTGGTAGCTATGGCTCCATGTATTATCCTCCATTGGAGGTCTCTTTTCAATAGGCAGTTTAAATGAAGACCGCCAACAGCTTTTTGGGGAGCCACCTGGACCAAACACACCCGTCCACCTCGTCGACTTTATCCCTTCCTGGGAAGAAGCACGGGACACTTTTACACCAATTTTGTACATGGCCTTCTTTCCCACCGCCTTGAACTCCCCCAGATCCAGTGTATCGAAGGAAAGCAGCATCCCCACATACTCCTCGAATGCCCCTGCCGCAGCACTAACATTCAGCGCAGGGAACACATAATCCAGACCCTCCGTCCACAGATCAGAATTGGAAGTGTCAGTCAATGAAGTACTGGCAAGGAATTGCAGACCTCAGCTACGACCTTCTTCAGTAGGTGAGATGATCGGATCCCTGCTCTTTCTTCCAGCTCCTCCAACGATCTGCTCCTGCTCCGCATCAGATGACCCAGCTTGGTACACCCCACACCTAACAGGCATGAATGTAGGCTGGCTGAACCCATAGCATGGGACTAGAAGGCAGTGTTATAGAAAATTGTCTCTTCAAAAAGCGACATCCCTGGTGGCGTGTCGGCCTTACAGTACATGATGAAAACTCTCCAAGCCTGCATAACAGACTCATAAAATGGATTCAGAACAGACAAATCACCCCCTAGCTTTAAGAGAAAAAATATGCTTGTTTAAGCCCAAGCAGTCCACTCTCCTCATCAATGTGTAGGCTGTGCCAACCCAGCTAGAACCATCAATGTACAACAGTCTCTGGGCTGCTTGAAGCCGGAAAGCCATGATCCTGGAATAAATGTCCACCAGGCCTTGCCCACCCTTGTGCACTGGCAGGTACAGGGCTGCAGCTTTAAACCAATGTTGTCCAGACCAGAAGAAATTGACAAGGGTCCTCTGAAGCTCTTGTATCAGACCCCCCGGTGGCTGTAAAATCATTAGTCTGTGCCACAGGGTAGAGGTGGATAGATTATTGGCTACCAGCACCCTTCCCCTATAAGACTGCTGGGGTAGCATCCATTTCCACCTAGATAATCTGGCACACACTTTCTCCACTACACCCTCACAGTTCTTTTTTTGAAAGCTATCGGTGCCTAGAAGATCCCCCAAAGTCTTCATCCCATCTCTGCCCAACTGAATCCCCCCTGGTAAATGTGGAGCGGACACCATCTGAAGCTGACCTGCACATAGCGATTCACTCTTTTCCCAATTGACTGTAGCTGAGGAGGCCCCCTCATACTGTACATCTTTTAAGTGTTTGAGAGAACCTTAACATCTCCACCCTCTGTAATAAAAACATTTGGGTCATCTGCGTATGCAGACAGCGCTATTGTGGGACCCTGCATTACTCCTGGCACAGTGAAACCAGTAAGCCTCTTAAAAAACAAAGTATTGGTTCAATTGCCAGATAATATAACTGTCCTGAAATTGGGCATCCCTCCCTGATACCCCTTTGGATGTGGATGGGGCAACTCAAACCACCCCCCACCTTCACCATACATGAGGCCCCAGCATACAGTAAACTCTTCCAAGACAAAAAAAAACATCCCCAAACCCAAAGGCTTGCATTATTTTGAAAAAGTACTGGTGGTCCACACGGTCACATCAGAGAGTTTACAAATGTCTAAAACATCTCTTATTAGAAACAAGTTATCATCAATAGAGTGGTCAGGTACACAGTAAGACTGGGCCTTGTGGACCAACAGCCACAGATATTTGTTCAACACTTCATAAAAATCCCCCCCAATAGACCCCCAAAAGTGCTTATAGAACTCAGATGGTAAACCATCGATGCCAGGGGCTCGGCCTGATGAAAGCTGCATAACTTGAGTGGACAGCTCCTGCAGAGTAATGTTAGAGTCCAAAGCAGCTTTCTTCTCAGGGCCTAATTGAGGAAGTCCATGTAACAACTGTTCAGCACACAGAGAATCACAATTCTCCGCCTTATAGAGGGCAGAGTAGAAATCCACAGCAAGTTGGCGCATCTCACCTTCATCCGTGGTCACCTTCCCATCAGTGAGACTAAGTCAGACCATCTGTTTGCGTTGCAATGTCGACTGTGCTAGGTTTCTTTTTTTTAAAAGGGCTCTAGGAGCATCCTAATCCTTGAGGGTAGCAAAGCGAGGCCTAATCAAGGCACCCTTCACTCTTTCATGTAAAAACAACCTCAGTTCTTGTCTCTTGTCCTGTAAGTTCATGACTAGTCCTGGGTAATTCTGAGTGAGCAACTTCAATTCAATAGATTTTATGTCCATGTTCGCAACAAAGCATCCTTCACTCATGCTGCCAAACATACCCTCGTAAAACTGACCATCCTACCGATCCTCGACTTCAGCGATGTCCTCTATAAAATAGCCTCCAACACTCTACTCAGCAAACTGGATGCAGTCTATCACTGTGCCATCCGCTTTGTCACCAAAGCCCCATACACTACCCACCATTGCGACCTATACGCTCTCGTTGGCTGGCCCTCACTTCATACTCGTCGCCAAACCCTACAGGTTATCTACAAGTCTCTGCTAGGTAAAGCCCCGCCTTATCTCAGCTCGCTGGTCACCATAGCAGCACCCACTCGTAGCACGCGCTCCAGCAGGTATATCTCACTGGTCACCCCCAAAGCCAATTCCTCCTTTGGTCGCCTTTCCTTCCATTTCTCTGCTGCCAATGACTGGAACGAACTACAAAAATCTCTGAAGCTGGAGATTCCCATCTCCCTCACTAGCTTTAAGCACCTGCTGTCAGAGCAGCTCACAGATCACTGCACCTGTTCAAAGCCCATCTGTATACAGCCCATCTATCTACCTCATCCCCATACTGTATTTATTTATTTATTTATGATGCTCCTTTTGCACCCCAGTATCTCTACTTGCACATCTACCATTCCAGTGTTTAATTGCCATATTGTAATTACTTTGCCACCATGGCCTATTTATTGCCTTAATTCCCTTATTTTACCTAATTTGCACTCACTGTTTATAGACTTTTTGTTTTATTTTTTCATCTGTATTATTGACTGTATGTTTTGTTCATTCCATTTGTAACTCTGTGATGTATGTGTCTAACTGCTATGCTTTATCTTGGCCAGGTCGCAGTTGCAAATGAGAACTTGTTCTCAACTAGCCTACCTGGTTAAATAAAGGTGAAATAAAATAAAAAATAAAAATGTCCTGTCCCTTCCCCCATTAATATTGAGAGAACCTATCCTTAGTCCCTCCATATAGAAAATAGAAAGGAAAAGTAGAAGAAACTACATAGAACCCAGACAAGGAGGGGAAAAAACACCCTATGAGGCATGATCATCATAATTTTTTTAATTTTCTCTTAACCTTACCACGTTTCCCACTACCTTTTGCTGCCGGGACAGCAGTAACAAATTTCCTCAAGCAGAAACACTTCTTCACACTCAACTGGTCTAACCCCACTCTCTTCTGTAACACCACAGCTGACCTCACAAACTTTTCCACATAAAAGAAATCTGCCAATTTGACAGATTTCCCAAAAGTCTGATTCCAAAAGTGTCATCTAAATTGTAAATTGAGTTGTCACCAGCTGCTATCATATCAAAAGAGATGTCCATATCCTTCTCCTGATCCTTCTCAACTGAGGCCACAGACCCCTGACTCCCCTCTGCAACATCCCTCTCAACACTCCCCACTTGCACCCCATCACTCGTTCCAGGCATCTCCTCCACTACCTGGGAGACTAGCTCCACCTGAACCCCCTCCTGTACCCCATCATTCGTACTGGGCATCTCCTCACCAGTCTGGGGAAATGGCTCCCCAGATCCATCCTTACCTCCTACAACAATATTTTTATGCTGCATTACAGAGCTATGTTCCCATCTGGTACAAGCTGCAACTCAGTACCCTCAACACAGACAACTTGTTCCTCAGCAACAGGTGCTTGTGGCTGCTCTACCACTGTTGGCCCACCTCTCCCTACATCAGTGGGCCCAGGCGTTACGAGGACCACCTGCACCCCTCCCTCCGCCTTCTCCCTTTTAAGGCAAGAATGTCGCTTATGGCCAACATCCCCACACTCAAAACACCGTTGACTGCCCGTATTAGCATAAGCCATATGCAGTCTGTTATCATACTTGACTTTAAACAATAACTCCAAAGTCTGCTCTGGTGAGTCCAAAAACATTAACACCTGTCGCCGAAACGACATAACCTGTTTCAAAGCTGGGTGTTTGCAACCAAATGGGACAATCTTAATTGAATTTGCAAACTTCCCAAACCGCAATAACTCGCGCTCCAATAGCTCATTGGAAATAAACGGCGGTACATTCGAAATCGTTACCCTTGTAGGCGGAGAAAAAAAGCGGCGTAACTTGAATAAACATACCTTTAAGAAGTACACCATGCTCAACCATCCGATCAACAAGACGCTCTTCTTCAAGAAAAACCACCACCGCTTCATTCATCCGCGACGCGTAAGCAACATTCTCATAGCTTACCTTCTCTCCTACGGCGACCAGAAACTCCTCCATAGTGACAGTAGCTTCAGTAACATACCTAAAGCCGTGCCGAAGTGACAGGGACGGCGTCCCCATGTGGGTTTCCATCCCTGCCAAAACCAGGGCAATTCCGACAAGAAATAAAATATACTTAATTCTAACACATTTAAAAATAATAATAATAATAACCTTAATCATGCATAGAAAAGGGAAAACCATCAAGAAAAGGAAACAAGAAAGAAAACACAAGCGATCTAACCGCAGACAACACTCGCACTCTCTCATACAATTCCCAGCATGCAGAGAGAAAGAGATAGAGAGCGGGAGAGGGAGAAAGAGAGTATTGCCCTTTATGGTTGTGAGGTTTGGGGTCCAATCACCAACGAAGAGCAAAAAACATCCTCTGTGTAGGCCGATACTGGCTAATTATCAAAATCCAGAAAAGAGTTCTAAATTCTACAACCACCTAAAAGGAACTGATTCCCAAACCTTCCATAACAAAGCCATCACCTACAGAGAGATTAACCTAGAGAAGAGTCCCCTAAGCAAGCTGGTTCTGGGGCTCTGTTCACAAACACAAACAGACCCCACATAGCCTCAGGACAGCAACACAATTAGACCCAACCAAATCATGAGAAAACAAAAAGATAATTGCTAGACACATTGAAAGAATAAAAAAACAAGGCAAATTAGAATTCTAGTTGGCCCTAAACAGAGAGTACACAGTGGCAGAATACCTGACCACTGTGACTGACGCAAAATTGAGGAAAGCTTTGACTACGTACAGACAGTGAGCATAGAGTTGCTATTGAGAGAGGCCGCCATTGGCAGAACTGGCTCTCAAGAGAAGACAGGCTATGTGCACACTGTTGCCACAATAAAAGGGCTACCAATGAAGAACAAACACTATTGTAAATACAACCCATATTTATGTTTATTTATTTTCCATTTTGTACTTTAACTATTTGCACATCGTCATAACACTGTATATATACATAATATGACATTTGAAATGTCTCTTTTCCTTTGGAACTTTTGTGAGTGTAATGATTACTGTTAACTTTTTGTTTATTTCACTTTTGTTTAATATCTATTTCACTTGATTTGACAATGTGTGCATATCTTTCCCATGCCAATAAAACCTTTTGAATTTAATTGAATTGAATTGAAAGAAGCACTGGTCAACGACTGAACCTAAAATCCCTCTGTCTACCACCATTTTATAGTAAATATGCTCTCCAGGAAAAGCAAAACTGACAATGAATAGATCTTGGGTCTTGAAGAATGCTAGACGACCTGCCCTGGACACTGTTCAGTCAGTCCCACTCCACCTCCTGAAGGAAGTCAACACAGATGACACACACAAGCACACCGACTGTCATGCCCTGGCCATAGAGCGGGTTTTATTCTCTATTTTGGTTAGGCCAGGGTGTGACTAGGGTGGGCATTCTATGTCCTTTTTTCTATGTTTTGTATTTCTTTGTTTTGGCCTGGTATGGCTCTGTCAGGAATCCCGCTTCCTGAGTCTGTTTCTGCCTGAGCTGACTGTTTTTTGTTTGCAGTGTTGTCTAAGGTTCCTGAACGCACCCTGTCTGGTTGCTAGGCAACAAAGTTAGGCGGGAGATCTAGTAATTACCCGCACCTGCATCTCATCAACCTTTTGCACACCTGGTCCTGATCATCACCTCTTCTTAAGCCCTGACCTGACATCCATTCCCTGCCGGATCGTTAGCAACGAACAGTATGTTGTGCCAGCGTATCAGCCTCATGTTTCCTGAGCTAGTTTTGTTGTTTTGTACTTGTTGCTGGTTACTCACTCCCGTTTACTCTGTCTACAGTCATTCTCCCGGAACATTCAACTCCCTTGCCTGGCCGTCGGTGGATACAGTGACCTCATTGGATCAACCCATTTACTCTCATCAACTCACCTCCGCCTCCGCTGCCGCTCCGTCTCCTGGATTACTCAATATACACATCAAGACTACCAATAAATACTCACTTTCATTTTACTCACCTTGTCCTGGTCTGCTTCTGGGTTCTGTCTTAGAGAATCGTGACAGGCTCTCAATCAGGGACAGCTGTACATCATTGTCGCTGATTGGGAGCAATACTTAGCCTGTTTTCCTTTGGGTTTTGTGGGTGGTTAATTTCTGTTTAGTTCTAGTTATCCTGACAGAACTGTTGGCAGTCATTTTGTTTATTTGTAAAGTGTTCATTTTTCCATTAAATTACAAAGATGAACAAATTCCACGCTACACCTTGGTCTCTTCACAACGACGCCTGTTACAGAACCACCCACCACAAGAAGACCAAGCAGTGTGGAAAAGAGGACTGGACATGGGAGGACATCCTGGACGGCAAGGGATCCTACACGTGGGAAGAGATCCTGGCCGGAAGGGATCGCCTCCCATGGGAACAGGTGGAGGCAGCCAGGAGAGTGGAGGCAGCAGGAAGGAAGGCCCACCGGCAATGTTATGAGGGAACACGGCTGGCAAGGAAGCCTGGGAGGCAGCCCCAAAAAAGATTTTTTTGGGGGGGCACACGGGGAGTTGGGGTAAGTCAGGCAATAGACCTGAGCCAACTCCTCGTGCTTATTATGGGGAGCGTTTGGCGTGGAGAGCACCATGTTATGCGGAAGTGCACCAGTGCGTCTCCTAGGCCCAGGCTACCCTGCGCCTGCTCTACGCACGGCAGCCATCATTCCTCAGCACAGCCCAGTTCGCCCTGTGCCAGCACTCCACCCATGCCGGGCTACAGTAACAACTCAGCCAGGACGGGTTGTGCAGGTCGTGCGCTCCAGACCTCCAGTGCGTCTTCAAGACCCGGTCTATCCTGTGTCAGCTCCCAGAGCCAGGCCTCCTGCATGTCTCCCCAGCCTGGTGAATCCTGTGCCTGCTCCCAGAGCCAGGCCTCCTGCATGTCTCCCCAGCCTGGTGAGCCCTGTGCCTGCTCCCAGAGCCAGGCCTCCTGCAAGTTTCCCCAGCTTGGTGTGTGCTGTGCCTGCTCCCAGAGCCAGGCCTCCTGCATGTCTCCCCTGTCCGGCGCAGCCAGAGTCGCCCGCCTGTCCGGCGCCACTCTTCACAACGACGCATGTTACACCGACACACACAAACATGCAAACAATGCACTCCCTTTACTGTCCCTGAGGAGGGATAAGTTACAACGCTTGCTAAGTTAAAAAAATTATAATCTGAGTCCCACTGCTGCAGCTCAATTTGGCCTGGCAGAGTCAACCGCTAATCAGATCAGTTTAAATTGCTAAAACAAAATCTCTGATGACTTTTGTTTGTTATTTTCTTTTATTTCAGGATATCACCAGTGTCTTCTCTCTTTTCTCTCAGGATATCACTAGTGTCTCTTTTCTCTCCGGATATCGCCAGTGTCTGTTTTCTCTCCGGATATCACCAGTGTATCTTCTCTCTCTTCTCTCAGGATATCACCAGTGTCTATTTTCTCTCAGGATATCACCAGTGTCTCTTTTCTCTCAGGATATTACCAGTGCCTTCTTTCTTCTTCTCATAGATATTTTCTATCTCAAGCCATCTGGACAGAAGAATGAGAAAGAAACAGCAAGACAGTGTTTCTCAAATGTTTTCCCGTTGAAGCAGTAAACTGGGAAATAACACTTCATTTATCATCCAACAACTGGAAGACTGGCCAAGACCTTCTACCCTCATACCATCAGGATGCTTGATTTTTTTCCACATTTTGTTACGTTACAGCCTTATTCTGAAATGTACTAAATGTTTGTTTTTTCCTCATCAATCTACACACAATACCCCAAAATGACAAAGCAAAAACAAGGTTTTTAGAAGTGTTTGCAAATGTATACAAAATAAAAAACTTAAATATCACATTTACATAAGTATTCAGACCCTTTACTCAGTACTTTGTAGAGCACCTTTGGCAGCGATTACAGCCTTGAGTCTTCTTGGGTTCGATCAGGTTCAAGTCTAGGCTCTGGCTGGGCAACTGAAGGACATTCAAAGACTTGTCCCAAAGCCACTCCTGCGTTGTCTTAGCTGTGCGCATAATATTGTTGTCATGTTGGAAGGTGAACAATCGCCCCAGTCTGAGGTCCTCGGCGCTCTGGAGCAGGTTTTCATCAAGGATTTCTCTGTACTTTACTCCGTTCATTTTTCCCTCAATCATGACTAGTCTCCCAGTCCCTGCCACTGGAAATCATCCCCACAGCATAATGCTGCCACCACCCTGCTTCAACATAGGGATGGTGCCAGGTTTCCCCCAGATGTGACGCTTGGCATTCAAGCCGAAGAGTTCTATCTCAGTTTTTATCAGACCAGTGAATCTTGTTTCTCATGGTCTGAGAGTCCATTAGGTGCCTTTTGGAAAACTCCAAGCGGGCTGTCATGGACCTTTTACTGAGGAGTGGCTTCCACCTGGACACTACCATAAAGGTCTGATTGGTGGAGTGCTGCAGAGATGGTTGTCCTTCTGGAAGGTTCTCCCATCTCTACAGAGGATCTCTGGAGCTCTGTCAGAGTGACCATCAGGTTCTTGGTCACCTCCCTGACCAAGGGCCTTCTCCCCCAATTGCTCAGTTTGGCCGGGCGGCCAGCTCTAAGAAGTCTTGGTGGTTACAAACTTCTTCCATTTAAGAATGATGGAGGCCGCTGTGTTCTTAGGGACCTTCAATGCTGCAGAAATGTTTTGGTACCCTTCCCCAGGTCTGTGCCTCGACACAATCCTGTCTCGGAGCTCTACGGACAATTCCTTCGACCTCATGGCTTGGTTTTTGCTCTGAAATGCGCTGTCAACTGTGGGACCTTATAAAGACAGGTCTGTGCCTTTCCAAATCCTGTCCAATAAATGTAATGTACCACAGCTGGACTCCAATCAAGTTGTAGAAACATCTCAAGGATGATCAATGGAAACAGGATGGACCTGAGCTCAATTTCGAGTCTCAGAGCAAAGGGTCTAAATAATTAAGTAAAAATGGTATTTCTGTTTTTATTTGTAATACACTTGCAAACCTTTTTAAAAACCTGTTTATTCTTTGTTATTATGGGGTATTGTGTGTAGATTGATGATGAAAAAACATATTTCAACCATCTTAGAATAAGGCTGTAACTTAACAAAATGTGGAAAAAGGGAATGGGTCTGAATACTTTCCGAATGCACTTTATATCTAAAATCTAAATTCCTAATTTAACATCATTACACTGGTCTAGTGCCAAGAATATCATAGTAATACTATATAATATACATGTACTATTCCAAATACATTGTAGCGTAATGGAGCACTCCACTTCAGCACAGTACTCAATATATTTACAGCAGACTGAGACCCAGGTCCAAGGAGTCAATCTCATTAGCTGTCTATCCAAGTGTCCAAGAGCTGCTGAATGTGAAATGAATCAGAAAAAGAGGTGGGTGGTGGTGAGAGGAGATTCATCTTGTGCTAGTTACGCCAGAAGGAAGAGGCAATACTCATGAACCCCCATTTCTCACATTCTGTTACACACACTCGCAGGGACACACACACTTGAATGAGAAATATTACCCTGCATAGAGAGCCAGCATTTACTCTCTAACTATGAGCCTGACAAAACATAACTGGAATTAACTAGAACTTTCTTCATATCAATAATACATATATACAGCTGAAGTCGGAAGTTTACATAGACCTTAACCAAATACATTTAAACTCAGTTTCTTACAATTCCTGACATTTAATCCAAGTTAAAATTCCCTGTCTTAGGTCAGTTAGGATCACCACTTTATTTTAAGAATGTGAAATGTCAGAATAATAGTAGAGAGAATGATTAATTTCAGCTTTTATTTCTTCCATCACAGTCCCAGTCGGTCAGAAGTTTACATACATTCAATTAGTATTTGGTAACATTGCGTTTAAATTGTTTAACTTGGGTCAAACGTTTCGGTAAGCCTTCCGAATGCTTCCCACAATAAGTTGGGTGAATTTTGGCCCATTCCTCCACAGAGCTGGTGTAACTGAGTTAGGTTTATAGGCCTCCTTGCTCGCACACGCTTTTTCAGTTCTGCCCACAAATTATCTATAGAATTGAGGTCAGGGCTTTGTGATGGCCACTCCAATACCTTGACTTTGTTGTCCTTAAGGCATTTTGCCACAACTTTGGAAGTATGCTTGGGGTCATTGTTCATTTGGAAGACCCATTTGCGACCATGCTTTAACTTCCTGACTGATATCTCGAGATTTTGTTCAATATATCCACATATTTTTCCACCCTCATGATGCCATCTATTTTGTGAAGTGCACCAGTCCCTCCTGCAGCAAAGCACCCCCACAACATGATGCTGCCACCCCCGTGCTTCACGGTTGGGATGATGTTCCTCGGCTTGCAAGGCTCCCCCTTTTTCCTCCAAACATAAGAATGGTCATTATTACCAAACAGTTCTATTTTGTTTCAACAGATATTTCTCCAAAAAGAACGATCTTTGTCCCCATGTGCAGTTTCAAACCGTAGTCTCTTTTTTATGGCAGTTTTGGAGCGTGGTTTTGGAGCGTGAAACTTCTGACCCACTGGAATTGTGATACAGTGAATTATAAGTGAAATAATCTGTCTGTAAAAGATTGTTGGAAAAATTACTTGTGTCAAGCACAAAGTAGATATCCTAACCGACTTGCCAGAACTATAGTTTGTTTAAACAAGAAATTTGTGGAGTAGTTGAAAAACAAGTTTTAATGTAAACTTCCGATTTCAAATCTATATAAACTCAGCAAAAAAAGAAACGTCCTCTCACTGTCAACTGTGTTAATTTTCAGCAAACTTAACATGTGTAAATATTTATGTGAACATAACAAGATTCACCAACTGAGACATAAACTGAACAAGTTTCACAGACATGTGAATAACATAAATTTAATAATGTGTCCCTGAACAAAGGGGGGGTAAAAATCAAAAGTAACAGTCAGTATCTGGTGTGGCCACCAGCTGCATTATTTACTGCAGTGCATCTCCTCCTCATGGACTGCACCAGATTTGCCAGCTCTTGCTGTGAGATGTTACCCCACTCATCCACCAAGGCACCTGCAAGTTCCCAAATATTTCTAGGGGGAATGGCCCTAGCCCTCACCCTCCGATCCAACAGGTTCCAGACGTGCTCAATGGTATTGAGATCCGGGCTCTTCGCTGGCCATGGCAGAACACTGACATTCCTGTCTTGCAGGAAATTGCGCACAGAGCGAGCAGTATGGCTGGTGGCATTGTCATGCTGGAGGGTCAAGTCAGGATGAGCCTGCAGGAAGGGTACCACATGAAGGAGGAGGATGTCTTCCCTGTAACGCACAGCGTTGAGATCGCCTGCAATGACAACAAGCTCAGTCCGATGATGCTGTTACATACCACCCCAGACCATGATGGACCCTCCACCTGCAAATCGATCCTTCTGCAGAGTACAGGCCCTCATGGTAACGCTAATTTCTTCAACGATAAACGCAAAACCTGACCATCACCCCGGTGACACAAAACCGCGACTCATCAGTGAAGAGCACTTTTTGCCAGTCTTGTCTGGTCTAGCAATGGTGGGTCTGTGCCCATAGGTGACGTTGTTGCCAGTGATGTCTGGTGAGGACCTTCCTTACAACAGGCCTACAAGACCTCAGTCCAGCCTCTCTCAGCCTATTGCGGACAGTCTGAGCACTGATGGAGGGATTGTGCATTCCTGGTGTAACTCGGGCAGTTGTTGTTGCCATCCTGTACCTGTCCCCCCCCCCCTCCTCCCTCTCTGCGGATGACTTCGTCAACCATTTTGAAAAGAAGGTTGACGACATCCGATCCTCGTTTGCTAAGTCAAACGACACCGCTGGTCCTGCTCACACTGCCCTACCCTGTGCTTTGACCTCTTTCTCCCCTCTCTCTCCAGATGAAATCTCGCGTCTTGTGACGGCCGGCCGCCCAACAACCTGCCCACTTGACCCTATCCCCTCCTCTCTTCTCCAGACCATTTCCGGAGACCTTCTCCCCTACCTCACCTCGCTCATCAACTCATCCTTGACCGCTGGCTACGTCCCTTCCGTCTTCAAGAGAGCGAGAGTTGCACCCCTTCTGAAAAAACCTACACTCGATCCCTCCGATGTCAACAACTACAGACCAGTATCCCTTCTTTCCTTTCTCTCCAAAACTCTTGAACGTGCCGTCCTTGGCCAGCTCTCTTGCTATCTCTCTCAGAATGACCTTCTTGATCCTAATCAGTCAGGTTTCAAGACTGGGCATTCAACTGAGACTGCTCTTCTCTGTGTCACGGAGGCTCTCCGCACTGCTAAAGCTAACTCTCTCTCCTCTGCTCTCATCCTTCTAGACCTATCTGCTGCCTTTGATACTGTGAACCATCAGATCCTCCTCTCCACCCTCTCCAAGCTGGGCATCTCCGGCGCGGCCCACACCTGGATTGCGTCCTACCTGACAGGTCGCTCCTACCAGGTGGCGTGGCAAGAATCTGTCTCCGCACCACGTGCTCTCATCACTGGTGTCCCCCAGGGCTCTGTTCTAGGCCCTCTCCTATTCTCGCTATACACCAAGTCACTTGGCTCTGTCATATCCTCACATGGTCTCTCATATCATTGCTATGCAGATGACACACAATTAATCTTCTCCTTTCCCCCTTCTGACAACCAGGTGGCGAATCGCATCTCTGCATGTCTTGCAGACATATCAGCGTGGATGACGGATCACCACCTCAAGCTGAACCTCGGCAAGACGGAGCTGCTCTTCCTCCCGGGGAAGGACTGCCCGTTCCATGATCTCGCCATCACGGTTTACAACTCCATTGTGTCCTCCTCCCAGAGTGCTAAGAGCCTCGGCGTGACCCTGGACAACACCCTGTCGTTCTCCACTAACATCATGGCGGTGACCCGATCCTGTAGGTTCATGCTCTACAACATTCGCAGAGTACGACCCTGCCTCACACAGGAAGCGGCGCAGGTCCTAATCCAGGCACTTGTCATCTCCCGTCTGGATTACTGCAACTCGTTGTTGGCTGGGCTCCCTGCCTGTGCCATTAAACCCCTACAACTCATCCAGAACGCCGCAGCCCGTCTGGTGTTCAACCTTCCCAAGTTCTCTCACGTCACCCCGCTCCTCCGCTTTCTCCACTGGCTTCCAGTCGAAGCTCGCATCCGCTACAAGACCATGGTGCTTGCCTACGGAGCTGTGAGGGGAACGGCACCTCCGTACCTTCAGGCTCTGATTAGGCCCTACACCCAAACAAGGGCACTGCGTTCATCCACCTCTGGCCTGCTCGCCTCCCTACCTCTGAGGAAGCACAGTTCCCGCTCAGCCCAGTCAAAACTGTTCGCTGCTCTGGCACCCCAATGGTGGAACAAGCTCCCTCATGACGCCAGGACAGCAGAGTCAATCACCACCTTCCGGAGACACCTGAAACCCCACCTCTTTAAGGAATACCTGGGATAGGATAAAGTAATCCTTCTAACCCCCCCTTAAAAGATTTAGATGCACTATTGTAAGTGGTTGTTCCACTGGATATTATAAGGTGAATGCACCAATTTGTATTCGCTCTGGATAAGAGCGTCCGCTAAATGACTTAACCTGTTAGGGCTAGGGGGCAGTATTTGCACGGCTGGATAAAAAAATGTACCCGATTTAATCTGGTTACTAATCCTACCCAGTAACTAGAATATGCATATACTTATTATATATGGATTGAAAACACCCTAAAGTTTCTAAAACTGTTTGAATGGTGTCTGTGAGTATAACAGAACTCATTTGGCAGGCAAAACCCTGAGACAGATTCTGACAGGAAGTGGATATCTGATGTGTTGTATTACCTTTAAACCTATGCCATTGAAAAACACAGGGGCTGAGGAATATTTTGGCACTTCCTATTGCTTCCACTAGATGTCACCAGCCTTTACAAAGTGTTTTGAGTCTTCTGGAGGGAGATCTGACCGAACAAGAGCCATGGAACGATGATGGCCCATTAGACACCTGGCGCGCGAGTTCATGTTGGGTACCCTCGTTCCAATACGTTATAAAAGAGAATGCATTCGTCCACCTTGAATATTATTCATGTTCTGGTTAAAAAAGGCCCTAATGATTTATGCTATACAACGTTTGACATGTTTGAACGAACGTAAATATATTTTTTCCCCTCGTTCATGAAGTGAAGTCCGGAGGGCTAAGATCATGTGCTAACAAGACGGAGATTTTTGGACATAAATGATGAGCTTTTTTGAACAAAACTACATTCGTTATGGACGTGTGATACCTGGAAGTGACATCTGATGAAGAGAATCAAAGGTAATGGATTATTTACATAGTATTTTCGATTTTAGATCTCCCCAACATGGCGGCTAGTCTGTATCGCAACGCGTATTTTTCTGGGCGCAGTGCTCAGATTATTGCAAAGTGTGATTTCCCAGTAAGGTTATTTTTAAATCTGGCAAGTTGATTGCGTTCAAGAGATGTAAATCTATAATTCTTTAAATGACAATATAATATTTTACCAATGTTTTCTAATTTTAATTATTTAATTTGTGGTGCTGACTTGAATGCCGGTTATTAGAGGGAAACGATTTCCTGAACATCAACGCCACAGTAAAACGCTGTTTTTGGATATAAATATGAACTTGATAGAACTAAAAATGCATGCATTGTCTAACACAATGTCCTAGGAGTGTCATCTGTTGGAGATTGTAAAAGGTTAGTGCATCATTTTAGCTGATTTTATGGTTTTGGTGACGCCTGTCTTTGAATTGGCACAACATTACACACAACTCTTGTAAATGTACTGTCCTAACATACTCTAAATTTATGCTTTCGCCGTAAAACCTTTTTGAAATCGTAAAACGTGGTTAGATTAAGGAGATGTTTATCTTTCAAAGGGTGTAAAATAGTTGTATGTTTGAAAAATTTGAATTTTGACATTTATTTGGATTCAAATTTGCCGCTCTTGAAATGCACCTGCTGTTGATGGAGTGCACCACGGGTGGGACGCTTGCGTCCCACCTAGCCCATAGAGGTTAAATGTAAATGTAAATGTGTGATGTTCAGCTGTACCGATCCTGTGCAGGTGTTGTTACACATGGTCTGACACTGCGAGGACCGTCAGCTGTCCGTCCTGTCTCCCTGTAGTGCTGTCTTAGGCGTCTCACAGTACGGACATTGCAATTTATTACCCTGGCCACATCTGCAGTGTCGTGTCTTTGGGGTACCATTAAACTGAAGACATGTTTATCAATTAACTCCCTGTAATTATTATCACGCGATCAAACTGATTCATCGTTTAATTGTAATTAACTAGGAGATCGGGGCACCAAGGAAAATATTCAGATTACAAAGTTAGAATTTTCCTAATATAACTTTCCTATATTATAACATTATATATTATATTCTATTATAGTATAGGCCGATTATCTTCTGGTTTAAATGGTGTATTTTACCTCGCGTCCAGTCTCATTCCAAACGTCGTAAATTGTTGTATCTGCACGAACCCAGTCTTTACTAAGAGTCATCCATACATCAATTGTCTTAAAATCATTTATTTACTAAACTAAGTAATTCACAGAAAGTATACAAACAGTAATTATCATCACAAAGAATTGGTAGAGTAATGTGCCCTAGTGGGCTAACAGGCCTGGCGGCCTGTTGAACAATGGGTCATAAACGGTCAGCTGAGGAGACACACAGAGTTCATTAATATTAACAATTGATATGCTAAGCCTTTGTACATGAACGCTCACTCATTCGGGAACAACTGCAATCAATATATATTTACGCTCATGTGTCGTCGGAATCCTTGTTCGAGCGTCGTTCTGATGGAGAGTTCTCTCTCTCTCTCTCTCGGTTAGAATGGATCTTTCAAAGCGACATTCATTAATGTCGTTATTGAATGAATGTTTCGTTGGTCTTAACGTTCAATTATATAATTTCTAGCTGCAGACTATGAATTAATATCAAAGACTTGTTCTTATTCTGTCGGTATCAATAGTCTAAAAGTTAACCACGTGGTATGGTTCACTTTCAGTAGATGGATTGGATGGTCAAACCTATTGGCCAACTCGCAATGGAGTGGAGGCCTGGTCTCCTAGAAAGTAAATCAGGGTATAGTTTTATAGTGAACATAGAACAGGCTTGTCACATGACGCCTGGTCCTGTCTGTGTCCCTGGGGGCGTGCCGATGACTGAGTTAACCTGTTATGGCTAGGGGGCAGTATTTTCACGGCTGGATAAAAAACGTACCCGATTTAATCTGATTATTACTCCTGCCCAGAAACTAGAATATGCATATAATTCTTACCTTTGTATATAAAACACTCCATAGTTTCTAAAACTGTTTGAATGGTGTCTGTGAGTATAACAGAACTCATTTGGCAGGCCAAAACCTGAGAAGATTCTGTACAGGAAGTACCCTGTCTGACCATTTCTTGAACTTCTTTGCCATCTCTATCCATTACAAAGGATCTCTGCTCTTACGTGACACTTCCTACGGCTCCAATGGGCTCTCAGAGCCCGGGAAAAAACTGAATGACGTAATTCAAAGCCCTGGCTGAAACACATTATCGCGTTTGTCAAGTGGCCGATCAGGGGACAGTGGACTTAGGCGCGTGCACTGGCCGCCCCCGTCTTTCTGTTTTTCCCTCTATTTACCTAAAAGGAGATTCCCGGTCGGAATATTATCGCTTTTTTACGAGAAAAATGGCATATAAATAGATTTTAAACAGCGGTTGACATGCTTCGAAGTACGGTAATGAAATATTTAGAAATCTTTTGTCACGAAATGCGCCATGCGCGTGTAATAAAGAAAATCTAACATTTTACCTAATGATATATAAGGAGGGCATTTGCACAACATGTTTCACAACAGCACACAACAAAATTCCAGAGACATATTGAGCAACCAACTGATACCAATCACGACCACACCCAGAGACAGATGGCTGTCTTAAGCACTCACACAAAAATGTCAAGACATGAAAGCACCCTAGCCACACGAACTGACCACTGGTGTAAAGAACAACATTCCATGAATATCGCAACCACCCAGACACGAATTACCAGAAATACACACACACACACACACACACACTTAGGTGTGTTGGACTCCGAGGACAAAGGACACTGCCAAGGGCCAATGGGAAGTCGACACCACCCGGAGAATGGACCGTCCCTCCACTCATCGACCAGTCAGGAGAGCGGACCTACTAGACTCAACCTACGTCAACACACTGTTATTTCATTGTATAAATTGGATGCACACTATGTTTCGGGGCTCTCTTCCGCTAGTTCCCTATGAGCTAAACAAAGGAGTCCGTGCACGCTTTGCCAAATATCTTTGTCTCATAATAAACTGCCTTACTATAAACTGAATCCACCCGGTCCAGCGTCTTGACTTGGTCTCCTTCTCAAGTAACTGATCATCAACAAAATTGGTAGCAGAGGATGGTTTCAAACTCCTGAATTCGGTCCATTAATGGTTGATGTGAGAGGAGACAAGTCCGGGACAATCTCGTAAGGACGGGTGACCTGTCCGCAGGAGTCATCGGCGATTCTACTTGCCCCGGGAAACTGATCAACGAGCTCGACTAAAAAAAGGTAAGCAGAGCCTGTTAAAACAAAATCTGCATATTGTATTATAGTCTTTATCCAAATTTTGATCAGGAGTACTGGGCGTGAGTATGAATTACTGTTAATATTGCATGAAATGGTATAAACAAATGTCAAGGCTGAGTACAAGGATATTTGGTGTTTAATGCCTGGATTGTGATATCAAGTTGCGTCGGTACACTGGGACTAGTCAAAGTAGCGCTCGACTAGGTAGCGTCAGTAACACTGGGATTGATCACGATTAGAACCAAGTAGCGTTGGTAAAACTGGGATTGGTTAGGATTAACCGAGTAGCGTCAATATAAATTGGGATCGGTAACCGAGTAGCGTCAGTTGAACTGGGATCGGTATAACTAATCAAGTAGCGTCAGTAAGATTGGGATTGGGTAGGATGAGCCGAGTCGCGTCAGGATAACTGGGATCGGCAACCGAGTAGCGTCAGTAAACTGGGATCGGTATAACTACTCAAGTAGAGTTAGTAAACTGGGATTGGTAAAACGTATCTGTGAGTTTCTGTCCGGCTGAAGTGGCGTTTGGTTTGAGACATTAATATACAGTCAGGTACATGGGATATTGCATTCCGTGAAATTGGGGCGGACTGAAGTGACTCAGTCCGGAGCGTCAATACACATTCGGGTGCATAGAAATTAACCCAGGAAATATCCGTGAGATTGGGACCAACTGAAGTAGTCATCAGTTAGGAGCACCAATATACAGTCGGATAATTCGGTATATTGTAGTGTTGATTGAGCGTTTCACAGGTCTTCTTTTAATCAATTTCATTTCATTTGTATAATTTTTAAGAATTACTGCGTGAATTGTGGTCAGCCGCCGTGCTGTTGGTATTGTCCTGGGTTATTTCAACAATACAATTAACAATTGTCTTGATAAGGGTTGAAGTGGTTGTTATTCTGCTACTGTAATATAGACAGTTCATTAAATTAAATTATAATTTTCGGCACTTTGTCTACAAGGGTGGGGCACCAGAGATAAGTCTGTGTCAGCACCGTGAATACATCGCTGGTTTTGACCAACGACGGGCTAAGTATACAAAGATAGAGGGACATTAGTGTGGGTAATAAAATGGCAACCATTCCACCAACCAAACTTAAATTTAGCGAATATTTAGATCAGAAGATACAGGATAGAGCGGGGGGAAAGGAACATTATAAAGCAATAAGGTAGTGATGGAGGAAGGTTTGAAGGAAGCAGTTGAGAAGGGAATAGAAAGTGAAAAGGACAGAAACAGGAACCACATGTTTAAGAAGGAAGGGACAAAAAACAGAGAAAAGGAAGACACCGGCCGGTTTGCAGACAAACTGAAAGGGTTTTAGGGTTTTAAGCAATCTTGGGTCAAATTGGTTAAATAGTACGTTAAAATATGGGGTTTCATAGATTGAAGTACAGTATTGTATCCAAGGGTAGCGCATGTTCAATTAAGTTTAAAACTAATGATTGGGGGGAGTACAATGGAAGTATAAGCATTTTTAGGTTTTGTTTGTAGTTAACTTTTGGCTTTCTGAATCGGTGTAGTATGAGGAAATGCTGACCAAGTGGTTATTTAATGGAATATGGAGCGCTCAGCTCTTTGGGGAAAAATTCCTAGGGACAGGATATCTTAAAGGGGTAGACACACATGGCATTTTAAAGTTTTATTTTCTGAGTTTTAATTAAACACGTGAAATTGTTTTGATAGGGAATGTTCTGGAAACTTGAGATACAAAATGTAGATAAGGTTATTAGCTTTCATTTGTCTAATGTAGTAAGAAAGAAAAAACGGTTCTGAAAAGGGGGTATGACTTTTTGACCCCACTGGTGACTTTTCCTTTTGTGGTCTGATCAGCCGCAATGAAAAGCCATTGGATGGTGAATTTAAGGTCATTTGGGATACTGACTTTAAGGAAATTTGGAGAACTGATAATTATGATGAAGTTAAAGTTCTTAGACACAATTGATAATTTGAACCAATGAGAAGACAAAATGACGAAAAGGGTACAATAATTTTTCTTTGGGGAGTAGTTTAGATTAGTCATTTTGATCTGATTATGTTATGTGAATATCGTTTGATAAGTAGGGGTACTTTTTACATTATCTAGATAAGTTTATTTTCCCTTAGGAAGTCAGCTGTGGTTGTATTTAGTGGAAGAGATATAACACAACAAGACTGGAATTAATATAATAGTAATATTATATTTTGTTGTTAAATAAGTTTTAAATGGTAGACTTATGTCAAGCATTAGGATATATTCTAAGCCAACAGGACAGGAATATACGACATCTGTAGGGAATCCAGGATTATTCAGGGTATCGAGATAAATTTAGGTAGCTATGTAATAAGACCATGAGACATTTAACCTCTATGGGCTAGGTGGGACGCTAGCGTCCCCCCCGTGGTGCACTCCATCAACAGCAGGTGCATTTCAAGAGAGGCAAATTTGAATCCAAATAAATGTCAAAATTCAAATTTTTCAAACATACAACTATTTTACACCCTTTGAAAGATAAACATCTCCTTAATCTAACCACGTTTTACGATTTCAAAAAGGTTTTACGGCGAAAGCATAAATTTAGAGTATGTTAGGACAGTACATTTACAAGAGTTGTGTGTAATGTTTTGTCAATTCAAAGACAGGGTCACCAAAACCATAAAACCAGCTAAAATGATGCACTAACCTTTTACAATCTCCATCAGATGACACTCCTAGGACATTATGTTAGACAATGCATGCATTTTTAGTTCTATCAAGTTCATATTTATATCCAAAAACAGCGTTTTACTATGGCATTGATGTTGAGGAAATCGTTTCCCTCCAATAACCGGCAGTCAAGTCAACACCACAAATTAAATAATTAAAATTAGAAAACATTGGTAAAGTATTATATTGTCATTTAAAGAATTATAGATTTACATCTCTTGAACGCAATCAACTTGCCAGATTTAAAAATAACCTTACTGGGAAATCACACTTTGCAATAATCTGAGCACTGCGCCCAGAAAAATACGCGTTGCAATAAAGACTAGACGTCATGTTGGGGAGATCTAAAATCGAAAATACTATGTAAATAATCCATTACCTTTGATTCTCTTCATCAGATGTCACTTCCAGGTATCACAGGTCCATAACGAATGTAGTTTTGTTCAAAAAAGCTCATCATTTATGTCCAAAAATCTCCGTCTTGTTAGCACATGATCTAAGCCAGCCGGACTTCTCGTCATGAACGAGGGGAAAAAATATATTTACGTTCGTTCAAACATGTCAAACGTTGTATAGCATAAATCATTAGGGCCTTTTTTAACCAGAACATGAATAATATTCAAGGTGGACGAATGCTTACTCTTTTATAACGTATTGGAACGAGGGTACCCAACATGAACTCGCGCGCCAGGTGTCTAATGGGCCATCATCGTTCCATGGCTCTTGTTCGGTCAGATCTCCCTCCAGAAGACTCAAAACACTTTGTAAAGGCTGGTGACATCTAGTGGAAGCAATAGGAAGTGCCAGAATATTCCTCAGCCCCTGTGTTTTTCAATGGGATAGGTTTAAAGGTAATACAACACATCAGGTATCCACTTCCTGTCAGAAAATGTCTCAGGGTTTTGCCTGCCAAATGAGTTCTGTTATACTCACAGACACCATTCAAACAGTTTTAGAAACTTTAGAGTGTTTTCTATCCATATATAATAAGTATATGCATATTCTACTTACTGGGTAGGATTAGTAACCAGATTAAATCGGGTACATTTTTTTTATCCAGCCGTGCAAATACTGCCCCCTAGCCCTAACAGGTTAATACTCCCCTGCACTGCTGAGACCTTGATGGGTTGGAAGTAGAAGGAGGAGAGCATAAACAAGGAAGAGAAGATAAACTAACATAGAAGAATTAGATAACGGTTAGTGAGTGGAGACCAGCATAGTTAAATTATAAACAGGTGAGGAGAGAAATAACATGGGAGAGACAGAAAAGACATAAGAATAGAAGATAGCAGGATAATTTAGTTAGGTTCATTTAGTTAGGATATTAATACATGGAGAGACTATCGGCTCCATAGGCATGTATTATAGTTTTGATTTTAAGTTATGTTTGGTAAAATCCGCTAGGAAAAGATATGATAATTTAGTTGAAAGAAGTTGTTCAATCTTAAAGAAGATAGGACACTTGATAGAGAAATGCACAGGGTAGCTAAGGATGAATGCCCCAGGGAGAATTGGACATGTGGTATATGAAAGGGGGCAATCCTACAAGAGAAGGGCTGACATAAGGATAATTTACTAACCTTACAAAAGACATTGTTAAGAAATGCAGCAAAATTGATACATGGCTTGAGCCATGTATAAATAGGGGGAGTATAGTAGAGCAGGCGGTAGAACAGGATAGGATGCTACTAGAACAAAAACATTTTTGTAGAATTTCCATTCCAACATTTGGAAATGGACTTATTGAACTATTCCGAATTGAGGGGAAGAAGGGGTGTTTAAAAATAACAGATAAGCATAGCAAATGGGTAGAAGTGTTCCCAACTTACTTGGTGGACAAGATTATGGTAACTAAAAAATGAGGACAAGATATTATCCCTAGTGTTGATACTGGGATCTATCTCTTTAAATGATGGATGACATTTTAGCTAATTAGGTAGAGCCTATAGAATGCCAGAGTTAGAGATACCAGAACAGGTAGACATAGAAGTGAAGAAATACTAGCAGAGCACATGAGAAGACTGTTTTTTAACCAAACCCGTGTCCAAGATTTTGTGTCCAACAGGTGAATTACAAGAGAAGGTGATTCACTCAATCCAACTAGGAGACTGGGTGTGGATCCAGTCCCCGAGGAGAAAAAAACTGGAAGCATTCCCGTTGGGAAGGCCCATACCAGGTGCTGTTAAACCATTGCCTTTGCCATTAGGAAAGCTGAGAGAGTCAATTGGGTCCACGTTACCCACTGCAAAAAGGTATGTACACATATGAGCACTGATGATCACACACAGAGTTAGGAGAAGAACCGAGAACCAATAAGGTCCGGGGTTTACCTCCTTAACGAAGATTTCCTATCCTGACCGTTCATCACTGTGTGTGCTCCTAGAGGAGTGAGTATGGGGTGGTACCAAGCAGAGAGACTAAGGGCAGGAGAGGGTTGACGGTTTTTGGGAAGAGTAGAAACTCTGAGCTGCATCATAGTCTAATCTTTCTGATATATTCAGATCCACCACCTACTGGTACTAAACATAGGTTACCGTTGTCATTGAGAAGAAGTAAAAGATAAACTATATAATACACTGATGAGTGACGTACAGAATAAGGAATCAAAGAAGATCAAGATGTAGAATTTAAGGTAAACATTAAACAATTTCCTGGGGAAGCAGACAACTGTACAGGAATAGGGGTTGGCCAGATTGAAGTACTCAGCCAACCCACCTCGGTTCACCTAAATTCCTGATGAGCACCAGTGTTATAGATACAAGAATGGCACCGAGAATTAAGATGATTTTAATGGCTGGAAAGGTAATTGTTAATGTGACTGACTTAGGTTTGAAAGCACAGGAGAAAATGTTTAACCTCATAGCACCTACAACTGATGAAGGGTGGGTTAGTACCAGCGAAGGACGCATTCGACAGGAATTACCACAAAGGGTGGTTAGGAATTTGCGCCCTGGGGTTATTGGTCCAACCAGTTCGAATTAACTATCAGAGACCAGTTGTAGGAGGCTAAAGAAGGTACAGGAGGAGTTTTGATCAGGATGGGATTAGCTTTGTCTAGATGGATGCTATTGGCATCCTCAGGGAGGTTCCAGATGAATACAAAGTTATGAATCAAATATGTGAAGGCTTTAACACTACATTATGTTGGTAGTTGACAATAAATAATAATGTGGATTGAATTAATGACATCTTTTAATCAACAGAGATTCATGAATGAAACAGGGGATGCAGTAAAGAGGTTCTCTGACCAATTATCCGCCACCTCCCTCATGACCTGGTAAAATAGACTGACTCTAGATAGGTTACGGGCAAAGAGGATGGTGTAGGTAGAATGATTAGGTTCATTGCTGTACGTACATTTCTGATAACACAGCTCATGTTTGGGAAATGGAAAAGTGTTGCAAGAACTGTATTATGGGCTGCTTTCACCTGTATGAGTGTGTTTGGGTTGTGTGGTTGTTGTTTGGTCCCGTGTGCAAGAGGTTTAACCTGTTAGGGCTAGGGGGCAGTATTTGCACGGCTGGATAAAAAAATGTACCCGATTTAATCTGGTTACTAATCCTACCCAGTAACTAGAATATGCATATACTTATTATATATGGATAGAAAACACCCTAAAGTTTCTAAAACTGTTTGAATGGTGTCTGTGAGTATAACAGAACTCATTTGGCAGGCAAAACCCTGAGACATTTTCTGACAGGAAGTGGATACCTGATGTGTTGTATTACCTTTAAACCTATGCCATTGAAAAACACAGGGGCTGAGGAATATTTTGGCACTTCCTATTGCTTCCACTAGATGTCACCAGCCTTTACAAAGTGTTTTGAGTCTTCTGGAGGGAGATCTGACCGAACAAGAGCCATGGAACGGTGATGGCCCATTAGACACCTGGCGCGCGAGTTCATGTTGGGTACCCTCGTTCCAATACGTTATAAAAGAGTAAGCATTCGTCCACCTTGAATATTATTCATGTTCTGGTTAAAAAAGGCCCTAATGATTTATGCTATACAACGTTTGACATGTTTGAACGAACGTAAATATATTTTTTCCCCTCGTTCATGACGAGAAGTCCGGCTGGCTTAGATCATGTGCTAACAAGACGGAGATTTTTGGACATAAATGATGAGCTTTTTTGAACAAAACTACATTCGTTATGGACCTGTGATACCTGGAAGTGACATCTGATGAAGAGAATCAAAGGTAATGGATTATTTACATAGTATTTTCGATTTTAGATCTCCCCAACATGACGGCTAGTCTGTATCGCAACGCATATTTTTCTGGGCGCAGTGCTCAGATTATTGCAAAGTGTGATTTCCCAGTAAGGTTATTTTTAAATCTGGCAAGTTGATTGCGTTCAAGAGATGTAAATCTATAATTCTTTAAATGACAATATAATATTTTACCAATGTTTTCTAATTTTAATTATTTAATTTGTGGTGCTGACTTGACTGCCGGTTATTGGAGGGAAACGATTTCCTCAACATCAATGCCATAGTAAAACGCTGTTTTTGGATATAAATATGAACTTGATAGAACTAAAAATGCATGCATTGTCTAACATAATGTCCTAGGAGTGTCATCTGATGGAGATTGTAAAAGGTTAGTGCATCATTTTAGCTGGTTTTATGGTTTTGGTGACCCTGTCTTTGAATTGACAAAACATTACACACAACTCTTGTAAATGTACTGTCCTAACATACTCTAAATTTATGCTTTCGCCGTAAAACCTTTTTGAAATCGTAAAACGTGGTTAGATTAAGGAGATGTTTATCTTTCAAAGGGTGTAAAATAGTTGTATGTTTGAAAAATTTGAATTTTGACATTTATTTGGATTCAAATTTGCCGCTCTTGAAATGCACCTGCTGTTGATGGAGTGCACCACGGGTGGGATGCTTGCGTCCCACCTAGCCCATAGAGGTTAATCACCAGAACTCTAGAGAGATGGATAACGGATGGTGAGCTACGGACCGAGTCAAAGTTCAGATCAATGAGACGACAAGTACCTACCGCCGAGCAAGGTGGAGGATTTATTCAAATATGAGGAGCACATGTTAGAAGAGACCATCTATTGGGATGCATGAATTAGTTTGAATTTGTGTGAAATTTCTGAATCCAATAAAAATAGATGTGTTATAATGTATGTGAAATATCTAGCAAAACGGGTGGATTGTAATGGGAATGATATGATTTTAATCCCTATTGAGACTTGACAAGCTATCTGCTGAGATGAAGGGTGAAGTGGGGGACTCACAAAATTTGTCTCTGACAAATTTGTGTACTTCCGTTTGTTTGTTTTCACTCCCGCTTTGCTGCAGCATGTTCCCCTTTTTCTTTGTCACGTCTTGTAGACGTGAAGAGGGGGATTTGTAATAAAGAAAATCTAACGTTTTACCTAATGATATATAAGGAGGGCATTTGCACAACATGTTTCACAACAGCACACAACAAAATTCCAGAGACATATTGAGCAACCAACTGATACCAATCACGACCACACACAGAGACAGATGGCTGTCTTAAGCACTCACACAAAAATGTCAAGACATGAAAGCACCCTAGCCACACGAACTGACCACTGGTGTAAAGAACAACAATCCATGAATATCGCAACCACCCAGACACGAATTACCAGAAATACACACACACACACACACACACACACACACACTTAGGTGTGTTGGACTCCGAGGACAAAGGACACTGCCAAGGGCCAATGGGAAGTCGACACCACCCGGAGAATGGACCGTCCCTCCACTCATCGACCAGTCAGGAGAGCGGACCTACTAGACTCAACCTACGTCAACACACTGTTATTTCATTGTATAAATTGGATGCACACTATGTTTCGGGGCTCTCTTCCGCTAGTTCCCTATGAGCTAAACAAAGGAGTCCGTGCACGCTTTGCCAAATATCTTTGTCTCATAATAAACTGCCTTACTATAAACTGAATCCACCCGGTCCAGCGTCTTGACTTGGTCTCCTTCTCAACTAACTGATCATCAACACACGCGACCCTTATTTAAAATTTCGGATAGTGTCTGGAATGCACGAACAAAACGCCGCTATTTGGATGTAACGATGGATTATTTTGGACCAAACCAACATTTGTTATTGAAGTAGCAGTCCTGGGAGTGCATTCTGACGAAGAACATCAAAGGTAATCAAACTTTTCTAATAGTAAATCTGATTTTGGTCAGGGATAAACTTGGTCGGTGTCTAAATGGCTAGCCGTGATGGCTGGGCTATCTACTGAGAATATTGTAAAATGTGCTTTCACCGAAAAGCTATTTTAACCTGTTAGGGCTAGGGGGCAGCATATGCACGTCTGGATAAAAAAAATGTACCCGATTTAATCTGGTTACTAATCCTACCCAGTAACTAGAATATGCATATACTTATTATATATGGATAGAAAACACTCTAAAGTTTCTAAAACTGTTTGAATGGTGTCTGTGAGTATAACAGAACTCATTTGGCAGGCAAAACCCTGAGACATTTTCTGACAGGAAGTGGATACCTGATGTGTTGTATTACCTTTAAACCTATCCCATTGAAAAACACAGGGGCTGAGGAATATTCTGGCACTTCCTATTGCTTCCACTAGATGTCACCAGCCTTTACAAAGTGTTTTGAGTCTTCTGGAGGGAGATCTGACCGAACAAGAGCCATGGAACAAACGTCTGTAAGCTGTTTGTGTCTTAACGACCGTTCCACAGGTGCATGTTCATTAATTGTTCATGGTTAATTGAACAAGCATGAGAAACAGTGTTAAAACCCTTTACAATGAAGATCTGTGAAGTTATTTGGATTTTTATGAATTATCTTTGAAAGACAGGGTCCTGAAAAAGGGACTTTAGGCTATTTTCTGTATTACGAAAGTCATTGAATTGTGGGGAGGTCTCTACTGTCCATTTCCAATGTAGTTATAAGGGTGGTCTCTACTGTCCATCTCTGCAGTGTAGGTGGGGTCTCTTTTGTACATCTCCAGTGTAGTTTTAGGGTGGGGTCTGTAGTGTACATCTATTTAGTTTTAGGGGTTGTCTCTACTGTCCACCTCCAGTGTAGTTTTAGGGGGGTCTCTACTGTCCATATCCACTGTTGTTTTTTATGTTGGGGGGGTCTCTAATGTCCAACTCCAGTGTAGTTTTACGGGAGGTCTCTACAGTCCATCTCTGTACTTTTATGGTGGGGGGGGGGGGGGGGTCGCTACTGTCCGTATCTGTAGTTTTATGGGGTGTCTCTACTGTCCATCTCCAGTTTAATTCTTGTGGGTGTCTCTTCTGTCCATCTCCAGTGTAGTTGTGGGGGTGTCTACTGTCCGTCTCTGTATTTTTGGTAAGGGGGGGTCTCTACTATCCATCTCCATTGTAGTTTTAGGGGTGGTCTCTACTGTCCATCTCCAGTGTAGTTTTAGGTGGGGTCTCTACTGTACATCTCCAGTGTAGTTGTTGGGGGTGTCTACTGTCCGTCTGTATTTTTGGTGAGGGGGGTCTCTACCATTCATCTCCATTGTAGTTTAAGGGGGGTCTTGACTGTCCAGCTCTGTAGTTTTAGGGAGGGGGTCTCTACTATCCATCTCCAGTGTAGTTTTACGGGGGGTCGCTACTGTCCATCTCTGTAGTTTTAGGGAGGCGTCTCTACTGGCCATCTCCAGTGTAGTTTTACGGGGGGTCGCTACTGTCCATCTCTGTAGTTTTAGGGAGGCGTCTCTACTGGCCATCTCCAGTGTAGTTTTAGGGGAGGGTCTTTACTGTCCATCTCTGTAGTTTTAGGTGGGGTCTCTACTATCCATCTCCAATCTATTTTTAGTATGTGGTCTCTACTATCCATCTCTAGTGTAGTTTAGGGGGGGTCTCTGTTGTCCACTCTGTAGTTTCAGCGGGAGTCTCTACTTTGCATTTCCAGTGTAGTTTTTTGGGGGAGGTCTCTCCTGTCCACTGTGTAGTTTTATGGGGGTTCTCTACAGTCCACCTCTAGTGTAGTTTTATGGGGGTTCTCTACTGTCCATTTCCAATCTAGTTATAAGGGTGGTCTCTACTGTCAATCTCTAGTGTAGGTGGGGTCTCTTTTGTACATCTCCAGTGTAGTTTTAGGGGGGTCTCTACTGTCTATCTCTAATGTAGTTTTGGGGGGTGTCTCTTCTGTCCACCTACAGTGTAGTTTTAGGGGGGTCTCTGCTGTCCACTCTGTAGTTTTATGGGGGTTCTCTACTGTCCATCTCCAGTGTAGTTTTAGGGGGGTCTCTACTGTCCATTTCCAGGGTAGTTTTAAGGGGTGTCTCTACTGTGCTTCTATGTAGTTTTAGGGGGGGGTCTCTACTGTCTATCTCTGTAGTTTCATGGGAAACATCTACTTTCCATCTCCATAGTTTGGGAGGTTACTCTACTATCCATCTCCAGTCTATTTTTAGGAGGTGGTCTCTATTATCCATCTCCAGTGTAGTTTTAGGGTGGGTCTCTGCTGTCTACTCTGTAGTTTTATGGGGGGTCTCTACTGTCCATTTCCAGTGTAGTTTTTTTGGGGGTCTCTACTGTCCATTTCCAGTGTAGTTTTAGAGGGGGTGTCTCTACTGTCCATCTCTGCTGTCCATCTCTGTATTTATGGTGAAAGGTGTCTCTACTATCCATCTCCATAGTAGTTTTAGTGGGGTTTGCTATTGTCCATCTCTGTAGTTTCAGGGGGGAGTCTTTCTGGACATCTCCAGTGTAGTTTTATGCGGTGTCTCTACTGTCCATCTCCAGTTTAATTCTTGTGGGTGTCTCTTCTGTCCATCTCCAGTGTAGTTGTGGGGGTGTCTACTGTCCGTCTCTGTATTTTTGGTAAGGGGGGGGGTCTCTACTATCCATCTCCATTGTAGTTTTAGGGGTGGTCTCTACTGTCCATCTCCAGTGTAGTTTTTTGGGGGGGTCTCTACTGTCCATTTCCAGTGTAGTTTTAGCGGGGGTGTCTCTACTGTCCATCTCTGCTGTCGATGTCTGTAGTTTTATTGGGGGTCTCTTCTGTCCATCTCTGTAGTTTTAGGAGGGAGAGGGTCTCTACTGTTCATTTCCAGTATAGTTTTAAGGGGTGTCTCTGCTGTACACCTCAGTAGTTTTAGGGGGGTCTGTACTGTCCATCATTTTGTTTTAGGGGGGGTCTCTACTGTCCAACTCTAGTGTAATTGTGGGGGGTGTCTCTTCTGTCCATCTCCAGTGTAGTTTTATGGGCTGTTTACTGTCCATCTCTGTATTTATGGTGAAGGGTGTCTCTACTATCCATCTCCATTGTAGTTTTAGGGGGGTTTGTTACTGTCCATCTCTGGAGTTTCAGGGGGAAGTCTCTTCTGGACATCTCCAGTTGAATTATTGTGTGTGTCTCTTCTGTCCATCTCCAGTGTAGTTGTGGGGGTGTCTACTGTCCGTCTCTCTATTTTTGGTGAGGGGGGGTCTCTACTATCCATCTCCATTGTAGTTTTAGGGGTGGTCTCTACTGTCCATCTCCAGTGTACTTTTAGGGGAGGGTCTCCATTGTTCATCTCTGTAGTTTTAGGTGGGACTCTACTGTCCATCTCCAGTGTAGTGTCAGGGGGTGGGGTCTGTACTGTCCATCTATTTTGTTTTAGGGGGGGTCTCTACTGTCCATCTCTATTGTAGTTGTGGGGGGTGTCTCTTCTGTCCATATCCAGTGTAGTTTTAGGGGTTCTCTACTATCCATCTCCATTGTAGTTTTAGGGGGGTCGCTAATGTCCACCTCTGTAGGGCGTCTCTACTGGTCATCTCCAGTGTAGTTTTAGGGGGTGTCTCTACTGTACATCTCCAGTTTAGTTTCATGGGGGATCTTTACTATCCATCTCCAGTCTATTTTTAGGGGCGGTCTCTACTATCGATCTCCAGTGTAGTTTTATGGTGGATCTCTACTGTCCATTTCCAGTGTCGTTTTTGGGGGGAGGTCTCTACTGTCCATTTCCAATGTAGTTATATGGGGGGTCTCTACTGTCCATCTCTGTTGTGTAGGTGGGGTCTCTGCTGTACATCTCTAGTGTAGTTTTAGGGGGGTCTGTACTGTCCATCTATTTGGTTTTAGGGGGGTCTCTACTGTCCATCTCTAATGTATTTATTTTTTTTTTTGGGGGGGGGGTCTCTAATGTCCATCTCCAGTGTAGTTTTAGGTGAAGTCTCTACTGTCCATCTCTGTAGTTTTAGGGATGGAGGTCTCTACTATCCATCTTCATTGTAGTTTTTTTTGGGGGGGGGGCTACTGTCTGTCTCTGTAATTTTAGGGGGGCTTCTCTACTGGCCATCTCCAGTGTAGTTTTAGGGGGGCTTCTCTACTGGTCATCTCCAGTGTAGTTTTAGGGGGGCTTCTCTACTGGTCATCTCCAGTGTAGTTTTAGGGGGCGTCTCTACTGTTCATCTATAGTTTAGTTTTATGGGGTGTCTCTACTGTCCATTTATAGTTAAGTTTTAATAGTGCTCTCTACTATCCATTTACAGTGTAGTTTTAATGGGTGTCTCTACTATCTATGTAGTTTTAGGGGGGTCTCTACAGTCCATCTACAGTGTAGATTTAGGTGGGGGGTTTCTACTGTTCATCTCCAGTGTAGTTTTATGGGGGGGTGGTCTCTACTTTCTATCTCCAGTGTAGTTTTAGGGAGGAGGTCTCTACTGTCTATGTCCAGTGTCGTTTTAGGGGGGAGGTCTCTAGTGTCCATCTCCAGTGTAGTTCTCTACTAAGTCCAGTTGGTGTAAGGGGGATGATCAGGGACTCACACACACAGAGAGGAGAGTGTGCATCAGCTTTAATGAGGCCTCTACTTCCTGCACAACTGACATCACTGTACTAGTCATAGGTCAGACAGTATGGTCTTACTGTATACTGTGGTAATGTGTTTGGCTTGACTAGTCATAGGTCATGTATGGGCTATACTGTCTGTGGTAATGTGTTAGGCTTGACTAGTCATAGAGGGGCCTATACTGTCTGTGGTAATGTGTTAGGCTTGACTAGTCATAGAGGGGCCTATACTGTCTGTGGTAATGTGTTAGGCTTGACTAGTCATAGAGGGGCCTATACTGTCTGTGGTAATGTGTTAGGCTTGACTAGTCATGGAGGGGCCTAGACTGTCTGTGGTAATGTGTTAGGCTTGAATAGTCATGGAGGGGCCTATATTGTATGGGGTTATATGTTAGGCTTGAATAGTCATGGGGGGGCAATACTGTCTGTGGTAATGTGTCTCTACTGTCCATCTCCAGGTGAGTTTTATGGGGAGTCTCTACTGTCTATCTTGATAGTTGTATGGGGGGTCTCGACTTTCCATCTCTGTAGTTTTAAGGGGTCACAACTGTCCATCTCTAAAGTAGTTTTAGGGGGGGGGGTCATTACTGTCCATCTCTACTGTAGTTTTAGGGGGGGGGGGTTCTACTGTCCATCTCCAGTGTAGTTTTACTGTCCCTCTCTGTAAGCTAGTCATACAGACGCGTATTGTGTAACTATGGAGTTAGCTAAACTAGTGAATGGTGACTGTCCATCTCCATTGAGTGGTGACATTTCCAATGAATGGTCATCATGACCTTTCCCATTGTGAACCAGTCACCCAAGAAGGACCCATAACCCACCTGCTCTCTATTGAGCCCAACACTGACTCCCCTAAGCCTTTATCACTGTAAATAATTCAAACAGGCCAAACAAACATCTGACAAAGAGTGATGAAGAATGGTTTGCATGAGACCTTTTTATATAAGAGGGAGAGAGAGAGAAAGAGAGAGATATAGAGAGAGGAGAGAGAGAAACCTGTGGGCTGCCAAGCGACTCCTCTGGTGCTCATTAAGTTTTCATAATGAAAAATGTTTTTTTAATGATGACCTTTTGAGAAAGAAAAAAGAGAAAATACTAAAGAGAAATCTCAGCATGTCATCTGTTCCAGACTTGATCATTCAGTCAGTCTAACTGTGCTGCTCCCTCTGCTCTGCCAATATTGTGTGTAGAGTAGGGTATTCACCCGCCAACCCCCCACTTTCTGATGAAGCATCATCCAAGACACACACACACAATAACAGAGTGCATGACCCGGCGCCCTACGAAGCTTCATCATAAGCATCAGTACAAAAAAGTATGAAAATGTATGCACTCTACTGTAAGTCGCTCTGGATTAGATTGTCTGCAACATGAGTAAATTGTAAAGATTTCAAATGTAAGCTCCATCTGTATCTGATTATAATATGCTGCCTGCTGCTTCATGAGGTGACATGACATCCTGTACAACTGATGCTCTGCTTTACATATAAAATGTGTATAAAACAAACAGAAAAAAATAGAATCTCCTCAGTGATGTTCATATGATCGGCTAGATGTCTGATACATTCCTTGACTCCTTCAGAGATGCCAACATCTACAGAAGCATGCTTTGTCTTTCTTACTCTCGCTCCACATACAGTACACCTGGACATTGTTTCATGTAAGGCAAGACAAAATAAGGCAAGAGAAAATGTATTCACTGTTTAACGGATTTTTCCCTCCAGAAAAGTGAGGCGAGCGAGCAACAAAAAGAAAAATACAAAAAGAAAATAAAAACATTAAGTGGATAAGGAATAACAGTACTTTACCACATTGTCCTAGGCTCTTGTGCAGGCTCTAGGCCTAATGTGAGCTTCAAAAGTTATATTATTCCATGAAAAAACCTACACTATTTTTCTATTTTTTTTAATGCAGATGTTACAATGTTGTTATAACCATGAGAAATGAAACATGCATTAAAAGAAAGTAGCGCGTGTATTGCCCAAAAAATAACAACAGCATTTTTTTATTTTTTGGGGTGGGGTGTGGAGAAAAGTGAGGCGGGGCATCCGTTAAACAGTGATTCAACTTTGTCCGGCCTAAAGGCCTTTCTTACTCTCGCTCCACAATCAGTACACCTGGACATTATTTCATGTGGAACAGGAATGAAAAGTCTGTGGATATATTGATGGAGGGAAGAGGGACGGACACAGCATTATGACCCCCCATGACCACCTCTGAGCATCCAGTTTCATGACTTCAGAGAGAGAGGGTCAATTTCAAACCACTTTCTGACATAATAAAGTCTGTAGCCATCTGCGTTACTGTCCCTAGGTGGCTGTAAGAGACTCACGAACATTGATTGTTTGTTTGTTTAATCTAATGTATTGTCACTAAAACATTGGAGGACATAGATGATAAAATAGAACAATACTCTTTGTCTATCAGTAGAACTCAAGACGTCATCACCTCTGTCACACTTGACCATAAAGCCCAAACAAAAACAGATTGCTTGAAATGTCCTAGTCAGCTGTAGGTTGCAGATAAGCCAGTGATATTTCACAGCCGACACTAGTCAAAGCTGATGCACTTAATGCTGTTCTCTCAGCAGTCATATGGAAGAGTGGGGTTACTTGAGTCTGTGAAGGAAGAAACCACATGGAAAAAGCAGTAAGCTATGTCCAAAAAACAGATTTTCACAAAGTAAAATGAATTTATTGTGTTAGAAGTTTCGTCATGCTTGTATCTAAACCAAAGTAGATTGTCTTAAGACTGTTTTGTACATCAGTTGGGGTCTCTATAAGCTACAATATGAATTCATAAACCTAGCACGAAAGTGCATCCTTGTAGCTGTCTAGGCTAATACAGTCCAAATAATTGCCTCAGGATAAGTTGAGCCAATGGCCATGGGGCAATTTGAGCTAATGGCCACCATACACAATACACATTGACTACATTTTGTCAGCTTTATGCATAATATGCATAGTCTTTTTGCAATGTGTCATGCATGTTGAACTCAAGAAAGTGCATTTGTATTGTTACAGAGCAGACATCATCATACCCCGTGTATAAAAACGTAAAGCAAGCAGGGGTCTAGCCCTCCTTGAGGTTCTTGAGAGAGAAGCCAAGTAAGTGAGAGAAGGGAAGAAGTCAATTTGAGCAGCAGCAAATGAAAAACATAGACCGAATGACAATAAAGAGGTACATTGACAAAAAAGAAAACCAACATGTACCTGTGTGAAAGAGAAGCTATGACAGAGTAGCAGAGGAACACAAGGTCTTATCTGAATGCATTGAGTCTGAGCTTGCTAAACATATCAAGAATCTCATGGACCAGTTTCATAGGCTTAGTAGCCTCAAATGCAGAGAACTCCGGACTGTGGGCCATCTCTGCAGGCTCCGGACTGTGGGCCGTCTCTGCAGGCTCCGGACTGTGGGCCGTCTCTGCAGGCTCCGGACTGTGGGCCGTCTCTGCAGGCTCCGGACTGTGGGCCGTCTCTGCAGGCTCCGGACTGTGGGTCGTCTCTGCAGGCTCCGGACTGTGGGCCGTCTCTGCCGGCTCCGGACTGTGGACCGTCTCTGTCGGCTCCGGACTGTAGGACGTCGTCGGAAGCTCTAGACGGGGCACTGTCGCCGGAAGCTCTGGACGGGGAACTGTCGCCGGAAGCTCTGGACGGGGAACTGTCGCCCGAAGCTCTGGACGGGGAACTGTCGCCGGAAGCTCTGGACGGGGAACTGTCGCCGGAAGCTCTGGACGGGGACTGCGCACTGAAGGCCTGATGCGTGGGGCTGGCTTTTGGAGGCGCCAGACTAGTGACACGCACCACAGGGCTAGTGCGAGGAGCAGGAGCAGGACGTACTGGACTGGGCAGGCGCACTAAAGGCCTAGTGCGTGGGGCTGGCCTTGGAGGCGCCAGACTAGTGACACGCACCACAGGGCTAGTGCGAGGAGCAGGAACAGGACGTGCTGGACTGGGCAGGTGCACTAAAGGCCTGGTGTGTGGGGCTGGCTTTGGAGGCACCAGAACAGTGACACGCACCACAGGGCTAGTGCGAGGAGCAGGAACTGGATACACTGGGCCTTGACTCCGCACTGGAGGTCTGGAGCGCACAGCCTGCACAACCCATCCTGGCTGGATTGTTACTGTAGCCCGGCACGGGCGGAGTGCTGGCACAGGACGAACTGGGCTGTGCTGTGGCATGATGGCTGCCGTGCGTAGAGCAGGCGCAGGGTAGCCTGGGCCTAGGAGATGCACTGGTGGCCAGATGTATTGAGCAGGCATACTTCTCCCTGGCTGGATGCCCACTCTAGCACGGCACTTGCGGGGTGCTGGTATCGCTCTCACCGGACTGTGCATGTGGATGCGCGAGACCGTGCGCACTTCCGCATAGCACGGTGCTCTCCACGCCAAGTGCTCCCCATGATAAGCACGAGGAGTTGGTTCAGGCCTATTGCCTGACTTACTCCAACTCCCCGTGTGATCCCCCCAAAAAATATTTTGGGGCGGCCTCCTCACCTCCTGAAATGGAGGATATAGTGCCTCATACCTCCGACGCTCAGCCTTAGCTGCCTCCAGCTCCTCCTTCGGGCGCCGGTACTCCCCAACCTGGTGCCATGGTCCTGCCCCATCCAGGATCTCCTCCCAGGTCCATGACTCCCTATACTCTTCCTGCTGCTCCTTCCTCCGCTGCTTGGTCCTTAGTAGGTGGGTGGTTCTGTCACAAGCGTCGTTGTAGGTAGTGGACCAAACTGCAGCAGGTATAGTGAACATCTTCTTTTATTGAAGGAAACCAAACAAAATACTTACACAAAACAAACGACGAAACAGTCCCGTAAGGTGCATAGACTAAACAGGAATCAACCACCCACAACACAAGAGAAAATAAACCCACTTAACCTCTATGGGCTAGGTGGAACACTTGCGTCCCACCTACTCAACATCCAGTGTAATCCCGTGGCGCGTTATTCAAATTCCTCAAAAATGCAAAAACTTCAATTTCTCAAACATATGACTATTTTACACCATTTTAAAGACAAGACTCTCGTTAATCTAACCACACTGTCCGATTTCAAAAAGGCTTTACAACGAAAGCAAAACATTAGATTATGTCAGCAGAGTACCCAGCCAGAAATAATCAGACACCCATTTTTCAAGCTAGCATATAATGTCACATAAACCCAAACCACAGCTAAATGCAGCACTAACCTTTGATGATCTTCATCAGATGACAACCCTAGGACATTATGTTATACAATACATGCATGTTTTGTTCAATCAAGTTCATATTTATATCAAAAACCAGCTTTTTACATTAGCATGTGACTAGCATGTGACTAGCATTCCCACCAAACACTGCAGGTGAATTTACTAAATTACTCACGATAAACGTTCACAAAAAGCATAACAATTATTTTAAGAATTATAGATACAGAACTCCTCTATGCACTCGATATGTCCAATTTTAAAATAGCTTTTCGGTGAAAACACATTTTGCAATATTCTCAGTAGATAGCCCGGCATCACAGGGCTAGCTATTTAGACACCCAGCAAGTTTAGCACTCACCAAAGTCAGATTTACTATAAGGAAAATGTTATTACCTTTGCTGTCTTCGTCAGAATGCACTCCCAGGACTTCTACTTCAATAATAAATGTTGGTTTGGTTCAAAATAATCCATAGTTATATCCAAACAGCGGCGTTTTGTTCGTGCGTTCAAGACACTATCCGAAAGGGTAAATAAGGGTGACGAGCATGGCGCAATTCGTGACAAAAAAATTAAAAATATTCCATTACCGTACTTCGAAGCATGTCAACCGCTGTTTAAAATCAATTTTTATGCCATTTTTCTCGTAAAAAAAGTGATAATATTCCAACCGGGAATCTGCGTTTAGCTAAACAGAGGAAAGTAAACAAAGCTTTCGGTCGACGCGGGCACGAGCCTGAGTCTCACAGTACTGTAACCAGCCACTACCCAAACGCGCTACTTTTTTTCAGCCAGAGCCTGCAAAGCCACGATTCAGCTTTTTGCCGCCTTCTGAGACCCTATGGCAGCCATAGGAAGTGTCACGGGACAGCTAAGATCCTCACTCTTCAATAAACAGAGACAAGAAGAACGACACCTTGTCAGACAGGCCACTTCCTGCCTGAAACCTTGTCAGGTTTTTGCCTGCCAAATGAGTTCTGTTATACTCACAGACACCATTCAAACAGTTTTAGAAACTTTAGGGTGTTTTCTATCCATATGTAATAAGTATATGCATATTCTAGTTACTGGGTAGGAGTGGTAACCAGATTAAATCGGGTACGTTTTTTATCCAGCCGTGAAAATACTGCCCCCTAGCCATAACAGGTTAAACCTTAAAATGAATCAATAATGACATGAAGTAAATCATAATCTTCAGAAATGACTGTCAAAGAAATAAAATAACTAGGGCTTTACAATGATAGTGAAAACATGGAGAAATGTTGGGGTCTGTTGCTGTGGCCTGGAGTGGTCTGCTGTGGCCCCTGTCTCTCAAACACATAGGTTGAATTTGATCCACTGCTCTAGCATCATCTCTCCTAACTTTCTCCTCTCTCTATCCTGTCTGATAAATACAAAATATATGAAACAAGTTGGATTGCCCCACTCCTACAGAAACTGTAGCTGACAAGCACAGAGAGAGAAATTCATGCGATATTGACAGTGGAACCGATTGAGGACGTGGCACCTATCTCCCATGAAGAAAAACTGTTCAAATGAATGTAGATCTCAGCTTTGTGTCAATTTACATAAAAGGATGTGAGGCTGGCCATGTTCTTCAACACTCTCGAGGCATAAACAGTCTTATAAAGAGAAAAGCCAGGCCAGCCACAACTGTGGTGTTATTGTTGCAGAGAGAGAAAGAGAGAGAGAGGAGGTTGTGAAAGCCAGGTATGAAGCAAAGTTGTCACTGCGTTTGACAAAAGATAACAAACCACGCAGGGAGGAGGTCAATACAACAGTGTACCTGTTCAACAGAAAGCCTGTTGTTGTAGTGTGTGTGTTTGTGTGCGTGTGCACATGCGTGTGTGTGTGTGTGTGTGTGCATGTGTGTTTTAGAATGTTTATGTTGTGTGTTCACATCTGATTGGCCTAACTGTGAGCAGGCCAAGTAAGAGCAAAGTATATTTAACAATTTCACTTATGCATTTCCATAAAAGCCAGACTATGGAATATGAATATGGCACATTGAAAAGCCAATAGTTAAACTGATATTGGGAGCAGTATATCTAAGCCTGGAATCTCAGGTTCAATTGTTTAATGCACCCCAGGAGTTCCAGGAATGTGCCTGCTCTCACATGTGGGAAAGCTTAGCCTCATCTGGTGATTGGGGGATCATTTTCACCCAGCAGAGAACAGGTTCCAAGCCAGAGGCCACATCTTTATGTCACTTGAGACAAAGTCATCTACACATTAGTGTCCTCAGCAAGTCCAATATACATAATACAATTGATAAACAGGGAAAGGAACAGCCTTTTAATGTGTGGATATATATCTCTGCATCTCTTAAGTGTTTCTCGTGACACAGATCCCATATGGCCCTTGTGTACAGTAGTCTCTCCAAGCCCATTGCACTGGAGTATGGAGATGCGTCCCAAATGGCACCCTATTCCATATAGTGCACTACGTTTGACCAGGGTGCACTATATAGGGAATAGGGTGCCATTTAGGATACAGACTGGGACACATCCCACTGTCTTAGTCATAGGAACCAAGGGTTGCCCGGCTGTCAATTTTAAGGCAGCATACTGTTTATTTGGGTAATGCCAACAGGATCCTGAATGCAAGCCACTGGTTTATGTTGATTAGCCATGGAGAATATTCCCAATTAGGTTTGATTTGAATCACCCCTTTTTTAACATTGGGCTCCACCATGCAGTCCCACTGTAAGTCTGAGGTTGGGTTTCACCTAGATTAGGGAAAGTTTGTGTGTGTGTGTGTGTGTGTGTGTGTGTGTGTGTGTGTGTGTGTGTGTGTGTGTGTGTGTGTGTGTGTGTGTGTGTGTGTGTGTGTGTGTGTGTGTGTGTGTGTGTGCGTGCGCGTGCGTGCGTGCGTGTGTGAGTGTGTGTGTGTATAGCACTGTGTAATGATGTAGAAAACCCAATTAGTATCTTTGGACTGGATGAGAGTTTTTAAGGTGTTAATCACACAGAACATTGGGGTTTCTCTGAGCTGATATAGAGAGCAGTGGGCCCTGTCTCTGTTTTTATTGGATGACCACAGGCTTGCATTTTTATCCAAACATTTCCTTTTTCCCAGAATGAAATGATTCACCAGGTATTCCCTGTCTTTCCCCGTGTTGAAATATTTTCCATTTGGAACAATAATCTTTGTTTCATTAGGAGATAAATAGCCAAAATAGTTGATTTGGATAGCGAGTTACTTCGTTCTGTTTTATATGGCGTGGTAAATTCTACTCACTAATCAATCAGAGAAAGTCTTCATAAGAAGTGACACATTTCAGTGACAGTACAGTAGTTGGACAGAATCTAGTGTCACAACAAGAAGAGTACAGCAGTCACCACCACTATGTCCTACTAACAATCTGCACTGAAATGTTTCCTGTCTAGGCCAATGTTATGGTGACAAGGTCATGGGAGGGTTTGTCATCGAACAGTACGTCTGTATGATTCCGTTTTCTTAATCTTAACTTTATCTCCATATGAAGCAACTTTTGGATCGTTTTAACGCTATCATCAAGTGTTGCCACAGCTGTGATTGTGGATATCCAATACAACATGACTCCAACAGAAAGGCTTTCAGCAGATTATCCTCAGATAAAAATACCTAATATAGTCCCAACCCTTTATGCTCCACTTTCCCATTATGAAATTATTGTTGGATTAATCAGCCAATAAGCATTACGGAATAAATCTCTCAAAATGTTTCTCCATTTGTGATGTTCTGTGGTGCCTTCAAGAGTTTTTACAGCAATGAGTAACACTATGACAATATCACTGAGGAGGAGGAGAAGTTTTGATTTAGTCCACTACTTTTGACCAGGGCCATTCCCTATATACAGTAGTCCACTACTTTTGACCAGAGACCTATGGGCCCTGGTCAAAAGTAGTGGACTAAATAGGAAATAGGCTGCCAATTGGGATGCAGACTTTAGTTTTTAGAGCAGGCAATTTATTCCCTGGCCCTAACCGACTCTTTTCCCATCCTTAAACTGAATTGTGCAAAACACATGAGCTGCCTCAAAGTGGCAAAGCCACTGCTTCAACCTCGCTAAGAAGATCACTTTTGATGTCTCCACATCAAAAACAGTGTGCTAACTTAGTCACTGGTGGAACGAGAAGTGGAGGCCTGATGTCTCCACATCAAAAACAGTGTGCTAACCTAGACACTGGCGGAACGAGAAGTGGAGGCCTGATGTCTCCACATCAAAAACAGTGTGCTAACCTAGACACTGGCGGAACGAGAAGTGGAGGCCTGATGTCTCCACATCAAAAACAGTGTGCTAACCTAGACACTGGCGAAACGAGAAGTGAGGGCCTGATGTCTCCACATCAAAAACAGTGTGCTAACCTAGACACTGGCGGAACGAGAAGTGGATGCCTGATGTTTCCAACTTATCAAATCATATTGGGTTACTCTTGTGTACATACGCAGTGGCTGACCGTTAGGAAAGCTCTTAGTGGAATTGTCATGGATTCAGTGCTCAAGCTCTCCTCTCTCCATCCACTTTTTCAGCCTGCAGGTTGCAACTGATATCTTGGTAACACTTTAGTTGACACCTAGCATTATAACGACACAGTCATAACCATGTCCTAATATATCATAACAGCTGACATAAATTGTCATAACCTGTCACAATATGTTCATAACACTGTCATGACCCATATTTTTACACCTGTTGTGACATAAATTGAGTTATTTTATGTCTGGTTATGACACCTACATAAGAGTGTCAAAACCCACATTTATTCAAATGTGTTTTTCTCTGCCAAGAAGTTTCCTTTCGTTTGAAAGTTTGTTTCTTAAATCATTTGCTGTTGTAATGAATTATTCACAGTCATGTTTTTTTCCATCGTATTTTAAATAACATGTAGAAATACACTTTATGACACTGTCATGAAGCATTATGACCATCCTGTGTCACTTTACTTGGACTAAGAAAATACACTTTATTGCACTGTCAAGAAGCATTATGACCATCATAATCATATAAAACAGATAGGCCTATCACGTACATGCTCTTATGTCAGTCATCAGTCAAAAAGAGTGTGTTTTATCCTGCTCCTGAAATCAGCTCCTGCATTCATCCCAGTCATCAGCAACAGAGCATTGGGGTAGGTGCATGTCTGACATTAATGTGTGCGCTATTACAATGATAATTTAATAGTTCAGAAAATGTGCACACTAAAGTGTAAATGGATTGTTTTTCCTTGTGTGGTAGGTTTTGTGGATCTTGACACTCTTATGTAGGTGCCATAACCAGCCATAAAATAACAATACATGTCACAACAGGTCTAAATATGTGTCATGACAGTGTAATGTTATGTCAGATGTTATGACATGGTTATGAACGTGTCATAACGTTTTATGATGCTAGGCATCAAGAAAGTGTTACAGATATCTTTCCTTTTCCTTGTTTATTCTAGCTACAGTCCCCACAGCACTTTGCATAGCCTATATTGTAAAATGGTCCCAGATCATGAACTGCGTCTTGTGTGGACAGAGAGAGAGAGAGAGAGAGAGAGAGAGAGAGAGAGAGAGTATTCAGTCCCTTTTCAACCCTAAAAAACAGTACAGGACTTAGGTGATAGAACTCTTCATACAGTTTTTTTCTGACCAAAAAGGTGCACGTTTTCATCGGGAAGTTGGGTTGGTTATTATACCAAATATTTAAAAAGGGTGGGGGAAAAAACTCAACCTTGGCTTGAAGTGTCATGTTTATTTTGTTATTGTGTTGGTGAATAAAGGGCACTGACTCAGAGCCGGAGAGTTTTCAACATTCACAGGGACTGCAGCTGCATAGGGATCAATTCATATTTAATCTCACCCAATAGCTTCAGACTCAGTGAACACTATCATCGTGATCATTCACATATTTTTTTCTTCAACTTCAACTTGTTTTTTCTTCTTCTCGCTCTTTCTCTTCTTTAATATGTTACCGTGCAGCTGTTAATAGATGTTCGGAAAAGAAGAAATAGAATGTAATTGTTTTCATTAAAAGTCAAGGGAACGGAAGACCCAAAAAACAGAGACTCAAAATGACAATACAGCCAAGACAACGGAGTGTTGGAAACATTAACATAGAGAGAGAGAGAGAGAAAGTCCTGAAAGATTTGTGAAGTCATTCTTCCAAGAGAAATAACAATAAAAAAATAAAAAATAAAAATAAAATCCTCAAGAAGAGAAATGTTATGTTCATATATTTGGCGGTGGTGTGCGTTTCATCATTACTCCAGTAGGGTGATTCCTCACCAAACTAGAGCCAAACAAGACCATAGAAGGGTCCTTTAGAGGAAGGATTGTTGACATATATTTGACATTTTATTAAAACAATAACAAAGCGGTCTCCTTGCCTCTGTTTTTGTAAAAAGCTTAGGGATGGGCCTGGAGAAATTGAACGACTCTCAAATTCATAGACAGCTATGGATGCAAGGACTAACCATCCATGATATCAAATGTATAGTTTTAACCATGTTTTGAGGCTATACAGTGATTGTTTACTTTTAAATTGTTTACAAACATTGGAGTAAACAAGCTTGTGTATTGGGTTCTGATGGTGTACGACAGTTGAACTAAGCTCATGAAGCATTTCAAAATTATATTCTTCAAGAATCAATGTGTATAGCTCATTCATTTATAAATCTAACCGGATGTAGCAACTAAGGATTCTAGCTTTAAAGCACAATTGAGAAATTATTTATTGTTGGTTTTCAGTTTGAATATTTGTGACTTTTTGGCCTTAACATCCTGACTCCATAATGTTTCATCTGTAGGTGCTACAAAGCAAAAGTTGGGGTCATTTGAAGCTTTACCTCTTGCTCTGTAATATGAGTAGTATTTTGATTTCAATAACACATTTCTTACATAAATATATAAATATTGAAAAACATAAACATGAGTGTTGAATATATATGTATATAAAAGGCAAATATTTCAATATATTTTGAACATAATATACTCTACGGGTATATCAAAGTTTCAGAGTGGGATCTCTGCTACTTGTAGAGTTACGATCCAATGTATAAGCATTACTAACAGAGTGAATGTGAAAATGGATTCAAAATGGTCGCCCTGGTGATTTTCAGGATGTGCAATGCTAGAACTAAAAGCAGGGCTGCGATTGGTTACATTGCATTCAATTTTCAATATTCGTAAATTAACTTTGGCAACTATTAAGTCTTTTTTTAACATCCCGCTTTGGGCTGCATAATTTATGAACAGAATTAATGTCTTTCCTCAAACAGCCACGAAATCCCTAGTTTGAAAGCCACTGTTTTTCTGGAAGCTGTGCTGGCGCATTTTCCATACATTTTCCCCCACATGGGCCAGCCCCCTAGCAATTCAAGTAAAACCAATGAGCTTCAGCCCCTCGCCATATGAGTGAGAGCTAACAAGACACATATGATGCACCCACAGCAGAGTGAGAAAGAGATCAATGACATGGTGTACATATCGGCACAGATGTGACGTAGTAAGATGGTGCGGACAGATATGGCAGCTCTGCTTCTAGCTCCGAAGCTGTGTTTTGCTTTTTGTGTGTTATCCAATAGATCCACAGACGATGCAGTCGCCATCGCACTACACACTGCCCTATCCCATCTGGACAAGAGGGATACCTATGTAAAAATGCTATTCATTGACTATAGCTCAGAATTCAACACCATAGTACCCTTCAGGCTCATCATTAAGCTCGGGGCCCAGGGTCTGAACACCGCCCTGTGCAACTGGGTCCTGTACTACATGATGGGCCACCCCCAGGTGGTGAAGGTATGAAACAACACCTCCACTTCGCTGATCCTCAACACAGGGGCCCCACAAGGGTGCATGCTCAGCCCCGTCCTGTACTCCCTGTTCAACCATGACTGCGTGGCCAATCACGCCTCCAACTCAATCATCAAGTTTGCAGACGACACAACAGTAGTAGCCCTGATTACAACAATGACGAGGTAGCCTACAGGGAGGATGTGAGGGCCCTGGGAGAGTGGTGCCAGGAAAATAACCTCTCACTCAACGTCAACAAAACAAAGGAGCTGATCGTGGACTTCAGGAAACAGCAGAAGGAGCATGCCCCTATCCACATCGACGGGACCGCAGTGGAGAAGGTGTAAAGCTTCAAGTTCCTCGGCGTACACATCACTGACGATCTGAAATGGTCCACCCATTCAGACACTGTGGTGAAGAAGGCGCAACAGTGCCTCTTCAACCTCAGGAGGCTGAAGAAATTTGTCTTGGCCCTTAAAATCCTCACAAACTTTTACAGATTCACAATTGAGAGTATCCCGTCAGGCTGTATGTATTAATAAACCAATTAGGCAAATGTGGGCAGTCTTGATACAACATTTTGAACAGATGTGCAATGGTTCATTGGATCAGTCTAACATTTTACACATACACTGCTGCCATATAGCGGTCAAAATCTAAATTGCACCTGGGCTGGAACAATATTATCTTTATCAAGATCTAATGTGTTGTATTGTCCTACATTAATTTCACATTTCCAGAAACTTCAAAGTGTTTGCTTTTAAATGGTATCAAGAATATGCATATCCTTGCTTCAGGTCTTGAACTACAGGCAGTAGATTTGTGTATGTCATTTCAGGCAAAATTTGAAAAAAAGGGTCAGATCCTTAGTAAGAAAATTGTTATTGAAATCAAAATACTACGCATTTTACAGTACACACTGTAAAGCTTCACATGACACCAACTTTTACTTTATAGAACCTACAGATGAAACATTATGGAGTATTAAAGGAAAAGGTCACAAATATTCCAAAGGAAATTATTGATGTCTCAATTATGCTTTAACATACAAATGTCAAATATACGTCAACAATAGTTCCTCCAAAGGACCCTTCTATAGATTTAATTTAATTAAAATCCCAAAATCCTGGTCCTGTTTTGCTCTAGTTTTGTAAGGAACAACCCTAATGATGCTCTGTCAGATGGTGAGGAATCACCCAGTAGCCTAATGATGCTCTGTCAAATGATGAGGAATCACCCAGTAACCTAATGATGCTCTGTCAAATGATGAGGAATCACCCAGTAACCTAATGATGCTCTGTCAGATGATGAGGAATCACCCAGTAACAGAATGATGCTCTGTTAGATGGTGAGGAATCACCCAGTAACCTAACGATGCTCTGTCATATGGTGAGGAATCACCCAGTAACCTAATGATGCTCTGTCATATGGTGAGGAATCACCCAGTAGCCTAACTATGCTCTGTCAGATGGAGGAAAGGAACACTATAAATCAGCCAAAAAACATTACTGTCCGTAAAATGTTTTGTAACGAACATTCAAAACTACAATTCCATGATTGGTATTTTTTCACTATTCAACAGTTGAACGGTTAAAAGAAGAACATTTTTTTTCAAGAAATATAAGTGAAGTCGTCGCCCAAAATCACTAACAAGACAAACAAAAACCCCTCATCATGTCATTTGGTTTTTAAATTACCCTTGTGTGAGGTTACAGCCAATAAGACTGACAAGTCCTGCTGTGACTGTCCTAATATGGACACCATAACTGTGTTCTCCTTGTCCCCTGTCCTAATACTGGTACCTGTTACCTCAGCCATCCACACTATAAATAAATGCATCTCAGCATGGGGTCTTTTCACAATGATGTTAAGAAGTAAGCATTTCACGGTAAGGTCTACACCTGTTGTATTCGGTGCATGTGACAAATACAATTTGATTTGATTTGATTTGAATAAGTAGTAGAGCATTAAGAAACAGAGAGAGAAGGCCCACAAGCATAGAGGAGACATATTTATCCAGGCCTAGGCTTTCTGTCAAATCTGTCGAGAAAGTTGCAGGTCACTCGCAGTGAAAAGACAACCCATGCCCTGTCTCTCAGTCTCCTTCACTGTGGTGATATCCATTTCATATCACTGGGGAGAAATTGGAAACACCTGATAATTAGTCAAACTATTCCAAAAAGTAAGTCTAAAGGTGGTAAAACTTTAAGAATGTAAGTAGTCAGAAAATACTTGCCGTTTACTGCAATCATTGATTGATTCATTTTTTTGTCATCCAGCTTGGCACATTAAAATAACAGGCTACACACTGAAACAATTACAGACATAATTTCTGCTGTTTAAACAGCTGAAGATGGGGGTGGAGGGATGGAGTGGTTGGATGAATCAGGAAATGACGAGAGAAACCAGACAAGCTGTGTGTGACTGCCTCAGCGGTGTAATACCACTCACTGATGAGAGTGATCAAGGACCGTTTCTCAGAATCTAAAATGGATCGAGGGGCTCTAAGAGCGGTTTATTGAGTCATTGTTAGATTTGGATTCTGTTTTAATCTATGCAGCTGTTTTATCCCCTGTGACTGACAGTGCTGTAGGCTTTCAACAGTCAGGAAACATGGCCATGTACACTGTATGTGGATTTTTAAGAAAAAACAGTCAAGCGTTTTATCGGTCAACCATCCAATTGCAGGAGCTCTACCAATGGGGGAAAAGGAGTTGACTGAGTCTGATGGTGACCTCAAACATCTGCTTCTGAAATGGGTCATCATTCTTTCCCGACAATACTCCCTAGGACAACTACATGAGAAACGCTAAAGGTCTTATACATATGTTTTATGTTTTTATTTACACAGCACTTGCGTCAACATGATGTTAATCACAGACAGAGAGCTGTGAAATATCTGAGCCTGGCGACCAGTTGGGCCTCCAAAATCAGGATCTGAGCCTGGCTACCAGTTGGGCCTCCAGAAACAGGATCTGAGCCCGGCTACCCGTTGGGCCTCCTAAAACAGGATCTGAGCCTGGCTACCCGTTGGGCCTCCTAAAACAGGATCTGAGCCTGGCTACCCATTGGGCCTCCAGAAACATGATCTGAGCCTGGCTACCCATTGGGCCTCCAGAAACAGGATCTGAGCCTGGCTACCCGTTGGGCCTCCAGAAACAGGATCTGAGCCTGGCTACCCGTTGGGCCTCCAGAAACAGGATCTGAGCCTGGCTACCAGTTGGGCCTCCAGAAACAGGATCTGCGTCTCAAATGGCACCCAACTGCTGGTCACGTCTTAAAACGTCCAATCCACCTAATCTTGTCCCAAACAACAAACCAGGTTGTAGCTGTAGTTTTATTTCTAAATGATCACTAACCTCGAGCCTCAGACATGCCCACACACTCAGCCCCTGGTGGTGAGTGTTTCTCAAATGATTGCCTCGCCTGGTTCACCAACTACTTCTCTGATAGAGTTCAATTGGTCAAATCGGATGGCCTGTTGTCCGGGCCTCTGGTAGTCTCTATGGGGGTGCCACAGGGTTCAATTCTTGGGCCAACTCTTTTCTCTGTATACATCAATGATGTCGCTCTTGCTGCTGGTGAGTCTCTGATCCACCTCTACGCAGATGACACCATTCTGTATATTTCTGTCCCTTCTTTGGACACTATGTTAACAACCCTCCAGATGAGCTTCAATGCCATACAACTCTCCTTCCATGGCCTCCAACTGCTCTTAAATACAAGTAAAACTAAATGCATGCTCTTCAACCGATCGCTGCCCGCACCTGCCCGCCCATCCAGCATCACTACTCTGGACGGTTCTGACTTAGAATATGTGGACAACTACAAATACCTAGGTGTCTGGTTAGACTGTAAGCTCTCCTTCCAGACTCACATCAAACATCTCGAATCCAAAGTTAAATCTAGAATTGGCTTCCTATTTCGCAACAAAGCATCCTTCACTCATGCTGCCAAACATACCCTCGTAAAACTGACCATCCTACCGATCCTCGACTTCGGCGATGTCATTTACAAAATAGACTCCAATACCCTACTCACCAAACTGGATGCAGTCTATCACAGTGTCATCCGTTTTGTCACCAAAGCACCATATACTACCCACCACGGCAACCTGTATGCTCTCGTTGGCTAGCCCTCGCTTCATACTCGTCGCCAAACCCACTGGCTCCAGGTCATCTACAAGACCCTGCTAGGTAAAGTCCCCCCTTATCTCAGCTCACTGGTCACCAAAGCAGCACCCACCTGTAGCATGCGCTCCAGCAGGTATATCTCTCTGGTCACCCCCAAAGCCAATTCCTCCTTTGGCCGTCTCTCCTTCCAGTTCTCTGCTGCCAATGACATTTACATTTACATTTACGTCATTTAGCAGATACTCTTATCCAGAGCGACTTACAAATTGGTGCATTCACCTTATGATATCCAGTGGAACAACCACTTTACAATAGTACATCTATATCTTTTTTTGGGAGGGGGGGACTTTACCTAGCAGGGTCTTGTAGATGACCTGGAGCCAGTGGGTTTGGCGACGAGTATGAAGCGAGGGCCAGCCAACGAGAGCATACAGGTTGCCGTGGTGGGTAGTATATGGTGCTTTGGGAGGAGGGGTGGGTTAGAAGGATTACTTTATCCTATCCCAGGTATTCCTACCTAATGACTGGAACAAACTACAAAAATCTCTGAAACTGGAAACACTTATCTCCCTCACTAGCTTTAAGCACCAGCTGTCAGAGCAGCTCACAGATCACTGCACCTGTACATAGCCCATCTATAATTTAGCCCAAACAACTACCTCTTCCCCTACTGTATTTATTTATTTTGCTCCTTTGCACCCCATTATTTCTATTTCTACTTTGCACTTTCTTCCACTACAAATCTACCATTCCAGTGTTTTACTTGCTATATTGTATTTACTTTGCGACCATGGCCTTTTTTGCCTTTAACTCCCTTATCTCACCTCATTTGCTCACATTGTATATAGACTTATACTACTGTATTATTGACTGTATGTTTGTTTTACTCCATGTGTAACTCTGTGTTGTTGTATGTGTCGAACTGCTTTGCTTTATCTTGGCCAGGTCGCAATTGTAAATGAGAACTTGTTCTCAACTTGCCTACCTGGTTAAATAAAGGTGAAATAAAAAAATAAAAAAATCTCAGCCCCTGATACCACCAGGATCTCTGTCTGCAGCCCCTGATACCACCAGGATCTCAGCCCTTGATACCACCAGGATCTCAGCCCCTCATACCACCAGGATCTCTGTCTGTGGCAGGCCGGGTTCTCTGTCCGTGGGGGGCTGGGGTCTCTGTCTCTGGAGGGTTGATACCACCAGGATCTCTGTCTGTGCCGGGCTGGGGTCTCTGTCTGTGGTGGGCCGGGGTCGCTGTCTGCGGCGGGTCAGGTTCTCTGTCTGTGGTGTGCCAGGGGCCGGGGTCTCTGTCTGTGGTCGGCAGGGGCTAGGGCTGGGGTCTCTGTCTGTGGTGGGCTGGGTCCAGGGCTGGAGAGGAGAAGCAGAGCTTGATAAGACAGAAGACAGTACAGCCTGGCCTTGTGTCCTACACACATACACATGTTACACACTTATTTCTAAAGGTGCTCCCCAAATGGCACCTTATCCCTATATAGTGTATTATTTTAAGGGGATCATTGAAAAAAGTACACTATATAGGGAATAGAGTGTCATTTTGGATGTAGGATATGTTTCTAGAGTGGGCATTCCACAGCAGACTCCTTTAAAAACAATGCACCATTTCGGCATTCCTTGTCTAAACATATAGAGTAAACAGTGTTGCTTCACTCTTGTATTTAGGGTAAGTGGATGAATCCTTGAGCTTGGGTTGGGCAGGGCAGCAGATAGCCTAACGATGGGAACCTAGTGAGTGAACTTCCATCGACCTGAAGTAGGAGCGTAGTAGTAACTGATTGTAGAAGACTTGGCAAAGACACAACAGAGATCCAACCCCTAACTTTAAACTGAATGATGATATGTGTGATTGATGTGGCCCCTCCACTTGGCCCCCAAGAGGTCATCTGCTTCCCACTGTCTTGCATGTGAAGGAATTTTACAAAGCATCTAGCCTTGTTTTGTTAATCTGACAAAAGCTGTTTGACTTCCAGCAGCATATTAAAATGTGAAAAGGTGCATAGCATTCGTTGCTTAATGCATAATAGATTATCTTGGCACACCAGTACACAGAATATACAGTGCTAAGTAAGCAGATTGATTCAGTTAATGCTGCTTTTGCCTCCATATAGTTTCTATTTTTTCTGGCAATTACTCACCTTCTCTGATTCCTATTCAGAGTTAGCTACCATCATATAATCTTGTTCAACATTGAAAACATCAAACCTCTAATCCTTTGTCAGTTCCCCTAGCTGCAGCTCTGGGCCACTTGGTTAGTTTTGTTCTGCTTCTCTGGTGCGCGAAGAACATCTGTAGTGTTGTGTTACAATACATGTCTTGTTTCTGTTAGGGGCCAGGAAACCGAGTCAGAGGCTGCTTTCCCAAAACCTGTCCTGTGTGAATTGGCCACTTGTTTCAGGTTGCTGGTTGCATCCCCCCCAACCGCCGAACCAACCTGTCCCAAATAGGGACATTTTATGCAGGTGACCTTTAACCTTCAATGGCACCCTATTCCCCATATGTCGCACAATAATAACTATGTAGCGTACTGTCAATGGAAATAGGGTGCATTTTGGGACGCACCTCGTGTCTTCCTATTTACCTCTCAGAAAATAGTGGAATTATGACACTTAACGCTGTCTGTCACCTGCAGATGTCTAGGGTAGCTTGGCTGTGACTGGGAGCTATTGAGATCACAGCTCAATCGCTGGGCTGGCAGGCCCTTTCTCAGTAGTGGCAGACATTAAAACACATTCACATTTCATGAAAATGTAACAGAAAATAACTATTTTAAATAGCTTGTAAAACATATGTTTTCTTAACCGTCAGCAGCATCTTGACAGCATGAATAATGCTATTGTAATTCCCTTGCCGTTGCATTTGTGACTTTTTGTTTTGCTTACACTGGGATTGGAAATAATGTGTTTGTTTTTACAGTGTATCGACAGCCCTCAAAAGATTACAACTGGAGCATTGTATATAACAGAGTATATAACTTGGTCCCAGATCTGTTTGTGCTGTTTGAAATGACAATGACCATAAGAGCTGGGTATGTAGCACAAACAGATCTGGGACCAGGATAAGCACGGTACGGAGTGGATGAAGAGTCATGCTGTCCTGTTCCTCTGTTTCAATACAAAACTCAAAGATAGACAGCAAACTCTGCTGAGTGGAGGTACTGTGTTTAGAGTAGACAGTAGGTTGACAGTGAAAACACGTGAAACTAATGACATGGTGCAGTGTTGTCCTGCTCCTGGTAAATCATTTATATCTGGTATGTGCATTAAAGCTGCTTTCATATCAATTCTCCACACAGCCATGAAGGCCATATGTGAAGCAAGGGCACCATCTAGAGGGTAAACAGATGTGGTCTTGGAAAAGTAGAAATATGCCGAGAGAGAGAGAGAGAGAGAGAGAGAGAGAGAGAGAAAATCAACTATTAAAGACTAGCAAAACTCACTGGATTCTCCAATTACATTGAATGAACTACAGAACAAAATACAAACCCTCCAACCCAAAAATTCCAATTGGCTATACTTAAACTCTTCAACATCATCCTCAGCTCTGGTATCTTCTCCAATATTTGGAACCAAGGACTGATCACCCCAATTTGGAGACAAATTTGACCCCAATAACTACCGGGAGATATGCGTCAACAGCAACCTTGGGAAAATCCTCTGAATTATCAATAACAGCAGACTCATACATTTCCTCAGCGAAAACAATGTACTGAGCAAATGTCAAATTGGCTTTTTACCAAATTACCGTACGACAGACCACGTATTCACCCTACACACCCTAATTGACAAACAAACAAACCAAAACAAAGGCAAAGTCTTCTCATGCTTTGTTGATTTCAAAAAGCTTTCAACTCAATTTTGGCATGAGGGCATAAAATCCATGTACACAAACAACAAGTGTGCGGTTAAAATTGTCAATAAAAACACACATTTCTTTCCACGGGGCCGGGAGGTGAGAAAGGAATGCAACTTAAGCCCCATCCTCTTCAACACATATATCAACAAATTGGTGAGGGCATTAGAACAGTCTGCAGCACCCAGCCTCACCCTACGAGAATCTAAAGTCAAATGTCTACTGTTTGCTGATGATCTGGTGCTTCTGTCCCCAACAAAGGAGGGCCAACAGCAGCACCTAGATCTTCTGCACAGATTTTGTTAGACCTGGCCCTAACCTTACATCTCAGTAAGACAAACATAATGGTGATCCAAAAAAAGTCCAGTTGCCAGGACCACGAATACAAATTCCATCTAGACATCATTGCCCTAGAGCACACAAAAAAGATACATACCTCGGGATTAACATCAACGCCACAGGTAACTTCCACAAAGCTGTGAACGATCTGTGAGAAAAAGCAAGAAAGGCCTTCTATGCCATCAAAAGGAACATCAAATTTGACATTCCAATTTAGGACTCGGATAAGAAATATTTGAATCAGTAAAAGAAACCATTGCCCTTTATGGTTGTGAGCTCTGGGGTCCGTTAACCAACTAAGAATTCACAAAATGGGACAAACAACCAAAACTATCCTCCGTTATACGTAAAACACCAAATAATTCATGCTGGACAGAATTAGGACAATAAATTCTACAACCACCTAAAAGGAAGGGATTCCCAAACATTCCTTAACAAAGCCATCGCCTACAGAGAAATAAACATGGAGAAGAGCCCCCTAAGCAAGCTGGTCCTGGTGCTCTGTTCACAAACACAAACAGACCCCGCAGAGCCCCAGGACAGCAACACAATTAAACCCAACCAATTCATGAGAAAACAAAAACATAATTAGTTGACACATTGGAAAGAATTTACAAAAAAGAGAGCAAACTAGATGTTACAGTTGAAGTCGGAAGTTTACATACACTCAGGTTGGAGACATTAAAACTTGTTTTTCAACCACTCCACTCATAATTACAGTGGGTCAGAAGTTTACATACACTAAGTTGACTGTGCCTTTAAAGAGCTTGGAAAATTCCAGATAATTATGTCATGGCTTCAGAAGCTTCTGATAGGCAAATTGACATCATTTGAGTATATTGGAGTTGTACCTGTGGATGTATTTCAAGGCCTACCTTCAAACTCAGTGCCTTTTTGCTTGACATCATGGGAAAAGCAAAAAAAATCTGCCAAGAGCTCAGAAAAAATAGGCATTCTGTCTCCTAGAGATTAATGTGCTTTGGTGCGAAAAGTGCAAATCAATCCCAGAACAACAGCAAAAGACCTTGTGAAGATGCTGGAGGAAACAGGTACAAAAGTATCTATATCCCCAGTAAAATGAGTCCTATATTGACATAAGCTGAAAGGCCACTCAGCAAGGAAGAAGTCACTGCTCCAAAACCACCATAAAAAAAGTTAATTTGCAACTGCACATGGGGACAAAGATCGTACTTTTTGGAGAAATGTCCTCTGGTCTGATGAGACAAAAAAAGAACTGTTTGGCCATAATGACCATCGTTATGTTTGGAGGAAAAAGGGGGAGAAGCACGGGGATGGTAGCATCATGTCGTGGGGGTGCTTTGCTGCAGGAGGGACTGGTGCAATTCAGAAAATAGATGGCATCATGACGAAGTAAAATTATGTGGCTATATTGAAGCAACATCTCAAGACATCAGTCAGGAAGTTAAACCTTGGTTACAAATGGGTCTTCCAAATGGGCAATGAACCCAAGCATGATTCCAAATGTGTGGTAAAATGCCTTAAGGACAACAATGTCAAGGTATTGGAGTGGCCCATCACAAAGCCCTTTACCTTAATCCCATAGAAGATTTGTGGGCAAAACTGAAAAAGCGTGTGTGAGCAAGGAGGCCTACAAACCTGACTCAGTTACACCAGCTCTGTCAGGAGGAATGGGCCAAAATTCACCCAACTTATTGTGGGAAGCTTGCGGAAGGCTACCCAAAACGTTTAACCCAATTTAAACAATTTAAACGCAATGCTAACAAATACTAATTGAGTATATGTAAACTTCTGACCCACTGGGAATGTGATGAAAGAAATAAAAGCTGAAATAAATTATTCTCTCTACTATTATTCTGACCTTTCACATTCTTAAAATGAAGTGGTGATCCTAACTGACCTAAGACAGGGGATTTTTACTAGGATTAAATGTCAGGAAAAACTGAGTTTAAATGTATTTGGCTAAGGTGTATGTAAACTTCTGACATCGATTATTTGGCCCGAAACAGCTGAGTATACATTGGCAGAATACCTGACCACTGTGACTGACCCAAAATTAAGGAAATCTTTGACTATGTACAGACTCAGTGAGCATAGCCTTGCTATTGAGAGTCTTCAAGAGAAGACAGGCTATGTGCACACAGCCCACAAAATGAGGTGGAAACTGAGCTGCACTTCCTAACCTCCTGCCAAATGTATGATCATGTTAGAGACACATATTTCCCTCAGATTACACAGACCCACAAAGAATTCAAAAAACAAATGCAATTTTGATATTTTTCACGTATGCCGAATACAACAGGTGTAGACCTTACAGTGACATGCTTACATACAGACTTTAACCAACAGCGACATTTTTAAGTAAAACAATAATATTAGGTGAACAATAGATAAGTAAAGAAATAAAAACAACAGTAAAAAAGACAGTGAAAAGTAACAATAGCGAGGCTATATACAGTAGCGAGGCTATAATAGTAGCGAGGCTATATACAGGCACCAGTTAGTCGGGCTGATTGAGGTAGTATGTACATGTAGGTATGGTTAAAGTGACTATGCATATATGATAAACAGAGTGTAGCAGTAGCGTAAAAGAGGGTTTGGTGGGTGGTGGGACACAATGCAGATAGTCCGGGTAGTCAATGTGCGAGGGCACCGGTTAGTCGGGCTAATTGAGGTAGTATGTACATGAATGTATAGATAAAGTGACTATGCATATATGATAAACAGAGAGTAGCAGCAGTGTAAAAGAGGGGTGGGGGGGCACACAATGCCAATAGTCTGGGTAGCCATTTGATTACCTGTTCAGGAGCCTTTTGGCTTGGGGGTAAAAACTGTTGAGAAGCCTTTTGGTCCTAGACTTGGTGCTCCGGTACCGCTTGCCATGCGGTAGTCGAGAGAACAGTCTATGACCGGGGTGGCTGGGGTCTTTGACAATTTTTAGGGCCTTCCTCTGACACTGCCTGGTGTAGAGGTCCTGGATGGCAGGTAGCTTAGCCCCATGTACTGGGTCGTAAGCACTACCCTCTGTAGTGCCTTGTGGTCGGAGGCCGAGCAGTTGCCGTACAAGGCAGTGATGCAACCAGTCAGGATGCTCTCGATGTTGCAGCTGTAGAACCTTTTGAGGATCCCATACCAAATCATTTTAGTTTACTGGAGGGGGAATACGCTTTGTTGTGCCCTCTTCGCAACTGTCTTGGTGTGTTTGGACCATTCTAGTTTGTTGGTGATGTGGATACCAAGGAACTTGAAGCTCTCAACCTGCTCCACTACAACCCCATCGATGAGAATGGGGTCGTGCTTGGTCGTCCTTTTCCTGTAGTCCACAATCATCTCCTTAGTCTTGGTTACATTGAGGGATAAGTTGTTATTCTGGCACCACCCGGCCAGGTCTCTGACCTCCTCGTTATAGCCTGTCTCGTCATTGTCGGTGATTGGGCCTTCCACTGTTGTGTCGTCTGCAAACTTAATGATGCTTTTGGAGTCGAGCCTGGCCACACAGTTGTAGGTGAACACGGAGTACAGGAGGGGACTGAGCATGCACCCCTGAGGGGCTCCAGTGTTGGGGATCAGTGTGGCAGACGTGTGCCTGTCTACCCTCACCATCTGGGGGCGGCCCCTCAGGAAGTCCAGGATCCAGTTGCAGAGGTAGGTGTTTAGTCCCAAGATCCTTAGCTTAGTGATGAGCTTTGAGGGTACTATGGTGTTGAACACTGAGCTGTAGTCAATGAATAGCATTCTCACATAGGTGTTCCTTTTGTCCAGGTGTGAAAGGGCAGTGTGGAGTGCAAGAGAGATTGTATCATCTGTGGATCTGTTTGGGTGGTATGCAAATTGGAGTGGGTCTAGGGTTTCTGGGATAATGGTGTTGATGTGAGCCACTATCAGCCTTTCAAAGCACTTCATGGCTACGGACGTGAGTGCTACGGGTCTGTAGTCATTTAGGCAGGTTTCCTTAGTGTTCTTGGGCACAGGGACTATGGTGGTCTGCTTGAAACATGTTGGTGTTACAGACTCAATCAGGGACATGTTGAAAATGTTATTGAAGACTCTTGCCAGTTGGTCAGCACATGCTCGGAGCACACATCCTGGTAATCCCTCTGGCCCTGCAGCCTTGTGAATGTTGACCTGTTTAAAGGTCTTACTAATGTCAGCTATGGAGATCGTGATCACACAGTCGTCCGGAACAGCTGATGCTCTCATGCATGCCTCAGTGTTGCTTGCCTCGAAGCGAGCATAGAAGTGATTTAGCTCTTCTGGTGGGCTCGAGTCACTGGGCAGCTCACGGCTGTGCTTCCCTTTGTAGTCTGTAATAGTTTGCAAGCCCTGCCACATAAGACGAGCGTCGGAGCCGGTGTAGGACGATTCAATCTTAGCTCTGTATTGATGCTTTTCTTGTTTGATGGTTCGTCAGAGGGCATAGCAGGATTTATTATAAAGCTTCTGTGTTAGAGTCCCGCACCTTGAAAATGGCAGCTCTGCCCTTTAGCTCAGTGCGAATGTTGCCTGTAATCCATGGCTTCTGGTTGGTGTATGTACGTACAGTCACTGTGGGGACGACATCCTCGATGCACTTATTGATAAAGCCAGTGACTGATGTGGTGTACTCCTCATTGCCATCGGAAGAATCCCGGAACATGTTCTAGTCTGTGATAGCAAAACAGTCCTGTAGTTTAGCATCTGCTTCATCTGACCACTTTTTTATAGACCGAGTCACTGATGCTTACTGCTTTAATTTTTTCTTGTAAACAGGAATTAGGAGGATATAATTGTAGTCAGATTTACCAAATGGAGGGCGAGGGAGAGCTTTGTACGCATCTCTGTGTGTGGAGTACAGGTGATCTAGAATTTTTTCCCTCTGGTTGCACATTTAACTTGTTGATAGAAATGACATAGAACTGATTTAAGTTTCCCTGCATTAAAGTCTCCGGCCACTAGGAGCGCCGCCTCTGGGTGAGCGTTTTCCTGTTTGCTTATTTCCTTATAAAGCTGACTGAGTGCGGACTTAGTGCCAGCGTCCGTCTGTGGTGGTAAATAAACAGCCACGAAAACTATAGCTGAAAACTCTCTTGGCAAATAGTGTGGTGTACAGTTTATCATGATATTCATGATCTTACCTCATCTAATTTATTGTCCAATGATTGCACGTTGGTGTGTAATATCGACGGTAAGGGCAGCTTTCCCACTCGCCTTCTGCGGATCCTTACGAGGTACCTCGCTCGGTGTCCTCTGTACCTGTGTCTCTTCCTCTTGCCAATAACTGGGATGTTGGCCTTGTCGGGAGTTAGGAGAATGTCCTGTGCGTCCTGATTGTTCATGAAAAAATCTTCATCTAATCTGATGTGAGTGATCGCTGTCCTGGTATCCAGAAGGTCTTTTTTACCATAAGATTTGGTGGCAGAAACAATATGTACAAAATAAGTTACAAATAACGCGAAAAAAAACATAATAGCACAATTGGTTGGGCGCTCGTAAAACTGCTGCCATTTTAATAATGATGGACTGCTGTGATTGCAAACTTAAATACCACAGTATGCAATCACAGCAGCAAGTTTTGTGACCTGTTGCCACAAGAAAAGGTCAACCAGTAAAGAACAAACATCATTGTAAATACAACCTATATTTATGTTTAGTTATTTTCCCTGATGTACTTTTAACTATTTTCACATCATTACAACACTGTATATAGACATAATATGACAATTGAAATGTCTTTATTCTTTTGGAAATTTTGTGAGTGTAATGTTACTGTTAAGTTTTATTGTTCCTTTCACTTTTGATCATTATGTATTTCACTTGCTTTGGCAATGTAAACATATGTTTCCCATGCCAGTAAAGCCCCTTAAATTGAATTGAAATTGATTTGAATTGAGAGGGAGCAAGACAGAGAGAGAGAGCATCTTTGCCCAATCACCTCTGAAGAAGAGCAGACTGAACCACTCCAACCAATCAAATGCAGCCATTCTTATACACAACCAACCATAGCACTGCCTTTAATCACACTCCTCCTAAGTTATATCCAAAATAGTGCTCTGGTCAAAAGTAGTGCATTATATAGGGCAGGGATCATGGACTAAATTCAGCACAGGTCTAATTTTTTTAAGAACATAATTATGAATAATTTATAGACTTGAAATTGACCACAAGAAGCCCAAACATATATCATATTTGACTAAAACATAATAATTTCAAACCTTGCTGACATTTTGTATATGACCACGTGTCTCTCTATTATGTGTGGGAATACTTGGGAACAGATTTCTAAAATTAAAAGCTGATTTCTGAGTGTTTTTTCAGTCTTTGATGTCCAACAATGAATTTTAATTTTATTTTTATTATTATAGAGTAATAGTGAAGACATCAAAACTATGACATAACACTTATGGAATAATGTAGTAACCAAAAAAGTGTTAAACAAATCCAAAAATATTTTAGATTTTAGATTCTTCAAAGTAGCCACCCTTCGCCTTGATGACAGCTTTGCACACTCTTTGCATTCTCTCAACCAGCTTCACCTGGAATGCTTTTTCAACAGTCTTCAAAGAGTTCCCACATATGCTGAGCCCTTGTTGGCTGCTTTTCCTTCACTTTGCAGTCCAACTTATCCCAAACTATCTCAATTGGGTTGAGGTCGGGTGATTGTAGAGGCCAGGTCATCTGATGCAGCACTCGATCACTCTCCTTCTTGGTTAAATAGCCCTTACACAGCCTGGAGGTGTGTTGGGTCATTGTCCTGTTGAAAAACAAATCATAGTCCTACTAAGCACAAACCAGATGGGATGGCGTATCGCTGCAGAATGCTGTGGTAGCCATGCTGGTTAAGTGTGCCTTGAATTCTAAATAAATTACAGACAGTGTCACCAGCAAAGCACCCCCACACCATCACACCTCCTCCTCCATGCTTCACACACAAAAATCTCACATTTGGACTCATCAGACCAAAGGACAGATTTCCTCTGGCCTTATGTCCATTGCTTGTGTTTCTTGGCCTAAGCAAGTCTCTTCTTCTTATTGGTGTCCTTTTGTAGAGGTTTCTTTGCAGCAATTCGACCATGAAGGCCTGATTCACGCAGTCTCCTCTGAACAGTTAATGTTGAGATGTGTCTGTTACTTAAACTCTGAAGCATTTATTTGGGAGGCAATTTCTGAGGCTGGTAACTAATAAACTTATCCTCTGCAGCAGAGGTAACTCTGGGTCTTCCTTTCCTGTGGTGGTCCTCATGAGAGCCAGTTTCATCTTAGTACTTGATGGTTTTTGCGACTGCACTTGAAGAAACTTTCAAAGTTTGTTACATTTTCCAGATTTACTGACCTTCATGTCTTAAAGTAATGATGGATTGTCATTTCTCTTTGATTATTTGAGCTGTTCTTTCCATAATATGGACTTGGTATTTTACCAAATAGGGCTATCTTCTGTATACCAACCCTACCTTGTCAAAACACAACTGATTGGCTTAAACGCATTAAAAAGGAAAGAAAATCCACAAATTAACTTTTAAAAAGGCACACCTGTTAATTTAAATGCATTCCAGTTGACAACCTCATGAAGCTGGTAGAGAGAATTCCAAGAGTGTGCAAAGCTGTCAACAAGGCATAGGGTGGCTACTTTGAAGAATCTAAAACATGAAATATATTTTGATTTGTTTAACACATTTTTGGTTACTACATGATTCCATATGTGTTATTCCATAGTTTTGATGTCTTCAGTATTATTCTACAATGTAGAAAATAGTAAAAATAACGAAAAACCCTGGAATAAGAAGTGTGTCCAAACTTTTGACTGGCACTGTATACACAGTTGAAGTCGGAAGTTTACATACACCTTAGGCAAATACATTTAACTCAGTTTTTCACAATTCCTGACATTTAATCCAAGTTAAAATTCCCTGTTTTACGTCAGTTAGGATCACCACTTTATTTTAATAATGTGAAATGTCAAAATAATAGTAGAGAGAATGATTAATTTCAGCTTTTATTTCTTTCATCACATTCCCAGTGGGTCATAAGTTTACATACACTCAATTAGTATTTGGTAGCATTGCATTTAAATTGTTTAACTTGGGTCAAACATTTCGGGTAGCCTTCCACAAGCTTCCCACAATAAGTTGGGTGAATTTTAGCCCATTCCTCCAGACAGAGCTGGTGTAACTAAGTCAGGTTTGTAGGCCTCCTTGCTCACACATGCTTTTTCAGTTCTGCCCACAAATGTTCTATAGGATTGAGATCAGGGCTTTGTGATGGCCACTTCAATACTTTGACTGTTGTCCTTAAGCCATTTTGCCACAACTTTGGAAGTATGCTTGGGGTCATTGCCCATTTGGAAGACCCATTTGCGACGAAGCTTTAACTTCCTGATTGATGTCTTGAGATGTTGCTTCAATATATCCGCATAATTTTACTTCCTCATGATGCCATCTATTTTGTGAAGTGCACCAGTCCTCCTGCAGCAAAGCCCCCCCCACAAGATGATGCTGCCACCCCGGTGCATCACGGTTAGGATGGTGTTCTTTGCCTTGCAAGCGTCCCCCTTTTTCCTCCAAACATAATGATTGTCATTTTGGCCTAACAGTTCTATTTTTGTTTCATCAGACCAGAGGACATTTCTCCAAAAAGTACTATCTTTGTCCCCATGTGCAGTGGAAAACCATAGTCAGAGCGGCCTTTCAGGTTATGTCAATATAGGACTTGTTTTACTGTGGATATAGATACTTTTGTACCTATTTCTTCCAGCATCTTCACAAGGTCCATTGCTGTTGTTCTGGGATTGATTTGCACTTTTCGCACCAAAGTGCATTCATTTGTACAGATTAACGTGGTACCATCATGCGTTTTGAAATTGCTCCCAAGCATGAACCAGACTTATGGAGGTCTGTAATTCTGAGGTCTTGGCTGATTTCTTTTGATTTTTCCATGATGTCAAGCAAAGAGGCACTGAGTTTGAAGGTAGGCCTTGAAATACATCCACAGGTACACCTCCAATTGACTCAAATGATGTCAATTAGCCTATCAGAAGCTTCTAAAGTCATGACATAATTTTCTGCAATTTTCCAAGCTGTTTAAATGCACAGTCAACTTAGTGTATGTAAACTTTTGACCCACTGGAATTGTGATACAGTCAATTATAAGTGAAATAATCTGTCTGTAAAAAAAATGTTGGAAAAATGATTTGTGTCATGCACAAAGTAGATGTCCTATCCAACTTGCCAAAACTATACTTTGTTAACAAGAAATTTGTGGAGTGGTTGAAAAACAGGTTTTAATGACTCCAACCTAAGCGTATGTAAACTTCTGACTTCAACTGTACGACCTCTGTACTGTCTTGTAAGGTTGAGCTCTCAGTCCCACTCTCCAGAGTCTGTGACCGACCAGCTTCATTATTTAAATTCTTAATCGATAATAAAGATTGATTGTTTGAATAACAAAGTCTCTCTCACTTAATAAAGATTTTTCCATGACAACCTGTACTCAGAGCATGCATGGACCAACTGGAAAGTGTCTTCACTGACATTTTCAACCTCTCCCTGACCGAGTTTGTAATACCTACATGTCTCAAGCAGACCACCATAGTCCCTGTGCCCAAGAAAGTGAAGATAACCTGCCTAAATGATTACCGCCCCGTAGCACCTACGTCAGTAGTGATGAAGTGCTTTGAAAGGCTGGTCATGGGTCACATTTTTTTATTTATTTCACCTTTATTTAACCAGGTAGGCAAGTTGAGAACAAGTTCTCATTTACAATTGCGACCTGGCCAAGATAAAGCAAAGCAGTTCGACAACATACAACAACACAGAGTTACACATGGAGTAAAACAAACATACATTAAATAATACAGTAGAAAAAAAAGTCTATATACAACGTGAGCAAATGAGGTGAGATAAGGGAGGTAAAGGCAAAAAAAGGCCATGGTGGCAAAGTAAATACAATATAGCAAGTAAAACACTGGAATGGTAAATTTGTAGTAGAAGAAAGTAGAAATAGAGATAATGGGGTGCAAAGGAGCAAAATATATAAATAAATAAATACAGTAAGGGAAGAGGTAGTTGTTTGGGCTAAATTATAGATGGGCTATGTACAGATGCAGTCATCTGTGAGCTGCTCTGACAGCTGGTGCTTAAAGCTAGTGAGGGAGATAATGTTTGACCCCCTGTTTCCGGTCACAACTTGCAGACTTGTTTACGCTGCTGTGCGTTTTGTTGCCGATCTTACTTTGCTACCTGACGGTTTTTACTTTTTCATTACCGTATATTTTTACTTTTTCCCTCACTCAACTTTTTTCATTCAACTTTTTCACCCCGGAGGTTTTATCTGGACATGGTTCGTCAGGACTTCAAACAGCCGAAGCTAAGTAACATTAACATGATGCCTTCTAATTGCAGTCGTTGTACTTATAATATACAGGACAACGATCGCCTTACGGCGAGGATAGCTGTGCTGCAAGCCCAGCTTCAGACGCAATCGTTAGGCAAGGGGAATTTCAGTGTAGGAAAGGATGAAACAGCGTCTGTGCCACCAGTATATACAGATAGTAACGTTAGTATAAACCCCCTCGCACGGTCCCCGCAGCCGGACAACTTTCTCATGGCTTCTGGAGGGAAACGCTGTAGGAATGCTCAACCGGTGTCGCTTATTCAGCCGACAGAAACTTTCAACCGGTTCTCCCCATTAAGCGAGTCGGAGTCGGAGGCCGAGACTTCTCTGGTCTCTGCTCCTCCCGTTGTGGGGTCTGAGACGCCGACGGCTCCCACCATTAGCTCTGACAAATTGAAAACCCTAGTCATTGGCGACACCATTACCCGCAGTATTAGACTTAAAACTAATCATCCAGCGATCATACACTGTTTACCAGGGGGCAGGGCTACCGACGTTAAGGCTAATCTAAAGACGGTGCTGGCTAAAGCTAAAACTGGCGAGTGTAGAGAGTATAGAGATATTGTTATCCATGTCGGCACCAACGATGTTAGGATGAAAGAGTCAGAGGTCACCAAGCGCAACATAGCTTCAGCGTGTAAATCAGCTAGAAAGATATGTCGGCATCGATTAATTGTCTCTGGCCCCCTCCCAGTTAGGGGGAGTGATGAGCTCTACAGCAGAGTCTCACAACTCAATCGCTGGTTGAAAACTGTGTTCTGCCACTCCCAAAATATAGAATTTGTAGATAATTGGCCCTCTTTCTGGGACTCACCCACAAACAGGACCAAGCCTGGCCTGTTGAGGAGTGACGGACTCCATCCTAGCTGGAGGGGTGCTCTCATCTTATCTACGAACATAGACAGGGCTCTAACTCCTCTAGCTCCACAATGAAATAGGGTGCAGGCCAGGCAGCAGGCTGTTAGCCAGCCTGCCAGCTTAGTGGAGTCTGCCACTAGCACAGTCAGCGTAGTCAGCTCAGCTTTCCCCATTGAGACCGTGTCTGTGCCTCGATCTAGGTTGGGCAAAATTAAAAATGGCGGTGTTCGCTTTAGCAATCTCACTAGTATAAAGACCTCCTCCATTCCTGCCATTATTGAAAGAGATTGTGATACCTCACATCTCAAAATTGGGTTACTTAATGTTATATCCCTCACTTCCAAGGCAGTTATAGTCAATGAACTAATCACTGATCATAATCTTGATGTGATTGGCCTGACTGAAACATGGCTTAAGCCTGATGAATTTACTGTGTTAAATGAGGCCTCACCCCCTGGTTACACTAGTGACCATACCCCCCGTGCATCCGGCAAAGGCGGAGGTCTTGCTAACATTTACGATAGCAAATTTCAATTTACAAAAAAAAAAACAACGACGTTTTCGTCTTTTGAGCTTCTAGTCATGAAATCTATGCAGCCTACTCACTCACTTTTTATAGCTACTGTTTACAGGCCTCCTGGGCCATATGCAGTGTTCCTCACTGAGTTCCCTGAATTCCTATCGGATCTTGTAGTCATAGCAGATAATATTCTAATTTTTGGTGACTTTAACATTCACATGGAAAAGTCCACAGACCCACTCCAAAAGGCTTTTGGAGCCATCATCGACTCAGTGGGTTTTGTCCAACATGTCTCTGGACCTACTCACTGCCACAGTCATACTCTGGACCTAGTTTTGTCCCATGGAATAAATGTTGTGGATCTTAATGTTTTTCCTCATAATCCTGGATTATCGGACCACCATTTTATTGCGTTTGCAATTGCAACAAATAATCTGCTCAGACCCCAACCAAGGAGCATTAAAAGTCGTGCTATAAATTCTCAGACAACCCAAAGATTCCTTGATGCCCTTCCAGAGTCCCTCTGCCTACCCAAGGACGTCAAAGGACAAAAATCAGTTAACCACCTAACCGAGGAACTCAATTTAACCTTGCGCAATACCCTAGATGCAGTTGCACCCCTAAAAATTAAAAACATCTGTCATAAGAAACTAGCTCCCTGGTATACAGAAAATACACGAGCTCTGAAGCAAGCTTCCAGAAAATTGGAACGGAAATGGCGCCACACCAAACTGGAAGTCTTCCGACTAGCTTGGAAAGACAGTACCGTGCAGTATCGAAGAGCCCTCACTGCTGCTCGATCATCCTATTTTTCCAACTTAATTGAGGAAAATAAGAACAATCCGAAATTTCTTTTTGATACTGTCGCAAAGCTAACTAAAAAGCAGCATTCACAAATGGAGGATGGCTTTCACTTCAGCAGTAATACATTTATGAACTTCTTTGAGGAAAAGATCATGATCATTAGAAAGCAAATTACGGACTCCTCGTTAAATCTGGGTATTCCTCCAAAGCTCCATTGTCCTGAGTCTACACAACTCTGCCAGGACCTAGGATCAAGGGAGATACTAAAGTGTTTTAGTACTATATCTCTTGACACAATGATGAAAATAATCATGGCCTCCAAACCCTCAAGCTGCATACTGGACCCTATTCCATCTAAACTACTGAAAGAGCTGCTTCCTGTGCTTGGCCCTCCTATGTTGAACATAATAAACGGCTCTCTATCCACCGGATGTGTACCAAGCTCACTAAAAGTGGCAGTAATAAAGCCTCTCTTGAAAAAGCCGAATCTTGACCCAGAAATTATAAAAAACTATTGGCCTATATCGAATCTTCCATTCCTCTCAAAAATGTTAGAAAAAGCTGTTGCACAGCAACTCACTGCCTTCCTGAAGACAAACAATGTATACGAAACGCTTCAGTCTGGTTTTAGACCCCATCATAGCACTGAGGCTGCACTTGTGAAGGTGGTAAATGACCTTTTAATGACGTCAGACCGAGGCTCTGCATCTGTCCTCGTGCTCCTAGATCTTAGTGCCGCTTTTGATATCATCGATCACCACATTCTTTTGGAGAGATTGGAAACCCAAATCGGTCTAAATGGACAAGTTCTGGCCTGGTTTAGATCTTATCTATCGGAACGATATCAGTTTGTCTCTGTGAATGGTTTGTCCTCTGACAAATCAAATGTAAATTTCGGTGTTCCTCAAGGTTCCGTTTTAGGACCACTATTGTTTTCACTATATATTTTACCTCTTGGGGATGTCATTCGAAAACATAATGTTAAATTTCACTGCTATGCGGATGACACACAGCTGTACATTTCAATGAAACATGGTGAAGCCCCAAAATTGCCCTCGCTAGAAGCCTGTGTTTCAGACATAAAGAAGTGGATGGCTGCAAACTTTCTACTTTTAAACTCGGACAAAATAGAGATGCTTGTTCTAGGTCCCAAGAAACAAAGAGATCGTCTGTTGAATCTGACAATTAATCTGGATGGTTGTACAGTCGTCTCAAATAAAACTGTGAAGGACCTCGGCGTTACTCTGGACCCTGATCTCTCTTTTGAAGAACATATCAAGACTGTTTCAAGGACAGCTTTTTTCCATCTACGTAACATTGCAAAAATCAGAAACTTTCTGTCCAAAAATGACGCAGAAAAATTAATCCATGCTTTTGTTACTTCTAGGCTGGACTACTGCAATGCTCTACTTTCCGGCTACCCGGATAAAGCACTAAACAAACTTCAGTTAGTGCTAAATACGGCTGCTAGAATCCTGACTAGAACCAAAAAATGTGATCATATTACTCCAGTGCTAGCCTCCCTACACTGGCTTCCTGTTAAGGCAAGGGCTGATTTCAAGGTTTTACTGCTAACCTACAAAGCATTACATGGGCTTGCCCCTACCTTTCTTTCCGATTTGGTCCTGCCGTACATACCTACACGTACGCTACGGTCACAAGACGCAGGCCTCCTAATTGTCCCTAGAATTTCTAAGCAAATGGCTGGAGGTAGGGCTTTCTCCTATAGAGCTCCATTTTTATGGAATGGTCTGCCTACCAATGTGAGAGACGCAGACTCAGTCTCAACCTTTAAGTCTTTACTGAAGACTTATCTCTTCAGTAGGTCCTATGATAAAGTATAGTCTGGCCCAGGAGTGTAAAGGTGAACGGAAAGGCTGGAGCAACGAACCGCCCTTGCTGTCTCTGCCTGGCCGGTTCCCCTCTTTCCACTGGGATTCTCTGCCTCTAACCCTATTACAGGGGCTGAGTCACTGGCTTACTGGTGTTCTTCCATGCCGTCCATGGGAGGGCTGCGTCACTTGAGTGGGTTGAGTCACTGACGTGGTCTTCCTTTCTGGGTTGGCGCCCCCCCCTTGGGTTGTGCCATGGCGGAGATCGTTGTGGGCTATACTCGGCCTTGACGGTAAGTTGGTGGTTGGAGACATCCCTCTAGTGGTGTGGGGGCTGTGCTTTGGCAAAGTGGGTGGGGTTATATCCTGCCTGTTTTGCCCTGTCCGGGGGTATCATCAGATGGGGCCACAGTGTCTTCTGATCCCTCCTGTCTCAGCCTCCAGTATTTATGCTGCAGTAGTTTATGTGTCGGGGGGCTAGGGTCAGTGTGTTACATCTGGAGTATTTCTCTTGTCTTATCCAGTGTCCTGTGTGAATTTAAATATGCTCTCTCTAATTCTCTCTTTCTGTCTTTCTCTCGGAGGACCTGAGCCCTAGGACCATGCCTCAGGACTACCTGGCATGCTGACTCCTTGCTGTCCCCAGTCCACCTGGCCGTGCTGCTGCTCCAGTTTCAACTGTTCTGCCTGCGGCTATGGAACCCTGACCTGTTCACCGGACGTGCTTGTTGCACCCTCGACAACTACTATGATTATTATTATTTGACCATGCTGGTCATTTATGAACATTTTAACATCTTGACCATGTTCTGTTATAATATCCACCCTGCACAGCCAGAAGAGGACTGGCCACCCCTCATAGCCTGGTTCCTCTCTAGGTTTCTTCCTAGGTTCTTGGCCTTTCTAGGGAGTTTTTCCTAGGGAGTTTTTCCTAGCCACCGTGCTTCTTTCACATGCATTGCTTGCTGTTTGGGGTTTTAGGCTGGGTTTCTGTACAGCACTTTGAGATATCAGCTGATGTACGAAGGGCTATATAAATAAATTTGATTTGATTTGATAAGTGTTTCCAGTTTCAGAGATTTTTGTAGTTCGTTCCAGTCATTGGCAGCAGAGAACTGGAAGGAGAGACGGCCAAAGGAGGAATTGGCTTTGGGGGTGACCAGAGAGATATACCTGCTGGAGCGCGTGCTACAGGTGGGTGCTGCTATGGTGACCAGTGAGCGGAGATAAGGGGGGACTTTACCTAGCAGGGTCTTGTAGATGACCTGGAGCCAGTGGGCTTGGCGACAATAATGAAGCGAGGGCCAGCCAACGAGAGCATACAGGTCGCAGTGGTAGGTAGTATATGGGGCTTTGGTGACAAAACGGATGGCACTGTGATAGACTGCATCCAGTTTGTTGAGTAGGGTATTGGAGGCTATTTTGTAAATGACGTCGCCGAAGTTGAGGATCGGTAGGATGGTCAGTTTTACGAGGGTATGTTTGGCAGCATGAGTGAAGGATGCTTTGTTGCGAAATAGGAAGCCAATTCTAGATTTAACTTTGGATTGGAGATGTTTGATGTGAGTCTGGAAGGAGAGTTTACAGTCTAACCAGACACCTAGGTATTTGTAGTTGTCCACATATATTAAGTCAGAACCGTCCAGAACAGTGATGCTGGACAGGCAGGCAGGTGCAGGCAGCGATCGGTTGAAGAGCATGCATTTAGTTTTACTTGTATTTAGGCGCAGTTGGAGGCCACGGAAGGAGAGTTGTATGGCATTGAAGCTCGTCTGGAGGGTTGTTAACACAGTGTCCAAAGAAGGGCCAGAAGTATACAGAATGGTGTCGTCTGCGTAGAGGTGGATCAGAGACTCACCAGCAGCAAGAGTGACATCATTGATGAATACAAAGAAAAGAGTTGGCCCAAGAATTGAACCCTGTGGCACCCCCATAGAGACTGCCAGAGGTCCGGACAACAGGCCCTCCGACTTGACACACTGAACTCTATCAGAGAAGTAGTTGGTGAACCAGGCGATGCAATCATTTGAGAAACCAAGGCTATTGAGTCTGCCGATGAGGATGTGGTGATTGACAGAGTCGAAAGCTTTGGCCAGGTCAATGAATACGGCAGCACAGTATTGTTTCTTATCGATGGCGGTTACGATATCGTTTAGGACCTTGAGCGTGGCTGAGGTGCACCCATGACCAGCTCTGAAACCAGATTGCATAGTGGAGAAGGTGCGGTGGGATTCGAAATGGTCGGTAATCTGTTTGTTGACTTGGCTTTCGAAGACCTTTGAAAGGCAGGGTAGGATAGATATAGGTCTGTAACAGTTTGGGTCAAGAGTGTCCCCTCCTTTGAAGAGGGGGATGACAGCAGCTGCTTTCCAATCTTTGGGAATCTCAGACTACACGAAAGAGAGGTTGAACAGGCTAGTAATAGGGGTTGCAACAATTTCGGCAGATCATTTTAGAAAGAAAGGGTCCAGATTGTCTAGCCCGGCTGATTTGTAGGGGTCCAGATTTTGCAGCTCTTTCAGAACATCAGCTGAATGGATTTGGGAGAAGGAGAAATGGGGAAGGCTTGGGCGAGCAGCTGTGGGGGGTGCAGTGCTGTTGACTGCAGTAGGGGTAGCCAGGTGGAAAGCATGGCCAGCCATAGAAAATGCTTATTGAAATTCTCAATTATAGTGGGTTTATCGGTGGTGACAGAGTTTCCTATCCTCATTGCAGTGGGCAGTTGGGAGGAGGTGTTCTTATTCTCCATGGACTTTACAGTGTCCCAGAACTTTTTTGAGTTTGTGATGCAGGAAGCAAATTTCTGCTTGAAAAAGCTAGCCTTGGCTTTTCTAACTGCCTGTGTACATTGGTTTCCAACTTCCCTGAAAAGCTGCATATCACGGGGGCTGTTCGATGCTAATGCAGAACGCCACAGGATGTTTTTGTGTTGGTTAAAGGCAGTCAGCTCTGGAAAGAACCTAGGGCTATATCTGTTCATGTTTCTAAATTTCTTGAATGGGACATGCTTATTTAAGATGGTGAGGAAGGCATTTTTTTTAAATAACCAGGCATCCTCTACTGACGGGATGAGGTCAATATCCTTCCAGGATACCCGGGCCAGGTCGATTAGAAAGGCTTACTCGCTGAAATGTTTCAGGGAGCGTTTGACAGTGATGAGTGGAGGTCGTTTGACCGCTGACCCATTACAGATGCAGGCAATGAGGCAGTGATCGCTGAGATCTTGGTTGAAAACAGCAGAGGTGTATTTAGAGGGCAAGTTGGTTAGGATGATATCTATGAGGGTGCCCGTGTTTACGGCTTTGGGGTGGTACCTGGTGGCTTCATTAATAATTTGTGTGAGATTGAGGGCATCGAGCTTGGATTGTAGGATGGCTGGGGTGTTAAGCATGTCCCAGTTTAGGTCACCTAGCAGCACGAGCTCTGAAAATAGATGGGGGGCAATCAGTTCACATATGGTGTCCAGAGCACAGCTGGGGGCAGAGGGTGGTCTATAGCAGGCGGCAACGGTGAGAGACTTGTTTTTAGAGAGATGGATTTTTAAAAGTAGAAGTTCAAATTGTTTGGGTACAGACCTGGATAGTAGGACAGAACTCTGCAGGTTCTCTCTGCAGTAGATTGCAACACCACTCCCTTTGGCCATTATATCTTGTCTGAAAATGTTGTAGTTAGGGATGAAGATTTCAGAGTTTTTGGTGGACTTCCTAAGCCAGGATTCAGACACGGCTAGGACATCCGGGTTGGCAGAGTGTGCTAAAGCAGTGAATAAAAGAAACTTAGGGAGGAGGCTTCTAATGTTAACATGCATGAAACCAAGGCTATTACGGTTACAAAAGTCATCAAAAGAGAGCGCCTGGGGAATAGGAGTGGGGCTAGGCACTGCAGGGCCTGGATTCACCTCTACATCACCAGAGGAACAGAAGAGGATAAGGGTACGGCTAAAAGCTATGAGAATTGGTCGTTTATGACGTCCGGAATAGAGAGTAAAAGGAGCAGGTTTCTGGGGGCGATAAAATAGCTTCAAGGCATAATGTACAGACAAAGGTATGGTAGGATGTGAGTACAGTGGAGGTAAACCTAGGCATTGAGTGATAAGAGAGATATTGTCTCTAGAAACATCATTGAAACCAGAAGATGTCATAGCATGTGTGGGTGGTGGAACTGAAAGGTTGGATAAGGTATAATGAGCAGGGCTAGAGGCTCTACAGTGAAATAAGCCAATAAACACTAACCAGAAGAGCAATGGACAAGGCATATTGACATTAAGGAGAGGCATGCTTAGCCGAGTGAACATAAATGTCCAAGTGAGATTCAGACAGGTAGCAGGGCCATAGGTAGCAAGCTGGCAGAAGATGGAGGGAGGTCTGTTTTTAGCCACCTCGTACGTTTCCATCTGTGGGTTAGTGGGGTTCCGTGTGGTAGGGGGGGACCAGTCCAGTTGGCAAAAATAGTTATAGTTATAGTGGCCCAAGAAAACTGTCCGATAGACCTATTAAGATAGCAGCCGATTAGACAGCTAATGATTAGCGGGCCGCAGATGGGCGTTCAGGTTACGTCGCGACGGAGGGGCCAGTTGGATAACTCCCTCGGGCAGGTAACGTCGGTAGTCCAGTCGTGAAGGCCCGATGGGGCTCCGCATCGGCAATAAAACGGGTCCGGATAGGTGATTGTAGCCCAGGAGGGGCTGATGGAACTCTTCAGCTGGCTAGCTTGAACAGCTAGCTCCGGAATAATTGATGTTAGCTCCGGGACCGACATTAGCCAATAGTCACTCGGGTAGCAGCTAGCTAGCTGCAAGATCCAGGTGTAAATGTCCAGAGCCTGCGGTAGAAATCCGGGGATATGGAGAGAAAAATAGGTCCGGTATGCTCTGGTCTGAGTCGCGCTGTACAAAACTGGCGATAGCTTTTCGAGCTAAGGGATAGCTGATGACCGCCAACCGTGGCTAGCTGAACTCCAACGCTAGCCAGTGAACTGGCCAGCCTCTGGCTAACCTCTGGCTAGCTTCTGTTGTAGATTTCAGATTTTAGGTAAATAATATTTTTATTTTTTTAATTGGTGAGGCGGGTTGCAGGAGAGTGTTTTGAGGTTGAGTTTTTAGAAAAAAATATATAAAAAGATATGTGAAGAAAATATGTAAATATATATATATACGGGACACGACAAGAGGAGGACAATGGACGTCTGACTGCTATGCCATCTTGGAAAAACTATCATGGTCCAATCACACCAAGAAAGTAGTGAAGAGGGCACTACAACACCTTTTCCCCCTCAGGAGACTGTAAAGATTTGGCATGGGTCCCCAGATCCTCAAAAAAGCTTCTACCCCCAAGCCATAACACTCCTGAACAATTAATAAAATGGCCATCTGGACTATTTGCATTGACACCCCCCACTCCCCTTTGTTTTTACACAGCTGCTACTCACTGTTTATTATCTATGCATAATCACTTTACCCCTACCTACATGTACAAATTACCTCGACTAACCTGTACCCCAGCACATTGACTCGGTACCCCTAACCCCTGTATATAGCCTAATTATTGTTATTTTATTGTGTGTTTTTTTAAGGGCTTGTAAGTAAGCATTTCACGGTAAAGTTTACACCTGTTGCATGTGACAAATCAAATTTGATGTGATTTGATACCCTACAAGACATGCCACCAGAACAGACTATGGGAGGCGCACAGTACTACATAGAGCCATGACTACATGGAACTCTATTCCACATCAAGTAACTAATGCAAGCAGTAGAATCAGATTTAAAAAACAGATAAAAATACACCTCACAGCGGGGACTGTGAAGCAACACAAACATTCACACTATACACACACGTACACATAGATTTTGTGTTGCAGGTCCGGGAAGGACTGCATGTTGCACATAAATAGCATGGGCTTATTGTAGACCCACCCTGCTTTTCAGAATGGGAGAGTGTGAGAGTTTAGACACCTACCAATTTGCTGTAAGTCGTTCTAGATACGAGTGTCTGCTAAATGATTCAAATGTAAATGTTATGTAAGTGATGATCACTGCAGACTACATGAATGTCAGTTGTGACACACCTGTACATGTAATGAAGCTTTAAATTAAATAATGTGAAGAAATTAACATCAACATTTATCTGTTCATTGGGAATGCATTACATTGTTGCTATTGGTCAATCATTAAAGGTCTAATCACAAACTTCAGGTTCTGCTGTTTTTAAAGAGGTGACTTAATCTCCGCCTTACCATTGTGTTTCAGGAAGGGTTCAAATTCATTCTGGACTGTCTTTCTCTGCAACTGGAACACAAACCACTGCCACATGGGCATAATACTGTGTACAAGTAGATAGGAAAACAAGCACCAAAGGATATCACTATTTGATAGGTTACATTTACATGAGGTTATAAATAACATGGAACTCGGGCAGTGAACTGATTTGCACTTGAACAACGTGTCCACACCACTACTCAGCCTCATGGCATACAATACACTTGACATAGCTGCTGAAATTATATTTACAGTCATTTCACATACTGTTATCTGACATCAAAATAGCATATATATATACTGGCAGCACAATATTCCTCCTCTTACTATAAAACTATTTAATCACTGGTAAGTTCTCTAAAATATTTATTATAAAACTAAAATTACAATTTTCTATAGGATAAGTGATCAATGTAAATAAAAAACAGCTTGTTGTCAAATTGACAGGAAGCATTGCGAGCGATCAAGATGATTGTGACTCAGTGTGAGAGAGATTGCAAGAAGCCGCTCAGCTTGTCTTTGTTTCTTTTGGATTAACTTTAGTTGGGCCTTTTTCTAGTGTGGTTTATGTACATATTTATTTAGTCACCATGAACATATGAACAACCTGCTTGGACTGGCTGACCATGGGAGTCATAACTGAGCTGGCCCTGGACCTAAAGTAAGGTGTCTCCTGGGTACATGCTCATTCAACACCTGGTCACATACGCATCCTTCTCACATTAAGGCACACATTAAACCAGGTGGTCAAGAACATGTTTAGGGAATAGGGTGCCATTTGGGATGCACACCCAGACTTTACACTATAGGCCTTGTTACTGTATTAATTGCTAGCAGCGGGTGCTGCAACGTTACAAAGACACTGTGGTTACTGTTACTGACCTATCCAGAAGCAGCAAAACGTTGTACACTCCACAGTAGACATTCCGCTCTTCCATCTGCATGGCTGCAAACCTAGGGCTGGGACCCACCGCTACCCATGGAGCTGCATGGAGTTGGCAGCTATTGGCTGAAAAAAGGAGCGGACTGGAAATGGTGAACTTTGAAAAGTGCACAAAGTTGAGACCAACCAAAATGTCAATAATCTGATTGAGAGGGGGTCAAATACTTATTTCCCTCATTAAAATGCAAATCATTTCATAACATTTTTTACATGCGTTTTTTCTGGATTTTTTTGTTGTTATTCTGTCTCTCACTGTTCAAATAAACCTACTATTAAAATTATAGACTGATCATTTCTTTGTAAGTTGGAAAACGTACAAAATCAGCAGGGGATCAAATACTTTTTTCCCTCACTGTAGGTACTTTTTTCACCACTAGATGTCAGTCTCATTGTGCATGTTGACAGCCTCATAGAAGTAGCTGGCTTGGATGAGAAAGTCCAGGTCTGGATGATCCTCCTGGGAGCTGAAAGGGGGACCAGTATGAAACATTTATGAAAAATGTATGCACTCACTACTGTAAGTCGCTCTGGATAAGAGCGTCTGCTAAATGACTAAAATGTAATGTAAAATGAAAGAGTAGGTTGATTCTGGAATAGAGGTGTCAACCTCAGGATCATCATTCTCCAGCATTGAAGATAAACTATAATAAACTCTAAAACAACATCAGTTATTACTATTACTATTAGCATGATCAAATCTAACACAGCGGATGCATGCACACATCAAACTGCAAAACTGCTCATTTACATTTCCCCTTGACCTTCAACCTCAACAGTGACACTGATTGACTCTAAAATACAAGGGAGTTATGGACTGTCATTAAATGTGTATAGCTCTATATATTATGGGGGACACTTATCTTTTCAAGTTTCCAAGGATGTGAAGAAGCTCTGTATTGCATAGACAAAGAATTCCTAAAATATAGTTGGATTTTTGGCCAGATTTTTGGCCATCAACCATCTCAGTCGCAAATTTGGTGTTAAGTAGTCATATCTTCTGGAACACTTGGCTTCTGTCATGACCTGGTATAGGTGACGTCTTTCTCAAATGTCACTTGCAGTACATTTTGGATAGTTTCGATAATCTCGACACTATGGCACCGCACGAGAATGCCAGTGAGTAAAAGTTGTTTCCGACTGGCTCCACTGCAACCTGTATGGAACTTCAGTGTGTCTCTGTTGCTTGGTTGTTTCCATGAGACACAAGCGACAACTACTGAGGTAAAATGTTGCCTACTTGGTTGCTGAAAAGGAAACGCGAAAACAGAGATTATTAATAATGCTACTGCAGTTTTGTGTCAAGATTGCAAAAACAGTGCGCCGCCCGGGAATCGAACCCGGGTCGAAAGAATGGGAATCTTCCATGATACCATTACACCAGCGGCGCAGTTAAATATGGGACAGATTGTTGATTATATAAAGAAAGTGTAAATCAGTTTCGACATTATATGCATGTTTTATAGCGTATGAATAATACTCTGGTCATTAAAGCGTCATCGATAATTTAAAAAATCTATAATAATTGTAAAAAGTTCACATTTAGAGGCGATCGTTTGCAAGGTTTTCACTTCCGGTTCATGAAAAGGGCAACAAACATCCGAACATTTGTTACAAGCTACCCATTAACTTTTACCACAAAAGTCAAATCAGTTTTCCAAAAGTAACAAACACACTAGTACCTTAACAGATTATTACCAAGTAATTAGATACAGGTTTCAGGTGGATTCATTTGTACAGGTTTGTCCTAACATCATTGTAAACACAATATTATGATAAAAATGCTAGCGAGCAATGTGGAATTAGCATTAACTAGCATGTTTTTCTGTAGCTAGCTAGCTAACAATGTGTATTATGACAGTCAGATATATTTTGTTTTCGTTAGTAGCTAATGTTCATTACACAATTAAATTAATACGTCAATTGGTATAGAATCAGGACAAAATGGCTGTTGCCATAGCTTAACACACAGGGTGACGGGTTTTGTCCAGATACATGGCTGTTGTGTTGTGCTTGCTGACTCTGTCATGTTGCTACCCTACTAACCGACTACAGAGCCTGCAGTCATGTCTGAAGAAGTGATCATCGTGGAGTGGGCAGAGACTGGTGCATCAGAAGAGGGATGTCAAGCCCAACTCATTACAGACAACGCCTCTGCAGGTGTGGTACTCAGGCTACAGTAGCCTAATTCAATCAGTTTCATATTGTGTTTGACATGTACTCCTGTGTCAGGAATGTTTGTCATGTACTCCTGTTTCTCACTGGATCTGTGTTGTCACAGTGTTGCCCGACAGCCTGGTCCAGAATATATTGGTGAACACTGTGGTACAAGGCCAAGAGGAGGATCATCCACTACCAAATGACAACGGCAATGACCTCTGTGAGTGACAACAGATTCTGTGTACTCTGACTATCTTGAATTCAAAGGCCGTCAATGGTTTTTGCATGCATCTTTCAAATCATAGTTGCTTAGATCTACGGTTAGTAAGTGTAAGGCCTTGTTATGTCCAGTTTAGTTTACCACATGATTGTGTCATCTTACTTAGTTAGGCCTATCACTTTGTATTTTTACAGATTGTGAGGAGTGTCATGCCTCCTACAAAGACCAGTGTGATATCCAAGGTGGTCTGTCCTTCATGCTGGACTCTCCCACTCCAGTGGGCTTACCCCAGAGGGCCCTCCTCACCCTACCCCACGGGCTGGTGGTGGGCAGGTCCAGTATCCCTGGGGCTGGTCTGGGGGTTCTAAACCAAGGAGCAATTGTGTCCCCAGGAATGCACTTTGGCCCCTGTGAGGGGGAGGTGACTACCAGGGACAGCGCAGTAACAAGTGACTACTCCTGGGAGGTGAGTACTGATGGATGCTTTTTTCAAATTGTATTTATTTAAGATTTATTTAACCAGGCAAGTCAGCTAAGAACAAATTCTTATTTACAATGACGGCCTACCAAAAGGCCTCCTGTGGGGACGAGGGCTGGGATTAAAAATAAAATAAAAATATAGGACAAAACACACATCCACGACAAGAGAGACACCACAACACTACATGAATGGTTGAGTCGTGCTTAAGAAAAACCCTTAGCCGTGTATATAGGCCATATACCACACCCCCTCTGGTCTTATTGCTTAAGTATATTGAGTGAGTTAACTTCAACTGTGCCTCCAAATCTTTTTGAAAATCGGAGCATATGTACCTGCAATTCTACATCACAAACATTGTAATATCGGCAGCTTCACCCGGGACATCCATCATCTTTCTGCCACAGCACTGTGAACTACAGCAGATTGAAGCTTGTGATTGGTTTAGTAAGGGACCGGGACCAAGGCGATTGGATGCGTTTGTAAAGAAATGCCCCTTATGATTAGAGTGGACTGCAGACTGGACAGCCACGTTCATTCTACGCGCTGATCAAAGTCTATGAACTCAATTGTCAAAAGAGCATCACGGCAACTTGAGTGCTGTTTTGTAAACATAAACGTCAAGAAATACATTTGGTTCACACCTGTCCCAGAATGCTTCCTTATGACAGCATGTGATAATAGGCTATAGCATACTACTACTGATTTTAATATAGGGTTGGGTGGTATCCAAGAGATCCTGAGTGGCGCAGCAGTCTAAAGCACTAGAGGCGTCACTACAGACCCGGGTTCGATATTTGTTCTTAACTGACTTGCCTAGTTAAATAAAGGTTAAAAAAATTTAATAAATCCAGATTTTCATATCGTCATACCGTCCTTGTCTTATGCCGGGATTTATGGTATGAGACAAAAAAAGGGATATTGGGCGTCTATTACCAGAACGCTACCAAACTTATCACAAGTAATAGCACATTTCCAAGGAGGCTGCTAGCTAAATATGCTAAAGAATGAAAACGAAAATAAACAAATTGCAAAAACAGGCAATCCAGCTACCGAATGTCATTTTTGATGAGTCTGGACATTTTACAAGCAAAATGGGAATGAGAGACACTGCAAATGAACGAAGGTTTTGACGCATGCTGGTCTGAAGGAAGAACAGTACTGGCTCTGGAGCAGCATATGTACAAGCTGTGTCTGTGTGTAGTCTAGAGTTGCTAGGGTAACTGGCCTGCCTGCTCTGCTCGAAGATGGGGGAGGAGCAGACCAGCCAAGAACTGAGAGGAGAAGATGGGGGAGGAGCAAACAGGGCGAGAACTGAGAAGAAAAAAAACGCTAGGAAATCAAGATAACTCATCCAAAGGGCTTTGACTTCTCAAACATTGCAGAAAGCTAACACAATATGATGCCCCATCACCTTATTAATTCAGCCACTTATTTAGATACAGTGAGGGAAAAAAGTATTTGATCCCCTGCTGATTTTGTACGTTTGCCCACTGACAAAGAAATAATCAGTCAATAATTTAAATGGTAGGTTTATTTCAACAGTGAGAGACAGAATAAAAACCAAAAAATCCAGAAAAACGCATGTCAAAAATGTTATAAATTGATTTGCATTTCAATGAGGGAAATAAGTATTTGACCCCTCTGCAAAACATGACTTAGTTCTTGGTGGCAAAACCCTTGTTGGCAATCACAGAGGACAGAGGTTTCTTGTAGTTGGCCACCAGGTTTGTACACATCTCAGGAGGGATTTTGTCCCACTCCTCTTTGCAGATCTTCTCCAAGTCATTAAGGTTTCGAGGCTGATGTTTGGCAACTCGAACCTTCAGCTCCCTCCACAGATTTTCTATGGGATTAAGGTCTGGAGACTGGCTAGGCCACTGTGCTTCTTCTTGAGCCACTCCTTTGTTGCCTTGGCCGTGTGTTTTGGGTCATTGTCATGCTGGAATACCCATCCACGACCCATTTTCAATGCCCTGGCTGAGGGAGGTTCTCACCCAAGATTTGACGGTACATGGTCCCTTTGATGCGGTGAAGTTGTCCTGTCCCCTTAGCAGAAAAACACCCCCAAAGCATAATGTTTCCACCTCCATGTTTGACGGTGGGGATGGTGTTCTTGGGGTCATAGGCAGCATTCCTCCTCCTCCAAACACGGCGAGTTGAGTTGATGCCAAAGAGCTCCATTTTGATCTCATCTGACCACAACACTTTCACCCAGTGGTCCTCTGAATCATTCAGATGTTCATTGGCAAACTTCAGACGGGCATGTGTAAGTGCTTTCTTGAGCAGGGGTGCTGCAGGATTTCAGTCCTTCACGGCGTAGTGTGTTACCGATTGTTTTCTTGGTGACTATGGTCCCAGCTGCCTTGAGATCATTGACAAGATCCTCCTGTGTAGTTCTGGGCTGATTCCTCACCGTTCTCATGATCATTGCAACTCCACGAGGTGAGATCTTGCATGGAGCCCCAGGCCGAGGGAGATTGACAGTTCTTTTGTGTTTCTTCCATTTGCGAATAATCGCACCAACTGTTGTCACCTTTTCACCAAGCTGCTTGGCGATGGTCTTGTAGCCCTTTCCAGCCTTGTGTAGGTCTACAATCTTGTCCCTGACATCCTTGGATAGCTCTTTGGTCTTGGCCATAGTGGAGAGTTTGGAATCTGATTGATTGATTGCTTCTGTGGACAGGTGTCTTTTATACAGGTAACAAACTGAGATTAGGAGCACTCCCTTTAAGAGTGCGCTCCTAATCTCAGCTCGTTACCTGTATAAAAGACACCTGGGAGCCAGAAATCTTTCTGATTGAGAGGGGGTCAAATGCTTATTTCCCTCATTAAAATGTAAATTAATTCATAACATTTTTGAAATGTGTTTTTCTGGATTTTTTTGTTGTTATTCTGTCTCTCACTGTTCAAATAAACCTACCATTGAAATTATAGACTGATCATTTCTTTGTCAGTGGGCAAACGTACAAAATCAGCAGGGGATCAAATACTTTTTTCCCTCACTGTAACTAGCCAGTTAAACTTAGGGGTTAATGCACAATTCTTAATTTTTTACAGAGGACAAAAATTCAATGCATAACATATATCTTGCTGTGTTTTGTAAACGCAGATGTAAAATGCTTTTATTGTAATTTCTCCTCAGCATCAGACTAATTTTGTGCTTAAGTTGCACTTCTCCACTCAGATGAGAGTTCACGACCATGCTCTGACTGATGTATATCTACTTTTCTCCAGTGCTTTTCTCAGTCTAGCCAGCTTACATTTCTCTGATAAAATGCAAGATTACCTTTTAAGAAAAACATTAGAAAATGTACCTTACATTGTTTTCTATGATAAACATTAGAAATATGATGGCCATGCATCGTTTTTGCCCCAAAAAAGACCTTGCTTTTTAATTGTATGCTCACTTAGTGCCTATGTAGGGAATGCGGTGCCATTTGGGACACAACACTGTTCTGGAGCATTGTCTCTATGCTCTATCTATCGGAGCATGGTCAGCTGACATTTTTTGTCCGTATTGTTCTGTTTAAAGCGCTTGTCTCTTTTCAGGTCTGGAACAGTAAGGGTGAATCTGAGTACATTGATTCTGCAAGAGACACTCATTCCAATTGGATGAGGTAACTTGTGTTGTAGAACGTACCTTATTTTACACTGCATCTGTCTGTCTGTTATGGAGTGCTTAGTCCCATTGCACTCTCTCTCATCTCTCTTTTAGGTATGTTAATTGTGCTCGTAATGTAGAGGAGGGTAATCTCATAGCACTCCAGTACAGGGGGACTGTTTTCTTCCACTGCTGCCGCTCCATCCTCCCAGGAGATGAGCTCCTGTTTTGGCCTGGGGGGCGATTCATCGACAGGTTTAGGGACCCTTCTGACCAAATCTGGCTCCGAAAGAGCACCCCTTCAGGTACTTATCCCTAGTCTCTTTTTACAACCTTGCTCTGGCATTAGGTGTCTAGAAGGCTTCTGTGAGGGTGTATAAGGGATAATAATACATTTCTCCAAAAAGTTGAAAGAACGTCACTTTAGTTTAATAAGACCTAACTTTTCTTCTTCTTTTCTCTCCGTTTTAGAGGTTAATACAGATTTATCGTCTCAGGTTTTCCTCTGCTGTCAGTGCCAGCTTTCTTTCACCACTGAGACCTACATCCAAAGACATAAAGAGCAATTACACCCTCTGGACCTATCACCTGCGTCTGCACTGAGTGAGCTTGAAAATCACCTTTCTAACAGTAACATGAACCCAGACCCTATGTCGTCCTCTGTCCGTGAGTTGGGCTACCGGTGCCCTCAGCGTCCTAAGAGTTTTAAGCAGAAAGGCCACGTCCAGAGAACCATGCGAGCTGTCCACTCCAACGTCAGACCCTACTGCTGCCCCCAGTGCAGGAAGTGTTTCACTCAGGGGTACGACCTGGCAAGTCACCAGCTACGAGTTCACGGAAGGAAGAAGAAGCCTGGAGTGGTAGAGGTCAGCGGTGAGAGTTCGCTCCCGCCTCCTTCTGACAGCACCTGGGAACCCGAGCCTCTGTCCAATGATCAACCTACAGAGACCCAGACAGGAAGAGCTTCCTCACAGAGACTGAGGAACCTCAGGGTAAAGTTCACCAGGAACTCTAAAGCCAAAACTAAGGCAAACACACCGAAACAAAGAGAAACCAGTACCAAGAAGAGGTTCCATTCAGATCCCAATCCAGATGCTCTGGACATGGAGGAGGAGAGCAGAGAGGCTGTAGGAGAGGCCCAGTACAGCTGCACTGATTGTCAGAGAACCTTCGGCAACCCAGAGTCCCTTAAAGCCCATCAGTGCATCCGGGTCGTGGTGGGGCCACCTCCGTACTCTTGCTCTACATGCAGGGTTACCTTCAAACGGTACACCACCCTGAAGAAGCACAAGGTCAACAAGCACCCGAAGGAAAATATGCTTTATTGCTGCACCCACTGTGGAAGGTTCTTCAGTCAGGCTGCTGGTCTACAGCACCACCTGGATGCAGAAGTATGTAAGGACATCCAGCTGAGCTCTAAAGAAGCTGTCCCTTGCTCCTACTGCCAGTTCTCCTTCACCGAGGAGAGGTACCTCCGGAAGCACGTTAAGAGACACCACCCTGATGAGCATGTCTCTCAGGCCACAGGCCTAGGCTCAGGGATAATTCAGTCGGAGCAGAAGGCCGGAGAGGCAGGAGAAGTCCACCTGTGCTTGCAGTGTGGAAAGAGCTACGAGCACGTTCAGAGGTTCAAAGCTCACCGGTGTTTCCAGTCAGACGCAGCCAAACTGCACTTGTGCAATGACTGTGGGAAAGGTTTCTCTTGTTTCTACAGCCTTAAGCAGCATCAGCGGATTCACACGGGAGAGAAGCCATACCGCTGCTCTTACTGTGAGAAGTGTTTTAGCCACTCTGGACATCTGAATGTGCACGTGAGGATACACACAGGGGAGAAATCTTTCCTGTGTACTGAGTGTGGAGAGAGTTTTCGTCAGTCTGGGGATCTGAAGCGCCATGAGAGAAAACACACTGGGGTGAAACCATGTACCTGTCCTGAATGTGGGAAAAGCTTCAGTCGACCTCAGAGTCTGAAAGCTCACCTGATGCTGCACAACGGAGAGAGACAGTACAAGTGTGATCAGTGTGGGAAAAGTTTTTCACGAAATTATCACCTGACGAGACACCATGAAAAGACACACTCATAATTTGGTTGCACCACACACACACTATTGACTATTGTGTTTCTTTGAAAACACTTGGTTAAGTTGATACATACCCATTTCAACATTCACAGCTGAGAATACCAGTACATTTTACAACACTTCATGTAAAATAATGTGATTGTTGTTCATACTTTGGTTTTCAAAGAAAATGTGTTAAAAAACAGTACAAATCCTTACACCATGGCAACCCTGCCTCCCTACAAGCTATGAGTATTGATCATGTTCCGGCCTCAATTAGCTATGTTTAGACTGTTGTGGTCCATTTTTGCTGTGTTCTAGTGTACTATAAAATAGATGGCTCTCCTATTCTTAACACCTAGCCCAGTCATATTCAAGGTTAGAACTACCTTTCTAGGGGTTCTAATGATTCTAGCCTTGAGATGCATTTTTGATAGCATATCTACAGTATTTCACTTTTTATTGTGTATAGTATTGTTTACTAGGTGTTGTCCAATGAATTCTGTAACAACTCCCTCTTCAAATCAGGGTTGATTGGAAAAAGCTGTTCAAAATTGGACATTGTATTGACATATCTTTGTACTCCCTGACGAAGGCTATGCAGCCGAATGGCGTCAGAGTTTGTAAACTGTTTCCATTGAACATGCCATACAAATAAAGGCTTTTTAATTAATTATATGAGGAGTGCCTTGGTCTTCCTTTCTTTTTGATGACCAATGTGTTTATTATTCATAATATGCCATTTCCAATTTAGAGTAGAATATATCTCTATTGTCCCTGGAGTATAATTCAGTTTGTGATCTGAAGATGAGGGAAATGTAAAATGGAAGTTATAAAAAAATAACTGACTTCAGTATCACAGTTCACCATTTATTGCACAAAACAATGCAAAGCATGTGCCCTGTCCAAGCCTAAAATCTGATAAACACTCGAAACATGCCCATGAGATACAGTATGTGTTCATTTGATAACATTATCTAACACTGTCTTCATGAAATCCCCCCGGTCTAGCCTCTGAAATTCATTCCTGCTTTCATCAACACTTGTTTCTTTGCATTGCTTTTCTCCAATACCTCACATATGTTTACAGGGAGGAATGTTTCATCACCTTCAAAGTCCATGGTTGTGTTCACGATGGACAAGTTCAGTTATGCCTCGTCCCTCTGTTTCAGTCCATCAGTCACCAGTTCTTGTGTCTGCCATTCAGTCGGTGTTGAATACATCTTTGATAATATTCACAATAAAAAATAAAAAAACGATAAGATTCCAATCATGTCATGTCCCTTTGTGGTACAGCACATATGGAGGATTTCTCTCCTTTTTATAAGGAGTTATGTAAGTTTAGTTAGTTAAATAAGAAAGGGGTTATTACTGAAGGTTTAGTATACTCTTACTGAATCCCATCAGTAGCCATTACTGCGTAGCGGAGTTGACTAACAATACACATACTGTATGGCTGTGGCAGCAGTTGACTGAAGTCTCAAACTCCTGCAAAAGTTGGTCTCCTGATGTAATTGTAGGAGATAGCCCACCTCTTGCCACTTTCATTCCAGTGAAGCACCAAACGTTCAATCAAGCTACACTACTGGTTCAAATGTTTGGGATGACTTAGAAATGTCGTTTTTGAAAGAAAAGCTATTTTTTTTGTCTATTAAAATAACATCAAATTGATCCGAAATACAGTGTAGACATTGTTAATGTTGTAAATGACTATTGTAGCTGGAAACGGCAGATTTTTTATGGAATATTTTCATAGGCGTACAGAGGCCCATTATCAGCAACCTGTGTTCCAATGGCACGTTGTGTTAGCTAGGCAGAGTTGCAAAGAAAAAGCCATATCTCAGACTGGCCAATATAAATAAAAGATTAAGATGGGCAAATGAACAGACACTGGACAGAGGAACTCTGCCTAGAAGGCAAGCATCCCGGAGTCGCCTCTTCACTGTTGATGTTGAGACTGGTGTTTTGTGGGCACTATTTAATGAAGCTGCCAGTTAAGGACTTGTGAGGCGTCTGTTTCTCAAGCTAGACACTCTAATGTACTTGTCCTCTTGCTCAGTTGTGCACCGGGGCCTCCCACTCCTCTTTCTATTCTGGTAAGAGACAGTTTGTGCTGTTCTGTGAAGGGAGTAGTACACAACGTTGTACGAGATCTTCAGTTTCTTGGCAATTTCTCGCATGGAACAGCCTTAATTTCTTAGAAGACGAATAGACTGATGAGTTTCAGAAGAAAGTTATTTGTTTCTGGCCATTTTGAGCTTCTAATCGAACCCACAAATTCTGATGCTCCAGATACTCAACTAGTCTAAAGAAGCCCAGTTGTATTGCTTCTTTAATCAGCACAACAATTTTCAGCTGTGCTAACATAATTGCAAAAGGGTTTTCTAATGATCAATTAGCCTTTTAAAATGATAAACCTGGATTAGCTAACACAACGTGCCATTGGAACACAGGAGTGATGGTTGCTGATAATGGGCCTCTGTACGCCTATGCAGATATTCCATTAACAATCAGCTGTTTCCAGCTACAATAGTAATTTACAACATTAGCAATGTCTACACTGCATTTCTGATCAATTTGATGTTATTTTAATGGACCAAAAAAAATTGCTCTTCTTTCAAAAACAAGGACATTTCTAAGTGACCCCCAACTTTTCAACGGTAGTGTATATCTTCTCCAGTGTGGACATTTGACTAGTTACACATCTTCCTCAGTCACATAAGCACCAACTGTTGACTCCATTATGTCATACTGTATATGTTAAATGTTATACATATATTAATAAAAATACAAAGCAAACTTTTGTTTTATAAACCACATACAGTATTACAGCTGTACAATGACAATCCAGAAAATGAAACGGCACTTACAAAATAGGCAAATAAAAGAAAGAAATTTGATTTGTTTTGGCAATTGAAATCAAAAGCCCGGTCTTCTAATTCACCCAAAAACACGATTTGTGATCAAATTGTAAAATACTGAACACTGGGAATGAAAAGTTAGGAACAGCAACGGTTAGAGTTCCATGGACGTTCTTGTCAGTATTTTGGAATGTTAAGAAAATGGTTGATTAAACTGTCAGACAAACCAGTAGTTATTGACAATATTACCAGCTGGGAAATCTAAAAACAAAACGGGATTGAAAGAGTTGTTACATAAAGAGATTACATAAAGAAATACAAAGCCTGAGGGTACCTGTATTCGACCGCAAACCAGGCTAAAGTTTGAGACAAGAAATACCATGGGTCCACTGCAAGTACAATAACACTATCCTCGTATTCACTTCTGGAAATTCTTGAAGAGACTCTTAGAAAACAAGGCTTTTATAAAGGTTCAGATTTCAGTACCTCAACCCTGCATTCCAGATCTGCTATCTGCAAACAAACACAGAAAGTTATGGTTACATTTGTGTACTATAGATGATGGACTACTAGAAACTTGAATTGTTACCATAATACATTCAATCAAGTTTCTCAATCACAAAGTTGTCTGCAACTACCAACGTTCTGTGTAATCAATGGTCTCCCTGATGGCTGCACACGATGACATTTATAATATAATAATAATAATAATAATAATAATATATGCCATTTAACAGACAGTTTTATCCAAAGCAACTTACAGTCATGCGTGCATATATTTTTCATATCGGTGACCCCAGCGGGAATCAAACCCAGGAACCACACATACAACCATCAGTCTCCACTATTACCTGTTCATGGAGCTGTCCTGACTCCTCCCTCAGTGATGCCTCGGCCCCGTCCTGAAGACAGCGCTGAGTCTCCTTCTTCAGGTACTCAATCTCTCTGGAGAAGAGCCATCACAGAGACACCAATCACACCACTCTAAAACCACTTGTATTTCCACTGTAATGAATGAGCTCTGAGAAAAGCCTTGGGGCTGAAACATTGGAAACATTGCCGCAGACTGAACAAGTTCTACTTTCTTTTCTATTATTCACTGTAATTAACATACTTTTATATTGACCTCTTATGTACAACCTTACCACACTCTCAATGCAATGTGTGTGTGTGTCCCGGCCTTACTTCTGCTGGTACTCCTTGATGAGGCGCTTGGCCTTGCTGTACTTGCGCTCCAGAGCCTGGTACTGGGCCTGGGTCTCCTTCAGGTGCTCGTCCACAGCCTGACACAGACTCTGGGCCTCCATCCAGTAACCCTCCAGCTTCTCCATGCGCTCCTTGTTCTCCTGCAGGGTCTGCTCCAACTGGGTCTTGTCCACACGCCAGCGCTGCTTGTCCTGCTTTGCATGGTTCAGCTGGGAGTGTGGAGAAGCACACAAACACATGTACACAAACAGACAGGCAGGGGATGAAAACTGTAAAGGCCACTGTATATCAACTGCCCATATTTACAATTAAACATTAGGACATAATAAGAATGACATAATATAACAACCTTTTTTTTCAGCTGTTGGATCTCTGCCTGTGTTACAGCATGCTTTATGTGAAGCTGAGGAGAGCGAGAGAGAGAGAGACAGGGAGAGACAGAAAGAGAGCGAGAGAGACAGACAGAGGGAGAGAAAGAAAGAGAGGTGGAGAGAGAGAGTAAGTGAGTAAGTAAGTAGTGCACTACATAAGGAATAGAGTGACGCAGGCCTTTGTCTTTAACTTGTCTTTGTCTTCTCTCACTTCCTGGTACTTATGGGCCAGCTTCTCAGGGTCCGTCTCCAGTGGAGAGATGTCCTCGTTCTCAGCCAGTTCAAACACCTCGATGGCAGAGGGATGCGTGGGGCTGACCTCCTCCTCATCATCCTCCTCCTCATCAGTACCATATTCGCCACCCTGGGGGAAGAGCGGACAGGTGAGCCTGAAGTCTCGATTGGGTCTGGGGTTTTCCACAATGCCTCCAGGTTTTAACTGAGACGGCCAAAGTGTCTGCATATTTGAAAAGGTTCAATATAGTTCCATCTGTCCATCCATCCATCCATCCATCCATCCCACAGCATTTTTATAATTGCCTGTGACTGCTGCCTCTACAAGAGCTTCATGGTTGGTTCTCTATTGGTATCCAGACTGGCCACTAGATGGCATATAACACCAGTAAAGCGGGTCCCTAGATAGGGGGTGAGAACACACCAGAACTAAACCTCAGCCATAATGCTATCATTCTGCATGTCATTGTAATAAGATGGAGAATATAAGAATGTCCTGCATCCTCATAGGATTTTGATTGCATAGAGGTCATCCTCGTTGTGATAGGTGATGACATTTACAATTGAGTCATTTAGCAGACACTCTTATCCAGAGCAACTTAGTGATTCATCTTAAGATAGCTAGGTGAGACATCAACACATCACAAGCGTATCAAGTACATTTTCCCTCAACAAAGTACTCATCAGCAAAGTCAGAGCTAGTAGGAAAAGACAACTGCCTTTTTTGTGGGGGAAGTGGGCATCTGGGGCACCGTGAAAGTTATTTAAGATACTCTTCAATAAGGTTTCAGACATTTTCAGAAGATGGACAGGGGAAGCTTTAGTGGGAAGCTGGTTTCACGATTGGGGTGCAAGGATAGAGAAGAGCTTGACTTTAGGGGGAAGCTGCTATTGGGGTGCCAGGACAGAGAAGGGCTTGCCTTTAGGGAGAAGCTTTTTCAACCAATAAGGTGCCAGGACAGAGAAGAGCTTGACTGTAGGGGGAAGCTGGTATTAGGGTGCCAGGACAGAGAAGAGATAGACTTTATGAAGAAGCTGGTTCCACCATTGGGGTGCCAGGACAGAGAAGAGATAGACTGTAGGAGGAAGCTGGTATTGGGGTGCCAGGACAGAGAAGCGCTTGACTTTAGGGGGAAGCTGGTATTGGGATGCCAGGACAGAGAAGCGCCTGAAGTCCTATAAAATGTCTACCCCAACAACCCAGAGAGGAAGTGGCCAGAACGTTATAAACAGATTCAAAAAGGAGTCCTAGGGGGACATCATTTCATTTATCTTATTTGACCTAGGCTCTCTGAACTGACCTGTTGGCGTGCATCACAAATGGCACCCTATTGTCTATATAGTGTACTACTTTTGACCAGAGTCCATAGGAAGAATAGAGTATTTTGGGAAGCAGACTTGTGTTTATACTGTCTGCAGGCTACACTGAACAGTAACAGCGTACCTATGGACACACGCCCATTCAGCTCACTCAATACAGGCACCGGCTTTGGGTCCCTTCTGACAAAGATGCGATTGGCACACATATCTTAATCCTAAAGCTGAGGGGAAAAGAGAACACACAAAGGCAACGATTGACCTAAAAAGCTTCATAGTCATTTGAAAAATTCAAATAGTGACCAGGCTTCCATTTCTGTCTCTAAACTGGCCGTGTTCAGGGTCGTGTTCTTTTGGGCACACAGTAGCAAAATCTTTTTCAACATAAAACAACATCTGTTTTCTTATTGGACTAGTCTTTCTGTCCATCTGTACTGTACCTCTTGGTTGTCCGTTCAACGGCTAATTTGGTTGTAGACCTACCTATGCTGGATGTAGACTGGTTGGAGACTGGTTGGAGACTGGTTGGAGACTGATTGTAGACTGGTTGGAGACTGGTTGGAGACTTACCTCTTGGTCCTCCATGTACTGGCTGTAGCGTTGTTCCATCACCTCTCTCTGCCAGCGCTCCTGTTCCAGGGTCTGTTGGATCAGCTGGGCCACCTCACTCTGTTCGCCCGGCTTCTCTCGACCAATCAGAAACCTGCATTACATTACACAGCTTTTGAAAATGTCTTCCTATGTGGACTGCAATAAGAGGAACCTCTATGATATGGTCCCTTAGCAAGAGGTTAAATAATTATACAGCCTGTTTCAACATTTAGATTATTTTGACTCAATATATGCTCTGTTTTTCAGTGTAATACCCTCCTCAGCTATGTAAAAAGAATCTGAGCAGTGCAGTTCAGAATGAGTAGCCATAGTCAGTCAGTTATCAAGACCACCATAACAGACTTACAATTCCCTCTGCTAACTATCATGTAATTAAATGCTAACCAACACAGTTCCCATCCTCAGCCATCCATCCATTCCTCTGGCTGACATTTTTATGAATAGGACTGACCGACTGACCACCTGCCTCAGCCCTTCCTTCCACGTCTACCCTGTTCTATAATTCATGAGCAATCTCTGAAGAGGGCTCTGATCTTCGACAAGTCACACAACACTAACAATTACACACGCACACACACGCGCACACAGAAACACACACACACAGGAACACACACACACCACACGTTAACAATTACCCCCATAGCTCCACTGACGACTAGTTCCTGAATAATTAATGAATGAGCCTATAGGACGACAAAGGAGTGTTGGGGATTGGGGAACTCTGGTGCCCCATTCAGTCAGCCACAAATAGACCCCTCTGGCATTTCGGAATGATAATTGTGTTGATGACTGCTGTGAGGATGATGGTGATGTTTTTATGCTCTGCTATGGTCCAAATGTAGAGTTTCAGCTTTGTCTGTGGTTCTGCTGTGGTTCTGTTGCTATATCTATGAAGGGAAGTGTTGGCTCTTCATCATACTATCATCATGGCCCTATTTGGCTTCTGATGACTACTCTGCGTGACCTGATCTATGCAGTACGTATGTGGGAGGATGTGATAACTGACTGACTAAGGGTACTAGATTGAATATGGGTACTAGACTATGGGTACTAGATCAGCTGCTAGATCGAATCCCCGAGCTGACAAGGTAAAAATATGTTGTTCTGTCCCTAAACAAGGCAGTTAACCAACTGTTAACTGCCGTCATTGTAAATAAATATGTGTTCTTAACTGACTTGCCTAGTTAAATAAAGGTTAAAAAAATTATATTCTGAACTGCAGATTCTTCTTACATAGCTGAGGAGGGTAATACACTGAAAAACATGTCTCTCTCAGAGCATATAATGAGTCATTTTGACAGTCTCTCTAGAGTCTAAAGCTGCTGCAAACTAAGAAGAACATGTCTCCAGAAAACCTTAATGGTGTCTGACATCACGCTGTACAACACAAAGAAGAGATCAGACTTGATGAGCCCAACTTCATACAGGGCCAAGCAATTTAACCTGTCTGTCTGTATTCAAGTGTTTGAGAGTGACATCCATCAAAACAACTCTATTCTTTTTCATTAGCTCATTGTTTTAAAATTGCTTTAAAAGGTGCAGTAGTTGGGCCCTGGTCAAAAGTCGTGCACTATAAAGGGAATAGGGTCATTTGGGATGAATCCCCAAAACCGTATCCTCACTTGACGGTGCCTGTGGTGTTCCTGAGGACGGAGGCAGCGAAGGTCTGGGTGACCCCCACCAGACTGGTCCCATCCACCTCCACTATCAGGTCATTCACCTGGATCCTGGATGGAGAAACACAAAGTAGCACAACAGCCTCAGTCAGGACTCGTATAACATGCTTACTTTTTCAGACATCTTTTATTCAACTTTTATTTTATACAGGTTTGTCTCATTGAGATAGAAATCTATCTTGCAAGCGAGACATGTTCACACAAGGAACCATATCAAATCAGCTAGCTAGACCAAGATGTGAATACTACTACTAGATACACTAGTCTGGCTCATCTCAGATGGTTGATTGCTTCTTACATTATTAAATCATCATTAATCATTCAATTCAAGGACTAGCATTTCGCCCAATTATAAATTGGTTTAGACATGACTCTTCTGCTCCCTGGCTGAGAATAGAGATAAATATTATGGCTCCCATTGCCCTGGAAGAAGTGGTATTCATTTATCTCTTAAACCAGGGTTTCTCAATATTTCCTAAATTGGCTCACCTGATTCAATTCATCAACTGGGTGGGAGGGGGACTGATAAGCAACCTCAGTTGCTGGGCGGGATGGGAAGGGGTGGGTGGCATGCTTTCTTCGGGTCAGGGAGGTGGGGTAGGGTAGATGAAGATGCGGGAGGAGGGGGGCTTGGCGGGGTGGGAAGGGCTGGAAAACATGGTTTCCAGTGGGTAGGGAGGATGCAGGCGTGTGGATGGGGACTGAGGGGGTTAAGGGAATGGGTTGGGGAGGGGGACTGAGGGTTTTGAGGGAATGGGTTGGGGAGGGGGACTGAGGGTGTTGAAGCAATGGGTTGGGGAGGGGGATTGAGGAGGTTAAGGGAATGGGTAAGGGGAGGGGGACTGAGGGGGTTGGGGGAATGGATTCGGGAGGGGGAGACTTTTTTTCTTTATCTGTGTATGCATTATTTTTGTGTTTTTTGTTTTTGTGGCAGCCCACAGGTACAATAAATACTGTTTGTGAATATATGAAATGCAAATATGATAACTGAATATATGGATATAACTGAATTAAAATGACTTTCAATGTTAAACCTGTACCTGTAACCCCCTTCTGAATAAATGACTAACTAAATTAAAAGTTGGTCACAAAAAAACTAAAAAAGATGATTAAATCATGCAGAACTTGTTCAGGTAAATCTGCCAAGAGTATAGATGGACAAGCCGTAGATGGAAAGGACACCATTTTGTGACATACCTGCCGTCCCGGTGCGCTGCTCCTTTATCGGTAACCGTCTTGACAAAGATGCCCAGTTTCTCCAGGCCCATGTCTGCCCCCGCCCCCATCCCAATGATACTGATACCTAGCCCATCACCATCTGAAGACACAGTGGATATAGGAGAAATACTGTGAGAAGAAAATACAATCATAGTTATCTTAATCCATGATGAAAATGAAATGCTCTTTTGTTTCATAATAGCTTTTCAAATCAATGTTTTCCTGTGACAGTCATTTTACCCTATGTTAACATCCTGTCAATGTGAAGATGGAGTGATTTAGAATTCCCTCTTCGGAGGAGGGATAACTGGAAGCCAGATGGAATGATTGAGAATTCCCATTTAGGAGGAGCGATAACTGGTTGGCAGATGGAGGGATTGAGAATTCCCTCTTGGGAGGAGGGATAACTGGAGGGAAGATGGAGTGATTGAGAATTCCCAACTTGGGGGAGGGATAACTGGAGGGAAAATGGAGGGATGATGGAGAAATGATGGATGGGTGCTAATGGGGATTGATTGTCTGATTGTCTCAAGAGAATGGAGATGGAGAACTCTTCTTTAGAGTACTGTGAAATATAAGTACTGTGAATGAGTTTTCTTGAATGGGCAATCTGGGAATGATCGTTGTTGTTATTCGAATCCCAGATTGACACATTAAGGTTATGGGGATTACTGAATCCCAGATTGACACATTAAGGTTATGGGGATAACTGAATCCCAGATTGACACATTACGGTTATGGGGATAACTGAATCCCAGATTGCCACATTAAGGTTATGGGGATAACTGAATCCCAGATTAAAGTTATGAAGGTAACTGAATCCCAGATGAAGGTTATGGGGGTAATTTGGCTGAGGTGTACCTTTCTCCAGCGCAACGGGGAACAGATCGAGCCTCTCCACCCTCTTCTCCAGCTCGTACTCGGCAGATGCAGCCATGGGGTCCACGTCCTCGTTCCGACGGTCATAGTCCTCGTTGGGGTAGGTGGCAAACACCTGAGAGATGGACCGTTCACAATGAAGTTTATTACAAAACAGTTTATTCAGACTGATTTTACTTAGGCTAGGTGTCTGATTGACTGATTGATTGACTGATTGAGAAGTAGTTGCATGTTTATAATTCAGGATGTCTCTATCCATGTTGGAAGAAGGCCTTAGATCCAATATGTTCAGATGGGTGGGTGGAGGTGGGACAGAGGTGACAACATAGTGTTGTCTTTAGTGCATTACACTGACACGTCATTCACCTCTAATAATGAATACAAACCATTTCCATCACCAAATTTGCCTCAGTCAGAGCTTGCTTTAACTACCAAAGTGCTACTATATTTCGGTAACAGGCCTCAAATCAACCACAGTATAAAACAAAGCACCTCTCAAAGAATAGATAGTGGCCCATTTCAGAGCAGAGATTCCCACATTGGCCCAGCTCCAACAGCATGGGTCCATCCCAGATGACACACTATTCCTTACATAGTGCACTGCTTTTGACCAGAGCCCTATAGGTGTACACTTTATAGGGAATACGGTGCTATTTGGGACGTAGACCATGACAGTTTACATAAGCACCTTCAGCATGCTAATGCAGGCCTGACCACTGCAGCTGCTACACACACACACAAGGAGAGTTGGAGCTGCCAACATGGCTTAACTGTAAAAGCCTCCTCTCCTTCACGGCCACTGCCACTCTCCTCTTTGGTCTTCCAGGGAGGGTTAATATCCCTCTTCCTCCATGTTAAACTGTCTTTCTGTTAATATCCCTCTTCCTCTCTGTTAACCTGTCTTTACGTTAATATCCCTCTCTGTTAAACTATCTTTATGTTAATATCCCTCTTCCTCTCTGGTAAACTGTCTTTATGTTAATATCCCTCTTCCTCCATGTTAAACTGTCTTTATACTAATATCCCTCTTCTTCTCTGGTAAACTGTCTTGATGTTAATATCCCTCTTCCTCCATGTTAAACTGTCTTGATGTTAATATCCCTCTTCCTCCATTTTAAACTGTCTTTATGCTAATATCCCTCTTCCTCCATGTTAAACTGTCTTTATGTTAATATCCCTCTTCCTCCATTTTAAACTGTCTTTATGCTAATATCCCTCTTCCTCCATGTTAAACTGTCTTTATGTTAATATCCCTCTTCCTCCATTTTAAACTGTCTTTATGTTAATATCCCTCTTCCTCCATTTTAAACTGTCTTTATGTATGCCAGCTTTTCTCATTTTCTTACTCTAGATCTGTTTGTGCCTCAGAGTAGTCAGTACGGACATATACAATAGCATCTCTTTGCTTGATCAGCGCTGTCTAAATCACATGGTCTCTGTCTCCGTAGCAACCGCACAGTGAAGTGCTTGTCAGATTTGACATTGCCCCTATGATTCAATCAACCTCCCCATGAGAGAAGTAGATAAGAGTATTATCTGTGTTTCCATACATCATTGAATACTGGGAAGGTTGAGGTGAGGCACATTTCTTTGACTGTGTTAAACTGTACCTAGGTCTGTGCCGTTGGATCAAACATTTTCCAATAGAACACTAGGAAGAGAAGGCCTTGCATCAAAGCAGCCATCGTACAGTACATACACTGTTGATGACACTTCCCATGGCCATATAAATGCCAGCTCAGAACTATACAGTCATGCGCACGCACGCGCACACACACACACGGTCTTAATGGGTTGTGTGATTTAGGTTGCCTTTGTATTTAGGCGGATTAGGATAATATGGATTATAGGCAGACAAAAAATATGTTTCTCCTTCGTCTGAATGGATGTAGCCTGGCATTAGCACAGGGGTATTCAAATCTTACCCTACGAGGTCCGGACTGGTATTCTGTTCTACCTGATAATTAACTACACCCCACCTGGTGTCCCAGGTCTAAATCCCTGATTAGAGGGGGAAAATAAAATAAACTAGTGGAACTGGCTTCGAGGTCCAGAGCTGAGTTTGAGGGCATTAGCACATCAACAGTTAAAACAACTGAAAGTGGTCCTACAAATCTGTCTTACTCTCTGTCACTGTGTGTCCAAAATAGCACCCTATTCCCTATATAGTGCACAACTTTTGACCAGAGCCCTGTCTGTTTGCGTCTGTAGCACCACCATAGCACTAGCAGACTTGGCACAAATGGAGTTCTCAATTGAATTCAAAAGTAGTGCACTACATAAGAAGTAGGTTGTAATTTGTGACTGTCTCACATGGAAGTTCGCTCCTTGAGTTTAATGATCAAGAGGCCACAGCTGGTGCACCTTCCTGCCCCATTTCATGGCCTTGTGAACAGAGACCAGTGTATTAAAACATGTAGGAAACCCTACATCCAGATGTGTCTGTAATACCTGTCTGTGTTGGGCTTCAGCTTTGCACACTGACTGACAAGGCAAACACACACGCACACACACACACTGACTGACAAGGCAAACACACACACACACACACAGACGAGGCAAACACACACACAAACACACAGGCCAATACTTTCTTCTCCAAAATCAAGAGATTTACTTCTTCCTTATATGGATTATCCCACTAAGGGTCAGACACACACTGATTATCTAACATGATGCCCTCATATCCTCCCTGCCTCCCTCCATCTCCCTCCATTCATCCATCCTGCCCTCTCTCTTCCTCCGTCCCTTCCTCCCTCCATCTCCCTCCATTCATCCATTCTGCCTGCTATCTCTTCCTCCGTCCCTTCCTCCCTCCATCTCCCTCCATTCATCCATCCTGCCCTCTCTCTTCCTCCGTCCCTTCCTCCCTCCATCTCCCTCCATTCATCCATTCTGCCTGCTATCTCTTCCTCCGTCCCTTCCTCCCTCCATCTCCCTCCATTCATCCATCCTGCCCTCTCTCTCTTCCTCCCTCCATTCAATCAACCATCCATACCTCTCTCTCTTCCTCCGTCCCTTCCTCCCTCCATCTCCATCCATTCATCCATCCTGCCCTCTCTCTCTTCCTCCCTCCATCTCCATCCATTCATCCATCCTGCCCTCTCTCTCTTCCTCCCTCCATTCAATCAACCATCCATACCTCTCTCTCTTCCTCCGTCCCTTCCTCCCTACATCTCCCTTCCATCCTCTCTCCCTCCTGTACTGTAAGTAAGACCACAGCAGATGAACGCTGACTGGGCGGGGCGGATAAGCTGGCACTGTGGCAATCAATGGGCTTGTTTGAGTGGTAAGGCTGACACAACCGACTGCAGACGAAAGTCAAGGAATGAAGTCAGGGGAGGTGCATCTGCAACAGCCGAAAGTCAGACACTGATGTAGTTTTCCAACGGCAAGGCTCAGTGCAACACGACAGTGTGTTGCCATTGTTTCTAGAAGTTTTTCTTTGTAATGTCGAAATAAACATGTCTCCAGCTCCCATATCACACAGTCACAGACTGAAAATATACACTGAGTTCACAAAACATACACATATGCTAATATTGATTTGAGCAGAACAGTCTCAATTTGTCAGGGCGTGGATTCTACAAGGTTTCGAAAGTGTTGCACAGGGATGCTGACTCCAATGCTTCCCACAGTTGTTTCAAGTTGGCTGAATGTCCTTTAGATGGTGGACCATTCTTGATACACACAGGAAATTGTTGAGTGTGAAAAACCCAGCAGCGATGCAGTTCTTGACACAAACCGGTGTCCTTGGCACCTACTACCATACCCAGTTCAAAAGCACTTAACATTTTTGTCTCAAGGCTTCAAAATCCTCCTTTAACCTGTCTCCTCCCCTTCATCTACACAGATTGAAGTGGATTTAACAAGTGACATCAATAAGGGATCATAGTTTTCACCTGGATTCACCTGGTCAGTCTATGTCATGGAAAGACCAGCTGTTCCTAATGTTTTGTACACTCAGTGGATGTGTGTACATTTTACAAAAAATTGGTTAGAGAGACAAAGTTGGTTCCTGTTTCAGTCATGTCTTTGGTCACGTTCACGTGGGTCAACCAACAATAACCTCCCACAATGCAGGCAGGACATTTCACGTTTACATTTTAGTCATTTAGCAGACACTTTTATCCAGAGTGACTTACAGGAGCAATTAGGGTTAAGTGCCTTGCTCAAGGTCATAGACAGATTTTTCACCTAGTCAGCTCTAGGATTTGAACCAGCAATATTTCGGTTACTGGCCCAACACTCTTAACCGCTAGACTACCTTACGAAGATGATGAAGAACAACTGCAGAAACTTACAGTTGACTGGGGAGGCTGGGGCAGGGCTGGGGCAGGGCTGAGGGAGGCTAGGAGAGGCTGGGGAAGCTGGGGCAGGGCTGAGGGAGGCTAGGAGAGGCTGGGGAAGCTGGGGCAGGGCTGAGGGAGGCTAGGGGAGGCTGGGGATGCTGGGGCAGGGCTGAGGGCAACTAGGGGAGGCTGGGGAAGCTGGGGCAGGGCTGAGGGCAACTAGGGGAGGCTGGCGCTGGGGAGGCTGGGGAGGCCGGGGCAGGGCTGGGGGAGGATACATGCAGCACTGCACTCTCCTGCTGCTCCAGTTGTGACAGATAGTAGGTCACAGTGGCTAACAGATGGCCAGGAACACCCGTCCCTCTGTCCCTGCCTCCCTCTCTGCCACCAGCTGACTGACTGGGATGCCCTATAAAAGCTCTGTGTAGCTAGTAGCTAAACGGGAAACCACGTATTCAAATTCCACAGCAAGTGACAACCACCTTTTTTTTTTACAATGTAGTTTGCCTACCGTGAGTTACTGACAAAATCACACTAATGACTAGGTTGGCACTACAGAGGTATATAGAGGCATGCCTTCTGCCATTTTTTTCCAACAATTACCACAATGGCTCCTTGGCAGCGCCCCAAATGGCACCCTATTCCCTATGGGCCCTGGTCAAAAATAGAGAACTATCTAAGGGATAGGGTGGCATTTGGGACACAGCCCTTGGCTGGGAGGGATGTGGTTGGATAACAGTGTGGGCAAGTGGTTACATCCTCCCAGTAGAAAGCAGTTTACCCTGTTCCTCCTCTTCTTGCTTTCCCAAAAAACAAATGGTGGTGGTGACGGGTTCTATGGTTTCACACAACAGGAGGTGTGGAGGTGGTGGTGACGGGTTCTACGGTTTCACACAACAGGAGGTGTAGAGGTGGTGGTGACGGGTTCTATGGTTTCACACAACAGGAGGTGTGGAGGTGGTGGTGACGGGTTCTATGGTTTCACACAACAGGAGGTGTGGAGGTGGTGGTGACGGGTTCTACGGTTTCACACAACAGGAGGTGTGGAGGTGGTGGTGACGGGTTCTACGGTTTCACAAGTGGTTACATCCTCCCAGTAGAAAGCAGTTTACCCTGTTCCTCCTCTTCTTGCTTTCCCAAAAAACAAATGGTGGTGGTGACGGGTTCTATGGTTTCACACAACAGGAGGTGTGGAGGTGGTGGTGACGGGTTCTACGGTTTCACACAACAGGAGGTGTAGAGGTGGTGGTGACGGGTTCTACGGTTTCACACAACAGGAGGTGTGGAGGTGGTGGTGACTGGTTCTACAGTTTCACACAACAGGAGGTGTGGAGGTGGTGGTGACGGGTTCTACGGTTTCACACAACAGGAGGTGTGGAGGTGGTGGTGACGGGTTCTATGGTTTAACTCAACAGGAGGTGTGGAGGTGGTGGTGACAGGTTCTATGGTTTCACTCAACAGAAATAGCATGCTCCTCTCCACACAGTCTCTCCACAAGCTCTGCTGCTAACCTGTTAACATAACCACAGGGGCTTTTCACACACTTTTATAACACTCTCACTCTCTTCCTATTATATTGATTTTGTTCCATTTAAAAAAATCTTCACTCTCTATACTATTTGCTCTCCCGCATGGGAGAATCAACGGTCCTGACTTCCTGCTCCAGAGGTTCTCCCCTTTGACCTTCTCCTCCAGTGAGTTTTGAAAAGGAGGTGAGAGGACACAAGGAATCAAGGCAATGCAACTGAGATTCTCCCCATGTCAAATTGAAATGGCACTTTGGTAGTTGAAGAAAGCTCAGACTGAACTAAAATTATGGGGTGGAAAGTGGTACCCCATTGGTGAGATGGGGTTGAAAGTGGTACCCCATTGGTGAGATGGGGTGGAAAGTGGTACCCCATTGGTGAGATGGGGTTGAAAGTGGTGCCCCATTGTGAGATGGGTTGAAAGTGGTACCCCATTGGTGAGATGGGGTGGAAAGTGAATCCCCATTGGTGAGGTGGTTGTCCCATTGCCATCTTTGCAATAGACTGCCTGTTCTGAACAATCTGCTACTCTCAGTCTCAGAGCGTTTCATGTCATCTGTTGCAATTAACCCACTCAATGTGGGCTAAATTGGTTTCAGAGAGCTGGCATGTGGCATAATGAAACTGCAGCAGCAACAAGCTTAGCACAAAAACAGAGACTTAACGTCCCTCCGAAAATCACTCAGGCTACCACCAACAAACACTCAATCTCCCACTAACTGTCTTGATGACAATCAAACCATAATCAAACTGCAACAAGCTCAGCATGTATAACAGAGACTTAATGTCCCTCCAAGAATTATATAGACTGTCCTTCTGAGGATATAGACGTAACTACAACAAACCCTCAATGCCACTAAGTCTCCTGTTGACAATTGAACCTTAATTAAGCTGCAGCAACAAGCTCAATGTAAGGAAGGGATACCTCCAACAAACACTCAATCACAGTCGGTAAGTATTCGATCGCCACCCCTTCCCCTTGGCCATAACACGTTGATGTGTGCAGATCTGAATGGTCTGGAAGGTATAAGCAGTGTAGTGGTGGAAGTTCCACCATATACAGTTCAAGTCAGAAGTTTACATACACTTTGGTTGGAGTCATTGAAACTCGTTGTTCAACATCTCCCCAAATTTCTTGTTAACAAACTATAGTTTGGCAAGTCGTGCATGACACAAGTAATTTTTCCAACAATTGTGTACAGACAGATTGTTTCACTTATAATTCACTGTATCACAATTCCAGTGGGTCAGAAGTTTAAATACACTAAGTTGGCTGTGCCTTTAAACAACTTGGAAAATTCCAGATAATTATGTCATGGCTTTAGAAGCTTCTGATAGGCTAATTGACATCATTTGAGTCAAATGGAGGTGTACCTATGGATGCATTTCAAGGCCTACCTTCAAACTCAGTGCCTCTTTGCTTGACATCATGGGAAAATCAAAAGAAATCAGCCAAGACCACAGAAATACAATTGTAGACCTCCACAAGTCTAGTTCATCCTTGGGAGCAATTTCCAAGCGCCTGAAGGTACCACGTTCATCTGTACAAACAATAGTACGTAAGCATAAACACCATGGGACCACGCAGCCGTCATACCGCTCAAATAACCTGAAAGGCGCTCAGCAAGGAAGAAGCCACTGCTCCAAACCCGCCATAAAAAAAGCCAGACTACGATTTGCAACTGCACATGGGGACAAAGATCGTACTTTTTGGAGAAATGTCCTCTGGTCTGATGAAACAAAAATAGAACTGTTTGACCATAATGGCCATCGTTATGTTTGGAGGAAAAAGGGGGAGACTTGCAAGCCGAAGAACACCATCCCAACCGTGAAGCACGGGTGTGGCAACATCATGTTGTGGGGGTGCTTTGCTGCAGGAGGGACTGGTGCACTACACAAAATAGATGGCATCATGAGGGAGGAAAATTATGTGGCTATATTGAAGCAACATCTCAAGACATCAGTCAGGAAGTTTAAGCTTGGTCGCAAATGGGTCTTCCAAATGGACAATGACCCCAAGCACACTTCCAAAGTTGTGGCAAATTGCCTTAAGGACAACAAAGTTGAGGTATTGGAGTGGCCATAACAAAGCCCTGACCTCAATCCTATAGAACATTTTTGGGCAGAACTGAAAAAGTGTGTGCGAGCAAGGAGGCCTACAAACCTGACTCCGTTACACCAGCTCTGTCAGGAGGAATGGGCCAAAATTCACACAACTTATTGTGGGAAGCTTGTGGAAGGCTACTCGAAACGTTTGACCCAAGTTAAACAATTTAAAGGCAATGCTACCAAATACTAATTGAGTGTATGTAAACTTCTGACCCACTGGGAATGTGATGAAAGAAATAAAATCTTAAATAAATCATTCTCTCTACAATTATTCTGAGATTTCACATTCTTAAAATAAAGTGATGATCCTAACTGACCTAAGACAGGACATTTTTACTACGACTAAATGTCAGGAATTGCGAAATGTATTTTTTAAATGTATTTGGCTAAGGTGTATGTAAACTCCGACTTCAACTGTAGATCTGCACACATTGAAAGGCCAAAAGTAATGGGTAGGAGTCAATTGGGACTGGACAACCACAAGGCTCCAGACTACAGTGTAAACAGGTTAGACTGACTGGTCTCAGGCCAAAGGGGGAGGTGGATAATTATTCCGAATCCTCTTAATGAAAATGAATCCCAGTTCCAGAAGAGAGTCCTGTCCTGCCTGGTCGTGCAGCCATGATGAACGGAGACAGAACCCTGGGATGCATGTGGCCCTACCAGTGGCGACCAGTCAATGAGCCCCACCTGTTTTGAGCCACACCTTAACAAAAAATATATTTTTTGTTATGTTATTTCGGCTTTAATACGTGTCACATATCAGTTTGCAAACAATGTAAAATAAATGTGAGTTAATAAAGCTGCATACAAACATGGTCTCTTTTTTGCTTTCTTAAGTAAGGCAGCTCCAAAATGCAGGTGTTTCAGCCTAGCTCTGTGCTTTTTGTGGTGGTGGGGCAGCCAGCAGAAAATACAGAGCATAGTGGTTGGTAATGTTCTCTAGCTGCACTGTGATTGGCTCAGTGTGCTGTCACTCATGTGGACACTACGTCACCGCAAAATCTACAGGGAGAGCTCAAAAATGCAAGCACCTTGGGAGCTGCAATAGCTTTACATTAGACGTGCATATCCAAAAAGCCTCTAGGTCATTGGCCACAGATACAATTATAATGGACTAATCATGTCAACATCAAACTTAAAAAATCTTAGCTAGCAAGCTAGACAAGCAGTCATCATCATGAATCAAGTCGACAATCTACTGGCAAATCCTTTTCATATGAAAATGAATTAGATATAAAACGTATCGGGGCTCCTCGGCCATTGGATATAAACAATAGACAACAAGTTGGAAATCGCAAATTCAACTAGGAGTGGTTTGGAAGGAATCAGTGGCTAACTTCAAGCGTTCCAAAGCAATCACTAGCCTGCTATTCAGTAGAGAGAGTGTGTGGTCCAAGTCTGGGTTTAAGGGTCTCTTTTCCAAGTTTAAAAGGATAAACATTCACATGCAACACCATGGGCCAGAAATGGTTGAATACATTGGCATGCTGTCAATCCATCATGACTTCTGCTGCATTCACAACAGCTGGAAACTCTGAATTGGGAAATCTCAGACTTCAGTGAGTTCAAGACAACTGGGAACTCGGGAAAAAAACGAGCTCCGAATGGGGAAAATACATTTTGAATGGTCATTCAAATCGGAATTCCAAGTCGGGAACTCAGGCCTCTTTTTATAGCCCCAACCTGAAGATCACTGACATCATAATTCTATCTTGTTTTTTTTCCAGAGTTCCCAGTTGTCTTGAAAGCACCATAAATCCAGAGAATGCTGGACTTTGATGACAGAGTTTCATGACAAAATTTGCCCACAAGAAGGGCCACCGCGCCACCTTCCTGTTCAAGCAAGCACAGCACAACAAGGTGAGTCAAAAAATGTATTGTATGCTGCTGCATAAATTATGTAATATGCCAGGGAGATACAGTTGAAGTCGGAAGTTTACATACACCTTAGCCAAATACATTTAAACTCCGTTTTTCACAATTCCTGACATTTAATCAGAGTAAAAATTCCCTGTCTTAGGTCAGTTAGGATCACCACTTTATTTTAAGAATATGAAAAGTCAGAATAATAGTAGAGAGAATGATTTATTTCAGATTTTATTTCTTTCATCACATTCCCAGTGGGTCAGAAGTTTACATACACTCAATTAGTATTTGGTAGCATTGCATTTAAATTGTTTAACTTGGGTCAAACGTTTTGGGTAGCCTTCCACAAGCTTCCTAACAATAAGTTGTGTGAATTTTGGCCCATTCCTCCTGACAGAGCTGGTGTAACTGAGTCAGGATTGTAGGCCTCCTTGCTCGCACACACTTTTTCAGTTCTGCCCACAAATTTTCTATAGGATTCAGGTCTTGGCTTTGTGATGGCCACTCCAATACCTTGACTTTGTTGTCCTTAAGCCATTTCACCACAACTTTGGAAGTATCCCTGGGGTCTGTTTGAAGGTAGGCCTTGAAATACATCCACAGTTACACCTCCAATTGACTCAAATTATGTCAATTAGCCTAGTCTGTAAACAATTGTTGGAAATATTACTTGTGTCATGCAGAGAGTAGATGTCTTAACCGACTTGCCAAAACTATAGTTTGTTAACATGAAATTTGTGGAGTGGTTGAAAAACAAGTTTTAATGACTCCAACCTAAGTGTATGTAAACTTCCAACTTCAACTGTATGTACAGTATACTTTAGCTCAGAAAGTAATACTGGGTGTATGTTGTGTAGCAAGCTGTTAGTAGCCCATGTGCCTCACCCTAATAATTTGGTCCCTTTCCCCTACTGTTCTGACTTGGTGGTGCACATGTCATCATCAAATATTGTAAGAGCTTTCATTGTGTACTTATCTTCATTCAAAGACTCAATCATGGACACTCTTAATGACAGTTGTGGCTGCTTTGCGTGATGTATTGTTGTCTCTACCTTCTTGCCCTTTGTGCTGTTGTCTTTGCCCAATAATGTTTGTACCATGTTGTGTTGCTACCATGTTGTGTTGCTACCATCCTGTCTTGAGCACCGACCATCAAACCAACCATCTCTCCACCCTACCATCCCTCCCTCTGTCCTACTACCCCTTCACCCTTTTATTTTAGCATTATTTTATTTAACCTTTATTTAACTAGGCAAGTCAGTTAAGAACAAATTCTTATTTACAATGACAGCCTAGGAACAGTGGGTTAACTGTCTTGTTCAGGGGCAGAACGACAGATTTTTACCTTGTCAGCTCGGGGATTTGATCTAGCAACCTTTCGGCTACTGGCCCAACGCTCTAACCTCTAGGCTACCCTACTATCCCTCCCTCCTACCATGCCTCCCTTCATCCTACCATTCCACCATCCTACCATCCCTCCCTCCCTCCATCCTATCATTCCTCCATCATACTATCCCTCCATCCTACCATCCAGCCATCCTACCATCCCTACCTTCTACCATCCCTCCATTACACCATCCCTCCATCCTGTCATCCTCCCTCCATCCTACCATCCCTCCATTCTACCATCCCTCCACCCTACCATCCATCCACCCTACCATCCCTCCATCCCTTTATTCTGCCACCCCTCCATTATTCCACCACTCCATTATGCCACCCCTCCATTATTCCATCCCTCCATAATTCCACCCCTCCATTATGCCCACCCTCCATTATTCCACCCCTCCATTATGCCACCCCTCCATTATTCCACCCCTCCATTATGGCAACCCTCCATTATTCCACCCCTCCATTATGCCAACCCTCCATTATTCCACCCCTCCATCCTGTCATCCCTCCATTATTCCACCCCTCCCATTATGCCACCCCTCCATTATTCTACCCCTCCATCCTGTCATCCCTCCATTCTGCCACCCCTCCATTATTCCACCCCTCCATTATGGCAACCCTCCATTATTCCAACCCTCCATTATGCCAACCCTCCATTATGTCAACCCTCCATCCTGTCATCCCTCCATTATTCCACCCCTCCATTATGCCACCCCTCCATTATTCTACCCCTCCATCCTGTCATCCCTCCATTCTGCCACCCCTCCATTATTCCACCCCTCCATTATGGCAACCCTCCATTATTCCACCCCTCCATTATGCCACCCCTCCATTATTCCACCCCTCCATTATGGCAACCCTCCATTATTCCACCCCTCCATTATGCCAACCCTCCATTATTCCACCCCTCCATCCTGTCATCCCTCCATTATTCCACCCCTCCCATTATGCCACCCCTCCATTATTCTACCCCTCCATCCTGTCATCCCTCCATTCTGCCACCCCTCCATTATTCCACCCCTCCATTATGGCAACCCTCCATTATTCCAACCCTCCATTATGCCAACCCTCCATTATGTCAACCCTCCATCCTGTCATCCCTCCATTATTCCACCCCTCCATTATGCCACCCCTCCATTATTCCACCCCTCCATTATTACACCCCTCCATCCTGTCATCCCTCTATTCTGCCACCCCTCCATTATTCCACCCCTCCATCCTGCCACCTCTCCATCCAGCCATCCCTCCTCCAGCCAAGAAAGTGGATGCCTTTGTCATGGTAACGGTTAGGAGCAGAGCATGTGTTTTTGCTGGCAGTGCTGGCTTGGTCAGCACTGTGTCACATTGAGCTTAGCCAAGCCGAGGTGACCCTGGGTGGGCATTAGCACAGCATGATAACAAGGTCAGCCACAGAGCTGAATGACACTACGTATGCATCTCAAATGGCATAGGGAATAGGGTTCCATTTGAGACACAACTCCATATGGGTAAGGAAGGACAACACAGGCATTGGAGAACTGTATGAAGAAGACCAAATGAGGATGTAGCCTACCTGTTGTGCTTACATAAACTATTCCTACTGTACTATATTGGTATTGCACTTTGTCATGGACTAAATGAAGTTGTCAGAAAAGAGAAGTCATCTATTAGTGACTCATTCCCAGAAACCACCAGAAAGCACTAGTGTCCAGCATTACGTAACAAGGTCTGTAGATGCACTAATCTGAGGTAGTGCTCTTCACATATAGACACCACACACAGAGGCTGCATGCAGCAGGACTGTACTGTAGTGTGCATTGAGCTGCGTGGCGCAGCCCATAGAGGCATAGACTGTCTAATACGGTGCAGCCCATAGACTGTATAACAAGGTGCAGCCCATAGACTGTATAACACGGTGCAGCCCATAGACTGTATAACACGGTGCAGCCCATAGACTGTATAACACAGCCCATAGACTGTATTACATGGTGCAGCCCATAGACTGTATAACACGGTGCAGCCCATAGACTGTATAACACGGTGCAGCCCATAGACTGTATAACACGGTGCAGCCCATAGACTGTATAACACGGTGCAGCCCATAGACTGTATAACACGGTGCAGCCCATAGACTGTATAACACGGTGCAGCCCATAGACTGTATAACACGGTGCAGCCCATAGACTGTATAACACGGTGCAGCCCATAGACTGTATAACACGGTGCAGCCCATAGACTGTATAACACGGTGCAGCCCATAGACTGTATTACACGGTGCAGCCCATAGACTGTATTACACGGTGCAGCCCATAGACTGTATTACATGGTGCAGCCCATAGACTGTATAACACGGTGCAGCCCATAGACTGTATAACATGGTGCAGCCCATAGACTGTATAACACGGTGCAGCCCATAGACTGTATAACACGGTGCAGCCCATAGACTGTATAACATGGTGCAGCCCAGCCAGAAAAGAGGAACAGAATGACCTTGTTGATTATCTGCCTGGACCCCATTTCCCCCCCTTCTCGTGGGCAGTGTCTAAGATATGACTGGACAATAGATTCACAGGATAGTACAGTGTGTAAGATATGACTGGCCAATAGATTCATGGTATGGACAGTTTTAGGATAGCTGGCCACATTGTGCTGCATTACATCACCCTGGCATTCCAAGTAAAGACCCTCCATTTTACTAATGCTGCAAATATACTACAATTTCTACCTGCTAAATGGATTTTTAACACATTTCAATATCTAGTCAACAAAGTCTACTGGGCTATAATTGCATCAAATACTATTTTTGTATTCGTTATTTGTTTGAATTGCAGAGAGTGTAAAAAAACGGATGTGTATTTGTGACTGAAGCTAGCATTGACTATGATTATTATGTGCTGTCACTGTGTAGGCTGCAGATATTCATCAGTGAGAGAGGACTGGGGAAGGATGGTCGAGGTGGGACGATATTTGGAGAGGGAGCAAGCCAGGTGAATTCTGTCACTGGTTGACATAGTGGTACAAATTCAAATGAGATTATCTCAACAACAACAAATCTCCCAATCAATATTAGGCTCAATAATTCAAAGCATATTGTACCAGGAGAACAGGAGAGAACAGTTCTGAAATGCAGTGATGTATAAACAGGAAACAACCAAATAAATCAATCAATAAGAAATGAGGAGCTGGAGAGCAGCTTCCTGTGTTTAAAACAAGCAGACAGCCCAAAGGAGAGGCCTGTCTGGAGTGATCACAATGCTGCTATTTTTATCCACTTCTAAAAAAAAAAACAGGAGGAGAATGGTGGCAGATAGAGACAGGGAGTGTGAGAAGGAAAGCAGGGTGTTAAAAAGAGTGAACAAAGCCGGTAGTGTGAACTGAACTCTACCAGCGATGCTGTTTGTGCCAGTTTTAGAAGAGAAAAAATATATACATTTGACACAGACCCCAACGGTTGTCACCACAACAACCCCTGTGTGTGGGCGTCTGGGTGAGTGGGAGAGCATGGTTACAATGATGGGGAAGTATTCACAAAAATGGCCAAGCACGAGCACTTCCTTTACCACAGAGAGACAAAAAGAGAGAGAAAGGTACACAGAGATAGAGGTTCACTAGAATCAACACAATTAGACCCAACCAAATCATGAGAAAAACAAAAAGATAATTATTTCTAGTGTGGCAATTAGTTAACAAAAAAACTGAGCAAACTGGAATGTTATTCGGCCTCAAACCGAGAGTACACAGTGGCAGAATAAACTTAAGGAAAGCTTTGACTATGTTCACTTTTTAACTATTTCACTTGCTTTGGCAATGTAAGCATGTGTTTCCCATGCCAATAAAGCCCTTTGAATTGAGAGAGAGAGAGAGAGAGAGAGAGCAATACAATCCATGCTTCATCTAGATATGTTAGTGCCACTGAATGAATTTAAAATATTGATGGGAGACTGTCACAGAGGAGTGTAAATGCTTTTTTTTAGGCTGGATCATGTTGTGCTGTATTGTTGTATGTTTTAATTATGTCATGTATTGATTGTTGCTGCCTTCTTGGCCAGGTCTCCCTTGAAAAAGAGACTCTGGGTCTCAATGGGCTTTTTCTGGTTAAATAAAGGTAAAAAATGTATAATAAGTTTTCTGACCAGTCCTTGCAGTCATTAAAAACCATGAAATCTTAGCTGCCATATAAAAGGCCTCAATTTGACCTCCCTCCCCGACTCCCATGCATACGCACTATACCCCCAACCATCTAACAAAGGAGACTCTGATACAGTGTGAAGGACTGTGTCAGTGTGAGGGGAGGGGTTGTTCCTGATGACAGACACTGTAGGGTACAGTGTAATAGACAGAAAATATCAAAAAGACTGAGCGACAGTCAGCCGCAAAGCGCTTTGAAATGTATTTCTGTAATGAAAAGCACTATAGATTATTATTACTGTTGTGTCCAGTATTATAAGGAAAGCCCACAGCATAGCCCCACTCTGCGAGAGAGCGAGAGAGAGAGAGAGAGAGAGAGAGAGAGAGAGACAGAGAGAGAGAGAGACAGAGAGAGAGAGTGAGAGAGAGAGAGAGAGGGGAAACGTTCAACATGAATTGTCATGATAGAGGCCAGAAGTGTCTCATTCACTGCTTGAGCTGGCTTGCTGGCGCTGCATGTGTGACTGTGGGACCTAATAGTATCAAGGCAGGGCTTCTCTCTCTCCTTGTTAATTCTGGAGACCTCAGGGCAATGCAGTGAGACTGAGCTGGGATTGCAAAGAACAGGGTTACATCCCAAATGGCACCCTATTCCCTACATAGTGCACTACTTTTGACCAGAGGCCATTCCCTACACAGTACGCTACTTTTGAACTATGGGCCCTGGTCAAAAGTAATGCTCCCTATAGGGAATAGGTTACCATTTGGGACGCAGACCATGACAGAGCAGGGAGACTGAGACGGGCTAGCAGAGAATCGTACGCTGCTTCTCAGATCCTTACACTTCCCCGTCAGTAGAGAGACACTCTGAATCAACTTCTCTCCTCCTTGCCTGGTTATGGCTTGGCTGTAGTCTCCATCTGATTATGCTGTCTCCAATAGCGTTTGGTGTATGTCTATAATATATACGGATCTTTTTTTACTTGTATTTATTCGGAGCCCAATTAACACCAGGGTCTCATTCACAATGGTGCCCTGAGTACAAATATTTTCACAATCAATAAAACGAACATTCCAAATAAAACAATAATAATTTTTAAAAATACTACAATTTCTACAAATAAACCACTATGATCAATTGAAACAACTGCAATCCTAAATAGTGGATGTGGATTCTGAAATAATTTTTTGCTATATTCTGTCTGTATTATGCATACTCTGGATTGTCTTTACTATGGATTCTGTTTACTGTGAATTATGTATACTGTGGATTATGTATACTGTGGATTCTGCTTACTGTGGATTCTGCTTACTGTGGATTCTGCTTACTGTGGATTCTGCTTACTGTGGATTCTGCTTACTGTGGATTCTGCTTACTGTGGATTCTGTTTAATGTGGATTCTGTTTAATGTGGATTCTGCTTACTTTGGCAGCGCCATTTCACCTACCGTAAATTCCGGACTATAAGCCACAACTTTTTTCCCAGGCTTTGAACCTCGCGGCTTAAACAATGACGCGGCTAATATATGGATTTTTCCCGCTTTCAATTTTTTTTTCTCAAAAAAACACATTCTGTGACGTGCTCAGTTTTTTGGCGGCATGAAGCTTTCATTAGACCAATGAAATTGCCGAACGGGTTAAGGTCAAACAACTTTTTTGTTTACTGTTTAGATTAAATCGAGCGCTCTCAAACTTCCCATCATTCTGATTACGGTAGTCATTTTGTCACCCTCATTATGGCAAAGACACGGAGAAATGCATATGATGCAGCTTTCAAGTTGAAGGCGATTGATCTGGCTGTTGGAAAAGGAAATAGAGCTGCTGCACGGGAGCTTGGTCTTAATGAGTCGATGATAAGACGTTGGAAACAGCAGCGTGAGGAATTGACTCAGTGCAAAAAGACAACTAAAGCTTACTGCTAATTTTTTATTTTTTGTTAAAAGCCGTGTTTCGTTAAAGCCTATTTATTTTTGTTACAAGCCGTGTTTCGTTAAAGCCTATTTATTTTTGTTACAAGCCGTGTTTCGTTAAAGCCTGTGTAAAGTTCATTTGTTTCAATGTACCGGTAGGCACCTGCGGCTTATAGACATGTGCGGCTTATTTATGTTCAAAATAATATTTTTTTTAAAATTCAGTGGATGCGGCTTATATTCAGGTGCACTTAATAATCTGGAAATTACGGTAATCAAATTCTGGGTAAATGCATACACAGACCAAAATCCCACTAATTTATCTTGCCTGCATTTGTATACCCAAGGTTTTGGTATATCTGAAAGCGGTAGGAGGTTAAAAAAAACAACAACAAATAAAACATGGAAAAATAAAAGCCACCTAAAGACTTTGTCATGATTCCTGCATTTTCACAGACCTTGTAACCAAAATACAGGTGTCAGGTCAGTGTGAATGGTTGTCTCCTTCTCTATAGGTATCAGGTCAGTGTGAATGGTTGTCTCCTTCTCTATAGGTATCAGGTCAGTGTGAATGGTTGTCTCCTTCTCTATAGGTATCAGGTCAGTGTGAATGGTTGTCTCCTTCTCTATAGGTATCAGGTCAGTGTGAATGGTTGTCTCCTTCTCTATAGGTATCAGGTCAGTCTGAATGGTTGTCTCCTTCTCTATAGGTATCAGGTCAGTGTGAATGGTTGTCTCCTTCTCTATAGGTATCAGGTCAGTCTGAATGGTTGTCTCCTTCTCTATAGGTATCAGGTCAGTGTGAATGGTTGTCTCCTTCTCTATAGGTATCAGGTCAGTGTGAATGGTTGTCTCCTTCTCTATAGGTATCAGGTCAGTGTGAATGGTTGTCTCCTTCTCTATAGGTATCAGGTCAGTCTGAATGGTTGTCTCCTTCTCTATAGGTATCAGGTCAGTGTGAATGGTTCTCTGTTTTTTTGCAGGTAAATCATTAACACTTCCATTGTTCCACTTCCACTTCATTAACACCTCCCTATTTTGAACTGTAAACAGCCCCCATGGTTTAACAACAACCACCACCCTTCCAAATGTCCAAGTTACCCACTGATATGTAGAAAGGGGTCTACCTGCACATAAGTGGTAACTAAGGGGTTGTTTGAAAGATGGTCATGTAAAGATTGCCTTAGATTTTTTACAGGTAACATACCACACCTTCCGTTTGAAATGAGTATAAATGTCATTGGCAAATAAAGGTAATTATGCCAGGTGTGAATGTTCTAGCATATGCCTAGCTAACCAGATTGAATACAATGGGAACCCCATCCACAGTGGATAGCCCATCAGCAGGAAATGAAGCATGCTGGTTCTGGATAATGGAGGCTACAGCCATATCAGGGCTACTTCTCTACCATGCTGAGAGAAAAATCCTTAATATGACTTCTCCTCATCTAGTGATGTACATTAACTTACTTAAAGCACATGAGCATGAACCAACCACCAACCAGCCCATATAAACCAACCACTTATTCTTCTTTGGAGTTTAATGGCAGTTTGCAAAACATATTTGTAGGTGCATTACTGCCACCCATATAAAACCAACCACTGCACAACTGTTGACCTTTTATAAACCCAGACAGTCAGAATATGCCAACACACAATAAAAGAGCAGCTATGCTAATTATTCTGCCTCTTTGTTCCTCCCTAACAATTATTTACAGAGTAGAGAGAGTGTGTAAAGACAGCGAGTAGAGAGAGAGAAATAGTAGAGAGAGGGAGAATGAGAGTAAAGAGAGAGAGTAGATAGAGAGATAGAGAAAAAAAGTAGAGAGAGGGAGGGAGAGTAGATAGCGAGATAGAGAGAGAGATAGTAGAGAGAGAGAGAGATATATAGTAGAGAGAGAGACAGAGAGATAGTAGAGAGAGAGAGAGTAGAGAGAGATAGTAGAGAGAGAGAGAGATAGTAGAGAGAGAGAGATAGTAGAGAGAGAGAGTAGAGAGAGAGCGAGAGAGAGCGAGAGAGAGCGAGTCGAGCGAGAGAGCGAGAGAGAGATAGTAGAGCGAGAGAGCGAGAGAGAGATAGTAGAGCGAGAGAGCGAGAGAGAGATAGTAGAGCGAGAGAGCGAGAGAGAGATAGTAGAGCGAGAGAGCGAGAGAGAGATAGTAGAGCGAGAGAGAGAGAGAGAGAGAGAGAAGGACCTGGGCCCTGACAGTAAATCTCAATAAGACAAAATAATGGTGTTCCAAAAAAGGTCCAGTTGCCAGGACTACAAATACATATTCCATCGAGTTACCGTTGCCCTAGAGCACACAAAAAACTTTACATACCTCGGCCTAAACATCAGCGCCACAGGTAACTTCCACAAAGCAGTGAACGATCTCAGAGACAAGGCAAGAAGGGCCTTCTATGCCATCAAAAGGAACATACAATTTGACATACCAATTAGGATCTGGCAAAAAATACTTGAATCAGTTATAGAATCTATTGCCCTTTATGGTTGTGAGGTCTGGGGTCTGCTCACCAACCAAGAATTCACAAAATGGGAAAAACACTAAATTGAAACTCTACATGAAGAATTGTGCTAAAATAATGCATGCGGAGTAGAATTGGGACGATACTCGCTAATTATCCAAAATCCAGAAGAGAGCCGTTAGATTATACAACAACCTAAAAGGAAGCGAATAACCCACCCCTTCCATAACAAAGCCATCACTTACAGAGAGATGAACCTGGAGAAGAGTCCCCTAAGCTAGCTGGTCCTGGGGCTCTGTTCACAAACACAAACAGACCCCACAGAGCCCCAGGACGCAACCCAATTAGACCCAACAAAATTGAGAAAACAAAAAGAGAATTATTTGACACTTTGGAAAGAATTAACAAAAAAACAGAGCAAACTAGAATGCTATTTGGCCCTAAACAGAGAGTACACAGTGGCAGAATACCTGACCACTGTGACTGACTCAAACTTAAGGAAAGCTTTGACTATGTACAGACTCAGTGAGAATTGCTATTAAGGGAGGCCGCCGTAGGCAGACCTGGCTCTCAAGAGAAGACAGGCTATGTGCACACTGTGCACAAAATGAGGTGGAAACTGAGATGCATTTCCTAACCTCCTGCCCAATAGGGAAATAGGGGATACCTAGTCAGTTGTACAACTGAATGCCTTCAACTGAAATGTGTCTTCCGCATTTAACCCAACCCCTCTGAATTAGAGAGGTGCGGGGGCCTGCCGTAATCGATATCCATGTCTTCGGCGCCCGGGGAACAGTGGGTTAACTGCCTTGCTCAGGCAGAACGACAGATGTCTTGTCAGCTCGGGGATTCGATCCAGCAACCTTTCGGTTACTGGCCCAACATTCTAACCACTAAATGTATGACCATATTAGAGACACATATTTCCCTCAGATTACTTGGACCCACAAAGAATTCTAAATCAAATCCAATAATGATAAACTCTCATATCTACTGGGTGAAATACCACAGTGTGCCATCACAGCAGAAAGTTGTGTGACATGTTGCTACAAGAAAAGGGCAACCAGTGAAGAACAAACATCATCGTAAAAACAACCCATATTTATGTTGATATATTTTGCCTTTTGTACTTGAACATCGTTACAACACTGTATATAGACATAATATGACATTTGAAATGTCTTTTCTTATTTTGGAACTTTTGAGTGTAATGTTTATTGGCAGAGGGAGGGGAGTGGGGAAATTACTAGGCATATAATCTATGGCTTGAAGGAAATCTGTGGTAGGGCCACACTACATAAGGACTGGTTGTAAAGATGGAGACATATGAAATCTGTGGTAGGGCCACACTACATAAGGACTGGTTGTTAAGATGGAGACATATGAAATCTGTGGTAGGGCCACACTACATAAGGACTGGTTGTAAAGATGGAGACATATGAAATCTGTGGTAGGGCCACACTACATAAGGACTGGTTGTAAAGATGGAGACATATGAAATCTGTGGTAGGGCCACACTACATAAGGACTGGTTGTAAAGATGGAGACATATGAAATCTGTGGTAGGGCCACACTACATAAGGACTGGTTGTAAAGATGGAGACATATCAAATCTGTGGTAGGGCCACACTACATAAGGACTGGTTGTAAAGATGGAGACATATGAAATCTGTGGTAGGGCCACACTACATAAGGACTGGTTGTAAAGATGGAGACATATGAAATCTGTGGTAGGGCCACACTACATAAGGACTGGTTGTTAAGATGGAGACATATGAAATCTGTGGTAGGGCCACACTACATAAGGACTGGTTGTTAAGATGGAGACATATGAAATCTGTCGTAGGGCCACACTACATAAGGACTGGTTGTAAAGATGGAGACATATGAAGTACTAAATATAATTGAATACAGCGCGTGTGTGGATGTGTGCGTGTGTGTGTGTGTGCGTGTGTGTGGGTGCGTGTATGGGTGTGTGTGCGTGTGTGTATGGGTCCATGTGTGGGTGGGTGTGTGTGGGTGTGTGCCGGTGCGTGTGTGTTTGTATGTGTGTGTGTGTATGTATGTGTGTGTGTGTGTGTATATATATGTGTGTGTGTGTGTGTGTGTGTGTATATATGTGTATGTATGCAGGTGTGTGAGTGGGTGTTTATTCTATTAGAGTGTGAACTCACCTTGATAGGCCCCGTGCTGAAGCAGATCTTCCGGCTAGGTGGAGGGTCCTCCTCTTCAGGCAGCCCAGGTTTCTCATGACAGCTGGACTCGGGCTCGTATGGCTCATCTTCATCCTCCTCCTCTTCCTGCTGGCTCCCTCCAGAGTCCTCCCCCACTGCGCTGTACATTCTGATAGCCACCTGTTCTCCCACTGACTGATCCTCCTTTACAGTCCTCTCTTCCCCCTCCTCTGCTGTACCCCCCTGGCCCATCTCTCCATCTCCACCCTGCCTCCCCCTCTCACTGCTTGTGCCCTTGGGAGAGGTCTCCCTTACCTGGGCCTCTCTCTCTGTACTGTTCTCTCCATTCTCCAGAGAGAAGTGGTGGATGTCAGATTTAACTATGGTGCTGCTGGGCTCCAGGTCACCAGAACGATCCTCAGACTGGCCCTCAATTTTGGCCTGGGACCCAGAGTCTGGCCCAGTCTTATCCCGGCCCTCTCTGGGCTCAGGGAGTGTGGGGCCACTGTGCCCTCCATTCTTCCCTCCGCTTTGGCCATCGGAAGTGGAGGAGGATGAGGCCCTGAGGCTTCTGGGAGGTCCATCCTGGTCCCTCTGGCTGCGGCCCCAACCCCCTTCCTCCTCCTGACTGGTTGGTGGGAGGGCAGAAGCACGGTTCGCCCTCTTAGATATGATTTTGGAGTTGAGCTGCACCCCCACCTTGGTGCTGACCCCCCGGGAGGGCAGCGGAGGTGTGGAGGACAGGCGATGCAGGTTGTTGCGGAGCTCTGAGGCCCGTTCGAAGACAGCGCTGAGCTGGGAGACGGTGGGGGACACGGCCTCGGTGGTGTCCAGGCTGTCCAGGGACTCTGTGCTGCCATTGAACCGCGCCACCACGTCCAGCCTGCCATCCTGGATGCCCAGGCCCGAGGTCTGCTCTGTTTTCAGCAGGACCCGGTTGGTGGCAGCAGCCTGCTTCTCCCGCTCCAGCTGCTGGGCCGCCTTCTGTTGTTCGAAAATCTTCCGTGTCTCCTGCAACTTGGAGTAGCTGGGTGATGAAGCTTGGAGAGCCTGCCCATTCTCCGCTTTGGCATTAGGGTCGAACCGGTTAACCCGCTCTGAGACAGTGGATCCCAGCTTCAGCAAGGCGCTGTGGTCCACATTCTCATTCAGGCTACCGGCTCTGGGGAGGGAGAGACGCACCCTCTCAGTAGTCTTCTCTGGGTCCTCCCCTCCCTCCCTGCAGGGAGATGTGCTCCCTGGGCCTTGCATCTGCTGGAACATGTTCTTGATACGGTGAACATTGGAGCCATAACTCCTGCGGCCGCGGTGCCCTTCCTGCATATGATCGCCTTTCGCAGCATTGTCCTTGGCAGGCCTCAGCGCCTGCATCCCCGCCTCGTATGCGTTCCGGTGCGGGGATGGGCTCCTCAGCGTCGAACCGGAGCCGGTGCTTTTAGAAGATGAGGAATCGGTCTTCATCATGATCAGTCAAGCATCACAACCGCTGCTCAGCAACGACATCTTTCCCTTTCCTTTCCTCGGTTGTCAGCACAAATTGGTCCGTTCTCACCGACAGTCAATTATGTTGGGGAGTCGGTGAGCCTATGTGCCGTGCCGACTAGAACTGAATAGCAGAAGAGAATTTAAAAAACGACGGTATTGTTTTAGGCTGCGTGCATCCAGTGTTTTCCCATGGAAATTGAAAACGATTCATTAGTCATTAAAACGCCAACCTGACCAAAAACCCGGATAAAATGCGCTGGTTACAAAAACATCACTGCAGAAAACTGGAACAGTAACCTAATGAACGATGGATTTGCCACTGACGAAAGATTTATTCCGTTTAATCCCTTTTCACAAGCAGCAGCATCATTTTGATCTCTTGATTTTCTGAGCTGCTGATTAATGCCACTGTGTCCTCTTCGCTCGCATAAAACGGTCCGTGCTATCCGGGTTCCTTGGGACGTCCCAACTCTGGAATTACATCGTTGAAGTTTACATTTTAAATGGTAAGGGTTAGGTAAGGGTTATGGTTAAATTAGGGTTTAGGGAATGGACGTCTCAAGGATCCCGTATAGCATTTACCAACGTTAACGCTGCTGAGAATCGGGCGCAACGGGGTCATAGCGCCGGTCGTTTTCACTGGTCCTCTACATTTTAATTCCTACACCTGGAATATTAACCTAGTGATAATCAATATATTTGTGAGGCCTACTTCATACACACGTTTTATATCATTAAAATTATGATATCAAATAGACGAGCCAAATAAACATAAATCTACTTGATTCTAAAAATTAGGGCACTTTAGGACTCTGAGGAAATCAAAACCCGAGTGCGTCAGGTTAGTGTCCGTTTAAGATCGTCGCATCCTGCTTCCACTACCTGTCTGGCCTACAAGTTTGATAATACAATGTTATACAATGTTTTAGCAGTGAGAGACATTGTGACATTCTTGTGAGGGCGTAGGGTAGACTATTTCCTCAGCTTCACCATAAAACCTTACCATGTTGGTTTGTAGGCTCTTCAATTGTAGGCTATGTCGCCTAGTCTGGTTCTGCATCTCATGCGCTCCATACCGTGTCCATCCAATGCGTTTTCCCTAGCTACGAATAAAGACTGTAAATTAGCTATATCTCAGAATATGTAGGCAGATAAGGTTTAACATAACGATCAGAAAAAAAATATAACATATAATATAAAATCCCAGTGATGGGGCAGACATTTTGATCGAGAGACCTTTAGAAAATATGTACTTTTTCTCTAACACTAAACATACAAATATGTATTTTACAGTTATAAGGAAGGTGAAATCTTACAGTTAGTCGTTTTATAAATTGATTATACTATATTTACAAAAAAATAGAAGTCATTTCAAGCCTCATTCATGCCGTTTAGTTGAATAGGAAATACATCATCATGAGTACTTGAGTTTGGGTCCTAAAAAATGACTACACCTCCGCTTGTTTACAACTGTTTTTTACAAGAAAGGTGAGATTTGAACCTTTCTTGGAGTATGCTTTGGTTGTGTTTCAGATTATTTTGTTCCCAATAGATAATGAAATGGTAAATAATGTATTGTGACATTTTGAAGTGACTTTTTTTGTAAGTAGTAATATATGTTTCTAAACACTAATACATCATGTGGATGCTACCATGATTACGGATAGTCCTGAATGAATCGTGAATAAGGATGAGTGAGAAACTTAGAGTCACAAATATCATACCCCTGCAAAAATGCTAACCTCCCCTGTTATTGTAATGTTTAGATGTAATCACACCTCAAAACAAGATGGCAGACTGGACAGGCTGATTTATTTTAACAGTCAAGTTTAGTCAATGACAACAAGCTGATTTTTATTTACATTGATCACTTATCCTATATATATCAAATGATCATTTGTGTTTTACAATAGATATTTTAGAGAACTTACCAGTGATTAAATAGTTTTATAGTAAGAACAATATTGTGCTGCCAGTATATATGCTGATGTCAGATGGCAGTATGTATGTCAAGTGTATTATATGCCATAAGGCTGAGTAGTGGTGTGGACACGGTGTTTAAGTGCCAATCAGTTCACTGCCCGAGTTCCATGTTATTTGTAACCTCATGTAAATGTAGCCTATCAAATAGTGATATCCTTTGGTGCTTGTGTTCCTATCTACTTGTACACAGTGTGTGTGGCCAGTGTGCTGGTGGTCAAGGCAGATATCAAGGATTATGCCCTTGTGGGAGCTATTTGTGTTCCAGCTGTAGAGAGAGATTGTCCAGAATGAATTTGAACCCTTCCTGAAACACTATGGTTAGGCGGAGATTAAGTCGCCTCTTTAAAAACAGCAGAACCTGAAGTTTGTGATTAGACCTTTAATGATTGACCAACAGCAACAACGTAATGCATTCCCAATGAACAGATAAATGTTGATTTTAATTTCTTCACATTATTTAATTTAAAGCTTCATTACATGTACAGGTGTGTCACAACTGACATTCATGCAGACTGCAGTGATCATCACTTACATAACATTTACATTTGAATCATTTAGCAGACACTCGTATCTAGAACGACTTACAGCAAATTGGTAGGTGTCTAAACTCTCTCACTCTCCCATTCTGAAAAGCAGGGTGGGTCTACAATAATCCCATGCTATTTATGTGCAACATGCAGTCCTTCCCAGCTGGCTTCGTTTTACCCAGAGGCACCCCATGATAATGGCTTCCTCTACGGCACCCCGCTGACCCAGGGAGAGAGTATGATAGAAGTACAGAGTACAGACTCATCAACTAGGGGCCCCATATAGCACCCTATTCCCTACATAGTGCACTACTTTTGACCGTAGCCAGGCTGAGGAATAGGGTGCCATTTGGGACACAGACACTGTGTCATGAGGATCTAGTTTAAAACTTAACTCAGTTGAAATATGATTCTGCACTAAAACATGTGAAACATATTTGAAGCATGAATTGCATAAAGGATATTTCTGGGCACAGTATGGAACCTGTAACTGTGTAAGGATAAGGGTAAAACATCTCTCCATTTCTCTTTCCATTTCAGATCACAGTGACTAACAAACAGAGCTATGACACATTCAGAGGCAGACTGTTCATAATGATTGGCCCTCCAGGTATTTGTATTTATTATGGATCCCCATTAGTTCCTGCCAGGGCAGCAGCTACTCTTCCAGCAGATACTCTTCCAGCAGATACTCTTCCAGGGGTGAAGGCAGTTATACAATGAAGGCAGTTATACAATTTTAAAAACATTACAATATATTCATAACAGATTTCACAACACACTAAGTGTGTGCCCTCAGGCCCCTACTCCAGTACCACTTAGCTACATCCCAAAATCCATGTGTACGTGTGTGTATAGTGCGTATGTTATCGTGTGTGTATGCGCCTATGTTTGTGTTGCTTCACAGTCCCCACTGTTCCATAAGGTGTATTTTTATGTTTTTTAAAATCTGATTCTACTGCTTGCATTAGTTACTTGATGTGGAATAGAGTTCCATGTAGTCATACTGTGCGCCTCCCATATTCTGTTCTGGACATGGGGTGTGTGAAGAGACCTCTGGTGGTATGTCTTGTGGGGTATGCATGGGTGTCTGAGCTGTGTGCTAGTCGTTTAAACAGACAGCTAGGTGTTTTCAACTTATTTCCCTCATTAAAATGCAAATCAATTTATAACATTTTTGACATGCATTTTTCTGGATTTTTTGTTGTTGTTGTTATTCTGTCTCGCACTGTTCAAATAAACCTACCATTAAAATGATAGACTGATCATTTCTTTGTCAGTGGGCAAACGTACAAAATCAGCAGGGGATCAAATACTTTTTCCCCTCACTGTATGTGCACACTGCCACCAAAATGAGGTGGAAACTGAGCTGCACTTCCTAATCTCATGCCCTATGTATGACCATATTAGAGACACATATTTCCCTCAGATTACACAGATCCAAAGAATTAGAAAACAAACCCAATTTTGAAAAACTCCCATATCTACTGGGTGAAATACCACAGTGTGCCATCACAGCAGCAAGATGTGTGACCTGTTGCAACCAGATAAGGGCAAACAGTGAAGAACAAACTACATTGTAAATACAACCCATATTTATGTTTATTTATTTCCCCTATTTGCACATCGTTACAAAACTGTATATAGACATAATGACATGTTAAGATGTGTTTCCCATGCCAATAAAGCCATTAAATTGGAGAGAGAGAGAGAGAGAAAGACAAAGTGAGAAAGAGAGAAAAAGAGAAAGGAGAGAGGAAGACAGGAAGAGAGAGCACAATATTCCACTTGGATTATGATATTTGGTCTATACCACCACCTAGTGGATCAACTTCAAAGTGTACCACTAAATTCCAAGTCAGGTATACAGTGCATTCAGACCCCTTGACTTTTTTCACATTTTGCTACGTTAATCCTTATTCTAAAATGGATTAAATATATTTTCCCTCGTCAATCTACACACAATACCCCATTATAACAAAGTAAAAACTTGCACATTTATTTAAAATAAATACAACTGAAAATCACATTTACATAATTATTCAGACCCTTTACTCAGTACTTTGTTGAAACACCTTTGGCAGTGATTACAGGCTCGAGTCTTCTTGGGTATGATGCTACAAGCTTGGCTCACCTGTATTTCAGGAGTTTCTCCCATTCTTCTCTGCAGATCCTCTCAAGCTCTGTCACGTTGGATGAGGAGGGTTGCTACACAGCTATTTTCAGGTCTCTCCAGAGATATTCGATTGGGTTCAAGTCCAGACTCTGGCTGAGCCACTCAAGGACATTCAAGACTTGTCCCGAAGCCACTCCTGCGTTGTCTTGGCAGTGTGCTTAGGGTCGTTGTCCTGTTGGAAGGTGAACCTTTGCCCAGTCTATGGTCCTGAGATCTCTTGAGCAGGTTTTCATCAAGGATCTCTCTGTACTTTGTGCCATTCATCTTTCCCTAAACCCTGACTAGTCTTCCAGTTCCTGCCGCTGAAAAACAAAAACAAAGCATGATGCTGCCACCACCATGCTTCAACATAGGGATGGTGCCAGGTTTCCTCCAGACGTGAAGCTTGCCATTCAGTGACGCTTGCCAAAGAGTTCAATCTTGGTTTCATCAGACCAGAGAATATTGTTTCTCATGGTCTGAGAGTCTTTAGATGCCTTTTGGAAAACTCCAAACTGGCTGTCCTGTGCCTTTTACTGAGGAGTGACTTCCGTCTGGCCACTACCATAACGGCCTGATTGGTGGAGTGCTGCAGAGATGGTTGTCCTTCTGGAAGGTTCTCCCATCTCCACAGAGGAACTCTGGAGCTCTGTCAGAGTGACCATTGGGTTCTTTGTCATCTCCCTGACAAAGGCCCTTCTTCCCTGATTCCTTAGTTTGGCTGGGCGGCCAGCTCTAGGATGAGTCTCGGTGGTTCCAAATTTCTTCCATTTAAGAATGATGGAGGCCACTGTGTCCTTGGGGACCTTCAATGCTGCAGAAATATATTGGTACCCTTCCCCAAATCTGTGCCAATCCTGTCTTTGAGCTCTACGGACAATTCCTTCAACCTCATGGCTTGGTTTTTGCTCTGACATGCTTTGTCAACTGGGGGACCTTATATAGACAGGTGTGTGCTTTCCAAATTATTTCCAATCAATTGAATTTACCACAGGTGGACTGCAATCAAGTTGTAGAAACATCTCAAGAATGATCAATGGAAACAGTATGCACCTGAGCTCAATTTCGAGTCTCATAGCAAATGGTTTGAATACTTATGTAAATAAGGTGTTTCTGTTTTTCATTTTATTATACATTTTCAAACATTTGTAAAAAACTGTTTTCGCTTTGCATTTATAGGGTATTGTGTGTAGATTGATGAGGAAAACATGTAATTTAATTCGCTATTCTATCTCACACGGTCACACACAGTATCTGCGCATGTGAATGCATTCGCTTCAGCGTGGTAGCCAGGGCACCAAAACAGCTGAGAGGTTGATCCTTGCACTTCAACATTCTTATGGGGGAATTAATCGCCATTTTATGCACTTTTCTCTCTATATGTATTCTGATGCAAGGAAACGATGAATAAGGTCATGCGAACCTGCCGGTTACAAGAGGGAAAATCATCTACTTCACTTTTTCCTATAGAAATAACACAATTCTCCATGCACTGTAATTTACAACTTGTTTAGAGCTATTGATAAGAGCTAGGTAAATGAGTAATCCGTTTGGATAAGGGAATTGTAAATATAAATGACCATTGTTTTTTAAAATCTATTTTACCTTATAATTGCTGGAGACAAATGTGAAACCAGTCATATGGCAGAAAAACTGAATCATATCAACATATCAACGTTCCCATTGTAAAGTTGATGAAATGCTGTGCCATTGTGTATAATTTAAATTGTACAGCCCTTTAACTTGCAGTGTTGGGCACTCTCGAATGTCTTAATTATAATCTACCCCCACGTTCTCCGTTTCCTGTTTCTATCATGTTAAATATTAGCCACTATCATTATCGACTGTCAGTAGACTTAATAACCACACATACTCAACTACCAACTACCAGTTCCCTTCAGATGGTGTAGCCTACATTATCATTCCATTTAATTACATTGTATTGTTAACCTTCATTTGCATCCTCTGTAAACGCCGTCACGGCCGTGTGGTTGTTGCTGAGGATCATTAGTAACACTTGATAATAAAAAATAAAAAAAGACATGTAGGCTAACTGAATGTTATAAAGCAGAGTGGAGACCAAGCCTTAACCGCTTGATCCCGACCCGACGAATGTCGTACTACTTGGCTGTCATCACTCAGTCCCATGGATAGTGCAGGCAATAGACCAGGGTATATCCTACTATTGTACACTATTCTCCCTCTTTATAATTCTTTTACACTTATCTTCCAACATTATTAACATGGGTTAAAGAACTGAATGTGGCGATTTTCAGAATGAATCGTTTTTTTCTCCTTTGGTGTGTAAAGGCTCTCCAGACCTGTTTTTTAAATGATTCATAAATACTTTCCTAAACCTTTTCTCATTGCTATTAAATTCAACCATAATGGTCAATTCTTAATTTGTTTTAGCAGGGAAAGCATTTTTTTTAACCATATCATTGGTAGGCATATAGCCTACATGTAGTGGTAGAATGTTTCTTAAATAATATATTCCATGTTTTTTTCTAACTAAAACCCCTAACCGACTCCATTATTGTTTTAATGGTAATCTCTATCACCAAATAGCCTGTGTAATAATTATGTAATTACCAAGTAATAACATTTGTCCAAAGATTTCTGATTAATTAGAGGAGCGCTGCCAATGACGTGCCTAGTACTTAACATACTACTATCAAAGAGAAGCAATTTAGGAACACAATAAAAAAAAGAAAAGCACAATAAATAGCCTACTAATTACAGGGTAACCACACAGAGGCATCATCGACTTTTATCCACTTCATCCACGTCGTCTTTAGGAAGATCTTTAGGAAGTAAAATAGCAGAATAAAAACTCCGCGTGTCATCTGCGCTTAATTTCCCCCCAAAAAAATACGTAAGATCTATAAAAGGACATTGTAAATTTAGTAGAATCGCATCCACATAATCCACACGTTTCAGCATGTCTTCTTTTTGTGACTGGATTTGTGGATGTGTAGCGCCAAGCCTGGTTTGGAGGATATCCTTCTGGAATGGAACTGGCCGGAAGTCTACTGCCTGAAACGAAAACACGTAGACCTGCAGTGGGTAGACCACAGACCCGTGTGAGGTAGACAGACAGTAGCCCTCACAGTAGCCTAGTCTAATTCAGAACTGTTCCACCGAAAACCTCCAGGGTTCAGTACAAGGCTACATTACTAATTCTAGGATCCCAACAAAACGGTGACAAGGCTCAGATGCTCCAATCAAAATGTGTGACTGGAGATGGTCATGTATATTATGGTCAACTCATATGTATTTTTGCAATTACTGTGTCATTGGAAATTAGGACCACTGGACATTTAGAAAATGATTTGTTTTTTTCAACCAAACCAACTAGAGTGTTTGTACTATGTTTTGTGCTGCTACAATGTTGTGTTGCTGCCATGTTGTGTTGCTAACATGCTCTGTTTTTATCTGTTGCTGCCATGCTGTGTTGTTGTCTTAGGTCTCTCTTTATGTAGTGTTGTGGTGTCTCTCTTGTCGAGATGTGTGTTTTGTCCTATATTTTTATTTTATTTTTAATCCCAGCCCCCATCCCCGCAGGGGGCCTTTTGCCTCCTGGAGGCCGTCATTGTAAATAAGAATGTGTTCTTAACTGACTTGCCTAGTTAAATGAAGGTTAAATAAATGTCACTTGTTATCCCAAATGCTCCTTACCAATGTGATCTATGTCCTACAAGTCCCACTCATCAGGGTTTGAGTCAGTTGTAATAACTAGGGCTACGTTGGTTAATGCCTCAATATTATGTTTCCCAAGAACGGGACCAACATTGGCTTCTTTGAAGTTATGTGTTTGACTATAAGCCTACAATATTAGATTTGAATGAAAGTTAAACTTTTATGTTATTTGGGAGATTATTTTATCAGTTGCCCAAAAATAAACTATAAAACATAACATTTTTATAATCAGCCACGGTCGCTGAGTTGTCTGTCGGTTTGATGTGAGCTGAATGGAGAAAACCAAGGGGACATGTCAAACATTGTGTAGACCACTTCACATGCTTTATTCAGCATCCAAATAATTAAAAACATCTTGATTTATTATACATGTACAACATCAGTACAGATTCTCTTTTTTCAAAACCATGAAAGTGTGTCTGCTTCTCAGATTTTGTAAAACTCTTCCTTTTTTAGAAACCTAAAAAGTCTTTCTTCAACAAACAAAACACAAACATCAGGAGGGTTTGAGTGGTGCTTTAGTGATGCAGTGATAGGGACAATCACAAGGGTAACATAGAGGGTGGACACAAACATCAGCTGGGGAAATGAAATACAACTAAAAACAAAACCACTTCCCTAAATCCACACCAGACACCATTGGCATGCATTATATCCACAGTAAAACATATTTCAGAACTGTTAATTAACCAACACTTGACAAAGAAAACAATTGTACTAGCCTGACAACAAGGAAGACAATGTGTTTATTTGTTAGCACCAAAGATTCGATGGTTGTTAGCTAATTATGACAGGAAAGGATTGCTCTAACAAACACCAATAACTGGACCTCATGAGTTGATATTATAGCACCTTTGACATTTGTTTTCTATCCAATAATATTCCTGTAGTGTAAAATCAGCCCTAGGGTTTGTGAAACATTTTGGGTAACATGGAGATCTTCTCTGAGGTAGCCATTAATGTATTCAAAATTAATGTGAATGTTCAGGTGTTTTTCTGTCATGAATTTAGAACAAGAAGACACTTCACTGTCGTTTTTAAGATTTATTTAATACCAGAAAATGGAGCATAGCATTTGTTGCTTTCATTGTCCTTCCGCAGTGGTAAAAAAACGGCAAAAAAGTCACCTGTATCTCATTGTGTTTCTCCATGGGGATTTTACACTTTATTTTACACTTCAATTATTTTCTTGTTGCCAGTGGAAACAAAGTATTCTTTTTTAAGTGTCCTTGATTGTTGTAGGTTTCGGTTGAAGTAGCAGTCCCCCAAATGTATTTTCTTCAGAATCAAAAACATGCAAACGACGTCTTCAGCAGAGTAGTTTTAAGCTCGTGGACCAGTGGCAGCCGAATTAGTTTGTAGGTAATGCATAGAAAATAGAATTAGAGATGACTGCTAGAAAAAACAAAACAATTTCATGTCCATATTTCTTTTTGATTTTATACGAAGCAGACAGGGCCAACTTCGACGCCAAACTCCTGATCAGGTGCACCAACGTCCATAGGAGCGATGTCAATGATGGGCAGGCGAGATGTTTTTGATGTCTTGTAGTCGATGACTGTCTTGCCCCATGTGCCAGTATGTGACTGTGGAGAGAGACAGAGAGAGCGAGAGAGCATAGGTCAGAATCAGAAACCAGTCCTAGTAAAGATGATTGATGACACACTAACCTCTATATAACCTCTGTTTTATTTAGTTACTTCATTCACCTTTAGTTTCATAACATGGATTTCACACAATTTTAAATTCAAAATGAGGACAGGAGAAGAAGAGAATAGAGGAAGGTAGAAGAAGAGAATAGAGGATAGTAGATGAAGAGAATAGAGGAGAGTAGAAGAAGAGAATAGAGGAGAGTAGAAGAGAATAGAGGAGAGTAGAAGAAGGGAATAGTAGAGAGTAGAAGAAGAGAATAGAGGACAGTAGAAGAAGAGAATAAAGGACAGTAGAAGAAGAGAATAGAGGAGAGTAGAAGAAGAGAATAGAGGACAGTAGAAGAAGAGAATAGTGGAGAGCAGAAGAAGAGAATAGAGGAGAGCAGAAGAAGAGAATAGAGGAGAGTAGAAGAAGAGAATAGAGGAGAGCAGAAGAGGACAATAGAGGAGAGTAGAAGAAGAGAATAGAGGAGAGCAGAAGAGGACAATAGAGGAGAGAAGAAGAAGAGAATAGAGGAGAGTAGAAGAGAATAGAGGAGAGTAGAAGAGAGGTAGAAGACATTAGAAGACAGTAAAAGACGAGAGTAGAAGAGAGAATAGAATAACAGACAGCAGAAGGGAGTTGAAAGATAAGAGAAAAGAGTAGAGGACAGTAAACGTGGACAGTAGTAGTAGGTGTCTCACCGTGCAGCCGTCCTCGCTCACGGTGTAGGTGAAGCGGCTGTTGCCCTCTGCTCTGATCTCGATCTCGTTGGATCCCTGGAGCAGCAGGGCCTTCTTCAGGTTGCCCGTGCCCTTGTCCATGTAGGCCACACTGTTCTTGCAGTGGTACGTGACATTCTGGGACGCCTCGTTGGACATCAGGCGCATGAAGGTCAGCTGGATGTTGACGTCCTCTGGGTTGGAGCCCTCGCTACCGTACTGGAACTGGAGAGTAGAGGGAGAGGAGGAGGAGGGGGGGGGGGGGGGGGGGGTTAGTATCATGAAGGCAGATTTGTAGTGAAGGCAGGTCACTAAAACTTGAGTCCAAGTCAAGACCCATGTCCCCAGTTATCCAAGTTTGAGTGTAAGTCTGAGTCATTTCTACCCGAGCTCTGATTGTAGTCCTTGCCACATGGTTACGCTGAATGGTCCTTACCTGGAAGCCGTTGTCCATAGACTCTGAGAACCAGATGTGCTTCTTCTCCCTGATGTTCTTGCTGGTATACCAGTTCTTCATGGGGACGGAGTCCTGGGATGGGTAGACGCAGGTCTCTCCAGTCTCCATGTTGCAGAAGACCTGGACAGCATCCAGAGGAGAACCCTGGTTGGGGTCCACCCAGTACTGGCCTGTGGGTTTAAGAGAGAACAGAATATAAGCCATCAAGGTGCTTCAGGTGACCATAGAGGTCCAATAAAGTAGAAGTTATTATATTGATAGAGTTATTAATGTAGGCTGCTAGCTCTTTGATGTTTCCTTTATAAATATTTAATCAAATAAATAATTCAATAATTCATTCATTCATTCAACCAACCAATCAATCAATCAATCAATCAATCAATCAATCAATCAACCAACCTTCCAACCAACCAAACAATCACTGATCACAGCATGCCTATATATATAACCACTGTTTGTCTGGGGCGTGCGCTGGACTGAGCCTGGAACTTACCGCTCTTCCACTCAGGGTGGCACATCCTGATGTCACGGCACATGCGGGCGGGGTTCTTCTGAGTTCCCTCAGGGCTGCGGATGTTCTCCACCTTCTGGCTGAGGCTCTTCAGGGTGGTGTCCACCTCCATGTCACGGTCGTTCATCATGTCAGGCTCATCAGCACGGTAGTGGTATCCTCCTCCTCCTCGCATGGGGTCAGGTCCCTTCTCCTGGTTGTAGATCGGTGCGACATGGAAGCCGCCACCAGCGGGACCTGGGGGTCCGGGCAGACCAGGAGAACCAGGAGCACCCTGGATAGGGAAGAAGAAGATAGAAATGGGTCAAATCTGGCATCAAAGGCTTGTGCTATGTGTGTGAGGATCTGTGTGTGTGCTTGTGCGTCTGCACGGTAAATGTGAAGGTCAGTGTGAGACTTACAGCAGGTCCCATCTCTCCGTTGCGACCACGGGGTCCGGGGGGTCCGATGGGTCCAGGCAGACCGTTCATGCCATCTTTACCAGTGGAGCCAGAAGAACCATGGGGTCCCTGTAGGACACAGAACAACAACTCCATTAGAAGTCATATACCTTTAACAGGAAAAGTCACTGCGCTCACCCATTATTTAACAATTAACAACTTGACCTCTCATCCTTCCTCAATGGCCTTCATCAGAAGTCCTATTCCTTCCATTCCAGCGACAACGTCACTAATAAATGACTAGATAGGATATCCCTGCGCAATCTGATGTGTGGAATCTTCTTGTTAAGGTTAAGAACACAACATCACATACAGGATCATTCTATGAACAATGTTATCCAACTGAAGACTGTTGTGGAGTCCAGGGCCAATGTTATCCAACTGAAGAGTGTTGTTTAGTGCAGGGCCAATGTTATCCAACTGAAGAGTGTTGTTTAGTGCAAGGCCAATGTTATCCAACTGAAGAGTGTTGTGGAGTGCAGGGCCAATGTTATCCAACTGAAGACTGTTGTGGAGGGCAGGGCCAATGTGTAACTTATATTACATTAACAACCATGTTCTATTGATGAACTGGGAGTCAGAGTCATACTCACTCGGGGTCCAGAAGGTCCGTTAAGTCCAGCAGGCCCAGACTCTCCAGGGGATCCCTGGAACCAGATACATCACATTAATCACACATTATATCACATTAATCACACATTATATCACATTAATCACACATTATATATGTTAAAGCAAAGAGAACAACAGATCTTCAACCCAGACACAATGTGCATGCTTCCTTAATGCCACAAATCAATAAAAACAACTTTAAAAGGGCAGTAAATTATTGTAAAGAGAAGCAGCTAACTGTAACAGCATGAGTTGTATGATATTGGAAGGCTGGTATACTCACAGCGGGTCCAGGAAGTCCGGGCATGCCGCTCAAACCTCTGTGTCCCTTGTGGCCTCTCTCTCCACCCTCTCCAGCCTCTCCCTTGTCTCCCCGAGCACCAGCAGGGCCCTACAGACACAGGTCAAAGGTCAAACATGTACTTACAATACATTAGGTTGAGGAGTATGGATGACAAAATGCTGACAGAAAACTTACAAGAGCCCCACGACCACCAGCAGGACCGTTAGGGCCAGCGGGACCAGCAGGACCCTGAGAGAGAGAGAGAGACAGAGAGAGAGAGAGAGAGAGAGAGAGAGAGAGAGAGAGAGAGAGAGAGAGAATCAAGGATAATAATGTGTGTATTCTACATTGATGGAACTCAGGGTATGTCAGGGTAACATTGATGGAACTCAGGGTATGTCAGGGTAACATTGATGTATCTCAGGGTATGTCAGGGTAACATTGATGAATCTTAGGGTATGTCAGGGTAACATTGTAAGCTAGTCCAACAAATGTTCAAAACGTAAAAACATATTCTAAGGCCTTCGGCCTGAAAGTGACAGAGATACTATAGTCGACCCCTAAATTGATGAGAAGAGGTACTTACAGACTCTCCACGGCTACCAGTCTTTCCAGAAGCACCAGCGGGACCGGGGGCACCGGGAGGTCCGGGAGCACCAGGGGAACCGGCATGACCATTCTCACCACGGTCACCCTGCAATGAACACACACACACACAGGAACAAAGAGCCATGAGGGTAACAGCACCAGTAATGGGGACAAGTGTTGGAGTTTCCTTCCTTACATTGTAAAGTGCTGGAAAAGAGCACCTGAAAGAGCTCTACATAAACCAACAGTAAGGGTTCTATTCAAAGGAGTCAAGCTGAAGTGTTACAGATTGCGCAATAGAAATGTATAGTAATTCCCATTTGAGCTGATATGTGCAGCATTTACCGTGAATGCTAAAGCGGGAACATTGCCTTTAAATTTCCATCACACTGTAGCGTTGAACATCATCGATGCGGAATGAATAGAGCCCTGAGTGTGTAATTTCAAGACAAATAGGCTGTTTCTATTATCCAGCAGCAATGTTGTTTACAACAACAGTGTCATGGAAGAGTAAGACATGGTTTGATAGTAGAGGCTTACCTTGGGACCGGGGGGTCCATCGCGACCGGCAACACCATCGTGACCAGTGGAACCCTCACGACCAGCCTCACCGGGTGCACCAGACAGGCCAGGGGGTCCCATGGGGCCAGGGGATCCACGCTCACCGACGGGGCCGCCAGGTCCCTGCTTACCAGGCTCCCCCTGAGAGAGGACAATGGACAGCTCAAGGGTTAAGACTCTTGAGATTTGGAAGTAGAGACAAAGAAAGCCATGAGAAAACTTAAGGATGAAGGATCTGATGGGCTTTTTGTGTGAAAAATAATGACGCTGATTTGAGTTGTGAGGTAACACTTTTGATAGAAGTTAAGAGTTAAATACATTTTTAGTCATTTGGCAGATGCTCTTATCCAGAGCGTCTTACAGGAGCAAATAGGTTGAAGTGCCTTGCTTTTGGTCTCCTGAGTGGCACAGGGGTCTAAGGCACTGTATTACAGTGCTAGAGGCGTCATTACAGACCCTGGTTCGTTCCCATGCTGTGTCACAACTGGCCGTGATCGGGAGTCCCATAGGGAGGCGAACAATTGGCCCATCATCGTCTGGGTTAGGGGAGCGTTTGGCTGGGGGGTAGGCTGCCATTGTAAATAAGAATTTGTTCTTAATTAACTGACTTGCCGAGTTAAATAAAAATTTTTTTTTTTAAAAGGACACATCAAAAGATTTTTCACCTAGTCAGCTCAGGGATTTGAACAAGCGACCTTTCGGTTACTGGCCCAACATTCTTAACCGCTAGGATACCTGCCGCCCTTACATAGCTACTTGATGACATTAAATAGTAATATGTCGAGTGAGATGGGGCTGCTGTTGATGGGAACACTCACAGCTTGTCCTGGAACTCCTGGGCTACCACTGGGTCCCCTTCCTCCTGGGCCCCCCACAATACCACGCTGTCCAGCAATACCTCCGGGTCCGGGGGTTCCAGGGGCTCCCTGGAGAAAAAGAACAGATCGAGGCAAAGATGACATATTCTTCAATGCAGCAGGGAGAACCAGAACAAGCCTTTATAAAGGGATTCATCACCATGGTTTAAACTTTACTACATGCATAAAGTTTATGTAGCATTACAAATTTGGATGTATTATTTTATATATTTGTATTATTTCAGGTTAATTATTTTGTTAAACATTCCATCTAGTTCTTTAAATTATATGTCTTTTTTCGTATTGTTGTTTTGTTTTGTAATGCTGGGAAACATCTAAACATATAATAATATAATTATAATATAACAGCCCTTCATCCCTTCGTCCTTAATGTGTTGCTCTGTTTACTACTTTGTTTATTGCTGTTGTTGTTGTTCATTTGTTTATTGTTGTTGTTTATATGTGTATTGTTGTTATTTGTTTATTGCTGTTGTTGTTTGCTTGTTTATTGTTGTTGTTGTTTATGTGTTTATTGCTCTGTACTTACCATTGGGCCATCATTACCCTTGGCTCCAGATGGTCCTGTGGGTCCTGGGGATCCGGCGGCTCCAGCCTCACCGGGGCGACCAGCGTGACCAGTTTCACCACGTCCACCCCTCTGTCCCTCTTTACCAGAGGGTCCGGGGGGGCCTGGGGGTCCGGGGGCTCCCTGAAAACATTTAGGAGATGAGGGTCATTTGTTTACAGCTATTTTTTGAAGTATTACAGTATGTGAGTTAAAGATTTTTAGCTGGAAAAGCCAAACTTGATATATTTCAGTGTGGATGAATGATAGATTGGTGATAGATGAAGTGCTACAAAGGTGACCTTACACTTCCACCAGGAGGGCCAACTCTTCCACCAGGACCAGGCATACCAGAAGCACCCTACGGACATGATCACACGCACGCACGCACACACACACACACACACACACACACAGGAATACAGAACAGCTTTCTTAAAAAAACATATTTTACATTTTTATTCAGTTAAAAGAAATTAAAACTAGTGTTGCTATGAATGATTTGAGGATTTGAGTTTAAAGTTCTTACAGGGGGCCCAGGGGCACCACGAGTTCCTTTAGTACCAGCATTACCAGCAGGACCCTGAGGACACAAACATTAGAGAGTTAGGCCATAAAAAAAATCTATAAAGGACACATGACAATAAATATATGTCCTGAACACTGATGGTCACATCACCTAGTCAGTCCTCAACACCTTCTCCTAATGGTGAGAGACCATTTCAACCGGTCACTGGATTACAGTACATTAAGGATATATAAGGGTGGCCTGTTAGCCAAAAGTAACTTGACCTGTATATCTGCAAACTATTACTGTATTGGTTGATTCAGGAACAAACAGCAAACAGCAAAATGTATATTTCTTTCTTTCTTCGAGATTTGAGATTTGAGCTTGTAGTTCAAACAAATCTGTAGGTTCAGGAGTTAAAGCTGATAGGACAGCCTCAGACAGCCATACCTGAGGTCCAGGAGCACCAACCGGTCCACCGGGCCCAGGAGCACCAGCATCACCCTTGGGGCCATTGTTACCAGCCTCTCCCTTGTTGCCAGGCTGACCATCAGCACCCTGAAGCAAGGAGGGAGAAGAAGAAAGGACGGGTCAGGGCTAGGTTATAGGATTCCACCTGGAAACAGAAATGTGACCAGCTTCAGAGTGTTCTGGACTGGACCAGACTGGGTGATGATGTTACTCACAGGGGGTCCAGCGAATCCAGCAGGTCCAGGGGCACCATGCTCACCACGCTCGCCCTGGAGGATTATGGATTATGGGTAGAAAACACATAGGGTCAGAGGTTGGGAATGAAAAAATGATACATAAACAAGCAGAATGTGCTTTGTTCAGTGATGAAGAGAAATGGCGTGCCATCAATGTGCTTTGTTCAGTGTGATGAAGAGAAATGGCGTACCATCAATGTGCTTTGTTCAGTGTGATGAAGAGAAATGGAGTGCCATCAATGTGTGCATTACACCGCTGTCATAAGCAGGTGAACATGTAGTATGTCATTGGAAGTTACTCACAGGGGAACCGCGACCTCCAGCGGGTCCAGGGGGGCCACCAAGACCACCCTCACCCTAACACAGAGAGAAAAAGAGGAGGGAGAGGAGGGGAGAGGAGGGAGAACAGGGAGAGGAGAAAGAGGAAGGGAGAAGTATCTCATATTTGAATGAAGATTACCAAAACAATCCTATATATCAAGGCTGTAGCTACACAGTAGTTGTTTCAACACATCAAGGCTGTAGCTACACAGTAGTTGTTTCAACACATCAAGGCTGTAGCTACACAGTAGTTGTTTCAACACATCAAGGCTGTAGCTACACAGTAGTTGTTTCAACACATCAAGGCTGTAGCTACACAGTAGTTGTTTCAACACATCAAGGCTGTAGCTACACAGTAGTTGTTTCAACATATGATATTGCACCGTTTACTGGGTAATCAAACTGTTTCAATCCAAACAGCTTTTTGCTCTTACCTTCTCTCCATGAGCACCAGTGGGTCCGGGGGGTCCGATGGGTCCAGTCATACCACGCATGCCGTCTTTTCCTGGGCCACCGTCGGCTCCCTTGGGGCCAGCATCACCTCGTTCTCCCTTGGCACCGGAGTTGCCACCTGAGCCACGCTCTCCGGGCATTCCTTGCAGACCTGGGGCTCCCATACCGCCAGGGGCACCAGCAGCTCCAGTCTCACCCTGGACAGAGATGGTAGACAGAGAAACATTAAACCAATAGAGATGGTAGACAGACACACATTAAACCTCCTATCGCATTGTACCAAAATAATATATTTACAAAAAGGAACAGAGATGGTAGACAGAGAGACACACACATTAAACCTCCTTTTGCTCTGTGCCAAAATAATATATGTACAAAAATATTTGTTGCGGTGCAAAAATAAATAAGAAAAGGACAAATTATATGATTGTATAGGGCCTAATGTAATTCTCAGTCCTAGGATCAACATAAGGACCAGCTGAATTATTTAATCAATAACGTAATCTGTATCTGTGTTCTCCAGTGTTCTCTTACCCGAGCACCATCGTTACCAGGAGAACCATTAGGTCCACGGGGTCCAGAGGGGCCAACAGAGCCGATGCCACCACGCTCACCTGGGAAACCTCTTTCACCCTTAGGACATAGAAAAAAGGGGAAGAGAGGAGGAGAGGAGAAGAGCGGAGGAGAGGAGGAGGAGAAGAGGGGAGGAGATGAGGGGAGGAGAGGAGAGGAGAGGAGAGGAGAGGAGGAGAAGAGGGGAGGAGACAAGGAGGAGAGGAGAAGAGCGGAGGAGAGGAGGATGAGAAGAGGGGAGGAGATGAGGGGAGGAGACAAGGAGAAAAGGGGAGGAGACGAAGAGGAGAAGGGGGAAGGAGAGGAGGAAGAGAAGAGAGGAGGAGGAGAAGAGGGGAGGAGAGGAGTGGAGGAGATGAGGAGGAGAAGAGGGGAGGAGACGAGGAGGAGAAGAGGGGAGGAGAGGAGGAAGAGAAGAGGGAGGAGAAGAGGAGAAGATCTGTGAACATCTTGTCTGTACTGCAACAGCTACTGAAGCAGGCAGCTTATAGACAGATCCGGGGGTTCAGATCCATCTGCTGTGATGCTGTACTTACTCTGGATCCACTGGGGCCGGGACCTCCAACCTCACCAGGCACACCCTGTGGAGCAACAGAGGAGAGGGGAGCAATCAACCAACCAATCAGTCAATCAATCAAATATATTTATAGCCCTTTTTACAGCAACAGTTTCCACATAATTAAATGTATCGCTAGATAGAGTCTGATTACACTTCAACAACTGCATTTGGGTAAAAACTTACTTTCCAGCAACTTACAGGGGTCTAATTGTTCGTCAATTCAATTCAACATGTCATGGAGGGCATAGAATTACATCTAGAACCTATAGGATCTCTGTGATGGGAGGGCACTACTTACCTGATCACCAGGCTTGCCAGGCTCACCAGTAGCTCCCTGAGTTCCAGGCAGACCCTATAGGGATGATGGGAGAGGTGTGGTTGTAACATTATTGGTTGCAATGTGAATATCTAGACAAGTAACGATAGCAGAGGTAAGAATTGTGGTTGATAACCTACCTGGAATCCGTTAGGACCAGCGGGGCCGCCCTCTCCTTTCTCTCCTTGACCTCCCTGGAACACAATGGTGTTTGGGTGGCTCATGAATGAATTTATACAGTATGTGTCTCAATGTTTCATTAAAAGGGACTGTACAGAATGCGTCAATGTACTGAAGATGTATGTGGCTAAATGTGCCATTCATTCTAAGAAGGAGATGTGTCAAAACTTACAGCAGGGCCTTGGGGTCCGGGAGCACCAGAGTCACCATCTTTGCCAGGGGCGCCCTAGAAACAAAAAGAGATCTATTACAAATCCAAGAATACACACAATGATCTATTGACACAGACTTGAGATAAGTTGATTTAACGTGGACAAGTAAAAAAATGTTGATACAGCATACTGTGTGTTACAGTTTGAATGATTGATCCTATCTGTTTCAGGTTTTAGTATAGCTTCACTTACAACACCCCCAACAGCTCCGGCTTCTCCTCTCTCACCGGGCTTGCCGCTGTCACCCTGTAGGGAAGAGACAGACAATGATTACTCTTACTGTACATTCATATTCTACTCAGTCAGAAACACCCTGAATACACCACCCCTAACATTCATTTACATGTGTTCAGTATATGAACTAGACCGACTGTGGAGTGGTGAAAATAATACATTTGTAACCACCATTTAGGAATGAAATGAATGCTTTTGTTTATTTTTTTGTATGTTTGTTTGTTTACTCACAGCAGGTCCTTTGGGTCCGGGGAATCCCATAACTCCAGGCTGACCTCTGGCTCCAGAGGAGCCTGGGGGTCCGGAGCGACCATCGTTTCCAGTGATACCCTACAGGAGAGGAGGATCACACAGGCTATCAAAGGGTATGGTGCTCACTTGACTGAACCAACACAATTATTGTTCTACTTTCTACTTTAGACCAAGGAACGTGGAGGTCAAAACATGTTAAATCCTCTCGATAATGTCCTCTTGCCAATATAGTTTATTATATACATAGTAATAATATTGTAATTAGGTATGCATTGAGTTTATGGTGAATAGATCAGTAATACTTACAGCAGGGCCAACTTTCCCATCAGGGCCAGGGCTGCCAGGGCTACCAGTCATACCCTACAGCAAGCAAGGAGAGAAGAGCACACATTAGATAAAACCAAACCAAAGTTTATTGGTCACGTACAGATTTTAGCAAATGTTATAGCGGGTGTTTTAGCTGTTGTTAAAGTGGGTGTAATAGCGGGTGTTATAGCTGTTGTTAAAGTGGGTGTAATAGCGGGTGTTATAGCTGTTGTTAAAGTGGGTGTAATAGCGGGTGTTATAGCTGTTGTTAAAGTGGGTGTAATAGCGGGTGTTATAGCTGTTGTTAAAGTGGGTGTAATAGCGGGTGTTATAGCTGTTGTTAAAGTGGGTGTAATAGCGGGTGTTATAGCTGTTGTTAAAGTGGGTGTAATAGCGGGTGTTATAGCTGTTGTTAAAGTGGGTGTAATAGCGGGTGTTATAGCTGTTGTTAAAGTGGGTGTAATAGCGGGTGTTATAGCTGTTGTTAAAGTGGGTGTAATCGCGGGTGTTATAGCTGTTGTTAAAGTGGGTGTAATAGCGGGTGTTATAGCAGGTGCAGCTAAATGATCAAAAACTAGAAACAGCGAGAGAGTAAGAAAGAGAGAGTGAGAGAAAGAGAGAGTGAGTGAAAGAGAGAGTGATATATATATATATATATATATATATATATAGAGAGAGAGAGAGAGAGAGAGAGAGAGAGAGAGAGAGAGAGAGAGAGATGTGAACAGGTGACACTCACCTTGGATCCAGGCATGCCAGGCTCCCCGGGGCGACCAGCCTCACCAGTGGCACCTTGGGCTCCCATTGGTCCATTGGCTCCACGCTCACCAGGGCCACCCTATCACATGAGAAGGTTAATTGGTGATGTCTGTGTCAAGTTTTGATAGGTAAGCATTCTGGTCAGCTTCAGGGCTTAGAGATGAAATAGTGCTCTGTGAGGGTAACCAAGCCACCAGGACACATTCAGTGAGCATATTTGAAGCTACAATCTGCAGTTGTTACATCCATTTTTGGATTTATAAATGAATGATATATACCCATTGATTCTTGAAGAATATAACTTGCCTCATGCTCTTAGTTCAACAGAACGCAAAAATGTTAACAAACACTGTATAGCCTCAAAACATTGTTAAAACTATGATTTAATGTCATGGATAGTCAGCCTATGCATCCATGTCTATGAATTTGAAAGTGGTTATATTTCTCCAGGCCCATCCTTTAACTTTTTACCATAACAGTGGCTGTGTGCCGGCTTTGTTGTTGTTTCAATTAAGGATTCTAGCTTCAAGGATAAGGATGTTTTTGCTTATCGGCTGAATTTAATTTGGTTCAATACAATGTTCTGCTTTGAAGCTTCCAATGCCTCTTGATTTCATGTATGGCCTAACATGGTCTAAACACCAGGCGTCATGTTTCTTCACATGGACTTTATAGTTTACTGTTCAACTATTACTATTACTGTCATTATTATTATTATTATTACTATTATTATATTGGACAATTGACTCACCTTGCCACCGGCAGCTCCATCAGAGCCGGGGAAACCACGCATACCAGGCATACCCTGTTGGAAGAAACAGGACCGACACACTGTATTACACAGTGGACCATGGAACAGGTACACCACATCACAAAGTCAAGGCTTGACTGACGTTCAGTGTCCCCTGGGAATGAAAGGTATTCTATGGACATGGTCTAGTATAGACTGGTGACTGAGGCTCTGGTGGTTGGTTGTTGCTTTTTCATATTCCAAAATCTATATGGTCATTTACTGGAATCATATGGAGATAACAAAACACAACTTTAAAACAAATCTGTCTGTGAAGGGACATCGTTCTTATGAGTAGGGGCACATCAGAGAAGGGGTATCTGGTAACATACACGCTCCCCAGGGGGTCCAACACCACCAGCTCCACCAGGCTCACCACGGGCACCTCTCTTTCCCTCCTCCCCAGATGGGCCAGGGGGGCCGCCAGGACCAGAGGAACCCTGGTTTGAAAAAGAGGAGGAAGGGATAGAGGGGTCAGACATCAGACCTGTAGTAAACTCCCCTGTCTAACAATACCTTCAGAAGAAACAGGTGTCTATCCCTGGGTTAGAGACCTGTAGTAAACTCCCCTGTCTAACAATACCTTCAGAAGAAACAGGTGTCTATCCCTGGGTTAGAGACCTGTAGTAAACTCCCCTGTCTAACAATACCTTCAGAAGAAACAGGTGTCTATCCCTGGGTTAGAGACCTGTAGTAAACTCCCCTGTCTAACAATACCTTCAGAAGAAACAGGTGTCTATCCCTGGGTTAGAGACCTGTAGTAAACTCCCCTGTCTAACAATACCTTCAGAAGAAACAGGTGTCTATCCCTGGGTTAGAGACCTGTAGTAAACTCCCCTGTCTAACAATACCTTCAGAAGAAACAGGTGTCTATCCCTGGGTTAGAGACCTGTGGTCCGGTTTCCCAGACACAGATTAAGCATAATCCTGGACAAAAAACCTATGTCATTGGAGATTCTCCAGTGAACATGCTTTTCGGCCCACAACTGGGCTTGCTTAATCTGTGTCCCGGAAATCAGCACTAAATGTTTTGAGACATGGTCAGCTGCTTGTTAAATAAATATTTCCATAGGTTATATATAAGGGCGGTCCAACTTACAGGCTCTCCCTTTACACCGGGCTCTCCCTTGGAGCCTGGGGCTCCTTGCTCACCCTGTAGGGAAATCAAACAAATCACATCAGCACTGGAGGTTGGTGGCACCTTAATTGGGGAGGATGGGCTCATGGTAATGGCTGGAGCGGAATAGGTGGAATGGTATGAAATACATCAAACATGGTTTCCATGTGTTTGATGCCATTCCTTTTGCTCCATTCCAGCCATTATTATGAGCTGTCCTCCCCTCAGCAGCCTCCACAGCACATCAGGTAACACTCACCACTAATTCCTGGGCTATGTTACACATCACAAAATGGAGTGTAGTGCTGCAAACGTTTAATTGTTTTATACATCCATAGATATGGATTAAATGACTGTGTTCTATTGAATTCTGTGTAGTATTAATTTACAAAGCAATCCTCACCACCACTGCTTGATCAAAACAGCCCAAGCACATCACAAAATGGACTAGTGCTGCAAACTTATACATGAAATGCTATTTGATCAATTTACTAAATAGTGATCGTAACAGTGGTACTCACATGGTTACCCTTGGGGCCGGGGCCACCACCAGCTCCGGGAGGTCCAGCGGGGCCACGGGATCCTGGGAAACCAGGAGCACCAGAGATACCAACAGCACCCTATGGGATGGACAAGAGAACACACGTTAATGCACCAACACCCGTATGCATGCACATACTACAGTCTTAATGGCGTTCCACATACTACAGTCTTAATGGCGTTCCACATACTACAGTCTTAATGGCGTTCCACATACTACAGTCTTAATGGCGTTCCACATACTACAGTCTTAATGGCGTTCCACATACTACAGTCTTAATGGCGTTCCACATACTACAGTCTTAATGGCGTTCCACATACTACAGTCTTAATGGCGTTCCACATACTACAGTCTTAATGGCGTTCCACATACTACAGTCTTAATGGCGTTCCACATACTACAGTCTTAATGGCATTCCACATACTACAGTCTTAATGGCTTTGCATAGAAGCATCTGCTAAATGGCATTTATTATCATTAGTATATTACGTATATAGTATTACCAGTGTTCATTTGAACATAATCAATCATAGACCATCAGTTAGATGTATCCACAAGGCTCATACTTACAGTGGCACCCTTGCCTCCTGATTGGCCATCACTTCCGGGGGCACCCTGTTTGGTTAAAGGAAAAGAGCGGGAAAGAGAGGGGGGGGACATTATATTACAGTAAACTTCAGGGGTCAGAGGTTAAACGGTGCACTACGAGGGTAAACATAAGCATATACACATATATAAGGATAAGGACCTATATAAAGATAAGGACCTATATAAAGATAATGATCTATAAGCATATATAAGATAAGGACTTACAATCACAAGCAACCAGGACAAATAATAATATAAGCATTTAAGGGCAACCATGCACAACAGTACTCACAGAGGGTCCAGCAGCACCAGCGGGTCCAGGGTTACCGGGCTCTCCACGAGATCCTTGGGGTCCGTCTGAGCCACGGCCTCCCTGAGGACCGGTCTCTCCCTAAAGGGGGCAGCAGAGAGGACATTAGGAGGGTGTAGGAGGGTGCTGGATGTTCACATTCTTTGAAACTGATGTTATCATCTCTCTGTGTGTGTGTGAGGGGGGAGATTTTGTGTGTGTGTGTGTGTGTGTGTGTGTGTGTGTGTGTGTGTGTGTGTGTGTGTGTGTGTAGGAATATAATTAATCATTGTTTGTTTTTATGTGTTATGTTTATATTATTCCTGTTGAGTACGATTTCATCTTTTCACTCCTCTCACTGTTTCCTCTCTAATAGAGGTCTGTACATTACAGTAGTCTCTCACTGTTTCCTCTCTAATAGAGGTCTGTACATTACAGTAGTCTCTCACTGTTTCCTCTCTAATAGAGGTCTGTACATTACAGTAGTCTCTCACTGTTTCCTCTCTAATAGAGGTCTGTACATTACAGTAGTCTCTCACTGTTTCCTCTCTAATAGAGGTCTGTAGATTACAGTAGTCTCTCACTGTTTCCTCTCTAATAGAGGTCTGTAGATTACAGTAGTCTACAGTAAAGGGACAGGACGGAGGTGTTCCACGAGGTCATCATATGCCATCTGGTGGCCACTACCTGTATCAGATCAGGTTCTCAATCTGTGTCCCAATTCTCTACCCTTCTGCCCTAAGTCTGCACTTGTTCACTTCCCTTCATGGATTTGAGAGGAAAGGACTGGTGTAAGAAATATGGGTGAAACTGGCTCTATCCAATGCTATCCAATGGATAGAGAATTTGGAAGCAACAAGTGGATTAGGTTTAGGGGTAGGGGTTTGGGGTGGGGGGCTATGACATACCTTAGCTCCAGCACCTCCGGGGAATCCAGGGGAACCAGATGGGCCAGTGGGTCCCTGAAGAGATCAAATAAACATTATTTAACTAACATAGTCAGGACTAACACATGGCGCTGAGCGCTGTACTCTGACTTGCTACGACAGGTAGGATTAGTCACCAGTAATAAAGATACTTACAGGGGATCCAGCAGGACCAGAGTTGCCATCATTACCACGGCCACCCTATAGAAAGAGGGTATTACACTGTTATGACCATTCTTTAATAAATATTCCAAAAGCCAGACATGGGCATGAACATCTTTAGGAGTACTGCAGCAATAGTTTATACTATATGACAACAAGTCACTGACTTTTCTGTGCCATTCTAGATAGTGTTTATGGTATTGCTGCTATTCAGTAAAAATACATGTTTTGTCATACCCGTGGTATATGGTCTGATATACCACGGCTGTCAGCCAATCAGCATTCAGGGCTCGAACCACCCAGTTTATAATTACATTCAATTCATAAATTCAATCAACCAACCAATCAACCGACCAACCAATCAATCAATCTCTCAAACGAACAGTGAAGGTTGTGCTGTGCAGTACTTACAGAAGGTCCAGCGGGTCCGGGGCGGCCTCTCTCACCAGGAAGACCACGAGCACCCTAGGAAGAAGAATAGTGGAAGGAAGCAGAGGGAGGAAGAGAGGGAGGAAGCAAAGGGAGGAAGCAGAGAGAGGAAGAGAGGGAGGAAGAGAGGGAGGTAGCAGAGAGAGGAAGAGAGGGAGGAAGAGAGGGAGGAAGAGAGGGAGGAAGCAAAGGGAGGAAGCAGAGAGAGGAAGAGAGGGAGGAAGCAGAGGGATGAAGAGAGGGAGGAAGAGAGGGAGGAAGCAGATGGAGGAAGAGAGGGAGGAAGCAGAGGGAGGAAGCAGAGGGAGGAAGAGAGGGAAGAAGCAAAGGGAGGAAGAGAGGGAGGAAGCAGAGGGAGGAAGAGAGGGAGGAAGAGAGGAAGGAAGCAGATGGAGGAAGAGAGGGAGGAAGAGAGGGAGTTCAGTAACACTAGAGAGTACAGTAATGACTAGACAATGTCAGTGGCTTGCTACTTTTACCTGACCGTAACAATTTGTTCAGAAAACATTATTTAGTAATTACTACTACTGGAAGGCAGGTTGATGTCATTAAAGTTCCTAAGAGTTAATGGCCTCCGATATGTTTACTGAGACGAGAGCATTACTCAAATCAAATCAAAGTGTATTTATCATATGCACAGGATACTCACCATAGCACCGGGGTTACCGCTGGATCCAGGGGCACCACCCTCTCCCTGTGGTCAGAGGGAACAGATGAGTTCTCCAGAACAGATAACGATAGATGTACATTGTGATAGATATCATTAGATTGACCTCTAACCTTAGGGCCGGCTGGGCCACTGTCTCCCTTGGCACCATCCATTCCATTGAAACCCTGAGAAGGAAATCAAAGAGCATTTTTTAGGTTAAGTGCCATTCTGTATGATTAGGAGTTTAATGTAGGAATGTAGTAGTGTCATGGCTGTCATATCATCATGGGAGTAGGGTGAAGTAGCCCCTAGTCGCTGTTCTTGGATCAGTTATACATTTCCACTACAAATGGTTAGGGATAGGATTTCGGGAGGCAGCTGATCCTAGATCTGTACATAGGGGAAACTTCACCCTGGAGCATCCTCATGTCACTCCTCCTATTACTCACTCTGTGTCCCTTGATGCCGGGGAGGCCAGGAGTTCCAGGGGTTCCACGAGCACCCTGTAGGGCAGAAGAAGGAATGATGTGGACAGGTCGTCATAACAGACAAAAACCATACAGTCTTTATTCTTCATGTACTGTATGTCTTTTCAGTGCTGCAACTAACTTGATTTGGATTAGTGGTTATTTACTTTAATGTCCATATATTACAATGGTTCTAATTCAACTTTAAATCCCACCCTGTAGATACTCTACTTTAAAATCCAACCCTGTAGATACTCTACTTTAAATCCAACCCTGTAGATACTCTACTTTAAATCCAACCCTGTAGATACTCTACTTTAAATCCCACCCTGTAGATACTCTACTTTAAATCCCACCCTGTAGATACTCTACTTTAAATCCAACCCTGTAGATACTCTACTTTAAATCCCACCCTGTAGATACTCTACTTTAAATCCCACCCTGTAGATACTCTACTTTAAATCCCACCCTGTAGACACTCTACTTTAAATCCCACCCTGTAGACACTCTACTTTAAATCTCACCCTGTAGATACTCTACTGATATTTGGGCTGCATCTAAAATAGCACCCTATTCACTTTATAGTGCACTACTTTTGACCAGAGCCCTGTGGGCACTACATATGGATTAGGGAGCCATTTGGAAGGCATGCTTGGTATCAGAGCCAGGTCTGTTTGGATAGGAGCATTTGACCCTTGATCTATAGGGTTAGAGGACCACTCACCTGAGGGCCAGCGGAGCCACGCTCACCGGGGCGACCAGACCTGCCAGGCTCACCCTGCAGAGGAGAGAGGAGAGCGAGGTTGATGGAGAGACAGAGAGGTCCTCTCACTGTGAACAATGCTGTGGCAAACAGTGACAATAATGTGCCATAAAAAAATGCATAAAAAAGTGATGAATAAATTGCAAATATTATGATTAAATTACATATATATACAGTACCAGTCAAAGGTTTGGACACACCAACTCATTCAAGGGTTTTTGTTATTTTTACAATTTTCTTCATTATAGAATAATAGTGAAGACATCACAACTACGTAATAACACGTATGGAATCATGTAGTAACCAAAAAGTGTTAAACAAATCAAAATATATTTAATATTTTAGATTCTTCAAAGTGGCCACCCTTTGCCTTGATGACATCTTTTCACACTTTTGGCAATCTCTCAACCAGCTTCATGAGGTAGTCACCTGGAATGCATTTAAATGAACAGGTGTACCTTGTTAAAAGTGCATTTGTGGAATTTCTTTCCTTCTTAATGTGTTTGAGCCAATCAGTTGTGTTGTGACAAGGTAGGGGTGGTACACAAAAGAGCCCTATTTGGTAAAAGACCAAGTCCATATTATGGCAAGAACAGCTCAAATAAGCAAAGAGAAATGACATTCCATCATTACTTTAAGACATGAAGGTCAGTCAATGCAGAACATTTCAAGAACTATGAAAGCGCTATGATGAAACTGTCTCTCATGAGGACCGCCACAGGAGAGGAAGACCCACAGTTACCTCTGCTGCAGAGGATAAGTTCATTAAAGTTACCAGCCTCAGAAATTGCAGCGCAAATAAATGCTTCACAGAGTTCAAGAAACAGACACATCTCAACATCAACTGTTCAGAGGAGACTGTGTGAATCAGGCCTTTATGGTCCAATTGCTGCAAAGAAACCACTACTAAAGGACACCAATAAGAAGAAGAGACTTGCTTGGGCCAAGAAACATGAGCAATGGACATTAGACCGGTGGAAATCTGGAAATTCTTCAGCGATACACCATCCCATACTGTTTGCGTTTAGTTGGACTATCATTTGTTTATCAACAGGACAATGACCCAACACACCTCTAGACTGTGCAAGGACTATTTGACCAAGAAGGAGAGTGATGGAGTGCTGCATCAGATGACCTGGCCTCCACATTCACCGACTTCAACCCAATTTGATTTGTTTAACACTTGTTTGATTACTACATGATTCCATATGTGTTATTTCATAGTTTTGATGTCTTCACTATAATTTCTACAATGTAGAAAATAGTAAAAATGAAGAAAAACCGTTGAATGAGTAGGTATGTCTAAACTTTTGACTGGTACTGTATATATTATGAATACAGTATGTATGTAATTATGTAATCATACATGTCGATATGCAGTGGGGGGAAATATTATGGTGTAAGTTGCAAAGGAGGAAAACTAGAGGAAGTCTATGTTAAGTTCAGTTTACTGTCTTTACTAATGATCAGGATTTCTGAGCTACAGATCTGACAAATGGAATGAGATAGAAGGAAAGTGGAGATCAGATCTGACAAATGGAATGAGATAGAAGGAAAGTGGAGATCATATCTGACAAATTGAATGAGATAGAAGGAAAGTTGAGATCATGGAAACACAACTTACATTATCTCCGTTCTTGCCTGGGGGGCCCATTGTACCACGTTGACCCATGGGACCCTACAGGGAACAAACAAGCATGAAGGGAGGTGTGTGTGTATGTTGCTTTGGGTCAAAGGTTACTGGGGTATAGTATACATTTATTATGACTATTATAGATCACAAATGACAGGGCTCACTGAAATATAATATACACACAAGTGTGAATAGTCAGTGTGTGTGTGTGTGTGTGTGTGTGTGTGTGTGTGTGTGTGTGTGTGTGTGTGTGTGTGTGTGTGTGTGTGTGTGTGTGTGTGTGTGTGGGTGTGTGCGTGGGAGGTGGCTACTACAACATGGTCATGGACAGGAAGTGATGCGTTCAGAATGTGTGTCAATTGATACTGATGGGCACAGGAAGTTGTAATGTTTGTATACTCACAGCACCGCCAGGCTCACCGGGCTCGCCAGGGGGACCATGATGACCGGGGGGACCCTGGACATGAACACAGATCAGACCATATGACACAGAGTATTTAAGCTATAACATTTATTATTATAACAAATGATGGGACATTTTCCAGAACCAAATTAATCCTAATCCTGTATGTACTAAAAGGCTTTTTCAAAGGAGATTCTCCATTGAGCATGCTTTTTAGTCCCACTCTAGACTTAATCTCCATCCGGGAAACCAGCCCTATAAGACGTACTGTTTTAAGACATAAATATACTACATTGTATACTGTAGAAATGTATGCAGAGTCTCTAAAACAAACTATAGACATGTTATGGTCAGAGGGAACATGGGAATGTAGCTGCTATAATAAACACAGATGCAAATAAATGTTTATTGTCAAAAAAGAATGAGATGAGTGAGGTTGGTGTTGTTGACAACACATCAAATGACTAATGAGAGGATACTTACAGTGTTACCTGGTGGGCCAGGGAGACCACGGGGACCCATTGGGCCCTGTTGGAAACACAACAACCAATGAATCAATTAATCCATTTGCAGCAGTACTTTACCTCCTTTGATTGAGATAAAGTGATTGTGTGAGATATTGTTAACTAAAGGATAAAATAGCTGATGATTGTGAGCGATCACTACCAGAGGACTACTGCAAACCTGAAAGCATTGTACTGTTTAAGCACTAGCTTAGTATAAACTCTACTGTGTCGACAGGATCCATGATCTTCTTCAAAAACACCAATACTAATCTGGTCTGCCTGGGGTCTGGCTATGTGATTGCGTAACTCTGACTAATATTTTTGTAGATGTTTGGTAATAGACAATGGTTGGCCATTTGTGAAGACAGTTTTGCATTGCAGCAGTCCACATTATCTGTGTTTCATATAGTTAACATAACTGTTTTGATACTGTCTCTTATCAGGGTTCCTGAAGGGGTTTGTCTCAGCGAGGACCATTTTGGAAAAAAGTGTTTTAATTACTCCTTTTATGTTCTATCCTCTGGGAATACAATGTCCATGTATATCTTGCTGTATATGTTTTTACGCAAATAAATTCAATTAAATTACATGTATCCTGGAAATGTGGCTTCACTCTCAACACTAAACAGCACAGAGGAAGAAAAAAAGCAGTTTGTACCATTGGTCCCTGTTGGGCCTGGCCTCCGCTGGATTTCTCGTCATAACCATGGTGCATCTGAGGAGAGAAGTTCTGGAGGAAAGGAAAGAAATGATCAATTTGTTTCTAAAAATAGTTAGCTTTGGATGTTTCTAAATACATAAAACATAGAGATGACAAAACAGCAAAATATGTTTATAACTAGTTACAACTGTTAATAACACTGCCTGTAACTCATGTTAATAACTGGTTACAACTGTTAATAACACTGTCCGTAACTCATGTTAATAACTGGTTACAACTGTTAATAACACTGTCCGTAACCACGTTTCTAATTGGTTATAATTGTTAATAACACTGTCCGTAACTCATGTTAATAACTAGTTACAACTGTTAATAACACTGCCTGTAACTCATGTTAATAACTGGTTACAACTGTTAATAACACTGCCTGTAACTCATGTTAATAACTGGTTACAACTGTTAATAACACTGTCTGTAACTCATGTTAATAACTACTTACAACTGTTAATAACACTGCCTGTAACTCATGTTAATAACTGGTTACAACTGTTAATAACACTGCCTGTAACTCATGTTAATAACTGGTTACAACTGTTAATAACGCTGCCTGTAACTCATGTTAATAACTGGTTACAACTGTTAATAACACTGTCCGTAACTCATGTTAATAACTGGTTACAACTGTTAATAACACTGCCTGTAACTCATGTTAATAACTGGTTACAACTGTTAATAACACTGTCTGTACTGTAAGTCATGTTTATAATAGATTAGAACTGTTAATAACACCGTCTCTAACTCGAACTCAAACAGGGTTCTGGTCAAAAGTAGTGCACTATATAGGGAACAGGGTGCCATTTGGGATGTAGCTTTAGTCATATAGGGTGAAATAACAGCTTGCTACATCAAACAATTCATTCGAAAATGGGGCAAGTATCTACTAATATCACTATTAACGAGGAGGAACCTTTTCTATCTACTATCATAACAGATGTGTGCCTCTCTGTTTTCTCTTTCTAGTCCAGGGCTCTCCAACCCTGTCCCTGGATAGCTACCATACAGTAGGTTTTCACTCCAACCCTGTACCTGGATAGCTACCATACAGTAGGTTTTCACTTCAACCCTGTTCTTGGAGAGCTACCCTCCTGTAGGTTTTCACTCCAACCCTGTTCCTGGAGAGCTACAATCCTGTAGGGTGTCACTCCAACTCTAATCTAGCACACCTGATTCTAATAATTAGCTGGTTGATAAGATGAATCAGGTTGGTTTCAACAGTGGTTGGAGCGAAAACCTACAGGAGGGTGGCTCTCCAGGAACAGGGTTGGAGTGAAAACCTACAGGAGGGTAGCTCACCAAAAACAAGCTTGGAGAGCCCTCCTCTACTCTAACTCCTCTCCTCCATAACCCTGCCTTAGATCAGAGAACCAGGGAGCTGTCCACTCACCACTGGTGCTGAAGGGAGCAGGGAGCTACTATAAACTCACCACTGGTGCTGAAGGGAGCAGGGAGCTACTGTAAACTCACCACTGGTGCTGAAGGGAGCAGGGAGCTACTGTAAACTCACCACTGGTGCTGAAGGGAGCAGGGAGCTACCGTAAACTCACCACTGGTGCTGAAGGGAGCAGGGAGCTACTGTAAACTCACCACTGGTGGTGAAGGGAGCAGGGAGCTACTGTAAACTCACCACTGGTGCTGAAGGGAGCAGGGAGCTACCGTAAACTCACCACTGGTGCTGAAGGGAGCAGGGAGCTACTGTAAACTCACCACTGGTGCTGAAGGGAGCAGGGAGCTACTGTAAACTCACCACTGGTGCTGAAGGGAGCAGGGAGCTACTGTAAACTCACCACTGGTGCTGAAGGGAGCAGGGAGCTACTGTAAACTCACCACTGGTGCTGAAGGGAGCAGGGAGCTACTGTAAACTCACCACTGGTGCTGAAGGGAGCAGGGAGCAACTGTAAACTCACTGCTCTCTAACTCAGTTGATATTTCCTCTCAGGTAAAAAGCATGGATGTAAATAACTCTGGTACAAGAGTAGTAGTAACTGGACAATATCCACAGGAATAGTCAGTGGATATTGTCTTGTCATGAGGTTACTTACTCCACCGCCAAGACCAGGAGGTCCAGGGGGGCCTGGGGGGCCGGGAAGGCCAGGCTGGCCGTCCATGCCATCGTTACCGGGAACACCCTCAGGACCCTGGAGAGATGGACAGACAGATAGACAGACAGCTAGTCAGTAACAGAGACATATATATTGACAGACAGCTACTCAGTAACAGCTCAGCCTTCAACAACCCATGGCTGAGTTACTTAAATAAATAAAGTTCTGTGTGCACTGCATTACACAAATTCAGGCCTATCTTCTAATGTACTTCATAAGATAAATGATATTTTAATTGGTATAGACCTAAAAGTGGTGGTTGAAGTGGTGAAGTAGTGCATGCTGTGAATAGCAATTCTGGCATTGTTGATTTTTTTTCTTTAAAATGTTTAAAATCATTCACACCGGTTGGTATGCAAGTGCTGGTGTAACCTGTGTTGCAAAGGTCAATGTTTATGCTAGTGCTGATTTGACCTGGGTTGCAAAGGTCAACGTTCAAACAAAGGTCAATAGGTCAATATGTTTAATATTTGAAAAATCTATATCTGTCAATAGAAACTAATGTCAACCTTTACTTTTAAAGACTTGTGTAAGTTAAACAGTTACAATAACATTGTACAGTAAAAACTCTACTACAAATTAGCTTTGCTGTGTTTAATAGGTGTGTTCAATATGTGTATTCAATGGGTGTGTTCAATAGGTGTGTTCAATAGGTGTGTTCCATAGGTGTGTTCAATAGGTGTGTTCAATAGGTGTGTTCCATAGGTGTGTTCAATAGGTGTGTTCAATAGGTGTGTTCATTAGGTGTGTTCAATAGGTGTGTTCCATAGGTATGTTCTATAGGTGTGTTCAATAGGTGTGTTCCATAGGTGTGTTCAATAGGTGTGTTCAATAGGTGTGTTCCATAGGTATATTCTATAGGTATGTTCAATAGGTGTGTTCATTAGGTGTGTTCAATAGGTGTATTCCATAGGTGTGTTCAATAGGTGTGTTCAATAGGTGTGTTCCATAGGTATGTTCTATAGGTATGTTCAATAGGTGTATTCCATAGGTATGTTCTATAGGTGTGTTAAATAGGTGTGTAAACTCAGAACCTAATTTCACTGTCTAGTTACTCCATTTGATTCTGTACTGAACAGAAGCAGCAGATTAGCCAAAGACCGTCTCCTGCTCCTATCCTTCCAAAATGTCCACCTGTGTTTACAATCCTTTACAGTTCAAATCCCAACCTCCACCTCAAGCACCACTTCTGCAAAGCCATGATTCATCAGAAGAATCAATGACACTAATCCACCGTACCAGAATATGCTTTTCCTTAGGCCTCTCATGGAACATCTAAACCATAGGACATGTCGCAAGCAATACAATTTAATTACACAAAATAAACAACTTCAAGTTGAACTTAAGTTAAACTTATGTCCTAAGTTGAACTTGAAACTTACATCATCACCCTTGGGGCCAACTCCTCCCTCTGGTCCCTATGGGAGAACAACAAGAGGAAGAGAATCAGCTGTGCTACAGTGCTCCTTTCACTGCACTCCAATGAGAGAGGTATAGTCCTACTGAGGCACCAATGAGAGAGGTGTAGTCCTATTGAAGCACCAAAGAGAGAGGTGTAGTCCTACTGACGCACCAAAGAGAGAGGTGTAGTCCTACTGAGGCACCAATGAGAGAGGTGTAGTTCTACTGAGGCACCAATGAAAGAGGTTTAGGCATACTGAGGCATTTCAATGAGAGAGGTGTAGTCCTACTGAAGCACCAATGAGAGAAGTGAAGGCCTACTGAGGCACCAATGAGAGAGGTGTAATCCTACTGAGGTAGCAGTATACTTAGCACAAATAAAGGCATTGAACGTTTGTTTGGTGGAGAGTCAAATGGTAAGCCTAGAGCACATTCGAAAGGTATCACAGTTTGAATGAATTGAAATGAATAGCATACACCACACATTTCAACAAATATTACCCATAATGAACATAATGGGCTCATTTATGATGCCTGTAAGCAGGCCAGAACTGTCATTATTAAATAATATGATAACAGTCATGCACCAATGGAGGCTGCTGGGGGAAGGATGGCTCATTATAATGGCTGGAACGAAGCTAATGGAATGGCATCAAACCATGTGTTTTATGTATTTGATACCATTCCACTGATTCCGCTCCAGGCATTACCACTAAGCCCGTCCTCCCCAATTAAGGTGCAACCAACCTCCTGTGTCATGCACTAATACATTTTCACTGACATAAATCAATCTTGGGAGTAAAATGTGCATAAATACCTCTGTCTCAGACACTACTGGCCCCTGGGGACCTATGAAATCAATTGAGAGGAAAATATAATATTATTATTACCCCTTATAAACTCATATCAAACATGAACTGTGTAGTAGTACTATCCTGTAAACAATGTTTCTCAATGTACAATAATACTGTGTTGATAATGAATGCATGATGGCTGGACCCCATACAGCAATGTGAAGACATCACAGGCTTAATGCTGATTAGGCCTATATATGAGGAGATGTGAGTGTAAAATGAATCTGCACATCCACATCTCTAGCATTTAACAGGGTTAATCCATTCATTAAGGTGGAGGGAAAAGAAAAGCAATAGTAATATCCAATTGAATGATTTGCTTCTCATCAATAAGGTATCCACAGTCCATTCTAAGTAATGGCCAGCCCAGTCTGGGCAGTGTAGACTAAGGGCTGCTCGGTTCCTTTCGGGTTTGTCCCCCTCTGTCTATAACTGGAAACATTGCAGTCAACTGGTGCCACTAGGCGGTGCCAGAACACTACCACAAAGCACAGGTGGGCGGCAGGTAGCCTAGTGGTTAGAGTGTTGGGCCAGTAACCGAAAGGTTGCTAGATCAAATCCCCGAGTTGATAAGGTAAAAATATGTCGTTCTGAACAAGGCAGTTAACCCACTGTTCCTAGGCTGTCATTGTAAATAAGAATTTGTTCTTAACTGACTAGTTAAATAAATAAAGGTAAAATAAATATAAGGTCATCAAAGGTAGGCTACCCTCCGTCTCGGAGTCATCGGGGCAGATAGGACAGCATTCGCCGTTGGGGATGATAGGGTCGGCGCAGTCGGTTGTGTCCTCACAAATCACTTCGTCACACATAACGGTTCCGCTGTCGCAGACGCAGATCTGGCAGGGTTCAGGTTTCCACACATCCTTATCGTTGTACTGTTGGCCGTCCAACGAGCAGCTGCCGAATCCACCTGGGAAGATGGAGTTTTGGAGACGCAAGGTAAGTCACATGGCAAATAAATCTATCAGAAGTGACATCATTTAAACAGAAGGCCTCATACTTCTAACGTGTAGGCTAAACCCAAACCTCTTCAAATAAAAATGTGACAATGCAGGAAAAACTAGAAAAGAGCAAACCAGTCATGACTGTGAAACTGAACTCCTGCCACAGGTACTGTAGACCTAATGTAGGATCCTAGGAGGCCACTCTCAATGAATCGACATAGGCCTAAGATTGGCAAGGCCTAGACCTACCAAGATCCCAAAGGCTCAAGGCCCAACTTGAGAATCCTTTAGATATTTATTAGATATAGGCCTATTTACAGAATATTTAAGAAAAAGTAGACTACAGAGACCCTACTACTCCCTACTACAGGCATAACTTAACTGAATGTCCTATTGTGTTGCACTGGTTGTTGCCTTTGCAGTAGACCAGCATGGGGGTGTCTAATGGGAGTTGTAACGTGGTCGGTAAAAATGGGGGAGCCGCCCCCTCGAAACATAAAATGTTTCCAAATGCAATGAAATGCTTTGTGGCATGCATAATTACCAAGGCCTATGTTTGAACTTTGAACTACAAGCGATGCTATAGCCAACATCAGACAGGCCTAGGCCTATAACCAACATCAGACAGGCCTAGGCCTATAACCAACATCTGACAAGCCTGTAGGGTCTCTAATTGGGGTTCCGGTGGGTCCCTATACATGCAATTGTTAATATCTACCACATTGTGGCGCTCCCAGCCTGTACAATGACAAAATCTACCGAGCCACATGCCCCTCCCTGCCACTATATCCAATCTGATCAATTGATGTCTAGACAATTCCATTGAAGACGTCATAGTTAAACTATTTTCACTTAATTTGACTCCCTGGTTTAAAGTTACTCTAAAAGAAGCAATGGAAACTTATTGTTGCAAATTCCATTTGGGTTTGTTAAATAGGTTACAAACTTCCATTTATACTAGTAGGCCAATGGGGAATAAGGCGTGGCTTTCCTATTGTCTAATCTTTGAGGAGCTTTTTCCAGTCCATGCATAATTCGTTGTTGCGTTGTTCATAATATAATTCCTAGATTTTGGTGATATAGGCCTCAGATGCAAATAAACTTTTGTTCTGAGCTTTTTTTCTGAAAAAGATGTCCTCATTGCTTATTTTTATTTAATTTACATCAGCAATATATATTTTTTCAAGTGGTTTGTAAATGTTTAGTTTATTCCAATTCCATCTGAACATCATGTCATCATTGCGCATCCAAGCTTTTGTAGCAGCTAGAATTTCCCTTGCCCGAGGACATGGAACAGCGCGTGAACAGCGATGGCAGGGGCGCGCTAAACATGTGTCTGCACGCCAGGGAACGAACGCTCAGCCATGGAAGCAGAACAATATAAAATCCTTGTTCAATGCATCGAGCTTCAGAGCTCCAAAAGCAATGGTATAACCCCTTTGATGATGTTTGCTGACAATTTAACGCCATGTTTCCCACAGGGTAGGTAAGCATCATTTGTAACATCCCAAACACAAAAGAAAGGTGCGCAGCATCCTTTTACGCGCTATCCAATTCTTCCTGCGAGCGTCCCTGTCCCATAATCTCATATAAAGTGATACTTACTATCGTCCTCTCCTTGACCTCTCGCCAATAGTACTGTTGCGCTCAGCAACAGCGCTAACCGAATATCCACAAAGCTGAACATGTCTAAATATTAGACATGTAGACTCTTTGCAGCAAGGGGAATCCTGGTTTTACTCCTCAGACTCCAAACATAAAACGTAGTGTCCGGTTCTTTGTTACTCCAATCCAGACCCTGACAGAACCTCCCTACTGCCTAAACAAATGAGTAAACTGGGCTTTTATATGCCAAACTTTTGGGGAGGTCCTGGGAGCAGAAGATAACTTGTACATGTTCAAGTGAAAGGAGTCCCTCCTTCACAGTTCGGGGGGGAAGGGCGGCATTTAAAACATGTAAAACAAGTTCACATTTTGGTTAAAACGTGGACATTCAAACACCGGGGCTGTCATCTTCCGACTCCATGGATATTTTTTTCTTATTCAAACGAACTATTTTCAACCCTACTTTAATCTTGATAGTAGCCTATTCAACTTGAGGCAACTTGTCAGGAACGTTTTTAAATCCACATTTTGGAACATGCCATCAAGTGTTTCATTATTTAAATTGCGTTGTAAGCTAAGTATTTTATTTTATGTGGAATAGTAACAGCTGGGTTTAGGTTGTGCAATTTCAGATGATGTTGTTGCATGTGGATGTTTTCCAGCAGACACCTTTGTGTCATGGAATATCAGAATGCAAGGATCTGAATAAGTATCTGAACATGACAGATCATGAAAATTGCTTCAGAAATTAAGCTTTGATTGACGTTTACACACAGTTTTACACACATATGTTAACAGTTTACACATGGAGATGCTACTTAAGTCTGGCTGAAGGGAGCCTACTGTTGATACCTTTCTTATGGGGTCTCATGTCGTTTTATTGATTGATAGCAATGACAGCCATAATGTTTACATTATTGGGTCCTACAGATGGATGCTATCACAATAGTTTGGAAATGAATCACCCTTGACAATAATTGCAAACGTGGCATGGAGTGGCCCACTTATGAATGAAGACAACATAACATTGTGCTAAGATAGTCCTGATGTAATGAGCTTTGAACAGATATGTGCCATGAGTTTATAGTTGTTGAGATGATTTTGAAATTAATTACTTGTATAGGCTACACTCTCATTCAAGTTTTTTACTTGACACCAACATCCAAACAAAACTTCAATTAAAATGATATACCTACAATGTGCATTCAACATTCTGTTTTTATTTATTTTGTTCATTATGATTTTGTTTCACTCTTCACAGTGTTTGGTTGACACACATTTCATAAAGACAATTGAATGGTGCATACAATCCAGCACAATAATCACTTCTGGCATTGAATGCATTGTAATTACATGACATGCATAATGCAGCTTATCCAAATCTGGGTTGCCACTCCCATGTGTACGATGATGCTCGAGAAGAAGAAGAGAAGAAAATGTGGCAGTATTGCAAAGCACTCTCATTGCACTCTCAGTGAGAGGACACGTTGCGGCTTCTATTAATGTAGCCATATCTGACATCCTTCCTTCTCCACCTAGCTTTTTTTTCCTACTGTATGCCACTGAGGCACTCAACCTAGAAACATGTATTTGACCTTCTAATTACAATGAGTGAAATAATCAGAGGGAACAATTGCATGTTTTGCAGCATTATTATTTCAACTTTTAATATGTTTATTACAGTATCTTGAGCATCACTAAGAGAGGAAGTCACATTTATATTTTGAATGACCTACTGTTTAAAAACGAAAGAGGACTCAATGACTTAGGACACTGCAATATTTTTCCTTAAAAATTCATGTGCACACTCATACTGGACATCACAAATAACAATCAACACTTCTAAACATCTTCTGAAATGTGTTGAGCTGTGCTATTACTTAAATTACGTCACCTATCTTTCATTAACTTGACTTATTTGATGTACAGTATCTGCAATATAGTGGGTGTTATATATACAGTACAAGTCAAAAGTTTTGACATACCTACTCATTGAAGGGTTTTTCTTTATTTGACTATTTTCTACATTGTAGAATAATAGTGAAGACATCAACACTATGAAATTACACATATGGAATCATGTAGTAACCAAAAAAGTGTTAAACAAATCAAAATATATTTAATATTTGAGATTCTTCAAAGTAGCCACCCTTTGCCTCGATGACAGCTTTGCACACTCTTGGAATTCCCTCAGCCAGCTTCATGAGATAGTCATCTGGAATGCATTTCAATTAACAGGTGTGCCTTCTTTCCTACTTGCGTTTGAGCCAACCACTTGGGTTGTGACAAGATAGATGTGATATACAGAAGATAGCCCTATTTGGTAAAAGAGCAGGTCCATATTATGGCAAGAACAGCTCAAATAAGCAAAGAGAAATGACAGTTCATCATTACTTTAAGACATGAAGGTCAGGCAATCTGGAAAATGTCAAGAACTTTGAACTTTTCTTCAAGTGCAGTCGTAAAAATCATCAAGCGAAATTATGAAACTGGCTCTCATGAGAACCGCCACAAAAAAAGGAAGACCCAGAGTTACCTTTTCTTCAGAGGATAAGTTCATGGATCCAACCGCAGTGTCTTTGTGAGATGCAAAGTAGGTGAAAGGATGATCAACGCATGTGTGGTTCCCACCATGAAGCATGGTGTGATGGTGTGGGGGTGCTTTGCTAGTGACAATGTTGATGATTTACTTCGAATTCAAGGCACACTTAACCAGCATGGCTACTACAGCATTCTGCAGTGATACGCCATACCATCTGGTTTGCAATTAGTGGGACAATCATTTGTTTTTCAACAGGAAAATGACCCAAAACACACCTCCAGGCTGTGTAAGGGCTATTTGACAGAGAAGAAAAGTGATGGTGCTGCATCAGATGACCTGGCCTCCACAATCACCTGACCTCAACCGAATTGAGATGGTTTGTGATGAGTTGGACTGCAGAGTGAAGGAAAAGCATCCAACAGGAAAAGCATTCCTCATGAAGCTGGTTGAGAGAATGCCAAGAGTGTGCAAAGCTGTCATCAAGGCAAAGGGTGGCTACTTTGAAGAAGAAATGTCATAGTTTTGATGTCTTCACTATTATTCTACAATCTAGAAAATATAAAAAATTAAGGAAATCTCTTGAATGAGTAGTTGTGTCCAAACTTTTGACGGGTACTGTATATATATATATACATTGCTCAAAAAAATAAAGGGAACACTTAAACAACACAATGTAACTCCAAGTCAATCACACTTCTGTGAAATCAAACTGTCCATTTAGGAAGCAACACTGATTGACAATAAATTTCACATGCTGTTGTGCAAATGGAATAGACAACAGGTGGAAATTATAGGCAATTAGCAAGACACCCCCAATAAAGGAGTGGTTCTGCAGGTGGGGACCACAGACCACTTCTCAGTTCCTATGCTTCCTGGCTGATGTTTTGGTCACTTTTGAATGCTGGCAGTGCTTTCACTCTAGTGGTAGCATAAGACGGAGTCTACAACCCACACAAGTGGCTCAGGTAGTGCAGCTCATCCAGGATGGCACATCAATGCAATCTGTGGCAAGAAGGTTTGCTGTGTCTGTCAGCGTAGTGTCCAGAGCATGGAGGCGCTACCAGGAGACAGGCCAGTACATCAGGAGACGTGGAGGAGGCCGTAGGAGGGCAACAACCCAGCAGCAGGACCGCTACCTCCGCCTTTGTGCAAGGAGGAGCAGGAGAAGCACTGCCAGAGCCCTGCAAAATGACCTCCAGCAGGCCACAAATGTGCACGTGTCTGCTCAAACGGTCAGAAACAGACTCCATGAGGGTGGTATGAGGGCCCGACGTCCACAGGTGGGGGTTGTGGTTACAGCCCAACACCGTGCAGGACGTTAGGCATTTGCCAGAGAACATCAAGTTTGGCAAATTCGCCACTGGCGCCCTGTGCTCTTCACAGATGAAAGCAGGTTCACACTGAGCACATGTGACAGACGTGACAGAGTCTGGAGACGCCGTGGAGAACGTTCTGCTGCCTGCAACATCCTCCAGCATGACCGGTTTGGCGGTGGGTCAGTCATGGTGTGGGGTGGCATTTCTTTGGGGGGCCGCACAGCCCTCCATGTGCTCACCAGAGGTAGCCTGACTGCCATTAGGTACCGAGATGAGATCCTCAGACCCCTTGTGAGACCATATGCTGGTGCGGTTGGCCCCGGGTTCCTCCTAATGCAAGACAATTCTAGACCTCATGTGGCTGGAGTGTGTCAGCAGTTCCTGCAAGAGGAAGGCATTGATGCTATGGACTGGCCCGCCCGTTCCCCAGACCTGAATCCAATTTAGCACATCTGGGACATCATGTCTCGCTCCATCCACCAACGCCACGTTGCACCACAGACTGTCCAGGAGTTGGCGGATGCTTTAGTCCAGGTCTGGGAGGAGATCCCTCAGCAGACCATCCGCCACCTCATCAGGAGCATGCCCAGGCGTTGTAGGGAGGTCATACAGGCACGTGGAGGCCACACACACTACTGAGCCTCATTTTGACTTGTTTTAAGGACATTACATCAAAGTTGGATCAGCCTGTAGTGTGGTTTTCCACTTTAATTTTGAGTGTGACTCCAAATCCAGACCTCCATGGGTTGATAAATTGGATTTCCATTGATTATTTTTGTGTGATTTTGTTGTCAGCACATTCAACTATGTAAAGAAAAAAGTATTTAATAAGATTATTTCTTTCATTCAGATCTAGGATGTGTTGTTTAAGTGTTCCCTTTATTTTTTTGAGCAGTATATATAGTTGAAGTTGGAAGTTTACATACGCCTTAGCCAAATACATTTAAACTCTGTTTTTCACAATTCCAGACATTTAATCCTAGTCAAAATTGCCTGTCGCAGGTCAGTTAGGATCACCACTTTATTTTAAGAATGTGAAATGTCAGAATAATATTAGAAAGAAGGATTTATTTCAGCTTTTATTTCTTTCATCACATTCCCAGTGGGTCAGAAGTTTACATACACTCAATTAGTATTTGGTAGCATTGCATTTAAATTGTTTAACTTGGGTCAAACGTTTCGGGTAGCCTTCCACAAGCTTCCCACAATAAGTTGTGTGAATTTTGGCCCATTCCTCCTGACAGAGCTGGTGTAACTGAGTCAGGTTTGTAGGCCTCCTTGCTCGCACACACCTTTTCAGTTCTGCCCACACATTTTCTATGGGATTGAGGTCAGGGCTTTGTGATGGCCACTCCAATACCTTGACTTTGTTGTCCTTAAGCTATTTTGCCACAACTTTGGAAGTATGCTTGGGGTCATTGTCCATTTGGAAGACCCATTTGCGACAAAGCTTTAACTTCCTGACTGATGTCTTGAGATGTTGCTCCAATATATCCACATAATTTTCCTACCTCATGATGCCATCTATTTTGTGAAGTGCACCAGTCCCTCCTGCAGCAAAGCACCCCCACAACATGATGCTGCCACCCCTATGCTTCCGAGTAGGGATGGTGTTCTTCGGCTTGCAAGCGTCCCCCTTTTTCCTCCAAACATAACGATGGTCATTATGGCCTAATAGTTCTAATTTTGTTTCATCAGACCAGAGGACATTTCTCCAAAAAGTACGATTGTTGTCCCCATGTGCAGTTGCAAACCATAGTCTGGCTTTTTTATGGCGGTTTTGGAGCAGTGGCTTCTTCCTTGATGAGCGGCCTTTCAGGTTATGTCGATATAGGACTTGTTTTACTGTGGCTATAGATACTTTTGTACCTGTTTCCTCCAGCATCTTCACAAGGTCATTTGCTGTTGTTCTGGGATTGATTTGCACTTTTTGCACCAAAGTATATTAATCTCTAGGAGACAGAACGAGTCTCCTTCCTGAGCGTTATGATGGCTGCGTGGTCCCATGGTGTTTATACTTCCGTACTATTGTTTGTACAGATGAAGGTGGTACCTTCAGGTGTTTGGAAATTGCTCCCAAGGATGAACCAGACTCGTGGAGGTCTTGGCTGATTTCTTTTGATTTTCCCATGATGTCAAGTAAAGAGGCACTAAGTTTGAAGGTAGGCCTTGAAATACATCCACAGGTACACCTCCAATTGACTCAAATTATGTCAATTAGCCTATCAGAAGCTTCTAAAGTCATGACATCATATTCTGGAATTTTCCAAGCTGTTTAAAGGCACAGACAACTTAGTGTATGTAAACTTCTGACCCACTGGACTTGTGATACAGTGAATTATAAGTAAAATTATCTGTCTGTAAACAATTGTTGGAAAAATTACTTGTGTCATGTACAAAGTAGATATCCTAACTGACTTGCCAAAACTATAGTTTGTTAACAAGAAATTTGTGGAGTGGTTGAAAAATGAGTTTTAATGACTCCAACCTAAGTGTATGTAAACTTTCGACTTCAACTGTATATATATATATATATATATATATATATATATATATATATATATATATATAAATATATATATATATATACTGGGTATTAGATATACAGTGCCTTCGGAAAGTATTCAGACCCTTTGTCTTTTTCCACATTTTGTTACGTTACAACCTGATTATAAAATGTATTAAATAAAAAAAAACTTCTCAGCAATCTACACACAATACCTCATAACGATAAAGCGAAAACAGGTTTTTAGAAATGTTTGCAAATGTATTAAAAATAAAAACAGAAATATCTTATTTACAAACGTAAGTATTCAGACCCTTTGCTATGAGACTCGAAATTGAGCTCAGGTGCGTCCTGTTTTCATTGATCATCCTTGAAATGTTTCTATAACTTGATTGGAGTCCACCTATGGTAAATTCTATTGATTGGATATGATTTGGAAAGGCACACACCTGTCAATATAAGGTCCCAGTGCATGTCAGAGCAAAAACCATGCCATGAGGTCGAAGGAATTTACTGTAGAGCTCCGATTCAGGATTGTGTCGAGGCACAGATCTGGGGAAAGGTACCAAACAATTTCTGCAGAATTAAAGGTCCCCAAGAACGCAGTGGCCTCATCATTCTTTAATGGAAGAAGTTTGGAACCACCAAGACTCCTCCTGGAGCTGGCCACCTGGCCAAACTGAGCAATCGGGGGAGAAGGGCCTTGGTCAGGGAGGTGACCAAGAACCAGATGGTCACTCTGACAGAGCTCCAGAGTTCCTCTGTGGAGATGGGAGAACCTTCCAGAAGGACAACCATCTCTGCAGCACTCCACCAATCAGGCCTTTGTGGTAGAGTGGCCAGACGGAAGCCACTCCTCAGTAAAAGGCACATGACAGCCCGCTTGGAGTTTGCCAAAAGGCACCTAAAGACTCTCAGACCATGAGAAACAAGATTCTCTGGAGAAACTACACAAATACAGGTGAGCCAAGCTGGTAGTGTCATACCCAAGAAGACTTGAGGCTGTAAACGCTTTCAAACATGCTTCAACAAAGTACTGAGTAAAGGGTGTGAATAATTACATAAATGTGATGTTTCAGTTTTTTATTTTTATAAATTAGCAAAAATGTATAAAATCCTGTTTTCGCTTTGTCATTATGGGGTAATGTGTGTAGATTGATGAGGGAAACAGAACATTTAATCCATTTTATAATTAATCTGTAACCTAACAAAATGTGGAAAAAGTCAAGGGGTCTGAATACTTCCGGAAGGCACTGTATATATGCTGAGTGTTATATATATCAATATAATGGTTGTTATATATATACCTCACTGTATATATAACACCCAGCAGCATTTACTGTAAATATATATATATTTACAGTAAATGCTGCTGGGTGTTATATATACAGTGAGGTAAAAAAGTATTTGATCCCCTGCTGATTTTGTACGTTTGCCCACTGACAAAGAAATGATCAGTCTATAATTTTAATGGTAGGTTTATTTGAACAGTGAGAGACAGAATAACAACACACAAATCCAGAAAAACACATGTCAAAAATGTTATAAATTGATTTGCATTTTAATGAGGGAAGTAAGTATGTGACCCCTCTGCAAAACATAACTTAGTACTTGGTGACAAAACCCTTGTTGGCAATCACAGAGGTCAGACATTTCTTGTAGTCGGCCACCAGGTTTGCACACATCTCAGGAGGGATTTTGTACCACTCCTCTTTGCAGATCTTCTCCAAGTCATTACGGTTTCAGCAGGGGATCAAATACTTTTTTCCCTCACTGTATATATCTATATGCTGGGTGTTATATACAGTACCAGTCAAAAGTTTGGACAGACCTACTCGTTGAAGGGTTTTCCTTTATTTGTAGTATTTTCATATTGTAGAATAATAGTGAAGACATCAACACTATAAAATAACACATATGGAATCATGTAGTAACCAAAAAAGTGTTATTATATTAAAATATATTTTACATTTTAGATTCTTTAAAGCAGCCACCATTTGCCTTGATGACAGCTTTCCACACTCTTGGCATTCTCTCAACCAGCTTCACCTGGAATTATTTTCAAACAGTCTTGAAGGAGTTCCCACATATGCTGAGCACTCGTAGGCTGCTTCTCCGTTACTCTGCCGTCCAACTCATCCCAAAACATCTCAATTGGCTTGTGGTCGGGTGATTGTGGAGGCCAGGTCATCTGATGCAGCATTCCATCACTCTCCTTCTTGGTCAAATAGCATTACACAGACTGGAGTTGTGTTGGGTCATTGTCCTGATGAAAAACAAATGATAGTCCCACTAATTGCAAACCAGTTGGGTTGACGTATCGCTGCAGAATGCTGTGGTAGCCATGCTGGTTAAGTGTGCCTTGAATTCTAAATAAATCACAGACAGTGTCACTAGCAAAGCACCCCCACCCCATCACACCTCCTCCTCCATGCTTCATGGTGGGAACCACACATGTGGAGATCATCCGTTCACCTATTCTGCGTCTCACAAAGGCACGGCGGTTTGAACCAAAAATCTCAAATTTGGACTCATCGGACCAAAGGACAGATTTCCACCGGTCTAAGTTGTATTGCTCGTGTTTCTTGGCCCAAGCAAGTCTCTTCTTATTATTGGTGTCCTTTAGTAGTGGTTTCTTTGCAGCAATTCAACCATGAAGGCCTGATTCACACAGTCTCCTCTTAACAGTTGATGTTGAGATGTGTCTGTTACTTGAATTCTGTGAAGTATTTACTTGGGCTGCAATTTCTGAGGCTGGTAACTCTAATGAACTTATCCTCTGCAGCATAGATAACTCTGGGTCTTCCTTTCCTGTGGCGGTCCTCATGAGAGCTAGTTTCATCATATCGCTTGATGGTTTTTGCGACTGCCCTTGAAGAAACTTTAAAAGTTCCTGAAATGTTCCGTATTGATTGACCTTCATGTCTTAAAGTAATGATGGACTGTCGTTTCTCGTTGCTTATTTGAGCTGTTCTTGACATAATATGGACTTGGTCTTTTACCAAATAGGTATATCTTCTGTATACCACCCCTACCTTGTCACAACACAACTGATTGGCTCAAATGCATTAAGGGGGAAACAAATTCCACAAATGAATTTAAAAAAAGTCACACCTGTTAATTGAAATGCATTCCAGGTGACTACCTCATGAAGCTGGTTGAGAGAATGCCAAGAGTGTGCAAAGCTCTCATCAAGGCAGAGGGTGGCTACTTTGAAGAATCTCAAATATAAAATATATTTTTATTTGTTTAACACCTTTTTGGTTACTACATGATACCATATGTGTTATTTCATAGTTTTGATGTATATATAGATATATATATAACACCCAGTAAATAGATATCTATAACAATCAGCGTTGTGTTGAACACTGTGCAATGTTTAACAGTGAGAATGGCAGAATGGTGAACTTACTAAATGACTGAGAGTTTGACTGTGTGATATTAGGTTGCTTCTTGTGTAAATATTTTCCGTCTGGATTTTTATTGATTTGTATGTATATATGTATCTATATATATCTATATGCTGCTAGGTGTTATATATATCTATTTACTGGGTGATATATATATATCTATATACTGCTAGGTGTTATATATATCTATATTCTGGGTATTATATATATTTATGTGCTGCTAGGTGTCATATATATTTACATGTGTGCTGGGTTGTTGTGGCTCATTGGTGAAGAAAGTAATATTTTTGCTGTGTCCTTATATTATTTTGAATAATCTTTATATGCGGTGCATGACACATAACTTAACTTCCATTCATAACTAACTGTAAGCCGCTCTGGATAAGAGCATTTGCTAAATGAATAAAATGTTAATAAAAAATAAATGAAGTAAACCTACATGACAATTCACTCCGCCAGGCCTACTGTAGAAAACCGTTGTTTACGTTGAACACATAATAACCCATGAAGATGGTTCATGGTGTCCTAAAGCAGGGGGTTCAAGCCACAACACAAGAACACTCACTTCCCGAGTCTCCTTTGATAAGAGAGAAGGGGTTAGGGATAATGTGTGTGCGTGTGTGTCCATTCAGAACGTAGTATTCCATGTAAAATAAACATAACGACAATAAAAAATGCAGACATACATTTTTGCCCTCTTTCTTTCCAGTCGTTTGTGTCTGCCCTGTAATCATGTGTGTCATGTGAAAATAGGGATATGCAGTTACTGCAGTGCTACGGTCAATATCTTTGAGTAGAAATCAGGCTTGTTCAAACTGCCCAATGTCTGCCTCAACTAACAAATTACATTTGAAGAGAAATGTTTATTAGTTGGACAGTGATATCAAGCAGCTGTTGTTAGTTTAAATCACTTACTAAGTTTATAATTTTAAGACCACAGGAATAGGCAAGGTCTTGCTCTCAGTTGGAACATAAGTTAATGGGATGAGAACACTGAGTTTAAAACACTTAATCAGAATGTCAATGTTTTATCAGAAGCTAGATAAAGGTATCTGTCATTCAAATATATAAGGGCAAATTTTTGGAGTGACAGTGGAATCAACCAATAACATTTTCACTTAATGGGTGGGACCGTTCTTACAAAAACGTATGGAATCTTCTGCCTTTTTGAAGGACAACAGGTCACTGTGCAATAGCGAGCTGTAGTTTTCCGACGGTCTAGCTAGCTAGCTTTTGTTGTTGGCTAGTTTGCAGTGGCTGCAGCAGGTGTTATCAAAGAGGATGTTGTTGCTAATTTGTTAGATTCTCCCTTTTCAAGAATAACTTTCAACAAGAAGTTGTTTCAAATTTTCATCATCTGATGAGTGGAACTGTGTTTTTTATTGCAGCGCGCTTGCTGTTGTTAGCCATCTCTTTGAAAATAACTTGTGTGTGTGAAACATTGTTGCATTTAAAGTAGAACTAACAGCATTTTAGCAACATTAAATATTATTCAAATCTGTTCATATACACCCCCAGGAAGCGACCACTTAGATATGGTCATTTTCACGTTTTCATAAATTCTTAGAATATTTGGGAATTACGTATACTAAGGCATTTGTGAAAATTCTATAGCAATATAGAGTGGGAAAGCATCTGTGAGTTTGGAAAAATAATAGATAAAACCAAATGAAAATATCTGGGACAGGAGTCTACACAGACCGGTGCGCTATAGCCAATCAGAACTACAGTAGGCCTTTATACAAACAAGCCATTTGCCACACGGGCATCATTCACTTTGAACTTTGGATGACTTTAGATCATTAGAACGCATTCGCCAAAAGCCACAAAATACACCTGAATGGATTTCTGCAAATATGTAAACACCACGGGAGTCCTCTTACATTTGGGTACTTTACAGTCTTATTGATCAAACAACCATGAAACGGTAGACACTCGCTCCCTTAGTTATGCACATGAACAACAACAAGATCAACAACTAATGCTAGCCAGATCAAGATGAGCTAAAATCTAACGAAGGACTTTAGATAAACCCTCTCAAAATGTTTCAGCTAGTTGGCCATCAAAATTGCACTGATAAACGATGGGGAATTGTAGCCTCCACGTCCTTCTAAAGCTTGCCTGCCAATGCATGCTTGTCCCCAACCAAGCACCCAAGCACCCAAGCTAACTGGCTAAAGTTGGCTTGCTTGCTAGCTAGCTCCTTCCAGACACAAATGAGAGAACACCTCACTCTGACCATTGTACTCTCCGTAGCAGAGCTGGTTAGGCTGTTTACATGTTATCTAGAGCGTTCTTGACTAACTATTACTTTTTTTTGTCTACGTTTACTGACACCGGTCATATTCAGCGGGTGTTACATATTCGTAAATACATCCGTTGTTCTGAATTTGCAAATGCAAGAGATATGCTAACTGAATAACAGTTGTTCAAGTTGTTGCTAGCTAAACAAATGACCCCTGCATCTCTAGCTGTGTATAGCCACCGAAAAAACGATATGAGGGGAAAAAGTCAGTCACTCACCCACTCCTCCAATGGCATGAAATCCTCCTAGCAGCTAGCTAGCTATCTATCTAACTTTAGGCTCCATGTTTTTAGCTTGCTACATTAGATATGCTAGCCTATTAGCCACATTATGCCTGACTTGTGATCATTGCCCTTGCTAGTTTGATTGTATTGACATTCCCAGCCATAGTTACATTCATCCATTTTTGTCCAGAATATTGAGTAATTGAAACTGAAACAGTGCGTAAAGAATGGAAGCAGCTGTCACGACTCCTACCATAGGTAGCTCCCCCTCCTGTTCGGGTGGCGCTCGGCGGTCGTTGTCGCCGGCCTACAAGCTGCCACTAATTCCATTTTCCCCCTTTTCGTTTATTGTGGGCACCTGTTTTTGGTTTGGGCTGATTAGCCGGGCTATTTTAGCCAGGAGGCCCACCTGCTCTGTGTGCGGGATTATTTGATTGTTGTATAGCTTGTGAATGCACGCTCATTGTATTTTGAGGTGCGAGTGCGTATTTTCCGCCAACCTGTTCTGTCCCATGTGTTTGGGCACTTTGGTTTTTGTGTGCGCTCTAGTTTGCTGTTGGGGCGGCTTGTGTTTTGCCGTTGTGTGTTTAACCTGTTGGGGGTAGGGGGCAGTATTGACACGGCCGGATAAAAAACGTACCCGATTTAATCTGGTTACTACTCCTGCCCAGTAACTAGAATATGCATGTAATTATTGGCTTTGGATAGAAAACACCCTAAAGTTTCTAAAACTGTTTGAATGGTGTCTGTGAGTATAACAGAACTCATATGGCAGGCAAAAACCTGAGAAGATTCCTTACAGGAAGTGCCCTCTCTGACAAGATCTTGTTCTTCTTGTCTCTGTTTATTGAAGACTGAGGATCTTTGCTGTAACGTGACACTTCCTACGGCTCCCATAGGCTCTCAGAGCCCGGGAAAAAGCTGAATGATATCGAGGCAGCCCCAGGCTGAAACACATTATCGATTTTGGCAAGTGGCCGATCAGAGGACAATGGGCTTAGGCGCGTTCACGAGTCGACCCCATGCTTTATTTTCTTTCGTCTGTTTACCTAAATGCAGATTCCCGGTCGGAATATTATCGCTTTTTTACGAGAAAAATGGCATAAAAATTGATTTTAAACAGCGGTTGACATGCTTCGAAGTACGGTAATGGAATATTTAGAAATGTTTTGTCACGAAATGCGCCATGCTCGTCACCCTTCTTTACCCTTTCGGACAGTGTCTTGAACGCACGAACAAAACGCCGCTATTTGGATATAACAATGGATTATTTGGGACCAAACCAACATTTGTTATTGAAGTAGAAGTCCTGGGAGTGCATTCTGACGAAGAACACCAAAGGTAATAACATTTTTCTTATAGTAAATCTGACTTTGGTGAGTGCTAAACTTGGTGGGTGTCTAAATAGCTAGCCCTGTGATGCCGGGCTATCTACTTAGAATGTTGCAAAATGTGCTTTCACCGAAAAGCTATTTTAAAATCAGACATATCGAGTGCATAGAGGAGTTCTGTATCTATAATTCTTAAAATAATTGTTATGTTTTTTGTGAACGTTTATCGTGAGTAATTTAGTAAATTTTTTGTCAATTCACCGGAAGTTTGCGGGGGGTATGCTACTTCTGAACGTCACATGCTACTGTAAAAAGCTGTCTTTTGATATAAATATGAACTTGATTGAACAAAACATGCATGTATTGTATAACATAATGTCCTAGGTGTGTCATCTGATGAAGATCATCAAAGGTTAGTGCTGCATTTAGCTGTCTTCTGGGTTTTTGTGACATTATATGCTAGCTTGAAAAATGGGTGTCTGATTATTTCTGGCTGGGTACTCTGCTGACATAATCTAATGTTTTGCTTTCGTTGTAAAGCCTTTTTGAAATCGGACAGTGTGGTTAGATTAACGAGAGTCTTGTCTTTAAAATGGTGTAAAATAGTCATATGTTTGAGAAATTGAAGTAATAGCATTTCTAAGGTATTTGAATAACGTGCCACGGGATTCCACTGGCTGTTACGAAGGTGGGACGAAATCGTCCCATTGGCCCTAGAGAAGTTAATAAATAACACTACCCTGCATTCTCTGCTTCCTGCTCCTGACAAGCGTTACAGAATCCCACACCTCAATCCTGAATGGAGTCAGCAGGAGCAGCTGCCAACACCCTACCCTCGATGGAGGAACGTGTTCTCCATCACACATTAGTTCTCCATCGGATCGGCGATGGAGCAGATGATGGAGAGGATGGACCGTTGGGAGAGGAGTGGCCTCCTCTCTCCACCTCCGGCTCCTCCGACTAATCCGCCCCCCCCCCCCCCCTTCATCCGGCTCTGGCGCGCTTCGTCTTGCGCTCCCGAGGGAGTATGATGGAGCGGCGGCTGGGTGCCAGGGATTTCTGCTCCAGCTCGAGCTGTACCTGGCCACCGTGAGACCTACTCCCTCGGGGGAGGAGAGTGTGAGTGCCCTCGTTTCCTGCCTGACGGGCCGAGCTCTGGAGTGGGCCAACGCAGTCTGGAATGGTCCGGACTCGGCGAAGGATTACTACCCAGAGTTCACCCGTCGCTTTAGGGCTGTATTCGACCACCCTCCGGAGGGAAGAGCGGCGGTTGAGCGGCTATTCCACCTCAGGCAGGAGACGAGGAGCGCGCAGGACTTCGAGCTGGAGTTCCGGACCTTGGCTGCTGGGGCGGGGTGGAACGACAGGGCCCTGATAGACCATTACCGGTGTAGTCTCCGGGAGAATGTCCACAGGGAGCTAGCGTGTCGGGACACCGCTCTCTCTCTCGACGAGCTCATCGACATGTCGATTTGACTGGACAATCTGCTGGCTGCCCGCGGGCGTTCTGAAAGGGTCCTGTCTGTTCCACCTCCGTGCACTCCCGCCCCTATTCCTATGGAGTTAGGGGGGGCAGTGCCGAGGGTTACCGGAGGAGGTGGCTCCTCCTGCACCAGCTGTGGTCAGAGAGGACACACGGCCGACCGGTGCTGGAGGAGCCAGTCTGGGAGTCGAGAGGGCAGGCAGAACACTTCTCGGTCACCCAAGGTGAGTCAGCACCAAACTCACCCAGAACCCCCTGTCGGTCACATGTTCGTTGAAATTGTTTTTTTCAGATTTTTTCCCCTCTTCCCAGCATAGGGCGCTAGTCGATTCAGGCGCAGCTAGGAACTTTATGGATCGCGCTCGCCATCAAGCTGGTCATTCCGCTAGTGCCGATAGATTCCCCCTTCCCCGTGTACTCCCTAGATAGCCGGCCATTAGGGTCAGGGTTGGTCAGGGAGGCCATAGTTCCACTGGACATGGTAACGCAGGGGAATCATAAGGAACGGATTAGTCTCTTCCTTATCGACTCACCTGCGTTTCCGGTGGTGCTGGGGGTTCCCTGGCTGGCTAGTCACAATCCCCGGTTTTCGTGGAGACAGGAGGTTCTCCAGGGGTGGTCAGAGGAGTGTTCAGGAAGGTGTATAGGAGTTTCCATCGGTGCTACGTCGGTGGAGAGTCCAGACCAGGTTTCCACTATGCGCATTCCCCCTGAATACGCCGATTTGGCAATCGCTTTCTGTAAGAAGAGGGCAACCAAATTACCACCTCATCAACAGGGGGATTGTGCGATAGATCTCCAGGTAAACGCTGTGCTTCCCAAGAGTCACGTGTACCCTTTGTCACAGGACGAGACGTTGGCTATGGAGACATATGTCACGGAATCTCTGGGACAGGGGTACATTCGGCCCTCCATTTCACCCGTCTCCTCGAGTTTCTTTTTTGTGAAGAAAAAGGAGGGAGGTCTGCGTCTGTGCATTGATTACAGAGGTCTAAATGCTATTACGGTGGGGTTTAGTTACCCGCTACCTCTCATCGCTACGGCGGTGGAATCATTTCACAGAGCAAGGTTCTTCACAAAACTGGACCTCAGGAGCGCATATAACCTGGTGCGTATCAAGGATGGAGACGAGAGGAAAACCACATTTAGTACCACATCGGGCCATTATGAGTACCTCGTCATGCCGTATGGGTTAAAGAATGCTCCAGCCGTCTTTCAATCCTTTGTAGACAAGATTCTCAGGGACCTGCACGGGCAGGGCGTGGTTGTCTATATCGATGATATTCTGATATATTCCGCCACCCGCGCATGTGTCTCTGGTGTGCAAGGTGCTTGGGAGACTGCTGGAGCATGACCTATACATCAAGGCTGAGAAGTGTGTGTTCTCCAAACGAGCCTTCTCCTTCCTGGGTTATCGCATTTCCACCATGGGGGTGGTGATGGAGTGTGACCGCGTTAATGCCGTGCGTAATTGGCCGACTCCAACCACGGTGAAGGAGGCGCAGTGGTTCTTAGGGTTTGCCAATTACTACCGGAGGTTTATCCAGAGTTTTGGCCAGGTAGCAGCTCCCATTACCTCACTGCTGAAGGGGGGGCTGGTGCGTTTGCGGTAGTCGACTGAGGCGGACAGAGCCTTCAAGAGGTTGAAGGCGTTGTTCACCGATGCACCCGTGTTGGCGCACCCGGACCCCTCTCTAGCTTTCATAGTGGAGGTGGACGCATCCGAGGTTGGGGTGGGTCCGTGCTGTCACAGCGCTCGGGTACGCCACCTAAACTCCGCCCCTGCGCTTTCTTTTCGAAGAAGCTCAGTCTGGCGGAGCGTAACTATGATGTGGGGGACCGGGAGTTGTTAGCGGTGGTAAAAGCCCTGAAGGTGTGGAGACACTGGCTTGAGGGGGCTAAGCACCCCTTTCTCATCTGGACCGACCATCAGAACCTGGAGTATATCCGGGCAGCTAGGAGACTGAATCTGCATCAGGCAAGGTGGGCCATGTTCTTCACCCGTTTCAGGTTTACTATTTCCTACAGACCGGGCTCCCTGAACACGAAGGCCGACGCGCTGTCCCGTCTCTATGACACAGAGGACCGGCCCATCGATCCGACTCCCATCATTCCAGCGTCTAGGCTGGTGGCACCGGTGGTATGGGAGGTGGACTCGGACATCGAGCGGGCGTTAAGGGTGGAACCTGCATCTTCACAGTGTCCCACGGGTCGCTTGTACGTGCCGCTTGGTGTTCGGGATCAATTGATTCGGTGGGCCCACACTCTACCCTCTTCGGGTCATCCGGGTGTGGTGAGAACAGTGCGGGGTCTCAGGGGGAAGTACTGGTGGCCCACCTTGGCTAAAGACGTTAGGGTCTATGTCGCTTCCTGTTCGGTATGCGCCCAGAGTAAGGCTCCTAGGCACCTTCCGAGAGGGAAGTTACAGCCCCTCCCCGTTCCACAACGGCAATGGTCTCACCTGTCAGTGGACTTCCTGACCGACCTCCCCCTTTCTCAGGGGAACACTACGGTCCTGGTTGTTGTGGATCAGTTTTCTAAGTCCTGCCGTCTCCTCCCATTGTCCGGTCTCCCTACGGCCCTACAGACTGCGGAGGCCCTATTTACCCACGTCTTCCGGCACTACGGAGTGCCGGAGGACATTGTCTGTGATCGAGGGTCCCAGTTGACGTCCAGGGTATGGAAGGCGTTTATGGAACGTCTGGGGGTCTCGGTCAGCTTGACCTCCGGTTATCACCCTGAGAGTAATGGGCAAGCGGAGAGGGTGAACCAGGAGGGGGGCAGGTTTCTGCGGTCATATTGCCAGGACCGGCCAGGGGAGTGGACTAGGTACATCCCAGGGGCAGAGTTGGCCCAGAACTCACTCCGTCTCTCCTGTACTAACCTATCACCCTTTCAGTGTGTTTTGGGTCACCAACCGGTCCTGGCACCATGGCACCAGAGTCAGACCGAGGCTCCTGCGGTGGAGGAGTGGGTGCCGCACTCCAAGGAGACCTGGAGAGCCGTCCAGGAATCCCTGAAACAAGCCAGTGGATGGCAGAAGAGGAGCTCTGACCGCCACCGCAGTGAGGCCCCCGTGTTCGTACCGGGGGACAGGGTCTGGCTCTCGACCCGGAATCTGCCCCTCCGCTTGCCCTGCCGGAAGCTGGGCCTGCAGTGTGTAGGGCCCTTCAAAGTCCTGATTAGGATAAACGAGGTTTGTTATAGGTTACAACTCCCTTCCTTTTACCGTATTAACCCCTCGTTTCATGTGTCTCTCCTCAGGCCGGTGGTAGCTGGTCCCCTGCAGGAAGGTGCGGTGCCGGAGGTCCCTCCTCCCCCTCTGGACCTCGGGGGTCCCCGGCGTACACCATACGGGCCATTCTGGACTCGAGACGCCGGGTGAGGGGCCTGCAATACCTCGTGGACTGGGAGGGGTACGGCCCGGAGGAGAGGTACTGGGTACCCGTGGAGGACGTCTTGGACCCATCCCTGTTGAAGGATTTCCATCGCCTCCACCCGGATCACCCTGTGCCCTCCGGGTCGCCCTCGAGGCCGGTGTCAGAACGTCTAGGGCCGGCCGTGACTGGCCCATTGGGTTTTACAAACGTGAACTCTCCTACATGAGTGTGCTGGTATTACCGTTGCTGTCTTTTCAAATCTGAGTTTGGTGAGTACCAAACTTGGTGGGTGTCAAAATAGCTAGCCTGTGATGGCCGGGCTATCTACTCAGAATATTGCAAAATGTGCTTTCACCGAAAAGCTATTTTAAAATCGGACACCGCGATTGCATAAAGGAGTTCTGTATTTATAATTCTTTAAATAATTGTTATGTTTTTTGTGAACGTTTATCGTGAGTAATTTAGTAAATTCACCGAAGTGTTCGGTGGGTATGCTAGTTCTGAACGTCACATGCTAATGTAAAAAGCTGTTTTTTGATATAAATATGAACTTGATTGAACAAAACATGCATGTATTGTATAACATAATGTCCTAGGAGTGTCATCTGATGAAGATCATCAAAGGTTAGTGCTGCATTTAGCTGTGGTTTTGTTTTTTGTGACATTATATGCTAGCTTGAAAAATGGGTGTCTGATTATTTCTGGCTGGGTACTCTCCTGACATAATCTAATGTTTTGCTTTCGTTGTAAAGCCTTTTTGAAATTGGACAGTGTGGTTAGATAAAGGAGAGTCTTGTCTTTAAAATCTTGTAAAATAGTCATATGTTTGAAAAATTGAAGTTTTCGGATTTTCGAGGAGATTGTATTTCGCGCCACGCCCTATCATTGGATATTGGAGCAGTGTTCCGCTAGTGGAACGTCTAGATGTAAGAGGATATAGGTCGTGGATGGCAGGAAGCCTGACCCCAGTGATGTACTGGGCCGTACGCACTTCCCTCTGTTGCGCCTTACGGTCAGATGCTGAGCAGTTGCCATACCAGGCGGTGATGCAATCGGTCAGGATGCTCTCGATGGTGCAGCTGTAGAACTTTTTGAGGATCTGGGGACCCATGTCAAATCTATTCAGTCTCCTGTGGCCGAAAAGGTGTTCTCGTGCACTCTTCATGACTATCTTGGTGTGTTTGGACCATGATAGTTCATTGGTGATGTGTTCATTGCTCACATTGAGGGAGAGGTTGTTGTCCTGGCACTACACTGCCAGGTCTCTGACCTCCTCCCTATAGGCTGTCTCATCGTTGTCGGTGATCAGACCTACCACTGTTGTGTCGTCAGCAAACTTAATGATCGTGTTGGAGTCGTGCTTGGGTACATTGAGTACAGGAGGGGACTAAGCACGCACCCCTAAGGGTCCTGAGTGTTGAGGATCAGCGTGGCAGATATGTTGTTACCTACCCTTACCACCTGGGGGCGGCCCATCAGGAAGTCCAGGAGTTGCAGAGGGAGGTGTTTAGTCCCAGGATCTTTAGCTTAGTGATGAGCTTTGTAGGCACTATGGTGTTGTACGCTGAGCTGTAGTCATTGAACAGCATTCTCACATACAGTGAGGGAAAAAAGTTTTGATCCCCTGCTGATTTTGTACGTTTGCCCACTGACAAAGAAATGATCAGTCTATAATTTTAATGGTAGGTTTATTTGAAGAGTGAGAGACAGAATAACAGCAAAAAAATCCAGAAAAACGCATGTCAAAAATGTTATAAAATGATTTGCATTTTAATGAGGGAAATAAGTATTTGACCGCTCTGCAAAACATGACTTAGTACTTGGTGGCAAAACCCTTGTTGGCAATCACAGAGGTCAGACGTTTCTTGTAGTTGGTTTGCACACATCTCAGGAGGGATTTTGTACCACTCCTCTTTGCAGATCTTCTCCAAGTCATTAAGGTAACGAGGCTGACGTTTGGCAACTCGAACCTTCAGCTCCCTCCACAGATTTTCTATGGGATTAAGGTCTGGCGACTGGCTAGGCCACTCCAGGACCTTAAAGATAAGGGCAAAAAGGATACCTATTGTTAGCTTTATTATTATATTTGAAAATAAATACATAAAAAGTATCCAGACCATATAAAGCGTCCTATAACAATGCTTAACTCCGTGATGCTTTATGATAGAAACAAGCTTTAAAATGCCCGCGAAAGACGTGATGCATATGGAGATATATTGTTTCCTCTCTATGACATTCTGAAGCTGAACTGCAGACAATAATATTCAAGGAGACAAACAAATTGACTTTGCTATTTTGTCCCTATTAATTGGGCTTTTCACTTTCTGAAAAGAGAAGATATTTGATTAAACCCAGGCAGCTTTTAGGGAAGCACTTCTGTTTTAGGGTTATGCAATGGACGAGTAACCAGCAGTTGAAGCTTACATTTTTCTTCGCCAGTAGAACGTCTGTCTGGGTGGAAAGGTGACTTTTGAAAGTGCCATGCTTAGATTTATAAGGATGCCTAAGATTGAATTATTTGCAAACAGTGTTGCAAACAAGACACTGGTTTGACGTTAGAGAAATATGGTACGAATGCCTATTTCTCTGTCCATTCTTCGCTGAATCTTCTATTTTCATTATCCTCCTTTCTTTGGAGACTTTTTCAGCCCAACATTTTCTTTTGATTACAAGATGTTTTTCCCCAATCAACGCACACAACACAAACAAAAAAAACAAATATAATTGAGACATTGGTGATTTTATCAATGTACGCATATTAAGCTATGTTATTAACATTGAAATGATTATATAGCCTACTAACGAGATGTGTTAAAAATTGTGTTTAATTTGCAGTGTAAGCCTATGAATTGGGCTGCTATTATGTTCTGTTCCTCCAACTTTCAGGTGAGAAAAAAATTGGCCCATGGCCAAACCTAATGCTGACCCCTGCTATACATAGTTTAGCAGGGATAGGAGGGTGGCGGCAGATATTTGTCTCGCCTAGGGGGACAGAACGTCTAGGGCCGGCCGTGACTGGCCCATTGGGTTTTACAAACGTGAACTCTCCTACATGAGTGTGCTGGTATTACCGTTGCTGTCTTTTCAAAATCACCAACCTGTCACACAGTGAAGGCCTATAGGTTCACCACTGTACTAACCTGTCACACAGTGAAGACCTATAGGTTCACCACTGTACTAACCTGTCACACAGTGACGGCCTATAGGTTCACCACTCTACTAACCTGTCACACAGTGAAGGCCTATAGGTTCACCGCTGTACTAACCTGTCACACAGTGAAGGCCTATAGGTTCACCGCTGTACTAAGCTGTCACACAGTGAAGGCCTATAGGTTCTCCACTGTACTAACCTGTCACACAGTAAAGACCTATAGGTTCACCACTGTACTAACCTGTCACACAGTGAAGGCCTATAGGTTCACCACTGTACTAACCTGTCACACAGTGAAGGCCTATAGGTTCACATCGATCCCTCTCATGCAAACAACTACAGACCAGTATCCCTTCTTTCTTTTCTCTCCAAAACTCTTGAGCGTGCCGTCCTTGGCCAGCTCTCTTGCTATCTCTCTCAGAATGAACTTCTTGATCCAAATCAGTCAGGTTTCAAGACTGGTCATTCAACTGAGACTGCTCTTCTCTGTGTCACGGAGGCTCTCCGCACTGCTAAAGCTAACTCTCTCTCCTCTGCTCTCATCCTTCTAGACCTATCTGCTGCCTTTGATACTGTGAACCATCAGATCCTCCTCTCCACCCTCTCTGAGTTGGGCATCTCCGGCGCGGCTCACTCTTGGATTGCGTCCTACCTGACAGGTCGCTCCTACCAGGTGGCGTGGCGAGAATCCGTCTCCGCACCACGTGCTCTCACCACTGGTGTCCCCCAGGGCTCAGTTCTAGGCCCTCTCCTATTCTCGCTATACACCAAGTCACTTGGCTCTGTCATATCCTCACATGGTCTCTCCTATCATTGCTACGCAGACGACACACAATTAATCTTCTCCTTTCCCCCTTCTGATAACCAGGTGGCGAATCGCATCTCTGCATGTCTGGCAGACATATCAGTGTGGATGACGGATCACCACCTCAAGCTGAACCTCGACAAGACGGAGCTGCTCTTCCTCCCGGGGAAGGACTGCCTGTTCCATGATCTCGCCATCACGGTTGACAACTCCATTGTGTCCTCCTCCCAGAGTGCTAAGAGCCTTGGCGTGACCCTGGACAACACCCTGTCGTTCTCCGCTAACATCAAGGCGGTGACCCGATCCTGTAGGTTCATGCTCTACAACATTCACAGAGTACGACCCTGCCTTACACAGGAAGCGGCGCAGGTCCTAATCCAGGCACTTGTCATCTCCCGTCTGGATTACTGCAACTCGCTGCTGGCGGGGCTCCCTGCCTGTGCCATTAAACCCCTACAACTCATCCAGAATGCCGCAGCCCGTCTGGTGTTCAACCTTCCCAAGTTCTCTCACGTCACCCCGCTCCTCCGCACACTCCACTGGCTTCCAGTTGAAGCTCGCATCTGCTACAAGACCATGGTGCTTGCCTACGGAGCTGTGAGGGGAACGGCACCTCCGTACCTTCAGGCTCTGATCAGTCCCTACACCCAAAGAAGGGCACTGCGTTCATCCACCTCTGGCCTGCTCGCCTCCCTACCTCTGCGGAAGCACAGTTCCCGCTCAGCCTAGTCAAAACTGTTCACTGCTCTGGCACCCCAATGGTGGAACAAGCTCCCTCACGATGCCAGGACAGCGGAATCAATCACCACCTTCCGGAGACACCTGAAACCCCACCTCTTTAAGGAATACCTGGGATAGGATAAAGTAATCATATAGGTTCACCACCGTACTAACCTGTCACACAGTGAAGACCTATAGGTTCACCACTGTACTAACCTGTCACACAGTGAAGGCCTATAGGTTCACCACTGTACTAACCTGTCACACAGTGAAGACCTATAGGTTCACCACTGTACTAACCTGTCACACAGTGAAGACCTATAGGTTCACCACTGTACTAACCTGTCACACATTGACGGTCTGTAGGTTCACCACTGTACTAACCTGTCACACAGTGACGGCCTGTAGGTTCACCACTGCGCAAACATGACTATAATATATGTTAAGGCTTTTAATATACTGTTTTCTTGTTTCAAGAATGCAGTGTATATAAGCAGTTTTATTCGCTGACTGAATGCAAGTTGATAATTATGAGTTTTTTACTCCACTCGTCTCGGCTGGTCTCAGTAAGAAATTACGAGTCCTCACTGTCTGAGACCAAGTACAAATATGTCCGAGACAAGACCGAGACACTCAAGAACACTGAAAGATGCTAAAACAATGCCATTCTAGCGGAAAGAGGAGGAAGCCCGGCAGGACTGAGTTTTAAGCAGATCTTGTGATTGTTGGTGTTTTTGTTGGACTGAAAATATCGTAATCTATATTTTTGTGGGCTGAGTGTCAGAGTTCAGACTGGTGGCTAGTGTGGAAACAGACTGAATGAGAGTGTGGAGTTTCAGCAGTCTTTATGGTCTGCTGGGAAAACCTTTTTCTCAATGGTAAAATAACTGCCACACAAACTGCCAGTAGGATTTAAAATAAAAGTCTACATTAGCAGGACATCTTTACAACTGTCTTATGGTAATGTTGTAATTCAGATATGAAGACAGGCATTCAAATATGAAGACAGCCTTCACATCTTCAAAAAGGAGGAACAGGATTCCCTTACTTTTGAATTAGAGTACAATAAAAGTCTGACAATAGGATTTGGGAGGACATCTTTATGACTGTCTTATGATAATGTTGTCAACAATGGAGAATTATAGCCTCCACATCTTGGGGTGGCAGGTAGCCTTGAATTCCCGAGCTGACAAGATAAAAATCTGTCATTCTGGCCCTGAACAAGGCAGTTAACCCACTGTTCCTAGGCTGTCATTGTAAATAAGAATGTGTTCTTAACTGACTTGCCTAGTTAAACACAACATCTTTAAAAAAGAAACAGCATCTAATTCTTTTGAATTAGATGCCCCAGAATCCTCTGGGAAGAAAAAACAAATCCCATCATTGCCCCAAAGAAATCATAACTGAAGTATAACAATGAGTGAGAAGTCATTATGCCACAGCTGCTACGGTGAGAGAGGTGTTATGCCACAGCTGCTACAGTGAGAGAGAAGGTGTTATGCCACAGCTGCTACAGTGAGAGAGAAGGTGTTATGCCACAGCTGCTACAGTGAGAGAGAAGGTGTTATGCCACAGCTGTTACAGTGAGAGAGAAGGTGTTATGCCACAGCTGCTACAGTGAGAGAGAAGGTGTTATGCCACAGCTGTTACAGTGAGAGAGAAGGTGTTATACCACAGCTGCTACAGTGAGAGAGAAGGTGTTATGCCACAGCTGTTACAGTGAGAGAGAAGGTGTTATGCCACAGCTGCTACAGTGAGAGAGAAGGTGTTATGCCACAGCTGCTACAGTGAGAGAGAAGGTGTTATGCCACAGCTGTTACAGTGAGAGAGAAGGTGTTATGCCACAGCTGCTACAGTGATAGAGAAGGTGTTATGCCACAGCTGCTACAGTGAGAGAGAGGTGTTATGCCACAGCTGTTACAGTGAGAGAGAAGGTGTTATACCACAGCTGCTACAGTGAGGAGAAGGTGTTATGCCACAGCTGCTACAGTGAGAGATAAGGTGTTATGCCACAGCTGCTACAGTCTGATCTGACATGACTTATAGTTTCCACATGAAATCCAAAAACCCATCCCCCAGTGAATATATTAGGTTGAGAATGGTGGCCAAAATACTATTGGCAAAACACTTCTCCCTTTTGATATAAGGCAATAGAAAAGAAGCCAGGACTACATTGTAGTAAAATTATGTTTTCAAAGAAGCACCTGGAAGACTTTTAGTAACATAAAGCTAATATTGAACTAAAGCCTAAAGCCTATTAAGAATTGTAGTATTGTAGCAGGCAGAGTTTTAAAGGTAATATATATTTTTTTTTAATGAGCATTCCTCTCCAAGCATCTGAGCTATACACTGCAGAAAGCAGCGTCTGGCTCCGTCCACGTGTTTCTACTTGTAAGGGTTGGAGCTTATAGTAGATTTACTCCAAATGCTTTTTTATTTTTTATTTAACCCTTATTTTACCAGGTAAGTTGACTGAGAACACCTTCTCATTTACAGCATCGACCTGGGGAATAGTTACAGGGGAGATGAGGGGGGGATTACCAAAATTATTATTGTAATGCCAAAATCTGATGGATAATATGAATCATTGTAATGACAAGCTTTTACTTATAACCCTGAGAGGATAATTTATAGCTAGAGGCACAGAAGAGTCCCCAGACGTATCAACTGACAAAAAAAGTATTAATAATGGAATAATGATTACTACCTAATGACATTATTCCATTGTCCAAATTATGATTTTGGATTGAACGTATTATTGGAGCCCAAGTTTCGGGTAAAGCTGGTTCCATGCAGACATTTTATGTCCTCCAAAGTTAAGGCAGTCATCTTTTGTGATCCCAACCGTTCTAGACAAGTTGTAGGTTAGGATGGGCAAATTGTATTTTGGATATGATTACCTTAAATTTTACCATTTAAATGTTAATGTCTGTTATTGTGTAAAATAAAATGCCGTAATACAATGCCTTTCAAAAGTATTCAGACCCCTTGGATTTTCTGAATACCCCCCAGACCCCTTACATTTTATTGTGTTACAAAGTGGGACTCAAAGTGATTTAATTGTCATTTGTCAACAATCTACACAAAATATTCTGTAGTGTCAAAGTGCAAAACAAATTCTTACATTCTTTAAAGATGAATGCCATTTTTGTAACACAAATATAGTCGTTGCATAAGTATTCAGCTCCCTGAGTAAATAACCTTTTTTGGCAAGACAGATATTCCAAAGGTGGGGGAGTGGCAATCTTTACCAAGGATCACCTTCAGTGCTCGGTTGTCTCCACCAAGTCTGTCCCCAAACAATTTGATTTGCTGGTTTTAAGCATTAAACTTTCAAATAGCTCTTTGTTGACCGTTGCTGGGTGCTATTGTCCTCCATAAGCACCAGCCTGTACCCTACCTGCCAAAAGCTCTCTCCTGGCCCCTTACACTAAATCTGAATTTGTCCTGCTTGGTGACCTAAATTGGGACATGCTTAAACCTCCTGACCAAGACCTAAAGCAATGGGATTCTCTAAATATTTCTCAGATTATTACCAATCCCACAAGGTATGACTCAAAACACCCAGAAAAGGCTACACTCCTCGAAGTTATCCTCACAAATAATCCTGATAGGTATCAGTCTGGTGTTTTCTGTAATGACCTTTGTGATCACTGTTTTACAGCCTGTGTTCGTAATGGCTGCTCAGTGAAACGACCTGTCCTGATTTGTCATAGACGCTAACTAAAAAACTTTACTGAGCAAGCCTTCCTTCACGAACTGGCCTCTGTAAAATGGTACAGAATCAGCTTGTTCCCCTCTGTCGAAGACGCTTGGACCTTCTTTTTTGATATTTTCAGTGGTATTGTTAACAAACACGCCCCCATAAAGAAAATGAGAATTAAAAACAAGTTCAGCCCCTGGTTCGACCGTGATCTTGCAGAGTTACTCCACCTCAAGAATTGCATTCGGCGAAAGGCTCAGCACACGCATACTCAGGCTGACTAGTTATCGATCAGGCAAATGAGAAATAATTGCACTCAGGCTATCCGGAAGACCAAAGTTAGTTACTTTAAGGAGCAGTTCTTTCACTGTGGATCTAACCACAAGAAGTTCTGGAAAGAGGTTAAAGACCTGGAGAATTGTCACAATATCCACAGAAGATGGCGCCCCTCCTCGGTCGGGCGGCGCTCGGCGCTTGTCGTCGCCGGTCTACTAGCTGCCACCGATCTATGTTTCTGTGTTCTTTGTTTTTTGTCTGTCTAGGTCCGCACCTGTTTCTTGTCTGTCATTAGTGGGGGGGTATTTAGTTTGGTCCTTTGGGTTCGTTTTTTGTGTGGGATTAATTGCATGTCAGCGGGCAGTGTTTGTGTACGCTGTTGTTGTGTGTTCCCAGTAGCGGAACGCGTTTATTATTATTATTCTTTCGTGGATTACCTGTTTTCCCTTTTGGGTATTGCGCGCTCCCTGTGCCTTTTTGACCACCGAGTGTCGGTGTAAATAAACTTCGGCAATACTGGACATAAGTCTCCTGCGTTTGACTCTGCCCATTCCTCCTGCCTTTAAGGATCCGTGACAGAATCCCGCACCAAATTTACATGGAGTCAGCAGGAGCAGAAGCACCATCAGTAGCGGAGCAGGTGTCACAGCACGCCAACCTCCTCCACCGTCTGGGCTCGGCGATGGACCAGGTGCTGACCCGATTAGAGAGCTGGGAGAGAGGTGCTTCCCCCACCGGACCAGCTCCGGTTCCTCAGCTGGCGCCCCTACCGACACCCCCTGAAGCGGGCTCGAGCAGGATCCGGATTACGCCGCCGAGGGAATTTGATGGGACGGCCGCAGGGTGTAAGGGGTTTTTGCTCCAGATTGAACTGTACCTGGCGACCGTCCGCCCCTCTCCCTCCGACGAAGAAAAAGTGAGCGTCCTCGTCTCTTGTCTTATGGGTAGAGCCCTGGAATGGGCCAACGCGGTCTGCGATGGCCCAGACTCGGCTCGGGGCGACTACCCGGAGTTCACCGGTCGCTTCCGGGTGGTATTCGATCATCCCCCGGAGGGCAAGGCGGTGGGTGAGCGGTTGTTTCACTTGAGACAGGGGACGAGGAGCGCTCAGGACTTCGCCCTAGAGATCCGGACCCTTGCCGCGGGATCGGGGTGGAATGAGCGGGCCCTGATGGATCACTATCGTTGCAGTCTCCGAGAGGATGTCCGCCGGGAGCTGGCTTGTAGGGACCACACCATCACCCTAGACCAGCTGGTGGATTTGTCCCTCAGGCTGGACAACCTGCTGGCTACCCGGGGATGTGCTAGTCGGGGCCTGTTCGTTCCACCTCCCAGCCCTCCTGCTCCACTGCCCATGGAGATAGGAGGAGCTGCTCCGAGGAGGACCGGAGGGGGGGGCCTCTCCTGCACCCACTGTGGGCGCAGAGGACACACTGCGGACCGGTGCTGGAGGGGTCCACCCGGGAGTTCGGATGGCAGGCAGAGCACTACATCTACCCCCCAGGTGAGTCAGCACCAGCCACACCCAGAGCCCCCTGTCGACCACATGTACACTTGAGTTTGTTTTCCCGATTTTTCCCCTCACTTCCAGTATAAGGCACTAGTCGATTCAGGTGCAGCTGGGAGTTTTATGGACTGTGGGGTTGCTAATAGGTTAGGGATTCCCCTGGTTCAGCTGGACCACCCCTTCCCTGTGCAAGCCCTAGATAGTCGACCGCTAGGGTCCGGCCAAGTGGGGGAGGTTACTGTGCCACTGGTTATGACGACGTGGGGGGGTCATGTGGAACGTATCAGCCTATTCCTCATTGACTCCCCGGCGTTTCCGGTGGTACTGGGAATCCCCTGGCTAGCCACTCACAACCCTCAGGTAAGGAGTGCTCAGGTAGGTGTATAGGAGTTTCCATCGGTGCAACCACGGTGGAGAGTCCAGACCAAGTCTCTACCGTGCACATTCCCTCTGAATATGCCGATTTGGATATCGCCTTCAGTAAAACGAAGGCGACTCAAATTCCACCCCATCGACAGGGGGATTGTGTGATAAACCTCCAGGCTGACGCGGCCCTTCCTAAAAGTCACGTGTATCCTCTGTCTCAGGAGGAGACAGTGGCTATGGAGACATACGTCAATGAGTCCTTGAGACAGGGATACATTCGGCCATCTAAATCACCCGTCTCCTCGAGCTTCTTTTTTGTGAAGAAGAAGGAGGGAGGCCTGCGCCCGTGCATTGACTAATGAGGTCTAAATTCTATCACAGTGGGGTTCAGTTACCCACTACCTCTCATTGCTACAGCAGTGGAGTCATTTCACGGGGCGCGCTTCTTCACCAAACTAGATCTCAGGAGCGCGTATAACCTGGTGCGTATCCGAGATGGAGACGAGTGGAAAACCGCATTTAGTACCACATCTGGCCATTATGAGTACCTCGTTATGCCGTATGTGTTAAAAAATGCTCCCGCTGTCTTCCAATCCTTTGTGGACGAGGTTCTCAGAGACTTGCTCGGACAGGGTGTGGTGGTGTACATCGATGACATCCTGATCTACTCCGCCACACGCGCCGCACATGTGGCTCTGGTGCGCAAGGTGCTTGGGCGGCTGCTGGAGCATAACCTACACGTCAAGGCTGAGAAATGTGAGTTCTCCAAACGAGCCGTCTCTTTTCTGGGATATCGCATTTCCACCACAGGGGTGGTGATGGAATGATACCGCGTTACGACAGGGCGTAATTGGCCGACCCCTACCACGGTGAAGGAGGTGCAGCGGTTCTTGGGGTTCGCCAATTATTACCGGAGGTTTATCCGGGGTTTTGGTCAGGTGGCAGCTCCCATTACCTCACTGATGAAGGGGGGTCCGGTGCGACTGCGGTGGTCGGCAGAGGCAGACAGAGCCTTCCGTCATCTGAAGGTTCTGTTTACCGACGCTCCGGTGCTGGCGCATCCGGATCCCTCTTTGCCATTCATAGTGGAGGTGGACGCGTCCGAGGCTGGGGTAGGAGCTGTTCTTTCGCAGCGTTCGGGCGCTCTTCCGAAGCTCCGCCCCTGCGCATTCTTTTCCAAGAAGCTGAGCCCGGTGGAGCGCAACTATGATGTGGGGGATAGGGAGTTGTTAGCCGTGGTCAAGGCTTTGACAGTGTGGAGACATTGGCTTGAGGGGGCACGTCACCCTTTTCTCATCTGGACCGACCACCGTAACCTGGAGTACATCCGGGCAGCGAGGAGACTTAATCCTCGTCAAGCCAGGTGGGCCATGTTCTTTACGAGGTTCCAATTTACCCTTTCATACATTCCGGGTTCTCAGAACCGGAAGGCAGACGCACTGTCGCGTCTCTACTACACCGAGGAGCGGACCATCGATCCCACTCCCATACTCCCTGCTTCCTGTCTAGTGGCACCGGTGGTATGGGAGGTGGATGCAGTTCGGCACCGGTGGTATGGGAGGTGGATGCAGTTCAGTCAGAACCCACTCCACCTCAATGTCCCGCGGGTCTGAAGTTCGTTCCGCTTGGTGTTCGCGATCGCCTGATCCGATGGGCCCACACTCTACCCTCCTCGGGTCATCCTGGGGTGGAACGGACAGTGCGAGGCCTGAAAGGAAAGTACTGGTGGCCCACCTTGGCTAAGGATGTAAGACACTATGTCTCTTCCTGTTCGGTGTGCGCTCAGTGCAAGGCTCCTAGGCACCTGCCTCGGGGGAAACTACAGCCCCTCCCTGTTCCACAGCGACCTTGGTCTCACCTCTCGATGGATTTCCTCACGGATCTCCCGCCATCTCAGGGGAACACCACGATCCTGGTCGTTGTGGATCGGTTCTCGAAGTCCTGCCGTCTGCTCCCGTTGCCCGGTCTTCCTACGGCCCTACAGACCGCGGAGGCCCTATTCACCCATGTCTTCCGGCACTACGGGGTGCCCGAGGACATCGTATCTGATTGGGGTCCCCAGTTCACTTCCAGGGTGTGGAGGTCGTTTATGGAGAGGCTGGGGGCCTCGGTCAGCCTAACCTCGGGTTTTCACCCCGAGAGTAATGGGCAGGTAGAGCGCATTAACCAGGATGTGGGCAGGTTTCTGCGGTTGTATTGCCAGAACCGGCCAGGGTAGTGGGCGAGGTTCGTGCCATGGGCCGAGATGGCCCAGAACTCTCAGCGCCACTCCTCTACTAACCTGTCACCTTTTCAGGTTGAATTAGCTTTTCAGCCGGTCCTGGTGCCCTGGCAGCAGAGCCAGACAGAGGCTCCTGCGGTGGAGGAATGGGTACAGCTCTCTCAGGTGACCTGGAGTGCTGTCCAGGAGTGTTTGAAGCGGGCGATAGGTCGTCAGAAGGAGAGCGCTGACCGCCGCCGCAGTGAGGCCCCCGTGTATAATCCGGGGGACAGAGTCTGGCTCTTCACCCGGAACCAGCCCCTCCGCCTGCCCTGCCGGAAGCTGGGTCCGCGATTTGTGGGGCCGTTCAAAGTCCTGAGGAGAATAAACGAGATGTGTTATAGGTTACAACTCCCTTCATATTACCGTATTAACCCCTCGTTTCATGTGTCTCTCCTCTGGCCGGTGGTAGCTGGTCCACTGCAGGACGCTGAGGTGCGGGAGGTCCCTCCGCCCCCCCTGGACATCGGGGGGCCCCGGCGTACACAGTCCGGGCCATCCTGGACTCCTAACGTCGGGTAGGGGGCCTGCAGTACCTCGTGGACTGGGAGGGGTACGGCCCGGAGGAGAGGTGCTGGGTACCGGTGGGGGACATTTTGGATCCAGCTATGCTGCAGGAGTTCCATCGTCTCCGTCCGGACCGGCCGACGCCTCACCCTCCGGGTCGTCCCTGAGGCCGGCGTCGCCGCGCTGCGGAAGCCGCGTGTCAGGGGAAGGGTACTGTCACAATATCCACAGAAGATGGCGCCCCTCCTCGGTCGGGCGGCGATCGGCGGTCGTCGTCGCCGGTCTACTAGCTGCCACCGATCTATGTTTCTGTGTTCTTTGTTTTTTGTCTGTCTAGGTCCGCACCTGTTTCTTGTCTGTCATTAGTGTGGGGGGGTATTTAGTTTGGTCCTTTGGGTTAGTTTTTTGTGCGGGATTAATTGCATGTCAGCGGGCAGTGTTTGTGTACGCTGTTGTTGTGTGTTCCCAATAGCGGAACGCGTTTATTATTATTGCCGGGCTGCGCCCCGTGCGTGTTTTTCGAGTGTCGGTGTAAATAAACTTCGGCACTACTGGACATAAGTCTCCTGCGTTTGACTCTGCCCCTTCCTCCTGCCCTTAAGGATCCGTGACAAGAATAAACCCTCCTCCTCACAGCTGCCCATGTCCCTTAATGTTGATGATGTTGTTGTTACTGCACATGGCTAAGCTAAAGGAGCTCCTTAAGCTCCTTAAACTTGACCCTAAAAAAACATCTGGGTCAGATGGTTTAGACCCTTTCTTCTTTAAGGTTGCTGCCCCTATCATCGCCAAGCCTATTTAACCTGTCTCTCCTTTCTGGAGAGGATCCCATTGCGCGGAAGGCAGTCACGGTTCGTCCTTTATTTAAAGGGGGAGATCAAGCTGATCCTAACTGTTATAGGCCTATTTCTATTTTGCCCTGTTTATCAAAAGTGTTGGAAAAACTTGTCAATAATCAACTGACTGGCTTTCTTGATGTCTACAGTGTTCTCTCTGGTATGCAATCTGTTTTCCCCTCAGGTTATGGATGTGTCACTGCAACCTTAAAGGTCATCAATGGTGTCACCATTTCCCTTGCTTCTAAGCAATATTGTGCTGCTATTTTTATTGAAATGGCCAAAGCTTTTGATATGGTAGGCTATTCCATTCTTGTGGGCCGGCTAAGGAGTATTGGTGTCTCTGAGGGGTCTTTGGACTGGCTTGCTAAATACCTCTCTCAAAGAGTGCAGTGTATAAAGTCAGAAAATCTGCTGTCTCAGCCACTTCCCGTCAACAAGGGAGTACCCCAAGGCTCAATCCTAGGCCCCACGCTCTTCTCAATTTACATCAACAGCATAGATCAGGCAGGAGGAAGCTCTCTCATCCATTTCTATGCAGATGATACAGTCTTATACACAGCTGGCCCCTCCCAGGATTTTGTGTTAAATGCTCTACAACAATCTTTCTTTGTGTCCAACAACCTTTCTCTACTCTTAACCTTGTTCTGAAAACCTCCAAAACAAAGATCATGTGGTTTGGTAAGAAGAATGCCTCTCCTCCCACAGGTGTTATTACTACCTCTGAGGGATCAGAGCTTGAGGTAGTCACCTCATACAAGTACTTGGGAGTATGGCTAGACGGTGCACTGTCCTTCTCTCAGCACATATCAAAGCTGCAGGCTAAAGTTAATTCTAGACTTGGTTTCCTCTATCGTAATCGCTCCTCTTTCACCCCAGCTGCCAAACTAACCCTGATTCAGATGACCATCCTACCCATGCTAGATTATGGAGACATAATTTATAGATCAGTAGGTAAGGGTGCTCTTGAGCGGCTAGATGTTCTTTACCATTCGGCCATCAGATTTGCCATCAATGCTCCTTATAGGACACATCACTGCACTCTATACTCCTCTGTAAACTGGTCATCTCTGTATACCCGTCGCAAGACCCATTGGTTGATGCTTATTTATTAAACCTTCTTAGGCCTCACTCCCCCCTATCTGAGATATCTACTGCAGCCCTCATCTTCCACATACAACACCCGTTCTGCTGGTCACATTCTGTTAAAGGTCCCCAAAGCACACACATCCCTGGGTCGCTCCTCTTTTCAGTTCGCTGCAGCTAGCGACTGGAATGAGCTGCAACAAACACTCTCAATCTCTTCATTCAAACACTCAATCATGGACACTCTTACTGACAGTTGTGGCTGCCTTGCGTGATGTATTGTTGTCTCTACCTTCTTGTCCTTTGTGCTATTGTCTGTGCCCAATAATGTTTGTACCATGTTTTGTGCTGCTACCATGTTGTGTTGCTACCATGCTGTGTTGTCATGTGTTGCTGCCTTTCTATGTTGTTGTCTTAGGTCTCTCTTTATGTAGTGTTTTATTGTCTCTCTTGTTGTGATGTGTGTTTTGTCCTATATTTATATTGTATTTATTTAACATTTTTAATCCCAGCCCCCGTCCCCGCAGGAGGCCGTTTGCCTTTTAGTAGGCCGTCATTGTAAATAAGAATTTGTTCTTAAAGGCCTTGCCTAGTTAAATAAAGGTTAAATAAAAAATATAAAACAATACATGTTAGAATCACCTTTGGCAGTGATTATAGTCTTTAAGTGCTTTCCACACCTGGATTGTACAATACTTGCCTATTATTCTTTTCAAAACTCTTCAAGCTCTGTCAGTATGTTGGGCATCATGGCTAGACAGCAATTTTCAAGTCTTGACATATATTTTCAAGCAGAGTTAAGTCAAAACTGTAACTTTGCCACTCAGCAACATTCACTGTCTTCTTGGTAAGCAACTCCAATGTAGATTTGGCCTTGTGTTGTAGGTTATTGTCCTGCTGAAAGCTGAATTCATCTCCCAGTGTCTGGTGTAAAGCAGACTGAAGCAGATTTTTCTCTAGGATTTTGCCTGTGCTTAGCTCCATCCCATTTATTTTTATCTGTAACGCGTGTCGTGTGTGGAGGACCAAGACGCAACAGGGAAGTGTATACTCATCTTCTTTTTTTAATATTGAGGAAGGAGAAACAAATGAAACACGCATACAATTAACGGAAACGACACTAACAGTTCTGTCAGGTGATAAGCACAAAACAGAATACAACTACCCACAATCCACAATACAAACAAATCCCTAATTATAGGACCTTCAATCAGAAGCAACGAGGAGCCGCTGCTTCCAATTGAAAGTCAAGAACAAAACTGCACATAGAAACAGAGTGACTAGAATAAACATAGAAAATGCCCTAACATAGAACATATACCAAAACTCTAGACCACTCTAATCAAACACCCCTTGTCTATAACCATAGACTAACAATCCCCGAAACATATAAACAAAATACCCCCTGCCACATCCTGACCATACTAAACACTAACAAATAACACCTTTACAGGTCAGAACGTGACATTATTGTGAAAAACCCAGTATTTGCCTATATCAAGCACACCAATAACATGATGCAGCCACCACCAGTTACTCAGTGATGTTCTGTGCCCCAAACATAAGGCCCTGCATTTAGGCCAAAAAGTCCATTCCTTTGCTGTGTTTAAAAAATAAAAAGTTTACTTTAACTGAGCTGCAGGACAGGAATGGAACGGCTCAGGGATGTTACCATAAGGCCATTGGTGATTTTAAAACAGCTTCAGAGTTCAATGGCTATGATGGGATAAAACTGAGGACGGATCAACAACATTCTGTGTATTTGTCTTCTTCTTCTCACTCTGTCATTTATGTCATTATTGTGGAGTCACTGCAATGTTGTTGATCCGTCCTCCCTTTTCTCCCATCACTGCCATTGAACTCTGTTGCTGTTTTAAAATCACCAATGGCCTCATGGTAACATCCCTGATCAGTTTCATTCCTGTCCTGCAGCTCAGTTCAAAAGGATCTTTGATGTGTCTGGGTGGTTTAATACATCATCCACAGCATCATTATTAACTTGACCATGCTTAAAGAGATATTCAATGTCTGATTTGTTATTGTTACCCATCTACCAATCACTGCCCTTCATTATGAGGCTTTCTAAAAGCTCCCTGGTCTTTGTAGTTCAATCTGTGCTTGAAATTCAACACATGACGGATGGACGTTACAGATGTTGTGAATATTTTATTGTTTTAATTTCACCTTTATTTAACCATGTAGGCTAGTTGAGAACAAGTTCTCATTTACAACTGCGACCTGGCCAAGATAAAGCAAAGCATTACGACACAAACAACAACACAGAGTTATACATGGAATAAACAAACACACAATCAATAACACAATAGAAGAAAAGTCTATATACAGTGCATGCAAATGAGATAAGATAAGGGAGGTAAGGCAATAAATAGGCCATAGTGGCGAAATAATTACAATTCAGCAATTAAACACTGGAGTGATAGATGTGCAGAAGATGAATGTGCAAGTAGCGATACTGGTGCGCAAAGGAGCAAAAACAATAAATAACAGTATGGGGATGAGGTAGTTGGATGGGCTACTAACAGATATGTACAGGTGCAGTGATCTGTGAGCTACTCTGACAGCTGGTGCTTAAAGTTAGTGAGGGAGATATCACTGAAGCTGGAGACCCATTTTTGCAATTCGTTCCAGTCATTGGCAGCAGAGAACTGGAAGGAAAGGCGGCCAAAGAAGGAATTGGCTTTGGGGGTGTCCAGTGAAATATACCTGCTGGAGCGCGTGCCACGAGTGGGTGCTGCTATGGTGACCAGTGAGCTGAGATAAGGTGGGGCTTTACCTAGCAAATACTTATAGATGACCTGGAGCCAGTGAGTTTGGCGACAAATATGAAGCGAGGGCCAGCCAATGAGAGCATACAGGTCGCAGTGTTGGGTAGTATATGGGGCTTTGGTGACAAACTGATGGCACTGTGATAGACTGCATCCAATTTGCTGAGTAGAGTGTTGGAGGCCATTTTGTAAATGACATCGCCGAAGTCAAGGATTGGCAGGATAGTCAGTTTTACGAGGGTATGTTTGGCTGCATGAGTGAAGGATGCTTTGCTGCGAAATAGGAAGCCGATTCTAGATTTCATTTTGGATTGGAGATGCTTAATGTGAGTCTGGAAGGAGAGTTTACAGTCTAACCAGACACCTAGGTATTTGTAGTTGTCCACATATTCTAAGTCAGAACCGTCCAGAGTAGTGATGCTGGACATGCGGGCAGGTGCGGGCAGCGATCGGTTGAAGAGCATGCATTTAGTTTTACTTGCATTTAAGAGCAGTTGGAGGCCACGGAAGGAGAGTTGTATAGCATTGAAGCTCGCCTTAGTTAACACAGTGTCCAAAGAAGGGCCAGAAGTATACAGAAGGGTGTCGTCTGCTTAGAGGTGGATCAGAGACTCACCAGCAGCAAGAGCGACATCATTGATGTATACAGAGAAGAGAGTCGGCCCGAGAATTGAACCCTGTGGCACCCCCATAGAGACTTCCAGAGGTCCGGACAACAGGCCCTCCGATTTGACACACTGAACTCTGTCTGAGAAGTAGTTGGTGAACCAGGCAAGGCAGTCATTTGAGAAACCAAGGCTGTTGAGTCTGCCGATAAGAATGTGGTGATTGACAGAGTCGAAAGCCTTGGCTAGGTCAATGAATACAGCTGCACAGTATTGTCTCTTATCGATGGCGGTTATGATATCGTTTAGAACCTTGAGCGTGGCTGAGGTGCACCCATGACCAGCTCAGAAACCAGATTGCATAGTGGAGAAGGTACGGTGGGATTCGAAATGGTCGGTGATCTGTTTGTTAACTTGGCTTGGTATGGAGGACAGAGGAAGGGTTAGTCATTCAAAAATCATGTCAACACCTATTATTTCACACAGAGTAAGTCCATGTAACTTATTACGTGATTTGTTAAGCCAAATTTGACTCCTGAACTAATTTAGGCTTTCCTAAACAAATGGGCTGAATACTTATACAACAACTATATTTATCAAAAAATATATAGAATTTTTCTTCCACATTGACATTAATAGTATTTTGTGTAGAATGGTTGACGAAAACTGACAATTAAATCAGTTTTAATCCTTCTTTGAAACTGTAATGATGTGCGCTGAGTCGGGAAGCAAGTTCAGGGAGTGAGTGTTTTAATAAAACCAAAGGGAGTGACATATATAGGGAAGGTAATCAGGGAAGTGATGGAGTCCAGGTGAGTCTGATGATGCGCTGGTGCGTGTAACGATGGTGACAGTTGTGCGCTATAACGAGCAGCCTGGTGACCTAGAGGTCGGAGAGGGAGCACACATGACAGAAACACAATAAAATGTGAAGAAATCCAAGGGGTCTGAATAATTTTGCAAGGCATTGTATATCAGAAATAGCTCAGATCTTTGTTCACTCCAACTTTTTCTTTAGATGTAGCACAACTTGCCACAAGTAGACATATTCCAGAATCTCTGCAGTTATTTTTCCAAACCACCCTAGAAGCAGATATGTTCTGTGTAAACATAGATTAATACAGCACCCTCAGGAGGAAGAATTAGTGGAACTGAGAAGTGCATAGAAGGGTTCTTGATACACTGGTATGTAAGGCTCTGACGAGGGTCACTTGCCCCAATACATCTGAAATGTTCATGGACCCCAAGTGTGCAGCGGTCATCCTCTTGTGGGGTGTGTGGTAGATTGTTTCAGGTCTATGTCATGTTAAAGTGACTCATAAGGAAACCCTTTGAGTGCAGAGCCGCCCTGCACTCTCTAACCAGCCAGACAACTGTAGCACATCTCTGCTCCGAATCCAGTGTGTTTTTTTTTTTTCTCTCTCTCTCTCTCTCTCTCTCTCTCTCTCTCTCTCTCTCTCTCTCTCTCACACACACACACAAACAGAGAGCGAGAGAGGCAAATATGTGTTGTTTAATATAAATAGTGTAGTTATTCCCTCCGCCATGCAATCAAACAACTGAAATGTATATATTGGGACAAAGTGGAGTCAGAATTCAATGGAGACGTATGTGGCAGGGACTACAGTCAATCACGGATTACAAAAAGAAAACCAGCCACGTCACGGACACCGATGTCTTGCTTCCAGACAAACTAAACACCTTCCTTGCCCGCTTTGAGGATAATACAGTAACACCGACGCGGCCCGCTACCAAGGACTTCGGACCCCCCCTCTCCTTCTCTGTGGCCGACGTAAGACATTTAAATGTGTTAAAACCTGTTGAGGACAGATGTTCCGCTAGCGGTACGCCTAGCCAATATCCAATGGAACAGCGTAGCGCGAAATACAAAAATCTCAAAAATCCAATCATTTCAATTTCTCAAACATACGACTATTTTACACCATTTTAAAGATACACTTCTCCTTAATCCAACCACATTGTCCGATTTCAAAAAGGCTTTACAGCGAAAGCAAAACATTAGATTATGTTAGGAGAGTACATAGACAAAAATAACCACACAACCATTTTCCAAGCAAGGACATGTGTCAATAAAACCCAAAACACAGCTAAATGAAGCACTAACCTTTGACGGTCTTCATCAGATGACACTCCTAGGACATTATGTTACACAATACATGTATGTTTTGTTCAATCAAGTTCATATTTATATCCAAAAACAGCATTTTACATTGGCGCACGATGTTCAGAAAATGTATTCCCACCAAAAACTTCCGGTGAATTTACAAAAATACTCATCATAAACGTTGACAAAATACATAATAATTATTTTAAGAATTATAGATACAGAACTCCATTATGCAACCGCTGTGTCAGATTTTAAAATAGCTTTACGGAGAAAGCACAATATTCTGAGTACATAGCTCAGCCATCACGGTGAGCTATTCAGACACCCGCCAAGTTCGGGGCAACCTAAACTCAGAATTAGTATTAGAAATATGCTCTTACCTTTGCTGATCTTCGTCAGAATGCACTCCCAGGACTCCTACTTCCACAAGAAATGTTGTTTTTGTTCGAAATAATTCATAGTTATGTCCAAATACCTCCGTTTTGTTCATGCGTTCAGGTCACTATCCAAAGTGTAACGCGTGAGCGCAATTCGAGACGCACAAAGTCAAAGTGTTCCATTACCGTACTTAGAAGCATGTCAAACGCTATTTAAAATCAATTTTTATGGTATTTTTTATGTGAAATTGCGATAATATTCCAACCGGACAATAGCGTATTCATTCAAGGAGAAAAAGAAAAAACAGCGAGCTCGCGGGACCGCGCATATCCAATCCCTTTGTTGCTAGGCAGACCACTCAGTAACTGAGCTCCTATACTCTGCCTAGTGACAGGAGAAGGCTCAAATCAATTTCTGAAGGCTTTAGACAGCCAATGGAAGCCTTAGAAAGTGCAACGTAACCCCACAGATACTGTAGTTTCGAAAGGGACTAGAAAGAAGAACTACAATTCTCAGATCCTCCACTTCCTGGTTGACTTTTTCTCAGGTTTTTGCCTGCCATATGAGTTCTGTTATACTCACAGACACCATTCAAACAGTTTTAGAAACTTTTGTGTTTTCTATCCAAATCTACTAATAATATGCATATTCTCGTTTCTGGGCAAGATTAGTAACCAGTTTAAATCGGGTACGTTTTTTCATCCGGCCGTGAAAATACTGCCCCCTATCCATATCAGGTTATTAACCCTCGCAAGGCTGCTGGCCCAGATGGCATCCCTAGCCACGTCCTCAGAGCATGCGCAGACCAGCTGGCGGGTGTGTTTACGGACATATTCAATCGCTCCCTATCCCAGTCTGCTGTCCCCACATGCTTCAAGATGGTCACCATTGATCCTGTACCAAAGAAGGCAAAGAACTAAATTACTATTGCCCCATAGCACTCACTTCTGTCATCATGAAGTGCTTTGAGAGACTAGTCAAGGATCATATCACCTCCACCTTACCTGCCACCCTAGACCCACTTCAGCTTGCATACCGCCCCAACAGGTCCACAGACGATGCAATCGCCATCACACTGCACACTGCCCTATCCCATCTGGACAAGAGGAATACCTATGTAAGAATGCTGTTCATTGACTACAGCTCAGCATTCAACACCATCGTACCCTCCAAGCTCATCATTAAGCTTAAGGCCCTGGGTCTGAACCCCGCCCTGTGCAATTGGGTCCTGGACTTTCTGACAGGCCACCCCCAGGTGGTGAAGGTAGGAAATAACATCTCCACTTCGCTGATCCTCAACACTGGGGCCCCACAAGGGTGCGTGCTCAGCCCCGTCCTGTACTCCCTGTTCACCCATGACTGCGTGGCCATGCACACCTCCAACTCAATCATCAAGTTTGCAGATGACACAACAGTAGTGGGCTTGATTACCAACAACGACGAGACATCCTACAGGGAGGAGGTGAGGGCACTCGGAGTGTGGTGTCAGGAAAACAACCTCTCACTCAACATAAAAAACAAAGGAGATGGTCATGGACTTCATGAAACAGCAGAGGGAGCACCCCCCCCTATCCACGTCGACAGGACAGTAGTGGAGAAGGTGGAAAGTTTTAAGTTCATCGGCGTACACATCACGGACAAACTGAAATGGTCCACCCACACAGACAGTGTGGTGAAGAAGGTGCAACAGCGCCTCTTCAACCTCAGGAGGCTGAAGAAATGTGGCTTGTCACCTAAAACCCTCACAAACTTTTACACATGCACAATTGAGAGAATCCTGTCGGGCTGTATCCCCTCCTGGTACGGCAACTGCACCGCCATCAACCGCAAGGCTCTCCAGAGGGTAGTGTGGTCTGCACAACGCATCACCGGGGGCAAACTACCTGCCCTCCAGGACACCTATAGCTCCTGATGTCACAGGAAGGCCAAAAAGATCATCAAGGACAACAACCACCCAAGCCACTGCCTGTTCACCTCGCTACCATCCAGAAGGCGAGGTCAGTACAGGTGCATAAAAGCTGGAACAGAGAGACTGAAAAACAGCTTCTATCTCAAGGCCATCAGACTGTTAAACAGCCATCACAGAGAGGCTGCTGCCTACATAAAGACATAAAGACTCAAATCATTGGCCACTTTAATAAATGGATCACTAGTCACTTTAAATAATGCCACTTTAATAATATTACATATCTTACATTATTCATCTCATACGTATATATTGTATTTATACCATCTATTGCCTCTTGCCTATGCTGCTCGGCCATCGCTCATTCATATATTTATATGTGTATATTCTTATTCCATCCCTTTACATTTGTGTGTATAAGGTAGTTGTTGTGGAATTGTTAGATTGCTTGTTAAATATTACTGCACTGTTGGAACTAGAAGCACAAGCATTTCGCTACACTCGCATTAACATCTGCTAACCATGTGTATGTGACCAATAACATTTGATTTGATTTGATTTGACTATACTGTACCTGTGGACAGATTACCTGTGGTGGGTCTTCTATTGAATTTTGGGATTACTGTATTCCAATGAATTCCCCCTCATTCATTAGGTTGTGGTGGATCCATGTAATTAGTGGGTGTTGGGATGACTTATACGCTCTTTATTTAATGAGAGCTTTCTGCGTTGAGGTACAGTATGATTGAATCACTGAGATTTAGTCACCAATGAATGTCTAAAAAAGTGAAAGGAATGAAAAAAACAACACATTATCTTGAAGACTTCCTGCTGCTGTCGAAAAATAAGAGCCTATGAAAACATGTCTCCTGTTTTCACAAAGATCCTCTCCTTATGGTGCTACCTCCTCAGCAGGCCAAGAGAAAAGAACTGAACAATCCTAACCATTCTGCTTCTCATCCTTTACAAGAGAACAGTTCAACATGACCCCTAATGTTTATTAGAATATTAGGTTGAGTTGCATTTCAACAAAGCAGTGTGTAGGAAGACATTAGACATGCTGGTAAAACCTCTACCACTGGAGAGCATTGTGTTTTCTGTCTTCAACTCAGCCTGAACATTCATTGTAGCAACGGTCTTTTTCCAGTTTTTTTCTCCTTCTCTGGAACTTACCGTCTCGGGAGAGCTCCCTCCCTCTTCTCTCCCTCCATCCCTCTCTCCCTCCCTCCGTGTTCTCCAGTCCACCCACACTCCCCCTCCACCACTCAGACATACAGAGCCAGACACACTGAGGTAGATGGAAAATATGACTGGATTCTTCCCTGACTTCAGATAATGTGCTGCTGCTGCTCTGCTGGCAGGCATGACACAACTAAACACAGGGGGAGAGAAAGCATACCAGACAGTGAGCAGTTTCTCTGGGAGTGCTCTGCAGTGTGACACATTCATCAATTGAAACCTTCTTCACAGCTGGGCAAAGGTGGAACTTGTTCTTACTTTATGTCTATGGCAGAGCTAAGAGTTTTTCCAACTTGTTTATATTTTTATGGCTGTACATGCAGCTGTTTTTTCTTTCTCTAAACAAAGGTTGTCGGAGAGTTAAATACTGTTTGTATAGAGATACTGTACACAGTTCCTCCAACGCTATAAGGGAACCGACAGTTCAACTAGTTCGTTCATGACAGAGAGAAGTGAGAGCAAAAAGAATAAAGACAGCTGGAATGGATAAAACGACATTTTGAAACACGTCACCAGATATGAGTCATGACCAATCTATGAACCTCCAGTCAGACATGAGTGAATAAAACTGTTCACAGATCAGATTTTTCTGAGCAGAAATTCTGAATGGTATTTCACAAATAATCTAAAAGAGCTGCTCTTTTGACATTATTTATGTTCATTGAGTTGCATGTTAGAAGAAGCCACAAGACACAACCGAAGGTCCTGACAGACTCACCCGGGAACCATAGTTCCCACTCACAAAACCTCAAACAGAGGGGAAGAGAAAGAGATTTTGTTTAACAAATGATACATGACAAAATATCTTTCTCTGAGCAATTTCATTAATAGAAAATAATTGAATGTTACATGTGATAAAATGGATTACACCAGACCAGATGATGTTCTACATGGCAGAGGGTTTCAAAGTTTGAGAAATATGCAGAGGAACTCAGAAACTCTCAGCCTGTTTAACATAGGCCATATTTCCTGTCGCTCTGGCAGGCTGTCCATCTCCATCTTGGTTCCAGGCCAGAAAAACTTCTGGCGAAAAAGGGTCTTCATGGCTTATATTCACAGTTTATTTCTAACTCCTTTTACCTTTTGTTGTTCCCTTCTATTCCCCCTCAAATTATCTTTATTGAAGCTGTCTTGCTGTTTATATATCCAGCTAGCTTTAATAAACAAAGTATGAGTCCTGCATGAGGTCAGTAGTTTGAATACTTCTATAAAAACTATAAAGATCTAGCCTTGAAATACAGACTGAATCACACCACATTCCTCTATTGTTTCAACAAACGTGAAATGGAGCTCAATTCAGTCTGCATTTTTAAACTGTATTCAGTTTGCCCTCAACTGCAAACCCTAACTTACATTGTACAGGCTGGGGGGATACATTCTCAGGCAATGTACATTACGCCAAGGCCACACATTACACCGAGGCCCATGTCAACCGGTGAGTATGTAAAAATTATTGGGGGACATGAGCTCATAGAGAAACTGTTCTGAAAATCTCTTCAGTTACCCCGGTTACCTGACGCCCCAGTGCAAGGCAAGCACTCATAAATACTGAGGCGGCTCTGGAGAGACGTTCAAATCAAATCAAGTCAAACTTTATTTGCCACATGCGCCGAATACAACAAGTGTAGACTTTACCGTGAAATGCTTACTTACAAGCCCTTAACCAACAGTGTAGTTCAAGAAGAAGAAAATATTTACCAAGTAGGCTAAAATAAAAAGTACTAATAAAAAGTAACACAATGAGAATAACAATAACGAGGCTATATACAGGGGGCACCGGTACCGAGTCAGTGTGCAGGGAAACAGGCTAGTTGAGGTAATCTGTACATGTAGGTGGGGGCGAAGTGACAATGCATAGGTAACAAACAAACAGTGAGTAGCAGCAGTGAACAAGAGGGGGGGTGGGGAGTCAATGTAAATTGTCCTATGGCGATTTTTATGAATTGTTCAGCAGTCTAATGGCTTGGGGGTAGAAGCTGTTGAGGAGCCTTTTGGTCCTAGACATGGCGCTCTGGTACCCCTTGCCGTGCGGAGCAGAGAAAACAGTCTATAACTTGGGTGACTGGAGTCTCTGAAAATTTTATGAGCTTTCGTCTGACACCGCCTATTATATATGTCCTGAATAGCAGGAAGCTTGGGCCCAGTGATGTAGTGGGCCGTTCGCACTACCCTCTGTAGCGCCTTACGGTCAGATGCCGAGCAGTTGCCTGAGGGGGAAAAGGTTTTGATGTGCCCTCTTCACGACTGTCTTGGTATGTTTGGACCATGATAGTTCGTTGGTGATGTGGACACCAAGGAACTTGAAACTCTCGACCCGCTCCAATACAGCCCCGTCGATGTTAACGGGGGCCTGTTTGGCCCACCTTTTTCTGTAGTCCACGATGAGCTCTTTTGTCTTGCTCACATTGAGGGAGAGGTTGTTGTCCTGGCACCATACTGCCAGTTCCCTGACCTCCTCCCTATAGGCCGTCTCATCGTTGTCGGTGATCAGTCCTACCACTGTTGTGTCATCAGCAAACTTAATGATGGTGTTGGAGTCATGTTTGGCCATGCAGTCGTGGGTGAACACAGGAGGGGACTACGTACACACCCCTGAGTGGCCCCAGTGTTAAGGATCAACGTGGCAGACGTATTGTTGCCTATTCTTACTACCTCGGGGCGGCCCGTCAGGAAGTCCAGGATCCAGTTTCAGAGGGAGGTGTTTAGTCCCAGAGTCCTTAGCTTAGTGATGAGCTTCGTGGGCACTATGGTGTTGAACGCTGAGCTGTAGTCGATGAATAGCATTCTCACATAGGTGTTCCTTTTGTCCAGGTGAGAAAGGAAGGTGTGGAGTGCGATTGAGATTGCGTCATCTGTGGATCTGTTGGGGTTTTATGTGAATTGGAGTGGGTTTAGGGTGTCCGGGAGGATGCAATTGATGTGAGCCATGACCAGCCTTTCAAAGCACTTCATGGCTACCGACGTGAGTGCCATGGGGCGATAATCATTTAGGCAGGTTACCTTCGCGTCCTTTGACACAGGGACTATGGTGGTCTACTTGAAACATGTAGATATTACAGACTCGGTCAGGGAGAGGTTGAAAATGTCAGTGAAGACACTTGACAGCTGGTTCGCGCATGCTTTGAGTACACGGCCTTGTAATCCGTCTGGCCCAGCGGCTTCGTGAAAGTTGACCTGTTTAAAGGGGCGGCAGGTAGCCTAGTGGTTAGAGCGTTGGACTAGTAACTGAAAGGTTGCTAGATTGAATCCCCGAGCTGACAAGGTAAAACATCTGTTGTTCTGCCCCTGAACAAAGCAGTTAACCTACTGTTCCTAGGCTGTCATTGTAAAGAAGAATTTGTTCTTAACTGACTTGCCTAGTAAAATTAAAAAGGGTTTGTTCACATCGGCTACCGAGAGTGTTATCACGCAGTCATCCAGAACAGCTGGTCCTCTCGTGCATGCTTCAGTGTTGCTTGCCTTGAAGCGAGCATCAAAGGCTTTTAGCTCGTCTGGTAGGCTCGCGTCACTGGGCAGCTCACGTCTGGGTTTCCCTTTGTAGTCCATACTAGTTTTCAAGCCCTGCCACATCGGACGAGCGTCAGAGCCAGAATAGTATGATTCAATCTTAATCCTGTTTTGACAATTTGCTTTTTTGATGGTTCGTCTGAGGGCATAGCAGGATTTCTTATAAGTGTCCGGATTAGTCTCCCGCTCCTTGAAAGCGGCAGTTCTATCCTTTAGCTCGATGCGGATGTTGCTTGTAATCCATGGCTTCTGTTTGGGATATGCATGAACAGTCACTGTGGGGACGACGTCATCAATGCACTTATTGATGGAGCCGATGTCTGAGGTGGTGTATTCTTTAATGCCATTTTGGATGAATCCCGGAACATATTCCAGTCTGTACTAGCAAAACAGTCCTGTAGTGTAGCATCATCTGACCACTTCCGTATTGAGCGAGTCTGAGAGAAGGGGAAAGAAGAGGCAGAAGGTAAAAATAAGAAAGGGAGAGAGAAAGGGGGACAAAGAGACAGAAAGAGAGAGATGGAGATTGAAAGGGAGGTAGAGACCGAGAGAAAAAAAAAGGTAGAGAAAGACAAACAGACAAAAAGTTAAGGAGAGAAAGAAGGAATGGAAACCTCCCCATTGACTCCAGGATGGGTAGTGGAGAAGCTCGGAACTCTGGGAGGAAAATGTGCCCATCTTACGGAGGACTCACACTCTCCCCCCATGCTAAAACGAAACTCACCACAATGTAATTTTGTGCAGGGATGCTTTTCTAGTCTGTCAGACTGAGACATGCAGTTTCAATGAAGGATTTTCTTTCCTTTCTTTATGTTAGTGCTGAACAAAATGGAATTCACCATGTGGAAAGTTCAATTCACTGATTTCTACCATGTTTGAAAACTATCTAAAAAACGAAATACCTCTTCTTCAGCCGAGGCATGTGGTTTAGTCTGATTAATAGCCGGCTACTAAGAAGAAGGCCCAAAATCAAGGATGTGATCAACTAACATGGCAGCCACAGTTAGCATACTATATCCTCCCTCTCCTCCGCTTTTCCCATATTTCTCCTCACTACCAAATAGAAACAGCATGTTATCTCAGTACATGGCAGTCATACAGATGTAGGATCTTAATTTGAGCCAGTTTGCTAAAGCAGGAAAATCATCCTGCATCAACAGGATATGTAAATTATTATGTGGATTATTATTAACGGACAGTTTTAATAATGGAAAATCAAGTAAACAATGTCAAAGTAGAAATTACACATTTCAGAAGCCTTTTTAAACCTCAAATACATTACAAGTTTTCTTGTAGTTCTCATGAATCTGGGTGATCAAATTAAGATCCTATATCTGTAGTTAGCACACTTTTTTCTCACTTCCCTCTCTGCTTTCCCATATTCCCTCTCCATGTTCTGCCCAATATTTTCTTCTTCTCTAGAGAACAGCATGTAAATCCATCGGTCCACCTGGCAGTTCCTCAGACACATCTGTCTCAGTATTCTAGGTTAGTATTACATCCCAGAGATGAGGGACAGTTTCCCATTGAGATTGGCTGAACTAAACAGTGTTCCTTGTAATGTAAAAAACAGCACATTCACAGGGCTTTGTGATGGCCACACAAATACCTTGACTTTGTTGTTCTTAAGCCATTTAGCCACAACTTTGGAAGTATGCTTGAGGTCATTGTCCATTTGGAAGACCCATTTGCGACCAAGCTTTAACTTCCTGACTGATGTCTTGAGATGTTGCTTCAATATATCCACATAATTTTCCTTCCACGTGATGCCATCTATTTTGTGAAGTGCACCAGTCCCTCCTGCAGCAAAGCACCCCCACAACATGATGCTGCCACCCCCGTGCTTCACGGTTAGGAGGGTGTTCTTCAGCTTGCAAGGCTCCCCCTTTTTCCTCCAAACATAACGATGGTCATTATGGCCAAATAGTTATAATTTTGTTTCATCAGATCAGAGGACATTTCTCCAAAAAGTACGATCTTTGTCCCCATGTGCAGTTGCAAACCGTAGGCTTTTTTATGGCGGTTTTGGAGCAGTGGCTTCTTCCTTGCTGAGTGGCCTTTCAGGTTATGTCGATATAGAACAAATTTTACTGTGGATATAGATACTTTTGTACCCATTTCCTCCAGCATCTTCACAAGGTCCTTTGCTGTTGTTCTAGGATTGATTTGCACCTTTCGCACCAAAGAGCGTTCATCTCTAGGAGACAGAACGAGTCTCCTTCCTGAGCGGTATGACGGCTGTGTGGTCCCATGATGTTTATACTTGCGTACTATTGTTTGTACAGATGAACGTGGTACCTCCAGGCGTTTGGAAATTGCTCCCAAGGATGAACCAGACTCGTGGAGGTCTTGGCTGATATCTTTTGATTTTCCCATGATGTCATGCAAAGAGGCACTGAGTTTGAAGGTAGGCCTTGAAATACATCCACAACTACACCTCCAATTGACTCAAATGATGTCAATTAGCCCATCAGAAGCTTCAAAAGCCATGACATCATTTTCTGGAATTTTCCAAGCTGTTTAAATGCACAGTCAACTTAGTGTATGTAAACTTCTGACCCACTGGAATTGTGATACAGTGAATTATAATTGAAATAATCTGTCTGTAAACAATTGTTGGAAAATGTACTTGTGTCATGCACAAAGTAGATGTCCTAACCGACTTGCCAAAACTATAGTTAGGTTAACAAGAAATATGTGAAGTGGTTAAAAAACAAGTTTTAATGACTCCAACCTAAGTGTATGTAAACTTCCAACTTCAACTGTTCATGATACAGATATACCATCAGTTCTCGAATTGAGGGATGTGTGGGGGTACACCATATCCCTGGTTGGAAAAAAATGCAAAAAGCGTACCCCTTGTTAGCTTAAAGGTCCAATGCAGCCATTTTTACTGGGTAATAATTAAGTATCTTACAGTGATTATTTTCCATTACAATTGTAAAAAATAAACAAAATTAGCTTCTTAGCAAGGAACAATTTCTCAAGCAAGAAATTGCTAGGAGTTTCTGGGAGTGGTCTGAGTGGGGAGGGGAAAACAGAAAATTAGCTGTTATTGGCAAAGCGTGTTGTATATATGTGGTAGTAGACTAGTGGCCTGAGGGAACACACTACATGTGTTGTTGATATGTGGTAGTAGAATAGTGGCCTGAGGGAACACGCCAAATGTGTTGTGAAAAGTGTAATTGTATATAACTGCCTTAATGTTGCCGGACCCCAGGGAGAGTAGCTGCTGATTTGGCAGGAACTAATGGGGATCCTTAATAAATACAAATACAAATGCCGCACTCATAGCCTAGTTTGAGCAGAATATTATCTGTCGGGTAGCAAAAGCGTGCAGTTCAAACAACATGGTTGTGCCGTGGAGCAGCTCACATTGATGATACAAATGATTGCATTAATAAGAAACATAAACTACCAATGATCAAATAAATTAATAAAATAAATCTAATCATTTTTGGCTTTTGTTAAAGCAATGTTAGTTTAACAGGCCTATTGTCCTGTTGGTTTGTATTTACTTTGGTCCGTCTTGTAAACCTTAGATGACTTTCAACATCAATCCGAGTGAACTTAGAAAACCTCAATTGGATTCACTCACAAGTCAACATGTCTACGAATTTCAAACAAGTATTGAAAGAATTCGGGCGCTTTTTGCAATTACATAGCTTTCCTTGTTGGAATTTATGAAAATGAGCATGAACAATGACAACCAATGTGAAAGTTAACCGGTATAATAATACTGTTACTACTGGTATGTACTGTATAAGATGGAATATCAGTCATCTAAATCGTGTTGTGCATCACCAGTTTTGGAGTGTGGTGGTAGCCTACAGTATACCTCTCTGCACTATTGTCTAAAGTCCCAAAGTCCAAAGGTTAAAGTCTCTATTCACTTCCAATATTGTTTTCCAGAGACCATAACCCCCCCCCATGACATCAACGAGAGGTCATTGACGCTGATGGATGATTGGAGAAGGCCTGTGTTTTGTGTTGGTGGTATTCCCTCATGGCCCCAGCAGGAAGAGGGGGAATGAAACACTTACCATTCTGAGGTAACTGAGAAAGTGTCAGTTTGTGTGTCTGCTTGTATGCACCACATGCTCACACATGTGCGAAGCGTGTGCGTCTCAGTACACATTGGGATGAAATATAGCCTCCTACTTTGTATCACTATGGACCACGTGTGGCTCAGTTGGTAGAGCATGGTGTTTGCAACGCCAGGGTTGTGGGTTCGATTCCCACGGGGGACCAGAACAGAAAAAAGTTATGAAATGTATGCATTCACTACTATAAGTCGCTCTGGAAAAGAGCATCTACTGAAATGTAAATGTATCACTAGAATGCAAAATGTGAATGGGATGCTGATGCTGACCTGGAATGTAGAACTGTAAGGGACTCACAGCAGCATATGAATACTGATTGAGTTGCTGATTCAACCAGTGAGAACCTTTTGACATAGTCCCTTTTGGAGTTAGCATGTACATTAGAGGCATGTACTGTAAACCAATGAGACCTATATAGAGGGTATACTGTAAAATTACCTATATAGAGGGTATTCCGTAAAAATACCAATAAATAGGGTATACTGTCAAAATACCTATATAGAGGGTATACTGTAAAAATACCTATATAGAAGGATATTGTGAAAAAAATACCTATATAGAGGAATACTGTAAAAATACCTATATAGAGTGTATACTGAAAAAATACATATATAGAGGGATACTGTAAAATGACCTATATAGAGGGTATTCTGTAAAAATACCTATATAGAGGGCATACTGTAAAAATACATTTATAGAGGGATACTGTAAAAATAACTATAGAGAGGGTATATTGTAAAAAGGTCAATATAGAGGGTATACTGTAAAAGTCCGATTCTCTGGGTGGGCAGAGGCTGTGGTGGGTCATGGGGAGAGCGCCATCAGACAGATGCTCTTCTGAGCATGTGCAGACAGAGCCCCAGCACCCCAGCTTTGCGCTAAAACAGCTTGCAGACGGACCAGACCAGGCTATCAGCTCTCTCCTCTCTCTGGGTAGATCAGACTGGTAGAGAGAGAAGCAGCAGCAGTGACCTCAGTGGAAAAGAATTCAGCGGTTGATTCTCCCTCCCGTAACATTCAACTCAATACTTTTTCTTCCCTGAACCCACTGTTTAGTGGAGGGAGAAAATAAGCCTTTTCCCATTTTAAAATGGCCACAACCGTTATTTTTCTCCTTTCCTTCCCCTTCCTCCCACATTGCCTTCCCACCACATCCATTGGGTCAGTGTAACATTGGTTGCCACGTTTAAGGCTGTAAGTCTATTTCTCCTCCCTGCTGCTGTCATTTTGCTGTTGTTCTGTTGTTGTTCTGCTGTTGTTCTTACTGGTAATAGAGATCAGAAGTTGTTGCTGGCACACATTTGCCTTGGTTGAATGTGCCAAGATTAACGTGGGCTCTGTCCCAAATGGCAGCCTATTCCCTATGTGCACTAAATAGGGAATAGAGTGCCATTTGAGATGTATACCTATACCTTTCTTGGCCTGTGATTCCATGTCCTATTTATTAGTCTATTCTCCATGTTTTGGAGATGATTCTGTCATGGAGGCCTGTGAGGGGGGATATTTCATGTGCTACGCTTTGAGGCTCCCCTGGTGCTAGCCACATGTTCTGACGCAGAGAAGGAGGAGGACCAAGATTTATGATGGCCTCCTGTGTCACCCTGGAAACGTGGTGCTAATAGCTTTCAGATGTTGCTTGGGGGATGGGGACTGGAGATGGGTCGTGGGTAGGCAGAACTACAGTAGGAGGCCAAGACTGGAGGCAGCAGACCCACTTCACTTACTGTCATTTATTTTATTGAGTAACTAACTTTGAGTGGATGGTCGGCACAGCGAGAGGCACACTGACTCGATTAGCATGGCTGGAACCTTCTTTTTCTGTATTTCTTATTGTTTATCTACAGTTTGACATTATACTGCATTATTGGGAGCTAGTAACATCAGCATTTATCTGCTCCCGCTACAACATCAACCAATAAACTTTGATTTGACTGTAAATACCTATAGTGTTGTGTCATCATCAACATCACATATGGCACCCTATTCCCTCTGGGGCTCCCGAGTGGTGCAGCGGTCTAAGGCACTGCATCTCAGTGCTAGCAGCGTCACTACAGACCCTGGTTTGATTCCAGGCTGTATTGTCTGGTTTAGGGTTTGGCCGGGGTAGGCTGTCTTTGTAAATAAGAATTTGCTCTTAACTGACCCCCCCCATGTTCATCGACATCACATAGCAAGTTAATATGAACATTCATAATAACTGTCAGCAGTGCCAGCTCCAGGCATAAGTGACGTAAGTGGTCACTTAGGGCCCCCGGGGGAGCTCAGTCGGGGTTTCAATTTAGTATTGAGAGTAAGAATAGTCAAATATACCTGCTGCAATTTTCAAAATGTGACCGACTAGATTCGGTCATATGTAGCAAAATTGGATTATTTTTTTTTTTTTTTACATTGGATAAAAGTAGAGACTCAGAGCTACAAAATGGTATATCATACACTGCAGTTGAGGAACAACGGGAAATTAATTCTGCTTTGAAAGTTGGCCCTTGAATGGCCCTTGAATGTTTTGGTAAATCCACTGGAGAGCTCTTCTTTGTCTACATCCATTCAGTATCGGAACCGAAACCCAAACCGTCTGCGTGCGTGTGCCATCGTGCATAAAACACACTCTGAAACAATTATATTAATTTGGGGACAGGTCGAAAAAGCATTAAACATTTATGGCAATTTAGTTAGCTAGCTTGCTGTTGCTAGCTAATTTGTCCTGGGATATAAACATTGAGTTGTTATTTTACCTGAAATGCAGGAGATGGCACGTGGGTACCTGCTTCTATAAACCAATGAGGAGATGGGAGAGGCAGAACTTGCTGTGCAATCTGCGTCAGAAATAGAACTGACTTCTGTTTTAGCCCTTGGCAACGCAGACGCTCGTTGGCTCGCGCGAGCAGTGTGGGTGCAATATTTGAATAACATATATTCCTAAATTTATTTTGGTGTAGTCAGCCTGTTAGCCCAACCCATCTCTTTAAGGAGTCAAATGTAAGGCCAGGTGTCTTCAGCGGCGGTCTGCAGCCCAGAGTCTTCAGCGACGGTCTGCAGCCCAGAGTCTTCAGCGACGGTCTGCAGCCCAGAGTCTTCCGCGGCGTTCTGCAGCCCAGAGTCTTCCGCAGCGTTCTGCAGCCCAGAGTCTTCCGTGGCGTTCTGCAGCCCAGAGTCTTCTGCGATGGTCTGGAGCCCAGAGTCTTCAGCGACGGTCTGCAGCCCAGAGTCTTCAGCGACGGTCTGCAGCCCAGAGTCTTCAGCGACGGTCTGCAGCCCAGAGTCTTCAGCGACGGTCTGCAGCCCAGAGTCTTCAGCGGCGGTCTGCAGCCCAGAGTCTTCAGCGGCGGTCTGCAGCCCAGAGTCTTCAGCGGCGGTCTGCAGCCCAGAGTCTTCAGCGGCGGTCTGCAGCCCAGAGTCTTCAGCGGCGGCCTGCAGCCCAGAGTCTTCAGCGGCGGCCTGCAGTCCAGAGTCTTCAGCGGCGGTCGGCAGTGCATAGCCTTCGGCGATGATCCACGGTCTGGTTCCTCCGGCGACACAGAAGCGGGAGGATCAGCGGGCAGAGTGGGGGCTACGCCCCGAACCAGAGCCGCCGCCAAGAATAGATGCCCACCCGGACCCTCCCCTATAGGTTCAGGATTACGGCCGGGAGTCCGCACCTTTGGGGGGGTATTGTCATGCCCTGACCTGAGAGAGATGGTTTATTTCTCTATTTTGTAAGGTCAGGGTGTGGGGTGGGCATTCTAGGTTTTATATTTCTATGTTCTGGCCAGGTATGGTTTCCAATCAGAGGCAGCTGCCTATCGTTGTCTCTGATTGGGAACCATACTTAGGCAGCCCTTTTTCCCTCCTTGAGTTGGGGGATCTTATTTTTGTACTGCTCGGTAAAGCCTGCAAGACGTGACGATCATTTACAATTGTTTATTATTTTGTTAATGTGTTCTGAGTAAAAGTAAATATCAAGATGAACACTTACAATGCTGCACCTTGGTCTACTCCTTTGAACAACCGTTACAGTAGTATATGGGGCTTTGGTGACAAAATGTATGGCACTGTGATAGACTGCAACCAATTTGCTGAGTGGAGTGTTGGACGCTATTTTGTAAATGACATTGCCAAAGTCAAGGATTGGTAGGATAGTCAGTTTTACAAAGGTATGTTTAGCAGCATGAGTGAAGGATGCTTTGTTGCGAAATAGGAAGCCGATTCTATAATTAATTTTGGATTGGAGATGCTTAATGTGAGTCTGGAAGGAGAGTTAACAGTCTAACCAGACACCTAGGTATTTGTAGTTGTCCACGTATTCTAAGGCAGAACCGTCCAGAGTAGTGATGCTGGACGGGTGGGTGGGTGTGGGCAGCAAACATTTGAAGAGCATGCATTTAGTTTTGCTTGCGTTTAAGAGCAGTTGGAGACCACAGAAGGAGAGTTGTATGGCATTGAAGCTCATCTGGAGGTAATTTAACACAGTGTCCAAAGAAGGGCCAGAAGTAACAGAATGGTGTCGTCTGCGTAGAGTTGGATCAGAGAATCACCAGCAGCAAAAGCGACATCATTGATGTATACAGAGAAAAGAGTCGGCCCGAGAATTGAACCCTGTGGCACCCCCATAGAGTCTGCCAGATGTCCGGACAACATGCCCTCCGATTTGACACACTGAACTCTGTCAGAGAAGTAGTTGGTGAACCAGGCAAGGCAGTCATTTGAGAAACCAAGGCTGTTGAGTCTGCCGATAAGAATGTGATGATTGACAGAGTCGAAAGCCTTGGCCAGGTCAATGAATACAGCTACACAGTGTTGTCTCTTATCGATGGCGGTTATGATGTCGTTTAGGACCTTGAGCGTGGCTGAGGTGCACCCATGACCAGCTCGGAAACCAGATTCCATAGCGGAGAAGGTAGGGTGGGATTCGAAATGGTCGGTGATCTGTTTGTTAACTTGGCTTTCGAAGACCTTAGAAATGCAGGGTAGGAAAGATTTAGGTCTGTTGCAGTTTAGGTCTAGAGTGTCTCCCCCTTTGAAGAGGGGGATGACCACGGCAGCTTTGCAATCTTTGGGGATCTCAGACGATACGAAAGAGAGGTTGAGGTTGAACAAGCTAGTAATAGGGGTTGCAATAATTTTGGCGGATAATTTTAAGAAGAGAGGGTCCAGATTGTCTAGCCCTGTTGATTTGTAGGTGTCCAGATTTTGCAGCTCTTTCAGAACATCAGCTATCTGGATTTGGGTGAAGGAGAAATGGGGGAGGCTTGGGCAAGTTGCAGTGAGGGGTGCAGTGCTGTTGACCAGGGTCGGGGTAGCCAGGTGGAAAGCATGGCCAGCCGTAGAAAAATGCTTTCTCAAAAATGCTGAATTATCGCAGATTTATCGGTGGTGACAGTGTTTCCTATACTCAGTGCAGTGGGCAGCTGGGAGTAGGTGCACTTATTCTCCATGGACTTTAGTGTCACAGACCTTTTTGGAGTTAGTGCTACAGGATGCAAATTTCTGTTTGAAAAAGCTAACCTTTGCTTTCCTAACTGCCTGTGTATTTTTGTTCCTAACTTCCCTGAAAAGTTGCATATCGCGGGGGCTATTCGATGCTAATGTAGTACGCCACATGATGCTTTTGTGCTGGTCAAGGGCAGTCAGGTCTGGATGTGAACCAAGGGCTGTATCTGTTCCTGGTTCAATGTTTTTTGAATGGGGCATACTGATTTAAGATGGTGAGGAAAGCACTTTTAAAGAATAACAAGGCATCTTCTACTGACGGAATGAGGTCAATATCATTCCAGGATACCCGGACAAGGCCGATTAGAAAGGCCTGCTCGCTAAAGTATTTTAGGGAGCGTTTGACAGTGATGAGGGGTGGTCGATTGACCGCAGACCCATTATGGGCGCAGGCAATGAGGCAGTGATTGCTGAGATCCTGGTTGAAGACAGCAGAGGTGTATTTGGAGGGCAGGTTTGTTAGGATGATATCTATGTGGGTGCCCGTGTTTACGGATTTGGGGTTGTACCTGGTGGGTTCATTGATAATTTGTGTGAGATTGAGAGCATCAAGCTTACATTGTAGGATGGACGGGGTGGTAAGCATGTCCCAGTTTAGGTCACCTAACAGCAAGAGCTCTGAAGATAGATGGGGGGCAGGCCTTACTGATGGCAACTCTGGAGAAATTATGGTTCAGTGCCTTGCTCAAGGGCGCATCAACACATTTTTCAACTGGTCAGCTCAGGGATTTTAGCCAGCAACCTTTTGGTAACTGGCCCAACGCTCCTAACCACTAGGCTACCTAGCTCCAGTAAGGTAGCTAGCCTAACTAGTGAATGGTTTGGACTACAGCTGCGTTTTTCTACGTTGTAATAGACACGGTGCAACCTTTGGTAAGCTGCTGTCAGGCTATTTGGCTGCACTTCAGCAATGCTAAGTCACCCCGTGCTCATGCCATGGTTCCCACAGCTAGGGGCCATGGTTCTCACAGCTAGGGGAAATGGTAGGCTACAATGACTTTGCTCATGATGCGCACCGCAAATTATGTGTAACAACACCCTGAGAGCATCGGACACGAAACAAAACACCAATACAAACGTAACATCAGCACAAAATTAGATAAACAAGTTTGTGACATTTTCTTTTGCTAGTGCATTTTCATTATAGCTGCACCAATCAAAGCACTGTAGCGTGGTCAAAACCATTCATCTTGGGATACGGGGGAGCGCAATTTTACCATTTATATATAATGGTCATATGTATATATTTTTATTTTTTTATTTAACTAGGCAAGTCAGTTAAGAACAAATTCTTATTTACAGTGACGGCCTACACAAGCCAAACCCGGACAACGCTGGGCCAATTATGCGCCGCCCTATGGGACTCCCAATCACGTCCAGTTGTGATACGGCCTGGAATCAAACCAGGGTGTCTGTAGTGATGCCTCAATCACTGAGATGCAGTGCCTTAGACCGCTGCGCCACTTGGGATACAGACTCGCTCAAAAATAACAGAAACTTTACAAATTATCCAATGGATCATTTACTGTTAGAAAAGTGGAGGTGACAATAACATACGTTTATACACTCTATTTTAATTTGCTCCATAACTCAGGCTGCCAAGTGAAGGCTACTGCGAAAAGGTGTTTGGCTTAGCCAAAGATGATCTATTATATTGTACAGTAACAACTCACGAAGAGGAACAACTTTGCAGGTGTTTCTGATGAACAAACAATGCCATGCTGGTGGGTGGTAACATTCAAATAAAACCCAGCCCTGAAAAGAAACGTAGACTGCACAGTGTTAGCACGTCATCTCATAGGGGAAACACGGGATTGACACAGAAAATATCTGAAGTTACTTCGCATTTCCCACTTCAACCCCAAATATATCATACTCTGACTATAACGATGAATTATTGACTTAAAGTGCAACATCATGGGTAAGCTATGGGCATTGTCTTTCAATTGAAAAAAAGAGAACATTACTTGTGGGAGTTTAAAACTGCAAATGTTTTTCTCTCTGCCCCATGGCAAAATGAGTAGAATTGCATTTTCTTATTTATACAATTGCAACATTTTCTCTCCGCCCCTTGGCAAAATGTGTAGAATTGCAAGAAATGAACTTTAAAGTTTATATGTTTCTCTCCGCTATCAAGAGAGGGACCACTAAAATGTTTTTCCGCGAGATGGGAAGACCCCCAACCAAATCTCGCTTAGTGCCACCAAAAGGCTAGAGTCCGCCCTGATCATTAGTAAAGAAGTTATAGTCAATTTGAGTTCAACAAATCAGTTGGTCATTGAATTATTGGCTCATGACCTCAGTTCAGGGTGCATCCCTATATAGTGCACTACTACCAGAGGCCCTGGTCAAAAGAAGTGCACCATGTAGGGAATAAGGTGCAATTTGGGATGCAGTCTCATTCTTTCTGAGGCATTCCTTCTTAGCTATGTATGATATTAAACAAGGGAAACTCCCTTTTTATGCAACTGTAAATCTCAGCTCTCAGACACCTGGTCTGAACCTTACCCGGTCCTCTAATTCAACCTCCATTTGTTACCATTCAATGTGGCCTCTGCCATTTAAAGGGGCAGTCTGCCATTGCTAAATCCATTTGTAGACTTTTAAAATAATGACATATGCCCATTGATTCTTGAAGAATATAACTTATGAGCCTAGTTCAACTGTTGTACCCTATCAGAACCCAAAATATACTTTTTTTTACTCCATTGTTTATAATTGTAAACAAACACTGAAACACTTCAAAACATGGTTAAAACTATCATTTTAATCTCATGGATGGTCCTTGCATCCATAGATCTGTCTATGGATTAGAGAATGGTTACATTTCTGGCCCAATTCCTCAATTAACCATTGTCATTAAAGTGGCCCATGTAGACAGAATGTCTGCTTGTTTGACTTCTCACTTTCTTTACAAGATACCAATGGAGCGTTTTCTGTCTAGCTCTTCCTATTGCTAGTGTCAAAGGCCTTTGTGAAATAAGGTCAACATTGCTAATGATGTTCTAAATAGATAGGATTCTAATGTAAGTAGTAGTAGAGATGCTGTACTTTCCACCTCTTCAATTGACGTGTCTCCCCTGCACTAGAGGATAGGCATTGTCTTCTTTCATTTTAGTTCTCATAGCACAGAGACACTCATTTCCCATATCCAGTGCTCAATAATCCAGAGGCCTGAAAGAAAGAGCAGATTTAACCATCCCATCAGTCTCATACTACTCACAGGTTGCATCACAAATGGCACCCTATTCCCTATTTAGTGTACTACTTTTAACCAAATCCTATGGAATAGGGTCTGGACAGGGTGTGTCATTTGTGACTACACAAAAAGAGTAGCATGTGGCAGAGAATATAGCAAGGTCATTGTTGCCTCAAGTGACGTTGACTCAGCACAGAGAACACGCTCAATAAATGATCTACTAAAATAAGTCCCCAAATTAGAGGCTGGAGAGAGAGAAGGACTGACTGGTTTGGTTAACTTGGTTTATGACCTGGTACCACACAGATTGCAGCTTTGAATATCCTTTTCTCCTTTTGTATTATTGCTGGTGTCCTGCCAGGTAGAGCTGGAAGAGACTGGCTCTATCTTTCCTTCCCTCCCTCCTTCTATACCTCCTTCCTTGTCTGATCTAGCTAGTGTTTTAACAGAGGGTTGGATGATACACTTTGATGATGTTTAAAGGGTAGCCATTTTGTGAAATTTCTGGTTTAAGAAATTCAGTCTACAGCACTCCCACTGTTTTTCTGTCTAAACTGATTCCCTTTATTCTAATGTTGGTAGCCATCTAGGTGAGTTTTAGTTTCCTAATTGCTCAAGTCTTGTATCCCAGTTCCCTGAAGAAGTGGAACAGCTTTATTATCACATTGGAAGTTGATAGCAGCCCATAGTGTTTATTGGCCAATCAGAATAGCAGAAGATTTCGATTAAAGGACCTCACACTATTTAGAAGCATGCGAATGTCTGGAGTCCCATACAAAGGTTACATATTGGGCCGATATAATCTGTTTAGCAGCTGTTTTATAACAGTGTTTTCTACAATGCCAAGCGGCAGACATACACATTTTCCATTCCAGATTCAATAACAGGTAAGGATATCTGTTGTGGAAGACCCTTGAAAGCGTTCCAAACTCTATAACTTCACAGGCTCTGTTCTCTCTGGGCCTAATGTCTTTTGCAGTCCCTCTATCTACCGATGAGTTCACTGACTTATTTAACTCTCTGAAATGTTTGATGTGTTACAAAACCAGATGTTCATTGGACTGCAGTATTGAAACCAGATAGAACATAATCTGTGATTCAGCAGCCAAGTAGCTCATGGCAAGTATTGTGAAGGCTGAAACATGTTCTCCTCAACTCAATGTCTTCCTCACAATAACTTCACTGTCTCAGTCAAATGGGATATTTCTGGTCACCTTAAAAAAGTATACAACCTGACAATGACTTCACTAAAGAAGTCATTAGACACCATTGTAACCAGTTTTTGCCCGTTGGAAAGGAAAAGTTGAGGCGAGTTGAGCACTCCTGTGCGTTTCATGGAGATCCCCATTACACCTTGGGATCCTTGCAAAACATAGGCCCTCAGTTCATACGTGGCTAGGGTGCTCAACGGGCTTCATCTACAGTGGCATTTTACTGTAATCCTTTTGTGGTGGTAGAATAGTAAGCTATAAACAGTATGGGACCTGTCATTGCTGTCATAATTACAACCATGCTCTATGGAATTTAGGGCTGAAACTGTTTGGCTTATGTTGCCATAAAGACTGAAGACAGTCTACACTGAGATAGCCAGGAAGTGCATGAGATTTCACTTCTGTCTACCTGATTAGCAAGGCACGTCACATGCATGTTTAGCCATGTAAACCATAAATATCTAAATGGACCATAGATAAACAGGTATAAAATAGGCTATAAACAGGTATAACATGGGCTGTAGATAAACAGGTATAACATGGGCTATAGATAAACCGGTATAAAATGGGTTATAAATAAACAGGTATAAAATGGCTGTAACAGGTGTAACATGGGCTATAGATAAACAGGTATAAAATAGGCTATAAACAGGTATAAAATAGGCTATAAACAGGTATAAAATAGGCTATAAACAGGTATAACATAGGCTATAAATAAACAGGTATAAAATGGGCTATAGATAAACAGATATAAAATGGCTACAAAACGGGTATAACATTGGCTATAGATAAACAGGTATAAAATGGGCAATAGATAAACAGGTATAAAATGGGCTATAGATAAACAGGTATAAAATGGGTTATAAATAAACAGGTATAAAATGGCTATAACAGGTGTAACATGGGCTATAGATAAACAGGTATAAAATAGGCTATAAACAGGTATAACATAGGCTATAAATAAACATGTATAAAATGGGCTATAGATAAACAGATATAAAATGTCTATAACAGGTATAACATGGGCTATAGATAAACAGGTATAAAATGGCTAACAGGTATAACATGGGCTATAGATAAACAGGTGTAAAATGAGTTATAGATAAACAGGTATAACATGGGCTATAGATAAACAGGTATAAAATGGCTAACAGGTATAACATGGGCTATAGATAAACAGGTATAAAATGGCTAACAGGTATAACATGGGCTATAGATAAACAGGTGTAAAATGAGTTATAGATAAACAGGTATAACATGGGCTATAGATAAACAGGTATAAAATGGCTAACAGGTATAACATGGGCTATAGATAAACAGGTATAAAATGGCTAACAGGTATAACATGGGCTATAGATAAACAGGTGTAAAATGAGTTATAGATAAACAGGTATAACATGGGCTATAGATAAACAGGTATAAAATGGGCTATAGATAAACAGATATAAAATGGCTATAACAGGTATAACATGGGCTATAGATAAACAGGTATAAAATGGCTAACAGGTATAACATGGGCTATAGATAAACAGGTGTAAAATGAGTTATAGATAAACAGGTATAACATGGGCTATAGATAAACAGGTGTAAAATGAGTTATAAATAAACAGGTATAAAATGGGCTAGAGTAAACAGGTATAAAATGGGCTATAGATAAACAGGTGTAAAATGGGCTATAAATAAACAGGTATAAAATGGGCCATAGATAAACAGGTATAAAATGGGCTATAGATAAACAGGTGTAAAATGCGTTATAAATAAACAGGTATAAAATGGGCTAGAGTAACCAGGTATAAAATGGGCTATAGATAAACAGGTATAAAATGGGCTAGAGTATACAGGTCTAAAATGGGCGTGTCAGATAAACAGTACTGGAACTGAAGAGGACCATCAGGGCTTTGGGCAGTGTGTGTAGTCATTATGAAGAGGCTAGAGGGAGAGGTCTCACCCCACAGCACCCCACTCTCCCCTGCCTCCCCTCTGCTCTAAATTTACATTTGATTGGAGCATGTGGAAACGCCTTCTGTTGGTGAGCGAGAGAAGCAGAGTCCATGACAGTCAGTCAAATTAGGGCCGGAGGAAGAGGAGGATGAAGGGAAGAGCTGAAAGTTCAAGGATAATCTTTATACGAAATGCTCACAGTTTAATATATCCCTACTTCTTTATTCAAGATTCCGTGTCTCATAGAAACAGTGTCTGATGTTCTAGGACTATTGTGAATTTGTGTTCACCTAGCAGATACTACTTCACTGATGAATATGGTAATAGTCTGATGCTTGTGTCTACTGACAACGATGAACAGAGCTACAGATGTGGGTTTCTTTATAGCATTGTATAGTCTATTAAGCAACACTAGACTGTTTATAGCATAGTGTCGGTAAACACTAAGAACCAGTTTCCCTGTCCCAGATCAAGCCTTGTTCTGTACTAAAAAGCATCAATGAACATTCTCCATAATAAATCATTCTGCAGAAACTGTCAAGAAACCAGCCCCAAATCTATGGCCACGCAGTTAAGGAGCAGAGTCCAACTGTGGCTCTCCATATACCCCTACGAGACAGTGAGAGACACTGCAAACATTCCACATCCCTTTGCCCTGGCCCAGCCAACAGCCCAAAGCCCCTCTCTCTGTCAGCTGGGAACCAGAATTCTGTGACTAATCCTCAGAGGAAATACCAGGGAAGATACACAATAGGTCAAATGTTTAAAGGGTTTTTCTTTATTTTTACTATTTTCTACAATGTAAAAGAATAGTGAAGACATCAAAACTATGAAATTACATTTACATTTTTTACATTTACGTCATTTAGCAGACGCTCTTATCCAGAGCGACTTACAAATTGGTGCATCCACCTTATGATATCCAGTGGACCAACCACTTTACAATAGTACATCTATATCTTTTTTGGGGGGGGTTAGAAGGATTACTTTATCCTATCCCAGGTATTCCTTAAAGAGGTGGGGTTTCAGGTGTCTCCGGAAGGTGGTGATTGACTCCGCTGTCCTGGCGTCGTGAGGGAGCTTGTTCCACCATTGGGGTGCCAGAGCAGCGAACAGTTTTGACTGGGCTGAGCGAGAACTGTGCTTCCGCAGAGGTAGGGAGGCGAGCAGGCCAGAGGTGGATGAACGCAGTGCCCTTCTTTGGGTGTAGTGACTGATCAGAGCCTGAAGGTATGGAGGTGCCGTTCCCCTCACAGCTCCGTAGGCAAGCACCATGGTCTTGTAGCAGATGCGAGCTTCAACTAGAAGCCAGTGGAGTTTCCGGAGGAGCGGGGTGACGTGAGAGAACTTGGGAAGGAAATAACACACATGGAATCATGTAGTAACCAAAAAAGTGTTAAACAAATCAAAATATATTTTAAATTTGAGATTCTTCAAATAGACACGCTTTGACTTGATGACAGCTTTGCACACGCTTGGCATTCTTTCAACCAGCATCACCTGGAATGCTTTTCCTTCACTCTGCGGTCCGACTCATCCCAAACCATCTCAATATGGTTGAGGTTGGGGTATTGTGGAGGCCAGGTCATCTGATGCAGCACTCCATCACTCTCCTTCTTGGTAAAATAGCCCTCACACAGCCTGTAGGTGTGTTGGATCATTGTCCTTTTGAAAAACAAATGATAGTCCTGCTAAGCGCAAACCAGATGGGATGGTGTATCGCTGCAGAATGCTGTGGTAGCCATGCTGCTTAAGTGTGCCTTGAATTCTAAATAAATTACAGACAGCGTCACCAGCAAAGCACCCCCACACCATAACACCTCCTGCTCCAAGCTCTACGTTGGGAAATACACATGCAGAGATCATCCATTCACCCATACCGCATCTCACAAAGACACAGCAGTTGGAACCAAAAATCTCCAATTTGGACTCCAGACCAAAGAGGTAACTCTGGGTCTTCCATTCCTGTGGTGGTCGTCATGAGAGTCAGTTTCATCATAGCGATTGATGGTTTTTACGACTGCACTTGAACAAACTTTCAAAGTTCTTGAAATGTTCCGTATTGACTGACCTTCATGTCTTAAAGTAATGATGAACTGTAGTTTCTCTTTGCTTATTTGAGCTGTTATTGATATAATATGGACTTGGTCTTTTACCAAATAGGACTATCTTCTGTATACCCCCCTACCTTGTCACAACACAACTGATTGGCTCAAACGGATTAAGAAGGAAAGAAATTCCACAAATGACATTTTAAGAAGGCACACCTGTTAATTGAAATGCATTCCAGGTGACTACCTTATGAAGCTGGTTGAGAGAATGCCAAGAGTGTGCAAGCTGTCATCAAGGCAACGGTTGGCTATTTAATGAATGATGAGAGGAGGAGAGGAGAGGAGAGGAGAGGGGGAGGAGAGGAGTATGATAGGAGGGTGGAGAGGAGAGGGGGAGGAGGGGAGGAGATGAGGATGATAGGAGGGTGGAGAGGAGAGGAGGATGATAGGAGGGTGGAGAGGGAGAGGGAGAGGAGAGTGAGAGGGAGAGGAGAAGGGGGGATGGGAGAGGAGAGGAGAGGAGAGGAGAGGAGAGGAGAGGAGAGGAGAGGAGAGGAGAGGAGAGGAGAGGAGAGGAGAGGAGAGGAGAGGAGAGGAGAGGAGAGGAAAGATAAATAAATTTGAGGATTTGAGGTTTGCACATCAAATGTTTTAGCGAAAAAATGATAATGTGAAAGCTAGTCATTGCAAGAGAGGGTGTGAATTAGGAATTATTGGAGGTGGAGCCATGGTGGACTATAGTCTTCTGATTGGCTTTTGAAAGATTGCTCGTTTTCTGATTGGCTGTGGACAGATGCCCATATTTAGATGAGCAGCTAGTTTCTCCATGCTGCTAGTTTCTCCATGCTTCGTGTTCAGCTGCACCTTTGAATGGGGTTGAGCTAGCCGTCTGTTTCCTTTCTCCACATCACATCATTGACACACGCTAAGCATAGATCTGAATCCTAGATCCAGCCTCTGGCCCAACTACACTTACTAAGACAAGGCTGGCCTGGCTAAAGTCACTGAATAAGTCTGGGGGGGGGGGGATTGAAGATGTTCATACAACCTGTCTGGAGCTGGTCCCTCAGGATTACTTTGATTCCTAATTAGTGAGTTAATTGGCCACTTTGTAGTTAGTATGTTCAATGAAGTAATTTTAGATGCATGTCAGAGATGTCCTCTTGCACCTGTTTTAACCCACCTGTTTAGCCATGAAAATGAATACCAGTGAAAGGAGAGGATACCTTTTCTCCCGGAGGCTTTGCTAACACAAAAGCGGAGCACCATTTCATTTCTCAGGCCTGCCTGCCACATCAACATAGGGAGTCCGCTTGGCTGAGGTGCAAATAGAGAGAGAAAGAACACAACACAGAGATGGGGAGAGAGAGCTAGAGAGAGAGAGAGAGAGAGAGAGAGAGAGAGAGAGTGGAGGGGCAGAAGAGAGCACAAAACAGCTCGAGTTTGTATGGATGTCGGATTAATCCACGGCCACACATGCACCCACTCCTCCCTTACATCCCCGGCACATGCACTGTTACTGTGTAGAGTTAGAAACCTCCATATTCAATGTTGTGTATGGAATTCCATATAGTATGTTTTATTTGTCTTCTACAAAGAATTCTCTAATGTTGATCATGTGTTCTGGATTTAGGATAATTTCTCCACTAATAATGACTCCAAATCTAAAAGCATTACTGTTTGACACTTAAACCCCCCTCCTCTCCCTCATTCTCTCACTATGTTGGCATCCCTATATATTTATAGAAATGAATTATGCCTCACTTCAATGGCTAGATGTTACGTTAAAACAAAGAAAAATAAGCATTTGTCTCAAAGATAACAATCAGATGTAGCCTATGAGTATACTTTTGTTCTGCAGTCAAATGTCTATTTGAAAACGGAAAAATCGTTTTTTGAGCAAACCACTTTACTCAGGGAATGAGTCATCACAGCAGAGCTCCTCTGCATGCTGGCTTTATTCAAGTCAGATGATGAGGTGGAGTTGAAGGGATCGAATATATAACATGTTCAACATTTAGACAAACATTATCTGAGTCCCAAATGAGGTTTGTCAAAAGGGAATAGGGTGCCATTTGGGATACATCTGTTAAGGGAAGACAGACGTTTTGGGCAGTGGTGGTCGGTGCCATTTAAGATGAGGGAGGACGATTGTTTTTTATTGAGCATGGCCTTATTTCTATTACAGCATGTTGGATGACTGTCATTCGTATTCCATTCACCCAGCTCAATGTAACATTGATAGGTTTAGGCTACTACATGATACTCAAATGTTCCCTGTACCCATTATGAGGTTGCTACAACCTAGCCAATGAATGAAAGTTTACAATGTAGGTGCACATGTCAAGAGAGATTTGAGTAATCAAGGTGACAGACATAAACATGTTCAGTAGTGCCTTGCACACTCTTGCCTGCATCTAGCTGATTTAGGGTAATTCAGTGTAATCATTAGTCCAAAAGTTGCAAACAAGATTTGTTTTATTTTTTATTTCACCTTTATTTAACCAGGTAGGCTAGTTGAGAACAAGTTCTCATTTACAACTGCGGCCAGGCCAAGATAAAGCAAAGCAGTGCGACACAAACAACAACACAGAGTTACACATGGAATAAACAAGCATACAGTCAATAATACAATAGAGAGGGTCTATATACAGTGTGTGCAAATTAGGTAGGATAAGGGGGGTGAGGCAATAAATAGGCCATACTGGCAAAACTATTACAGAATGGCAAATTAAACACTGGGGTGATAGATGTGCAGAAGATGAGTGTGCAAGTAGCGATACTGGGATGCAAAGGAGCAAAATTAATAAAATAAATAACAATATCTTCTCTAGGGCCAGTGGGACGATTTCGTCCCACCTACATAACAGCCAGTGGAATCCCGTGGCGCGTTATTCAAATACCTTAGAAATGCTATTACTTCAATTTCTCAAACATATGACTATTTTTCACAATTTTAAAGACAAGACTCTCGTTAATCTAACCACACTGTCCGATTTCAAAAAGGCTTTACAACGAAAGCAAAACATTAGATTATGTCAGCAGAGTACCCAGCCAGAAATAATCAGACACCCATTTTTAAAGCTAGCATATAATGTCACATAAACCCAAACCACAGCTAAATGCAGCACTAACCTTTGATGATCTTCATCAGATGACAATCTTAGGACATTATGTTATACAATACATGCATGTTTTGTTCAATCAAGTTCATATTTATATCAAAAACCAGCTTTTTACATTAGCATGTGACGTTCAGAACTAGCATACACCCCCCCCCCCCCCCCCCGCAAACTTCTGGTGAATTTACTAAATTACTCACGATAAACGTTCACAAAAAACATAACAATTATTTTAAGAATTATAGATACAGAACTCCTCTATGCACTCGCTATGTCCGATTTTAAAATAGCTTTTCGGTGAAAGCACATTTTGCAATATTCTAAGTAGATAGCCCGGCATCACAGGGCTAGCTATTTAGACACCCACCAAGTTTAGCCCTCACCAAAGTCAGATTTACTATAAGAAAAATGTTATTACCTTTGCTGTTCTTCGTCAGAATGCACTCCCAGGTCTTCTACTTCAATAACAAATGTTGGTTTGGTTCAAAATAATCCATAGTTATATCCAAATAGCGGCGTTTTGTTCGTGTGTTCAAGACACTATCCGAAAGGGTAAAGAAGGGTGACGCGCCCGACGAGTTTCGTGACAAAAAAAATCTAAATATTCCATTACCGTACTTCGAAGCATGTCAACCGCTGTTTAAAATCAATTTTTATGCCATTTTTCTCGTAAAAAAAGCGATAATATTCCGACCGGGAATCTGTGTTTTAGTACAAAGAGAGAGAAAATAAAAACATGGGGTCACCTCGTGCACACGCCTCAGTCAGATTGTCCTCTGATAGACCACTTACCAAAGGCGCTAATGTTTTTCAGCCAGGGGCTGGAATTACATCATTCAGCTTTTTCCCGGGTTCTGAGAGCCTATGGGAGCCGTAGGAAGTGTCACGTTACAGCAAAGATCCTCAGTTTTCAATAAAGGGAGTCAAGAAGAACAAGAACTTGTCAGACAGGCCACTTCCTGTAAGGAATCTTCTCAGGTTTTTTTCCTGCCATATGAGTTCTGTTATACTCACAGACACCATTCAAACAGTTTTAGAAACTTTAGGGTGTTTTCTATTCAAAGATAATCATTATATGCATATTCTAGTTTCTGGGCAGTAGTAATAACCAGATTAAATCGGGTACGTTTTTTATCCGGCCGTGTAAATACTGCCCCCTAGCCCTAACAGGTTTTAAGGTGATGAAGTAGTTGGATGGGCAATTTACAGATTGGCTATGTACAGGTGCAGTGATCTGTGAGCTGCTCTGACAGCTGGTGCTTAAAGCTAGTGAGGGAGATATGAGTCTCCAGCTTCAGTGATTTTTGCAATTCGTTCCAGTCATTGGCAGCAGAGAACTGGATGGAAAGGCGGCCGAAGGAGAAATTGGCTTTAGGGGTGACCAGTGAAATATACCTGCTGGAGCGCGTGCTGCGGGTGGGTGCTGCTATGGTGACCAGTGTGCTGAGATAAGGTGGGGCTTTACCTAGCAACGACTTATAGATGACCTGGAGCCAGTGGGTTTGGCTACGGATATGAAGCAAGGGCCAGCCAACGAGAGCATACAGGTCGCAGTAGTATATAGGGCTTCGGTGACAAAACGGATGGCACTGTGATAGACTGCATCCAATTTGCTGAGTAGAGTGTTGGAGGCTATTTTGTAAAGGACATGGCCGAAGTCAAGGATCGGTAGGATAGTCAGTTTTACTAGGGTATGTTTGGCAGCATGAATGAAGGATGCTTTGTTGCGAAATTGTCACGACTTCCACCGAAGGTGGCTCCTCTCCCTCTTCGGGTGGTGCTCGGTGGTCGTCGTTTCCGGCCTACTAGCTGCCACTGATTCCATTTTCCTTTTAATTTAGTTCTGTCTGGTTTTACACACCTGTGTGTGTTTTTTCTGATTTCGGTGGGTTTATATTTCCCAGCTGCAGGTTAGGCTGTGTGCGGGATTATTGCTGTATGGTACTTGTAAGGAGTGCGTGCCTGCACCACGGGCTTTGTTTTGTTTTAAGTACGGTATGTGTTTACCGTGGACATATTGCTTGTAGCTAGCAGAGTTGAGATTTCTCCACTGTGTGTATTGTGCCCTCCCTGTGAGTGGATTCGACATTTGTGCGGTTTTCCTTTGTGTCTGTGTTGTGCTTTCGGAACCGCCTAATAAACTGTTGATTTTCCCTGGAACCCATCTGCTCTCCTGCTCCTGATTCCACACACCCCCCTCCATCAAGAGGCATTGCTACAGAATCCCGCACCAGCCATGGAGTCAGCAGGAGCTGACGTGCCCTCCACGTCCATGGAGGAGCGCGTGCAACATCACACCACCGTACTCCACCGTCTTGGGACAGCCATGGATCAGGTGATGGCAACGATGGAGAGATGGGAGAGGGGTGGTCTGCCTACCCCTACGCCCACCGTGTACCAACCCACACCATCACCTGTGCCGGCACCATCCGGGCCCAGCGGTGTTCGGCTCGCGCTCCCGAGGGAGTACGATGGGACGGTTGCCGGGTGCAAGGGTTTTCTGCTCCAGCTGGAGTTGTACCTGGCAACCGTTCACCCGGCTCCTTCGGGAGGAGAGAGCGTGAGCGCCCTCGTCTCCTGCCTGTCCAGTAAAGCTCTGGAGTGGGCCAACGCGGTCTGGGAGGGACCAGACTCGGCGAGGGACAACTACTCAGAGTTCACCCACCGCTTCCGGGCCATGTTCGACCATACCCCGGAGGGGCGAGCGGTGGGTGAGCGTCTGTTCCATCTGCGGCAGGAGACGAGGAGCGCTCAAGACTTCGCGCTGGAGTTCCGGACCTTGACCGCCGTCTCGGGGTGGAACCACAGGGCCTTGATAGACCACTATCGGTGTGGCCTATGTGAGGACGTCCGCAGGGAGCTAGCCTGTAGAGACGCTACCCTCACCCTGGACCAGCTAGTGGACATGCCCATCAGGCTGGATAACTTGCTGGCTACCCGCGGGCGTCCGGACGGGGTCCTTTTGGTTCCACCCCCCAGCACCTCTGCTCCAAACCCCATGGAGTTAGGAGGTACTGCAGCGAGGGCGACCGGAGGAGGAGCCTCCTCCTGCACCGGAAGTGGTCGGAGAGGGCACACTGCCAACTGGTGTTGGAGGGGCTCGTCTGGGAGACGAGATGGCAGGCAGAGCACTGTTTGGACACCTCAGGTGAGTCAGCACCAGGCTCACCCAGAGCCCCCTGTTGGTCACATGTATGTTTTGATTTCTTTCCCTGAGTTTTCCCCTCATTCCCAGCATAAGGCGCTAGTCGATTCAGGTGCAGCAGGGAATTTCATGGATCGTGGTTTTGCACAGATTTTAGGGATCCCCCAGGTTCCGCTGGATAAACCCTTTCAGGTGCACTCCTTAGACAGGGGTGGTCAGGGAGGCCACAGCACCACTGGGCATGGTTACTCGGGGGAATCATGAGGAAAAAATTGTTTTTTTCGTCATTGATTCTCCTGCGTTTCCGGTGGTGCTGGGGATTCCTTGGTTGGCCTTTCACAATCCTACTATTTTGTGGCCACAGAGGGCTCTAAAGGGATGGTCAGAGGAGTGCTCAGGCAGGTGTGTGGGAGTTTCCATCGGTGCAACGACAGTGGAGAGTCCAGACCAAGTCCTCACCATGCACATTCCCCCCGAGTATGCCGATTTGGCTATCGCCTTCTGTAAGAAGAGGGCGACCAAATTACCACCTCATCGACAAGGGGATTGTGTGATAAACCTCCAGGTAGACGCCGTACCCCCCAGGAGTCACGTGTATCCCCTGTCCCAGGAGGAGATGGTGGCTATGGAAACATATGTCTCTGAATCTCTGAGGCAGGGGTACATTCGGCCCTCCATGTCCCCCGCCTCCGCAAGTTTCTTTTTTGGGAAGAAGAAAGGAGGATGGTTGCATCCGTGCATTGACTATAGAGGTCTAAATTCGATCACGGTGGGGTATAGTTACCACCTACCTCTCATCGCTACGGCGACAGAGTCATTCCACGGAGCACGCTTTTTCACAAAATTGGATCTCAGGAGCGCGTATAACTTGGTGCGTGTCCGGGCGGGAGATGAGTGGAAGACAGCATTTAGTACCACATCCGGCCATTATGAGTACCTCGTCATGCCGTATGGGTTGAAGAATGCTCCAGCCATCTTCCAATCCTTTGTCGACAAGATTCTCAGGGACCTGCACGGGCAGGGTGTGGTGGCTTATATCGATGACATCTTGATATATTCCGCTACGCGCACTGTGCATGTGTCTCTGGTGCGCAAAATGCTTGAGCAACTGTTGGAGCATGACTTATACGTCAAGGCTGAGAAATGCGTGTTCTTCAAACAGTCCGTCTCCTTCCTGGGGTATCGCATTTCCAAATCAGGGGTGGAGATGGAGTGTGACCGCATTTCGGCCGTGCGTAATTGGCCGACTCCCACCACGGTGAAGGAGGTGCAGCGGTTTTTAGGGTTTGCCAATTATTACCGGAGGTTTATCCGGGGTTTTGGGCAGGTGGCTGCTCCCATTACCTCACTGCTGAAGGGAGGTCCGGTGCGTCTGCGGTGGTCGGCTGAGGCGGACAGAGCTTTTGTTCGCCTGAAGTCGCTGTTCACCGAGGTTCCCGTATTGGCTCATCCAGACCCCTCTTTGGCATTCATAGTGGAGGTGGACTCGTCCGAGGTTGGGGTAAGAGCCGTGCTCTCACAGCGCTCAGGCACGCCACCGAAGCTCCGCCCCTGCGCTTTCTTTTCGAGGAGCAAAATTATGACGTGGGGGACCGGGAGCTGCTAGCGGTCGTAAAAGCGCTGAAAGTGTGGAGACATTGGCCCGAGGAGGCAAAACACCCTTTCCTCATCTGGACTGACCACCGTAATCTGGAGTACATCCAAGCGGTGAGGAGACTGAACCCTCGTCAGGCAAGGTGGGCCATGTTTTTCACTAGATTTAGATTTACTATATCGTATAGACCAGGTTCCCAGAACACTAAGGCAGAAGCACTGTTCCGTCTGTATGATACGGAGGAACGGCCCATCGATCCCACCCCCATACTTCCGGCCTCTTATCTGGTGGCGCCAGTGGTGTGGGAGGTGGATGCAGACATCGAGCGGGCATGTCGTTCAGAGCCTACTCCACCTCAGTGTCCTGCGGGACAGAGGTATGTATCGCTTGGTGTTTGAGATAGGTTGATTCGGTGGGCGCATACGTTAACTTCCTCTGGTCAGCCAGGCATAGATAAGATGGTGCGAAGCCTTAGGGGGAAGTACTGGTGGCCCACGTTAGCTAAGGACGTGAGGTTTTACGTCTCCTCCTGTTCGGTGTGTGCTCAGAGCAAGGCTCCTAGACACCTGCCTAGAGGGAAGTTACATCCCCTCCCCATTCCACAGCGGCCTTGGTCACACTTATCAGTAGACTTCCTGACCGCTATCCCTCCTTCCCAGGGGTACACCATGGTCCTGGTCGTTGTGGATCGGTTTTCTAAGTCCTGTCGTCTCATCCCTTTGCCCGGTCTCCCTACGGCCCTACAGAAGGCGGAGGCCCTATTTACTCACGTCTTCCGGCACTACGGGGTGCCTGAGGACATAGTTTCTGATCGGGGTCCCCAGTTCACGTCCCGGGTGTGGAAGGCGTTCGTGGAGCGTCTGGGGGTCTCGGTCAGCCTAACCTCAGGTTTTCACCCCGAGAGTAATGGGCAGGTGGAGAGAGTGAACCAGGATGTGGGCAGGTTTCTGCGGTCGTATTGCCAGGACCGGCCAGGGGAGTGGGCGAGGTATATCCCATGGGCAGAGATGGCCCAGAACTCGCTCCACCACTCATAAACTAACATTTCGCCTTTTCAGTGCATGTTGGGGTACCAGCCGGTCCTGGCACCATGGCATCAGAGCCAGACCGAGGCTCCTGTGGTGGAGGATTGGGTACAGTGGTCAAGGGAGACCTGGGAGGCCGTCAAGGAGCCGAAGACAAGCGCTGACCGCCACCGCAGTGAGGCCCCAGTGTTCACGCCTGAGGATCTGGTCTGGCCCTCGACCCGAAACCTGCCCCTCTGCCTGCCCTGCCGGAAGCTTAGTCTGCGGTTTGTTGGGCCATTTAAAGTCCTGAGGAGGATACACGAGGTGTGTTATAGGTTACAGCTCCCCCGTTATTACCGTATTAACCCCTTGTTTCATGTGTCTCTCCTCAGGCCGGTGGTGGCTGGTCCGCTTCAAGAAGCTGAGGTACTGAGGTCCCTCCACCCCCCCGGACATCGAGGGGGCCCCGGCGTACACAGTACGATTCATACTGGATTCCAGGCGTCGGGTGGGGGGCCTGCAGTACCTCGTGGATTGGGAGGGGTACGGTCCGGAGGAGAGATGCTGGGTGCTGGTGGGGGACGTCTTGGATCCTTCTCTGCTGAGTGAATTTCACCGCCTCCATCCGGATCGCCCTGCACCTCATCCTCCGGGTCATCCTTGAGGCCAGCGTCAGGGCCGGCTCGAGGCCGGCTCCTCTCCCTGTTCGGGTGGTGCTCGGCGGTCGTCGTCACCGGCCTACTAGCTGCCACTGATCCCATTTTCCTTTTCATTTAGTTCTGTCTGGTTTTACACACCTGTGTCCAGTTTTTCTGATTTCGGTGGGTTTATATTTCCCCGCTGCAGGTTAGGCTGTGTGCGGGATTATTGCTGTATGGTTCTTGTAAGGGGTGCGTGCCTGCACCACGGGCTTTGTTTTGTTTTAAGTACAGTATGTGTTTACCTTGGACATATTGCTTGTAGCTAGCAGAGTCAAGATTTCTCCTCTGTGTGTATCGTGCCCTCCCTGTGAGTGGATACGACATTTGTGCGGTTTTCCTTTGTGTCTGTGTTGTGCCTTTGGAACCGCCTAATAAACTGTTGATTTTCCCTGGAACCCATCTGCTCTCCTGTTCCTGATTCCACACACACCCCTCCATCAAAAGGAATTGTTACAGAAATAGGAAGCCGATTCTAGATTTAATTTTGGATTGGAGATGCTTAATGTGAGTCTGGAAGGAGAGTTTACAGTCTAACCAGACACCTAGGTATTTGTAGTTGTCCACATATTCTAAGTCAGCACCGTCCAGAGTATTGATGCTGGGTGGGTGGGTAGGTGTGGGCAGCGATCGGTTGAAGAGCATGCATTTAGTTTTACTAGCATTTAAGAGCAGTTGGAGGCCACGGAAGGAGTTTTGTATGGCACTGAAGCCCGTCTGGAGGTTAGTTAACAAAGTGTCCAAAGAAGGGCCAGAAGTATACAGAATGGTGTCGTCTGCGTAGAGGTGGATCAGAGAATCACCCGCAGCAAGAGCAACATCATTGATACTACATACTGAGAAAAGAGTCGGCCCGATGAATGAACCCTGTGGCACCCCCATAGAGACTGCCAGAGGTCTGTACAACAGGCCCTCCAATTTGACATACTGAACTTTGTCTGAGAAGTAGTTGGTGAACCAGGCGAGGCAGTCATTTGAGAAACCAAGGCTGTTAAGTCTGCCGATAAGAATGTGGTGATTGACAGAGTCGAAAGCCTTTGCCAGGTCGATGAATACAGATGCACTATATTGTCTCTTATCGATGGCAGTTGTGATATCATTTAGGACCTTGAGCGTGGCGGAGGTGCACTCATGACCAGCTCAGAAACCAGATAGCAGAGAAGGTACGGTGGGCTTCTATTGGACAAATTCAGGTATGTTTATCCCAGTTTCATTCCGTTTGCTTCCGTTTAAGAAACAATTTCAACAGAATAGGTGGAGTTACTACAACCCTGAGCAAACACTGTTCACTTTCATAGCAGCCACATACAAACTGCATGAATCCTTTTGATCATTGTGTAATTCCTTCTCGTATTGTAACGGCTGTCTTCGTCGTCAGACGAAACAGAGAAGTCATCGTCTGAGAAAGTGGACCAATACGCAGCGGAGTTAGTGTTCATCATTGAAGTTTAATTTACTAAAGAACACTACACAAAACAAAACAAGAAAACCGACAGCCAAACAGTCCTGTCAGGTGCAAAACACTAAACAGAAACAATTACCCAGAAAACCCCAACGGAAAAACAGGCACTTATGTGTGACTCCCAATCAGCAACAACACTCTACAGCTGTGCCTGATTGGAAGCCACACGGCCAAAATCAACGAAACAAACCAACATAGAAAAATGCAAATAGAACGCCCACCCAATGTAACACCCTAGCCTAACCAAAATAACGAACAAAAACCCCTCTCTATGGCCAGGGCGTTACACGTATCTACGCGCTCTCCTCCTCTCACCTTTCCATTTGCTTGTGGACTTCAGTGCACAACACATCAGCTGTCTGTGACCAGGCGATAAAACCTTACCAAGCCAAACATTCATATCATAACCTCTAACCGCTACACACGGCCTACATCAACATAGCTACTAGAACTAACATGTTGGTCAACCCGCTGCAACCATGCATTACAGTCAGAAAGCAGTTTAGCAGTTACACCGGCGAACCCCGGTGGCAATAAATTAATAAAACCAAAAGCCTACTTTGACTTGGTGTCATCGACGTGTGTGTAGGTGGCAAGGAAGTCAGGAGCAGGAGAAAACAACTTGGTATAACTGGAGTTATTTAATAAAAAAATAAAAAACACGAACTCCAAAACCAACGTACATAGAAATAACATGGGTAAAAAATACCCGTAGCTCACCAATACAAAATACACGAAACCGATAACAAACAAAACAATCTCGAACAAGGACATGAGGGAAAACAGAGGGTTAAATACACAACATGTAATGAGTGGGATTGAAATCAGGTGTGTAGTAAAACCAGACAAAACCAATGGAAAATTAAAAATGGATCAGTGATGGCTAGAAGACCGGTGACGTCAACCGCCGAGCACCACCCGAACAAGGAGGGGCATCGACTTCGGCAGAAGTCGTGACAGTACCCCCACCCCCTGACACGCGGCTCCAGCTGCGCTTTGACACCGGCCTCGGGGACAACCCGGAGGACGAGGTGCAGGGCGATCCGGATGGAGACGATGGAACTCTCGCAGCAGGGAAGGATCTAACACATCCTCCACCGGAACCAAGCATCTCTCCTCCGGACCGTACCCCTCCCAGTCCACGAGGTACTGAAGGCCCCTCGCCCGACGTCTCGAATCCAGGATGGATCGAACGGAGTACGCCGGGGCCCCCTCAATGTCCAGAGGGGGTGGAGGAATCTCCCGCACCTTAGCCTCCTGGAGCGGGCCAGCCACCACCGGCCTGAGGAGAGACACATGGAACGAGGGGTTAATGCGGTAATGGGGGGTAAGCTTTAACCTATAACATACCTCGTTCACTCTCCTCAGGACTTTAAAAGGCCCCACAAACCGCAGACTCAGCCTCTGGCAGGGCAGGCGGAGGGGCAGGTTTCTGGTCGAGAACCAGACCCTGTCCCCCGGTGCGAACACCGGGGCCTCACTGCGGTGACAGTCTGCGCCAACTTTCTGGCATCATACGGCGTGCTGAAGGTGGACGTGAGCGGCGTCCCAGGTCTCCTCCACACGCCGAAACCAGTGGTCCACCGCAGGAGCCTCGGTCTGACTCTGATGCCAAGGAGCCAGAACCGGCTGATACCCCAACACGCACTGAAAGGGAGAGAGGTTAGTGGAGGAGTGGCGGAGCGAGTTCCGAGCCATCTCTGCCCAGGGCACGAACGCCGCCCACTCCCCCGGCCGGTCCTGACGATAAGACCTCAGAAACCTACCCACATCCTGGTTAACTCTCTCCATCTGCCCGTTACTCTCAGGGTGAAAACCTGAGGTAAGGCTGACCGAGACCCCCAGACGGTCCATGAACGCCTTCCAAACCCTTGACGTGAACTGGGGACCCCGATCAGTCACCCACCGCTCTGCCCTTGGGTGGATAGTCAAAGACTGCCTGAAAACAGCGGGTGAACTCCTCATAATGGTCCAACGCCGCATCTCCTCCTCCACACACAGCGCTGGCCCACTCCAGGGCTCTCCCGGTGAGGCACGAGACGAGGGCGAAACTCTTCTCACGGTCAGATGGAACTGGGTGGACCATGGCCAGGAAAAGGTCTAATTGGAGTAGGAAACCCAGGCAGGTGGCAGCACTTCCGTCGTACCCCTGAGGCATGTATAGACGAATGCCACCGGGTTCAGGTTGAGAAGGGGCGCTCAGGATAGACCCCGGTTGGGCTGGTGGAGGCACTGGAAAAACTCCCTGTCTCTCCCAGTGGTCCATATTCTGGACAACGCGATCCATGGCGGCACATAGATGGTGAAGCTTCTCCGTATTCTCCTGGATGCGCTCCTCCACCTCCATGTCCGGGGTTCCCTCTCCTGCTGACTTCATATTTTGGTCCGAGATTCTGTCATCGACGTGTGTGTAGGTGGCAAGGAAGTCAGGCGCAGGAGAAACCAACTTGGTATAACTGGAGTTATTTAATAAAGAATAAACAAACACAAACTCCAAAACCAACGTACATAAAAATAACATGGGTAAAAAAATACCCGTAGCTCACCAATACAAAATACACGAAACCGATAACAAACAAAACAATCTCGGACAAGAACATGAAGGAAAACAGAGGGTTAAATACACAACATGTAATGAATGGGATTGAAATCAGGTGTGTAGTAAAACCAGACAAAACCAATGGAAAATGAAAAATGGATCAGTGATGGCTAGAAGACTGGTGACGTCGACCGCCGAGCACCACCCGAACAAGGAGGGGCATCGACTTCGGCAGAAGTCGTGACACTTGGAAGAGTTTCAGTGTTGGATAACCATAGCCAGCTAGCTAACATAGCATCCCTCTCTGTTTGAGCCAGGTGTTTGAGTAGACTAAACTAGCTAGCTGCATTCTCTAGTTAGGTAAGTGAAAGTGATAATAAATACAACAATATATATCTAGCACTCTCTCTATCGCTTCACTTTCATTTTTGAAGAAATTAATTTGCTCAAAACTGTTCAACTTTTGTCTTTCTCTCTCTTTGAGTCAACTACTCACCACATTCTATGTACTGCAGTGGTAGCTAGCTGTAGCTTAAGCTTTCAGTACTAGATTCATTCTCTGATCCTTTGATTGGGTGGACAACATGTCAGTTCATGCTGCAAGGTGGACAACATGTCAGTTCACGTCCTCCAACTCTGATAGGTTGGAGGACATCCTCTGGAATTTGTCATAATTATTGTGTAAGTCTATGGAAGGGGGTGAGAACCACAAGCATCTTAGGTTTTGTATTGAAGTCAATGTACCCAGAGGATGATGGAGACAAGCTGTCCTCCAGCTACACCATGGTGCTACCCTACAGAGTGCTGCTGAGGCTACTGTAGACCTTCATTGCAAAACAGTGTATTTTAATAAATTATTTGGTGACGTGAATATACACTGCTCAAAAAAATAAAGGGAACACTTAAACAACACAATGTAACTCCAAGTCAATCACACTTCTGTGAAATCAAACTGTCCACTTAGGAAGCAACACTGATTGACAATAAATTTCACATGCTGTTGTGCAAATGGAATAGACAACAGGTGGAAATTATAGGCAATTAGCAAGACACCCCCAATAAAGGACTGGTTTTGCAGGTGGGGACCACAGACCACTTCTCATTTCCTATGCTTCCTGGCTGATGTTTTGGTCCCTTTTGAATGCTGGCGGTGCTTTCACTCTAGTGGTAGCATAAGACGGAGTCTACAACCCACACAAGTGGCTCAGGTAGTGCAGCTCATCCAGGATAGCACATCAATGCGAGCTGTGGCAAGAAGGTTTGCTGTGTCTGTCAGCGTAGTGTCCAGAGCATGGAGGCACTACCAGGAGACAGGCCAGTACATCAGGAGACATGGAGGAGGCCGTAGCGGGGCAACAACCCAGCAGCAGGACCGCTACCTCCGCCTTTGTGCAAGGAGGAGCAGGAGAAGCACTGCCAGAGCCCTGCAAAATGACCTCCAGCAGGCCACAAATGTGCATGTGTCTGCTCAAACGGTCAGAAACAGACTCCATGAGGGTGGTATGAGGGCCCGACGTCCACAGGTGGGGGTTGTGCTTACAGCCCAACACCGAGCAGGACGTTTGATATTTGCCAGAGAACACCAAGATTGGCAAATTCGCCACTGGCGCCCTGTGCTCTTCACAGATGAAAGCAGGTTCACACTGTGCACGTGACAGACGTGACAGAGTCTGGAGACGCCGTGGAGAACGTTCTGCTGCCTGCAACATCCTCCAGCATGACCGGTTTGGCGGTGGGTCAGTCATGGTGTGGGGTGGCATTTCTTTGGGGGGCCGCACAGCCCTCCATGTGCTCGCCAGAGGTAGACTGACTGCCATTAGGTACCGAGATGAGATCCTCAGACCCCTTGTGAGACCATATGCTGGTGCAGTTGGCCCTGGGTTCCTCCTAATGCAAGACAATGCTAGACCTCATGTGGCTGGAGTGTGTCAGCAGTTCCTGCAAGAGGAAGGCATTGATGCTATGGACTGGCCCGCCCGTTCCCCAGACCTGAATCCAATTGAGCACATCTGGGACATCATGTCTCGCTCCATCCACCAACACCACGTTGCACCACAGACTGTCCAGCAGTTGGCAGATGCTTTAGTCCAGGTCTGGGAGGAGATCCCTCAGGAGACCATCCGCCACCTCATCAGAAGCATGCCCAGGCGTTGTAGGGAGGTCATACAGGCACGTGGAGGCCACACACACTACTGAGCCTCATTTTGACTTGTTTTAAGGACATTACATCAAAGTTGGATCAGCCTGTAGTGTGGTTTTCCACTTTAATTTTGAGTGTGACTCCAAATCCAGACCTCCATGGGTTGATAAATTGGATTTCCATTGATTATTTTTGTGTGATTTTGTTGTCAGCACATTCAACTATGTAAAGAAAAAAGTATTTAATAAGATTATTTCTTTCATTCAGATCTAGGATGTGTTGTTTAAGTGTTCCCTTTATTTTTTTGAGCAGTATATTTAGTGTAGTTTTATCAAAAAACATTTGACTATTTTTATTTAATTCACTGAGGAGGGTGGTCCTCCCCTTCCTCCTGTGAGAAGCCTCCACTGGTTTTGGGACACAGATGTTTTTCCTCCTTGCCTCTGATAGTTACAGTAGAGTATATTTTACCTCAGAATGACAGTAACCCACCCAGATATGAATATTTAAAGATTCCTCTCCACTCCCTTTATCCCTGTACATGACACAAATGACTACTATTATCCTGCTTTCAAACATACCTACCACAGTGGAAGCCCCGCTAAACGACAATTTCGTTCAGAAACTCAAGAGACAACAGCTGTCTAGCGATAAGATTGAATGGTAGTATATAGTATATGGGTGTGCACAGGTACAAAGACAAATGTATGGACATTTCTACAATAATGTATACAGACTAGTACAGTATGCCTCTAATTTAATTCTATCCATATGATATGCAGATGTAGGATCTTAATTTGATAAAATATTCCTGCACAGCAGGAAATGCAAACTTGTAGTGTATTTAAGGTTTAAAAAGGCTTCTAAAGTTTGTAATTTCCACTTCAAAATGTCAGACTTGATTTCCCCTAACAAAACATGCATCGACTACCTACAAACATTTCCAATTATAATCCACACAATAATTCACAATTCCTGTTGCCGCAGGATTATTTTCCTGCTGTGAAAAAATAGTTGAATTAAGATCCTACACCTGTAGGCAGTAGGGTGTCACGTTGCAGAATAATATCAATTCTAGCCTACAGCTTATTATGTATGCAGTGCAGCGGAAGTATCTGATTTTAGCCGGAGAAAACTCTGCTGTTGACCCAGAGGAGTATTAATGGAGGACATTAAGCATAAACACGTGCACCCTCTAACCCTCAGCATGTTGAGACTAAGCAGACAGCATTCCTTCAAAAAACATATTTCCCAGAGTAGGCCCTCTTTAAAACAAGGAAGCCGGCCTTCGCCTGCATTAACTATCATCACCAAAACATACAGCTGACTGTTAGAAGGAAGCCATTCATGTTGCCTAACCAATAACCTAGGACCATGCCTCAGGACTACCTGGCCTGATGACTCCTTGCTGTCCCCAGTCCACCTGGCCGTGCTGCTGCTCCAGTTTCAACTGTTCTGCCTGCGGCTATGGAACCCTGACCTGTTCACCAGATGTGCTACCTGTCCCAGACCTGCTGTTTTCAACTCTCTAGAGACAGCAGGAGCGGTAGAGGTACTCTGAATGATCGGCTATGAAAAGCCAACTGACATTTACTCCTGAGGTGCTGAACTGTTGCACACTCGACAACTACTGTGATTATTATTATTTGACCCTGCTGGTCATCTATGAACATTTGAACATCTTGGCCATGTTCTGTTATAATCTCCACCCGGCACAGCCAGAAGAGGACTGGCCACCCCTCATAGCCTGGTTCCTCTCTAGGTTTCTTCCTAGGTTCTGGCCTTTCTAGGGAGTTTTTCCTAGCCACTGTGCTTCTACACCTGCATTGCTTGCTGTTTGGGGTTTTAGGCTGTGTTTCTGTACAGCACTTTGTGACATCAGCTGATGTAAGAAGGGCTTTATAAATACATTTGATTGATTGATTGATTGATTGATTGATTGATTGATAACAAAGGGTAACCAAGGAGAATGAGGATAGAAAACGTCCAGTCACCACCACTAGTCAACCACCACCACAGACCCTGCCAAAGAGACAGATGTTGTATTTCCCTTTTTTTGTTGTTGCTTTGTTTATGCCTGAACAGAGAGAGCAGAGAGAGACACACAGGCCAACTCCATTCTCGCTGCTACATATCCAGTCCCCTCAGGAGGCTGAAAATATTTGGCATGGACTCTCAGATCCTCAAAAAGTTATTAATGAAATGGTTACCTGGACTATCTGAACTGACTCTACGCGTACTCACAAAACTATATAAACACACTATATATACACTACATTGACGCTGTCACACAAAACCGGCACACATTCACATACGCACACACACACGTAACACACACGCATACCAACACAACACAAACACACACACACACATACACACACACTTTTACACTCATCATTTGCTACTGCTACTCTGTTCTTTAATGTACTCTTATTATTATCTATCCTGATGCCTAGTCACTTTACCCTGCCTTCATGTGCATATCTACCTCAAATACCTTATTATTATTATTATCTATCCTGATGCCTAGTCACTTTAACCTGCCTTCATGTGCATATCTACCTCAAATACCTTATCATTATTATTATTATCTATCCTGATGCCTAGTCACTTTACCCTGCCTTCATGTGCATATCTACCTCAAATACCTTATTATTATCTATCCTGATGCCTAGTCACTTTAACAAGCCTTCATGTGCATATCTACCTCAAATACCTTATTATTATCTATCCTGATACATAGTCACTATACCCTGCCTTCATGTACATATCTACCTCAAATACCTTATTATTATCTTCCCTGCTGCCTAGTCACTTTACCCTGCCTTAATGTAAATACAGTGCCTTTGGAAAGTATTCAGACACATTTACTTTTTCCACATTTTGTTACATTATCTACCTCAAATACCTAGCACCTCTGCACATTGATCTGGTACTGGCACTCTCTGTACATACAGTAGCTCCATTCTTGTGGATTTTATTCCTTGTGTGTTACTATTTTTAACTGCATCGTTGGGAAGGGCTTGTAAGCAAGCATTTCACAGTAAAGTCTACACCCGTTGTATTTGGCATATTAGAAATAACATTTGATTTGATGATTTTGATTTGAATTTCTCTTTCCCCTTCTCTTTCTCTCTCTATTCTTCTCTCTCTCTTCCTCTCGCTCTCTCTTTATTTCCCCTCCATGTCTTTTTCTCCCTCTCCTGTTTCTACCTGCCTTGTGCATTCCTCAAGTTCTACCTCATCCATCATCTCGCTATAGGGGAGAAACAACACACACCAAATACGTCTCCAGCTTCTCCCTGCCCCCCTCCTTCCCTCCCCCCTCCCTGCAAAAACAGATTTAGCAAATGTATTAAAAATAAAAAACATGAATACCTTATTTACATAAGTGTTCAGACCCTTCGCTATGAGACTCGAAATTGAGCTCAGGTGCATCCTGTTTCCATTGATCATCCTTGAGATGTTTCTACAACTTGATTGGAATCCACCAGTGGTAAATTCAATTGATTGGACATGATTTGGAAAGGCACACACCTTTCTATATAAGATACCACAGTTGACAGTGCATGTCAGAGCAAAAACCAAGCCATGAGGTCGAAGGAATTGTCCGCCGCCCGGCCAAACTGAGCAATCGGGGGAGAAGGGCCTTTGTCAGGGAGGTGACCAAGAACCCGATGGTCACTCTGACAAAGCTCTAGACTTCCCCTGTGGAGATGGGAGAACCTTCCAGAAGGACAACCATCTCTACAGCACTCCACCAATCAGGCCGTTATGGTAGAGTGGCCAGACGGAAGCCACTCCTCAGTAAAAGGCACATGACAGCCCGCTTGGAGTTTGCAAAAAGGCACATAAAGACTCTGAGACGATGAGAAACCAGATTCTCTGGTCTGATGAAACCAAGATTGAACTCTTTGGCCTGAATGCCAAGCGTCACGTCTGAAGGAAACCTGGCACCATCCCTCCGGAGAAGCATGGTGGTGTCAGCATCATGCTGTGGGGATGTTTTTCAGCAGCAGGGACTGGGAGACTAGTCAGGATCAAGGCAAAGATGAACCGAGGAAAGTACAGAGACATCCTTGATAAAAAAAAATCCAGAGCGCTCAGGACCTCAGACAGGGGGGTAAAGGTTCACCTTCCAACAGGACAACAACCCTAAGCACACAGCCAAGACAACGCAGGAGTGGCTTCAGGACAAGTCTCCGAATGTACTTGAGTGGCCCAGCCAGAGCCCTCTGGAGTACAGTGTACAGCAGAGTACAGAATAGTACAGTTGAGTACAGCAAAGTACAAAGTACAGTAGAGTACAGCAGAAAACAGAGTACAGTAGAATACACAGTAGAGTACAGTAGAGTACAGTAACACACTACAGCAGAGTACAGAGTACAGCAGAGTACAGCAGAGTATTGCTGAGTACAGTGGAGTACAGCAGAGTACAGCAGAGTACAGATTACAGTAGAGTACAGTAGGGTACAGAGTACAGTGGAGTACAGTAGAGCACCGCAGAGTACAGCAGAGCACAGCAGAGTACAGCAGAGTACAGTAGAGTACAATAAAGTACCGCAGAGTACAGAGTATAGTAGAGTACAGTAGAGTAGAGACTACAGTAGAGTACAGTAGAGTACAGAGTACAGTAGAGTTCAGTAGATTACAGTCAAGTACAGCAAAGTACAGAGTACAGTAGAGTAGAGAGTACAGCAGAGTACAGCAGAGTACAGTAGGGAACAGATTACAGTAGAGTACAGCAGAGTACAGTAGAGTATGGCAGAGTGCAGAGTACATTAGAGTACAGCAGAGTACAGCACAGTACAGAAGAGTACAGAGTACAGTAGAGTACAGTAGAGTACAGAGTACAGTAGAGGCTGAAGGAAAAACAGCAACCAACAATTTTCTGGTTCTCTAAATGGCCCTCCCATTTCCATTCATTGGTTGGCTTTTGTTCCAGTGTTTCTCCATTCCAATGCGACTAACTTTTTCCATTCCATAGTCATGAAACTTGATCTCTTCATGGTTTCAAACACAGCTTTACCATCCAAGTGTTCGCCTGCATTTTCTTTATACCAAAGACCCCTAACAGTACCTCATGATGCATACAGCTACAACAGGCAGGCAGACTTAGGTACTGTTGAGGTGAGTTCAGGCATGTGAGTGATCAACAGTGTTGATGAAAACAGATATAGGTGATGGCAGATGGAGGAACAAAAGGACAGCAACATTCTGTTCTCACAGACACATGAGTTCAATTTCTCCTGCATCTGGAATCACTTAATTTCATACTGCTGGATCCGTTTGAGCAGAGGTCTGCTGTGTGACTACAGCTCTGGTAACAAAACATTGACAGAGAAAAATAGTAACCGCAGTGAACCTGGTTAATGAGACAAAATTATTGTTTTGTTGCGTTCTCATTTGCGCTATTTACCCGCATTGGAAAATACATTATTTTTACATGAATATGAAATCCTAGCTAAACCCTGTACGTGTAAAAATTGTGAAGAAAACAAAATGTGACACGACAGAGAAAGAGCAGATCCATCACTTAGAACATATTGACTCCATTAACTATACTCAACAAAAATATAAACACAACATATAAAGTGTTGGCAGGCATGTTTCATGAGCTGAAATTAAAGATCCCAGAATTTTTACATACGCACTAAAAGCTTATTTCTCTCAAATGGTGTACACAAATTTCTCTCTGTCTCTGTCTGTGTCTCCCAGCCTCCCTCCCTCCTTCCCTCTCACTGCCTCTGCCCGAACCCCAGCCGCTAGTAACAGACACATCTGGCTAGATGGAGGGAAGAGCTCGGGATGACGATAAAATGGAGAGAAAGGAGAAGAAGAAAATGGAGAGAAACGGCCAAAGTATCCCAAATAGCAAAAGTACTTGTTCAATCAGTCAATTAGATAATGAAACTCCATGTGGAGATGATTCACATGGAGATCTCTCTGACTATAATGGAACAATTAAGAAATGTTTTAAATGATTATAGTCCTAAATCAAGAATACAAGAAAAGGGCCATTAGCTGTGTAACAACAGCTAGATCGTGTTGGTAAATAGCATTGCATCCTAAAAAGATCATGCTCTAAAGTTAAGCCTCAAGGCAACATTTGAAGGGGTCATCCTGCCAAGATGGCCACCGTCCTCTCTGCACTGCAGTATAAACATGTCTGGAGCCTCAATGCAACGTGTGAAAGTCCTATGATTGAATGTAGTCTGGCCCAGGGGTGCGAAGGAGAACGGCAAGGCACAGGAGCGACGAAAAATCATAAAACATAGGTTCTCTCAGCAACAGGTTGCACTGAAGCTGCACTGAAATCTAACAGTACAGCTCCCACAATCTTCTTATTATCAATTTCTTTCAACCAATCATCAGTCATTTATGTCAGTGCAGTACCTCATCCCCATACTGTTATTTATTTGATTTATTTTGCTCCTTTGTACCCCAGTATCTCTACTTGCACATTGATCTTCTGCACATCACTCCAGTGTTTAATTGCTGTATTGTAATTATTTCGCCACTATGGCCTATTTATTGCCTTACCTCCCTTATCCTACCTCTGTCACGGGCGGATAGAAGAGTTTAAGGGTGAGTCAAGCGCAGGAGACTGAGGTCTGTTGGAAAAAATGTGATTTAATAAATCCAAGGGCAAAATCCATGTAAGGCTGGGAGCACAACAGTCAAAAGATTAACCTGTTAGGGCTAGGGGGCAGTATTGACACAGCCGGATAAAAAAACGTACCCGATTTAATCTGGTTACTACTCCTGCCCAGTAACTAGAATATGCATATAATTATTGGCTTTGGATAGAAAACACCCTAAAGTTTCTAAAACTGTTTGAATGGTGTCTGTGAGTATAACAGAACTCATATGGCAGGCAAAAACCTGCGAAGATTCCTTACAGGAAGTGGCCTGTCTGACAAGATGTTTCATCTAGGCTGTTTTTATTGAAGATTTAGGATCTTTGCTCTAACGTGACACTTCCTACGGCTCCCATAGGCTCTCAGAGCCCGGGAAAAAGCTGAACGATATCGAGGCAGGCTCTGGCTGAAACACTTTATCGCGTTTGGCAAGTGGCCGCTCAGAGTACTGTGGGCTTAGGCGCGTGCCCGAGTCGACCAAATGCTTTATTTTTTTCCGTCTGTTTACCTAAATGCAGATTCCCGGTCGGAATATTATCGCTTTTTTACGAGAAAAATGGCATAAAAATGGATTTTAAACAGCGGTTGACATGCTTCGAAGTACGGTAATGGAATATTTAGATTTTTTTTGTCACGAATTGCGCCATGCTCGTAACCCTTATTTACCCTTTCGGATAGTGTCTTGAACGCACGAACAAAACGCCGCTGTTTGGATATAACGATGGATTATTTTGGACCAAACCAACATTTGTTATTGAAGTAGAAGTCCTGGGAGTGCATTCTGACGAAGACAGCAAAGGTAATAACATTTTTCTTATAGTAAATCTGACTTTGATGAGTGCTAAATTTGCTGGGTGTCTAAATAGCTAGCCCTGTGATGCCGGGCTATCTACTGAGAATATTGCAAAATGTGCTTTCACCGAAAAGCTATTTTAAAATCGGACATATCGAGTGCATAGAGGAGTTCTGTATCTATAATTCTTAAAATAATTGTTATGCTTTTTGTGAACGTTTATCGTGAGTAATTTAGTAAATTCACCGGAAGTGTTTGGTGGGAATGCTAGTCACATGCTAGTCACATGCTAATGTAAAAAGCTGGTTTTTGATATAAATATGAAATTGATTGAACAAAACATGCATGTATTGTATAACATAATGTCATAGGGTTGTCATCTGATGAAGATCATCAAAGGTTAGTGCTACATTTAGCTGTGGTTTGGGTTTATGTGACATTATATGCTAGCTTGAAAAATGGGTGTCTGATTATTTCTGGCTGGGTACTCTGCTGACATAATCTAATGTTTTGCTTTCGTTGTAAAGCCTTTTTGAAATCGGACAGTGTGGTTAGATTAACGAGAGTCTTATCTTTAAAATGGTGTAAAATAGTCATATGTTTGAAAAATTGAAGGTTTTGCATTTCTAAGGTTTTTGAATAACGCGCCACGGGATTACACTGGCTGTTACGTAGGTGGGACGATTTGGTGCCACCTAGCCCAGAGAGGTTAAAGGAAGCTCCGCTCAAAAAGGCAGATGGGGCGCAGCCCGGCAACCCTAATGCCTAGACAATAAGTAGTAAACCAACGACATAAAACCAACACCACCTCTACCACACGTAACAAAGAACAATCCCGCACGAATCCTAACTAAACACAGACAGACTAAATACCCCCCCATTAATGACAAACACGAAACAGGTGCAATCAAAAAACAGACATAACTAACAGACACTGAAACACAGATCAGTGGCAACTAGTAGGCCGGCGACGACGACCGCCAAGCACCGCCCGACCGAGGAGAGGCGCCACCTTCTGTGGACGTTGTGACAGTACCCCTCCCCAGACGCGCGGGTCCCGCAGCGCGCGGACGCCGGCCTCGGGGACGACCCGGAGGGCGAGGCGCTGGGCGATCCGGGCGGAGGCTGTGGAAATTCCGCAACATGGCTGGATCCAGAATGTCCCTCGCTGGGACCCAGCACCTCTCCTCCGGACCGTACCCCTCCCAGTCCACGAGGTACTGCAGGCCCCCCACCCGACGTCGGGAGTCCAAGATGGCCCGGACTGTGTACGCCGGGGCCCCTCCGATGTCCAGGGGGGGCGGGGGGACCTCCCGCACCTCAGCATCCTGCAGCGGACCAGCTACCACCGGCCTGAGGAGAGACACATGAAACGAGGGGTTAATACGGTAATATGTAGGAAGTTGTAACCTATAACACACCTCGTTTATTCTCCTCAGTACTTTGAATGGCCCCACAAATCACGGACCCAGCTTCCGGCAGGGCAGGCGGAGGGGCAGGTTCCGGGTCGAGAGCCAGACTCTATCCCCAGGGTTAAACACAGGGGCCTCACTGCGGTGGCGGTCAGCTCTCTCCTTGTGTCGTTCTCCAGCCCTCTTTATACACTCCTGGACAGCATTCCAGGTCTCCCTAGAGCGCTGGACCCATTCCTCCACCGCAGGAGCCTCTGTCTGGCTCTGTTGCCATGGCACCAGGACCGGCTGATAACCCAACATGACCTGGAAGGGTGACAGGTTAGTAGAGGAGTGGCGCTGAGAGTTCTGGGCCATCTCGGCCCAGGGCACGAACCGCGCCCACTCCCCTGGCCGGTCCTGGCAATACGACCGCAGAAACCTGCCTACATCCTGGTTAATGCGCTCTACCTGCCCATTACTCTCGGGGTGGAAACCCGAGGTCAGGCTGACCGAGACCCCCAGCCTCTCCATAAACGACCTCCACACCCTGGACATAAACTGGTGACCCCGATCAGATACAATGTCCTCGGGCACCCTGTAGTGCCGGAAGACGTGGGTGAATAGGGCCTCCGCAGTCTGTAGGGCCGTAGGAAGACCGGGCAATGGAAGCAGACGGCAGGACTTCGAGAACCGATCCACAACAACCAGGATCGTAGTATTCCCCCGAGATGGCGGGAGATCCGTAAGGAAATCCACCGAGAGGTGAGACCAAGGTCGCTATGGAACGGGGAGGGGCTGTAATTTCCCTCGAGGCAGGTGCCTAGGAGCCTTGCACTGGGCGCACACCAAACAGGAAGAGACATAGTGTCTTACATCCTCAACCAAGGTGGGCCACCAGTACTTCCCCTTCAGGCCTCGCACTGTCCGTTCCACCCCAGGGTGACCCGAGGAGGGTAGAGTGTGGGCCCATCGGATCAAGCGATCGTGAACACCCAGCGGAACGAACTTCAGACCCGCGGGACATTGAGGTGGAGTGGGTTCTGACCGACCCGCCCGCTCGATGTCCGCATCCACCTCCCATACCACCGGTGCCACTAGACAGGAAGCAGGGAGTATGGGAGTGGGATTGATGGTCCGCTCCTCAGTGTCGTAGAGACGTAACAGTGCGTCGGCATTCCGGTTCCGAGAACCCGGAATGTACGAAAGGGTAAACTGAAACCTCATAAAGAACTTGGCCCACCTGGCTTGACGAGGATTAAGTCTCCTCGCTGCCCGGATGTTCTCCAGGTTACGGTGGTCTGTCCAGATGAGAAAAGGGTGACGTGCCCCCTCAAGCCAATGTCTCCACACTGTCAAAGCCTTGACCACGGCTAACAACTCCCTGTCCCCCACATCATAGTTGCGCTCCGCCGGGCTCAGCTTCTTAGAAAAGAATGTGCAGGGGCGGAGCTTCGGAGGAGCGCCCGAACGCTGCGAAAGAACAGCTCCTACCCCAGCCTCGGACGCGTCCACCTCCACTATGAATGACAAAGAGGGATCCGGATGCGCCAGCACCGGAGCGTCGGTAAACAGAACCTTCAGACGACGGAAGGCTCTGTCCGCCTCTGCCGACCACCGCAATCGCACCGGAACCCCCTTCATCAGTGAGGTAATGGGAGCTGCCACCTGACCAAAACCCCGGATAAACCTCCGGTAATAATTGGCGAACCCCAAGAACCGCTGCACCTCCTTCACCGTGGTAGGGGTCGGCCAATTACGCACAGCCGTAACGCGGTCATCTTCCATCACCACCCCTGTGGTGGAAATGCGATATCCCAGAAAAGAGACGGCTTGTTTGGAGAACTCACATTTCTCAGCCTTGACGTATAGGTTATGCTCCAGCAGCCGCCCAAGCACTTTACGCACCAGAGCCACATGCGCGGCGCGTTTGGCGGAGTAGATCAAGATGTCATCGATGTACACCACCACACCCTGTCCGAGCATGTCTCTGAGAATCTCGTCCACAAAGGATTGGAAGATGGCGGGAGCATTTTTTAAACCATACGGCATGACGAGGTAGTCATAATGGCCAGATGTGGTACTAAATGCTGTTTTCCACTCGTCTCCATCTCGGATACGCACCAGGTTATACGCGCTCCTGAGATCTAGTTTGGTGAAGAAGCGCGCCCCGTGAAATGACTCCACGGCCGTAGCAATGAGAGGTAGTGGGTAACTGAACCCCACTGTGATAGAATTTAGACCTCTATAGTCAATGCACAGGCGCAGGCCTCCCCCTTCTTCTTCACAAAAAAGAAACTCTAGGAGACGGGTGATTTAGATTGCCGAATGTATCCCTGTCTCAAGGACTCAGTGACGTATGTCTCCATAGCCACTGTCTCCTCCTGCGACAGAGGATACACGTGACTTGTAGGAAGGGCCGCGCCAGCCTGGAGGTTTATCACACAATCCCCCTGTCGATGGGGTGGTAATTTAGTCGCCTTCGTTTTACTGAAGGCGATAGCCAAATCGGCATATTCAGAGGGAATGTGTACAGTAGAGACTTGGTCTGGACTCTCCACCGTGGTTGCACCGATGGAAACTCCTATACACCTACCTGAGCACTCCCTCGACCACCCCTTAAGAGCCCTCTGCCCCCATGAAATCTGAGGGTTGTGAGAGGCTAGCCAGGGAAGTCCCAGCACCACCGGAAATGCCGGGGAAGCAATAAGGAACAGGCTGATACGTTCCTCATGACCCCCCCTGCGTCACCATGACCAGTGGCACTGTTACCTCCCTCACTTGGCCAGACCCTAGTGGTCGACTATCTAAAGCGTGCACGGGGAAGGGTTGGTCCAGTTTAACCAGGGGAATCCCTAACTTATCAGCAACCCTACGGTCCATAAAACTCCCAGCTGCGCCTGAATCGACTAGTGCCTTATACTGGGAGTGAGAGGAAAACTCAGGAAAAAAAACAGAGACGTACATGTGGTCGACAGGGGGCTCTGGGTGTGGCTGGTGCTGACTCACCTGGGGGGTCGATGTGGTGCTCTGCCTGCCATCTGAATTCCCGGGAGAACCTCTCCAGCACCGGTCCGCAGTGTGTCCTCTATGGCCACAGTGGGTGCAGGAGAGGCCCCCCCCTCCGGTCCTCCTAGCAGCAGTCCCTCCTAGCTCCATGGGCGTTGGAGCAGGAGGGATGGGAGGTGGAATGAATAGGCCCCGATCGGAACGTCCCCGGGCAGCCAGCAGGTTGTCCAGCCTGATGGACAAATCAATCAACTGGTCCAGGGTGGTGGTATGGTCCCAGCAAGCCAGCTCCCGGCGGACGTCCTCACGTAGACTACACCTGAAGTGGTCAATCAGGGCCCGCTCATTCCACCCCGATCCGGCGGCTAGAGTCCGGAACTCCAGGGCAAAGTCCTGAGCGCTCCTCGTCTCCTGCCTCAGATGAAATAATCGCTCGCCCGCCGCTTTGCCCTCCGGGGGATGATCGAATACCGCCCGGAAGCGGCGAGCGAACTCTGGGTAGTTGTCCTTAGCTGAGTCTGGGCCCTCCCAGACGGCGTTGGCCCATTCCAGAGCTCTACCCGTGAGGCACGAGACGAGGACGCTCACCCTCTCTTCATCAGAGGGAGAGGGCCGGACGGTCGCCAGGTACAGGTCCAACTGGAGCAAAAACCCCTTGCACCCAGCGGCCGTCCCATCGCACTCCCTGGGAGCCATGATCCGGATCCCGCCTGTACTGGGTTCGGTGGGTGTCGGTAGGGGCGCAGGGTGATAACTTGGTCCTGGTGGGGGTGAAGGAGCGACTCGCTCCCAGCTCTCCAAACGGGCCAGCACCTGGTCCATGGCCGTGCCCAGTCGGTAGAGGAGGCTGGCATGTTGGGAGACTTGTTCCTCCATCGATGGTGTTTCGGTCCCTGCTGACTCCATATTGTGGTGCGGGATTCTGTCACGGGTGGATAGAACAGTTTAAGGGTGAGTCAAGCGCAGGAGACTGAGGTCCATTGGAACAAACGTGATTTAATAAATCCAAGGGCAAAATCCATATAAGGCTGGGAGCACAACAGTCAAAAGACTAAAGGAAGCTCCACTCAAAAAGGCAGACGGGGCGCAGCCCGGCAACCCTAATGCCTAGACAATAAGTAGTAAACCAACGACATAAAACCAACACCACCTCTACCACACGTAACAAAGAACAATCCCGCACGAATCCTAACTAAACACAGACAGACTAAATACCCCCCCACTAATGACAAACACGAAACAGGTGCAATCAAAAAACAGACATAACTAAAAACAGACACTGAAACACAGATCGGTGGCAACTAGTAGGCCGGCGACGACGACCGCCGAGCACCGCCCGACCGAGGAGAGGCGCCACCTTCTGTGGACGTTGTGACAACCTCATTCGCACACTGTATATATATACTTTTTTTATTGTATTATTGACTGTGTTTGTTTATTCCATGTGTAACTCTGTGTTGTTGTTTGTGTCGCACTGCTTTGCTTTTCTTGGCCAGGTCGCAGTTGTAAATGAGAACTTGTTCTCAACTAGCCTACCTGGTTAAATAAAGGTGAAATAAAAAAATAATAATTCCTGTCTCTTCTATAGATGTTATATCCTTGTATTTCTACTGCTGTATCATCTAATGAATTATCTAATTGAGTCTCAGAAATGGCTAATATATGAATGTCATCTGTTAGCAAGTAATTGATTTCTAAGAATGCCAAGAGTGTGCAAAGCTGGCATCAAGGCAAAGAGTGGCTACTTTGAAGAATCTCAAATATAAAATATATTTTTATTTGTTTAACCCTTTGTTAATCAATCCAAAAGGGGTAGGCAAGAGAATGGTCGTGGACAGGCAAAAGGTCAAAACCAGTTCAGAGTCCAGGAGGTACAGAGTGTCAGGCAGGCTCGAGGTCAGGGCAGGCAGAATGGTCAGGCAGGCGGGTACGGAGTCCAGATGTCACGTTCTGACCAGTGCCTGCCCAGTCCAGCTCATCCTACTCCTGCTCCTTGCACTAGCCCTGAGGTTCGTGTATCCAGTCTGGCATCTCCAGTACCAGCCCCACGCACCAGGCCTCCAGTGCGTCAGCCCAGTCCAACTCGTCCTGTTCCTGCTCCTCGCACTAGCCTTGGGGTGCGTCTCCAGTCTGGTACCTCCACTACCAGCCCCACGCATCAGGCTTTCAGTGCGCAGTCCCCGTCCAGAGCTTCCGACGACAGTACCCCGTCCAGAGCTTCTGGCAATAGTGCCTCGTCCAGAGCTTCCGGCAACAGTGCCCCATCCAGAGTGTCCGGAAACAGTGCCCCGTCCAAAGTGTCCGGCGACAGTGCCCCGTATAGAGATGGCCCACAGTCCGGAACCGAGAGAGACAGCCCACAGTCCGAAACCGAGTGAGACGGCCCACAGTCCGGAACCGAGTGAGACGGCCCACAGTCTGGGACCGAGTGAGACGGCCCACAGTCCGGAACCGAGTGAGATGGCCTACAGTCCGGAACCGAGTGAGACGGCCTACAGTCCGGAACCGAGTAAGACCGCATACAGTCCGGAACCGAGTGAGACGGCCTATAGTCCGGAACCGAGTGAGACGCCCTACAGTCCGGAACCATCGCAGCCAGAATCGCCCTACAGTCCGGAGCTCCCAGAGTCGCACTACAGTCCGGAGCTCCCAGAGTCGCCCTTCTGCCCGAGGTATACAGCGAAGCGCTTCAGCCCGAGGTCTACAGCGACGCGCTTCAGCCCGAGGTATTCAGCGGGGGTCGGCAGTTAAGGGTGGTGGACTAAGGCCAGAGCCTGAGCCACCTCCACAGTAGGAGGATTGGGGAGGGGGGGTGTAGCACGGGAAGCGTCGGTGACGGCAGCCACCCTCCCTTCCCTCCCTTTAGTTTGGGGGGTTTATTTTTGTGTTTATTTTTTGTGTGAGGTGCATCCGGGGTCTGCACCTTTGGGGGGGGGGGGGGGTACTGTCACGTTCTGACCAGTTAACCTCTTACATCTAGACGTTCCGCTAGCGGAACACCTGCTCCAATATCCAATGATAGGCGTGGCGCGAATTACAAATTCCTCAAAAATCCCAAAACTTCCATTTTTCAAACATATGACTATTTTACACCATTTTAAAGACAAGACTCTCCTTTATCTAACCACACTGTCCAATTTCAAAAAGGCTTTACAGCAAAAGCAAAACATTAGATTATGTCAGCAGAGTACCCAGCCAGAAATAATCAGACACCCATTTTTCAAGCTAGCATATTATGTCACAAAAAACAAAACCACAGCTAAATGCAGCACTAACCTTTGATGATCTTCATCAGATGACACTCCTAGGACATTATGTTATACAATAGATGCATGTTTTGTTCAATCAAGTTCATATTTATATCAAAAACCAGCTTTTTACATTAGCATGTGACGTTCAGAACTAGCATTCCCACCGAACACTTCCGGTGAATTTACTAAATTACTCACGATAAACGTTCACAAAAAACATAACAATTATTTTAAGAATTATAGATACAGAACTCCTTTATGCAATCGCGGTGTCCGATTTTAAAATAGCTTTTCGGTGAAAGCACATTTTGCAATATTCTGAGTAGATAGCCCGGCCATCATGGCTAGCTATTTTGACACCCACCAAGTTTGGTACTCACCAAACTCAGATTTACTATAAGAAAAATTGGATTACCTTTGCTGTTCTTCGTCAGAATGCACTCCCAGGACTTCTACTTCAATAACAAATGTTGGTTTGGTTCCAAATAATCCATAGTTATATCCAAATAGCAGCATTTTGTTTTGCGTTCAAGACACTATCCGAAGGGTAAAGAAGGGTGACGCGCCCGGCGCATTTCGTGACAAAAAATGTCAAAATATTCCATTACCGTACTTCGAAGCATGTCAAACACTGTTTAAAATCCATTTTTATGCGATTTTTCTCGTAAAAAAGTGATAATATTCCGACCGGGAAACCCTGTTTTCGTTCAAAGAAAATAAAACATGGAGTTGTCTCGTGCACGCGCGCACCAGTCTCATTGTTCTCAGATCGACCACTTACCAAATGCGCTACTGTTTTTCAGCCATGGCCTGCAAAGTCATCATTCAACATTCTGGCGCCTTCTGAGAGCCTATGGGAGCGTTAGAAAATGTCACGTTACAGCACGTTACAGCACGTTACAGCAGCTGTTTTGGATAGAGATGATCAAGAAGGCCAAGAAATAGTCAGAGAGGGTGCTTCCTGTTTGGAATCTTTTCAGGTTTTGGCCTGCCAAATGAGTTCTGTTATACTCACAGACACCATTCAAACAGTTTTAGAAACGTTGGAGTGTTTTCTATCCAAAGCTAATAATTATATGCATATTCTAGTTTCTGGGCAGGAGTAATAATCAAATTAAATCGGGTACGTTTTTTATCCGGCCGTGAAAATACGGCCCCCTATCCATAACAAGTTAAGGGGTTATTTGTTATTGTAGTTTCGTCAGGACGTGGCAGGGGGTATTTGTTTTATGTGGTTCGGGGTTTGTTAGTATATGTGTTTATGTAGAGGGGTGTTTGGTTAGAGTATTCCGGGGTTTATGGGTTATGTTCTATATTTCGTATTTCTATGCTCTGTCTATGTTGTATATTTCTTTGTTGCTGATTGAGAGTCATACTTAGGTAGCCTGTTTTCACCTGTTTCTTTGTGGGAAGTTGATGTTGCATAGCTGTGTGTTTAGCCTGCAATCCTGTTCGTTCGATCGTTTTCTTGTTTTGTTTGTTCAGTGTTGAATAAAGTCACTATGAGCACTCAACCCGCTGCGGCTCGGTCCACTACGTACGACGACCGTTACACCAGAAAACAGGCAAGGGTCAAAACCGGGAGGATTAGCAAAAAGAGAATAAAAGCAGGAGTACAGGAAAACACGCTAGTTGACTTGAAAGACATACAAGACGAACTGGCACAGAGAGACAGGAAACATAGGGATAAATACACCAGGGAAAATAAGCGACATCTGGAAGGGGTGGAGACAATCACAAGGACAGGTGAAACAGATCAGGGTGTGACAAATAATATGGGCTATTTTCAGCCCTTTCCTGGGTAGACTATCAGAGATAGACATAATACGGAGAAGAGCAAACAAAGCAAGAGAAAAATAGTCCTGTGGGCACGCTCCACCTCAAACTTCCTGTGTTCCAACTTCAGTTTCTCCGAGACCATTTCCCTCACTTTTTCCTCAGACTGATTTCTCTGTCATTGTTATCATGGATTCACATACGGAACTAATTTCCTCTCTCAATGACTTACAGATTGCTGTCATCTTGCCGTTCTCCTGTTTCAACTCATTAAGTTGACCCTGGGAGAACTGCAAGCTTTTCTTCAGGTCCTCTCTGGTCAGGTTGTCCATTATGTTATTAGTTGACTCCACCCGTATTTGGACACAACAGCTATTTTGTTTTTGTAGCATCTGCTTGTAGGACACTTTTTGATGGAGAGACACCGCTGTCCTCAACGGTATTTCCGCCGGCTTTGGTCTTTGTCATGGTACAGTAGCAACGTAGGTTATGCTGTTACTGCTCGGAGACACGTTCTGTCTCCTATAGATGAACGTAGTTTGGTGCGAAAAGTGCAAATCAATCCCAGAACAACAGCAAAGGACCTTGTGAAGATGCTGGAGGAAACAGGTACAAAAGTATCTATATCCACAGTAAAACAAGTCATATATCGACATAACCTAAAAGGCCGCTCCGCAAGGAAGAAGCCACTGCACCAAAACCGTCATAAAAAAGCCAGACTACGGTTTGCAACTGCACATGGGGAAAAAGATCGTACTTTTTGGAGAAATGTCCTCTGGTCTGATGAAACAAAAATAGAACTGTTTGGCTATAGTGACCATCGTTATGTTTGGAGGAAAAAGGGGGAGGCTTGCATGCCGAGGAACACCATCCCAACCGTGAAGCACGGGGGTGGCAGCATCATGTAGTGGGGGTGCTTTGCTGCAGGAGGGACTGGTGCACTTCACAAAATAGTTGGCATCATGAGAAAGGGAAATTATGTGGATATATTGAAGCAACATCTCAAGACATCAGTCAGGAAGTTAAAGCTTGGTCGCAAATGGGTCTTCCAAATGGACAATGACCCCTAGCATACTTCTAAAGTTGTGGCAAAATGGCTTGAGGACAACAAAAAAAGTCAAGGTATTTGAGTGGCATTTGATCCAAGTTAAACAATTTAAAGGCAATGCTATCAAATACTAATTGAGTGTATGTAAACTTCTGACCTACTGGGAATGTAATGAAAGAAATAAAAGCTGAAGTAAATCATTCTCTCTACTATTATTCTGACATTTATTTCACACTCTTAAAATAAAGTAGTGATCCTAACTGACCTAAAACATGGAATTTGTACTAGGATTAAATGTTAGGTATTGTGAAAAACGGAGTTTAAATGTATTTGGCTAAGGTGTATGTAAACTTCCGACTTCAACTGTACATGTGTACATATCAACCACGCTAATGATTTGTATTTTAGAAGTTCACTTTTTATGTAATTTGTATCTAATGGTTGCATGCTAATTGATAACCGCTAGCTAGCTTATAGGCAATAGCTAGACTGCCATTTCATCCTAGCTAGCTATTTTTAGCTTCTGTTATTGTTAACTGGTTTTTGTTACATTTAATACACTGGCTGGTGGCACCTTAATTGGTTGGTGGCACCTTAATTGGGGAGGAAGGGCTCATGGTAATGTCTGGAGAGGAACTTGTGGAATGGTTTCCATGTGTTTGATGCCACTTTCATTTGCTCCGTTCCAGCCATTATTTTGAGCCGTACGCCCCTCTGATTCTCAGGTGACATTTTAAATGTGATTTGTTCACACGTGTTTATACATGTGTCCAAAACCACATGTGTTTTTGATGTGATGTTTTGCACTTATTTTGTTGTAAGGGCCCTTTATGCCATGTCAACGTTGCATGGTTAGATTAATGTAGCCGCTATTGTTTTTCTCCATTTGACTGTTTCTAATACAACACAGCGCACCCATTCCATAGCCAGGTGGATAGGTGTTGCATAGGTAAAGTGCCTTGTTCAGTGGTGCAGACACAGCTCTTTTCCATCAGGGCATTAAGCCTGGCTGCCACCTTCTGGTCAGATGTCCCTCAAGTCAAGTCCTGAGGTCTCTGTTAAGTACATCAAAAAATAAATAGTCTGAGGTCTGAAGGACTTCCACATATCAACCCTCACAAAATGTGGTCAGTGAATCTTAAATCTGCAATGTCCTAGTTATACAGTATTCCTACTGTGCTATACACCAAACACTTGTAAACGCTGATTGTTACATGTTCAAGAAGTGGACAACGGTACTTGAGATCTACAAATGTGAACATTTAAGTGCACGCTGTAAGTGAAAGCATTTTAAAACTCTATGCCTTCAAAAAACACTTCAAACTTCCTAAACCACTTGTTTTGGTAAATATATGTTTCTGCTCTGTTAAGAAAAATAATCTTTTGTCTATGATGAGACAAATAAACAGCAGTGGTCTGGGGAATCTAAACCAACTGTAAGAGATGTAGTCAGCATGTTGATGTAAGGTACTGATATGTAGGTTCCCTTAGTGCTCTCTCAAATGGATGCTAGGGCCCCCTCTAGTGACGGCTCCTATGTCTGTCCACCAGTGCACTATATCCCTCCCTGGATCTACATGTTGGAACTGATGCACTAAACAAGTTTTCTCTGATGTACACAGGAAGAGAAAAGACAAAACGCTCTGTAGTGAGGGTGGATGAGGGGTTACTGGTTGGGGTGTGGGGTAGGGCTTCAAGATTAATGGAGAAATGCGATACTCTGGATTATTACCAAGGTAACCATTGGAGAGGAGGGAGGGGCAGCGCTCACATATTCTAAAGGGGCGTGAAAGGAGCCAGAGAGAAAAACTCTCTCTCGAACACAAAACGGATCTTTTAAAGTTATACTGCTGTCATCACCTTTTCAGTTTTTTTTGTCGACTTCTTTTTGTCTGCAGTCCTGAACATTCCACAAGTGCTTTTTGATGCATTCCCTTATACAGTCTATGACATAGATATATTCATTTCTCCTTTCTTTTTGCCAGTTCATCTGTGCTCATTATTTATTATCTGTCGGTCTGCTTTATAACATCTTTTTAATTTGACAAGAGAAAAAAAAACACAATAATGGAATATCTGCAAAGAATAAAACATTCTGAGAACAAAGGAAAAGCAGCCAGTTCAACTTCTCCAGTCATTAGCCAGTTGGTTTTTGGAAACAAACCAAATATTATTTTTCTCCTGCTATGTTTATCTATGATGTGAGTTGAGATCACGCAATAGACCCACTCGGCACAAACAGTTGAAATCAATGTTGTTTCAATGTAATTTGTCAACCGCAAATCCATTTAGGGATGCAAAAAGACAATACAGACTGAAACTTAGTGTTCGACAACTCAGACTCACATAGTAAGGACTACAGACTATCACAGACTACAAAGGCAAATCCAGCTGTGTGGTGCCTACTGAAGCCTCCACCCAAGACCAGCTTAACACATTCTATGCTCGCTTCGAGGCAGACAATACCGAGCCATCCAGGGTTAGGGCTCTCACTTCTCCGGATGCTCTCCGAGGCTGACGTGAGGAAAACTCTTAAAAGAGTGAATAATCACAAAGCCGCCGGACCAGATGGCATCCCTGGCCTCGTCCTCAGAGTGACAAGCTGGCGGGTGTCTTCTCAGACATCTTCAACATGTCCCTGTCCCAGGCTGTAGTCCCCACCTGCTTTAAGGAGACCACCATCGTCCTGGAGCCCATCATGCTCACCTCAATTATCATGAAGTGCTTTGAGAGGCTGGTCAAGGCCCACATCAAGGCCAGTATGCCAGAAACATTGGACCCACTCCACTTTGCTTACCGCTCTAACAGATGTTCCTCTTGTCCATTTCAAGAACTTTGAAAGTTTGTTCCATGTGCAGTCGTAAAAACCCTCAAGCGCTATGATGAAACTGACTCTCATGACGACCGCCACAGGAATGGAAGACCCAGAGTTACCTCTTTGGTCTGGAGTCCAAATTGGTGATTTTTGGTTCCAACCACCGTGTCTTTGTGAGATGCGGTGTGGGTGAATGGATGATCTCTGCATGTGTATTTCCCACCGTAAAGCTTGGAGGAGGAGGTATTATGGTGTGGGGGTGCTTTGCTGGTGATGCTGTCTGTAATTCATTTAGAATTCAAGGCACACTTTAACAGCATGGCTACCACAGCATTCTGCAGCGATACACCATCCTGTCTGTTTTGCGTTTAGCGGGACTGGTGTTGGTATACAGGGGGTTGGTATACAGACGATAGCTCTATTTGGTAAAATACCTAGTCCATATTATGTCAAAAACAGCTCAAATAAGCAAAGAAAAAAGACAGTCCATCATTACTTTAAGACATGAAGGTCAGAACTTTGAAAGTTTGTTCAAGTGCAGTCACAAAAACCATCAAGCGCTATGATGAAACTGGCTCTCACGAGGACCGCCACAGGAAAAATAGACCCAGAGTTACCTCTGCTGCAGAGGATAAGTTCATTAGAGTTACCAGCCTCAGAAATTGCAGCCCAAATAAATGCTTCACAGAGTTCAAGTAACAGACACATCTCAACATCAACTATTAAGAGACTGCGTGAATCAGGCCTTCATGGTTGAATTGCTGCAAAGAAACCACTACTAAAGGACACCAATAATAAGAAGAGACTTGCTTGGGCCAAGAAACACGAGCAATGGACATGGAAATCTGTCCTTTGGTCTGATGAGTCCAAATGTAAGATTTTTGGATCCAACCGCCGTGTCTTTGTGAGACACAGAGTAGGTGAACGAATGATCTCCGCATGTGTGATTCCCACCGTGAAGCATGGAGGAGGTGTGATGTGTGGGGGTGCTTTGCTGGTACACTGTTGGTGATTTATTTAGAATTCAAGGCACACTTAACCAGCATGGCTACCACAGCATTCTGCAGTGATACGCCATCCCATCTGGTTTGCGCTTAGTGCGACTATCATTTGGATAATGGTGCCGAAGGTGATGGCCGCCGTTTTACAATCCCGTAACCAATTGTGCTATTGTGTATGTATTTTCGCATTATTTGTAACTTATTTTGTACATAATGTTTCTGCCACTGTGTCTTATGACTGAAAATAGCTTTAAGATATCAGGGCAGCAATTACCCACCCTGTTATGGAGGAATTCTTCTTCTTCAACGAGTCGGACGGGAAGGAATTACTCCAGACACCCGACAAGGCTCTCATCCCTGTCATTCGCAGGAGGAAAAGATGAAGGTATTGTGGACGACGGTCCGGGTGCCTTGTAAAGATCCGTCACCAAGAGGGTAATCTACCTTTACCATTGGTCCTATTAGCCAACTTACAATCAATCGATAATAAAATAGACAAACTACGAGCACGTATATCCTACCAACGGGACATTAAAAACGGTAATATCTTATGTTTCACAGAGTCGTAGCTGAACGACGACATGATTAAAATACAGCTGGTGGGTTTTAGGCTTTTTCGGCAGGATAGAACAGCAGCCTCTGGCAAGACAAGGGGCGGCGGCCTACGCATATTTGTAAACAACAGCTGGTGCACAAAATCTAAGGAAGTATGGAGGTTTTGCTTGCCTGATGTAGAGTATCTCATGATAAGCTGTAGACCACATTATTTACCAAGACAGTTTACATCTATATTTTTCGTAGCTGTATATATACCACCGCAGACTGATGCTGGCACTAAGACCGCACTCAATGAGCTGTATATGGCCATAAGCAAACAGGAAAAAGCTCATCCAGAGGCGGCGCTCCTAATGGCCGGGGACTTTATTGCAGGGAAACTCAAATCAGTTTTACCTGATTTCTGTTAGCATGTTAAATGTGCAACCAGAGGAGAAAAAAACTCTAGACCACCTTTACTCCACACACAGAGACGTGTACAAAGCTCTCCCTCGCCCTCCATTTGGAAAATCTGACCATAATTATATCCTCCTGATTCCTGCTTACAAGCAAAAACTAAAGCAGGAAGCACCAGTGACTCAGTCAATAAGGAAGTGGTCAGACGAAGCAGATGCTAAGCTACAGGACTGTTTTGCTAGCCCAGACTGGAATATGTTCCGGGATTCTTCCAATGGCATTGAGGAGTACACCACATCAGTCACTGGCTTCATCAATAAGTGCATCGATGATGTCATCCCCACAGTGACAGTATGTACATACACCAACCAGAAGCCATGGATTACAGGCAACATCCATACTGAGCTAAAGGTTAGAGCTGCCGCTTTCAAGGAGCCGGAAGCCTATAAAAATCCCGCTATGCCCTCCGACAAACCATCTAACAGGCAAAGCGTCAATACAGGACTAAGATTGAATCGTACTACACCGGCTCCGACGCTCGTCGGGTGTGGCAGGGCTTGCAAACTATTACAGACTACAAAGGGAAGCACAGTCGAGAGCTTCGCAGTGACACTAACCTACCACATGAGCTAAATCACTTCTATGCTCGCTTCGAGGCAAGTAACACTGAAACATGCATGAGAGCACCAGCTGTTCTGGACGACTGTGTGATCACGCTCACCGTAGCCGATGTGAGTAAGACCTTTAAACAGGTCAACATTCACAAGGCCGCAGGGCCGACGGATTACCAGGATGTGTACTCTGAGCATGCGCTGACCAACTGGCAAGTGTCTTCACTGACATTTTCAACATGTCCCTGACTGAGTCTGTAATACCAACATGTTTCAAGCAGACCACCATAGTCCCTGTGCCCAAGAACACTAAGGTAACCTGCCTAAATGACTACTGACCCGTAGCACTCACGTCTGTAGCCATGAAGTGCTTTGAAAGGCTGGTCATGGATGGACAAAGGGAACACCTATGTGAGAATGCTATTCATTGACTACAGCTTAGCATTCAACACCATAGTGCCCTCAAAGCTCATCACTAAGCTAAGGACCCTGGGACTAAACACCTCCCTCTGTAACTGGATCTTGGACTTCCTGACGGGCTGCCCCAGGAGGTAAGGGTAGGTAACAACACATCTGCCATGCTGATCCTCAACACAGGGGCCCCTCAGGGGTGCTTGCTCAGTCCCCTCCTGTACTCCCTGTTTTCTCATGACTGCATGGCCAGGCACGACTCCAACACCATTATCAAATTTGCCGATGACACAACAGTGGTAGGCCTGATCACTGACAATGATCTGACAGCCTACAGGGAGGAGGTCAGAGACCTGGTCGTGTGGTGCCAGGACAACAACCTCTCCCTCAATGTGATCAAGACAAAGGACATGATTGTGGACTACAAGAGAAGGAGGACCAAGCATGCCACCATTCTCAACGACAGGGCTGTAGTGGAACAGGTTGAGAGCTTCAAGTTCCTTGGTGTCCACATCACCAACAAACTATCATGGTCCAAACACCCTAAGACTGTCATGAGGGGGCACGACAATGCCTATTCCCCCTCAGGAGACTGAAAAGATTTCGCATGGGTCCTCAAGTCATAGACTGTTCTCTCTGCTACCGCACAGCAAGCGGTACCGGAGCACCAAGTCGAGGTCAAAAAGTCTTCTTAACAGCTCCTACCCCCCAAAACATAAGACTCCTGAACAGCTAATCAAATGGCTACTCAGACCCCTCTTTTACACTGATGCTACTCTCTGTTTATAATCTATGCATAGTCACTTTAACTCTACCTACATGTACATATTACCTCAATTACCTCAACTAACTTCACATTGACTCTGTACCGGTACCCGCTGTATATATTGCTATTGCTGCTGGTGAGTCTCTAATCCACCTCTATGCAGACGACACCATTCTGTATACTTCTGGCCCTTCTCTGGACACTGTGGTAACAACCCTGCAGACGAGCTTCAATGCCATACAGCTCTCCTTCCGTGGCCTCCAACTGCTCTTAAATACAAGTAAAACTAAATGCATGCTCTTCAACCGATCGCTGCCTGCACCTGCCCGCCCGTCCAGCATCACTACTCTGGACGGTTCTGACTTAGAACATGTGGACAACTACAAATACCTAGGTGTCTGGTTAGACTGTAAACTCTCCTTCCAGACTCACATCAAACATCTCCAGTCCAAAGTTAAATCTAGAATTGGCTTCCTATTTCGCAACAAAGCATCCTTCACTCATGCTGCCAAACATACCCTCGTAAAACTGACCATCCTACCGATCCTCGACTTCGGCGATGTCCTTTACAAAATAGCCTCCAATACCCTACTCAATAAACTGGATGCAGTCTATCACAGTGCCATCCGTTTTGTCACCAAAGCCCCATATACTAGCCACCACTGTGACCTGTACGCTCTTTACCCTGCTAGGTAAAGTCCCCCCTTATCTCCGCTCACTGGTCACCATAGCAGCACCCACCTGTAGCACGCGCTCCAGCAGGTATATCTCTCTGGTCACCCCCAAAGCCAATTCCTCCATTGGCTGTCTCTCCTTCCAGTTCTGCTGCCAATGACTGGAACGAATTACAAAAATCTCTGAAACTGGAAACACTTATCTCCCTCACCAGCTTTAAGCACCAGCTTTCAGAGCAGCTCACAGATCACTGCACCTGAAAATAGCCCATCTATAATTTAACCCAAACAACTACCTCTTCCCCTACTGTATTTATTTATTTATTTTGCTCCTTTGCACCCCATTATTTCTATTTCTACTTTGCACTTTCTTCCACTACAAATCTACCATTCCAGTGTTTTACTTGCTATATTGTATTTACTTTACCACCATGGCCTTTTTTTGCCTTTACCTCCCTTAACTCACCTCATTTGCTCACATTGTATATAGACTTATTTTTCTACTGTATTATTGACTGTATGTTTGTTTTACTCCATGTGTAACTCTGTGTGGTTGTATGTGTCGAACTGCTTTGCTTTATCTTGGCCAGGTCGCAATTGTAAATGAGAACTTGTTCTCAACTTGCCTACCTGGTTAAATAAAGGTGAAATAAAAAATAAAATAAATATAGCCTCGCTTGATATATTAACGCTGTTGTTTAATTATTTGTTACTTTTATTTTCTATTTTCTAACTTATTATTTATTTTTTTTACTTCTTAAAGCATTGTTGGTTAAGGGCCTGTACCTAAGCATTTCAATGTAAGGTTGTATTCCATACATGAAGGGAACATTTTGGCATTTGCTGTATGATTGATGAGAAACTCCATATTGCAAATGTACAGTCCCTTACTAGATGTCCGCGAATGCTTGTAAAATTTGCGGACGGTGGCGGCCCGTGCACCGGGGCCGGATCTTCCGGGAAGTCATCGAACGAAGTCTCTCGGACATTCGGGTTCCGTTTTATAAAATGTTCAAATTTCGGGCATTTTTCACCTGTCCGGGATAATACCAGCAGGACGGCGAATGGAATCATATTGCAAATGTACAAAACATCACGATTCACGACATGGCCTTTTCTCCTAAACGGAAAAGACTTTGAAGATGAAACTTGGTGAGCATAGGTTTGGCATAATGGGCAGTTGGCCCCGAACAAGATGGAGTCGAGGCCTCAACGCTTTTTGAGTTAAGGCCATTTCTCTGGGATTAAAGGTCAAAAATGAAAATAGAGCGCTAATTTGACCGCTTCACGTCAAAGTACATGAACCTACGATGTCAGGAAAAAAAGAACCAGACATTTATCTATCGGAATTTAACAGAAATCGTACAATGTGATGTTAAAAAAAATAATGTTTTTTTCCCAAAAAGTTACAGATCCAGTTGCAGCGTGTTCAGATGAATCCGTTAAGGTGGGTTTCGGAGCTCTGCGAGATTTCTGTGATTTTCTGAAATAACACACACTCATTCAACCCTCTGTAAATAAGTCAGTTCTTAACGTAAAGACTTAAAACTCAATATTCTATAAGAGCCTAACCCAAGGAGGATATGTGTTCACTTTCAGCTTTCTGTGTCAAGCAGAAGTGCCTTAAAATGGTGTCATAGGGGCTGTTTCGAAGGGTTAAAAAGATCAGATCGTTCCACAACCTCATATGTGTGATTAGGCAACCCTCATGAACTGTAAATCAGTCATTTCTCCCAATAGATGTCAAAGAAAAAACTCTCTCACACACACACACACACACACACACACACATAAAGGATGGAGTGACACAGTGCGGGGCTTAAAGACACACAGAGCCTGCAATGGCGTTACAATAATCTCTAGGCAGTGCCGAGTTCAATGAGATGCCCCGCTTGACCATAGCTTGCTCGGTCTGAGCGCAGCGACCATGAAAAAAAAAGTAGGCCCATAATGAAGCCTGGCCCTAAATTGCAGGTGCTTTTGGGTGACAGCGGGAGAACTGTTAGGGTTAGAAGCACAATTCGACCTCAGGAACGTTCCTGAGGTCCTCCCAATCTGTGCAAGCCTAACATTGACCATGTGGCATTAACCCTTAACAGTGAAAAGAAGGTGTTTACATCAAACAGCTTGCAATGACTTCTCTCCCCTTAGGAATACATTGCCTATTCCCCTAAATTCAACCTGAAGCTTATGTGGGTTATGAATGCCTTATGAACCTGTCTTCGATAACAATCCATCAGGCCACTATGAGGTCTACCTGTGTCGATTCTAAGCTTCCTGGAGCAACCGGAAGTATTTAACCTCTTACATCTAGATGTTCCGCTAGCGGAACGCCTCGCCAATATCCATTGATAGAGCATGGCGCGAATTACAAACTCCTCAAAAACCCCAAAACGTCAATTTTTCAAACATATGACTATTTTACACCATTTTAAAGACAAGACTCTCATTTATCTAACCACATTGTCCGATTTCAAAAAGGCTTTACAACGAAAGCAAAACATTAGATTATGTCAGGAGAGTACCCAGCCAGAAATAATCAGACACCCATTTTTCAAGCTAGCATATAATTTCACAAAAACCAAAACCACAGCTAAATGCAGCACTAACCTTTGATGATCTTCATCAGATGACACTCCTAGGACATTATGTTATACAATACATGCATGTTTTGTTCAATCAAGTTCATATTTATATCAAAAAACAGCTTTTTACATTAGCATGTGATGTTCAGAACTAGCATACCCACCGAAAACTTCCGGTGAATTTACTAAATTACTCACGATAAACGTTCACAAAAAACATAACAATTATTTTAAGAATTATAGATACAGAACTCCTTTATGCAATCGCGGTGTCCGATTTTAAAATAGCTTTTCAGTGAAAGCACATTTTGCAATATTCTGAGTACCACTATACAACAATATTACACCACTACATATCTACAATACAAAATGTATAATACTACCATACAACAATATTAAACCACTACATATCTACAATAGAAAATGTATAATACTACCATACAACAATATTACACCACTACATATCTACAATACAAAAATGTATAAGACAACAATATTACAATGTACGTGTGTGTAGAGTGCGTTTGCGTGTGTCTGTACCTTTGTGCCTCTTGACAGTCTGTCTGTTCCATAAGTTGTATTTTTACCTGTTTTTAAAATCTGATAATACTGCTTGCATCAGTTACCTGATGTGGAATAGAATTCCATCTTGTCATGGCTCTATGTAGTACTGTGCACCTCCCATAGTCTGTACTTGTCAGAGACTGATGTCTGATACCAATATGCTCCGAGACAGTTTCTATCTACAAGCCATCAGACTGCTGAACACTTGAACTGGACTGACCACCTCTGATTGTCTGCACCTTAGCATGCACTCACTCATGAACGCACCCACACAACATACAGACATCGTTTGTGGAATTCAATGCACAACACATCAGCTGTATGTGACAAAGCGAAAACACCTTTCCAAGCCAAACCATATCATAACTGCTACACTCAGCCTACATGGTTGTCACCAAATTAGCTAAAGTAACCTTATAGTCAACATATCTAACAGAAGTAATAAGTTAGTAAGCCAACTACAATCATTCAGTAACGTTACAGCGTACAGTCAGTAAGCAGTTACACCGTCGGGTCCCGGTGGGAATACATTTGTAAAACCTGAAACTTGCCTTGAATTGGAAGAGTTACAGTGTTGTGTTGGATAGTCATAGCCATCTAGCTAACATAGCATCGCTCTGTTTGAGCCGGGTGTTTGAGTAACTAAACTAGCTAGCTGCATTTGCTAGCTAAGTGAAACTGAAAAAAATTACACACTCTCTCTGTCTTGCTTCTCCTTAATTTTTCAAGAAATGTATTTGTTCAAAACTGTTCAACTATTGTCTTTCTCTCTCTTTGAGTCAACTACTCACCACATTTTATGCACTGCAGTGCTAGCTAGCTGTAGCTTACGCCTTCAGTACTAGATTAATTCTCTGATGCTTTGATTGAGTGGACAACATGTCAGTTCATGCTGCAAGAGCTGATAGGTTTGAGGACGTCCTCCAGAAGTTGTCATAATTACTGTGTAAGTCTATAGAAGGGGGTGAGAACCATGAGACTCCTAGGTTTTGTACTGAAGTCAATGTACCCAGAGGATGACGGAAGACAGCTGTCCTACAGCATGGTACTACCCTACAAAGTGCTGTTGAGGCTACTGTAGACTTTCATTGAGGAACAGTGTGTTTTAATCAATTATTTGGTGCCGTGAATATATTTAGTATAGTTGTATCTAAAAAGGATAGCTTTTTAAATGTTTAACAATAAAAAATGAAATTTACTAAGGAGGATGGTCCTCCCCTTCCTCATCTGAGGAGCCTCCACTGAACCAAATATTACCCAATTCTCCACGTTGAATTGATGTGGTGTGCCCAGTGGGGCGTGTGGTTCAGTGGTTTTGCAGGTAAGCCCAGCCTCATCCTGTCCTCTCCTAGCCCCAGCCTCCTCCACTCCTCACTGAGCCTCCTCCACTCCTCTCCCAGCCCCAGCCTCCTCCACTCCTCACCCAGCCTCCTCCACTCCTCTCCTATCCCAGCCCCAGCCTCGTTCACTCCTCTCCTCTCCCAACCTCAGCCTCCTCCTCTCCACTCCTCTCCACTCCTGTCCCAGCCTCTTCCACTCCTCTCCCAGCCCCATCCTCCTCCACTCCTCTCCTCTCCCAGCCTCATCCTCTCCTCTCCCAGCTCCAGCTCCAGCCTCCTCCACTCCCCACCCAGCCTCCTCCACTCCTCTCCTCTCCCTGCCCCAGTCTCCTCCACTCCTCTCCCAGTCCCAGCCTCCTCCACTCCTCTCCCAGCCCCAGCCTCTTCCACTCCACTCCTCTCCCAGTCCCAGCCTCCTCCACTCCTCTCCCACCGACAGAACATTGGATGTTGCTGTCCAGTCAAGTACTGTTGTCCAGTCCAAACAGGTACTCTTGCCCAGTCCAGACAGGTACTGTTGTCCAGTCCAGACAGGTACTGCTGTCCAGTTCAGACAGGTAATGTTGTCCAGTCCAAACAGGTACTCTTGCCCAGTCCAAACAGGTACTGCTGTCCAGTCCAGACAGGTACTGCTGTCCAGTCCAGACAGGTACTGCTGTCCAGTTCAGACAGGTACTGTTGTCCAGTCCAAACAGGTACTCTTGCCCAGTCCAGACAGGTACTGCTGTCCAGTCCAGACAGGTACTGCTGTCCAGTTCAGACAGGTACTGTTGTCCAGTCCAAACAGGTACTCTTGCCCAGTCCAGACAGGTACTGCTGTCCAGTCCAGACAGGTGCTGCTGACCAGTCCAGACAGGTACTGCTGTCCAGTCCAGACAGGTGCATTCAATTTGATGTTCCAAACAAATATTGATCACCATATGTCTGCTGCAGAGGGACAAGAGAGACCCATGAGAAAATTAGTTGTGATCATTCATGGAAATAAAAGTGCTGAAAACATGTTGGTTCACTATTTAAAAAGAAGGTGAAAAACGAGCTGTAGGATGACAAATGCCGGTGTTTTGGTGCAGGTACAGCTTTCTAGCACTAGCTAACTTTACTTATAAAAAATATATATTAATAATAATTATATATATATACACACAGTGCATTCAGAAAGTATTCAGACCCCTTGACTTTTTCCACATTTTGTTACATTACAGCATTATTCTAAAATTGTTTAAATATTTTTCCTCATCAATCTACAAACAATACCCAAAAATGAAAAAGCAAAAACAGGTTTTTAGACATTTTTGCAAATGTCCAAAAAATTATGAAATAAAACATTTACATAAGTATTCAGACCCTTTCCTCAGTACTTTGTTGAAGCAACTTTGGCAGCAATTCAATTCTCGAGTCTTCTTGGGTATGACGCTACAAGGTTAGCACACCTGTATTTGGGGAGTTTCTCCCATTCTTCTCTGCAGTTCCTCTCAAGCTTTGTCAGGTTGGATGGGGAGCGTCGCTACACAGCTATTTTCAGGTCTCTCAAATCAAATCAAATTGTATTGGTCAAATGCATGTGTTTAGCATGTGTAGTGAAATGCTTGTGTTTCTAGCTCCGACAGTGCAGTACCGTAAATTCCGGACTATAAGCCGCAACTTTTTTCCCACGCTTTGAACCTCGCGGCTTAAACAATGACGCGGCTAATATATGGATTTTTCCCGCTTTCAATTTTTTTTCCGTGGAGCATTGTCAAAAAATCCACTATCATCAATGGGTTTCGAAAGGCTGGACTGCTGCATGTTGAAGAGGGCTCAGCGGGGGATTTGCTTCCGGATGAAAGTGACGAGAGCGACAATGAAAACGATCCAATATTGGATGAAGCAATTCTGAGGCTATTCAACTCCGACACCGAAGGAGATGACTTCAGTGGTTTCAGTGCACAGGAGGAGGAAGATAGTGACCAATGACTTTCTTGGTAGGCTACTGTTTACTGCTAATTTTGAAATTTTTTGTTACAAGCCGTGTTTCGTTAAAGCCTATTTATTTTTGTTACAAGCCGTGTTTCGTTAAAGCCTGTGTAAAGTTCATTTGTTTCAATGTACCGGTACGCACCTGCGGCTTATAGACATGTGCGGCTTATTTATGTTCAAAATAATATATTTTTTAAATTCAGTGGGTGCGGCTTATATTCAGGTGCGCTCAATAGTCCGGAAATTACGGTAATATCTAACAAGTAATGCCTAACAATTCCACAACATACAGTGCCTTACAAAAGTATTCATCCCCCTTGGTGTTTTTCCTATTTTGTTGCATTACAACCTGAAATTTGAATGGATTTTTATTTGGATTTCATATAATGGACCTACACAAAATAGTCCAAATTGGTGAAGTGAAATGAAAAAAATAACTTGATTCAATAAATTCAAAAAAATAAAAAACGGAAAAGTGGTTTAACCCTGCGGCTATGATCTGCCAGTGTCACTCAGTTTGAGATTGGAATAACATGCTGGACATTCTTGTATGCTCCTCAATGTTCGATCAAACTAGTGTTTTAGTAAGGGTTTAAGTCTTTTGCTATCCTTGTTTGGAGGACTTTGACTTCTGATGTTGTTATTGCATGCCGAATAGAAGCTTCTCTTTGCTCTCCCTTCACTATAGTGTACTGGTGTGCTTCTTGCATGCCGAATAGAGGCTTCTCTTTGCTCTCGCTTCACTAAAGCGTACTGGTATACTTCTTGGATTGCGAAGAGAAGCTTCTCTTTGCTCTCCCTTCAGCAGTGTACTGGTGTTGTCACGACTCCTACCGAAGGTGGCCCCCCCCCCTCCTGCTCGGGTGGCGCTCGTCGGTCGTCTTGTTTTGTTGTGCGCTTTGATCGCTGTTTTGGGAAGGCTTGTGTTTTAGCCGTTGTGCTTATTAAAGCCACTACCCTGTATCGCTGCTTCCTGCATTTGATTCCTCCAGTACGACACCCAAGCCTTACAGAATCCCGCACCACTATGGAGTCAGCAGGAGCAGCTGACAACCCCCTTCCTTCGATGGAGGAACGTGTGCTCCATCCCCCCACAGTCCTCCATCGGATTGGATCCGCGATGGACCAAATGATGGAGAGGATGGACCGATGGGAGAGGAGTGGTCTCCTCTCTCACCCTCCGGCTCCTCCGACTCTGCCACCTTCTCATCTCACTGCGTCCGGCTCCGGCGCGCTTCGTCTTGCGCCCCCGAGGGAGTATGATGGAGCGGCAGCTGGGTGCCAGGGATTTCTGCTCCAGCTCGAGCTATACCTGGCTACCGTGAGACCTGCTCCCTCGGGGGAGGAGAGTGTGAGTGTCCTCGTTTCCTGTCTGACAGGCCAACGCCATCTGGAATGGTCCGGACTCGGCGAGGGACCACTATCTGGAGTTCACCCGCCGCTTTCGGGCCGTGTTCGACCACCCTCCGGAAGGAAGAGCGGCGGGTGAGTGGCTGTTCCACCTCAGGCAGGAGACGAGGAGTGCGCAGGACTTCACACTTGAGTTCAGGACATTGGCCGCTGGGGCGGGGTGGAACGACAGGGCCCTAATAGACCATTACAGGCGTAGTCTCCGGGCAGACGTTTGCAGGGAGCTAGCGTGTCACGACACCGCTCTCTCTCTCGATGAGTTGGTCGACATGTCGTATCGACTGGACAATCTGCTGGCTGCCCGTGTCCTGTCCGTCTCACCTCTGTGCACTCCCGCCCCTACCCCTATGGAGTTAGGGGGGCGGCCGTACCGAGGGGTACCGGAGGAGGTGGCTCCTCCTGCACCAGTTGTGGTCGGAGAGGACACACGGACGACCGGTGCTGGGGGAGTCAATCTGAGAGGGCAGGCAGAACACTTCTCGGTCACTCCAGATGAGTCAGCACCAAACTCACCCAGAACCCCCTGTTGGTCACATGTTCTTATTAATTTTGTTTTCTGATTTTTCTCCCTCTTCCCAGCATAAGGCACTAGTCGATTCAGGCGCAGCTGGGAACTTTATGGATCGCGGACTTGCCATCAAGCTGGGCATTCAGCTAGTGCCGATAGATTCCCCCTTCCCCGTGCACTCCCTAGATAGCCGGCCATTAGGGTCAGGGTTGGTCAGGGAGGCTACGGTTCCACTGGACATGGTAACGCAGGGGAATCATAAGGAACGGATTAGTTTCTTTCTTATCGATTCACCTGCGTTTCCAGTGGTGCTGGGGGTTCCCTGGCTGGCTGATCACAATCCCCGTATTTCGTGGAAACAGGGGGTTCTCCAGGGGTGGTCTGAGGAGTGTTCAGGGAGGTGAATAGGAGTTTCCATCGGTGCCACATCAGTGGAGAGTCCAGACCAGGTTTCCACTGTGCGCATTCCCCCTGAATACGCCGATTTGGCGATCGCTTTCTGTAAGAAGAGGGCGACCAAATTACCACCTCATCAACAGGGGGATTGTGCGATAGATCTCCAGGTAAACGCTGTGCTTCCCAAGAGTCACGTGTACCCATTGTCACAGGAGGAGACGTTGGCTATGGAGACATATGTCACGGAATCTCTGGGACAGGGTACATTCGGCCCTCCATTTCACCCGCCTCCTCGAGTTTCTTTTTTGTGAAGAAAAAGGACGGAGGTTTGCGTCCGTGCATTGATTACAGAGGTCTAAATTCTATCACGGTGGGGTTTAGTTACCCGCTACCTCTCATCGCTACAGCGGTGGAATCATTTCACGGAGTCAGATTCTTCACAAAACTGGACCACAGGAGCGAGTATAACCTGGTGCGTATTAAGGATGGAGACGAGTGGAAGACAGCATTTAGTACCACATTGGGCCATTATGACTACCTCATCATGCCATATGGGTTAAAGAATGCTCCAGCCGTCTTTCAATCCTTTGTAGACGAGATTCTCAGGGACCTGCACGGGCAGGGTGTGGTTGTATATATCGATGATATTCTGATATAATCCGCTACCCGCGCTGCACATGTGTCTCTGGTGCGCAAGGTGCTTGGGAGATTACTGGAGCATGACCTATATGTCAAGGCTGAGAAGTGTGTGTTCTCCAAACAAGCCGTCTCCTTCCTGGGTTATCGCATTTCCACCACGGGGGTGTGGATGGAGTGTGACCGCGTTAAGGCCGTGCGTAATTGGCCAACTCCAACCACGGTGAAGGAGGTGCAGCAGTTCTTAGGGTTTGCCAATTACTACCGGAGGTTTATCCGGGGTTTTGGCCAGGTAGCAGCTCCCATTACCTCACTGCACCTTCAACAGGTTGAAGGTGCTGTTCACCGAGGCACCTGTGTTGGCACACCCAGGCCCCTCTCTAGCATTCATAGTGGAGGTGGACGCATCCAAGGCTGGGGTGGGTGCCGTGCCATCACAGCGCTTGGGTGTGTCGCTGAAACTCCGCCCCTGCGCTTTCTTTTCGAAGAAGCTCAGTTCGGCGGAGCGCAACTATGATGTGGGGGACAAGGAGTTGTTACCGGTGATAAAAGCCTTGAGGGTGTGGAGACACTGGCTTGAGGGGGCTAAGCACCCTTTTCTCATCTGGACCGATCACCGGAATCTGGAGTGTATCCGGGTAGCTAGGAGACTGAATCCGCGTCAGGCAAGGTGGGCCATGTTCTTCACTCGGTTTAGGTTCACCATTTCCTATAGACCAGGCTCCCTTAACACGAGGGCCGACGCGCTGTCACGTCTCTATGACACGGAGGATCGGCCCATCGATCCTACTCCCATCATTCCGGCTTCTAGGTTGGTGGCACCGGTGGTATGGGAGTTGGACTCGGACATCGAGCGGGCGTTAAGGGAGGAGTGCCCCGCGGGCCGCATGTACGTGCCGCTTGGTGTCCGTGATCAATTGATTCGGTGGGCCCACACTCTACCCTCTTCGGGTCATCCTGGTGTAGCGAGGACAGTGTGAGGTCTCAGGGGGAAGTACTGGTGGCCCACCTTGGCTAAGGACGTGAGGTTCTACGTCTCTTCCTGTTCGGTGTGCGCTCAGAGTAAGGCTCCTAGGCATCTCCCAAGAGGGAAGTTACAGCCCCTCCCCGTTCCACAACGGCCATGGTCTCACCTGTCAGTGGACTTCCTGACCGATCTCCCTCCGTCTCAGGGGAACACTACGGTTCTGGTCGTTTTGGATCGGTTTTCAGTCCTGCCGTCTCCTCCCGTTGCCCGGTCTCCCTACGGCCCTGCAGACTGCGGAGGCCCTATTTACCCACGTCTTCCGGCACTACGGGGTGCCGGAGGATATTGTCTCTGATCGAGGTCCCCAGTTGACATCCAGGGTATGGAAGGCGTTTATGGAGCGTCTGGGGGTCTCGGTTAGCTTTACCTCCGGTTATCACCCCGAGAGTAATGGGCAGGCGGAGAGGGTGAACCAGGAGGTTGGCAGGTTTCTGTGGTTGTATTGCCAGGACCGGCCAGGGGAGTGGGCGAGGTACATTCCATGGGCTGAGTTGGCCCAGAACTCACTTCGTCACTCCTCCACTAACCTGTCACCTTTTCAGTGTGTGTTGGGTTACCAGCCGGTCCTGGCACCATGGCACCAGAGCCAGACCAAGGCTCCTGCAGTGGAAGACGGTGCAGCGCTCCAAGAAGACCTGGAGAGCCGTCTAGGAATCTCTGAAGCAAGCCAGTGGACGGCAGAAGAGGAGTGCTGACCGCCACCGCAGTGAGGCCCCCGTGTTCGTATCGGGGGACAGGTCTGGCTCTCGACCCGGAACCTGCCCCTCCGCTTGCCCTGCCAGAAGCTGGGGCCGCAGTGTGTGGGGCCCTTCAAAGTCCTGAGGAGGATAAACAATGTGTGTTATAGGTTACAACTCCCTTCCTATTACCGTATTAACCCCTCGTTTCATGTGTCTCTCCTCAGGCCGGTGGTAGCTGGTCCCCTGCAGGAAAGTGAGGTGCCGGAGGTCCCTACGCCCCCTCTGGACAACGTTGGCTCCCCGGCGTACAGCATAAGGGCCATTCTGGACTTGAGACGCCGGGTGAGGGGCCTGCAGTACCTCGTGGACTGGGAGGGGTACGGCCCGGAGGAGAGGTGCTGGGTACTGGTGCAGGACGTCTTGGACCCGTCCCTGTTGAGGGATTTCCATTGCCTCCACTCGGAGCGCCCTGCGCCTCGCCTTCTAGGTCGTGCTCGAGGCCAGTGTCGGCGCGCTGCGGGAGCCGCGCGTCGGGGGGGGGGTACTGTCACGACCCCCCCTCCTGCTCGGGTGGCGCTCGTCGGTCGTCGTCACCGGCCTACTAGCTGCCACTGATTCCCTTTTTGTTTTCCCCCCTTTTCGTTATTAGGGACACCTGTTCCTAGTTGGGCTGATTAGCGGGCTTTATTAGCCAGCAGCGCCGCCTGCTCTTTGTGCGGGATTGTTTCTCTGTTTGCTTTGCTTGGTGACACTCTGATTTTGTATTTTGCAGTAGTGCGTGTGTTTGCGCCAACAGTGTTTTGTCCCCTGTGTTTGGGGCACCTTGTTTCTGTTGTGCGCTTTGATCGCTGTTTTGGGAAGGCTTGTGTTTTAGCCGTCGTGCTTATTAAAGCCACTACCCTGTATCGCAGCTTCCTGCATTTGATTCCTCCAGTACGACACCCAAGCCTTACAGGTGTGCTTCTTGCAAGCCGAATAGAAGCTTCTCTTTGCTCTCCCTTCACTATAGCATACTGGTAAGGTTATTGCGTGCCGAATAGAGGCTTCTCTTTGCTCTTCCTTCACTATAATGTACTGGTGTTGTTATTGCATTCCGAATAGAGGCTTCTCTTTGCTTTCCCTTCACTATAGTGTACTGGTGTGGTTATTGCATGCTGAATAGAGAATTATCTTTGCTCTTCCTTCACTATAGTGTACTGGTGTGGATATTGCATGCTCAATAAAGACTTCTCTTTGCTCTTCCTTCACTGTAGTGTACTGGTGTTGTTATTGCATGCCGAATAGAGGCTTCTCTTTGCTCTCCCTTCACTATAGTGTACTGGTGTTGTTATTGCATGCCGAAAAGAGGCATCTCTTTGCTCTCCCTTCACTATAGTGTACTGGTAGGTTTCTTGCATGCCGGATAGAGTCTTCTCTTTGCTCTCCCTTCACTATAGTGTACTGGTAAGGTTCTTGCATGCCAAATAGAGGCTTCTCTTTGCTCTTCCTTCACTATAGCGTACTGGTGTGATAATTGCATGATGAATAGAGACTTCTCTTTGCTCTTCCTTCACTATAGTGTACTGGTGTTGTTATAGCATTCCGAATAAAGGCTTCCCTTTTGCTCTTCCTTCACTATAGCGTACTGGTAAGGTTCTTGCATGCTGAATAGAGGCTTCTCTTTGCTATCCCTTCACTACAGAGTACTGGTAGGGTTCTTGCATGCCGATTAGAGGCTTCTCTTTCCTCTTCCTTCACTATAGTGTACTGGTGTTGTTATTGCATGCCGAATAGAGGCTTCCCTTTGCTCTTCCTTCACTATAGGGTACTGGTAGGGTTCTTGCATGCCGAATAGAGGCTTCTCTTTGCTCTTCCTTCACTATAGCGTACTGGTAAGGTTCTTGCATGCCAAATAGAAGCTTCCCTTTGCTCTTCCTTCACTATAGCAAACTGGTAAGGTTCTTGCATGCCAAATAGAGGCTTCTCTTTGCACTTGATTTCACTGTAGTGTACTGGTGGGGTTCTTGCATGCCGAATAGAGGCGTCTCTTTGCTCTCCCTGCACTATAGCACACTGGTAAGGTTCTTGCATGCTGAATAGAGGCTTCTCTTTGCTCTCCCTTCACTATAGTGTACTGGTGTGGTTATTGCATGCTGAATAGAGGCTTCTCTTTGCTCTCCCATCACTATAGCGTACTGGTAAGGTTCTTGCATGAGGGATAGAGGCTTCTCTTTGCTCTCCCTTCACTATATCGTACTGGTAAGGTTCTTGCATGCCGAATAGAGGCTTCTCTTTGCTCTTCATTCACTATAGCGTACTGGTGTGATAATTGCATGCTGAATAGAGACTTCTCTTTGCTCTTCCTTCGCTATAGTGTACTGGTTGGTGTTGTTATTGCATGCCGAATAGTGTCTTCTCTTTGCTCTTCCTTCACTATAACGTACTGGTGTGATAATTGCATGCCGAATAGAGACTTCTCTTTGATCTTCCTTCACTTTAGTGTACTGGTGTGGTATTGCATGCTGAATAGAGGCTTCACTTTGCTCTTCCTTCACTATAGCGTACCGGTAAGGTTCTTGCATGCTGAATAGAGGCTTCTCTTTGCTCTCCCTTCACTATAGTGTACTGGTGTGATAATTGCATGCTGAATAGAGGCTTCTCTTTGCACTTTATTTCACTGTAGTGTACTGGTAAGGTTCTTGCATGCTGAATAGAGCCTTCCCTTTGCTCTTCCTTCACTGTAGTGTACTGGTAAGGTTCTTGCATGCTGAATAGAGACTTCTCTTTGCTCTTCCTTCACTATAGCATACTGTTAAGGTTCTTGCATGCTGAATAGAGGCTTCTCTTTGCTCTTCCTTCACTATAGCGTACTGGTGTGATAATTGCATGCTGAATAGACTTCTCTTTGCTCTTCCTTCACTTTAGCGTACTGGTGTGGTATTGCATGCTGAATAGAGGCTTCTCTTTGCTCTTCCTTCACTATAGCATACTGTTAAGGTTCTTGCATGCTGAATAGAGGCTTCTCTTTGCTCTTCCTTCACTATAGCGTACTGGTGTGATAATTGCATGCTGAATAGAGACTTCTCTTTGCTCTTCCTTCGCTATAGTGTACTGGTTAGTGTTGTTATTGCATGCCGAATAGAGTCTTCTCTTTGCTTTTCCTTCACTATAGCGTACTGGTGTTATAATTGCCTGCTGAACAGAGACTTCTCTTTGCTCTTCTTTCACCTTATTGTACTGGTGTGGTATTGTATGCTGAATAGAGGCTTCTCTTTGCTCTTCCTTCACTATAGCGTACTGGTAAGGTTCTTGCATGCTGAATAGAGGCTTCTCTTTGCTATCCCTTCACTACAGAGTACTGGTAGGGTTCTTGCATGCCGATTAGAGGCTTCTCTTTGCTCTTCCTTCACTATAGCATACTGTTAAGGTTCTTGCATGCTGAATAGAGGCTTCTCTTTGCTCTTCCTTCACTATAGCGTACTGGTGTGATAATTGCATGCTGAATAGACTTCCCTTTGCTCTTCCTTCACTGTAGTGTACTGGTGGGGTTCTTGCATGCCGAATAGAGGCTTCTCTTTGCTCTTGATTTCACTGTAGTGTATTGGTGGGGTTCTTGCATGCCGAATACAGGCGTCTCTTTGCTCTTCCTTCACTATAGTGTACTGGTGTTGTTATTGCATGCCGAATAGAGGCTTCTCTTTGCTCTTCCTTCACTATAGCATACTGGTAAGGTTCTTGCATGCTGAATAGCGACTTCTCTTTGCTCTCCCTTCACTATAGCGTACTGGTGTGATAATTGCATGCTGAATAGAGACTTCTCTTTGCTCTCCCTTCACTATAGCGTACTGGTAAAGTTCTTGCATGCTGATTAGAGGCTTCTCTTTGCTCTCCCTTCACTATAGTGTAATGGTGTTGTTAATGCATGCCGAATAAAGGCTTCTCTTTGCTCTCCCTTCACTATAGTGTACTGCTGTGGTTATTGCATGCTGAATAGAGGCTTCTCTTTGCTCTCCCTTCACTATAGCGTACTGGTAAAGTTCTTGCATGCTGATTAGAGGCTTCTCTTTGCTCTTCCTTCACTATAGTGTACTTGTTTTGTTATTGCATGCTGAGTAGAGTATTCTCTTTGCTCCCCCTTCACAATAGCGTACTGGTAAGGTTCTTGCATGCTGAATAGAGGCTTTCCTTTGCTCTACTTTCACTATAGTGTACTGGTTGGTTTCTTGTATGCCGATTATAGACTTCTCTTTGCTCTCCCTTCACTATAGTGTACAGGTAGGGTTCTTGCATGCTGAATAGAGGCTTCTCTTTGCTCTTGATTTCACTTTAGTGTACTGGTGGGGTTCTTGCGTGCCGAATAGAGACTTCTCTTTGCCCTCGATTTCACTCTATTGTACTGGTAGTAGGTTTCACCTATCTACTAACCTTAACCCTAACCCTAGCTCTAACCCTAACCTTGTTAAATGCAACACTTAAGTTGTTTCAGAGAGATTGAACTCCACAATTTTTACACTAACTGAACAAGAAGGAAAACTGTATCTTTCCTCCGAACATCTCAAAAGAAGTGGCCTTGTCTTGGTTTACACAAACTACAGCAAGCTCTAAATGTTCTCCTTTTTGTGGCTTTCTCTCCCTGCCCCAGCATCCTCCTCTCCACTCCTCCCCTCTCCCATTTCCAGCTTCTTCCTCTCCACTCTTCTCCTCTCCCAGCCTCCTCCTCGCCACTTCTCTCCTGACCCAGCTTCCTCCTCTCCACTCCTCTCCTTTTTTCTCCCAGCCTCCTGCTCTCCTCTTCCGTTCCCAGCCTCTTCCTCTCCTTTCCTATTTTCTCCTCTTCCAGCCCCAGCCTCCTCCTCTCCTATCTTCTCCCAGCCCCAGCCTCCTCCTATCCTATCCTCTCCCAGCCCCAGCCTCCTCCTCTCCTATCCTCTCCCAGCCCCAGCCTCCTCCACTCTTCTCCTCTCCCAGCCTCCTCCACTCCACTCCTCTCCAAGACCCAGCCTCCTCCACTCCTCTACTCTCCAAGACCCAGTCTCCTCCACTCCTCTCTTCTCCCAGCCCCAGCCTCCACTTCTCTCCTCCCGCAGCCCCAGTCTCGTACACTCCTCTCCTTTCCCAGCCCAAGCTTCCTCCACTCCTCTCCTCTCCCAGCCCCAGCCTCCTCCTCTCCACTCCTCTCCCAGCCTCTTCCACTCCTCTTCCAGCCCCAGCCTCCTCCACTCCTCACTGAGCCTCCTCTACTCCTCTCCCAGCCCCAGCCTCCTCCACTCCTCACCCAGCCTCCTCTACTCCTCTCCTATCCCAGCCCCAGCCTCTTCCACTCCTCTCCTCTCCCAACCCCAATCTCCTCCTCTCCACTCCTCTCCCAGCCCCATCCTCCTCCACTCCTCTCCTCTCCCAGCCTCATCCTCTCCCAGCTCCAGCCTCCTCCACTCCTCACCCAGCTTCCTCCACTCCTCTCCCAGCCTCCTCCACTCCCCACCCAGCCTCCTCCACTTCTCTCCTCTCCCTGCCCCAGTCTCCTCCACTCCTCTCCCAGCCCCAGCCTCCTCCACTCCTCTCCCAGCCCCAGCCTCTTCCACTCCACTTCTCTCCCAGCCCCAGCCTCCTCCACTCCACTTCTCTCCCAGCCCCAGCCTCCTCCACTCCTCTCCCAGCCTCATCCTCTCCTCTCCTAGCTCCAGCCTCCCCCACTCCTCACCCAGCCTGCTCTTCTCCTCTCCTCTTCCAGAGAAGAACATTAAACATCATTTAGAATTAAATGTGAGGAGCAGCAGTCCCACAGGAAGTGTTACTAACAGCTGGAAATGGAAAGGAGAGGAGCTGCCAAGACACATTTCTCTGCTCTGAGTCAGACGTAAAGCTCAGAATTGCTTTTAGAGACTCTTTCAGGTTGACAGTACACCACCAACAGAACATTAGATGATGCTGTCCAGTCAAGTACTGTTGTCCAGTCCAAACAGGTACTCTTGCCCAGTCCAGACAGGTACTGTTGTCCAGTCCAGACAGGTACTGTTGTCCAGTCCAGACAGGTACTGTTGTCCAGTCCAAACAGGTACTCTTGCCCAGTCCAGACAGGTAATGCTGTCCAGTCCAGACAGGTACTGCTGCCCAGTCCAGACAGGTACTGCTGCCCAGTCCAGACAGGTACTGCTGCCCAGTCCAGACAGGTACTGCTGTCCAGTCCAGACAGGTACTGTTGTCCAGTCCAAACAGGTACTCTTGCCCAGTCCAGACAGGTACTGCAGTCCAGTCCAGACAGGTACTGCTGTCCAGTCCAGACAGGTGCTGCTGACCAGTCCAGACAGGTACTGTTGTCCAGTCCAAACAGGTACTCTTGCCCAGTCCACACAGGTACTGCTGCCCAGTCCAGACAGGTACTGCTGCCCAGTCCAGACAGGTACTGCTGCCCAGTCCAGACAGGTACTGCTGCCCAGTCCAGACAGGTACTGCTGTCCAGTCCAGACAGGTACTGTTGTCCAGTCCAAACAGGTACTCTTGCCCAGTCCAGACAGGTACTGCTGTCCAGTCCACACAGGTAGTGCTGTCCAGTCCAGACAGGTGCTGCTGACAAGTCCAGACAGGTACGGCTGACAAGTCCAGACAGGTACTGCTGACCAGTCCAGACAGGTACTGCTGTCCAGTCCAGACAGGTGCATTCCATGAGATGTTCAAAACAAATATTGCTCACCATATGTCTGCTGCAGAGGGACAAGAGAGACCCATGAGAAAATTAGTTGTGATCATTCATGGAATTAAAAGTGCTGAAAACATGTTGGCTCACTATTTAAAAAGAAGGTGAAAAACAAGCTGTAGGATGACAAATACCGGTGTTTTGGTGCAGGTACAGCTCTCTAGCACTAGCTAACTTTACTTATAAAAAATATATATTAATAATAATATGTATATATACAGTGCATTCAGAAAGTATTCAGACCCCTTGACTTTTTCCACATTTTGTTACGTTACAGCCTTATTCTAAAATTGATTAAATATTTTTCCTCATCAATCTACACACAATACCCCATAATGAAAAAGCAAAAACAGGTTTTTAGACATTTTTGCAAATGTCCAAAAAATTATGAAATAAAACATTTACATAAGTATTCAGACCCTTTCTTCAGTACTTCGTTGAAGCACCTTTGGCAGCGATTAAATTCTCGAGTCTTCTTGGGTATGATGCTACAAGGTTAGCACACCTGTATTTGGGGAGTTTCTCCCATTCTTCTCTGCAGTTCCTCTCAAGCTTTGTCAGGTTGGATGGGGAGCGTCGCTGCACAGCTATTTTCAGGTCTCTCAAATCAAATCAAATTGTATTGGTCAAATACATGTGTTTAGCATGTGTAGTGAAATGCTTGCGTTTCTAGCTCCGACAGTGCAGTAATATCTAACAAGTAATGCCTAACAATTTCACAACATACAGTGCCTTACAAAAGTATTCATCCCCCTTGGTGTTTTTCCTATTTTGTTGCATTACAACCTGTAATTTGAATGGATTTTTATTTGGATTTCATATAATGGACCTACACAAAATAGTCCAGATTGGTGAAGTGAAATGAAAAAAAAATAACTTGATTCAATAAATTCAAAAAAATAAAAAACTGAAAAGTGGTGTATGCATATGTATTCACCACCTTTGCTCTGAAGCCCCTAAATAAGATCTGGTGCAACCAATTACCTTCAGAAGTAACATAATTAGTTAAATAAAGTCCACCTGTGTGCAATCTAAGTGTCACATGATCTGTCACATGATCTCAGTACATATACCTGTTCTGAAAGGCCCCAGAGTCTGCAACACCACTAAGCATGCGACACCATGAAGACCAAGGAGATCTCCAAACAGGTCAGGGACAAAGTTGTGGAGAAGTACAGATCAGGGTTGGGTTATTAAAAAATATCCGAAACTTTGAACATCCCACAGAGCACCATTAAATAAATTATTTTAAAAATGGAAAGAATATGGCACCACAAAAAACCTGCCAAGCCCCACCAAAACTCACGGACCAGGCAAGGAGGGCATTAATCAGAGAGGCAACAAAGAGACCAAAGATAATCCTGAAGGAGCTGCAAAGCTCCACAGTGGAGATTGGAGTATTTGTCCAACGGACCATACACCATACACACACATAAGCCATACACTCCACAGAGCTGGGCTTTACGGAAGACTGGCCAGAAAAAAAGCCATTGCTTAATGAAAAAAATAAGCAAACACATTTGGTGTTCACCAAAAGGCGTGTGGGAGGCTCCCCACATGTTACTCTGGTCAGATGAAACTACAATTGAGCTTTTTGGCCATCAAGGACAACTCTATGTCTGGCGCAAACCCAACACCTCTCATCACCCCGAGAACACCAACCCCACAGTGAAGCATGCTGGTGGCAGCATCATGCTCCGGGGATGTTTTGCATCGACAGGGACTGGGAAACTGGTCAGAATTGAAGGAATGATGGATGGCGCTAAATACAAGGAAATTCTTGAGGGAAACCTGTTACAGTCTTCCAGAGATGTGACACTGGGACGGAGGTTCACCTTCCAGCAGGACAATAACCCCAGACCTCAATCCAATTGAGAATCTGGTATGACTTAAAGATTGCTGTACACCAGCGGAACCCATTCAACTTGAAGGAGCTGGAGCAGTTTTGTCTTGAAGAGTGGGCAAAAATCCCAGTGGCTAGATATGCCAAGCTTATGGAGACATACCCCAAGAGACTTGCAGCTGTAATTGCTGCAAAAGGTGGCTCTACAAAGTATTGACTTTAGGAGGGTGAATAGTTATGCACGCAAAATTTTTCAGTTTTTTGTCTTATTTCTTGCTTATTTCACAATAAAAAATATTTTGCATCTTCAATGTGGTAGACATGTTGTGTAAATCAAATGATACAAACCCCCCAAAAATCTATTTTAATTCCAGGTTGTAAGGCAACAAAATAGGAAAAATGCCAAAGGGGTGAAAACTTTCGCAAGCCACTGTATACCCAATACACACAAATCTAAGTCAAGGATTGGAATTAAGAATATATAAATATCTGGGACTCCCGAGTTGCAAAGTGGTCTAAGGCACTGCATTGAGATCCTAGATGATCCTGGTTCAAGTCCAGGCTCTGTCACAGCCAGCCGCAACCGGGAGAGCCATGGGGTGGTGCACAATTGGCCCAGCGTCATTAGGGGAGGGTTTGGCTGGCAGGGATGTTCCATTCCCAATGTGCACTAGCGACTCCTGTAGCGGGCCAGGTGCAATGCATGCTAACACGGTCACCAGGTGTACAGTGTTTCCTCTGACACATTGTGTGGCTGGCTTCCGGGTTAAGCAGGCATTATATCAAGAAGCAGTGCGGCTTGGCTGGGTTGTGTTCCGGAGAACGTACGGCTCTTGACCTTTGCCTCTACCGACTCCAATGCTGGAGTGGATACCACAAAATTGGGGAGAAAAAGGGCTAAAAATGTTTTTATAATAATAAAAAAAGAATATATAAATATTTGGACGAGCAATGTCAGAGCGGCATAGACTAAGATACAGTAGAATAGTATAGAATACAGTACATACTGTACATGTGAGATGACTAATGCAAGATATGTAAACACTATTAAAGTGGCCAGTGATTTCAAGTCTATGCAGCAGACTCAATGTGCTAGTGATGGCAAAGAGATGTTCGATTGGGTTTAAGTCCGGGCTCTAGCTGGGCCAGAGATTTGTCCCGAAGCCACTCCTGCGTTGTCTTGGCTGTGGGTCTTTCTCCTGTTGGAAAGAAAACCTTCGCCCCATTCTGAGGTGCTGAGCGCTCTGGAGCAAGTTTTCATCAAGGATCTCTCTGTCCTTTGCTCCGTTCATCTTTCCCTTGATCCTGACTAGTCTTCCAGTCCCTGCCGCTGAAACAAATCCACACAACATGAGGCTGCCACCACAATGCTTCACCGTAGGGCTGGTGCCAGGTTTCCCCAGACATGACGCATGGCATTCAGGCCAAAGAGTTAAATCTTGGTTTCATAAGACCAGAGAATCTTGTTTCTCATGGTCTGAGAGTCCTTTAGGTGCCTTTCGGCAAACTCCAAGCAGGTTGTCATGTGCCTTTTACTGAGGAGAGGCATCTACCATAAAGCCCTAATTGGTGGAGTGCTGCAGAGATCGTTGTCCTTCTGGAAGGTTTCCCATCTCCACAGAGTACTCTAGAGCTCAGACAAAGTTCCCATCGGGATCTTGGTCACCTCCCTGACCAAGGCCCTTCTCCCCCGATTGCTCAGTTTGGCCAGGCGGCCAGCTCTAGGAAGAGTCTTGGGTTCCAAATTTGTTCCATTTGGCGGAGGTCACTGTGTTCTCGTGGACCTTTAATACTGCAAAACATTTTTGGTACCCTTCCCCAGATCTGTGCCTCGACACAGTCCTTTCTCGGATCTCTAAGGACAATTCCTTCGACCTCATGCCTTGGTTTTTGCTCTGACATGCACTGTCAACTATGGGACTTTATATAGACAGGTGTGTGCCTTTCCAAATCATGTCCAATCAATTGAATTTACCACAGGTGGACTCCAATCACGTTGTAGAAACATCTCAAGGATGATCAATGGAAACAAGATGCACCTGAGCTCAATTTCGAGTCTCATAGCAAAGGGTATGAATACTTAGGTAAATAAGGTATTTCTGTTCTTTTTTAATACATTAGAAATATTTCTAAAAACCCGTTTTCCCTTTGTCATTATGGGGTACTGTGTGTAGATTGAAAAGGAAAAACATTTGCTTAATCCATTTTAGAATAAGGCTGTAACGTAACAAAATGTGGAAAAAGGGAAGGGGTCTGAATACTTTCCGAATGTATATATATATATATATATATATAAACACTGAACAAAAATATAAACGCAACATGTCAGGTGTTGGTCCCTTGTTTCATGAGCTGAAACAACAGATCCCAGAAATGTTTCATACAAACAAAAAGATTATCTCTCAGATTTTGTGCACAAATTTGTTTACATCCCTGTTTGTGAGCATTTCTCCTTTGCCAAGATAATCCATCCACCTGACAGGTGTGGCATATTAAGAAGCTGATTAAATGGCATGAACATTACACAGGTGCTGGGGACAATAAAATGCCACTCTAAGATGTGCAGTGTTGTCACACAACACAATGCCACAGATGTCTCAACTTTTGAGAAAGCGTGCAATTGGCATGCTGACTGCAGGAATGTCCATCAAAGTGTGCTCTTCATTGATGAATACCAGTTTCAACTGTACCAGGCAGATGGCAAACAGCGGGTTTGGCGTTGTTTGGGCGAGCGGTTTGCTGATGTCAACGTTGTGAACAGAGTGCCCCATGGTGGCGGTGGCGTTATGGTATGGGCAGGCATAAGCTACGGACAACGGACACAATTGCATTTTATCAATGGCAATTACAAAAGCACACAGGTATTGTGATGAGATCCTGAGGCCCAGTGTAGTGCCATTCATCAGCCGCCATCACTTCATGTTTCAGCATGATAATTCACGGCCCCATGTTGAAAGGACATGTACACAATTCGTGGAAGCTGAAAATGTCCCAGTCCTTCCATGGCCTGCATACCAGATTTGTCACTCATTGAGCATGTTTGGGAAACTCTGGATCGACATGTACGTCAGCGTGTTGCACCAATATCCAGCAACTTCACACTGGCATTGAAGAGGAGTGGGACAACATTCCACAGGCCTCAATAACAGTCTGATCAAATCTATGGGAAGGAGATGTGTCCTGCTGCATGAGGTAAATGGTGGTCACACCAGATAATGACTGGTTTTCAAATCCACTGCCCTACTTTTTTTTAAGGTGCACTACATGACCAAAAGTATGTGGACACCTGCTCATTGAACATCTCATTCCAAAATCATGGGCATTAATATGGAGTTGGTCCCCCCTTTTCTGCTATAACAGCCTCCACTCTTCTGGGAAGGCTTTCCATTAGATGTTGGAACATTGCTGCAGGGACTTGCTTCCATTCAGCCACAAGAGCATTAGTGAGGTCGGGCACTGATGTTGGGCGATTAGGCCTGGCTCACAGTCATTGTTAAAATTAATCTCAAAGGTGTTTTATGGGGTTGAAGTAAGGGATCTGTGCAGGCCAGTCAAGTTCTTCCACACCAATCTCAACAAACAGTTTTTGTATGGACCTCACTTTGTGCATGGGGGCATTGTCATGCTGAAACAGGAAAGGGCCTTCCCCAAACTGTTGCCACAAAGTTGGAAGCACAGAATCATCTAGAATGTCATTGTATGCTGATGCATTACGATTTCCTTTCACTGTAACTTAGGGGCCTAGCCCAAACCATGAAAAACTGCCCCAAACCATTATTCCTCCTCCACCACTTTACAGTTGGCACTATGCATTGGGGCAGGTAGCGTTCTTCTAGCATCTGCCAAACCCAGATTCGTCTGTCGGACTGCCAGATGGGGAAGAGTGATTCATCACTCCAGTGAAGGCGTTTCCACTACTCCAGAGTTCAATATCAGCGAGCTTTACACCACTCCAGCCGACACTTGGCATTGCGCATGGTGATCTTAGGCTTGTGTGCTGCTGCTCTTCCATGGAACCCATTTCATGAAGCTCCCGACGAACAGTTGTTGTGCTGACGTTGCTTCCAGTGGCAATTTGGAACTTGGTAGTGAGTGTTGCAACCGAGGACAGACCATTTTTACTCGCTACGTGCTTCAGCACTCGGCGGTCCCGTTCGGTGAGCTTGTGTGGCCTACCACTTCGTGGCTGAGCTGCTCCTAGAGGTTTTTGCTTCACAATAACAGCACTTACAATTGACCAGGGCAGCTTTAGCAGGGCAGCAATTTAATGAACTGACTTGTTGGAAAGTTGGCATCCTATGATGGTGCCACGTTGAAAGTCACTGAGCTCTTCAGTAATTCCATACCACTGCCAATGTTTATCTATAGAGATTGCATGGCTATGTGCTCGATTTTATACACCTGTCAGAAATGGGTGTGGCTGAAATAGCGGAATCCACAAATTTGAAGGGGAGTCCACATACTTTTGTATATATTGTGCATCTTTGACCAACAGATGCATATCAGTATTCCCAGTCATGTGAAATCCAGATTAGGACCAAATGAATGTATTTCAATTGACTGATTTCCTTATATGAACCGTGACTCAGTAAAGTCTTTGCATGTATATTTTTGTTCAGTCTGTTATATACACTGTATATATACAGTTGAAGTCGAAAGTTTACATTCACCTTAGCCAAATACATTTAAACTCAGTTTTTCAGAATTTCTGACATTTAATCCTAGTAAAAATGCAGTTTTAGGTCAGTTAGGATCAACCCTTTATTTTAAGAATGTGAAATGTCAGAATAATAGTAGAGAGAATGATTTATTTAAGCTTTTATTTCTTTCATCACATTCCCAGTGGGTCAGAAGTTTACATACACTCCATTAGTATTGGGTAGCATTGCCTTTAAATTGTTTAACTTGGGTCAAATGTTTCGGGTAGCCTTCCACAAGCTTCCTACAATAAATGGAGTGAATTTTGGCCCATTCCTCCTGACAGAGCTGGTGTAACTGAGTCAGGTTTTTAGGCCTCCTTGCTCACACACGCTTTTTCAGTTCTGCCCACACATTTTCTATGGAATTGAGGTCAGGGCTTTGTGATGGCCACTCCAATACCTTGACTTTGTTGTCCTTAAGCCATTTTGCCACAACTTTGGAAGTATACTTGGGGTCATTGTCCATTTGGAAGACCCATTTGCGACCAAGCTTTAACTTCCTGACTGATGTCTAGAGATGTTGCTTCAATATATCCACATAATTTTCTCTCCTCATGATGCCAGCTATTTTGTGAAGTGCACCAGTCCCTCCTGCAGCAAAGCACCCCTACAACATGATGCTGCCACCCCCATGCTTCAAGGTTGGGATGTTGTTCTTTGGCTTGCAAGCGTCCCCCTTTTTCCTCCAAACATAATGATGGTCATTATGGCCAAACAGTTCTATTTTTGTTTCATCAGACCAGAGGACATTTCTCCAAAAGGTACGATCTTTTTCCCTATGTGCAGTTGCAAACCGTAGTCCGGATTTTTTAATGGCGGTTTTGGAGCAGTGGCTTCTTCCTTGCTGAGCGGCCTCTCAGGTTATGTCGATATAGGACTCGTTTTACTGTAGATATAGATTCTATTGTACCTGTTTCCTCCAGCATCTGAAGTCTTGACTGATTTCTTTTGATTTTCCCATGATGTCAAGCAAAGAGGCGCTGAGTTGAAAGGTAGGCCTTGAAATATATCCACAGGTACACCTCTAATTTACTCAAATTATGTCAATTAGCCTATCAGAAGCTTCTGAAGCCATGCCATCATTTCTGGAATTTTCCAAGCTGTTTAAAGCACAGTCAACTTAGTGTATGTAAACTTCTGACCCACTGGAATTGTGACACAGTGAATTATAAGTGAAATAATCTGTCTGTAAACAATTGTTGGAAAAATTACTTGTGTCATGCACAAAGTAGATGTCCTAACCGACTTGCCAGAACTATAGTTTGTTAACAAGAAATTTGTGGAGTGGTTAAAAAACAAGTTTTAATGACTCCAACCTAAGTGTATGTAAACTTCCGACTTCAACTGTATATATATATATATATATATATATATATATATATATTATTTGGGAAGATATTAATTATATCAATACATTGACTCCTACCAATGATTTTTTTTTTTACAAATCATTGGTAGGAGTCAATGTATTGATATAATTAATATCTTCCCAAATAATACTCCAATATGTAACTATAAATGTCTCCCCATCACTACTATGGGCCATGAGAGAACATTCTATCTTAGCCCTAATGGCACCCTATTCCCTATTTAGTGCATTACTTTTGACCAGAGCTTGGGAATGGGGTGCCATTTGGGGGACACCCTCTGACTGGGGCCTGTCTGTGTTCTTCTCTCTGGATGGAATGAAGAAGGTGAAGCTACAGACAATGTTGAACTCATCTTGATTTGGAGTCAGATACCTGTCAGGATGAGTTCCATTCCAAAGAAGCATCTGTTCTACTAATGCACAGCTAATCTGAACAGTGTGTTTTGTGTGTTTTCAACCTGGCATATGTCATGTGGAAGCAGGGTTTTCCATTTATTGGGCTTTTTAAAGAGTGAAAATAGTTGGACTGTCTTGGACAGGACATTTCCACTGGATGGGCCTTTCCATCTAGGCTAGCTGAAACCCACAGTCTGTAGAGTTTGCCAAAGTCAAAGAGAAACATTTCAGCAGAGCCCAAATAAAGAACAGTCTGGTTTGGTTTCCTCCACAGAGAGAAACACAGACATGGAGGAAAAATCTGTTTGCTTGCTTTTATTTATGACAGACTTACATGGTTTAGCAGAACAATGTAGACTCGCACACACACACACACACACACACACACACACACACACACACACACACACACACACACGTGTGTAGCTGTACAAGTATGTGGAAAATCTGAATTACACAAAAGAGGGTAAAAGGTTGAGATGGGAAATCCCAAGAGACTGCTGTGGTAGATGGAGGAAATCGCTGAAGAGGCTTGTCGGTTTAGGTGTGACACTCCCCACTCTTTAGTAACATCATAATTAGGACTGGTTGATCCCCAGCTTGTGTCTGTTGGTCCACTCCTCTCTTCTCTGAGCCTTCTTCTCGTCTCGGCTGTCTGCTCTTAACAGAGCCCTCAGATTGGAACCAGCTGTGGATGCTGGCTGCAGTACAGCGCTGAGGAGACACACACACACAGAAAGAGGCTGAGTTGTGTCTGCCAAGCCAAGCCCAGGGGAGGAGTCAAGATCTGGAACAGAGAAAGTGATGTAGTGAAACAAAAGAGACCCAGGCAAAAAGTATGTTCTCTTATTCCACTGCTGCTGCCCAGCAACAAGTCTGTTCTCTCTGTCCACTGCTGCTGCCCAGCAACAAGTCTATTCTCTCTGTCCACTGCTGCTGCACAGCATCAAGTCTGTTCTCTCTGTCCACTGCTGCTGCCCAGCAACAAGTCTATTCTCTCTGTCCACTGCTGCTGCCCAGCAACAAGTCTGTTCTCTCTGTCCACTGCTGCTGCCCAGCAACAAGTCTGTTCTCTCTGTCCACTGCTGCTGCCCAGCAACAAGTCTGTTCTCTCTGTCCACTGCTGCTGCCCAGCAACAAGTCTGTTCTCTCTGTCCACAGCTGCTTCCCAGCAACAAGTCTGTTCTCTCTGTCCACTGCTGCTGCCCAGCAACAAGTCTGTTCTCTCTGTCCACTGCTGCTGCCCAGCAACAAGTCTGTTCTCTGTCCACTGCTGCTGCCCAGCAACAAGTCTATTCTCTCTGTCCACTGCTGCTGCCTAGCAACAAGTATGTTATCTCTGTCCACTTCTGCTGCTCTGAACCAATGGGAGATCACCATTTTGCAGAGAGAACTTATTCAGTCGAATTCTGTGAAGGGGTTGGGGGGTGGGGTCTATTCCGTTATTCAGATTTTTCAAAGAAGGTATTTACTTCTCAACATTGAATGATTAGCTACCCTGATGTGCTGGCCATAATGTGTTAGTGTTTTGACCAACCATTGTGATGGTAACAGTGGCCATTGAAGAGAAACTACACCAATGCTTTCTCCTGATAGAAGAGCATGTCTGGACATGTAGCCTACAGTATGAACAGCCCATAGCAGTAAATGGGGAAGGGGAAATGGAAGAAGAGCTCCCGTAACCAATAACATAGAGTGCATACCTTAATAAAGTGATGCTGGACAGTACCATCACTATCTGTATGATAAAGTGCAATCTTATTCCTTCAGGAAATTTAATTCTGCTGTAATTACTACCACACTGTACTGCCTCCTCAGCCCCGTAAAATACCTAGAAAAAATGTGTCCAATTATCTTCCTACAGAGTTAATGACTTTTACAGTTTTAAAAGGCTCCGTCAAGAGAGTAATAACACACACACACATCTCCTCTGCCATTGTGTAAATCCATCCAGCCAGACTAGAGGATGTAATTACCAAGGATCCAATGTTCACTGCTTAACTAGGAATACCCCTCAGACATGACATTTCATTCATATTTTCATAAAATATTAGCCTGAGTCAGGGAATTAAAATAGGCCATTTTTGGATGAATCCTACCATAAGGAATATGGCGTGTCCATCATCACAGTCCTCCGTACAGACTCCTGTATCCTGACACATCTGACATGTTGAGTAATGAACTTTTAATGCATGTTTGATTTGGACAGCAGTGTGACACGGATTGAGGGGAGTTCACACTCCTAAAAGTCCTAAAACATGATTTCAAGGTTTGAATTGTAACAATGAGGCCAGAATTTAACTCTAATGGCATTTTTTTTATTTGTTTTTGTGCGCTTTTAAAGTGATGTTTCTGTTATTTCCTCTGCAACAAATCTAATTTGCTGTAGGCCTAGCTGCAGTTGATACATACAGGACAAAGGGCTGGAAGGAAGAGAGTAGTGACAGAGGGCCTGGCATCCCACCGCCTGAACAGACCCTAGTGAGAGGGTACCACAGCCTGAGCAGACCCTAGTGAGAGGGTACCACAGCCTGAGCAGACCCTAGTGAGAGGGTACCACAGCCTGAGCAGACCCTAGTGAGAGGGTACCACAGCCTGAGCAGACCCTAGTGAGAGGGTACCACAGCCTGAGCAGACCCTAGTGAGAGGGTTCCACAGCCTGAGCAGACCCTAGTGAGAGGGTACCACAGCCTGAGCAGACCCTAGTGAGAGGGTACCACAGCCTGAGCAGACCCTAGTGAGAGGGTTCCACAGCCTGAGCAGACCTTAGTGAGAGGGTTCCACAGCCTGAGCAGACAATAGTGAGAGGGTTCCACAGCCTGAGTAGAACCTAGTGAGAGGGTTCCACAGCCTGAGTAGAGCCTAGTGAGAGGGTTCCACAGCCTGAGTAGAACCTAGTGAGAGGGCATCCCACAGCCTGAGTAGAGCCTAGTGAGAGAGCATCCCACAGCCTGAGCAGACCCTAGTGACAGAGGGCATCCCACAGCCTGAGTAGAGCCTAGTGAGAGGGCATCCCACAGCCTGAGTAGAACCTAGTGAGAGGGCATCCCACAGCCTGAGTAGAACCTAGTGACAGAGAGCATCCCACTGCCTGAGCAGACCCTTGTGACAGACGGCATCCCACAGCCTGAGTAGAGCCTAGTGACAGATGGCCTGGCATCCCACAGCCAGAGCAGACTCAAGTGACAGAGGGCATCCCACAGCCTGAGTAGAGCCTAGTGAGAGAGCATCCCACAGCCTGAGCAGACCCTAGTGACAGAGGGCATCCCACAGCCTGAATAGAGCATAGTGAGAGGGCATCCCACAGCCTGAGTAGACCCTAGTGAGAGGGCATCCCACAGCCTGAGTAGAACCTAGTGGCAGAGAGCATCCCACAGCCTGAGCAGACCCTAGTGACAGAGGGCATCCCACAGCCTGAATAGAGCCTAGTGAGAGGGCATCCCACAGCCTGAATAGATCCTAGTGAGAGGGCATCCCACAGCCTGAGTAGACCCTAGTGAGAGGGCATCCCACAGCCTGAGTAGAACCTAGTGACAGAGAGCATCCCACAGCCTGAGTAGAGCCTAGTGACAGATGGCCTGGCATCCCACAGCCAGAGCAGACTCAAGTGACAGAGGGCATCCCACAGCCTGAGTAGAGCCTAGTGAGAGGGCATCCCACAGCCTGAGTAGAACCTAGTGAGAGGGCATCCCACAGCCTGAGTAGAACCTTGTGACAGAGGGCATCCCACAGCCTGAGTAGAACCTAGTGAGAGGGCATCCCACAGCCTGAGTAGAGCCTAGTGAGAGGGCCTCCCACAGCCTGAGTAGAACCTAGTGACAGAGGGCATCCCACAGCCTGAGTAGAGCCTAGTGAGAGAGCATCCCACAGCCTGAGCACACCCTAGTGACAGAGGGCATCCCACAGCCTGAGTAGAGCCTAGTGACAGAGGGCATCCCACAGCCTGAGTAGAGCCTAGTGACAGAGGGCATCCCACAGCCTGAGTAGAGCCTAGTGACAGAGGGCATCCCACAGCCTGTGTAGAACCTAGTGAATGAGGGCCTGTCATCCCACAGCCTGAGTAGAGCCTAGTGACAGAGGGCATCCCACAGCCTGTGTAGAACCTAGTGACAGAGGACATCCCACAGCCTGTGTAGAACCTAGTGACAGAGGGCATCCCACAGCCTGAGCTTACCCTAGTGACAGAGGGCATCCCACAGCCTGTGTAGAGCCTAATGAGAGGGCACCCCAAAGCCTGAGCAGACCCTAGTGACAGAGGGCCTGGCAAGCCCACAGCCTGAGCAGACCCTAGTGAGAGGGCATCCCACAGCCTGAGCAGACCCTAGTGACAGAGGGCATCCCACAGCCTGAGCAGACCCTATGACAGAGGGCATCCCACAGCCTGAGCAGACTCTAGTGAGAAGGCATCCCACAGCACGAGTAGAGCCTAGTGAGAGGGCATCCCACAGCATGAGTAGAGGCTAGTGAAAGAGGGCCTGGCATCCCACAGCCTGAGCAGACCCTAGTGACACAGGGCATCCAACAGCCTGAGCAGACCCGAGTGACAGAGGACATCCCACAGCCTGAATAGAGCCTAGTGACAGAGGGCATCCCACAGCCTGAGTAGAGCCTAGCGAGAGTGCATCCCACAGCCTAAGTAGAGCCTAGTGACAGAGGGCATCCCACAGCCTGAGCAGACCCTAGTGACGGAGGGTATCCCACAGCCTGAGCACACCCTAGTGACAGAGGGCATCCCACAGCCTTAGTAGAACCACGTTAGAGGGCATCCCACAGCCTGAGTTGAGCCTAGTGACAGAGGGCATCCCACAGCCTGAGCACTCCCTAGTGACAGAGGGCATCCCACAGCCTGAGTAGAACCTAGTTAGAGGGCATCCCACAGCCTGAGCAGACCCTAGTGACAGAGGGCCTGGCATCCCACAGCCTGAGCAGACCCTAGTGACAGAGAGCATCCCACAGCCTGAGCAGACCCTAGTGACAGAGGGCATCCCACAGCCTGAATAGAGCCTAGTGAGAGGGCATCCCACAGCCTGAGTAGACCCTAGTGAGAGGGCATCCCACAGCCTGAGTAGAACCTAGTGACAGAGAGCATCCCACAGCCTGAGCAGACCCTAGTGACAGAGGGCATCCCACAGCCTGAATAGAGCCTAGTGAGAGGGCATCCCACAGCCTGAATAGATCCTAGTGAGAGGGCATCCCACAGCCTGAGTAGACCCTAGTGAGAGGGCATCCCACAGCCTGAGTAGAACCTAGTGACAGAGAGCATCCCACAGCCTGAGTAGAGCCTAGTGACAGATGGCCTGGCATCCCACAGCCAGAGCAGACTCAAGTGACAGAGGGCATCCCACAGCCTGAGTAGAGCCTAGTGAGAGGGCATCCCACAGCCTGAGTAGAACCTAGTGAGAGGGCATCCCACAGCCTGAGTAGAACCTTGTGACAGAGGGCATCCCACAGCCTGAGTAGAACCTAGTGAGAGGGCATCCCACAGCCTGAGTAGAGCCTAGTGAGAGGGCCTCCCACAGCCTGAGTAGAACCTAGTGACAGAGGGCATCCCACAGCCTGAGTAGAGCCTAGTGAGAGGGCCTCCCACAGCCTGAGCAGACCCTAGTGAAAGAGGGCATCCCACAGCCTGAGTAGAGCCTAGTGACAGAGGGCATCCCACAGCCTGTGTAGAACCTAGTGAATGAGGGCCTGTCATCCCACAGCCTGAGTAGAGCCTAGTGACAGCGGGCATCCCACAGCCTGAGCAGACCCTAGTGACAGAGGGCATCCCACAGCCTGTGTAGAACCTAGTGACAGAGGACATCCCACAGCCTGTGTAGAACCTAGTGACAGAGGGCATCCCACAGCCTGAGCTTACCCTAGTGACAGAGGGCATCCCACAGCCTGTGTAGAGCCTAATGAGAGGGCACCCCAAAGCCTGAGCAGACCCTAGTGACAGAGGGCCTGGCAAGCCCACAGCCTGAGCAGACCCTAGTGAGAGGGCATCCCACAGCCTGAGCAGACCCTAGTGACAGAGGGCATCCCACAGCCTGAGCAGACCCTATGACAGAGGGCATCCCACAGCCTGAGCAGACTCTAGTGAGAAGGCATCCCACAGCACGAGTAGAGCCTAGTGAGAGGGCATCCCACAGCATGAGTAGAGGCTAGTGAAAGAGGGCCTGGCATCCCACAGCCTGAGCAGACCCTAGTGACACAGGGCATCCAACAGCCTGAGCAGACCCGAGTGACAGAGGACATCCCACAGCCTGAATAGAGCCTAGTGACAGAGGGCATCCCACAGCCTGAGTAGAGCCTAGCGAGAGTGCATCCCACAGCCTAAGTAGAGCCTAGTGACAGAGGGCATCCCACAGCCTGAGCAGACCCTAGTGACGGAGGGTATCCCACAGCCTGAGCACACCCTAGTGACAGAGGGCATCCCACAGCCTGAGTAGAACCTAGTTAGAGGGCATCCCACAGCCTGAGTTGAGCCTAGTGACAGAGGGCATCCCACAGCCTGAGCACACCCTAGTGACAGAGGGCATCCCACAGCCTGAGTAGAACCTAGTTAGAGGGCATCCCACAGCCTGAGCAGACCCTAGTGACAGAGGGCCTGGCATCCCACAGCCTGAGCAGACCCTAGTGACAGAGGGCATCCCACAGCCTGAATAGAGCCTAGTGAGAGGGCATCCCACAGCCTGAGTAGACCCTAGTGAGAGGGCATCCCACAGCCTGAGTAGAACCTAGTGACAGAGAGCATCCCACAGCCTGAGCAGACCCTAGTGACAGAGGGCATCCCACAGCCTGAATAGAGCCTAGTGAGAGGGCATCCCACAGCCTGAATAGATCCTAGTGAGAGGGCATCCCACAGCCTGAGTAGACCCTAGTGAGAGGGCATCCCACAGCCTGAGTAGAACCTAGTGACAGAGAGCATCCCACAGCCTGAGTAGAGCCTAGTGACAGATGGCCTGGCATCCCACAGCCAGAGCAGACTCAAGTGACAGAGGGCATCCCACAGCCTGAGTAGAGCCTAGTGAGAGGGCATCCCACAGCCTGAGTAGAACCTAGTGAGAGGGCATCCCACAGCCTGAGTAGAACCTTGTGACAGAGGGCATCCCACAGCCTGAGTAGAACCTAGTGAGAGGGCATCCCACAGCCTGAGTAGAGCCTAGTGAGAGGGCCTCCCACAGCCTGAGTAGAACCTAGTGACAGAGGGCATCCCACAGCCTGAGTAGAGCCTAGTGAGAGGGCCTCCCACAGCCTGAGCAGACCCTAGTGAAAGAGGGCATCCCACAGCCTGAGTAGAACCTAGTGACAGAGGGCATCCCACAGCCTGTGTAGAACCTAGTGAATGAGGGCCTGTCATCCCACAGCCTGAGTAGAGCCTAGTGACAGCGGGCATCCCACAGCCTGAGCAGACCCTAGTGACAGAGGGCATCCCACAGCCTGTGTAGAACCTAGTGACAGAGGACATCCCACAGCCTGTGTAGAACCTAGTGACAGAGGGCATCCCACAGCCTGAGCTTACCCTAGTGACAGAGGGCATCCCACAGCCTGTGTAGAGCCTAATGAGAGGGCACCCCAAAGCCTGAGCAGACCCTAGTGACAGAGGGCCTGGCAAGCCCACAGCCTGAGCAGACCCTAGTGAGAGGGCATCCCACAGCCTGAGCAGACCCTAGTGACAGAGGGCATCCCACAGCCTGAGCAGACCCTATGACAGAGGGCATCCCACAGCCTGAGCAGACTCTAGTGAGAAGGCATCCCACAGCACGAGTAGAGCCTAGTGAGAGGGCATCCCACAGCATGAGTAGAGGCTAGTGAAAGAGGGCCTGGCATCCCACAGCCTGAGCAGACCCTAGTGACACAGGGCATCCAACAGCCTGAGCAGACCCGAGTGACAGAGGACATCCCACAGCCTGAATAGAGCCTAGTGACAGAGGGCATCCCACAGCCTGAGTAGAGCCTAGCGAGAGTGCATCCCACAGCCTAAGTAGAGCCTAGTGACAGAGGGCATCCCACAGCCTGAGCAGACCCTAGTGACGGAGGGTATCCCACAGCCTGAGCACACCCTAGTGACAGAGGGCATCCCACAGCCTGAGTAGAACCTAGTTAGAGGGCATCCCACAGCCTGAGTTGAGCCTAGTGACAGAGGGCATCCCACAGCCTGAGCACACCCTAGTGACAGAGGGCATCCCACAGCCTGAGTAGAACCTAGTTAGAGGGCATCCCACAGCCTGAGCAGACCCTAGTGACAGAGGGCCTGGCATCCCACAGCCTGAGCAGACCCTAGTGACAGAGGGCATCCCACAGCCTGAATAGAGCCTAGTGAGAGGGCATCCCACAGCCTGAGTAGACCCTAGTGAGAGGGCATCCCACAGCCTGAGTAGAACCTAGTGACAGAGAGCATCCCACAGCCTGAGCAGACCCTAGTGACAGAGGGCATCCCACAGCCTGAATAGAGCCTAGTGAGAGGGCATCCCACAGCCTGAATAGATCCTAGTGAGAGGGCATCCCACAGCCTGAGTAGACCCTAGTGAGAGGGCATCCCACAGCCTGAGTAGAACCTAGTGACAGAGAGCATCCCACAGCCTGAGTAGAGCCTAGTGACAGATGGCCTGGCATCCCACAGCCAGAGCAGACTCAAGTGACAGAGGGCATCCCACAGCCTGAGTAGAGCCTAGTGAGAGGGCATCCCACAGCCTGAGTAGAACCTAGTGAGAGGGCATCCCACAGCCTGAGTAGAACCTTGTGACAGAGGGCATCCCACAGCCTGAGTAGAACCTAGTGAGAGGGCATCCCACAGCCTGAGTAGAGCCTAGTGAGAGGGCCTCCCACAGCCTGAGTAGAACCTAGTGACAGAGGGCATCCCACAGCCTGAGTAGAGCCTAGTGAGAGGGCCTCCCACAGCCTGAGCAGACCCTAGTGAAAGAGGGCATCCCACAGCCTGAGTAGAGCCTAGTGACAGAGGGCATCCCACAGCCTGTGTAGAACCTAGTGAATGAGGGCCTGTCATCCCACAGCCTGAGTAGAGCCTAGTGACAGCGGGCATCCCACAGCCTGAGCAGACCCTAGTGACAGAGGGCATCCCACAGCCTGTGTAGAACCTAGTGACAGAGGACATCCCACAGCCTGTGTAGAACCTAGTGACAGAGGGCATCCCACAGCCTGAGCTTACCCTAGTGACAGAGGGCATCCCACAGCCTGTGTAGAGCCTAATGAGAGGGCACCCCAAAGCCTGAGCAGACCCTAGTGACAGAGGGCCTGGCAAGCCCACAGCCTGAGCAGACCCTAGTGAGAGGGCATCCCACAGCCTGAGCAGACCCTAGTGACAGAGGGCATCCCACAGCCTGAGCAGACCCTATGACAGAGGGCATCCCACAGCCTGAGCAGACTCTAGTGAGAAGGCATCCCACAGCACGAGTAGAGCCTAGTGAGAGGGCATCCCACAGCATGAGTAGAGGCTAGTGAAAGAGGGCCTGGCATCCCACAGCCTGAGCAGACCCTAGTGACACAGGGCATCCAACAGCCTGAGCAGACCCGAGTGACAGAGGACATCCCACAGCCTGAATAGAGCCTAGTGACAGAGGGCATCCCACAGCCTGAGTAGAGCCTAGCGAGAGTGCATCCCACAGCCTAAGTAGAGCCTAGTGACAGAGGGCATCCCACAGCCTGAGCAGACCCTAGTGACGGAGGGTATCCCACAGCCTGAGCACACCCTAGTGACAGAGGGCATCCCACAGCCTGAGTAGAACCTAGTTAGAGGGCATCCCACAGCCTGAGTTGAGCCTAGTGACAGAGGGCATCCCACAGCCTGAGCACACCCTAGTGACAGAGGGCATCCCACAGCCTGAGTAGAACCTAGTTAGAGGGCATCCCACAGCCTGAGCAGACCCTAGTGACAGAGGGCCTGGCATCCCACAGCCTGAGCAGACCCTAGTGAGAGAGCATCCCACAGCCTGAGTAGAACCTAGTGAGAGGGCTTCCCACAGCCTGAGTAGACCCTTGTGAGAGGGCATCCCACAGCCTGAGTAGAGCCTAGTGAGAGAGCATCCCACAGCCTGAGTAGAACCTAGTGAGAGGGCTTCCCACAGCCTGAGTAGACCCTTGTGAGAGGGCATCCCACAGCCTGAGCAGACCTTAGTGAGAGGGCATCCCACAGCCTGAGTAGAGCCTAGTGAGAGGGCATCCCACAGCGTGAGCAGAACCTAGTGACAGAGGGCATCCCACAGCCTGAATAGAGCCTACTGAGAGGGCATCCCACAGCCTGAGCAGACCCTAGTGAGAGGGCATCCCACAGCCTGAGTAGAGCCTAGTGAGAGGGCATCCCACAGCCTGAGCAGACCCTAGCGAGAGGTTATCCCACAGCCTCAGAGGAGCCTAGTGATAGAGGGCATCCCACAGCCTGATCAGACTCTAGTGAAAGAGGGCATCCCACAGCCTGAGCAGACCGTAGTGACAGAGGGCAACCCACAGCCTGAGCAGACCCTAGTGACAGAGGGCATCCCACAGCCTGAGCAGACCCTAGTGACAGAGGGCCTCCCACAGCCTGAGCAGACCCTAGTGAAAGAGGGCATCCCACAGCCTGAGTAGAGCCTAGTGACAGAGGGCATCCCACAGCCTGTGTAGAACCTAGTGAATGAGGGCCTGTCATCCCACAGCCTGAGTAGAGCCTAGTGACAGCGGGCATCCCACAGCCTGAGCAGACCCTAGTGACAGAGGGCATCCCACAGCCTGTGTAGAACCTAGTGACAGAGGACATCCCACAGCCTGTGTAGAACCTAGTGACAGAGGGCATCCCACAGCCTGAGCTTACCCTAGTGACAGAGGGCATCCCACAGCCTGTGTAGAGCCTAATGAGAGGGCACCCCAAAGCCTGAGCAGACCCTAGTGACAGAGGGCCTGGCAAGCCCACAGCCTGAGCAGACCCTAGTGAGAGGGCATCCCACAGCCTGAGCAGACCCTAGTGACAGAGGGCATCCCACAGCCTGAGCAGACCCTATGACAGAGGGCATCCCACAGCCTGAGCAGACTCTAGTGAGAAGGCATCCCACAGCACGAGTAGAGCCTAGTGAGAGGGCATCCCACAGCATGAGTAGAGGCTAGTGAAAGAGGGCCTGGCATCCCACAGCCTGAGCAGACCCTAGTGACACAGGGCATCCAACAGCCTGAGCAGACCCGAGTGACAGAGGACATCCCACAGCCTGAATAGAGCCTAGTGACAGAGGGCATCCCACAGCCTGAGTAGAGCCTAGCGAGAGTGCATCCCACAGCCTAAGTAGAGCCTAGTGACAGAGGGCATCCCACAGCCTGAGCAGACCCTAGTGACGGAGGGTATCCCACAGCCTGAGCACACCCTAGTGACAGAGGGCATCCCACAGCCTGAGTAGAACCTAGTTAGAGGGCATCCCACAGCCTGAGTTGAGCCTAGTGACAGAGGGCATCCCACAGCCTGAGCACACCCTAGTGACAGAGGGCATCCCACAGCCTGAGTAGAACCTAGTTAGAGGGCATCCCACAGCCTGAGCAGACCCTAGTGACAGAGGGCCTGGCATCCCACAGCCTGAGCAGACCCTAGTGAGAGAGCATCCCACAGCCTGAGTAGAACCTAGTGAGAGGGCTTCCCACAGCCTGAGTAGACCCTTGTGAGAGGGCATCCCACAGCCTGAGTAGAGCCTAGTGAGAGAGCATCCCACAGCCTGAGTAGAACCTAGTGAGAGGGCTTCCCACAGCCTGAGTAGACCCTTGTGAGAGGGCATCCCACAGCCTGAGCAGACCTTAGTGAGAGGGCATCCCACAGCCTGAGTAGAGCCTAGTGAGAGGGCATCCCACAGCGTGAGCAGAACCTAGTGACAGAGGGCATCCCACAGCCTGAATAGAGCCTACTGAGAGGGCATCCCACAGCCTGAGCAGACCCTAGTGAGAGGGCATCCCACAGCCTGAGTAGAGCCTAGTGAGAGGGCATCCCACAGCCTGAGCAGACCCTAGCGAGAGGTTATCCCACAGCCTCAGAGGAGCCTAGTGATAGAGGGCATCCCACAGCCTGATCAGACTCTAGTGAAAGAGGGCATCCCACAGCCTGAGCAGACCGTAGTGACAGAGGGCAACCCACAGCCTGAGCAGACCCTAGTGACAGAGGGCATCCCACAGCCTGAGCAGACCCTAGTGACAGAGGGCATCCCACAGCCTGAGCAGACCCTATTGAGAGGGCATCCCACAGCCTGAGTAGACCCTAGTGACAGAGGGCATCCCACTGCCTGAGCAGACCCTAGTGACAGAGGGCATCCCACAGCCTGAGTATGGCCTAGTGAGAGGGCATCCCACAGCCTGAGTAGAGTCTAGTGACAGAGGGCCTGTAAGGGAAGACCCCCATGAAATGGACAAAAAGGAATGGGAACATATTGTCATTGTACGAAACATATACACGATATACAATACAACTCATTTGGACTCAGTTTCATTCAAAACATATTGCAAATGTCATATGGCAAATGCCAAGTGTCACACAGCAAAAATCCAATAGATGGAGAGCGCTCTCCACCGTGAATTTTCTTGTTGCAAATGTAACACAAGTCAAGACCCAAGAGTAAAATTTTGAAAATATGATTTTTTTCCCGAAAACTTATCATCGATTTTGTTGTGAATTACACATGTATAAGAACTGTATGAACATACTTTTGTCATATTTTATTGACATAATTATTTATTTTTTCTTATCCATAAGGCATATGTTTTGTCCATTTGCAATATGATTTCATAGGAAGTCAAAAGTCGAAGTCAAAAGTCACTTTTTTTTCTTTTTTTCTTCCAAATGCCATAAGAAATGTCCAAATGCAATATGAAAGTATTGAATGTGCCAAATCAGCATATTTGTCCATTTGCCATGTACGATCATAGGAAGTTGTTTCCAAACCCAAAAGTCAATGAACCATTTCCAAATTGTATTTATACTGCCCAAATGATATATAGCCCTATGTTAAGCCATGAATCAACCTAGATGGTATATTTGTCATGTATGATGAGGGAGAAGTGGGACTCTGTTGTTTTTTCACAAATGTTTGAAAATGTCCAAAATGACCAGGGTTGCCCCCTATTGCATGGGCACGGGTGGGGAGGGATCCCTACCCAACCGTAGACCCCTTGTTCCCCCCTAAAGGCATTAAAAACCATTTAAAATGTGCTTCTGATAACCCATTCCAATCACCTGGTGCACGGCTGTCCATTAGCAATATGTTTCAATGGGCATTTACCATCACGAATTTGACATGCTCAAAAATACTGCAGAAATGCATAATTGACTGGCCCGATGAACTCGGGATGGCCGGGCAGTGCTAGTGGTTCCTCTCCATCGCTCATTGTGTTGATTTCATCATGTCCATTTGGTGATGTATTTTCACTGTTGAATCATATTGCAAATGTACAGTACATTTGCAATATGTTTCAATGGGCATTTACCATCACGAATTTGACATGCTCAAAAATACTGCAGAAATGCATAATTGACTGGCCCGATGAACTCGGGATGGCCGGCCAGTGATAGTGGTTCCTCTCCATCGCTCGATGGTGACATGAGAGAAGTGGGACTCTGTCGTTTTTTTAATGATTTTTTTAAAAATGTCCAAAATGACTAGGGGCACCCCCTATTGGATAGGCACGGATGGGGGGTGCTCCCTACCCAACCGTGGACCCCTTGCACCCCCTAAAAGCATTTAAAACCATTATAAAAATGTTATCCTGGTAACCCGTTCCAATCACCAGGCACATGGCTGTCCATTTGCAATATGTTTCAATTGGCATTTACCATCACGAATTTGACATGCTCAAAAAATCTGCAGGAATGCAAAATTGACTGGTCCGATGAACTCGGGATGGCCGGGCAGTGATTATGGTGCCTCTCCATCACTCGTTGGAGTTGATTTCAGAATGTCATATTGGTGATGGTCTATCACTGTTTAACCTGTCAAGGGGTCGGGGGCAGTATTTTCACGGCCGGATGAAAAACGAACCCAAATTAAACTGGTTACTACTCTGGCCCAGAAACTAGAATATGCATATTATTAGTAGATTTGGATAGAAAATACTCTGATGAAAACTGTTTGAATGATGTCTGTGAGTATAACAGAACTCATATGGCAGGCAAAAACCTGAGAAAAATCCAACCAGGAAGTGGGAGATCTGAGAATTGCAGTTCTTCTTTTGAATCCCTATCGAAACTACAGTGTCTGTGGGGTCACGTTGCACTTCCTAAGGCTTCCATTGGCTGTCAAAGGCCTTCAGAAAGTTTTTTCATCATTCTCCTGTTACCGGACAGAGAATAGGAGCTCAGTCAATGAATGGACTGCCTATGGACAAAGGACTAAGTGATGCGCGAGCCCGACAGCTCGCCCCTCCTTCTTTTTCTTCTGGAATGAATACGCTATTGTCCTGTTGGAATATTATCGCATTTTTACGTTAAAAATACCATAACGATTGATTGTAAACAACGTTTGACATGCTTCTACGAACGGTAATGGAACATTTTGACTTTTCATGTCTCGAATTACACTCACGCATTATGCCTTTGGATAGTGACCTGAACGCACGAACAAAACTGAGATATTTGGACATAAATATGGATTATTTCGAACAAAAACAACATTTCTTGTGGAAGTAGCAGTCCTGGGAGTCCATTCTGACGAAGATCAGCAAAGGTAAGAGAATATTTCTAATACTAATTCTGAGTTTAGGTGATCCCAGAACTTGGCGGGTGTCTGTATAGCTTGCTTTAATGGCGAGCTATGTACTCAGAATATTGAAAAATGTGCTTTCACCGAAAAGCTATTTTAAAATCTGACACAGCGGTTGCATCAAGGAGTACTGTATCTATAATTCTTAAAATAATTGTTATGTATTTTGTCAATGTTTATCATGAGTATTTTTGTCAATTGATGTGCTCATTCACCGGACGTTTTTGGTGGGAATACATTTTCTGAACATCATGCGCCAATGTAAAATGCTGTTTTTGGATATAAATATTAACTTTATCGAACAAAATATACATGTATTGTGTAACAAGATGTCCTAGGAGTGTCATCTGATGAAGATCGTCAAAGGTTATTGCTTCATTTAGCTGTGTTTTGGGTTTTATTGACACATCTCCTTGATTGGAAAATGGCTGCGTGGTTATTTTTGTCTATGCACTCTCCTAACATAATCTAATGTTTTGCTTTCGCTGTGAAGTCTTTTTGAAATCGGTCAATGTGATTACATTAAGGAGAAGTGTATCTTTAAAATTGTGTAAAATAGTCGTATGTTTGAGAAATTGAAATTATGATATTTTTGCTGTTTTGTATTTCGCGCCATGCTATTTCACTGGCTGTTGAATAGTGTGGGATGGTCACGTCCCACCTAGCCCAGAGAAGTTAGACATATTGCAAATGGACAAAAGTCAGCCAGAAAGTCACCGTCCATCAGTCAAATGGATATCATTCTGACACCAAACTGATACAAACTGACACCAGACCCACTTTTTCCAACTCGATTATAAGCCAACTATCACATATTTCAGAGCAGGCCCATAATTCACAGTGCCTTCTGTTTAAAGCACATTAAAAACATAAAACACGTAGTTACGTTCTAGCTGTGGGTCCAGTTTTGACACTATGTGTAGGCCTAGCTGAGGCGACCCCGAATCCCAAGTTTCGGCTCGATAGGTCATTTGGAGCCCGAGCAGCGACCTTAATTGGTGCTGAAAATCCGCTTTTTCCAGGCGTTGCTACGGGGTCCTTGAATGAGCTATCGGACAGAGGGGGTCCGTGTCTATGGGCCGAGGCGGTTTCAATGCACCTAGTCTTGCGACTCTGGGACTTTTCTAAATGTCGTAATTTTCGTAATGGTCAAAATTAATTGAAGTTATTGCAAATGAATGAGGCTGTTTCTCGGTCTGAGAAGATTCTAGATCCACATAACTCACCGTGCACTATCGACTTGAGCTCTAGAACAGGTTTCTAAAGTTTCAGAGCTCTAGGTCTGACGGTTCTTTGATAGTTCGAACAAAAGTAACTATTGCAGGCTCTGTGTGTCTCTAAGCCCCACACTGTGTCACGCCATCCTTGCTGTGTGTGTGTTTGAGCTTTTCTTGGAAATCTGATGGGATAAATGACTGATTTACAGTTCATGAGGGTTACCTAGTCACACATATGAAGTTTTGGAAAGATGTGACTTTTTAACCCTTCAAAACAGCCACTGTGACCCCAATTTAACCTCTATAGGCTAGGTGGGACGCAAGCGTCCCACCCGTGGTGCACTCCATCAACAGCAGGTGCATTTCAAGAGCGGCAAATTTGAATCCAAATAAATGTCAAAATTCAAATTTTTCAAACATACAACTATTTTACACCCTTTGAAAGATAAACATCTCCTTAATCTAACCACATTTTACGATTTCAAAAAGGTTTTACGGCGAAAGCATAAATTTAGAGTATGTTAGGACAGTACATTTACAAGAGTTGTGTGTAATGTTTTGTCAATTCAAAGACAGGGTCACCAAAATCATAAAACCAGCTAAAATGATGCACTAACCTTTTACAATCTCCATCAGATGACACTCCTAGGACATTATGTTAGACAATGCATGCATTTTTAGTTCTATCAAGTTCATATTTATATCCAAAAACAGCGTTTTACTATGGCATTGATGTTGAGGAAATCGTTTCCCTCCAATAACCGGCAGTCAAGTCAACACCACAAATTAAATAATTAAAATTAGAAAACATTGGTAAAATATTATATTGTCATTTAAAGAATTATAGATTTACATCTCTTGAACGCAATCAACTTGCCAGATTTAAAAATAACCTTACTGGGAAATCACACTTTGCAATAATCTGAGCACTGCGCCCAGAAAAATACGCGTTGCGATACAGACTAGACGTCATGTTGGGGAGATCTAAAATCGAAAATACTATGTAAATAATCCATTACCTTTGATTCTCTTCATCAGATGTCACTTCCAGGTATCACAGGTCCATAACGAATGTAGTTTTGTTCAAAAAAGCTCATCATTTATGTCCAAAAATCTCCGTCTTGTTAGCACATGATCTAAGCCAGCCGGACTTCTCGTCATGAACGAGAGGAAAAAATATATTTACGTTCGTTCAAACATGTCAAACGTTGTATAGCATAAATCATTAGGGCCTTTTTTAACCAGAACATGAATAATATTCAAGGTGGACGAATGCATTCTCTTTTATAACGTATTGGAACGAGGGTACCCAACATGAACTCGCGCGCCAGGTGTCTAATGGGCCATCATCGTTCCATGGCTCTTGTTCGGTCAGATCTCCCTCCAGAAGACTCAAAACACTTTGTAAAGGCTGGTGACATCTAGTGGAAGCAATAGGAAGTGCCAAAATATTCCTCAGCCCCTGTGTTTTTCAATGGGATAGGTTTAAAGGTAATACAACACATCAGGTATCCACTTCCTGTCAGAAAATGTCTCAGGGTTTTGCCTGCCAAATGAGTTCTGTTATACTCACAGACACCATTCAAACAGTTTTAGAAACTTTAGAGTGTTTTCTATCCATATATAATAAGTATATGCATATTCTAGTTACTGGGTAGGATTAGTAACCAGATTAAATCGGGTACATTTTTTTATCCAGCCGTGCAAATACTGCCCCCTAGCCCTAACAGGTTAAGGCACTTCCGGTTGACACAGGAAGCTTAAAGTAAACACATATCCTCATTGGGCTAGGCTTTTACAGAATCCTGAATTTGAAGTCTTTATGTTAAGAACTGACTGATTTACACAGGGTTGAATGCAGTAATCTTCACAAACTGCAGGTTTGGAACATCAAAACATCTTTAGGGTGAATTTAACCACTTCTGGTTGCTCCAGGAAGCTTAGAATCAACACAGATAGACCTCATAGTGGCCTGATGAATTGTCATCGAAGATTTTTTTGAACATCACCAATTGTACATTGTACGATTTCTCTTAAATTACGATAGATACGTCTGGTTCTTTTTTCCTGACACCGTAGGTTCATGTACCTTGACGTGAAGTAGTGAAATTAGCTCTCTATTTTCATTTTTGACCTTTAATCCCAGAAAAAATGGCCTTAACCTCTATGGGCTAGGTGGGACGCTAGCGTGCCACCCGTGGTGCACTCCATCAACAGCAGGTGCATTTCAAGAGCGGCAAATTTGAATCCAAATAAATGTCAAAATTCAAATTTTTCAAACATACAACTATTTTACACCCTTTGAAAGATAAACATCTCCTTAATCTAACCACGTTTTACGATTTCAAAAAGGTTTTACGGCGAAAGCATAAATTTAGAGTATGTTAGGACAGTACATTTACAAGAGTTGTGTGTAATGTTTTGTCAAGTCAAAGACAGGGTCACCAAAACCATAAAACCAGCTAAAATGATGCAGTAACCTTTTACAATCTCCATCAGATGACACTCCTAGGACATTATGTTAGACAATGCATGCATTTTTAGTTCTATCAAGTTCATATTTATATCCAAAAACAGCGTTTTACTATGGCATTGATGTTGAGGAAATCGTTTCCCTCCAATAACCGGCAGTCAAGTCAGCGTCACAAATTAAATAATTAAAATTAGAAAACATTGGTAAAATATTATATTGTCATTTAAAGAATTATAACAGGTTAACTCAAAAAGCGTTGAGGCCTCGACTCCATCTTGTTCGGGGCCAACTGCCCATTATGCCAAACCTATGCTCACCAAGTTTCATCTTCAAAATCTTTTCCCTTTAGGAGAAATGGCCACGTCGTGATTGGTGATGTTTTGTACATTTGCAATATGATTCCATTCGCCCTCTGGTGGTATTTTCTGGGACATGGAAAAATGACAAAAACTAGAACATTTTATAAAACGGAAACCGAATGTCCGAGAAGACTTCGTTCGATGATGTCACAGGTGTCGTAAGGATCAGACCAAAACGCAGTAGGAACGTGTATACTCATCTTCTTTAATTGGTTAAAAGAAGGAAAAACAAACAAAGCACGTATACAAACACAACGAACGACACTAACTGTCCTATCAGGTGCTCAGACACTAAACAGGAGACAACTACCCACAAACCCCCATTACAAAACACCCCTATACATAGGACATTCAATCAGAGGCAACGAGGAACAGCTGCCTCTAATTGAAGGCCTATCAACAACCCTAAACATAGAAATAGAAAGACTAGACTAGACCATAGAAATATAGTAACATAGAACATGAACCAAAACCCCCGGAACACTCTAAACAAACACCCCTCTACATAAACACATAGCCCAACAAACCCCGAAACACTCTAAACAAACCCCCCCCCCCCCCCCCTGCCACGTCCTGACCAAACTACAATAACAAATAACCCCTTTACTGGTCAGGACGTGACAGATGACTTCCCAGAAGATTTGGCACCGGTGCATGGCCCGCCGCTGTCCGCGAATTTTACAAACATTCGCGGACATCTAGTAAGGGACCATACATTTGCAATATGGAGTTTCTCATCAATCATACAGCAAATGCCAAAATATTCCCTTCAGGTATGTAAGTTTACACATACCCAGGAGTGTCATTCTTGATGGCTCATTAGCTTCCCTACAGAAAAGTCACTAACCTTCACACATCTAGATGGCCGGGCAGGGTGGGTGTGGAGCCAGAGACAGCAGTGGGGTCAAACTGTAGAACCCAGTTCCTACATTTGAATATAAAAATGTATTTTTTTTAAATGAAACTACACTACATTTTATCTCTGGGACCCTCAGTATGACAAATCAGAGCAAAATTACTGAATGTAAGTACATTATATGATTGTGGACTAAAGGAAAAGGAGGACCTAGCACACCCCCATTCTCAAATGCATTTATATAGCCCTTCTTACATCAGCTGATATCTCAAAGTGCTGTACAGAAACCCAGCCTAAAACCCCAAACAGCAAGCAATGCAGGTGTAGAAGCATGGTGGCTAGTAAAAACTTCCTAGAAAGGCCAAAACCTAGGAAGAAACCTAGAGAGGAACCAGGCTATGAGGGGTGGCCAGTCCTCTTCTGGCTGTGCTGGATGGAGATTATAACAGAACATGGCCAAGATGTTCAAATGTTCATAAATGACCAGCATGGTCAAATAATAATAATCACAGTTGTCGAGAGTGCAACAAGTCAGCACCTCAAGAGTAAATGTCAGTTGGCTTTTCATATCCAATCATTGAGAGTATCTCTACAGCTCCTGCTGTCTCTAGAGAGTTGAAAACAGCAGGTCTGGGACAGGTAGCACGTCCGTTGAACAGGTCAGGGTTCCATAGCCGCAGGCAGAACAGTTGAAACTGGAGCAGCAGCACGGCCAGGTGGACTGGGGACAGCCAGGAGTCATCATGTCAGGTAGTCCTGAGGCATGGTCCTAGGGCTCAGGTCCTCCGAGAGAGAGAAAGAAAGAGAGAAAGAGAGAATTAGAGAGAGCATACTTAAATTTACACAGGACACCGGATAAGACAGGAGAAATACTCCAGATATAACAGACTGACCCTAGCCCCCCGACACATAAACTACTGCAGCATAAATACTGGAGGCTGAGACAGGAGGGGTCAGGAGACACTGTGGCCCCATCCGACGATATCCCCAGACAGGGCCAAACAGGAAGGATATAACCCCACCCACTTTGCCAAAGCACAGCCCCCACACCACTAGAGGGATATCTTCAACCACCAACTTACCATCCTGAGACAAGGCCAAGTATAGCCCACAAAGATCTCCGCCACGGCACAACCCAGGGGGGCGCCAACCCAGACAGGAAGACTACGTCAGTGACGCAACCCACTCAAGTGACGCACCCCTCCTAGGGACGGCATGGAAGAACACCAATAAGCCAGTGACTCAGCCCCTGTAATAGGGTTAGAGGCAAAGAATCCCAATGGAGAGAGGGGAACCGGCCAGGCAGAGACAGCAAGGGCGGTTCGCTGCTCCAGAGCGTTTCCATTCACCTTCACACTCCTGGGCCAGACTACACTCAATCATAGGACCCACTGAAGAGATGAGTCTTCAGTAAAGACTTAAAGGTTGAGACCGAGTCTGCATCTCTCACATGGGTAGGCAGACCATTCCATAAAAATTTAGCTCTATAGGAGAAAGCCCTGCCTCCAACTATTTGCTTAGAAATTCTAGGGACAATTAGGAGGCCTGCATCTTGTGACCGTAGCGTACGTGTAGGTATGTACGGTAGGACCAAATCGGAAAGATAGGTAGGAGCAAGCCCATGTAAAACTTTGCAGGTTAGCAGTAAAACCTTGAAATCAGCCCTTGCCTTAACAGGAAGCCAGTGTAGGCAGGCTAGCACTGGAGTAATATGATCAAATTTTTTGGTTCTAGTCAGGATTCTAGCAGCCGTATTTAGCACTAACTGAAGTTTATTTAGTGCTTTATCCGGGTAGCCGGAAAGTAGAGCATTGCAGTATTCCAACCTAGAAGTAACAAAAGCATGGATTAATTATTCTGCATCATTTGTGGACAGAACGTTTCTGATTTTTGCAATGTTACGTAGATGGAAAAAGGCTGCCCTTGAAACAGTCTTGATATGTTCTTCAAAAGAGAGATCAGGGTCCAAAGTAACGCCGAGGTCCTTCACAGTTTTATTTGAGACGACTGTACAACCATCAAGATTAATTGTCAGATTTTACAGAAGATCTCTTTGTTTCTTGGGACCTAGAACAAGCATCTCTGTTTTGTCCGAGTTTAAAAGTAGAACGTTTGCAGCCATCCACTTCCTTATGTCTGAAACACAGGCTTCTAGCGAGGGCAATTTTGGGGCTTCACCAAGTTTCATTGAAATGTACAGCTATGTGTCATCCGCATAGCAGTGAAATTTAACATTATGTTTTCGAATGACATCCCCAAGAGGTAAAATATATAGTGAAAACAATAGTGGTCCTAAAACGGATCACCGAAATTTACAGTTGATTTGTCAGAGGTCAAACCATTCACAGAGAGAAACTGATATCTTTCCGACAGATTTTTTAAAAAAACATTTAGCATACGCCTTTATCCAGAGCGACTTACAGTAGTGAATTCATACATTTTTTTAAACTTTTTTTCATACTGGTCTTCCATGGGAATTGAACCCACAACCCTGGCGTTGCAAACACCATGCTCTACCAACTGAGCCACACGGGACTACACAGGACTACGGGACTACGGGACTCCGTGTAGACCAATTTGGACCAATTTGGGTTTCCAATCTCTCCAAAAGAATGTGGTGATTGATGGTATCAAAAGCAGCACTAAGATCTAGGAGCACGAGGACAGATGCAGAGCCTCGGTCTGACATCATTAAAAGGTAATTTACCACCTTCAGAAGTGCAGTCTCAGTGCTATGATGGGGTTTAACTTGTTATGGCTAGGGGGCAGTATTTTCACGGCCGGATAAAAAACGTACCCGATTTAATCTGATTATTACTCCTGCCCAGAAACTAGAATATGCATATAATTATTAGCTTTGGATAGAAAACACTCCAAAGTTTCTAAAACTGTTTGAATGGTGTCTGTGAGTATAACAGAACTCATTTGGCAGGCCAAAACCTGAGAAGATTCCATGCAGGAAGTGTCCTGTCTGACAATTTCTTGGCCTTCTTGATTATCTCTATCCATTACAGGGGATCTCTGCTGTTACGTGACACTTCCTACGGCTCCCATGGGCTCTCAGAAGGCGGCAAAAAGCTGAATCGTGGCTTTGCAGGCTCTGGCTGAAAAAAAGTAGCGCGTTTGGATTGTGGCTGGTCACAGTACTGTGAGACTCAGGCTCGTGCACGAGTGGACTCCATGTTTTATCTTTGAACGAAAACCACCACTCCCGGTCGGAATATTATCGCTTTTTTACGAGAAAAATTGCATAAAAATTGATTTTAAACAGCGGTTGACATGCTTCGAAGTACGGTAATGGAATATTTAGAATTTCTTTGTCACGAAATGCGTCATGCGCGTGACCCTTATTTACACTTCGGATAGTGTCTTGAACGCACGAACAAAACGCCGCTATTTGGATATATCTATGGATTATTTTGAACCAAACCAACATTTGTTATTGAAGTAGCAGTCCTGGGAGTGCATTCTGACGAAGAACACCAAAGGTAATCAAACTTTTCTAATAGTAAATCGGAGTTTGGTGAAGGCTAAACTTGCTGGGTGTCTAAATAGCTAGCCCTGTGATGCCGGGCTATGTACTCAGAATATTGCGAAATGTGCTTTCACCGAAAAGCTATTTTAAAATCGGACACCTCGATTGCACAAAGGAGTTCTGTATCTATAATTCTTAAAATAATTGTTATGTTTTTTGTGAACGTTTATCGTGAGTAATTTAGTAAATTCACCGGAAGTGTTCGGTGGGAATGCTAGTTCTGAACGTCACATGCTAATGTAAAAAGCTGGTTTTTGATATAAATATGAACTTGATTGAACAAAACATGCATGTATTGTATAACATAATGTCCTAGGGTTGTCATCTGATGAAGATCATCAAAGGTTAGTGCTGCATTTAGCTGTGGTTTTGTTTTTTGTGACATTATATGCTAGCTTGAAAAATGGGTGTCTGATTATTTCTGTCTGGGTACTCTGCTGACATAATCTAATGTTTTGCTTTCGCTGTAAAGCCTTTTTGAAATCGGACAGTGTGCTTAGATAAAGGAGAGTCTTGTCTTTAAAATGCTGTAAAATAGTCATATGTTTGAAAAATTGAAGTTTTTGTATTTTTGAGGAATTTGTCATTCGCGCCACGCCTATCATTGGATATTGGAGCAGGTGTTCCGCTAGCGGAACGTCTAGATGTAAGAGGCTAAACAGACTGAAGCGTTTCGTATACATTGTTTGTCTTCAGGAAGGCAGTGAGTTGCTGCGCAACAGCTTTTTCTAAGATTTTTGAGAGGAATGGAAGATTCGATATAGGCCGATAGTTTTTTTATATTTTCTGGGTCAAGGTTTGGCTTTTTCAAGAGAGGCTTTATTACTGCCACTTTTAGTGAGTTTGGTACACATCCGGTGGATAGAGAGCCGTTTATTATGTTCAACATAGGAGGGCCAAGCACAGGAAGCAGCTCTTTCAGTAGTTTAGTTGGAATAGTGTCCAGTATGCAGCTTGAAGGTTTAGAGGCCATGATTCTTTTCATCATTGTGTCAAGATATATAGTACTAAAACACTTTAGTGTCTCCCTTGATCCTAGGTCCTGGCAGAGTTGTGCAGACTCAGGACAACGGAGCTTTGGAGGAATATGCAGATTTAAAGTGGAGTCCGTAATTTGCTTTCTAATGATTATGATCTTTTCCTCAAAGAAGTTCATGAATTTATTACTGCTGAAGTGAAAGCCATCCTCTCTTGGGGAATGCTGCTTTTTAGTTAGCTTTGCGACAGTATCAAAAATAAATTTAGGATTGTTCTTATTTTCCTCAATTAAGTTGGAAAAATAGGATGATCGAGCAGCAGTGACGGCTCTTCGATACTGCACGGTACTGTCTTTCCAAGCTAGTCGGAAGACTTCCAGTTTGGTGTGGTGCCATTTCCGTTCCAATTTTCTGGAAGCTTGCTTCAGAGCTCGTGTATTTTCTGTATACCAGGGAGCTTGTTTCTTATGACAAATGTTTTTAGTTTTTAGGGGTGCAACTGCCTCTAGGTTATTGCGCAAGGTTAAATTGAGTTCCTCGGTTAGGTGGTTAACTGATTTTTGTCCTCTGATGTCCTTGGGTAGGCAGAGGGAGTCTGGAAGGGCATCAAGGAATCTTTGGGTTGTCTGAGAATTTATAGCACGACTTTTGATGCTCCTTGGTTGGGGTCTGAGCAGATTATTTGTTGCGATTGCAAATGTAACAAAATGGTGGTCCGATAGTCCAGGATTATGAGGAAAAACATTAAGATCCACAACATTTATTCCATGGGACAAAACTAGGTCCAGAGTATGACTGTGGCAGTGAGTAGGTCCAGAGACATGTTGGACAAAACCCACTGAGTCGATGATGGCTCTGAAAGCCTTTTGGAGTGGGTCTGTGGACTTTTCCATGTGAATATTAAAGTCACCAAAAATTTGAATATTATCTGCGATGACTACAAGATCCGATAGGAATTCAGGGAACTCAGTGAGGAACATTGTATATGGCCCAGGAGGCATGTAAACAGTAGCTATAAAAAGTGATTGAGTAGGCTGCATAGATTTCATGACTAGAAGCTCAAAAGACGAAAACGTTGTTGTTTTTCTTTTTGTAAATTGAAATTTGATATCGTAAATGTTAGCAACACCTCCGCCTTTGCGGGATGCACGGGGGATATGGTCACTAGTGTAACCAGGAGGTGAGGCCTCATTTAACACAGTAAATTCATCAGGCTTAAGCCATGTTTCAGTCAGGCCAATCACATCAAGATTATGATCAGTGATTAGTTCATTGACTATAACTGCCTTTGAAGTGAGGGATCTAACATTAAGTAGCCCTATTTTGAGATGTGTGGTATCACGATCTCTTTCAATAATGGCAGGAATGGAGGAGGTCTTTATTCTAGTGAGATTGCTAAGGCGAACACCGCCATGTTTAGTTTTGCCCAACCTAGGTCGAGGCACAGACACAGTCTCAATGGGGATAGCTGAGCTGACTACACTGACTGTGCTAGTGGCAGACTCCACTAAGCTGGCAGGCTGGTTAACAGCCTGCTGCCTGGCCTGCACCCTATTTCATTGTGGAGCTAGAGGATTTAGAGCCCTGTCTATGTTCGTAGATAAGATGAGAGCACCCCTCCAGCTAGGATGGAGTCCGTCACTCCTCAACAGGCCAGGCTTGCTCCTGTTTCTGGGTGTGTCCCAGAAAGAGGGCAAATTATATACAAATTCTATCTTTTGGGAGGGGCAGAAAACAGTTTCAACCAGCGATTGAGTTGTGAGACTCTGCTGTAGAGCTCATCACTCCCCCTAACTGGAAGGGGGCCAGAGACAATTACTCGATGCCGACACATCTTTCTAGCTGATTTACACACTGAAGCTATCTTGCGCTTGGTGACCTCTGACTGTTTCATCCTAACATCGTTGGTGCCGACTCTGTACTGGTACCCCCAAGTTCCTTGGTGTCCACATCACCAACAAACTATCATGCTTCAAACACCCCACGACAGTCGCGAAGAGGGCACGACAAAGCCTATTCCCCTCAGCAGACTGAAAAGATTTGGCATGGGTCCTCAGATCCCCAAAACGTTCTATAGCTGCAACATCGAGAGCATCCTGACTGGTTGCATCACTTCCTGGTTTGGGAACTGCTCGGCCTCCAACCGCAAGGCACTACAGTGGGTAGTGTGTACGGCCCAGTACATCACTGGGGTCAAGACTCCAGCCACCCTAGTCATAGACTGTTCTATCTGCTAAGTCTAGGTCCAAAAGGCTTCTTAACAGCTTCTACCCCCAAGCCATGACCCCTGAACAGCTAATGAAATGGCTACCCAGACTATTTGCATTGTCCCCCCCCCCCCTCTTTTATGCTGCTGCTACTCTCTGTTTATTATACCACTTTAACTCTACCTACATGTACATATTACCTCAATTACCTTTCACTAACCGGTGCCCCTGCACATTGACTCTGTACTGGTACCCCCTGTATATAGCCTCACGACTGAAATTTTACTTCTGCTCTTTAATTATTTGTTACTTATTTTTCTTAAAGCTGCATTGTTGGTTAAGGGCTTGTAAGTAAGCATTTCACTGTATGGTCTACACCTGTTGTATTCGGTGCATGTAACTAATAGCATTTTCTTTTATTTATTTACCTTCAGAGGTGGATGTATCAAACCAGTTGCTGTGATAAAAGTGTTTTGTTGTGCACTATCCTCAAACAATAGCATGGCATTTGTTTTCTGTAATGGCTACTGTAAATTGGAGACTGCAGTTAGATTAACAAGAATTTAAGCTTTCTGCCCATGTAAGACATGCCTATGTTACGGAATTGGCTGTTGTTTACAACATCATTCTAGTCACATTATCGCATATTCAGCAACAACTATCCCGGCTCAGAACATCCCCAATTCGTTGGGGAATGAACTCTACAAGGTGTCGAAATCATTCCACAGTGATGCTGGCACATGTTGACTCCAACCAGTGCATCCCACAGATGTGCCAAGTTGGCTGGATGTCCTTTGATCTCCTATCAATTAGAACTACACTACTTCTGTACGTAATGCAATTAGAACCAATGGTGGAAAAAATACCCAACTGCCATACTTGAGTAAAAGTAAAGATACCTTAATAGAAAATAACTCAAGTAAAAGTGAAAGTCACCCAGTAAAATACTTCTTGAGTACAAGTCTAAAAGTACTTTTTTTCAATATACTTAAGTATAAAAAGTAAATGTAATTGCTAAAGTATACCTAAGTATCAGAAGAACAATTTGTAAAATAAGCCCAAAATATAAATAGTAAAGTAAAGAACAGATACCCAAAAAACTACTTAAGTAGTACTTTAAAGTATTTTTCCTTAAATATTTTACACCACTGATTAGAACTACAATCAACTCCTTCTGTACGTAATGCATCATATTTCTTTTTTAAATAGCATTTGTGTCACGATTCCCACCTACGGTGGCGCCCCCTCCTGCTCGGGTGGCGCTCGGCGGTCGTCGTCACCGGCCTATTAGCTACTACCGATCCCTTTTTGGTTTTCCCTTTTTTTGGTTTTGGGCACCTGTGGCCAATTAGCTATTAGAGGGGGTATTTAGTTCAGCTGGCCCGTCTGTTGTTTGTGCGGGATTAATTTGTGTTCTTTGACGAAGTGTTGTTCGTCGGCTTTACCTGGTCGTCTATTTTGTATTTTATTCCCTATGGTTGGGAACTTTTGTTTATCCTGTGTGATTAAAAACATCACTCCCTGTGTTCGCTGCTTCCTGCGCCTCATTCCTCCTACCCGACTACCGAGCCGTTACAGAATCCCGCACCACTGAAAAAGGCATGGAATCAGCGGGAGCAGCGGGCACTCCTCTTCCCTCGATGGAGGAACGTGTGCTTCACCATACTACAGTCCTACACCGCATCGGGTCAGCGATGGACCAGATGATGGAGAGGATGGACCGATGGGAGAGAAGTGGAATCCTCTCTCCACCTCCACCTCCTCCGATACAGCCACCTTCGCCTCCCAATATGTCTGGCTCTGGCGCGCTTCGTTTGGCGCTCCCAAGGGAGTACGATGGTGCGGCGGCTGGGTGCCAGGGGTTTTTGCTCCAGCTTGAGCTGTACCTGGCCATCGTCAGACCTGCTCCCACAGGAGAGGAGAGCATGAGTTCCCTCGTTTCCTGCCTGACGGGCCGGGCTCTGGAATGGGCTAATGCGGTCTGGAACAGCCCAGACTCGGCGAGGGACCACTATCCAGAGTTCGGCTGAACGGCTGTTCCACCTCAGGCAGGAGACGAGGAGTGCTCAGGACATTTCTCGCTGGAGTTCAGGACCTTGGCTGTTGGGGCGGGGTGGAACGACAGGGCCCTCATAGACCACTACCGCTGCAGTCTCCGGGCGGACATCCACAGGGAGCTGGCCTGTCGGGACACAGCTCTGTCCCTGGACGAGCTTATAGACATGTCCATCCGTCTCGACAATTTGCTGGCCGCCCGCGGGCGTTCGGAGAGGGTCCAGCCCGTTCCACCCCCATGCACCCCCGCCCCTACCCCTATGGAGGTTAGGGGGGGCCGTGCCAAGGGACACCGGAGGAGGTGGCTCCTCCTGCACCAGCTGTGGTCGGAGAGGACACACGGCTGACCGGTGCTGGAGGAGCCAGTCTGGGAGTCGAGAGGGCAGGCAGAACACTTCTCGGTCACCTCAGGTGAGTCAGCACCAGAGTCACCCAGAACCCCCTGTTGGTCACGTGTTTTTACCTGTTTTGTTTACCACATTTTTTCCCTCTTCCCAGCATAGGGCGCTAGTCGATTCAGGCGCAGCTGGGAACTTTATGGATCGTGGACTTGCCATCAAGCTGGGCATTCCGCGGGTGCCGTTAGATTCCCCCTTCCCCGTGCACTCCCTAGATAGCCGACAATTAGGGTCAGGGCTAGTCATGGAGTCTACGGTGCCACTGGACATGGTAACGCAGGGGAATCATAAGGAACACATTCGTTTTTTCCTTATTGATTCGCCTGCGTTTCCGGTGGTGCTAGGGGTCCCCTGGCTGGCTGGTCACAATCCCCGTATTTCGTGGAAACAGGGGGTTCTCCAGGGGTGGTCAGAGGAGTGTCTAGGAGTTTCCATAGGTGCCACGTCGGTGGAAAGTCCAGACCAGGTGTCCACTGTGCGCATTCCCCCAGATTACGCCGATTTGGCGATCGCTTTTTGTAAAAAGAGGGTGAACAAATTACCACCTCATCGACAGGGGGATTGTGCGATAGATCTCCAGGTTAACGCTGCGCTTCCCAGGAGTCACGTGTACCCCTTGTCACAGGAGGAGACGGCGGCTATGGAGACATATGTCACGGAATCCCTGGGACAGGGGTACATTCGGCCCTCCATCTCACCCGCTTCCTCGAGTTTCTTTTTTGTGAAGAAAAAGGAGGGAGGTCTGCGTCCGTGCATTGATTACCGAGGTCTAAACGCTATCACGGTGGGGTTTAGTTACCCACTACCTCTCATCGCTACAGCGGTGGAATCATTTCACGGAGCACAGTTCTTCACAAAACTGGATCTCAGGAGCGCGTATAACCTGGTGCGTATCAAGAAGGGAGACGAGTGGAAAACCGCCTTTAGTACCACATCGGGCCATTATGAGTACCTCGTCATGCCGTATGGGTTGAAAAATGCTCCAGCCGTCTTTCAATCCTTTGTTGACGAAATTCTCAGGGACCTGCACGGGTAGGGCGTGATAGTCTATATCGATGACATTCTGATATATTCTGCCACCCGCTCCGTGCATGTGTCCCTGGTACGCAAGGTGCTTGGTAGACTGCTGGAGCATGACCTATACGTTAAGGCTGAGAAGTGTGAGTTTTCCAAACGAGCCGTCTCCTTTCTGGGTTATCGCATTTCCACCACGGGGGTGGTGATGGAGTGTGACCGCGTTAAGGCCGTGCGTAATTGGCCGACTCCAACCACGGTGAAGGAGGTGCAGCGGTTCTTAGGCTTTGCCAATTACTACCGGAGGTTTATCCGGGGTTTTGGCCAGGTAGCGGCTCCCATTACCTCACTGCTGAAGGGGGGGCTGGTGCGTTTGCGATGGTCGACGGAGGCGGACGGAGCCTTCAAGAAGTTGAAGGCGCTGTTCACCGACGCACCCGTGTTGGCGCACCCGGACCCGTCTTTAGCGTTCATAGTGGAGGTGGACGCATCCAAGGCTGGGGTGGGTGCCGTGCTATCACAGCGCTCGGGTACGCCATCGAAACTCCGCCCCTGCGCTTTCTTTTCGAAGAAGCTCAGTTCGGCGGAGCGTAACTACGATGTGGGGGACAGGGAGTTGCTAGAGGTGGTCAAAGCCCTGAGGGTGTGGCGGCACAGGCTTGAGGGGGCTAAGCACCCCTTTCTCATCTGGACCGACCACCGAAACCTGGTGTACATCCGGGCAGCGATGAGACTGAATCCACGTCAGGCGAGGTTGGCCATGTTCTTCGCCCGGTTTAGGTTTACCATCTCCTATAGACCGGGTTCCCTGAATACTAAAGCCGACGCGCTGTCCCGTCGCTATGACACGGAGGACCGGCCCATCGATCCAACTCCCATCATTCTAGCGTCTAGGCTGGTGGCACCAGTGGTATGGGAGGTGGACGCGGACATCGAGCGGGCATTGGTGTTGGAACCTGCACCTGCGCAGGTGCCCGTGGGGCGCATGTATGTGCCGCTCGGTGTTCGTGATCGTTTGATTCGGTGGGCGCACACGCTACCTACTGCGGGTCATCCTGGTGAGGCGAGGACAGTGCGGAGTCTAAGGGGGAAGTACTGGTGGCCCACCTTGGCTAAGGACGTGAGGTCCTATGTCTCTTCCTGTTCGGTATGTGCCCAGAGTAAGGCTCCTAGGCATCTACCGAGAGGGAAGTTACAGCCCCTCCCCATTCCACAACGACCATGGTCGCACCTGTCCATTGACTTCTTGACAGATCTTCCCCCCTCTCAGGGGAACACGGCGATTCTGGTGGTTGTGGACCGGTTCTCTAAGTCCTGCTGTCTCCTCCCATTGCCCGGTCTCCCTACGGCCCTGCAGACTGCGGAGGCCCTATTTACCCACGTCTTCTGGCACTACGGGGTGCCGGAGGACATTGTCTCTGATCGAGGTTCCCAGTTCACATCCAGGGTCTGGAGAGCGTTTATGGAGCGGCTGGGGGTCTCGGTCAGTTTGACCTCCGGTTATCACCCCGAGAGCAATGGGCAGGTGGAGAGGGTGAACCAGGAGGTGGGCAGGTTCCTGAGGTCGTATTGCCAGGACCGGCCAGGGGAGTGGGCGAGGTATATTCCCTGGGCTGAATTAGCCCAGAACTCACTTCGCCACTCCTCTACTAACATATCACCCTTTCAGTGTGTGTTAGGTTACCAGCCGGTCCTGGCACCATGGCACCGGAGCCAGACCGAGGCTCCTGCGGTGGAGGACTGGGTCCAGCACTCCAAGGAGACCTGGAGAGCCGTCCAGGACTCACTAAAGGAGGCCAGTGCGCGGCAGAAGAGGAGTGCTGACCGCCACCGCAGTGAGGCGCCAGTGTTCGCACCGGCAGACAGGGTCTGGCTCTCGACCCGGAACCTGCCCCTCCGCGTGCCCTGCCGGAAGCTGGGGCCACAGTGTGTGGGGCCCTTCAAAGTCCTGAGGAGGATAAACGAGGTGTGTTATCGGTTGAAACTCCCTTCCTATTACCGCATTAACCCCTCGTTTCATGTGTCTCACCTCAGGCTGGTGGTAGCTGGTCCCCTTCAGGAAAATGAGGTGCCGGAGGTCCCTCCGCCCCCTCTGGACATCGGGGGTCCCCGGCGTACAGCATTCGGGCCATTCTGGACTCTAGATGCCGGGTGAGGGGCCTGCAGTACCTCGTGGACTGGGAGGGGTACGGCCCGGAGGAGAGGTGCTGGGTGCCGGCGGAGGACGTCCTGGACCCATCTATGTTGAGGGATTTCCACCACCTCCGTCCGGATCGCCCTGCGCCTCACCCTCCGGGTCGACCTCGAGGCCGGTGTCGGCGCGCTGCGGGAGCCGCGCGTCAGGAGGGGGGTACTGTCACGATTCCCACCGACGGTGGCGCCCCCTCCTGCTCGGGTGGCGCTCGGCGGTCGTCGTTACCGGCCTATTAGCTACTACCGATCCCTTTTTGGTTTTCCCTTTTTTTGGTTTTGGGCACCTGTGGCCAATTAGCTATTAGAGGGGGTATTTAGTTCAGCTGACCCGTCTGTTGTTTGTGCGGGATTAATTTGTGTTCTTTGACGAAGTGTTGTTCGTCGGCTTTACCTGGTCGTCTATTTTGTATTTTATTCCCTATGGTTGGGAACTTTTGTTTATCCTGTGTGATTAAAAACACCACTCCCTGTGTTCGCTGCTTCCTGCGCCTCATTCCTCCTACCCGACTACCGAGCCGTTACAATTTGTTTCCATTCCTGATGACATTCCTGAGTGTAGGTTATATCATACAACTAAATAATAAACAACTAAATACACAATTTGTATTGTGTATATTCACTATTCAATTATTTACAGCATCCTAGGAAAACTGCTGGAAGATCTGGGCCTGTATCCACAAAGTGCCTCAGAATAGGAGTGCTGATTTAGGATCAGTTTGACCTGTTAGATCATAATGAACATGTTTGTGTGGACAGATCCTAGATCAGCACTCCTACTCTGAGACGCTTTGTGGAAACGGGCACAGGTAGATAGATTTAAAAAAATATATTTCACCTTTATTTAACCTCTATGGGCTAGGTGGGACGCTTGCGTCCCACCTACGTAACAGCCACTGGCAGCCTGTGGCGCGATTTTCAAAACGTTAAAAATCCTATTACTTCAATTTCTCAAACATATGACTATTTTACAGCTATTTAAAGACAAGACTCTCGTTAATCTAACCACACTGTCCGATTTCAAAAAGGCTTTACAACGAAAGCAAAACATTAGATTATGTCAGCAGAGTACCAAGCCAGAAATAATCAGACACCCATTTTTCAAGCCAGCATATAATGTCACCAAAACCCAGAAGACAGCTAAATGCAGCACTCACCTTTGATGATCTTCATCAGATGACAACCCTAGGACATTATGTTAAGAATTATAGATGGACTACTCCTGGATGCAACCGCTTTGTCAGATTTTAAAATAGCTTTACGGAGAAAGCACATTTTTCAATATTCTGAGTACATAGCTCAGCCATCACGGCGAGCTATTCAGACCCCCGCCAAGTTCGGGGCAACCTAAACTCAGAATTAGTATTAGAAATATTCTCTTACCTTTGCTGATCTTCGTCAGAATGCACTCCCAGGACTGCTACTTCCACAAGAAATGTTGTTTTTGTTCGAAATAATCCATATTTATGTACAAATACCTCCGTTTTGTTCGTGCGTACAGATCACTTATCCAAAGGCATAACGTGCGAGCGCGGAACCAGAGACGAAAAGTCAAAATGTTCCATTACCGTACTTGTCAAACGCATGTCAAACGCTGTTTAAAATCAATCTTTATGGTATTTTTAACGTAAAATTGCGATAATATTCCAACCGGACAATAGCATATTCATTCAAGAAGAAAAAGAAGGAACGGTGCGCTCGCGTGACCGCGCATATCCAAAACCTTTGTTGCCAGGCAGACCACTCAGTAACTGAGCTCCTATTATCTGCCCAGTGACAGGAGAAAGCTCAAACCACTTTCTGAACGCTGTTGACAGCCAATGGAAGCCTTAGGAAGTGCAACGTCTCCCAAAGACACTGTAGTTTCGATAGAGAATCAAAAGAAGAACTACAATTCTCAGACTTTCCACTTCCTGCTTGGATTTTTCTCAGGTTTTTGCCTGCCATATGAGTTCTTTTATACTCACAGACACCATTCAAACAGTTTTAGAAACTTCAGAGTGTTTTCTATCCAAATCTACTAATAATATGCATATTCTAGTTTCTGGGCCAGAGTAGTAATCTGTTTAAATTGGGTATGTTTTTCATCCGGCCGTGAAAATACTGCCCCCTAGCCCAGACAGGTTAACTTGGCTTTCGAAGACCTTAGAAAGGCAGGGTAGGATAGATATAGGTCTATAGCAGTTTGGGTCTAGAGTGTCTCCCCCTTTGAAGAGGGGGATGACCGCGGCAGCTTTCCAATCTTTGGGGATCTCAGATGATACGAAAGAGAGGTTGAACAGGCTAATAATAGGGGTTGCAACAATTTCGGCAGATAATTTTAGAAAGAGAAGGTCCAGATTGTCTATCCCGGCTGATTTATAGGGGTCCAGATTTTGCAGCTCTTTTAGAACATCAGCTATCTGGATTTGGGTGAAGGAGAAATGGGGAGGCTTAGGCGAGTCGCTTTGGGGGGTGCAGGGCAGTTGACCGGGGTAGGGTTTGCCAGGTGGAAAGCATGGCCAGCCGTAGAAAAATGCTTATCGAAATTCTCAATTATCGTGGATTTATCAGTGGTGACAGTGTTTCCTAGCCTCAGTGCAGTGGGCAGCTGGGAGGAGGTGCTCTTATTCTCCATGGACTTTACAGTGTCCCAGAACTTTTTTGAGTTTGTAATAAAATCCAAACCATGAAGAAAAAAAAAGAAAAAAAAAAATCTGTTGAGACCAGAGATGAGCAGGCGGTGACCAGGAGAAGGCAGTGATGAGCAGGCAGAAACCAGGAGAGGACAGTGATGAGCAGGCAGAAACCAGGAGAAGGCAGTGAAGAGCAGGCAGAAACCAGGAGAGGACAGTGATGAGCAGGCAGAAACCAGGAGAGGGCAGAGACGAGCAGGGAGAAACCAGGAGAGGGCAGTGATTTTTTTAAACATTTTTATTTAACCTTTATTTAACTAGGCATGTGAGTTAAGAACAAATTCTTTTTTACAATGACGGCCTACCGGGGAACAGTGGATTAACTGCCTTGTTCAGGGACAGAACGACAGATTTTTACCTTGTCAGCTCGGGGATTCAATCCAGCAACCTTTCGGTTACTGGCCCAATGCTCTAACCACTAGGCTACCTGATGCCTCAAAAGCAGGCAGAAACCAGGAGAGGGCAGTAATGAGCAGACAGAGACCGAAGAGGGTAGTGATGAGCAGGCAGAGACCAGACGAGGGCAGTGATGACCAGGCAGATACCAAAAGAGGGCAGTGATGAGCAGGCAGAGACCAGGAGAGGGCAGTGATTAGCAGGCAGAGACCAGACGAGGGCAGTGATGACCAGGCAGATACCAGAAGAGGGCAGTGATGAGCAGGCAGAGACCAGAAGAGGGCAGTGATCAGCAGACAGAGAATGTTTAACAACAAACCAGACTTTGAAATCATTGCATCATAATTAAACAACAGTGCTGCTAACTCCGGGGACATCAGTTGTTAAAAAAAGTGAGTTGAAACTCGAAACAATCATATTGTCTAATTATAGACATTTATAGGGAGCCCCCAGGTTCAGGTTAAGCCACCACCCGATGTCACAGGAAGGCCAAAAAGATCACCAAGAACAACAACCACCCGAGCCACTGCCTGTTCACCCCGCTATCATCCAGAAGGCGAGGTCAGTACAGGTGCATCAAACCGGGGACCGAGAGACTGAAAAACAGCTTCTATCTCAAGGCCATCAGACTGTTAAACAGCCATTACTAACATCGAGTGGCAGCTGCCAACATACTGACTCATCTCTAACCACTTTAATAATGAAAAAATGTATGTAATAAATGTATCACTAGCCACTTTAAACAATGTAACTTTATATAATATTTACATACCCTACATTACTCACCTCATATGTATATACTGTACTCTATACCATCTACTGCATCTTGCCTATACCGTTATGCCATCGCGCATTCATATATTTTTATGTACATATTCTTATTCATTCCTTTACACTTGTGTGTCTAAGGTAGTTATTGTGAAATTGTTAGATATTACTGCATGGTCGGAGCTAGAAGCACAAGCATTTCACTACACTCGCATTAACATGTGCTAACCATGTGTATGTGACCAATAAAATTTGATTTGACAAGGCTCGACAGGTTGAGCGTTACGAGATCCCGTTCTGCACACCACTGCTGTTATTTTCCTGTTTATGGCCCGGCTGTTAGCTTGCACGATTCTTGCCATTCTCCTTTCACCTTTCATCAACTAGCTGTTTTTGCACACAGGGCTGCCGCTGACTGGATGTTTTTGGTTTTTCCCACCATTCTCTGTAAACCCTAGACACTGTCATGCGTTAAAAGCCTAGGAAGCTGGCCGATTTAAGTTTTAATTTTCTTTAACTCTGTTTTTTTTATCTGTGTCTAATTCTGGATAAGGTGCTTTGTAGCTCAGTTGGTTAAGCATGGCGCGCATAATGCCAGGGTAGTGGGGTTGACTCCTTGGGACCACCCATACGTAAAATGTACGTGCTTCGGATAAAATTGTCTTCTAAATGGCATATATTATAAAAGATTCTGCTATTTCCCCCTGCAGTACCTCCAGGCCTTGCTGACTGGTCAGCATCCCCTCTCTCAGGACGGTGAGCTGGTTGGTTCCCCTGCAGGTTAAATATACAGTACCAGTCAAAAGTTTGGACACTCACTCATTCCAGAGTTTTTCTTTATTTTTACTATTTTCTACATTGTAGAATAGTAGTGAAGACATTACAACTATGAAACAACACATTATGGAATCATGTAGTAACCAAAAGTGTTAAACAAATCAAAACATATTTTATATTTTTTCAAGTTGGATATTGGCGAGAACTGGAACCCGATGTCGTACACGTTGATCCAGAGCATCCCAAACATGCTCAATGGGTAACATGTCTGGTGAGTATGCATGCCATGGTAAAACTGGGACATTTTCAGATTCCAGGAATGGCTGCATCATGTTATGGGTATGCTTGTAATCGACAAGGACTACGTTTTTTAGGAAAAAATGTAGGTCTCATTTCTGAATCTGGAGGATGTATAAAATCTACAGTGGGGGAAAAAAGTATTTGATCCCCTGCTGATTTTGTACATTTGCCCACTGATAAAGAAAGGATCAGTCTATAATTTTAATGGTAGATTTATTTGAACAGTGAGAGACAGAATAACAACAAAAATATCCAGAAAAACGCATGTCAAAAATGTTATAAATTGATTTGCATTTTAATGAGAGAAATAAGTATTTGACCCCCTCTCAATCATAAAGATTTCTGGCTCCCAGGTGTCGTTTATACAGGTAACAAGCTGAGATTAGGAGCACACTCTTAAAGGGAGTGCTCCTAACAGCAGCTTGTTACCTGTAAAAAAGACACCTGTCCACAGAAGCAATCAATAAATCAGATTCCAAACTCTCCACCATGGCCAAGACCAAAGAGCTCTCCAAGGATGTCAAGGACAAGATTGTAGACCTACACAAGGCTGGAATGGGCTACAAGACTGTCGCCAAGCAGCTTGGTGAGAAGGTGACAACATTTGGTGTGATTATTCGCAAATGGAAGAAACACAAAAGAACTGTCAATATCCCTCGGCCTGGGGCTCCATGCAAGATCTCACCTTGTGGGGTTGCAATGATCATGAAACGGTGAGGAATCAGCCCAGAACTACACAGGAGGATCTTGTCAATTATCTCAAGGCAGCTGGGACCACAGTCACTAAGAAAATAATTGGTAACACACTACGCCATGAAGGACTGAAATCCTTCATGGACAGGACAACTTCACCGCATCAAAGGGACGATGGACGGGGCCATGTACCGTCAAATCTTGGGTGAGAACATCCTTCCCTCTGCCAGGGCATTGAAAATGGGTCGTGGATGGGTATTTCAGCATGACAATGACCCAAAACACACGGCCAAGGCAACAAAGGAGTGGCTCAAGAAGAAGCACATTAAGGTCCTGGAGTGGCCTAGCCAGTCTCCAGACCTTAATCCCATAGAAAATCTGTGGAGGGAGCTGAAGGTTCGAGTTGCCAAATGTCAGCCTCGAAACCTTAATGACTTGGAGAAGATCTGCAAAGAGGAGTGGGACAAAATCCCTCCTGAGATGTGTGCAAACCTGGTGGCCAACTACAAGAAACATCTGACCTCTGTGATTGCCAACAAGGGTTTTGCCACCAGGTACTATGTCATGTTTTGCAGAGGGGTCAAATACTTATTTCCCTCATTAAAATGCAAATCATTTTATAACATTTTTGACATGTGTTTTTCTGGATATTTTTGTTGTTATTCTGTCTCTCACTGTTCAAATAAACCTACCATTAAAAGTATAGACTGATCATTTCTTTGTATGTGGGCAAACGTACAAAATCAGCAGGGGATCAAATACTTTTTTCCCCCACTGTACGTTTATTGATAGCGTACGCAGGTGAAGCAAAATGCTTGTTTCTAGCTCCAACAGTGCAGTAATAACTGACAATAAAAATAAATTATACACACATAATCCATAAAGAAATTAGGAAACATATGAACGAGCAAGGTCAGAGACAGGAATATATACACATATATTGGTGTATAGACAGTAAATGAATGGAAAAGGTGTGTAAACAGTAGTTAAATAGGATGCGCAATTACTAGAATACAGTATATACCACAACAGCCTCAATGGCACACAATCCATATCTCAATTGTCTTAAGGCTTAAAAATCCTTCTTTAACCTGTCTCTTCCCTTTCATCTACCCTGATTGAAGTGGACTTAACAAGTGACATCAATAAGTGATCATAGCATTCACCCGGTCAGTCTATGTCATGGAAAGGACATATTTTGTACACAGTGTACATATAAAGTGGGTAAAACATTATGTAAACATTATTAAAGTGACCCGTGTTCAATGACTATTTACATAGAGCAGCAGGGTAGAGTACCAGGTGGTAGCTGGCTAGAACAGTGACTAAGGCTGGTGGTGACTTAACAGTCTGATTGCCTGGAGATAGAAGCGATTTCTTAGGCTCTCGGTCCCAGCTTTGATGTACCTGTACTGTCTCTGCTTTCTCGATGGTAGCGAGGTGTACAGGCCGTGACTTGCGTGACTGAGGTCCTTGACGATGCTCTCCTTGGCCTTTCTGTGACACTGGGTACTGTAGATGTCCTGGAGTTTAGGCAGTGTGCCCCTGGTGACACATTGGGCTGACTGCACCACCCTCTGGTGATACAGTCACACAGGATGCTCTCAATGGTGCATCTGTAGAAGTTTGTGAGGGTCTTGGGGGGGGCCAAGACAAATTATTTCAGCCTTCCAAGGTTGAATAGGCCCTGTTGTGCCTTCACCACGCTCTTTGTTAAGGGACTATTTTCAGGTAGTCAGTGATGTTTTTGACCCTCTTCCCTGCGGCCCCATTGATGTGGATGGGGGCGTACTCTCTGTGCTGTCTCCTGTAGTTTACGATCAGTTCCTTTATGTTAACGTTATTTACCTGGCACCACTCCACCAGGACTCTCACCTCCTCCCTGTAGGCTGTCTCATCATTGTTGGTAATCAGACCTACCACTGTTGTACGAGACTGTCACTGTTTGCATGTGGTTATCTTCAAATTGGATCCCCTTAGATTTTGTTGGTGTATGTTTTTTATTTTTAAAAACAATGTAGCTGTTATGGGGACAGATATGGTCATGTGATGTAGTTCATAGTTGATGCTGTTGGTGAACGTTAGCGATTAAATAGATCAAGTAACTAATATCAGAGATGGCCCATTTTGGGTAGACCCCCATAATAGGGATTTGTGTTTGCCACAACATAAAACCATCTTGAACATTATGTTTGATGAGATGTCATTTAGCAACACAAAGGCTTATCAGAGGAATATGGCGGGAGGGGCTATAGGAGGACTGGCCCATTGTAATGGCTAGAATGGAATCAATGGAACAGAGTCAAACATGTTTGATACCGCTGCATTGATGCCATTACAATGGGCCCGTCCTCCTATAGCCCCTCCCAACATATTCCTCTGACTTATATAGCTTCATTATCTAGTACTCAGCCAATGTAAATATACAATAGAAAAAGAGGTCTTCTGACCTCAATGGGACTTCCAGGATAAATAAAGGTTCAATGAAAATACACACCCTAGTGCAGTGTTCCCACACCTGAGTCAACTAACCCTCAATGAGTTGAATCAGGTGAGTTTCTCTTGGGTTACAATAAAATGTGTGCTGTCGGGGGTACTCGAGGTCCGGAGTTGGGAAGCACTGCCCTTGTCCAATCATGTCTCCAGCAGTCCATGAATTAGTCTTCTCCATTATCAGACTCCAGATTAGACCAGCAGGTACCCAGTGGAATGGAATGACATTACCTGCAGATTCTCACTTCCTACTTTGACAGGTAACCATCACTGACACTGAAATTACCTGTAATTTACAGTCAATTGGAATGACAACAGCCTCCCTTCACCCATCTTGTTCAGTATCCTCTGTCCTGAGTTCTTTGAAGCAGCAAGCACAGCACGGGCCAGCATTGGAGAAATAAGAATCTGTTTCCCATTTTAATTAATTGAATGTCCAGGTAATGAAGGGATGGATTCTGTGAGGTCAGTTCTCTGTAATCAAATATATTTCTAATGAGAAAATAACAATTCCTGTGTAGTCAAATTCTAGAAAATGGGACTGATTTAACAACTTACATGATACATCTCTTTACATTAAAATGGCACCATATCAGTATAATGTTTTAGTTAACTGGACAGCAGGTAAATGGTCAGGTGTATAAAAGGGTGGCATGCCAGGGTTGTCCATGCACATTGAATACAGTCATGATTAAAACGGCAGCCTACTGGAGCCTTGTAAAACCAGACCGATCTCGCGAGAGCTCACATTCGGTTTCACTTCATGTGAACAGAAACATGAGTGCAGTGGTCAGTTGTTTAATGAGGCTAGGCCTATTGCACTGTCTCTGTAAAATAATGAGCAGTCAATAATGTTCCATATACCACAATTCATTGTACAATGAAAATACCTAACAGGAAATCAATCATTTGCCATCTGACTCTTTCAAAGGTTTGTGTTCTTTGCCTCGCAAAAAGCTATTGAAATTACTGTATTATAGTCAGAATTTGTTACTTTTATTTTAGAAAATGTCTTTTTAAAGTGTGGCATTTCAAGTCACGTTTTGTTTAAAATACAGAAAAACAGACACTTGTAGAACATGGATATAGCAAAAAAGGAAACTGACAGAAAATAAAGCTAACAAGCCTTTGACTGCTCTATTTTTCTCTTTTTGAATAAATGACATTTATGGAAAAGAGGAGAAAAGCAATTGGGGAGAAGAGGACGATGATGGATTGATGGGAGGGATGAGTGAGATGAAGTTAGTTTCCTTTAACTATATGGTTGCTTCATGGTTGATGTTTTAAATTATCTTTATAAAGTCTAATTTAAGATTAACTCGTTTCCTCTTTTTTTTGTGTGTGTCTTTTTCGTTAATGTTTTTTTGATCTTCTGGACCCAGTGCTCTTTAGCGCTCGATCTTCCTGGTCTCTGACAAGGAGGGCTAGGAATGCCAACCTTGTCCGGCAGTCGAGACGGACTGCCCGCCGTGCCGTCCACCAGCCCACCGCAGTGTTGCATTCCCTGGCTGGCCCGACCCACACTGCCCTGCGCGGACTCAAGATGATAAAGTGGAGTCCTTCTGTGTTTGCTGTGCTTGTGAACGTTGCTTCTGACTTTCCAAGTCTCTAAAATGTTTCTCAACCTGCAGAGGAAGGACAGGGGAAGACAACTTGAGATGTATGATCAATAACTTTTGTTATGGTAACAAAAAGTAAGAAAAAGTGCAAGTGACATGTTAATTGTATACTTTTTACACAACAAAGACAATGCATTGACAGCTATAACAATAGTAGTAGTAGTAGTAGTAGTAGTAGTAGTAGGTAGGTGGACAGACCTAACCGCAGTTGGTAGGTGGACAGACCTAACCGCAGTTGGTAGGTGGACAGACCTAACCGCAGTAGGTAGGTGGACAGACCTAACCGCAGTAGGTAGGTGGACAGACCTAACCGCAGTAGGTACAGTTGAAGTCAGAAGTTTACATACACTTAGGTTGGAGTCATTAAAACTCTTTTTTCAACCACTCCACAAATTTCTTGTCAACAAACTATAGTTTTGGCAAGTCGGTTAAGACATCTACTTTGTGCATGACACAAGTAATTTTTCCAACAATTGTTTACAGACAGATTATTTCACTTATAATTCACTGTATCACAATTCCATTGGGTCAGAAGATTACACACACTAAGTTGACCGTGCCTTTAAACAGCTTGGAAAATTCCAGAAAATTATGTCATGGCTTTAGAAGCTTCTGATAGGATAATTGACATCATTTGAGTCAATCGGAGGTGTACCTGTGGATGCATTTCAAGGCCTACCTTCAAACTCAGTGCCCCTTTGCTTGACATCATGGGAAAATCAAAAGAAAATCAGCCAATACCTCCACTAGTCTGGTTCATCCTTGGGAGAAATTTCCAAATGCCTGAAGGTGCCACCTTCATCTGTACAAACAATAGTACACAAGTATAAACACCATTGGACCACGCAGCCGTCATACCGCCCAGGAAGGAGACGCGTTCCGTCTCCTAGAGATGAACGCCCTTTGATACGAAAAGAGCAAATCAATCCCAGAACAGCAGCAACGGACCTTGTGAAGATTCTGGAGGAAACGGGTACAAAAGTATCTATATTCACAGTAAAACGAGTCCTATATCGACATAACCTCAAAGGCTGCTCAGCAAGGAAGAAGCCACTGCTCAAAAACGGCCATAAAAAAGCCAGACTACGGTTTGCAACTGTACATGGGGACAAAGACAGTACTTTTTGGAGAAATGTCCTCTGGTCTGATGAAACAAAAATAGAACTGTTTTGCCATAATGACCATTGTTATGTTTGGAGGAAAAGGGGGGACGCTTGCAAGCCAAAGAACACCATCCCAACCGTGAAGCACGGGGGTGGCAGCATCATGTTGTGGGGGTGCTTTGCTGCAGGAGGGACCGGTGCACTTCACAAAATAGATGGCATCATGAGGAAGGAACATTATGTGGATATATTGAAGCAACATCTCAAGACATCAGTCAGGAAGTTGAAGCTTGGTCGCAAATGGGTTCTCCAAATGGACAATGACCCCAAGCATACTTCCAAAGTTGTGGCAAAAATGGCTTAAGGACAACAAAGTCAAGGTATTGGAGTGGCCATCACAAAGCCCTGACCTCAATCCTGTAGAAAATGTGTGGGCAGAACTGAAAAAGCATGTGTGAGCAAGGAGGCCTACAAACCTGACTCAGTTACACCAGCTCTGTCAGGAGGAATGGGCCAAAATTCACCCAACTTATTGTGGGACGCTTGTAGAAGGCTTACCGAAACATTTGACCCAAGTTACACAATTTAAAGGCAATGCTACCAAATACTAATTGAGTGTATGTAAACTTCTGACCCACTGGGAATGTGATGAAAGAAATAAAAGCTGAAATCAATCATTCTCTCTAATATTATTCTGACATTTCACATTCTTAAAATAAAAGTGGTGATCCTAACTGACCTAAGACAGGGAATTTTTACTAGGATTAAATGTCAGGAATTGTGAAAAACTGAGTTTAAATGTATTTGGCTAAAATGTATGTAAACGTCCGACTTCAACTGTAGGTGGACAGACCTAACCGCAGTAGGTAGGTTGACAGACCTAAAAGTTGTAGTAGTAGGTAGATGTAGTAGGTAAGCGATACTCACTATTTTGCGTACATGACTTAAAGCACTTCCCTCTTTGCCTTTGCAGTTGTCAGCCTGGTATGGCGGCGAGATTACAACGTCGTCCATCACCATTATGTTCTTCTCCTGCCATTTACAGTCTTTGATGCTGCAAAATATAGTACACATTTAACGGGTCAAGGAGTCAGGTCTATCTAATATTTTGAAATAAAGCATTAAATCTCAATTGAATCATTTTCATTTATGAAGCTAAAACTTGACACAATCTACAAGAGTATGTATCATTAGATTATCTAAGCCTATTATCTGTAAAAGTAGATAGGGATACAGACATTGGGGAGATGCGGTACAACTAAGTACTGTAAGGTATATGTGAATGCCTTAATCCAATTCTCCCAGAGAATCTTGCCGCCCGACGTGCTATCACTTAGTTTGTATGCACAGCAGTTGATCATCAGTCGCACCGCGTTCTCCGTTTTTCCACACACGGCCGTGTCGGAGCTGGGATTGTCGTTACCGTGTCGTACCAATTTAAACAAAGATTAAAAGCCAAAATCAGGTCAAGACTTCCAATGTTTGAATTTACGTTGACCTAACATGGGACGTATTCAAATCACCTGCCTCTAAACCTAGCCATTATAACTGGAAAGGATATTCAGTAGGCCCAGTGGCGGCCTGGGAGGCCCGGTGTAGGCCCAGTGGCGGCCCGGGAGGCCCAGTGGCGGCCCGGGAGGCCCAGTGGCGGCCTGGGATCCATAAAGAATCCCCTGCCCATGTCAGATATATTATCACCAGTAGACAATGCTGCCCACCGACACTCTGCCCCTCTGGAATTCATATTATTGAATTGAAAAAGACACTTACGTTTTGTGAATAGTCTGGAATAGATGCTGGCCCTCCACAGAAACCCCAGCACTGATTGCATATGCTTGGGACAGCTTGTCCTCCTTCTCTGACCGTGCTCGATTGGCAAGCTGGGAGAAAGATGGCAGGGAGGAGAAAGTTAGGAGGGGATTTGGAGAAGAAGGCAGTCAACCAACTTGAGTCGAGGTGCAATCAAAACCTACACTGAACAAAAATATAACCGCAAAGTGTTGGTCCCATGTTTCATGAGGTGAAATAAAAGATCCCAGAAATGTCCATAATTCACAAAAAGTGTATCTCTCTCAAATTTTGTGCACAAACTGCAATGTCGTTTTAGAGAACTTGGCAGTACGTCCAACCAGCCTCATAACCACATGTAACCATACCAGCCCAGGACCTCCATATCCGGCTTCTTCACCCGCAGGATCATCTGAGACCAGCCACCCGGAGAGCTAATGAAACTGTGGACAACCGAAAATGTTCTGTTTCTCCACAAACTGTCTCTGGGAAGCTCATCTGCGCACTCGTCATCTTTGAAATTGTTGCATGTTGCGTTAATTTTTGTTCAGTATATAAATATATGCATTTGAAGGGAATAGGCGCAAGACGCAACCTTCGCTTACAAATTGATAGCCTTGATCAGAAAAATGGGGTGAGAAAGTTGACAAGGAACATTTAACAATGACTGGCTCAGATGGGTGATTATTTGAGACAGGTGACAAATGGAACTCAAGTCATCTCATCGCAAGTAACCCAACACTGGGCCTGGCCTGTTCATAAGATGACCAAAAAAAATGTAACAGATTGTTGTCGTCCATACAAATAGGCTAATCATAAGAACAAAGAATCCCGATTAAAGCCTAGGATACACAAAAAGTCAAGCAGCATCTACTGCAGGGGTATTCAAATCTTACCCGCCGAGGTCAGGACTACTCCTGGTTCTATTCTACCTGATAATTAATTTCACACACACACACACACACACAGTGACCCAGGTCTAAATCAGTCCCTGATTAGAGGGGAAGAAGAAAAAAAAAAGCAGTGGAACTGGCTGAATTTGAGGGATCTACAGTATGACAGCAGATGAGGGCTTACCTTGCTAACATTCAGTGATGCTAGAGGAGGAGTTTCAGTGCGATCATTTATTATATCCACTTCAGAAACATAGGCTAAATTGATCAGGATGACGTCGTGGAGATTTGGCTTTCTGCTGGAGGGATCACATTCTGGGAGGAACTCAAGTCAAGGTAAACAAGCTGAGTAGTAGTAGTAGTAGTAGTAGTAGTAGTGCCACACAATGCATAGTAATAGCAGTAGCTGTACACAATGCATAGTAGTAGCAGCAGCAAATGTACACAATGCATAGTAGTAGCGGAACGAATAAAAAAGCTCACGATTTGGATCACGGTTTTGAGTCACAGATCGGATAATTTTCCGGATCAGAAAAAAAGCGGAGACAAATATAACTTTGCTTTCCATTTATTACTTAAAAGAACACTTAAAGAAACAAACTTTTCAATATTTAATTAAAACCTTAATAAAATATTCAATTCTCAATTGTTAAATTAAAGTGCAATATGAGGCATGATACCTTCTTCCTTTGAACAATAGTGAATGAAAAAAATAGCCTGTGTCCACGTCATCAAAAAAAGTAAAGAAAGAAAGCAAAGCAGACCTGAGCTTAACTTCAAATTATTTTTCAAAAAGATGAGGATCTCTACATTGTTTGGGGAGAAGGTAGACCTCTTTGCGGTCACTATGTCCCCTGCCGTGGAGAACACCCTCTCGCTAGGAACTGCCAGGCACAGCCAGGTAGCATCTTGCCTTCATGGCAATGTGAGGGTATTTACACGCTTTTCCACCATGCCAGTGGATCACCATCCACTGGAATGCCGCTTGCTGCCTTGTAGGATGCCACCACCTCTTTGATGGTGTTGCAAACGTCTTGCCTGTGTCCTTGCTCGCAAAGGTCTCCCTGAAAAGCTCCTTCATGGCTGAATGATTTTGTGGAGGAGATGCCTCTGAGTCTGTTCCTGTTGGCTTGACCCTGCAGAAAGAAATGACTTGAACTATTAAACTAACTATAAAATGCAGCAATAACATTTAATAAAAGCCATTATTCAAAAAATAAAAAATAAATGGATGATTCTAATAGCATAGACAGATTAGACTGCAGTATATTTATTATTTAAGTAATTCACTCTTTTTTTACCTCTTCAGTGGCCACAACCTCAGTGGTGAGGTCACTGCATGTCCTCCGGCATAGGGCAGGGTCTAGGTGAGACCGGGACTTGAACAGACCGGGACTTGAACAGACCGGGACTTGAACAGACCGGGACTTGAACAGACCGGGACTTGAACAGACCGGGACTTGAACCTTGGAGCCAGTGCAGTAGATCTATGAAGGTAGTCCTGTACATTAGGGGGGTATCTGGGGTTCAGGTCCTCTCTAATGGCAGCCTTGACATCTCTAGTGATGGTGCCGTCTTCCTCACTTGGGGCCATGGATTGTAGGATCCTTGTTCTCAGAGGTAGGATCATGGACACAGATGGTGCAGTTTCAGTGCTCAATTTTAATATTTTCCTGTTCATAAAGATCTGGCACGATCTTCATACTGAAGTGGGTGCGCGAGGGGATTTCATAGCGTGGCTCAAGCACTTACACCAATTTTTTAAACCCTTTGTTTTCCACAACAGAGTATGGCCTCATGTCTACAGTGATAAACATCCCAATAGATTTGGTGATGGCTTCAGCCCGGTCTGATTCTGCAGCAAAGGGCTTAAATACCGCGTTGAGAAGTTGTTGTCTCTTGGCTGAGTTGGCTCCTGTCACTGACACACCAGGTTGATGACGCTTTGAACATGTATTTCTATGATCATACGGCTTTCTTGTGGCACAATGCCTACACACCGTAATGGTGTTTGTCCACCACCCTTCTTCCCTCATCATTTTTGACATGGAATCCAAACTGCTTCCATACATGAGACTTAAATGAAGCGGGAGGCTTTTCCAGTTGTTCAGCTCCTCCACTAGCCATGGCTGTCAATGCTATTTTTTCATTCTTTGGAACGCGAGCATCCAGGTTTGAGTCGTTGGGATTCAATTTTTTTTTATTTTACCTTTATTTAACTAGGCTAGTCAGTTAAGAACAAATTCTTATTTTCAATGACGGCCTAGGAACAGCGGGTTAACCTGTTAGGGCTAGGGGGCAGTATTGACACGGCTGGATAAAAAAACATACCCGATTTAATCTGGTTACCACTCCTACCCAGTAACTAGAATATGCATATACTTATTACATATGGATAGAAAACACCCTAAATTTTCTAAAACTGTTTGAATGGTGTCTGTGAGTATAACAGAACTCATTTGGCAGGCAAAACCCTGAGACATTTTCTGACAGGAAGTGGATACCTGATGTGTTGTATTACCTTTAAACCTATCCCATTGAAAAACACAGGGGCTGAGGAATATTTTGACACTTCCTATTGCTTCCACTAGATGTCACCAGCCTTTACAAAGTGTTTTGAGTCTTCTGGAGGGAGATCTGACCGAACAAGAGCCATGGAACGATGATGGCCCATTAGACACCTGGCGCGCGAGTTCATGTTGGGTACCCTCATTCCAATACGTTATAAAAGAGTATGCATTCGTCCACCTTGAATATTATTCATGTTCTGGTTAAAAAAGGCCCTAATGATTTATGCTATACAACGTTTGACATGTTTGAACGAACGTAAATATATTTTTTCCCCTCGTTCATGACGAGAAGTCCGGCTGGCTTAGATCATGTGCTAACAAGACGGAGATTTTTGGACATAAATGATGAGCTTTTTTGAACAAAACTACATTCGTTATGGACCTGTGATACCTGGAAGTGACATCTGATGAAGAGAATCAAAGGTAATGGATTATTTACATAGTATTTTCGATTTTAGATCTCCCCAACATGACGTCTAGTCTGTATCGCAACGCGTATTTTTCTGGGCGCAGTGCTCAGATTATTGCAAAGTGTGATTTCCCAGTAAGGTTATTTTTAAATCTGGCAAGTTGATTGCGTTCAAGAGATGTAAATCTATAATTCTTTAAATGACAATATAATATTTTACCAATGTTTTCTAATTTTAATTATTTAATTAGTGGTGCTGACTTGACTGCCGGTTATTGGAGGGAAACGATTTCCTCAACATCAATGCCATAGTAAAACGCTGTTTTTGGATATAAATATGAACTTGATAGAACTAAAAATGCATGCATTGTCTAACATAATGTCCTAGGAGTGTCATCTGATGGAGATTGTAAAAGGTTAGTGCATCATTTTAGCTGGTTTTATGGTTTTGGTGACCCTGTCTTTGAATTGACAAAACATTACACACAACTCTTGTAAATGTACTGTCCTAACATACTCTAAATTTATGCTGTCCGTTTTACCTCTAAGTAGTAGTAGTAGTAGCAGCACACAATGCATAATAGTGGCAGTAGTAGCACAATGCATAGTAGTGGCAGTAGTGGCAGTAGTAGCAGCAGCAGCACACAATGCATGGTAGTGGCAGTAGTAGCAGCAGCAGCACACAATGCATGGTAGTGGCAGTAGTAGCAGCAGCAGCACACAATGCATGGTAGTGGCAGTAGTAGCAGCAGCAGCACACAATGCATGGTAGTGGCAGTAGTAGCAGCAGCAGCACACAATGCATGGTAGTGGCAGTAGTAGCAGCAACACACAATGCATAGTAGTGGCAGTAGTAGCAGCAGCAGCACACAATGCATAGTAGTAGCACAATGCATAGTAGTGGCAGTAGTAGCAGTAGTAACAGCAGCACACAATGCATGGTAGTGGCAATAGTAGCAGCAGCAGCACACAATGCATGGTAGTGGCAGTAGTAGCAGCAGCAGCACACAATGCATAGTAGTGGCAGTAGTAGCAGCAGCAGCACACAATGCATAGTAGTAGTAGTAGTAGTAGCAGCAACACACAATGCATAGTAGTAGTAGTAGTAGCAGCAACGCACAATGCATAGTAGTAGTAGCAGCAGCAGCAACACACAATGCATAGTAGTAGTAGCAGCAGCAGCAACACACAATGCATAGTAGTAGTAGCAGCAGCAGCAACACACAATGCATAGTAGTAGTAGCAGCAGCAGCAGCAACACACAATGCATAGTAGTAGTAGCAGCAGCAGCAACACACAATGCATAGTAGTAGTAGCAGCAGCAACACACAATGCATAGAAGTAGTAGCAGCAGCAGCAACACACAATGCATAGTAGTAGCAGCAGCAACACACAATGTATAGTAGTAGCAGCAGCAACACACAATGCGTAGTAGTAGTAGCAGCAGCAACACACAATGCGTAGTAGTAGTAGCAGCAGCAGCGCACAATGCATAGTAGTAGAAGCAGCAGCAGCAACACACAATGCATAGTAGTAGTAGAAGCAGCAGCAGCAACACACAATGCATAGTAGTAGTAGCAGCAGCAGCAGCAACACACAATGCATAGTAGTAGTAGCAGCAGCAGCAACACACAATGCATAGTAGTAGTAGCAGCAGCAACACACAATGCATAGTAGTAGTAGCAGCAGCAGCAGCAGCAACACACAATGCATAGTAGTAGTAGTAGCAGCAACACACAATGCACAGTAGTAGTAGTAGCAGCAGCAACACACAATGCATAGTAGTAGTAGCAGCAGCAGCAGCAACACACAATGCATAGAAGTAGTAGCAGCAGCAGCAGCAGCAGCAACACACAATGCATAGTAGTAGCAGCAGCAACACACAATGCATAGTAGTAGTAGTAGCAGCAGCAGCAACACACAATGCATAGTAGTAGTAGTAGCAGCAGCAGCAACACACAATGCGTAGTAGTAGTAGCAGCAGCAGCAACGCACAATGCATAGTAGTAGAAGCAGCAGCAGCAACACACAATGCATAGTAGTAGTAGCAGCAGCAGCAGCAACACACAATGCATAGTAGTAGTAGCAGCAGCAGCAACACACAATGCATAGTAGTAGTAGCAGCAGCAACACACAATGCATAGTAGTAGTAGCAGCAGCAACACACAATGCATAGTAGTAGTAGTAGCAGCAGCGACACACAATGCATAGTAGTAGTAGTAGCAGCAGCGACACACAATGCATAGTAGTAGTAGCAGCAGCAGCAGCAGCAACACACAATGCATAAAAGTAGTAGCAGCAGCAGCAGCAGCAACACACAATGCATAGTAGTAGCAGCAGCAACACACAATGCATAGTAGTAGTAGTAGCAGCAGCAGCAACACACAATGCATAGTAGTAGTAGTAGCAGCAGCAGCAGCAGCAGCAACACACAATGCGTAGTAGTAGTAGCAGCAGCAGCAACACACAATGCATAGTAGTAGTAGAAGCAGCAGCAGCAACACACAATGCATAGTAGTAGTAGAAGCAGCAGCAGCAACACACAATGCATAGTAGTAGTAGCAGCAGCAGCAACACACAATGCATAGTAGTAGTAGCAGCAGCAGCAACACACAGTAGTAGTAGCAGCAGCAACACACAATGCATAGTAGTAGTAGCAGCAGCAACACACAATGCATAGTAGTAGTAGCAGCAGCAACACACAATGCATAGTAGTAGTAGCAGCAGCAGCAACACACAATGCATAGTAGTAGTAGTAGCAGCAACACACAATGCATAGTAGTAGTAGTAGCAGCAGCAGCAACACACAATGCATAGTAGTAGTAGCAGCAGCAGCAGCAACACACAATGCATAGTAGCAGCAGCAGCAACACACAATGCATAGTAGTAGTAGCAGCAGCAGCAGCAACACACAATGCATAGTAGTAGTAGTAGCAGCAGCAGCAACACACAATGCATAGTAGTAGTAGAAGCAGCAGCAGCAACACACAATGCATAGTAGTAGTAGTAGCAGCAGCAGCAACACACAATGCATAGTAGTAGAAGCAGCAGCAGCAACACACAATGCATAGTAGTAGTAGAAGCAGCAGCAGCAACACACAATGCAGTAGTAGTAGCAGCAGCAACACACAATGCATAGTAGTAGTAGTCAGCAGCAGCAGCAACACACAATGCATAGTAGTAGAAGCAGCAGCAACACACAATGCATAGTAGTAGTAGAAGCAGCAGCAGCAACACACAATGCATAGTAGTAGTAGCAGCAGCAGCAACACACAATGCATAGTAGTAGTAGCAGCAGCAGCAACACACAATGCATAGTAGTAGCAGCAGCAACACACAATGCATAGTAGTAGCAGCAGCAACACACAATGCATAGTAGTAGCAGCAGCAACACACAATGCATAGTAGTAGCAGCAGCAACACACAATGCATAGTAGTAGCAGCAGCAACACACAATGCATAGTAGTAGCAGCAGCAACACACAATGCATAGTAGTAGTAGCAGCAGCACACAATGCATAGTAGTAGAAGCAGCACACAATGCATAGTAGTAGTAGCAGCAGCAACACACAATGCATAGTAGTAGTAGCAGCAGCAACACACAATGCATAGTAGTAGTAGCAGCAGCAGCAACACACAATGCATAGTAGTAGTAGCAGCAGCAACACACAATGCATAGTAGTAGTAGCAGCAGCAACACCACAATGCATAGTAGTAGCAGCAGCAGCAACACACAATGCATAGTAGTAGTAGCAGCAGCAGCAACACACAATGCATAGTAGTAGTAGCAGCAGCAGCAACACACAATGCATAGTAGTAGTAGCAGCAGCAACACACAATGCATAGTAGTAGCAGCAGCAACACACAATGCATAGTAGTAGCAGCAGCAACACACAATGCATAGTAGTAGCAGCAGAAACACACAATGCATAGTAGTAGTAGCAGCAACACACAATGCATAGTAGTAGTAGCAGCAACACACAATGCATAGTAGTAGTAGCAGCAACACACAATGCATAGTAGTAGCAGTAGTAACAGCAGCACACAATGCATAGTAGTAGCAGTAGCATCACACAATGCATAGTAGTAGCAGTAGTAACAGCAGCACACAATGCATAGTAGTAGCAGTAGCATCACACAATGCATAGTAGTAGCAGTAACAGTAGAAAATAAGCATCCTAGCACATGGCTAGAGCATCAGTGACATTCAAAGAATCTCAAGACCTTTGGATAAATATTCACAAGTCTATACAAAAACACCCCATTTTACGAACTGTCCAGACTGCGCATCTGTCATGCTGCACAGTATTCCAGCCATTTGACTGAGCATTTGGAAGGTGTCTCTCACGTGAGAGTCACGCCTATTCCTTCCAAATGCCTTTGATTTTTTTGCTTGCACCTCATCTCATGTTGGTTGAGCGTCTTCTACTCCTCTACAGGTATTTGAATGAGCAAATATATCAGCAGGGTTAGAATGAGTCAATCAATATTAGGGCCTATTCTCCCCATCAATCATCAATATTAGGGTCTATTCTCCCCACCAATATTAGGGCCTATTCTCCCCACCAATATTAGGGTCTCTTCTCCCCACCAATATTAGGGCCTATTCTCCCCATCAATCATCAATATTAGGGTCTATTCTCCCCACCAATATTAGGGTCTAGTCTCCCCACCAATATCTTAAAATCTCAGACACCTGTAGATCAACGTAATAGAGTGGTAGACTGAGGAAGTCACATGGCGATCCGCCAGCAGCTGTGGTTAGATAGAGACTGAGGAAGTCTTGCCAGGCGCATGGCTCCCACCAGCAGCCGTGGTTAGAGACTGAGGAAGTCTTGGTGTAGGCTGTAGCAGTACTGTCATAGTCAGCTGGAATGACAACCAAGGGAAATGCTGCCACCTATTGCAGCCACAGGAGAACATTCCCAGGTTATAGCATGGTAAAGAATGACAGGAAGCATCCTAGAGAAAGTAGAGGGACATGAATGTGCTCCCGAGTGGCGCAGCGGTGTAAGGCACTGCATCTCAGTGCTAGAGGCTTCACTAGAGATCCTGGTTCAATTCCAGGCTGTATCACAGCTGGCTGTGATTGGGAGTCCCATAGGGCGGCGCACAATTGGCCCAGGGTTTGGCGGGGCAGGCAGTCATTGTAAATAAGAATTTGTTCTTAACGGACTTGCCTAGATAAACTTTAAATAAAAATATAAACATTTACGGAACAGAACATTCCCAGGTTATGGCAATGCATGACAGAAAGCATCCTGAGAAAGAAGAGGCATGAATGGAACAGAATAAATGTATGTAAGGCACTAAGGCACTAAATGCAGAGATGGTGTGTCCCTCCACAACATAGGCCCTAGCTTAGTGTTAAACATCTAGGCCTAAATACTGAAAATACACATTCACCTGGAGGTACATCTATCACCTCTGGGATAGCTTGTCAAAAACTACCAGGATACCTGGTAAGATGGACATCCCACTTCAATCATGCCATCTGAACAAAACATGCATGCTATTCACGTTAGTCGGATGTGGCAGTGCCTGCAAACCATTACAGACTACAAAAGGGAAGCATAGCCGAGAGCTGCCCAGTGACACGAGCCTACCGGACGAGCTAAATTACTTCTATACAAATAACACAGAAACATGCATGAGAGCACCAGCTGTACCGGAAGACCGTGTGATCACGCTCTCCACAGCCGATGTGAGTAAGACCTTTAAACAGGTCAACATTCACAAGGCCGCAGGGCCAGACGGATTACCAGGACGTGTACTGCGAGCATGCGCTGACCAACTAACAAGTGTCTAAACTGATATTTTCAACCGCTCCCTGTCCGAGTGTGTAATACCAACATGTTTTAAGCAGACCACTATAGTCCCTGTGCCCAAGAACACTAAGGTAACCTGCCTAAATGACTACCGACCCGAAGCACTCACGTCTGTTGCCATGAAGTGCTTTGAAAGGCTAATCATGGCTCACATCAACACCATCATCCCAGAAACCCTAGACCCACTCCAATTTGCATACCACCCCAACAGATCCACAGATGATGCAGTCTCTATTGCACTCCACACTGCCCTTTCCCAACTGGACAAAAGGAACACCTATGTGAGAATGCTATTTATAGACTACAGCTCAGCGTTCAACACCATAGCACCCTGAAAGCTCATCAATAAGCTAAGGACCCTGGGACTAAACACCTCCCTCTGCAACTGGATCCTGGACTTCCTGACAGGCCAACCCCAGGTGGTAAGGGTAGGTAACAACACATCCGCCACACTGATCCTCAACACAGGGGCCCCTCAGGGGTGCGTGCACAGCCCCCTCCTGTACTCCCTGTTCACTCTTGACTGCACGGCCAGGCACGACTCCAACACCATCATTAAATTTGCCGATGACACCAGTGGTAGGCCTGATCACCGACAACAAGACAGCCTACAGGGAGGAGGTCAGAGACCTGGCCGTGTGGTGCCAGGACAACAACCTCTCCCTCAATGTGTTCAAGACAAAGGAGATGATTGTGGACGACAGGAAAAAGAGGACCGAGCACGCCCCCATTCTCATCGACGGGCTGCAGTGGAGCAGGTTGAGAGCATCAAGTTCCTTGGTGTCCACATCACCAACAAACTAACATGGTCCAAGCACACCGTGAAGCGGGCATGACAAAACCTACTCCCCCTCAGGAGACTGAAAAGATTTGGCATGGGTCCTCAGATCCTCAAACAGTTCCACAGCTGCACCATCGAGAGCATCCTGACTGGCATGGCAACTGCTCGGCCTCCAACCGCAAGGCACTACAGAACGGCCCAGTACATAATTGGGGCCAAGCTATCTGCCATCCAGTATCTCTATACCAGGCAGTGTCAGAGGAAGGCCATAAAAATTGTCAAAGACTCCAGCAGCCCTAGTCATAGACTGTTCTCTCTGCTACCATACGGCAAGCGGTACCAGAGAGCCAAGTCTAGGTCCAAGAGGCTTCTAAACAGCTTCTACCCCCAAGCCATAAGACTCCTGAACATCTAGTCAAATGGCTACCAAGACTATTCGCATTGCCCCCCACCCACACCACACTCTGTTGTCATCTATGCATAGTCACTTTAATAACTACCTACATGTACATACCTCAACTAACCAGTGCCCCCACACATTGACTCTGTACCGGCACCCCCCCCTGTATATATTGTTATTTTTACTGCTCCTCTTTAATTACTTGTTACTTTTATCTCTTATTATTATCTGTATTTTTTTAAACTGCACTGTCGGTTAGGGGCTCATAAGTAAGCATTTCACTGTAGGATCTACACCTTTTGTATTCAGCGCAAGTGACTAATAAAATTGTATTTATTTATCTACAAAACATCCAACTACAGTTATGGCTTTAACCACAACACAGAAAGAATTGCAACTGTGGTTACATGTTTGCATGCTTTGTTCCTGGTGGGGTCTTTACTGTCTGCCACTGCCATTCATTGACAATTTAATCTACAATTAAATTCAGAAGCTCTGTGAGTGCTAAACGACATCTTCAGTCTCAGTGGACTAGTATAACGAGAAGAAAAAAATAGAGTTGAATGGCAATAGCGGCATGAATGTGATAACCAAGCACTCAATCTGTAGGCAGCATTCTGCCTTCTCCCTAGTTCTCAGCCATTAGCTTCAGCCATGACTTATGTGAACTACAATCCCGAAGCTGTGTTTTAAAGCTGCAATATGTAACTTTTTTGGCAACCAGAACAATTTCACATAGAAACGCAAGTTAAAGATCTGTCACTCATTGAAAGCAAGTCTAAGAAGTGGTAGATCTGTTCTACGTGCGCCATTTCTATGCTGCCCGTTCTTAAGTTTTGTTCTTACGTCTATTACTTTTGGTTTGGAACACCAGCTTCAAATGGCTGAAAATACAAAATGTTTGGTTATGGAAAATATTTTTCACAGCGGTTTAGATGGTACAACAACTCTACACTATACTTGCTTGTTTTGGCATCAACGGAAATTAGAGGCACTACTATGATTTGCGCAACCAGGAAATGGTGGAACGATTTCTGCATAGTGCATCTTTAACGTTAAAAACATCAATAATCATTGCTTGCAAAATGGCTTTCTAAACATATGGCCCTTGTCTTTCATTAGTGAGAAAGAATCCTTCAAATAAAGATACACTTACTGTAGCCGTTACAGATCCATACAGCTATGGAGCCTCCATCCGACTAAACTGTAGCAGTTACAGATATGGAGCCTCCATCAGACTAAACTACACTTCCGTTGCACTTCCCCAGTTACGCTTCGACGCGATCAAGTTGAGTATCAATTTAACCTGTTTTTTTCAAATGATTTCTCTCTGATATTAAAGTTAAGGTCTTTATGCCTCATGTCCACCGGATGCATCAAACTGTTCCAGCGGAAGTCATTCATTCATAGCGCGGTCCACATTGTCAATGGCGCAGTGCGTTGGGGGTGCAGCACTAGGCAGTGGTGTGTTCTGTGTACCAAATCAAATGTATTTATAAAGCCCTTTTCATATCAGCAGATGTCACACATTGATTATACATAAACCCAGCATAAAACCCCAAACAGTGTAGATGTAGAAGCACAGTGGCTAGGAAAACCCCCCTAGCAAGGCAGGAACATAGGAAGAAACCTAGAGAGGAACCAGGCTCTGAGGGGTGGCCAGTCCTCATCTGGCTGTGCCTGGTGGAGATAAGAGTACATGGCATTAAGGCAAGATTGTTATTCAAGATGTTCAAACGTTCATAGATGACCAGCAGGGTCAAATAACCACATTGGTTGTAGAGGCGGCAACAGGTCAGCACGGCATGAGCTCAATATTTTCTACTCGTGCGTTGCTTTACCATGCCTACAAACATAAATACACACACTCCAACTACCAAGCTTTTAGCTAGTTGAAAAGCGAAGCACATGTGCCTCAACTACAAATGCGGGCTAGAAATACAAAACTGCACTGCAAGCTATGCATCTTAATGTTCAGACCGAGCGTTGGATCTTAACAACCCCCCCCCACACACTACTACAGGAGACGCTTTCATCCAACGACTTACGTGTAATGTAATGGAACAGAGTCATGATCAAGGGCTACTGACAAGCAGTCATTAGAGCACATGCATGGTGGGCCTACGCCCACCCTCAAAAGTGTGGATTGACGAGAGAAATCCAAAGCTTTTTCAGCTAGTTACTTGGGCCAAGGTTTATTGAAGAGCCATATAGTTGACCAATAAGATTCGCTTTTTGCTAGCTAGCGCTACTGTACAGTGACAGAACCGGCATGTTTCATCATACTACCGTAACTAGCTAACTAGTTAGGCTAGTTAACGTTAACTAGGTACCCTTGGGTCATCCACTGGCTTTGACAAGTCAATCATGCTGTGCTAGTTAATCAGATTGATAACCAAGACTGTCTTTATACTTGATATTCTTAACAGCGTGAAATGGTACCATAAATTATAATTTGCTGGCTATCTAAACGCAAGCTAACGTTAGCTGCTAACTAACAGCAAATTAACGTCGCTAGTTAGCGTTGGGGCAATGAAATTAATTGTCATTTGCCTACCATTGCAATCAGTTAGGTGGCAACAAGAATGACAGTATATGGCATGTTAAAACCATCTGCCCTGGTCAGTTAGCAAGCAAGACTGTCACGCTAGCCAATAACAATTACCGTATACTGTTAATGAATCTGCCATGATGCCATAATGGGTTCTGCCAAATAGTGATCCTAGTCGAGGACCAGCAATTCTACGTTGGCTCACAACACATGTAAGCAATAACTACGCGATCAGAGCAAAACTCCAGCAACATTAACAAAATGTAATACAAAAGTAATGAATTGTATGAAAATATTTCACGTGGGACAAAGCTAGCTAAGCAATTCGGCTAGCTACAATTACGCCTGCGCGGATCACTATTTGACATATGTTGGCTACAGACAGGCCCTCGCCGAAGGCAAACAGGCCAATGATTCAATGGCATCCTAAAATGGAGAAAGGATACTCAAAGTCAACATCTTGGACTGGTAGTCGAAGGCCACCACTTCTCCCTGCAGACGCTGGCCCAAGCAGGTGAGACAAGAGATATGGCTCCCGACGCTAAAATACTCCCCGGGTCCAGGAGCCGCCATCTTCTCCGCCAGGAAAGCGGAGCTCCAGTATTACGTAAAATTAGTACGTGAACCCGTCACTTGGCGACTTCGGGACATGTCAAATTACCTACGTTGCATATGATGATTTTAATTAATTCCATAGTTCATACTGTAGCTAGATGGCATTCCAGCATTACATTTAGATTTTTACCAAGGATATCATATTGTAGGATCCCTTGGATGAAAACATTTATATAAAAAATGATATATATCATTGAATTAATAAAGCTGCATACCAACATGGACTGTGTTACGAATACCCATACTAACATACTGTATACTACATACTTAATGAGTATATACTATATACTATTAGTTCATTTTAGTATACTGTAAACTAACTGTATCGTTTCAGTTGAGCATACTAGAGCTTCGCCTGTCTACCGGAAGTTGATGCTGTTGCTATGCAACCTCTTGCTAGCTTGTTAGCACGACTAGCAAAAAAATATGTACGATTTCGGGTGTGTTCGTAAATTCAATCTGCAGTTACAGAGTGTACTCTGGGCGTTCGTAAATCCAGAGCGTTGTCAGATTGTAAATTCAGAACATTAGGTAACTAGCTAACATACATGCACATACTACTGTAATGCAATGCGGTTCGTAAGGATAGCGTAGCTAACCAATTGTCAGCCAACATAACATGTAACGTAACTTATTTAAAAAGTCATTACTTTATTACATTGCTAAACATTTTCGTAACATTTGCCATTAGTTAGTTCAATGAATTTGTATTTGCTCTTGTCAGACTTCGGCTGCATATTGTAACGAAACAGGCAGGGAGCAGGTCTCGAACCCTTGACCTTCAAGCCCGAGGTCCGGCGCGCTCTCGACTGTGCCGCAAAAGCATGCTCAAGCGGCAGAGTCGATTTCCGCGCATATAAACCCTGGGTCGTCACACTACTCCCTCCTTTCAAAGTGCGCGTCCTCGCGCTAGCTTGCGACTCTACGTCTTACAGGAACGTGCTCACCAGCAAAGCACACGCACTGTCGTGGATGCAAGGTCCGATCACTTCCGACACCAATGTAATGAAACAGCAGGGAGGAGGTCTCGAACCCTCGACCTTCAAGCCCGAGGTCCGGCGCGCTATCGACTGCCGCAAAAGCCCGCTCAAGCGGCAGAGTCGATTTCTGCGCTAATTAACCCAGGGTCGTCACAATATTTTCCGCCATTATCTTCAAATCTGGAAATGTTGTGAAGCCACGCCCATGTACAGAAGAATTGCATTATCGGCCCTAAAAGTACAGAAATAGTGTTCTCTGCATGTATACTTAGTATTTTGGTGAATTTAGTTTCGACATCCGGGAACTTTTGCCATAATAACTATATCCATACTATGACCAATAAGCATACTATATACTCAATTTATGTCACAAATTGTGTGGTTAGTATGTGTATTCGAACACAGCTATGGTCTCTTTTTTGTTTTCTTGAGTAAGGCAGCTCCAAAATGCAGGTGTTTCAGCCTAGCTCAGTGCAGAGAAAGAAAGAGAGAATTAGAGAGAGCATATTTAAATTCACACAGGACACCGGAAAAGACAAGAGAAATACTCCAGATGTGACAGACTGACCCTAGCCCCCCGACACATAAACAACTGCAGCATAAATACTGGAGGCTGAGACAGGACGGGTCAGGAGACACTGTGGCCCCATCCGATGAAACCCCCGGACAGGGCCAAACAGGTAGGATATAACCCCACCCACTTTGCCAAAGCACAGCCTCCACACCACTGGAGGGATGTCTCCAACCACCAATATACCATCCCGGGACAAGGCCGAGTATAGCCCACAAAGATCTCCGCCACGGCACAGCCCAGGGGGGGGGCACCAACCCAGACAGGAAGACCACGTCAGTGACTCAACCCACTCAAGTGACGCACCCCTCCCAGGGACGGCATGGAAGAACACCAGTAAGCCAGTGACTCAGCCCCCGTAATAGGGGTAGAGGCAGAGAATCCCAGTGGAAAGAGGGGAAACCGGCCAGGCAGAGAGAGCAAGGGCGGTTCGTTGCTCCAGCCTTTCCGTTCACCTTCACACCCCTGGGCCAGACTACACTTAATCATAGGACCTACTGAAGAGATGTGTCTTCAGTAAAGACTTAAAGGTTGAGACTGAGTCTGCGTCTCTCACATGGGTAGGCAGACTATTCCATAAAAATGGAGCTCTATAGGAGAAAGCCCTGCCTCCAGCTGTTTGCTTAGAAATTATAGGAACAATTAGGAGGCCCGCGTCTTGTGACCGTAGCGTACGTGTAGGTATGTACCGCAGGACCAAATCGGAAAGATAGGTAGGAGCAAGCCCATGTAATGCTTTGTAGGTTAGCAGTAAAACCTTGAAATCAGCCCTTGCCTTAACAGGAAGCCAGTGTAGGGAGGCTAGCACTGGAGTAATATGATCAAATTTTTTTTGTTCTAGTCGGGATTCTAGCAGCCGTATTTAGCACTAACTGAAGTTTATTTAGTGCTTTATCCGGGTAGCCGGAAAGTAGAGCATTGCAGTAGTCCAACCTAGAAGTAACAAAAGCATGGATACATTTTTCTGCATCATTTTTGGACAGAAAGTTTCTGATTTTTGCAATGTTACGTAGATGGAAAAAAGCTGTCCTTGAAACAGTCTTCATATGTTCTTCAAAAGAGAGATCAGGGTCCAGAGTAACGCCGAGGTCCTTCACAGTTTTATTTGAGACGACTGTACAACCATCCAGATTAATTGTCAGATTCAACAGAAGATCTCTTTGTTTCTTGGGACCTAGAACAAGCATCTCTGTTTTGTCCGAGTTTAAGAGTAGAAAGTTTGCAGCCATCCACTTCCTTATGTCTGAGACACAGGCTTCTAGCGAGGGCAATTTTGGGGCTTCACCATGTTTCATTGAAATGTACAGCTGTGTGTCATCCGCATAGCAGTGAAATTTAACATTATGTTTTCGAATGACATCCCCAAGAGGTAAAATATATAGTGAAAACAATAGTGGTCCTAAAACGGAACCTTGAGGAACACCGAAATTTACAGTTGATTTGTCAGAGGACAAACCATTCACAGAGACAAACTGATATCTTTCTGACAGATAAGACCTAAACCAGGCCAGAACTTGTCCATGTAGACCAATTTGGGTTTCCAATCTCTCCAAAAGAATGTGGTGATCGATGGTATCAAAAGCAGCACTAAGATCTAGGAGCACGAGGACAGACGCAGAACCTCGGTCTGACGTCATTAAAAGGTAATTTACCACCTTCACAAGTGCAGTCTCAGTGCTATGATGGGGTCTAAAACCAGACTGAAGCGTTTCGTGTACATTGTTTGTTTTCAGGAAGGCAGTGAGTTGCTGCGCAACAGCTTTTTCAAAAAAATTTGAGAGGAATGTAAGATTCGATACAGGCCGATAGTTTTTTATAATTTCTGGGTCAAGATTTGGCTTTTTCAAGAGAGGCTTCATTACTGCCACTTTTAGTGAGTTTGGTACACATCCGGTGGATAGAGAGCCGTTTATTATGTTCAACATAGGAGTGCCAAGCACAGAAAGCAGCTCTTTCAGTAGTTTAGTTGGAATAGGGTCCAGTATGCAGCTTGAAGGTTTAGAGGCCATGATTATTTTCATCATTGTGTCAAGAGATATAGTACTAAAGCACTTTAGTGTCTCCCTTGATCCTAGGTCCTGGCAGGGTTGTGCAGACTCAGGACAACGGAGCTTTGGAGGAATACGCAGATTTAAAGAGGAGTCCGTAATTTGCTTTCTAATGATCATGATCTTTTCCTCAAAGAAGTTCATGAATTCATCACTGCTGAAGTGAGAGCCATCCTCTCTTGGGGAATGCTGCTTTTTAGTTAACTTTGCGACAGTATCAAAAAGAAATTTCGGATTGTTCTTATTTTCCTCAATTAAGTTGGAAAAATATGATGATCGAGCAGCAGTGAGGGCTCTTCGATACTGCACGGTACTGTCTTTCCAAGCTAGTCGGAAGACTTCCAGTTTGGTTTGGCGCCATTTCCGTTCCAATTTTCTGGTAGCTTGCTTCAGAGCTCGTGTATTTTCTGTATACCAGGGAGCTAGTTTCTTATGACAAATGTTTTTAGTTTTTAGGGGTGCAACTGCATCTAGGGTATTGCGCAAGGTTAAATTGAGTTCCTCGGTTAGGTGGTTAACTGATTTTTGTCCTCTGATGTCCTTGGGTAGGCAGAGGGAGTCTGGAAGGGAATCAAGAAATCTTTGGGTTGTCTGAGAATTTATAGCACGACTTTTAATGCTTCTTGGTTGGGGTCTGAGCAGATTATTTGTTGCGATTGCGAACGTAATAAAATGTTGGTCCGATAGTCCAGGATTATGAGGAAAAGCATTAAGATCCACAACATTTATTCCATGGAACAAAACTAGGTCCAGAGTATGACTGTGGCAGTGAGTAGGTCCAGAGACATGTTGGACAAAACCCACTGAGTCGATGATGGCTCCGAAAGCCTTTTGGAGTGGGTCTATGGACTTTTCCATGTGAATATTAAAGTCACCAAAAATGAGAATATTATCTGCTATGACTACAAGATCCGATAGGAATTCAGGGAACTCAGTGAGGAACGCTGCATATGGCCCAGGAGGCCTGTAAACAGTAGCTATAAAAAGTGATTGAGTAGGCTGCATAGATTTCATGACTAGAAGCTCAAAAGACGAAAACGTCGTTGTTTTTTGGGGGGTAAATTTAAATTTGCTATCATAAATGTTAGCAAGACCTCCGCCTTTGCGGGATGCGCGGGGGATATGGTCACTAGTGTAACCAGGGGGTGAGGCCTCATTTAACACAGTAAATTCATCAGGCTTAAGCCATGTTTCAGTCAGGCCAATCACATCAAGATTATGATCAGTGATTAGTTCATTGACTATAACTGCCTTTGAAGTGAGGGATCTAACATTAAGTAGCCTTATTTTGAGATGTAGGTATCACAATCTCTTTCAATAATGGCAGGGATGGAGGAGGTCTTTATACTAGTGAGATTGCTAAAGCGAACACCGCCATGTTTAGTTCTGCCCAACCTAGATCGAGGCACAGACACGGTCTCAATGGGGATAGCTGAGCTGACTACACTGACTGTGCTAGTGGCAGACTCCACTAAACTGGCAGGCTGGCTAACAGCCTGCTGCCTGGCCTGCACCCTATTTCATTGTGGGGCTAGAGAGGTAAGACGCCCTGTCATTGTTCGTAGATAAGATGAGAGCACCCCTCCAGCTAGGATGGAGTCCGTCACTCCTCAACAGGCCAGGCTTGGTCCTGTTTGTGGGTGAGTCCCAGAAAGAGGGCCAATTATCTACAAATTCTATCTTTTGGGAGGGGCAGAAAACAGTTTTCAACCAGCGATTGAGTTGTGAGACTCTGCTGTAGAGCTCATCACTCCCCCTAACTGGGAGGGGGCCAGAGACAATTAATCGATGCCGACACATCTTTCTAGCTGATTTACACGCTGAAGCTATGTTGCGCTTGGTGACCTCTGACTGTTTCATCCTAACATCGTTGGTGCCGACGTGGATAACAATATCTCTATACTCTCTACACTCGCCAGTTTTAGCTTTAGCCAGCACTGTCTTTAGATTAGCCTTAACATCGGTAGCCCTGCCCCCTGGTAAACAGTGTATGATCGCTGGATGATTCGTTTTTAGTCTAATACTGCGGGTAATGGAGTCGCCAATGACTAGGGTTTTCAATTTGTCAGAGCTAATGGTGAGAGGCTTCGGCGTCTCAGACCCCACAACAGGAGGAGCAGAGACCAGAGAAGTTTCGGCCTCCGACTCCGACTCGCTTAATGGGGAGTACCGGTTGAAAGTTTCTGTCGGCTGAATAAGCGACACCGGTTGAGCATTCCTACGCGTTTCCCTCCAGAAGCCATGAGAAAGTTGTCCGGCTGCGGGGACCGTGCGAGGGGGTTTATACTAACGTTACTATCTGTACTTACTGGTGCCACAGGCGCTGTTTCATCCTTTCCTACACTGAAATTGCCCTTGCCTAACGATTGCGTCTGAAGCTGGGCTTGCAGCACAGCTATCCTCGCCATAAGGCGATCGTTCTCCTGTATATTATAAGTACAACGACTGCAATTAGAAGGCATCATGTTAATGTTACTTAGCTTCGGCTGTTTGAAGTCCTGACGAACCATGTCCAGATAAAACCTACGGGATGAAAAAAGTTGAGTGAGGGAAAAACAAAAAATATACGGTAATGAAAAAGTAAAAACCGTGAAGTAGTCAGGTAGCAAAATAAGATCGGCAACAAAATGCACAGCAGCACATAAACAAGACAATCTACTGACAAACCCTTTTTAATCCTTGTCATATAAAGAGAAATAATGAAGAGAAATTATAGATAAAACAGATCAGTGCTCATAGGCCATTGGACATAAACATTACACAACAAGTTGCAAATCGTAAATTTAACGAGTGGTTTGGAAGGAATCAGTGACAGTGGCTGTGTGGTCCCAAATCTTGGATTAAGGGGCTTTTTTCCAAATTGGAAATGATAAACATTCAACATTGGCCATGCTGTCAAATAAGCATGATTTGTGCCACGCTCAAAACAACTGTTATTCGGAGGACCGCAGTGACACCTTCTTGTTCAAGTGAGCACAGCATGAACAATGTGAGTCCAAAAATGTATTGTATGCTGCTTGTGTATGTTGTGTAGTAAGATGTTAGTAGCCCATGTGCCTCACCCTAATAATTTGGTCTATTTACCCCTCAAAATTTCACCTACTCTTCTGACTGTTCTACTGTAGCCTATAACCTGTTTTAGAGAAATGTAATCATCAAATATTGTAAGAGCTTTCATTGTCTGCTCATATGCCCCCTTTATTTATCCTACGGTTCTGACTTGGTGTACAGGGAGAACACTGTAAGAACGGCCCATGTTCTGAATTCTGTCGTTGTACATTTCAAAAGTGCTAAACAACTAGTTATATTGACTAATGATACGTCCGTCCTAGCTCGCTCTTTAATGGCTAAATCAAAATTACGGATTGCCTCTTATCCGCTTGTCGTCCCCTCATGCAATAGTTTGTACATCTCAATTTTCATTAGAAACCACATTTGTTTAAGCAAGCCAGCCATATCAGAAATGTTTTTTTTAAAGGCAGTAAATGAGGCTGAATGAACTGTTTCGCTGCCAGACAAGGCTCCGCTGATAACCAGGTAAAGCAGTGGTAAGATGTTGGGACTGCTGTTGGGACAGCTTTATGTAGGCCCAAACAGTTTTTTGTCACCGTTTGTCACCATTATAGTGCAATTAATGTATTGTTTAGTGTTGTGTTGTGTAGTGGCTTTGCAGGCATGCATTCCACTTTTCTTTTTTTTCCCCCACCAAGATTTAAATGCTAAAATCGCCACTGGTTGATTGCCACTTACATTGGGGACACCAAAGCTGCCTTCCTTCTCGTGTTCCCCTTGACTTACACTATAAATACAAAAGTATGTGGACACCCCTTCCAATTAGTGGATTCGGCTATTTCAGCCACACCTGGAATGATGTCGACAGGTCTATAAAATCGAGCACACAGCCATGCAATCTCCATACACAAACATTGGCAGTAAAATGGTCTTACTGAATAGCTCTGTGACTTTCAATGTGACAATGTCATAGGATGCCACCTTTCCAACAAGTCAATTAGTCTAATTTCTGCCCTGCTAGAGCTGCCCCAGTCAACTGTAAGTGCTGTTGTGAAATGGAAACATCTGGGAGCAACAACGGCTCAGCCACGAAGTGGAAGCCCACACAAGCCAACAGAACTGGACAAACGGAGTGTCATCTGCCCTCAGTTGCAACACTCACTACCGAGTTCCAAACTGCCTCTGGAAGCAACGTCAACACAAGAACTGTTCGTCGGGAGATTCATGAAATGAGTTTCCAAGGCCGAGCAGCTGCACACAAGCCTAAAATCACCATGTGCAATGCCAAGCATAGGCTGGAGTGGAGTAAAGCTCGCTGCCATTGGACTCTGAAGCAGTGGAAACGCGTTCTCTGGAGTGATGAATCACGATTCACATTTTGGCAGTCCGACGGACTAATCTGCATTTGGCGGATGCCAGGACAATGCTACCTGCCCCAATACATAGTGACAACTGGAAAGTTTGGTGGAGGAGGAATCTGTGCTTCCAACTTTCTGGCAACAGTTTGGGGAAGGCCATTTCCTGTATGACAATGCATGCACAAAGCGACGTCCAAACAGAAATGGTTTGTCGAGATTGATGTGGAAGAACTTGACTTGCCTGCACAAAGCCCTGACCTCAACCCCATCGAACAACTTTGGGATGAATTCAAATCAAATCAAATTTTATTTGTCACATGCGCCGAATGCAAAAGGTGTAGACATTCCAGTGAAATGCTTACTTACAAGCGCTTAACCAACAATGAGGTTTTAAGAAAAATCTGTGTTAAGTAAAAAACAGATAAGTAAAAAATAAAAAGAACAAACAATTAATAGCAGCAGTAAAATAACAGTAGCGAGGCTATATCTAGGGGGTACCGGTAGAGCATCAATGTGCGGGGGAACAGGTTTGCTGAGGAAATTGAGTTTGAGTTTATTTTTATTTTTACAGGGACAGTGCACATTAATCAACGTTTCAGTAAAAGTGCGGGTTTTAGTCAGCCGGCTAATTTTCAACCACAGTCCCTTGGCAGGTTATTTAAAACAATTACAATAACAATACAGACAATCATTGAGCAGTGAGCACACGCATAGCAACATAGGACAAGCAAGACATAGAATACAGACAGAGCAACATAGGACAAGCAAGACATAGCATGCAGACAGAGCAACATAGCACAAAAAGCAACAAGACAAAATCCATAAAAGCAACAAAGTGTTTCCACACCTCACAATCTACAAACAGCATGGAAAGCGGCAATACACAACTAGAGATTATTATCACAAATCTGATTGGCTTTTAGCCATGTCTTCATGTTTTTTGTGAAAGTGTGATAGGTGGTGCAGTTATGTGTGTCTGATGGCAGTGTATTCCAAACATGGGAACCTCTCACAAAGAAAAGCAATTGACTAAAGGTTATTTCCCTTAAGGGAACTATACAGTCACCTCTCATGGCAGACCTTGTGGATCTGCTGCCATATGTTTGGGTTTTCTGTTTAACAAAAGTACTGAGTGGAGGGGGAGCCAGGCCATTTAGGATCTTGAATACAAGACATGTGTCGGTGTATTGCACAAGATTTTTCCAACTCAGGAGCTCATACTTTCTGAGGATGTAACAGTGATGCAACTGGGTCCTAGACTTGATGACGGTCCGCCGCCCGGTGGCGAGTGTAGGAAACAACATCTCCACCCCACTGATCCTCAACACTGGGGCCCCACAAGGGTGCGTTCTCAGCCCTCTCCTGTAATCCCTGTTCACCCATGACTGCGTGGCCATGCACGCCTCCAACTCAATCATCAAGTTTGCAGACGACACTACAGTGGTAGGCTTGATTACCAACAACGATGAGACGTCCTACAGGGAGGGGGTGAGGGCCCTCGGAGTGTGGTGTCAGGAAAATAACCTCTCACTCAATGTCAACAAAACAAAGGAGATGATCGTGGACTTCAGGAAACAGCAGAGGGAGCACCCCCCTATCCGCATCGACGGGACAGTAGTGGAGAAGACAAACTGAAATGGTCCACCCACACAGACAGCGTGGTGAAGAAGGCGCAACAGCGCCTCTTTAACCTCAGGAGGCTGACGAAATTTGGCTTGTCACCAAAAACACTCACAAACTTTTACAGATGCACAATCGAGAGCATCCTGTCGGGCTGTATCACCTCCTGGTACGGCAACTGCTCCGCCCACAACCGTAAGGCTCTCCAGAGGGTAGTGAGGTCTGCACAACGCAAGGGCAAACTACCTGCCCTCCAGGACACCTACACCACCTGATGTCACAGGAAGGCCAAAAAGATCATCGAGGACAACAACCACCCGAGCCACTGCCTGTTCACCCCATTATCATCCAGAAGGCGAGGTCAGTACAGGTGCATCAAAGCTGGGACTGAGAGACTGAAAAACAACTTCTATCTCAAGGCCATCAGACTGTTAAACAGCCATCACTTACATTGAGTGGCTGCTGCCAACATACTGACTCAAATCTCTAGCCACTTCAATAATTATAAATTGGATGTAATAAATGTATCAGTAGTCGCTTTAAACAATGCCACTTTATATAATGTTTACATACCCTACATTACTCATCTCATATGTATATACTGTACTCTATACCATCTACTGCATCTTGCCTATGCCGTTTGGCCATCGCTCATCCATACATTTATATGTACATATTCTTATTCATTCCTTTACTCTTGTGTGAATAAGGTAGTTGTTGTGAAATTGTTAGATTACTTGTTAGATATTACTGCATGGTCGGAACTAGAAGCACAAGCATTTCGCTACAGTTGCATTAACATCTGCTAACCATGTGTATGTGACCAATAAAATTTGATTTGATTTGACAAGGCTCGACGAGTTGTGCGTCCGAGATCCCGTTCTGCACACCACTGCTGTTATTTGCCTGTTTGTGGCCCGGCCGTTAGCTTGCACGATTCTTGCCATTCTCCTTCCACCTTTCATCAACTAGCTGTTTTTGCCCACAGGACTGCCGCTGACTGGATGTTTTTGGTGTTTTTGTTTTCTGTGTCTAATTCTGGATAAGGTGCTTTGTAGCTCAGTTGGTAAAGCATGGCGCGCATAACGCCAGGGTAGTGGGGTTGATTCCCTGGGACCACCCATACGTAAAATGTACGTGCTTCGGATAAAATTGTCTTCTAAATGGCATATATTATAAAAGATTCTGCTATTTCCCCCTGCAGTACCTCCAGACCTTGCGTACTGGTCAGCATCCCCTCTCTCAGGACGGTGAGCTGGTTGGTTCCCCTGCAGGTTAAATATACAGTACCAGTCAAATGTTTGGACACACACTCATTCCAGAGTTTTTCTTTATTTTTACTATTTTCTACATTGTAGAATAGTAGTGAAGACATTAAAACTATGAAACAACACATTATGGAATCATGTAGTAACCAAAAAAGTGTTAAACAAATCAAAACATATTTTATATTTTTTCAAAGCAGCCATTGACAAATTTGGACACTCTTGGCATTCTCTCAACCAGCTTCATGAGGTAGTCACCTGGAATGCATTTCAATTGACAGGTGTGCCTTCTTAAAAGTTGTTTGATGATGACTATTGGGCTTCCTATCAAGCATTTTGAGAGCCTGTTCGTAGACTGACTGAATGGGTTTTAATGTTGTACAGCAAGCTTGGGCCCAACTAGTCAAGCAGTATGTTAAGTGACGGAGTATCATAGATTTGATTTGAAGGACAGTTTTGCTACCTCTGTAATTAAACAATTTCGTAAAAGTAGGAAATTAGCTAGGTTGAATTTGGTTATTTGAATTACCTTTTTCACCTGCTTTTTAAAAGAGAGGTTTGAATCAAGTATGATGCCAAGGTACTTAAAATCAGATACCACCTGGAGCTTCTCCCCTGACACATAGACATCTTGCTCAGTAGCATCAGTTGCACTCTTTGTGAAGAACATGCAGACAGTTTTTTCACATTGAGATGCTAACATGAGTCACTGAGCCACTTTGTCACCTGGACCATGACAGTAGTGAGTTCTTGTGCAGCTTGTTTTTTGCTCTTTGCGTGCACATATATCACTATATCATCTGCATAAATTTGAACTTCAGTCCCAGTACAGACAGAAGGCAGATCATTAATGTACAGGCTGAACAGGAGGGGCCCCAGTATTGACCCTTGGGGCCCGCCCACATCATAGCTAAGATTGGGAGACAGCTCATTGCTCACTCTGACACACTGAGTTCTGCCTTCAAGGTATGTTTTCATCCATCTTAAGGCATCGGGGAAAAAGTTGAACTTTGACAATTATGTGATGAGAACCTCATGGTTAACAGTATCAAAAGCCTTCCTTGGGTCCAGAAACACAGCCCCAACAACGCCCCCTTTGTCCATCCTGGACTTAGGTAATATCATATCAAATCTTATTTGTCACATGCGCCAAATACAAATGGTGTAGACCTTACAGTGAAATGCTTACTTACAAGCCCTTAACCAACAATGCAGTTTTAAGAAAATACCTAAAAAAGGGAGGGAGAGGTTGTTGTAAAAGCACCACACGGCCAGGTCTCTGACCTCCTCCCTATAGGCTGTCTCATCGTGGTCGGTGATCAGGCCTACCACTGTTGTGTCATCAGCAAACTTAATGATGGTGTTGGAGTCGTGCCTGGCCATGCAGTCATGAGTGAACAGGGAGTACAGGAGGGGACTGAACACGCAACCTAAGGGGCCCCCATGTTGAGGATCAGCGTGGCAGATGTGTTGTTACCTACCCTCACCACCTGGGGCGGCCCGTCAGGAAGTCCAGGATCCAGTTTCAGAGGGAGTTGTTTAGTCCCAGCTTATTGATGAGCTTTGAGGGCACTATGGTGTTGAATCCTGAGCTGTAATCAATGAATAGCATTCTCACATAGGTGTTCCTTTTGTCCAGGTGAGAAAGGGCAGTGTGGAGTGCAATAGAGATTGCATCATCTGTGGATCTGTTGGGGCAGCATGGAAATTGGAGTGGGTCTAGGGTTTCTGGGATAATGGTGTTGATGTGAGCCATGACTAGCCTTTCAAAGCACTTCATGGCTACAGATGTGAGTGCTGCGGGTCAGTAGTCATTTAGTCAGGTTACCTTAGTGTTCTTGGGCACAGGGACTGTAGTGGTCTTTTCCCTCTGGTTGCACATTTAACATGCTGGTAGAAATGAGGTAAAACGGATTTAAGTTTCCAATTTAAGAATTCAAATCAAATCAAATGTTATTTGTCACATTCACATGGTTTGCAGATGTTAATGCGAGTGTAGCGAAATGCTTGTGCATTTGGAACCCTGACGGCGAGTCAGGCCTAATCGCCCAACATCAGTGCCTGACCTCACTAACGCTCTTGTGGCTGAATGGAAGCAAGTCCCGCAGCAAAGTTCCAACATCAAGTGGAAAGCCTTCCCAGAGGAGTGGAGGTCGTCATAGCAGCAAAGGGGGGACCAACTCAATATTAATGGCCGTGATTTTGGAATGAGATGTTCGATGAGCAGGTGTCCACATACTTTTGGTCATGCAGTGTACTTTCTCAACCGACAGGAGTTGCAGTTGTCTGGGTGGCCAGGGTTGCCAGGTGGAGCTGAAATTTCTAGCCCAATGACCAAAATCTAACCACAAGGCCTCAAAAATAGGTCAAGAAATTGTTGCGCAGCAAGATATACCCCCTTTCCATGTTGTTATCGAGATAATTAAGAAGGAATATCAACGTAGGTAGCTTCATCTATGGCCTTTGTGTTTTTCTGTCGTGCTAATGTGCAGTAGCCTATATCATATATGTATTGCATAACGGCACAATCATTTGGGCTTTTTTGGGCTTGGGCTCATTAAATGTAGTTAATGTAGGGCTCATAAAATGTATTTAATATGTCTCATCAGGCTCAGCTAGCATCAGGTTGGACATTTCATGCTGATCAAAGCTCTAATCAAATCCAGACATAAGCCTATTTACATGCTTTATAATGCTTTTGGAAGATATTTCCGGTTTTGTCATACACCTGGTATACCATGTCTTTTTTTAATTATAACCTTTATTTAACTAGGCAAGTCAGTTAAGAACAAATGATTATTTACAATGAAGGCTTACCAAAAGGCAAAAGGCCTCCTGCGGGGACGTGGGCTGTAATAAAAAATTATATTAATAATATATATAAATATAGTTTTAGATTTGTTAAAAAAATGTGTTTTACAAAATTTATGCAACAGGTTGAAATTATTTGATTGCTGGAAAGAGGTTATGGGTTTGTTTATTGTTTACTGTTTAGTGTTTATTTTGGGTGTTGATTTCACTTAATTAAACATTGTATTATCTGATGTGTTTGAGTAGGATTCTTTCTTCCGGGACGGATGGAAGTCAACTAAAGTATGTATGTTAAAGGAGACATGGGAGAACACGTCTACATTTTTATTAAATGCCTGGGATTAAATATCACTGATTCCTTACGCTGAGAAATGTACTACTTTTGCGAAAGAATTCTTTTACATTTAGTGGGGTAACAGGAACAATCCAAAGGAGAAAAAGCTATCACATATTTGTTGGACATTGGTCTAGTAATGATACCAGGATAATTGTATCTAAGGGTAGCGCATGTTCAATTAAGCATACATATACATTGATGTAGATTAAAACTAATGATTAATGATTTGAGGGAGTACAGTGGAATTATCATTATTATTATGTTTTGTTTGTAGTTAACTTTTGAGTTTCTGAATTGGTGTAGTATAATGAATGCTAACGAAGTGTTTTGTGTTTTTTTGGGGAAAATTTGGATTTCTTTGTCTCTCTTTGGAATGTTTCCTGGGGCTATAATCTTGGGAGAGTGAGTGAGATTGAGGTCGTAAACTACCACAATTGAAAAGGCCTGGCAAATTATTGTTTGTTTTTACCTTAAGGTTTGCAAATACCCAAACACAACACATTTGTTATTACTAGTTGTTGGTGTTTTTAAAATAGTATGTTTGATTTGTTTCCTTTGGGTTTAGTGAGTTTTCCATTTGACTTAGTGCTAAGATATCTGGAATTTTTAGTTTTTATTTTCTGAGTTTTAATTAAACATGTGTATTCTTTTGATAAAGAAATGTTCTGGGAACCTGAGATACATGTAGAAAATGTTTGACGGTTTTTTCTTTAATTTGTCTAGTATAGTAAGAAACACTTTCTGAAGGGTTTGTATGACCTATGACCCGTATCATGACTTTTCATTGGGGCTTGATCAACCTCATTGAAAAGCCATTTGGATAAAGAATTTTAGGTCATTTGTTATACTGATTTCAAGGTAATTTGTGAACTTGATACTTATGATGGAGTTTATAGTTCTTAGACTTATTTGTAATTTGGACCAATGTGATAGAGGGCATTGCCTTTAACTAAGGGTAGGCTGCTTTAAGTATATTTTCCTATGAACATATGGGTACAATAATATTTCTTTGTGGAGTTTTTCAGAGTAGTGATTTTAATTTGATTATGTTATTTGAAATGTTGTTTTATCTTTTGACCTGTAGTAGTGTTTTTTTATACATTACTCTCATGGAGAGTTATGTGTTAGAAATGGGGGAGGATACAGTCCTTTGAGGTTTTGGATTCAGGCCTTTGAGGTTTTGGATTGAAGTTTACACACCTTGAGTGATATGTGAAGGAGTGTATTGTTGTGTTGTTTGTTCTGTTCTATTCCCGATAGGTTATAGGTCTAACTTCCTGATCTTTTGGCTCTGCGATGAAGTTGAAATTGTGATGGTGTCACGCCCTGACCTGAGAGAGGCTTTTTATGTCTATATTTAGGTTTGGTCAGGGTGTGATTTGGGTGGGCATTCTATGTCTGTATTTCTATGTTTGGGATTGCTTTGTTTCGGCTGGGTATGGCTCCCAATCAGGAACAGCTGTACTTCGTTGTTGCTGATTGGGAGTCATACTTAGGCAGCATGTTTTTCCTTTGGGTTTTGTGGGTAGATATTTTCTGTTTAGTCATTTGTTACCTGCCAGAACGGTTTGGCTGTTGTCTTTTGTTTATTTTGTAAATTGTTCTCTTTTTACATTACATTTCAAAGATGAGCACTAACCACACTGCGCCTTGGTCTACTCCATTCAACAGCCGTTACAGATGGGAAGTATAAGCCAATTTGAAAGAATAGTTTCAATAGAATGTGTTGTTATTCTCTTTGAAATATGTTTAGACATTTGTATTAAGAATAATTGGTTAAAGTAATAATTTATCATGTAGTTAATGAACTGAACTAAAATGTTGTTCTGGTCTGTTCTTTCGAGGTTATCATGAAAAGTGACATCAGACGGTATCTTAATGCATGGAAGAGATAATTGGACCGAACAGTGTGTGTACCTCAAACCCCCTCTAACTGGCTGAAGAAGAAGACAAAGGCATTGAATATGGCCCTGTCCGCATCATTTCTACCGAGAGAAATGGCCGAGCCAGCAACTGGCGTACAGTATCCGATCTAAGCTATCAACTGCTTTTCTCTCATGTTTCTCTCAGGCGTGTGAGAGGAGTCCATGTGGAGTGAGCATGGAGAAAGGTGCTGTTCTAAACTTCAATTATGTTGCTGGTATACTGGTTGACGAATGGACAAGACATAATGGGCGTCTAAGGTGAAACATTGAAATTGGGACATTATAATGGGCCATTCACTTTGAACTGTAAAGCTATCTGAAGAAGAACGAAAAGAACGCGAGAAGAATCAGTGCCTGGAGGAGGGGGTTGGTCAACTGTGCCCAAAACTGTTTAGACTTTTGGGGTATCAGGTTGATTGTAGAGGTCTACTCCATGTAAAATTATAGTAATTTAGATTAAGAATGCATTGAGATATTGATCTGTATAATAATCGTGATAAAAAAAGTTAATGGTAGAATTATGGGATAATTATACTGGATGTTAATATAAATGTACATTCTGCTAATGTTGATGTTTGTTAAATTGAGTTTTTACTTTGAGTGAGTGATAAGACCAATTTGAATCACTGAGCAATGTCATTTTAAAAATTTGGTTGGATAATTAACTGGGTTCTAATTATGATTTTATTTGGAAATTGAATGATTTTTTTAAAACTGAAGGATTGAGTTGAGTATGTTAATATCTATATGAGTGAAGAAATTAATGTATTAGGGATTGATTGTTTTGATTATTGTTATGAACTAAAGATGTTGAGGCTCTGAACTCTGATCTGGAGAGTGAAAATGATCCTAATCTATTTGATCTATAGGCATTGCCTTATAAATAGTGGAATCATGATGCTTGTCTTGGGTCATGTTCATTGGGCACCAAGGGAATACATTTTATTTTAACCAAGAGTCACTACCTGGATTTGTACAACAAGATATGCTAATTTTAGTTTCTGGGATGGAAATAGTCATTTCCAACATACTATGCTGATCCATTGGAGTGTGATAGATAACTAAAGATTATTTTATTAAACTCCATTGTTGCATGCACTGCATTATGCATTAATTATGTGCTTTTCACTGTCTATGGAAAATATAGCTTTGAATCCCATAAACTGTATGCATTTTTTTTCTTCTTGTGTTCGTGCAGGTGACTGTATCATAACCTTCCCAGACAAATTGCTAGAGTGTTCAGAAAATGTGTTGGGGGTTTGAATGAGGCTGAGTGTTGTGGTCATGTGCAGGAACCCCATGCAATGAGTTATTGTTTGATGATTTTTGGATTATGTAGAATATATGTATTTTCTATGTGAATGAATGTTCTTAAATCTTGTGATTTTCTTTTAAGTTGAGAGGGGACTCAGAGGGATGACTGTCCTTTCTGTTGAGATGAGGCCTGTGTTTAGACACTGGTTCTCCTGTAACTTAGGGAGCATTTTTATGTTCTGTTTTCTTTTTGTATTTTCTTAACAATGTATTATTCCGTGGGATTAAACATGTGCATGTCTGTCTTGTAGAATCAAGGTTGTAAACTAAGTTTCCGAAGGGAGAAAGCTTACATGAAGCTAAGGTACTCGAAATTGAAGGGATTTGATTCTTTATTTTCTTTTTAAATTTGATAATGTATTTTTTTTACATAATTCATATAACCTACAACTACTGTTTGTAAGGTGTAACCTTACTGTTCTGATTCTCTAGAAGGGACGGAGTCCCTTGAGAGGGGAATGTGGCGGATGAATCAGAATTAGTTGGGTAACATAGATAATTAAGATGTTTTATTTGCATAATATGCTTATGTGAGATACTTGTCATATGTGAATGAATCTGTTAAACCATGTGAAGGGATGGCGTGATTAATGGGGAACTGTTATAGGAATTTTCTATCCTAATGATAATAATTAACAATCGATAAGCTTTGACTAATCCCCAAGGTTTGTAAGACAATGGGTTAATAATAATTAGGCAAAGATTCAGCTTTCTGCAAAAGGTTCGTACGGTTTATTCAGAGAACGTTCTGCCCAACATTGACAAAGAAGTTCATTTTATCCTCTCTCTCCGCTTACGCACACACCTCCACACAAACAGTAGATAACCTACGCACATACATACACACAAACAGTAGATGAATGTATCCCTCCCCGGACTTCTCACAACTGTTAATCACTATCCAGCGCTGTCTGTGCTTTCCCCCCCGAGATTACTGAGACCTTGAGAGTTACTCCCATATTTCCTCCAAAGCCTCTCAAAGTTGCTAGGTCAGGTAGAACAAATGTCTACGGTCCTCTTAGGTCCACTAATACGCACACACATTTCTCTCCCTCTCCAGCCTCTACTAGACCTTTATGGGACTTACGTTCAGTACTTTAACTATTCATTATACATTCTACATCAACTACGAATTACTAATTAGATGAGTTTCAGAGTGGATTTGTCACGAATCCCACCAAAGGTGGCTCCCCTGCCTGTTCGGGTGGTGCTCGGCGGTCGTCGTCGCCGGTCTACTAGCCACCGCTGATCCCTTTTTCCTTTTCTGTTTGTTTGGTCTTATTGGTTGCACCTGTTCCCTGTTTCATTTCTTGATTTGTGTTTATTTAAGCCTGTCAAGCCCGCCCAGGTTTGTGCGGGATTATTTCACTGTTTTGTTATTTGGATGTGCTGGCTGGTGCCTTATTTTCTCTCCGGACTGTTTGCCCTGTGTTTTGGGTTGGTCTACCTTATTACGCGCCATTCTGTTTTGGCGTGAACGTTTTGTGCCGGAGAAATAAAAGACGTATTACTTACCCTCTGCTCCCTGCGCCTGACTCCAACCACCACTCCTAGAATCCTTGACAGGATTCTTTACTCATTTACCTATAATCATTTATTTCACTTATCAGGAACCAATTACTTGTCTCCACAATGTCTGTGCGCAAGTCACTCCCTCCTTTGGCATTGGGGGAAGGTGTATGGCAGTGTCTGGACCCTTGTATGTCCCCTCTGATGTTGCACTTATCTTGGGATAGTGTATAACCTAGAGGCTCACTCCCCTCAGTGAGCTTGTCCAGGAGTGGAGTCAAGAGGTGGTTTACTTGAGATGGGAGTATCTAGAGTTGTCAATTGATTTATGCCATTGGATGAGCTAATGGTTCTGTTCTATACCGTACCAGGGAGAGACGGTTCCAGTTTGGGGTAGGAGGACCAGACACTGGTCTATACAATGAAAACGGTTGACACAGCAGTTGCTGTCTGATATGTTTTATAGATATCTTTCATACAAAACTTAACCTTTGTGAACTGTTCCTAAGATCTGTGGTTCGTCATGTACATTGAGAGGGGTGTATCTTGGCTATAAAAGATCTTTGTACTTTTGTGTAGTCACTTTTCAATGGTTCATTAGTGATAGCGAATCATTGAAAGTCAAGTGCTTTTGCAAAAGCATCTTAATTATTAAAGATGTAGTTTTAAGTATAACTCTGACTGGTGTGTGAAGTTTGTAACTCTCCTCATTTGGTAATGCAGAAATTAGCCACAACACAAGCTACAGACTAGTAGTTTATGCTTGCTTGGCAAGTTAAGGCATGTAACACTAAATAAGAAATGCCCTGACAATAAAAATGTCAGGATACTGTATGCAGCTATTCATATCATTCACCTGAAAGACCAAAGCAAATAAATGACATGCAGGATGTTTTTCAGTTGGTAACCATTTATAAATATGCTATTCTTCAATACATAGGGTTGACTGTACAGAATACAATCAGTTATCATGAGATAAAAACACATTCTTTTAGTTTTTAATCAATATTTCATCACAGCGCTCTGCAAGCTCACATTTACAGACTAAAGAACTCTGCTCAGCAAGCAAATACATTTAAATAAAATAAAATAATAAAACTAGAACGCTTCAGAGTTTTGCGTTTTGTCTGGTTGGAGGTTTGGTGGAAAGGATACAGCTTCATTACTCTATCCCACATGTCTATCCCAGACCAGATGTATATCCCACATGTCTATCCCTCATGTATATCCCACATGTCTATCCCAGACCAGATGTATATCCCACATGTCTATCCCACATGTCAATCGCAGACCAGATGTATATCCCACATGTCTATCCCACATGTCAATCCCAGACCAGATGTATATCCCACATGTCTATCCCAGACCAGATGTATATCCCACATGTCTATCCCACATGTCTATCCCAGACCAGATGTCTATCCCACATGTCTATCCCAGACCAGATATCTATCCCACATGTCTATCCCAGACCAGATGTCTATCCCACATGTCTATCCCAGATGTCTATCCCACCTGTCTATCCCAGACCAGATGTCTATCCCACGTCTATCCCACATGTCTATCCCAGACTAGATGTATATCCCACATGTATATCCCACATTTCTATCCCACATGTATATCCCACATGTCTATCCCAGACCAGATGTATATCCCACATGTCTATCTCACATGTCTATCCCACATGTCTATACCAGACCAGATGTATATCCCAAATGTCTATCCCAGACCAGATGAACATCCCAGATGTATATCCCAGATGTCTATCCCACATGTCTGTCCCAAATGTCAATCCCAGATGTACATCCCAGACGTCTATCCCACATGTCTATCCCAGACCAGATGCATATCCCAGATGTCTATCCCAGATGTCTATCGGACATGTATTTCCCAGATCTATATCCTACATGTCTATCCCAGACCAGATGTACATCCCAGATGCATATCCCAGATGTCTATCCCAGATGTCTATCGGACATGTATTTCCCAGATCTATATCCCACATGTCTATCCCAGACCAGATGTACATCCCAGATGTATATCCCAGATGTCTATCCCAGACCAGATGTATATCCCAGATGTATATCCCAGATGTACAGTACCAGTCAAAAGTGTGGACACACCTACTCATTCAAGGGTTTTTCTTTATTTGTACAATTTTCTACTTTGTAGAATAATAGTGAAGACATCAAAACTATGAAATAGCACATATGGAATCATGTAGTAACCAAAAAAGTGTTAAACAAATCAAAATATATTTTATATTTGAGATTCTTCAAAGCCACCCTTTGCCTTGATGACAGCTTTGCACACTCTTGGAATTCTCTCAACCAGCTTCATGAGGTCGTCACCTGGAATGCATTTCAAATGAATGTCAGTCAATCCGGAAAATGTCAAGAACTTTGAAAGTTTCTTAAAGTGCAGTCGCAAAAACCATCAAGCGCTATGATGAAACTGGCTCTCATGAGGACCGCCACAGGAAAGGAAGACCCAGAGTTACCTCTGCTGCAGAGGATAAGTTCATTAGAGTTACCAGCCTCAGAAATTGCAGCCCAAATAAATGCTTTACAGAGCTCAAGTAACACACACTTCTCAACATCTCAACTGTTCACAAGAGACTTCGTGAATCAGGCCTTCATTGTCGAATTACTGCAAAGAAACCACTACTAAAGGGCACCAATAATAAGAAGAGACTTTCTTGGGCCAAGAAACACGAGCAATAGACATTAGACTGGGCGAAATCTGTCCTTTGGTCTGATGTCCAAAGGTTCGTTTTTGGTTCCAACCGCCGTGTCTTTGTGAGACGCAGAGTAGGTGAACGGATGATCGCCGAAGGTATGGTTCCCACCATGAAGCATAGAGAAGGAGGTGTTATGGAGTGGTGGTGCTTTGCTGGTGACACTGTCAGTTATTTATTTAGAATTCAAGGCACACTTAACCAGCATGGCTACCACAGAATTCTGCAGCGATACACCGTCCCATCTGGTTTGCGCTTAGTGGGACTATCATTTTTTTCTTCAACAGGACAATGACCCAACACACCTCCAGGCGGTGTAAAGGCTATTTGACCAATAAGGAAAGTGATGGAGTGCTGCATGAGATGACCTGGCCTCCACAATCACCCGACCTCAACCCAATTGAGATGGTTTGGGATGAGTTGGACCGCAAAGTGAAGGAAAAGCAGACAATAAGTGCTCATCATATGTGGGAACTCCTTCAAGACTGTAGGAAAAACATTCCAAGTGAAGCTGGTTGAGAGAACGTCAAGAGTGTGCAAAGCTGTCATCAAGGCAAAGGGTGGCTACTTTGAAGAATCGGATTTGTTTAACACTTTTTTGGTTACTACATGATTCCATATGTGTTATTTCATAGTTTTTATGTTTTCCCTACTATCCTACAATATAGAAAATAGTAAAAATAAAGAAAAACCCTTGAATGACTAGGTGTGTCCAAACTTTTGACTGGTACTGTATTTCCCAGATGTCTATCCCAGATCCCAGACCAGATGTATATCCCAGATGTCTAACACAGATTCCAGACCAGATGTATATCCCATATGTATATCCCAGATGTCTATCACAGAACCCAGACCAGATGTATATCCCAGATCTATATCCCAGATGTCTATCACAGAACCCAGACCAGATGTATATCCCATATCTATATCCCAGATGTCTATCACAGAACCCAGACCAGATGTATATCCCAGATGTCTATCACAGAACCCAGACCAGATGTATATCCCAGATGTATATCCCAGATGTATATCCCAGATGTATATCCCAGATGTCTATCACAGAACCCAGACCAGATGTATATCTAGATGTCTATCAAAGATCCCAGACCAGATGTATATCCCAGATGTCTATCACAGATCCCAGACCAGATTCAGGACACTGTGTATACTGTATGTGTTTCTGTTTGAAATCAGGAAAAATAATAAAACATGCATCTGAATATTTACAGCCAACTAATTTACATTTTACAGTCAACTAATTTACATCGAAAGATGGAAAACAAAACACCTCAAAAGTCCTTTTATAGTCCTTTTTGAAAGAATAGTACAATTCCTCACCCATACAGTATGGTCTTAAAGTTGTCCAAATGAGCTATCCTGTGGGTAGGGAACCATTTGAATAATTTTATTCACCCATTTGAATAGCAGACAAGATCAAAATGGAAGCAGTCCATGAAGCAGTGGCAACTGACTGAGCATTCAATCTGACTGAAGTACATTCACACACCCATTGTTTTTATACTCTCACCTGGCAAATATAAAAATATGTTAGTCCGTTCATGAATACAACCTTTACATTTCTCTCTCCAGGACTTTCCCTTGACATTGAAGTTAAGTGCTTTGTCACTGGATTTGGGACCATCTGATTGACTGTCAGTCAATAGGTTCCACACACTGTGATTTAATTGAATAGTAGCTATAAGGAAACTGCAAAAGAGGACAATTTTCACTCGTGGTAAGGATAAAAAAAGAACACAAGCCACTTGCGTATGAGATCCGTCTGTCTATGAAGGGATCTGGGGTTGGGTTGAGGGGGATGGCCAGTATATGCAGCTTTTACAATGTGCTATAAAGTCTATACATCTTCAGACATTTAAAAACATTGTTTGCACTTTATATTGTCATTCACTACTTTGCTTTGTAGATCAGAGTTCCTACGACAATGAGTAATCAGTAATAATCCAGTATCATTGGTCAGAAGCCCCAACTGACCTCCAATAATACAAAATCAGTAACATTCAATAACGATAAAGTAACAAAAATACATAAAGTGCACCTTAAGTTAAGAACTTCACAGGCATTTAGTGCAGACATTTATGAATAATATAAACGTAATAAAAAGTTAAATTAAAATACCAAAAATATAACATGACAAAGCTAATATTTAGAAACTAGGAAAATATCCTTTGACATGTGAGTAATTCAAAGTTTCTAAATGTCCCTCATTCCCTGTCCTAGTTGATTCTGAAACCATGTTGTTGCATCATGGACCACATTAAGCATGTATTGCCTTTGCACCCACCTAATGGTCTTTGTATTGCAGAAGAAGTGCCATTCATATGAAATTAATGATTTTTTTGTTTACTGCTTTTTAGTGTTCAGTCTAACCACGATATACTGTTCTATCCACCATCATCCTGTCCTTTATAGCCCTTCAGTTGGCATCATCTGTAAGTATTAACATTCCTGGTTGTTTTATTAACACTTACATATCATACGTTTGTGTTACTTTTACAGATATATTGTCACTAGACTAAACCGGATTAGCCGTTCCTATTGAAATGAATGTAGCTAGCTGCTATCAACATGCTAGCTACTTAGTATGTGTGTGTGTTTTGTATGCTGTGACTTTTTGTGTTGCAGTTTTACACTTTTCATCCTTAAATCGACTAAAGATATCTCCGGCCTAGTTCTTGGATGATTGAGTGTTTTGGATGAGTTTCAGCTGGCTGTATAGCTGAAAAAGCGCTCGATGGGAGCAAGGACTTATTAAGGACAGCACAAGGACAGAAGGCTAAAAAATAATTAAAAACAGAAAGAACACAAAGAAAATCATTCATGTTTTTATATGTATTTACATTATATAACTTAATAATAAATATAATAATTTCTCTATGCACACTCACGGTGTAATTTCTGACCCATTTACAGTAGTGAACATATTAATATTGTATTACAGAGAGTCTAGCAACCTTGAATAAGAGCACAAGTCGTATTTTAAAGATAGCATATGGTAGATGGATAGAGAATTCACAGGTACAGTAAGGTAAGGGCCCTCAGTTTCACTCCCACTCCCTCCCCCTGGAAGTGTTAGGGACTCTGACCCTGTGTTTGATCAGGACTGGCCCTGTGTTTGATCAGGACTGGCCCTGTGTTTGATCAGGACTAGCCCCAGTGTGTTAGTTTCTATGTACTGTATGACTAGACTACTACCCCGTGTGTGCCTATTGTAGACTGCTCACTGTGTGAGTGGGGCCTATTGTAGACTGCTCACTGTGTGAGTGGGGCCTATTGTAGACTGCTCACTGTGTGAGTGGGGCCTATTGTAGACTGCTCTCTGTGTGAGTGGGTTCTGTTGTAGACTACTGTCTGTGTGAGTGGGGCCTGTTGTAGACTGCTCACTGTGTGAGTGGGGCCTGTTGTAGACTGCTCACTGTGTGAGTGGGGCCTGTTGTAGACTGCTCACTGTGTGAGTGGGACCTGTTGTAGACTGCTCACTGTGTGAGTGGGGCCTGTTGTAGACTGCTCACTGTGTGAGCGGGGCCTGTTGTAGACTGCTCTCTGTGTGAGCGGGGCCTGTTGTAGACTGCTCTCTGTGTGAGCGGGGCCTGTTGTAAACTGCTCTCTGTGTGAGCGGGGCTGTAATCTGTCTATGTATCATGTGTTCTTCATCAACGTCAAACAAGGTCAGCAGCCTTAACTCAACATCCCCCCCTCCCCTCCCTTCCTCCCTTCCCTTCCCCCCCCTCCCTTTCTCCCCTCCCACTCACACGCCCAGTCCGGCCGTGGACGGTACATTCACACATTCGACTCCACGAAAGGTCTCTTTGGTTTGATGGGGGAGGTGGGGCCCTGCCTAGAGTCACGGGACATATCACGGGAGAGCTGTCGGTACATGTTGTCCTGGTAGGCCTGAGCTACGGGCAGAGTCCTGGCCACCTTCACGTCTGGGTAGGTGGGCACCTGGCTCACCCTCTCCAGGATGTCCCCTCCTCCACCCCGGGAGGCGCCGTTGGCCAGCTTGCCCAGGGAGGACTGCTGCTGCTGGGGCTGCTGGGGGTAGTAGTCCTCCTCCAGGAGTTGTCCGTTCTGGGCGTTGTTAGTCTTGTTGTAGTAAGCGAAGTTCCCCAGCGAGGTGGGGGGGCTGTAGGACGAGCCCTGCTGGACCAGTTGGCCGGGCGATGTGGGGCTGATGCCAGAGTCCATGGAGGTCATAGCCCAGGGCCGCTGGGACGAGGGCTGCTGCAGGTATTGAGTCTGGTGAGTCCGTGCTGTCTTGTCTATGATGCCCATGAAGGGCGTGGTCCGTGAGCGGGTGCTCTCACCCTGGTACAGCCCCCCACCGCCCCCCTGGGAGGGCGAGTTTGGGGAGATGTCGTCGTTACAGGAACGCTCGTACCCCTCGTAGCCTTCGTAGCCCTCGTAAGCCACCTGCAGCGGGATCTCCATCCCCTGGATGGAGGAGGAAGGCCTGAAGCCTGGGACTAGATTACAGCTAGAGCCCCCTGTGGGGATGTTGTTGCTGGAAGGGGAAAAGCGGAGGCCCGCGCTCTGGGAGTGGATGAGGGGCCGGGGAGTGGAAATGTGTGGTTTGATCTCCGTGGTAGTGGCACTGACGGGCCGCCTCACCATGTGGCCGATCTCTGGTGATCCGAGCTGGCACTGGGGCATGGCACTGTTTTGTCGCTCCAGCTCGTGCTTGGCACCAGGGTAGTAGGCAGCTGATTGGCTGCGGCTAATCTGGGGGGTCTGGCTATAGCGGACAGCTCCCTGGAGCTGGCCCCCTTGTCCTCCCCCACTGCTGGCACGGTAGGCAGAGGAGGGGCGCTGGGGTAGCTCATCCTTCATCAGGCCCTCTATGACCCCTCCCCGGCCCCCGTGCTGACAGAGGGCCCCAGCTGAGAGGCTGGACTGGGGCATGGAGCGACCATCCAGGGAGGGCTGGTACATCAACCGGCTCTGGCTCTCCATCGGCACATCCATGGAGGCCCCCTGGTAACGCATGGGGTGACCCATCTGGCCGTATGTGTTGCTGGGCTGATTGGTGCGAACAATCTGGGCCATGGAGGGCTGAAGGCGCAGGCCCTGTGCCTGGTGGTGCTGTTGAGCCTGGTGATGCAGGGAGTCCTGGTGGTGTTGGGAGGCCTGGTGGTGTAGTTGGGCCTGGTGGTGCTGTTGGGAGACCTGGTGGTTCAGTTGGGCCTGGTGGTGCTGGTGGGTCTGGAGGGTGTCGTGGTGCAGAGAGGCCTGGTGGTGCAGGGAGGCCTGGTGGTGCAGGGAGGCCTGATTATGCAGGGAAGGCTGTGAGCTCTGCTGGAAGGACCTCTGGCTGCTCATCTTTGAAAGGGTAGGCTGCTCCTGCTGGTAGCGCACCGGAGACCCTGACTGGGACCTGTACAGACACACACTCTCCACCGGGGGACTGGCTCTGTACTGGCTCTGTACCCCACCCCGACGCAGAGGGGATAGCGGGGGGCTCTGGTATCCGTGGTCCATCCCTTGTCCCCCTCCTCCATTGGGCGGGGGGCTGAAGCGGTAAGTGGTCTGGTGCACCGGGGAGGCCTGCGGAGGGCTGTGTCGGTAGGGGGAGTTGTGGTGCGTGGGGGACATTGAGGGGGGCGACGGCAGCTGGTAGTTCTGGATGCCGGGGGATGACATGGAGGTGGGGCTGGGGTGGTCGTAGACGTAAGCCTGGCCCATGGGGGAGCCCCCTGACAGGTAGGCCTGGTCCTGGTGGTAGGGGTGCTGGTGGATGGTTGGAGAAAGAGGGGGGCTCTGGATGATAGGCAGGCTGGAGGGGTTGGAGCAGAGCTCCCTCTCGAGGGCCAGACCCATAGAACCCATACTCACCATAGACATGGCCTCCTGCTCCAGATAGTCCTCGTCCTCAAACAGATCCTGGACCGGCTCCATGTCCTCCAGCCGAGGCTCCGGGGGAGGGGGGAGCTCCAGGGGGAGTGGGAGGGAGGACAGGGACATCTCCTCCTCCTCCTCCCCCCCATCTGGGGGAGGCGAGGGGGGAGGAGATGGGGGAGGCTCCAGCTTCTGTGCGTCCTCCTCCTCCTGGGTAAGCTGTCGACACTCCTCCTCTACCCGCTGCAGGAGGCGCTGGATCTCAGGGTGGTTGGGGCTCTGCTTCATTGCTTCATTCAGGTCCTCCAAGGCCTCAGGGAACTGCCTGCAGAGACAGGCAGGAGTGGGAAAATGCAACAGGGTTGGAACTGAGGTAAGGTTTGTATTCTTACATTAAGTGTTTTTTAATGATTTTATTTATTTTATAAAACACGGCTGTGAAAATGAATAAACTAAGGAAAAAACTATTGGTCACAAAAAAGGAGGAAAATCTTATGATGAGAGACTGAAAAATATGAGATCAGAGCAGAATATGTCAACGGTTCTACAGTGGAAGGGAAGCAGGGATGTAAATAGAAGGTTACCTGCTGCTACGCTTGGCTCGGGCTCTGGCATAGTACGCTTCGTATGATTTTGGTTTCAATTCAAGTGCCTTTGTAGCAAACTCCTCAGCCATCCCAAAGTCCTGAATGAAATAACAAGTGATCCATGAGTCAGATACCGACAATAGAGGTACTATCCAGTACTGTTACATCCATGAGTCAGATACTGAGGTACTATCCAGTACTGTTACCTCCATGAGTCAGATACTGAGGTAATATCAAGTACTGTTACATCCATGAGTCAGATACTGAGGACAATAGAGGTACTATCCAGTACTGTTACCTCCATGAGTCAGATACTGAGGTAATATCAAGTACTGTTACATCCATGAGTCAGATACTGAGGACAATAGAGGTACTATCCAGTACTGTTACCTCCATGAGTCAGATACTGAGGACAATAGAGGTACTATCCAGTACTTTTACCTCCCTGAGTCAGATACTGAGGACAATATAGGTAATATCCAGTACTGTCACTATTAGTTACTACTATGTATTACTCTGGAATGCATGTATTGATAATATACTATACATGGTTGTGTCTCAAATGGTACCCTATTCTGTATATAGTGCATCTGGGCCTAGGTCAAAAGTAGTGGACTATATAGAGAATAGGTTGCCATTTGGGATGGATCCATGGTCAGAGCCCACCAACTCACGTTCAGTTTCCTCCGACATCGGGACAGATTGAGTAAGATGGACACTTTGAGCTCCCTGAAAGTCTTTAGGTCCACACTGAAGCCTTCACGGGGGAACTTTTTGAGGGCGTACTGATAGCGCTGTGCTGCCTCCTTTACTTTCCCTTTCTGTTGAATACACCGACACACACAACATGTTATTCATACAAGACAGACAACATATAGCTCTTATTGACCATTAAAATAAATCTGTAAACGCTTGAGGATAAATAAATCTGTCAAAAGTGTAGACAAAAGCATTGCAAATAGTTTGATTAGATCACAGGTTCTTTCTTGGATGTGTATACTGTATATACAGTACCTGTCAAAAGTTTGGGCACACATACTCATTCAAAGGTTTTTCTTTATTGTTACTATTTTCTACATTGTAGAATAATAGTGAAGACACCCAAACTATGAAATAACACATATGAAATCATGTAAACTCAGCAAAAAAAGAAACGTCCTCTCACTGTCAACTGCGTTTATTTTCAGCAAACTTAACATGTGTAAATATTTGTATGAACATAACAAGATTCAACAACTGAAACATAAACTGAACAAGTTCCACAGACATGTGACTAACAGAAATTTAATAATGTATCCCTGAAAAAAGGGGGGGTGAAAATCACAAGTAACAGTCAGTATCTGGTGTGGCCACCAGCTGCATTAAGTACTACAGTGCATCTCCTCCTCATGGACCGCACCAGATTTGCCAGTTCTTGCTGGGAGATGTTACCCCACTCTTCCACCAAGGCACCTGCAAGTTCCCGGACATTTCTGGGGGGAATGGCCCTAGCTCTCACCCTCCGATCCAACAGATCCCAGATGTGCTCAATGGGATTGAGATCCGGGCTCTTCGCTGGCCATGGCAGAATACTGACATTCCTGTCTTGCAGGAAATCACACACAGAACGAGCAGTATGGCTGGTGGCATTGTCATGCTGGAGGGCCATGTCAGGATGAGCCTGCAGGAAAGGTACCACATGAGGGAGGAGGATGTCTTCCCTGTGGCTCAGTTGGTAGAGCATGGTGTTTGCAACGCCAGCATGGTGTGTGCAATGCCAGGGTTGTGGGTTCGATTCCCACGGGGGGCCAGTACAAAAAAAAATGCATGAAATGTATGCATTCACTACTGTAATTCGCTCTGGATAAGAGTGTCTGCTAAATGACTAAAATATAAATGTTATGCACAGCGTTGAGATTGCCTGCAATGACAACAAGCTCAGTGTGGTGATGCTGTGACACATCACCCCAGACCACGACGGATCCTCCACCTCCAAATGGATCCCACTCCAGAGTACAGGCCTAGGTGTAATGCTCATTCCTTTGACGATAAAACGCAAATCTGACCATCACCCCTGGTGAGACAAAACCACGACGCGTCAGTGAAGAGCACTTTTTGCCAGTCCTGTCTGGTCCAGCAACGGTGGGTTTGTGCCCATAGGCGGCGATGTCTGGTGAGGACCTGCCTTACAACAGGCCAACAAGCCCCCAGTCCAGCCTCTCTCAGCCTATTGCGGACAGTCTGAGCACTGATGGAGGGCTTGGGCGTTCCTGGTGTAACTCGGGCAGTTTTTGTTGCCATCCTGTACCTGTCCCGCAGGTGTGATGTTCGGATGTACTGATCCTGTGCAGGTGTTGTTACACGTGGTCTGCCACTGCGAGGACAATCAGCTGTCTGTCCTGTCTCCCTGTAGCGCTGTCTTAGGCATCTCACAGTACGGACATTGCAATTTATTGCCCTGGCCACATTTGCAGTCCTCATGCCTCCTTGCAACATGCCTAAGGCACGTTCATGCAGATGAGTAGGGGCCCTGGGCATATTTCTTTTGGTGTTTTTCAGAGTCAGTAGAAAGGCCTCTTTAGTGTCCTAAGTTTTCATAATTGTGACCTTAATTGCCTAGCGTCTGTAAGCTGTAAGTGTCTTAACGACCATTCCACAGGTGCATGTTCATTAATTGTTTATGGTTCATTGAACAAGCATGGGAAACAGTGTTTAAACCCTTTACAATGAAGATCTATGAAGTTATTTGGATTTTAATGAATTATCTTTGAAAGACAGGGTCCTGAAAAGGAGACATTTCTTTTTTTGCTGAGTTTTGTAACCAAAAAAGTGTTTATTTTATATTCTTCAAAGTAGCCACCCTTGATGACAGCTTTGCAAACTCTGGGTATTCTCTCAACCAGCTTCAAGAGGAATTATTTTTCAACAGTTTTGAAGGAGTTCCCACATATGCTGAGCACTTGTTCGCTCCATTTCCTTCACTCTGCCGTCCAACTCATCCCAAACCATTTCAATTGGTTTGAGGTCGGGTGATTGTGGAGGCCAGGTCAGCTGATGCAACACCATCACTCTTCTTCTTGGTCAAATGTGACCCGATTCAGGAAACTAGGTGAATGTCACAAGTCACAACTTCACAGGAGAGCAGTTTGAACGTTAAAAAAAATGTTTTTATCAAAATGCCTTTTTTGGCAGGAATGCGTTCTCGAACATGTGAACTTTCATGTGCCTTAATAACAAACTTGTATGCCATCTGTTAAATTACAAGCCTTGTTTGTTACACCACAGAAAAAGTGAGCAACCCTCCCACTACCCATGATTGGCTGAGATAATGAGTGGGCTGGACATGCCAAGAGAGGAGAGAGAACTGGTCTGCCATAGAAGGCTTCTGTCTATTTGAGCTCGTCAGTCTTTGTTGGTAATCCTATCAAACGCGTCTTTTTAAAATGTATTGTGTAGTGGAGCTGCATAAGTGTTGCTCTCCACTTTCTGGAGGATCAAGTTTTGAAATCAGTGGAATTAGAGTATGATAGCTAAAGAAATGGAGAAAACACCTGTCTCTGGATTACATCTTCAAACTAAGGGCAACCGTGGCATTCCTGACAGGGAGACACGTCCATCATGCATGATGATGTATACAGGTAAGTTAGTCTAGCGTTAGCTAGCTACATTTTCAGATATTACACGTTTCCTAATTTTGACAGAAAGTGGTTTCATTTCAAGCTAAAGTGTACTGTTAGCTAGCTAGCTAACATTATCTGACTGGCTCCCGAGCTGATGTTATTATTCGTTTCCCAGAGCCGTGTGCTGTTCTAGTTAGAGCCTAATGTTAGCTAGCTAACACTGAACATGGTTGGTTAGCTCCCAGCACTGTGGCATTGTTGGCTCTGTTCATTGTTGTTTAACTAGCTAACAATAGCTGGCTGGCACGTTAGCTAATGTTACGTGATGTGTGTGAACTTACACTTTGTTTACCTAGCTAGGTACATTGTTTACCTAGCTAGCTAGCTATATGTCTTAAGCTAAAGTGTACTGTTAGCTAGCTAGCTAACGTTAGCTGTCTGGCTCCCTAACTGACATTATTATTTGTTTCCATGAGCCATTTGCTGTTCTAGTTAGAGCCTAATGTTAGCTAGCTAACATTGAACATGGTTGGTTAGCTCCCAGCACAGCAGCATTGTTGGCTCTGTTCATTGTTGTTTAACTAGCTAACGTTAGCTGTCTGGCTCGTTAGCTAACATTATGTGATGTGTGTACAACATCTGTTGAATATGGCCGGTGTCAGTCTGCAAAAAAGCGGAATGAAATTGTTGCCAGCAGAGCTGGTTAGGCTGTTTTCATGTTATTCAGAGGTAAACAAATCATCGGCCAGAGCGTCAAGTGTGCGCTCCGAGAGCGAAACGAGATGGGTGGGGCTAAAGCTTAAGAAGATGTGAAGGATGCTGAATGGGTGTAGACAAAGAACAGCTCTTCACTTCAAAGGTGATCACATTCAAAGGTGATTTTCTCAAAAGTGAGTTTACAAGTTGATCAGCTTTCAAAGCAGAATTACTTCCCCATTGCTACATAAGACCAAATCCAGGTGGTGAGTCACAAATAGCCCTTACACAGCCTGGAGGTGTGTTTTGGGTCATTGTCCTGTTGAAAAAACAAATGATAGTCCCACTAAGCGCAAACCAGATGAGATGGCGTATCGCTGCAGAATGCTGTGGTAGCCATGCTGGTTAAATGTGCCTTGAATTCTAAATAAATCACAGACAGCGTCACCAGCAAAGCACCCCCACACCTCCTCCTCCATGCTTCACGGTAGGAGCCACACATGCAGAGATCATCCATTCACCAACTCTGCATCTCACAAAGCCACAGTGGTTGAAACCAAAAATCGACAATTTTGACTCCTCAGACCAAAGGACAGATTTCCACAGGTCTAATGTCCTTCTTCTGTACACCACCCCTACCTTGTCACAACACAATTGATTGGCTCAAATGCATTAAGGAAAGAAATTCCACAAATTAACTTTTAACGAGGCACTCCTGCTAATTAAAATGCATTCCATGTGACTAACTCATGAAGCTGGTTGAGAGAATGCCAAGAGTGTGCAGTGCTGTCATCAAGGCAAAGGTTGGCTACTTTGAAGAATCTCAAATATAACATATATTTTGATTTGTTTAACACTTTTTTGGTTACTACATGATTCCGTATGTGTTATTTCATAATGTTGATGTCTTCACTATTATTGTACAATGTAGAAAATAGTACAAATAAAGAAAAACCCTTGAATGAGTAGGAGTGTCCAAACTTTTGACTGGTACTGTATATATTTTCTTTCTTATATGTATGAATATTGTCCAACAACAGGTGACAGTCCTTCCTCAGATTAGGGTAGGGCCTCCTGATCTCACCTTATAGAAGCTGTCTCCCTCCTCAATCAGCTTACTCAGTAGGATGATCATGATGTCAGGTTTGGAGGTAGCCATGGCCCATGTGGCTGGACCTGAAGAACACAGGATGAGAAAGCAGGGAACGATAAAAACATGTTGTTTTGGAGTCACAGTAAACACAGTAACAAAAACAAGTGACAACAACAACAAAGTGGCAGGAATGACAGAGATAGACAGACGTTTGTCCACTGCAGAGAAAATTACGCTATTCTCTCTCTAACATCTATTGATCCAGATAAAGGAGTGCACTGTTGGGACAAAAGTCCAGCCTTATCAATCAATAGCCACAAGCCAAAGGGGTAGAAATATGATATATCAAAACACTAAATTATGCAGCTGGTAAAGGCTGAGTCACTCCCAATCTAACTAATTGCCTTACGTCAGGTGGTGTCACTCCTACGCGACGCTCATCCCTCAACTGACAGTCAGCACAGACGGAATCATCGCAGAAAATATTAATCTAACTAGGATAACTTATCATACAGTATCTCTCTGCAAAAGCAACACTTGAAACACATTTACACATTGATTGGAGAGACGAGGACACGGTGGGTCTGCTTTTTGCATGAGGACAAGGTGGGTCTGCTTTTTGCATGAGGACAAGGTGGGTGGCCTTCTTGCATGAGGACAAGGTGGGTGGCCTTCTTGCAAGAGGACAAGGTGGGTGGCCTTCTTGCAAGAGGACAAGGTGGGTGGCCTTCTTGCATGAGGAGAAGGTGGGTGGCCTTCTTGCATGAGGACAAGGTGGGTGGCCTTCTTGCGTGAGTACAAGGTGGGTGGGCTTCTTGCATGAGGACAAGGTGGGTGGCCTTCTTGCATGAGGACAAGGTGGGTGGCCTTCTTGCATGAGGACAAGGTGGGTGGCCTTCTTGCAAGAGGACAAGGTGGGTGGCCTTCTTGCATGAGGACAAGGTGGGTGGCCTTCTTGCGTGAGGACAAGGTGGGTGGGCTTCTTGCATGAGGACAAGGTGGGTGGGCCTCCTTGCATGAGGACAAGGTGAGTGGCCTTCTTGCATGAGGACAAGGTGGGTGGGCTTCTTGCATGAGGACAAGGTGGGTGGGCTTCTTGCATGAGGACAAGGTGGGTGGGCTTCTTGCATGAGGACAAGGTGGGTGGGCCTCCTGTATGAGGATAAGGTGCGTGGCCTTCTTGCATTAAGACAAGGTGGGTGAGCTTCTTGCATGAGGACAAGGTGGGTGGGCTTCTTGCATGAGGACACGGTGGTTGGCCTTCTTGCATGATGACAAGTTGGGTGAGCCTTCTTGCATGAGGACAAGGTGGGTGGCCTTCTTGCATGAGGACAAGGTGGGTGGCCTTCTTGCATGAGGACAAGGTGGGTGGCCTTCTTGCATGAGGACAAGGTGGGTGGCCTTCTTGCATGAGGACAAGGTGGGTGGCCTTCTTGCATGAGGACAAGGTGAGTGGCCTTCTTGCATGAGGACAAGGTGGGTGGCCTTCTTGCATGAGGACAAGGTGGGTGGCCTTCTTGCATTAAGACAGGGTGAGATTCCTGCATGAGGACAAGGTGGGTGGCCTTCTTGCATGAGGACACGGTGGGTGGCCTTCATGCATGAGGACAAGATGGGAGGCCTTCTTGCATGAGGACAAGGTGGGTGGCCTTCTTGCATGAGGACAAGGTGGGTGGCCTTCTTGCATGAGGACAAGGTGGGTGGCCTTCTTGCATTACAAGACACATACAGTGTAGTGTGCTCAAGGCTGGGTATGCTGTCATAACACATCATAACCCAACTGGAATGTCAACATCTACCTCTAAATAAAAGCAGTCCAAGTTATAGTTATCTCAGTCATGCTGGGATTTAATCTGATCTCAGGTTATAGGCATTGCTGCTTTTCAAGGCAATTTACGATTGAGCCGACATATCCAGCATTTACCATGAACAGGATCTCCATGAACGCTGGAACGTTGCCTTTAAAAGCCAATGCCTATAACCCGCGATCAGATTGAATCTTGGCCTCAGAGGTAATAGTAATACCTGAGTGTTATTTCTCAGGATGGGGGTTGTAGATGGGGGTTATAGCTAAGCTGGCCTGCTGACACAGACCATGACGACACTAAGACAACACAGAAAGAGGAGGTAGGGCTGTCAAAATGCCTGCTGGGGTGAGATGTCGACAGCCTTGGGATTACCTCTAGGCCGACTGGGCAGCGTCTGACATCCTGGTACAGCAGAGAGGTCGGGGGGTCATGAGCAAGGGAGGGAGGGGGAGTGCAGTGGGCCAGAGTAATCAAAAAAGAAAAAACAGAAAAAGGTGCGTGGCAGAGAAGGCAAGTGGGAAAAAAAGACAAAGAGAAAAAGGAGGAGGATGAAGAGTGAGAAGAGGAACAGAAAAAAGCAGCAGTGAGAAGCAGGGATAAGAGGAAAGAAAAAACACACTAACAACAGCCTGTCTCAGAGATCACACATAGAAGGACAGAGAGACAGAGAACATGAACAAAAGGGAGAGCAGAGAGAAAGAAAGAAAGAAAGAAAGAAAGAAAGAAAGAAAGAAAGAAAGAATGAACAAGAGAGAAAGAAGGAACCAGAGAGAGCTGAAATAGAGGAAGAGAGAGAGACTACAGGAGGACACAGTAGAACAACACAGAGACATCTTATGATCTGAGGAAGGACTAGCCAGAGAGAACAGAGAAATACTACAGGAGGACACAGTAGAACAACACAAAGACATCTTATAATCTGAGGAAGGACTAGCCAGAGAGAACAGAGAAATACTACAGGAGGACACAGTAGAACAACACAGAGACATCTTATGATCTGAGGAGTGACTAGCCAGAGAGAACAGAGAAATACTACAGGAGGACACAGTAGAACAACACAGAGACATCTTATGATCTGAGGAGTGACTAGCCAGAGAGAACAGAGAAATACTACAGGAGGACACAGTAGAACAACACAGAGACATCTTATGATCTGAGGAGTGACTAGCCAGAGAGAACAGAGAAATTCTACAGGAGGACACAGTAGAACAACACAAAGACATCTTATGATCTGAGGAAGGACTAGCCAGAGAGAACAGATAAATACTACAGGAGGACACAGTAGAACAACACAGAGACATCTACAGATCTGAGGAAGGACTAGCCAGAGAGAACAGAGAAATACTACAGGAGGACACAGTAGAACAACACAGAGACATCTACAGATCTGAGGAAGGACTAGCCAGAGAGAACAGAGAAATACTACAGGAGGACACAGTAGAACAACACAGAGACATCTACAGATCTGAGGAAGGACTGGCCAGAGAGAACAGAGAAGACCTGCAGTATGGTGCACCAGGAGCAGCAGGGGGAACATACAAAACAGTGGGGTTCAGCTGTTCGCTCAGCTCCAAAGAGACAGTAACAAGTTGCATCCCAAATGGCCCTGTGTTCTGTATTTAGTCCACTACTTCTGGTCAATAGTAGTGCACTATATAAGAAATAGGTTGCCATTTAGGATGCAGATTCTGTATTGCTGTGTCATCCTACTGTGGCATGGATAGTCTTTGAATTGTGTCTCAACATCAGATAGTCAAGTGTCATTTTGTTTCCCAATTCTACAGTCAAAAGATCCAAACTGTTGCACTATGGAGAGAATGGGGTTCTTTTCCAGGAGAGGATATTTCATTCACTGTCTACATACAAATCCTGGCTGCGTCTAGAAGGGCACCCTTTACCCCACAGTGCACTAGTTTTTACCAGGGCCCATTAGGGACAGCCCCTGCCCAAAATCTATTGGCTTCCAGTCTAACACTAAGTCCATTCTCAATACCTATCTTGGCTCCCTTCTTGAGCAGAGTGACCACCACGGAGGTGTTCCTGCAGCCCACGGCCCGGTCCAGAGGACACATCCCACTGTAGTCCACATGCTCTATCATCACCCCCTGGTCCACTAAGAACTGGACCTGCGAGGACAGACAGCAGACGGGGGGTGGAGGGAGAACAGGAGGGAGGAGGGAGAACAGGAGGGAGGGAGAACGAGTGGAGGACCGAGGACAGTACGGAGGATGTGAGAATAGGGGGAGAGGGAATGGGGGGAGAACAGGGGGGAGGAGGGAGAACGGGTGGAGGACGGAGGACAGTAGGGAGGAGTGAGAATGAGGGGAGGGGGAATGGAGGGAGAAGAGGGGAGGACGGAGAACGGGGGAGGACGGAGAACGGGTAGCGGACGGAGGACAGTAGGGAGGAGTGAGAATGAGGGGAGGGAGAATGGAGGGAGAAGAGGGGAGGAGGGAAAACGGGTAGAGGACGGAGGACAGTAGGGAGGAGGGAGAATGGGGAGGGAAAACAGGGGGGAGGGTGGGGAGGAGTTAGAATGGGGGAGGAGGGAGGACAGGGGTGAGGAGGGAGGACAGTGGGAAGGAGAGTGAATGGGGAGAAGAGGGAAGACAGTGGAGGAGGGAGGACAGGTGGCGAAGACAGTGAGGAGGAGGGAGGACAGGGGCGAGGACAGTGAGGAGGAGGGAGGACAGTGGGGAGGAGGGAGAACGGGTGGAGGACGGAGGACAGTAGGGAGGAGTGAGAATGAGGGGTGGGGGAATGGAGGGAGAAGAAGGGAGGAGGGAGGGTGGGGAGGAGGGAGAACGGGGGAGGAGGGAGGACAGGGGTGAGGAGGGAGGACAGTGGGAAGGAGAGTGAATGGGGAGAAGAGGGAGGACAGTGGAGGAGGGAGGACAGGTGGCAAAGACAGTGGGGAGGAGGGAGGACAGAGGCGAGGACAGTGGGGAGGAGGGAGGACAGGGGGGAGGACAGTGGGGAGGATGGAGGACAGTGGGGAGGAGGGAGGAAAGTGGGGAGGAGGGAGGACAGGGGCGTGGACAGTGGGGAGGAGAGAGGACAGTGGGGAGGAGTGAGGACAGTGGGGAGGAGGGAGGACAGTGGCGAGGACAGTGGGGAGGAGGGAGGACAGTGGGGAGGAGGGAGGACAGTGGCGAGGACAGAGGGGAGGAGGGAGGACAGTGGCGAGGACAGTGGGGAGGAACGAGGACAGTGGGGAGGAACGAGGACAGTGGGGAGGAGCGAGGACAGTGGGGAGGAGCGAGGACAGTGGCGAGGACAGTGGGGAGGAGCGAGGACAGTGGGGAGGAGCGAGGACAGTGGGGAGGAGGGAGGGCAGTGGGGAGGAGGGAGGACAGTGGCGAGGACAGTGGGGAGGATCGAGAACAGAGGGGAGGAGGGAGGACAGTGGAGAGGAGGGAGGACAGTGGGGAGGAGGGAGGACAGTGGGGAGGAGGGAGGACAGGGGCGAGGACAGTGGGGAGGAGGGAGGACAGTGGAGAGGAGGGAGGACAGTGGGGAGGAGGGAGGACAGTGGGGAGGAGGGAGGACAGTGGGGAGGAGGGAGGACAGGGGCGAGGACAGTGGGGAGGAGGGAGGACAGAGGCGAGGACAGTGGGGAGGAGGGAGGACAGGGGGGAGGACAGTGGGGAGGATGGAGGACAGTGGGGAGGAGGGAGGAAAGTGGGGAGGAGGGAGGACAGGGGCGTGGACAGTGGGGAGGAGAGAGGACAGTGGGGAGGAGTGAGGACAGTGGGAGGAGGGAGGACAGTGGCGAGGACAGTGGGGAGGAGGGAGGACAGTGGCGAGGACAGTGGGGAGGAACGAGGACAGTGGGGAGGAACGAGGACAGTGGGGAGGAGCGAGGACAGTGGGGAGGAGCGAGGACAGTGGCGAGGACAGTGGGGAGGAGCGAGGACAGTGGGGAGGAGCGAGGACAGTGGGGAGGAGGGAGGGCAGTGGGGAGGAGGGAGGACAGTGGCGAGGACAGTGGGGAGGATCGAGAACAGTGGGGAGGAGGGAGGACAGTGGGGAGGAGGGAGGACAGTGGGGAGGAGGGAGGACAGGGGCGAGGACAGTGGGGAGGAGGGAGGACAGTGGAGAGGAGGGAGGACAGTGGGGAGGAGGGAGGACAGTGGGGAGGAGGGAGGACAGGGGCGAGGACAGTGGGGAGGAGGGAGGACAGTGGGGAGGACAGTGGGGAGGAGGGAGGACAGTGGCGAGGACAGTGGGGAGGAGGGAGGACAGTGTGGAGGAGGGAGGACAGGGGCGAGGACAGTGGGGAGGAGGGAGGACAGGGGCGAGGACAGTGGGGAGGAGGGAGGACAGTGGGGAGGAGGGAGGACAGGGGCGAGGACAGTGGGGAGGAGGGAGGACAGTGGGGAGGAGGGAGGAATGTATTGATTAATGATCTTCATCAGAGAAGGATCATAGGATGGTACTAACATTTGGGAGAGTTACTGCTAGCAAAATATACACAAATATAACTATATTTATATACTTGAACACATTTTTTTCTTAATGTTGTACGTCCACTCACCATCTCTGAGTCCCCATAGAAGGAGGCCAGGTCGAGGGGCGTGCGTCCGTTCTTATCAGCATGGTCGGTAGCAGACCCCTTCTCCACCAGACAGCGCACCACGGGCAGGTGTCCCTTCAGACACGCCCAGCTCAGAGCCGTTAACCCCTCCTTGTCCATCAGAGGCAGGGACGCACCTGGCAGGTGGATCAGAGGGGTCAGGGGTTACAGGTCAGCATTGGGAGTAAAAGGTAAATTGGTAAAACAAAGTACCGTCAATGCGTTTGTCACGCCCTGACCAGTATAGGGGTTATTTGTATTTGTAGGTTGGTCAGGACGTGGCAGAGGGTATTTGTTTTATGTGGTTTGGGGGCTATGTGTATTGTAGAGGGGTGTTTTATTTATGTATTACGGGGTTTTGGTGTATGTTCTGGGTTTTGTATTCTAGGTTGATTTTCTAGTTTGTTTATTTCTGTGTGGTCTGTGTGGCTCCCGACAGGAAACAGCTGTACGTCGTTGTTCCTGATTGGGAGTCATATATTAGTTGCGTGTTTTCACCTGGGGATTTGTGGGTAGTTGTATTTCGCACTGCTTGTTATTATAGCCTGTGAAACTGTCACCTGTCATTCTTTGCTTATTGTTTTGTTTCGAGGTATCTTTATTCATTAAATATAATGATGAACATGCAACCCGCTGCGCCTTGGTCCTCTCTGCAATACGACAGCCGTTACAGTTGGTGATTGTGTTCAACAAAAGTCTCTTGAGAGTTTGCGGTATATAAATCAATGGATGAAAGGACAGCAGGTCAAGGAATGAGTGGATGATGTCTTCCTCCGGACCCTCACCCTGTGCCAGTAGGAACTCCACAGTGCCCAGGTGACCCTCTGAGGCAGCCATCATCAGAGGGGTTCGGCTCTGCTTGTCTGCGAGGTTCACCTCCGCTCCGTGAGTCAGGAGAAGGTCCACAATCTGAGAGAGGACAACACTATCATCACCATCTAGCACACAACAGCCTGTTTCTGTCAACCTGACCGCTTGATCTCTCTTTGTCTGATTAAGTGTTTGGGTCAAAAGCAGTGCAATAAAAAGGGTGCACTCAGTCTCACCTGCCAGTTTCCCTGTCGAACAGCACTGAACAGGGGTACCATGCCTCGTCTGTTGGGCTGCGCCACCGCTGCTCCCTGATCCAGCAGCAGCCTGCAGACGTCTAGCTTCCCCCGGCCCCCTGCTGCCGTGAGAGCTAAAGGAAGAGGAGAGGGACACACAGGGATCAGCCATGTTGTAAAACAGTCTTTTCCATTTTTTACAATTGATCATTCTAAGACTGACAGTTATCATGTGTGCCATGTGTTAGTTTGCAGATTGTACAGGAAGTGGATCCTAAGGGCACACAGGGCAGGGAAGAAACACATATTAAACAACGCAATGTACACTGATTGGACAAAACATTAGGAACGCTAGTGAGAGAGCTGGCCCTCCTCCTCCTCTCCAGAAGAGTGACAGTTCTTCTAGTGAGAGTACTGGCCCTCCTCCTCCTCCTCCTCTCCAGAAGAGTGACAGTTCTTCTAGTGAGAGTACTGGCCCTCCTCCTCCTCCTCCTCCTCTCCAGAAGAGTGACAGTTACTCTAGTGAGAGAGCTGGCCCTCCTCCTCCTCTCCAGAAGAGTGACAGTTCTTCTAGTGAGAGTATTGGCCCTCCTCCTCCTCCTCCTCTCCAGAAGAGTGACAGTTCCTCTAGTGAGATCGCTGGCCCTCCTCCTCCTCTCCAGAATAGTGACAGTTCCTCTAGTGAGAGTGCTGGCCCTCCTCCTCTCCAGAAGAATGACAGTTCCTCTGGTGAGAGTGCTGGCCCTCTTCCTCCTCTCCAGAATAGTGACAGTTCCTTTAGTGAGAGTGCTGGCCCTCCTCTTCCTCCTCTCCAGAAGAGAGACAGTTCCTCTAGTGAGAGTGCTGGCCCTCCTCCTCCTCTCCAGAAGAGTGACAGTTCCTCTAGTGAGAGAGCTGGCCCTCTTCCTCCTCTCCAGAATAGTGACAGTTCCTTTAGTGAGAGTGCTGGCCCTCCTCCTCCTCTCCAGAAGAGTGACAGTTACTCTAGTGAGAGTACTGGCCCTCCTCTTCCTCCTCTCCAGAAGAGTGACAGTTCCTCTAGTGAGAGAGCTGGCCCTCCTCTTCCTCCTCTCCAGAATAGTGACAGTTCCTCTAGTGAGAGTACTGGCCCTCCTCTTCCTCCTCTCCAGAAGAGTGACAGTTCCTCTAGTGAGAGTGCTGGCCCTCCTCTTCCTCCTCTCCAGAAGAGTGACAGTTCCTCTAGTGAGAGTGCTGGCCCTCCTCTTCCTCCTCTCCAGAATAGTGACAGTTCCTCTAGTGAGAGTGCTGGCCCTCCTCTTCCTCCTCTCCAGAAGAGTGACAGTTCCTCTAGTGAGAGTGCTGGCCCTCCTCTTCCTCCTCTCCAGAAGAGTGACAGTTCCTCTAGTGAGAGTGCTGGCCCTCCTCCTCCTCTCCAGAAGAGTGACAGTTCCTCTAGTGAGAGTGCTGGCCTTCCTCCTCTTCCAGAAAACCAAGCTGATGACTGCCTGAGACCCAGTGGCGCTCATGAGAGTGACCCCCCCTTCTGAGAACACTGGTAAGCCTATGATTGATGAGACGGATAGCCCCGACAGCGGGGAGTCTGAGTTCCAATGTGTGATATAATAATAACCAGTAAATACTGTACAGTGCATTCGGAAAGTATTCAGACCCCTTGACTTTTTCCATATTTTGTTACGTTACAGCCTTATTCTAAAATTCATTACATATTTTTTCAGTCAGCAATCTATACACAATATCCCATAATGCCAAAGCGAAAACTGGTTTGTAGAGCTTGTAGCGTCATACCCAAGAAGACTCAATGCTGTAATCGCTGCCAAAGGTGCTTCAACAAAGTAATGAGTAAAGGGTCTGAATTCTTATGTAAATATGATATTTCATTTTTTTATTTTTAATAAATACATTTCTAAAAACCTGTTTTTGCTTTGTCATTATGGGGTATTGTGTTTAGATTGATGACGGAAAGAAAACAAATTAGTCATTTTTAGAATAAGGCTGTAACGTAACAAAATGTGAAAAAAGTCAAGGGGTCTGAATACTTTCCGAAGGCACTATAGCTAAGGATAATCTAGTAGGCTAGACTGCAATGTCTGCATAATGAAACAATCCCTAGTAAGCTATTGGTTTGATGGTGGACTGATTGTATTATTTGGCATTAATAGAATGGTTTGATGGTGGACTGTTAATATTATTTGGCATTAATAGAATGGTTTGATGGTGGATTGATTGTATTATTTGGCATTAATAGTGGTTTTACACAGCATTCTATTAAGGGATGAGACATGTTAGATATCACAACAGTGTTTTAAACCAATGACCTCACTGCATTTAAACACATACGAGAAGTAATGAGAGGGAGGAGAGAACAGTGTTGTGGCAGTAGAGAAAGAGGGAGGAGAGAACAGTGGTGTGGCAGTAGAGAAAGAGGGAGGAGAGAACAGTGGTGTGGCAGTAGAGAAAGAGGGAGGAGAGAACAGTGGTGTGGCAGTAGAGAAAGAGGGAGGAGAGAACAGTGGTGTGGCAGTAGAGAAAGAGGGAGGAGAGAACAGTGGTGTGGCAGTAGAGAAAGAAGGAGGAGAGAACAGTGGTGTGGCAGTAGAGAAAGAGGGAGGAGAGAACAGTGGTGTGGCAGTAGAGAAAGAGGAAGGAGAGAACAGTGGTGTGGCAGTAGAGAAATAGGGAGGAGAGAACAGTGATGTGGCAGTAGAGAAAGAGGGAGGAGAGAACAGTGGTGTGGCAGTAGAGAAAGAGGAAGGAGAGAACAGTGGTGTGGGAGTAGACAGTCACCTCTATGCAATTCACTGATTGAGTCATTGTTTCCAACAAGACAGAGAGAGTCGAGGGACACATGGATCAGTCATTTTTATCCTTAAGATAGTCTTTATGTGTGTCATTTGTTAGTATGCACACTGATTGCATTCTAAGTGGATACAAGTGGAGAGTTTGAGTACACCAACAGTAGACAGACAGTAGACAGACAGTAGACAGACAGTAGACAGACAGACGGTAGTCAGACAGACTGTAGACAGAAAGACAGTAGACAGACAGTAGATAAACAGACAGACAGTAGACAGACAGTAGACAGAGACGGTAGACAGACAGACAGCAGACAGTCAGAAGACAGAAAGACAGTAGACAGACAGTAGATAAACAGACAGAGAGTAGACAGACAGACTGTAGACAGGCAGACAGTAGGCAGACTGTAGACAGGCAGGCAGGCAGGCAGGCAGACAGACAGACAGACAGACAGACAGACAGACAGACAGACAGACAGACAGACAGACAGACAGACAGACAGACAGACAGACAGACAGTTATGCGTATGGATTTAACTGACTGAGTCATAGTATTGCTCACAATCCTCCCACCTGTCTCTCCCTCTCTGCCTTGCGGTACATAGAGAGAATAGTCTCTAACAGCAGTCATTGTCCAGCAGCCCAGAGCAAAGAAACCCCCCTCTCCCTCTGACACTAGTTCTGAGCTCTGCACTGCTCCGTCTGTCTGTGCTCCAATAACACCACTGCACTGTTTATCTGATATCAGCCAGTCGCTGTCTGGCACAACAGCAGAGCAAATATCTGTGTGTGTCTGTCCCTCTCTCTTTGTAACTATGACCTCACTGCATTTGAGTTCAGCTTGGAACATACACCACATGACCAAAAGTATGTGGACACCTGCTCGTCGAACATCTCATTCCAAAACCATGGGCATTAATATTTCTGTATGGACCTCGCTTTGTGCAAGGGGGCGTTGTCATGCTGAAACAGGAAAGGGCCTTCCCCAAACTGTTGCCACAAAGCTGGAAGCACAGAATCGTCTAGAACTAAGGGGCCAAGCCCAAACCATTATTCCTCCTCCACCAAACTTTACAGTTGGCACTATGCATTGGGGCAGGTAGCGTTCTCCTGGCATCCGCCAAACCCAGATTTGTCCGTCGGACTGCCAGTTGGTGAAACGTGATCTCATCACTCCAGAACGTGTTTCCACTACTCCAATGGAGTCCAGTGGTGGCGATCTTTACACCACTCCAGCCACCGCTTAGCATTCGCGCATGGCGATCTTAGGCTTGTGTGAGGCTGCTCGGCCTATTTCATGAAGCTCCTGACGAACAGTTATTCCGCTGACGTTGCTTCCAGAGGCAGTTTGGAACTCGGCAGTGACTGTTCCAAGCCGAGGACAGACGGGCTTCAGCATTCGATGGGCTTCAGCACTCGGCGGGCCAGTTCTGTGAGCTTGTGTGGCTTACCACTTTGCGGCTGATCCGTTGTTGCTCCTAGACGTTTTCACTTCAAAATAACAGCACTTACAATTGACAGGGCAGCTCTAGCAGGGCCGAAATTTGACAAACTGACTTGTTGGAAAGGTGTCATCCTATGACGGTGCCATGTTGAAAGTCACTGAGCTCTTCAGTAAGGCCATTCTACTGCCAATGTTTGTCTATGGAGATTGCACGACTGTGTGCTCAATTCTATACACCTGTCAGCAATGGGTGTGGCTGAAATAGCCAAATCCAATAATTTGAAAGGGTGTTCACATACTGCTGTATATATAGTGTATGTGGGCCTTCTTCACTATTATTCTTTTCTAAATCTCTCTCTCTCTCTCTCTCTCTCTCTCTCTCTGTAGTGATCTAAACTCCTATGGTAAACAAGTACAGCAAGCATCCCTTCCTACAGTATGTCTAAGCAATCATGACATCCATCCACATCTCAGCTTAAGCCCAGACTAAGCATTGGCTTACAATTCAAGTGTCAAACCTAAAGCCACTGAGACATAATGATTCCCCCTAAGGAAGCTGCACTGTCAGATTCAATGAGATCTGCTTAGCTGACATCGGCATAGCAGTTGTTTTGACGGTGTCAGAGGAGGAACTACATTAGAGCCGTCAAATCCAACAGTGGCTCCTGGCAGTATACCGAAAGCGGACATTGGCTACACGGAGAGGCATTAACAGAAATCCCATGCAGCCTTGTTTGAACACTGGAATGTGAGATGTGATCTTCACCTCCATTAGGATGATAGAATCCCTAATTATTTTGTTGAATGATTTTCAATGTGAGTCATTATTTCTATATAGCCTACACTTTCTCTTTCCGAACTTCTAACGCTAGTGAGACGGATGTGGCTTCATGACAATGATCAAAAGAGCAGCTGCTCACCGATTTGACAGTTCCACCTCTGACAGCACCAAAACATCATTTATGCGGGTGTCGGCTATCGCCGGTTAACACTTGACCTAGGCCCAAATCTCCACAAGGCTGCAGACTATATCTGAATACCTTTTTAACAAGCACATGATGAGAAGCTGTAGCATACCTGTCTCTCCCCACAGGGTGTCAATGTTGTTAATCTGAGCTCGTTCCACCTTCTCCTCATCCTTCTCATCCTTCTCTGGCAGGTCCAGCAGGTAGGACACAATCTGGTTGAAATAATGATACATCCAAAAAACACAAACAACTGAAAAATCACTTGTTATTGTGAGCGGCACGCAATACTGGTAGGAGGGATAAACAGTCCACACACTGAAAAAATCCCCCAAATAAAATAGTAACATCCTAGCTGTAGAAGACTGTCAGCTGAGTGAGTAAGGTTGGTGCCAAGCATTATGCTAATAGCAGGAGATGAGTAGAGGAGAAATGATGAAGCTACATCATCCCCAGGTCAGGAGATTTCTCAGCGAGGAAAGGCCTACCTCTGTGTATCCCATGCTAGCCGCAGCGATGAGGGCTTGCTGGACAGCGTGGCTCTTGCTGAAGGCTCCTTGTTGTTGTGGTTGTCCCATGGCCCAGTCCCACTGGATGAGGAACTTGACCACATCCATCTGGCCCCTGAGAGCTGCATGGACCACGGCACACTGACCATTATTATCTAGGTGGTCCACCTGTTGACGGACACACACAGACAGAAGCGCACATAAAGTTGGTCAATCCCCATTCGTCCTGAGAAAATAGAAGAAGATTAAGATAGATAGAGATGAATCTGCAAACATACTCTGTCCTCTTCTCTCTCTCTTCCCTCTCTCTCTTCTCTCCCTCTCTCCCCCCCTCTCTTCCCTCTCTCCTCTCTCCTATCTCTCTCTTCTATCCCTCTCTCCCCCCTCTTCTCTCGCTCTTCCCTCCCCTCTCTCCCTCCACTCCCCCCTCACTCTTCCCCTACATTTTTACATTTTTACATTTTAGTCATTTAGCAGACGCTCTTATCCAGAGCGACTTACAGTAGTGAATGCATACATTTTTTTTCCTGTACTCTCCCTCTTCCTCCCCCTCTGTCCCTCCTCTCCCCTCTCTCTCTTCCATTCCCCTCTCTCCTTCCACTCCCCCTCACTCTTCCCCCGCTTCCTCTTCCTCCCCCTCTCCTCCTCCTCTCCCCCCTCTCCCCTCTCTCTCTTTCCTCCCCTCTCTCTCTTCCCTCCCCCTCTCTCCCTCCACTCCTCTCTCACTCTCTTCACTCTCCCCTCTCTCTCTTCCCTCCCCATCTCTCTCTTCCCTCCCCCTCTCTCCTCCCTCTCTCTCTTCCCCTCTCTTCCTCCACTCCCCCTCACTCTCTTCTCTCCCCTCTCTCCCCTCCTCCTCTCCCCTCCCTCTCCTCTCTCCTCCTTCCATCTTCCCTCCCCCTCTTCCTCCTCGCTCTTTGTTCCCTCCCCCTCTCCCTCCTCTCTCCTCTCTCTCTTCCCTCCCTCCACTTCCCCCTCTTCCCTTCCCTCTCGTTCCTGTACCCTCTCTCCCCACTCTCTCCCTCCTCTCTTCCTTACCCCTCTCTCCCTCCTCTCCCCTCTCTCTCTTCCCTACCACCCCTCTCTCCCCTCTCTTTCTCTTCCCTGTCCCTGTCCCTCTCTCTCTCCTCTCCCTCCTCTCTCTCTCTTCCCTCCCCCTCCTCTCTCCCACTTCCCTCCCCCCTCTTTCCACTCCCCTCTCTCTCTTCTCTTCACCCACCCACCCTCCCTCTCTCTCTCTTCCCTCTCCCCCTCTCTCTCTTCCCCCGTCTCCCTCCACTCCCCTCTCTCTCCCCATTCTCTCTCCCTCCCCCCTCTTTCTCTCTCCCTCTCCTATCTCTTCCCCCTTTCCTCAACTCCCCTCTCTCTCTTCCCCCCTCTCTCTCCCCTCCCCCTTCCCCTCTCTCCTTCTACTCCCCTCTCTCTTCCCTGCCCCTCTCTCCCTCCTCTTGCTACCTCCTCTCCCCCCTCTCTCTTCCTTCCCCCCTCTCTCTCTCTTCCCTCTCTCTCTTGCTCTTCCCTTTCCCCTCTCTCTCTTGCTCTTCCCTTTCCCCTCTCTCCCTCCTCTTCCCTTTCCCCTCTCTCCCTCCTCTTCCCCTCTCACCTTGGCTCTCCTTAGACACAGTGTGTTGACTATAGCCATGTGTCCCCCGGAGGCAGCATAGCCCAGTGGGGTGAGACCGCTCTCTGAAGGCTGGTCTACAGAGGCTCCATACTCCAACAGCAGCCCCACCATGTCTATGTAACCCAGGAAGGCATGCACACACAGCAATGGGGCATTGTTCAACACCTCCGTCCGGTAGTTAACGTTGGCACCGCCGAGCATCAGCAACCGGCTCACCTGGGCACAGACAGATTTTACACGGTGTTATAGACAGAGAAACTGTATAGAAAGTAAATGTAATTTGTCAGTAGGAACAGCCCTTCAGGCGATGAACCTGGTTTGGAATACACTGGAGTTGGTTGGCACCATGTCAGAGGGAGAGCTGAAACCCTGATGAAAGCAGCACATGTTGGTATATACGGAGCCATGAGAGGGAGAGGCTTTCATTTTTAAAGGGTAAAGCAGTAAGTTATCCTGATGTTAGGAGTGTAGAGGGTAAAGCAGTAAGTTATCTTGATGTTAGGAGTGTAGAGGGTAAAGCAGTAAGTTATCTTGATGTTAGGAGTGTAGAGGTTAAAGCAGTAAGTTATCTTGATGTTAGGAGTGTAGAGGGTAAAGCAGTAAGTTAACCTGATGTTAGGAGTGTAGAGGGTAAAGCAGTAAGTTATCTTGATGTTAGGAGTGTAGAGGGTAAAGCAGTAAGTTATCCTGATGTTAGGAGTGTAGAGGGTAAAGCAGTAAGTTATCTTGATGTTAGAAGTGTAGGTGTAAAGCAGTAAGTTATCTTGATGTTAGGAGTGTAGAGGGTAAAGCAGTAAGTTATCTTGATGTTAGAAGTGTAGGTGTAAAGCAGTACGTTATCTTGATGTTAGGAGTGTAGAGGGTAAAGCAGTAAGTTACCTTGATATTAGGAGTGTAGAGGTTTCTGAGTGAGGACAGGGCAGTGGACAGGCCATCTGTGCTGTAGGAAACCCACATCCCCTGGAGGATAGACGAGGAAACCCCAACTTTCTTGCTTAGGCCCTGAAATTTAAAGACATCATTTTAGCTGTCACTGTTTTGCGTTGTGCTGTGTGCATACGAAGGTGTGTGTACGTGCGCGCGTGTGCGTGCGTGCGTGCATGCGCGCGCATGCGTGTGTGTGTGTGCGTAGGCAGGTAGAGTATGGTTAGGTGAACCTTGAAGATGTGTGCTTTGAGGATGTGGTGTCCCAGTTCGATGGTCTGCTGTCGGTTCAGCTTGGTCTCCTGGCGAGAAAACCAGAAGGCTAGCAGGGTGTGGCCACTCCTACAGAGAGACAGGAGGAACACCATAAGCTACTGAACAAAAAAAGATTAGGGTTAAGGTTAGAGTTAACCTCTCTTGGGTAGGGGGCTGTATTTTGAATTTTGGATGAATGAGGTGCCCAATGTAAACTGCCTGTTACTCAGGCCCAGAAGCTAGGATATGCATATGCATGGTAGAATTGGATAGAAAACACTCTAAAGTTTACAAAACTGTTAAAATAATGTCTGTGAGTATAACAAAACTGATATGGCAGGCGAAACCCGAGAAAAATCCATCCAGGAAGTGGAATATTTTTGATGTGGGTACTTTCTATTGAATGCCTATACTGTATGTATTTGGATAGGACCCAAATTGCAGTTCCTATGGCTTCCACTAGATGTCAACCGTCTTTAGACATTGTTTCAGGCTTGTATTCTGAAAAACGAGGAAGAATGAGAGCATTTTCTATGTGGCATGCAGAATGAAGCAGAGCTAGTTTGCGCGCGTGACCGATAGCGCGCCCTTCGTTCTTTTTCTTTTCTATTGAAGACTCTATTGTCCGGTTGAAATATTATCAATTATTTAGACAATTGACAACCTGAGGATTAATTATAAACATTATAAACACATGTTTCGACGATCTTTACCGGTGCTATTAGGATGTACTCGTCTGCATGTCGTGACCGCCTTTGATCCAGTGGATTACTGAACAAAACGGGTTCGTTAGGGTTAAGGTTAGAGTTAGGGTTAGGGTTTTAGAGTTAGGGTTTTAGAGTTAGGGTTTTAGGGTTAGGGTTTTAGGGTTAGGGTTTTAGGGTTAGGGTTTTAGAGTTGGGGTTGGGGTTAGAGTTTTAGAGCTAGGGTTAGGAGTTGGACTTGGGGTTGGGGTTAGGGTTTTAGAGCTAGGGTTAGGGTTGGGGTTGGGGTTAGGGTTAGAGTTTTAGAGCTAGGGTTAGGGTTAGGAGTTGGGGTTGGGGTTAGGGTTTTAGAGCTAGGGTTAGGGTTGGGGTTAGGGTTAGAGTTTCGGAGCTAGGGTTAGGGTTAGGAGTTGGACTTGGGGTTGGGGTTAGGGTTTTAGAGCTAGGGTTAGGGTTGGGGTTAGGGTTAGAGTTTTAGAGCTAGGGTTAGGGTTAGGAGTTGGGGTTGGGGTTAGGGTTAGAGTTTTAGAGTAAGGGTTAGAGTTTTAGAGTTAGGGTTAGAGTTTTAGAGTTAGGGTTAGGGTTAGAGTTTTAGAGTTAGACTCAGAGTTATGGGTTAGGGTTAGTAGATAGTTAGTTAAAATGTTGTTGACAGTTAGTTGAACATCTACAAAGCATATATTTGGCACACTCCTAATAAAGTGGTACCACACTATTGGCTAGCTTCACTGTCAAAATACACTTAATTTCATTAACCTTTTAAACGGGTGGGAATTGGCCTATACGGATAAGGCTAAATTGAAATGTCATTATAGCATGTTACTGTACAGCCACTGAGCTCTGACCTCATTATAGCATGTTATTGTACAGCCACTGAGCTCTGACGTCATGTATTGCATGTTACTGTTCAGCCATTGGGCTCTGACATCATTGTAACATGTTACTGTACAGCAACTGAGCTCTGACGTCATGTATAGCATGTTACTGTACAGCCACTGAGCTCTGACATCATTGTAACATGTTACTGTACAGCAACTGAGCTCTGACGTCATGTATTGCATGTTACTGTACAGCCACTGAGCTCTGACATCATTGCAACATGTTACTGTACAGCAACTGAGCTCTGACGTCATGTATAGCATGTTACTGTACAGCCACTGAGCTCTGACATCATTGTAACATGTTACTGTACAGCAACTGAGCTCTGACGTCATGTATTGCATGTTACTGTACAGCCACTGAGCTCTGACATCATTGCAACATGTTACTGTACAGCAACTGAGCTCTGACGTCATGTATTGCATGTTACTGTACAGCCACTGGGCTCTGATGTCATTATAGAATGTTACTGTACAGCCACTGGGCTATGATGTCATTATAGAATGTTACTGTACAGCCATTGAGCTCTGATGTCATTATAGAATGTTACTGTACAGCCACTTGGCTATGGTGTCATTATAGAATGTTACTGTACAGCCACTGAGCTCTGATGTCATTATAGAATGTTACTGTACAGCCACTTGGCTATGACGTCATTATAGCATGTTACTGTACAGGCACTGAGCTCTGACGTCAAAATAATGTTACTGTACAGCAACTGAGCTGTGACGTCATGTATAGCATGTTACTGTACAGCAACTGAGCTCTGATGTCATTATAGCATGTTACTGTACAGCAACTGAGGTCTGACATTATTAAAGCATGTTACTGTACATCCACTGAGCTCTGACGTCATTATAGCATGTTACTGTACAGCAACTGAGCACTGATGTCATGTATAGCATGTTACTGATACAGCCACTGAGCTCTGACATCATTATAGCATGTTACTGTACAGCCACTGAGGTCTGACATTATTAAAGCATGTTACTGTACAGCCACTGAGCTCTGACGTCATTGTAGCAAGTTACTGTACAGCAACTGAGCACTGATGTCATGTATAGCATGTTACTGTACAGCCACTGAGCTCTGACGTCATTATAGCATGTTACTGATACAGCCACTGAGCTCTGACATCATTATAGCATGTTACTGTACAGCCACTGAGGTCTGACATTATTAAAGCATGTTACTGTACAGCCACTGAGCTCTGACGTCATTGTAGCAAGTTACTGTACAGCAACTGAGCACTGATGTCATGTATAGCATGTTATTGTACAGCCACTGAGCTCTGACGTAATTGTAGCATGTTACTGTACAGAAACTGAGCACTGATGTCATTATAGCATGTTACTGTACAGCAACTGAGCTCTGACGTCATTATAGCATATTACTGTACAGCCACTGAGCTCTGACGTCATTGTAGCATGTTACTGACAGCGACTGAGCTCTGACGTCATTATAGCATGTTACTGTACAGCCACTGAGCTCTGACATCATTGTAGCATGTTACTGTACAGCCACTGAGCACTGATGTCATTATAGCATGTTACTGTACAGCCACTGAGCTCTGACATCATTGTAGCATGTTACTGTACAGCCACTTAGCTCTGATGTCATTATAGAATGTTACTGTACAGCCACTGGGCTATGATGTCATTATAGAATGTTACTGTACAGCCACTGGGCTATGATGTCATTATAGAATGTTACTGTACAGCCACTGAGCTCTGATGTAATTATAGCATGTTACTGTACAGGCACTGAGCTCTGACGTCAAAATAACATGTTACTGTACAGCCACTGAGCTCTGACGTCATTATAGCATGTTACTGTACAGCCACTGAGCTCTGACGTCAGTATAGCATGTTACTGTACAGCAACTGAGCTCTGATGTCAGTATAGCATATTACTGTACAGCCACTGAGCTCTGACGTCATTATAGCATGTTACTGTACAGCCACTGAGCTCTGACATCATGTAAAGCATGTTACTGTATAGCCACTGAGGTCTGACATTATTAAAGCATGTTACTGTACAGCCACTGAGCTCTGACGTCATTGTAGCATGTTACTGTACAGCCACTGAGCACTGATGTCATTATAGCATGTTACTGTACAGCCACTGAGCTCTGCCGTCGTTATAGCATGTTACTGTACAGGCACTGATCTCTGACATAATGTATATCATGTATTATACAGACACTTAGCACTGATGTCATTATAGCATGTTACTGTACAGCCACTGAGCTCTGCCGTCATTATAGCATATTACTGTACAGCCACTGAGCTCTGAAGTCATTATAGCATGTTACTGTACATCCATTGACCTCTGACATCATTATAGCATATTACTGTACAGCCACTGAGCTCTGACATCATTATAGCATGTTACTGAACAGCTACTGAGCTCCAATTTAGGCATTTATCAGTGTCCAAATCTGCCATTGTCAACCTGTATACGGGTACGAGTGTAAAGGGCGTTACATACTGTAGGTCAGACCATTTGAACAGCTGCAAACACCACTTTAATGACTTTACCATACCACACACACATTATCTACATTGTCACTAGGCATTAGCCAGTGAGAGACCAGTTTCCAAGATACGGTAACGCCAAGATTAGGGTTTCAAAGACTATGGTTCCAGTAGCTTTCCCCAAATCCTCAGGTTTTCCAGAAATCCTGGTTGAAGGATTTTTCCTCCTGATTCCAGGAATCTTCTAACCGGGATTTATGGAAACCTAAGAATTTGGGAAAATTTCCCAGAATTGTGTTACCCTATCCAAGACTATACCAGTCTCTTGGACAGTACCCCTCCTCTCCACACACACACCCCAGCAGACCCGTCCACCCCCTGACCTGGGTTCACAGAGGAACTTGGTCTTCTCCCCCTCCTCCCTCCAGATCAGCCACTCTCTGAATGATGGGTGAACAAACATCCTGGTCCCATCCCTTCTCTTGACCAGGAACATGGCCAGGTTGTCTACGCGCTGTGTGAAGTCCTCCCAGTCCAGCGTGCCCTGCAGCAAAGAGGGTGAAACCAAGAGAGTTAGCTTGTTAGCTGTTCACATGCCCAGATGCTTTGCTAAGGCTGTTCTTCTTCACAGGCCCTATTGTTGCTAACCGGTATACAGCTAGTGTTAGCATGGTGGGCTCCAAAATTACTGGCACCCCTGACTGGCAATGCACAAACAATACTTAAAAAAATATTAACAATATAATTATAGAGATAAACTCAAAATACCAACATGTGAGAAATAATGTATTTTATTAACGTTTCAATGGAACCCACCAAAATAATTTATTGATTTAATTAAAAATCAATGTCCTCCAAATCAAGGTTTCACAATTAATGGCACCCTTAAAGATTATTGTACATAACATCTACCGAAATTAAACCAATAATTAAATTCCACTTATTTAAGTTTATCTACGTCTTAAGGAACTATATTGAGCCATTACGTCACTTCCTGTTTTACTAGGGTATAAAAATGAGGTAACACACATACAATATCCCTTTGTCATCCAACACCATGAAGAAAACAAAAGAACTGGCAGTTCAAAAGAGACAGATGGTCGTAGACCTTCATAATAAAGGTTAGTTAAATAAATACCTAGTTAAAGGTTAAATTTTAAAAAAGTAAAAAATCTGGTAATGGCTAGCAATTCTAAAACAAAATCTAAAGATATGGAACAGTTGAAAACCTCACGGGTAGAGGACGCAAATGCATTTTGCCCCCCAGGATAGGGAGGAGGATGGTGAGAAGCAACAAAATCCCCAAGAATCACTGTGAAAGATTTGCAGGCCTTGGTGGCGTCTTGGGGTCACCAGGTTTCAAAAAGCACCATCAGACGCCACCTCCACAACCACAGGCTCTTTGGAAGGGTTGCCAGAAGAAAGCCCTTTCAGACACCAAGACACAGACGCAAGCGCGTGGAGTTTGCCAAACGCCATTTAAATTATGACTGGAAGAAGGTGCTCAGGTCAGATGAGACCAAAATTGAACGTTTTGGTCAGATACAGCATCGGCATGTTTGGCGTTGAAACAGAGCTGCATACAAGGAGAGGCACCTCATACCCATGGTGAAATATGGTGGTGGGTCAGTGATGCTTTGGGGCTGTTTTAATTCCAGAGGTCCAGGGGCACTGGTTAAGATTGATGGCATAATAAATTCCACCAAGTATCAGGCAATTTTGGCTGACAATCTGGTTGCCTCTGCCAGAAAGCTGGGATTTGGCCGTAGGTGGACTTTTCAACAAGACCAAAACATACCTCAAGATCCACACAGAAATGGTTCTGTGACAACAAAATCAATGTTCTGCCATGGCCATCTCAGTCACCGGACCTCAATCCAATCGAAAACGTGTGGGCTGAGTTGAAGAGGGTAGTTGATAAGCGCAAACCCAAGAATATGAAGGATATTGAAAGGATCTGCATAGAGGAATGGTCCAAAATCCCTCCAAATGTGTTCCTTAACCTTGTCAAACATTACATGAAAAGACTCCATGCTGTGCCAATAATTATGAAACCTTGATTTTGGTGACATTTATTTTGTATTAAATAATTGTATATTTTGTTTGGTTCCATTGAAACATTAATAAAGTACAGTATTTCTCACATGTTGGTATTTTGAGTTTCTCTCTATAATTATATTGTTTATATTTGTTAAAGTATTATTTGTGCATTGCCAGTCAGGGGTGCCAGTCATTTTGGAGCCCACTGTAAGTGTTGTGATGTGTGATTTGTCCTATATTGTTATTTAAATTATGGTGTATTTTTAATCCCAGCCCCCGTTCCCGCAGGAGGCCGTCATTGTAAATAAGAATTTGTTCTTAACTGACTTGCCTAGTTAAATAAAGTTTCAATAAAATTAATAAATAAAAGTGGGACATGTTTTCCTATGGGAAATGCTAACAGTTTCCTGTCTGATTAATACGTGTATTTGCCTGCAGGGAGCCAGCATTGATAGCCTGGTAGATCTGTTCGTCAGTGAGGGGGTGGAGGGACGCCACAGCCACGTTGAGTAGGGGGAGGGCCCGTTCGAAGGAAGACTGTGTAGGGAAACGCATGTTGCACTGCAACAGGTACACCTCAACCAGATTGACAGGCACCACCTGGGATCAATGAATCAATCCGTTAATTGATCAGTCAGTCAGTCAATCAATCGGTCATTATTATAGCACATTTCTTAGATAGGGAGTGCAATAAAATGGCACATATAATTAAAATTAGGAATAAAATTAACAAGACAAAAATAAAACTTAGGCAATACAATGTAGTGTAAATGGCAGGCTGACCTTGTAGCTGGAGCTCTTGAGGACCAGGTACCCCTTCTCTATAAGGTCAAAGGTGAGTTTGAGGTAGAGATAGGAGCCCTGGCTGAGGGCCTTGAGGTGGGCTGAGAGCTTGCCGAAGGTGGTGTTGTCCATCTTGCCGTTGAGAGAGATGTTGTTCTGTATCTCAGGACTGCTGTGGATGCGGTGCAGGATGTAACCCTGTAAGTCCTGGTCTATTGCATCATTCTCCTCTAGACCATCCACAGAGATATGGTGGAATGGGAGAAGCTTGGTGATCTCCTATAGGAGGGAAGTAAGGGAGGGGAGAGGGGAGAAGGAGGAGGAGGAAGAGGAGGGGAATGATGGAGGAAGGAGAGGAGGATGAGGAGGAGAGAGAAGGAGAGAGGAGGATGAAGATGAATGGAAAAAGAATGCGGGAAGAAGGGATAAATGGAGAAACAAGATGGGAGAGAGGAGAATGAAGGTGGGTTGAAGAAGAAAAAAAGGTGGGAGGGAAAGAGAGGTGGAACAAGATATAGAAGCCATCTAGGATCTTCCACTGATGTCAATCTATTGACAATCTCTATCAAAAGAAAATTATACTTTTTTCGGACAACAGTAACCATGTTTCATCCAGTTGTTAATGCAAATAAAGTCACACCCTATAAAAAAAAAATAATGACAGCTCTGATGGAAACAGGAAGTTTCGGTACAATTTTATAAATGCTGACAGATAATTTGTTCATTCGACATGGTGTGATCTGTTTGTGTCGGTAAAATTGCGGTGGAAACGCCTTTATGCGCAAATATTTAAGTCTGAAGTTTACATACCGTACACTTAGGTTGGAGTCATTAAAACTTGTTTTCAACCACTCCACAGATTTCTTGTTAACAAACTATAGTTTTGGCAAGTCGGTTAAGACATCTACTTTGTGCATGACACAAGTTTATTTTTCCAACAGTTGTTAACAGACAGATTATTTCACTTATAATTCACTGTATCACAATTCCAGTGTCAGAAGTTTACATACACTAAGTTGACTGCGCCTTTAAACAGCTTGGAACGTTCCAGAAAATGATGTCATGGCTGTAGAAGTTTCTGATAGGCGAATTGACATAATTTGAGTCAATTGTAGGTGTACCTGTGGATGTATATCAAGGCCTACCTTCAAATTCAGTGCCTCTTTGCTTGACATCATGTAAAAATCAACAAAAAATTTGTCAGACCTCAGAAAAAAATGGTAGTCCTCCACAAGTCTGGTTCATCCTTGGGAGAAATTTCTAAATGCCTGAAGGTACCACGTTCATCTGTACAAACAATAGTACGCAAGTATGAACACCATGGGACCACGCAGCCATCATACCGCTCAGGAAGGAGACGCGTTCTGTCTCCTAGAGATGAACGTACTTTGGTGTGAAAAGTGCAAATCAATCCCAGAACAACAGCAAAGGACCTTGTGAAGACACTGGAGGAAACAGGTACAAAAGTATCTATATCCACAGTAAAACGAGTCATATATCGACATAACCTGAAAGGCCGCTCAGCAAGGAGCGGCCTTTCCAAAACTGCTCCAAAACCGGCATAAAAAAGCCAGACTACGGTTTTCAACTGCACATGGGGACAAAGATCGTACTTTGTAGAAATGTCCTCTGGTCTGATGAAACAAAAATAGAACTGTTTGGCTATAATGACCATCGTTATGTTTGGAGGAAAAAGGGGGAGGCTTGCAAGCCGAAGAACACCATCCCAATGGTGAAGCATGGGGGTGGCAGCATCATGTTGTGGGGGTGCTTTGCTGCAGGAGGGACTGGTGCACTTCACAAAATAGATGGCATCATGAGAAAGGGAAATTATGTGGATATATTGAAGCAACATCTCAAGACATCAGTCAAGAAGTTAAAGCTTGGTCGCATACTTCCAAAGTTGTGGCAAAATGGCTGAAGGACAACAAAGGCAAGGTATTGGAGTGGCCATCACAAAGCCCTGACCTCAATCCTATAGAAAATGTGTGGGCAGAACTGAAAAGGTGTGTGCGAGCAAGGAGGCCTACAAACCTGACCCAGTTACACCATCTCTGTCAGGAGGAATGGGCCAAAATTCACCCAACTTATTGTGGGAAGCTTGTAGAAGGCTACCCGGAACGTTTGACCCAAGTTAAACAATTTAAATGCAATACTACCAAATACTAATTGAGTGTATATAAACTTCTGACCAACTGGGAATGTGATGAAAGAAATAAAAGCTGAAATAAATCCTTCTCTCTACTATCAATCTGACATTTCACATTCTTAAAATGAAGTGGGGATCCTAACTGACCTAAGACAGGGAATTTTTACTAGGATTAAATGTCAGGAATTGTGAAAAACTGAGTTTAAATGTATTTGGCTAAGGTGTATGTAAACTTCCGACTTCAACTGTAAATAATATACATCATATCGAAGTAAACGTTGGAGTCACGCGATGATATGTTGTGTGGTTCTCCCACTATGACTCAGGAAAGCATGCAGTTTATTAGGCTAAATATGAAAGAAGTTATGAACTTCACAGGGTGGTGAAAGTGCAAGGTGATGAGCTTGATGCTCCTTTCCAATAAATATCGAGGGTCACATTCTGGTGACATGATGATCAATGCTTGGCTGACGTTGGAGAAATACAAATAGTCTTGATTTTATCCATAATATTCTCATCATGTAGGTTAGGTAGCCTACCCACACCGTATCTGTAAGCTGTTGGCTAGAGCACATGTACCAAGACCAGAGCAGGCACATTTGTTATTTAACCCAACAGTTTTTTTGTAACAGAATTACCGGTAGAGTTGAAAATGCTATAGATTTTTATTCACTACATGAAAACTTAAGCGAAGAAGTACATTTTGTGTCACTACGTCATCACACACTGATTTTTATCATCAACAAGTGAATAAGGTGGAAACACACCACTGGTAGGAAAATGTGCATATTTTCTTAATGCGGATTCTAGATTATTCGCATGAAAACCTTTCGCCAATTGTATGGAAACGTAGCTAGTGTTCATGTTGTTTCTTTTTAGGGGCCTCTTATTAGAAAGGTAGAGGACTGTATCTAATGAGTCTACCTGCAATGTGGTCCTGACCGTGACCACCAGTTTGAGCCAGTGGGGAAACAAGCTGATGGTTTTGCTGAGGAAGGAGACGATGGTGTCTCCGTAGTCAGGCTTGTGGAACTCTGCTTCATTTAGCCCATCTATCAGGATGACCAGGTCTTCTTCAGAGGCGATCTTCCTCTCTGGAAAAACACAGAGAAAATAGTCAATATTGACCAAAACAATCTGACTGCAAATGTTCGGCCTAATGTACTCAGACCTTTATTGCTGAAATCAAGAATACATACACTATATACGCAAAAGTATGTGGACAGCCCTTCAAATTAGTGACTTTCAATGTGGCACCATCATAGGATGCTACATTTTCAACAAGTCAGTTCGTCATATTTATGCCCTGCTAGAGCTGCCCCGGTCAAATGTATGTGCTGTTATTGTGAAGTGGAAATATCTAGGAGTAACAAGTGGTAGGCCACACAAGCTCACAGAACGGGACCGCCGAGTGCTGAAGTACATAGCACGTAAAAATTGTCTGTCCTCGGTTGCAACACTCACTACCGAGTTCCAAACTGGCTCTGGAAGCAACGTCAGCACAATAACTGTTCGTCGGAAGTTTCCATGGCCAAGCAGCAACACACAAGCATAAGATCACCATGTGCAATACCAAGCGCCGGTTGGAGTGGTGTAAAGCTCGCCACCATTGGACTCTGGAGCAGTAGAAACGCGTTCTTTGGAATGATGAATCACGCTTCACCATCTGGCAGTCGAGTGGATGAATCTGGGTTTGGCGGATGCCAGGAGATCGCTACTGTACCTGGCTCAATGCATAGTGCCAACTGTAAAGTGTGGTGGAGGAGGAATAATGGTCTGGGGATGTTTTTCATGGTTCAGGCTAGGCCCCTAAGTTCCAGTGGAGGAAAATCTTAACGCTACAGCATACAATGACATTGTAGACGATTTTGTGCTTCCAACTTTGTGGCAACAGTTTGGGGAAGGCCCTTTCCTGTTTCAGCATGACAATGCCCCTGTGCACAAAGTGTGGTCCATACATGAATGATTTGTCGAGATCATGTGGAAGAACTTGACTGGCCTGCACAAAGCCCTGACCTCAACCCCATCGAACAACTTTGGGATGAATTGGAATGCTGACTGTGAGCCAGGCCTAATCGCCCAACATCAGTGCCCGACCTCACTAATGCTCTTGTGGCTGAATGGAAGCAAGTCCCCGCAGAAATGTTCCAACATTAAAAAAAATTATTTCACCTTTTTTTAACCAGGGCCTATAGGGCACTACTTTTAACCAGGACCTATAGGGTTCTGGTCCAAAATAGTGCAATATATAGCTAATAGGGTGCCATTTGCGATGCAGACCAGAACTCACCTTTGTAGAGAGCATCCAGGGTTCCTAGAACTCCTAGTAGAGTTATCTATGATAGTTATCTAAGGGTGTATAATAGCAGCAGATAATAGCAGCAGAGAGTTGTATCACCTTTGTAGAGGACATCCAGGGGTTCTAGAACTCCTCTTCTGAAGGAGGCCAGGGGATCCTTAACACAGGAGCGTAGACTGAGAATACTCTGTAGGTGTGGCTCCCGGAGCAGCAGCTCTCTGTAGGCGATGAGCTGCGGCGAGCGACACAGCAACGCTGCCACGTTGTGGACAAACTCCGGCACCAGGCACGTGTAGGCGTTGTCTGCCTGGCAGTAGTGGTACGCCACCACCTGGGGCGATAGAGAGGGGGATACGCGATAGTCAGGTCAGTAAAATGGGATGGAAAATACAATATTGGGTTATGTTCATAAGGGCACACTGTAAAAAAAAACTTTCCACAAAATGTGAAAAATAAAATGAGCATTTCTTATTGATACAGGAAGTCCCTCAACGTTTTACTCTTTCTTTCTTCAGATTGGTGCTTAATGAACACGACCCTGTTTTCTATGTTTTGACAATGGGAATCAGGTTTTATAAACTGGCGCTGCTACAATGGGGATGGGAATTAGGCTGGGAATGATGCTGGGGAGAGGGATGTGTGATGGGGCTGGGAATGGTGCTGGGGAGAGGGATGTGTGATGGGGCTGGGAATGGTGCTGGGGAGAGGGATGTGTGATAGGGTTGGGAATGTGGCTGGGAATGGTGCTGGGGAGAGGGATGTGTGATAGGGTTGGGAATGGGGCTGGGAATGGTGCTGGGGAGAGGGATGTGTGATGGGGCTGGGAATGGTGCTGGAGAGAGGGATGTGTGATAGGGTTGGGAATGGGGCTGGGTATGCGGCTGGGGAGAGGGATGGGCTGGGGATGGGAGGGGTGGGAATGGGTCTGGGGTTGGGGTTGGGAGGGTTGGGAATGGGACTGGAAATGGGGCTGGGGCGAGGGATGGGGCTGGGGAGAGGGAAGGGGCTGGGGCTGGGGAGAGTGATGGGGCTGGGGTGAGTGATGGGGCTGGGAGGGGGCTGGAAGAGGGTTGGGAATGGGGCTGGGAATAGGGCTGGGTAGGGGGGTGGGTTGGGAATGGGCCTGGGTAGGGGGGTGGGGCTGGGGATGGGGCTGGAGATGGGGTTGGAGGTGGGGCTGGAGGCGGGGCTTGATGTGGGGCTACAAATGGCATCTGTCACCCCTGTTTAGGGTTTAGGGAAGGGGAGACTGGGGCTATGGTGTGATGATGTGAGTGTTGTGGGGATTTAGGGAAGCCACTTAGCACCTACATCAGTCATACCTTATTTAACAGTCTAGACAGGTTCATAAATGTTAACAAGTTTACTCCAGAGAAAAGGTTGTAAGAATGTTTATAGACCCTTAATGGATATCTGTAATCTAAAGAGCCTTGCGTACTGATGTCTCAAATGTGAAACTTGAAACTGTTCCAATATCCACACTAGCGGGCCACTTACTATGAAGTTGGACATGCATTTTAAGTGGTTTGCTAGCTAGACAATGAGGGTATAATCTTTTTTGGAGGTTTTATATTTTTTTACCTGAGATGCCAGTCTCCTCATGGTCTCCTCCTGGCGTGGTCTCATCTCGGGGGTCCCGGGACAGCTGCCCCCTCCCAGGGTACCTGTGCTGTGGGACGGCTGGGGCTGGGTAAGGGGGAGCTCTCCATCTGAGGAAACGCATAGAAGGAAGAGGGTTTAACCAATGTCATGTTTGTCAAACCATTATTGTATTACCTTAAAGGGGATATCTGCGTTTCAAACAATAACAAAGCGGATATGCCACCTCTGTTTTGGTGAACAGAAATGTTTTTAAGAAACTTTATTGAAAGATGGTGTGGTCATTTTAACATCACTCTCTGATAGTAGGTATCTGAGCCTACGTTTGGGTGAGGTCTGCGGAGAGTCAGAGGCCGTCTGTCTCATGCGTGTTCCGTGGCAACTCAGCGCCACCAGACGAGAGATGATGGCCGTCTTGCCGTAGCCGATGTTGCCCACAATAACCACACCGCGGTTGGTGCTGTTTTTGCCACTGTTGAGATGGGCGTCGACCTCCTGGAACAGCCAATCACGGCCGGTAAAGATGGAGTCCATGGTGATGCTGGGCACCTCGAAGAGGAGGGGCTTCAGGGAGATGTCAGGTGGCCGGTACGGGGCGAACCGCACTGGAGAGGGAGAGCGGGAGGATGACAGTTAAAATGGTTGCCACCATTACATTGAGATACATGAGTGTGCATGACCTACGGTGAGTCCTGACTGTCATGGGACTGCCTCAGGGTTAGGTAGGTTACTTTATTTTTGATCTTGTCTCCTCAACCCGCCCGCTTAACCCGGAAGCCAGCTGCTCCAATGTGTCTGAGGAAACACTGTTCACCTGCCGACTGAGGTCAGCCTGCAGGCGCCTGGCACGCCACAAGGAGTCGCTAGAGCACGATGAGCCAAGTAGCCAAACCCTCCCCTAACCCACACGACGCTGGGCCAATTGTGCAGCGCCCTATGGGACTCCCGATCACGGCCGGTTGTGAAACAGCCCGGGATCGAACCAAGGTCTGTAGTGACACCTCTATCACTGCGATGCAGTGCCTTGGACCGCTGCGCCACTCGGGAGGCCCGGTAGGTTACTTTCTAAATGTAATCCGTTACAGTTACTAGTTACCTGTCCAAAATTGCAATCAGTAACGTAACTTTTGGATTACCCAAACTCAGTAACATAATCTGATTACTTTCCCCCTAAAACATTTGCAGTTTCACTGTCATTATGGGGTATTGTGTGTAGCTGGGTGAGATGTTTTTTTTTTAAATCCATTTTGAATTCAGGCTGTAACACAACAAAATGTGGAATAAGTCAATGGGTGGAGCTATCTGGAACTACTTGGAACTATAGGGAGCTACAGTGGCAAGAAAAAGTATGTGAACCCCTTTGGAATTACCTGGATTTCTACATAAATTGGTCATATAATTTGATCTGATCTTCATCTAAATCACAACAATAGACAAACACAGTCAGCTTAAACTAATAACACACAAACAATTATACGTTTTCATGACTTTATTGAACACACCGTATAAACATTCACAGTATAGGGTGGAAAAAGTATGTGAACCCTTGGATTTAATAACTGGTTGACCCTCTTTTGGCAGCAATAACCTCAACCAAACGTTTTCTGTAGTTGCGGATCAGACCTGCACAACGGTCAGGAGGAATTTGGACCATTCCTCTTTACAAAACTGTTTCAGTTTATGTCTGGTTCTTGGGAAGTCTGGCGTGAACCACTGTCTTGAGGTCATGCCACAGCATCTCAATCGGGTTGAGGTCAGGACACTCCAGAAGGCGTATTTTATTCTCTTGAAGCCATTCTGTTGATTTACTTCTGTGTTTTGGGTCGTTGTCCTGTTACATCACCCAACTTCTGTTGAGCTTCAATTGGTGGACAGATAGCCTTACATTCTCCTGCAAAAAGGCTTGATAAACTTGGGAATTCATTTTTCGGTCGATACCTTGGTATCAAAATATATATTTAACATTTTGTTAATATTAAGACAAATATTTTAGATTTGAGATTGTACCATCTTTCAAGAATCACTGAAACACTGCTGGCTTTCCACTGGTTGCAAAAACAATGATTTGATAGGCAGCTTAAACCTCTTCAGTTCAACCATTATTGGGTTAGGATATACATATACATTTGTGAACAGCCATCCACAACAATCTGTAAGGCACAAATAGCTAAATAAGAGAGCAGCAGTGTGATTCACATCACTGCATTATGAGGATATGAATACCAAGTGAACACCCATAGGTCACACCACTGCTGTCCTCCTTACCTCCATGCGTTTATTGATGTTGGATAATCTTTGGAAACTGACAGCAGTCACACCATTGGAAGACAGCTTGGACTGTAGCCCCCAAAAAAGCCTATTCCTGCTCTTTTCCCACGATCCATCAACACATGTGGTGCGTCATCATAGTGGTCTCTGACTTGTGGTCGGACTCGCTCAGGTGGAACAAACTTAAACTAAACCCATTAGTTCCTGCAAGGCAGCAGCTACTCTTCCTGGGGTTTGTTATGGATCCCTATTAGTTCCTGCCAAGGCAGCAGCTACTCTTCCTGGGGTTTGTTATGGATCCCTATTAGTTCCTGCCAAGGCAGCAGCTACTCTTCCTGGGGTTTGTTATGGATCCCTATTAATCCCTGCCAAGGCAGCAGCTACTCTTCCTGGGGTTTGTTATGGATCCCTATTAGTTCCTGCCAAGGCAGCAGCTACTCTTCCTGGGGTTTGTTATGGATTCCTATTAGTTCATGCCAAGGCAGCAGCTACTCTTCCTGGGGTTTATTATGGCCAGCAGCTACTCTTCCTGTGGTTTATTATGGTCAGCAGCTACTCTTCCTGTGGTTTATTATGGTCAGCAGCTACTCTTCCTCTGATTGATTATGGTCAGCAGCTACTCTTCCTGGGGTTTATTATGGTCAGCAGCAACTCTTCCTGGGGTTTGTTTAAGGCAATACAGATTTAAAACATTACACTTCCCAACACATTAATACACATTACTACAACATATCTACAACACATTAATACACATTACTACAACATATCTACAACACATTAATACACATTACTACAACATATCTACAACACATTAATACACATTACTACAACATATCTACAACACATTAATACACATTACTACAACATATCTACAACACATTAAAACACATTACTACAACATATCTACAACACAAAATCTATGTGTACATGTGAATAGAGTGTGTGTGTTAGCATGTGTGTGTATGCGTGTGTCTGTTCCTGTGTGTGTGTGTCTCTTCACAGTCCCCGCTTTTCCATAAAGTTTATTAGTTACTTGATGTGGAATAGAGATCCATGTAGCCATAGCTCTATGTAGTACTGTCAAATCAATTCAAATTGTATTTGTCACATGCGCCGAATACAACAGGTGTAGGTAGACCTTACGGTGAAATGCTTACTTACAAGTCCTTAACCAACAATGCAGTTCAAAAAATAGAGTTAAGAAAATATAAACTGAAAATAAATCAATCAAATCAAAAAGTAACATAAGAAAATTACATAATAATGTGGCTATATACAGGGTGTACCGGTACTGAGTCAATGTGCGGGGGTACAGGTTAGTCAAGGTAATTTGTAAAGTGGGGGTCAATGATTTGGCCATTTGATTAATTGTTCAGCAGTCTTACGGCTTGGGGGTAGAAGATGTTAAGGAGGCTTTTGGTCCTAGACTTGGTGCTCCGGTAGCGCTTGCCATGCGGTAGCAGAGAGAAGAGTCTATGACTTGGGTGACTGGAGTCTTTGACAATTTATTGGGCCTTCCACTCACACCGCCTAGTGTATAGGTCCTGGATGTCATGAAGCTTGGCCCCAGTGATGTACTGGGCCGTACGCACTACCCTATGTAGCTCCTTACGGTTAGATACCGAGCAGTTGCCATACCAGGCGGTGATGCAACTGGTCAGGATGCTCTCGATGGTGCAGCTGTAGAACTTTTTGAGGATGTAGGGACCCATGCCAAATCTTTTCAGTCTCCTGAGGGGGAAAAGGTGTTGTTGTGCCCTCTTCACAACTGTCTTGGTGTGTTTGGACCATGATAGTTTGTTGGTGATGTGGACACCAAGGAACTTGAAACTCTACACCCGCTCCACTTCAGCCCCGTCGATGTTAATGGGGGCCTGTTCGGCCCTCCTTTTCCTATAGTTCACAATCAGCTCCTTTGTTTTGCTCACATTGAGGGAGAGGTTGTTGTCCTGGCACCACATTGCAAGGTCTCTGACCTCCTGTCACGTCCTGACCCTTGTAAGAGGTAATTTGCCATAGTAGAGTGGTCAGGGCGTGGCAGGGGGGTTTGTTTTGTAGGTATTTTGGGTTTTCTGTTTCTATGTGGGTTTGTTCTAGTTATCATTTTCTATGTGTTGGTTTTCATGTTCGGCCGGGTATGGTTTCCAATCAGAGGCAGGTGTCTTTCGTTGTCTCTGATTGGAAGCCATACTTAGGCAGCCTGTTTTTCCTTTGGGGTTGTGGGTAGTTATTTTCCGTTTTGTCTGAGTACCTTATGGAACTGTTGTCTGTTGTTCTGTTATTTTGTTTGTGTTCTCGTGAAATAAAGTAAGAATGAGCACTCTACACGCTGCGCCTTGGTCCCCTTTCATCGACCGCTGTGACACCTCCTCCCTATAGACTGTGAAGAGACCTCTGGTGGCATGTCTTGTGGGGTATGCATGGGTGTCCGAGCTGTGTGCTAGTGGTTTAAACAGACAGCTCAGTGCATTCAGCATGTCAATACCTCTCGCAAATACAAGCAATGATGAAGTCAATCTGTCCTCCACTTTGAGCCAGGAGAGATTGACATGCATATTATTGTTAGCTCTCCATGTACATTTGAATGTCATTGAGAAAACAGAAATGTGTCAAAGATTTTGTTGTTGTTGTTGCAAACATCCTTTCTGAATTTAAAAGTAATCCTAGAAGTAATCATCTAGTTTTAAAAAAGTATCTGGAATCTGATTAGAATATTTTAGCTGTAATGGATTACAGTTTGTTTTTTGTAATCTGTTATTCCCAAACCCTGGACGACCTCCCACTGCTGTAATCACGTGGCAGAAAAGGGATTCAAGGGATGTATTTATTTTTTACACATAAAACCTGTCCTAACACAAATACTATTACTTTTCCTCACTAGGGGGATTAATTAGATAAACGTCTTTCTTCATCTGAACACATGTAGTATTAAAAAATGAATGGATGGAAACGATGGGGGAGTAATAGCAGCTGGGGATTTTAACACGGCTAATCTGAAAACAAGGCTCCCTAAATTTTATCAGCATATCGAATAGGCGACCCGGGCTGGTAAAATTCTGGATCATTGTTACTCTAACTTCCGCCGCATACAAAGCACTCCCTCGCCCTCCTTTCGGCAAAGGAGATAATCGTGGACTTCAGGAAACAGCAGAGGGAGCACCCCCCTATCCACATTGACAGGATAGTAGTGGAGAAGGTGGAAAGTTTTAAGTTCCTCGGTGTACACATCACGGACAAACTGAAATGGTCCACCCACACAGACAGCGTGGTGAAGAAGGCGCAACAGCGCCTCTTCAACCTCAGGAGGCTGAAGAAATGTGGCTTGTCACCTGAAACACTCACAAACTTTTACAGATGCACAATCGAGAGCATCCTGTCGGGCTGTATCACCGCCTGGTACGGCAACTGCTCCGCCCACAACCTCAAGGCTCTCCAGAGGGTAGTGAGGTCTGCACAACGCATCACCGGGGGCAAACTACCTGCCCTCCAGGACACCTACACCACCCGATGTCACAGGAAGGCCAAAAAGATCATCAAGGACAACAACCCCCCGAGCCACTGCCTGTTCACCCCGTTATCATCCAGAAGGCGAGGTCAGTACAGGTGCATCAAAGCGGGGACCGAGAGACTGAAAAACAGCTTCAATCTCAAGGACTGTTAAACAGCCATTACCAACATTGAGTGGCTGCCGCCAACATACTGACTCAAATCTCTAGCCACTTTAATAATTAAAAACTGGATGTAATAAATGTATCACTAGTCACTTAAAACAATGCCACTTTATATAACGTTTACATACCCTACATTACTCATCTCATTTGTATATACTGTACTCTATACCATCTATTGCATCTTGCCTATGCTGTTCGGCCATCGCTCACCCATATATTTATATGTACATATTCTAATTCCTTCCTTTACACTTGTGTATAAGGTAGTTGTTGTGAAATTGTTAGATTACTTGTTAGATATTACTGCATGGTCGGTACTAGAAGCACAAGCATTTCGCTACACTCGCATTAACATGTGCTAACCATGTATATGTGACAAATAAAATTTGATTTGATTTTATGTTTGGACTCAAATATGTCTGGAGATGAAAGAAGGACAACATCTAAACATGAGTACTACTTCTAAACATGAGTACTATTTCTAAACATGAGTACTACTTCTAAACATGAGTACGACTCCTAAACATGAGTACTACTTCTAAACATGAGTACTACTTCTGTGTCTCTCAGGACAGATTCCTTCTTAGGTCTAGGTTCATTTTTTCAGAATTTCCGCCTGATTGACATGCCCAAAGTAAACTGCCTGTTACTCAGGCCCAGATATATAATTGGTACCATTGGATAGAAAACACTTAGAAGTTTGTTGAAATTTTAAAATAATGTATGAGACTATAACACAATTGATATGTTAGGAGAAAATCCAAAGAAAAAACAACCAATTTTTTTTTTGTTGAGAGATCTCATGCTCTTACAATGGAAAGCTATGGGTCCTATGCAATTCCAGCTCCCAGATTGCAATTCCTATGGCTTCCACTAAATGTCAACAGTCTTTGTTCAAGGTTTGAGGCTTGTATCTTCCAAAACGAGGAAGAATTCTGAGTTTTGGTACTGGAAATCAGTCTGTGGGCGCGCGACGAAGTGGACGCGCACTTGCTAATTTTACTTTTCTATTTAACATACTTCTTTCCGTATGAAATATTATAGTTTAATTACATTTTAGGGTACCTGAGGATTAAATAGAAATGTAGTTGTTTTAACAAAGTTTAGCGGTTGCTTTTTGGATTCCTTTGTCTGCATGTTGAACTCAAATCGATGGTGCCAACTAAACAGACTTTTTGGGATAAAAATAAGGATTTTATCTAACAAAACAACCATGCATGTTGTAGCTGGGACCCTTTGGATTGCAAATCAGAGGAAGATTTTCAAAAAGTAAGTGATTATTTAATTGCTATTTGTGATTTTATGAAGCCTGTCCTGGTTGAAAAATATGTTGATGTGGGGCGCCATCCTCAAACAATCGCATGGCATGCTTTCGCTGTAAAGTCTATTGCCCTAACAAACTTTACAGTTAGCTGTGTTATCTGAAACAACATCACTAACATGTGCAACTAACCCACTAGTGGTGCTGAGGTGGCAACACATGTAACCAGACATGTAACCAGACATGTAACCAGTTAAAAGTAAAGTCAATTTACAGGGTTGAGCTTGCCAGGCGTGGTTGTTAGCAGAAGCTGAGAAAAACAGAGGAGGCAATGAGAGAACAGACAGGGGAACGGAGAGCATAACAAAATGGAATCTGGCAGCCGTGTGCCGTATGAGAGTGGTGCAGAGCAGGGTTGGGGTCAAAGGTCAATTACATTTGAATTCAGGAAATAACAGAAATTCCAATTCGAATGAAGAACTGGAATAGAGCTACACAATATCTAATAGCGGGTTTTTTTTATTTATTTTTTAACCAAATATTGCGATTGCAATTTGACTAGTGATATACACTCAAATCAAATTGGGAAAGGGAAAGGGGGATACCTAGTCAACTGAATGTATTCATCTGAAATGTGTCCTCTGCATTTAACCCTCTGAATCAAAGAGGTGTGGGGGGCTGCCTTAATCCACATCCACGTCTTCGACCGGGGAACAATGTATTGGTCACATACACATACTGAGCAGATGTTATTGCGGGTATAGCAAAATGCTTGTGTTCCTAGCTCCAGCAATGCAGTTTATTAGGTACACCAACCCGTTCACGAAAATGGTTTGCTCCTACAGACAGTGAGTTATGTGGCCGTGGCTTGCTATATAAAGCAGACAGACAGGCATTGAGGCATTCAGTTACTGTTAGATTGAACTTTAGAATGGGCAAAATGAGTGACCTAAGCGACTTCGAGTTTGGCAAGAATTGAATGGTAAGAATTGTGGAAGCTAACAGGCGGGCCACAAACAGACAAATAACGGCGCAGTACGACAGTGGTGCGCAGAACAGCATCTCAGAACGCACAACTCGTTGCTGCTTGTCACGGATGGACTATTGCAGCAGACAATCACATCAGATTCCACTCCTATTAGCTAAAAACAAGAAGAAGCAGCTCCAGTGGGCACACGATCACCAACAATGGACAATTGAGGAGTGGAAAAACATTGCCTGATTCGACGAATCCCGGTTCCTTTTGCGTCATGCTGATGGCAGTCAGGAATTAGTGTAAGCAGCATGAGTCCCCATCCTGCCTGTTGTCAACCGTACAGGCTGGTGGCAGTGGTGTAATGGTGTGAGGAATATTTTCCTGGCACACATTAGGTCCCTTAATTCCAACTGAGCAACGTTTCAATGTCCCTAAGAATTCAGGCTGTTATGGAGGCAAAGAGGGTCTGACCCGGTACTAGATGGGTGTACCTAACAAACTGGTCCCTGAGTGTAGATAAAAACACTCGAGTAAACTGTTGGAATCATATAAATATAATAATTTCTATTGAGAAGCAAATTGGAAGGCAGCATTGTTCTTGTTTGGAACAATCTGTTGACTACATTTGACCTAACAGAACAACATGCAAGCTTATAGTGAATCTAACAGCGGGGAGGAGGAACTGAGCTACTTGAGTGACAGGGGGCGAGGCTTGTTGTGTGCAGGAAGCAACCGCAAGAGGAGAGAGGGAGAGAATTGAATTGAGCAAAATGACCTCAACTAAAAACAGACAACACACAGACACACAAAGACAGACACACAGAGACACAAACACATAGAGACAGACACATAGAGACACAGACACACAGAGACAGAGACACCACAGACACACAGAGACAGATAGACAGAGATACAGAGAGACACAGACACACAGAGACAGTACACACAGAGACAGAGACACAGAGACACAGAGATATACAGAGACAGAGACACACAGAGATAAGCGAGTCGGAGTCGGAGGCCGAGACTTCTCTGGTCTCTACTCCTCCCGTTGTGGGGTCTGAGACGCCGACGGCTCCCACCATTAGCTCTGACAAATTGAAAACCCTAGTCATTGGCGACTCCATTACCCGCAGTATTAGACTTAAAACTAATCATCCAGCGATCATACACTGTTTACCAGGGGGCAGGGCTACCGACGTTAAGGCTAATCTAAAGACGGTGCTGGCTAAAGCTAAAACTGGCGAGTGTAGAGAGTATAGAGATATTGTTATCCACGTCGGCACCAACGATGTTAGGATGAAACAGTCAGAGGTCACCAAGCGCAACATAGCTTCAGCGTGTAAATCAGCTAGAAAGATGTGTCGGCATCGATTAATTGTCTCTGGCCCCCTCCCAGTTAGGGGGAGTGATGAGCTCTACAGCAGTCTCACAACTCAATCGCTGGTTGAAAACTGTTTTCTGCCCCTCCCAAAAGATAGAATTTGTAGATAATTGGCCCTCTTTCTGGGACTCACCCACAAACAGGACCAAGCCTGGCCTGTTGAGGAGTGACGGACTCCATCCTAGCTGGAGGGGTGCTCTCATCTTATCTACGAACATAGACAGGGCTCTAACTCCTCTAGCTCCACAATGAAATAGGGTGCAGGCCAGGCAGCAGGCTGTTAGCCAGCCTGCCAGCTTAGTGGAGTCTGCCACTAGCACAGTCAGTGTAGTCAGCTCAGCTTTCCCCATTGAGACCGTGTCTGTGCCTCGATCTAGGTTGGGCAAAATTAAAAATGGCGGTGTTCGCTTTAGCAATCTCACTAGTATAAAGACCTCCTCCATTCCTGCCATTATTGAAAGAGATTGTGATACCTCACATCTCAAAATTGGGTTACTTAATGTTAGATCCCTCACTTCCAAGGCAGTTATAGTCAATGAACTAATCACTGATAATAATCTTGATGTGATTGGCCTGACTGAAACATGGCTTAAGCCTGATGAATTTACTGTGTTAAATGAGGCCTCACCCCCAGGTTACATTAGTGACCATACCCCCCGTGCATCCGGCAAAGGCGGAGGTGTTGCTAACATTTACGATAGCAAATTTCAATTTACAAAAAAAAAACCAACAATGACGTTTTCGTCTTTTGAGCTTCTAGTCATGAAATCTATGCAGCCTACTCACTCACTTTTTATAGCTACTGTTTATAGGCCTCCTGGGCCATATGCAGTGTTCCTCACTGAGTTCCCTGAATTCCTATCGGATCTTGTAGTCATAGCAGATAATATTCTAATTTTTGGTGACTTTAACATTCACATGGAAAAGTCCACAGACCCACTCCAAAAGGCTTTCGGAGCCATCATCGACTCAGTGGGTTTTGTCCAACATGTCTCTGGACCTACTCACTGCCACAGTCATACTCTGGACCTAGTTTTGTCCCATGGAATAAATGTTGTGGATCTAAATGTTTTTCCTCATAATCCTGGACTATCGGACCACCATTTTATTACGTTTGCAATTGCAACAAATAATCTGCTCAGACCCCAACCAAGGAGCATTAAAAGTCGTGCTATAAATTCTCAGACAACCCAAAGATTCCTTGATGCCCTTCCAGACTGCCTCTGCCTACCCAAGGACGTCAGAGGACAAAAATCAGTTAACCACCTAACCGAGGAACTCAATTTAACCTTGCGCAATACCCTAGATGCAGTTGCACCCCTAAAAACTAAAAACATCTGTCATAAGAAACTAGCTCCCTGGTATACAGAAAATACACGAGCTCTGAAGCAAGCTTCCAGAAAATTGGAACGGAAATGGCGCCACACCAAACTGGAAGTCTTCCGACTAGCTTGGAAAGACAGTACCGTGCAGTATCGAAGAGCCCTTACTGCTGCTCGATCATCCTATTTTTCCAACTTAATTGAGGAAAATAAGAACAATCCGAAATTTCTTTTTGATACTGTCGCAAAGCTAACTAAAAAGCAGCCTTCGCAAATGGAGGATGGCTTTCACTTCAGCAGTAATAAATTTATGAACTTCTTTGAGGAAAAGATCATGATCATTAGAAAGCAAATTACAGACTCCTCTTTAAATCTGGGTATTCCTCCAAAGCTCCATTGTCCTGAGTCTGCACAACTCTGCCAGGACCTAGGATCAAGGGAGATACTAAAGTGTTTTAGTACTATATCTCTTGACGCAATGATGAAAATAATCATGGCCTCCAAACCCTCAAGCTGCATACTGGACCCTATTCCAACTAAACTACTGAAAGAGCTGCTTCCTGTGCTTGGCCCTCCTATGTTGAACATAATAAACGGCTCTCTATCCACCGGATGTGTACCAAGCTCACTAAAAGTGGCAGTAATAAAGCCTCTCTTGAAAAAGCCGAATCTTGATCCAGAAATTATAAAAAACTATCGGCCTATATCGAATCTTCCATTCCTCTCCAAAATTTTAGAAAAAGCTGTTGCACAGCAACTGACTGCCTTCCTGAAGACAAACAATGTATACGAAACGCTTCAGTCTGGTTTTAGACCCCATCATAGCACTGAGACTGCACTTGTGAAGGTGGTAAATGACCTTTTAATGACGTCAGACCGAGGCTCTGCATCTGTCCTCGTGCTCCTAGATCTTAGTGCCGCTTTTGATACCATCGATCACCACATTCTTTTGGAGAGATTGGAAACCCAAATTGGTCTACATGGACAAGTTCTGGCCTGGTTTAGATCTTATCTGTCGGAAAGATATCAGTTTGTCTCTGTGAATGGTTTGTCCTCTGACAAATCAATTGTAAATTTCGGTGTTCCTCAAGGTTCCGTTTTAGGACCACTATTGTTTTCACTATATATTTTACCTCTTGGGGATGTCATTCGAAAACATAATGTTAAATTTCACTGCTATGCAGACGACACACAGCTGTACATTTCAATGAAACATGGTGAAGCCCCAAAATTGCCCTCGCTAGAAGCCTGTGTTTCAGACATAAAGAAGTGGATGGCTGCAAACTTTCTACTTTTAAACTCGGACAAAACAGAGATGCTTGTTCTAGGTCCCAAGAAACAAAGAGATCTTCTGTTGAATCTGACAATTAATCTGGATGGTTGTACAGTCGTCTCAAATAAAACTGTGAAGGACCTCGGCGTTACTCTGGACCCTGATCTCTCTTTTGAAGAACATATCAAGACTGTTTCAAGGACAGCTTTTTTCCATCTACGTAACATTGCAAAAATCAGAAATTTTCTGTCCAAAAATGACGCAGAAAAATTAATCCATGCTTTTGTTACTTCTAGGCTGGACTACTGCAATGCTCTACTTTCCGGCTACCCGGATAAAGCACTAAATAAACTTCAGTTAGTGCTAAATACGGCTGCTAGAATCCTGACTAGAACCAAAAAATGTGATCATATTACTCCAGTGTTAGCCTCCCTACACTGGCTTCCTGTTAAGGCAAGGGCTGATTTCAAGGTTTTACTGCTAACCTACAAAGCATTACATGGGCTTGCTCCTACCTATCTTTCCGATTTGGTCCTGCCGTACATACCTACACGTACGCTACGGTCACAAGACGCAGGCCTCCTAGTTGTCCCTAGAATTTCTAAGCAAACGGCTGGAGGTAGGGCTTTCTCCTATAGAGCTCCATTTTTATGGAATGGTCTGCCTACCAATGTGAGAGACGCAGACTCAGTCTCAACCTTTAAGTCTTTACTGAAGACTTATCTCTTCAGTAGGTCCTATGATTAAGTATAGTCTGGCCCAGGAGTGTGAAGGTGAACGGAAAGGCTGGAGCAACGAACCGCCCTTGCTGTCTCTGCCTTGCCGGTTCCCCTCTTTCCACTGGGATTCTCTGCCTCTAACCCTTTTACAGAGGCTGAGTCACTGGCCTACTGGTGTTCTTCCATGCCGTCCATGGGAGGGGTGCGTCACTTGAGTGGGTTGAGTCACTGACGTGGTCTTCCTGTCTGGGTTGGCGCCCCCCCCCCCCCCCCCCCCCTTGGGTTGTGCCATGGCGGAGATCGTTGTGGGCTATACTCGGCCTTGTCTTAGGACGGTAAGTTGGTGGTTGGAGACATCCCTCTAGTGGTGTGGGGGCTGTGCTTTGGCAAAGTGGGTGGGGTTATATCCTGCCTGTTTGGCCCTGTCCGGGGGTATCATCGGATGGGGCCACAGTGTCTTCTGATCCCTCCTGTCTCAGCCTCCAGTATTTATGCTGCAGTAGTTTATGTGTCGGGGGGCTAGGGTCAGTCTGTTACATCTGGAGTATTTCTCTTGTCTTATCCGGTGTCCTGTGTGTATTTAAATATGCTCTCTCTAATTCTCTCTTTCTCTCTTTCTGTCTTTCTCTCGGAGGACCTGAGCCCTAGGACCATGCCTCAGGACTACCTGGTATGATGACTCCTTGCTGTCCCCAGTCCACCTGGCCGTGCTGCTGCTCCAGTTTCAACTGTTCTGCCTGCGGCTATGGAACCCTGACCTGTTCAACGGACGTGCTTGTTGCACCCTCGACAACTACTATGATTATTATTATTTGACCATGCTGGTCATTTATGAACATTTTAACATTTTAACATTTTGACCATGTTCTGTTATAATATCCACCCTGCACAGCCAGAAGAGGACTGGCCACCCCTCATAGCCTGGTTCCTCTCTAGGTTTCTTCCTAGGTTTTTGGCCTTTCTAGGGAGTTTTTCCTAGGGAGTTTTTCCTAGCCACCGTGCTTCTTTCACATGCTTTGCTTGCTGTTTGGGGTTTTAGGCTGGGTTTCTGTACAGCACTTTGAGAATATCAGCTGATGTACGAAGGGCTATATAAAAATAAATTTGATTTGATTTGATTTGATTTGACACAGACACACAGAAATAGAGACACAGAGACACACAGAGACAGATACACAGAGAGACACAGACACACAGAAACAGAGACACAGAGACACACAGAGACGGAGACCCACAGAGACACAGACACACGCAGAGACAGATACACGGAGACACGGATACACAGAGACACACAGACACACAGAGACAGAGACACACAGAGACACACAGACACACAGAGACACACAGAGACAGAGACACACAGAGACAGAGACACACAGAGACAGAGACCCATACACACAGACACACAGATAAAGATAGAGACAGATACACACGAGACAGAGGCACAGACACACAGACACAGAGACACAAAGACAGATAAACAGACACACACACAGACACACAGACACACACACACACACACACACACACACACACACACACACACACACACACACACACACACACACACACACACACACACACACACACACACACACACACACACACACACACACACACACACACACACACACACACACACACACAGCTCTCTCCCACTGTAATCACCAAGATACTTCACCAGTACAGCTCTCTCCTCTCCCACTGTAATCACCAAGATATTACACCAGTACAGCTCTCTCCTCTCCCACTGTAATCACCAAGATACTACACCAGTACAGCTCTCTCCTCTCCCACTGTAATCACCAAGATACTACACCAGTACAGCTCTCTCCTCTCCGACTGTAATCACCAAGATACTACACCAGTACAGCTCTCTCCTCTCCCACTGTAATCACCAAGATACCACACCAGTACAGCTCTCTCCTCTCCCACTGTAATCACCAAGATACCACACCAGTACAGCTCTCTCCTAACCCACTGTAATCACAAGATACTACACCAGTACAGCTCTCTCCTCTCCCACTGTAATCACCAAGATACCACACCAGTACAGCTCTCTCCTCTCCCACTGTAATCACCAAGATACTACACCAGTACAGCTCTCTCCTCTCCCACTGTAATCACCAAGATACTTCACCAGTACAGCTCTCTCCTCTCCCACTGTAATCACCAAGATACTACACCAGTACAGCTCTCTCCTCTCCCACTGTAATCAACAAGATACTTCACCAGTACAGCTCTCTCCTCTCCCACTGTAATCACCAAGATACTACACCAGTACAGCTCTCTCCTCTCCCACTGTAATCACCAAGATACTACACCAGTACAGCTCTCTCCTCTCCCACTGTAATCACCAAGATACTACACCAGTACAGCTCTCTCCTCTCCCACTGTAATCACCAAGATACCACACCAGTACAGCTCTCTCCTCTCCCACTGTAATCACCAAGATACTACACCAGTACAGCTCTCTCCTCTGCCACTGTAATCACCAAGATACTACACCAGTACAGCTCTCTCCTCTCCCACTGTAATCACCAAGATACTTCACCAGAACAGCTCTCTCCTCTCCCACTGTAATCACCAAGATACTTCACCAGTACAGCTCTCTCCTCTCCTACAGTAATCACCAAGATACTACACCAGTACAGCTCTCTCCTCTCCCACTGTAATCACCAAGATACTACACCAGTACAGCTCTCTCCTCTCCCACTGTAATCACCAAGATACTACACCAGTACAGCTCTCTCCTCTCCCACTGTAATCACCAAGATACTACACAAGTACAGCTCTCTCCTCTCCCACTGTAATCACCAAGATACTACACCAGTACAGCTCTCTCCCACTGTAATCACCAAGATATTACACCAGTACAGCTCTCTCCTCTCCCACTGTAATCACCAAGATACTACACCAGTACAGCTCTCTCCTCTCCCACTGTAATCACCAAGATACTACACCAGTACAGCTCTCTCCTCTCCCACTGTAATTACCAAGATAATACACCAGTACAGCTCTCTCCTCTCCCACTGTAATCACCAAGATACTACACCAGTACAGCTCTCTCCTCTCCCACTGTAATCACCAAGATACTACACAAGTACAGTTCTCTCCTCTCCCACTGTAATCACCAAGATACCACACCAGTACAGCTCTCTCCTCTCCCACTGTAATCACCAAGATAATACACCAGTACAGCTCTCTCCTCTCCCACTGTAATCACCAAGATACTACACCAGTACAGCTCTCTCCTCTCCCACTGTAATCACCAAGATAATATACCAGTACAGCTCTCTCCTCTCCCACTGTAATCACCAAGATATTACACCAGTACAGTTCTCTCCTCTCCCACTGTAATCACCAAGATACTACACCAGTACAGCTCTCTCCTCTCCCACTGTAATCACCAAGATACTACACCAGTACAGCTCTCTCCTCTCCCACTGTAATCACCAAGATACTACACCAGTACAGCTCTCTCCTCTCCCACTGTAATCACCAAGATACTACACCAGTACAGCTCTCTCCTCTCCCACTGTAATCACCAAGATATTACACCAGTACAGTTCTCTCCTCTCCCACTGTAATCACCAAGATACTACACCAGTACAGTTCTCTCCTCTCCCACTGTAATCACCAAGATACCACACCAGTACAGCTCTCTCCTCTCCCACTGTAATCACCAAGATATTACACCAGTACAGCTCTCTCCTCTCCTACAGTAATCACCAAGATAATATACCAGTACAGCTCTCTCCTCTCCCACTGTAATCACCAAGATACTACACCAGCACAGCTCTCTCCTCTCCCACTGTAATCACCAAGATACTACACCAGTACAGCTCTCTCCTCTCCCACTGTAATCACCAAGATACTACACCAGTACAGCTCTCTCCTCTCCCACTGTAATCACCAAGATACTACACCAGTACAGCTCTCTCCTCTCCCACTGTAATCACCAAGATACTACACCAGTACAGCTCTCTCCTCTCCCACTGTAATCACCAAGATACTACACCAGTACAGCTCTCTCCTCTCCCACTGTAATCACCAAGATACCACACCAGTACAGCTCTCTCCTCTCCCACTGTAATCACCAAGATACTACACCAGTACAGCTCTCTCCTCTCCCACTGTAATCACCAAGATACTTCACCAGTACAGCTCTCTCCTCTCCCACTGTAATCACCAAGATACTACACCAGTACAGCTCTCTCCTCTCCTACAGTAATCACCAAGATAATATACCAGTACAGCTCTCTCCTCTCCCACTGTAATCACCAAGATACTACACCAGTACAGCTCTCTCCTCTCCCACTGTAATCACCAAGATACTTCACCAGTACAGCTCTCTCCTCTCCCACTGTAATCACCAAGATACTACACCAGTACAGTTCTCTCCTCTCCTACAGTAATCACCAAGATAATATACCAGTACAGCTCTCTCCTCTCCCACTGTAATCACCAAGATACTACACCAGTACAGCTCTCTCCTCTCCCACTGTAATCACCAAGATACTTCACCAGTACAGCTCTCTCCTCTCCCACTGTAATCACCAAGATATTACACCAGTACAGCTCTCTCCTCTCCCACTGTAATCACCAAGATACTACACCAGTACAGCTCTCTCCTCTCCCACTGTAATCACCAAGATACTACACCAGTACAGTTCTCTCCTCTCCCACTGTAATCACCAAGATATTACACCAGTACAGCTCTCTCCTCTCCTACAGTAATCACCAAGATACTTCACCAGTACAGCTCTCTCCTCTCCCACTGTAATCACCAAGATACTTCACCAGTACAGCTCTCTCCTCTCCCACTGTAATCACCAAGATACTACACCAGTACAGCTCTCTCCTCTCCCACTGTAATCACCAAGATACTTCACCAGTACAGCTCTCTCCTCTCCCACTGTAATCACCAAGATACTACACCAGTACAGTTCTCTCCTCTCCCACTGTAATCACCAAGATACTTCACCAGTACAGCTCTCTCCTCTCCCACTGTAATCACCAAGATACTACACCAGTACAGCTCTCTCCTCTCCCACTGTAATCACCAAGATACTACACCAGTACAGCTCTCTCCTCTCCCACTGTAATCACCAAGATACTACACCAGTACAGTTCTCTCCTCTCCCACTGTAATCACCAAGATACTACACCAGTACAGCTCTCTCCTCTCCTACAGTAATCACCAAGATATTACACCAGTACAGCTCTCTCCTCTCCCACTGTAATCACCAAGATATTACACCAGTACAGCTCTCTCCTCTCCCACTGTAATCACCAAGATACTACACCAGTACAGCTCTCTCCTCTCCCACTGTAATCACCAAGATACTACACCAGTACAGTTCTCTCCTCTCCCACTGTAATCACCAAGATATTACACCAGTACAGCTCTCTCCTCTCCTACAGTAATCACCAAGATAATACACCAGTACAGCTCTCTCCTCTCCCACTGTAATCACCAAGATATTACACCAGTACAGCTCTCTCCTCTCCCACTGTAATCACCAAGATACTACACCAGTACAGCTCTCTCCTCTCCTACAGTAATCACCAAGATATTACACCAGTACAGCTCTCTCCTCTCCCACTGTAATCTTTAAGATACTACACTAGTACAGCTCTTTCCTCTCCCACTGTAATCACCAAGATATTACACCAGTACAGTTCTCTCCTCTCCCACTGGAATCACCAAGATACTACACCATTACAGCTCTCTCCTCTCCTACAGTAATCACCAAGATATTACACCAGTACAGCTCTCTCCTCTCCCACTGTAATCACCAAGATACTACACCAGTACAGCTCTCTCCTCTCCCACTGTAATCACCAAGATACTACACCAGTACAGTTCTCTCCTCTCCCACTGTAATCACCAAGATATTACACCAGTACAGCTCTCTCCTCTCCTACAGTAATCACCAAGATATTACACCAGTACAGCTCTCTCCTCTCCCACTGTAATCACCAAGATACTACACCAGTACAGCTCTCTCCTCTCCCACTGTAATCACCAAGATAATACACCAGTACAGCTCTCTCCACTCCCACTGTAATCACCAAGATACTTCACCAGTACAGCTCTCTCCTCTCCCACTGTAATCACCAAGATACTACACCAGTACAGCTCTCTCCTCTCCCACTGTAATCACCAAGATACTACACCAGTACAGCTCTCTCCTCTCCCACTGTAATCACCAAGATATTACACCAGTACAGTTCTCTCCTCTCCCACTGTAATCACCAAGATACTACACCAGTACAGCTCTCTCCTCTCCTACAGTAATCACCAAGATATTACACCAGTACAGCTCTCTCCTCTCCCACTGTAATCACCAAGATATTACACCAGTACAGCTCTCTCCTCTCCCACTGTAATCACCAAGATACTACACCAGTACAGCTCTCTCCTCTCCCACTGTAATCACCAAGATACTACACCAGTACAGCTCTCTCCCACTGTAATCACCAAGATACTACACCAGTACAGCTCTCTCCCACTGTAATCACCAAGATACTACACCAGTACAGCTCTCTCCCACTGTAATCACCAAGATACTACTCAGCACTAGCAGTTGTCTATGGCGGAGACCATTAAGCATTAGGCCTATTAGCGAAGTCATAGAGCCTCTGTTGGTCCGCTCCTAGAAACATGGCTGCAGGGCTGTGAGCAGTAAGGTGGGAGCAGGGACTGTTTCCAGGCTAGGATTGTGTCTGTGGGGTCTTCTGTAGATGGTGCTGTATCATTCCCTGTTCAGGCAAGGCTGTAAGGTATAGGCCTAAGTATCACTCTGTTTCCTCTCCTCCCACCTGGCTAGTCAGACAGAGAGGTATCACTCTGTTTCCTCTCCTCCCCCCTGGCTAGTCAGACAGAGAGGTATCACTCTGTTTCCTCTCCCCTGGCTAGTCAGACGGAGAGGTATCATTCTGTTTCCTCTCCCCTGGTTAGTCAGACAGAGAGGTATCACTCTGTTTCCTCTCCTCCCCCCTGGCTAGTCAGACAGAGAGGTATCACTCTGTTTCCTCTCCTCCCCCCTGGCTAGTCTGACAGAGAGGTATCACTCTGTTTCCTCTCCCCTGGCTAGTCAGACAGAGAGGTATCACCATGTTTCCTCTCCTCCCCCCTGGCTAGTCAGACAGAGAGGTATCACTCTGTTTCCTCTCCTCCCCCCTGGCTAGTCAGACATAGAGGTATCACTCTGTTTCCTCTCCTCCCCCCTGGCTAGTCAGACAGAGAGGTATCACTCTGTTTCCTCTCCTCCCCCCTGGCTAGTCAGACAGAGAGGTATCACTCTGTTTCCTCTCCTCCCCCCTGGCTAGTCAGACAGAGAGGTATCATTCTGTTTCCTCTCCCCTGGCTAGTCAGACAGAGAGGTATCACTCTGTTTCCTCTCCCCTGGCTAGTCAGACAGAGAGGTATCATTCTGTTTCCTCCCCCCTGGCTAGTCAGACAGAGAGGTATCACCATGTTTCCTCTCCTCCCCCCTGGCTAGTCAGACAGAGAGGTATCACTCTGTTTCCTCTCCTCCCCCCTGGCTAGTCAGACAGAGAGGTATCATTCTGTTTCCTCTCCTACCCCTGGCTAGTCAGACAGAGAGGTATCATTCTGTTTCCTCCCCCCTGGCTAGTCAGACAGAGAGGTATCACCATGTTTCCTCTCCTCTCCCCTGGCTAGTCAGACAGAGATGTATCATTCTGTTTCCTCTCCTACCCCTGGCTAGTCAGACAGAGAGGTATCACCATGTTTCCTCTCCTCCCCCCTGGCTAGTCAGACAGAGAGGTATCACTCTGTTTCCTCTCCTCCCCCTGGCTAGTCAGACAGAGAGGTATCATTCTGTTTCCTCTCCTACCCCTGGCTAGTCAGACAGAGAGGTATCATTCTGTTTCCTCCCCCCTGGCTAGTCAGACAGAGAGGTATCACCATGTTTCCTCTCCTCTCCCCTGGCTAGTCAGACAGAGATGTATCATTCTGTTTCCTCTCCTACCCCTGGCTAGTCAGACAGAGAGGTATCACCATGTTTCCTCTCCTCCCCCCTGGCTAGTCAGACAGAGATGTATCATTCTGTTTCCTCTCCTACCCCTGGCTAGTCAGACGGAGAGGCTCACTCAGACAGTTGAATTATTCACCAGGTGAGGATGACTCAGAGCAGGGGAGGATGAAAGGATGAGGGAGTGGAGGAGAGGACGAGTGGTACTTCAGTCTGCTCCATATGAAGTACCAGGGGATCTACTCTCTACTCCACACCGTGTATGTGTGTGAGTGTGTGTCTGCCTGCATGCACGTGTGTGTGTGTTAGTGTGTGTGAATGTTGAGTGAGTGTGTGTTTGAGTGCCAGTGTGTGTGACTGTTATGTGTGAGTGTGTGTTTGTGTGCATGCTTGTGTGAATGTTGAGTGAGTGTGAGTTTGAGTGCCAGTGTGTGTGTGAGTGTGTTTGTGTGCATGTGTGTGTGTCTAAAATGAGTGGGTGTAAATGTAAGAAAGTGAACCTGCCTGTACCACCAGGTTTATCAACACCTCAAGCTAAGCTACCTCAGTTGATTCCCAAATAACACTATTACCTATCTAGGGCCCTGGTCAAAAGTAGTGCACTAAATAGGGTGACATTTGGGATCAGTGAGCTAGTCCCTTGATTTCCCTGACAGCATCAAACAACATTAAACTAAAGAAGCGAAGCATCTGGTTACCATCTGACTAGCACAACAACCCTCTAGTATAGTGCAGGAGGACGCTTCAGCATCTGGTTACCATCTGACTAGCACAACAACCCTCTAGTATAGTGCAGGAGGACGCTTCAGCATCTGGTTACCATCTGACTAGCACAACAACCCTCTAGTATAGTGCAGGAGGACGCTTCAGCATCTGGTTACCATCTGACTAGCACAACAACCCTCTATAGTATAATGCAGGAGGACGCTTCAGCATCTGGTTACCATCTGACTAGCACAACAACCCTCTAGTATAGTGCAGGAGGACACTTCAGCATCTGGTTACCATCTGACTAGCACAACAACTCTCTATAGTATAGTGTAGGAGTACACTTCAGCATCTGGTTACCATCTGACTAGCACAACAACCCTCTATAGTATAGTGCAGGAGGACACTTCAGCATCTGGTTACCATCTGACTAGCACAACAACCCTCTATAGTATAGTGCAGGAGGACACTTCAGCATCTGGTTACCATCTGACTAGCACAACAACCCTCTATAGTATATAAGCAATGTTAAGTCGTGACCATTCCTACTTTTGTGGCAGACAATTTGTTCACTCTCCCTATCTCTCTCTCTCCCCCACTCTCTCTCCCATACTCTCTCTCCCTCCTTCCCCCACACTCTCTACCTTCCTCCGCCACACTCACTCTCTCTCTCCCCCACTCTCCCCCTCTCTCTCTTTAGCTCTCTGTGAGAAGTAAGGAGTGCAAGCTACCTGATCCAGGTATATAGGGAATAGGGTAACATTTGGGATGCAGACCATGTCATGATGACAAGAGGACTAACTGAGGAGAGAGGTGTCTGTCTATGTCTATTATATCTAGACTGAGGAGAGAGGTGTCTGTCTATGTCTATTATATCTAGACTGAGGAGAGAGATGTCTGTCTATGTCTATTATATCTAGACTGAGGAGAGAGGTGTCAGTCTATGTCTATTATATCTAGACCGAGGAGAGAGGTTTCTGTCTATGTCTATTATATCTAGACTGAGGAGAGAGGTGTCTGTCTATGTCTATTATATCTAGACTGAGGAGAGAGGTGTCTGTCTATGTCTATTATATCTAGACTGAGGAGAGAGGTGTCTGTCTATGTCTATTATATCTAGACTGAGGAGAGAGGTGTCAGTCTATGTCTATTATATCTAGACCGAGGAGAGAGGTTTCTGTCTATGTCTATTATATCTAGACTGAGGAGAGAGGTGTCTGTCTATGTCTATTATATCTAGACCGAGGAGAGAGGTTTCTGTCTATGTCTGTTATATCTGCAGATTAGGCAGTTCCCTATAATGTGCCCTTTGACCAGAGCCCTATGTGCACGACAGTATATAGAGCATAGGGTATGATTTAGGACCCGTCCCTTCTGAAGGGCTATAGCATTGCTGTCTTACCTCTGAGGTCGGTCTGAGCGCGTCCTGCCCCGGTGTGTGTGTTCTGTCGGTTCATGTGCATGGACATGCTCAGCGGAGTGTGTCTCTGATCCTCCAGGTAGGCCACGTCTTCCAGCTGAGCCCAGCTGGTGGCTGAGGGTGTGTATGAAGCGGGTAGGTGGGGACAGAGCAGGAGAGGCGAGAAAGAAACTGTTAGCTTTGAATCACATACAGCATTATATTAGTTCATGCCAGCATCTTGATGCGGTTTAGCTGTCAAGCCAGGGTGAGTTAGTTCACAGTAAAGGTTAGAGATGAGGGCGGAAGGGAGGGATGCAATATGGCTGTTCCATGGAACTGTCCCCCAACCCCCTCTGATTGACTGTTCCATGGACTTGTTCCCCTCCCTCTGCGGGGCTGTTCCAGATGCCACCCAGACCCTGTGGATTAATTAACTCTGCAGACAAATATCTTATTCATGGAGAGAAAGCCTCAGACTGCTGTGTCTGAAGACCAGCTCTGCTCTGGGGCCACTGCATCTTCAATGGGATTAGAAGAGAGAGAGAGAGGTGTGTGTGTGTGTGTGTGTGTGTGTGTGTGTGTGTGTGTGTGTGTGTGTGTGTGTGTGTGTGTGTGTGTGTGTGTGTGTGTGTGTGTGTGTGTGTGTGTGTGTGTGTGTCCTTCCGTCCGTCCATCCGTCCGTCCGTCTGTCAGTCCCCAGGAACATCGCTGCTCTCTGATACACATCCAGGCTGGGCAGTAGGCCAGGCCTGAGACCTCCACAGTCCAGCCAGCTATCCCACAACGCATTTCAGAAATAAACTAAATGCTACCGTCTCCTCTAAAATGTGACGGTTGCCCAATCTCCCGCTCCCTTTATGAGGAGTATTATAGACAGAGGAACTATAGACAGAGGAACTATAGACAGAGGTATTATAGACAGAGGTATTATAGACAGAGGAACTACAGACAGAGGTATTATAGACAGAGGAACTACAGACAGAGGTATTATAGACAGAGGAACTATAGACAGAGGTATTATAGACAGAGGTCCTATAGACAGAGAAACTATAGACAGAGAAACTATAGACAGAGGTATTATAGACAGATGTATTATAGACAGATGTATTATAGACAGAGGTCCTATAGACAGAGGTATTATAAACAGAGGAACTATAGACAGAGGAACTATAGACAGAGGTATTATAGACAGAGGTATTATAGACAGAGGTATTATAGACAGAGGAACTATAGACAGAGGTATGATAGACAGAGGTATTATAGACAGAGGTATTATAGACAGAGGAACTACAGACAGAGGTATTATAGACAGAGGAACTACAGACAGGTATTATAGACAGAGGAACTATAGACAGAGGTATTATAGACAGAGATCCTATAGACAGAGGAACTATAGACAGAGGTATTATAGACAGAGGTATTATAGATAGAGGTACTATAGGCAGAGGTACTATAGACAGAGGTAGTACAAACAGAGGTACTATAGACAGAGGTACTATAGACAGAGGTATTATAGACAGAGGTATTATAGACAGAGGTACTATAGACAGAGTGATTATAGACAGAGGTATTATAGACAGAGGTACTATAGACAGAGGTACTATAGACAGAGGTATTATAGACAGATGTACTATAGACAGAGGTACTATAGACAGAGGTACTATAGACAGAGGTATTATAGACAGAGGTATTATAGACAGAGGTACTATAGACAGAGGTACTATAGACAGAGGTACTATTGACAGAGGTATTATAGACAGAGGTATTATAGACAGAGGTCCTATAGACAGAGGTCTTTTCGGCAGAGGTACTATAGACAGAGGTATTATAGACAGAGGTCCTATAGACAGAGGTCCTATAGACAGAGGTCCTTTCGGCAGAGGTACTATAGACAGAGGTACTATAGACAGAGGTATTATAGACAGAGGTATTATAGACAGAGGTATTATAGACAGAGGTACTATAGACAGAGTGATTATAGACAGAGTGATTATAGACAGAGGTACTATAGACAGAGGTACTATTGACAGAGGTATTATAGACAGAGGTATTATAGATAGAGGTACTATTGACAGTGGTATTATAGACAGAGGTCCTATAGACAGAGGTCCTTTCGGCAGAGGTACTATAGACAGAGGTATTATAGACAGAGGTCCTATAGACAGAGGTCCTTTCGGCAGAGGTACTATAGACAGAGGTACTATTGACAGAGGTATTATAGACAGAGGTATTATAGATAGAGGTACTATTGACAGTGGTATTATAGACAGAGGTCCTATAGACAGAGGTCCTTTCGGCAGAGGTACTATAGACAGAGGTATTATAGACAGAGGTCCTATAGACAGAGGTCCTTTCGGCAGAGGTACTATAGACAGAGGTACTATAGACAGAGGTATTATAGACAGAGGTATTATAGATAGAGGTACTATAGGCAGAGGTACTATAGACAGAGGTAGTACAAACAGAGGTACTATAGACAGAGGTATTATAGACAGAGGTACTATAGACAGAGGTACTATAGACAGAGGTACTATAGACAGAGGTACTATAGACAGAGGTACTATAGACAGAGGTACTATAGACAGAGGTATTATAGACAGAGGTACTATAGACAGAGGTACTATAGACAGAGGTACTATAGACAGAGGTACTATAGACAGAGGTACTATAGACAGAGGTACTATAGACAGAGGTATTATAGACAGAGGTACTATAGACAGAGGTACTATTGACAGAGGTATTATAGACAGAGGTATTATAGATAGAGGTACTATAGGCAGAGGTACTATAGACAGAGGTAGTACAAACAGAGGTACTATAGACAGAGGTATTATAGACAGAGGTACTATAGACAGAGGTACTATAGACAGAGGTACTATAGACAGAGGTACTATAGACAGAGGTATTATAGACAGAGGTATTATAGACAGAGGTACTATAGACAGAGGTACTATAGACAGAGGTATTATAGACAGAGGTATTATAGACAGAGGTCCTATAGACAGAGGTCCTATAGACAGAGGTCCTATAGACAGAGGTATTATAGACAGAGGTATTATAGACAGATGTATTATAGACAGAGGTCCTATAGACAGAGGTACTATAGACAGAGGTATTATAGTCAGAGGTACTATAGACAGAGGTCCTATAGACAGAGGTACTATAGACAGAGGTATTATAGTTAGAGGTACTATAGACAGAGGTATTATAGACAGAGGTCCTATAGACAGAGGTATTATAGACAGAGGTATTATAGACAGAGGTATTATAGACAGAGGTATTATAGACAGAGGTATTATAGACAGAGGTACTATAGACAGAGGTACTATAGACAGAGGTATTATAGACAGAGGTATTATAGACAGAGGTCCTATAGACAGAGGTACTATAGACAGAGGTATTATAGTCAGAGGTCCTATAGACAGAGGTATTATAGACAGAGGAACTATAGACAGAGGTACTATAGACAGAGGTACTATAGACAGAGGTATTATAGACAGAGGTATTATAGACAGAGGTATTATAGACAGAGGTATTATAGATGACTACGTTTCATTCATGTCAATTTTTCAATAAAAGTTTATGTTCATTTCTGTTCTACTTCCCTTAAAATACTACTGAGATCTTTAAGATGTTTTATTTCCTCCCTTCACCTCTCTCTCCTCCCTCCATCCCTCTTTCTCCTCTCTCTACCCCTCTCCCCCCTCTCCCTCCATCCCCCTCTCTCTCCTCTCCCTCATCCCTCTCTCTCTCCACCCACCCGCTTTACTCTCCCTCCATCCCTCTCTCCTCCCTCCACCCCTCTCTCTCCTCCCTCTATCCCCCTCTCTCCTCCTTCCATCCATCTCTCTCCCCTCCCTCCATCCCTCTCTCTCTCTCCTCCCTCCATCCCCCTCTCTCTCCTCCCTCCATCCATCCATCCCTCTCTCTCTCCTCCCTCCATCCATCCCTCTCTCCCTCCTCTCTCCATCCTGCTCACACTATCCCAACAGGCTTCTCTCTCATTAGGTAAAGTATCCCCCTCCCTCTCTCCTCTTTTTCCACCTCCTCCTTTCTTTCCTCTCCCTTCATCTTCTCAGAGAGTTCTCTCCTGCACTTCAAATCTCTCTCTCTCTCTCTCTCTCTCTCTCTCTCTCGCTCTCTCTCTCTCTCACTCTCTTTCTCTCTCTCTCTCTCTCTCTCTCTCTCTCTCTCTCTCTCTCTCTCTCTCTCTCATGCTCTCTTTCCATCTCTCTCTCTCTCTCTCTGATAGAAACTGTTAACACCTGGAGCTTTGATGTTCGTCTGCCGTGGTAGACCAGCCAATCCATGGCCTCCTCTTCTTTCACCTTTCTCTCATTCCTGGCAGAGTTCCTCTGTCCAGTCTGTGTTCTTTTGCCCATCTTAATCTTTTATTTTTATTGTCCAGTCTGAGATATGGCTTTTTCTTTGCAACTCTGCCTAGAAGGCCAGCATCCCGGAGTTGCCTCTTCACTGTAGACATTGAGACTGGTGTTTTAAGGTGTACTATTTAATGAAGCTGCCAGTTGAGGACTTGTGAGGCGTCTGTTTCTCAAACTAGACACTCTAATGTACTTGTGCTCTTGCTCAGTTGTGCACAGGGGCATCTCACTCCTCTTTCTATTCTGGTTAGAGACAGTTTGCGCTGTTCTGTGAAGGGAGTAGTACACAGTGTTGTACGAGATCTTGAGTTTCTTGGCAATTTCTTGCATGGAATAGCCTTCATTTCTCAGAACAAGAATAGACTGATGAGTTTCAGCAGAAAGGTCTTTGTTTCTGGACGTTTTGAGCCTGTAATCGAACCCACAAATGCTGATGCTCCAGATACTCAACTAGTCTAAAGGAGGCCAGTTTTATTGCTTCTTTAATCAGTACAACAGTTTTCAGCTGTGCTAACATAATTGCAAAAGGGTTTTCTAATGATCAATTAGCCTTTTAAAATTATAAACTTGGATTAGCTAACACAACGTGCCATTGGAACACAGGAGTGATGGTTGCTGATGATGGACCTCTGTACACCTATGTAGATATTCCATAAAAAACAGCCGTTTCCAGCTACAATAATCACGGGGCGGCAGGTAGCCTGGTGGTTAGAGCGTTGGACTAGTAACCAAAAGGTTGCAAGATCAAATCCCAAGCTGGCAAGGTAAACATCTCTCATTCTGCCTGTGAACAAGGCAGTTAACCCACTGCTCCTAGGCCTTCACTGAAAATAAGAATTTGTTCTTAACTGACTTGCCTAGTTAAATAAAGATTAAATATATATATTTTTTACAACATTAACAATGTCTATACCGTATTTCTGTTCATTTTGATGTTATTTTAATGGACAAAAAATACATGTGCTTTTCTTAAAAAAATAAGGACATTTCTAATTGACCCCAAACTTTTGAGAGGTAGTGTACGTTTCACAATATTTAGATGTAAACCTGACAGCTGGGGAAGAGATACAGTTATGTGTGTTTCCTGTCCTTCATGAGATCACCAAATTAAACACACTTGACATGACTGTCCCTTAAGTGTCCACGGACCATTACTACATTCTCAAAAATATTAATATTGTTTAATTAATCAAACTTTTGATGTCCAAGGGTCTCTCTGTGTTCCACAGTTTACATTCCAAACTCGAACACTACAGAGCATAGAGGCAGCGTATTTTATGACCGCCCATAAAACAGCCGACTACCTGCTCTCCCACTCTACTCTCCCACTCTACGAGAGAGAGCACTCTGTAGAGCGGACCCACTGATCTGGAGCGGACCCAACCTGATCCTTCAGATCGTCACAGGAGAGTTATGACAACCTGAAGGGAAGGCTCGTTAATACAGCTCATCTCCCATGAATGCCTCTGCTCTGAATAGCAAGACAATGATACAGTAAGATCAGTCAGGAATGGCAGCCTGTTATGTAACTGACATTTTTAAGATGCATTTAGCCATACTTTGGAGAATAAGCTATTTGAGGCATGCCATAATTGTCACAATTCGATATGCATATCAATTTTCTATGTAATGTTCCCTTCTCCTCAATGTGTTTTGGCTAAAAGCCTTTGAAGAAAATAACTCTGCACTCTGTTATTTACACACACATGCCAGGGAGATTTCAGAACACTTGATTTTAGACTTGCAGCCTCAACATGGAGATAAGAGTACAGAATGTGCAAAATAAACATGTTTTCCCTGGAATCAAACAAATGACTGTCATCATTCTCTTGCTCTGTTTAGAGAAACAGGGGGAGGACGGACACTTCATAAGGTCACAGTCAAGGTTAATCTGTTGGTCAACGTCAAAGGTTAGGATATATCTATAGGTTATATGTGACTTGTTTCAGGAAACTAGGCGTATGTCGCGGGTCACTACTTTACAGGAGATTCTGTTTGAATGTAAACTTTAAAAAGACATCTAAATCTTTTTTTTTGGCATCTGTAAATTCGAATAAAATTGTTAAAAAAACAGCATAGTTGGTTAAGCCACAGAAAAAGCCAGCAACCTTCCCACTACACATGATTGGCTGAGATAATGAGTGGGTGTCACGGATCCCTCCGGAACTTTTATTCGCACACCTGTCCCCTATTCCCACTGACTAGTACTTGTATAAGTGTGCCCTTCGGTTTCCATTGGGCTGTCGATTATTGTTACAATGTCTGTTGTTGTGTGTGAGTACCTGTGCTGTGTGTTTTGGGCTTTCGTGCCGTTGTGGATTGCGCAGGTGATTACGGGTATCGTCCCGTGTGATAATCATTGTGCGCGTCTGTTATTTATTCGAGGTACTCCTCGCTATTTTGTGTTGGTTTCAACCCTGTGTTTTTGTATAGTGTTTGTTTGGTCTTAGTCTCCGTGCCTTTACACGTCACACCGTAATTTGGGTACAATAAAAAATCCTATTATGCATTCCTGCGTCTGTCTCCCGAATCATTTATAACAGTGTGACAGTGGGTTGGACATGCCGAGAGATGTGTTTGGATTGGTCTGCCATATAGCACACTTCTGTCTATTTGAGCTGGTCAGCTTGTGTAGGTAATCCTGTCTAACGCGGCTTTAAAAAAAATGTATTGTGTAGAATTTTTTTTACAAAAGACTCAACTATGCAAGTATCTATTTCAGAGCACTCTCGTCTGAGTGTGCTAGATGCCAGCTAGCTGACGTTAGATGTCGCTAGTTAAAATCTGTGTGTAACATCTGTGTGATCTGTGTGTAGTAACGTTATCTCAGAATGCCATTTCGCATTGCTAATTATAGCCTAATGTTAGCTAGCTAACTAACTAACTAACTAACATTGAACCTATTCGGTTAACATTAGCTAGCTATGACAATTGGTTTGTATTTTGCTAGTACTCTATGGATTGGGATTATGTTGGTTCATTGTTTAGTTAGCTAGCGAGCTGCATGTCTAAACAAAAGACCCAAAGTTAAAGCTTACTGTTAGCTAGCTAGTTGACCGTAGATGGCTGGCTCGCTAGTTAACATTACGTTTATGATCTGTCTGTAGTAACGTTATCTATGAATGCCATTTTGCATTGCTAGTTATAGCCTAATGTTAGCTAGCTAACTAGATAACATCGAACCTATTCAATCGGTTTGTATAATGCTAGTGCTCTATGGATTAGGATTATGGTTCATTGTTAAGAAGGCATGTCTAAAAAAAAGACTCCACTTCACCAGGTGATTACATTACCGATCAAGTTAGCCAGGTGTGTCTGACCGTGATTATGGCTATCTATTGTATAATAATGCCAAAATATTTGTATCTGGAATTTGTCTTTCAGCATCAGTAAAACTCACCTGACCTCCATCAGTCATACAAGGAGGACGGTCTAAAGCCTTCCATCAAAAAGAGAGCTGGCCCAAGCAAGCACAGGTTACACCTGAAGCATGAGGACTTGTGGCGAGTGCAGCAAACTTCATCAACAACTACGCTGATGAGCTAAATAACTTCTATGCTCACTCCGAGGCAAGCAACACTGAAGCATGCATGAGAGCATTAGCTGTTCCGGACGAATGTGTAATAATGCTATCTGTAGCCGACCTTTAAACAGGTCAATATTCACAAGGCCGCAGGGCCAGACGGATTACCAGGACATGTACATGAGCATGAGCTGACACTACAGAGAGTAGTGCATATGGCCCAGTACATCACTGGGGCCAAGCTTCCTGCAATCCAGGACCTCTATATCAGGCGGTGTCAGAGGAAGGCCCTAAAAATTGTCAAAGACTCTAGCCACCCTAGTCATAGACTGTTCTCTCTGCTACCGCATGGCAAGCAGTACCGGAGCACCAAGTCGAGGTCCAAAAGGCTTCTTAACAGCTTCTACCCCCCAAGCCATAAGACTCCTGAACAGCTAATCAAAGGGCTACCCAGACCCCTCTTTTACGCTGCTGCTACTCTCTATTTTACTGCTGCTGTTCAATTATTTGTTCTATTTTTTACTTAACACTTACTGCTGCTACTCTGTTTATTATCCATGCATTGTCACTTTCTTTTTTTTTCAATCTTACATTTTCTTTACATTTTTTTTCTTCACCTGTTGTATTCGGCGCATGTGACTCACCTGCGACAGAGTTAGGGCGAGGCATGAGGCACAGAGGGGTGGAGTGAGCAGACATGCTGTCCAGGTGTCTCTCTGGGATCTTGTTGAGGCTGTAGGTGGAGGCAGCCATGTTCTCATCCACACGGTACAGGAACGAATCCATACCAGACTTCTGGCTCTGCCACAGCTTCAGGTTACTGCCCCGCGAGAAACCCCCCTCACTGTATTTACCCCCACGCTCAGCGTTCTCAGGGTAGGTAGTCAGGGTGGCTGGAAGGAAGGAAGGAACAACGTGAGTAGAGGAGAGTGGTGTGAGAATGAAGGAAGGGTGAAGGAAGGGTTGCCTTAGCCCAAGATGTACTCTTAAAACCTGTTAGGGCTAGGGGGCAGTATTGACACGGCCGGATAAAAAAACGTACCCGATTTAATCTGGTTACTACTCCTGCCCAGTAACTAGAATATGCATATAATTATTGGCTTTGGATAGAAAACACCCTAAAGTTTCTAAAACTGTTTGAATGGTGTCTGTGAGTATAACAGAACTCATATGGCAGGCAAAAACCTGAGAAGATTCCTTACAGGAAGTGCCCTCTCTGACAAGATCTTGTTCTTCTTGTCTCTGTTTATTGAAGACTGAGGATCTTTGCTGTAACGTGACACTTCCTACGGCTCCCATAGGCTCTCAGAGCCCGGGAAAAAGCTGAATGATATCGAGGCAGCCCCAGGCTGAAACACATTATCGCGTTTGGATAGTGGCCGGTCAGAGTACTCTGAGACTCAGGCTCGTGCACGAGATGTTTTTATTTTCTCTCTCTTTGTATGTATACACGCTTTCCCGGTCGGAATATTATCGCTTTTTTACGAGAAAAATGGCATAAAAATTGATTTTAAACAGCGGTTGACATGCTTCGAAGTACGGTAATGGAATATTTAGAATTTTTTTGTCACGAAATGCGCCGTGCTCGTCACCCTTCTTTACCCTTTCGGATAGTGTCTTGAACGCACGAACAAAAAGCCGCTATTTGGATATAACAATGGATTATTTGGGACCAAACCAACATTTGTTATTGAAGTAGAAGTCCTGGGAGTGCATTCTGACGAAGAACAGCAAAGGTAATAACATTTTTCTTATAGTAAATCTGACTTTGGTGAGTGCTAAACTTGCTGGGTGTCTAAATAGCTAGCCCTGTGATGCCGGGCTATCTACTTAGAATATTGCAAAATGTGCTTTCACCTGAAAAGCTATTTTAAAATCGGACATATCGAGTGCAAATAGGAGTTCTGCATCTATAATTCTTAAAATAATTGTTATGTTTTTTGTGAACGTTTATCGTGAGTAATTTAGTAAATTCACCGGAAGTGTTCGGTGGGAATGCTAGTCACATGCTAGTCACATGCTAATGTAAAAAGCTGGTTTTTGATATAAATATGAACTTGATTGAACAGACATGCATGTATTGTATAACATAATGTCCTAAGATTGTCATCTGATGAAGATCATCAAAGGTTAGTGCTGCATTTAGCTGTGGTTTGGGTTTATGTGACATTATATGCTAGCTTGAAAAATGGGTGTCTGATTATTTATGGCTGGGTACTCTGCTGACATAATCTAATGTTTTGCTTTCGTTGTAAAGCCTTTTTGAAATCGGACAGTGTGGTTAGATTAACGAGAGTCTTGTCTTTAAAAATGTGTAAAATAGTCATATGTTTGAGAAATTGAAGTAATAGCATTTGTAAGGTATTTGAATAATGCGTCACGGGATTCAACTGGCTGTTGAGTAGGTGGGACGCAAGCGCTTGCGTCCCACCTAGCCCAGAGAGGTTAAGGAGCCTAACATAGACAGTCTCTGGAAGACAAAACAGACAGACTCCATCTAAACGTGAATCGACTCTCAATTGCAATTCGGGTTCCAGAAACATTTTTTATTTTATTTTAATTTCACCTTTATTTAACCAGGTAGGCCCGTTGAGAACACGTTTTCATTTACAACTGCAACCTGGCCAAGATAAAGCAAAGCAGTACGAAACAAACAGTTACACATGGAATAAACAAACACACAGTCAATAACACAATAGAAAATCTGTATACAGTGTGTGCAAATTAAGTAAGGAGGTAAGGCTATAAATATGCCATAGTGGCCTAGTAATTACAATTTAGCAATTAACACTGGAGTGATAGATGTGCAGATGAGGATGTGCAAGTAGAAGTACTGACGTGCAAAAGAGCAGAAAAAAATAAGAATATGGGGATGAGGTAGGTAGTTGGTTGGATGGGCTATTTACAGATGGGCTGTGTACAGCTGCAGCGATCGGTAAGCTGCTCTGACAGCCGACGCTTGAAGTTAGTGAGGGAGATATAAGTCTCCAGCTTCAGTGATTTCTGCAATTTATTCCAGTCATTGGCAGCAGTGAACTGGAAGGAAAGGCAGCCAAAGGAGGTGTTGGCTTTGGGGATGAACAGTGAAATATATCTGCTGGAGCGCGTGCTACGGGTGGGTGTTGCTATGGTGACCAGTGAGCTGAGATAAGGCGGAGCTTTACCTAGCAAAGACTTATCGATGACCTGGAGCCAGTGGATTTGGAGATGAATATGTAGCGAGGACCAGCCAACGAGAGCATACAGGTCGCAGTGGTGGGTAGTATATGGGGCTTTGGTGACAAACTGGATGGCACTGTGATAGACTGCATCCAATTTGCTGAGTAGAGTGGTGGAGGCTATTTTGTAAATGACATCGCCAAAGTCAAGGATCGGCAGGATAGTCAGTTTTACGAAGGTATGTTTGGCAATATGAGTGAAGGAGGAGTTGTTGCGAAATAGGAAGCCGATTCTAGATTTAATTTTGGATTGGAGATGCTTAATATGAGTCTGGAAGGAGAGTTTACAGTCTAGCCAGACACCTAGGTATTTACAGTTGTCCACATATTCTAGTCAGAACCGTCCAGAGTAGTGATGCTAGGCGGGCAGGCGGGTGTGGGCAGCGATCGGTTGAAGAGCATGCATTTAGTTTTACTAGCGTTTAAGAGCAGTTGGAGGCCACGGAAGGAGTGTTGTATGGCATTGAAGCTCGTTTGAAGGTTTGTTAACACAGTGTCCAAAGAAGGGTCAGATGTATACAGAATGGTGTCGTCTGCATAGAGGTGGATTAAAGAATCACCCGCAGCAAGAGCGACATCATTGATATATACAGAGAAAAGAGTCGGCCCGAGAATTGAACCCTGTGGCACCCCCATAGAGACTGCCAGAGGTCCGGACAACAGGCCCTCCGATTTGACATATTGAACTCTATCTGGGAAGTAGTTAGTGAACCAGGCGAGGCAGTCATTAGAGAAACCAAGGCTGTTAAGTCTGCCGATAAGAATATGGTGATTGACAGAGTCGAAAGCCTTGGCCAGGTCGATGAAGACGGCTGCACAGTACTGTTTTTTATCGATGGTGGTTATGATATCGTTTAGGACCTTGAGTGTGGCTGAGGTGCACCCGTGACCAGCTGGGAAACCAGATTGCATAGCGGAGAAGGTACGGTGGGATTCGAGATGGTCGGTGATCTGTTTGTTCACTTGGCTTTTGAAGACTTTAGAAAGGCAGGGCAGGATATAGGTCTGTAACATAAAGCCTTTAACTTTCATATTACATCCAAATAATTTCACAAATGCAAAAAACACACTTACTGTACTACGGTTTAACAGGTTTTATCACAATTTTAGCCGATAGTATATTTCAGTGACAACAAGTTTCTGGTGGCCTTCTTCCATTACACATAGGTGTTCGGAAAATGCTACTGTAGATAGCTAATTAACACAGGTCGTCCCTCTGTCTTCCTTCTGTCTTCAGTAAACATGCACTGTAACATGGAGATATGGCCATGTGGGAACACTAACCCTATAAAGGTGTTTAACGTTTTGTTTTCTAGAAAATTAATACTTGCTAATATGAAAGATAAGGTCCTTATGCTTCCAAAACCGTAATGCAAGTGTTGTATGTTAATGTTCAGACCCCTTCGTCCAATGACTCTTATGTGTAATGTAATGGAACTGAGAGATATGATCAAGGGCTAGAGTTGCCTTTGCTACGACCATGCTCAATGACCCAACAACACAACCAGTCATGTAAATGTCTGTAGTATTCTGCACATGAACAGCTATCCGACTGATATTCTGTTCTCTGATATACTGTGTCCTGTTTTCTCTAATGAATAAACAGGGTTTTGTGTTCTGAGTGTGTGCGTGTGTTTTTGAGTGTGTATGCGCGTGTGCGTTTCTTACGATGTGCATATGTGTGTGTATATAGTCCATCCCCCTCACCGATGATGCCGCTGTCCCGGCTCTCCAGGGTGGAGGTGGGGCTTGAGACAGATCCGTAGGCGTGGTCCTTATTATCCTGGTTACCCGTGGGCATGGCACCATCAGCGCCAGGCGCTAGGGTGGAGCAGGGTGAGCCGGCCGGGGGGGAGGCTGTGCTGCTGGTCAGGGTGGAGCATGGACTGAGCCTCTGGTTAGCAGCCAGGCCCTGGAGGAGAAACACAGAGTCAGATGACAGTACTAGTTACAACACAGCCCAGAACACCAACACAATTGAGGCCACATCAATAGGAAAGGAGGAAGTAGTCACATGTTGAGTCTCCATAGGTTTCTGTGTAGGTTTATCATTGTCAGGAACCAGCAGTACTGAAGCTTCCATTTTATATCTAGCAGCAGAATGATTCCACAGCATTGCTGAGTGAGAGAGAGAGAGAGCTTTAAACACTTCCTGACCCTGCTTATATCTAGCAGCAGAATGAATAAACACTTCCTGACCCTGCTATGCCCTGCTCCCATTGGACAGAGCCTGTCACAATGTTGCTGTGGCCCTCCTCCCATTGGATGTTACCTGTTACATTTTACTGTGACCCCCTGCCGTGCCCTTCCCTGATGTCAGCTCAGAGAGGGCACCACAGGGAGAGAAGAATTCTGGCATGGCTAATATACACGCTCGCTCGCTCACTCACTCACTCACTCAAATAATGACTGTGTTTATGGGGTAAGGTCAAAGGTAGAAGTGCCGCTCAGTTCACTAAGGGGGGTATGAGGGGCTTCGAGGTAAAATCCCTTGCCGAAGTGCTTAAAAAATGGTTTTATTGTGCAAATATCATCCTGTCCTACAGCCTACTGTAAATATCCTACTGTCATCATCCTATTGTCAATATCCTACTGCCAGTATCCCACTGTCAATATCCTGCCTGTAAATATTATACTGTCATTATTCTACTGTAAATATACTACTATCAATATCCTACTGTCAATATCCTATTGTAAATGTACTACTGTAAACATTACACTGTCATTATCCTACTGTCAATATCCCACTGTAAATATCCTACTGTCAATATCCTACTGTCAATATCCTATTGTAAATGTACTACTGTAAACATTATACTGTCATTATCCTACTGTCAATATCCCACTGTCAATATCCTACTGTCAATATCATATTGTAAATGTACTACTGTAAACATTATACTGTCATTATCCTACTGTCAATATCCCACTGTCAATATCCTACTGTAAATATTCAACTGTAAATGAGTTTGAGTGCCTTTTTATATTTATATTTCTGTTAAATGTACTACATTTTTATTCCAATGAGATTGCAGCATTTCATTATTATGTCACATTGTTGAGAGGTGAACCTGTAGTCAGCATTTCATTATTATGTCACATTGTTGAGAGGTGAACCTGTAGTCAGCATTTCATTATTATGTCACATTGTTGAGAGGTGAATCTGAAGTCAGCATTTCATTATTATGTCACATTGTTGAGAGGTGAACCTGTAGTCAGCATTTCATTATACTGTGTATCATGTGCATTTGACAAATAGACTTGACTTGGCTTCCCCTCACACGCCCTCCCATAGACTCAACTGTACTTCTGCTTAGCCTCCTTGGTAGCCAGTAACTGAAACACTCAGACCATCCCTGGTCTTCCTGGTCAGAGCTGTAGTGATAGGACAGCAGAGAGCCAGGTCAGTCAGGTTGCATGGTGCCTGTTACGTGTTCCCTCTCATCCCCGTCTCCTCCCCTCCCCCGAGATGGGCTGGGCCTAGTACAGTCATGGAGTTGTGCAGGCTGCCCAGTGAGAGCTGACCCCTGTACTCAGCGTATGGAAGAGGCCAGTCAACTGGGTAGGTCTGTGAGAGGCTAGCAGAAAACATACACACACAGCAAGCAGCAAAACCTCTATCTGCTGGGCTAGCGCACTCTGGATAAGTCCCAAATGGCACCCTAATCCCTATATAGTGCAATACTTCAAATGTAGTGCACTGCATAGGTAGTGTAGTGCACTGCATTTGGGACGCTTCCTCTGTGTGTTAGTCTGACCATCTGACCTTAAAAAGCACAGTAGAATTGGATTGAACTTTGATCATTGGATCTTTGCCTTGCTAAGGTGGAGAGTTGGAGGAGGTGGGAGAAGAGGTAGAGAGGTGAAGAGGTGGGGAGGTGGAGCGGAGGAGTGATGGAGGGGTGGAGAGGTGGAGGGGTGGAGAGGTGGGGAGGTGGAGGGGAGGAGTGACGGAGGGGTGGAGAGGTGGAGGGGTGGGGAGGAGGAGGGGAGGAGAAGTGAAGAGGTGGGGAGGTGGAGGGGAGGAGTGATGGAGGGGTGGAGAGGTGGGGAGGAGGAAGGGAAGAAGTGATGGAGGGGTGGAGAGTTGGGGAGGAGTGATGGAGGGGTGGAGTGATGGAGGGGTGAAAAGGTGGAGGGGTGGAGAGGTAGAGGAGGAGGGGAGGAGAAGTGAAGAGGTGGGGAGGAGTGATGGAGGGGTGGAGGGGTGGGGAGGAGGAGGGGAGGAGAAGTGAAGAGGTGGGGAGGTGGAGGGGAGGAGAGGTGGGGAAGAGGAAGGGAAGAAGTGATGGAGGGGTGGAGAGGAGGAGGGGAGGAGTGATGGAGGGGTGGAGTGATGGAGGGGTGGAGTAGAGGAGGGGTAGAGCAGTGGTAGGTGGAGGGGTGGTAGGTAGATGGAGGAAAGCGGTGGGGATGTGGAGGGGAGGAGTAGAGGAGGGGTAGAGCAGTGGTAGGTGGAGGGGTGGTAGGTAGATGGAGGAAAGCGGTGGGGATGTGGAGGGGAGGAGTAGAGGAGGGGTAGAGCAGTTGTAGGTGGAGGGGTGGTAGGTAGATGGAGGAAAGCGGTGGGGAGGAGAGGTAGAAGAGGTGGGGATGTGGAGGGGAGGAGAGGTAGAAGAGGTGGGGATGTGGAGGGGAGGAGAGGTAGAAGAGGTGGGGATGTGGAGGGGAGGAGAGGTAGAAGTGGTGGGGATGTGGAGGGGAGGAGAGGTAGAAGAGGTGGGGATGTGGAGGGGAGGAGAGGTAGAAGAGGTGGGGATGTGGAGGGAAGGCGAGGTAGAAGAGGTGGGGATGTGGAGGGGAGGAGAGGTAGAAGAGGTGGGGATGTGGAGGGGAGGTAGAAGAGGTGGGGATGTGGAGGGGAGGAGAGGTAGAAGTGGTGGGGATGTGGAGGGGAGGAGAGGTAGAAGAGGTGGGGATGTGGAGGGGAGGAGAGGTAGAAGAGGTGGGGATGTGGAGGGGAGGAGAGGTAGAAGGGGTGGGGATGTGGAGGGGAGGAGAGGAAGAAGAGGTGGAGATGTGGAGGGAAGGAGAGGGGAGAGGCAATTAATGGCCGTCTTTTTGGAGATAAAGAAAGGTCACCCTCTTCCCTCAGTCAGTAGGCTTTAGCTATCCTGAAGAGATCCCAGCTACTGTAAGAATCTACCTACTGCAGCCCAACTGAAGGTTTATTGTATATTGATTTAAGGGTAATAGAAAAACGTATCATTTCGTATCCTCATATTGCCGCCCTTGAGGGGCTCAATGTCTTTTCATGGATAAAAAACCCAACATTAGCTGTTTTTCCTTACCATATATATATATATATATTGACCCCTGCCATGTGTGCTCCCTCTACAAAGTCACATTTCCTTACCAAATATATATACTGCTCAAAAAAATGAAGGGAACACTTAAACAACACATCCTAGATCTGAATGAAAGAAATAATCTTATTAAATACTTTTATCTTTACATAGTTGAATGTGCGAACAACAAAAGCACACAAAAATAATCAATGGAAATCCAATTTATCAACCCATGGAGGTCTGGATTTGGAGACACACTCAAAATTAAAGTGGAAAACCACACTACAGGCTGATCCAACTTTGATGTAATGTCCTTAAAACAAGTCAAAATGAGGCTCAGTAGTGTGTGTGGCCTCCACGTGCCTGTATGACCTCCCTACAACACCTGGGCATGTTCCTGATGAGGTGGCGGGTGGTCTCCTGAGGGATCTCCTCCCAGACCTGGACTAAAGCATCCGCCAACTCCTGGACAGTCTGTGGTGCAATGTGGCATTGGTGGATGGAGCGAGACATGATGTCCCAGATGTGCTCAATTGGATTCAGGTTTGGGGAACGGGCGGGCCAGTCCATAGCATCAATGCCTCCCTCTTGCAGGAACTGCTGACACACTCCAGCCACATGAGGTCTAGCATTGTCTTGCATTAGGAGGAACCCAGGGCCAACCGCACCAGCATATGGTCTCACAAGGGGTCTGAGGATCTCATCTCGGTACCTAATGGCAGTTAGGCTACCTCTGGCGAGCACATGGAGGGCTGTGCGGCCCCCGAAAGAAATGCCACCCCACACCATGACTGACCCACCGCCAAACCGGTCATGCTGGAGGATGTTGCAGGCAGCAGAACGTTCTCCACGGCGTCTCCAGACTCTGTCACGTCTGTCATGTGCTCAGTGTGAACCTGCTTTCATCTGTGAAGAGCACAGGGCGCCAGTGGCGAATTTGCCAATCTTGGTGTTCTCTGGCAAATGCCAAACGTCCTGCACGGTGTTGGGCTGTAAGCACAACCTCCACCTGTGGACGTCGGGCCCTCATGGAGTCTGTTTCTGACCGTTTGAGCAGACACATGCACATTTGTGGCCTGCTGGAGGTCATTATGCAGGGCTCTGGCAGTGCTCCTCCTGCTCCTCCTTGCACGTAGGAGGGTTGTTGCCCTCCTACGGCCTCCTCCACGTCTCCTGATGTACTGGCCTGTCTCCTGGTAGCGCCTCCATGCTCTGGACACTACGCTGACAGACACAGCAAACCTTCTTGCCACAGCTCGCATTGATGTGCCATCCTGGATGAGCTGCACTACCTGAGCCACTTGTGTGGTTTGTAGACTCCGTCTCATGCTACCACTAGAGTGAAAGCACCACCAGCATTCAAAAGTGACCAAAACATCAGCCAGGAAGCATAGGAACTGAGAAGTGGTCTGTGGTCCCCACCTGCAGAACCACTCCTTTATTGGGGGTGTCTTGCTAATTGCCTATAATTTCCACCTGTTGTCTATTCCATTTGCACAACAGCATGTGCAATTTATTGTCAATCAGTGTTGCTTCCTAAGTGGATAGTTTGATTTCACAGAAGTGTGATTGACTTGGAGTTAGATTGTGCTGTTTAAGTGTTCCCTTTATTTTTTTGAGCAGTGTATATATATAAGGAAAGTAAGGAAATATGGAAATATGTGACTTTATAGAGGGAGCACACATGGCAGGGGTCAACGATGAGTCACAGAATGCATCCAAAATGGCACCCTATTCCCTACATTCTTTAATGAACCTCTCTTACATATCTCTCTATACACCCCACCACTACAGTATAACACCACTACAGTATAACACCACTACAGTATAACACCACTACAGTATAACACCACTACAGCATAACACCACTACAGCATACCACCACTACAGCATACCACCACTACAGTATAACACAACTACAGTATAACACCACTACAACATACCACCACTACAGCATACCACCACTACAGCATACCACCACTACAGCATAACACCACTACAACATACCACCACTACAGCATAACACCACTACAGTATAACATCACTACAGTGTAACACCACTACAGCGTAACACCACTACAGTATAACACCACTACAGCATAACACCACTACAGTATAACACCACAACAGCATAACACCACTACAGCATAACACCACTACAGCATAACACCACTACAGCATAACACCACTACAGCATAACACCACAACAGCATAACACCACTACAGCATAACACCACTACAGCATAACACCACTACAGCATAACACAACTACAGCATAACACAACTACAGCATAACACCACTACAGCATAACACCACTACAGAATAACACCACTACAGTATAACACCACAACAGCATAACACCACTACAGCATAACACCACTACAGCATAACACCACTACAGCATAACACCACTACAGTATAACACCACTACAGTATAACACCACTAAAGGAAAACACCACTAAAGGAAAACACCACTACAGCATAACACCACTACAGTATAACACCACTACAGTATAACACCACTACAGTATAACACCACTACAGTATAACACCACTAAAGGAAAACACCACTACAGCATAACACCACTACAGTATAACACCACTAAAGGAAAACACCACTACAGTATAACACCACTAAAGGAAAACACCACTACAGTATAACACCACTAACAGCTAGCAAGCTCCACCAGTCTAATTGGTTAGCCACACTGCGTCAGTCCATACCTATACAGTCCGTAATATATCTAGCTAAAGCAACATGTAACACCACAACTCTCCACCATTCAGTCCAGGGGGGGTCATTTCATCATGATGACAATCTCTCAATTCAATTCAAATCAAGGAGCTTTATTGGCATGGGAAACATATGTTTACATTAACAAAGCAAGTGAAATAGATAATAAACAAAAGTCAAATAAATAATAAAAAATGAACAGTAAACACTAAACTCAAACGTTCCAAAAAGAATAAAGACATTTCAAATGTCATATTATGGCTATATATAGTGTTGTAACAATGTGCAAATAGTTAAAGTACAACAGGGAAAATAAATAAACATAAATATGGGTTGTATTTATAATGGTGTTTGTTCACTGGTTGCCCTTTTCTTGTGGCAACAGGTTTACAAATATTGCTGCTGTGATGGCACACTGTTATTTCACCTAATAGATATGGGAGTTTATCAAAATTAGATGTATTTTTTATTTTTTAAATGTGAGTCTGTGTAATCTGAGGGAAATATGTGTTTTTAATATGGTCATACATTTGGCAGGAGGCTAGGAAGTGCAGTGTGCACATAGCCTGTCTTCTCTTGAGAGCCAGCTCTGCCTATGGTGGCCTTTCTCAATAGCAAGGCCATACTCACTGAGTCTGTATATAGTCAGTCAGTCACCATATTCAGGTATTCTGCCACTATGTACTCTCTGTCAGAAACTGTTAATGCCTGGAGCTTTGATGTTCCTCTGCCATGGTAGACCGGCCATCTCTCTCTCGCTCTCTTTCTCGCTCTCTAATTAGGTTTGAGGTAGAGAACGCAGGGTGTCTGATGTATTGCTTAAAAAGGTAATTTTGCCAAGAAATTGCCAAGAAACTGAAGATCTCGTACAACGCTGTGTATTAGTCCCTTCACAGAACAGCGCAAACTTTCTCTAACCAGAATGGAAAGAGGAGTGCGAGGCCCCGGTGCACACCTGAGCAAGAGGACAAGTTCATTAGAGTGTCTAGTTTGAGAAACATGCCTCACAAGTCCTCAACTGGCAGCTTCATTAAATAGTACCTGCAAAACACCAGTCTCAACGTCAACAGTGAAGAGGTGACTCAGGGTAGCTGGCCTTCTAGGCAGAGTTGCAAAGAAAAAAACATATCTCAGACTGGCCAATAAAAATAAAATAATAAGATGGGCAAAAGAACACAGACACTGGACAGAGGAACTCTCCCTGTGAAGGGAGTAGTACACAGCCTTGTACGAGATCTTCAGTTTCTTGGCAATTTCTCATGTGGAATAGCCTTCATTTCCAAGAACAAGAATAGACTGACGAGTTTCAGAAGAAAGTTATTTGTTTCTAGCCATTTTGAGCCTGAAATCGAACCCACAAATGCTGATGCTCCAGATACTCAATTAGTCTAAAGAAGGCCAGTTGTACTGCTTCTTTAATCAGAACAACAGTTTTCAGCTGTGCTAACATAATTGCAAAATAGGTTTTCTAATGATCAATTATAATTTAAAATGATAAACTTGGATTAGCTAACACAACATGCCATTGGAACACAGGAGTGATGGTTGCTGATAATGGGCCTCTGTACGCCTATGTAGATATTCCATAAAAAAAGATGCCGTTTCCAGCTACAATAGTCACTTACCACATCAACAATGTCTACACTGTATTTCTGATCAATTTGACGTTATTTAAATTTAATTTTCTCTCAAAAACAAGGACATTTCTAAGTGACCCAAAACCTTTTAATGGTAGTGTGTGTATAAGTTTTGGGTCACTTAGAAATGTCCTTGTTTTTGAAAGAAAATAAAATTTACATTTTTTCTTTACACTAGTTGACTATCTGGAGCTGTAAATTCAGGCTGTAAATAAAACAAAATGTGGAAAAAGTATACTTTCTGTATACACAACCCTTGATTTTTTGTTTTATTTACAGCCTGAATTTAAATTAGTCACAGGCCTACACACAATACCCCATAATGTCAAAGTGTAATTATGTTTTTTCAAATGTTTACAAATTAATAAAAATTGAAAAGCTAAAATGTCTTGAGTCAATAAGGATTCAACCCCTATGTTATGGCAAGCCTAAATAAGTTCAAGAGTAAAAATGTGTTATACACAAGTCACATAATAAGTTGCAATAATAGTGTTTAACATGATATTGAATGACTACCTCATCTCTGTACCCCACACATACAATTATCTGTAAGGTCCCTCACATGCTGACAACACCTCTCGTACACGTGCGTCCGCAGGTTGAAAAATCAAAATGAACTCTGAACCATCTATATTAATTTGGGGACAGGTCGAAAAGCATTAAACATCTATGGCAATTTAGCTAGCTAGCTAAACCAATGAGGAGATGGGAGAGGGCAGCGCGTCAAGTGCCATAAATAGAACCAAGTTCTATTTTAGTGTTCTATGCAGACGTTTGTTGACGCACGTGAGAAGTGTGGGTGCAATGATTGAATAACATGTATGTGTGCATTTATTTTGCAGTGCTCGCCCATGCCAAAGGGCACCTATTGGTAGATGGGAGAGAAAAAATATATACAGACATTGAATATCCCTTTGAGCATGGTGAAGTTATTAATTACACTTTGGATGGCATATCAATATACACAGTCACTACAAAGATATAGGCGTCCTTCCTAGCTCAGTTCCTAGAGAGGAAGGTAGCCACTCAGGGATTTCACCATGAGGGCAATGGTGACTTTAAAACAGGTCCATAGTTGGCTGTGATAGAAGAAAACTGAGGATGGATCAAATGACAGAGTGAAAATAAGGAAGCCTGTACAGAATAAAAAATATTCCAAAACATGCATCCTGTTTGCAATAAGGTACTAAAGTAAAACAGCAAAAAATGTAGCAAAGAAATTAACTTTGTCCTGAATACAATGCGTTATATATGGGACAAATGCAACACATCACTGAGTACCACTCTTTATATTGTCAAGCATGGTGGTGGCTGCATCATTTTATGGGTATGCTTGTCATCGGCAAGGACTAGGGAGTTTTTTATGATAAAAGAAACGGAATAGAGCTAAGCACAGGCAACATCCTAGAGGAAAGTCTGCTTTCCAACAGACACTGGGAGATGAATTCACCTTTCAGCAGGACAATAATCAAAAATACAAGGCCAAATCTACACTGAAGTTTCTTAACAATACAACATTGAATGTTCCTGAGTGGCCTAGATACTGTTTTGATTTACCCCTTGTATAGTCTTAATATTCTGTATACTCCCCTTGTCCTAAGGGTAAAAAATGACCCGCCTTCACTAAACCCCTAAAATAAAGCAGCTTAATTGAATTTTAAACCCCAAATCTATTTTGCATGAAGAAATAACCTGTCATTCATCACAAACTTTGTGAATATCTGTGTTTTCCCTCTTCACTACGCAGAAAGACAGCATTTAATGGACACCACTCGTTTTTATTACAACACACCTGTCATAATTGTTTTCTTTACTAAAGTAGAGTTGTATTATTATTATTATTGCTAAAGGTACTACATAAGTGTAAAAATACATTTTTTAGCAAGAGATAGCACTTGTGTAGCCTAAGAAAGTAGCAGGAATGTTCAGAAAGTAGTTTTTATTGCATTTTATTGAAGGGAAACAATAACAGTCTTGAACTTTTTTGGCAACATAGTAACATATTCTTATATACTGTACTGTCACGACTTCCGCCAAAGTCGGTCCCTCCTTGTTCGAGCGGCGTTCGATGTTACCGGTCTTCTAGCCATCGCCGATCCACCTTTCATTTTCCATTGGATTGGTCTTGTTTTCCCCGCACACCTGGTTTGCATTCCCTCATTACTTGCATATAACCCTCTGTTTCCCCCATGTCTGTGTGTGTAATTGTTATGTGTAAATATATGTGTACTCCAGGCTGGTTTGCGCCGGGTTATTGTAACCCATGTGTGTTTAGTTTTCTGAATGCCGTGTTTTGTTCGCCTCAATAAAGGGCTCCGTTTGCTATCCATTTCTGCTCTCCTGCTCCTGACTTGCCTGCAGCCAGTTACACACTCCATTACATGTACAATGAGGAACTCAACTACAAAATACTAGTCTTGTCCCATTTTGTTAACCATTGCCCCCACCCACAAGGTGTATAAACAAAAACAATCAATACAAATAAAATAAGATAATAGTTACAAAAATGTGAAGAACATAAATCAATCAACTCTAATTAGCACATGTAGGACAGTATGCAAGTGTGTGTGCATGGACTTTGCAGATGTATTTCTCACATGTGCAGCACATAGTATTTGTTTTACAGTCCTTCTTTGGGGAGCAGAATTGGCATCTCCTCCTCTTGCCAGCTGCAGCCTCAGGTGGATCAGGACAAGATTCAGCCCCTTGAACAGCTTTCACAAGCGCTGCAGAGGCTGCTGTGCGGGGGAGGCACTTCCTTCTTTGAATGTGTGGGGTAACAAGTGCCTTTCCCAGCAGGTCCAGGAACACCCTCCTCTTGTTCCGCTTATCAGGCATCCAGGTAGGGTTGATCTTGTTCCATATCACAAAGGCATTGTATGAGGACACATCAATGATGTTATGGAAGATGACCAGGAGCCAGTGGGCAGTCATCCTCCAGCAGCTGTAAGTTCCAATCACCTTGTCCAGGTTGTCCACACCTCCTTTGTTGTGTTGTAGTCCAGGATGATGGCTGGCTTCCTGTCCTTACGATCACCGATCTCAGCCGTTTTGTGCATTGTGATCAGGAGGACCACATTCTTGTTCCTCTTTTGGAGGTAAGAAACTAGAGTGGTAGTGGGGGTGAAGGCAAACTTTGATGAGAAGGCCTCTCTCCTCCTTGTCGTGAGGAGTGCAGGGGGAGCTCAGGCTTGTTCTTTCTAACTGTGCAAACCATGGTGATCTTCCTCTTCAGGAGCTGCTGGCTGAGTTCAATCAGTAGCACACATAACCTCAATGTATCATTGTGTGTGTGTGTGTGTGTGTGTGTGTGTGTGTGTGTGTGTGTGTGTGTGTGTGTGTGTGTGTGTGTGTGTGTGTGTGTGTGTGTCTTTGTGGTTTTCGTGGTGTGTAAATTATTTTATAACTGCCGGGTCAAAAAGGACCCTAAGACAATCGTTGTACCCTGGTGGTGTACAGCTTTCATGGAAATATGAACAAAGGCGATGTTTCACTTTTTCTAATGTTGGGTTCACTCTAGGAAAAGTTATAAAATTTCAAGCTGAAAAAATATAATTTAGGGGGCTTTCTCTGCTGTTTAACATAGTGGCGGGTCATTTTTGACCCTTAAGACAATACAAGGGTTAAATCAGCTCTATGGTAAGACTTGGAAATGGCTGTCTAGCAATGTTCAACAACCAACTTGACAGAGGATGAATCATTTTTTAAAGAATAATGTGCAAATATTGTACAATCTAGGTGTGCAAAGCTCTTAGAGACTTACCCAGAAAGACTCACAGCTGTAATCACTGCCAAAGGTCTACTCAGTGGGTTGAATACTAATTTAATGAAGATATATTAGCGTTTTATTTTTCAGAAATGTTTTGCAAATGTTCACATTTTTCTTCCATTTTTCTGAAAGAGTATTTTGTGTAGATCGTTGACAAAGAATTACAATTAAATCCATTTTAATCCCACAACAAAATGTGGAAAAAGTAAAGGGGTGTGAATACTTTCTGAAGGCACTGTACATGTACATGTATATATCTAAAAGCCATTTAGCAGCCGAGGTTCAGTCAGTGGTGAGAGAAATATGAGGCTAAATCAACCTGCTGGTTATCAGCACACTAAAGTAGCAGAATATATTAACGAATGACAACTTTTTTGAAGTTTTGATGTGTCGAGCTGAATAAATAATCTAGGAACTTTGTTATATAATGGCCTAATTAGGGCGGAAGAGTTTATGCTTTGAGAAACTGACAAATTGGGAATGTAAAGTGCAATTTAGTGAGTTTCTTTTTTATCTGTGGACTTGGCTTACAGAGATGTATAGCACCAGGCTGTAAACAAGAAGCTCATCAAACTGTCAGGTAAAGGGAAGTCATTACATCCCAGGTATGTCTGGGCTCCTAAGTGGTGCCCAGCGGTCTAAGGCACTGCATCTCAGTGCAAGAGGTGACACTACAGTCCCTGGTTCAAATCCAGACTGTATCACATCCGGCCGTGATTGGGAGTCCCATAGCGTGGCGCACAATTGGCCCAGCGTCGTCTGGGTTTTGCCGGGGTAGGCTGTCATTGTAAATAAGAATTTGTTCTTAACTGTTTCCCAAATGGGATCAGAAATAGAGGAACACAGAATGGAATCTCAAGATATCATGAATATGGAGAGACATTTTTCCTCCCCAGCAACATTTCCTCAGTGATAGCAGTAGTAGAGAGAGGAGGGGTTAGCATTGTGGGATGGCCACACACACACACACACACACACACACACACACACACACACACACACACACACACACACACACACACACACACACACACACACACACACACACACACACACACACACACACACACACACACACACACACACACACACACACACACACACACACACACACACACACACACACACACACACACACACACACACACACACACACACACACACACACACACACACACACACACACACACACACACACACACACACACACACACACACACACACACACACACACACACACACACACACACACACACACACACACACACACACACACACACACACACACACACCACACACACACACACACACACACACACACACACACACACACACACACACACACACACACACACACACACACACACACACACACACACACACACACACACACACACACACACACACACACCTGTCTATTGTCTGGTTCGTCCATGCTGTAATGTTCTCCGTCTGGCCCCTCACTAGTTTTGTCTCCCAACAGGAAGCCCAGCCGCGTCATCAATGTGTTGGCTGCCTCATCCACCGAAGGAGGGGGGCCCAGCTCCCTGCTTGACTCCCCTATAGACAGAGAGAAGGAGAGAGGAAGAGAGCGAGAGAGATAGAGGGGAAATAATTAAGAGAGAGAGAGGGGAGAGAGAGGGAGAAGGAGGAAGAGAGAGAGACAGAAAGAGAGAGAAGGAGTATGTTTGTGAGTGTGTGTAAAACAGAGTAAACCAACTGGCTTTACCTGGGAGGCAACCACACCTCGAATAGAAACTAGACAAGAGAAGGAGCCCATGAAAATGACAAGATTCACAAGGCAACCATGCAGCAAACTGATGGATAAATGTCCTTTACATGTTCAAGTCCCAACCCCAACATTATTTAAATACTAAATCAATACCAATCACAAACACTAAAACTAAAAGAGAACACAAATGGGAGAAGGCATAGAGTAGAGTAGGGTAGAAACCGAGTAGAGTAGGGTGGAGTAGAGTAGTGTAGAAACCGAGTAGAGTAGGGTAGAAACCGAGTAGAGTAGGGTAGAGAAGTGTAGAAACCGAGTAGAGTAGGGTAAAACCGAGTAGAGTAGGGTTGAAACCGAGTAGAGTAGGGTGGAGTAGAGTAGTGTAGAAACCGAGTAGAGTAGGTTGGAGTAGAGTAGTGTAGAAACCGAGTAGAGTAGGGTTGAAACCGAGTAGAGTAGGGTGGAGTAGAGTAGTGTAGAAACCGAGTAGAGTAGGGTGGAGTAGAGTAGTGTAGAAACCGAGTGGAGTAGGGTAGAAACCGAGTAGAGTAGGGTAGAGTCGTGTAGAAACCGAGTAGAGTAGGGTAGAAACCGAGTAGAGTAGGGTAGAAACCGAGTAGAGTAGGGTGGAGTAGAGTAGTGTAGAAACCGAGTAGAGTAGGGTAGAAACCGAGTAGAGTAGGTTGGAGTAGAGTAGTGTAGAAACCGAGTAGAGTAGGGTGGAGTAGAGTAGTGTAGAAACCGAGTAGAGTAGGGTAGAAACCGAGTAGAGTAGGGTAGAGTAGTGTAGAAACCGAGTAGAGTAGGGTAGAAACCGAGTAGAGTAGGGTAGAAACTGAGTAGAGTAGGGTGGAGTAGAGTAGTGTAGAAACCGAGTAGAGTAGGGTGGAGTAGAGTAGTGTAGAAACCGAGTAGAGTAGGGTAGCAACCGAGTAGAGTAGGGTAGAAACCGAGTAGAGTAGGGTGGAGTAGAGTAGTGTAGAAACCGAGTAGAGTAGGGTAGAAACCGAGTAGAGTAGGTTGGAGTAGAGTAGTGTAGAAACCGAGTAGAGTAGGGTTGAAACCGAGTAGAGTAGGGTAGAGTAGTGTAGAAACCGAGTAGAGTAGGGTAGAGTAGTGTAGAAACCGAGTAGAGTAGGGTAGAAACCGAGTAGAGTAGGGTAGAGTAGTGTAGAAACCGAGTAGAGTAGGGTAGAAACCGAGTAGAGTAGGGTAGAAACCGAGTAGAGTAGGGTAGAAACCGAGTAGAGTAGGGTGGAGTAGAGTAGTGTAGAAACCGAGTAGAGTAGGGTAGAAACCGAGTAGAGTAGGTTGGAGTAGAGTAGTGTAGAAACCGAGTAGAGTAGGTTGGAGTAGAGTAGTGTAGAAACCGAGTAGAGTAGGGTTGAAACCGAGTAGAGTAGGGTAGAGTAGTGTAGAAACCGAGTAGAGTAGTGTAGAAACCGAGTAGAGTAGGGTAGAAACCGAGTAGAGTAGGGTAGAAACCGAGTAGAGTAGGGTGGAGTAGAGTAGTGTAGAAACCGAGTAGAGTAGGGTAGAAACCGAGTAGAGTAGGTTGGAGTAGAGTAGTGTAGAAACCGAGTAGAGTAGGGTGGAGTAGAGTAGTGTAGAAACCGAGTAGAGTAGGGTGGAGTAGAGTAGTGTAGAAACCGAGTAGAGTAGGGTAGCAACCGAGTAGAGTAGGGTAGAAACCGAGTAGAGTAGGGTGGAGTAGAGTAGTGTAGAAACCGAGTAGAGTAGGGTAGAAACCGAGTAGAGTAGAGTAGTGTAGAAACCGAGTAGAGTAGGGTAGAAACCGAGTAGAGTAGGTTGGAGTAGAGTAGTGTAGAAACCGAGTAGAGTAGGGTTGAAACCGAGTAGAGTAGGGTAGAGTAGTGTAGAAACCGAGTAGAGTAGGGTAGAAACCGAGTAGAGTAGGGTAGAGTAGTGTAGAAACCGAGTAGAGTAGGGTAGAAACCGAGTAGAGTAGGGAAGAAACCGAGTAGAGTAGGGTAGAGACCGAGTAGAGTAGGGTGGAGTAGAGTAGTGTAGAAACCGAGTAGAGTAGGGTAGAAACCGAGTAGAGTAGGGTAGAGTAGTGTAGAAACCGAGTAGAGTAGGGTTGAAACCGAGTAGAGTAGGGTGGAGTAGAGTAGTGTAGAAACTGATTAGAGTAGGGTGGAGTAGAGTAGTGTAGAAACCGAGTAGAGTAGGGTAGAACCGAGTAGAGTAGGTTGGAGTAGAGTAGTGTAGAAACCGAGTAGAGTAGGGTAGAAACCGAGTAGAGTAGGGTGGAGTAGAGTAGTGTAGAAACCGAGTAGAGTAGGGTAGAACCGAGTAGAGTAGGTTGGAGTAGAGTAGTGTAGAAACCGAGTAGAGTAGGGTAGAAACCGAGTAGAGTGGAGTAGAGTAGTGTAGAAACCGAGTAGAGTAGGGTAGAAACCGAGTAGAGTAGGGTAGAGTAGTGTAGAAACCGAGTAGAGTAGGGTAGAAACCGAGTAGAGTAGGGTAGAAACTGAGTAGAGTAGGGTGGAGTAGAGAAGTGTAGAAACCGAGTAGAGTAGCGAGGAGTAGAGTAGTGTAGAAACCGAGTAGAGTAGGGTAGCAACCGAGTAGAGTAGGGTAGAAACCGAGTAGAGTAGGGTGGAGTAGAGTAGTGTAGAAACCGAGTAGAGTAGGGTAGAAACCGAGTAGAGTAGGGTGGAGTAGAGTAGTGTAGAAACCGAGTAGAGTAGGGTAGAAACAGAGTAGAGTAGATTGGAGTAGAGTAGTGTAGAAACCGAGTAGAGTAGGGTTGAAACCGAGTAGAGTAGGTTAGAGTAGTGTAGAAACCGAGTAGAGTAGGGTAGAGTAGCGTAGTGTAGAAACCGAGTAGAGTAGGTTAGAAACCGAGTAGAGTAGGGTAGAGTAGTGTAGAAACCGAGTAGAGTAGGGTAGAAACCGAGTAGAGTAGGGTAGAAACCAAGTAGAGTAGGGTAGAGACCAAGTAGAGTAGGGTGGAGTAGAGTAGTGTAGAAACCGAGTAGAGTAGGGTAGAAACCGAGTAGAGTAGGGTGGAGTAGAGTAGTGTAGAAACGTGTAGAAACAAAGTAGAGTAGTGTGAAGAAGAGTAGTGTAGAAACCGAGTAGGGTAGTGTAGAAACCGAGTAGAGTAGGGTGGAGTAGAGTAGTGTAGAAAACGAGTAGAGTAGGGTAGCAACCGAGTAGAGTATGGTAGAAACCGAGTAGAGTAGGGTGGAGTAGAGTAGTGTAGAAACCGAGTAGAGTAGGGTAGAAACCGAGTAGAGTAGGGTGGAGTAGAGTAGTGTAGAAACCGAGTAGAGTAGGGTAGAAACAGAGTAGAGTAGATTGGAGTAGAGTAGTGTAGAAACCGAGTAGAGTAGGGTTGAAACCGAGTAGAGTAGGTTAGAGTAGTGTAGAAACCGAGTAGAGTAGGGTAGAGTAGCGTAGTGTAGAAACCGAGTAGAGTAGGTTAGAAACCGAGTAGAGTAGGGTAGAGTAGTGTAGAAACCGAGTAGAGTAGGGTAGAAACCGAGTAGAGTAGGGTAGAAACCAAGTAGAGTAGGGTAGAGACCGAGTAGAGTAGGGTGGAGTAGAGTAGTGTAGAAACCGAGTAGAGTAGGGTTGAAACCGAGTAGAGTAGGGTGGAGTAGAGTAGTGTAGAAACTGATTAGAGTAGGGTGGAGTAGAGTAGTGTAGAAACCGAGTAGAGTAGGGTAGAAACCGAGTAGAGTAGGGTGGAGTAGAGTAGTGTAGAAACGTGTAGAAACAAAGTAGAGTAGTGTGAAGAAGAGTAGTGTAGAAACCGAGTAGGGTAGTGTAGAAACCGAGTAGAGTAGGGTGGAGTAGAGTAGTGTAGAAACCGAGTAGAGTAGGGTGGAGCAGAGTAGTGTAGAAACCGAGTAGAGTAGGGTTGAAACTGAGTAGAGTAGTGTAGAAACCGAGTAGAGTAGGGTGGAGTAGAGTAGTGTAGAAACCGAGTAGAGTAGGGTAGAAACCGAGTAGAGTAGAGTAGTGTAGAAACCGAGTAGAGTAGGGTAGAAACCGAGTAGAGTAGGTTGGAGTAGAGTAGTGTAGAAACCGAGTAGAGTAGGGTTGAAACCGAGTAGAGTAGGGTAGAGTAGTGTAGAAACCGAGTAGAGTAGGGTAGAAACCGAGTAGAGTAGGGTAGAGTAGTGTAGAAACCGAGTAGAGTAGGGTAGAAACCGAGTAGAGTAGGGAAGAAACCGAGTAGAGTAGGGTAGAGACCGAGTAGAGTAGGGTGGAGTAGAGTAGTGTAGAAACCGAGTAGAGTAGGGTAGAAACCGAGTAGAGTAGGGTAGAGTAGTGTAGAAACCGAGTAGAGTAGGGTTGAAACCGAGTAGAGTAGGGTGGAGTAGAGTAGTGTAGAAACTGATTAGAGTAGGGTGGAGTAGAGTAGTGTAGAAACCGAGTAGAGTAGGGTAGAAACCGAGTAGAGTAGGGTGGAGTAGAGTAGTGTAGAAACCGAGTAGAGTAGGGTGGAGCAGAGTAGTGTAGAAACCGAGTAGAGTAGGGTTGAAACTGAGTAGAGTAGTGTAGAAACCAAGTAGAGTAGTGTGGAGTAGAGTAGTGTAGAAACCGAGTAGAGTAGGGTGGAGTAGAGTAGTGTAGAAACCGAGTAGAGTAGGGTAGAAACCGAGTAGAGTGGAGTAGAGTAGGGTAGAAACCGAGTAGAGTAGGGTAGAGTAGTGTAGAAACCGAGTAGAGTAGGGTAGAAACCGAGTAGAGTAGGGTAGAAACCGAGTAGAGTAGGGTAGAAACCGAGTAGAGTAGGGTGGAGTAGAGTAGGGTGGAGTAGAGTAGTGTAGAAACCGAGTAGAGTAGGGTAGAAACCGAGTAGAGTAGGTTGGAGTAGAGTAGTGTAGAAACCGAGTAGAGTAGGTTGGAGTAGAGTAGTGTAGAAACCGAGTAGAGTAGGGTTGAAACCGAGTAGAGTAGGGTAGAGTAGTGTAGAAACCGAGTAGAGTAGTGTAGAAACCGAGTAGAGTAGGGTAGAAACCGAGTAGAGTAGGGTAGAAACCGAGTAGAGTAGGGTGGAGTAGAGTAGTGTAGAAACCGAGTAGAGTAGGGTAGAAACCGAGTAGAGTAGGTTGGAGTAGAGTAGTGTAGAAACCGAGTAGAGTAGGGTGGAGTAGAGTAGTGTAGAAACCGAGTAGAGTAGGGTGGAGTAGAGTAGTGTAGAAACCGAGTAGAGTAGGGTAGCAACCGAGTAGAGTAGGGTAGAAACCGAGTAGAGTAGGGTGGAGTAGAGTAGTGTAGAAACCGAGTAGAGTAGGGTAGAAACCGAGTAGAGTAGAGTAGTGTAGAAACCGAGTAGAGTAGGGTAGAAACCGAGTAGAGTAGGTTGGAGTAGAGTAGTGTAGAAACCGAGTAGAGTAGGGTTGAAACCGAGTAGAGTAGGGTAGAGTAGTGTAGAAACCGAGTAGAGTAGGGTAGAAACCGAGTAGAGTAGGGTAGAGTAGTGTAGAAACCGAGTAGAGTAGGGTAGAAACCGAGTAGAGTAGGGAAGAAACCGAGTAGAGTAGGGTAGAGACCGAGTAGAGTAGGGTGGAGTAGAGTAGTGTAGAAACCGAGTAGAGTAGGGTAGAAACCGAGTAGAGTAGGGTAGAGTAGTGTAGAAACCGAGTAGAGTAGGGTTGAAACCGAGTAGAGTAGGGTGGAGTAGAGTAGTGTAGAAACTGATTAGAGTAGGGTGGAGTAGAGTAGTGTAGAAACCGAGTAGAGTAGGGTAGAACCGAGTAGAGTAGGTTGGAGTAGAGTAGGGTAGAAACCGAGTAGAGTAGGGTAGAAACCGAGTAGAGTAGGGTGGAGTAGAGTAGTGTAGAAACCGAGTAGAGTAGGGTAGAACCGAGTAGAGTAGGTTGGAGTAGAGTAGTGTAGAAACCGAGTAGAGTAGGGTAGAAACCGAGTAGAGTGGAGTAGAGTAGTGTAGAAACCGAGTAGAGTAGGGTAGAAACCGAGTAGAGTAGGGTAGAGTAGTGTAGAAACCGAGTAGAGTAGGGTAGAAACCGAGTAGAGTAGGGTAGAAACTGAGTAGAGTAGGGTGGAGTAGAGTAGTGTAGAAACCGAGTAGAGTAGCGAGGAGTAGAGTAGTGTAGAAACCGAGTAGAGTAGGGTAGCAACCGAGTAGAGTAGATTGGAGTAGAGTAGTGTAGAAACCGAGTAGAGTAGGGTTGAAACCGAGTAGAGTAGGTTAGAGTAGTGTAGAAACCGAGTAGAGTAGGGTAGCGTAGTGTAGAAACCGAGTAGAGTAGGTTAGAAACCGAGTAGAGTAGGGTAGAGTAGTGTAGAAACCGAGTAGAGTAGGGTAGAAACCGAGTAGAGTAGGGTAGAAACCAAGTAGAGTAGGGTAGAGACCAAGTAGAGTAGGGTGGAGTAGAGTAGTGTAGAAACCGAGTAGAGTAGGGTTGAAACCGAGTAGAGTAGGGTGGAGTAGAGTAGTGTAGAAACTGATTAGAGTAGGGTGGAGTAGAGTAGTGTAGAAACCGAGTAGAGTAGGGTAGAAACCGAGTAGAGTAGGGTGGAGTAGAGTAGTGTAGAAACGTGTAGAAACAAAGTAGAGTAGTGTGAAGAAGAGTAGTGTAGAAACCGAGTAGGGTAGTGTAGAAACCGAGTAGAGTAGGGTGGAGTAGAGTAGTGTAGAAACCGAGTAGAGTAGGGTAGCAACCGAGTAGAGTAGGGTGGAGTAGAGTAGTGTAGAAACCGAGTAGAGTAGGGTAGAAACCGAGTAGAGTAGGGTGGAGTAGAGTAGTGTAGAAACCGAGTAGAGTAGGGTAGAAACAGAGTAGAGTAGATTGGAGTAGAGTAGTGTAGAAACCGAGTAGAGTAGGGTTGAAACCGAGTAGAGTAGGTTAGAGTAGTGTAGAAACCGAGTAGAGTAGGGTAGAGTAGCGTAGTGTAGAAACCGAGTAGAGTAGGGTAGAGTAGCGTAGTGTAGAAACCGAGTAGAGTAGGTTAGAAACCGAGTAGAGTAGGGTAGAGTAGTGTAGAAACCGAGTAGAGTAGGGTAGAAACCGAGTAGAGTAGGGTAGAAACCAAGTAGAGTAGGGTAGAGACCGAGTAGAGTAGGGTGGAGTAGAGTAGTGTAGAAACCGAGTAGAGTAGGGTTGAAACCGAGTAGAGTAGGGTGGAGTAGAGTAGTGTAGAAACTGATTAGAGTAGGGTGGAGTAGAGTAGTGTAGAAACCGAGTAGAGTAGGGTAGAAACCGAGTAGAGTAGGGTGGAGTAGAGTAGTGTAGAAACGTGTAGAAACAAAGTAGAGTAGTGTGAAGAAGAGTAGTGTAGAAACCGAGTAGGGTAGTGTAGAAACCGAGTACAGTAGGGTGGAGTAGAGTAGTGTAGAAACCGAGTAGAGTAGGGTGGAGCAGAGTAGATTAGAAACCGAGTAGAGTAGGGTTGAAACTGAGTAGAGTAGTGTAGAAACCGAGTAGAGTAGGGTGGAGTAGAGTAGTGTAGAAACCGAGTAGAGTAGGGTAGAAACCGAGTAGAGTAGAGTAGTGTAGAAACCGAGTAGAGTAGGGTAGAAACCGAGTAGAGTAGGTTGGAGTAGAGTAGTGTAGAAACCGAGTAGAGTAGGGTTGAAACCGAGTAGAGTAGGGTAGAGTAGTGTAGAAACCGAGTAGAGTAGGGTAGAAACCGAGTAGAGTAGGGTAGAGTAGTGTAGAAACCGAGTAGAGTAGGGTAGAAACCGAGTAGAGTAGGGAAGAAACCGAGTAGAGTAGGGTAGAGACCGAGTAGAGTAGGGTGGAGTAGAGTAGTGTAGAAACCGAGTAGAGTAGGGTAGAAACCGAGTAGAGTAGGGTAGAGTAGTGTAGAAACCGAGTAGAGTAGGGTTGAAACCGAGTAGAGTAGGGTGGAGTAGAGTAGTGTAGAAACTGATTAGAGTAGGGTGGAGTAGAGTAGTGTAGAAACCGAGTAGAGTAGGGTAGAAACCGAGTAGAGTAGGGTGGAGTAGAGTAGTGTAGAAACCGAGTAGAGTAGGGTGGAGCAGAGTAGTGTAGAAACCGAGTAGAGTAGGGTTGAAACTGAGTAGAGTAGTGTAGAAACCAAGTAGAGTAGTGTGGAGTAGAGTAGTGTAGAAACCGAGTAGAGTAGGGTAGAAACCGAGTAGAGTAGGGTGGAGTAGAGTAGTGTAGAAACCGAGTAGAGTAGGGTAGAAACCGAGTAGAGTGGAGTAGAGTAGTGTAGAAACCGAGTAGAGTAGGGTGGAGTAGAGTAGGGTAGAAACCGAGTAGAGTAGGGTGGAGTAGTGTACTGTAGAAACCGAGTAGAGTAGAGTAGAAATCAAGTAGAGTAGGGTAAAACCGAGTAGAGTAGGGTTGAAACCGAGTAGAGTAGGGTGGAGTAGAGTAGTGTAGAAACCGAGTAGAGTAGGTTGGAGTAGAGTAGTGTAGAAACCGAGTAGAGTAGGGTTGAAACCGAGTAGAGTAGGGTGGAGTAGAGTAGTGTAGAAACCGAGTAGAGTGGAGTAGAGTAGTGTAGAAACCGAGTAGAGTAGGGTAGAAACCGAGTAGAGTAGGGTAGAAACCGAGTAGAGTAGGGTGGAGTAGAGTAGTGTAGAAACCGAGTAGAGTAGGGTAGAACCGAGTAGAGTAGGTTGGAGTAGAGTAGTGTAGAAACCGAGTAGAGTAGGGTAGAAACCGAGTAGAGTGGAGTAGAGTAGTGTAGAAACCGAGTAGAGTAGGGTAGAAACCGAGTAGAGTAGGGTAGAGTAGTGTAGAAACCGAGTAGAGTAGGGTAGCAACCGAGTAGAGTAGGGTAGAAACCGAGTAGAGTAGGGTGGAGTAGAGTAGTGTAGAAACCGAGTAGAGTAGGGTAGAAACCGAGTAGAGTAGGGTGGAGTAGAGTAGTGTAGAAACCGAGTAGAGTAGGGTAGAAACAGAGTAGAGTAGGTTAGAGTAGTGTAGAAACCGAGTAGAGTAGGGTAGAGTAGCGTAGTGTAGAAACCGAGTAGAGTAGGTTAGAAACCGAGTAGGGTAGAGTAGTGTAGAAACCGAGTAGAGTAGGGTAGAAACCGAGTAGAGTAGGGTAGAAACCAAGTAGAGTAGGGTAGAGACCGAGTAGAGTAGGGTGGAGTAGAGTAGTGTAGAAACCGAGTAGAGTAGGGTAGAAACCGAGTAGAGTAGGGTAGAGTAGTGTAGAAACCGAGTAGAGTAGGGTTGAAACCGAGTAGAGTAGGGTGGAGTAGAGTAGTGTAGAAACTGATTAGAGTAGGGTGGAGTAGAGTAGTGTAGAAACCGAGTAGAGTAGGGTAGAAACCGAGTAGAGTAGGGTGGAGTAGAGTAGTGTAGAAACGTGTAGAAACAAAGTAGAGTAGTGTGAAGAAGAGTAGTGTAGAAACCGAGTAGGGTAGTGTAGAAACCGAGTAGAGTAGGGTGGAGTAGAGTAGTGTAGAAACCGAGTAGAGTAGGGTGGAGCAGAGTAGTGTAGAAACCGAGTAGAGTAGGGTTGAAACTGAGTAGAGTAGTGTAGAAACCGAGTAGAGTAGGGTGGAGTAGAGTAGTGTAGAAACCGAGTAGAGTAGGGTAGCAACCGAGTAGAGTAGGGTAGAAACCGAGTAGAGTAGGGTGGAGTAGAGTAGTGTAGAAACCGAGTAGAGTAGGGTGGAGTAGAGTAGTGTAGAAACCGAGTAGAGTAGGGTGGAGTAGAGTAGGGTAGAAACCGAGTAGAGTAGGGTGGAGTAGTGTAGAAACCGAGTAGAGTAGGGTAGAAACCGAGTAGAGTAGGGTGGAGTAGAGTAGTGTAGAAACCGAGTAGAGTAGGGTAGAAACCGAGTAGAGTAGGGTAGAGTAGTGTAGAAACCGAGTAGAGTAGGGTAGAAACCGAGTAGAGTAGGGTAGAGTAGTGTAGAAACCGAGTAGAGTAGGGTTGAAACCGAGTAGAGTAGGGTGCAGTAGAGTAGTGTAGAAACCGAGTAGAGTAGGTTGGAGTAGAGTAGTGTAGAAACCGAGTAGAGTAGGGTGGAGTAGAGTAGGGTAGAAACCGAGTAGAGTAGGGTGGAGTAGAGTAGTGTAGAAACCGAGTAGAGTAGGGTAGAAACCGAGTAGAGTAGGGTGGAGTAGTGTAGAAACCGAGTAGAGTAGGGTAGAAACCGAGTAGAGTAGGGTTGAAACCGAGTAGAGTAGGGTGGAGTAGAGTAGTGTAGAAACCGAGTAGAGTAGTGTGGAGTAGAGTAGGGTAGAAACCGAGTAGAGTAGGGTTGAAACCGAGTAGAGTAGGGTGGAGTAGAGTAGTGTAGAAACCTAGTAGAGTAGGGTGGAGTAGAGTAGGGTAGAAACCGAGTAGAGTAGGGTAGAAACCGAGTAGAGTAGGGTAGAAACCGAGTAGAGTAGGGTGGAAACCGAGTAGAGTAGGGTGGAGTAGAGTAGTGTAGAAACCGAGTAGAGTAGGGTAGAAACCGAGTAGAGTAGGGTAGAGTAGTGTAGAAACCGAGTAGAGTAGGGTAGAAACCGTGTAGAGTAGGGTTGAAACCGAGTAGAGTAGGGTGGAGTAGAGTAGTGTAGAAAACGAGTAGAGTAGGGTAGAAACCGAGTAGAGTAGGGTGGAGTAGAGTAGTGTAGAAACCGAGTAGAGTAGTGTAGAAACTGAGTAGAGTAGTGTGGAGCAGAGTAGTGTAGAAACCGAGTAGGGTAGTGTAGAAACCGAGTAGAGTAGGGTGGAGCAGAGTAGTGTAGAAACCGAGTAGAGTAGGGTTGAAACCGAGTAGAGTAGTGTAGAAACCGAGTAGAGTAGGGTAGAAACCGAGTAGAGTAGGGTGGAGTAGAGTAGTGTAGAAACCGAGTAGAGTAGGGTAGAAACCGAGTAGAGTGGAGTAGAGTAGGGTAGAAACCGAGTAGAGTAGGGTGGAGTAGTGTAGAAACCGAGTAGAGTAGGGTGGAGTAGTGTAGAAACCGAGTAGAGTAGGGTGGAGTAGTGTAGAAACTGAGTAGAGTAGGGTAGAAACCGAGTAGAGTAGGGTGGAGTAGAGTAGTGTAGAAACCGAGTAGAGTAGGGTGGAGTAGAGTAGTGTAGAAACCGAGTAGAGTAGGGTAGAAACCGAGTAGAGTAGGGTGGAGTAGTGTAGAAACCGAGTAGAGTAGGGTAGAAACCGAGTAGAGTAGGGTTGAAACCGAGTAGAGTAGGGTGGAGTAGAGTAGTGTAGAAACCGAGTAGAGTAGGGTGGAGTAGAGTAGGGTAGAAACCGAGTAGAGTAGGGTTGAAACCGAGTAGAGTAGGGTGGAGTAGAGTAGTGTAGAAACCGAGTAGAGTAGGGTGGAGTAGAGTAGGGTAGAAACCGAGTAGAGTAGGGTTGAAACCGAGTAGAGTAGGGTGGAGTAGAGTAGGGTAGAAACCGAGTAGAGTAGGGTAGAAACCGAGTAGAGTAGGGTAGAAACCGAGTAGAGTAGGGTAGAAACCGAGTAGAGTAGGGTGGAGTAGAGTAGTGTAGAAACCGAGTAGAGTAGGGTAGAAACCGAGTAGAGTAGGGTAGAGTAGTGTAGAAACCGAGTAGAGTAGGGTAGAAACCGAGTAGAGTAGGGTTGAAACCGAGTAGAGTAGGGTGGAGTAGAGTAGTGTAGAAACTGATTAGAGTAGGGTGGAGTAGAGTAGTGTAGAAAACGAGTAGAGTAGTGTAGAAACCGAGTAGAGTAGTGTAGAAACTGAGTAGAGTAGTGTGGAGTAGAGTAGTGTAGAAACCGAGTAGGGTAGTGTAGAAACCGAGTAGAGTAGGGTGGAGTAGAGTAGTGTAGAAACCGAGTAGAGTAGGGTGGAGCAGAGTAGTGTAGAAACCGAGTAGAGTAGGGTTGAAACCGAGTAGAGTAGTGTAGAAACCGAGTAGAGTAGGGTAGAAACCGAGTAGAGTAGGGTGGAGTAGAGTAGTGTAGAAACCGAGTAGAGTAGTGTAGAAACCGAGTAGAGTAGGGTAGAAACCGAGTAGAGTAGGGTGGAGTAGAGTAGGGTAGAAACCGAGTAGAGTAGGGTGGAGTAGTGTAGAAACCGAGTAGAGTAGGGTAGAAACCGAGTAGAGTAGGGTGGAGTAGAGTAGTGTAGAAACCGAGTAGAGTAGGGTAGAAACCGAGTCTTGTAGGGTAGAGTAGTGTAGAAACCGAGTAGAGTAGGGTAGAAACCGAGTAGAGTAGGGTAGAGTAGTGTAGAAACCGAGTACAGTAGGGTAGAAACCGAGTAGAGTAGGGTTGAAACCGAGTAGATTAGGGTGCAGTAGAGTAGTGTAGAAACCGAGTAGAGTAGGTTGGAGTAGAGTAGTGTAGAAACCGAGTAGAGTAGGATGGAGTAGAGTAGTGTAGAAACCGAGTAGAGTAGGGTGGAGTAGAGTAGGGTAGAAACCGAGTAGAGTAGGGTGGAGTAGTGTAGAAACTGAGTAGAGTAGGGTAGAAACCGAGTAGAGTAGGGTGGAGTAGAGTAGTGTAGAAACCGAGTAGAGTAGGGTAGAAACCAAGTAGAGTAGGGTAGAGTAGTGTAGAAACCGAGTAGAGTAGGGTAGAAACCGAGTAGAGTAGGGTAGAGTAGTGTAGAAACCGAGTAGAGTAGGGTAGGAACCGAGTAGAGTAGGGTTGAAACTGAGTAGAGTAGGGTGCAGTAGAGTAGTGTAGAAACCGAGTAGAGTAGGTTGGAGTAGAGTAGTGTAGAAACCGAGTAGAGTAGGGTAGAAACCGAGTAGAGTAGGGTGGAGTAGAGTAGTGTAGAAACCGAGTAGAGTAGGGTAGAAACCGAGTAGAGTAGGGTGGAGTAGTGTAGAAACCGAGTAGAGTAGGGTAGAAACCGAGTAGAGTAGGGTTGAAACCGAGTAGAGTAGGGTGGAGTAGAGTAGTGTAGAAACCGAGTAGAGTAGGGTGGAGTAGAGTAGGGTAGAAACCGAGTAGAGTAGGGTTGAAACCGAGTAGAGTAGGGTGGAGTAGAGTAGTGTAGAAACTGAGTAGAGTAGGGTAGAAACCGAGTAGAGTAGGGTAGAAACCGAGTAGAGTAGGGTAGAAACCGAGTAGAGTAGGGTAGAAACCGAGTAGAGTAGGGTGGAGTAGAGTAGTGTAGAAACCGAGTAGAGTAGGGTAGAAACCGAGTAGAGTAGGGTAGAGTAGTGTAGAAACCGAGTAGAGTAGGGTAGAAACCGAGTATAGTATGGTTGAAACCGAGTAGAGTAGGGTGGAGTAGAGTAGTGTAGAAACTGATTAGAGTAGGGTGGAGTAGAGTAGTGTAGAAAACGAGTAGAGTAGTGTAGAAACTGAGTAGAGTAGTGTGGAGCAGAGTAGTGTAGAAACCGAGTAGAGTAGGGTTGAAACCGAGTAGAGTAGGGTAGAACCGAGTAGAGTAGGGTGGAGTAGTGTAGAAACCGAGTAGAGTAGGGTAGAAACCGAGTAGAGTAGGGGGGGTAGAGTAGTGTAGAAACCGAGTAGAGTACTGTAGAAACCGAGTAGAGTAGGGTGGAGTAGTGTAGAAACCGAGTAGAGTAGGGTAGAAACCGAGTAGAGTAGGGGGGGTAGAGTAGTGTAGAAACCGAGTAGAGTAGGGTAGAAACCGAGTAGAGTAGGGTTGAAACCGAGTAGAGTAGGGTGCAGTAGAGTAGTGTAGAAACCGGGTAGAGTAGGTTGGAGTAGAGTAGTGTAGAAACCGAGTAGAGTAGGGTGGAGTAGAGTAGGGTAGAAACCGAGTAGAGAAGGGTGGAGTAGTGTAGAAACCGAGTAGAGTAGGGTAGAAACCGAGTAGAGTAGGGTGGAGTAGAGTAGTGTAGAAACCGAGTAGAGTAGGGTAGAAACCGAGTAGAGTAGGGTGGAGTAGTGTAGAAACCGAGTAGAGTAGGGTAGAAACCGAGTAGAGTAGGGTTGAAACCGAGTAGAGTAGGGTGGAGTAGAGTAGTGAAGAAACCGAGTAGAGTAGGTTGGAGTAGAGTAGTGTAGAAACCGAGTAGAGTAGGGTTGAAACCGAGTAGAGTAGGGTGGAGTAGAGTAGTGTAGAAACCGAGTAGAGTAGGGTGGAGTAGAGTAGGGTAGAAACCGAGTTGAGAAGGGTGGAGTAGTGTAGAAACCGAGTAGAGTAGGGTAGAAACCGAGTAGAGTAGGGTGGAGTAGAGTAGTGTAGAAACCGAGTAGAGTAGGGTAGAAACCGAGTAGAGTAGGGTGGAGTAGTGTAGAAACCGAGTAGAGTAGGGTAGAAACCGAGTAGAGTAGGGTTGAAACCGAGTAGAGTAGTGTGGAGTAGAGTAGTGAAGAAACCGAGTAGAGTAGGTTGGAGTAGAGTAGTGTAGAAACCGAGTAGAGTAGGGTTGAAACCGAGTAGAGTAGGATTGAGTAGAGTAGTGTAGAAACCGAGTAGGGTAGAAACCGAGTAGAGTAGGGTAGAAACCGAGTAGAGTAGGGTAGAAACCGAATAGAGTAGGGTAGAAACCGAGTAGAGTAGGGTGGAGTAGAGTAGTGTAGAAACCGAGGAGAGTAGGGTTGAAACCGAATAGGGTAGACTAGAATAGGGTAAAGTAGGGTGGGGTAGGGTAGAGTAGAGTAGGGTGGAGTAGAGTAGGGTAGAAACCAAGTAGAGTAGGGTTGAAACAGAGTAGAGTAGGGTTGAAACCGAGTAGGGTAGACTAGAATAGGGTAAAGTAGGGTAGAGTAGAGTACAGTAGGGTGGAGTAGAGTAGGGTAGAACCGAGTAGAGTAGTGTAGAAACCGAGTAGGGTAGAGTGGAGTGGAGTAGGGTAGAAACCGAGTAGAGTAGGGTTGAAACCGAGTAGGGTAGACTAGAATAGGGTAAAGTAGGGTGGGGTAGAGTAGAGTAGAGTAGAGTAAAGTAGGGTAGAATAGGGTAGAGTAGAGTAGGGTAAAGTAGGGTGGGGTAGGGTGGAGTAGCGTAAGGTAGAGTAGAGTAGAGTTGGGCACAGTAGAGTAGAGTAAGTAAGAGTAGGGTAGAGTACAGTGGAGTACAGTAGGGTAGAGTAAGGTAGAGTATGGTGCAGTAGAGTAGGGTAGGGTTGAGTACAGTAGGGTACAGTAGGGTAGGGTGGAGTAAGGTAGAGAGTATGGTGCAGTAGAGTAGGGTAGGCTTGAGTACAGTAGAGTAGGGTAGAGTAAAGTTTGGTAGAGTAGAGTAGGGTAGGGTAGGGCAGAGTACAGTAGAGTACAGTAGAGTAGCATAGGGTAGATTAGGGTACAGTAGAGTAGAGTACAGTAGTGTAGAGTAGCATAGGACACAGTAGAGTAGAGTACAGTAGAGTAGAGTGGGGTACAGTAGTGTAGGGTAGAGTAGAGAAAAGAGACTCAATACCTTAACAACTCCTGAGAGCAGAGCTGTGCATCAGAGGTAAACTCTCCTGAGATTGAGACTGAACTGGACTCACTGGGTTTGGGACAGCCAACCCATTCTAGTAATGACATGCCATGCCTGTTAAGATTCCTCCACACACTACTCTTCCCATGCCATACAATCAGTGGTGTGCTTGGATGAGGTAAATTAACACGCCCCTAACCTGTGTGAGGGCAGTGTGTGTGTGTGTGTGTGTGTGTGTGTGTGTGTGTGTGTGTGTGTGTGTGTTTCTAAGAGAGAGAGAGATAGAGAGATAAGGAGAGAGCGATAGGGAGAGAGAGAGAGCGAGAAAGATTACAACTCGGAAGTTAACATATATTTTAGCCAAATACATTTAAACTCAGTTTTTCACAATTCCTGACATTTAATCCCAGTAAAAAATTCCCTGTTTTAGGTCAGTTAGGATCACCACTTTATTTTAAGAATGTGAAATGTCATAATTATAATAGAGAGAATGATTTATTTCAGCTTTTATTTCTTTCATCACATTCCCAGTGCGTCAGAAGTTTACATACACTCAATTAGTATTTGGTAGCCTTGCCTTTAAATTGTTTAACTTGGGTCAAATGTTTCGGGTAGCCTTCTACAAGCTTCCCCACAATAAATAGGTGAATATTGGCCCATTCCTCCTGACAGAGCTGATGTAACTGAGTCAGGTTTGTAGGTCTCTTTGCTCGCACACACTTTTTCAGTTCTGCCCACAAATTGTCTATAGGATCGATGTCAGGGCTTTGTGATGGCCACTCCATTTTGCCAAGCCATTTTGCCACAACTTTGGAAGTGTGCTTGGGGTCATTGTCCATTTGGAAGTACCATTTGCGACCAAGCTTTAACTTCCTGACAGATGTCTTGAGATGTCGCTTCAATATATCCACATAATTTTCCTCCCTCATGATGTCATCTATTTTGTGAAGTTCACCAGTCCCTCCTGCAGCAAAGCCCCCCCCACAACATGATGCTGCCACCCCCGTGCTTCACGGTTGGGATGGTATTCTTCGGCTTGCAAGCGTCCCCCTTTTTCCTCCAAACATAATGATGGTCATTATGGTCAAACAGTTCTATTTTTGTTTCATCAGACCAGAGGACATTTCTCCAAAAAGTACAATCTTTGTCCCCATGTGCAGTTGCAAACCGTAGTCTGTTTTTTTATTACGGTGTTGGAGCAGTGGCTTCTTCCTTGCTGAGCGCCTTTCAGGTTATGTCGAACCTGTACCTGTTTTCTCCAGCATCTTCACAAGGTCCTTTGCTGTTGTTCTGGGATTGATTTGCACTTTTCGCACCAAAGTACATTCATCTCTAGGAGACTGAACACGTCTCCTTCCTGAGCGGTATGACGGCTGGGTGGTCCCATGGTGTTTATACTTGCATACTATTGTTTGTACAGATGAACATGGTACCTTCAGGCATTTGGAAAGTGCTCCCAAGGATGAACCAGACTTGTGGAGGTCTACAATTGTTTTTCTGAGGTCTTGGCTGATTTCTTTTGATTTTCCCATGATGTCAAGTAAAGAGGCACTGAGTTTGAAGGTAGGCCTTGAAATACATCCACAGGTACACCTCCAATTGACTCAAATGATGTCAATTAGTCTATCAGAATGACATTATTTTCTGGAATTTTCCAAGCTGTTTAAAGGCACAGTCAACTTAGTGTATGTAAACTTCTGACCCACTGGAATTGTGACACAATGAATTATAAGTGAAATAATCTGTCTGTAAACAATTGTTGGAAAAATTACTTGTGTCATGCACAAAGTAGATGTCCTAACCGACTTGCCAAAACTATTGTTTGTTAACAAGAAATTTGTGGAGTGGTTGAAAAAAAATAGTTTTAATGACTCCAACTTTAGTGTATGTAAACTTCCGACTTCAACTGTAGACATAATATGACATTTGAAATGTCTTTATTCTTTTGTAACTGTAATGTTTACTGTCAATTTTATTGTTTTTTTTTATTGTTTATTTCACTTTTATTTATTATCTATTTCACTTGCTTTGGCAATGTTTCCCATGCCAATAAAGCCCTTAAATTGAATTTGAATTAAGAGAGAGAGAGAGAGAGAGCGAGAGAGCGAGAGCGGTATGTAGGATACAGTATGTACACATGTACAGTATATTGGAGAGGGTCTGAATATCCTCTGAAACTACTGTAATATGATGATAGGAAGGAAGACACTTCTAGCAATGCTGGAGGTTTCACTGTCATCATTACTAATATGTCGCTAGATCCTGCTCTGGTTTGGTCATGAGGGCACAATACCAGGATGTTATTGTTAAACTGATACCTGATGCTGCCGCTGGTGGACTACTTTGTTATGGGCGGGGTGTTGCTGGGTAACGTGTTGATCTCAGCTGAAGAGATGGTTTCTCTCTGCTGTGTGTGGGTTAAGGGTGTTAGATGTGGACGTGGGAATATCAAAGAAAGACAGCTGAGAGAGGGTGATGTGTTCAACTAAATAGTAGTGAGAGAGATTAGACAGACTGGTTTCTTTGGGTGTATTCAAAAGGAACCAAACGGAAGCAAACAGGCTGAAACAGGGAGGGACCTACCTGAAAATGTCCAATAAAAAAACACTAGTTTTTTGTTGCAAAATAATTACACTAATGAATACAACCCCGAGACCTCCTTCCCTTCTCTCCCTCCTTCCCTTCTCTCCCTCCTTCCCTTCTCTCCCTCCTTCCTTCCCTTCCCTCTCTGACTGACTAGTCAGACCAGACCCACAGGACTGTGGGGTTTAGAGCAAGGAGGAAGGCTGCCATTGGGAGTGTGTTTACTATGTAATTCATTCATACTACATGAACAACAATGCACACACATGCAACTGCAGTAATCACACTACACATTATAGGACCCTCAGGAGTCTGCATTTCCGATTTGGTGTGAAAATACAACCCATCTAGACATAGTAAAGTTGATCTGGGAGGCCATTGAAGCCTGTACAACCAATCTACACACAGTAAAGTTGGTCTGGGAGGTCATTAAGCCTGTACAACCCATATCCAGAAGTAGAACATGGTAATGGTGGGTTGTGAAGAAACACATCCCCCTCACAGGGAGCTCCTAACATCCACCATCACAGGGGGCTCCTAACATCCACCATCACAGGGGGCTCCTAACATCCACCATCACAGACAGACAGACAGACAGACAGACAGACAGACAGACAGACAGACAGACAGACAGACAGACAGACAGACAGACAGACAGACAGACAGACAGACAGACAGACAGACAGACAGACAGACAGACAGACAGACAGACAGACAGACAGACAGACAGACAGACAGACAGACAGACAGACAGACAGACAGACAGACAGACAGACAGACAGACAGACAGACAGACAGACAGACAGACAGAGACAGACAGAGACAGACAGAGACAGACAATCACAGCAGGTGTGTGTGTCTTTTGATTTAGGTCTGATACATGGCTTCATTTGAATATATTTACTTGAGCATATTGACATTGCAACATACTGTTTGTTATTGAATTTATCCAAGTGACAGCCTAGATCTTGGACAGCTTTGAAAGCAAAAAGACAAAGGATTTCACTAAATTAGAAACACAATTTGAATATGAAAAAAACAGAGCAATATAAAGTAAGCTTGTGTGTTTGCCCTCCTCTCCTCTCCTAGTCCTCCTCAATCAGATTCCTGAGCTACGGAGAGAGAGGAGGGGAGAGAAGAGAGACAGATGGTTGCCATGGTAACTATCTGCCAGCGCAAAACGCAGCGAAGAGGAATGTGTTCCTGTGCGGACGCACCTGGTTCTATCTCCTTTTGCAGCCTTTTGAGAGGAGAGAGGAGCTAGCAAATGTGTGGAGCAAGCAGGGGAGAACCAACCCTCCATACCACAGCTGAGCAGAGGAGCCCCATTCCTCCATACCACAGCTGAGCAGGGGAGCCCCATTCCTCCATACCACAGGAGAGCAGGGGAGCCCCATACCTTCATAACACAGGAGAGCAGGGGAGCCCCATACCTTCATAACACAGGAGAGCAGGGGAGCCCCATACCTTCATAACACAGGAGAGCAGGGGAGCCCCATACCTTCATAACACACGAGAGCCCCATAACTTCATACCACAGGAGAGCAGGGGAGCCCCATACCTTCATAACACACGAGAGCCCCATAACTTCATACCACAGGAGAGCAGGGGAGCCCCATACCTTCATAACACAGGAGAGCAGGGGAGCCCCATATTTTCATAACACAGGAGAGCCCCATACCTTCATAACACAGGAGAGAAGGGGAGCCCCATACCTTCATAACACAGGAGAGCAGGGGAGCCCCATACCTTCATAACACAGGAGAGCCCCATACCTTCATAACACAGGAGAGCCCCATACCTTCATAACACAGGAGAGAAGGGGATCCCCATTCCTTCATAACACAGGAGAGCAGGGGAGCCCCATTCCTTCATAACACAGGAGAGCAGGGGAGCCCCATTCCTTCATAACACAGAAGAGCATGGGAGCCCCATTCCTCCATACCTCCATACCATAGGTGCAGGCAAGCCCCATTCCTTCATAACACAGGAGAGCAGGGGAGCCCCATTCCTTCATAACACAGAAGAGCATGGGAGCCCCATTCCTCCATACCATAGGTGCAGGCAAGCCCCATTCCTTCATAACACAGGAGAGCAGGGGAGCCCCATTCCTTCATAACACAGAAGAGCAGGGGAGCCCCATTCCTCCATAACACAGGAGAGCAGGTGAGCCCCATTCCTTCATAACACAGGAGAGCAGGGGAGCCCCATTCCTTCATAACACAGGAGAGCAGGGGAGCCCCATTCCTCCATAACACAGAAGAGCAGGGGAGCCCCATTCCTCCATACCATAGGTGCAGGCAAGCCCCATACCTCCATACCAGAGAACAGCAGTGGAGCCCCATTCCTTCATAACACAAGAGAGCAGGAGAGCCCCATATCTCCATAACACAGAACAGCAGAGGAGCCCCATACCTCCATACCACAGAAGAGCAGGGGAGCCCCATACCTCCATACCACAGGAAAACAGGGGAGCCCCATACCTCCATACCACAGGAGAGTAGGGGAGCCCCATACCTCCATACCACAGGAGAGTAGGGGAGCCCCATACCTCCATACCACAGGAGAGCAGGGGAGCCCCATACCTCCATACCACAGGAGAGCAGGGGAGCCCCATACCTCCATACCACAGGAGAGCAGGGGAGCCCCATACCTCCATACCACAGGAGAGTAGGGGAGCCCCATACCTCCATACCACAGGAGAGTAGGGGAGCCCCATACCTCCATACCACAGGAGAGCAGGGGAGCCCCATACCTCCATACCACAGGAGAGTAGGGGAGCCCCATACCTCCATACCACAGGAGAACAGGGGAGCCCCATACCTCCATACCACAGGAGAGTAGGGGAGCCCCATACCTCCATACCACAGGAGAGCAGGAGAGCCCCATATCTCCATAACACAGAACAGCAGAGGAGCCCCATACCTCCATACCACAGGAGAGTAGGGGAGCCCCAAACCTCCATACCACAGGAGAGTAGGGGAGCCCCATACCTCCATACCACAGGAGAGTAGGGGAGCCCCATACCTCCATACCACAGGAGAACAGGGGAGCCCCATACCTCCATACCACAGGAGAACAGGGGAGCCCCATACCTCCATACCACAGGAGAGTAGGGGAGCCCCATACCTCCATACCACAGGAGAGCAGGGGAGGCCCATACCTCCATACCACAGGAGAGTAGGGGAGCCCCATACCTCCATACCACAGGAGAACAGGGGAGCCCCATACCTCCATACCACAGGAGAGTAGGGGAGCCCCATACCTCCATACCACAGGAGAGTAGGGGAGCCCCATACCCCCATACCTCCATACCACAGGAGAACAGGGGAGCCCCATACCTCCATACCACAGGAGAACAGGGGAGCCCCATACCTCCATACCACAGGAGAGTAGGGGAGCCCCATACCTCCATACCACAGGAGAGTAGGGGAGCCCCATACCTCCATACCACAGGAGAGTAGGGGAGCCCCATACCTCCATACCTCCATACCACAGGAGAGCAGGGGAGCCCCATACCTCCATACCTCCATACCACAGGAGAACAGGGGAGCCCCATACCTCCATACCACAGGAGAACAGGGGTTACAGGTGAAGTGAGACAGGATGGTTAAGTCATGTAAGCCCCCACATTCCCCCTAAAATCAACATAAGTAGCCAAATAAAATCAAATTGATCAAATACTGTGGTTCAGTTGGTAGAGCATGGTGTTTGCAACGCCAGCATGGTGTGTCCAACGCCAGGGTTGTGGGTTCGATTCCCACGGGGGGCCAGTACAAAAAAAATATTTAAAAAATGCATGAAATGAAATGAATGTATTCACTACTGTAAGTCGCTCTGGATAAGAGCGTCTGCTAAATGACTAAAATGTAAATGTAAATGTATTTGTCACATACACATTGTTAGCAGGTGTTAATGCAAGTGTAGCGAAATGCTTGTGCTTCTAGTTCCGACCATGCAGTAATATCTAACAAGTAATCTACTAATTCCACAACAACTACCTTGTACACACAAGTGTAAAGGAATGAATACGAATATGTACATAAAGATATATAAATGAGTGATGGCCGAACGGCATAGGCAAGATGTAATAGATGGTATGGAGTACAGTATATACATATGAGATAAGTATTGTAGGGTATGAAAACATATAAAGCAGCATTGTTTAAGGTGGCTAGTGATACATTACATCAGGATGGCAAGATGCAGTAGATGGTATAGAGTACAGTATATACATATGAGATGAGTAATGTAGGTAATGAAAACATTATATAAAGTGGCAATGTTTATAGTGGCTAGTGATACGTCTAAGAACATCAAGATGGCAAGATGCAGTAGATGGTATGGCGTTCAGTATATACATATGAGATGAATAATGTAGGTTATGTAAACATTATCTAATATAAATAATATAAAGTGGCAAGTGATAAATTGATTACATACATTTTCCCATTATTAAAGTGGCTTGAGTTGAATCAGTATGTTGGCAGCAGCCACTCAATGTTAGTGATGGCTGTTTAACAGTCTGATGGCCTTGAGATAGAATCTGTTTTTCAGTCTCTCGGTTCCAGCTTTGATGCACCTGTACTGACCTCGCCTTCTGGATGTTAGCGGGGTGAACAGGCAGTGGCTCGGGTGGTTGCTGTCCTTGATGATCTTTTTGGCCTTCCTGTGACATCGGGTGGTGTAGGTGTCCTGGAGGGCAGGTAGTTTGCTCCTTGTGATGGTGCGGCCCGTCAGGAAGTCCTGGACCCAGTTGCACAGGGCGGGGTCGAGACCCAGGGTCTCGAGCTTAATGACGAGATTGGAGGGAACTATGGTGTTAAATGCTGAGCTGTAATCGATGAACAGCATTCTTACATAGGTATTCCTCTTGTCCAGATGGGTTAGGGTAAGGTGCAGTGTGATGGCGATTGCGTCGTCTGTGGACCTATTGGGTCGGTAAGCAAATTGGAGTGGGTCTAGGGTGTCAGGTAGGGTGGAGGTGATATGGTCCTTGACTAGTCTCTCAAAGCACTTCATGATGACGGAAGTGAGTGCTACAGGGCGGTAGTCATTTAGCTCAGTTACCTTAGCTTTCTTGGGAACAGGAACAATGGTGGCCCTCTTGAAGCATGTGGGGACAGCAGACTGGGATAAGGATTGGTTGAATATGTCTGTAAACACACCAGCCAGCTGGTCTGCGCATGCTCTGAGGACGCGGCCGGGGATGCCGTCTGGGCCTGCGGCCTTGCGAGGGTTAACACGTTTAAATGTTTTACTCACGTTTGCTGCAGTGAAGGAGAGCCCGCAGGTGTTGGTAGCGGACCGTGTTAGTGGTGTATTGTCCTCAAAGCGAGCAAAAAACTTCTTTAGTCTGTCTGGGAGCAAGGCATCGTGATCCGCGACGGGGCTGATTTTTCTTTTGTAGTCCGTGATTGACTGTAGACCCTGCCACATACCTCTCGTGTCTGAGCCGTTGAATTGCGACTCCACTTTGTCTCTGTACTGACGCTTAGCTTGTTTGATTGCCTTGCGGAGGGAATAGCTGTTATATTCGGTCATGTTTCCAGTCACCTTGCCCTGATTAAAAACAGTGGTTCGCGCGTTCAGTTTTGCGCGAATGCTGCCATCAATCCACGGTTTCTGGTTGGGGAATGTTTTAATAGACGCTGTTGATACGACATCGCCGATGCACTTGTTAATGAACTCGCACACCGAGTCAGCGTATTCGTCAATGTTGTTGTTCGCAGCAATGCGGAACATATCCCAGTCCACGTGATCGAAGCAATCTTGAAGCGTGGAATCCGATTGGTCGGACCAGCGTTGAACAGACCTGAGGGCGGGAGCTTCCTTTTTTAGTTTCGGTCTATAGGCTGGGAGCAACAAAATGGAGTCGTGGTCAGCTTTTCCAAAGGGAGGGCAGGGGAGGGCCTTATATGCATCGCGGAAGTTAGAATAACAGTGGTCTAGGGTTTTGCCCGCCCTGGTAGCACAACCGATATGCTGATAGAATTTGGGGAGCCTTGTTTTCAGATTAGCCTTGTTAAAATCCCCGGCTACAATAAATGCAGCCTCAGGATATGTGGTTTCCAGTTTACATAGAGTCCAATGAAGTTCTTTCAGGGACGTCGATGTGTCTGCTTGGGAGGGATATACACGGCTGTGATTATAATCGAAGAGAATTCTCTTGGTAAATAATGCAGTCGGCATTTGATAGTGAGGAATTCTAAGTCAGGTGAACAAAATGACTTGAGTTCCTGCATGTTGTTATGATCACACCACGTCTCGTTAATCATAAGGCATACACCCCCACCCTTCTTCTTACCAGAGAGATGCTTGTTTCTGTTGGCGCGATGCGTGAAGAAACCAGGTGGCTGTACCGACTCAGATAGCGTGTCTCGAGTCAGCCATGTTTCCGTGAAACAAAGAACGTTACAGTCTTGGATGTCTCTCTGGAATGCTACCCTTGCACAGAATAGGACAGACACTGTAACACTAGATTACAAGGCTATTGCCATAGGATTAGGAATTATAATAATGTATAGGATCTCTATGGTTATGAATTATAATAATGTATAGGATTTCTATGGTTAGGAATTAGAATAATGTATATGTAACGTCCGTCGTTAGAGTGAGACCAAGGCGCAGCGTGGGTTGGGTTCATCATCTTTCAATTAACGTGAACCAGCAAAACAATAAACAAGAAGCACAATGAACGAACAGTATTGCAGAATCAACTTCCCAAAAAAGACAGGTGGAAAAAGGGCTACCTAAGTATGGCTCCCAATCAGCGACAATGAAGTACAGCTGTCCCTGATTGAGAGCCATACCAGGCCAAAACACAGAAATACAAAAACTAGATAGGGAACATAGAATGAACATAGAAATATAAAATATAGAACATACATCAAAATCCCAAACACACAAAACAAACACCCCCCTGCCACACCCTGACCAAACTACTATAACAAATAACCCCTTTTACTGGTCAGGACGTGACAGTATAGGATCTCTATGGCTACTACCATAGGATTAGGAATTATAATAATGTATAGGATCTCTATGGCTACTACCATGAAAGAGGTGCTGTTCACATCCTGTACAGTAGGATGGGTTGTACAATGTATAGTAAAACACCAGTGGAGGCTATGCTATAACACACATGCACACACACATACACACAAGTCTAAACACAGACACAAGGCAGAATGGGACCTGTGGTCTGGTATTCTGTCCTAAGATCAGATGTTAAACTCAGACTCAGGTAGTCACACGTTCCCTGAGACCTCTTGATAAAAGCTAACACGAATGCCATTCGTTCCATGTGGGAGGTCAAAGCTCATCTTTTCTTAGCTTTTCCCTACTGAGCAGAATTCCTGTTCAAATCAATCCACCCTACTGTCACAGAGTACCAGCAGTAACAGCATTGGTATTCCATGCCTTCACCACATTTAACGGCCCAAGCTGATGTTGTTCTCCTGTGGTGGGAAAGAGGGGATGTAGGGAGGGAACTGGACTCTCCACGGGAATACAGAGGAATGGTCCGCTGTGATCTAAACAGAAACCGAAGACGAGGTGTGGGAGAGGAGTGAGAGCGTGAGGGGGAGAAAGTGGTAGAGAGATAGAGAGAGGGGGAGCGAGGGGAAGTGGTAGAGCAGTAGAGAGAGGGAGAGGATTAAAGAGAAAGAGTGACTAAGAACTAGAGAGTCTGGACATGGGGGGTCAGAAGGAACTAGCGAGTGGAAATGGGGGGGGTCAGGAAGAACTAGAAAGTCTGGACATGGAGGGTCAGGAAGAACTAGAGAGTCTGGATATGGAGGGTTAGGAAGAACTAGAGAGTCTGGACATGGAGGGTCAGGAAGAACTAGAGAGTCTGGATATGGAGGGTTAGGAAGAACTAGAGAGTCTGGACATGGAGGGTCAGGAAGAACTAGAGAGTCTGGATATGGAGGGTTAGGAAGAACTAGAGAGTCTGGACAGGGGGTGTTAGGAAGAACTAGAGAGTCTGGACATGGAGGGTCAGGAAGAACTAGAGAGTCTGGACATGGAAGGTCAGGAAGAACGAGAGAGTCTGGATATGGAGGGTTAGGAAGAACTAGAGAGTCTGGACAGGGGGTGTTAGGAAGAACTAGAGAGTCTGGACATGGAGGGTCAGGAAGAACTAGAGAGTCTGGACATGGAGGGTCAGGAAGAACTAGAGAGTCTGGACATGGAGGGTCAGGAAGAACAAGAGAGTCTGGACAGGGGGTGTTAGGAAGAACTAGAGAGTCTGGACATGGAGGGTCAGGAAGAACTAGAGAGTCTGGACATGGAGGGTCAGGAAGAACTAGAGAGTCTGGACATGGAGGGTCAGGAAGAACTAGAGAGTCTGGACATGGAGGGTCAGGAAAAACTGGAGAGTCTGGACATGGAGGGTCAGGAAGAACTAGAGAGTCTGGACGGGGGGGTCAGGAAGAACTAGAGACTCTGGACATGGAGGGTCAGGAAGAACTGGAGAGTCTGGACATGGAGGGTCAGGAAGAACTAGAGAGTCTGGACATGGAGGGGGTTAGGAAGAACTAGAGAGTCTGGATGGGGGGGTCAGGAAGAACTATAGATTCTGGACGGGGTCAGGAAGAACTAGAGAGTCTGGACATGGAGGGTCAGGAAGAACTAGAGAGTCTGGACATGGGGGGTCAGGAAGAACTAGAGAGTCTGGACATGGAGGGTCAGGAAGAACTGGAGAGTCTGGACATGGAGGGTCAGGAAGAACTAGAGAGTCTGGACATGGAGGGTCAGGAAGAACTTGAGAGTCTGGACATGGAAGGTCAGGAAGAACTTGAGAGTCTGGACATGGAGGGTCAGGAAGAACTAGAGAGTCTGGACATGGAGGGTCAGGAAGAACTTGAGAGTCTGGACATGGAGGGGGTTAGGAAGAACTAGAGAGTCTGGACGGGGGATGGGGGTCACGAAGAACTAGAGAGTCTGGACGGGGGGGTCAGGAAGAACTAGAGACTCTGGACATGGAGGGTCAGGAAGAACTGGAGAGTCTGGACATGGAGGGTCAGGAAGAACTGGAGAGTCTGGACATGGAGGGTCAGGAAGAACAAGAGACTCTGGACATGGAGGGTCAGGAAGAACTGGAGAGTCTGGACATGGAGGGTTAGGAAGAACTAGAGAGTCTGGACATGGAGGGGGTTAGGAAGAACTAGAGAGTCTGGACGGGGGATGGGGGTCACGAAGAACTAGAGAGTCTGGACAGGGGGGTGTTAGGAAGAAGAACTAGAGAATCTGGACAGGGGGGTGTTAGGAAGAAGAACTAGAGAGTCTGGACAGGGGGGTGTTAGGAAGAAGAACTAGAGAATCTGGACAGGGGGGTGTTAGGAAGAAGAACTAGAGAGTCTGGACAGGGGGGTGTTAGGAAGAATAACTAGAGAGTCTGGACTGGGGGGTGTTAGGAAGAAGAACTAGAGAGTCTGGACAGGGGGGTGTTAGGAAGAATAACTAGAGAATCTGGACAGGGGGGTGTTAGGAAGAAGATCTAGAAAATTTGGACAGGGGGGTGTTGGGAAGAAGAACTAGAGAGTCTGGACAGGGGGGTGTTAGGAAGAAGAACTAGAGAATCTGGACAGGGGGGTGTTAGGAAGAATAACTAGAGAGTCTGGACTGGGGGGTGTTAGGAAGAAGAACTAGAGAGTCTGGACAGGGGGGTGTTAGGAAGAAGAACTAGAGAGTCTGGACAGGGGGGTGTTAGGAAGAAGAACTAGAGAATCTGGACAGGGGGGTGTTAGGAAGAAGAACTAGAGAGTCTGGACTGGGGGGTGTTAGGAAGAAGAACTAGAGAATCTGGACTGGGGGGTGTTAGGAAGAAGAACTAGAGAGTCTGGACAGGGGGGTGTTAGGAAGAAGAACTAGAGAGTCTGGACAGGGGGGTGTTAGGAAGAAGATCTAGAAAATTTGGACAGGGGGGTGTTGGGAAGAAGAACTAGAGAGTCTGGACAGGGGGGTGTTAGGAAGAAGAACTACAGAGTCTGGACAGGGGGGTGTTAGGAAGAAGAACTAGAGAGTCTGGACAGGGGGGTGTTAGGAAGAAGAACTAGAGAGTCTGGACAGGGGGGTGTTAGGAAGAAGAACTAGAGAGTCTGGACAGGGGGGTGTTAGGAAGAAGAACTAGAGAGTCTGGACAGGGGGGTGTTAGGAAGAAGAACTAGAGAGTCTGGACAGGGGGGTGTTAGGAAGAAGAACTAGAGAGTCTGGACAGGGGGGTGTTAGGAAGAAGAACTAGAGAGTCTGGACAGGGGGGTGTTAGGAAGAAGAACTAGAGAGTCTGGACAGGGGGGTGTTAGGAAGAAGAACTAGAGAGTCTGGACAGGGGGGTGTTAGGAAGAAGAACTAGAGAGTCTGGACAGGGGGGTGTTAGGAAGAAGAACTAGAGAGTCTGGACAGGGGGGTGTTAGGAAGAAGAACTAGAGAGTCTGGACAGGGGGGTGTTAGGAAGAAGAACTAGAGAGTCTGGACAGGGGGGTGTTAGGAAGAAGAACTAGAGAGTCTGGACAGGGGGGTGTTAGGAAGAAGAACTAGAGAGTCTGGACAGGGGGGTGTTAGGAAGAAGAACTAGAGAGTCTGGACAGGGGGGTGTTAGGAAGAAGAACTAGAGAGTCTGGACTGGGGGGTGTTAGGAAGAAGAACTAGAGAGTCTGGACAGGGGGGTGTTAGGAAGAAGAACTAGAGTCTGGACAGGGGGGTGTTAGGAAGAAGAACTAGAGAATCTGGACAGGGGGGTGTTAGGAAGAAGAACTAGAGAGTCTGGACAGGGGGGTGTTAGGAAGAAGAACTAGAGATTCTGGACAGGGGTGTGTTAGGAAGAAGAACTAGAGAGTCTGGACTGGGGGGTGTTAGGAAGAAGAACTAGAGAGTCTGGACTGGGGGGTGTTAGGAAGAATAACTAGAGAGTCTGGACGGGGGATGGGGGTCACGAAGAACTAGAGAGTCTGGACAGGGGTGTGTTAGGAAGAAGAACTAGAGAGTCTGGACTGGGGGGTGTTAGGAAGAATAACTAGAGAGTCTGGACAGGGGGGTGTTAGGAAGAAGAACTAGAGAGTCTGGATGGGGGGGGGGGCGTTAGGAAGAACTAGAGAGTCTAGACGGGGAGGAGGGGTCAGGAAGAACTAAAGAGTCTGGACGGGAGGGGGGGGTCAAGAAGAACTAGAGAGTCTGGACACGGGGGTAGGGGGTCACGAAGAACAAGAGAGTCTGGACAGGGGGTGTTAGGAAGAACTAGAGAGTCTGGACATGGAGGGTCAGGAAGAACTAGAGAGTCTGGACATGGAGGGTCAGGAAGAACTAGAGAGTCTGGACATGGAGGGTCAGGAAGAACTAGAGAGTCTGGACATGGAGGGTCAGGAAGAACTGGAGAGTCTGGACATGGAGGGTCAGGAAGAACTAGAGAGTCTGGACATGGAGGGTCAGGAAGAACTAGAGAGTCTGGACATGGGGTGTTAGGAAGAACTAGAGAGTCTGGACATGGAGGGTCAGGAAGAACTGGAGAGTCTGGACACGGGGGTAGGGGGTCACGAAGAACAAGAGAATCTGGACAGGGGGGTGTTAGGAAGAAGAACTAGACAGTCTGGAAAGGGGGGGCGTCAGGAAAGCAATTCAGCTAATGACCTCCGAGATGTGCAGTGTCTGGTAAAGATGCCGCAAAAGACCGAACCGAACACTGCTTAGCTCTGACACACACATTCAATCTGCACTCACCCACACACTGTATGGACAGACAAACGGAAGGACAGAGCAGGGCAGACTTACCGGGGACGTATGTATCCAGGTTGTGGTTCCTGGTAGTACAGGAGGTGTGTGTAGGGGAGCCGAGCTCTGATTGTGGAATGCCAGGGCTCTCCCCAAACTTTGCTTTCCGCAGAGGGGCTGGGAGCAGAAAGCACACAAACACACACAATGAGACAGAACACACACAGGGACAAAGAACACCCAAACGATGAGAGAGAGAGAAAGAGAGAGAAAGAGAGAGTGGGAGACAGACAGAGAGAGGGGGGCAGACAGAGAGGGGGGAGACAGACAGATAGGGGGAGAAAGGCAGAGAGGCGGGAGACAGACAGAGAGGCGGGAGACAGACAGAGAGGGGGAGACAGACAGAGAGGGGGCAGACAGACAGAGAGGGGGGAGACAGAGAGGGGGGAGACAGACAGAGAGAGAAGGGAGATAGACAGAGGGGGAGACAGACAGACAGAGAGAGAGAAGACAGACAGAGAGGAGGAGACAGACAGAAAGGGGGGAGACAGACAGAGAGAGAAGGGAGACAGACAGATAGAGGGGTGACAGACAGAGAGAGAGAGAGAGTAGACAGACAGAAAGGGGGAAGCAGACAGAGGGGGAGACAGGCAGAGAGAGGAGAGACAGTGAGAGGTGAGACAGACAGTGAGAGGTGAGACAGACAGAGAGAGGGGAGACAGACAGAGAGAGCTTATGAAATTGCGTTGGCACGTTGAAATGACTAACACACAGCAAAGCTTATTCATGTCAACTCATTTGAGTTGGATCACAAGTAACTGGTCACAGATACAACTTTAGCTCAAGCTTGTTACAGTAACATAGTATATAGAACAACAAGAGCACAGCTGGCACCAAGCCAATACCTCCCTACAAGGGCTCTCCAACCAGCTGACACCAAGCCAATACCTCCCTACCAGCACTCTCCAACCAGCTGACACCAAGCCAATACCTCCCTACCAGGGCTCTCCAACCAGCTGACACCAAGCCAATACCTCCCTACCAGGGCTCTCCAACCAGCTGACACCAAGCCAATACCTCCCTACCAGCGCTCTCCAACCAGCTGACACCAAGCCAATACCTCCCTACCAGGGCTCTCCAACCAGCTGACACCAAGCCAATACCTCCCTACCAGCGCTCTCTAACCAGCTGACACCAAGCCAATACCTCCTTACCAGCGCTCTCCAACCAGCTGACACCAAGCCAATACCTCCCTACCAGGGCTCTCCAACCAGCTGACACCAAGCCAATACCTCCCTACCAGGGCTCTCCAACCCCACCCTCCTGTAGGTTTTCACTCCAACCCTGTTCCTGGAGTGCTACCCTCCTGTAGGTTTTCACTCCAACTCTGTTCCAGGAGAGCTCCCCTCCTGTAGGTTTTCACTCTTACCCTTTTCCAGGAGAGCTACCCTCCAGTAGGTTTTCAATCCAACCCTGTTCCAGGAGAGCTACCCTCCTGTAGGTTTTCGCTCCAACCCCAGTTGTACCTAACCTGATTCACCTTATCAATCAGATAATTATTAGAATCAGGTGATCTAGCTTAGGGTTAGAGCGAAAACTTACTGGACAGTAGCTCTCCAGGAACAAGGTTGGAGAGCCCTGTCCTATACATTACTCCTACAGATGTAGGATCTTAATTTGATCACCCTGTTGCATGATAACTTGTGTGCAATGCAGGAAATGTAAAACTTGTAATGTGCTTGTCTGAAGTTTTTAATTTCCACTTTGACATTTCAGATTGATTTTCCCTTACAAAAAATGTATCAACCCCTTCAAAAATGTCCATTGATTATAATCTACATAATAATTTACATTTCCTGTCGCTGCAGGATTATTTTCCTGCTGTAGTAAACTGGCTCAAAATAAGATCCTACACCAGTATACATTACCCAATCACCTAATCACATTCCTTGGGCATTTTTAACCGTCAGTAGATAAAGGTGATAATTACAGTATAACATAGAACAGAACGTCAAACTTCTATTGAATAATCATCCTCTAAATTTAAGAGCATTGAAAAATGTAAATGTCTGTCAGCCTGCCTAGTGACGCAATCAAATCAAATCAAATGTTATTCATCACATGCGCCGAATAAAACAGGTGTAGACCTTACCGTGAAATGCTTACATACAAGCCCTTAACGAACAGTGCAGAATGAGAAAATATTTTCTAAATAAACTAGTTTAAAAAAGTAACACAATAAAATAACAATAACGAGGCTATATACAGCAGGTACCGGTACAGAGTCAATATGCGGGGGTAAGGGTTAGTTAGTCGAGGTAATTGAGGTCATATGTACATGCAGGTAGGGGAAAAGTGACTATACATCGATAATAAAGAGTAGCAGCAGTGTAAAAAAAGAGGGTCAATGCAAATAGTCCGGTGGCCATTTGATTACCTGTTCAGTAGTCTTATGGCTTGGGGGTAGAAGCTGTTAAAGAGCATTTTGGACCTAGACTTGGCGCTTCGGTACTGCTTGCCATGCCGAAGCAGAGAGAATAGTCTATGACTTTGGTGGCTGGAGTCTTTGGTATACAGGTCCTGGATGGCAGGAGGCTTGGCCCCAGTGATGTATTGGGCGGTACGCATTACCCTCTGTAGTGCCTTGCGGTCGGAAGCTGAGCAGTTGCTATACTAGGCAGTGATGCAACCAGTCAGGATGCTCTCGATGGTGCAGCTGTAGAACCTTTTGAGGATCTGAGGACTCATGCCAAATCTTTTCAGACTCCTGAGTGGGAATAGGCGTTGTCGTGCCCTATTCACGACTGTCTTGGTGTGTTTGGACCATGATAGTTTGATGGTGATGGTGGACACCAAGGAACTTGTCCAGGTGGGAAAGGACAGTGTGGAGTGCAATAGAGATTGCGTCATCTGTGGATCTTTTGGGGCGGTATGCGAATTGAAATGGGTCTAGGGTTTCTGGGATGAAGGTGTTGATTGGGCTCCCGAGTGGCGCAGCGGTCTAAGACACTGCATCTCAGTGCTAGGGCGGTGCACAATTGGCCCAGTGTCATCCGGGTTAGGGTTTGCCGGGGTAGGCCGTCATTGGAAATAAGAATTTGTTCTTAACTAACTTGCCTAGTTAAACAAAGGTTAAATAAATAAAATGTGAGCCATGATCAGCATTTCAAAGCACTTCATGGCTAAAGATGTAAGTGCTATGGGTCGGTAGTCATTTAGGCAGGTTACCTTGGTGCTGTTGGGCAGTGGGACTATGGTGGTCTGCTTGAAACATGTACTGTATTACAGACTCGCTCAGGGACAAGTTGAAAATGTCAATGAAGACACTTGACAGTTGGTCAGTGCCAGTGGTAGAAAAAGTGCTAAATTCTCATACTTGAGTAAAAGTGGGGCATCCCGAGTGGCTCAGTGGTCCAAGGCACTGCATCGCTGTGCTAGCTGTGCCACTAGAGATTCTGGGTTTGAGTGCAGATTGTGTCAAGTAGCAGTGCAGCTTGGTTGGGTTGTGTTTCGGAGGATGCACGGCTCTCGACCTTCGCCTCTCTTGAGTCTGTACGGGAGTTGCAGCGATGAGACAAGACTGTAACTACCAATTGGATACCACGAAATTGGGGGGAAAAAGGGGGTAAAAAAATAAAATAAAAATGACTCAAGTAAAAGTTACCCAGTAAAATACTACATGAGTAAAAGTCTAAAAGTATTCAGTTTTAAATAGTATCAAAAGTAAAAGCACAAATCATTTTTTATTCCTTATATTAAGCAAACCAGATGGCACAATTATTATAAAAGTTTTACGGATAGTCCATCAGATCAGAGGCAGTAGGGATGACCAGCGATGTTCTCGTGATAAGTGTGTGAATTGGACAATTTTCTGTCCTGCTAAAGCATTCAAAATGTAATGAGTACTTTTGGGTGTCAGGGAAAGTAAAAAGTACATTATTTTATTTGGGGGGGGGGGATGTAGTGAAGTAATAGTAAGAGTTGTCAAAAATATAAATAGTAAAGTACAGATACCCCAAAAAACTACTTAAGTAGTACTTTAAAGTATTTTTACTAAAGTACTTTACACCACTGGTCAGCGCATGCTCTGAGTACACGTCCTGGTAATACGGCCTTGTAAATGTTGACCTGTTTAAAAGTCATCCAGAACAGATGGTGCTCTCATGCATGGTTCAGTGTGGCTTGCCTTGAAGCTCGCATAGAAGTCATTTTGCTCATCTGTTAGGCTCGTGTCACTGGGCAGTTGTGGCTGGGCTTCGCTTTGTAATCCGTAATAGTTTGCAAGCCCTGACCCATCCGACAAGGGTCAGAGCCGGTGTCGTAGGATTCAATCTTAGTCCCGTATTGACGTTTTGCCTGTCTTGATGGAGGGCATAGCAGGATTTCTTATAAGAGTCCGGATTAGTGTCCCGCTCCTTGAAAGTGGCAGCTCTAGCCTTTAGCTCAGTGCGGATGTTGCCTGTAATCCATGGTTTACTGTTGGGATATGTACGTACGGTCACTGTGGGGACGACGTTGTCGATGCACTTATTGATGAAGCCGGTGACTAATGCGGTATTGCCTCGATGCCATCGGAAGAATCCCGGAACATATTCCAACCCGTGCTAGCAAAAGAGTCCTGTAGCTTAGCATCTGCGTCATCTGACCACTTCCGTATTAAGCGAGTCACTGTTACTTCCTGCAAATGACATCCATTTTGGGAATGTATTCACACCTGACTCAGACACTGGCAGCGAACAGGCAACCTTTCCGAGAAAGGAAAGGTGCCGAAAATGTTAGAATGTAAAAAATTCAGGGGTGGTGGATGTCTAGGAACATTATGTTCCTATGCAAATGGGACATAACACAAGTCAAATCTGTTTGGCTTAGAATATAGTAGAATAGAGTAGAACAGAATACAATAGAATTAAAATAACACATGACTTCCTCAAGTGAGGTGTACACTGGAACAGTTTAAAAGACTTGAATATAATAGCTCGACATGTTCTGAACTTGTAATGTTATGCCGGCAATGTTATGTTGAAATGTTATATTGTAATGTGGCAATATTATGCTAGCATGACAGTTTACAATACAGGGTTACTCCAAGCAGTTTAGTCACCAACGCCAGGATCAGTGGCGGTCTGTGCCCATTAAGATGAGCGAGGACAATTTTTATTTTTATGAGCATGGCCTTATTTCTATTACAGCATATTGGATGACTGTCATTCATATTCCATCCATTAGGTCCTTACCAGCAGTACAGTATCAGTGTGCCAGCCAGGAAGGACCTTACCAGCAGTACCGTATCAGTGTGCCAGTCAGGAAGGACCTTACCAACAGTACATTATCAGTGTGCCAGCCAGGAAGGACCTTACCAGCAATACAGTATCAGTGTGCCAGCCAGGAAGGAAGAACCTTACCAGCAGTACATTATCAGTGTGCCAGCCAGGAAGGAAGAACCTTACCAGCCAGGCAGTGACAGAATGACGGATGGCAGCATGCAAATCCACTCAGCTAATAAATATCTATATGCAGATGCACATAGTTGGAAAGTAGATATTTGAGACATCCTCTGTGAGTAGTATATGTGGTAGTGTGGGAGTGTGGGAATATGATAGTGTGGGAGTGCGGTAGTGTGGTAGTGCAGAAGAGGGGTAGTGTGGTAGTGTGGGAGGGTGGTAGGGTGGTAGGGTGGGAGTGTGGTAGTATGGGAGTGTGGTAGGGTGGGAGGGTGGGAGTGTGGGAGTGTGGAAGGGTGGGAGGGTGGTAGTGCGGGATGGTGGGAGTGCGGGAGTGTGGTAGTGCGGTAGGGTGGGAGTGTGGTAGTGTGGGACTGAGGGAGGGTGTTAGGGTGGTAGGGTGGGAGGGTCGTAGTGTGGGAGTGTGGTAGGGTGATAGTGTGGGAGTGTGGTAGGGTGGTAGTGTGGTAGTGCGGGAGTGTGGTAGTGCGGGAGGGTGGTAGTGCGGGAGGGTGGTAGTGCGGGAGTGTAGTAGTGCGGGAGTGTGGCAGTGCGGGAGTGCGGTAGTGCGGGAGGGTGGGAGCGCGGTAGGGTGGTAGTGTGGGAGTGTGGTAGGGTGGTAGTGTGGGACTGTGGGAGGGTGTTAGGGTGGTAGGGTGGTAGTGTGGGAGGGTGATAGTGTGGGAGTGTGGTAGGGTGGTAGTGTGGTAGGGTGGTAGAGTGGGAGTGTGGTAGTATGGGAATGTGGGCGGGTGGTAGCGTGGGAGTGTGGTAGGGTGGTAGTGTGGTAGGGTGGAAGTGTGGTAGGGTGGTCGTGTGGGACTGTGGGAGTGTGATAGGGTGGTTGTGTGGGAGTGTGGTAGGGTGGTAGTGTGGTAGGGTGGTAGTGTGGTAGGGTGGTTGGGTGGGAGTGTGGTAATGTGGGAAAGAAACCGAAAGAATAAACAAACAGCTCATGTCTATTTCCCTCAGACAGCCATTGTAAAGCCAAGGCTTTAGGAAAAATAACAAGAACATGTCCTGCAAAACATATCATTGAAAGTGTCCATATGAAAAACATAGACTCCTACATGAAAGTCCATTAAGACACAAGCTGGGCTTTGAGAAACTAATGAGATGTGCATATGAAATGAATATCCAGGTAATGCTCATTACGTTAATTATAAGATAATGAGATACATTTAGTATAATTAGATACATGAATGACAAACGATGACAAAGGTGTTCATAACAGGGTGTTACAACAATCTATGTATAAACATAAACTCCTTTTGGTTTGTCTGAATTAAATAGCATGCCCTTTGGGTTGTGCAAAGCCCCCAGTACATTTCAGGAATGCATGTTTGGAGACTGTCGCTATAAATCTGTCCTCTTATACCTTGATGATGTGACTATGTTCACATCGTCAGTGCAACGACACATTGAAAGACACAAACAAACACACACAAGGCCTTGCATATGTGGAGACACCAAGTTCTGCCCTCAAGGTCCTCTAGTAACTACTACAGAAACTACTACAGTAACTACTACAGTACCTCAACACTAACTACTACAGTACGTCAACACAAACAACTACAGTAACTACTACAATACCACTACAGTAACTACTACAGTACCTCAACACTAACTACTACAGTAACTACTACAATACCCCTACAGTAACTACTACAGTACCTCTACAGTAACTACTACAGTAACTACTACAGTACCTCAACACTAACTACTACAGTACTTATACAGTAACTACAACAGTAGCTCAACACTAACTACTACAGTACCTCAGCACTAACTACTACAGCATATCTACAGTAAATACTACAGTACCTCAACACTAACTACTACAGCAACTAATACAGTACCTCAACACTAACTACTACAGTAACTCCTACAGTACCTCAGCACTAACTACGACAGAATATCTACAGTAAATACTACAGTACCTCAACACTAACTACTACAGTAACTAATACAGTACCTCAACACTATCTACTACAGTAATTACTACAATACCACTACAGTAACTAATACAGTACCACAAGACTAACTACTACAGTAACTACTATAATACCACTACAGTAAATACAACAGTACCTCTAAAGTAACTACTACAGTACCTAAACACTAACTACTACAGTATCTCTACAGTAACTACTACAGTACCGCAGCACTAACTACTACATTATCTCTACAGTAAAAACTACAGTACCTCAACACTAACTACTACAGTAACTAATACAGTACCTCAACACGAACTACTACAGTAATTACTACAACACCACTTAAGTAACTACTACAGTACCTCTACAGTAACAACTACAGTAACTACTATAGTACCAATACAGTAACTACTACAGTAACTACTACTGTACCAACACAGTAACTAATACATTAACTCTACAGTAACAACCACATAAATCTAAACTAACTACTACAGTAACTACTATAGTACCTCGACAGTAACTACTACAGTACATCTACAGTAACTACTACTGTAATAACTACAGTACAATTACAGTAAGAACGCAGTACCAATATAGTAACTACTACAGAACCTCTACAGTAGCTCCTACTGTAACTACTACAATATTTACAACTGTACATCTACAGTAACTACTACCGTAACTACAACAGTACCACTACAGTAACTTCAACTGTAACTACTACAGTATTTACTACAGTAACTCTACAGTAACTACTACTGTAACTACTACAGTAATTACTACAGTACCTCCACAGTAACTACAACAGTACCTCTACAGTAACTCCTACTGTAACTACTACAGTACTTACTAAAGTAATAACTGCATGACTTCTACAGTAATTACTACAGAACCTCTACAGTAACTATTATTGTAACTGCTACAGTAATTACTACAGTACCTCTACAGTAAATACTACAGTACCTCTACAGTAACTACTATAATAACTCTACAGTAACTAATACTGTAACTACTACAGTACCTCTACATAAACTACTACATGAACTGTACAGTAACTACTACTGTAACTACTACAGTAATTACAACAGCAACTCTACAGAAACAACTACAGTACCTCTACAATATCTCTACAGTAACTATAGTAACTCTACTGTAACAACTACATTACCTCGACAGTAACTACCACAATACCTCTACAGTACCACTACAGTACCTCTATAGTAACTATTACAGTAGCTCTACAGCAACTACTATAGTACCTCTACACTAACTACTATAGTAACTACTACAGCACCTCTACAGTCACTACTACAATACCTCTACAATAACTGCTACAGTACCTCTACAGTTACTACAATACCTCTACAGTAACAACTACAGTACCTATACAGTACCTATTACAATCCCTCTACAGTAACTACAACAGTAACTCCTACAGTACCTCAACAGTAACTACCACAATACTTCTACAGTACCACTACAGTACCGCTATAGTAACTATTACAGTAGCTCTACAGCAACTACTATAGTACCTCTACACTAATTACTACAGTACCTCTACAGTACCTCAACAGTAACTACCACAATACCTCTACAGTACCACTACAGTACCTCTATTGTAACTATTACAGTAGCTCTACAGTGACTACTATAGTACCTCTACACTAACCAATACAGTACCTCTACAGTACCTTACAAGGCTTACAACAGTACAGCCACAGCAACTACTACACTACCTCAATTGTAAATTGTACTATAGTATCAATACAGTAACTACTATAGAAACTACTATAGTACCAATAAAGTAACTACTACAGTATCACTACAGTAACTACTACAGTACCTCTACAGTAACGACTACAGTAACTACTAAAATACCACAACATAAAATACTACAGTACCTCTACACCAACTACTACAGTAACTACTACAGTACCTCAACAGTAACTACCACAGCACCTCAACAGTAACTACTACAGTAACTACCACAGTACCTCAACACTAACTACTACAGTAAATACTATAATACCACTCCAGTAACTACTACAGTACCTCTACAGTAACTACTACAGTACCTCTACAGTAACTACTACAGTAACTACTACAGTACCTCAACACCAACTACTACAATACCACTGCAGCAAAAAACAACAGTCCCTCAACACTAACTACTACAGTACCTCTACAGTAACTACTATAGTATCAACACAGTAACTACTTTAGAAACTACTATAGTACCAATAAAGTAACTACTACAGTATCACTACAGTAACTACTACAGTACCTCTACAGTAATGACTACAGTAACTACTAAAATACCACAACATAAAATACTACAGTACCTCTACACCAACTACTACAGTAACTACTACAGTACCTCTACAGTAACTACCACAGTACCACAACACTAACTACTACAGTAACTACTACAATACCACTACAGTAACTACTACAGTATCTCAATAGTAACTTCTACAGTCACTACTATAGTACCAATAAGGTAATTACTACAGTAACCAAACAAGTACCTTACTAGGGCTACTACAGCACCTCTACAGTAACTACTAAAGTACCTCTACAGTAACTACTATAGTACCTATACAGCAATTACTACAATACCTCTACAGTACCACTACAGTGCCTCTATAATAACTATTACAGTACATCTACAGTAACTACTATAGTACCTCTAAAGTACCTCTACACTAATTACTACAGTAATTAGAACAGTACCTCGACAGTAACAACTACAGTACATCTACAGTACCTTACAAGGCTTACTAGAGTACAGCCACAGCAACTACTACACTACCTCAATTGTAACTACTACAGTATCACTACAGTAACTACTACAGTACCTCTACAGTAACTACTATAGTAACTACTATAGTAACTAATAAGATACCACCACATAAAATACTACAGTACCTCTACACCAACTACTACAGTAACTACTACAATACCTCAACAGTAACTACCACAGTAACTACTACAATACCACTACAGTAACTACTACAGTACCTCTACAGTAACTACTACAGTACCTCTACAGTAACTACTACAGTACCTCTACAGTAACTACTACAGTAACTACTACAGTACCGCAACACCAACTGCTACAATACCACTGCAGCAAAAACTATACTATAGTAACTAATAAGATACCACCACATAAAATACTACAGTACCTCTACACCAACTACTACAGTAACTACTACAATACCTCAACAGTAACTACCACAGTAACTACTACAATACCACTACAGTAACTACTACAGTACCTCTACAGTAACTACTACAGTACCTCTACAGTAACTACCACAGTACCTCAACAGTAACTACTACAGTAACTACCACAGTACCTCAACACTAACTACTACAGTAACAACTACAATACCACTACTGTAACTACTACAGTACCTCTACAGTAACTACTACAGTAACAACTATAGTACCAATAAGGTAACTACTACAGTAACCAACCAAGTACCTTACTAGGGCTACTACAGCACCTCTACAGTAACTACTAAAGTACCTCTACAGTAACTCCTACAGTACCTACACAGCAATTACTACAATACCTCTACAGTACCACTACAGTACCTCTATAGTAAATATTACAGTACCTCTACAGTAACTTCTATAGTACCTCTACACTAACTACTACAGTAACTACAACATAACCTCTACAGTAACAACTACAGTACCTCTACAGTACCTTACAAGGCCTACCACAACACCTCCACAGCAACTACTACAGTCCCTCTACTGTAACCACATAAGTACCTTAATAGGGCTACTACAGTGCCTCTACAGTAACTAATACAGTAACTGCTACAGTACCTCTATGGTAACTACCACAGTACCACCACAGTACCTGCAACAGTACCTCCACAGTAACTACTAAAATATCAATACAGTAAATACTACAGTACCTCAACACTAACTACAACAGTACCTCAACAGTAATTACTACAGTAACTACTATAGAACTTCTACAGTAACTACTACAGTATCACATATAGTACCAATACAGTAACTACTACAGTACCAATACAGTAACTACTACAGTAACTACTATAGTATTAATACAGTAGCTACTACATTATCTCTACAGTACCTCTACAGTAACTTTACAGTAACTACTACAATACCACCACAGAAAATCCTAAAGTACCACTACAGTAACAATGACAGTGCCATTACAGTAACTACTACAGACCCTCTACTGTAACTCCTACTGTATTTACTACAATACCTCTGCAGTAACTACAACAGTCCCTCTAAAGTAACTCCTACTGTAACTACTACAGTATTCACTAAAGTACCACTACGTTATCTACTACAGTAATTACTACAGTAATAACTGCATGACCTCTAAGGTAATTACTACAGTACTTCTACAACAACTATTATTGTAACTACTACAGTAAATACTACAGTACCTCTACAGTAACTACTACAGCAACTCTACAGTAACTACTACTGTAACTACTACAGTACCTCTACAGTAACTACTACTGGAACTGTATATTAACTACTACTGTAACTACTACAGTACCTCTACAGTAACTCTACAGTAACAACTACAGTACCTCTACAGTAACTACTACAATACCTCTACAGTACCTCCATAGTAACTATTACAGCACCTCTACAGTATCTACTATAGTACCTCTACACTAACTACTACAGTAACTACTGCACTACCTCTACAGTAACTACTACAGTACCTCTGTAGAGTCACTACTAAAGTACCTCTACAGTAACTTCAACAGTACCTCTACAGTCACTACTAAAGTACCTCTACAGCAACTACTACAGTACCTCTACGGTAACTACTACAGTACCTCTACGGTAACTACTACAGTACCTCTACAGTAACTACTACAGTACCTCCAAAGTAACTACTACAGTAACTGCTACAGCACCTCTACAGTAATTATTACAGTACCTCTACAGTACCTCTACAGTAGCCCTACACTAACTACTACAATAACACTACAGTAAATACAACAGTACCTCAACACTAACTACTACAGTAAATACAACAGTGCCTCAATACTAACTACTACAGTATCTCTACAGTAACTACTACAGTAACTACTATAGTATGTCTACAGTAACTACTACAGTACATGTGCAGTAACTACTACAGTAACTACTACAATACCACCACAGAAACTACTACAGTACTGTACCTCAACACCACCTACTACAGTAACTACTATAGTACCTCAACAGTAACTACTACAGTACCTAATATAGTATGCCAACAGTAACTACTACAGTAACTACTACATGGTACTACAATACCACTACAGTAACTACTACATTAACTGTTATAGTACCTTACTAGGACTATACAGTACCACTACAGTACCACCACAGTACCTCTACAGTAACAACTACAGTACCTCTACAATAACTTACTAGGCCTACTACATTACCTCCACAGTAACTACTACAGTATATCTACAGTAACTACTATAGCACCTCTACAGTATCTTACTAGGCCTTCTACAGTAACTACTACAGTACCTATACAGTAACTACGACAGTACCACTACAGTAACTACTATAGTACCTCTACAGTACCTTACTAGGCCTACTACAGTACCTACTACATTGCATGTGGAGTAACAACTACAGTACCTTTACGGTAACTACTAGAGTAAATACAATCCAAGATGGCGTAGCAGTCAGACATCTTTGTCCTGTCGTGTCCCTTGTATATATCTTTTTATATATTTTCCTTCGCATATTTAAAAAAAATATTTTCCTAAACTTCAACTTCTAAATACTCTCCTGCAACCCGCCTCACCCAATGTGGCGTGGATCTGTTTTTTTTCTAAAGTATTTCTATTTACTTCGGATCTGGAATCCCTCAACTGAAGCTAGCCAGCTAACTACCTACCAGCTATCAGTCAGCAAACCGTTGCTAGCGGTCATAAGCTAACCTTTAGCTCGGAAAGCTCTCGCCAGTTCGAACAACGTGACTCAAACCAGAGCATAACGGACCTATTATTATATTATTTCCCCCCCCCCCCCATAACCCGGATTCCAGCCGCAAACTCTGAACATTTTCATCTGGATCTTCGCAACTAGCTAACTGCAATCCCGGGTGACTACACCTGGCTAGCGTTTCCATCCAGGAGCAAGCACCAATTAGCCTGAAGCTAGCCGGGCCAGGGCTCCTGTGCTACCACCGAAGCCCACTCCTGGGCTACAATATCCGGATCCCTTCTACTGCCAGTACGGGGCATGGAACCCCGCCAATCCTCTACGACTGGAATACCGACATAATCTGCCCGAGGATTCCAACAGGCCCCTCAGTCCTGAGGGTCTGCTAACTGCTAGCCCCGGTCTGCCAACTGCTGCCAACTGCTTGCCCCGGTCTGCCAACTGCTGCCAACTGCTTGCCCCGGTCTGCCAACTGCTTGCTTGCTAAATACAATAAAATTCATGGCCTCGTTGAAAAAAAAAATACTCCTGTATACTGACAGTTGACAGCATATAGAATGCAACCAATATTCTATAACCATGTTGTCCGCTGGAGGCCCATTCTGCTAACCGCGGCCTACTAGCTACCTAGACCTACTTGGAACCCTACTAATTCCACGACTGGTCTACCAACGTCACCGCACGAAGAGGCAAAAACAGACTTACCCCCATCGCGACGTCCCCCAAAGGCTAACTTGCTAGCCTCGGTCTGTTAACTGCTAGCTTGCTTGCCCCGGTCTGCTAAATGCTAGCTTGCCTGCCCCGGTCTGCTAACTGCTAGCTTGCTAGCCCCGGCCTACTAACTGTTAGCTTGTTAGCATCGGCCTGCTAACTGTCTGAATCACCGTGTCCCCAGTCAGCCCAACCACTCACTGGACCCATATGTTCACTTGGCTACGCATGCCTCTCTCTAATATCAATAGGCCTCTAGGCCTGGTCAATATGCCTTAACCAACCATGTTGTTCCACCTCCTACATATGCAATGACATCACCTGGTTTAAACGTCTCTAGAGACTATATCTCTCTCATCATTTCTCAATGCCTAGGTTTACCGCCAATGTACTCACATCTTACCTTACCTTTGTCTGTACACTATGCCTTGAATCCATGCTATCGTGCCCAGAAACCTGCTCCTTTTCCTCTCTGTTCCGAATGTGCTATACGGCCAGCTGGTATAGCCTTTAGCCGTACCCTTATCCTACTTCTCCTCTGTTCCTCTGGTGATGTGGAGGTTAATCCAGGTCCTGCAGTGCCTAGCTCCCCTCCCACTCCCCAGGTGCTCTCATTTGTTGACTTCTGTAACCGTAAAAGCCTTGGTTTCATGCATGTTAACATTAGAAGCCTACTCCCTAAGTTTGTTTCCCTCACTGTTTTAGCACACTCTGCCAACCCGGATGTCTTAGCCGTGTCTGAATCCTGCCTTAGGAAAACCACCAAAAACCCTGAAATCTCCATCGCTAACTATAACATTTTCCGCCAAGATAGAACTGCCAAAGGGGCGGTGTTGCAATCTACTGCAAAGATAGCCTGCAGAGTTCTGTATTACTATCCAAGTCTGTACGCAAACAATTCGAGCTTCTACTTCTAAAAATTCACCTTTCCAGAAACAAGTCTCTCACTGTTGCCGTTTGCTATAGACCTCCCTCTGCCCCCAGCTGTGCCTTCGATACCATATGTGAATTGATTGCTCCCCATCTATCATCTGAGCTCGTGCTACTAGGTGATCTAACCTGGGACATGCTTAACACCCCGGCCATCCTACAATCTAAGCTTGATGCCCTCAATCTCACACAAAGTATCAATGAACCTACCAGGTACAACCCCAAATCCGTAAACACGGGCACCCTCATAGATGTCATCCTAACTAACTCACCCTCCAAATACACCTCTGTTGTTTTCAATCAAGATCTCAGCGATCACTGCCTCATTGCCTGCATCCGTAATGGGTCTGCGACCAAACGACCACCCCTCATCACTGTCAAACGCTCCCTAAAACACTTCTGCGAGCAGGCCTTTCTAATCGTCATGGCCCGGGTATCCTGGAATGACATTGACCTCATCCCGTCAGTAGATGATGCCTGGCTATTCTTTAAAAGTGCCTTCCTCACCATCTTAAATAAGCATGCCACAATCAAAAAATGTGGAACTAGGAATAGATATAGTCCTTGGTTCACTCCAGACCTGTCTGCCCTTGACCAGCACAAAAACATCCTGTGGCGTTCTGCATTAGCATCGAATAGCCCCCGTAACATGCAACTTTTAAGGGAAGTTAGGAACAAATATACACAGGCAGTTAGAGAAGCTAAGGCTTGCTTTTTCAAACAGAAATTTGCATCCTGTAGTACTAACTCAAAAAAGTTTTGGGACACCGTAAAGTCCATGGAGAATAAGAGCACCTCCTCCCAGCTGCCCACTGCTCTGAGGCTAGGAAACACTGTTACCACCGATAAATCCACTAAAATTGAGAATTTCAATAAGCATTTCTCTACGGCTGGCCATGCTTTCCACCTGGCTACCCCTACCCCGGTCAACTGCCCGGCACCCTCCACAGCAACCCGCCAATGCCCCCACCATTTCTCCTTCAACCAAATCCAGATAGCTGATGTTCTGAAAGAGCTGCAAAATCGGGACCCATACAAATCAGCCGGAATAGACAATCTGGACCCTCTTTTTCTAAAATGATCTGCCGAAATTGTTGCAACCCCTATTACTAGCCTGTTCAACCGCTCTTTCGTATTGTCCGAGATTCCCAAAGATTGGAAAGCTGCCGCGGCCATCCCCATCTTCGAAGGGGGTGACACTCTAGACCCAAACTGCTACAGACCTATATCTATCTGTCTTTCTAAGGTCTTCGAAAGCCAAGTTAACAAACAGATTACCGACCATTTCGAATCCCACCATACGTTCTCCGCTATGCAATCTGGTTTCAGAGCTGGTCATGGGTGCACCTCAGCCATGCTAAAGGTCCTAAACAACATCATAACCGCTATCGATAAGAGACATTGCTGTGCAACCGTATTCATCGACCTGGCCAAGGCTTTCGACTCTGTCAATCACCACATTCTTATTGGCAGACTCGACAGCCTTGGTCCCTCAAATGATTGCCTCGCCGGGTTTACCAACTACTTCTCTGATAGAGTTCAGTGTGTCAAATCGGGGGGCCTGTTGTACGGACCTCTGGCAGTCTCTATGGGTGTGCCACAGGGTTCAATTCTCGGGCCGACTCTCTTCTCGGTATACATCAATGATGTTGCTCTTGCTGCTGGTGATTCTCTGATTCACCTCTACGCAGACAACACCATTCTGTATACTACTGGCCCCTCTTTGGACACTGTGTTAACTAACCTCCAGACGAGCTTTAATGCCATACAACTCTCTTTCCGTGGCCTCCAACTGCTCTTAAACACAAGTAAAACTAAATGCATGCTATTCAATCGATCACTGCCCGCACCTACTCGCCTGTCCAGCATCACTACTCTGGACGGCTCTGACTTAGAACACGTGGACAACTACAAATACCTGGGTGTCTGGTTAGACTGTAAACTCTCCTTCCAGACGCACATTAAGCATCTCCAATCCAAAATTAAATCTAGAATCGGCTTCCTATATCGCAACAAAGCATCCTTCACTCATGCTGCCAAACATACCCTCGTAAAACTACCGATCCTCGACTTCGGTGATGTCATCTATAAAATAGCCTCCAACACTCTACTCAACAAACTGGATGCAGTCTATCACAGTGCCATCCATTTTGTCACCAAAGCCCCATACACTACCCACCATTGCGACCTGTACGCTCTCGTTGGTTGGCCCTCACTTCATACTTGTCGCCAAACCCACTGGCTACAGGTCATCTACAAGTCTCTGCTAGGTAAATCCCAGCCTTATCTCAGCTCACTGGTCACCATAGCAGCACCCACTCGTAGCACGCGCTCCAGCAGGTATACCTCACTGGTCACCCCCAAAGCCAATTCCTCCTTTGGTCGACTTTCCTTCCAGTTCTCTGCTGCCAATGACTGGAACGAACTACAAAAATCTCTGAAGCTGGAGAATCATATCTCCCTCACTAGCATTAAGCACCAGCTGTCAGAGCAGCTCACAGATCACTGCACCAGTACATAGCCCATCTGTAAACAGCCGATCTATCTACCTACCTCATCCCTTACTGTATTTATTTATTTATCTTGCTCCTTTGCACCCCAGTATCTCTACTGCACATTCATCTTCTGCACATCTACCATTCCAGTGTTTAATTGCTATATTGTAATTACTTGGCATATTTATTGCTATGGCATATTTATTGCCTTAACTTACCTCATTTGCACTCACTGTATATAGACTTTCTGTTTTCTTTTGTTCTACTGTATTATTGACTGTATGTTTTGTTTATTCCATGTGTAACTCTGTGTTGTTGTATGTGTCGAATTGCTATGCTTATCTTGGTCAGGTTGCAGTTGTAAATGAGAACTTGTTCTCAACTAGCCTACCTGGTTAAATAAAGGTGAAATAAAAAATAAATAAAATAAATAAACTACAGTTGAAGTCAGAAGTTTACAGTAACAACTGTAGGTACGTGGTTGCAAAGGGCATCAGTGTCTTAACAGCGCGATTTCACACGGCAAGAAACTCTGAGCGTAGCCCTATCCAGAAATCTGGCAGTGGCTTCTGATTAAATTCAATTTTCACAGAACCGCTTGTTGCAATTTCGATGAGGCTCTCTTGTTCAGATATCGGTAAGTGGACTGGAGGCAGGGCATGAAAGGGAAAACGAATCCAGTTGTTTGTGTCGTCCATTTCGGGAAAGTACCTGCGTAATTGCGCACCCAGCTCACTCAGGTGCTTCGCTATGTCACATTTGACATTGTCCATAAGCTTGAGTTCATTTGCACACAAACAAATCATACAATGATGGACAGACCTGTGGTGTCCTTGTTAATGCAGACAGAAAAGAGCTCCAACTTCTTAATCATAGCCTAAATTTTTTCCCGCATATTGTATATAGTTGCAGAGAGTCCCTGTAATCCTAGATTCAGATCATTCAGGTGAGAAAAAACATCACCCAGATAGGCCAGTCGTGTGAGAAACTCGTCATCATGAAAGCGGTCAGAAAAGTGAAAATTATGGTCAGTAAAGAAATCTTTAAGCTCGTCTCTCAATTTAAAAAATGTCAATACTTTGCCCATGATAACCAGCACACTTCTGTATGTTGTAAAGGCGTTACATGGTCGCTGCCCATATCATTGAATAACGCAGAAAATACACGAGCGTTCAGGGGCCTTGCTTTAACAAAGTTAACAATTTTCACTGTAGTGTCCAAAACATCTTTCAAGCTGTCAGGCATTACCTTGGCAGCAAGAGCCTCTCGGTGGATGCTGCAGTGTACCCAAGTGGCGTTGGGAGCAACTGCTGGCATGTGCGTTACCACTCCACTATGTCACCCTGTCATGGCTTTTGCACCATCAGTACAGATACCAACACATCTTGACCACCAAAGTCCATTTGATGTCACAAAGCTGTCCAGTACTTTAAAAATATCCTCTCCTGTTGTCCTGGTTTCCAGTGGTTTGCAGAAGAGGATGTCTTCCTTAATTGACCCCCCATAAACATAACGGACATATACCAGGAGCTGTGCCAGGCCCGCCACGTCTGTTGACTCATCCAGCTGTAACGCATATAATTCACTGGCTTGTATGCGAAGCAGTAATTGTTTCACAACATCTCATGCCCTGTCACTGATGCGTTGTGAAACAGTGTTGTTTGATGAAGTGATTGTCTGTATAGTTTTTTGGGCCTTTTCCCCCAGTATTGTCTCAGCCATATCCATGGCAGCAGGAAGAATTAAGTCCTCCACAATAATATGGGGCTTGCCTGTCCTAGCCACTCGGTAGCTCACCATATAAGACGCTTCTAGCCCCTTCTTATTAATGGTATCTGTTGCTTTTATACATGTCTTACTACACGAAAGTTGTCTTAATTCTCGCTCCAAAAACTCTTGAGGCTTATTTTTCAAATTTGCATGTTTTGTTTCGAAATGTCTGTGCAAGAGTGAAGGTTTCATCGAGTTGTGAGATAGTACTTTTGCACATACAGTGGGGGGAACAAGTATTTGATACACTGCCGATTTTGCAGGTTTTCCTACTTACAAAGCCTGTAGAGGTCTGTAATTTTTATCATATGTACACTTCAACTGTGAGAGACGGAATCTACAACAAAAATCCAGAAAATCACATTGTATGATTTTTAAGTAATTAATTTGCATTTTATTGCATGACATAAGTATTTGATCACCTACCAACCAGTAAGAATTCCGGCTCTCACAGACCTGTTAGTTTTTCTTTAAGAAGCCCTCCTGTTCTCCACTCATTACTTGTATTAACTGCACCTGTTTGAACTCCTTACCTGTATAAAAGACACCTGTCCACACACTCAATCAAACAGACTCCAACCTCTCCACAATGGCCAAGACCAGAGAGCTGTGTAAGGACATCAGGGATAAAATTGTAGACCTGCACAAGGCTGGGATGGGCTACAGGACAATAGGCAAGCAGCTTGGTGAGAAGGCAACAACTGTTGGCGCAATTATTAGAAAATGGAAGAAGTTCAAGATGACGGTCAATCACCCTCGGTCAGGTGCTCCATGCAAGATCTCACCTCGCGGGGCATCAATGATCATGAGGAAGGTGATGGATCAGCCCAGAACTACACGTCAGGACCTGGTCAATGACCTGAAGAGAGCTGGGACCACAGTCTCAAAGAAAACCATTAGTAACACACTACGCCGTCATGGATTAAAATCCTGCAACGCACGCAAGGTCCCCCTGATCAAGCCAGCGCATGTCCAGGCCCGTCTGAAGTTTGCCAATGACCATCTGGATGATCTCTGCTCCTCCCGTTGTGGGGTCTGAGACGCCGACGGCTCCCACCATTAGCTCTGACAAATTGAAAACCCTAGTCATTGGCGACTCCATTACCCGCAGTATTAGACTTAAAACTAATCATCCAGCGATCATACACTGTTTACCAGGGGGCAGGGCTACCGACGTTAAGGCTAATCTAAAGATGGTGCTGGCTAAAGCTAAAACTGGCGAGTGTAGAGAGTATATAGATATTGTTATCCACGTCGGCACCAACGATGTTAGGATGAAACAGTCAGAGGTCACCAAGCGCAACATAGCTTCAGCGTGTAAATCAGCTAGAAAGATGTGTCGGCATCGATTAATTGTCTCTGGCCCCCTCCCAGTTAGGGGGAGTGATGATCTCTACAGCAGAGTCTCAAAACTCAATCGCTGGTTGAAAACTGTTTTCTGCCCCTCCCAAAAGATAGAATTTGTAGATAATTGGCCCTCTTTTTGGGACTCAACCACAAACAGGACCAAGCCTGGCCTGTTGAGGAGTGACGGACTCCATCCTAGCTGGAGGGGTGCTCTCATCTTATCTACGAACATAGACAGGGCTCTAACTCCTCTAGCTCCACAATGAAATAGGGTGCAGGCCAGGCAGCAGGCTGTTAGCCAGCCTGCCAGCTTAGTGGAGTCTGCCACTAGCACAGTCAGCGTAGTCAGCTCAGCTTTCCCCATTGAGACCGTGTCTGTGCCTCGATCTAGGTTGGGCAAAATTAAAAATGGCGGTGTTCGCTTTAGCAATCTCACTAGTATAAAGACCTCCTCCATTCCTGCCATTATTGAAAGAGATTGTGATACCTCACATCTCAAAATTGGGTTACTTAATGTTAGATCCCTCACTTCCAAGGCAGTTCTAGTCAATGAACTAATCACTGATCATAATCTTGATGTGATTGGCCTGACTGAAACATGAGTTAAGCCTGATGAATTTACTGTGTTAAATGAGGCCTCACCCCCTGGTTACACTAGTGACCATACCCCCCGTGCAACCGGCAAAGGCGGAGGTGTTGCTAACATTTACGATAGCAAATTTCAATTTACAAAAAAAAAACAATGACGTTTTCGTCTTTTGAGCTTCTAGTCATGAAATCTATGCAGCCTACTCCCTCACTTTTTATAGCTACTGTTTACAGGCCTCCTGGGCCATATGCAGTGTTCCTCACTGAGTTCCCTGAATTCCTATCGGATCTTGTAGTCATAGCAGATAATATTCAAATTTTTGGTGACTTTAACATTCACATGGAAAAGTCCACAGACCCACTCCAAAAGGCTTTCGGAGCCATCATCGACTCAGTGGGTTTTGTCCAACATGTCTCTGGACCTACTCACTGCCACAGTCATACTCTGGACCTAGTTTTGTCCCATGGAATAAATGTTGTGGATCTTAATGTTTTTCCTCATAATCCTGGACTATCGGACCACCATTTTATTGCGTTTGCAATCGCAACAAATAATCTGCTCAGACCCCAACCAAGGAGCATTAAAAGTCGTGCTATAAATTCTCAGACAACCCAAAGATTCCTTGATGCCCTTCCAGACTCCCTCTGCCTACCCAAGGACGTCAGAGGACAAAATCAGTTAACCACCTAACCGAGGAACTCAATTTAACCTTGCGCAATACCCTAGATGCAGTTGCACCCCTAAAAATTAAAAACATCTGTCATAAGAAACTAGCTCCCTGGTATACAGAAAATACACGAGCTCTGAAGCAAGCTTCCAGAAAATTGAAACGGTAATGGCGCCACACCAAACTGGAAGTCTTCCGACTAGCTTGGAAAGACAGTACCATGCAGTATCGAAGAGCCCTCACTGCTGCTCGATCATCCTATTTTTCCAACTTAATTGAGGAAAATAAAAACAATCCGAAATTTCTTTTTGATACTTTCGCATAGCTAACTAAAAAGCAGCCTTCGCAAATGGAGGATGGCTTTCACTTCAGCAGTAATACATTTATGAACTTCTTTGAGGAAAAGATCATGATCATTAGAAAGCAAATTACGGACTCCTCTTTAAATCTGGGTATTCCTCCAAAGCTCCATTGTCCTGAGTCTACACAACTCTGCCAGGACCTAGGATCAAGGGAGATACTAAAGTGTTTTAGTACTATATCTCTTGACACAATGATGAAAATAATCATGGCCTCCAAACCCTCAAGCTGCATACTGGACCCTATTCCAACTAAACTACTGAAAAAGCTGCTTCCTGTGCTTGGCCCTCCTATGTTGAACATAATAAACGGCTCTCTATCCACCGGATGTGTACCAAGCTCACTAAAAGTGGCAGTAATAAAGCCTCTCTTGAAAAAGCCGAATCTTGACCCAGAAATTATAAAAAACTATCGGCCTATATCGAATCTTCCATTTTTCTCAAAAAGTTTAGAAAAAGCTGTTGCACAGCAACTCACTGCCTTCCTGAAGACAAACAATGTATACGAAACGCTTCAGTCTGGTTTTAGACCCCATCATAGCACTGAGACTGCACTTGTGAAGGTGGTAAATGACCTTTTAATGGCGTCAGACCGAGGCTCTGCATCTGTCCTCGTGCTCCTAGATCTTAGTGTCGCTTTTGATACCATCGATCACCACATTCTTTTGGAGAGATTGGAAACCCAAATTGGTCTACATGGACAAGTTCTGGCCTGGTTTAGATCTTATCTGTCGGAAAGATATCAGTTTGTCTCTGTGAATGGTTTGTCCTCTGACAAATCAATTGTAAATTTCGGTGTTCCTCAAGGTTCCATTTTAGGACCACTATTGTTTTCACTATATATTTTACCTCTTGGGGATGTCATTCGAAAACATAATGTTAAATTTCACTGCTATGCGGACGACACCCAGCTGTACATTTCAATGAAACATGGTGAAGCCCCAAAATTGCCCTCGCTTGAAGCCTGTGTTTCAGACATAAAGAAGTGGATGGCTGCAAACTTTCTACTTTTAAACTCGGACAAAACAGAGATGCTTGTTCTAGGTCCCAAGAAACAACGAGATCTTCTGTTGAATCTGACAATTCATCTGGATGGTTGTACAGTCGTCTCAAATAAAACTGTAAGGACCTCAGCGTTACTCTGGACCCTGATCTCTCTTTTGAAGAACATATCAAGACTGTTTCAAGGACAGCTTTTTTCCATCTACGTAACATTGCAAAAATCAGAAACTTTCTGTCTGTTGATGCAGAAAAATTAATCCATGCTTTTGTTACTTCTAGGCTGGACTACTGCAATGCTCTACTTTCCGGCTACCCGGATAAAGCACTAAACAAACTTCAGTTAGTGCTAAATACGGCTGCTAGAATCCTGACTAGAACCAAAAAATGTGATCATATTACTCCAGTGCTAGCCTCCCTACACTGGCTTCCTGTTAAGGCAAGGGCTGATTTCAAGGTTTTACTGCTAACCTACAAAGCATTACATGGGCTTGCTCCTACTTATCTTTCCGATTTGGTCCTGCCGTACATACCTACACGTATGCTACGGTCACAAGACGCAGGCCTCCTAATTGTCTCTAGAATTTCTAAGCAAACGGCTGGAGGTAGGGCTTTCTCCTATAGAGCTCAATTTTTATGGAATTGTCTGCCTACCAATGTGAGAGACGCAGACTCAGTCTCAACCTTTAAGTCTTTACTGAAGACTTATCTCTTCAGTAGGTCCTATGATTAAGTATAGTCTGGCCCAGGAGTGTGAAGGTGAACGGAAAGGCTGGAGCAACGAACCGCCCTTGCTGTCTCTGCCTTGCCGGTTCCCCTCTTTCCACTGGAATTCTCTGCCTCTAACCCGATTACAGGGGCTGAGTCACTGGCTTACTGGTGTGGGAGGGGTGCGTCACTTGAGTGGGTTGAGTCACTGACGTGGTCTTCCTGTCTGGGTTGGCGCCCCCCCTTGGGTTGTGCCATGGCGGAGATCGTTGTGGGCTATACTCGGCCTTGTCTTAGGACGGTAAGTTGGTGGTTGGAGACATCCCTCTAGTGGTGTGGGGGCTGTGCTTTGGCAAAGTGGGTGGGGTTATATCCTGCCTGTTTGGCCCTGTCCGGGGGTATCATCGGATGGGGCCACAGTGTCTTCTGATCCCTCCTGTCTCAGCCTCCAGTATTTATGCTGCAGTAGTTTATGTGTCGGGGGGCTAGGGTCAGTCTGTTACATCTGGAGTATTTCTCTTGTCTTATCCGGTGTCCTGTGTGAATTTAATTATGCTCTCTCTAATTCTCTCTTTCTCTCTTTCTGTCTTTCTCTCGGAGGACCTGAGCCCTAGGACCATGCCTCAGGACTACCGGGTATGATGACTCCTTGCTGTCCCCAGTCCACCTGGCCGTGCTGCTGCTCCAGTTTCAACTGTTCTGCCTGCGGCTATGGAACCCTGACCTGTTCAACGGACGTGCTTGTTGCACCCTCGACAACTACTGTGATTATTATTATTTGACCATGCTGGTCATTTATGAACATTTTAACATCTTGACCATGTTCTGTTATAATATCCAACCTGCACAGCCAGAAGAGGACTGGCCACCCCTCATAGCCTGGTTCCTCTCTAGGTTTCTTTCTAGGTTTTTGGCCTTTCTAGGGAGTTTTTCCTAGGGAGTTTTTCCTAGCCGCCGTACTTCTTTCACATGCATTGCTTGCTGTTTGGGGTTTTAGGCTGGGTTTCTGTACAGCACTTTGAGATATCAGCTGATGTACGAAGGGCTATATAAATACATTTGATTTGATTTGATGATCCAGAGGAGGAATGGGAGAAGGTCATGTGGTCTGATGAGACAAAAACAGAGCTTTTTGGTCTAAACTCCACTCGCCGTGTTTGGAGGAAGAAGAAGGATGAGTACAACCCCAAGAACACCATCCCAACCGTGAAGTATGGAGGTGGAAACATTATTCTTTGGGGATGCTTTTCTGCAAAGGGGACAGGACAACTGCACCGTATTGAGGGGAGGATGGATGGGGCCATGTATCGCGAGATCTTGGCCAACAACCTCCTTCACTCAGTAAGAGCATTGAAGATGGGTCGTGGCTGGGTCTTCCAGCATGACAATGACCCGAAACACACAGCCAGGGCAACTAAGGAGTGGCTCCGTAAGAAGCATCTCAAGGTCCTGGAGTGGCCTAGCCAGTCTCCAGACCTGAACCCAATAGAAAATCTTTGGAGGGAGCTGAAAGTCCGTATTGCCCAGCGACAGTCCCGAAACCTGAAGGATCTGGAGAAGGTCTGTATGGAGGAGTGGGCCAAAATCCCTGTTGCAGTGTGTGCAAACCTGGTCAAGAACTACAGGAAACGTATGATCTCTGTAATTGCAAACAAAGGTTTCTGTACCAAATATTAAGTTCTGCTTTTCTGATGTATCAAATACTTATGTCATGCAATAAAATGTAAATTAATTACTTAAAAATCATACAATGTGATTTTCTGGATTTTTGTTTTAGATTCCATCTCTCACAGTTGAAGTGTACCTATGATAAAAAAATTACCTCTACATGCTCTGTAAGTAGGAAAACCTGCAAAATTGGCAGTGTATCAAATACTTGTTCTCCCCACTGTATAAACACACCGTGGCTGAGGAAAGACACTACTCCCAATATAAGTGAACCCCAAATCAATGTAGTTCTCATCATATTTGCGCCTCTTCGATGGTCCAACGTCCCTGTCTGTTGTTCGGTGCTTTCCCAGGTATAGGGGCAGTAGCTCTTCAGGTTGCATCAGATTCACAACTGTCAGTATCCATGCTAGCTGGGCTAACAACAAATGTAGAATCACTGATGCTAGCATTGGATGTGTTCGTGGAAGCAGAACAACTTGTGTCGTCAACAGGTGCGGGTGTAGTACTGCTGGTAGTAGCAGTACTACCAGTAGAGCTGGTATTTGTCTCCATGGACACGGGCCTTACTTTTTTTAACCATTTATCAATTTTCAAGCAAACGGAATGAGCAGCAGCTACGTTTGGCAACATATGGACCGTTAGTGGAATTCCCGTGAGAGAGCAACGGTTAATGTGATTGGATGTTAATTATTTGAAGAGACTACCTGTATTTGACATTGCGTTGTTATTTCGCTGAACACAAGATGGTTTAATTTTCTTTTTGGCAGTGAAACGAGGCTACTCAGGTGAGAAAAAAACCTCACCCAAATGTTTAGCCTCGTAGGAAAATATACATTTGAAAATGAAGATGAAAAAAAAAAAAAATTGATAAAAATATTATTATTATTAATTAAAATGTGAATCACATTTTTATTTGGCGTACTCCCAACAGCATTGCGCGTACCCCTGCTTGGGAAAACCTGCTCTACAGTAACTACTACAGTAACTCTACAGTAACTACTACAGTACCTCTATAGTCACTACTACAGTACCACTACAGTCATTACCACAGTACCTCTACAGTATCTACTACAGTACCTCTACAGTCATTACTACAGTACCTCCACAGTAACTACTACAGTGCCTCTACAGTAACTACTACAGTACCTCTACAGTCACTACTACAGTACCTCTACAGTCATTACTACAGTACCTCTACAGTCACTACTACAGTAACTCTACAGTCACTACAACAGTACCTCTACAGTAATTACTACAGTACCTCTACAGTAACTACTACAGTACATCTACAGTAACTACTACAGTACCCCTACAGTCACTACTACAGTACCTCTACAGTAACTACTACAGAACCTCTACAGTCACTACTACAGTGCCTCTACAGTAACTACTACAGTACCTCTACAGTTACTACTACAGTACCTCTACAGTTACTACTACAGTACCTCTACAGTACCTCTACAGTAACTACTACAGTACCTCTACAGTACCTCTATAGTCACTACTACAGTACCTCCATAGTCACTACTACAGAACCTCTACAGTCATTACTACAGTACCTCTACAGTAACTACTACAGTACCTCTACAGTCACTACTACAGTACCTCTACAGTCACTACTACAGTATATACTACAGTAACTACTACAGTACCTCTACAGTCACTACTTCAGTGCCTCTACAGTAACTACTACAGTACCTCTACAGTTACTACTACAGTACCTCTACAGTACCTCTACAGTAACTACTAGAGTACCTCTACAGTACCTTTATAGTCACTACTACAGTACCTCTACAGTAACTACTACAGTACCTCTACAGTAACAACTACAGTACCTCTACAGTCACTACTACAGTACCTCTACAGTCATTACTACAGTACCTCTACAGTCATTACTACAGTACCTCTACAGTCACTACTACAGTAACTCTACAGTCACTACAACAGTACCTCTACAGTAATTACTACAGTACCTCTACAGTAACTACTACAGTACATCTACAGTAACTACTACAGTACCTCTACAGTCACTACTACAGTACCTCTACAGTAACTACTACAGAACCTCTACAGTCACTACAACAGTGCCTCTACAGTAACTACTACAGTACCTCTACAGTTACTACTACAGTACCTCTACAGTTACTACTACAGTACCTCTACAGTACCTCTACAGTAACTACTACAGTACCTCTACAGTACCTCTATAGTCACTACTACAGTACCTCTATAGTCACTACTACAGAACCTCTACAGTCATTACTACAGTAACTACTACAGTACCTCTACAGTCACTACTACAGTACCTCTACAGTCACTACTACAGTATATACTACAGTAACTACTACAGTACCTCTACAGTCACTACTTCAGTGCCTCTACAGTAACTACTACAGTACCTCTACAGTTACTACTACAGTACCACTACAGTACCTCTACAGTAACTACTAGAGTACCTCTACAGTACCTTTATAGTCACTACTACAGTACCTCTACAGTAACTACTACAGTACCTCTACAGTAACAACTACAGTACCTCTACAGTCACTACTACAGTACCTCTACAGTCACTACTACAGTAACTACTACAGTCATTACTACAGTACCTCTACAGTAACTACTACAGTACCTCTACAGTACCTCTATAGTCACTACTACAGTACCTCTATAGTCACTACTACAGTACCTCTACAGTCACTACTACAGTACCTCTACAGTCACTACTACAGTAACTACTACAGTACCTCTACAGTACCTCTAGAGTCACTACTACAGTGCCTCTACAGTAACTACTACAGTACCTCTACAGTTACTACTACAGAACCTCTACAGTCACTACTACAGTACCTCTACAGTACATCTACAGTAGCCCTACTACAGTATCTCTACAGTCACTACTACAGTACCTCTACAGTACCTCTACAGTAGCCCTACAGTCACTACTACAGTACCTCTACAGTACCTCTATAGTAGCCCTACAGTCACTACTACAGTACCCCTACAGTCACTACTACAGTACCTCTACAGTCACTACTAAAGTACCTCTACAGTTACTACTACAGTACCTCTACAGTTACTACTACAGTACCTCTACAGTACCTCTACAGTAGCCCTACAGTCACTACTACAGTACCCCTACAGTCACTACTACAGTACCTCTACAGTCACTACTACAGTACCTCTACAGTCACTACTACAGTGCCTCTACAGTAACTACTACAGTACCTCTACAGTTACTACTACAGTACCTCTACAGTTACTACTACAGTACCTCTACAGTACCTCTACAGTAACTACTACAGTACCTCTACAGTACCTCTATAGTCACTACTACAGTACCTCTATAGTCACTACTACAGAACCTCTACAGTCATTACTACAGTACCTCTACAGTAACTACTACAGTACCTCTACAGTCACTACTACAGTACCTCTACAGTCACTACTACAGTATATACTACAGTAACTACTAAAGTACCTCTACAGTCACTACTTCAGTGCCTCTACAGTAACTACTACAGTACCTCTACAGTTACTACTACAGTACCTCTACAGTACCTCTACAGTAACTACTAGAGTACCTATACAGTACCTTTATAGTCACTACTACAGTACCTCTACAGTAACTACTACAGTACCTCTACAGTAACAACTACAGTACCTCTACAGTCACTACTACAGTACCTCTACAGTCACTACTACAGTAACTACTACAGTCATTACTACAGTACCTCTACAGCAACTACTACAGTACCTCTACAGTACCTCTATAGTCACTACTACAGTACCTCTATAGTCACTACTACAGTACCTCTACAGTCACTACTACAGTACCTCTACAGTCACTACTACAGTAACTACTACAGTACCTCTACAGTACCTCTAGAGTCACTACTACAGTGCCTCTACAGTAACTACTACAGTACCTCTACAATTACTACTACAGAACCTCTACAGTCACCACTACAGTACCTCTACAGTACATCTACAATAGCCCTACTACAGTATCTCTACAGTCACTACTACAGTACCTCTACAGTACCTCTACAGTAGCCCTACAGTCACTACTACAGTACCTCTACTGTACCTCTACAGTAGCCCTACAGTCACTACTACAGTACCCCTACAGTCACTACTACAGTACCTCTACAGTCACTACTACAGTACCTCTACAGTACCTCTACAGTAGCCCTACAGTCACTACTACAGTTCCTCTACAGTACCTCTACAGTCACTACTACAGTACCTCTACAGTCACTACTACAGTACCTCTGCAGTACCTCTACAGTACCTCTACAGTCACTACTACAGTACCTCTACAGTCACTACTACAGTACCTCTACAGTACTTATACAGTAGCCCTACAGTCACTACTACAGTACCTCTACAGTCACTACTACAGTACCTCTACAGTCACTACTACAGTACCTCTACAGTAGCCCTACAGTCACTACTACAGTACTTCTACAGTACCTCTACAGTACCTCTACAGTAGCCCTACAGTCACTACTACAGTACCTATACAGTCACTACTACAGTACCTCTACAGTATCTCTACAGTACCTCTACAGTAGCCCTACAGTCACTACTAGAGTACCTCTACAGTATCTCTACAGTACCTCTACAGTTACTACTACAGTACCTATACAGTACCTCTACAGTCACTACTACAGTACCTCTACAGTATCTCTACAGTACCACTACAGTTAATACTACAGTACCTCTACAGTACCTCTACAGCCACTACTACAGTACCTCTACAGTACCTCTACAGTAGCCCTACAGTACCTCTACAGTATCTCTACAGTACCTCTACAGTATCTCTACAGTCACTACTACAGTACCTCTACAGTCACTACTACAGTACCTCTACAGTCATTACTACAGTACCTCTACAGTAGCCCTACAGTCACTACTACATTACCTCTACAGTAGCCCTACAGTCACTACTACAGTACTTCTACAGTACCTCTACAGTCACTACTACAGTACCTCTACAGTATCTCTACAGTTCCTCTACAGTACCTCTACAGTCACTACTACAGTACCTCTACAGTATCTCTACAGTACCTCTATAGTACCTCTACAGTAGCCCTACAGTCACTACTACAGTACCTCTACAGTATCTCTACAGTACCTCTACAGTTACTACTACAGTACCTCTACAGTCACTACTACAGTACCTCTACAGTACCTCTACAGTAACTACTACAGTACCTCTTCAGTCACTACTACAGTACCTCTACAGTCACTACTACAGTACCTCTACAGTCACTACTACAGTACCTCTACAATACCTCTACAGTAGCCCTACTACAGTACCTCTACAGTACCTCTACAGTAGCCCTACAGTCACTACTACAGTACCTCTACAGTACCTCTACAGTAGCCCTACAGTCACTACTACAGTACCTCTACAGTCACTACTACAGTAACTCTACAAGTCACTACTACAGTACCTCTACAATACCTCTACAGTAGCCCTACTACAGTACCTCTACAGTCACTACTACAGTACCTCTACAGTCATTACTACAGTACCTCTACAGTAGCCCTACAGTCACTACTACATTACCTCTACAATAGCCCTACAGTCACTACTACAGTACTTCTACAGTACCTCTACAGTCACTACTACAGTACCTCTACAGTATCTCTACAGTACCTCTACAGTACCTCTACAGTCACTAGTACAGTACCTCTACAGTATCTCTACAGTACCTCTATAGTACCTCTACAGTAGCCCTACAGTCACTACTACAGTACCTCTACAGTACCTCTACAGTACCTCTACAGTCACTACTACAGTACGTCTACAGTATCTCTATAGTACCTCAACAGTAGCCCTACAGTCACTACTACAGTACCTCTACAATACCTCTACAGTAGCCCTACTACAGTACCTCTACAGTACCTCTACAGTAGCCCTACAGTCACTACTACAGTACCTCTACAGTCACTACTACAGTACCTCTACAATACCTCTACAGTAGCCCTACTACAGTACCTCTACAGTACCTCTACAGTAGCCCTACAGTCACTACTACAGTACCTCTACAGTACCTCTACAGTAGCCCTACAGTCACTACTACAGTACCTCTACAGTCACTACTACAGTACCTCTACAGTCACTACTACAGTACCTCTACAGTACCTCTACAGTAGCCCTACAGTCACTACTACAGTACCTCTACAGTACCTCTACAGTCACTACTACAGTACCTCTACAGGCACTACTACAGTACCTCTACAGTACCTCTACAGTCACTACTACAGTACCTCTACAGTCACTACTACAGTACATCTACAGTACTTCTACAGTAGCCCTACAGTCACTACTACAGTACCTCTACAGTCACTACTACAGTACCTCTACAGTCACTACTACAGTACCTCTACAGTCACTACTACAGTACCTCTACAGTAGCCCTACAGTCACTACTACAGTACTTCTACAGTACCTCTACAGTAGCCCTACAGTCACTACTACAGTACCTCTACAGTCATTACTACAGTACCTCTACAGTAGCCCTACAGTCACTACTACATTACCTCTACAGTAGCCCTACAGTCACTACTACAGTACTTCTACAGTACCTCTACAGTCACTACTACAGTACCTCTACAGTATCTCTACAGTACCTCTATAGTACCTCTACAGTAGCCCTACAGTCACTACTACAGTACCTCTACAGTACCTCTACAGTACCTCTACAGTCACTACTACAGTACGTCTACAGTATCTCTATAGTACCTCAACAGTAGCCCTACAGTCACTACTACAGTACCTCTACAATACCTCTACAGTAGCCCTACTACAGTACCTCTACAGTACCTCTACAGTAGCCCTACAGTCACTACTACAGTACCTCTACAGTCACTACTACAGTACCTCTACAATACCTCTACAGTAGCCCTACTACAGTACCTCTACAGTACCTCTACAGTAGCCCTACAGTCACTACTACAGTACCTCTACAGTACCTCTACAGTAGCCCTACAGTCACTACTACAGTACCTCTACAGTCACTACTACAGTACCTCTACAGTCACTACTACAGTACCTCTACAGTACCTCTACAGTAGCCCTACAGTCACTACTACAGTACCTCTACAGTACCTCTACAGTCACTACTACAGTACCTCTACAGGCACTACTACAGTACCTCTACAGTACCTCTACAGTCACTACTACAGTACCTCTACAGTCACTACTACAGTACATCTACAGTACTTCTACAGTAGCCCTACAGTCACTACTACAGTACCTCTACAGTCACTACTACAGTACCTCTACAGTCACTACTACAGTACCTCTACAGTCACTACTACAGTACCTCTACAGTAGCCCTACAGTCACTACTACAGTACTTCTACAGTACCTCTACAGTAGCCCTACAGTCACTACTACAGTACCTCTACAGTCATTACTACAGTACCTCTACAGTAGCCCTACAGTCACTACTACATTACCTCTACAGTAGCCCTACAGTCACTACTACAGTACTTCTACAGTACCTCTACAGTCACTACTACAGTACCTCTACAGTATCTCTACAGTACCTCTACAGTACCTCTACAGTCACTACTACAGTACCTCTACAGTATCTCTACAGTACCTCTATAGTACCTCTACAGTAGCCCTACAGTCACTACTACAGTACCTCTACAGTCACTACTACAGTACATCTACAGTATCTCTACAGTACCTCTATAGTACCTCTACAGTAGCCCTACAGTCACTACTACAGTACCTCTACAATACCTCTACAGTAGCCCTACTACAGTACCTCTACAGTACCTCTACAGTAGCCCTACAGTCACTACTTCAGTACCTCTACAGTACCTCTACAGTAGCCCTACAGTCACTACTACAGTACCTCTACAGTCACTACTACAGTACCTCTACAATACCTCTACAGTAGCCCTACTACAGTACCTCTACAGTACCTCTACAGTAGCCCTACAGTCACTACTACAGTACCTCTACAGTACCTCTACAGTAGCCCTACAGTCACTACTACAGTACCTCTACAGTCACTACTACAGTACCTCTACAGTCACTACTACAGTACCTCTACAGTACCTCTACAGTAGCCCTACAGTCACTACTACAGTACCTCTACAGTACCTCTACAGTCACTACTACAGTACCTCTACAGGCACTACTACAGTACCTCTACAGTACCTCTACAGTCACTACTACAGTACCTCTACAGTCACTACTACAGTACATCTACAGTACTTCTACAGTAGCCCTACAGTCACTACTACAGTACCTCTACAGTCACTACTACAGTACCTCTACAGTCACTACTACAGTACCTCTACAGTCACTACTACAGTACCTCTACAGTAGCCCTACAGTCACTACTACAGTACTTCTACAGTACCTCTACAGTACCTCTACAGTAGCCCTACAGTCACTACTACAGTACCTCTACAGTCATTACTACAGTACCTCTACAGTAGCCTTACAGTCACTACTACATTACCTCTACAGTAGCCCTACAGTCACTACTACAGTACTTCTACAGTACCTCTACAGTCACTACTACAGTACCTCTACAGTATCTCTACAGTACCTCTACAGTACCTCTACAGTCACTACTACAGTACCTCTACAGTATCTCTACAGTACCTCTATAGTACCTCTACAGTAGCCCTACAGTACCTCTATAGTACCTCTACAGTAGCCCTACAGTCACTACTACAGTACCTCTACAATACCTCTACAGTAGCCCTACTACAGTACCTCTACAGTACCTCTACAGTAGCCCTACAGTCACTACTACAGTACCTCTACAGTACCTCTACAGTAGCCCTACAGTCACTACTACAGTACCTCTACAGTCACTACTACAGTACCTCTACAATACCTCTACAGTAGCCCTACTACAGTACCTCTACAGTACCTCTACAGTAGCCCTACAGTCACTACTACAGTACCTCTACAGTACCTCTACAGTAGCACTACAGTCACTACTACAGTACCTCTACAGTCACTACTACAGTACCTCTACAGTCACTACTACAGTACCTCTACAGTACCTCTACAGTAGCCCTACAGTCACTACTACAGTACCTCTACAATACCTCTACAGTAGCCCTACTACAGTACCTCTACAGTACCTCTACAGTAGCCCTACAGTCACTACTACAGTACCTCTACAGTACCTCTACAGTAGCCCTACAGTCACTACTACAGTACCTCTACAGTCACTACTACAGTACCTCTACAGTCACTACTACAGTACCTCTACAGTACCTCTACAGTAGCCCTACAGTCACTACTACAGTACCTCTACAGTACCTCTACAGTCACTACTACAGTACCTCTACAGGCACTACTACAGTACCTCTACAGTACCTCTACAGTCACTACTACAGTACCTCTACAGTCACTACTACAGTACATCTACAGTACTTCTACAGTAGCCCTACAGTCACTACTACAGTACCTCTACAGTCACTACTACAGTACCTCTACAGTCACTACTACAGTACCTCTACAGTCACTACTACAGTACCTCTACAGTAGCCCTACAGTCACTACTACAGTACTTCTACAGTACCTCTACAGTACCTCTACAGTAGCCCTACAGTCACTACTACAGTACCTCTACAGTCATTACTACAGTACCTCTACAGTAGCCTTACAGTCACTACTACATTACCTCTACAGTAGCCCTACAGTCACTACTACAGTACTTCTACAGTACCTCTACAGTCACTACTACAGTACCTCTACAGTATCTCTACAGTACCTCTACAGTACCTCTACAGTCACTACTACAGTACCTCTACAGTATCTCTACAGTACCTCTATAGTACCTCTACAGTAGCCCTACAGTACCTCTATAGTACCTCTACAGTAGCCCTACAGTCACTACTACAGTACCTCTACAATACCTCTACAGTAGCCCTACTACAGTACCTCTACAGTACCTCTACAGTAGCCCTACAGTCACTACTACAGTACCTCTACAGTACCTCTACAGTAGCCCTACAGTCACTACTACAGTACCTCTACAGTCACTACTACAGTACCTCTACAATACCTCTACAGTAGCCCTACTACAGTACCTCTACAGTACCTCTACAGTAGCCCTACAGTCACTACTACAGTACCTCTACAGTACCTCTACAGTAGCCCTACAGTCACTACTACAGTACCTCTACAGTCACTACTACAGTACCTCTACAGTCACTACTACAGTACCTCTACAGTACCTCTACAGTAGCCCTACAGTCACTACTACAGTACCTCTACAATACCTCTACAGTAGCCCTACTACAGTACCTCTACAGTACCTCTACAGTAGCCCTACAGTCACTACTACAGTACCTCTACAGTACCTCTACAGTAGCCCTACAGTCACTACTACAGTACCTCTACAGTCACTACTACAGTACCTCTACAGTCACTACTACAGTACCTCTACAGTACCTCTACAGTAGCCCTACAGTCACTACTACAGTACCTCTACAGTACCTCTACAGTCACTACTACAGTACCTCTACAGGCACTACTACAGTACCTCTACAGTACCTCTACAGTCACTACTACAGTACCTCTACAGTCACTACTACAGTACATCTACAGTACTTCTACAGTAGCCCTACAGTCACTACTACAGTACCTCTACAGTCACTACTACAGTACCTCTACAGTCACTACTACAGTACCTCTACAGTCACTACTACAGTACCTCTACAGTAGCCCTACAGTCACTACTACAGTACTTCTACAGTACCTCTACAGTACCTCTACAGTAGCCCTACAGTCACTACTACAGTACCTCTACAGTCATTACTACAGTACCTCTACAGTAGCCTTACAGTCACTACTACATTACCTCTACAGTAGCCCTACAGTCACTACTACAGTACTTCTACAGTACCTCTACAGTCACTACTACAGTACCTCTACAGTATCTCTACAGTACCTCTACAGTACCTCTACAGTCACTACTACAGTACCTCTACAGTATCTCTACAGTACCTCTATAGTACCTCTACAGTAGCCCTACAGTACCTCTATAGTACCTCTACAGTAGCCCTACAGTCACTACTACAGTACCTCTACAATACCTCTACAGTAGCCCTACTACAGTACCTCTACAGTACCTCTACAGTAGCCCTACAGTCACTACTACAGTACCTCTACAGTACCTCTACAGTAGCCCTACAGTCACTACTACAGTACCTCTACAGTCACTACTACAGTACCTCTACAATACCTCTACAGTAGCCCTACTACAGTACCTCTACAGTACCTCTACAGTAGCCCTACAGTCACTACTTCAGTACCTCTACAGTACCTCTACAGTAGCCCTACAGTCACTACTACAGTACCTCTACAATACCTCTACAGTAGCCCTACTACAGTACCTCTACAGTACCTCTACAGTAGCCCTACAGTCACTACTTCAGTACCTCTACAGTACCTCTACAGTAGCCCTACAGTCACTACTACAGTACCTCTACAGTCACTACTACAGTACCTCTACAATACCTCTACAGTAGCCCTACTACAGTACCTCTACAGTACCTCTACAGTAGCCCTACAGTCACTACTACAGTACCTCTACAGTACCTCTACAGTAGCCCTACAGTCACTACTACAGTACCTCTACAGTCACTACTACAGTACCTCTACAGTCACTACTACAGTACCTCTACAGTACCTCTACAGTAGCCCTACAGTCACTACTACAGTACCTCTACAGTACCTCTACAGTCACTACTACAGTACCTCTACAGGCACTACTACAGTACCTCTACAGTACCTCTACAGTCACTACTACAGTACCTCTACAGTCACTACTACAGTACATCTACAGTACTTCTACAGTAGCCCTACAGTCACTACTACAGTACCTCTACAGTCACTACTACAGTACCTCTACAGTCACTACTACAGTACCTCTACAGTCACTACTACAGTACCTCTACAGTAGCCCTACAGTCACTACTACAGTACTTCTACAGTACCTCTACAGTACCTCTACAGTAGCCCTACAGTCACTACTACAGTACCTCTACAGTCATTACTACAGTACCTCTACAGTAGCCTTACAGTCACTACTACATTACCTCTACAGTAGCCCTACAGTCACTACTACAGTACTTCTACAGTACCTCTACAGTCACTACTACAGTACCTCTACAGTATCTCTACAGTACCTCTACAGTACCTCTACAGTCACTACTACAGTACCTCTACAGTATCTCTACAGTACCTCTATAGTACCTCTACAGTAGCCCTACAGTACCTCTATAGTACCTCTACAGTAGCCCTACAGTCACTACTACAGTACCTCTACAATACCTCTACAGTAGCCCTACTACAGTACCTCTACAGTACCTCTACAGTATCTCTACAGTACCTCTATAGTACCTCTACAGTAGCCCTACAGTACCTCTATAGTACCTCTACAGTAGCCCTACAGTCACTACTACAGTACCTCTACAATACCTCTACAGTAGCCCTACTACAGTACCTCTACAGTACCTCTACAGTAGCCCTACAGTCACTACTACAGTACCTCTACAGTACCTCTACAGTAGCACTACAGTCACTACTACAGTACCTCTACAGTCACTACTACAGTACCTCTACAGTCACTACTACAGTACCTCTACAGTACCTCTACAGTAGCCCTACAGTCACTACTACAGTACCTCTACAATACCTCTACAGTAGCCCTACTACAGTACCTCTACAGTACCTCTACAGTAGCCCTACAGTCACTACTACAGTACCTCTACAGTACCTCTACAGTAGCCCTACAGTCACTACTACAGTACCTCTACAGTCACTACTACAGTACCTCTACAGTCACTACTACAGTACCTCTACAGTACCTCTACAGTAGCCCTACAGTCACTACTACAGTACCTCTACAGTACCTCTACAGTCACTACTACAGTACCTCTACAGGCACTACTACAGTACCTCTACAGTACCTCTACAGTCACTACTACAGTACCTCTACAGTCACTACTACAGTACATCTACAGTACTTCTACAGTAGCCCTACAGTCACTACTACAGTACCTCTACAGTCACTACTACAGTACCTCTACAGTCACTACTACAGTACCTCTACAGTCACTACTACAGTACCTCTACAGTAGCCCTACAGTCACTACTACAGTACTTCTACAGTACCTCTACAGTACCTCTACAGTAGCCCTACAGTCACTACTACAGTACCTCTACAGTCATTACTACAGTACCTCTACAGTAGCCTTACAGTCACTACTACATTACCTCTACAGTAGCCCTACAGTCACTACTACAGTACTTCTACAGTACCTCTACAGTCACTACTACAGTACCTCTACAGTATCTCTACAGTACCTCTACAGTACCTCTACAGTCACTACTACAGTACCTCTACAGTATCTCTACAGTACCTCTATAGTACCTCTACAGTAGCCCTACAGTACCTCTATAGTACCTCTACAGTAGCCCTACAGTCACTACTACAGTACCTCTACAATACCTCTACAGTAGCCCTACTACAGTACCTCTACAGTACCTCTACAGTAGCCCTACAGTCACTACTACAGTACCTCTACAGTACCTCTACAGTAGCCCTACAGTCACTACTACAGTACCTCTACAGTCACTACTACAGTACCTCTACAATACCTCTACAGTAGCCCTACTACAGTACCTCTACAGTACCTCTACAGTAGCCCTACAGTCACTACTTCAGTACCTCTACAGTACCTCTACAGTAGCCCTACAGTCACTACTACAGTACCTCTACAATACCTCTACAGTAGCCCTACTACAGTACCTCTACAGTACCTCTACAGTAGCCCTACAGTCACTACTTCAGTACCTCTACAGTACCTCTACAGTAGCCCTACAGTCACTACTACAGTACCTCTACAGTCACTACTACAGTACCTCTACAATACCTCTACAGTAGCCCTACTACAGTACCTCTACAGTACCTCTACAGTAGCCCTACAGTCACTACTACAGTACCTCTACAGTACCTCTACAGTAGCCCTACAGTCACTACTACAGTACCTCTACAGTCACTACTACAGTACCTCTACAGTCACTACTACAGTACCTCTACAGTACCTCTACAGTAGCCCTACAGTCACTACTACAGTACCTCTACAGTACCTCTACAGTCACTACTACAGTACCTCTACAGGCACTACTACAGTACCTCTACAGTACCTCTACAGTCACTACTACAGTACCTCTACAGTCACTACTACAGTACATCTACAGTACTTCTACAGTAGCCCTACAGTCACTACTACAGTACCTCTACAGTCACTACTACAGTACCTCTACAGTCACTACTACAGTACCTCTACAGTCACTACTACAGTACCTCTACAGTAGCCCTACAGTCACTACTACAGTACTTCTACAGTACCTCTACAGTACCTCTACAGTAGCCCTACAGTCACTACTACAGTACCTCTACAGTCATTACTACAGTACCTCTACAGTAGCCTTACAGTCACTACTACATTACCTCTACAGTAGCCCTACAGTCACTACTACAGTACTTCTACAGTACCTCTACAGTCACTACTACAGTACCTCTACAGTATCTCTACAGTACCTCTACAGTACCTCTACAGTCACTACTACAGTACCTCTACAGTATCTCTACAGTACCTCTATAGTACCTCTACAGTAGCCCTACAGTACCTCTATAGTACCTCTACAGTAGCCCTACAGTCACTACTACAGTACCTCTACAATACCTCTACAGTAGCCCTACTACAGTACCTCTACAGTACCTCTACAGTATCTCTACAGTACCTCTATAGTACCTCTACAGTAGCCCTACAGTACCTCTATAGTACCTCTACAGTAGCCCTACAGTCACTACTACAGTACCTCTACAATACCTCTACAGTAGCCCTACTACAGTACCTCTACAGTACCTCTACAGTAGCCCTACAGTCACTACTACAGTACCTCTACAGTACCTCTACAGTAGCACTACAGTCACTACTACAGTACCTCTACAGTCACTACTACAGTACCTCTACAGTCACTACTACAGTACCTCTACAGTACCTCTACAGTAGCCCTACAGTCACTACTACAGTACCTCTACAATACCTCTACAGTAGCCCTACTACAGTACCTCTACAGTACCTCTACAGTAGCCCTACAGTCACTACTACAGTACCTCTACAGTACCTCTACAGTAGCCCTACAGTCACTACTACAGTACCTCTACAGTCACTACTACAGTACCTCTACAGTCACTACTACAGTACCTCTACAGTACCTCTACAGTAGCCCTACAGTCACTACTACAGTACCTCTACAGTACCTCTACAGTCACTACTACAGTACCTCTACAGGCACTACTACAGTACCTCTACAGTACCTCTACAGTCACTACTACAGTACCTCTACAGTCACTACTACAGTACATCTACAGTACTTCTACAGTAGCCCTACAGTCACTACTACAGTACCTCTACAGTCACTACTACAGTACCTCTACAGTCACTACTACAGTACCTCTACAGTCACTACTACAGTACCTCTACAGTAGCCCTACAGTCACTACTACAGTACTTCTACAGTACCTCTACAGTACCTCTACAGTAGCCCTACAGTCACTACTACAGTACCTCTACAGTCATTACTACAGTACCTCTACAGTAGCCTTACAGTCACTACTACATTACCTCTACAGTAGCCCTACAGTCACTACTACAGTACTTCTACAGTACCTCTACAGTCACTACTACAGTACCTCTACAGTATCTCTACAGTACCTCTACAGTACCTCTACAGTCACTACTACAGTACCTCTACAGTATCTCTACAGTACCTCTATAGTACCTCTACAGTAGCCCTACAGTACCTCTATAGTACCTCTACAGTAGCCCTACAGTCACTACTACAGTACCTCTACAATACCTCTACAGTAGCCCTACTACAGTACCTCTACAGTACCTCTACAGTAGCCCTACAGTCACTACTACAGTACCTCTACAGTACCTCTACAGTAGCCCTACAGTCACTACTACAGTACCTCTACAGTCACTACTACAGTACCTCTACAATACCTCTACAGTAGCCCTACTACAGTACCTCTACAGTACCTCTACAGTAGCCCTACAGTCACTACTACAGTACCTCTACAGTACCTCTACAGTAGCCCTACAGTCACTACTACAGTACCTCTACAGTCACTACTACAGTACCTCTACAGTCACTACTACAGTACCTCTACAGTACCTCTACAGTAGCCCTACAGTCACTACTACAGTACCTCTACAATACCTCTACAGTAGCCCTACTACAGTACCTCTACAGTACCTCTACAGTAGCCCTACAGTCACTACTACAGTACCTCTACAGTACCTCTACAGTAGCCCTACAGTCACTACTACAGTACCTCTACAGTCACTACTACAGTACCTCTACAGTCACTACTACAGTACCTCTACAGTACCTCTACAGTAGCCCTACAGTCACTACTACAGTACCTCTACAGTACCTCTACAGTCACTACTACAGTACCTCTACAGGCACTACTACAGTACCTCTACAGTACCTCTACAGTCACTACTACAGTACCTCTACAGTCACTACTACAGTACATCTACAGTACTTCTACAGTAGCCCTACAGTCACTACTACAGTACCTCTACAGTCACTACTACAGTACCTCTACAGTCACTACTACAGTACCTCTACAGTCACTACTACAGTACCTCTACAGTAGCCCTACAGTCACTACTACAGTACTTCTACAGTACCTCTACAGTACCTCTACAGTAGCCCTACAGTCACTACTACAGTACCTCTACAGTCATTACTACAGTACCTCTACAGTAGCCCTACAGTCACTACTACATTACCTCTACAGTAGCCCTACAGTCACTACTACAGTACTTCTACAGTACCTCTACAGTCACTACTACAGTACCTCTACAGTATCTCTACAGTACCTCTACAGTACCTCTACAGTCACTACTACAGTACCTCTACAGTATCTCTACAGTACCTCTATAGTACCTCTACAGTAGCCCTACAGTACCTCTATAGTAACTCTACAGTAGCCCTACAGTCACTACTACAGTACCTCTACAATACCTCTAACGTAGCCCTACTACAGTACCTCTACAGTACCTCTACAGTAGCCCTACAGTCACTACTACAGTACCTCTACAGTACCTCTACAGTAGCCCTACAGTCACTACTACAGTACCTCTACAGTCACTACTACAGTACCTCTACAATACCTCTACAGTAGCCCTACTACAGTACCTCTACAGTACCTCTACAGTAGCCCTACAGTCACTACTACAGTACCTCTACAGTACCTCTACAGTAGCCCTACAGTCACTACTACAGTACCTCTACAGTCACTACTACAGTACCTCTACAGTCACTACTACAGTACCTCTACAGTACCTCTACAGTAGCCCTACAGTCACTACTACAGTACCTCTACAGTACCTCTACAGTCACTACTACAGTACCTCTACAGTCACTACTACAGTACCTCTACAGTACCTCTACAGTACCTCTACAGTCACTACTACAGTACCTCTACAGTCACTACTACAGTACATCTACAGTACTTCTACAGTAGCCCTACAGTCACTACTACAGTACCTCTACAGTCACTACTACAGTACCTCTACAGTCACTACTACAGTACCTCTACAGTCACTACTACAGTACCTCTACAGTAGCCCTACAGTCACTACTACAGTACTTCTACAGTACCTCTACAGTACCTCTACAGTAGCCCTACAGTCACTACTACAGTACCTCTACAGTCACTACTACAGTACCTCTACAGTCACTACTACAGTACCTCTACAGTATCTCTACAGTACCTCTATAGTACCTCTACAGTAGCCCTAAGTCACTACTACAGTCACTACTACAGTACCTCTACAGTATCTCTACAGTACCTCTACAGTTACTACTACAGTACCTCTACAGTCACTACTACAGTACCTCTACAGTAGCACTACAGTTAATACTACAGTACCTCTACAGTACCTCTACAGTACCTCTACAGTAGCCCTACAGTACCTCTACAGTATCTCTACAGTACCTCTACAGTACCTCTACAGTCACTACTACAGTACCTCTACAGTATCTCTACAGTCACTACTACAGTACCTCTACAGTATCTCTACAGTACCTCTACAGTAGCCCTACAGTCACTACTAGAGTACCTCTACAGTATCTCTACAGTACCTCTACAGTTACTACTACAGTACCTCTACAGTACCTCTACAGTCACTACTACAGTACCTCTACAGTATCTCTACAGTACCACTACAGTTAATACTACAGTACCTCTACAGTACCTCTACAGCCACTACTACAGTACCTCTACAGTACCTCTACAGTAGCCCTACAGTACCTCTACAGTATCTCTACAGTACCTCTACAGTATCTCTACAGTCACTACTACAGTACCTCTACAGTCACTACTACAGTACCTCTACAGTACCTCTACAGTACCTCTACAGTCACTACTACAGTACGTCTACAGTATCTCTACAGTACCACTACAGTTAATACTACAGTACCTCTACAGTAGCCCTACAGTCACTACTACAGTACCTCTACAGTACCTCTACAGTCACTACTACAGTACGTCTACAGTATCTCTACAGTACCTCTATAGTACCTCTACAGTAGCCCTACAGTCACTACTACAGAACCTCTACAATACCTCTACAGTAGCCCTACTACAGTACCTCTACAGTACCTCTACAGTAGCCCTACAGTCACTACTACAGTACCTCTACAGTACCTCTACAGAAGCCCTACAGTCACTAATACAGTACCTCTACAGTCACTACTACAGTACCTCTACAATACCTCTACAGTAGCCCTACTACAGTACCTCTACAGTACCTCTACAGTAGCCCTACAGTCACTACTACAGTACCTCTACAGTACCTCTACAGTAGCCCTACAGTCACTACTACAGTACCTCTACAGTCACTACTACAGTACCTCTACAGTCACTACTACAGTACCTCTACAGTACCTCTACAGTAGCCCTACAGTCACTACTACAGTACCTCTACAGTACCTCTACAGTCACTACTACAGTACCTCTACAGGCACTACTACAGTACCTCTACAGTACCTCTACATTCACTACTACAGTACCTCTACAGTCACTACTACAGTACATCTACAGTACTTCTACAGTAGCCCTACAGTCACTACTACAGTACCTCTACAGTCACTACTACAGTACCTCTACAGTCACTACTACAGTACCTCTACAGTCACTACTACAGTACCTCTACAGTAGCCCTACAGTCACTACTACAGTACTTCTACAGTACCTCTACAGTACCTCTACAGTAGCCCTACAGTCACTACTACAGTACCTCTACAGTCATTACTACAGTACCTCTACAGTAGCCCTACAGTCACTACTACATTACCTCTACAGTAGCCCTACAGTCACTACTACAGTACTTCTACAGTACCTCTACAGTCACTACTACAGTACCTCTACAGTATCTCTACAGTACCTCTACAGTACCTCTACAGTCACTACTACAGTACCTCTACAGTATCTCTACAGTACCTCTATAGTACCTCTACAGTAGCCCTACAGTACCTCTATAGTAACTCTACAGTAGCCCTACAGTCACTACTACAGTACCTCTACAATACCTCTAACGTAGCCCTACTACAGTACCTCTACAGTACCTCTACAGTAGCCCTACAGTCACTACTACAGTACCTCTACAGTACCTCTACAGTAGCCCTACAGTCACTACTACAGTACCTCTACAGTCACTACTACAGTACCTCTACAATACCTCTACAGTAGCCCTACTACAGTACCTCTACAGTACCTCTACAGTAGCCCTACAGTCACTACTACAGTACCTCTACAGTACCTCTACAGTAGCCCTACAGTCACTACTACAGTACCTCTACAGTCACTACTACAGTACCTCTACAGTCACTACTACAGTACCTCTACAGTACCTCTACAGTAGCCCTACAGTCACTACTACAGTACCTCTACAGTACCTCTACAGTCACTACTACAGTACCTCTACAGTCACTACTACAGTACCTCTACAGTACCTCTACAGTACCTCTACAGTCACTACTACAGTACCTCTACAGTCACTACTACAGTACATCTACAGTACTTCTACAGTAGCCCTACAGTCACTACTACAGTACCTCTACAGTCACTACTACAGTACCTCTACAGTCACTACTACAGTACCTCTACAGTCACTACTACAGTACCTCTACAGTAGCCCTACAGTCACTACTACAGTACTTCTACAGTACCTCTACAGTACCTCTACAGTAGCCCTACAGTCACTACTACAGTACCTCTACAGTCACTACTACAGTACCTCTACAGTCACTACTACAGTACCTCTACAGTATCTCTACAGTACCTCTATAGTACCTCTACAGTAGCCCTAAGTCACTACTACAGTCACTACTACAGTACCTCTACAGTATCTCTACAGTACCTCTACAGTTACTACTACAGTACCTCTACAGTCACTACTACAGTACCTCTACAGTAGCACTACAGTTAATACTACAGTACCTCTACAGTACCTCTACAGTACCTCTACAGTAGCCCTACAGTACCTCTACAGTATCTCTACAGTACCTCTACAGTACCTCTACAGTCACTACTACAGTAATTCTACAGTATCTCTACAGTCACTACTACAGTACCTCTACAGTATCTCTACAGTACCTCTACAGTAGCCCTACAGTCACTACTAGAGTACCTCTACAGTATCTCTACAGTACCTCTACAGTTACTACTACAGTACCTCTACAGTACCTCTACAGTCACTACTACAGTACCTCTACAGTATCTCTACAGTACCACTACAGTTAATACTACAGTACCTCTACAGTACCTCTACAGCCACTACTACAGTACCTCTACAGTACCTCTACAGTAGCCCTACAGTACCTCTACAGTATCTCTACAGAACCTCTACAGTATCTCTACAGTCACTACTACAGTACCTCTACAGTCACTACTACAGTACCTCTACAGTACCTCTACAGTACCTCTACAGTCACTACTACAGTACGTCTACAGTATCTCTACAGTACCACTACAGTTAATACTACAGTACCTCTACAGTAGCCCTACAGTCACTACTACAGTACCTCTACAGTACCTCTACAGTACCTCTACAGTCACTACTACAGTACGTCTACAGTATCTCTACAGTACCTCTATAGTACCTCTACAGTAGCCCTACAGTCACTACTACAGAACCTCTACAATACCTCTACAGTAGCCCTACTACAGTACCTCTACAGTACCTCTACAGTAGCCCTACAGTCACTACTACAGTACCTCTACAGTACCTCTACAGTAGCCCTACAGTCACTACTACAGTACCTCTACAGTCACTACTACAGTACCTCTACAATACCTCTACAGTAGCCCTACTACAGTACCTCTACAGTACCTCTACAGTAGCCCTACAGTCACTACTACAGTACCTCTACAGTACCTCTACAGTAGCCCTACAGTCACTACTACAGTACCTCTACAGTACCTCTACAGTAGCCCTACAGTCACTACTACAGTACCTCTACAGTACCTCTACAGTCACTACTACAGTACCTCTACAGTCACTACTACAGTACCTCTACAGTACCTCTACAGTACCTCTACGGTCACTACTACAGTACCTCTACAGTCACTACTACAGTACATCTACAGTACTTCTACAGTAGCCCTACAGTCACTACTACAGTACCTCTACAGTCACTACTACAGTACCTCTACAGTCACTACTACAGTACCTCTACAGTCACTACTACAGTACCTCTACAGTAGCCCTACAGTCACTACTACAGTACTTCTACAGTACCTCTACAGTACCTCTACAGTAGCCCTACAGTCACTACTACAGTACCTCTACAGTCACTACTACAGTACCTCTACAGTCACTACTACAGTACCTCTACAGTATCTCTACAGTACCTCTATAGTACCTCTACAGTAGCCCTACAGTCACTACTACAGTCACTACTAGAGTACCTCTACAGTATCTCTACAGTACCTCTACAGTTACTACTACAGTACCTCTACAGTCACTACTACAGTACCTCTACAGTAGCACTACAGTTAATACTACAGTACCTATACAGTACCTCTACAGTACCTCTACAGTAGCCCTACAGTACCTCTACAGTATCTCTACAGTACCTCTACAGTACCTCTACAGTCACTACTACAGTACCTCTACAGTATCTCTACAGTCACTACTACAGTACCTCTACAGTATCTCTACAGTACCTCTACAGTAGCCCTACAGTCACTACTAGAGTACCTCTACAGTATCTCTACAGTACCTCTACAGTTACTACTACAGTACCTCTACAGTACCTCTACAGTCACTACTACAGTACCTCTACAGTATCTCTACAGTACCACTACAGTTAATACTACAGTACCTCTACAGTACCTCTACAGCCACTACTACAGTACCTCTACAGTACCTCTACAGTAGCCCTACAGTACCTCTAGAGTATCTCTACAGTACCTCTACAGTATCTCTACAGTCACTACTACAGTACCTCTACAGTCACTACTACAGTACCTCTACAGTCACTACTACAGTACCTCTACAGTAGCACTACAGTTAATACTACAGTACCTCTACAGTACCTCTACAGTAGCCCTACAGTACCTCTACAGTATCTCTACAGTACCTCTACAGTACCTCTACAGTCACTACTACAGTACCTCTACAGTACCTCTACAGTCACTACTACAGTACCTCTACAGTATCTCTACAGTACCACTACAGTTAATACTACAGTACCTCTACAGTACCTCTACAGCCACTACTACAGTACCTCTACAGTACCTCTACAGTAGCCCTACAGTACCTCTACAGTATCTCTACAGTACCTCTACAGTATCTCTACAGTCACTACTACAGTACCTCTACAGTCACTACTACAGTACCTCTACAGTACCTCTACAGTACCTCTACAGTCACTACTACAGTACGTCTACAGTATCTCTACAGTACCACTACAGTTAATACTACAGTACCTCTACAGTAGCCCTACAGTCACTACTACAGTACCTCTACAGTACCTCTACAGTACCTCTACAGTCACTACTACAGTACGTCTACAGTATCTCTACAGTACCTCTATAGTACCTCTACAGTAGCCCTACAGTGACTACTACAGTACCTCTACAATACCTCTACAGTAGCCCTACTACAGTACCTCTACAGTACCTCTACAGTAGCCCTACAGTCACTACTACAGTACCTCTACAGTACCTCTACAGTAGCCCTACAGTCACTACTACAGTACCTTTACAGTCACTACTACAGTACCTCTACAATACCTCTACAGTAGCCCTACTACAGTACCTCTACAGTACCTCTACAGTAGCCCTACAGTCACTACTACAGTACCTCTACAGTACCTCTACAGTAGCCCTACAGTCACTACTACAGTACCTCTACAGTCACTACTACAGTACCTCTACAGTCACTACTACAGTACCTCTACAGTACCTCTACAGTAGCCCTACAGTCACTACTACAGTACCTCTACAGTACCTCTACAGTCACTACTACAGTACCTCTACAGTCACTACTACAGTACCTCTACAGTACCTCTACAGTACCTCTACAGTCACTACTACAGTACCTCTACAGTCACTACTACAGTACATCTACAGTACTTCTACAGTAGCCCTACAGTCACTACTACAGTACCTCTACAGTCACTACTACAGTACCTCTACAGTCACTACTACAGTACCTCTACAGTAGCCCTACAGTCACTACTACAGTACTTCTACAGTACCTCTACAGTACCTCTACAGTAGGCCTACAGTCACTACTACAGTACCTCTACAGTCACTACTACAGTACCTCTACAGTCACTACTACAGTACCTCTACAGTATCTCTACAGTACCTCTATAGTACCTCTACAGTAGCCCTACAGTCACTACTACAGTCACTACTAGAGTACCTCTACAGTATCTCTACAGTACCTCTACAGTTACTACTACAGTACCTCTACAGTCACTACTACAGTACCTCTACAGTAGCACTACAGTTAATACTACAGTACCTCTACAGTACCTCTACAGTACCTCTACAGTAGCCCTACAGTACCTCTACAGTATCTCTACAGTACCTCTACAGTACCTCTACAGTCACTACTACAGTACCTCTACAGTATCTCTACAGTCACTACTACAGTACCTCTACAGTATCTCTACAGTACCTCTACAGTAGCCCTACAGTCACTACTAGAGTACCTCTACAGTATCTCTACAGTACCTCTACAGTTACTACTACAGTACCTCTACAGTACCTCTACAGTCACTACTACAGTACCTCTACAGTATCTCTACAGTACCACTACAGTTAATACTACAGTACCTCTACAGTACCTCTACAGCCACTACTACAGTACCTCTACAGTACCTCTACAGTAGCCCTACAGTACCTCTACAGTATCTCTACAGTACCTCTACAGTAGCCCTACAGTCACTACTACAGTACCTCTACAGTCACTACTACAGTATCTCTACAGTCACTACTACAGTACCTCTACAGTAGCACTACAGTTAATACTACAGTACCTCTACAGTACCTCTACAGTACCTCTACAGTAGCCCTACAGTACCTCTACAGTATCTCTACAGTACCTCTACAGTACCTCTACAGTCACTACTACAGTACCTCTACAGTACCTCTACAGTACCTCTACAGTCACTACTACAGTACGTCTACAGTATCTCTACAGTACCACTACAGTTAATACTACAGTACCTCTACAGTAGCCCTACAGTCACTACTACAGTACCTCTACAGTACCTCTACAGTACCTCTACAGTCACTACTACAGTACGTCTACAGTATCTCTACAGTACCTCTATAGTACCTCTACAGTAGCCCTACAGTCACTACTACAGAACCTCTACAATACCTCTACAGTAGCCCTACTACAGTACCTCTACAGTACCTCTACAGTAGCCCTACAGTCACTACTACAGTACCTCTACAGTACCTCTACAGTAGCCCTACAGTCACTACTACAGTACCTCTACAGTCACTACTACAGTACCTCTACAATACCTCTACAGTAGCCCTACTACAGTACCTCTACAGTACCTCTACAGTAGCCCTACAGTCACTACTACAGTACCTCTACAGTACCTCTACAGTAGCCCTACAGTCACTACTACAGTACCTCTACAGTACCTCTACAGTAGCCCTACAGTCACTACTACAGTACCTCTACAGTACCTCTACAGTCACTACTACAGTACCTCTACAGTCACTACTACAGTACCTCTAAAGTACCTCTACAGTACCTCTACGGTCACTACTACAGTACCTCTACAGTCACTACTACAGTACATCTACAGTACTTCTACAGTAGCCCTACAGTCACTACTACAGTACCTCTACAGTCACTACTACAGTACCTCTACAGTCACTACTACAGTACCTCTACAGTCACTACTACAGTACCTCTACAGTAGCCCTACAGTCACTACTACAGTACTTCTACAGTACCTCTACAGTACCTCTACAGTAGCCCTACAGTCACTACTACAGTACCTCTACAGTCACTACTACAGTACCTCTACAGTCACTACTACAGTACCTCTACAGTATCTCTACAGTACCTCTATAGTACCTCTACAGTAGCCCTACAGTCACTACTACAGTCACTACTAGAGTACCTCTACAGTATCTCTACAGTACCTCTACAGTTACTACTACAGTACCTCTACAGTCACTACTACAGTACCTCTACAGTAGCACTACAGTTAATACTACAGTACCTATACAGTACCTCTACAGTACCTCTACAGTAGCCCTACAGTACCTCTACAGTATCTCTACAGTACCTCTACAGTACCTCTACAGTCACTACTACAGTACCTCTACAGTATCTCTACAGTCACTACTACAGTACCTCTACAGTATCTCTACAGTACCTCTACAGTAGCCCTACAGTCACTACTAGAGTACCTCTACAGTATCTCTACAGTACCTCTACAGTTACTACTACAGTACCTCTACAGTACCTCTACAGTCACTACTACAGTACCTCTACAGTATCTCTACAGTACCACTACAGTTAATACTACAGTACCTCTACAGTACCTCTACAGCCACTACTACAGTACCTCTACAGTACCTCTACAGTAGCCCTACAGTACCTCTAGAGTATCTCTACAGTACCTCTACAGTATCTCTACAGTCACTACTACAGTACCTCTACAGTCACTACTACAGTACCTCTACAGTCACTACTACAGTACCTCTACAGTAGCACTACAGTTAATACTACAGTACCTCTACAGTACCTCTACAGTAGCCCTACAGTACCTCTACAGTATCTCTACAGTACCTCTACAGTACCTCTACAGTCACTACTACAGTACCTCTACAGTACCTCTACAGTCACTACTACAGTACCTCTACAGTATCTCTACAGTACCACTACAGTTAATACTACAGTACCTCTACAGTACCTCTACAGCCACTACTACAGTACCTCTACAGTACCTCTACAGTAGCCCTACAGTACCTCTACAGTATCTCTACAGTACCTCTACAGTATCTCTACAGTCACTACTACAGTACCTCTACAGTCACTACTACAGTACCTCTACAGTACCTCTACAGTACCTCTACAGTCACTACTACAGTACGTCTACAGTATCTCTACAGTACCACTACAGTTAATACTACAGTACCTCTACAGTAGCCCTACAGTCACTACTACAGTACCTCTACAGTACCTCTACAGTACCTCTACAGTCACTACTACAGTACGTCTACAGTATCTCTACAGTACCTCTATAGTACCTCTACAGTAGCCCTACAGTCACTACTACAGTACCTCTACAATACCTCTACAGTAGCCCTACTACAGTACCTCTACAGTACCTCTACAGTAGCCCTACAGTCACTACTACAGTACCTCTACAGTACCTCTACAGTAGCCCTACAGTCACTACTACAGTACCTTTACAGTCACTACTACAGTACCTCTACAATACCTCTACAGTAGCCCTACTACAGTACCTCTACAGTACCTCTACAGTAGCCCTACAGTCACTACTACAGTACCTCTACAGTACCTCTACAGTAGCCCTACAGTCACTACTACAGTACCTCTACAGTCACTACTACAGTACCTCTACAGTCACTACTACAGTACCTCTACAGTACCTCTACAGTAGCCCTACAGTCACTACTACAGTACCTCTACAGTACCTCTACAGTCACTACTACAGTACCTCTACAGTCACTACTACAGTACCTCTACAGTACCTCTACAGTACCTCTACAGTCACTACTACAGTACCTCTACAGTCACTACTACAGTACATCTACAGTACTTCTACAGTAGCCCTACAGTCACTACTACAGTACCTCTACAGTCACTACTACAGTACCTCTACAGTCACTACTACAGTACCTCTACAGTAGCCCTACAGTCACTACTACAGTACTTCTACAGTACCTCTACAGTATCTCTACAGTCACTACTACAGTACCTCTACAGTCACTACTACAGTACCTCTACAGTACCTCTACAGTACCTCTACAGTCACTACTACAGTACGTCTACAGTATCTCTACAGTACCACTACAGTTAATACTACAGTACCTCTACAGTAGCCCTACAGTCACTACTACAGTACCTCTACAGTACCTCTACAGTACCTCTACAGTCACTACTACAGTACGTCTACAGTATCTCTACAGTACCTCTATAGTACCTCTACAGTAGCCCTACAGTCACTACTACAGTACCTCTACAATACCTCTACAGTAGCCCTACTACAGTACCTCTACAGTACCTCTACAGTAGCCCTACAGTCACTACTACAGTACCTCTACAGTACCTCTACAGTAGCCCTACAGTCACTACTACAGTACCTCTACAGTCACTACTACAGTACCTCTACAGTCACTACTACAGTACCTCTACAGTAGCCCTACAGTACCTCTACAGTATCTCTACAGTACCTCTACAGTATCTCTACAGTCACTACTACAGTACATCTACAGTCACTACTACAGTACCTCTACAGTACCTCTACAGTACCTCTACAGTCACTACTACAGTACGTCTACAGTATCTCTACAGTACCACTACAGTTAATACTACAGTACCTCTACAGTAGCCCTACAGTCACTACTACAGTACCTCTACAGTACCTCTACAGTACCTCTACAGTCACTACTACAATACGTCTACAGTATCTCTACAGTACCTCTATAGTACCTCTACAGTAGCCCTACAGTCACTACTACAGTACCTCTACAATACCTCTACAGTAGCCCTACTACAGTACCTCTACAGTACCTCTACAGTAGCCCTACAGTCACTACTACAGTACCTCTACAGTACCTCTACAGTAGCCCTACAGTCACTACTACAGTACCTTTACAGTCACTACTACAGTACCTCTACAATACCTCTACAGTAGCCCTACTACAGTACCTCTACAGTACCTCTACAGTAGCCCTACAGTCACTACTACAGTACCTCTACAGTACCTCTACAGTAGCCCTACAGTCACTACTACAGTACCTCTACAGTCACTACTACAGTACCTCTACAGTCACTACTACAGTACCTCTACAGTACCTCTACAGTAGCCCTACAGTCACTACTACAGTACCTCTACAGTACCTCTACAGTCACTACTACAGTACCTCTACAGTCACTACTACAGTACCTCTACAGTACCTCTACAGTACCTCTACAGTCACTACTACAGTACCTCTACAGTCACTACTACAGTACATCTACAGTACTTCTACAGTAGCCCTACAGTCACTACTACAGTACCTCTACAGTCACTACTACAGTACCTCTACAGTAGCCCTACAGTCACTACTACAGTACTTCTACAGTACCTCTACAGTACCTCTACAGTAGCCCTACAGTCACTACTACAGTACCTCTACAGTCACTACTACAGTACCTCTACAGTCACTACTACAGTACCTCTACAGTATCTCTACAGTACCTCTATAGTACCTCTACAGTAGCCCTACAGTCACTACTACAGTCACTACTAGAGTACCTCTACAGTATCTCTACAGTACCTCTACAGTTACTACTACAGTACCTCTACAGTCACTACTACAGTACCTCTACAGTAGCACTACAGTTAATACTACAGTACCTCTACAGTACCTCTACAGTACCTCTACAGTAGCCCTACAGTACCTCTACAGTATCTCTACAGTACCTCTACAGTACCTCTACAGTCACTACTACAGTACCTCTACAGTATCTCTACAGTCACTACTACAGTACCTCTACAGTATCTCTACAGTACCTCTACAGTAGCCCTACAGTCACTACTAGAGTACCTCTACAGTATCTCTACAGTACCTCTACAGTTACTACTACAGTACCTCTACAGTACCTCTACAGTCACTACTACAGTACCTCTACAGTATCTCTACAGTACCACTACAGTTAATACTACAGTACCTCTACAGTACCTCTACAGCCACTACTACAGTACCTCTACAGTACCTCTACAGTAGCCCTACAGTACCTCTACAGTATCTCTACAGTACCTCTACAGTATCTCTACAGTCACTACTACAGTACCTCTACAGTCACTACTACAGTATCTCTACAGTCACTACTACAGTACCTCTACAGTAGCACTACAGTTAATACTACAGTACCTCTACAGTACCTCTACAGTACCTCTACAGTAGCCCTACAGTACCTCTACAGTATCTCTACAGTACCTCTACAGTACCTCTACAGTCACTACTACAGTACCTCTACAGTATCTCTACAGTCACTACTACAGTACCTCTACAGTATCTCTACAGTACCTCTACAGTAGCCCTACAGTCACTACTAGAGTACCTCTACAGTATCTCTACAGTACCTCTACAGTTACTACTACAGTACCTCTACAGTACCTCTACAGTCACTACTACAGTATCTCTACAGTACCACTACAGTTAATACTACAGTACCTCTACAGTACCTCTACAGCCACTACTACAGTACCTCTACAGTACCTCTACAGTAGCCCTACAGTACCTCTACAGTATCTCTACAGTACCTCTACAGTATCTCTACAGTCACTACTACAGTACCTCTACAGTCACTACTACAGTACCTCTACAGTCATTACTACAGTACCTCTACAGTAGCCCTACAGTCACTACTACATTACCTCTACAGTAGCCCTACAGTCACTACTACAGTACTTCTACAGTACCTCTACAGTCACTACTACAGTACCTCTACAGTATCTCTACAGTACCTCTACAGTACCTCTACAGTCACTACTACAGTACCTCTACAGTATCTCTACAGTACCTCTATAGTACCTCTACAGTAGCCCTACAGTCACTACTACAGTACCTCTACAGTATCTCTACAGTACCTCTACAGTTACTACTACAGTACCTCTACAGTCACTACTACAGTACCTCTACAGTAACTACTACAGTACCTCTACAGTCACTACTACAGTACCTCTACAGTCACTACTACAGTACCTCTACAATACCTCTACAGTAGCCCTACAGTCACTACTACAGTACCTCTACAGTACCTCTACAGTAGCCCTACAGTCACTACAATACAGTAGCCCTACTACAGTACCTCTACAGTACCTCTACAGTAGCCCTACAGTCACTACTACAGTACCTCTACAGTACCTCTACAGTAGCCCTACAGTCACTACTACAGTACCTCTACAGTCACTACTACAGTACCTCTACAGTCACTACTACAGTACCTCTACAATACCTCTACAGTAGCCCTACTACAGTACCTCTACAGTACCTCTACAGTAGCCCTACAGTCACTACTACAGTACCTCTACAGTACCTCTACAGTAGCCCTACAGTCACTACTACAGTACCTCTACAGTACCTCTACAGTAGCCCTACAGTCACTACTACAGTACCTCTACAGTCACTACTACAGTACCTCTACAGTCACTACTAGAGTACCTCTACAGTACCTCTACAGTAGCCCTACAGTCACTACTACAGTACCTCTACAGTCACTACTACAGTACCTCTACAGTACTTCTACAGTATCCCTACAGTCACTACTACAGTACCTCTACAGTCACTACTACAGTACCTCTACAGTCACTACTACAGTACCTCTACAGTAGCCCTACAGTCACTACTACAGTACTTCTACAGTACCTCTACAGTATCTCTACAGTACCTCTACAGTAGCCATACAGTCACTACTACAGTACCTCTACAGTCACTACTACAGTACCTCTACAGTCACTACTACAGTACCTCTACAGTATCTCTACAGTACCTCTATAGTACCTCTACAGTAGCCCTACAGTCACTACTACAGTCACTACTAGAGTACCTCTACAGTATCTCTACAGTACCTCTACAGTTACTACTACAGTACTTCTACAGTACCTCTACAGTCACTACTACAGTACGTCTACAGTATCTCTACAGTACCACTACAGTTAATACTACAGTACCTCTACAGTAGCCCTACAGTCACTACTACAGTACCTCTACAGTACCTCTACAGTACCTCTACAGTCACTACTACAGTACGTCTACAGTATCTCTACAGTACCTCTATAGTACCTCTACAGTAGCCCTACAGTCACTACTACAGTACCTCTACAATACCTCTACAGTAGCCCTACTACAGTACCTCTACAGTACCTCTACAGTAGCCCTACAGTCACTACTACAGTACCTCTACAGTACCTCTACAGTAGCCCTACAGTCACTACTACAGTACCTCTACAGTCACTACTACAGTACCTCTACAATACCTCTACAGTAGCCCTACTACAGTACCTCTACAGTACCTCTACAGTAGCCCTACAGTCACTACTACAGTACCTCTACAGTACCTCTACAGTAGCCCTACAGTCACTACTACAGTACCTCTACAGTACCTCTACAGTAGCCCTACAGTCACTACTACAGTACCTCTACAGTACCTCTACAGTCACTACTACAGTACCTCTACAGTCACTACTACAGTACCTCTACAGTACCTCTACAGTACCTCTACGGTCACTACTACAGTACCTCTACAGTCACTACTACAGTACATCTACAGTACTTCTACAGTAGCCCTACAGTCACTACTACAGTACCTCTACAGTCACTACTACAGTACCTCTACAGTCACTACTACAGTACGTCTACAGTATCTCTACAGTACCTCTATAGTACCTCTACAGTAGCCCTACAGTCACTACTACAGTACCTCTACAATACCTCTACAGTAGCCCTACTACAGTACCTCTACAGTACCTCTACAGTAGCCCTACAGTCACTACTACAGTACCTCTACAGTACCTCTACAGTAGCCCTACAGTCACTACTACAGTACCTCTACAGTCACTACTACAGTACCTCTACAATACCTCTACAGTAGCCCTACTACAGTACCTCTACAGTACCTCTACAGTAGCCCTACAGTCACTACTACAGTACCTCTACAGTACCTCTACAGTAGCCCTACAGTCACTACTACAGTACCTCTACAGTACCTCTACAGTAGCCCTACAGTCACTACTACAGTACCTCTACAGTACCTCTACAGTCACTACTACAGTACCTCTACAGTCACTACTACAGTACCTCTACAGTACCTCTACAGTACCTCTACGGTCACTACTACAGTACCTCTACAGTCACTACTACAGTACATCTACAGTACTTCTACAGTAGCCCTACAGTCACTACTACAGTACCTCTACAGTCACTACTACAGTACCTCTACAGTCACTACTACAGTACCTCTACAGTCACTACTACAGTACCTCTACAGTCACTACTACAGTACCTCTACAGTAGCCCTACAGTCACTACTACAGTACCTCTACAGTACCTCTACAGTACCTCTACAGTAGCCCTACAGTCACTACTACAGTACCTCTACAGTCACTACTACAGTACCTCTACAGTCACTACTACAGTACCTCTACAGTACCTCTACAGTCACTACTACAGTACCTCTACAGTCACTACTACAGTACATCTACAGTACTTCTACAGTAGCCCTACAGTCACTACTACAGTACCTCTACAGTCACTACTACAGTACCTCTACAGTCACTACTACAGTACCTCTACAGTCACTACTACAGTACCTCTACAGTAGCCCTACAGTCACTACTACAGTACTTCTACAGTACCTCTACAGTACCTCTACAGTAGCCCTACAGTCACTACTACAGTACCTCTACAGTCACTACTACAGTACCTCTACAGTCACTACTACAGTACCTCTACAGTATCTCTACAGTACCTCTATAGTACCTCTACAGTAGCCCTACAGTCACTACTACAGTCACTACTAGAGTACCTCTACAGTATCTCTACAGTACCTCTACAGTTACTACTACAGTACCTCTACAGTCACTACTACAGTACCTCTACAGTAGCACTACAGTTAATACTACAGTACCTCTACAGTACCTCTAAAGTACCTCTACAGTAGCCCTACAGTACCTCTACAGTATCTCTACAGTACCTCTACAGTACCTCTACAGTCACTACTACAGTACCTCTACAGTATCTCTACAGTCACTACTACAGTACCTCTACAGTATCTCTACAGTACCTCTACAGTAGCCCTACAGTCACTACTAGAGTACCTCTACAGTATCTCTACAGTACCTCTACAGTTACTACTACAGTACCTCTACAGTACCTCTACAGTCACTACTACAGTACCTCTACAGTATCTCTACAGTACCACTACAGTTAATACTACAGTACCTCTACAGTACCTCTACAGCCACTACTACAGTACCTCTACAGTACCTCTACAGTAGCCCTACAGTACCTCTACAGTATCTCTACAGTAACTCTACAGTATCTCTACAGTCACTACTACAGTACCTCTACAGTCACTACTACAGTACCTCTACAGTCACTACTACAGTACCTCTACAGTAGCACTACAGTTAATACTACAGTACCTCTACAGTACCTCTACAGTACCTCTACAGTAGCCCTACAGTACCTCTACAGTATCTCTACAGTACCTCTACAGTACCTCTACAGTCACTACTACAGTACCTCTACAGTATCTCTACAGTCACTACTACAGTACCTCTACAGTATCTCTACAGTACCTCTACAGTAGCCCTACAGTCACTACTAGAGTACCTCTACAGTATCTCTACAGTACCTCTACAGTTACTACTACAGTACCTCTACAGTACCTCTACAGTCACTACTACAGTATCTCTACAGTACCACTACAGTTAATACTACAGTACCTCTACAGTACCTCTACAGCCACTACTACAGTACCTCTACAGTACATCTACAGTAGCCCTACAGTACCTCTACAGTATCTCTACAGTACCTCTACAGTCACTACTACAGTACCTCTACAGTCATTACTACAGTACCTCTACAGTAGCCCTACAGTCACTACTACATTACCTCTACAGTAGCCCTACAGTCACTACTACAGTACTTCTACAGTACCTCTACAGTCACTACTACAGTACCTCTACAGTATCTCTACAGTACCTCTACAGTACCTCTACAGTCACTACTACAGTACCTCTACAGTATCTCTACAGTACCTCTATAGTACCTCTACAGTAGCCCTACAGTCACTACTACAGTACCTCTACAGTATCTCTACAGTACCTCTACAGTTACTACTACAGTACCTCTACAGTCACTACTACAGTAGCTCTACAGTAACTACTACAGTACCTCTACAGTCACTACTACAGTACCTCTACAGTCACTACTACAGTACCTCTACAATACCTCTACAGTAGCCCTACAGTCACTACTACAGTACCTCTACAGTACCTCTACAGTAGCCCTACAGTCACTACAATACAGTAGCCCTACTACAGTACCTCTACAGTACCCCTACAGTCACTACTACAGTACCTCTACAGTACCTCTACAGTAGCCCTACAGTCACTACTACAGTACCTCTACAGTCACTACTACAGTACCTCTACAGTCACTACTACAGTACCTCTACAATACCTCTACAGTAGCCCTACTACAGTACCTCTACAGTACCTCTACAGTAGCCCTACAGTCACTACTACAGTACCTCTACAGTACCTCTACAGTAGCCCTACAGTCACTACTACAGTACCTCTACAGTACCTCTACAGTAGCCCTACAGTCACTACTACAGTACCTCTACAGTCACTACTACAGTACCTCTACAGTCACTACTAGAGTACCTCTACAGTACCTCTACAGTAGCCCTACAGTCACTACTACAGTACCTCTACAGTACCTCTACAGTCACTACTACAGTACCTCTACAGTCACTACTACAGTACCTCTACAGTACTTCTACAGTATCCCTACAGTCACTACTACAGTACCTCTACAGTCACTACTACAGTACCTCTACAGTCACTACTACAGTACCTCTACAGTAGCCCTACAGTCACTACTACAGTACTTCTACAGTACCTCTACAGTATCTCTACAGTACCTCTACAGTAGCCCTACAGTCACTACTACAGTACCTCTACAGTCACTACTACAGTACCTCTACAGTCACTACTACAGTACCTCTACAGTATCTCTACAGTACCTCTATAGTACCTCTACAGTAGCCCTACAGTCACTACTACAGTCACTACTAGAGTACCTCTACAGTATCTCTACAGTACCTCTACAGTTACTACTACAGTACTTCTACAGTACCTCTACAGTCACTACTACAGTACGTCTACAGTATCTCTACAGTACCACTACAGTTAATACTACAGTACCTCTACAGTAGCCCTACAGTCACTACTACAGTACCTCTACAGTACCTCTACAGTACCTCTACAGTCACTACTACAGTACGTCTACAGTATCTCTACAGTACCTCTATAGTACCTCTACAGTAGCCCTACAGTCACTACTACAGAACCTCTACAATACCTCTACAGTAGCCCTACTACAGTACCTCTACAGTACCTCTACAGTAGCCCTACAGTCACTACTACAGTACCTCTACAGTACCTCTACAGTAGCCCTACAGTCACTACTACAGTACCTCTACAGTCACTACTACAGTACCTCTACAATACCTCTACAGTAGCCCTACTACAGTACCTCTACAGTACCTCTACAGTAGCCCTACAGTCACTACTACAGTACCTCTACAGTAGCCCTACAGTCACTACTACAGTACTTCTACAGTACCTCTACAGTACCTCTACAGTAGCCCTACAGTCACTACTACAGTACATCTACAGTCACTACTACAGTACCTCTACAGTCACTACTACAGTACCTCTACAGTATCTCTACAGTACCTCTATAGTACCTCTACAGTAGCCCTACAGTCACTACTACAGTCACTACTAGAGTACCTCTACAGTATCTCTACAGTACCTCTACAGTTACTACTACAGTACCTCTACAGTCACTACTACAGTACCTCTACAGTAGCACTACAGTTAATACTACAGTACCTCTACAGTACCTCTACAGTACCTCTACAGTAGCCCTACAGTACCTCTACAGTATCTCTACAGTACCTCTACAGTACCTCTACAGTCACTACTACAGTACCTCTACAGTATCTCTACAGTCACTACTACAGTACCTCTACAGTATCTCTACAGTACCTCTACAGTAGCCCTACAGTCACTACTAGAGTACCTCTACAGTATCTCTACAGTACCTCTACAGTTACTACTACAGTACCTCTACAGTACCTCTACAGTCACTACTACAGTACCTCTACAGTATCTCTACAGTACCACTACAGTTAATACTACAGTACCTCTACAGTACCTCTACAGTATCTCTACAGTCACTACTACAGTACCTCTACAGTCACTACTACAGTACCTCTACAGTCACTACTACAGTACCTCTACAGTAGCACTACAGTTAATACTACAGTACCTCTACAGTACCTCTACAGTAGCCCTACAGTACCTCTACAGTATCTCTACAGTACCTCTACAGTACCTCTACAGTCACTACTACAGTACCTATACAGTACCTCTACAGTCACTACTACAGTACCTCTACAGTATCTCTACAGTACCACTACAGTTAATACTACAGTACCTCTACAGTACCTCTACAGCCACTACTACAGTACCTCTACAGTACCTCTACAGTAGCCCTACAGTACCTCTACAGTATCTCTACAGTACCTCTACAGTATCTCTACAGTCACTACTACAGTACCTCTACATTCACTAATACAGTACCTCTACAGTACCTCTACAGTACCTCTACAGTCACTACTACAGTACGTCTACAGTATCTCTACAGTACCACTACAGTTAATACTACAGTACCTCTACAGTAGCCCTACAGTCACTACTACAGTACCTCTACAGTACCTCTACAGTACCTCTACAGTCACTACTACAGTACGTCTACAGTATCTCTACAGTACCTCTATAGTACCTCTACAGTAGCCCTACAGTCACTACTACAGTACCTCTACAATACCTCTACAGTAGCCCTACTACAGTACCTCTACAGTACCTCTACAGTAGCCCTACAGTCACTACTACAGTACCTCTACAGTACCTCTACAGTAGCCCTACAGTCACTACTACAGTACCTTTACAGTCACTACTACAGTACCTCTACAATACCTCTACAGTAGCCCTACTACAGTACCTCTACAGTACCTCTACAGTAGCCCTACAGTCACTACTACAGTACCTCTACAGTACCTCTACAGTAGCCCTACAGTCACTACTACAGTACCTCTACAGTCACTACTACAGTACCTCTACAGTCACTACTACAGTACCTCTACAGTACCTCTACAGTAGCCCTACAGTCACTACTACAGTACCTCTACAGTACCTCTACAGTCACTACTACAGTACCTCTACAGTCACTACTACAGTACCTCTACAGTACCTCTACAGTACCTCTACAGTCACTACTACACTACATCTACAGTACTTCTACAGTAGCCCTACAGTCACTACTACAGTACCTCTACAGTCACTACTACAGTACCTCTACAGTCACTACTACAGTACCTCTACAGTCACTACTACAGTACCTCTACAGTAGCCCTACAGTCACTACTACAGTACTTCTACAGTACCTCTACAGTACCTCTACAGTAGCCCTACAGTCACTACTACAGTACCTCTACAGTCACTACTACAGTACCTCTACAGTCACTACTACAGTACCTCTACAGTATCTCTACAGTACCTCTATAGTACCTCTACAGTAGCCCTACAGTCACTACTACAGTCACTACTAGAGTACCTCTACAGTATCTCTACAGTACCTCTACAGTTACTACTACAGTACCTCTACAGTCACTACTACAGTACCTCTACAGTATCTCTACAGTACCACTACAGTTAATACTACAGTACCTCTACAGTACCTCTACAGCCACTACTACAGTACCTCTACAGTACCTCTACAGTAGCCCTACAGTACCTCTACACTATCTCTACAGTACCTCTACAGTATCTCTACAGTCACTACTACAGTACCTCTACAGTCACTACTACAGTACCTCTACAGTCACTACTACAGTACCTCTACAGTAGCACTACAGTTAATACTACAGTACCTCTACAGTACCTCTACAGTAGCCCTACAGTACCTCTACAGTATCTCTACAGTACCTCTACAGTACCTCTACAGTCACTACTACAGTACCTCTACAGTATCTCTACAGTCACTACTACAGTACCTCTACAGTATCTCTACAGTACCTCTACAGTAGCCCTACAGTCACTACTAGAGTACCTCTACAGTATCTCTACAGTACCTCTACAGTTACTACTACAGTACCTCTACAGTACCTCTACAGTCACTACTACAGTATCTCTACAGTACCACTACAGTTAATACTACAGTACCTCTACAGTACCTCTACAGCCACTACTACAGTACCTCTACAGTACCTCTACAGTAGCCCTACTACAGTACCTCTACAGTACCTCTACAGTAGCCCTACAGTCACTACTACAGTACCTCTACAGTACCTCTACAGTAGCCCTACAGTCACTACTACAGTACCTCTACAGTACCTCTACAGTAGCCCTACAGTCACTACTACAGTACCTCTACAGTACCTCTACAGTCACTACTACAGTACCTCTACAGTCACTACTACAGTACCTCTACAGTACCTCTACAATACCTCTACAGTAGCCCTACTACAGTACCTCTACAGTACCTCTACAGTAGCCCTACAGTCACTACTACAGTACCTCTACAGTACCTCTACAGTAGCCCTACAGTCACTACTACAGTACCTCTACAGTACCTCTACAGTACCTCTACAGTCACTACTACAGTACCTCTACAGTATCTCTACAGTACCACTACAGTTAATACTACAGTACCTCTACAGTACCTCTACAGCCACTACTACAGTACCTCTACAGTACCTCTACAGTAGCCCTACAGTACCTCTACAGTATCTCTACAGTACCTCTACAGTATCTCTACAGTCACTACTACAGTACCTCTACAGTCACTACTACAGTACCTCTACAGTATCTCTACAGTACCACTACAGTTAATACTACAGTACCTCTACAGTACCTCTACAGCCACTACTACAGTACCTCTACAGTACCTCTACAGTAGCCCTACAGTACCTCTACAGTATCTCTACAGTAACTCTACAGTATCTCTACAGTCACTACTACAGTACCTCTACAGTCACTACTACAGTACCTCTACAGTCACTACTACAGTACCTCTACAGTAGCACTACAGTTAATACTACAGTACCTCTACAGTACCTCTACAGTACCTCTACAGTAGCCCTACAGTACCTCTACAGTATCTCTACAGTACTTCTACAGTACCTCTACAGTCACTACTACAGTACCTCTACAGTATCTCTACAGTCACTACTACAGTACCTCTACAGTATCTCTACAGTACCTCTACAGTAGCCCTACAGTCACTACTAGAGTACCTCTACAGTATCTCTACAGTACCTCTACAGTTACTACTACAGTACCTCTACAGTACCTCTACAGTCACTACTACAGTATCTCTACAGTACCACTACAGTTAATACTACAGTACCTCTACAGTACCTCTACAGCCACTACTACAGTACCTCTACAGTACATCTACAGTAGCCCTACAGTACCTCTACAGTATCTCTACAGTACCTCTACAGTCACTACTACAGTACCTCTACAGTCATTACTACAGTACCTCTACAGTAGCCCTACAGTCACTACTACATTACCTCTACAGTAGCCCTACAGTCACTACTACAGTACTTCTACAGTACCTCTACAGTCACTACTACAGTACCTCTACAGTATCTCTACAGTACCTCTACAGTACCTCTACAGTCACTACTACAGTACCTCTACAGTATCTCTACAGTACCTCTATAGTACCTCTACAGTAGCCCTACAGTCACTACTACAGTACCTCTACAGTATCTCTACAGTACCTCTACAGTTACTACTACAGTACCTCTACAGTCACTACTACAGTAGCTCTACAGTAACTACTACAGTACCTCTACAGTCACTACTACAGTACCTCTACAGTCACTACTACAGTACCTCTACAATACCTCTACAGTAGCCCTACAGTCACTACTACAGTACCTCTACAGTACCTCTACAGTAGCCCTACAGTCACTACAATACAGTAGCCCTACTACAGTACCTCTACAGTACCCCTACAGTCACTACTACAGTACCTCTACAGTACCTCTACAGTAGCCCTACAGTCACTACTACAGTACCTCTACAGTCACTACTACAGTACCTCTACAGTCACTACTACAGTACCTCTACAATACCTCTACAGTAGCCCTACTACAGTACCTCTACAGTACCTCTACAGTAGCCCTACAGTCACTACTACAGTACCTCTACAGTACCTCTACAGTAGCCCTACAGTCACTACTACAGTACCTCTACAGTACCTCTACAGTAGCCCTACAGTCACTACTACAGTACCTCTACAGTCACTACTACAGTACCTCTACAGTCACTACTAGAGTACCTCTACAGTACCTCTACAGTAGCCCTACAGTCACTACTACAGTACCTCTACAGTACCTCTACAGTCACTACTACAGTACCTCTACAGTCACTACTACAGTACCTCTACAGTACTTCTACAGTATCCCTACAGTCACTACTACAGTACCTCTACAGTCACTACTACAGTACCTCTACAGTCACTACTACAGTACCTCTACAGTAGCCCTACAGTCACTACTACAGTACTTCTACAGTACCTCTACAGTATCTCTACAGTACCTCTACAGTAGCCCTACAGTCACTACTACAGTACCTCTACAGTCACTACTACAGTACCTCTACAGTCACTACTACAGTACCTCTACAGTATCTCTACAGTACCTCTATAGTACCTCTACAGTAGCCCTACAGTCACTACTACAGTCACTACTAGAGTACCTCTACAGTATCTCTACAGTACCTCTACAGTTACTACTACAGTACTTCTACAGTACCTCTACAGTCACTACTACAGTACGTCTACAGTATCTCTACAGTACCACTACAGTTAATACTACAGTACCTCTACAGTAGCCCTACAGTCACTACTACAGTACCTCTACAGTACCTCTACAGTACCTCTACAGTCACTACTACAGTACGTCTACAGTATCTCTACAGTACCTCTATAGTACCTCTACAGTAGCCCTACAGTCACTACTACAGAACCTCTACAATACCTCTACAGTAGCCCTACTACAGTACCTCTACAGTACCTCTACAGTAGCCCTACAGTCACTACTACAGTACCTCTACAGTACCTCTACAGTAGCCCTACAGTCACTACTACAGTACCTCTACAGTCACTACTACAGTACCTCTACAATACCTCTACAGTAGCCCTACTACAGTACCTCTACAGTACCTCTACAGTAGCCCTACAGTCACTACTACAGTACCTCTACAGTACCTCTACAGTAGCCCTACAGTCACTACTACAGTACCTCTACAGTACCTCTACAGTAGCCCTACAGTCACTACTACAGTACCTCTACAGTACCTCTACAGTCACTACTACAGTACCTCTACAGTCACTACTACAGTACCTCTACAGTACCTCTACAGTACCTCTACAGTCACTACTACAGTACCTCTACAGTCACTACTACAGTACATCTACAGTACTTCTACAGTAGCCCTACAGTCACTACTACAGTACCTCTACAGTCACTACTACAGTACCTCTACAGTCACTACTACAGTACCTCTACAGTCACTACTACAGTACCTCTACAGTAGCCCTACAGTCACTACTACAGTACTTCTACAGTACCTCTACAGTACCTCTACAGTAGCCCTACAGTCACTACTACAGTACATCTACAGTCACTACTACAGTACCTCTACAGTCACTACTACAGTACCTCTACAGTATCTCTACAGTACCTCTATAGTACCTCTACAGTAGCCCTACAGTCACTACTACAGTCACTACTAGAGTACCTCTACAGTATCTCTACAGTACCTCTACAGTTACTACTACAGTACCTCTACAGTCACTACTACAGTACCTCTACAGTAGCACTACAGTTAATACTACAGTACCTCTACAGTACCTCTACAGTACCTCTACAGTAGCCCTACAGTACCTCTACAGTATCTCTACAGTACCTCTACAGTACCTCTACAGTCACTACTACAGTACCTCTACAGTATCTCTACAGTCACTACTACAGTACCTCTACAGTATCTCTACAGTACCTCTACAGTAGCCCTACAGTCACTACTAGAGTACCTCTACAGTATCTCTACAGTACCTCTACAGTTACTACTACAGTACCTCTACAGTACCTCTACAGTCACTACTACAGTACCTCTACAGTATCTCTACAGTACCACTACAGTTAATACTACAGTACCTCTACAGTACCTCTACAGTATCTCTACAGTCACTACTACAGTACCTCTACAGTCACTACTACAGTACCTCTACAGTCACTACTACAGTACCTCTACAGTAGCACTACAGTTAATACTACAGTACCTCTACAGTACCTCTACAGTAGCCCTACAGTACCTCTACAGTATCTCTACAGTACCTCTACAGTCACTACTACAGTACCTATACAGTACCTCTACAGTCACTACTACAGTACCTCTACAGTATCTCTACAGTACCACTACAGTTAATACTACAGTACCTCTACAGTACCTCTACAGCCACTACTACAGTACCTCTACAGTACCTCTACAGTAGCCCTACAGTACCTCTACAGTATCTCTACAGTACCTCTACAGTATCTCTACAGTCACTACTACAGTACCTCTACATTCACTAATACAGTACCTCTACAGTACCTCTACAGTACCTCTACAGTCACTACTACAGTACGTCTACAGTATCTCTACAGTACCACTACAGTTAATACTACAGTACCTCTACAGTAGCCCTACAGTCACTACTACAGTACCTCTACAGTACCTCTACAGTACCTCTACAGTCACTACTACAGTACGTCTACAGTATCTCTACAGTACCTCTATAGTACCTCTACAGTAGCCCTACAGTCACTACTACAGTACCTCTACAATACCTCTACAGTAGCCCTACTACAGTACCTCTACAGTACCTCTACAGTAGCCCTACAGTCACTACTACAGTACCTCTACAGTACCTCTACAGTAGCCCTACAGTCACTACTACAGTACCTTTACAGTCACTACTACAGTACCTCTACAATACCTCTACAGTAGCCCTACTACAGTACCTCTACAGTACCTCTACAGTAGCCCTACAGTCACTACTACAGTACCTCTACAGTACCTCTACAGTAGCCCTACAGTCACTACTACAGTACCTCTACAGTCACTACTACAGTACCTCTACAGTCACTACTACAGTACCTCTACAGTACCTCTACAGTAGCCCTACAGTCACTACTACAGTACCTCTACAGTACCTCTACAGTCACTACTACAGTACCTCTACAGTCACTACTACAGTACCTCTACAGTACCTCTACAGTACCTCTACAGTCACTACTACACTACATCTACAGTACTTCTACAGTAGCCCTACAGTCACTACTACAGTACCTCTACAGTCACTACTACAGTACCTCTACAGTCACTACTACAGTACCTCTACAGTCACTACTACAGTACCTCTACAGTAGCCCTACAGTCACTACTACAGTACTTCTACAGTACCTCTACAGTACCTCTACAGTAGCCCTACAGTCACTACTACAGTACCTCTACAGTCACTACTACAGTACCTCTACAGTCACTACTACAGTACCTCTACAGTATCTCTACAGTACCTCTATAGTACCTCTACAGTAGCCCTACAGTCACTACTACAGTCACTACTAGAGTACCTCTACAGTATCTCTACAGTACCTCTACAGTTACTACTACAGTACCTCTACAGTCACTACTACAGTACCTCTACAGTATCTCTACAGTACCACTACAGTTAATACTACAGTACCTCTACAGTACCTCTACAGCCACTACTACAGTACCTCTACAGTACCTCTACAGTAGCCCTACAGTACCTCTACACTATCTCTACAGTACCTCTACAGTATCTCTACAGTCACTACTACAGTACCTCTACAGTCACTACTACAGTACCTCTACAGTCACTACTACAGTACCTCTACAGTAGCACTACAGTTAATACTACAGTACCTCTACAGTACCTCTACAGTAGCCCTACAGTACCTCTACAGTATCTCTACAGTACCTCTACAGTACCTCTACAGTCACTACTACAGTACCTCTACAGTATCTCTACAGTCACTACTACAGTACCTCTACAGTATCTCTACAGTACCTCTACAGTAGCCCTACAGTCACTACTAGAGTACCTCTACAGTATCTCTACAGTACCTCTACAGTTACTACTACAGTACCTCTACAGTACCTCTACAGTCACTACTACAGTATCTCTACAGTACCACTACAGTTAATACTACAGTACCTCTACAGTACCTCTACAGCCACTACTACAGTACCTCTACAGTACCTCTACAGTAGCCCTACTACAGTACCTCTACAGTACCTCTACAGTAGCCCTACAGTCACTACTACAGTACCTCTACAGTACCTCTACAGTAGCCCTACAGTCACTACTACAGTACCTCTACAGTACCTCTACAGTAGCCCTACAGTCACTACTACAGTACCTCTACAGTACCTCTACAGTCACTACTACAGTACCTCTACAGTCACTACTACAGTACCTCTACAGTACCTCTACAATACCTCTACAGTAGCCCTACTACAGTACCTCTACAGTACCTCTACAGTAGCCCTACAGTCACTACTACAGTACCTCTACAGTACCTCTACAGTAGCCCTACAGTCACTACTACAGTACCTCTACAGTACCTCTACAGTACCTCTACAGTCACTACTACAGTACCTCTACAGTATCTCTACAGTACCACTACAGTTAATACTACAGTACCTCTACAGTACCTCTACAGCCACTACTACAGTACCTCTACAGTACCTCTACAGTAGCCCTACAGTACCTCTACAGTATCTCTACAGTACCTCTACAGTATCTCTACAGTCACTACTACAGTACCTCTACAGTCACTACTACAGTACCTCTACAGTCACTACTACAGTACCTCTACAGTAGCACTACAGTTAATACTACAGTACCTCTACAGTACCTCTACAGTAGCCCTACAGTACCTCTACAGTATCTCTACAGTACCTCTACAGTACCTCTACAGTCACTACTACAGTACCTATACAGTACCTCTACAGTCACTACTACAGTACCTCTACAGTATCTCTACAGTACCACTACAGTTAATACTACAGTACCTCTACAGTACCTCTACAGCCACTACTACAGTACCTCTACAGTACCTCTACAGTAGCCCTACAGTACCTCTACAGTATCTCTACAGTACCTCTACAGTATCTCTACAGTCACTACTACAGTACCTCTACATTCACTAATACAGTACCTCTACAGTACCTCTACAGTACCTCTACAGTCACTACTACAGTACGTCTACAGTATCTCTACAGTACCACTACAGTTAATACTACAGTACCTCTACAGTAGCCCTACAGTCACTACTACAGTACCTCTACAGTACCTCTACAGTACCTCTACAGTCACTACTACAGTACGTCTACAGTATCTCTACAGTACCTCTATAGTACCTCTACAGTAGCCCTACAGTCACTACTACAGTACCTCTACAATACCTCTACAGTAGCCCTACTACAGTACCTCTACAGTACCTCTACAGTAGCCCTACAGTCACTACTACAGTACCTCTACAGTACCTCTACAGTAGCCCTACAGTCACTACTACAGTACCTTTACAGTCACTACTACAGTACCTCTACAATACCTCTACAGTAGCCCTACTACAGTACCTCTACAGTACCTCTACAGTAGCCCTACAGTCACTACTACAGTACCTCTACAGTACCTCTACAGTAGCCCTACAGTCACTACTACAGTACCTCTACAGTCACTACTACAGTACCTCTACAGTACCTCTACAGTACCTCTACAGTCACTACTACACTACATCTACAGTACTTCTACAGTAGCCCTACAGTCACTACTACAGTACCTCTACAGTCACTACTACAGTACCTCTACAGTCACTACTACAGTACCTCTACAGTCACTACTACAGTACCCTCTACAGTAGCCCTACAGTCACTACTACAGTACTTCTACAGTACCTCTACAGTACCTCTACAGTAGCCCTACAGTCACTACTACAGTACCTCTACAGTCACTACTACAGTACCTCTACAGTCACTACTACAGTACCTCTACAGTATCTCTACAGTACCTCTATAGTACCTCTACAGTAGCCCTACAGTCACTACTACAGTCACTACTAGAGTACCTCTACAGTATCTCTACAGTACCTCTACAGTTACTACTACAGTACCTCTACAGTCACTACTACAGTACCTCTACAGTATCTCTACAGTACCACTACAGTTAATACTACAGTACCTCTACAGTACCTCTACAGCCACTACTACAGTACCTCTACAGTACCTCTACAGTAGCCCTACAGTACCTCTACAGTATCTCTACAGTACCTCTACAGTATCTCTACAGTCACTACTACAGTACCTCTACAGTCACTACTACAGTACCTCTACAGTCACTACTACAGTACCTCTACAGTAGCACTACAGTTAATACTACAGTACCTCTACAGTACCTCTACAGTAGCCCTACAGTACCTCTACAGTATCTCTACAGTACCTCTACAGTACCTCTACAGTCACTACTACAGTACCTCTACAGTATCTCTACAGTCACTACTACAGTACCTCTACAGTATCTCTACAGTACCTCTACAGTAGCCCTACAGTCACTACTAGAGTACCTCTACAGTATCTCTACAGTACCTCTACAGTTACTACTACAGTACCTCTACAGTACCTCTACAGTCACTACTACAGTATCTCTACAGTACCACTACAGTTAATACTACAGTACCTCTACAGTACCTCTACAGCCACTACTACAGTACCTCTACAGTACCTCTACAGTAGCCCTACTACAGTACCTCTACAGTACCTCTACAGTAGCCCTACAGTCACTACTACAGTACCTCTACAGTACCTCTACAGTAGCCCTACAGTCACTACTACAGTACCTCTACAGTACCTCTACAGTCACTACTACAGTACCTCTACAGTCACTACTACAGTACCTCTACAGTACCTCTACAATACCTCTACAGTAGCCCTACTACAGTACCTCTACAGTACCTCTACAGTAGCCCTACAGTCACTACTACAGTACCTCTACAGTACCTCTACAGTAGCCCTACAGTCACTACTACAGTACCTCTACAGTACCTCTACAGTCACTACTACAGTACCTCTACAGTCACTACTACAGTACCTCTACAGTACCTCTACAGTACCTCTACAGTCACTACTACAGTACCTCTACAGTCACTACTACAGTACATCTACAGTACTTCTACAGTAGCCCTACAGTCACTACTACAGTACCTCTACAGTCACTACTACAGTACCTCTACAGTCACTACTACAGTACCTCTACAGTCACTACTACAGTACCTCTACAGTAGCCCTACAGTCACTACTACAGTACTTCTACAGTACCTCTACAGTACCTCTACAGTAGCCCTACAGTCACTACTACAGTACATCTACAGTCACTACTACAGTACCTCTACAGTCACTACTACAGTACCTCTACAGTATCTCTACAGTACCTCTATAGTACCTCTACAGTAGCCCTACAGTCACTACTACAGTCACTACTAGAGTACCTCTACAGTATCTCTACAGTACCTCTACAGTTACTACTACAGTACCTCTACAGTCACTACTACAGTACCTCTACAGTAGCACTACAGTTAATACTACAGTACCTCTACAGTACCTCTACAGTACCTCTACAGTAGCCCTACAGTACCTCTACAGTATCTCTACAGTACCTCTACAGTACCTCTACAGTCACTACTACAGTACCTCTACAGTATCTCTACAGTCACTACTACAGTACCTCTACAGTATCTCTACAGTACCTCTACAGTAGCCCTACAGTCACTACTAGAGTACCTCTACAGTATCTCTACAGTACCTCTACAGTTACTACTACAGTACCTCTACAGTACCTCTACAGTCACTACTACAGTACCTCTACAGTATCTCTACAGTACCACTACAGTTAATACTACAGTACCTCTACAGTACCTCTACAGCCACTACTACAGTACCTCTACAGTACCTCTACAGTAGCCCTACAGTACCTCTACAGTATCTCTACAGTACCTCTACAGTATCTCTACAGTCACTACTACAGTACCTCTACAGTCACTACTACAGTACCTCTACAGTCACTACTACAGTACCTCTACAGTAGCACTACAGTTAATACTACAGTACCTCTACAGTACCTCTACAGTAGCCCTACAGTACCTCTACAGTATCTCTACAGTAGCCCTACAGTACCTCTACAGTCACTACTACAGTACCTCTACAGTACCTCTACAGTCACTACTACAGTACCTCTACAGTATCTCTACAGTACCACTACAGTTAATACTACAGTACCTCTACAGTACCTCTACAGCCACTACTACAGTACCTCTACAGTACCTCTACAGTAGCCCTACAGTACCTCTACAGTATCTCTACAGTACCTCTACAGTATCTCTACAGTCACTACTACAGTACCTCTACATTCACTAATACAGTACCTCTACAGTACCTCTACAGTACCTCTACAGTCACTACTACAGTACGTCTACAGTATCTCTACAGTACCACTACAGTTAATACTACAGTACCTCTACAGTAGCCCTACAGTCACTACTACAGTACCTCTACAGTACCTCTACAGTACCTCTACAGTCACTACTACAGTACGTCTACAGTATCTCTACAGTACCTCTATAGTACCTCTACAGTAGCCCTACAGTCACTACTACAGTACCTCTACAATACCTCTACAGTAGCCCTACTACAGTACCTCTACAGTACCTCTACAGTAGCCCTACAGTCACTACTACAGTACCTCTACAGTACCTCTACAGTAGCCCTACAGTCACTACTACAGTACCTTTACAGTCACTACTACAGTACCTCTACAATACCTCTACAGTAGCCCTACTACAGTACCTCTACAGTACCTCTACAGTAGCCCTACAGTCACTACTACAGTACCTCTACAGTACCTCTACAGTAGCCCTACAGTCACTACTACAGTACCTCTACAGTCACTACTACAGTACCTCTACAGTCACTACTACAGTACCTCTACAGTACCTCTACAGTAGCCCTACAGTCACTACTACAGTACCTCTACAGTACCTCTACAGTCACTACTACAGTACCTCTACAGTCACTACTACAGTACCTCTACAGTACCTCTACAGTACCTCTACAGTCACTACTACAGTACCTCTACAGTCACTACTACACTACATCTACAGTACTTCTACAGTAGCCCTACAGTCACTACTACAGTACCTCTACAGTCACTACTACAGTACCTCTACAGTCACTACTACAGTACCTCTACAGTCACTACTACAGTACCTCTACAGTAGCCCTACAGTCACTACTACAGTACTTCTACAGTACCTCTACAGTACCTCTACAGTAGCCCTACAGTCACTACTACAGTACCTCTACAGTCACTACTACAGTACCTCTACAGTCACTACTACAGTACCTCTACAGTATCTCTACAGTACCTCTATAGTACCTCTACAGTAGCCCTACAGTCACTACTACAGTCACTACTAGAGTACCTCTATAGTATCTCTACAGTACCTCTACAGTTACTACTACAGTACCTCTACAGTCACTACTACAGTACCTCTACAGTATCTCTACAGTACCACTACAGTTAATACTACAGTACCTCTACAGTACCTCTACAGCCACTACTACAGTACCTCTACAGTACCTCTACAGTAGCCCTACAGTACCTCTACAGTATCTCTACAGTACCTCTACAGTATCTCTACAGTCACTACTACAGTACCTCTACAGTCACTACTACAGTACCTCTACAGTCACTACTACAGTACCTCTACAGTAGCACTACAGTTAATACTACAGTACCTCTACAGTACCTCTACAGTAGCCCTACAGTACCTCTACAGTATCTCTACAGTACCTCTACAGTCACTACTACAGTACCTCTACAGTATCTCTACAGTCACTACTACAGTACCTCTACAGTATCTTTACAGTACCTCTACAGTAGCCCTACAGTCACTACTAGAGTACCTCTACAGTATCTCTACAGTACCTCTACAGTTACTACTACAGTACCTCTACAGTACCTCTACAGTCACTACTACAGTATCTCTACAGTACCACTACAGTTAATACTACAGTACCTCTACAGTACCTCTACAGCCACTACTACAGTACCTCTACAGTACCTCTACAGTAGCCCTACAGTACCTCTACAGTATCTCTACAGTACCTCTACAGTATCTCTACAGTCACTACTACAGTACCTCTACAGTCACTACTACAGTACCTCTACAGTCATTACTACAGTACCTCTACAGTAGCCCTACAGTCACTACTACATTACCTCTACAGTAGCCCTACAGTCACTACTACAGTACTTCTACAGTACCTCTACAGTCACTACTACAGTACCTCTACAGTATCTCTACAGTACCTCTACAGTACCTCTACAGTCACTACTACAGTACCTCTACAGTATCTCTACAGTACCTCTATAGTACCTCTACAGTAGCCCTACAGTCACTACTACAGTACCTCTACAGTATCTCTACAGTACCTCTACAGTTACTACTACAGTAGCTCTACAGTCACTACTACAGTACCTCTACAGTAACTACTACAGTACCTCTACAGTCACTACTACAGTACCTCTACAGTCACTACTACAGTACCTCTACAATACCTCTACAGTAGCCCTACAGTCACTACTACAGTACCTCTACAGTAGCCCTACAGTCACTACAATACAGTAGCCCTACTACAGTACCTCTACAGTACCTCTACAGTAGCCCTACAGTCACTACTACAGTACCTCTACAGTACCTCTACAGTAGCCCTACAGTCACTACTACAGTACCTCTACAGTCACTACTACAGTACCTCTACAGTCACTACTACAGTACCTCTACAATACCTCTACAGTAGCCCTACTACAGTACCTCTACAGTACCTCTACAGTAGCCCTACAGTCACTACTACAGTACCTCTACAGTACCTCTACAGTAGCCCTACAGTCACTACTACAGTACCTCTACAGTACCTCTACAGTCACTACTACAGTACCTCTACAGTCACTACTACAGTACCTCTACAGTACTTCTACAGTATCCCTACAGTCACTACTACAGTACCTCTACAGTCACTACTACAGTACCTCTACAGTCACTACTACAGTACCTCTACAGTAGCCCTACAGTCACTACTACAGTACTTCTACAGTACCTCTACAGTATCTCTACAGTACCTCTACAGTAGCCCTACAGTCACTACTACAGTACCTCTACAGTCACTACTACAGTACCTCTACAGTCACTACTACAGTACCTCTACAGTATCTCTACAGTACCTCTATAGTACCTCTACAGTAGCCCTACAGTCACTACTACAGTCACTACTAGAGTACCTCTACAGTATCTCTACAGTACCTCTACAGTTACTACTACAGTACTTCTACAGTACCTCTACAGTCACTACTACAGTACCTCTACAGTATCTCTACAGTAGCACTACAGTTAATACTACAGTACCTCTACAGTACCTCTACAGTAGCCCGTCAGTACCTCTACAGTATCTCTACAGTACCTCTACAGTACCTCTACAGTCACTACTACAGTACCTCTACAGTATCTCTACAGTCACTACTACAGTACCTCTACAGTATCTCTACAGTACCTCTTAAAGCCTGTCTGGTTGGATGGTTGTCTAAACAACACTGGCTAGTAGAGTGTGAAACACTGGAAGGTGTTGTGTTCATTCAGCTCAGACTGAATATAGAGGCTGCTGACAACACCCCCGTACATGCACCATTAACTCAGCTGCTTCAGTAAGGTGTGTGTGTGTGTGTGTGTGTGTGTGTGTGTGTGTGTGTGTGTGTGTGTGTGTGTGTGTGTGTGTGTGTGTGTGTGTAGGTGTGTCTATCATTACAGCCATGGGGGGATTAGCCCAGTGAGGTAACACACACACACAACACATCAGACACAGGGGGAGGAGCTGATCTGTTAAGAACACTCATTAGCTGTGGTTCTGTCCTTCTCAACTCTGCCCCAAATGCTGTTGATTCTGTGCCTCAGATAACCTGTGTGCTAGCAGGATTACATCTTAAAACACTCCAATATTATTCAGAATGTTATAGCTACGGGGCTGTTTGGTAAGGTTTACAAGACTCTCACATAGCTAGCATGAAATTTAAAGTACGGCTCACAAGACTACATCCAAAGCTTACATGCTAGTATAAGTCATGTAAGGTTAGCCAACAGTGCATTCAACCAATGCTTACATAAGATAATGACTTTAATATCTTCATGGGGAAATGCCGTTTGCGTCTCTATGTACATAACACATATAGTATGATCAAACATACTGACTTGCTTAGTTAAAGAAATGTTGAATAAAATAAAATACAAAAGACATCAATATAAATACAGACAATAAATACAAGGAGAATAAAACAACACGAAGACAAACACTATCAACAATTAAAAACAAAACGCCAAATGCAAACACACAAGCCGCGGGTCACCGCAGTGCTGCACCCTGAAATTAGAATCCGGCTCCAAAGCCAACAGCCTTGCTCAATGTGGTCCATGATAGTCTGGTGGTTCCAGAGAGGAGTAATTCCACTACAGGCCTATGATGTAGTCTACTGGGGTTATTCAACTGCCACCCACATTACTAGTCATTACTTAAGGAATTCCATGGACTTCCTCCATGGATGCATCCCAAATGGTACCATATTCCCTATAGTGTGCACTACCCTGGTCAAAAGAAGTGCACTATACACTGAGTGAACCAAAAATTAAGAACACCTTCCGAATATTGAGTTGCACTTACTTTTGACCTCAGAACAGTCACAATTCATAGGGGTATGAACTCTACAAGGTGTCGAAAGCGTTGGCCCATGTTGACTCCAATGCTTCCCACAGTTGTGTCAAGTTTGTTGGATGTCCTTTGGGTGGACCATTCTTGATACACTCGGGAAACTGTTGTGTGTGATTCGAACCAGCAACATTTTGGTTACTGGTCAAATGCTCTTAACCGCTAGGCTACCTGCTGTCAAGTCATGCAGTCCGTCCCAAACGGTACCCTATCCCCTATACACTGAGTGTACAAAGCATTAGGAACACCTGCTTTTTCCAGAACATAAACTGACATGGATTGTGTATGTGTGCCATTCAGAGGGTGAATGGGCAGGACAAAATGGGCAGGACGGGGTATGGTAGTAGGTGCCAGGCACACCGGTTTGAGAGTGTTAAGAACTGCAATGCTTCTGGGTCTTTCAATGTGGATGTGGGACCACTTGCTCTTCAGACAACCACAATGGACAAAGGGAGGAAATGACTAGAGGGTGAGACAAACTGAGAATTAGACATCAACACCAGTATAGAGTTACATGATACTGTTATACTGCATTGAGGAGGCAGTCGTCAGATAACTATAGTGGAGGAAGACTACAGGGTGAGTGTATAGCTGGAACAGGCTGAGAATGACATACCAGTAACACATTGAGTAGGTAGTCTTCAGGTAAACATAGTGGAGGAAGAGAGAGAGAGACTTGAGAATGACACCATCAGTATAGAGTTATGTGACTCTGTGATTAAGCAGTGTATTTAAGAGGTGAGAGTATCGTAGAATGGCCTCAGACCTAATGTGGATGGATGATGGAGCAGATTCTAATAGCCGACATGCCTTGACCCCTAACCCCTGTCCCCAGTCCCAGCTGAGCTCTAACCCCTAGTGAGATTATTTATAGGCCCAGAGCAGTGCATGAAGGTCTAGGTCGGCTGCAGGTCTTGGCAGGTCCTCCTACCTCTAACATCACACTGTATATACCTATTACCCCACCCTAACCCCCTCAATCAATCAAGTACATGTATTTATAAAGCCCTTTATACACTAGCAGTTTCTCACAAAGTGCTTTACAGTAACCCGGCCTAGACTCCAAAAAGCAAGCAGAAGCACAGAAAACATGCTAATCAATCCAAGCTATCCTACTGTGAATAACCTCCCTTCAATTCAAATCTGGACTGTGAAGCCAGTTCCACTGCTTTCTTTCATTTTTCCTCTCTAATCAGTGACGGATCAGAAAACCAGCAGGCTCTGGACCTCATAGGGTGAGATCTTCATACCCCTGCTGTAGATTGATACCCTGACTGACACTGAGTCAAATAGAAGGTTAATTATACCAAGGATTTATACAGTGCTTTTCTAAAACCAAAAAATACACTTTACGTCCATTCCACGCTAAGGCCTCTGGTTATTGAGTTCTCTGGTTATTGAGGTGATTTGAGCACAATGAGGAGAGGAGAAACAGAGTGGAGGTGATTGGAGCTCAACGGGGAGAGGAGAAACAGAGTGGAGGTGATTTGAGCACAACGAGGAGAGGAGAAACAGAGTGGAGTTGAATGGAGCTCAACGGGGAGAGGAGAAACAGAGTGGAGGTGATTTGAGCACAACGAGGAGAGGAGAAACAGAGTGGAGTTGAATGGAGCTCAACGGGGAGAGGAGAAACAGAGTGGAGGTGATTGGAGCTCAACGGGGAGAGGAGAAACAGAGTGGAGGTGATTGGAGCTCAACGGGGAGAGGAGAAACAGAGTGGAGGTGATTGGAGCTCAACGGGGAGAGGAGAAACAGAGTGGAGGTGATTGGAGCTCAACGGGGAGAGGAGAAACAGAGTGGAGGTGATTTGAGCACAACGAGGAGAGGAGAAACAGAGTGGAGTTGAATGGAGCTCAACGGGGAGAGGAGAAACAGAGTGGAGGTGATTTGAGCACAACGAGGAGAGGAGAAACAGAGTGGAGTTGAATGGAGCTCAACGGGGAGAGGAGAAACAGAGTGGAGGTGATTGGAGCTCAACGGGGAGAGGAGAAACAGAGTGGAGGTGATTGGAGCTCAACGGGGAGAGGAGAAACAGAGTGAAAATGCTTTAAAGTCACTGACGTTAGTGAAAGCAATTTTCCTGTAAAGATAAAGATGAGAATAGAGAGAAGAGCGATGCTTAATGGAGGCCATCCATTCACCTAATTGCAGTTATAGCACTAGTATCACCCATTGAAAACACTAGTGTGGTGCCCTGAATCCTGAAATACTAACATATATGACTCAACATAACCACTGTCACACGCACGCACACACGGACGGACAGACAGACACCTGATCTGCTGAGCTTGGTAGCATCATCATTAGCAGATGAGTGGTGGGGTAGTCAGGATACGTAACGCATGGTAATCCCACTGCTGTGTTTTGTAAGCAAATCATTATCAGGCCTATTAATAGCACACTGCGGGTTTTTCATTCTTACACTAATACAGCTTCTTCTAGAACAGTCTTTGTGTGCGTCCCAAATGGCACCCAAATCCCTATATAGTGCACTGCTATGGGCCCTGGTCAAAAAAGTGCACTGTATAGGAAATGGGGGTGCAATTTGAGACGCAGCCTTCCACTGTATAAGGACCCAATGGAAAACCCAATTGAACAAAAAGGTTATACATAATGACAATAAATCCACTTAGTTTCCTACATATACTGACTCCTACTAACGGGTTAAATTGACTCATTCCAAATCCATAGCTCCTTCTTGACAAGTCTTGCACTGTTAAATCACCCTGTGCGAACCCAATGGAACAACAGTCATTCCCAATAAATGATTCGGTCAACAACCGGGGGATCTCTACAACCAGCACTACAGCTGTAATGAATGACTACAGCAAAGTGTTCTGATAAGCTTGTGTTGTTATTATTACCGGCTTGTGTATTTTTTAATATCGAATAATATTTCACTTTCTCTGGTCATAGGAGTAACGACATGAATTGGTGCATGAGGCAGAAATAATGCAGTGTGACTTCAGTTTCCCCATCAGCTGGAAGACTGTGTCCCCTTTTCTCAGCGGAGGGAGGGAGAGCGGATGAACAGTGAGTTGGGTGACAGGCAGCCTCATTGCTGCTCCCTACCTCTCTACCCTCAGATTGACCATCAGATGCAGTTCATCTGTCACGACTTCCACCGAAGTTGGTCACTCTCCTTGTTCGGGCGGCGTCCAGCGGTCGAAGTCACCGACCTTCTAGCCATCGCCGATCCATTTTTCATTTTCCATTGGTTTTGTCTTGTCTTCCATCACACCTGGTTCTAATTCCATCAATTACATGTTGTGCATTTAACCCTCTGTTCCCCCCCATGTCCTTGTCCATAATTGTTTGTTGTAGTGATTGTGCACGGTATGCTGGTAGTTACTGGGTTTTGTTTGACCCATTTTTTTGTATTATTCTGTTCACGGTGGTTTATGGTTATTAAACACAACCGTTGTAAATCAGTTTCCGCTCTCCTGCGCCTGACTTCTCTGCCGCCAGTAGCATCACATTACATCATCAGTACAGTAAAAATATGCTAATTATTATGCTCAGTCAAATGATCTATTACCAGCGTGATCATATAACACATTTTTTTACAAATATAATTTGAAAATGGTCTGAGAAGAACAACATTGGCAGGTCAATTCCAGCATAGCCAATGTGCAGTAATAATGTATTGGGCCTATAGCCTACTGCACAAACCTCATTGCTACAGAACTGTTTTTAATTGGTTAATGTTGCATAGGTTTATGCTTTTTAAGTCATGTTTAAACAAAACAATTTGAGCGGTAGAGGTCGGCTTGCATTTTGACTCAGAAAGTGATCATTACTCAGAAAAGGTTGGTGACCACTGATCTGATTGAAGTGGATTTAAGTGTATATTCATCAGACTTGCCCAGAGGGAATTGTTGATACTGCATGTTGTCAATTTAGTATTTTACAAATAGAAAGAACAAAAAAGTATTTATCCACAATTTGCTCTGGACAAGTCCGTTCCTGGAGGGTCTTAACAAAACAAAACTCAATTCCATAAAAATGGACCAATAGTCATGGGACCAACATTTGTATTTTTCACTCATCATTTCCAAATCATCAAAAATAATCGAAAATGTATTGTGAAGTTCAACAAAGTCACTTATAGATGATTTGAACATGATGCACAAAGAATGCTAATATCGGTACCATGTCCTGAATGGGATTTGTGCCACAAATGCTAAAATGTTAGCATGTGGACAAAGTGTCAAGGAAACTAAACCAAACCTTGCTGACACACCTTTTCCATAGACTGCTTACAGTGTAAGGAAACCAACATGTACTTTTGTAATTTGGGTGAACTATCCCTTTAACCTGCATTAACTAACTCATAGTGAAGGGTTAATTACGGCAACAAAATTCTGGATGAGTTGTGTTGTCGCGGTGACACTGAGATGATGGGAGGACTTGACGGGCTCTAAGTACTTTTCAACAGCCTCCACCTTTCCACTACTCCACCAGCTAGCCAGACAGCAAACATAATGAGATTCCTGTTGTAACCTTTCGCTCTGAGAGACAAAGTGAGGGTTTTTACAGGAGAGTGGTTTTGTCAATGTTTGATTTATTGCTGGGGTGTCACACCATACAGAGTACAGACTGTGCCCACTTTTCTAAGGAGACAGTGCCTGTGCCCCAAATGGCACCATATTCCCTAAACTGTGAACTACTTTTGACCAGAGCCCTGTTGGCCCTTGTCAAAAGTAGTGCACTACATTGGGAGTAGGGTGCCATTTGCAACATAACCAGTCTCTCTCAGTGGGCTAGCTGGCTGGTTTTCTGATAAGAATTGAGTGGTGAAAAGGGTCTGAACGAAGCTCCAGCATGCAGGAACCAACCCAGAGGCTCTTACTTAGTGAAGAGAATAGAATACACTTCATGCTCCACTGGTTATCCTTTGATAACCAAATTAACCTTAAATTCATTTGGACAGACTATTATTACTAACGGGCAATGTTCTCCATTTGAATGTGGGTGTAGCTAGCTGTAGTCTATGTCTATCAGCACTGATGTAGAAAATCAATTAACGGCGCATGCTACTTCCATACACTTTAAAGATACATTATTTCTTAGGCAATACTCTAAAGGTGCTTGTACCGGTAGATGAATCCTATCTGCATTTGTCAATCCCTCCTATACATGACCTTCAGCTCAACAGGGGTAAAGCAGTGTGACAGATTCACATCCTTCAACTGGTGAATGTATACAGATCCTCATTAAGCCCTGTGATGGAATCATGTCATCACATAGGCCATGCACCCACCCACACCAATACACACACCAATACACGCACACGCCCACACACACACACACACACACACACACACCACACACACACACACACACACACACACACACACACCAATACACACACACACACACACACACACACACACACACACACACCAATCTTTTGTGTCTAAAACAAGAAGACTGTCACGAGGGACAATGCTAAAATCCTGACTGAGACTGACAGACAACAAGGAGCCTCATCACAGCTCTCTGCAGGAGGTGACGATAGCAGCAAACTCCTGTGGAATCTGTCTGTCGATGGCGAGTGTGTGTGTGTGTGTGTGTGTGTGTGTGTGTGTGTGTGTGTGTGTGTGTGTGTGTGTGTGTGTGTGTGTGTGTGTGTGTGTGTGTGTGTGTGTGTGTGTGTGTGTGTGTGTATGTCCTTCTCCTCAACAAACACCTTCCTTCACCTGACACCACCAGCAGCAGCAGCTACTGATGAGAGGACTATTCATGCAGCAGACATCCTTCTTATTGGGACATTCTGTTCTGTTCAGCTGTTCACACCAGCTAGCTAGCTAACCCCCGAGAGAGAGAGAGAGAGAGAGGCATGCAGGCGTCTCTGATGGAACTATGGAGACGATAGCAGAAAGGAAGACATGACGTCTCTCAAATTCTGATACATAACATACCATTTCCAACTGTTCACACAGTAATTGAAACACATATATATGGACATAACAAATGGATGCACACACACACACACACACACACACACACACACACACACACACACACACACACACACACACACACACACACACACACACACACACACACACACACACACAGTTAGAAGTAAGGGAGGACCAGAAGCCACCCACCAGTAGCCAGTTACTACTACAGCCACCCACCAGTAGTCAGTTAGTGCTACAGTCACCCACCAGCAGCCAGTTACTGCTACAGTCACCCACCAGTAGTCAGTTACTACTACAGTCACCCACCAGCAGCCAGTTACTACTACAGTCACCCACCAGTAGTCAGTTACTACTACAGTCACCCACCAGCAGCCAGTTACTGCTACAGTCACCCACCAGTAGTCAGTTACTACTACAGTCACCCACCAGCAGCCAGTTACTACTACAGTCACCCACCAGCAGCCAGTTACTACTACAGTCACCCACCAGCAGCCAGTTACTACTACAGTCACCCACCAGCAGCCAGTTACTGCTACAGTCACCCACCAGTAGTCAGTTACTACTACAGTCACCCACTAGCAGCCAGTTACTACTACAGTCACCCACCAGCAGCCAGTTACTGCTACAGTCACCCACCAGTAGCCAGTTACTGCTACAGTCATCCACCAGTAGTCAGTTACAGCTACAGTCACCCACCAGCAGCCAGTTACTGCTACAGTCATCCACCAGTAGCCAGTTACAGCAACAGTCACCCACCAGTAGCCAGTTACTACTACAGTCACCCACGAGTAGCCAGTTACTGCTACAGTCACCCACCTGTAGTCAGTTACTACTACAGTCACCCACCAGTAGCCAGTTACTACTACAGTCATCCACCAGTAGCCAGTTACAGCTACAGTCACCCCCCAGTAGCCAGTTACTACTACAGTCACCCACGAGTAGCCAGTTACTTCTACAGTCACCCACCAGTAGCCAATTACTGCTACAGTCACCCACGAGTAGCCAGTTATTACTACAGTCACCCACCAGTAGTCAGTTAGTGCTAAAGTCACCAACAAGTAGCCAGTTACTGCTACAGTCACCCACCAGCAGCCAGTTACTGCTACAGTCACCCACCAGTAGCCAGTTACTGCTAGTCACCCACCAGTAGCCAGTTACTGCTAGTCACCCACCAGTAGCCAGTTACTGCTACAGTCACCCACCAGTAGCCAGTTAGTGCTACAGTCACCCACCAGTAGCCAATTACTGCTACAGTCACCCACCAGTAGCCAATTACTGCTAGTCACCCACCAGTAGCCAGTTACTGCTACCGTCACCCACCAGTAGCCGGTTACTGCTACAGTCACCCACCAGTAGCCAGTTACTACTCCCCACGCTGTAGCCAGTTACTACTCCCCACGCTGTAGCCAGTTACTACTCCCCACGCTGTAGCCAGTTACTACTCCCCACGCTGTGGCCAGTTACTACTCCCCACGCTGTGGCCAGTTACTACTCCCCACGCTGTGGCCAGTTACTACTCCCCACGCTGTAGCCAGTTACTACTCCCCACGCTGTGGCCAGTTACTACTCCCCACGCTGTGGCCAGTTACTACTCCCCACGCTGTGGCCAGTTACTACTCCCCACGCTGTGGCCAGTTACTACTCCCCACGCTGTGACCAGTTACTACTCCCCACGCTGTGGCCAGTTACTACTCCCCACGCTGTGGCCAGTTACTACTCCCCACGCTGTGGCCAGTTACTACTCCCCACGCTGTGACCAGTTACTACTCCCCACGCTGTGGCCAGTTACTACTCCCCACGCTGTGGCCAGTTACTACTCCCCACGCTGTGGCCAGTTACTACTCCCCACGCTGTGGCCAGTTACTACTCCCCACGCTGTGGCCAGTTACTACTCCCCACGCTGTGGCCAGTTACTACTCCCCCCGCTGTGGCCAGTTACTACTCCCCCCGCTGTGGCCAGTTACTACTCCCCCCGCTGTGGCCAGTTACTACTCCCCACGCTGTGACCAGTTACTACTCCCCACGCTGTAGCCCGTTAATACTCCCCACGCTGTGGCCAGTTACTACTCCCCACGCTGTGGCCAGTTACTACTCCCCACGCTGTGGCCAGTTACTACTCCCCACGCTGTGGCCAGTTACTACTCCCCACGCTGTGGCCAGTTACTACTCCCCACGCTGTGGCCAGTTACTACTCCCCACGCTGTGGCCAGTTACTACTCCCCACGCTGTGGCCAGTTACTACTCCCCACGCTGTGGCCAGTTACTACTCCCCACGCTGTGGCCAGTTACTACTCCCCACGCTGTGGCCAGTTACTACTCCCCACGCTGTGGCCAGTTACTACTCCCCACGCTGTAGCCAGTTACTACTCCCCACGCTGTGACCAGTTACTACTCCCCACGCTGTGGCCAGTTACTACTCCCCACGCTGTAGCCAGTTACTACAGTTACTGAGCCTAAATTCTGATTACAGCTGCAAAGACCTTAGCCTACCTCCTCTCTCTCCTTATAAGCCCAGCTTGCTGTACCAACAATAGCATTCAAACCTATGACAAATACATCCACTCCACTCCTCCACACTGACCCCCCAGAGAGCCTGCTAACCAGTTCCAGGCCCAGAAAGCCTGTTAACCTGGGCCAGGCCCAGAGAGCCTGTTAACCTGGGCCAGGCCCAGAGAGCCTGTTAACCTGGGCCAGGCCTGGAGCACACCAGGTAAGTTACAGCAGAGGTGGTATGGTATACCCTTGTGTATGTAACAATTTCACAAGGATTAATTAAAGGCCTAAAACTAAATCTCTACAAAAATTAACACTCACACAAGTGATCAGATACTAACATCCGTTCAGATATTTTAATGACCGTGCCCATCCCTAATTGGAGGTGGCTCACCATTCTCAAGCCAGATCCTGCATGATTGTGGATGGCTGGAATATGGCACCAGTTTCCCTCCTTCTCCGTCCAGTGACACAAACAGACCTTCCTCCCTGAACGATGACCCCTTGGTTGGTACCCACACAGCAAGCGGCACAGCAAATCAAGCAGAGGAGGAAAAATAATAACGACTCTCCTCGTCTCCTCTCCTCTCTTCTTTCAAAGTAATCCTCTACAGGTCTCAGTGTTGCTGACGCCGTTCAGTCAGCTCGATTCAGCCACGGAAAATGATATGGGTTGCAGGAAGCAGATATGGCAGGGTGACGAGAAAAGCGAGAGGAGGAGGAGGAGGACGAGGAAGGCACCCAGGCAGCAGTCACTGTGTCACTAGGGAGAGAGAGAGAGGGACACTGAGATTACATTCTCTCTGATATCTTCACTCATCCTTGGACAGTCAGCCAGCTTTCTCCTTCCAAAAAAAGAAGACCTTTCCTAAGCAGCAGAGGCAAATGCGGGCCAATAGATGGATTGCGAGCTCATTGGTGTCCGTGACTGGCGCTTAGCGAGCGGTGTTATGTATAGATGTGAGAGGCACTGCTAGTTCCACAGGAGCAGGGAGCCCAGGACTACTCTGTACACCAGCAGATGAATGGCGCAGTGCTGCTGTTGTTATGGCAACCACCGGGGAGGACGGAGAGGGAGGGAGGGAGGGAGTATGGAAAGAGAGAAAAACATGGAATAAAAGAGGAGGAAGGGAGGGAGGGTGGTATTTAAGGGGCACTGTTTCACAGTTCACAGTGGTGAGAAGCTTCGGGGACATATCTGGGTAAGAACTAAGGCAGAATCATCTGGGGGGAGACAGGGTCTCTTTGTGGATATGTTACTCAATCTCCTCTTGGACCCGAACCTCCCTGCGCCCGCATTTTACCCTTGAAACGCATGGCCCCACAGCCGCAGCTATTTTTATACGCTACATGATCAAAAGTATGTGGACACCTGCTTATCAAACATCTCAATCCAAAATCATGAGCATTAATATGGAGTTGGTCACCCCTTTGCTGCTATAACAGCCTCCACTCTTCTGGGAAGGCTTTCCACTAGATATTGGAACATTGCTGCGGGGACTTGCTTCCATTCAGCCACAAGAGCATTAGCGATGTCGGGCACTGAAATTAGGCCTTGCTCGCAGTCGACGTTCCAATTAATCTCAAAGGTGTTCCATGGGGTCGAGGTCAGGGCTCTGTGCAGGCCAGTCAAGTTTTTCCACACAATCTCGACAAACCATTTCTGTATGGACCTCGCGTTGTGCACAGGTGCATTGTCATGCTGGAACAGGAAAGGGCCTCCCCCAAACTGTTACCACAAAGTTGGAAGTATAGAATGGTCTAGAATGTCATTGTATGCTGTAGCGTTAAGATTTCCCTTCACTGGAACTAAAGGGCCTAGCCCGAACCATGAAAAACAGCCCCAGACCATTATTCCTCATCCACCAAACGTTATAGTTGGCACTATGCATTAGGGCAGGTAGCGTTCTCCTGGTACCCGCCAAACACAGATTCGGCTGTCGGGCTGCCAGATGGTGAACCGTCATTTCTCACTCCAGAGAACACGTTTCCACAGTCCAATGGTGGTGAGCTTTATACCACTCCAGCTGATGCTTGGCATCGCGCATGGTGATCATAGGCTTATGTGCGGCTGCTTGGCCATGGAAACCCATTTCATGAAGCTCCTAACAAACAGTTATTGTGCTAACGTTGCTTCCAGCGACAATTAGGAACTCGGTAGTGAGTGTTGCCACCGAGAACCTGAGGACAGAGGATTTTTACGTGCTTCAGCACTTGGTGGTCCTGTTCTGTGAGGTTGTGTGGCTTACCACTTCACGGCTGAGCCATTGTTCCTCCTAGACATTTCCAGTTCACAATAACAGCACTTACAGTTGACCGGGGAAGACATTTTACAAACTGACTTGTTGGAAAGGTGGCATCCTATGATGGTGCCACGTTGAAAGTCACCAAGCTCTTCAGTAAGGCCATTCTACTGCCAATGTTTGTCTATGGAGATTGCATGGCTGTGTGCTCAATGTTATACACCGGTCAGTAATGGGTGTGGCTGAAATAGAATCCACTATTTTGAAGGGGTGTCCACATACTGCTGTATATATAGTGTAGATATTCTCTCTTTCTCCTCCTCATCTTTCCTTGGTCTCAGTAACTTCCTTTCTCCCTCTCTGGCTGGTGGGATTACATGGAATAGATTAAATAAAGGGATGGGGATGCTCTGTTGTTGGCCTAAAGATATGCAGGAAACTTAGACCGATATGTTCTGGACAATCTGGACCCTTTCTTTCTAAAATTATCTGCAAAATTGTTCCAACCCCTATTACTAGCCTGTTACTAGCCTATGCAATCTGGTTTCAGAGCTGGTCATGGGTGCACCTCAGTCACGCTCAAGGTCCTAAACAATATCGTAACCGCCATCGATAAGAAACAATACTGTGCTGCCGTATTCATTGACCTGGCCAAGGCTTTCGACTCTGTCAATCACCACATCCTCATCGGCAGACTCAATAGCCTTGGTTTCTCTAATGATTGCCTCGCCTGGTTCACCAACTACTTCTCTGATAGAGTTCAATGTGTCAAATCGGATGGCCTGTTGTCCGGGCCTCTGGCAGTCTCTATGGGGGTGCCACAGGTTCAATTCTTGGGCCAACTCTTTTCTCTGTATACATCAATAATGTCGCTCTTGCTGCTGGTAAGTCTCTGATCCACCTCTACGCAGACGATACCATTCTGTATACTTCTGGCCCTTCTTTGGACTGTGTTAACAACCCTCCAGACGAGCTTCAATGCCATACAACTCTCCTTCCGTGGCCTCCAACTGCTCTTAAATACAAGTAAAACTAAATGCATGCTCTTGAACTGATCGCTGCCTGCACCTGCCCGCCCGTCCAGCGTCATTACTCTGGACGGTTCTTACTTAGAATATGTGGACAACTACAAATACCTAGGTGTCTGGTTAGACTGTAAACTCTCCTTCCAGAATCACATCAAACATTTCCAATCCAAAGTTAAATCTAGAATTGGCTTCCTATTTCGCAACAAAGCATCCATCACTCATGCTGCCAAACATACCCTCGTAAAACTGACCATCCTATCGATCCTGACTTTGGCGATGTCATTTACAAAATAGCCTCCAATACCCTACTCAATAAACTGGATGCAGTCTATCACAGTGCCATCCGTTTTGTCACCAAAGCCCCATATACTACCCACCACGGCAACCTGTATGCTCTCGTTGGCTGGCCCTCGCTTCATACTCGTCGCCAAACCCACTGGCTCCAGGTCATCTATAAGACCCTGCTAGGTAAAGTCCCCCCTTATCTCAGCTCACTGGTCACCATAGCAGCACCCACCTGTAGCACGCGCTCCAGCAGGTAATTCTCTCTGGTCAACCCCAAAGCCAATTCCTCCTTTGGCCGTCTCTCCTTCCAGTTCTCTGCTGCCAATGACTGGAACGAACTACACAAATCTCTGAAACTGGAAACACTTATCTCCCTCACTAGCTTTATTAAGCACCAGCTGTCAGAGCAGCTCACAGATCACTGCACCTGTACATAGCCCATCTATAATTTAGCCTAAACAACTACCTCTTCCCCTACTGTATTTACTTATTTATTTATTTTGCTCCTTTGCACCCCATTATCTCTATTTCTACTTTGCACTTTCTTCTACTACAAATCTACCATTCCAGTGTTTTACTTGCTATATTGTATTTACTTTGCCACCATGGCAAAGTAAATACCACCTTTTTTGCCTTTACCTCCCTTATCTCACCTCATTTGCTCACATTGTATATAGACTTATTTTTCTACTGTATTATTGACTGTATGTTTGTTTTACTCCATGTGTAACTCTGTGTTGTTGTATGTGTCGAACTGCTTTCCTTTATCTTGGCCAGGTCGCAATTGGTTAAATAAAGGTGAAATAAAATAAAATAAATTAATTAAAAATGTTGGTTGAATCTGGTCCTCCGTGATGGTCTAAATTGTAATTCTAGTTGTCTTCACCTCTCTCGTGCTCTCTCTATCCTAATGAGGCGTAGACATCATTACAAAGTTTTCTGTTCTCATCAGACCTAGCAGACCAAGACAGGCAGACTCATGTATAATCTGTAAAACTCATAACCTGTTATATCAAAACCTGGAATACTAGCAAACAGTTACAACTACTGAGTTATCTTGGTTATCTAAAGGCCGATGAAAGGTTCCTCGTCTATGACTGATACGATTCTGTTTGACTATGTATAGCCCGTCTGCACCTCAATGGACTTCCATCTCTCAGTCATTGATATTGTGGTATTTCAAAAGACTAACAAATGCCACATCACATGTCGATGACATACAGTTTCCAAAACAGTGAAAAAGAGTTGTGTGGACTTCCGCACCCATACAGTATTGACAAACCCTTAGAGCTTACTGAAGCAGACACGGTGGATGGCATTGTCTGAAAACCACAGGTTTATTTAACTGACATCTGCTAAACGATAAACACTGAGTGTGTCCTAAATGGTACCCTGTTCCCTATACACTACTTTTGAGCAGAGCCCTATTGGCAGCGCACTATATAGGGATTAAGGTGCCAATCTGGATGCAGTGTTTTCTTCAGTCAGTATTGACGTGTTCAGGTCCACTGGTTCTCATGACATTATATTCCTCCTTTTCAATTACCTTCTCATATAGACTTTTCTCCGTTTTCTCCACCTGTGAAAAGTCAGAGGAGCAGAAAATGTCACATTTCCCTTTGGCGGAACAAATGACTTTCCATGTGGGGAAAGGAGGAAGGGTTATTGTTGGTCACGCAGATTGTAATTGGGGAACGATCGGCCCTGGGAGCTGAACCGGCTGGGTGAAGAGATTTGCAGGGGAGGAGATTGAAATATATAAATGCCAGTCTCAGCATCAGCCAGACAGATATATTATATAGATACTATATGGACCACACTCCTAGGCCCAAGGTAGCCCTACAGTACAGTACAGTAATATCTCAGCCACACAGAGTATTCAGATCTCTTACTTTTCCCACATTTCGCTAGGTTACAGCCTTATTCTAAAATGGATTAAATCGTAAATCATTCTACACACAAATGTTATATTTTATTTTTTATTTAACCTTTATTTAACTAGGCAAGTCAGTTAACCTGTTATGGCTAGGGGGCAGTATTTTCACAGCCGGATAAAAAACGTACCCGATTTAATCTGATTATTACTCCTGCCCAGAAACTAGAATATGCATATAATTATTAGCTTTGGATAGAAAACACTCCAAAGTTTCTAAAACTGTTTGAATGGTGTCTGTGAGTATAACAGAACTCATTTGGCAGGCCAAAACCTGAGAAGATTCCATGCAGGAAGTGCCCTGTCTGACAATTTCTTGCCCTTCTTGATTATCTCTATCCATTACAGAGGATCTCTGCTGTTACGTGACACTTCCTACGGCTCCCATGGGCTCTCAGAAGGCGGCAAAAAGCTGAATCGTGGCTTTGCAGGCTCTGGCTGAAAAAAAGTAGCGCGTTTGGATAGTGGCTGGTTACAGTACTGTGAGACTCAGGCGTGTGCCCGCGTCGACCCCATGCTTTGTTTTCTTTCGTCTGTTTACCTAAACGCAGATTCCCGGTCGGAATATTATCGCTTTTTTATGAGAAAAATGGCATAAAAATTGATTTTAAACAGCGGTTGACATGCTTCGAAGTACGGTAATGGAATATTTAGAAATCTTTTGTCACGAAATGCGCCATGCTCGTGACCCTTATTTACACTTCGGATAGTGTCTTGAACGCACTAACAAAACGCCGCTGTTTGGATATAACTATGGATTATTTTGAACCAAACCAACATTTGTTATTGAAGTAGCAGTCCTGGGAGTGCATTCTGACGAAGAACACCAAAGGTAATCAAACTTTTCTAATAGTAAATCTGACTTTGGTCAGGGCTAAACTTGGTGGGTGTCTAAATAGCTAGCCGTGATGGCTGGGCAATCTACTCAGAATATTGCAAAATGTGCTTTCACCGAAAAGCTATTTTAAAATCGGACACCTCGATTGCACAAAGGAGTTCTGTATCTATAATTCTTAAAATAATTATGTTTTTTGTGAACGTTTATCGTGAGTAATTTAGTAAATTCACCGGAGGTTTGTGGGGGTATGCTAGTTCTGAACGTCACATGCTAATGTAAAAAGCTGGTTTTTGATATAAATATGAACTTGATTGAACAAAACATGCATGTATTGTATAACATAATGTCCTAGGAGTGTCATCTGATGAAGATCATCAAAGGTTAGTGCTGCATTTAGCTGTGGTTTTGTTTTTTGTGACATTATATGCTAGCTTGAAAAATGGGTGTCTGATTATTTCTGGCTGGGTACTCTGCTGACATAATCTAATGTTTTGCTTTCGCTGTAAAGCCTTTTTGAAATCGGACAGTGTGGTTAGATAAAGGAGAGTCTTGTCTTTAAAATGCTGTGAAATAGTCATATGTTTGAAAAATTGAAGTTTTTGTATTTTTGAGGAATTTGTAATTCGCGCCACGCCCATCATTGGATATTGGAGCAGGTGTTCCGCTAGTGGAACGTCTAGATGTAAGAGGTTATTAAGAACAAATTCTTATTTCAAATGGTGGCCTACCCCATACCCCATAATGAAAAAGCAAAAAAACATGTTAAGGATTATAATAAACACCGCTTTGATGTCATACAAGTAAGCCAAACACCCGTGAGTCCAAATGTGCACTTCACATTTCAATATCAAAAAACTCATATATAGTTTCAACGTTTATGATCACCATGAAAAATCACTGCGGCTCACGCACCTGAATGCACTCATGACCCCTATGCCCAACAAAATGATGATCCGTTTCCCTGAATTGCATTGTGAAAGCATAACACTGTTGTGTCATATATTATAACTTATCTAGTCATGTTGACAATAGAACAGACTTTCAAATGATGCCCATCTGACCCAGATTGCAATTTATAATGGACCACTTTTGGATTGCATAAACAGTAATTGTGTGATGGCTGGGATGCAGGGTTGTGTTCCAAACAAAACAACCACAAGTGTGCTTGCTCTAGTTCCTCAACGGCACAGCCAGGAGAGCTAAAAAAAGAGCACCTTACAGTTGAAGACTGAGTCATAAAAGTGCATTGAAATTATTTTGGAATTGTGCACATTGGAGGTGTGGCCACTTGGAGACACCAGTTAGTCCTCTCAAACAAACCCTTGTCATTTTTTTGTTGCACCTACCCCACATTCTCCAGAAATTGTCTTATGTTACTGAATGTATCCAGAGTATTTTCAGATTTCGATATCAAATAATGTGGTGAATAGTACAGGAAATGTAAAATGCACATCAAATCAACAGTGTAACGTTTGGATGCAGTCTTGTGTCAGGTGAACTGTGTTCTCACCTTTAGTCTAATCATTTTCCCATTATCTCCAAACGGTTCCCTTTCAATTACTGTCATAGTTATATTTCTTCTGTAAAAATTATGTCAATTTCGCCCTATCCATATAGGCCAATTCCCACAAGTGTAAAGGGTTAAAGTCTAATGCAATTATTTTCCATCTTAACATGGAAATCCAATAGTTCATTGTATTGATCGCTATCTGTCATTAATTAGGGGAGTAGTGTGACACAGAGAAATAGATGATGAAATAAAGCCTTTAAAAGTTTCAGAGAGGAGTAAGTCTGATCAATCAGCTGGTTGTGGCTCTACAGGGCATCCCAAATGGCACCATATTCCCTAGGAAGTGAACTACTTTTGATCTCAGAACGGTTCAACCCTGTTGCTGGAGAGCTCCTGTCCTGGAGGTTTCAGCAAAACCTTGAGCTTATTAACCACAGACTGTATATCACTGAGGGTCTCGTGTATCTGCTATGAAAAAGGTATCATGGGCTACATCACACAGACTCATTGAAGATAGAGATATGCGCTGAGAGTCGGGAAACAAGTTCAGGGAGTGAGTGTTTTAATAAATGAAACATAATACAAAACAAGAAACACGAACAACGCACAGACAGGAAACAGAAACAATAACGCCTGGGGAAGGAACCAAAGGGAATGACATATATAGGGAAGGTAATCAAGGAAGTGGTAGAGTCCAGGTGAGTGAAAACTGTGATGGCCCTGAATTTTCCTGAACCGTCTCAGTGCTTCTCCTTCCAATAGGGCGCTTTCCCTTTAATTCTCAATTAAATAGTGCTTCTCCTTCCAATAGGGCACATTCCCTTTAATTCCCAATTAAATAGCCAGCATCAGCTGCGCAACTGTGGGGTTGTGATGGAGACGTGAATAAGGATGTGGTCAACCCTCAGTTCTGAAGCGTCTCTCTTCCGTTTGTTTTGTTGCATTTAAAAGTGTGCTTTGTAGCCTAATAGCAAGTTTACCCAGGATCGGATCCACTCTTTGCGTCCGTGGACTCCACCTCTCCGTTGTTCTTCTTGGCCTTTCTCCGCTGGAGATCTGTCAGCGGATTGGCTTGTCTGACTGACCGACTGACTACAACCTTTTTGTATACGGTATTTAATTTGTTTTGGTGTGATGTATACCGTGATGATTTATGTAGTTAGTTGTAAGTGAGGACGTATTAAGATGTGATACGCTTTATAGTTGTGTGGTAAAATATTTGTTATTTTGATTGATACTGGGTTTACGCTACACTTGTATGAAAGAACAAACATTGTGTAACCACGGTCACTTGAGTTCCCTGAAGTTCTTTACCGGGCTGGACTCTTTCTAGGCCCGAGGTACAGGACATTTCTGGAGGAACCAGAGTTCATTATTTGTTATATTGTTATGTGTGTGTGATCATTTATGTTGGTAATACAACCCATGCAAAAGAATACAGTTGTTTTGTAAGTTCTTTCCAATGTTTTAAGGGTTTATGAAAAGTGTATTTCCATCCTGACTTTTACATGAGTCCTTTGTATTGGTGTAGACTTGACGGACCAGATGGGACTCATTCCCTCCCAAACCAAAAGGAGAAACCATTATTTTCTCTGGTAGGCACAACCTACCTGGCACCCCTATAAACGATAACCTCAAGTCAAAACCGTTACAAGACGTTCAGGTGTGTGTAACGATGGTGACAGGTGTGCGCCATAACGAGCAGCCTGGTGATCTAGAGGCCGGAGACGGAGCACACGTGACAGTTAGCCATTTTATGTGTATCAACTCCTGAGCCGTTCCAGACACACAGCACAGTGGACTAGCAGCAGTGGTGGGAGACATCAAAGAACACAACAGCAGTGGAATGGAATCAATGCTGAGGGTTTGAGGCCCAAACAGACAGGTCACGACTGTCTACTCCACTATAGTTAAAGGATGTTGCTGCCTAGTGTTCAGAACTCACCACCAGATGTTGCTGTCTGCTGCCCAGTGTTCAGAACCACCAGAGAGAACAGACAGGTCGGGATGTTGCTGTCTGCTGCCCAGTGTTCAGAACCACCAGAGAGAACAGACAGGTCAGGATGTTGCTGTCTGCTGCCCAGTGTTCAGAACCACCAGAGAGAACAGACAGGTCAGGATGTTGCTGTCTGCTGCCCAGTGTTCAGAACCACCAGAGAGAAGAGACAGGTCAGGATGTTGCTGTCTGCTGCCCAGTGTTCAGAACCACCAGAGAGAACAGGATGCACTTGTGATCTTCTGGACCAAAGGCAGTGTGACATTTTCCCACCTAACCCTACCTCTATCCCTAACCCTACCTCTAACCCTAACCCTAACCCTACCTCTATCCCTAACCCTACCTCTAACCCTACCTCTATCCCTAACTCTATCCCTATCCCTAACCCTACCTCTATCCCTAACCCTAACCCACCAGCCGGGGGAACTGTGGCACTTCATAGTGCACTACTTTTGACCAGAGCCCATAGGGAATAGGGGTGCCTTCTGGGACACAAACAATGGCACTGCTGGATCTGTAAAGGGGAAAAGCCATAAGTAACCCCCTGCCAGCTCCTGCCCACCTCTCCAATCCAGTTCACAGGTTGGGTTCAGAGCAGCTGAGACCCCCTGGGTGAAACCTCCATGCAGGCAGAGAGAGCGGAAAGAGCGGAGGGGATTCAATTAGAAACTCAATGATTTTCTAAACCTTACCGTGAAATGCTTACTTACAAGCCCTTAACCAACAATGCAGTTCAAGAAAGAGTTAAGAAAATATTTACCAAATAAGCTAAAGTAAAAAATATTTTTTTTTAATAGAAAGTAACACAATAAAATTGGACCCATGCCAAATCTGAGGGGGAAAAGGTGTTGTGGTGTCCTGTTCACGACTGTCTTGGCGTGTTTGGACCATGATAGTTTGTTGATGATCTGGACACCAAGGAACTTGAAACTCTCGACCCGCTCCACTACAGCCCCATCGATGTTCACCACGCTATCATCCAGAAGGAGAGGTCAGTACAGGTGCATCAAAGCTGGGACCGAGAGACTGAAAAGCAGCTTCTATCTCAACGCCATCAGACTGTTAAACAGCCATCACTAACACTGAGTGCACTATAAGTAGTAGTGCACTATAAAGGGAATAGGGTGCCATTTTGGATGAACCCTTGGGCTCAGATGCCCATGCTGCCCATACTGTAACTTGGCACTGACAGGCGGTTTAAGGAGTGGCACTGGGTTGAATTAATTAAAGAGTGGGAAGAAGGCTAGGGTGCTCGAGACCATGCCCAATCTGTTAATTTTTATATTTATATTATTTTATTTTAACCTTTATTTAACTAGGCAAGCCAGCTAAGAACAAATTCTTATTTACAACGGCGGCCTACACCGGCCAAACATAATTATGACTATATTGCATTAACAAGGCAAAGTAAAAATCATAAGTTGAATGACTATGCATTTATACACAATTACAGAGCTCACACCCAAACTGTGAGATAAAGACATGCAGAACTAAGGGAGAATGAGAACCGTGTCTGGGTCATTAATCAAGCTATTCTTTAACAATACTAACAACAGCGTTCCTCTATGAGACAACCATCATCAAGATAACGGCAAACACAATGAAGCTCCCAGAATTCCTTTTGATTCAAGCAGATGAAAGTGCTGTCAGTAAATTAGGCAGAATGTTCTGCACGAAAGAGGGAGGAAGAGAAAGATAGAGAGAGACCCAGGACAACAACACAATTAGACCCAACCAAATCATGAAAAACAAGAAGATAATTACTTGACACATTGGAAAGAATTTAGAGCAAACTAAAATGCTAGTTGGCTCTAAACAGAGAGTACACAGTGGCAGAATATCCGACCAGTGTGACTGACCCAAAATTAGGGAAAGCTTTGACTCTGTAGAGACTGTAGTAAGCATAGCCTTGCTATTGAGAGAGGCCTGTTTCACTTGCTTTGGCAATGTAAACATATGTTTCCCATGCCAAAAAGCCCTTAAATTGAATTGACAGAAAGAGATTTGGCAGCAGAAGATTAGCTTGCTATGAAATCACATTTTCAGGCCCCATTTCCTCCAATCCAACCCCACCTCTCCTGGCTCCTGTCACCAACAACACAAAGTCTTCTCGTCCAGCAGTAGCAAGCAGCAACCCCAGTGAAGATGACACAGTTTTTAACAGGCCCAGTATAGACAAATGAATCATTGTGTATGATGTTATTAGGTAAGGCTGGAGTGATTCTTAGTGGGTCTTGACCTGGCATCCCAACCCAGCTATTAGGTAAGGCTGGAGTGATTCTTAGTGGGCCTTGATCTGGTATCCCAACCCAGCTATTAGGTAAGGCTGGAGTGATTCTTAGTGGGTCTTGACCTGGCATCCCAACCCAGCTATTAGGTAAGGCTGGAGTGATTCTTAGTGGGTCTTGACCTGGCATCCCAACCCAGCTATTAGGTAAGGCTGGAGTGATTCTTCGTGGGCCTTGACCTGGGAGGGCTGTGGTTGATCATTTATAGATTTTGTTGACCGGCATCAGTGATCATTGACATAAGCATCCCACTTCACAGTTACCATCATGTAACTGGCTGTTTTGAATTTCCTCACACGACATTCCAACACGAATGAGTGACATTGGTTGGTTGGTTAATCAGACAGCCCCACTGCTTGGCCTATGGGAGTTCTGCTGTGGGGGTGTTGCGTGTACCTGTGAGCTTCTTGGCGGGCTGCAGCCGGACGCTGATGGTCTGGTGTGTGAGCAGCGGGGAGGAGGGCAGGGAGCGTGACACGCCCTCCATGATGCGGATGTGCTGCATGCCGTCGGTCATAGACAGAGGTGGCAGGGCATAGTCACCCTCAAAGGCACAGTCACTGTCTATACTGCCACCTGCAGGAGGAAGCAGAACTGTCAGCATAATAATAATGTATTCTATGCATATATTTCAGAATTTACAACACTTATGTGAGTATAGTTATGGATAGTCATGAATGTTTAAGAACAGTTATTAGTGCCTTTGTTGTGCAATGTATTACATTCTGCATAATGTATAAGGCATTATACATGTGCTTCTTGTGGCACTGTGAACAGGGTATTAATATGAAGTAATTTCTTCACTACATGTATGATTTCTTACAGTGTTCAGTGTAAATTAAAATGACTGCGGAACCAAGAGCCATGGAGCGACCCATGTTGTGATGCTACTGTGGTATTGACTGAGATCTGCCTGGCCTGACCCAGTAGAGACCACAGCTCTGAAGGCAGACATGACAGGATGCCTCCCTGTTTCTCTCAATAACAATATACCAGAAAGCCGACATTTCTCATTTACTGAACAAAATTACAAATGCAACATACAAAGTGTTGGTCCATGTTTCATGAGCTGAAATAAAAGATCCCAGAAATGTTCCATACGCACAAAAAGCTTATTTAGGACAGCATTTCACCTTTGCCAAGATAATTCATCCACCTGATTAAACAGCATGAACATTACACAGGTTCACCTTGTGCTGGGGACAATAAAAGGCCACTCGAAAATGTGCAGTTTTGTCACGCAACACAATGCCACAGATGTCTCAAGTTTTGAAGGAGCGTGCAATTGGACTACTGACTGCATGATTGTCCACCGGAGCTGTTGCCAGATAATGTAGTGTTCATTTCTCTACCATAAGCCACCTACAACGTTGTTTTATAGAATTTGGTGATATGTCCAACTGGCCTCACAACCGCAGACCACGTGTAAACACGCCAGCCCAGGACCTCCACATCCGGCTTCTTCACCTGCGGGATCGTCTGAAACCAGCTACCCAGACAGCTAATGAAACTGTGGGTTTGCAAAACCGAATAATTTCTTAACTTGTTATGGATAGGGGGCAGTATTTTCACGGCCGGATAAAAAACGTACCCGATTTAATCTGGTTATTACTCCTGCCCAGAATAGAATATGCATATAATTAGTAGCTTTGGATAGAAAACACTCCAACGTTTCTAAAACTGTTTGAATGGTGTCTGTGAGTACAACAGAACTCAAATGGCAGGCCAAAACCTGAGAAGATTCTGTACAGGAAGTACCCTGTCTGACCATTTCTTGGCCTTCTTTGTCATCTCTATCCAAAACAAAGGATCTCTGCTGTAACGTGACATTTTCTAAGGCTCCCATAGGCTCTCAGAAGGCGCCAGAACGTTGAATGATGACTCTGCAGGCCATGGCTGAAAAACAGTAGCGCATTTGGATAGTGGTCGATCTGAGAACAATGAGATGGGTGCGCGCGTGCACGTGAAGAGTCCATTTTAGATTATCAGTCTTTGAACGAAAACAACGACTCCCGGTCGGAATATTATCGCTATTTTACGAGAAAAATCGCATAAAAATTGATTTTAAACAGCGTTTGACATGCTTCGAAGTACGGTAATGGAATATTTTGAAATGTATTGTCACGATACGTGTCCGCGCGTCACCCTTCGTTACCCTTCGGATAGTGTCTTGAACGCACAAACAAAATGCCGCTATTTGGATATAACTATGGATTATTTGGAACCAAACCAACATTTGTTGTTGAAGTAGAAGTCCTGGGAGTGCATTCTGACGAAGAACACCAAAGGTAATCAAACTTTTCTTATAGTAAAGCTGAGTTTGGTGAGTACCAAACTTGGTGGGTGTCAAAATACCTAGCCCGTGATGGCGAGCTATCTACTCAGAATATGTGCTTTCACCGATTGCATAAAGGAGTTCTGTATCTATAATTCTTAAAATAATTGTTATGTTTTTTGTGAACGTTTATCGTGAGTAATTTAGTAAATTCACCAGAAGTGTTCGGTGGGAATGCTAGTTCTGAACGTCACATGCTAATGTAAAAAGCTGGTTTTTGATATAAATATGAACTTGATTGAACAAAACATGCATGTATTGTATAACATAATGTCCTAGGAGTGTCATCTGATGAAGATCATCAAAGGTTAGTGCTGCATTTAGCTGTGGTTTTGGTTTTTGTGACATTATATGCTAGCTTGAAAAATGGGTGTCTGATTATTTCTGGCTGGGTACTCTCCTGACATAATCTAATGTTTTGCTTTCGTTGTAAAGCCTTTTTGAAATCGGACAGTGTGGTTAGATAAAGGAGAGTCTTGTTTTTAAAATGCTGTAAAATAGTCATATGTTTGAAAAATTTAAGTTTTCGGATTTTTGAGGAGTTTGTATTTCGCGCCACGCCCAATCATTTGATATTGGAGCGGTGTTCCGCTAGCGGAACGTCTAGATGTAAGATTAACAAACTTTCAGAAACCTTCTCAGGGAAGCTCACCATGGTCTTGACTTGACTACAGTTTGGCGTCGTAACCAACTTCAGTGGGCAAATGCTCACCTTCGATGGCCACTGGCAATGTGTGGGCGAGCAGCTTGGAGAAGTGTGGGCGAGCAGTTTGCTGATGTCAACGTTGTGAACAGAGTGCCCCATGGTGGCGGTGGGGTTATGGTATGGGCAGGCATATGCTACGTACAATGAACACAATTGCATTTTATTGATGGCAATTTGAATGCACAGAGATGCCGTGATGAGATCCTGAGGCCCATTGTCGTGCCATTCATCTGCCGCCACCACCTCATGTTTCAGCATGATCATCCATGGCCCCATGTCGCAAGGATCTGTACACAATTCCTGGAAGCTGAAAACGTCCCAGTTATTCCATGGCCTACATACTCACCAGACATGCCACCCATTGACCGTGTTTGGGAAGCACTGGATCGACATGTACGACAGTGTGTTCCAGCTCTTGCCAATATCCGCCATCGATAAGAGACATTACCGTGCAGCCGTATTCATCGACCTGGCCAAGGCTTTCGACTCTGTCAATCACCACATTATTATCAGCAGACTCAACAGCCTTGGTTTCTCTAATGACTGCCTCGCCTGGTTCACCAACTACTTCTCTGATAGAGTTCTGTGTGTCAAATCGGAGGGCCTGTTGTCCGGACCTCTGGCAGTCTCTATGTGGGTGCCACAGGGTTCAATTCTCGGGCCGACTCGCTTCTCTGTATACATCAATGATGTCGCTCTTGCTGCTGGTGATTCTCTGAACCACCTCTACGCAGACGACACAATTCTGTATACTTCTGGCCTATCTTTGGACACTGTGTTAACTAACCTCCAGACGAGCTTCAGTGCCATTCAACTCTCCTTCCGTGGCCTCCAACTGCTCTTAAATACAAGTAAAACTAAATGCATGCTCTTCAACCGATCGCTGCCCGCACCTGCCTGCCCGTCCAGCATCACTACTCTGGACGGTTCTGACTTAGAATATGTGGACAACTACAAATACCTAGGTGTCTGGCTAGACTGTAAACTCTCCTTCTAGACTCACATTAAACATCTCCAATCCAAAATTAAATCTAGAATTGGCTTCCTATTTAGCAAAACAAAGCATCCTTCACTCATGCTGCCAAACATACCCTCGTAAAACTGACCCTCCTACCGATCCTCGACTTCGGCGATGTCATCTACAAAATAGTTTCCAACACTCTACTCAACAAATTGGATACAGTCTATCACAGTGCCATCCGTTTTGTCACCAAAGCCCCATATACTACCCACCACTGTGTAACGGCTGTCTTCGTCATCAGATGAAACAGAGAAGTCATCGTCGGAAAAGGTGGACCAATACTCAGCGGAGTGAGTGTTCATATTCAATATTTAATTAATAGAAACACTTTAAACAAAACACGAAAATGAACGACAGCCTACAGTTCTACTAGGTACAAAACTAAACAGAAACAATTACCCACAAAACCCAAAGGAAAAACATGCTCCTTATGTGTGACTCCCAATCAACAACAACAAACTTCAGCTGTGCCTGATTGGGAGCCACACACGGCCCAAAACACAGAAATACAAAAACCTAGAAAAAGAACATAGAACGCCCACCCAATGTAACACCCTGGCCTAACCAAAATAAAGAACAAAAAACCCCTCTCTATGGCCAGGGCGTTACACACTGCGACCTGTACGCTCTAGTTGGCTGGCCCTCGCTACATACTCATCGCCAAACCCAATGGCTCCAGGTCATCTACAAGTCTTTGCTAGGTAAAGCCCCACCTTATCTCAGCTCACTGGTCACCATAGCAGCACCCACCCATAGCAGGTATATCTCACTGGTCACCCCCAAAGCCAATTCCTCCTTTGGCCGCCTTTCCTTCCAGTTCTCTGCTGCCAATGACTATAACGAACTACAAAAATCACTGAAGCTTGAGACTCATATCTCCCTCACTAGCTTTAACCTGTCTGGGAACGTGGGACGCTTTAACCTGTCTGGGAACGTGTGACCAACTTCCCAAGCCTCTCTTTGGGTCAGTTTCTACCATAGAAGACTCAAACCACTTTGTAAAGACTGTTGACATCTAGTGGAAGCCTTAGGAAGTGCTAAATGATTAATAAGTCCCTGTGTGTTTCAATGGCAAAGGCTTGAAGTGATTCCACACATCAGATTTCCACTTCCTGCTAGGATTTGTCTCAGGGTTTTGACTGCCATATGAGTTCTGTTATACTCACAGACACCATTCAAACAGTTTTAGAAACTTTAGAGTGTTTTCTATCCAAATCTACTAATTATATGCATATTCTAGTTACTGGGCAGGAGTAGTAACCAGATTAAATCGGGTACGTTTTTTATTCGGCCGTGCAAATACTGCCCCTTATCCCCAACAGGTTTTAAGCACCAACTGTCAGAGCAGCTCACAGATCACTGCACCTGTACATAGCCCATCTGTAAATAGCCCATCCAACTACCTCATCACCATACTGTATTTATTTATTTATCTTGCTCCTTTGCACCCCAGTATCTCTTCTTGCACATTCATCTTCTTCACATCTATCACTCCAGTGTTTAATTGGTATATTGTCATTACTTTGCCACCATGGCCTATTTATTGCCTTACCTCCCTTATCTTACCTCATTTGCACACACTGTATATAGACTTTTTCTACTGTATTATTGCCTGCATGTTTGTTTATTCCATGTGTAACTCTGTTGTTTTCGTCGCACTGCTTTGCTTTATCTTGGCCAGGTCAAAGTTGTAAATGAGAACTTGTTCTCAACTAGCCTACCTGGTTAAATAAAGGTGAAATAAAAAAATTAAAAATACAAATATCCATCAACTTCACACAGCTATTGAAAAGGAGTGGGACAACATTCCACAGGCCACAATCAACAGCCTGATCAACTCTATGGGAAGGAGATGTGTCTCGCTGCATGAGGCAACTGGTAGTAACACCAGATACTGACTGGTTTTCTGATCCACACCCCAACTTTTTTTTAAGGAATCTGTGACCAGTCATGTGAAATACATAGATTATGGCCTAATGAATTTATTTAAATTGATTGACTTCCTCATATGAACTGAAACTCAGTAAAATCTTTGAAATTGTTGAATGTTGCATTTATATTTTGGTTCACTGTATAACAGGGGTGCCCAACCAATCAATTGCGGTCTACTGGTCGATCGCGGAGTGCTTGCCAGTTGACCGTGAGATGATTATACTAAAATTCAGCCACACAAATCAATGCCTATAATCTCTTTCTGTATTAACGTTCATCAGTCCTTCATTCACAGCAATGTCTGAAAAGAGATGTGATTTACATAAAATATGACCAGGTCCTGCCCACTTATTGACATATGCCTAGTTAGCACGGTCAGATGCCACCCGCCAACTCCAAGTCAAGGTCACGGTGATGCCAAGCAGGTAGCTAGCTAACTTTGTAGCCAGATTCGTTCTTAAATTGTGTGGTCGACAGCAGCAATAATGAGTGAAGGGAAGGATAGAAAAAACTGAAAACGTATAATTTCCACAAGGAATGGGAGGAGGATTCTTTTTTCATCATGTCAAACTCAAAATGTGTGTGCCTCATCTGCTATAATAGCACAGCTATCCCAAATAAAGGTACTATTTTAAAACCAAACACAAAACCCAGGAAAGAGATTTTCCAGCAAAAACTGAAGAAGAAAGGTACAAGAATTTAAAAAATCTACTGGCAGCGCAGCAGTCAATTTTCACAAGGCCTGTGACCAAAGGGAAGGTGGCAACCATAGTATCTAATCGTGTGAGTCGCGTTCTTGCTAAGCATAAAAAGTTGTTCAAAGATGGGGAGAAGATTAAGGAAGCATTTATTGAGGCTGCAGACTCGCTGTTTGGGGATTTCAAGAATAAGACTGAAATTATGGCTGCCATCAATGACATTCGGTGACAAGAAGAAGTGAGGGAATAGCGGAGAACCTCGAGGATCAACTGAAGAAGGATGTTGACAGCTGCGAGTGTTATTCCCTCTAGTTTGTTGAGTACACAGATATGGTAGATGTGGCACAGTTATGCATTTTCATCAGAATGGTATTGGACAACATGAGTGCAAAGGAGGAACTACTCGCCATTTTGCCACTGAAAGGTCATAGAAGAGGCGAAAATATTTTTCAAGCTTTTATGGAGTTTGCTAACCAAGTCCAACGGCCCTTTTGTAAGCTTGTCTCCATTACTACCAATGGGGCACCCGCTATGGTAGGCGGCAGTGGGTTCATTGCATTGTGCAAAGAAGATGATTCTTTCCCGGACTTTCTTAGTTATCACTGCGTAATTCATCAGCACGCTTTGTGCGGGAAGATGTTAAACATGAAAGAGGTGATGGATGATGCGATGAAGATTGTGAGTTCTATTCGAGTAAGAAGCCTACAGCGGAGGCTATTTCTCGCTCACTTAGAAGAGACTGAAGCAGAGCACACAAACCTGCTGCTGCACACGGATGTGCGGTGGCTGAGCCAAAGTACATTTTTCGGGAGATTGAGTGAGTTGTTGCCTGAAATCAAGGAGTTTCTCAAGGTCTCCAAACATGCAGAACATGCACAGCTAGAGGACACATAGTGGCTCCTGGATTTAGCTTTCCTCACTGACCTAACTTACATGCTTAATGAACTGAATGTAGAGCTGTAAGGAAAGGTAAACATGCAATCGACATGATCAGCTCTGTGAACACTTTTAAATGCAAACTACAACTGCTCGCAAGAAAACTGCAATGCAAGGACCTGCACTTCTTTCAACACATGCATTCAGAACTAGACAATGCACGTTACGTGGAGCAAGTCCGGAGCATCTTATCTGAGTTTAACAGTCGTTTCACTGACTTTGCATCACTTGAGCCTATTGCCACTTATATGTGCTTTCGTTTGGCACAGACATAAATGTGGAAGTCATTGCCTCCAAAATGGGATCACTTTTTCAGTTGGACACAACTATAGCAGAAACAGAAATTCTCACCCTTCAAAATGACATTCATCTGAAATCCAGGGCAACCACTGAGATGAAGGAAGAGTTCTGGGAGCTAGTCCTAGAGGATCCCCAAATAAGAAGATGTGCTCTCAACTTATCAGCCCTTTTTGGATCAACCTATCTCTGTGAGTCTGCATTTTCTCACATGAAGATAATAAAGTCCAAGTACAGATCTACTATGACTGATGACCACCTTTGTGGCCTGCATGAGACTTGCAACACGCTGCTACAGCCCTGACTATGAAAAACGACTTGGCTCCACCCAATGCCAAAAGTCCCACTAAGGTAGGAAATTTAATTAGTTGCACTTATTTGAGGAAAACATGTTATTGGTCCACATTATATTTGGGTATCAGAGAGGCAGGTCCATACTCAGTGGTGTGTTGCGTTTCATACATTTTGTTTGTTGGTTTAGATTTAGAGACTGGTAGATCTCATCAGGCTGGCAAATGAAAAAGCAGATTTCACGTCAAAGAAGGTTGAGCACACCTGGTGTATAACATCAAAGATATGTAGCTAGAATAGAGATCAACCATTATCCAAAGACAACCAAACCATAAGGGAGCTCAATTCCTGAAAGAACACAGGAGCAATCACTAAACCACAGCAACACCTCCCTCCAAATATCACAAGTTCTGTTTGCCAGTTTTTTTTACATTTTTAATTCTCACATTTCCTAGCACACTAACACTTCTGTATAACACTCTGTACAGCCATTTTGTCTGTCCATACATAACCACATCCAAGCCCAGCCCAGACGGCCCTGTCCCACTGAACAGACAGAGCTGTGAAACCAACTGGCCAACACCTTCAAGTAAAATCAGATAGCATAGCAGATACCAGAGACCAGGAGCCATTAACAGACTCTCCCCACTAGTCCCCATAGAGTGCGTGTGTGTGTGTGGTGTGTGTGTGTGTGTGTGTGTGTGTGTGTGTGTGTGTGTGTGTGTGTGTGTGATAGACAGACACAGCCAGGGACTGCTTACACCATCACATTATCACACACACATGCCACACACACCATCTGACACCGTACCCCCTGGCTCTGTGGTTTCAGCTCTGCCTGAGAGACTCCATCTATGTACTGTAGCAGCAGCAGCAGCAGTGGCCACATCCCTCAGTCAGTCTGTCTGTCTGCAAGGAGGGTGTGAATGAAGACCAGAGGGGAATTCAAGAGAAGCTGCCTGGAAAGCTTTACATGTCTGAGAGCCAAGAGAAGTTTGGTGAGCCAATGGTCTGGGGGAGGCTACATAGCTACATTGACGTGGTAAGTGGCTTACCTCTCAAAAAGCTGCCAAACAAAAGGGTAGGGTGAATTTAAATGCTCCTTGTTGAACTGTTGAGACAGACAGGTATTTTTGAAGAGTGTAAAAGACACTTCACAAAACAAAACACTCAGACGCAAACACAAACACCCCCCCCCCCCCCCCCCAATAGAAGCATTCAGCTCAAAACATAGGTAAAAAAGAGCAAGGACACCTGTGGGAAAATCACACTGCCTAAATTAGTCCTATGGAAGCAGAACTCCATAACTGTAGTCTATAACAATTGTAAGATGGCGCCGACAGAGATGGTCGCCTCGCTTCACGTCCTTAGGAAACTATGCAGTAATTTGTTTTTTTTAATGTATTATTTCTTACACTGTTAGCTCTGAAAATCTCAAGTGTTATTACAAACAGCCGGGAAGAACTATTGGATATAAGAGCGACGTCAACTTACCAACATTACAACCAGGAATACGACTTTCCCGAAGCGGATCCTTTTTTTGAACCTCCAACCTGGACATTGGATCTAATCCCAGAGGCCGACCCAAAACAACGTCGTTGCCGCAGGAGAGGCAGACGGAGCAGCCTCCTGGTCAGAATTAGAAGGCAAGCACACCACCCACCGCTTCCGAGCATATTAGTCGCCAAAGTCCAGTCTCTAGAGTACAAGGTGGATGAAATTAGGGCACGAGTTGCCTTCCAGAGAGACATCAGAGATTGTAACATTCTCTGTTTCACAGAAGACATGGCTCACTCGGGATTGTTTTCAGAGTTGGTACAGCCACCGGGTTTCTTCATGCATCGCACCGACAGAAACAAACATCTCTCTGATAAGAAGAAGGGCGAGGGTGTATGCCTCATGATTAACAACTCATGGTGTAACAATAACAACATATAGGAACTCAAGTCCTTTTGTTCACCTGACCCAGAATTCCTTAGAATCAAAGTCCGACCACATTATCTCCCAAGAGAATTCTCTTCGATTATAGTCACAGCTGTGTATATCCCCCCCCAAGCAGATACCTCAAAGGCCCTGAAAGAACTTCACTGGACTCTATGTAAACTGGAAACCATATATCCTGAGGCTGCATTTATTGTAGCTGGGGATTTTACCACAGCTAAATTCTACCAGCACATTGGCTGTAGCACCCGCTTGAGCAAAACACTGGACCACTGCTACTCTAACTTCTGCGATGCATACAAGGCCCTCCCCCGCCCTCCCTTCGGCAAATCCGACCACAACTCCATCTTGCTCGTACCGTCCTATAGGCAGAAACTCAAACAGGGTGTACCTGTGGCTAGAACCATTTAACGCTGGTCTGACCAATCGGAATCCACGCTTCAAGATTGCTTTGATCACGTGGATTGGAAAATGTTCCGGGAAGCCTCAAACCATAACGTTGATTTATACGCTGACTCGGTGAGTAGGAAGTGCATTGGAGATTTTGTACCCACTGTGACTATTAAAACCTACCCCAAACAGAAACCGTGGATAGACAGCGGCATTCGTGCTAAACTGAAAGCGCAAACCACCGCATTCAACCATGGAAAGAGGTTGGGGAATATGGCTGAATATAAACAGTGTAGTTATTCCCTCCACAAGGCAATCAATCAAGTGAAATGTCGGTATAGGGACAAAATGGAGTCACAATTCAACAGCCCAGACACGAGACGTATGTGGCATGGTCTACAGGCAATTATGGACTACAAAAAGAAAACCAGTCACGTCACGGACACCGGCGTCTTGCTTCCAGACAAGCTTAACACCTTCTTTGCCCGCTTTGAGGATAATACAGTGCCACCGACGCTACCAAGGACTGCGGGCCTCTCCTTCTCTGTGGCCGATGTGAGTAAGACATTTAAACCTGTTAACCCTCGCAATGCTGCTGGCCCAGACGGCATCCCTAGCCACGTCCTCAGAGCATGCGCAGACCAGCTGGCGGGGGTGTGTTTACGGACATATTCAATCGCTCCCTATCCCAGTCTGTTGTCCCCACATGCATCAAGATGACCACCATTGTTCCTATACCAAAGAAGGCAACGATAACTGAACTAAATGACTATCACCCTGTAGCACTCACTTCTGTCTGTCAGACTGGGTGCGCAACTGGTCAACTGGAGTCAGGTGCAGGAGAGCAGAGTTGAGTGAACAGGCACACTTTAATTGGCCGAAGCAAAATCAGTCAGACGCAACAGCGTCATAACACTCCAGCCAAAGGCAAAAGCGCACTAGTCACACAAGCGCACTAGTCACACAAACAATGCACAACAATACAATACCACGGGTTCAAAACAATACCTGGAAAAAAACAGCCTGCCGCGCCACACAATAAACGTAACGAACTATTACGCACACAGACATGGGGGGGGGGAACAGAGGATAATATACACGTAGAGTGATGAGGGGATGTAAACCAGGTGTGCGGGAAAACAAGACAAAACAAATGGAAAATTAAAGGTGGAGAGGCGATGGCTAGAAGACCGGTGACGTCGACCGCCGAGCGCCGCCCGAACAAGGAGAGGAGCCGACTTCGGCGGGAGTCGTGACACTGTCATCATGAAGTGCTTTGAGAGACTAGTCAAGGACCCTATACCCACTTCAGTTTGCATACCACCCCAACAGGTCCACAGACAATGCAATGGCCATCACACTGCACACTGCCCTATCCCATCTGGACAAGAGGAATACCTATGTAAGAATGCTGTTCATTGACTAAAGCTCAGCATTCAATACCATAGTACCCGCCAAGCTCATCTTTAAGCTTAAGGCCCTGGATCTCAACCCTGCCCTGTGCAATTGGATCCTGGACTTTCAGACGGGCCGCCCCCAGGTGGTGTCAGGAAAACAATCTCTCACTCAACGTCAACAATAGAAAGGAGATGATCGTGGACTTCAGGAAACAGTAGAGTGAGCACCCCCCCCCCCCCCCCCCCATCCATGTCGACAGGACAGTAGTGGAGAAGGTGGAAAGTTTTAAGTTCCACGGCGTACACAGAAATTGTCCACCCACACAGTCAGCGTGGTGAAGAAGGCACAACCTTCAACCTCAGGAGGCTGAAGAAATTTGACTTGTCACCTAAAACCCTCACAAACTTTTACATTTGCACATTCGAGAGCATCCTGATAGGCTGTATCACCTCCTGGTATTCCAACTGCACTGCCTTCAACCGCAAGGCTCTCCAGAGGGTAGTGCAGTCTGCACAACACATCACCGGTGGCAAACTACCTGGCCTCCAGGACACCTACAGCACCCGATGTCACAGGAAGGCCAAAAAGATCATCAAGGACAACAACCACCGGAGCCACTGCCTGTTCACCCCGCTATCATCCAGAAGGCGAGGTCAGTACAGGTGCATCAAAGCTGGGACCGAGAGACAGCTTCTATCTCAAGGCCATCAGACTGTTAAACAGCCATCACTAACATAGAGAGGCTGCTGCCAACATACAGACCCAAATCACTGGCCACTTTAATATATGGATTTAATAATGGTATCACTAGTCACTTCAAATAATGCCACTTTAATAATGTTTACATATCCTACATTACTCATCTCATATGTATATACTGTATTTCATACCATCTACTGCATCTTGCCTATGCCACACGGCAATCGTGCATCCATATATTGATATGTACATATTCTTATTCATTCCATTTACATTTGTGTGTATTAGGTAGTTGTTGTGAATTTGTTAGATTACTTGTTAGATATTACGGCACTGTTGGGACTGGAAGCACAAGTATTTCGCTCCACTCACATTAACATCTGCTAACTATGTGTATGTGGCAAATAACATTTGATTTGATGTTTTATTGTTGACAGACACAATTGACTAACATTTTGTTTCTCTTCCTGCCCAGTGTATACTTCCAGGGAGAACAGACTCAGACAAAATTACAGGAACATAAACATTCATAGTGTTCTCTCTCCACAAAATTACAACATCACTTCTTCTCCAGTTATTAAATCCTCTGCTATTAAGTGATATAAAATACAGCCCTTTAAACAGCCTCTAGCCCTCTCTGTTGCTCCAGGGGAGAGAGTAGAGAGAGGGGCAGGAAAATAGTATGAGCATGAATCAAAAAATTCAGAAGGAAAAAATAAGAGATGGATATAAAAATAAGAAATACGGGGAAATGGGATAAAGGAGAGACAGAGAGACAGAGAGCAAGAAAGCAAGGGAGAGCGAGACAGAGAGAGAGCGAGAGAGAGACAGAGACAGACAGAGAGAGCGAGAGACAAAGAGAGAGACAGAGACAGACAGAGAGAGAGAGAGAGAGACAGAGAGAGACACAGAGAGACACAGAGAGAGAGAGACACAGAGAGAGAGAGAGACACAGAGAGAGAGAGAGACAGAGAGACAGAGAGAGAGACAGAGACAGCGACAGATAGATAAAGAGACGGAGAGACAGCGACAGAGGAAGAGGGGGTTTGGTCCACAGAGTAGTGTAACACACCCAGTAGTGTAACTACCTACTTTGACCGGTGTGGCTCAGGTGGGGGTGGTTCTCTAGATTGGGCGAACGGGGGTCTGCCAGGTCCTCATTCCCTCCATCTGCAGATGAGGAGTGAGAGAAAGAAAGAAAGAAAGAAAGAAAGAAAGAAAGAAAGAAAGAAAGAAAGAAAGAAAGAAAGAAAGAAAGAAAGAAAGAAAGAAAGAAAGAAAGAAAGAAAGAAAGAAAGAAAGAAAGAAAGAAAGAAAGAAAGAAATTGAGTGAGCGTGGGGATGCCAGGAAGAGGAAAGAGAGTGAGAATGCCAGGAAGAGGAAAGAGAGTGAGGATGGCAGAAATAGGAGAGAGTGAGGATGCCAGGAAGAGGAGAGAGTGAGGATGCCAAGAAGAGGAAAGAGAGTGAGGATGGCAGAAATAGGAGAGAGTGAGGATGCCAGGAAGAGGAGAGAGTGAGGATGCCAGGAAGAGGAAAGAGAGTGAGGATGGCAGAAATAGGAGAGAGTGAGGATGCCAGGAAGAGGAGAGAGTGAGGATGCCAAGAAGAGGAGAGAGTGAGGATGCCAAGAAGAGGAGAGAGTGAGGATGCCAGGAAGAGGAGAGAGAGTGAGGATGCCAGGAAGAGGAGAGAGAGTGAGGATGCCAGGAAGAGGAGAGAGTGAGGATGCCAGGAAGAGGAGAGAGAGTGAGTGCGGGCATGCGGGTGGCGTTCCAGCAGGTAGGTCACCTCATCCTCCACCAACCAGGACTGGGACCTCAGGAGGCTGCTGACAACACAGCCCCTCCACACCCCTCCTCCAGGGTCCTAGAGAGTCCCGCACACTGGCAAAGTGGACCCAATTGTTCTTGTTCATTGTGGTCTGCTGGGATGTAGACCAGAGACACCAACCAGGCCCTTGTCCAGAGCCCAGGGCCAGCCCCTGAGAGGACAGCCTACAGCAGAACTGTTACAATTCTGAGAGGACTGTTGATCCACAGAGCTAGTCCCTGTGGATAAGTGGGACACTTGTGAGGGTAGGACTGGTGGTACAGTACAGTACAGTTTACTGACAGAGCTACAGCCGGGTTAGCCAATGATATGAGGATCAATACAGTGGGCCCAGACAACTGAGAGATTCGCTCAGGGATGGATTTTCAGGGACAGATTGATCACAGTGGATGGAGCAGGGCTTGGTTAGGGGGTTGATGCAATGGCCAGCCAGCTTTGCCTCCACTACAGTCTGTTTGACGAGGCCAGCCCCTCTCTAATGCACAGTAATCAACAGTAGAGCCATACAACTAAGGCTGCGGCCCAAACGGCACCTTATTTCCTATAAATTGCACTACTGTTGACCAGAGCCCTATGAGCTTGAGCTGTGGTCAAAAGTATTGCACGAAATAGGGAATAGGGTGCCATGTGGGAAGCAGCCTAAAACTACAAGGGACTTAGTGGCATATCATGATTCATTCTGAAATCACACATCCCACTCAAATTAAGCCAACCCATTTATAAACAAGCTGTTGTTTGAAAGTTATCTAAGCCAATGGATTTCTCTGTCTGTAGTACTCAGCTTGCCACTAACGTACAAAGCGGTGTGGGTCTTTATTGCAAAGGGTCGTGTAATCTGGCCATGACGGATACACCACGTTTCCATCAACGGGTCCTGTGTGTGTGTGTGTGTGTGTGTGTGTGTGTGTGTGTGTGTGTGTGTGTGTGTGTGTGTATTCTCCCAAACAAACACTTGTGTATATGTTCTGATCATCAACCCACAATAAACAGACTGGACATCAGTACACAATCTGCTGTCTGTTGTGCCCATTCAAGGTAGACTCGGCTGCTGATGGAAAGATCCAGCTTGTAGACAGACCAATAGCATTACCCAGAGGGCCTGAGCGTTAGTGTGACAACTGGGGCACACCCCCTCACCACTTTGACAAAGGTCTATTCTGTTCTCTTTGAAACAACCCAATGACAAACAGGCTACGCAGTGGAGCTGAAAGCATCACATGGTGAAACTCAAATGTTATATACTTGAACAAAAAATAGCTATACTACAATGCATCACGATGAAATCACATCAAATCAATAGAGTGAAATCCGTCACTACACAACACTAATCCCTCAACTGACAGTGCAGACCAGAGGAGGCTGGTGGGAGGAGCTATAGGAGGACTGGCTCATTGTAAAAGCTGGAATGGAATTAATGGAACGGTATCAAACAGATCAAACATATGGAAACCATATTTTACCCCATTCCATTTTATTCCATTCCAGACATTACAATGAGCCCATCCTCCTATAGTTCCTCCCACCAGCCTCCAATGGTGCAGACAAATGTCACACTATCTGACCTAAGACAATGCGCCTAGAGATTAAAGTTAGCTGCAATGTGAACAGCCAGACTGTGAGTGGGTTGTGAACAGAGCTACTGTATGTAGCTAGTACAGTAGAGAGAGGTCATGTTGTACTGTATTATCCAGCCTGACAGACCAAAGACAATGCTGTCAGCTCTTACGTAATGTTACTTTGAGAATGGACCTGAGTGCTGAGCCAGCTGGAATAGCTGCTCCCACCAGGCACACACACACACACACACACACACACACACACACACACAGAGACAGAGAGAGACAGAGACAGAGAGAGACAGAGACAGAGACAGAGAGAGAGAGAGAGAGAGAGAAAGGAAGGAAGGAAGGAAGGGCTGACAGAGACAGGTAAGGGGAAAGAGTTGAGCCAGCAGTTTTACCAACTCAGATCTGTTAAGGCTTTAATGCAATTTAGACAAATCCTTGATGGAATCTCAGCTTAAGTTCTGTTTCTAGCTACAGTACATGTTTCTAGCCTAAGTCCCCTGAGCAAACATTCAAATTAATGGAGTATTCCAATTTGTAAAGCAGCCGATGCCTCATGTTTTCAATTAAAGAGGAAAAGAAAAGGGCCTCCCAAGTGGCGCAGTGGTCTAAGGCGTGACTACAGACCCGGATTTCATCCCAGGCTGTGTCACAGCCGGCCGTGACCGGGAGACCCATGAGGCGACGCACAATTGGCCAAGTAGCCAATTGGCCAAGGGTCAAGGGTCGTGTTTCGGAGGACGCATGGCTCTCAACCTTCGCCTCTCCAGAGTCCGTATGGGATTTGCAGCGATGGGACAAAACTGTAACTACCAACTGGATATGATGAAACTGTGGAAAAAAAGGGGTAAAAGTACAACAACAAAAAAAGAGTAAAAGAGAAGAGTACACCGAAACAATGTAGACTACAATACGGTTTCCTTTGTTTCCATGTTGTCATATTCTGCTGAGCTTGTGGCTACAATAATGTAATGTCATTCATTTGAGCTTCTGCTTCCCTTCTCTCCCCCTGAGCCCTCCCATGTCTGACCTGTATTCCACTAGATAGTCTACAGTAATGAACAGACAACACAGCACCAAGGCGAAACATAGTTGGAATTAATTGAATCATACACTTTGGGTGCTGCAGCATAGTAGAAACAGCATACTGCACTATACACAGCCTGGTTAACAAAAACAGTTAAAATGCTACAAAATGATGAACAAAAACCTAAACCATTATCAAGGGCAAATCCACAGTAACCGAATTACGCCAAGACGATTTTTCACATTAAAGTCAAATAAAAAAACATTGATTTAAAAGTTTAACCAACCATACAACTCTATGAACAATGACTTTTTTCAAGAATTTACATAGTAAATAAATAAAAAATGGAATTAACTGGAAAAACTGTGAAGATGCAAAGTTTGGTAACAGAATTACAGTAAAATCTCCCTCAGTTTTATTCTGCTACCGTACTTTGTCCTGCACAGTTCTTCCTGTAAATGTGTTTTTGTCAAATGTTCAGTGGAAATTGTTAAAAGTAGTCCTTGTACATAATGGTTTGTTAAATTTTGAAATCAGTGGTTTTACCATGGAATTGCCCTCAGACCATTCTGCTGATCCCGCTAATGGCTTCCTTGTACACTCATCCTTCTCTCTGAGCATGAATGAATGTATGTAACTGTGAGACAGGGTGGCTGTGAGACAGGGAGGCTGTGAGACAGGGTGGCAGGGAGGGTATGGGGCAGGGAGGCTGTGAGACAGGGTGGCTGTGGGGCTTGGAGGCTATGGGGCAGGGAGGCTGTGAGACAGGGTGGCTGTGGGGCAGGGAGGCTATGGGGCAGGGAGGCTGTGAGGCAGGGTGGCTGTGGGACAGGGAGGTTGTGGGGCAGGGAGGCTATGAGACAGGGAGGCTGTGAGGCAGGGTGGCTGTGAGACGGAGACTGTGAGGCAGGGTGGCTGTGAGGCAGGGAGGCTGTGAGACAGGGAGGCTGTGAGACAGGGAGGCTGTGAGACAGGGAGGCTGTGAGACAGTGAGGCTGTGGGGCAGGGTGGCTGTGGGGCAGGGTGGCTGTGGGGCAGGGTGGCTATGGGGCAGGGTGGCTGTGAGACAGGGAGGCTGTGAGACAGGGAGGCTGTGAGACAGGGAGGCTGTGAGACAGGGAGGCTGTGAGACTGGGTGGCTGTGAGACAGGGAGGCTGTGAGACTGGGTGGCTGTGAGGCAGGGTGGCTGTGAGGCAGGGAGGCTGTGAGACTGGGAGGCTGTGAGACTGGGTGGCTGTACTGTACAATTATTCAGACAGGGCCAGGGCCAAAGCGATGAATGGTGACGCATGAGAGGGGCTGATCTGCGTCAAGCGCTGGCCACCAGCTCTACCACTCTACAGGGTCCTGGAAGGAGGTGTTAGTGGAACAGGAAGTACAGAGGGAGGGTGAGAGAGAAGAGAGAGAAAGGGATGAGATAGCATGAGAGAGGAGAAAAATAGGAGAGAGGAAAGAGGGAGGGGAGACGAGAGAGACATCCAGAAAAGAGCAGTTAAATTATACAACCACCTAAAAGGAAGCGATTCTCAAACCTTTCATAACAAATCCCTCACCTACAGAGAGATGAACCTGGAGAAGAGTTCCCTCAGCCAGCTGGTACTGCAACACAGTTAGACTCAACCAAATCATCAGAAAACTAAAAGATAATTACTGGACACATTGGAAAGAATTAACAAAAAAACAGAGCAAACTGGACTGCTATTAGGCCCTAAACAGTGAGTACACAGTGACTGACCCAAACTTAAGGAAAGTTTTAACTATGTACAGACTCAGTGAGCAATGCTATTGAGAGAAGCCGCCGTTGGCAGACCTGGCTCTAAAGAGAAGACAGGCTATGTGCACCATATTAGAGACACATTATCCCTCAGATTACACAGAACCACAATCTTGATAAACTCCCATATCTATTGGGTGAAATACCACAGTGTGCCATCACAGCAGCAATATTTGTGACCTGTTGCCCAAGATAAGGGCAACCAGTGATGAACAAACACCATTGTAAATTGAGTCTGTAATACCAACATGTTTCAAGCAGACCACCATAGTACCTGTGCCCAAGAACACTAAGGTAACCTGCCCAAATGACTACCGACCGGTAGCAATCACGTCTGTAGCCATGAAGTGCTTTGAAAGGCTGGTAATGGCTCACATTAACACCATTATCCCAGAAACCCTAGACCCACTCCAATTTGCATACCGCTCAAACAGCTCCACAGAAGATGCAATCTCTACTGCACTCCACACTGCCCTTTCCCACCTGGACAAAAGGAACACCTATGTGAGAATGCTATTCATTGACTACAGCTCAGTTCAACACCATAGTGCCCTCAAAGCTCATCTCTAAGCTAAGGATCCTGGGACAAAACACCTCCCTCTGCAACTGGATCCTGGACTTCCTGATGGGCCGGCCCCAGGTGGTAAGGGTAGGTAACAACACATCTGCCACGCTGATCCTCAACACTGGAGCCCCTCAGGGGTGCATGCTCAGTCCCCTCCTGTACTCCCTGTTCACCCACGACTGCATGGTCAGGCACGACTCCAACACCATCATTAAGTTTACAGATGACACAACAGTGGTAGGCCTGATCACTGACAACGACGAGAAAGTCTATAGGGAGGAGGTCAGAGACCTGGCCAGGTGGTGCCATAATAACAACCTATATCCCTCAACATGATCAAGACAAAGGAGATGATTGTGGACTACAGGAAAAGGAGGACCGAGCATGCCCCCATTCTCATCGACGAGGCTATAGTGGAGCAGGTTGAGAGCTTCAAGTTCCTTGGTGTGCACATCACCAACAAACTAGAATGGTCCAAACACACCAAGACAGTTGTGAAGAGGGCACGAAAGAGCCTATTCCCCCTCAGGAAAGTAAAAAGATTTGGCATGGGTCCTCAGATCCTCAAAAGGTTCTACAGATGCACCATCGAGAGCATCCTGACTGGTTGCATCACTGCCTGGTACGGCAACTGCTCAGCCTCCAACTGCAAATCAAATCAAAGTTTATTTGTCACGTGCGCCAAATATAACAGGTGTAGGTAGAACTTACAGTGAAATGCTTACTTACAGGCTCTAACCAATAGCGTAAAAAAGGTATTAGGTGAACAATAGGTAAGTAAAGAAATAAAACAACAGTAAAAAGACAGGCTATATACAGTAGCAAGGCTATAAAAGTAGCGAGGCTACATACAAACACCGGTTAGTCGGGCTGATTGAGGTAGTATGTACATGTAGATATGGTTAAAGTGACTATGCATATATGATGAACAGAGAGTAGCAGTAGCGTAAAAGAGGGGTTGGCAGGTGGTGGGTGGCGGGACACAATGGAGATAGCCCAGTTAGCCAATGTGCGGGAGCAGTGGTTGGTCGGCCCAATTGAGATAGTATATGCATGAATTTATAGTTAAAGTGACTATGCACAAGGCACTACAGAGGGTAGTGCGTGCGGCCCAGTACATCACTGGAGCTCAGCTGCCTGCCATCCAGGACCTCTATACCAGGCGGTGTCAGAGTGAGGCCCAAAGAATTGTCAAAGACTCCAGCCACCCCAGTCATAGACTATTCTCTCTGCTACCATATGGCAAGTGGTAACGTAACGGAGTGCCAAGTCTAGGACCAAAAGGCTTCTCAACAGCTTTTACCCCCAAGCCATAAGACTCCTGAACAGCTAATCAAATGGCTACCCAGACTATGCATTGTGCCCCACCCCTAACCCCCCCCCCTTCCACCAACCCCTATTTTAAGCTGCTGCTACTCTCTGTTTATCATCTATGCATAGTCACTTTAACTAATCCTACATGTCCATATTACCTCAAATAGCCCGACTAACTGGTGCTCCCGCACATTGTCTCTATACCGGTACCTGTATATAGCATCACTACTGTTATTTTTTACTGTGTTTTATATTTCTTTACTTATCTATTGTTTGCCTAATATTGTTTACTTAAAAACTGCACTGTTGGTTAAGGGCTTGAAAGTAAGCATTTCACTGTTATATTCGGCGCACGTGACAAATAGACTTTGATTTGATTTGAAAATACAACCGATATTTATGTTTATTTATTTTCGCTTTTGTACTTCAACTATTTTCACATTGTTGCACTGTACATAGCCAATAATACGATATTTAAAATGTTTATATTATTTTAAAACTTTTGTGAGCGGGGGCCTACCGAGTGGTGCAGCAGTCTACGGCACTGGATCACAATGCTTGAGGCATCACTACAGACCCGGATTCGATCCCGGGCTGTGTCACAGCCGGCCACAACCGGGAGACCCATGAGGCGGCGCACAATTGGCCCACAGTCGTCCGGGTTAAGGGAGGGTTTGGCCAGCTGGGATGTCCTTGTCCCATCTCACTCTAGCGACTCCTGTGGCAAGCTGGGCGCATGCACGCTGACACGGTCACCAGGTGTATAGTGTTTCATCTGACACATTGGAGTGGCTGGCTTCCGGGTTAAGTGTGTCAAGAAGCAGTGCGGCTTGGAAGGGTTCTGTTTCAGAGGACGCATGGCTCTCGACCTTCACCTCTCCCGAATCCGTACGGGAGTTGCAGCAATGGGACAAGACTGTAACTACCAATTGGATATCACAAAATTGGGGGTAAAAGTTGACAAAATAAAAAATAATTGTGAGTGTTATGTTTACTGTTAATTTCTGTTAATTTCTCTTTATTTCCATTTTTATTTCCGTTTTGTTTATTGTCTATTCCACTTGCTCTGGCAAGGTAAACATACATTTCCCATGCCAATAAAGCCCTTTGAAATGAATTTAGAGAGAGATGAGACGAGAGAGAGATGAGAGACGAGAGAAAGATATAAATACTTTTTTTAAAGAGCTGTTAAATTCCACAACCACCTAAAAGGAAGAGATGCCCACACATTTCACCACAAAGCCCTCACCTACCTACAAAGAGATGAACCTAGAGAAGAGTCCCCTCAGATAGCTGGTTTTGAGGCTCTTTTCACAAACACAAGCAGACCCCACAGAGCCCCAGGCCAGCAACACAATTAGACTCAACCAAATTATGAGAAAACACAAAGATAACTATTTGACACACTGGAAAGAATCAACCAAAAAACAGAGCAATCTGGAATATGATCTGGCCCTTAACCTCTTGACGTTCGCCTAGGATAGGGGGCGCCACAGCGCATTTTGAAAAAAATTAGTGCCCATTTTAAACGGCCTACTACTCAAACTCAGAAGCTAGGATATGCATATAATTAATACTTGTGGATAGAAAACACCCTAAAGTTTCTAAAACTGTTTGAATGGTGTCTGTGAGTATAACAGAACTCATATGGCAGTCAAAACCCCGAGACAGATCGAAACAGGAAGTGGAATTCTGAATTGCGAACTCAACTTCATCACGTTGCCTATTAATCACACCGTGAGCTATGGTTCATTGAGCACTTCCTATTGCTTCCACTAGATGTCCCCAGTCTTTACAAAGTGGTTTGAGTCTCCTACTGTGAAAACTGAATGAATGAGACGCTGTGGAACGTGGTCACACGGAGAGGGCCATCACCATTATGACGCCGGCGGCCCTGGCTTCCCTCCCCTTTTCGAAACGTTTTGAAAGACAATGCAATCATCCTCCTTGAATCTTATTGGCTCTCTTGTTGAAAAACGCCCTGAAGATTTATGTTATACAACGTTTGACATGTTTGAACCAACCTAAATGGGAAAAAAATGCATTTTCTCGAAATGGCTGTCCCGCGGCCGACGGAGCATTTGGATCAGCCTTCAGACGCGCTAACAAGAACAAGCTCTTGGAACATAAAGGAGTAATTTTTTCGAACGAAAATACATTTGTTGTGGACCTGGGATTCCTGGAAGTGCTTTCTGATGAAGACAACCAAAGGTAAGGGATTATTGACAATAGTATACAAGACTAGATGTGATATGCGATTGTTCCAAAATGGCGCTGACCTGTAACGTTAGCCTATTTTTCAGAGTATCGCATCCCCTTTCATCGCAAAGTATGATTACCCAGTAAAGTTAATTTTAAATCTGGCATTAAAGGTGCTTTCAAGAGATATTTATCTATAAATCTTAGAATGACAATATTATATTTTTAAAATGTTTTCGAATAGTAATTTAGTAAATTGTAGCTCTGTTTCATCGGATGCATTTGAGGGAAAATAGTTAGTCAACGTTACGCACCGATGTAAAATGCTGTTTTTATATATAAATATGAACTTTATCGAACAAAAGAATGCATGTATTGTGTAACATGATGTCCTAGGTGTGTCATCTGATGAAGATTGTGAAAGGTTAGTGCTGCATTTAGCTGTTTTTTGGTTATTTGTGATGCATGTGGTTGGTCGGAAAATGGCTATGTGGCTACTTTTACGATATACTCCTCTAACATAATCTAATGTTTTGCTTTTGCTGTAAAGCCTTTTTGAAATCGGACAACGTGGTTCGATTCAGGAGAGGTGTATCTATAAAACGATATAATTTGGAGAAAAAAATTTAAAAAGAAAATTATTAAATTTTGTTATGCTAATGGCGATATGATTTTAGGCCGCACAGGGGTTAACAGAGAGTAGACAGTGGAAGAATACCTGACCACTTAACTGAGAAAACTGGAATGATATTCGGCCCTCAACAGAGAGTACACAGTGGCAGAATACCTGACCACTGTGACTGACCCAAAATTAACCTGTTGGGGCTCGGGGGCAGTATTGAGAAATTTTGAAAGAAATATGTGCCCATTTTTAACTGCCTCCTACACCAACTCAGAAGCTAGGATATGCATATTATTAACACATTCGGATAGAAAACACTCTGAATTTTCTAAAACAGTTTGAATGGTGTCTGTAAGTATAACAAAACTCATATTGCAGGCAAAAACCTGTGAAAAATAGATCAAAAAAAAATGTGTGACTGTACTATTTAGTGTCATTGTTTTATAGATACCATAGTGAGAAAGGATTCATTTCGCATCTCCTACGGCTTCCACTAGATGTCAACGATCTTTATAAAGTTGTTTGAAGCGTCTATGATGAACAGAGACCGGATGGCAAGGAAGAGAAGTTGACCTCCCTGGGATGTCGTCACTTCATTATTGGCTGCACCTGCGCAATCATGTGATGCGATACATTTTTCAAAGACGTTTTTCAAGACACAGGAGAGGTCGGGTTGAAACATTACTGATGTTTCACGTTAAAAATGGCTCTAAAGATTGATGCTAAACAACGTTTGACATGTTTGAACAATGTAAATAGATTATTTTTTTTACTTTTCGCCGTGACTCCCCCCCCCCCCCCCCGCTACTTTTTAGTAGCCTACCGAAGCGCTAACAACATGGAACAACTTGGAGTTATTTGGACATCAATTATGAACTTTGTTGAAAGAAACCACATTTGCAGTGGACCTGGGATGCGTGGAATTGCCAATGGATGAAGAGAATCAAAGGTAAGGGAATATTGACAATAGTAATTTTGATATTACATGGGTACAAGATGGTGCTAACCTGTATAGCCTAGCCTATTGTTCTTAGCACAGCACCCGGTTTATTGCAAATTGTGATTTCCCAGTAAAGTTATTTTGAAATCTGGCATTGCAGTAGCATTTACGAAATGTTAAACTATGAATATTTGAATGACAATAATATAATTTACCAATGTTATCGAATAGTAATTTTGTGATTTGTAACGTTGTTCACCGGAAGCATTTGAGAGAAAAAAAAAATCTGATTTTCACCGCTTCGGTAAAATGCTGTTTTTGGATATAAATATGAACTTGATGGAACAAAAAATGCATGTATTGTGTAACATAATGTCTTAGGAGTGTCATCTGAGGAAGATTGTCAAAGGTTGGTGCATAATTCTAGCTGGTTATCCGCTTATGGTGACGCCTGTCTTTGAATTGACAAAACATTACACACAGCTATTTTCAATGTACTCTCCTAACATAACCTAACTTTATGCTTTCGCCGTAAAGCCTCTTTGAAATCGGACAATGTGGTTGGATTTAGGAGATGTTTATCTTTCAAATTGTGAGAAATAGTTGATTGTTTGAGAAATTGAAATTATTAGATTCTTGCAGTTTTTGAATTTCCCGCCCTGGTCTCTTGACAATGAATCCCGATATCGGGATAAGATCCCCAACAGGTTTTAAGAAAAGCATTGACTCAGTGAGCATAGCCTTAATATTGAGAAATGTCTATATTCTTTTAAAACTTTTGTGAGTGTAATGTTTACTGTTAATTTCTGATTGTTTATTTCCATTTTGTTTACTGTCTATTCCACTTGCTTTGGCAATGTAAACATATGTTTCCCATGCCAATAAAGCCCTTTGAATAAAGAGAGAGGGGCATCCCTCCCACACTATGAACCTCTGAGGCAGTATTGAGTGGGTGGGCTTTGCCAGAAAGACACACAACCAATCAGCAACCTGAGGTACTAGGGTATTATATAATACAAAGACACTCAAGTGACTGCCTACTGGCTAGGCTTGGGCGGTATACCATATATATCCTATACCTGGGTATTTGGAAAAAGCCACGGAATGGCTTTTCGATACCGTCAATACCTTCAAATCTATTTACTATACGTTTTTCAATAAATGTAAATATTTCTAGCTACTTTAAGTAAATACCTGCAGTCAACTTGTGCAATACATTAGGAGATAAAGCAAATTGCGTTCTTCATTTCACTGGTCACATTAATGTACATTATGAAGCTTACCATAGTTCCCAAGAGCAGTTGATTCAGTCACGTGTTTGTTTGTAAATAGCACAATGGCTGAAAGAGGGAGCAGGTGAGTCCAGCTGTTGATTTGGTTTAACTTGCTAGTTATCTCAGTAAGTGGCTGAATTAATAAGGAGACGGGGCATCACATTGTGTTATCTATCTGCCGTGTTTGAGAAGTCAAAGCGCTATAGATGACTTATCTGTACAGCTACCACTGCTGCTATTTTGACTTCCTTGTGTTTATTTTTTTATCCTTTCCTTCTTGGCCCCTCAGTCTGGTCTCACCCCCCTCTTCTCCCCCCCCCCTCTTCTCCCAGCAGAGCAGGCAGACCTGTTGCCCTAGCAACTTTACACAGACAGAGCATGTACACATGCTGCTCCAGAGCCAGTACTGTTCTTCCTTCAGACAAACATGCGTCGAAACTTTGCTCATTTGCACAATATCTCACATTTGCTTGTAAATGTCCAAACTCACCAAAAATGACATTCGGTAGCTCCCACCTTATATGTATAACTTCATGAGCTGGGTTACCTGTCTTTGCAATGACTTTGTTGTTTGCGCTCGTAAGACTATTTAATTAACTAGCAGCCTTTATTGAAAAAATGTAATTTAGTTAGCAGTATGTTAATAGACACCCAATGGGCTGAGAGAGAGAGAGAGAGAGACATGGTTCTATTGATCAGGCCCATGGAGAACTGCCTTTTTTAGACCCCATATCTACACATCAAGAAGCAGCACTAAACCAACGGAGCAGAACTGTGTAAAGACAACATCTCTCATCAAGAAGCAGCACCAAACCAACTGACCAGAACAGTGTAAAGACAACATCTCTCCGGTACTTGCATTCCCCCCTTTTCCATTTCTCTCTCTACCTCCATAATAATAATGACAGTGAATGTTATTTATAAAGTGCATTTCTGGCACTCAAGGCGAGCTACCATCATACAAATCACTATCATCACCCTCACTCTCTTCAACTCCTTGTCTGTCTTCCCCTTCTCTCCCTCCCCCTGTCTCCCTCCCCCTGTCTACCTCCCCCTGTCTCCCTCCCCCTGTCTCCCTCCCCGTCTCCCTCTGCCTCTCTCTTCCCCCTGTCTCCCTCCCCCCTCTGTCTCCCTCTGCCTCTCTCTTCCCTCTGTCTTCCTCTGCCTCTCTCTTCCCTCTGTCTCCCTCTGCCTCTCTCTTCCTCCCCCTGTTTCTCCCAGCACAGTGATAGCGTACAGTCACCTCTGCCTCTCTCTGACCTCCAGTGTACTGTAGGAGATGTGAGTCCCCTGCTATGGAGCCATATGTCTGTCTCTACTGATCACTGCACCAACTATACCAGGGAAATACATGCCAAAAGGTCCTGATTCTGACATAAACAAAGCATTTCTAGAGGAAGACTAAGAGCCTGTCCAAAATGGCACATTATTCCCTTTAAATAGCCCTATAAGCCCTGGTCAGAAGTAGTGCACTTTAGGGAATAGGGTTCCATTTGGGACGCAGCGGAGCATTTCAGTGCAGTGCAATCAATAATAAACCATGTGAGTCATCCATGGATGTACACAGACGGCATTTAAATGGACATGGTTTCTAAACAGGAGAATCAAGGATGAGCATTAGGTTAATGAGGGCAACAACAGTATGTTTCGTTACATCAAAGTGTCATAGCGATAAATAGCCCTAACAACAACAGTACAATAATAGTACAAAGACCACACGAACAACATAGCTTTGGAGAAGAAAATAAACTCCATCCGAGAGGAGAGACATCATTTGATATCAGATATGAAAGGTGTCATTGGGTGTTCTTTATTCCAATCTGAGTGCAGAGTTTTCAAACAGCAGGGGGCAACCATTAGTCCAGAGAGAAGAGACACAGGAGAAGAAAGAAATAGGGATGGGAGGGAGGGAAGGAATGCAAGACAGAGAGAGAGAGAGAGAGAGAGAGAGGATACTTTATGGAACACAATCACTATCTCATCCTGGAATATCCAAGGCCTGAGGTCATCTGCCTTTGGCCTAAAGAGCAGGAACCTTGACTTCACCAAAGAAATCGGAAATACAGACATTGTTATCCTACAAGAAACATGGTATAGAGGAGATGGACCCACTGGTTGCCCTCTAGGTTACGGAGAGCTGGTAGTCCCATCCACCAAACTACCAGGTGTGAAACAGGGAAGGGACTCAGGGGGTATGCTAATTTGGTACAGAGCAGACCTAGCTCATCCTATTAAATTAATCAAAACAGTAACATTTTACATTTGGCTAGAAATTCAAAATGAAATGATCTCAACAGAGAAAAATATCCTCCTGTGTGCTCCTTATATACCCCCACTAGAATCCCCATACTTTAATGATGACAGTTTCTAAATCCTGGAGGGGGAAATCAATCCGTTCCAGGCCCAGGGACATGTACTAGTCTGTGGCGGCTTAAATGCCAGAACTGGACAAGAACCTGACACCCTCAGCACACAAGGGGACAAATACCTGCCAGGGGGCGACAGCATTCCCTGCCCCATTTTCCCCCCTAGGCACAACTACGACAACATAATCAACAAAAACGGGTCACAACTGCTGCAGCACTGTTGCACCCTGGGTATGCACATAGTCAATAGTAGGCTTTGAGGGGACTCCTATATTAGGTACACCTATAGCTCATCTCTTGGCAGTAGTACTGTAGACTACTTTATCACTGTCATGACGTTGCCCTCTTTGGGTACAGCGAGCACCATCCCCCTCTCTATACCCCTTTCACCAGGCTCTGTAAGAGAGGTCATACATTCCTATGAGGAGATCCTCCTCATGGCCACAGTATAGAGAGAGAGTGAGTTTTCATAGAGAAAACAAAGGAATTTCTTCCACCTCACAGAACTGGAGAACCGGACGACATTTATGTTCTGGAGAAGGTATAAAAGATCGGTGAAGAATCCAGCTACGAACTGGTCCGTTTGGTACAATTTTGTGAAACTCATGAGACAATACTGTCACATTACCATAACACTGTTTATATAATAGCCTCAGTTATGAGGATTATATCTAATTGTTGTATAAAATGAATGAATAAGGATGAAGCTATTTGTGAAATTGTGTAATGTGATTTTGGACTGTTTAATTGATAAATATGTCTTCAGTTTTAATGATGCCAAAGTCACGACATCACTGACCTCAACCCAGAGTCTCAGAGCGTTCCCAGTCAGCCCACTGACAACCCTATCAGATCACAGCAAAACCACAGTCTACTTGAACAGAGCAATGCTCAATCATGAGGCATCAAAGACAAAGGAACTGAATAATATGAAGAAATGCTATAGATGGGAGGAAAGTATTGTGGAAACCTACCAAAAAACAATTAGGCAACAACAAATTCAATCCCTTTTAGACAACTTCCTGGACAAAAAGTTCCACTGTAACTGTAAACTTGGCAGTAGAAAACCTAAACAGTATATTTGACCTCTCAGCTTCCCTATCAAATCTAAACATTTCAAACAGAATTCCAAAGAACATTAACAACAATGACAAATGGTTTGATGAAGAATGCAAAAACCTAAGAAACAAATTCAGAAAACTATCCAACCAAAAATATAGAAACCCAGAAAACCTGAGCCTTAGCCTTCACTATGGTGAATCACTAAAACAATACAGAAATACACTACGGAAAAAGAAGGAACAGCACGTCAGAAATCAGCCTATTGTAATTGAAGAACCAATATACATTAACCACTTTTGGGAAATTTGGAAAACACTAAACAAACAACAAAGAGTTATCCATCCAAATCAGAGATGTATGGGAAACCACTACTAAAATCTTTTTGGACCTATTACAAAGAACAAACTGCAAAAACATATACATGATCAAATACAAATCTTGGAATCAACTATTAAAGACTACCAGAATCCACTGGATTCTCCAATTACATTGAAGGAGCTACAGGACAAAATACAACCCTCCAACCCAAAAAAGGCCTGTGGTGTTGATGGTATCCTCAATTAAATTATAAAATATACAGACCACAAAATTCCAATTGGCTATACTTAAACTTTTTAACATCATCCTTAGCTCTGGCATCTTCCCCAATATTTGGAACCAAGGACTGATCAGCCCAATCCAACAAAGGTGGATACAAATTTGACCTCAATAACTACTGTGGGATATGCGTCAACAGCAACCTTGGGAAAATCCTCTGCATTATCATTAACAGCAGACTAGTTAATTTCCTCAGTGAAAACAATGTACTGAGCAAATGTCAAATTGGCTTTTTACCAAATAACCGAGGAGACTTTCTCCATGCAGACACACTGTTAGAGTTTGGGTGTGGCAGTTTTTTTGTGGCCATTTTGTTTGTTTTGGCACTGTTCAACACCCTGCATTATCACATTTATGCATGCAAACACTCACTTACACTACTGACTACATGCACCATTGTTAATTGTATTTACTTTACTTCAGTTAATAAATATATTTTGTTATTCTTTATCTCCACGTTGTCTCACTTTTTGTTACGGGCTTCGAGCCGGTTCGTGACAAGTGGGGGCTCGTCCGGGATCATAAGATTGGTTCCTAGACATTTTGGCGTATAGCACTTTGTTGCATTATGAAGGACTAATACTAGCGTAATTTGGCTTACTAGTATGTGTGTTGTGTTTGGGAGAAGATGTGGAGTTAATGTTAAACTCTGTAGGTGCTTTGTTTTGCATCTTTTGTTACAGCTTGTTTGAGTTGTAATGTTTGGTGCCCAGTACTGGTTGCCTTTGTTTGTTTGGTTGGTAAACTTGCCACTGCGGTGGATAGTTCGTTGTGTGCTGCGTTGGAGAAAGTACATTAGTTAGTTTCCAGGCCCCTGCCCAGGTTGGAGACTCTTGCTCTACTCGCAGTTGGGTCATCGGTCCGAGGAGGTGAGTACAATCGGCTGTGTACCTCAGTGGGAGATTTGGGTAGGGTGGTGACACTAGCTACCTGGAGTTATAGATTTTTTCCTCTGTTAGGCTTAGCGACGTGTTTCACTTTGGAATACGTTGGGCATGGTTATTTTGTTTGTTATTTTTGTGTGGTGTCTGTGGACTGAGCAGTTGTCACGGGGGCAGTATTTAAACGGCCGGATAAAAAAACGTACCTGATTTAATCTGGTTATTACTACTGCCCAGAAACTAGAATATGCATATAATTATTGGCTTTGGATAGAAAACACCCTAAAGTTTCTAAAACTGTTTGAATGGTGTCTGTGAGTATAACAGAACTCATATGGCAGGCAAAAACCTGAGAAGATTCTGTACAGGAAGTACCCTCTCTGACCATTCCTTGGGCTTCCTGGCTCTGTTTATTGAAAATTTAGGATCTTTGCTGTAACGTGACACTTCCTACGGCTCCCATAGGCTCTCAGAACCCGGGAAAAAGCTGAATGATGTAATTCCAGCCGCTGGCTGAAAAACTTTAGCGCCTTGGGTAAGTGGTCTATCAGAGGACCATCAGACTGAGGCTCATGCACGAGGGGATCCCATGTTTTTATTTTCTCTCTCTTTGAACGTAAACACGCTTTCCCGGTCGGAATATTATCGCTTTTTTACGAGAAAAATTGCATAAAAATTGATTTTAAACAGCGGTTGACATGCTTCGAAGTACGGTAATGGAATATTTAGAATTTTTTTGTCACGAAACGCGTCGTGCGCGTCACCCTTCTTTACACTTCGGATAGTGTCTTGAACGCACGAACAAAACAGAGGATATTCGAACATAACTATGGATTATTTTGAACCAAACCAACATTTGTTATTGAAGTAGAAGTCCTGGGAGTGCATTCTGACGAAGAACAGCAAAGGTAATAACATTTTTCTTATAGTAAATCTGACTTTGGTGAGGGCTAAACTTGGTGGGTGTCTAAATAGCTAGCCCTGTGATGCCGGGCTATCTACTTAGAATATTGAAAAATGTGCTTTCACCGAAGAGCTATTTTAAAATCGGACATAGCGAGTGCATAGAGGAGTTCTGTATCTAATAATTCTTAAAATAATTGTTATGTTTTTTGTGAACGTTTATCGTGAGTAATTTAGTAAATTCACCGGAAGTTTGCTACTTCTGAACGTCACATGCTAATGTAAAAAGCTGGTTTTTGATATAAATATGTACTTGATTGAACAAAACATGCATGTATTGTATAACATAATGTCCTAGGTGTGTCATCTGATGAAGATCATCAAAGGTCTAGTGCTGCATTTAGCTGTGGTTTGGGTTTATGTGACATTATATGCTAGCTTGAAAAATGGGTGTCTGATTATTTCTGGCTGGGTACTCTGCTGACATAATCTAATGTTTTGCTTTCGTTGTAAAGCCTTTTTGATATCGGACAGTGTGGTTAGATTAACGAGAGTCTTGTCTTTAAAATGGTGTAAAATAGTCATATGTTTGAGAAATTGAAGTAATAGCATTTTCTAAGGTATTTGAATAACGCGCCACAGGATTCCACTGGCTGTTACGTAGGTGGGACGATTTCGTCCCACTGGCCCTAGAGAAGTTATAGCCCTTTTTTCCTCTGTTTGGCTTGGCGACGTGTTTCACTTTGGAATACGTTGGGCATGGTTATTTTGTTTGTTATTTTTGTGTGGTTGTCTGTGGACTGAGCAGTTGTCACGGGGGGCACATCCGTGGCTTGGTGGAATCTTCCAACGTGCTGGGTGGTTTATTTCCTTGCCAGCGGGCTACAGTGCGTAATTACCCACCGCAAATCCGCACGAAGACTAGGGTTGAGTTACTGTAGGTTTTGGGGAAGCTCCATATATATATATCGCATCTCTCTTCTGTGATGCCCAGTGTGATTGTCATTTCTCTGGTTGTGGTCTGGTATGGTCAGCAGAGGGGAAAACATTTTTCTTTCTTTTTTTTTTTCTTGTGACTATGGTGTCTTATGTAGACGAGTTCATTTGCATTCCATCAGAGGAACTGTTAGAATTATGTACTAAAGAACAGCTGTTGAAAGTTGCTGAACACTACAAGGTTGAAATTAGTGATAAACGGCAAAAAATCTATTAGGTTGATATTGAAGGCCAATCTGATGGAGAGTGGTATTCTTGAAGTTACCACTGGGGCAGCCTCTGCTGAGGACTCGCCGTTTTGCCCCGTAATGTTACAATGACCACTCAATTGGTTAGTCCTAGTAGTCTTCTTTTTGAACAGCGAGAAAGAACTGCTTCTGTTACAGCTAGAGCATGATCGTGTAAAGTATGAAAAGGAATTGGCATTTAAACAGGAAATGGAGCGTGCTAAAATCAAGCTGCAACAAGAGCGGCTAGAGCTGGTTAGGGAAGGAAATCTCTCAGGGGAGAGTTTGCTCTGGGAAGGTGACCCAGATTTACCTAGGGGTCGTTCCTCTTTTGGTCGTGCCCCGGACACATTTGATATTGTTGAGAACTTACGGTTGTTGCCTCAGTTTAATGAAAAGGACCCTGAGATATTCTTTTCGTTGTTTGAGCATGTTGCTGACGCCAGGAATTGGCCTGATTCTGACCGCACTTTAATGTTGCAGTGTGTGCTGACTGGTATAGCGCAGGAAGCATATTCAGCCTCTTAGTGTAGCTGACAGTGTCAGTTATGATAAGGTTAAAATGGCTGTGTTACAGATTTACGACTTGGTTCCTGAGGCTTACCGCCAACGATTTAGAACTTTAAAAAGGGATGATAAGCAGACTCATATTGAGTTTGCTTGAGAATTATCTTCAGTTTAATCGCTGGTGTTCCGCCTCTGCAGTTATGACTTTCCAAGGGCTGTATGATCGGATTATGTTAGAGCAATTTAACTTTTTAGTGGACAGGGAGCAGTATTTGGAAGATTCAGAGGAATGACCGGTGCCCAAATTAAACTGCCTGCTACTCGGGCCCAGAAGGTAGGAAATGCATATTATTATTAGATTTGGATAGGAAACACTCTGAAGTTTCTAAAACTGTTTGAATGATGTCTGTGAGTATAAAATAAGTCATATGGCTGGCAAAAACCTGAGAAAAATCCAACCAAGAAGTGTGGAAATCTGAGGTTTGTAGTTTTTCAAGTGATTGCCTATACAGTATACAGTGACTTAGGGTTCATTTTGCACTTCCTAAGGCTTCCACTAGATGTCAACAGTCTTTACAACGTTGTTTCATGCTTCTACTGTGAATAGGGAGAGAATAAGAGCTCCTGGAAGTAGATGAGTGAGAAAATGACATGAGCTCAGTGGCGCACCCTCCCGTGAGAGTCAGCTGTGTTCCTTTTCTTTTTTGAAGACAAAGGAATCGTCCGGTTGGAATATTATGGAAGATTTATGATAAAAACATCCTAGAGATTGATTCTATACATCGTTTGACATTCTATACATTGTCTGTAATATAACTTTTTTGGCTTTTCGTCTGAAATTAACTGCGCGAGCACATTGTATTTGGAGTACTCTACCAAACGCCGCGAACAAAAATGAGGTATTTGGACATATATATGGACTTTATCGAAACAAATGAACATTTATTGGGGAACTGGGATTCCTGGGAGTGCATTCCGACGAAGATCATCAAAGGTAAGTGAATATTTATAATGTTTATTTCTGAGATTTGTTGACTCCACAAAATGGCGGGTTTGGTTTCGTCTCTGAGCGCTGTACTCAGATTATTGCAAAGTGTGCTTTCGCTGTAAAGTTTTTCTGAATTCTGACACAGCGGTTCCATTAAGCAGAAGTGTATCTATAATTCTTTGAATAACAGTTTAATATTTTATCAACGTTTATGATGAATATTTCTGTAAATTGATGTGCTCATTCACCGGAAGTTTTGGGAGGCAAAATATTTCTGAACATTACACGCCAATGTAAAATGGGGTTTTTGGATATAAATATAAAATTTATCGAGCAAAACATACATGTATTGTGTAACATGAAGTCCTATGAGTGCCATCGGATGAAAATCAAAGGTTAGTGATTCATTTTAGCTGTATTTCTGGTTTTCGTGACGCCTTTCCTTGCTTGGAAAATGGCTGTGTGGTTTTTCTTGTCTCGGCGCTGTCCTAACATAATCTAATGCTATGTTTTCGCTGTAAAGCCTTTTTGAAATCGGACAATGTGATTGGATTAACGAGAAGTTCATCTTTAAAATGGTGTAAAATAGTTGTATGTTTGAGAAAGTTGAATTATGAGATTTTTGTTGTTTTGAATTTGGCGCCCTGCTATTTCACTGGCTGTTAAATAGTGTGTCCCGTGGGTGGGACGCTAGCGTCCCACATTTCCCAGAGGTTAAGGACACAATCCCTGATCGAATAGCCATGTACATGAACGAACGAAAAGTAAACACTGTCGCTGAAGCTGCGGTTTTGGCAGACGAGTATGTTTGACTCACAAAAGTCTTTGCAGAGCCCCGTATTCGGAAGTCAGTGGGGGAGTTTGGAGAGATACTTTGAAGGACCTCGGCGTTACTCTGGACCCTGATCTCTCTTTTGAAGAACATACCAAGACTGTTTCAAGGACAGCTTTTTTCCATCTACGTAACATTGCAAAAATCAGAAACTTTCTGTCCAAAAATGATGCAGAAAAATTAAATCCAGGCTTTTGTTACTTCTAGGTTGGACTACTGCAATGCTCTACTTTCCGGCTACCCGGATAAAGCACTAAATAAACTTCAGTTAGTGCTAAACACGGTTGCTAGAATCCTGACTAGAACCAAAACATTTGATCATATTACTCCAGTGCTAGCCTCCCTACACTAGCTTCCTGTTAAGGCAAGGGCTGATTTCAAGGTTTTACTGCTAACCTACAAAGCATTACATGGGCTTGCTCCTACCTATCTTTCCGATTTGGTCCTGCCGTACATACCTACACGTACACTACGGTCACAAGATGCAGGCCTCCTAATTGTCCCTAGAATTTCTAAGCAAACAGCTGGAGGCATGGTTTCTCCTATAGAGCTCCATTTTTATGGAAATGGTCTGCCTACCCATGTGAGAGACACAGACTCGGTCTCAACCTTTAAGTCTTTATTGAAAACTCATCTCTTCAGTAGGTCCTATGATTGAGTGTAGTCTGTCCCAGGAGTGTGAAGGTGAAACGGAAAGGCTCTGGAGCAACGAACCGCCCTTGCTGTCTCTGCCTGGCCGGTTCCCCTCTCTCCACTGGGATTCTCTGCCTCTAACCCTATTACAGGGGCTGAGTCACTGGCTTATTGGTGTCCTTCCATGCCATCCCTAGGAGGGGTGCGTCACTTGAGTGGGTTGAGTCACTGACGTGGTCTTCCTGTCTGGGTTGGCGTCCCCCCTTGGGTTGTGCCGTGGCGGAGATCTTTGTGGGCTGTACTCGGCCTTGTCTCAGGATGGTAAGTTGGTGGTTGAAGATATCCCTCTAGTGGTGTGGGGGCTGTGCTTTGGCAAAGTGGGTGGGGTTATATCCTGCCTGTTTGGCCCTGTCCGGGGGTATCATCGGATGGGGGCCACAGTGTCTCCTGACCCCTCCTGTCTCAGCCTCCAGTATTTATGCTGCAGTAGTTTGTGTCAGGGGGCTAGGGTCTGTCTGTTATATCTGGAGTATTTCTCCTGTCTTATCTGGTGTCCTGTGTGAATTTAAGTATGCTCTCTCTAATTCTCTTTCTGTCTTTCTTTTTTTCTCTCTCTCGGAGGACCTGAGCCCTAGCACCATGCCTCAGGACTACCTGGCATGATGACTCCTTGCTGTCCCCAGTCCACCTGACCGTGCTGCTGCTCCAGTTTCAACTGTTCTGCCTGCGGCTATGGAACCCTGACCTGTTCACAGGACGTGCTACCTGTCCCAGAGCTGCTGTTATCAACTCTCTAGAGACAGCAGGAGCGGTAGAGATACTCTCAATGATCGGCTATGAAAAGCCAACTGACATTTACTTTTGAGGTGCTGACTTGTTGCACCCTCGACAACTACTGTGATTATTATTATTTGACCATGCTGGTCATTTATGAACATTTGAACATCTTGGCCATGTTCTGTTATAATCTCCACCCGGCACAGCCAGAAGAGGACTGGCCACTCCTCATAGCCTGGTTCCTCTCTAGGTTTCTTCCTAGGTTTTGGCCTTTTCGTAGCCACCGTGCTTCTACACCTGCATTGCTTGCTGTTTGGGGTTTTAGGCTGGGTTTCTGTACAGCACTTTGAGATATCAGCTGATGTAAGAAGGGCTATATAAATACATTTGATTTGATTCACGGGCAGAGTTTCATTCTACTAGGGTTGAGCCTGACACCCATGGTAAAGCTGACTTTGGTCAAGAGTGTCACTACTGTCAAGGTTCAGGTCATTGGAAAAACAAATGTCCAGTTATCAGGGCTAGGGGTAAAATTCAGTACTTGTGCTTATGTTAAATCTAAGCCTATGGCGTTAGCTGCGCCTGTTCCACATCAGTTCACTCCTGACACATTGTCTCATGCCCAGGGGCATGTGAAAGTCCATATTGACTCAGACTATTTACCTTTCATTACGGAGGGTTTTGTGTCTATGTTAGGAAGTAAGAACCTAGTGCCAGTGAAGAATCCTGAGAGACACAGGTGCCTCTGAATCGTCTGTGTTGGAATCTGTTACCCTTCTCTGCTGAGACTGATCTAGGGGAATAGGTTTGAACACTCTGTCAGTTCCATTGCATAAACTGATGTTGGAATGTGGACTGGTGAAAGGTGCGGTTGTTGTGGGGATGCGTATTTCGTTGCCTATTGAGGGTATCGATGTTATCCTTGGGAATAACTTGGCTGGTGAGCGTGTATGGCATGTCGTGTTTCCATCTCTATTGGTTTCCACCTAAGCCGTCATTTGTAGGTATTTCTGATGAGAGTGCGCAGAGTTTCCCAGAGGTGTTCTCTGTGTGTGCAGTGACGCGTTCTATGAGCCATGGCGACCTGGTCACTGCACCGGCTAACGAGAATACCACAAAGAAGTCTGTCACTGCTTTCCCTGTTATCTCTATCCCGCTCCAATCTAAGTTCATCAACTTGTCACACCTGTCAATTAACTGGTAAACCTAATCAAGCCGGTACCACTGTTTCCTATTCCTGTACTCAGCCAACCTTTTGAGTATCTGATTATTGACTGTTGGTCCTCTGCCTCGTTCTAAAAAGGGTAGTAGTTACCTGTTCACTATTGTGTCAGACCACTAGGTTTCCTGCTGCCTATCCTCTCCGGTCTACAACGACTAAGTCTGTGTTAACCTGTTAGGGCTAGGGGGCAGTATTGACACGGCCGGATAAAAAAAACGTACCCGATTTAATCTGGTTACTACTCCTGCCCAGTAACTAGAATATGCATATAATTATTGGCTTTGGATAGAAAACACCCTAAAGTTTCTAAAACTGTTTGAATGGTGTCTGTGAGTATAACAGAACTCAAATGGCAGGCCAAAACCTGAGAAGATTCCATGCAGGAAGTGGCCTGTCTGACAAGTTGTGTTTCATCTTGGCTCTTTTTATTGAAGACTGAGGATCTTTGCTCTAACGTGACACTTCCTACGGCTCCCATAGGCTCTCAGAGCCCGGGAAAAAGCTGAACGACTAGTCGAGGCAGCCTCTGGCTGAAACACATTATCGCTTTTGGCAAGTGGCCGATCAGAGTACTATGGGCTTAGGCGCGTGCACGAGTCGGACCCCGTGCTTTATTTTCTTTTGTCTGTTTACCTAAACGCAGATTCCCGGTCGGAATAGTTATCGCTTTTTTATGAGAAAAATGGCATAAAAATTGATTTTAAACATGCTTCGAAGTACGGTAATGGAATATTTAGAATTTTTTTGTCACGAATTGCGCCATGCTCGTCACCCTTATTTACCCTTTCGGATAGTGTCTTGAACGCACGAACAAAACGCCGCTGTTTGGATATAACTATGGATTATTTTTGAACCAAACCAACATTTGTTATTGAAGTAGAAGTCCTGGGAGTGCAATTCTGACGAAGACAGCAAAGGTAATAACATTTTTCTTATAGTAAATCTGACTTTGGTGAGTGCTAAACTTGCTGGGTGTCTAAATAGCTAGCCCTGTGATGCCGGGCTATCTACTGAGAATATTGCAAAATGTGCTTTCACCGAAAAGCTATTTTAAAATCGGACATATCGAGTGCATAGAGGAGTTCTGTATCTATAATTCTTAAAAGAATTGTTATGTTTTTTGTGGTGGGAATGCTAGTCACATGCTAGTCACATGCTAATGTAAAAAGCTGGTTTTTGATATAAATATGAACTTGATTGAACAAAACATGCATGTATTGTATAACATAATGTCCTAGGGTTGTCATCTGATGAAGATCATCAAAGGTTAGTGCTGCATTTAGCTGTGGTTTGGGTTTATGTGACATTATATGCTAGCTTGAAAAATGGGTGTCTGATTATTTCTGGCTGGGTACTCTGCTGACATAATCTAATGTTTTGCTTTCGTTGTAAAGCCTTTTTGAAATCGGACAGTGTGGTTAGATTAACGAGAGTCTTGTCTTTAAAATGGTGTAAAATAGTCATATGTTTGAAAAATTGAAGTTTTTGCATTTTTTAGGTTTTTGAATAACGTGCCACGGGATTACACTGGCTGTTACGTAGGTGGGACGATTTCGTCCCACATACCCTAGAGAGGTTAAAAGCTTTGACTCAGTTTTTCTCACTGTTTGGAATCCCTAAGGTCATTCAGAGTGATCAATGATCTAATTTCATCTGGATGCTGAGGTCAGATACATGCTGGAGAGTAAGATAGAAGGCTCTGCTATCTCCAGTTGGGCTTCTCCCTGTATCTTGGTCAGTAAACTGGATGGGACAAACAGATTTTGTACGGACTACCCTAAGGTAAACAGTGTCACTAAGCCAGATTAATTTCCTCTTCCTCGGATGGAGGACTGCATTGATCAAGTCAGCGCAGCTAAATTCGTGAGCATATTTGACCTGTTAAAGGGCTATTGGCAGGTGCTACTGACGAGTAGGGCATGTGAAATCTCTGCCTTTATTACACCCACTGGTCTGTACTCGTATTCGGTTATGAGTTTCGACTTGCGTAATGCACCTGCAACTTTTCAGCGACTTCTGAACTGGGTTGTCTCCGGTCTGGCCGGGTGCGCGGTTTATCTGGACGATGTGGTGATATATACATATAATTGGGAGGAACATCTGTTCCGTATTCAAGCCTTGTTTGACCGCCTAGCTGATCGTGAGGTGACCCGCAATCTGGCTAAATGTGAGTTTGCTCAGGCGACCGTTACATACCTTGGAAAGGTGGTTGGGCAGGGTGAAGTGCGTCCTGTTCGGGCTAAAGTGGTAGCTATTGATGCTTTTCCACCACGAACTACTAAAAAGGAACTGATGAGTTTTGCTAAGTTATTACCGTAGTTTTTGTAGGAACTTCTATACTGTGGTCGCTCCCTTGACAGATTTGCTGACAGCTAAGGCTGTTTACGTATGGTCTTCTCGTTGTCAACAGGCTTTTGAAGATGCAAAGAGGTTGCTTACCTCAACTCCGGTGCTGGCTGCTGCTCGCGTGGATTTGTCATTTACCTTCCAGGTGGATGCTAGTCATGGAGGCAGGTGCAGTTTTGCAGCAAGCGGATGTGTCTGGTGTTGAGAGGCCTGTTAGTTTCTTGTCCAAAAAGTTTAACCATTATCAGTTGAACTACTCGGTCATTGAAAAAGAAGTGCTAGCACTCATATGGGCACTACAACACTTCGAGGTGTATGTCGGGTCGGGAGTAGTACCTATTGTGGTCTACACCGACCATAACCCTCTCACCTATTTGAGGTCCATGATGTGTCCTAATCAGAGGATAATGAGATTATGTGTTTATTTTTACAAGCATTCCATCTCGATATGCGGCACATCCGAGGGACTGATAATGTCATTGCTGACGTGTTCTCTCGTGCGCCCGGTTCCTGAATGTCCATGTTACTGACCACTGTTATTTTGTGTCTGGTATTGTCCTGTTATGTCGCTCCTGTCTGTTCCCTTCTGGTCTCGTTTTCTTTCCTCTGAAAGGTTGCTTCCTGTCCGCAAAGGTTGCTGAGGTCTGGGGAGGACGAGGTTGGCTGGGGCAAAGGGACGCAGAGGCTGGATTAATTTGTTGTGTGACTGGTATGGTGTTCCGGGGTCTTTGTTGGTCCCCGGTTTTTATGGGGGGTGGTGTGACGACCCTCCCACTCTGTCTGCCGAATTATTTCTCTTTGCTCTTGTTTTCCTTAATAGGATGTCGGTGGGCGGAGCCGGGAGGGTCGTCAGCGAAATGGGACACCTGGGCTCGGGTGTGTCCCAGGACAAATGCACCTCTTCCCCATTCATTGAGACTCTCTCCATGCAGACACAGTGTTAGTTTGGTTGTGGCCATTTTGTTTGCTTTGGCACCTTTCAACACCCTGCATTATCACATTTCTGCATGCAAACACTCACTTACATTACTGATTACACACACCATTGTGAATTGTATTTTGTTTACTTTATTTAAAAAATCTATTTTGTTATTCTTGTCTCCACGTTGTCTCCCTTTTTGTTATGAACTTTGAGCCAGTTCGTGACACCAGTAATAAAAAAATATACACTGCTCAAAAAAATAAAGGGAACACTAAAATAACACATCCTAGATCTGAATGAATGAAATAATCTTATTAAATACTTTTTCTTTACATAGTTGAATGTGCTGACAACAAAATCACACAAAAATAATCAATGGAAATCCAATTTATCAACCCATGGAGGTCTGGATTTGGAGTCACACTCAAAATTAAAGTGGAAAACCACACTACAGGCTGATCCAACTTTGATGTAATGTCCTTAAAACAAGTCAAAATGAGGCTCAGTAGTGTGTGTGGCCTCCACGTGCCTGTATGACCTCCCTACAACGCCTGGGCATGCTCCTGATGAGGTGGCGGATGGTCTCCTGAGGGATCTCCTCCCAGACCTGGACTAAAGCATCCGCCAACTCCTGGACAGTCTGTGGTGCAACGTGGCGTTGGTGGATGGAGCGAGACATGATATCCCAGATGTGCTCAATTGTGTTCACAATCAAATGTTGTTCTAGACCTGGAGGGTGGGGTGTGAAGAAGAGGTAGATGAAGAGGATGGGGGGGATGATGGTGAGGAGGGAGCAGGGGAGACAGATGGAGTTGCGAGGACCATCATTAGCCCACCTGAGGCTAAAACATTAAGCTCCCTGCTCTCCTGTCTCCTCTCAGCCTCTCTACCTATCCCCATCTCCTCTCAGCCTCTCTGCCTACCCCATCTCCTCTCAGCCTCTCTGCCTTTCCCGATCTCCTCTCAGCCTCTCTGCCTACCCCTGTCTCCTCTCAGCCTCTCTGCCTACCCCTGTCTCCTCTCAGCCTCTCTGCCTTTCCCTGTCTCCTCTCAGCCTCTCTGCCTTTCCCTGTCTCCTCTCAGCCTCTCTGCCTTTCCCTCTCCTCTCAGCCTCTCTGCCTTTCCCTGTCTCCTCTCAGCCTTTCCCTGTCTCCTCTCAGTGCCTCTGCCTTTCCCTGTCCCTTTCTCCTCTCAGACTCTCTCCCTCTCCCTCTCCCTGTCTCCTCTCAGCCTCTCCCTGTCTCCTCTCAGCCTCTCTGCCTTTCCCTGTCCCTTTCTCCTCTGTCTCTCTACCTCTCCCTGTCTCCTCTCAGCCTCTGCCTTTCCCTGTCCCTTTCTCCTCTGTCTCTCTACCTCTCCCTGTCTCCTCTCTACCCATCCTCTCTCTCCTCTCAGACTCTACCTCTCCTCGCTCTCCCTGTGCCTGTCTCTCAGCCTCTCTACCTCTCCTCTTTCTCCCCGTCCCTATCTCCTCTCCTCTCTCAGTTTCTCTACCTCTCCTCGTCCCTGTCCCGGTCTCCTCTCCTCTCTCAGCCTCTCTCTCTCGCTCCAAAAATATTCCAGGGTGAGCTGGGTGAGCTGGGTGAGCTGGGTGAGCTGGGTGAGCTGGGTGAGCTGGGTGAGCTGGGTGAGCTGGGTGAGCTGGGTGAGCTGGGTGAGCGGTGAGGGGTGAGCTGGGTGAGCTGGAGTAGAGAGAGAGAGAGAGAGAGAGAGAGAGAGAGAGAGAGAGAGAGAGAGAGAGAGAGAGAGAGAGAGAGAGAGAGAGAGAGAGAGAGAGAGAGAGAGAGAGAGAGAGAGAGAGAGAGAGAGAGAGAGAGAGAGAGAGAGAGAGAGAGAGAGAGAGAGAGAGAGAGAGAGAGAGAGAGAGAGAGAGAGAGAGAGAGAGAGAGAGAGAGAGAGAGAGAGAGAGAGAGAGAGAGAGAGAGAGAGAGAGAGAGAGAGAGAGAGAGAGAGAGAGAGAGAGAGAGATGACATGGTAACACTAGATGCTGGAGGAGCAGAGTGGGTGCTGCTCAATGATGTATCTCCCAGAGATTCAATGATAGAATTTTAGAACTAGGAAGGATATAAGCATTCATTATGCATGTACAACCTGTGTTATTACGAAGAAAAGCACTGGTCAAACATTACACAAGAACAGAGCTGAGAGGACCCACCAGACACAGGAGGTGTATAGTGTTGTGATGTAGAACCTGATTGGTGTGATGGCCCCATACCTGGGGCAAGGTGGCACACATCAGGAACAACCACAGAGCCACAGACATCTGCTGCCAACACAGGTCCAAAACCCTGGGAAAAACAGGCCTACTTGATACAAGCCGATGAGACTGGTTAATAAAACAGTCCATTCCCTCCCCTATTCTCCATCCAGCTCACCTTTGTCAGTCCAACGTCTCGGCTTCCCAGGCAATTAAATAATCCTGCACCATAGTAAGAAAGGTCCAAAATAAAGGAAAGAGGGAGGGGGGAGGAATGCTGAAGAGCTAGAGAAAAGAGAGGGGTGAAAGAGAGGTAGGGAAAAGAGGGAAAGAGAGAGGGAGAAAGAGAGAGGTGAAGCATGGCCCAGACAGAGAGAGAGCTCGCCACAGCGTGAGCAGGCAGCGAGGAAGGAAAGCACCAGGTGACAGTGCGCACATGCACAAACACACACACACCGGCAGACAGGCATTCTCTCCTTCCCCCTCTTCTCTCACTAGCAGCAATAACTCGCTCTCATACTCACTCTCGGTGTCTCAGTCAGGGCAGAACTCCTTAACCCTTTCAGTACCAATATCCTTGTTCTAGGTCTAATGTTTATATTAGTACATTGTGGAATATATAAAAAATGTATTATAATTTCAAAATACAGGGACAACCAAGTGATATACACTATGCTGTTGTAACTAATAATCATTATGAACAAATCTATTCTGAAAGAAAGGTGATAAATAAATGTGTATGCACTGCATACTGTATGTTATGAGTCAGCCAGTGTTTTATATGACCAACCATCCCCTCTTCTCACTGAGTCAGTCAGTGTTTCATATGACCAACCAACCTCTCCTCACTGAGTCAGTGTTTCATATGACCAACCAACCTCTCTCCTCACTGAGTCAGTCAGTGTTTCATATGACCAACCAACCTCTCCTCAAGGAGTCAGTCAGTGTTTAATATGACCAACCAACCCCTCTCCTCACTGAGTCAGTCAGTGTTTCATATTACCAACCAACCAACCTCTCTCCTCACTGAGTCAGTCAGTGTTTCATATGACCAACCAACCTCTCTCCTCACTGAGTCAGTCAGTGTTTCATATGACCAACCAACCTCTCCTCACTGAGTCAGTCAGTGTTTCATATGACCAACCAACCTCTCCTCACTGAGTCAGTCAGTGTTTCATATGACCAACCAACCCCTGTCCTCACTGAGTCAGTTAGTGTTTCATATGACCAACCAACTCCTCTCCTCACTGAGTCAGTCAGTGTTTCATATGACCAACCAACCTCTCTCCTCACTGAGTCAGTCAGTATTTCATATGACCAACCAACCTCTCTCCTCACTGAGTCAGTCAGTGTTTCATATGACCAACCAACCTCTCTCCTCACTTAGTCAGTCAGTGTTTCATATGACCAACCAACCTCTCTCCTCACTGAGTCAGTCAGTGTTTCATATGACCAACCAACCTCTCCTCACTGAGTCAGTGTTTCATATGACCAACCAACCTCTCTCCTCACTGAGTCAGTCAGTGTTTCATATGACCAACCAACCTCTCCTCACTGAGTCAGTCAGTGTTTCATATGACCAACCAACTCCTCTCCTCACAGAGTCAGTCAGTGTTTCATATGACCAACCAATCTCTCCCCACTGAGTCAGTCAGTGTTTAATATGACCAACCAACCCCTCTCCTCACTGAGTCAGTCAGTGTTTCATATGACCAACTAACCTCTCCTCACTGAGTCAGTCAGTGTTTCATATGACCAACTAACCAATCTCTCTCCTCACTGAGTCAGTCAGTGTTTCATATGACCAACCAACCAACCTCTCTCCTCACTGAGTCAGTCAGTGTTTAATATGACCAACCAACCCCTCTCCTCACTGAGTCAGTCAGTGTTTCATATGACCAACTAACCTCTCCTCACTGAGTCAGTCAGTGTTTCATATGACCAACTAACCAACCTCTCTCCTCACTGAGTCAGTCAGTGTTTCATATGACCAACCAACCAACCTCTCTCCTCACTGAGTCAGTCAGTGTTTCACATGACCAACCAACTCCTCTCCTCACTGAGTCAGTCAGTGTTTCATATTACCAACCAACCAACCAACCAACCAACCTCTCTCCTCACTGAGTCAGTCAGTGTTTCATATGACCAACCAACCTCTCCTCACTGAGTCAGTCAGTGTTTCATTTGACCAACCAACCTCTCCTCACTGAGTCAGTGTTTCATATGACCAACCAACCTCTCTCCTCACTGAGTCAGTCAGTGTTTCATATGACCAACCAACCTCTCCTCAAGGAGTCAGTCAGTGTTTCATATGACCAACCAACTCCTCTCCTCCCTGAGTCAGTCAGTGTTTCATATGACCAACCAACCTCTCCTCACTGAGTCAGTCAGTGTTTAATATGACCAACCAACCCCTCTCCTCACTGAGTCAGTCAGTGTTTCATATGACCAACCAACCTCTCCTCACTGAGTCAGTCAGTGTTTAATATGACCAACCAACCCCTCTCCTCACTGAGTCAGTGTTTCATATGACCAACTAACCCCTCTCCTCACTGAGTCAGTCAGTGTTTCATATGACCAACTAACCCCTCTCCTCACTGAGTCAGTCAGTGTTTCATATGACCAACTAACCAACCTCTCTCCTCACTGAGTCAGTCAGTGTTTCATATGACCAACTAACCAACCTCTCTCCTCACTGAGTCAGTCAGTGTTTCATATGACCAACTAACCAACCTCTCTCCTCACTGAGTCAGTCAGTGTTTCATATGACCAACTAACCAACCTCTCTCCTCACTGAGTCAGTCAGTGTTTCATATGACCAACTAACCAACCTCTCTCCTCACTGAGTCAGTCAGTGTTTCATATGACCAACCAACCAACCTCTCTCCTCACTGAGTCAGTCAGTGTTTCACATGACCAACCAACTCCTCTCCTCACTGAGTCAGTCAGTGTTTCATATTACCAACCAACCAACCTCTCTCCTCACTGAGTCAGTCAGTGTTTCATATGACCAACCAACCTCTCTCCTCACTGAGTCAGTCAGTGTTTCATATGACCAACCAACCTCTCCTCACTGAGTCAGTCAGTGTTTCATATGACCAACCAACCTCTCCTCACTGAGTCAGTCAGTGTTTCATATGACCAACCAACCCCTGTCCTCACTGAGTCAGTTAGTGTTTCATATGACCAACCAACTCCTCTCCTCACTGAGTCAGTCAGTGTTTCATATGACCAACCAACCTCTCTCCTCACTGAGTCAGTCAGTATTTCATATGACCAACCAACCTCTCTCCTCACTGAGTCAGTCAGTGTTTCATATGACCAACCAACCTCTCTCCTCACTTAGTCAGTCAGTGTTTCATGACCAACCAACCTCTCTCCTCACTGAGTCAGTCAGTGTTTCATATGACCAACCAACCTCTCCTCACTGAGTCAGTGTTTCATATGACCAACCAACCTCTCTCCTCACTGAGTCAGTCAGTGTTTCATATTACCAACCAACCAACCTCTCTCCTCACTGAGTCAGTCAGTGTTTCATATGACCAACCAACTCCTCTCCTCACTGAGTCAGTCAGTGTTTCATATGACCAACCAACCCCTGTCCTCACTGAGTCAGTTAGTGTTTCATATGACCAACCAACTCCTCTCCTCACTGAGTCAGTCAGTGTTTCATATGACCAACCAACCTCTCCTCACTGAGTCAGTCAGTGTTTAATATGACCAACCAACCCCTCTCCTCACTGAGTCAGTGTTTCATATGACCAACTAACCCCTCTCCTCACTGAGTCAGTCAGTGTTTCATATGACCAACTAACCCCTCTCCTCACTGAGTCAGTCAGTGTTTCATATGACCAACTAACCAACCTCTCTCCTCACTGAGTCAGTCAGTGTTTCATATGACCAACTAACCAACCTCTCTCCTCACTGAGTCAGTCAGTGTTTCATATGACCAACTAACCAACCTCTCTCCTCACTGAGTCAGTCAGTGTTTCATATGACCAACTAACCAACCTCTCTCCTCACTGAGTCATTCAGTGTTTCATATGACCAACCAACCAACCTCTCTCCTCACTGAGTCAGTCAGTGTTTCATATGACCAACCAACTCCTCTCCTCACTGAGTCAGTCAGTGTTTCATATGACCAACCAACCTCTCCTCACTGAGTCTGTCAGTGTTTCATATGACCAACCAACCTCTCCTCACTGAGTCAGTCAGTGTTTAATATGACCAACCAACCCCTCTCCTCACTGAGTCAGTGTTTCATATGACCAACTAACCCCTCTCCTCACTGAGTCAGTCAGTGTTTCATATGACCAACTAACCCCTCTCCTCACTGAGTCAGTCAGTGTTTCATATGACCAACTAACCAACCTCTCTCCTCACTGAGTCAGTCAGTGTTTCATATGACCAACTAACCAACCTCTCTCCTCACTGAGTCAGTCAGTGTTTCATATGACCAACTAACCAACCTCTCTCCTCACTGAGTCAGTCAGTGTTTCATATGACCAACCAACCAACCTCTCTCCTCACTGAGTCAGTCAGTGTTTCATATGACCAACCAACTCCTCTCCTCACTGAGTCAGTCAGTGTTTCATATTACCAACCAACCAACCTCTCTCCTCACTGAGTCAGTCAGTGTTTCATATGACCAACCAACTCCTCTCCTCACTGAGTCAGTCAGTGTTTCATATGACCAACCAACCTCTCCTCACTGAGTCTGTCAGTGTTTCATATGACCAACCAACCCTTCTCCTCACTGAGTCAGTCAGTCTTTCATATGACCAACCAACCCCTGTCCTCACTGAGTCAGTCAGTGTTTCATATGACCAACCAACCTCTCCTCACTGAGTCAGTCAGTGTTTCATATGACCAACCAAACTCTGTCCTCACTGAGTCAGTCAGTGTTTCATATGACCAACTGTTACGGATACAGGTATCCTGTGTGTATTTGTTTTCTCTTCTTCTGCCCTAGTCACAGTTGGCAGTCATCAGTCGCCAATCAGACACCAATCAGTCGCCAATCTGAAGACACACCTGCTCCGTTTCCCTTACCCAATCACATCCCCTTTCCCTTGGTTTAAAAGAAACCCAATCAGTTGTCTCTCCAGCTACCTCTCTTTTGTTTTTGAGCCTACATGTCACATTTGTCCTTTATTATGTGAGTATGTATTGTTGTGGTGTAGAACTGTTTGTGGGAAAAGGGGATACCAAGCCAAGTCGCCCATGGGCATACATTACCCGTAGGAAAACTCTAAGTACCCTAGTTAGAACTGGGTGGACCACCCACTGTATTTTATTGGTTGGTTAGTTATCTAGCTGTTCATGAAGCAGGCTAAACTAGCTTAGGTTTTTTTTGTTGATATTTATTAGTTCTTTCCTTGGGTCCAGATCTAACTCAACCGAAACCATCTCAATTAGGTTGCGGTCGGGTGATTGTGGAGGCCAGGTCATCTGATGCAGCACTCCATCACTGTCCTTCTTAATCAAATAGCCTTTACACAGCCTGGAGGTGTGTTGGGTCATTGTCTTGTTGGAAAACAAATGATAGTCCCAAGCGCAAACCAGATGGGATGGCGTATCGCTGCAGAATGCTGTGGTAGCCATGCTGGTTATTAAGTGTGCCTTGAATTCTAAATAAATCACTGACATTGTCACAAGCAAAGCACCCGCACACCATCACACCTCCTCCTCCCTGCTTCACAGTGGGAACCACACATGCAGAGATCATCCATTCACTTACTCTGCGTCTCTCAAAGACATGGCGGTTGGAACCAAAAATCACAAATTTGGACTCATCAGACCAAAGGACAGATTTTCACCGGTCTAATGTCCATTGCTTGTTTCTTGGCCCAAGCAAGTCTCTTCTTATTATTGGTGTCCTTTAGTAGTGGTTTCTTTGCAGCAATTCGATCATCAACAGCAGACTCCAACATTTCCTCAGTGAAAACAATGTCCTGAGCAAATGTCAAATTGACTTTCTACCAAATTAATGTACGACAGACCACGTATACAACCTGGACAGCCGTATTAACAAACAGACCAAAACAAAAGCAAAGTCTTCTCATGTTGATTTCGCAAAAGCATTGACTAAATTTGGCATATGAGTCTGCTATACAAATAGATGGAAAGCGCTGTTGGGTGAAAAACATACAATGAAATCAATGTATACAAACAAGTGTGCAGTGAAAATGTATTGCCTGAGGGCCGTGGGGTGAGACGGATGCAGCCCCACACTCTTCAACATAAATATCAACAAATTGGCAAGGGCACTAGAACATTCGGCAGCACCTTGCCTCAACCTACTGGACTCAGAAATCTAATATCTACAGTTTGCAGATGATCTAGTGCTTCTGTCCCCCAACAAAGGAGGCCCTACAGATACACCTAGATATTCTGTGCAGATTCTGTCAGACCTGGACTGACAGTGAATCTCAGTAAGACAAAAATAATGGTGTTCCAAAAACGGTCCAGCACCCAAGACAACAAATGCTAATCCATCTAGACACTGTTGCCCTAGAGCAGGTATTCCCAAACTGGGATACGCGTACCCCCAGAGTACGCACAATACTGTCAGGGATACGCCAAATAAAAATGTGATTCACATTTAAAAATATATATACAGTTTAAGTCGGAAGTTTACATACACTTATGTTTTAGTCATTAAAACTAGTTTTCAACCACTCCACAAATTTCTTGTTAAAACCTCTTTGGGGTATGTGGGACGTGACCGTCCCACCTGCAAGACACACTATTCAACAGCCAGTGAAATAGCAGGTTGCCAAATTCAAAACAACAAAAATCTCATAATTTAAATTTCTCAAACATACAACTATTATATCCCATTTTAAAGATACACTTCTCCTTAATCCAACCACATTGTCCGATTTCAAAAAGGCTTTACGGCGAAAGCATAGCATTAGATTATGTTAGCACATCACCTTGACCAGAAAAACCACACAGCCATTTTCCAAGCAAGAAGAGGCGTCACAAAAACCAGAAATACAGCTAAAATTAAGCACTAACCTTTGATAATCTTCATCAGATCGCACTCATAGGACTTCATGTTACGCAATACATGTATGTTTTGCTCAATAAAGTTCATATTTATATCCAACAACCCCATTTTATATTGGCCCGTAATGTTCAGAAATGTTTTTCCTCCAAAAACTTCCTGTGAATGAGCACATCAATTTATAGAAATACTCATCATAAACGTTGATAAAATATTATTCAAAGAATTATAGATAAACATCTCCTTAATGCAACCGCTGTGACAGATTTCAAAAAAGCTTCACGGGGAAAGCATACTTTGCAAAACCAACAACAGTACTCAGAAATCAACATCAGGCAATACAGATACCCGCCATTTTGGAGTCATCTAAAATCATAAATAGCATTATAAATATTCACTTAACTTTGATGATCTTCATCAGAATGCACACCCAGGAATCCCAGGTCCACAATAAATGTTGTTTTGTTCGATAAAGTCCACAATTTATGTCCAAATACCTCCTTTTCGTTAGCGCGTTCAGTAAGCTACTCCAAATGTAGGAAGCGCGCCGAAAATTTCACGACGAAAAGTCAAAAAAAGTTATATTTACGTTCGTAGAAACATGTCAAACGATGTATAGCATCAATCTTTAGGGCCTTTTTAACATAAATCTTCAATAATATTCCAACCGGACGTTTCCAATGTCTTCAAAAATGTAATGGAACACAGCAACCTCTCACGTGAAAGCGCGCCACTGAACTCATGTCATTTTCTCAGTCATCTGACTCTTGTTCGCGCTCTGTTCACTGTAGAAGCCTGAAACAACGTTCTAAACACTGTTGACATCTAATGGAAGCATTAGAAAGTGCAAAATGAACCCTTAGTCACTGTAAAGGCAATAGGCAATCAATTGAAAAACTACAACCCTCAGATTTCGCACTTCCTGGTTGGATTTTTCTCAGGTTTTTGCCTGCCATATGAGTTCTGTTATACTCATAGACATCATTCAAACAGTTTTAGAAACTTCAGGGTGTTTTCTATCCAAATCTACTAATAATATGCATATCCTACCTTCTGAGCCTGAGTAGCAGGCAGTTTAATTTGGGCATGCCTTTCATCCGGACTTCAAAAGACTGCCCCCTACCCTAGAGAAGTTAACAAACTATAGTTTTGGCAAGTCGGTTAGGACATATACTTTGTGCATGACACAAGTAATTTTTACAACAATTGATTACAGACAGATTATTTAACTTATAATTCACTGTATCACAATTCCAGTGGGTCAGAAGTTTACATACACTAAGTTGACTGTGCCTTTAAACAGCTTGGAAAATTCCAGAAAATGATGGCATGGGTTTAGAAGCTTCTGATAGGCTAATTGTCATCATTTCAGTCAATTGGTGGTGTACCTGTGGATGTATTTCAAGGCCTACCTTCAAACTCAGTGCCTCTTTGCTTGACATCATGGGAAAATCAAAAGAAATCAGCCAAGACCTCAGAAAAAGAATTGTAGACCACCACAAGTCTGGTTCATCCTTGGGAGCAATGTCCAAACGCCTGAAGGTACCATGTTCATCTGTACAAACAACAGTATGCAAGTATAAACACCATGGGACAATGCAGCCATCATATTGCTCATGAAGGAGACGCGTTCTTTCTCCTAGAGATGAACGTACTTTGGTGCGAAAAGTGCAAATCAATCCCAGAACAACAGCAAAGGACCTTGTGAAGATGCTGGAGGAATAGGTACAAAAGTATATATATCCACAGTAAAACGAGTCCTATATCAACAGAAACAGAAAGGCCGCTCAGCAAGGAAGAAGCCACTTCTCCAAAACCTCCATAGAAAAACCCAGACTACGGTTTGCAACTGCACATGGGGACAAAGATCGTACTTTTTGGAGAAATGTCCTCTGGTCTGATGAAACAAAAATAGAACTGTTGGCCATAATGACCATCGTTATGTTTGGAGGAAAAAGGGGGAGGCTTGCAAGCCGAAGAACACCATCCCAACCGTGAAGCACGGGTGTGGCAGCATCATGTTGTGGGGGGGCTTTGCTGCAGGAGGGACTGGTGCACTTCACAAAATAGACGGCATCATGAGGATATATTGGAGCAACATCTCAACACATCTGTCAGGAAGCCTGATGTAAGAAGGGCTATATAAATAAATGTAATTTGATTTGATTTGATTCTATACCATTTTACAGAGGCCAGTTCATGAAGGAAGGCTTGCTCATTAATGTTTTTTAGCAAGTCAGGACAGGTCGTTTCACTGAGCAACCATTACGAACATAGGCTGTAAAACAGTGATCACTAAGGTCATTACAGAAAACACCAGACTGATACGTCTCAGGATTATTTGTGAGGATAACATCAAGGAGAGTAGCCTTTTCTGGGTTTTTGGAGTCATATCTTGTGGGATTGGTAATAATCTGAGAAAGATGTAATGAGTCCCATTGCTTTAGGACTTGTTCAGGTGGTTTAAGCCTGTCCCAGTTTAGGTCACCTATCAGGAAAAATTCAGACTTAGTGTAAGGGGCCAGGAGAGCACTTCGGGCAGGTAGGGTGCAGGCCGGTGCTGATGGAGGACGATAGCACCCAGCAACAGTCAACAAAGAGCTATTTGAAAGTTGAATGCTTAGAATCAGCAAATCAAATTGTTTGCGGACAGACTAGATGAAGACAACCAAGCACTGAAGGTGATCCTTGGTAAAGATTGCCAGTCCCCCACCTTTGGAATATCTGTCTTGCCAAAAAAAGGTTATAAGCAGAAAGGTTACCATCAGTTTCAAAACACTCTTCCTTAACCATGTCTCAGTAATAACCAACACATCTGGACTGGAGCTGTGAACCCACACTTTCAATTGTTCCATTTTAGGTAAAAAGCTTCTAGTGTTAGCGTGCAGAAAACCCAGGCTTTTACGAGAGCAGAAATCAGTGAAGCAGATATCAGAACACAAGTCAGAATTTGGGCTAGTAACAGTAGATGGGCCAGGGTGTACATGCACACTTCCAGATATCATCAGCAGTAATACAATCAACATTTTACATTTTTGTCATTTAGCAGACGCTCTTATCCAGAGCGACTTACAGTAGTGAATGCATACATTTCATTTCATGCATTTTCTTTATTTATTTTTTTGTACAACCCCCCGTGGGAATCGAACCCACAACCCTGGCGTTGCACACACCATGCTGGCGTTGCAAACACCATGCTCTACCAACTGAGCCACAGGGAGATGCCTAGGCACGCAGAGGACAGGGAGAGCTCAGCAGTGCTGATTTATGACATCTGAATGGGCATTACATGGGAACAAGATCATATTGTACAGCAATTTCATCAGGTAGCATGAATACAAAGCCGGCGAGAAGTGGTTAGAATAGGATGGGATGCCAAAAGTCTGTGTAACCAATAGAGAGTCAGAGTCCAGAGTGTGTGAACAAACATAGTCTGTCTCACGGCTGGGTAAACAAGAAAGTTCATAGCCAACAAAGCAAGCAGGAGTCATGAAGCAAATAGCAAAAAATAAAATATATATCAACTGGGGGCTAGTGTCACACCCACTTGGGAGAAGCTTTTATTTCTGGAGACAGATTTCTTGTAGAAAATGCCAGTGGATGGTCTTTGAACAGCGGGAGGGGGGCTTCAAAGACGGCTTCAAAGACTCCTGCCACTTGTTGGGCCCAAAGGCCTCGACACCTCTCACTTCACACCTCAGTGCTAATTGAAATTGTATCTGGTCTATCCTAGCAAGCCTGGCAGCCTTAACTCAGCATTCAGTCCCCATAAAGTAAAATATGTCATTGTAATGTACTTTCTTTTATTGTTTTCATTTGTATTTTTTTCTTGGCATTCAAAATAGTATCAGATCAAACACTATTCACTCAGTTCCAGGTTGGATGGTGTCCTGAATGAGTAGTTGTTCTGTCAGTCAGGGAATGTGTTTCAGTGGCATACTGAATGAATAGTGGTTCTGTCAGTCAGGGAATGTGTTTCAGTGGCATACTGAATGAATTGTGGTTCTGTCAGTCAGGGCATTCTGTAGCTAGCTCCAATTGAATACTGTGCTTTTCTAATCAGGGTGGACGACGTATTTAATACTGGGCTCTTGTAATCAGGGTGGAATATGTTTTTAAAGCTATTCTGCTAAATTAAATTCTCTCTACTATAATTCTGACATTTCACATTCTTAAAATAAAGTGGTGATCCTAACTGAGGCCCCTGAACTCTCATGTATTTTCTGCACTATGCAATGATATGGGCAGTGACCATGTAATGCTTTTACAACATGTCAAATCGGAGGGCCTGCTGTCCGGACCTCTGGCAGTCTCTATGGGGGTACCACAGGGTTCAATTCTTGGGCCAACTCTTTTCTCTGTATACATCAATGATGTCGCTCTTGCTGCTGGTGATTCTCTGATCCACCTCTACGCACACGACACCATTCTGTATACTTCTGGCCCTTCTTTGGACACTGTGTTAACAACCCTCCAGACGAGCTTCAATGCCATACAACTCTCCTTCCGTGGTCTCCAACTGCTCCTAAATACAAGTAAAACTAAATGCATGCTCTTCAACCGATCGCTGCCTGCACCTGCCCGCCTGTCCAGCATCACTTCTCTGGACGGTTCTGACTTAGAATTTGTGGACAACTACAAATACCTAGGTGTCTGGTTAGACTGTAAACTCTCCTTCCAGACTCACATCAATCATCTCCAATCCAAAGTTAAATCTAGAATTGGCTTCCTATTTCGCAACAAAGCATCCTTCACTCATGCTGCCAAACTTACCCTCGTAAAACTGACCATCCTACCAATCCTCGACTTCGGCGATGTCATTTACAAAATAGCCTCCAATACCCTACTCAACAAGCTGGATGCAGTCTATCACAGTGCCATCCGTTTTGTCACCAAAGCCCCATATACTACCCACCACTGCGACCTGTACGCTCTCGTTGGCTGGCCTTCGCTTCATAATCGTCGCCAAATACATTGGCTCCAGGTCATCTACAAGACCCTGCTAGGTAAAGTCCCCCCTTATCTCCGCTCACTGGTCACCATAGCAGCACCCACCTGTAGCACGCGCTCCAGCAGGTATATCTCTCTGGTCACCCCTAAAGCCAACTCCTCCTTTGGTCGTCTCTCCTTCCAGTTCTCTGCTGCCAATGACTGGAACGAACTACAAAAATCTCTGAAATTGGAAACACTTATCTCCCTCACTAGCTTTAAGCACCAGCTATCAGAGCAGCTCCCAGATCACTGCACATGTACATAGCCCATCTATAATTTAGCCCAAACTACTACCTCTTCCCCTACTTCATTTATTTATTTAATTTATTTTGCTCCTTTGCACCATATTATTTATATTTTAACTTTGAACTTTCTTCAAATAACAAATCTACCATTCCAGTGTTTTACTTGCTATACTTTATTTTCTCTGCCACCATGGCCTTTTTTGCCTTTACCTCCCTTATCTCACATAATTTGCTCACATTGTATATAGCCTTATTTTTTTCTACTGTATCATTGATTGTATGTTGTTTTACTCTATGTGTAACTCTGTGTTTTTGTATGTTGTCGAACTGCTTTGCTTTATCTTGGCCAGGTCGCAATTGTAAATGAGAACTTGTTCTCAACTTGCCTACCTGGTTAAATATAGGTGAAATAAAATGAAAAATATCTACAGTAGCTTTGATTGGACTGATCATGTCAACATCATACTTTCAAAATCTTAGCTAGCAAGCTAGCAGTCATCATCATGAATCAAGTCGACAATCTACTGGCAAATCTTTTTCAATCCTTGTCATATAAAGACAAATTAGAGATAAAACATCTCGGCGCTCTTCGGCCATTGGACATAAACATTACAGAAGTCAAAGCAATCACTATTTTGCATTGTCCGCCTGCTATTCAGTGGAGAGGGTGTGTGGTACAAGTCTGGGCTTAAAGATTTAAAACGTGTCTGAAAGGTTTTCAAAACATGAGAATTGTGCATCACATATAGACAACGCTGTTAAAGTGGGATTACTGGGGAAATCAAACATTGTGGCTCAACTACACACCGCATATAGACGAGCCATCGAACTTCACAACCAACAAACGGAGGAGAATAGGTATGTATTTGACACAATTATAGCATGCATTAAATTGTGTAGCAATTGTGAGACAGCACTGCGAGGCCATGATGAGTCGGCCGACTCCATGAACCCATGCGTTTTCAGGTGTATTTTTGAGACCATGAAGGAGATTACAGGCTACAAAGGCATTATGACAAGCAACCAATTTGTAAGGGTACATCAAGCACGATCCAAAATGAACTTTTGGATTGCATGTATGAAGTTTCCAGAGAAGCTATAGCTAAGGAGGTGTCTGAGACGAGGCAGACGACACCACTGACGTCTCCTGTAAATCACAGATGGTAATAGTGCTGCGCTACATGTTACCAGACAACAGTGTGTGTGAGAGGTGTTCGTAGAGGCGAAGGACAAAACTGGTGATTGCCTCTCCAACACCATCAAACATGTCCTAGCGCCACTGAATGCCAAGGAGAAGCTGGCTGCACAAACCTACGATGGGGCAGCGGTGATGAATGGTAATGCATGTGGTGTCCTAACGCGCAATTTGTGCACTGTTACGCACACCACCTGAATCTAACACTTCAACAACTTTGTGCTGGGAGAGTGAGCATGCTTAAAGTGTTTTTTTGCCACCGGCTCACTCAAAAGACTCTCCACTCTCACGGAATCAACGAACAGACGGGTCACCAGGCCACAATGGAACTTCAAAAGCAGAACCGTCAATGCTGTGTGGGAGAACCGTGAGACATGGGCCCAGTGCATGGAGGACATCCGCACACAGCCTGGATAGGATGAGATCACCATCAGCGAGGCTTATGGCCTGTCCATGAAAATCAAGGATCCCACATTTCTGCAACTGCTCCAGTTCTTTTCCTTGGTCATGCCAGAGGTGGATGTTTTGTGCAACATAATGCAGAAACAAACCATTGATGCAGCAGGAAACGCTGCTTCAAGGTGAACATTCAAAAACATTTGTGAGCATACTAATGCACTGGCCAAAGGACATGTTGATGCCACTGAACCAAGGCAGAGAAAACGTAACTCTGCACCCGTGATGAAGGAGGCATGCGACAAAATTGCTGCTCATGTGCAAGAAAGGTTTTCTGAAAGTGACCAGTTAATTACAGCAAAGTTGGTGTACAGCTCATTTTCCCCCCAGTATATACATTCCTTTCCGACCACAGAACTCCAGTGTGCTACCAAGCTATGGCCTGTGGAAAGACAGCACTTTCTTTATTGAAATCACTCTACAAGAACAACCTGCAGGAGGCCTTGTCTGAGTCTTTCTTCTCAAAATCATCATCACCATCACCATTCTGATGCCAACCACCGAGTCAGAGAGAAACTTTTCCACCCCAAAAAGAATTTAAAAAAAACCTTCACATGCAACCCCATAGGCCAGAAAAGGTTAAATAAATACTTTGAATCTCTCTCTCTCTCTCTCTCTCTTTTTTTTTTGCTGGATTTATCTGAATAAACATCTATCAGAATTTCTGTCACGTTCCATTTCGGAATTGCAGCTCGTTTGCTTGCACTTGCTTATACTTAGAGCTAAGTGTTAATTATATAAGAACAAACAAAAGTCAAACTCATATCGACATTCACTATTATTGAAGGAGAATGCGGTTCTTATCCAGTTTCACAAATCAACATGAAGTCAATAGAAACCATATTGAAGCAAGTCAGCCATAATCTCCACTCTCGGGACAGGTTTATGTAGACCCTAAACGTTTGTGGGCACCCTTTGTCACAGCTATAGTGCATTTAATGTATTATTTAGAGTGGTGTTGTGGCTTCGCTGGCATGCATCTAAAAAAAAATGGTTGCTTGCCTAACCAACGACCTAAGAGAAAAGGCAAAAAAGGGCCTTCTATGTCATCAACAGGAACATCAAACTTGACAGGATCTGGCTAAAAATACAAACAAACCTTCAGTCAGTTCTAGAACCCATATAATTCACTAAATGGGACAAATACCCAATTGACACTCTGCATGCAGAATTCTGCAAAAATATACTTTGTGTACAATGTAAATCCCAATGTAAAATGAAAATTGAGAGAAAAAAAAAGAAAAAAAAAGAAAAAATAGTTTTTATTCTACATCTATCTAAAAGGAAGTGATGCCCACACATTCCACCACAGGCCAGCAACACAATTAGACCCAACCACATTATGTTAGGGGATGTTTTGGCCGCAGGGGCTTTACTTGGCTCATCGCATTCTAGCAACTCCTCGTGGCGGGCCGGGTGCCTGCGGGCTGACCCCGGTCGCCAGCTGAACGCTGTTTCCTCTGACACATTGGTGTGGCTGGCTTCCAGGTTAAGCTGGAGGGTGTTAAGGAGCTTGGTTAGGTAGGTTTTGTTTCGGAGGACGCAAGACTCTCTCGAGCCCATTGGGGAGTTGCAGCGATGAGTCAAGATCGAAAATTGTTGAGAAAAAGGGGGTAAAAAGGGGAAGTGTCTTCAACACACAAGGAGTAGTTAGGAGAGTGCTGCCACTGACACTGAGGTCATATCTCACCATCCTCTCTGATGACATCTCTGAGTTGTCTCGGACCTTCAGCGGACATTCCGCTTCCAGCTCCTTTGTTGACATGGTTGCCCAGTGGTGAGGTCAGATGAGGACATCACTAGGCGCCTGTTTCCCCACCTAAGTGAGATGGAGTCAATTGTTTTTGACCTTCGGAGGGCAGCAGCTTCACCTGTGCTTTGTCACCTTGGGCGAGGTCATGAGGTCATCGGCGACCAATGATGAGGTTACGTGGTGGAGCCTACCTTGCTGTCACTGACTGCTCTTTCCTGATTGCTAGGTTTACCTTTGGGCCACCCACACAAAAACCTATTGATGGTGCATGGTGAGCTTAAAACAGAAATAGAACTCCAGAATAGAAGAAACAATTGTGTTGTTAATATTGAGAAGAATTGTGTTGTTAATATTGAGAAGAATTGTGTTGTTAATATTTGAGAAGAATTGTGTTGTTAATATTTGAGAAGAAAGAATTATGTTGTTAATATTTGAGAAGAAAGAATTGTGTTGTTAATAGTGAGCTACTGAGAAGAGCTGTAAAAAAACACAACATACGGCATCATACACATAGCTAATCTCCTTCTCTCTCTTGATGACAACAGAACAACCCTGTGCACCTTGGACCACCAACAAGACTAGCTTCAGTAAGACATGGGTGTAGCGGTTCACTGCCTCTGTGACTGTACAGCCCCTACACACTACTGAATGTAGATTAAATGCCCCAAAATAGAACACTATTTCCTATATAGTGCATTGGGCGTGGTCAAAATTTGTGCACTACCAGTGTTGGGGAGTAGTGAACTACATGTAGTTCAACTGGTAACTAAACTACATTTTGCAGTAGCTTGGTGGTAGATTAACTAAATTCAAATCAAGGTAGTGTTTTCAGTAGTTCATTACTTTTAGCCATGTAGCGGTGTAGCCAACTACTGGAACTACACACTACCATTTTACCATGTAGCGGTGTAGCCAACTACTGGAACTACACACAACCGTTTTACCATGTAGAGGTGTAGCTAACTACTGGAACTACACACTACTGTTTTACCATGTAGCGGTGTAGCCAACTACTGGAACTACACACTACTATTTTACCATGTAGCGGTGTAGCCAACTACTGGAACTACACACAACAGTTTTACCATGTAGCGGTGCAGCTAACTACTGGAACTACACACTACTATTTTACCATGTATCGGTGTAGCTAACTACTGGAACTACAGAGAACCGTTTTACCATGTAGCGGTATAGCTAACTACTGGAACTATACACTACCGTTTTACCATGTAGCGGTATAGCTAACTACTGGAACTACACACTACTATTTTACCATGTATCGGTGTAGCTAACTACTGGAACTACACACTACTGTTTTACCGTGTAGCGGTGTAGCTAACTAATGGAACTACACACTACTCTTTTTTGGAAAAACAAAATAAAAAATGGCTGAAGTAGACAATCCTTTTTGTATCTTTTTCAGCATCAGACCTTCCCAATTCTCACTTGAAACATTTTTTTTGTATTAATATACTTAGAAAAAAGGGTTCCAAAAGGGTTCATTGGCTGACCCCATAGGATAACCCTTTTTGGCTCCAGGTAGAACTTGTTTGTGTTCCATGTAGAAACCTCTGTGAAAATGGAACTCAAGAGTTCTACCTGGGACCAAAAGAGATTCTTCAAAGGGGTCTGCTGAAGAACCCTTTTAGGTTCAATGGCTAACTCAATGGCTAGGATGTCTCACTTCTTAAGTGAATAAGAGTTCAAAGTTCATACCATTCAAAACCAAAGCTCACGCTGAGGTTGGCTGAGTTCTGTAGTTGACATGTTAGTCCTTTTTAACGTATGGACCTAGAATGTGTAGACTTTCCCAGATACAGTTTATGTCGTCCTGTCATCAGTCATAATGTCTCAGATGACAACCGAACTGACATCATATTCATTAAGTACCAACGCATATTTTCAACTGGTTCTATTACCGAAATATGGTTCCTTTCCCCCCACTTGTTTGATGTTCCCAGACTCTCTCTGTTTAACAAAGGCTATTCAAGAGTCCTTCAGTAGAGTCAGAGAGAGAGGGAAGGGAGAAAGGTATTTATGGAGGGGTCATAAACCTTACCCACAGGCCAACGTCATGACATTAGTAAACTATATTTTCAGAGTAGTAGCTTCACCAACACTGTGCACTACATGGGGAATAGGTTGATTTGGGACTGACATGAAGCTTAACAACATGCTTCAGCCTAGGTGAAGAGACAGTACAGTAGACGGACAAGGCATTGCTGTTGTCCTTAGATATTGAGTCATAATTTAGTTTCCTCTTCACTGGCTACACAGCCCCAAATGGCACCCTATTCCCTTTATAGTGCACCACTTTTGGCTCAGGTGGAAAGTAGTGTCCTGCATAAGGAATAGGAAGCCATTTGGGATGCAAGCCATAGTTTCTCCTTCACTGGCTACAGAGTACAGACACTGTTTACACACCAGCTTAATGTACATGTTTATGGCCATTAGATGAAAGTAACTCATGCACACTGCAAGATAAGACAGTAGAGCTACTGTGGCCTGATGGAGGGTATTGTTCTGTCCCAAATGGTACCCTATTTTCACTAAAGTGTACTACTTCTGACCATGGGCCCTGGCCAAAAGGAGTGCACCACAAAGGGAGTAGTATGCCATTGAAACAAACCATATACAGTTGAAGTAGGAAGTTTACATACACCTTAGCGAAATACATTTAAACTCAGTTTTTCACAATTCCTGACATTTAATCCTAGTAAAAATTCCCTGTCTTAGGTCAGTTAGGATCACCACTTTATTTTAAGAATGTGAAATGTCAGAATAATAGTAGAGAGAATGATTTAATTCAGCTTAAATTTATTTAATCACATTCCCAGTGGGTCAGAAGATTACATACACTCAATTAGTATTTGGTAGCATTGCATTTAAATTGGTTAACTTCCACAAGCTTCCCATAAAAAGTTGGGTGAATTTTGGCCCATTCCTCCTGCCAGAGCTGGTGTTACTGAGTCAGGTTTGTAGGCCTCCTTGCTCGCACACACTTTTTCAGTTCTGCCCACAAATGTTCTATAGGATTGAGGTCAGGGCTTTGTGATGGCCACTCCAATACCTTGACTTTGTTGTCCTTAAGCCATTTTGCCACAACTTTGGAAGTATGCTTGGGGCCACTGTCAATTTGGAGGACCCATTTGCGACCGAGCTTTAACTTCCTGACAGATGTCTTGAGATGTTGCTCCAATATATCCACATAATCTGTCCTTCCTCATGACGCCGTCTATTTTGTGAAGTGCATCAGTCCCTCCTGCAGCAAAGCCCCCCCACAACATGATGCTGCCACCCCCGTGCTTCACGGTTGGGATGGTGTTCTTCGGCTTGCAAGCCTCCCTCTTTTTCCTCCAAACATAATGATGGTCATTATGGCTAAACAGTTCTATTTTTGTTTCATCAGACCAGAGGACATTTCTCCAAAAAGTACAATCTTTGTCCCCATGTGCAGTTGCAAACCGTAGTCTGGCTTTTTTCTATGGCGGTTTTGGAGCAGTGGCTTCTTCATTGCTGAGCGGCCTTTCAGGTTATGCCAATATAAGACTCATTTGACTGTGGATATAGATACTTTTGTACCCATTTCCTCCAGCATCTTCACAAGGTCCATTGCTGTTGTTCTGGGATTGATTTGCACTTTTTGCACCAAAGTACGTTTATCTCTAGGAGACAGAACGCGTCTCCTTCCTGAGCAGTATGATGGCTGCGTGGTCCCATGGTGTTTATACTTGCGTACTGTTGTTTGAACAGATGAACGTGGTACCTACAGGCGTTTGGACATTGCTCCCAAGGATGAACCAGACTTGTGGAGGTCTACAATTTGTGGCTGATTTCTTTTGATTTTCCCATGATGTCAAGCAAAGAGGCACTGAGTTTGAAGGTAGGCCTTGAAATACATCTGAAAGGTAGGCCTTGAAATACACCTCCAATTGACTGAAATGATGTCAATTATGGCGTGTCATTTCTAGAGATGTCAATTAGCACGTCATTTCTGGTCACAACTTGTAGACTTGTTTACGTGCTGCTGTGCGTTTTGTTGCTAACCTTACTTTGCTACCTGCCAACTTTACGGGTTTTTACTTTTTAATTACTGTTTATAGTTTTAGTTTCTCTCGCTCAACTTTTTTTTCATTCAACTTTTTCACTCTGGACGCCTTATCTGGACGTGGTTCGTCGGGACCTCCACCAGCCGAAGCCAAGTAGTAACATTAACATGATGCCTTCTAATTGCAGTCGCTGTACTCATAATGTACAGGAGAACGATCGCCTTACGGCGAGGATAGCTGTGCTGCAAGCCCAGCTTCAGACACAGTCGTTAGGCAAGGGTAATTTAAGTGTAGGAAAGGATGAAACAGCATCTGTGCCACCAGTAAGTACAGATAGTAGTATAAATCCCCACGCACAGTCCCCGCAGCCAGACATCTTTCTTATGGCTTCTGGAAGGAAATGCTGTAGGAATGCTCAACCGGTGTCGCTCATTCAGCCGACAGAAACTTTCAAGTGGTTCTCCCCATTAAGCAGCGAGTCGGAGTCAGAGGCCGAACCTTTTTTATTTATTTATTTTTTATTTTATTTCACCTTTATTTAACCAGGTAGACTAGTTGAGACCAAGTTCTCATTTGCAATTGTGACCTGGCCAAGATAAAGCATAGCAATTCGACACGTACAACAACACAGTTGTTACAGTTACACATGGAATAAACAAAACATATAGTCAATAATACAGTACAAAAAAATGAAAAAAAGTCTATATACAGTGAGTGCAAATGAGGTAAGATAAGGGAGTTAAGGCAATAAATAGGCCATGGTGGCGAAGTAATTACAATATAGCAATTAAACACAGGAATGGTAGATGTGCAGAAGATGAATGTGCAAGTAGAGATACTGGGGTGCAAAGGAGATAGAAATATAAATACAGAATGGGGATGAGGTACATAGATGGGCTGTTTACAGATGGGCTATGTACAGGTGTAGTGATCTGTGAGCTGCTCTGAGAGCTGGTGCTTAAAGCTAGTGAGGGAGATATGAGTCTCCAGCTTCAGTGATTTTTGCAGTTCGTTCCAGTCATTGGCAGCGGAGAACTGGAAGGAAAGGCGACAAAAGGAGGAATTGGCTTTGGGGGTGACCAGTGAGATATACCTGCTGGAGCGCGTGCTACGAGTGGGTGCTGCTATGGTGAGCAGTGAGCTGAGATAAGGCGGGGCTTTACCTAGCAGAGACTTGTAGATACCCTGTAGCCAGTGGGTTTGGCGACGAGTATGAAGCAAGGACCAACCAACTAGAGCGTACAGGTCGCAGTGGTGGGTAGTATATGGGGCTTTGGTGACAAAACAGATGGCACTGTGATAGACTGCATCCAAAATGTTGAGTAGAGTGTTGGAGGCTATTTTATAGATGACATCGCCGAAGTCGAGAATCGGTAGGATGGTCAGTTTTACGAGGGTATGTTTGGCAGCATGAGTGAAGGATGCTTTGTTGCGATATAGGAAGCCAATTCTAGATTTAATATTGGATTGGAGATGCTTAATGTGAGTCTGGAAGGAGAGTTTACAGTCTAGCCAGATACCTAGGTATTTGTAGTTGTCCACGTATTCTAAGTCAGAGCCGTCCAAAGTAGTGATGCTGGACGGGCGGGCAGGTGCGGGCAGTGATCGATTGAATAGCATGCATTTAGTTTTACTTGCATTTAAGAGCAGTTGGAGGACACGGAAGGAGAGTTGTATGGCATTGAAGCTCGTCTGGAGGTTAGTTAACAGTGTCCAAAGAGGGGCCAGAAGTATACAGAATGGTGTCGTCTGCGTAGAGGTGGATCAGAGAATCACCAGCAGCAATAGCGACATCATTGATGTATACAGAGAAGAGAGTCGGCCCGAGAATTGAGCACTGTGCACCCCCATAGAGACTGCCAGAGGTCCGGACAACAGGCCCTCCGATTTGACACACAGAACTCTTTCAGAGAAGTAGTTGGTGAACCAGGCAAGGCAGTCATTTGAGAAACCAAGGCTGTTGAGTCTGCCAATAGGAATGTTGTGATTGACAGAGTCGAAAGCCTTGGCCAGGTCGATGAATACGGCTGCACAGTAATGTCTCTTATCGATGGCGGTTATGATGTCGTTTAGGACCTTGAGCGTGGCTGAGGTGCACCCATGACCAGCTCTGAAACCAGATTGCATAGCGGAGAAGGTACGGTGGGATTCGAAATGGTCGGTAATCTGTTTGTTAACTTGGCTTTCGAAGACCTTAGAAAGACAGGGTAGGATAGATATAGGTCTGTAGCAGTTTGGGTCTAGAGTATCACCCCCTTTGAAGAGGGGGATGACCGCGGCAGCTTTCTAATCTTTGGGAATCTCAGACGATACGAAAGAGAGGTCTCTGGAAGACTGAAAATGTTTCCCTCAAGAATTTCCCTGTATTTAGCACCATCCATTATTCAACTCTGACCAGTTTCCCAGTCCCTGCCGATGAAAAACATCCCCACAGCATGATGCTGCCACCACCATGCTTCACTGTGTTCTCGGGGTGATGAGAGGTGTTGGGTATGCACCAGACAGAGCGTTTTCTTTGATGGCCAAAAAGCTCAATTTTTTGTCTCATCTGACCAGAGTACCTTCTGTTTGGGGAGTCTCCCACATGCTTTTTGGCAGACCACAAACGTTTGCTTATTTTTTTCTGGCCACTCTTCCGTAAAGCCCAGCTCTGTGGAGTGTATGGCTTAAAGTGGTCCTGTAGATTGATATTCCAATCTCTGCTGTGGAGCTTTGCAGCTCCTTCAGGGTTATCTTTGGTCTCTTTGTTGCCTCTCTGATTAATGCCCTCCTTGCCTGGTCCGTGAGTTTGGATGGGTGGCCCTCTCTTGGCAGGTTTGTTGTGGTGCCATATTCTTTCAATTTTTATTAATGTATTTAATGGTGCTCCGTGGGATAATCAAAGTTTCTGATATTTTTTTATAACCCAAACCTGATCTGTACTTCTCCACAACTTTGTCCCTGACCTGTTTGGAGAGCTCCTTGGTCTTCATAGAGACACTTACCTGGTGGTGCCCCTTTCTTAGTGGTGTTGCAGACTCTGGGGCCTTTCAGAACAGGTGTATATATACTGAGATCATGTGACAAATCATGTGACACTTAGATTTCACACAGGTGAACTTTATTTAACTAATTATGTGACTTCTGAAGGTAATTGGTTGCACCAGATCTTATTTAGGGGCTTCATAGCAAAGGGGGTGAATACAAATGCACGCACCAGTTTTCGGTTGCACATTTTTTGACATTTTTGAAACAAGTAATTTTTTTTCATTTTACTTCACAAATTTGGACTATTTTGTGTATGTCCATTACATGAAATCCAAATAAAATTCAATTTAAATTCCAGGTTGTAATGGAACAAAATAGGAAAAACGCCAAGGGGTGTGAATACTTTTGCAAGGCACTGTATCTCGATTTATGCCAACACAGCGTTTGGAGCAGCACATAACACCACATGTGTGGCTTTTTGTCTTTATACTGCACACAGAATTTCTCAAGTTTATTTAACCTTTATTTACCCAGGGAAGTCACATTGAGAACCAGGTCTCTTTTTCAAGTGAGCCCTGAATAATGTATCCTCCTTCATTAGAGGATAAAACATATTTCTAAGCGAATCTAGAAGGACAAACATGATGACCCTACGTATCATGTAGCTGATCCTCTATTCTACTGTATCCAACATCGCTAAGTCTCTGTGGTGCCTCTACTCTAATTCCTCCATTCATTTTTATGAGTTCATTAACACAGGAAGGAAGGGGACGTTACTGTGTCTGCATTCCAAATGGTACCCAATTCTCTTTATAGTGTAATGCTTTAGACCAGGGCCCATAGGGCCCATAGAGCTCTGGTCAAAAGTAGTCCACTATATAGGGAATAGGGTGCTATTTGGGACATACAGTGTGTGTGGAGCAGGACAAGCCAATCAGGTGCTGCCAATCTGTCGACTGGTGGACAGCAGCCAATACCAACTCTCCTATTGAGCTCCTTCTGAAGCTCCTTCTGTATCCCTGGACCATTCAGTTATCCCTTACTATAGAAGCCTGCTTATTCTTTAATATTTGGCATAGCCTTCGTTTATATAGGTAATACCGTATGTCTGTGTATGACTACATATGAGTGGCATGAACAATGTCAATGAGTCTATTTCTTCACATTGTCAACCTGATGGTGGAACAGTTAGAATGGTACATTTACAGTCAAATCAGTATAGAGCAGAAAAACCAGCCAGTGAATGTAAGGGTATTAAGAGTCACACAAGTATTAATGTATCATACCTCCATCACTCCCTGAGCCTATTAGAGTTTGATGGCTGTTTACAGAGCTACTGATTTCTAATAACATTTCTCCTCCACTGCTGTAGAAAATCAGATGTCAATTAGAATCCCACAATTAGGTAGGAAATGTGATTCCTGGCAGGCACCTGCTGCCCGTCTGGTTCCATCTGGTCTGAATGAATCCAGAACACGTTCCAGAACATCCGGGAACATTCCATCACTGTCTGTCCGCCTGTCTCTGTCTGTCTCACTGTCTGGCTGTCTCACTGTCTGTCTGCCCCGCCATACGCCCCACCCGCCCATCTGTCTGTGGAGAGGGAAGGAGAGTACTTGCATGGCTGCCTTATTCAGTTCCAATTCCAAAGAGGCCATTTTGAATCAATTCAAGTGGCCCGCCCACAGACTGAAGGCATGTCTGAGTGTTCATTAAGGGTCTCCACCAAAAGGTCTCTGAACATCAATAATACAACAGAAAGCAGAAGGCGTCTATCCATCCATCTGCCTCATTCTTGAACTGACCTTCATTTTGGTCTCAAAGCTTCTGAGTTGTCACGACACATCTGGTGCTGAATTCCATATGGATCTACCCTTAGCCCCTACAGGCACATCTAAGGAAGACTCTAGATTTTGCTCGACTGAAGTAGAGTATACTGTGATAAATTGCAGGCCACACTACTTGCCTAGAGAGTTTTCAGCTATACTTTTCGTGGTTGTTTATTTACCACCACAGACAGATGCTGGCACTAAGACCGCACTCAGTCAGCTGTATAAGGAAATAAGCAAACAGGAAACCACTCACCCAGAGGCGGCGCTCCTAGTGGCCGGAGACTTCAATGCAGGGAAACTTAAATCAGTTCTACCAAATTTCTATCAACATGTTAAATGTGCAACCAGAGGGAAAACAATTCTAGATCACCTGTACTCCACACACAGAGATGCATACAAAGCTCTCCCTCGCCCTCCAATTGGTAAATCCGACCACAACTCTATCCTCCTGATTCCTGCTTACAAGCAAAAATTAAAGCAGGACGCACCAGTGACTCGGTCTATAAAAAAGTCGTCAGATGAAGCAGATGCTAAACTACAGGACTGTTTTGCTATCACAGACTGGAACATGTTCTGGGATTCTTCCGATGGCATTGAGGAGTACACCACATCAGTCACTGGCTTTATCAATAAGTGCAACGAGGACGTCGTCCCTACAGTGACTGTACGTACATACCCCAACAAGAAGCCATGGATTACAGGCATCATTCGCACTGAGCTAAAGGGTAGAGCTGCCGCTTCAAGGTGCGGGACTCTAACCCGGAAGCTTACAAGAAATCCTGCTATGCCCTGCGACGAACCATCAAACAGGCAAAGCGTCAATACAGGGCTAAGATTGAATCATACTACACCAGCTCCGACGCACATCTTATGTGGCAGGGCTTGAAAACTATTACAGATTACAAAGGGAAACACAGTCACGAGCTGCCCAGTGACACGAGCCTACCAGACGAGCTAAATCACTTCTATGCTCACTTAAAGGCAAGCAACACTGAGGCATGCATGAGAGCATCAGCTGTTCCGGACGACTGTGTGATCACGCTCTCCGTAGCCGACGTGAGTAAGACCTTTAAACAGGTCAACATACACAAGGCTGCAGGGCCAGATGGATTACCAGGACGTGTGCTCCGGCCATGTGCTGACCAACTGGCTGGTGTCTTCACTGACATTTTCAACATGTCACAGACTGAGTCTGTAATACCAACATGTTTCAAGAAGACCACCATAGTCCCTGTGCCCAAGAACAGAAAGGCAACCTGCCTAAATGACTACAGACCCGTAGCACTCATGTCCGTAGCCATGAAGCACTTTGAAAGGTTGGTAATGGCTCACATCAACACCATTATCCCAGAAACCCTAGACCCACTCCAATTTGCATACCGCCCTAACAGAACCACAGATGATGCAATCTCTATTGAACCCCACACTTCCTTCCCACCTGGACAAAAACAACACTTATGTGAGAATGCTATTCATTGACTATAGCTCAGCGTTCAACACCATAGTACCATCACTAAGCTAAGGATCCTGGGACTAAACACCTCCCTCTGCAACTGGATCCTGGACTTCCTGATGGGCCGCCCCCAGGTGGTGAGGGTAGGTAGCAACACATCTGCCACATCTGATCCTCAACACTGGAGCTCCCCAGGTGTGCGTGCTCAGTCCCCTCCTGTACTCCCTGTTCACCCACGACTGCATGGCCAGACACGAGTCCCACACCATCATTAAGTTTGCAGACAACACAACAGTGGTAGGCCTGATCACCGACAACGACGAGACAGCCTATAGGGAGGAGGTCAGAGACCTGGCCGGGTGGTGCCAGAATAACAACCTATCCCTCAATGTAACCAAAACTAAGGAGATGATTGTGGACAACAGGAAAAGGAGGACCGAGCATGCCCCCATTGTCATCAACTGGGCTGTAGTGGAGCAGGTCGAGAGCTTCAAGTTCCTTGGTGTCCAAATCAACAACACATTAGAATGGTCCAAAGCCTCAGGAAACTAAAAAGATTTGGTATGGGTCCTGAGATCCTCAAAAGGTTCTACAGCTGCAACAGAGCATCCTGACTGGTTGCGTCACTGCCTGGTACGGCAACTGCTCGGCCTCTGACCGCAAGGCACTACAGAGGATAGTGCATACAGCCCAGTACATCACTGGGGCTAAACTGCCTGCCATCCAGGACCTCTACACCAGGTGGTGTCAGAGGAAGGCCCTAAAAATTGTCAAAGACCCCAGCCACCCCAGTCATAGACTGTTCTCTGTTCTCTCTACTACCGCATGGCAAGCGGTTCCGGAGTGCCAAGTCTAGGACAAAAAGGCTTCTCAACAGTTTTTAACCCCAAGCCATAAGACTCCTGAACAGGTAATCAAATGGCTATCCGGACTATTTGCATTGTGTGCCCCTCCCAACCCCCCCAACCCCTCTTTTTCGCTGCTGCTACTCTCTGTTTATCATATATGCATAGTCACTTTAACTATACATTCATGTACATACTACCTCAATTGGGCCGACCAACCAGTGCTCCCGCACATTGGCTAACCGGGCTATCTGCATTGTCCCGCCATCCACCACCTGCCAACCCCTCTTTTACGCTGCTGAACCTCTCTGTTCATCATATATGCATAGTCACTTTAACCATATCTACATGTACATACTACCTCAATCAGCCTGACTAACCGGTGTCTCGCTACTTTTATAGCCTCATTACTGTATATAGCCTGTCTTTTTACTGTTGTTTAATTTCTTTACCTACCTATTGTTCACCTAATACCTTTTTTGCACTATTGGTTAGAGCGTGTAAGTAAGCATTTCACTGTTGTATTCGGCGCACGTGACAAATAAACTTTGATTTGATTTTGATAACCCCTATTCCCTAGCCGCTCCTGTATATCTGAGAGTATTGGAGAGAGAAGTATTAAACTGACATTTCCAGCCAGCCAATCAGAGGGAAAGATGAATCTATTACCATAATGCTGTGATCTATCCAGTCCTCTCAGTCTCTCTGTCAGTATCGCTTTCCTTCTCTCCCTCTCAACCTGGGCTCCCTCTCTCTCTCAACCATGACTTCCGCTCCCTCTCTCCCTCCCTCCCAACCTTGACGTCCGCTTCCTCTCTCCCTCCCTTGACTTCCGCTTTTAACCCAACCCCTATGAATCAGAGAGGTGCAGGGCACTGTGACATTGGGCGCCTGGGGAGCTGTTCTTGTCGGGGATTAACTGAGTTACTCAAGGGCAGAATGACAGACGTTTCACCTTGTCAGCTCGGGGATCCGAACTGGCAACCTTTCGGTGACTAGCCACGCCAGCAGCAGGGATGGAACATTCAAATAAATTCATGGACCCACCAGTACTAGGCTACTAGCACACCACTTAGAAAGCATGCCCAATACATTGCTTCATTCCTCTACATAGTACAATGTATGTTATCGGGGATGTATGGGTATTGAACTCTCTGATCTTTAGTCAGACCCCTCTGTCTATCCATATCATCATCTGATCAGAAGACTTGAGGTTATTCAAAGCCTATCTGAAGTCTGAAGATAACACTGCATCTTGTGATGGGAGGAACACCTTTGACTGAGCTTTAATGAGACTACTTGTGATCAGCGAAGAGATGATCAGTTCAGATAACGCCTCTTGAATGAGCCTGTCTGTGTATTGTGTAGATAGAGGATCATCTGGCACCTGCAATACTGATGCTGTACTGACAGACAGGACAGTTATTATGTCCTCAACAGCAGTCTACAGCTGCAATACTGATGCTGTACTGACAGACAGGACAGTTATTACGTCCTCGACAGCAGTCTACAGCTGCAATACTGATGCTGTACTGACAGACAGGACAGTTATTACGTCCTCAACAGCAGTCTACAGCTGCAATACTGATGCTGTACTGACAGACAGGACAGTTATTACGTCCTCAACAGCAGTCTACAGCTGCAATGCTGATGCTGTACCGACAGACAGGACAGTTATTACGTCCTCGACAGCAGTCTACAGCTGCAATACTGATGCTGTACTGACAGACAGGACAGTTATTACGTCCTCAACAGCAGTCTACTCAGACCAAAAAATTGTCAAAGACTCCAGTCACCCAGGTCATAGACTGTTCTTTCTGCTACCGCATGACAAGCGGTATCAGAACGGCAAGTCTCGCTCCAAATGGCTCCTTAACAGCTTCTCCCCCGAAGCCATAAGACTGCTGAACAATTAATCAAATGGCCACCCCCCTTTGTTTTTACACTGCAGCTACTCGCTGTTTATTATCTATGCATAGTCACATTACCCCTAACTACATGTACAAAATAACTTGAGTAACCTGTACCCCCGCACATTGACTCCGCACATTATATACAGTACCCCCTATAAATAGCCTCATTATTGTTATTTTATTGTGTTATTTTTTATTACATTTTTTACTTTAGTTAATTTAGTAAATATTTTTTTAACTCTATTGTTGATTAAGGGCTTATAAGTAAACATTTCACAGTAAGGTCTACACCTGTTGTATTCAAATATTTGTTGATTTAATCATACAGACTATAGTATATATATATGATATTTCATAGACTGTCTGTTGATATTTCAATTACAATCAAGTGTAGTTTGTCTGTGATTTGATATAATAACAATGCCATTATTGACTGACTGACTGAGTGAGCAGCATAAGGTTTGCACTGTGAGCTGTCTGTCTATTTGACAGGCAGACTCACTGTTGTTTTCCCTCATTATTGAAAGAGTTCAACTGGCACACACACACACACACACACACACACACACACACACACACACACACACACACACACACACACACACACACACACACACACACACACACACACACACACACACACACACACACACACACACACACACACACAAAGACAGACTGTGGTTGGAGAACAGCACTCAGTGAAATGGGCTAATTGCAAAAGGAACAGTTAACATGACTAGTATAAAGAATAGGGTGGTATGACATGCTATCTCAAGGCACACACAGCTGAGTGGTTCTGCTGGTGTGTGTGTGTGTGTGTGTGTGTGGTGTGTGTGTGTGTGTGTGTGTGTGTGTGTGTGTGTGTGTGTGTGTGTGTGTGTGTGTGTGTGTGTGTGTGTGTGTGTAGCTTGATATGTTGTTGGAGTCATATCACATCACTGCAGTGGAATGTAAAGCTGCACCGTAAAATCTTATGCTGCCTTAAGGATGAGTAGAAATATTTCAGCCATATTTGAAGAGGAAGAACACAACATTCTCTCAGAGCAGTTGGGTTGACATCGTTGAGTGTGTAAAGTTATAACCACAAAGTAGGATTAAAATCAGTGATGTGAAGCGAGATGGCCCTTAACACATTCTCATATACACACAGTAAAACTGGATCTGTCTGATAATGTAACAATGTCTGGGCCATGTGGTGGGATAGATTATTCCAATTTACATCAGCAGTAGCTGCTGGAACGCTCCAAAGCGTTAAGTTAGTCATATGATGTAGGCAATAGGGTGTGTGTGACTGGCAATGTGTGATATACAAGATATCTAGGCTTTTCTGTTCAACATTTCAGCTGTAATTCATATGCAGGGCCTGACAAGATTCATTTAATCTCAGAAAATCGTCAAGTGGCGGGCCGAGCGAAAGCCCTTAGGCGGCACATTCCTCCTCTGTGATAAAGATCCTGTCAGCATCCCAAATGGCACCCTATTTCCTACATAATGCACTACTTTTGACCTGAGCGCTATGGGCCCTGGTCAAAAGTAGTGCATTAAATGGGGAATAGGTGTCATTTGGGACGTAAAGGAACAGAAAGTGTTTCTGTACTGACACAGCTTTCTCTCCTTCTGAGCATTTAACAGTTAAAACACATAAGTGAGTGAATACAGTGAGATATAGTGTACTATAGGAACCAAGAGCATGAGAACTTTTGATAGTATGGCAGGTGTTGATTGAAAATGAAAGTAAAGTGTCTTCAGATAAGAATCAACTCTGTTCAAAACTTATTCAGTTGTCTGAAACCTGAACAGATCATCATTGCCAACAAGATGTACCTACAGTGCATTCGGAATGTATTCAGACCACTTTACTTTTTCCACATTTTGTTTATGTTACAGCCTTATTCTAAAATTGATTTTTTTAAAAAATCCTCATCAACCTACACACAATACACCATAATGACAAAGCAAAAACAGGTTGTTATACATTTTTGCAAATGTATTGAAAATAAAAAACTGCTAAATCAAATTTACATAAGTATTCAGACCCTATACTCAGTACTTTGTTGAAAAACCTTTGGCAATGACTACAGCCTCGAGCCTTCTTGGGTATGATGCTACAAGCTTGGTGATATGGCCAAAATCTCATATCCCAATATAGGCCATTTCATATCCCGGTAACGATACATATCACGATATAGCACATTTTCTGTAAATTTTATTAATAAATAGTTTATATAAAATGACCACATGTAAAGGCCTATTTCTTATTGCATTTTTAATTATACTCAACAAATAAAAGGAGGTGCTTACTCACATTTGATTATTTCTCCTTATCTACAACCTTTGCGTACATTTTAAAAATAAGCATGTAACAAAATATAAAATATGAATGTATAAATCTAAAAAGGTAAATAGAAAACACTGCACCTATAGTTGCAAACAAAATAAAAATAGGCCTAAAATATATATATTTTGGGGGCTTGCCTGTTTTGCATGTTATTTTGGCATTAATATGTGTCACATCAATTTGCATTTGGCACCTTGGGTCGAGTGTTAGCACCAACTCACGAAACCCCCGTTCCTTGACCGTGTAAATTGGGGCCATGTCGTTGTTGATGTAAGTTGCAACTGTTATCTCCTTCAATCTTCGTCATTCTTTGCCATATGGTGTGCCATGGGCAAAAACCTCTTGCAACGTCTGAGTCGGGGGTTTGTTTTGAGCACTCGACTGTACTTGGCCCCAGTGATGTACTGGGCCGTACGCACTACCCTCTGTAGTGCCTTACGGTCAAAGGCCGAGCAGTTGCCACACCAGGCAGTGATGCAACCAGTCAATGCTCACGATTGTGCAGCTGTTGAAACTTTTGAGCATCTGAAGACCCATGCCAAATCTTTTCAGTCTCCTGAGGAGAATAGGTTTTGTCGTGGCTTATTCACGACTGTCTTGCTGTGTTTGGACTATGATAGTTTGTTGGTGATGAATACACCAAGGAACTTGAAGCTCTCAAACTGCTCCACTACAGCCCCTTCAATGAGAATGGGGCGTGCTCGGTCCTCCTTTTCCTGTAGACCACAATCACCTACTTTGTCTTGATCACGTTGAGCGAGAGGTTGTTGTCCTGGCACCCCACAGCCAGGTCTCTGACCTCCTCCCTATAGGCTATCTCGTTGTTGTTGTTGTTGGTGATCAGGCCTACCACTGTTAATGATGGTGTTGGAGTTGTGCCTGGCCGTGCAGTCATGAGCGAACAGGGAGTACAGGAGGGGACTGAGCACGCACTGAGGGGCCCCCGTGTTGAGGATCAGCATGGTGGATGTGTTGTTACCTACCCTTACCACCTGGAGGCCCGTCAAGAAGTCCAGGATCCAGTTGCAGAGGGAGGTGTTTAGTCCCAAGGTCCTTAGATTAGTGGATCCAAGGGCCCTATGGTGTTGAACACTGAGCTGTAGTCAATGAATTGCATTCTCACATAGGTGTGAATTTTGTCCAGGTGGGAAAGGGGAATAGAGATTGCATCATCTGTGGATATGTTAGGGCGGTACGCAAATTGGAGTGGGTCTAGGGTTTCTGGGATAATGGTGTTGATGTGAGCCATGACCAGCCTTTCAAAGCACTTCACTGCTACAGATGTGAGTGCTACGGGTCGGTAGTCATTTAGGCAGGTTACCTTAGTGTTCTTGGGCACAGGGACAATGGTGGTCTGCTTGAAACATGTTGGTATTATATACTCAGACAGGGAGAGGTTGAAAATGTCAGTGAAGACACTGGCCAGTTGGTCAGCGCATGCTTGGAGTACACGACCTGGTAATCCGTCTGGCCTTGCAGCCTTGTAACCTGTTTAAAGGTCTTACTCACATCGGCTGCGGAGAGCATGATCACACAGTCGTCCAGAACAGCTGATGCTCTCATGCATGTTTCAGTGTTACTTGCCTCGAAGAGAGCATAGAAGTTATTTAGCTCGTCTGGTAGGCTCATGTCACTGGGCAGCTCTCGGCTGTGCTTCCCTTTGCAGTCTGTAATAGTTTGCAAGCCCTGCCACATCCGACGAGTGTCGGAGCCGGTGTAGTACGATTCGATCTTAGTCCTGTATTGAAGCTTTGCCTGTTTGATGGTTCATCGGAGGGCATACGAGATTTCTTGTAAGCTTCCATGTTCAAGGAGTCCCACTCCTTGAAAGCTGCAGCTCTACCCTTTAGCTCAGTGCGGATGTTGCCTGTAATCCATGGCTTCTGGTTGCGGTATGTACGTACAGTCACTGTGGGGATGACGTCATCGATACACTTGTTGATGAACCGAGTGACTGATGTGGTGTACTCCTCAATGCCATCGGAAGAATCCCGGAACATATTCCAGTCTGTGCTAGCAAAACAGTCCTGTAGCTTAGCATCTGCTTCCTCTGTCCACTTTTTTATTGACCGAGTCACTGGTGCTTCCTGCTTTAGTTTTTGCTTGTAAGTAGGAATCAGGAGGATGGAATTATGGTCAGATTTTCCAAATGGAGGGCGAGGGAGAGCTTTGAACGCGTCTCTGTGTGTGGAGTAAAGGTGGTCTAGAGTTTTTTTCCCTCTGGTTGCACATTTAAAATGCCGGTGGAAATTTGGTAAAAATTTGGTAAAGTCCCTGGCAACTAGGAGCGCCGCCACTGGATGAGCGTTTTCCTTTTCTTATGGCGGTATACAGCTTATTGAGTGCAGTCTTAGTGCCAGCATCGGTCTGTGGTGGTATGTAGACAGCTACGAAAAATACAGTTGAAAACTCCCTAGGAAGATAGAGTATCTCATGGTAAGCTGTAGACCACACTACCTCAGGCGAGCAAAACCTTGAGACTTCCTTAAAACCTGTTGGGGCTACAGGTTAGCAATGAACCCCGAGACGGGATTGCTAACAAGGCTGGAAATTCAAAACATCAAAAATCTAATAATTTAAATTTCTCAAACAATCAACTATTTTACACAATTTAAAAGATAAACATCTCCTTAATCTAACCACATTGTTCGATTTTCAAAGAGGCTTTACGGCAAAAGCATAAAGTTAGATTATGTTAGGACAGTACATAGCCACAAAAGTACAAACATCCAGTTTCAATTCAAGGTCAGGCGTCACCAAAAGCAGAAACCAGCTAAAATTATGCACCAACCTTTGACAATCTCCATCAGATGACACTCCTAGGACATTATGTTATAAAATACATGCATTTTTTGTTCCATCAAGTTCATATTTATATCCAAAAACAGCATTTTACAGTAGCGTGAAATTCAGATTTTTTTCTTCTCTGAAATGCTTCCGGTGAACATAACAAAATTACTATTCGAAAACATTGGTAAATTATAATATTGTCATTCAAAGAATAATATATTATCATCTCGTAATTGCTACCGAATGGCCAGATCTCAAAATAACTTTACTGGGAAATCACATTTTGCAATAAACGGGGTGCTATGCTAAGAACAATAGGCTATGCTATACAGTTAGCATCATCTAATATCGATAATAACATTGTAAATATCCCCTTACCTTTGATTATCTCCATCAGAAGGCACTGCCAGGAATCCCAGGTCCAGAACAAATGTGGTTTCTTTTGACAAAGTTCATAATTTATGTCCAAATAACACCAAGTAGTTAGCGTTCAGTATGCTCCCACAAAACGTGGTGGGGGGGGTGTAAAATCACGCCGAAAAGCTAAAAAAACCTAGTAAATAATCTATTTACGTTCGTTCAAACATGTCAAATGTTGTTTAGCATTAATCTTTTGGTCCATTTTTAACGTGAAACATCAGTAAACATCAGTAATATTTTCACACAACCTATCCTATGTCTAGATAAACAATTATGACAAACTCACTCTTCCAGATTTATGCGCAGGCGCAAAAAAATGAAGTGACGACATGTCAACTTCCCTGCATTCTAATTTGCTCTCTGTTTATCATAGACGCTTCAAACAACTTTATAAAGATCGTTGACATCTAGTGGAAGCCGTAGGAGTTGCGAAATGAATCCTTTCTCACTATGGTATCTATAAAACAATGACAGTAAATAGTACAGTCACAAAATTCACATTTTTTTTATCTATTTTTCACAGGTTTTTGCCTGCAATATGAGTTTTGTTATACTTACAGACACCATTCAAACTGTTTTAGAAAATTCAGAGTGTTTTCTATCCGAATGTGTTAATAATATGCATATCCTAGCTTCTGAGTAGGTGTAGGAGGCAGTTAAAAATGGGCACATATTTTTTTCAAAATTTCTCAATACTGCCCCCTAGCCCCAACAGGTTAAATATCGTGCACCTGCTGTTGTTTACGAATATACATAGACCGCCACCCCTTGTCTTACCAGAGGCTGCTGTTCTATCCTGCCGATACAGTGTAAAACCCGTGAGCTGTATGATGTTCATGTCGTCGTTCGGCCACAGTTTAATCTTGCTCATAGGTCATCGATTTTATTTTCCAATGATTACATGTTCTCAATAGGCAGCCCGAACTCCACCCTCTTTTTCTCTGTCTTCTCTTCACTCAAATGACGGGGATTTGGGCCTGATCCTGGGAAAGTAGTACATCCTTCACGTCGGACTCGTTGGATTCATGAAAGGAAAAAGCTTCTACTAGTTGGTGGTGAGTAATCGCTGTTCTGATGTCCAGAAGTTATTTTCGGTCGTAAGAGACGGTAGCAGCAACATTATATACAAAATAAGTACAAAAAAAATAAGTTATAAACAACGCAAAAAAAAATAAAAAAATAACACAGTTGGTTAGGAGCACGTAAAACGTCAGCCATCCTCTCCGGCGCCATTCTACAACGACATGCACATGCATCATGTCCAAACTCTGTACTTTGCTCCGTTCATCTTTCCCTCGATCCTGACTTATCTCCCAGTCCCTGCCCCTGCCCCTGAAAAACATCCCCACAGCATGCTGCTGCCACCACCATGCTTCACTGTAGGGATGGTACCAGGTTTCCTCCAGATGTGACGCTTGGCATTCAGGACAAAGAGTTCAATCTTGGTTTCATCACACCAAAGAATCTTGTTTCTCATGGTCTGAGAGTTCTTTAGGTGCTTTTTGGCAAACTCCAAGCGGGCTGTCATTTACCTTTTACTGAGGAGTGGCTTCAGTCTGGCTCTCTACCATAAAGGTCTGAATGGTGGTGCTACAGAGATGGTTGTCCTTCTGGAAGGTTCTCCCATCTCCACAGAGGAACTCTGGAGCTCTGTTAGAGTGACCATCGGGTTCTTGGTTACCTCACTGACCAAGGCCCTTCTCCCCTGATAGCTCAGTTGAGCCGAGGCGGCCAGCTCTAGGAAGAGTCTTGGTGGTTCTAAACTTCTTCCATTTAAGAATGATTGAGGCCACTGTGTTCTTGGGGACCTTCAATGCTGCAGAAATTGTTGGTATCCATCCCCAGACCTGTGCCTTGACACCATCCTGTCTCGGAGCTCCACGGACAGTTCCTTCGACCTCATGACTTCGTTTTTGATCTGACGTGCACTGTCATTTGCGGGACCTTATATGGACAGGTGTGTGCCTTTCCAAATCATGTCCAAACAATTGAATTTACCAAAGGTAGACTCCGATCAAGTTTTAGAAACATCTCAATGGAAACTGGATGTACCTGAGCTCAATTTTGAGTCTCATAGCAAAGGGTCTGAATACCTATGTAAATAAGGTATTTCTGTTTTCTGCTTTTAATACATTTGCAAACATTTCTAAAAACATGTTTTTGCTTTGTCATTATGGGGTATTGTGTGTAGATTGATGTAGAAACATTTTTATTTAATTAATTCTGTAATAAGGCTGTCATGTAATAAAATGTAGAAAAAGGGAAGGGTCTGAATACTTTCTGAATGCACTGTATAAATGAGTCTCATATCAGGTGCATTTTGAGCACTACTACTGAAACCCAATGTAAGGCTATTGGTGTCTGACACACAGAAGACAGGCATGTTGTTAATCATTGTTTACAGAGATCACAGGTTAAAGGTCAGGGGTCAGACTCACCACTGCTGCCGTTGCGGTTCTTGCGATTGGCCTTGCCGCCTGTCAGCAGCATCTTCAAGCTGTTCCTAAACATAGTTACAGCAGCAGATCGCCACGGCTACCACACAGAAACCTGAAGGAAACAAACAGGGAAAATAGAAGTCATGAAAAGGATTTCTCCAAGAAGTCCTAGTCCCTGTACTCCTGACCTTGGTTCTGAGACCTATAGACAGGGAGGTAGCTAAAGGCTTCTCTGTTCTCTTTCTTTATCTTCCTGCTATAATGACTCATCTTCTGTCAATAGAAAAATGGTAATCTGTGCATTGCTTCCTTTCCTTAAGTCAGATGTCTGTCTGTGAGAGAGAGAGAGAGAGAGAGAGAGAGAGAGAGAGAGAGAGAGAGAGAGAGAGAGAGAGAGAGAGAGAGAGAGAGAGAGAGAGAGAGAGAGAGAGAGAGAGAGAGAGAGAGAGAGAGAGAGAGAGAGAGAGAGAGAGAGAGAGAGAGAGAGAGAGAGAGAGAGAGAGAGAGAGAGAGAGAGAGAGAGAGAGAGAGAGAGAGAGAGAGAGAGAGAGAGAGAGAGAGAGACTGAACCAATAGGAGTCTAGCTACCTGAATGGCTGGTGATGATGTTACAGGTTATATTGGATTTGGAGACCAAGGACAGGGGTTAGGAGTGGGAGTGGGAGAACAACAGCTAGGTACATCACTGGGAGTGTACAGTACTGTACGTAGGAGGCCAGCTCAGAGGAGCTGACAAAAGGATATGTAGCATAGCAGGTAGAGACCAATATATCAGCATTATACACAATAGCAGGGAGAGGCCAGTATATCAGAATTATACACAATAGCAGGGAGAGGCCAGTATATCAGAATTATACACAATAGCAGGGAGAGGCCAGTATATCAGAATTATACACAATAGCAGGGAGAGGCCAGTATATCAGAATTATACACAATAGCAGGGAGAGGCCAGTATATCAGAATTATACACAATAGCAGGGAGAGGCCAGTATATCAGAATTATACACAACAGCAGGGAGAGGCCAGTATATCAGATTATATACAATAGCAGGGAGAGGCCAGCATATCAGAATTATACACAATAGCTGGTGATAAAATCAAAATATAAAATCTTAAATTCCCCAAGTCTGTCTCTCTCTCCATCCCTCTCTCCCTCTACATCCCTTGTTCTCTGTTCAACCCAGAATGACTCAGCAGCCGAGCAGCACACAGCCAGGATCTGGGGAGAGTGAGATAGAGAGAGAGATACAGAGATATAGTGAGATACAGAGAGAGATACAGAGGGTGGTACAGAGAGAGATACAGAGAGAGATACAGAGAGAGAGAGAAACAGAGAGAGAGAGAGATAAAGAGAGAGACAGAGAGAGAGAGACAGAGAGAGCAGTCCACCCCAGACCCATAGCCTCGACATCACAGCAGGACAGACAAATGAAGAACCCCAAGACCAGGGGATCCCAACCCCTCTGAGCACCCCCCGTCAGCCACCCTGATAGCCCTCGTGACAACCCCCCCACCCCCACTGAGGACATACACAAACTACAGATTGTACTCCTTATGGACTCAAATGGGAAATAAATACAAGAAAATAAACGTTTTCCCAAACACACAGTGTCAAAACTCTGGTGTCCAAACACCCAGCATAACCTAGACCTTCTGTCTGAGGACCAACTAGGTTTACCCAGCCACATAATAATACACACAGGCACAAAAGACCTGAGAACACAGCAGGAAAGGGTTGCCACAGCACTCAAGGGAGTGATTGAAAAAGCTTCTTCTACTTTTCCCAAAGCACAAGTGGTTATCCCCACCCTGCTACCACGAAAAGACTTCCACCCTGCTACCATACAGCGGGTGAACGCAAGTATTTCCTGTAACTGTGCCTCAAAACAAAATGTTTAACTGGCCCACCACACCACCCTGAACTTGAACAGCCTTTACGACCAGGTCCACCTATACAAGGCAGCAGTGCCCACCTTCGCCCGGACCCTAAAGGACATCGCCCTCAACCGCAGCCCCAACACCTCACACAGGAGCAACAGATCAATAGACACCTCGCCCAGACCAATGAGACACTCTCCCAGACCTGTGGAACACAAATCCTTCACTACCTTATCCTGGAATATCCAAGGCCTGAGGTCATCTGCCTTTGGTCTAAAGAGCAGGAACCTGGACTTCATCAAATAAATACAGACATTGTTATCCTACAAGAAACCTGGTATAGAGGAGATGGACCCACTGGTTGCCCTCTAGGTTACAGAGAGCTGGTAGTCCGATCCACCAAACCACCAGGTGTGAAACAGGGAAAGGACTCAGGGGTTATGCTAATTTTGTAAAGATTACTCTATTAAATTAATCAAAACAGGAACACTTTACATTTGGTTTGAAATTTAAAAGGAAATGATCTCAACAGAAAAAAAAATCCTCCTGTGTGCTACCTATATCCCCCCACATTAATGAAGACAGTTTCTATATCCTGGAGGGGGAAATCAATCATTTCCAGGCCCAGGGACATGTACTAGTCTGTGGCGGCCTAAATGCCAGAACTGGACAAGAACCTGACACCCTCAGCACACAGGGGGACAAACATCTACTTGGAGGTGACAGCATTCCCTCCCCCATATGCCCCCCTAGGCACATCTACGCCAACAACCAATGAAAACTGGGCACAACTCCTGCAGCTCTGTCGCACGCTGGGTATGTACATAGTCAACGGTAGGCTTCAAGGGGACTCCTATGTTAGTACACTTATAGCTCATCTCTTGGCACTACTGTAGACTACTTTATCACTGACCTCAACCCAGAGTCTCTTAGAGTGTTCACAGTCAGCCCACTGACACCCCTATCAGATCACAGCAAAATAACTTCTACATGAACAGAGCAATACTCAACCTTGAGGCATCAAAGCCAAAGGAACTGAATAATATTAAGAAATGCTATAGATGGAAGGAAAGTAGTTTGGAAACCTAACAAAAAACAATTAGGCAACAACAAATTCAATCCCCTTTAGACAACTTCCTGGACAAAATATTCCACTGTAATAGTGGAGGTGTAAACTTGACAGTAGAAAACCTAAACAGTATATTTTACCTCTCAGCTTCCCTATCAAATCTATATATTTCAAAGAGAAAACATAACAAAATCAACAATGATGAAGAATGCAAAAACCTAAGAAAAAAATTGAGAAACCTATCCAACCAAAAACATAGAAACCCAGAAAACCTGAGCCTTCAATATGGTGAATCACTAAAACAATACAGAAATACACTACGGAAAAAGAAGGAACAGAACGTCAGAAATCAGCTCAATATAATTGAAGATTCCATAGACTCTAACCACTTTGAGAAAATTGGAAAACACTAAACAAACAAGAGCACAAAGAGTTTGTATCCAAAACGGAGATGTATGGGTAAACCACTTATCCAATCTTTCTGGCTCTATAACAAATAAAAAATTGCAAAAATATATACATGATCAAATACAAATCTTAAAATCAACTGTTAAAGACTTCCAGAACCCACTGGATTCTGCAATTACATTGAATCATCTACAGGACAAAATACAAACCCTCCAACCCAAAAAAGCCTCATTCAATGAAATGTTAAAATATACAGACAACAAATTCCAATTGGCTAAACTTAAACCCTTTAATCCTCCTTGGCTCTGACATCAATCCAAAAGTGGAGACACATTTGACCCCAATAAATACCGTGGGATATGCCTTCTGCGTTATCGCCTTCTGCGTTAACGCCTTCTGCGTTATCATTAACAGCAGACTCGTACATTTCCTCAAGTGAAAACAATGTACTGAGCAGATGTCAAATTGGCTTTTTACCAAATTACAATACGACAGACCGCGTATTCACCCTGCACACCGTAATTGACGAACAAACAAATGAAAACAAAGGCAAAGTATTTATCATGCTTGGTTGATTTCAAAAAAGCTTTTGACTCAATTTGCATGCGGGTCTGCGATACAAATTGATGAAAAGTGGTGTTGGGGAAAAAACACACAACATTATAAAATCCATGTACACAAACAACAAGTGTGCAGTTAAAACTGGCAAAAAACACACATTTCTTTCCACAGGGACGTGCGGTGAGACAGAGATGCAGCTTAAGCCCCACACACTTCAACATATATGTCAAGGAATTAGCGAGGGCACTAGAAGAGTCTGCAGTACCCGGCCTCATCCTACAAGAATCTGAAGTCAAATGTCTACTCTTTGCTGATGATCTGGAGCTTCTGTCCCCAACCAAGGAGGGCCTACAGCAGCACTTAGATCTTCTGCACAGATTCTGTCAGTCCTGGGCCCTGACAGTAAATCTCAGTAAGACAAAAAATAATGGTGTTCCAAAAAATGTCCAGTTGCCAGGACCACAAATACAAATTCCACCTAGACACCGTTGCCCTAGAGCACACAAAAAACGATACATACCTTGGCCTAAACATAGGCGCCACAGGTAACTTCCACAAAGCTGTGAACGATTTGAGCGACAAGGCAAGAAGGTCTTTCTATGCCATCAAAAGGAAGATAACATTTGACATACCAATTAGGATCTGTGTCAGTAGTTGCTAGGAGTGGTGGTAGGAGTCAGGCGCAGAGAGCAGAGGTAAGGAACTGTGTGTTTATTAAATAAAACACAACACGATCGACGCCAACACAACCGGCGTGAAAAATGCAAAGTGCCCAGAACAACAGGTGCACAGCATGCATAAAAATATAACAATAGTAGATCGCCAGCACATCCAAATACAAAACACAACCTGACGCTAAATAATCCCGCACAAACCTGGGCGGGCTAACCAGGCTTAAATAAGCAAAAATCAAAAGAACCAAATGAGGAACAGGTGCAAACAATAAGACATACCAAACGAAAAGGAAAAAGGGATCAGCGGCGGCTAGTAGGCCGGTGACGACGACCGCCGAGCGCCGCCCGAGCAGGCAGGGGAGCCACCTTCGGTGGGATTCGTGACAGTACCCCCCTCCTGACGCGCGGCTCCCGCAGCGCGCCGCCACCTACCTCGAGGGCGACCTGGAGGACGAGGCGCAGGGCGATCCCCATGAAGGCGGTGGAACTCCCTCAGTAGTGTCCTTCCTGGGTACCCAGCACCTCTCCTCCACGCCGTACCCCTCCCAATCGACGAGGTACTGTAGCCCCCCCCCCCCCCCCCCCCGAAGTCTGGAGTCCAGAATGGCCCCCAATGTCCAGCGGGTGTGGAGGAACCTCCGGCACCTCACCTTCCTGCATGGGACCAGCCACCACCGGCCTGAGGAGAGACACATGAAACGAGGGGTTAATACTGTAGTAAGATGGAAGTTGTAACCGGTAACACACCTCGTTTATCCTCCTCAGGACTTTAAACGGCCCTACACACTGCGGGCCCAGCTTCCGGCAGGGAAAGCGGAGGGGCAGGTTTCTAGCCGAGAGCCAGACTCGATCCCCTGGTGCAAACACAGGGGTCTCACTGCGGTGCTGGTCAGCGCTCTTCTTCTGCCGTCCACTCGCCTTTGTGAGTGCGTCTTGGACGGCTCTCCAAGTGTCCTTCGAGCGCTGCACCCAATCCTCCACCGCAGGAGCCTCGGTCTGGCTCTGGTGCCATGGAGCCAGGACCGGCTGGTAGCCCAACACGCACTGGAATGGTGACATGTTGGTTGATGAGTGACGTAGAGAATTTTGGCCTATTTCTGCCCATGGCACGTATCTCGCCCATTCCCTGGGCCGGTCCTGGCAATACGTCCTTAGAAACCTACCCACCTCTTGGTTCACTCTCTCCACCTGCCCATTACTCTCGAGACCCCCAAACGTTCCACGAACGCCCTCCAAACTCTGGACGTGAACTGGGGACCCCGATCAGAAACGATGTCCTCGGGCACCCCGTAGTGCCGGAAGACATGGGTAAACAGGGCCTCCGCAGTCTGCAGAGCCGTAGGGAGACCGGGCAACGGGATGAGACGACAGGACTTCGAGAACCGATCCACAACGACCAGGATAGTGGTGTTCCCCTGAGACACGGGAAGGTCAGTGAGGAAGTCCACTGACAAGTGTGACCACGGCCGCTGTGGAACGGGGAGGGGGTGTAATTTCCCTCTAGGCAGGTGTCGAGGAGCCTTGCTCTGAGCGCACACCGAGCAGGAGGAAACATAAAACCGCACGTCCTTACCCAAGGTGGGCCACCAGTACTTCCCCCTCAGGTTCCGCACTGTCCTCTCGATCCCAGGGTGACCCGAAGAGGGGAGATTATGGGCCCATCGAATCAATCGATCACGGAGACCAAGCGGCATGTACTGAACACCTGCCGGACACTGCGATGGTGCAGGTTCCAACCGTAACGCCCGCTCGATCTCCGCGTCCAACTCCCATACCACCGGAGCTACCAAGCACGACGCTGGAAGAATGGGAGCCGGATCGATGGCCCTCTCCTCGGTGTCATATAGGCGGGACAGTGCGTCGGCCTTCGTGTTCTGTGAACCTGGCCGATAAGAGATCGTGAACCGGAAACGGGTAAAGAACATGGCCCACCTGGCCTGACGTGTCCTCTCCGACCACACTGGGTACAAGAGGAGCCTCCTCCTCCGGTTCCCCTGGACGCGGCCCCCCCTAGCTCCATAGGGATGGGAGCTGGAGGACCTGGAGGTGGAACCAACAGGGCCCTGTCTGGACGCCAGCAGGTTGTCGAGACGAATGGACATGTCGATTAGTTCATCTAGTGAGAGGGTAGTGTCCCGACAGGCTAGCTCACGGCGGACGTCCTCCCGGAGGCTACACCGATAGAGGTCCATCAGGGCCCTGTCGTTCCACCACGCTCCAGCAGCCAAGGTCCGGAACTCCAGAGCAAAGTCCTGTGCGCTCCTCGTCTCCTGCCGCAGGTGGAACAGCCGTTCACCCGCCGCCCGGCCCTCTGCTGGGTGGTCGAACACGGCCCGGAAACGGCGGGTGAACTCGGGGTAGTGATCCCTTGCCGAGTCTGGGCCATACCACACTGCGTTGGCCCACTCCAGGGCACGTCCCGTTAAGCAGGAGACGAGGACGCTTACGCTCTCATCTCCCGAGGGAGTCGGACGAACGGTAGCCAGTGTCGTGTCTTTGGGGGTACCATTAAACGGAAGATATGTTTATCAATTAGCTCCCTGTAATTATTATCACGCGATTAAACTGATTAATCGTTTAATTGTAATTAACTAGGAGGTCGGGGCACCAAGGAGAATATTCAGATTACAAAGCTATAATTTTCCTAATATAACTTTCCTGTACTATAATATTATATTCTATTATAGTATAGGTCGATTATCTTCTCTAGTCCAGTCTCATTAGTATAGGTCGATTATCTTCTCTAGTCCAGTCTCATTCCAAAACGTCGTAAATTGTTGTATCTGCACGAACCCAGTCTTTACTAAAATCATCCATACATCAATTGTCTTAAAATCATTTATTTACTACACTAAGTAATTAACAGAAAAACATACAAACAGTAATTATCGTCAACAAAGGATTGGTATCGGAATGTGCCCTTGTGGGCTAAACAGGCTGGTCGGCCTGTTGAACAATGGGTCATAAATGGTCAGCTGAGAAGTTTACACAGAGTTCATTAACAATTGACAATTGAAGGCTCACTCATTCGGGAACAATTGCAATCAATATATATATTTACGCTCAGTGTGTCGTTCTGATTCTTGTTGGAGAGTAGTTCTGTTGGGGAGTTTTGTCCGCGTTCTCTCTCTCTCTCTCGGTTAGAATGGATCTTTCAGAGCGACCTTCATTAATGTCGTCATCGAATGGTTGCTTCGTTGGTCTTCGCGTTCAATGATATAATTTACTTAGCTGCAGACTAATAATTAATATCAAAGACTTGTTCTTATTCTGTCAGTATCGATAGTCTAAAAGTTAACCACGTGGTATGGTTCACTTTCAGTAGAGGAATTAGATGGTAGAACCTATTTGGCCAACGGAGTGTAGGCCTGGTCTGGAGAAATGTAAATCAGGGAGTGTTTTATAGTGCCCATCGAACAGGCTGGTCAAATGACGCCTGGTCCTGTATATGTCCCTGGGGCGTGCCTATGACTGAGTTAGATTTGGTTACAGAAATACAATTCTATCACATTACATCAGTACATAGCATCTCAATGTCTTACAAAAGCTTTATCCTTATTAATACATTCTATACACCCATATGAGGCAAGTCTTAAACTGAGTCTATTATATAAACAGTTTTATGGTAATATGGCTATATTGTCTCTTCTGAGTATCACAAAATTGTACCAAAAGAGGCCAACGTCATGACATACCCCCCCTGGTGGTTTGGATCTTGTTTATCCTGCAAGTTACAAATCAACATAAAATCATGACCACGTGATGTCCCATTGGTAGATCATCGTTGCAGTCCTCTCTGGTGGTTGAACTTGGTAGGCTCTCTGAAAGCGGAGCCGTCCACCACAAGGATGGGCAGTTGATGTCCGGTTGGTGATCGCCGTTGCGGTCTCCTCAATTGGTGTACCTTGGTAGGTTCCCTGGAAGCTGTAAAGTACCCCAGGAAGGGCCAGGGGATGTCCTGGTTGGTGATCGCCGTTGCGGTCCCTCCCTCTGGTGGTTTACCTTGGTAGTCTCTCTGACAGCGGGCATGCCGCCACAAGGATAGGCTGTGGGTGTCCGGATTTGGGGTCGCCGTTCCGGAACCGTCGTCCAGACTGGAAGATCTGGGCAGTAACTTAGGCAGATGTTAACAACGCACACACACACTCATGAAATATATATAATTACATGAATTCCCCAATGAGCGGCGTTGTGGCACTAAGTGATGGTTGTATGGGGACTTTGTTTATGGCTCTATCACTTCCTAAGTGTCAAAGGAACTGAACCAAAAAGGAATGAAAGCATAAACAAAACAAAAATATACAAAATATAGTTCACACAAAAAAAATCATCTAATTGGACTGTATTCTATATACGTCCAATGTTCTGGCAAAATGATTATCATGGCATTGTCTCTAATGCCATATCTAGGGTTTTCCTACTTGGTGTGTTGCTTAGGCGCTATCCTAAGTTGATAACTATATGATAAGTCTACAGCTGTAATGCACTAGTTTTGGGCAGTCTACAGGTATGACCTACGGACTTCTGGGAAGAAAACTGGTGAGTGCTGTAGAGTCAAAGGCCTAGAAGTAAATGTTCAACTTTACTAAGGCTGGTATATTGCTTGGGCCCTTAAGTGGTCCTAGCATAAATCCTAATTGGATGTTCAGTTGTGCATGTGCGTTTATGCTTACACAAGCGCGCATGTCAAGGGAAGAAAACCAAGTATCCGGGCAGATTACAACTTGTTCAGAATGAGTCTGACGTAGTCAGGTAATTTTCAGGTCAATGCCTGGAGGTCAGTCAGAATTGGTGTCAAGGGAGTCTGTAGTAGTTTTCTACAAGTCACTGTCTTCCACTATTGTAGTGGCGATAGGTATGAAGTCTACTTCATAGCTATGTTATCCACGGAGGAGCTAACCTCACGACGGAAGTACTCTTTAAGTATTGGACCAGTCATACGTGGTGTGATCATGGTTCATGACTTCTAATAATTTTACTCCTGAATGGAGGGTCCTATTTATTAGTGACATGTGTGTTAACCATTGGAAGAGTGCACTGGAGATTCCCCTCCACGTGTTGCACTCTGAGTGACTCCTATGTCGCTATTATCAATAGCAATTTAACTTGTGAGGTTACAAATCCTCATACTGAGTGTAGCTGGTATTGGTACTGGTACTCAAGGGGACCAGTTATCCTACCGATTTATTCTGAAATATTATCTACCGGAACACATGATTGGAGCATTTTACTAGTTGTATTGTAGTTGAACCTACGCATGGCAAAGAATGATTATTGATGCCATTAGTTTTGGAGGTGGACAAGTCCACTGGACTTCCTTTACGACCAGTGTGGTACACCTCAGTACTATCTTAGATGTCTTCTAAGATAATCCCCGTGTAGGGGCCTGTCTGCTCCTCACTGTTCTCATAGGAGAGTTTACAACTAGATTTGATTTATTATCTGGCGGCCTCGTACGGTGTTGTCCGTAGTCTCGACCCCCCCACCGGCCTCGATGAGGCTCATCATGGGTCTGGGCTACTATTCCCCCCCTTTGTGCCTCGGGACCCCCCCACCAGCGGGTGGTGTTGGTGTCCGATGCGCAAATGAAAAGGTCGGACCCTATGTACGAGTTGTCAGCGGCCGCGTTTTTATGAGAGTGGCTGTAACCTTTCAACCAAATCTCCTGGTGTTTGTGCTTCAAAACGCTCAGTGGCTGTCGAGGCATGTCAGTCCCCACCGCGTCCGCGTGTGGCAACCTCTTCATTACCTGTGAACTGAGACGAGGATATCGGTCTGTGATATCGCAAAGTGTTTCACAAGTGGGAGTCATCGGGTCAGTTGCTGGACTGACACCATTAGTGTCATTGTAAGGGGTGACAGTCCCCAACAAAGCGGAAGGTGTATCATCGGAAGCAGAGTATACTCTGCGCATCAATGTTTTTCTTGCTGGGACGGCCGCAGTGCTTGCGGAAGTGTCCAAAGGGAAAGAAAAGTTCATCTCAATTACCGTATTACATGACTGCAAGTAGGAGGGAAGTTGCTTATTCACAGAGACAGCTGGCTCGAAATCATGAAAAGAATGGTCAATCAGGTTGGCTGATGGAATGTGTCGAGATATCGTACTATCTCCGTGGATCGGATTTTGAACCAAGAGGTTTCTAAACGTCTTTTTCTCAAGGGGTGCTTTCGACAAATACCCCTCGTGAAGGACTGCGTTGCAGCTAGCGTTAGGGGGAGACGGTGTGGTCAGTGGAGAAGGCACTGTGGCCTGTGACCATACCTGGTTGGTTTTCCAATCCATCAATGGGAGTAACCGATCCATCAAGTCTGCTCCAAGTAGCAGGGTTACAGTTTCGAGGCTGGTAACATACACAGGGTGAACGAGCGATACGTCCTGGAAGTGTAGTTTCAGCATGACTCTCAATGTGAGAGGCGAGGTAGTCTGAGTGACCCCTCGAAGTTTAGTGTCGCATCGTTCCACTTTTAACCAACGTTTAGTTGGTTTCAAAGCCCTTTTGAGATCATCAAACAATGTTTGAGAGATGAGTGATATTGTCGCACCCGAATCAATTAGCGCATGACAAGCTAAGCAGTCCTCCAGGACTGTTTCCAGGTATGGCCGTTTAGATTCGTGGTTAGTGGACATATTCCCCACAAAGTGGAGTGGTCGTTCGCAACGACGTGATGTGCCATGTCTGTTCAAGATGGAAGCAGATTGACTTTTCTGATTTTGAGTGGGCTTGGCTTTAACGAAGCGTTTGTCTTTTTCTTCGCAACTTTTGTATCAGAGTCTATAGACAGAGCCCGGGGGCTTGTTTCTTGATCAAGCGGGCCCTGGATAGGGTCTTGAATGAGAGCGGGAGAAATTTGAACTTTAACGTCCATGCTATGGGTGTTAATTCCTGCGGACCTGGTGTCCGGTAATTCCCTGTCTAGTCCTTGTGACTTATCTTTTACCCTTTTCTCAAATTGTTCTCGCTTAAGTTCTGCCCGTAGTGGGACTTCTGGAGAACATTGGTCTACGTTTTGGTCGTCCTTCAACCCTTTGTTACCCTTGTGCTCTGACACTTTTTGTGGGTTGGGTGCAGGAACGTAGCGAACGGGTCGATTGTAGTGGTAGTCATGTTGATGGCTACGTACTTTACAGTTATTTAGACCGCGGAGGTTATTGGAATCATGGTTTCGTGGTAGAAACTGTTGTTGTGCGTCATCTCTAGACGCTCCAATACCTGATAATGCACCCTCTAACTGGAGTGAGTGCTCCTGGTTAAACTTCAAAACTGAGTGGTCAGGGCTCTTAGCGTTGTGAACTTTTGATGCCTCAAAAGCTGTGCTTGCAAGCTCTCTGAGTTGTAAGATAGGCAAGCCAACGTGGGCTGCAGGGCCCAAGTAGGTAATGAAGGTGGGATACATGTTCGACAGAAACATTTGTTTGAATGGTAACAGCTCTTCCATTCCTGTTTCTGTGAGTAGGCCAAAGTAAGCTGAACGAAGCCTATGATAGAAAGCTTGTGGGTGTTCGTTCCGAGCTTGTTTGACGGTGTTAGCCAGTGAGCTATCGTGTTTGCGAGTCGCAGAACCACTGAATTCTAATTTCAAAGCTGTGGCAAGTTTAGCATAGTCATTTAGCACGTGTTGCTGTTGTAGACGAATGAACCTCGTCACGTGTCTATTCGACGTTCGCTTCAACAGGTAAACCCTGTCAGAACCCGTAGCGTTCGGGTAGCCACCCAACGCATCCTCTATGTCAGCTAGGAACGTCTCAGTATCGTTTGGCTGACCTGGAACGGGGTCAAAGGTGGGGAAATTCTTGACGAGTTTGTCAAGGTATTCTGCGCCAAGCGGGCGGAGAGGGTTGGCTTCATCCTGTGGAGAAATTGGGGCCGAAAGGCCAAGAGAAGAAGCCAAGCCTTGTTGTTGTTGGCCAAGAGGCGCCATATTACTCAGTGCCGAAGGGCCAAGAGGAGAAGACTGAGGGACACATGAGGGAGGCAAGGTCTGAAACCTATTGTCTTCACTCCTGTGAATACAGGGCTCCGGTTGCTTGGATGGGAAGTCGCGCTGTAGAGCGTGACCATTCTGGATTTCCTCCAGATGGTACCTAAGGGTGGAATTCTGCTGCATTGCAGAGTCCACTTGAGCGCTTAGAGTACTGATTTTGGACACGTGAGTGTCACACCTGCTCCTTTCGATCTCAAACTTATCTGTCATGGTTTGCAGATAGAGGTCTTGAGTACGGAGCGAGAGATTCAGTGATAAGATTTCCTCTGCTTGCTTAGAAATCAATATTTCCAACCTCATCACCTGAGTTCTCTCATCATTCATTTGGTCAGCGACTTCAATAAGTTCTGCTGATTTATCATCCAACTTTGTCATTGTGTTCATTAACTGATCGTCTTTGGTTTGCCGCGCTTTGAGGAGCACTGTGTTATTTTGAGTAACATTCAACAAAACAGCATGCATGTTGTCAAGTTGAGCGCTCCTGTTTGTAGATAACTCTTCAGATTTATCTAGTTTGGCATGGACATCATCGTATTTCGTTTTGGCTAAATCGAGTTGTTCCTGTAGCATATGATTTTGTTCCTGTAGAAAACGATTTTGTTGAAGAGCTTGTGCTTGTTCATCGTCATACGTTTTTGCAATTACATTTAATTGTTCAGTTTTCGAATGCAGTTCCATAGCTAGCAGAATTTCTCCCTTTTCTGCATTTGTGATTGGTTTCCCGGTCTCTCTCCACCTGTCCCTTTATGTCTACCGTTACCTGCTCGTGCTTCAGCTGTGCACTGCGGTATTGGACAGATGGCAATCTCGGATGGCAAGACATCAGAGCTAGACTGGAGAGAACCTTTACGAGGCCTGCGCCCGATGGTTGATTTTGGAAAACATTGTTGTCTGCTTTTCCACTAATGGCATAATTAGGGTTGTTATCGCTGCTGAGGTCAGAGATCAATCCATTTACGGGTGGAGGTTCACTAATTAGCGGGCGAGTGGGGACCACCCCCTCTGATAGCCTGCACATTATTAGAACATTTGAAAGGAAAAAATGTTTTTCCTACTTTTCCAACATTTTGGAATGTGGAAAACTGCAAAGACGATTTTAATCTATTTATAGACGTTAATGAACCATCAGTACTGTACAGTACTGTGGAAGTTGGACGTGAATGAATTTGCAAAAGCAAATTGAATTAATCAATGCCAATGATTAGTCCTACCTGGGTAGGCTATCTGGGTATTAAACTTGAATTACCTGAGAGGTTGCTTCATCCAGGTTAATATGCAAAGTTTAAGTTGTCTCATTTAATTGGAAGAACCTAGAAAGGTATGTTCGACAATTTAACTTATTAAATTGAATGAGACGATAATCCATACAATCTCCATTGATTTGATATCATAAGTGTAAACCGTAGTTCAAATGTTGGGACCCTTCACCACTAGGGTACGCTCCTACCTGGGGCTGAACGTCAGTAAAGGGGTTTTACTGACTGTGCCTTGCTAAAGCAGATTTTACTGATTAATCTATTTATGATATATCAAACCTGTATAGGCTATCTGGGAATTAACTTTGAATTAACCTGAGAGCATTGCTTCATCTAAGTTAAGTTTGGAAAAAGTTAATCATGTCTCATTGTAGACGCCCAATCAATTTTGGATATTATTTGAAAGATCCACTTGAAAAGGTAAATCTGGCAATTTCACTTGTTAGTTAAATTGAATGAGACGTGCTCCACGTTTGAATTTCCCCTAGAGATGTACTGGCAATTCTTCACCACCAGGGTGCAGAATGCTGAAATTTAAACGGAAGTACAAAGGTCGGACTTCCGTCGCGCTAGCGGAGAAATTTTAAACGTGTTACGGTGGAGGGTAAAATGTTCCCTCTCTGTTAGCTTACCCGTAATGCTAAGCTATTGCTACTTGGTTCAGGAGTATCCTTCCAAGCACCAAAATAGGATCCTTTCCCTTATGGAAAGGGTGGGTTTTCTAGTGACGTCTCACCTTAACCCCATTCAGCATATTCTGCTAGCGTTTATGTTGACCGGAGCGACACGGTACTTTACTACAAATACGCATATGGTCTGCCCACAGTCTTAGTGCGGTAGGCAAATTATTCGGCTCGGTTCCCGGACAGTTAACCTCTAATTTCTAACCTTACTCTAGAAGTTAATATTTACCGACAGAAATAGTATCGTTTGGCCTAACGGACTAAATCTGGAATTTAATCCTCACTGCTATCGACATAAGACCGGAGCTATTCTAAATAGCTTCTCTCAATGGAAAATGCAAAATCACTTTGTTTACATAGCAGGCTGTTTGTACAATTCTGTTTGCACAATTGATATATAGAATTTCACAGCAAAGTCAAATTCTATCTTAGATTCCTAGCAAGGGGGCTCCAATATGTTATCAAATTGAACCAATGTGCGTTTTAGTTTGAGGCCTTACACGGGGCACCAAATGTCGTGTCTTTGGGGGTACCATTAAACGGAAGATATGTTTATCAATTAGCTCCCTGTAATTATTATCACGCGATTAAACTGATTAATCGTTTAATTGTAATTAACTAGGAGGTCGGGGCACCAAGGAGAATATTCAGATTACAAAGCTATAATTTTCCTAATATAACTTTCCTGTACTATAATATTATATTCTATTATAGTATAGGTCGATTATCTTCTAAGTTTAAATGGTGGATTTACCTCTAGTCCAGTCTCATTCCAAAACGTCGTAAATTGTTGTATCTGCACGAACCCAGTCTTTACTAAAATCATCCATACATCAATTGTCTTAACCTGTTAGGGCTAGGGGGCAGCATTTGCACGTCTGGATAAAAAAAATGTACCCGATTTAATCTGGTTACTAATCCTACCCAGTAACTAGAATATGCATATACTTATTATATATGGATAGAAAACACTCTAAAGTTTCTAAAACTGTTTGAATGGTGTCTGTGAGTATAACAGAACTCATTTGGCAGGCAAAACCCTGAGACATTTTCTGACAGGAAGTGGATACCTGATGTGTTGTATTGACTTTAAACCTATCCCATTGAAAAACACAGGGGCTGAGGAATATTTTGGCACTTCCTATTGCTTCCACTACATGTCACCAGCCTTTACAAAGTGTTTTGAGTCTTCTGGAGGGAGATCTGACCGAACAAGAGCCATGGAACGATGATGTCCCATTAGACACCTGGCGCGCGAGTTCATGTTGGGTACCCTCGTTCCAATACGTTATAAAAGAGTATGCATTCGTCCACCTTGAATATTATTCATGTTCTGGTTAAAAAAGGCCCTAATGATTTATGCTATACAACGTTTGACATGTTTGAACGAACGGAAATATATTTTTTTCCCCTCGTTCATGACGAGAAGTCCGGCTGGCTTAGATCATGTGCTAACAAGACGGAGATTTTTGGACATAAATGATGAGCTTTTTTGAACAAAACTACATTCGTTATGGACCTGTGATACCTGGAAGTGACATCTGATGAAGAGAATCAAAGGTAATGGATTATTTACATAGTATTTTCGATTTTAGATCTCCCCAACATGACGTCTAGTCTGTATCGCAACGCGTATTTTTCTGGGCGCAGTGCTCAGATTATTGCAAAGTGTGATTTCCCAGTAAGGTTATTTTTAAATCTGGCAAGTTGATTGCGTTCAAGAGATGTAAATCTATAATTCTTTAAATGACAATATAATATTTTACCAATGTTTTCTAATTTTAATTATTTAATTTGTGACGCTGACTTGACTGCCGGTTATTGGAGGGAAACGATTTCCTCAACATCAATGCCATAGTAAAACGCTGTTTTTGGATATAAATATGAACTTGATAGAACTAAAAATGCATGCATTGTCTAACATAATGTCCTAGGAGTGTCATCTGATGGAGATTGTAAAAGGTTAGTGCATCATTTTAGCTGGTTTTATGGTTTTGGTGACCCTGTCTTTGACTTGACAAAACATTACACACAACTCTTGTAAATGTACTGTCCTAACATAGTCTAAATTTATGCTTTCGCCGTAAAACCTTTTTGAAATCGTAAAACGTGGTTAGATTAAGGAGATGTTTATCTTTCAAATGGTGTAAAATAGTTGTATTTTTGAAAAATTTGAATTTTGACATTTATTTGGATTCAAATTTGCCGCTCTTGAAATGCACCTGCTGTTGATGGAGTGCACCACGGGTGGCACGCTAGCGTCCCACCTAGCCCATAGAGGTTAAAATCATTTATTTACTACACTAAGTAATTAACAGAAAAACATACAAACAGTAATTATCGTCAACAAAGGATTGGTATCGGAATGTGCCCTTGTGGGCTAAACAGGCTGGTCGGCCTGTTGAACAATGGGTCATAAATGGTCAGCTGAGAAGTTTACACAGAGTTCATTAACAATTGACAATTGAAGGCTCACTCATTCGGGAACAATTGCAATCAATATATATATTTACGCTCAGTGTGTCGTTCTGATTCTTGTTGGAGAGTAGTTCTGTTGGGGAGTTTTGTCCGCGTTCTCTCTCTCTCTCTCTCGGTTAGAATGGATCTTTCAGAGTGACCTTCATTAATGTCGTCATCGAATGGTTGCTTCGTTGGTCTTCGCGTTCAATGATATAATTTACTTAGCTGCAGACTAATAATTAATATCAAAGACTTGTTCTTATTCTGTCAGTATCGATAGTCTAAAAGTTAACCACGTGGTATGGTTCACTTTCAGTAGAGGAATTAGATGGTAGAACCTATTTGGCCAACGGAGTGTAGGCCTGGTCTGGAGAAATGTAAATCAGGGAGTGTTTTATAGTGCCCATCGAACAGGCTGGTCAAATGAATCCTACAGACGAAGAACCGTATATGTGACATTTTTTCAAAAAAACGAGATATACATGAAAAATCATTATTGGACACTCTTTTTCTATAGTGAACCGGTTTCACAAGCTTTCCACGCGCTAATTAACAATCATTTTTCATTTAAAGATAGGCTCTCGTGGAATAACCGTTTATGTGCACCACTCAGAATGGACGGACAAGCGCACAACTTTTCTGTTGCTGATGAAAATCGCCGAAATGTGGGAAAGAAACGTAAAACAAAACTAAAAGAATGGAAAGACAGGCAAAGGAAGATCTTACGGGATGCGGGAAAACCCTATACAAATCGTAAGGGTCAAGAAAAAACTGGGAAAAGCTGTCCAAAAGAGGTATGTGGAAGAACCGTATATCAAACAATCAAGCTAGCTAGCTATAGAGTACAGTAACTAACATGCATGTTCTGGGTTGTCTAATTTGTAACTATAGAGAAAATATATTAGCTAAAGTTCGTTGCCTACTAACTTATACATTATCGTTACAAATGTTATTGCTAGATTATAGAAGAAACATAGCTAGGTACTTTTTGTCCATCCACCGGATGATTCGACATGGCTACAGTAGCTAGCTAGTTATATGTAACGTTACACTGTATCCCGCAGGGAAGAGCGTGTTCCACGACGTGCAGAAAGGATTGTGGAAAGTTGACTGATGAGCGCAAGCTACATCTGTTCAACAGTTTCTACACTGTCCCATACGAGAAACAACAAGCACAACCAGCAAAACCATTCAAGATGATGAGGATGCAATGTGAAGACTTCAGTCACCTCCCAGATTCTGTCCTCAAGCGACCAGCTGGACTACAGATCACTTCAGTGAGGTGGTTAAAAGTCACAGGTATTGCACAGAGAATAGTTTACTAACATCCCATCAACATGCAACATGTTGTTCTAATAATAAAATATCCTAATGATTCCCTTTTTTTATTCATTACAATATACATCTCTGTCACCACATTTAGCATCAACTCTAAGCAGTTAATACTTATTTACTGCTGTCACCTCAGTACAGGACATTTCTTGCCTTTAGCATGGGTTTAACGCAATTCAAAACTTAATTGCAGATCATAGTGTTAAACGCAAAGAGAATGGTTTTCTGAACGTTTTGTAATATTGACCTTAGGGACCTGCATAATGGACATGCATATTGGCACATCACATTGATCCATATTTGATATGTACAAGTTGTACTTCTTTTGATTGAATTAATTTAATTGTATTCTATTTTTGTAGTTATTCTATGGTATGTTCACATTGAGGACTTCATTTTAAATGAGACTAAGATTTCATGACTCAACTTAAGAAAAGTCATCGGTGCTAAAGTTGATAGACCACCTTTAAATGAACCTCCATTAAATGAATTAACTACATATTGCATTTAAGTTATTTACATGAAGGGCATTTGTACTTGAAATTACTTAAAACATCATATCAGGTATTAAAAAAGGACATCTTACAAGTGTCATGGAAAATGTCACATATACTGTTCTTCCACAAACTGAAATCATCACTGGAGATATACTGTTCTTCCACATTCTAAAAATTAAAACGGCAATAAAAAAAGTCTTTTTTGAAATAACAAAAAAATATCAATTGTTGTTGGAAGATATGAGTATGGTGAATTATTTGTCAACCATAAAACACCTAATGTGGTACACACAATGAATAATATAAAAATAACTGATTATCTTAAAATGGAAAAATTGTCACATATATGGTTCTTCGTCTGTAGGATTCAAATGACGCCTGGTCCTGTATATGTCCCTGGGGCGTGCCTATGACTGAGTTAGATTTGGTTACAGAAATACAATTCTATCACATTACATCAGTACATAGCATCTCAATGTCTTACAAAAGCTTTATCCTTATTAATACATTCCATACACCCATATGAGGCAAGTCTTAAACTGAGTCTATTATATAAACAGTTTTATGGTAATATGGCTATATTGTCTCTTCTGAGTATCACAAAATTGTACCAAAAGAGGCCAACGTCATGACACCAGGTACAACTCCAACTGTAGCAGGAACCCCTGGCACCCAGCCGCCGCTCCATCGTACTCCCTGGGGAGAGCCAGGCGTAGGGCTCCGGGTCCGGACGTCGGTGGAGGGGTAGATGGTGGAGGAGGAATTGGTGCTGGGGATGCGGTAGGGAGGCCACTCCTCTCCCATCGGTCCATCCTCTCCATCATCTGGTCCATCGCTGAGCCGATTCGGTGGAGGATGGTGGTATGATGGAGGACCCGTTCCTCCATCGATGGGAGAGGAGGGGAGGCTGCTCATGCTGACTCCATAGCTGGTGCGGGATTCTGTCAGTAGTTGCTAGGAGTGGTGGTAGGAGTCAGGCGCAGAGAGCAGAGGTAAGGAACTGTGTGTTTATGGGCTAGGTGGGACGCTTGCGAATTCGTCCCACCTACGTAACAGCCACTGCCAGCCTGTGGCGCGATTTTCAAAACCTTAAAAATCCTATTACTTCATTTTCTCAAACATATGACTATTTTACAGCCATTTAAAGACACGACTCTCGTTAATCTAACCACACTGTCCGATTTCAAAAAGGCTTTACAACGAAAGCAAAACATTAGATTATGTCAGCAGAGTACCAAGCCAGATATAATCAGACACCCATTTTTCAAGCCAGCATATAATGTCACCAAAACCCAGAAGACAGCTAAATGCAGCACTCACCTTTGATGATCTTCATCAGATGACAACCCTAGGACATTATGTTATACAATACATGCATGTTTTGTTCAATCAAGTTCATATTTATATCAAAAAACAGCTTTTTACATTAGCATGTGACGTTCAGAACTAGCATACCCCCCGCAAGAACTAGCATACCCCCCGCAAACTTCCGGGGAATTCGCTAACATTTTACTAAATTACTCACGATAAACGTTCACAAAAAGCATAACAATTATTTTAAGAATTATAGATACAGACCTCCTCTATGCACTCAATATGTCCGATTTTAAAATAGCTTTTTGGTGAAAGCACATTTTGCAATATTCTAAGTACATAGCCCAGGCATCACGGGCTCGCTATTTAGACACCCGGCAAGTTTAGCACTCACCATAATCATATTTACTATTATAAAAGTTTCATTACCTTTTGTTGTCTTCGTCAGAATGCACACCCAGGACTGCTACTTCAATAACAAATGTTGGTTTGGTCCAAAATAATCCATCGTTATATCCGAATAGCGGCGTTTTGTTCGTGCGTTCCAGACACTATCCGAAATAGTAAAGAAGTGTCGCGCGCATGGCGCAATTCGTGACAATAAAATTCTAAATATTCCATTACCGTACTTCGAAGCATGTCAACCTCTGTTTAAAATCAATTTTTACGACATTTTTCTCGTAGAAAAGCGATAATATTCCGACAGGGAATCTCCTTTTCGGCAAACAGAGGAAAAAATCCCAAAGGCGGGGGCGGTCGGGGTCACGAGCATAAGCCCAGTGTCCCTTGATCGGCCACTTGAGAAAGGCGATAATGTGTTTCAGCCTGGGGCTGGAATGACGACATTCTGTTTTTTCCCGGGCTCTGAGCGCCTATGGACGACGTGGGAAGTGTCACGTTAGAGCAGAGATCCTTAGTAAATGATAGAGATGGAAAAGAAGTTCAAGAAATGGTCAGACAGGCCACTTCCTGTAAAGGAATCTCTCAGGTTTTGACCTGCCATTTGAGTTCTGTTATACTCACAGACACCATTCAAACAGTTTTAGAAAATTTAGGGTGTTTTCTATCCATATGTAATAAGTATATGCATATTCTAGTTACTGGGTAGGAGTGGTAACCAGATTAAATCGGGTATGTTTTTTATCCAGCCGTGTCAATACTGCCCCCTAGCCCTAACAGGTTAAATAAAACACAACACGATCGACGCCAACACAACCGGCGTGAAAAATGCAAAGTGCCCAGAACAACAGGTGCACAGCATGCATAAAAATATAACAATAGTAGATCGCCAGCACATCCAAATACAAAACACAACCTGACGCTAAATAATCCCGCACAAACCTGGGCGGGCTAACCAGGCTTAAATAACCAAAAATCAAAAGAACCAAATGAGGAACAGGTGCAAACAATAAGACATACCAAACGAAAAGGAAAAAGGGATCAGCGGCGGCTAGTAGGCCGGTGACGACGACCGCCGAGCGCCGCCCGAGCAGGCAGGGGAGCCACCTTCGGTGGGATTCGTGACAATCTGTCTGAAAAATACTTGAAACAGTTATAGAACCCATTGCCCGTTATGGTTGTGAGATCTGGGGTGTGCTCACCAACCAAGCATTCACAAAATTGGAAAAACATCAAATTGAGACTGTATGCAGAATTCTGCAAAAATGTCCTCAGTGTATAACGTAAAACACCAAATAATGCATGCAGAGCATAATTAGGCCAATACCTGCTAATTATCAAAATCCAGAAAAGAGACGTTAAATTCTACAACAACCTAAAAGGAAGCGATTCCCAAACCTTCCATAACAAAGCCATCACCTACAGAGAGATGAACCTGGAGAAGAGCCCCCTAAGCAAGCTGGCCCTGGGGCTCTGTTCACAAACACAATCAGACCCCACAGAGCCCCAGGACAGCAACACAATTAGACACAATCAAATCATGAGAAAACAAAAATATAATTACTTGACACATTGGAAAGAATAAACAATAATACAGAGCAAACTAGAATGCTATTTGGCCCTAAACAGAGAGTACACAGTGGTAGAATACCTGACCACTGTGACTGACTCAAATTTAAGGAAAGCTTTGAATATGTACAAACTCAGTGAGCATAGCCTTGCTATTGAGAAAGGCCACCGTAGGCAGACATGGCTCTCAAGAGAAGACAGGCTATGTGCCCACAAAATGAGGTGGAAACTGAGCTGCACTTCCTAACCTCCTGCCAATTGTATGACCATATTAAAGACACGTGTTTCCCTCAAATTACACAGACCCACAAAGAATTAAAAAACAAATCCAATTTTGATAAACTCCCATATCTATTGGGTGAAATACCAAAGTGTGCAATCAATGAGCAATATTTGTGACCTGTTGCCACAGGAAAAGGGCAACCAGTGAAGAACAAACACCACTGTTAATACAACCCATATTTACAGTGGCAAGAAAAAGTATGTAACCCTTTGGAAATACCTGGATTTCTGCATAGATTGGTCATCAAATTTGATCTGATCTTCATCTAAGTCACAAAAAAAGACAAACACAGTGTGCTTAAACATATAACACACAAACACTTATACGTTTTCATGACTTTATTGAACACACCGTGTAAACATTCACAGTTTAGGGTGGAAAAAGTATGTGAACCCTTGGATTTAATAACTGGTTGACCCTCCACAGCATCTCAATAGGGTTGAGGTCAGGACTCTGACTGGGCAACTCCAGAAGGTGTATTTTCTTCTGTTGAAGCCATTCTGTTGTTGATTTAATTCCCAAAGGGTTCACATACTTTTTCTTGCTACTGTATGATTATTTATTTTCCCTTTTGTACTTTAACCATTTGCACATCATTACAACACTGTATATAGACATAATTTAGACATTTGAAATGCCTTTATTAAATTGGAACTTTTCTGAGTGTAATGTTAACTTTACAATTTTTTATGTTAATTTCACTTTTGTTTACTATCTATTTCTATTGCTTTGGCAATGTAAACATATGTTTCCCATGCCAATAAAGCCCTTAAATTGAAATTGACAGAGAGAGAGAGCTAGAGATACAGAAAGCTACAAAGACAGAGAAAGACAGAGAGAGACACAGAGACAGAGAGAGACAGAGAGAGGGGAGAGGTACAAAGAGAGAGAGAGAAAAAAGAGAGAGAGAGATTCAGGGAGAGAGAGGGGAGGGAGAGGTACAAAGAGAGAGAGACACAGAGAGACAGAGAGCGAGAGAGAGAGAGAGAGAGAGAGAGAGAGGAGGGAGAGGTACAAAGAGAGAGACAAATATATTAAGATGCAGGGAGGGAGAGGGGGATGAGGTACAAAGAGAGAGAGAAAGAGAGAGAGAGAGAAAGCTACAGAGAGAGACAGAAAGCCACAGAGAGACAGAAAGCCACAGAGAGAGACAGAAAGCCACAGAGAGAGACAGAAAGCAACAGAGAGAGAGAGACAGAGATATACAGAGAGAGAAAGAAAGAAAGAAAGAAAGAAAGAAAGAAAGAAAGAAAGAAAGAAAGAAAGAAAGAAAGAACTGAACCAGCTCTCTGGATCCAAACTAAAACAATCAAACGAGAGGAACATGAAAAGCTTTCAACTATCTCCCGTACCTCTCCCTCTCCAAAACCCTCTAGACACTGGGGCCTCCCACTACTTTCAGGAACATTCTGGTACAGAACACCTGCTCACTGTGGGTAGACACTTGTCTTACATGGCACAACATAATAAGATACTTCTGAAGAAAGGTGTGATGTGGGGGTTTGGGACTCCTCTGTGGCTTTGGTTTTCTAGGAAAACATTTGGTTTTGGTTCTCTAGGAAATCATGGCTTTAAAGTGAAATAATGCTGTCCTTCTAGCTGTGTCCTCATTGTCCTGTTTTCATGTTATCCAACATCTATTATGTTTCCCAAAGAGTGGGCCCTGGTCAAAAGTAGCACACTATGTCGGGAATAGGGTGCCATTTGGGATGCATCCATACTGGGACTGTGACTGAGGGCTCAACCTTCTAACAGTCAATAACAGTGGCAGTAAATGTCCCATCAATAAGCACATACCAGCACAGACCGAGGTCAGTGCTAGTGAAACATTCACAGTGTTACAAACACAATGGTTTATCTTGGGATACAGTTAACAGTGTAGAGAGCTGGTGATTTTATTCTCAAATAAATTCCCTTTGCACATACTTTTATATTTATATACTGCTCAAAAAAATAAAGGTAACACTTAAACAACACATCCTAGATCTGAATGAAAGATATAATGTTATTTAATATTTTTTTCTTTACATAGTTGAATGTGCTGACAACAAAATCACACAAAAAGAATCAATGGAAATCCAATTTATCAACCCATGGAGGTCTGGATTTGGAGTCACACTCAAAATTAAAGTGGAAAACACTACAGGCTGATCCAACTCTGATGTAATGTCCTTAAAACAAGTCAAAATGAGGCTCAGTAGTGTGTGTGGCCTCCACGTGCCTGTATGACCTCCCTACAACGCCTGGGCATGCTCCTGATGAGGTGGCGGATGGTCTCCTGAGGGATCTCCTCCCAGACCTGGACTAAAGCATCCGCCAACTCCTGGACAGTCTGTGGTGCAACGTGGCGTTGGTGGATGGAGCGAGACATGATGTCCCAGATGTGCTCAATTGGATTGAAGATCTCATCTCGGTACCTAATGGCAGTCAGGCTACCTCTGGCAAGCACATGGAGGGCTGTGCGGCCCCCCAAAGAAATGCGACCCCACACCATGACTGACCCACCGCCAAACCGGTCATGCTGGAGGATGTTGCAGGCAGCAGAACGTTCTCCACGGCGTCTCCAGACTCTGTCACGTCTGTCACGTGCTCAGTGTGAACCTGCTTTCATCTGTGAAGAGCACAGGGCGCCAGTGGCGAATTTGCCAATCTTGGTGTTCTCTGGCAAATGCCAAACGTCCTGCATGGTGTTGGGCTGTAAGCACAACCCCCACCTGTGGATGTCGGGCCCTCATACCACCCTCATGGAGTCTGTTTCTGACCATTTGAGCAGACACATGCACATTTGTGGCCTGCTGGAGGTCATTTTGCAGGGCTCTGGCAGTGCTTCTCCTGCTCCTCCTTGTACAAAGGTGGAGGTAGCGGTCCTGCTGCTGGGTTGTTGCCCTCCTACGGCCTCCTCCACGTCTCCTGATGTACTGGCCTGTCTCCTGGTAGCGCCTCCATGCTCTGGACACTACGCTGACAGACACAGCAAACCTTCTTGCCACAGCTCGCATTGATGTGCCATCCTGGATGAGCTGCACTACCTGAGCCACTTGTGTGGGTTGTAGACTCCGTCTAATGCTACCACTAGAGTGAAAGAACCGCCAGCATTCACAAGTGACCAAAACATCAGCCAGGAAGCATAGGAACTGAGAAGTGGTCTGTGGTCCCCACCTGCAGAACCAATCCTTTATTGGGGGTGTCTTGCTAATTGCCTATAATTTCCACCTGTTGTCTATTCCATTTGCACAACAGCATGTGAAATATATTGTCAATCAGTGTTGCTTCCTAAGTGGACAGTTTAATTTCACAGAAGTGTGATTGACTTGGAGTTACATTATGTTGTTTAAGTGTTCCCTTTATTTTTTTGAGCAGTATATATATAAATACCGTAATTTCCGGACTATTAAGCGCACCTGAATATAAAAAAATATTATTTTGAACATAAATAAGCCGCGGGTGCCTACCGGTACATTGAAACAAATGAACTTTACACAAGCTTTAACGAAACACGGCTTGTAACAAAAATAAATAGGCTTCAACGAAACACGGCTTGTAACAAAAATATATAGGCTTTAACGAAACACGGCTTGTAACAAAAAATAAACAATTTGCTGTAAGCTTTAGTTCCTCACGCTGCTGTTTCCAACATCTTATCATCGACTCATTAAGACCAAGCTCCCGTGCAGCAGCTCTATGTCCTTTTCCAACAGCCAGATCAATCGCCTTCAACTTGAAAGCTGCATCATATGCATTTCTCCGTGTCTTTGCCATGATGAGGGTGACAAAATGACTACCGTAATCAGAATGATGGGAAGTTTGAGAGCGCTCGATTTAATCTAAACAGTAAACAAAAAAGTTGTTTGACCGTAACCCGTTCGGCAATTTCATTGGTCTAATGAAAGCTTCATGCCGCCAAAAAACTGAGCGCGTCACAGAATGTGTTTTTTTGGAGAAAAAAAAATTGAAAGCGGGAAAAATCCATATATTAGCCGCGTCATTACGGTATATATGTGGACACCCCTTCAAATCAGTGGATTCTGCTATTTCAGCCACACCCGTTGCTGACAGGTGTATAAAATCGAGCACACAGCCATGCAATCTCCATAGACAAACACTGGCATGTAGAATGGCCTGACTTAAGAGCTCAGTGACTTTCAACGTGACACTGTCATAGGATGCCATCTTTCCAACAAATCAGTTCTTTATATTTCTGCCCTGCCAGAGCTGAGTGCACACAAGCCTAAGATCACCATATGCAATGCCAAGCGTCGACTGGAGTGGTGTAAAGCTAGGACTACCTGTAAAGCAGGACTACCTGGTATGATGACTCCTTGCTGTCCCCAGTCCACCTGGCCGTGCTGCTGCTCCAGTTTCAACTGTTCTGCCTGCGGCTATGGAACCCTGACCTGTTCACCGGACGTGCTTGTTGCACCCTCGACAACTACTATGATTATTATTATTTGACCATGCTGGTCATTTATGAACATTTTAACATTTTGACCATGTTCTGTTATAATATCCACCCTGCACAGCCAGAAGAGGACTGGCCACCCCTCATAGCCTGGTTCCTCTCTAGGTTTCTTCCTAGGTTTTTGGCCTTTCTAGGGAGTTTTTCCTAGGGAGTTTTTCCTAGCCACCGTGCTTCTTTCACATGCTTTGCTTGCTGTTTGGGGTTTTAGGCTGGGTTTCTGTACAGCACTTTGAGAATATCAGCTGATGTACGAAGGGCTATATAAATACATTTGATTTGATTTACCATGCACAGTCTAACCCATACAGCATATTCCTAACCCCTCACCTTATTTACCATGCACAGCCTAACCCAGACAGCATATTCCTAACCTCTCGCCTTATTTACCATGCACAGTCTAACCCAGACAGCATATTCCTAACCCCTCACCTTATTTACCATGCACAGTCTAACCCAGACAGCATGGCTTGGCTGGTGTGTCGCCTAAATAACTGATGAGGTATTGAGGACACAACAACAACAACGACGAGAAAGCCTATAGGGAGGAGGTCAGAGACCTGGCCGGGTGGTGCTAGAATAACAACCTATATCACTCAACGTGATCAAGACTAAGGAGATAATTGTAGACTACAGGAAAAGAAGGACCGAGTATGCCCCCATTATGATCAACGGTGCTGTAGTGGAGCAGGTTGAGAGCTTCAAGTTCCTTGGTGTCCACAACACCAACAAACTAGAATGGTCCAAACACACCAAGACAGTCGTGAAGAGGCCACGACAAAGCCTATTCCTCCTCAGGAAACAAAAAATATTTGGCATGGGTCCTCAGATCCTCAAAAGGTTCTACAGCTGCAACATTGAGAACATCCTGACTGGTTGCATCACTGCCTGGTACGGCAATTGCTCGGCCTCCGACCGCAAGGCACTACAGAGGGTAGTGCGTATGGCCCAGTACATCACTGGGGCTAAGCTGCCTGCCATCCAGGACCTCTACACCAGGCGGTGTCAGAGGAAGGCCCTAAAAATTGTCAAAGACCCCAGCCGCTCCAGTCATAGACTGTTCTCTCTACTACCGCACGGCAAGCGGTACCGGAGTGCCAAGTCTAGGACAAAAAGGCTTCTCAACAGTTTTTACCCCCCAAGCCATAAGACTCCTGAACAGGTAATCAAATGGCTACCCAGACTATTTGCATTGTGTGCCCACCCCTCATTTACACTGCTGCTACTCTCTGTTAATCATATATGCATAGTCACTTTAACTATACATTCATGTACATACTACCTCAATCGGCCGACCAACCAGTGCTCCCGCACACTGGCTAACCGGGCTATCTGCATTGTGTCCCGCCACCCACCACCCGCCAACCCCTCTTTTACGCTACTGCTACTTTCTGTTCATCATATATGCATAATCACTTTAACCATATCTACATGTACATACTACCTCAATCAGCCCAACTAACTGGTGTCTGTATGTAGCCTCGGTACTTTTATAGCCTCGCTACTGTTATTTTTCACTGTATTTTTGTTGTTATTGTTTTTATTTCTTTACTTACCTATTGTTCACCTAATACCTTTTTTGCACTATTGGTTAGAGCATGTAAGTAAGCATTTCACTGTAAGGCACACTTAAGACCGGTTGTATTCGGCGCAAGTGACAAATAAACTTTGATTTGATTTGAGGTTTTGTCTGAGTGGAGCAGACTTTATGATGACTAGAGGTCGACAACTGATGATAAAATGTTACCATTAGGATGTGATATTCAGATGTGATGTGTTATTACCACTGAACAAAAATATAAACGCAACAATTTCAAAGATTTTACTGAGTTACAGTTCATATAAGGAAATCAGTTAATTAAAATAAATTCATTAGGCTCTAATCTATGGATTTCACATGACTGGTAATACAGATATACATATGTTGGTCACAGATACCTTTTAAAAAAAAAAGGTAGGGGCGTGGATCAGAAAACCGGTCATTTTCTGGTGTGACCACCATTTGCTTCATGCAGCTTGACACTTCTCCTTCGCATGGAGTTGATCTGGCTGTTGACTGTGGCCTGTGTAATGTTGTCCCACTACTCTTCAATAGCTGTGCGAAGTTGCTGGATATTGGCGGGAACTGGAACACGCTGTCTTACACGTCAATCCACAGCATCCCAAACATGCTCAATAGGTAACATGTCTGGTGAGTATGCAGGCCATGGAAAAACTGGGACATTTTCAGCTTCCGGGAATTGTGTACAGATCCTTGCGACATGGGGTCATGCATTATCATGCTAAAATATGAGGTGATGGCGGCAGATGAATGGCACAACAGTGGGCCTCAGGATCTGGTCACGGTATCTCTGTGCATTCAAATTGCCATCAATAAAATACAATTGTGTTTGTTGTCCGTAGCTTATGCCTGCCCAAACCATAACCCCACCGCCACCATGGGGCAATCTATTCACAACGTTGGCATCAGCAAACCGCTCATTCACATGACGCCATACACACTCTCGGCCATCTGCCCGGTACTGTTGAAACCAGGATTATTTATTTATTTTATATAACCTTTATTTAAACTGGGAGTCACATTAAGATTAAAAATCTATTTCACAAGAGAGCCCTGTATACATTACAATAAACAGAATAATAAAACAACATGTCTATAAAGCAATATAATTCAGCACACAATAAACCAAAGTAAACATATTTAATAAAAGCAATCACATTCAACTACATGGAGGTCCTCAATCAATAATTTAAACTTCCTGAGTGGCACCAGCACATCTAACTGCAGTGAATTTTTGCCCACTGAAGTTGATTACGATGCTGAACTGCAGTCAAGTCAAGATCATGGTGAGGATGACGAGCACGCAGATTTGTTTTCCTGAGACGGTTTCTGACAGTTTGTACAGAACTTCTTCGGTTGTCCAAACCAACAGTTTCATCAGCTGGTCTCAGCTGGTCTCAGCTGGTCTCAGACCATCCCGCAGGTCAAGAAGCCGGGTAAAACACTAAATCTTTGCTATGGTTACACGTGATCTGCAGTTGTGAGGTCGGTTGGATGTACAGCCAAATTTTCTAAAACGACATTGGAGGCGGTTTATGGTAGAGAAATTAACATTCAATTGTCTGCCAACAGCTCTGGTGGACATTCCTGCAGTCCGCATGCCAATTGCATGCTTCCTCAAAACTTGAGACATCTGTGGCATTGTGTTGTGTGACAAAACTGCGCCTTTTATTGTCCCCAGCACAAGGTGCACCTGTGTATTGATCATGCTGTTTAATCAGCTTCTTGATATGCCACAGCAGTCAGGTGGATGGATTATCTTGGCAAAGGAGAAATGCTCACTAACAGAGATGTAAGCAAATTGAGAGAAACATTTGAGAGAAATAAGGTTTTTGGGATCTTTTATTTCAGCTCATGAAACATGGGACCAACACTTTACATGTTGCGTTTATATTTTTGTTCAGTATAAGCTAATGTGATGATATCTTGTATATCTTGTGGTATATTTGAGGTCATTTTGGTTCAATGTGTGATGTTTCTTTGGTTGAATATGGGTGGGGCATTTGATTTGTGAGATGACTGATGATAGCTTGACTGGACTTTGTTTGTTAGTGTTTTACCCGAACTGATTGATCTCAACCATCAATCATTCATTAAAATCACGCTAGCTATACATTCAAACAAAAGTGCAGACATAACCTCATCAGTCAGTGTTAACCTCTAGGGGCTAGGGGGCAGTATTTTCACGGCCGGATAAAAAACGTACCCAATTTAAACAGGTTACTACTCTGGCCCAGAAAATAGAATATGCGTATTATTAGTAGATTTGGATAGAAAACACTCTGAAGTTTCTAAAACTGTTTGAATGGTGTCTGTAAGTATAACAGAACTCATATGGCAGGCAAAAACCTGAGAAAAAATACAAGCAGGAAATGAAAATCTTGTGGCTGTACTATTTTCGAGTCATTGCCAATAAAACACACAGTGACAAAGGATTAATTTTGCACTTCCTATGGCTTCCACTAGATGTCAACAGTCTTTATAAAGTTGTTTGAAGCGTCTATGATGAACAGAGACCGGATGAGAAGGAAGGGAAGTTGATGTCCCTGGGATGTCGTCACTTCATTATTGCGCGTTCATGCGCGTTCATGTGAGATGAGACCTTGTATTCCAAACGTTTTTCAAGACACAGGAAAGGGCCGGTTGAAATATTACTGATGTTTCACGTTAGAAATGGCCCTAAAGATTGATGCTAAACAACGTTTGACATGTTTGAACGAACGTAAATAGATTTTTTTGTTTTACTTTTGACTGCAGAAACTACACGTGTTAGCGCTGCCTCACTGTATCGCCTTCCATGCTGATAAGGCCAATTCCGTGAACAGACCTTTAAAAGTTTAAATGTGTTGTTCTCCCAAAGCAAACTTCCATCTCCTTTAATGGTCTCATAATCAACCTTACTGTGTGATTAGATGTGCTATTCTCTCTCTGCTCTCTAATCACTCACTGCTAGAGTCACTCAGTGAAATCTTTGCTATAGAAACAACTAATTTAAAACCCTCACTCCTCCTTAATCACTATAGTCATTAGAACTGCTGGAGTCTGATACACCAGACAGGACAATTGCATCCTGTTAGGAGAGAGAAAGAGATGTGGTTAAAGAACATATTCAGATGAAAGCAGAGGAAGTCAAACTTTCCAATAAACAAAGTGTTGCGGATATGTATTCTATACAATTTGCGGTGGTTGCCTTTGTGGTGGTTGCCTTTCTAAAATGTGGATAACTGTGGATACTGAAATGTGAATAACTGTGGATACTTTAGATACTGAAATGTGGATAACTGTGGATATTGAAATGTGGATTACTGTGGATTACTCTGGATACTGAGATGTGGATTATTGTTGATACTGTAGATGCTGAAATGTGGATTACTGTAGATACTAAAATGTGGATTACTGTGGCTACTGACATGTGGAATATTGTAGATAATGAAATGTGGATTTTTTAAATATATTTTTATTTCACCTTTATTTAACCAGTTAGTCCAGTTGAGAACAAGTTCTCATTTACAACTGCGACCTGGCCAAGATACAGCAAAGCAGTGTGACAAAAACAACAACACAGAGTTACACATAAACAAACATACAATCAATAACACAAAAGAAAAGAAAAATAGAAAAATCTATGTACAGTGTGTGCAATTGTAAAAGAGTAGGGAGGTTGGCAATAAATAGGCCCTAGAGGCGAAAATAATTACAATTTAGCATTTATACTGGAGTGATAGATGTGCAGGTCATGTACAGTATCTCACAAAAGTGAGTACACCCCTCACATTTTTGTAAATATTTGAGTATATCTTTTCATGTGACAACACTGAAGAAATGACACTTTGCTACAATGTAAAGTAGTGAGTGTACAGCTTGTATAACAGTGAAAATTAGCTGTCCCCTCAAAATAACAACACACAGCCATTAATGTCTAAACCGCTGGCAACAAAAGTGAGTACACCCCTAAGTGAAAATGTCCAAATTGGGCCCAATTAGCCATTTTCCCTCCCCGGTGTCATGTGACTCGTTAGTGTTACAAGGTCTCAGGTGTGAATGGGGAGCAGGTGTGTTAAATTTGGTGTCATCGCTCTCACACTCCCTCTAATGACTGGTCACTGGAAGTTCAACATGGCACCTCATGGCAAAGAACTCTCTGAGGATCTGAAAAAAAGAATTGTTGCTCTACATAAAGATGGCCTGGGCTATAAGAAGATTGCCAAGACCCTGAAACTGAGCTGCAGCACGGTGGCCAAGACCATACAGCTGTTTAACAGGACAGGTTCCACTCAGAACAGGCCTCGCCATGGTCGACCAAAGAAGTTGAGTGCACGTGCTCGGCGTCATATCCAGAGGTTGTCTTTGGGAAATAGACGTATGAGTGCTGCCAGCATTGCTGCAGAGGTTGAAGGGGTGGGGGGTCGGCCTGTCAGTGCTCAGACCATACGACGCACACTGCATCAAATTGGTCTGCATGGCTGTCATCCCAGAAGGAAGCCTCTTCTAAAGATGATGCACAAGAAAACCCGCAAACAGTTTGCTGAAGACAAGCAGACTAAGGACATGGATTACTGGAACCATGTCCTGTGGTCTCATGAGACCAAGATAAACTTATTTGGTTCAGATGGTGTCAAGCGTGGTGGGAGTGTCATGGTCTGGGGCTGCATGAGTGCTGCCGGCACTGGGGAGCTACAGTTCATTGAGGGAACCATGAATGCCAACATGTACTGTGACATACTAAAGCAGAGCATGATCCCCTCCCTTCGGAGACTGGGCCGCAGCGCAGTATTACAACATGATAACGACCCCAAACACACCTCCAAGACGACCACTGCCTTGCTAAAGAAGCTGAGGGTAAAGGTGAAGGACTGGCCAATCATGTCTCCAGACCTAAACCCTATTGAGCATCCTCAAACGGAAGGTGGAGGAGTGCAAGGTCTCTAACATCCACCACCTCCGTGATGTTGTCATGGAGGAGTGGAAGAGGACTCCAGTGGCAACCTGTGAAGCTCTGGTGAACTCCATGCCCAAGAGGGTTAAGGCAGTGCTGGAAAATGATGGTGGCCACACAAAATATTGACACACTGGGCCCAATTTGGATATTTTCACTTAGGGGTGTACTCGCTTTTGTTGCCAGCAGTTTAGACATTAATGGCTGCGTGTTGTGTTATTTTGAGGGGACAGCAAATTTACACTGTTATACAAGCTGTACACTCACTACTTTACATTGTAGCAAAGTGTCATTTCTTCAGTGTTGTCACAAGAAAAGATGTACTCAAATATTTACAAAAATGTGATGGGTGTACTCACTTTTGTGAGATACTGTATGTGTAAGTAGAGATACTGGGGTGCAAGAGGGTAAATAATAATATGGGGATGAGGTAGTCGGGTGTGCAATTTACAGATTGGCTGTGTACAGGTACAGTGATCGGTAAGCTGCTCAGACAGCTGATGCTTAAAGTTAGGGAGGGAGATATTAGGCTCCAGCTTCAGAGATTTTTGCAATTCGTTCCAGTCATTGGCAGCAGAGAACTGGAAGGAAAGGAAGTCAAAGGGGGTGTTGGCTTTAGGGATGACCAGTGAAATATACCTGCTGGAGCGAGTGCTATGGGTGGGTGTTGCTATGGTGACCAGTGAGCTGAGATAATTTGGGGCTTTACCTAGCAAAGACTTATAAATGACCTGGAGCCAGTGGGTTTGGCGACGGATATGTAGTGAAGGCCAGCCAACGAGAGGGTACAGGTCGCAGTGGTGGGTAGTATATGGGGAATTGGTGATAAAACGGATGGCACTGTGATAGACTACATTCAGCTTGCTGAGTAGAGTGTTGGAGGCTATTTTGTAAATTACATCGCTGAAGTCAAGGATCAGTAGGATAGTCAGTTTTACGAGGGTATGTTTGGCGGAATGAGTGAAGGAGGCTTTGTTGTGAAATCAGAAGCCGATTCTAGATTTCAATTTGGATTGGAGATGCTTAATGTGAGTCTGGAAGGAGAGCTTACAATCTAACCAGACACATAGGTATTTGTAGTTGTCCACACATTCTAGGTCTGAACCGTCCAGAGTAGTGATGCTAGTCGGGTGGGAGGGTGCAGGCAGCAATCGGTTGAAGAGCATGCACTTAGTTTTACTAGCATTTAAAAGCAGTTGGAGGCCACAAAGGAGTGTTGTGTGGCGTTGAAGCTTGTTTGGAGGTTTGTTAGCACAGTGTCCAAAGAAGGGCCAGAAGTATACAGAATGTTGTCGTCTGCCTAGAGGTGGATCAGAGAATCACCAGCAGCAGGAGCGACATAATTGATCTATACAGAGAAAAGAGTCAGCCCGAGAATTGAACCCTGTGGTACCCACATAGAGTTCCAGAGGTCCAGACAACAGGCACTCCGATTTGACACACTGAACTCTGAGAAGTAGTTGGTGAATCAAGCGAGGCAGTCATTTGAGAAGCCAAGGCTATTGAGTCTGCCGATAAGAATGCAGTGATTGACAGTCGAAAGCCTTGGCCAGGTTGATGAAGACAGCTGCACAGTACTGTCTTTTATCGATGGTGGTTATGATATCGTTTAGGACCTTGAGCGTGGCTGAGGTGCACCCATGACCAGCTCGGAAACCAGATTGTATAGTGGAGAAGGTACGGTGGGATTCAAAATGGTTGGTGATCTGTTTATTAAGTTGGCTTTCGAAGATTTTAGAAGGGCAGGGCAGGTTGGATATAGGTCTATAACAGTTTGGCTGAAAGTATCTCCCCCTTTGAAGAGGGAGATGACCGTGGCAGCTTTGCAATCTTTGGGGATCTCAGACAATACGAAAGAGAGATTGAATAGGCTAGAAATAGGGGTTCAACAATTTCGGCAGATAATTTTAGAAAGAGATGGTCCAGATTGTCTAGCTCAGCTGATTTGTAGGGATCGAGATTTTGCAGTTCTTTCAGAACATCAGCTGTCTGGATTTGGGTGAAGGAGAAGCGGGGGGGTTGGGCAAGTTGCTGCAGGGGTGCTGAGATGTTGGCCAGGGTATGGGTAGCCAGGTGGAAAGCATGGCCAGCCGAGGAAAAATACTTATTGAAATGATCAATTATCGTAGACTTATCGGCGGTGACAGTGTTTCCTATCCTCAGTGCAGTGGGCAGCTGGGAGGAGGTGTCTTCTTCTCTATGGACTTTACAGTGTCCCAAAACTTTTTGGAATTAGTGATACAGGAAGCAAAATTCTGTTTGAAAAAGCTAGCCTTCGCTTTCCTGACTGAGTATATTGGTTCCTGACTTCCCCGAAAAGTTGCATATCGCGGGGGCTATTCGATGCTAATGCAGAATGCCACAGGATGTTTTTGTGTTGGTCAAGGGCAGTCAAGTCTGGGGTGAACCAAGGGCTATATCTGTTCTTAGTTCTACATTTTTTGAATGGGGCATGCTTATTTAAGATGGAGAGGAAAGCACTTTTGAAGAGCAACCAGGCATCCTCTACTGATGGAATGAGGTCAATATCCTTCCGGGATACCCAGGCCAGGTCGATTAGAAAGGCCTGCTCGCTGAAGTGATTTAGGGAGCGTTTGACAGTGATGAGGGATGGTGGTTTGACTGCGGACCCAGTACGCACGCAGGCAATGAGGCAGTGATCGCTGATATCCTGGTTGAAGACAACAGAGGTGTATTTAGAGGGCAGGTTGGCCAGGATGATATCTAAGAGGGTGTCCAAGGTTATGGATTTAGGGTTGTACCTGGTAGGTTCCTTGATGAGTTGTGTGAGATTGAGGGCATCTAGCTTGGATTGTAGGACGGCCGGGGTGTTAAGCATGTCCCAGTTTAGGTCACCTAACAGTACAAACTCTGAAGATAAATGGGGGGGGGGCGATCAATTGACATATGGTGTCCAGGGCACAACTGGGTACCGAGGGGGTTCTATAACAAGCGCCAACGGTGAGAGACTTGTTTCTGGAAAGGTGGATTTTTAAAAGTAGAAGCTCAAATTTTTTGGGCACAGACCTGGATAGTATGACAGAACACTGCAGACTATCGCTGCAGTAGATTGCAACTCCGCCCCCTTTGGCAGTTCTATCTTGTCGGAAAATGTTGTAGTTAGGGATGGAAATTTCAGGATTTTTGGTGGCCTTCCTAAGCCAGGATTCAGACTCGGCTGGGACATCCAGGTTGGCGGAGTGTGCTAAAGCAGTGAATAAAACAAATTTAGGGAGGAGGCTTTTAATGTTAACATGCATGAAACCAATTATTTTACGGTTACAGAAGTCAACAAATGAGAGCGCCTGGGGAATGGGAGTGATGCTGGGGGCTGCAGGGCCTGGGTTAACCTCTACATCACCAGAGGAACAAAGGAGAAGATAGGATAGGAGTACGGATAAAAGCTAAAAGAACTGGTCATCTAGTGCGTTCGGAACAGAGAGTAAAAGGAGCAGGTTTCTGGGCGCGGAAGAATAGATTCAAGGCATAATGTAAAGACAAGGGTATGGTAGGATGTGATTACAGTGGAGGTAAGCCTAGGCATTGCATGACGATGAGATATTTTGTCTCTAGAGGCACTACTTAAGCCAGGTGCGGTCACCGCATGTGTGTGGGGTGGGACATAAGGGCTAGCTAAAGCATATTGAGCAGGGCTGGAGGCTCTATAGTGAAATAAGACAAAAATTACTAACCAAAACGGCAATAGACAAGGCATATTGACATTAGGGATTACTGTGGGTCCTGAAATGTGGATTATTGGGGCTACTGAAATGTGGATTACTGTGGCTACTAAAATGTGGATTATTGTGGATACGAAAATTTGGATTAGTGTAGATACTATAGACACTGAAATATGGATTACTGTAGATACTGAAATGAGGATTACTGTAGATACTGAAATGTGGGTTACTGTGGCTACTAAAATGTGGGTTACTGTAGATACTGTGGATACTGAAATGTGCATTACTGTGGCTACTGAAATGTGGATTACTGTAGATACTGTGGATACTGAAATGTGCATTACTGTGGCTACTAAAATGTGGATTACTGTAGATACTGAAATGTGGATAACTGTGGCTACTGAAATGTGGATTACTGTAGATACCGTGGATACTGAAATGTGCATTACCATAGCTACTGTAAATACTGTGGATAGAGTACTAGCTAGGACAGCTACCATAGAGTTTAATAGCGGGAACCAGATTACCAAGATTTCCAGAGATTTCCCACCCAAACTGACAAGTGGTTGTCATTGCATTGTCATGGAATTTTGGATGATGGTTATTTGTTAGCCAAATGACAACAGTCTCCGGTATAACTGTTCGATTAGCAAACAACAACAATGAAAACAATTTTCTCCTCTCCTCCGCTCCTGACTGTATGTGCTCCTGGGCATTGCTTAGGACTCAAATCAGAAATGTGATGTTCTGTTTAGCCAAGCTGAATGACTGCTAGCTGGAGTTAGCAAGCCTAACTTGTTGACAGTTCTGTCAAATTAGTGTGCCCTGTTTTTGGTAAGCTATTGGGTGCATGTATATTTCTCAATTCCGTTTCTTAATTCCATGGAGATTTCGTTATTCCATTATTTTACATGTTTAGATTTGTGTGTTGTGTATTGTTAGATGTTACTGCACTGTTGGAGCTAGGAACACAAGCATTTCGCTACACCCACAATAACACTTATCAAGACAGCACCGATAGAGATGGCAGCTTCACTTCTAGTCCTTAGGCAACTGCAGTATTTTGTAGTTTTTTTATGTATTATTTCTTACATTTTTAGCCCAGAAATCCTTCAGTGTTATTACATACAGCCGGAAAGAACTATTGGATATCAGATAGAGGTCAACTTACCAGCACAACCAGCAATACAACCAGGAATATGACTTTCCCAAAGCAGATCCTTTGTCTGCACCGCCGAGGGAATTTGAACTGATTCCAGAGGCCGACCCAAAACAACGCCGCCAGAGGAGAAGGTGCCAGAGTGGTCTTCTAGTGAAGCTTCGGATGTGCGCCCACCACCCAGCGCTTCCAAGTATGTTACTCGCTAATGTCCAGTCCCTAGTTAACCTGTTAGGGCTAGGGGGCAGTATTGACACGGCTGGATAAAAAACATACCCGATTTAATCTGGTTACCACTCCTACCCAGTAACTAGAATATGCATATACTTATTACATATGGATAGAAAACACCCTAAAGTTTCTAAAACTGTTTGAATGGTGTCTGTGAGTATAACAGAACTCAAATGGCAGGTCAAAACCTGAGAGATTCCTTTACAGGAAGTGGCCTGTCTGACCATTTCTGGAACTTCTTTGCCATCTCTATCGTTTACTAAGGATCTCTGCTCTAACGTGACACTTCCTACGTCGTCCATAGGCGCTCAGAGCCCGGGAAAAACCTGAATGTCGTCATCCCAGCCCCAGGCTGAAACACATTATCGCCTTTCTCAAGTGGCCGATCAAGGGACTCTGGGCTTAGGCGCGTGACCTGACCGCCCCCGTCTTTGTGATTTTTTTCCTCTGTTTGCCGAAAAGGAGATTCCCGGTCAGAATATTATCGCTTTTCTACGAGAAAAATGGCATAAAAATTGATTTTAAACAGCGGTTGACATGCTTCGAAGTACGGTAATGGAATATTTAGAATTTTTTGGTCACGAATTGCGCCATGCGCGCGACCCTTCTTTACCATTTCGGATAGTGTCTGGAACGCACGAACAAAACGCCGCTATTCGGATATAACGATGGATTATTTTGGACCAAACCAACATTTGTTATTGAAGTAGCAGTCCTAGGAGTGCATTCTGACGAAGACAACAAAAGGTAATCAAACTTTTATAATAGTAAATATGATTATGGTGAGTGCTAAACTTGCCGGGTGTCTAAATAGCTAGCCCGTGATCCCTGGGCTATGTACTTAGAATATTGCAAAATGTGCTTTCACCAAAAAGCTATTTTAAAATCGGACATATCGAGTGCATAGAGGAGGTCTGTATCTATAATTCTTAAAATAATTGTTATGCTTTTTGTGAACGTTTATCGTGAGTAATTTAGTAAAATGTTAGCGAATTCCCCGGAAGTTTGCGGGGGGTATGCTAGTTCTGAACGTCACATGCTAATGTAAAAAGCTGGTTTTTGATATAAATATGAACTTGATTGAACAAAACATGCATGTATTGTATAACATAATGTCCTAGGGTTGTCATCTGATGAAGATCATCAAAGGTTAGTGCTGCATTTAGCTGTCTTCTGGGTTTTTGTGACATTATATGCTAGCTTGAAAAATGGGTGTCTGATTATTTCTGGCTTGGTACTCTGCTGACATAATCTAATGTTTTGCTTTCGTGGTAAAGCCTTTTTGAAATCGGACAGTGTGGTTAGATTAACGAGAGTCTTGTCTTTAAATAGCTGTAAAATAGTCATATGTTTGAGAAATTGAAGTAATAGGATTTTTAAGGTTTTGAAAATCGCGCCACAGGCTTCAAGTGGCTGTTACGTAGGTGGGACGAATTCGTCCCGCCTAGCCCAGAGAGGTTAACAAAGTCGACGAAATCAGGGCAAGAGTTGTTTTCCAAAGAGATATCCGGGATTGTAACATACTCTGTTTCACGGAAACATGGCTAGCTTGGGATATGCTGTCAGAGTCAGTACAGCCAACGGGATTTTCAGTGCATCAAGCCGACAATAATTAACAACTCTCCGGTAAGAAGAAGGGCAGGGGTGTATGTCTCATGATTAAAGACTCATGGTGTAATTGTAACAACATACAGGAACTCAAGTCCTTTACCTGACCTAGAATTCCTCACAATCAAATGCCGACCATATTATCTCCCAAGAGTACTCTCCTCGGTTAAAGTCACAGCCGTGTATATCCCCCCGCAAGCGGATACCAAGACAGCCATCAAGGAACTTCACTGGACTTCATGCAAACTGGAAACCATATATCCTGAGGCTGCATTTATTGTAGCTGGGGATTTTATCAAAGCTAATTTGAGAACAAGGCTACCTAAATTCTATCAGCATATCGATTGCAGTACACGAGCGAGTAACATGCTACTCTAACTTCCACGATGCATACAAGGCCCTCCCCCACCCTCCTTTTGGCAAATCTGACCATGACTCCATCTTGTTGCTCCCCTCATATATGCAGAAACTAAAACAAGATGCGCCCGTGCTTAGATCTATCCAACGCTGGTCTGACCAATTAGATTCCACGCTTCAAGATTGCTTCGATCACATAGACTGGGATATGTTCCGGGTAGCTTCAGAGAACAACATTGACGTATATGCTGACTCGTGAGCGAGTTAATAAGGAAGTGCATAAGAGATGTTGTACCCACTGTGACTATTAAAACCTTCCAGAACCAGAAACCGTGGATTGATGGCAGCATTCGCACAAAACTGAAAGCACGTACCACCGCATTTAATCATGGCAAGGCAACTGGGAATATGGCCGAATACAAACAGTGTAGTTATACATTTAGTCATTTTAGCAGACGCTCTTATCCAGAGCGACTTACAGTAGTGAATGCATACATTTCATACATTTTTTTTCTTCTCCATACTGGTCCCCCGTGGGAATCGAACCCACAACCCTGGCGTTGCAAACACCATGCTCTACCAACTGAGCCACACGGGACCATATTCCATCCATAAGGCAATCAAACAAGCAAAGTGTCAGTATGGAGACAAAGTGGAGTCGCAAATTCAACAGCTCAAACACGAGACGTATGTGGCAGGGTCTACAGACAATCACGGATTACAAAAATAATTCCAGCCCCGTCGCCGACATCAACGTCTTGCTTCCAGACAAATTAAACAACTTCTTTGCGCACTTTGAGGATAATACAGCGCCACCGACGCGGCCCTCTAACAAAGACTGTAGGCTCTCCTTCTCCATGGCAGCCATGAAGGTTTTAAATGTTATCACTGAAGCCCTTGACAAAAACAGCACTGTGTCTCACTTTTATTGAGCTCTCTAAGGCTTTTGATACAGTTGATCATGCTATACTAAGGCAGAGATTGTCAAGTGTAGGTCTTTCGGAGCATGCAGTTGCATGGTTTGCTAACTATCTGTCTGATAGAACTCAGTGCACTCAATTTGATGGGCTCATGTCTGTTAAATTGTCTGTCTGTAATGGTGTGCCCCAAGGCTCTGCACTTGGTCCTCTCTTAGTCACTAATTATACAAATAATTTAGACAAAAATGTCCAATGCGCAACTTCATTTTTATGCTGATGATACTGTTATTTACTGTTGTGCCTCGTCTCTTACAAAATCTTTCCAGAACTTGCAAACTGCTTTTTATACTGTTCCACATACCTTGTCAATTGAAGCTTATACTCAATACTGACAAAACTTAACTAATGGTGTTTTCTAAAGCAAGAAATAGACCTCTGAACTTTTCACCTATTATTACCTGTCAGGGCAATGAGATTGGGACTGTAACCTCATATAAATATCTTGGAATGTAACCTCATATAAATATCTTGGAATTTTAATTGATAACTGCTTCTCTTTTAAATTGCATATTCAACAACTTAAAAAAAATTGACGCTTAAACTGGGATTTTATTTTAGGAATAAGGCCTGTTTTTCTTTTAAGCCAGAAGGAGGCTAGTATCAGCTACATTTATGCCTTTACTAGACTATGGGGATATTTTATATATGAATGCTTCCGCTCAGTGTTTGAGATCAATTGACACCCTTTACCATGGCACTTTGAGATTTATTTTAAACTGCAAAACCCTTACGCACCACTGCACTTTGTATACCAGGGTTGGCTGGCCTTCTCTAGTCACTCGTAGGCTCAGTCACTGGTATACTTTTATTTACAAAGCCATTATGGGTTTACTACCTTTTTATTTGGGCATTTTTATTGTTCAGAAATGTGATGGGCACTCTCTTCGTTTGCTGGACTTTATCCTGCTAACTGTTCCAAATGTCCGAACTGAATTTGGTAAAAGGGATTTTATGTACTCTGCGCCATCGTCTTGGAACGATTTACAAAATACTTCTAAACTGGAAAATTAAATCACTGATGAATGATCTTGAGACTGATTCCCTGACCTGTCAATGTTTTTAATTTGCTATTTTTGATTTTGTTATACTCTTGTGAATTCTATGGTTTTTACTAGATTACTTGTAGTTTTTCATGTTGTTTGTCTTTAATTTTTGTAATGACTTGGTGCTGCCTATCTTGGCCAGGACGCTCTTGAAAAAGAGATTTTAAATCTCAATGAGCCCTTCCTGGTTAAATAAGGTTAAAATCAAAAATATATATTTTTTTTAAATGGCCGACGTGAGTAAAACATTTAAACGTGTTAACCCTCGCAAGGCTGCCAGCCCAGACGGCATCCCTAGAGCATGCGCAGACCAGCTGGCTGGTGTGTTTACGGACATATTCAATCAATCCCTATCCCAGTCTGCTGTCCCCACATTTCAAGGTGGCCACTATTGTTCCTGTTCCCAAGAAAGCCAAGGTAACTGAACTAAATGACTATCACCCCGTAGCACTCACTTCTGTCATCATGAAGTGCTTTGAGACTACCCAGCTAGCAATGAGGAATCGACCCAGAAGTGGTCCTCTTCCGGGGGGCAGGAACTGATTTGAATCGGCCCGGAATCGGGTTTCGGACTCGGCCCGGAATCAAAATGAATTACTGCCCAGAATCGGCCCAAGTACATTGGGCCGTTTCCGTGTAACGGAATTCAGCCGACTTTGCCGGCATCTTACCAGAATGCTCCCAAAAGTGGCCCGATGCAAATTTAAATAAATGTATACAAAATTACCCGATTTTTAGTAATTTTAAATATTACTATTATACATTCTATACAAACAAATTATACCCCTCCACAAAAAAACAAGGCAGAGGAAACACCATACACCTGGGTGACCGTGTCAGTGTGCATGCGCCTAGCCCGCCACAGGAGTCTCTACAGCGCAATGGGACAAGGGCATCCCGGATGGCCAAACCCTCCCCTAACTTGGATGACTCTGGGCCAATTGTGCGTCGCACTATGGGCCTCCTGGTCACTGCCAGCACGGGTCTCGAATCAGCATCTGTAGCAACGCAGTTTGCACTGCAATGCAGTGTCTTAGACCGCTGTGCCACTCGGGAGGTTCCATCCACAAAGTTTGTAATGCTTATCAATTGCCTTTTACAAAGTATCAAAATACTAAGATACTACTGCACTCTTAAAGAATTTCATTTAAATGTTAATTGTATTTTTTGATCACAGAAGCAATGAGGAAAATATGGAAAAATAAATAAAAAATGAAATGTTAATTATATGTTAATTATATTATATAAAGTAGCCCATGTAAATCTGCCAGAGAGAATCTGCCAGAGAGTTGCTCCAATCGGCCCGAGCCCCAAGTAATACATTTGGACCTGATAACTCACACCGGAATCGGCCCGAGGCCCAAGTAATATATACATTTGGGACAGATAACTCTCAGAGGAATCAGCCCGAGCCCCAAGTAATATATTTGGGCCAGATAACTCACACCGGAATCGGCCCGAGCTCCATCTCCACATCCTAGCCATAAGTAACACTGCCGAAGGCAGCCCAGACTCGGGCCACATGATGTCGGCCGAGTCTGACACTCAGGTGAGTGCCCAGACTCTCAGCCGGAATTGGCCCATATCCACTGTGCTAGCTGGGTAGTCAAGGATCATATCACCTCCACCCTACCTGTCACCCTAGAACCACTTCAATTTGCTTACTGCCCCAATAGGTCCACAGACAATGCAATTGCCATCCCACTGCCATATCCCATCTGGACAAGAGGAATACCTATGTAAGAATGATGTTCATTGACATGAGAGGGCTGAGAATGCACCGTTGTGGGGCCCCAGTGTTGAGGATCAGTGGAGTGGAGATGATGTTTCCTACCTTCACCACCTGGGGTCGGCCCGTCAGGAAGCCCAGGACCCAGTTGCACAGGGCGGGGCAAGGTGTTAGGGATATATTGAGTGTAGATCCCAAATGTGTCCAAGTGTTGCTTCTCTTTCCCTCTCACTTTCTCTCCCTCTTTAATTCTCCATCTTGTGTAACAAGTGTCATATTGTGTTAGTCCACTAGGGACTCGTTGTCATTGTATTAAGTTTCTAATCAATAACCTATATCGTGTGTGTGTGTGTGTGTGTCCTATGTTATCATTTAGTTTGTTAGTAAATAAATAATCAAATCAATTTGTGTAGTACGGAATGATTAGTAAGACTCGGGATTGTGCAGATTCACGAAGTCTGTGACGAGGTCCTCTATATGTAATTATTGGCGGAGAGTCACGTCGTATTTTTCGATATACTGTTGGCCTACCGTAGGCGACATGAGTCTCACTAGCGTTGAGTAATGTGCTGTTAAAGTGGTGTAGGTCTTATTTATTTAAAGAGCATATTGAAGTTAGAAGCAATAGCCTACAACTATTTTAGCACCGTTACACGCTGCTCTGAAACAAGCATGGGGACTGGCCTTGATAAATCAATGAGATTTTTATTTTCACTGAATCTACATTTGGGTATTGGTTAGACTAGAATTAGAAAATGACGGTGTAGAAATGTTATGCTCTTAGTGTAACCTTAAATTAACTAGGCAAGTCAGTTAAGAACAAATTATTATTTACAAGGACAGCCTACTCCTTTCTCCCCGTCAGGGAATTAAACCCCGGTCTCCTGCAGGACACTGGATTCTTTAGATAAATAGCCCAATACTGTACTCCTGACCGTCACGTTGTACAGTGCCATATTTTCCATTCCATCCTAATGGAAAACCTGAGTTTCGTTTTTTCATTTTTCTCGGAATAGAAACAATAATATTAATCAAATTAATTAAGCCAAATTTCTTAATCAATCCCATCTAGTAATGCCAATATGGGAGACTATCAATTGCTTCTCAAAGTTGCCCTCTGGTGGTCAAACTAGATCTAACTTGCATTAACGTAAAAAATGGCTGACAATTAAATAACGTGCCATAGAATGCTGCAGCAGCCCGCAAGGTGTACTGCAGTATGACACCATTTTTAAAGGAGGAACCACTGTAATACCCCATAATGTCAAAGTGGAATTGACTACCTCATCTCTGTACCCTACACTTACAGATAATTGTAAGGTCCCTCAGTCGAGTAGAGAATTTTAAACACAGATTTAACCCCAAAGACCAGGGAGTTTCCCAATGCCTCGCAAAGAATGGTACCTATTGAGAGATGGGTAAAAATAAAAAAGCAGACATTGAATATCCCTTTGAGCATGGTGAAGTTATTATTTTGGATGGTGTAGCAATACACCCAGTCACTAGAAAGATACTAGCGTCCTTCCTAACTCATTTGCCAGAGAGCAAGGAAACCGCTCAAGGATTTCACCATGAGGCCAATGGTGATTTTAAAACTATTACGGTGTTTAATGGCTGTGATAGGAGAAAACAGAATGGATCATCAACAATACTAACCTAAATAACAGAGTGAAAAGAAGGAAGCCTGTACAGAATAAAAAAATATTACAAAACATGTTAAAAATGTGGCAAAGAAATTAAATGTATGTCCTGAATACAAAGCAATATATTTGGGGTAATTCCAACACAACACGTCACTGAGTACCACTCTTCATATTTTCAAGCAAGGTGGTGGCTGCATCATGCTATGGATAGGCTTGTCATCGGCAAGTACTGGGGATTTTCTTATAATGAAAAGAAACGGAATAGAGTTAAGCACAGACAAAATCCTAGAGAAAAACCTGGTTCTGTCTGCTTTCCAACAGACACTGGGAGACAATTTCACCCTTCAGCAGGACAATAACCAAATATACACTGGAGTTGCTTTCCAAGACGACATAAAATGTTCCTGACTGGCCTAGTTACACTTGACTTAAAAATACTTGAAAATACTGTCTAGTAATGATTAACAAATAACTTGACAGAGCTTAAATAATTTTAAAAAGAAAAATGTGCAAATATTGTACAATCCAGGTATGCAAAGCTCTTAGAGACTTACCCAGAAGATGGGTGAGATTTATGTGTGTAGATGGGTAAGATTTTTTTTAAATAAATTTTAATTCAGGTTGTAATACAACAAAATGTGGAATAAGTCAAGGGAAATTAATACTTTCTGAAGGCACTGTACAGGGTGCTATTTGGAAAAATTTGGGGAAAGGGTGCCATTTAGCCCACTGGATTGACTGGAGGAGCAAAGCCCACTGTTTTGATCAGGAGGAGCAACACAAGGGCTAATTCTACAGCTGGTAGATTTAAATAAATGTATAAATATATACACCGGGGTCCGGAATTACTGACACCCTTGATAAAGATTAGCAAATATTACAGTATAAAATAAATAATTGAAATACTGATTAATATTGTATGCAAAAAAATAATGATTCTATTATTTTATACTAATTCTCTTTCTCTGAGCAATTGTTTTTGTTAAACAATAATTTTTTTCTCAAAAAGATAGGGGTCAAAATTATTGACACCCCTGTTGTCAATACCTTGCAATACCTTACCTTGCAATACCTTACCTTGCAAGGATAATGTCTTTAAACCCATTGAAAACCTGTGGTTTGAATTGAAGGGGGCAGTTTATAAGCGCAGACAAAGGATATCAAGTATCTGGAAAGATTCTGTATGGAGGAAAGGTCTAAGATCTCTCCCAATGTGTTCTTTAATCTCATAAAGCATTTTAGAAAAAGGCTCAGTGCTGTTATCCTCGCAAGTTGAGGTATTGAAATGTATTGAAAACAGGGGTGTCAATAATTTTGACTCCTACCTTTTTGAGAAAAAAAGATTACTTGTTAAACAAAACCTCTTTCTCTGAGGAATTGTATTAGTATAAAATAATATAATTTCCCTTTTTTTGCATACAATATTAATCAGTATTTTAATTATGCATTTTATACACACATTTTTTGCTAATCTTTATCAAGACTGTGGGTAACTGGTGAAAGGTGCGTGGACAAGGTATTTAATACAAGATAACACCAGTTATAACACAATACTACGGTGCGGGAAAAATACCGGTACCACGAAATAAACGGGCGTAATAACAAAACCGGGCAACAAATAACCAGCCGTCTGTAACAGCCTGAACAATAGAACAAACACATGTACATGTAATGGGGGAATTGAAACCATGTGTGTAGAAAACAAAGACGAAACAAATGGAAAATGAAAAGTGGATCGGCAATGGCTAGAAGGCCGATGACGCCGAACGCCTGTAACGCCCTGGCCATAGAGAGGGGTTTTTTGTTATTTATTTTGGTTAGGCCAGGGTGTTACATTGGGTGGGCGTTCTATGTTCCTTTTTCTATGTTTTTGTATTTCTTTGTTTTGGGCCGTGTGGCTCCCAATCAGGCACAGCTGAAGCTCGTTGTTGCTGATTGGGAGTCACACATAAGGAGCATGTTTTTCCTTTGGGTTTTGTGGGTAATTGTTTCTGTTTAGTGTTTGCACCTGACAGGACTGTTTGGCTGTCGGTTTCTTGTTTTTTGTCTAACGTGTTCTTTCTTTAATAAATTCCTGAAGATGAACACATCCTCCGCTGCACCTTGGTCTCATTTGAACGACGGCCCTTACAACGCCGCTCGAACAAGAAGAGGGACCGACTCCAGCGGAAGTCGTGACAGGCTGTCAATAATTTCGGACCCCACTGTTAATTCCAGAGTAAAGGTATTTCTTTCATGCATCAATAAAATCCCCTTTAATCAGTCTGGAGATAGCAGAGGCCACCGGTGTAGGCCAAGCCAATGGAATTAATCTGCTTGCCCAATTTTTAAACCCTGCATCTGTGAGAAAACACACTCACAATTATCGAATGACACAAGTGAAGTCACAGCTTCCTGTGAGAGAGAAGGCACTTAATGTAATTACCTGTAACACAAGTGGAGGGTGAAATAAATGTGTCGCTGCTTCTGAAATTGCACAATATTCCCTATATACTGCACTACTTTGCACTTTTGGACCAGAAGTACCCTCTAATGTTTGACCACGACCTCTGCTGCAGCTAATGATAATAAACATTTAATTAATTGATTCATTAATTGATTCATATATTTAGCGCTTCTAGATGCTCAAAGTAACTCAATGGTAGGGGGAAAGTCCCCAGTAGACCAAATCCTATTCCCAGTGAGAGTGGGTTTATCCTACTAGGATTAGGAGTTCCCCCGTGTCAGAGGAACACAGAGAGAGAAATTCACCACACATTTCCCATTCAACAATGACTAAAGTCCTGAACTATCCTAAAACACGTTGTACATCAGAGCCAAAGACTGCCATTGTATAAGCTGACTTTGAGGAGCAGTAATACACTGGGTAATAAGATAATACTTTGGGTTTGAATACAGATGTCCGATTTTAATCTAAGAAAAAACGGTGAAAGCATAGCAGAGAAAACATTGTTTTAAAAGTGTTTGTCCTGAGCCAGCAGCCTATTAATTTCAGTGAAGGAGTCAGGAGTCATCCATAATGCATTGACTCTTCACTTCTCTCCTGTCAGAGTACGTACTGTGTGTGTCTGTGTGGGTGTCTGTGTGTGTGTGCGGTGTGAGTGTGAGGTTGAGAGGGTTGCTCAGAGGGAGCGGACAGTGCTTATTAAGAAGCTGACATTCTGCTTCAGAAGCATGTCTACTGTAGCGAACAGTCTGGAATAGGAAGAAAAATAACTCCCAGTCAAGGTGGCCGTAACCTCGTACACCAGCCGTCTCTGTCATTTCAATTCAAGGGGCTTTATTGGCATGGGAAACATATGTTAACATTGCCAAAGCAAGTTTAGCAGATAATAAACAAAAGTGAGAAAAACTAAAATGAACAGTAAACATTACACTCACAGAAGTTCAAAACATTACAAATGTCTATGTATATATACAGTGTTGTAACAATGTGCAAATGGTTAAAGTACAAAAAGGAAAATAAATAAACATAAATATGGGTTTTATCTACAATGGTGTTTGTTCTTCACTGTTTCCCTTTTCTTGTGGCAACAGGTCTCAAATCTTGCTGCTGTGATGGCACACTGTGGTATTTCACCCAATAGATATGGTAGTTAATCAAAATCAGATTTGTTTTCAAATTCTTTGTGGATCTGTGTAATCTGAGGGAAATATGTGTCTCTAATATGGTCATACATTTGGCAGCAGGTTAGGAAGTGCACCTCAGTTTTCACCTCATTTTGTGGGCAGTGTGCACATAGCCTGTCTTCTCTTGAGAGCCAGGTCTGCCTACGGAGCAAGGCTATGCTCACTGAGTCTGTACATAGTAAAAGCTTTCCTTAAGTTTGGGTCAGTCACAGTGGTCAGGTATTCTGCCAGTGTGTACTCTCTGTTTAGGGCCAAAAGGCATTCTAGTTTGCTCAGTTTTTTTGTTGTTAATTCTTTCCAATGTGTCAAGTAATTCTCTTTTTGTTTTCTCATGATTTAGAAGACTTTGCCTTAGTTTTGGTTTGTTTGTTTGTTTGTCAACTACGGTGTGCAGGGTGAATACGTGGTCTGTCGTACGATAATTTGGTAAAAAGCCAATTTGACATTTGCTCAGAACATTGTTTTCACTGAGGAAATGTACAAGTCTGCTGTTAATGATAATGCAGAAGATTTTCCCAAGGTTGCTGTTGCCCCATATCCCCCGGTAGTTATTGGGGTCAAATTTGTCTCCACTTTTGTGGATTGGGGTGATCAGTCCTTGGTTAAAACATTTTTTTAACCTTTTTTTCTGGGGGGGGGGGGGGGGGGAGATGCCAGAGATAAGGATGATGTTAAATAGTTTTAGTTTAGCCAATTGGAATTTGAGGTCTGTATATTTTAACATTTCATTGAGGATACCATCAACACCACAGGCCTTTTTGGGTTGGAGGGTTTTTATTTTGTCCTGTAATTCATTCAAGGTAATTGGAGAATACAGTGGGTTCTGGATGCTCTTGACGGTGCAGCAGTAAAATCATTTGGGTATCTGAGGACCCATGCCAAATCTTTTCAGTCTCCTGAGGGGAAAAAGGTTTTGTTGTGGCCACTTCACGACTATCTTAGTGAGCTTGGACCATGTTAGTTTGTTGTTGATGTGGACGCCAAGGAACTTGAAGCTGTCAACCTGCTCCACTACAGACCCGTCGATGAGAATGGGGGCATGCTCGGTAAACTTTTTCCTGTAGTCTACAATCATCTCCTTTGTCTTGATAATGTAGAGGGAGAGGTTGTTGTCCTTGCGCCACATGGTCAGTTCTCTGACTTCCTCTCTATAGGCTGTCTCATCGTTGTCAGTGATCAGGCCTACCACTGTTGTCATCAGCAAACATAATGATGGTGTTGGAGTTGTGCCTGGCCATGCAGTCATGAGTGAACAGGGGGTACAGGAGGGGAGTGAGCACGCACCCCTGAGGGGCCCTCGTGTTGAGGATCAGCGTGGCAGATGTGTTGTTACCTACCCTTACCACCTGGGGGTGGCCCGTTAGAAAGTCTAGGATCCAGTTGCAGAGGGAGCTGTTTAGTCCCAGGGTCCTTAGCTTAGTGATGAGTTTTGAGGGCACTATGGTGTTGAATGCTAAGCTGTAGTCAATGAACAGCATTCTCATGTAGGTGTTCCTTTTGTCCAGGTGGGAAAGGGCGGTGTGGAGTGCAATAGAGATCGCATCATCTGTGGATCTGTTGGTGCGTTATGCAAATTGGAGTGGGTCTAGGGTTTCTGGGATAATGGTGTTGATGTGAGCCATGACCAGCCTTTCAAAGCATTACATGGCTACAGACGTTAGCGCTACGGGTCGGTAGTCATTTAGGCAGGTTACCTTAGTATTCTTGGGCACAGGAACTATGGTGGTCTGCTTGAAACATGTTGGTATTACAGACTCAGACAGGGAGAGGTTGAAAATGTCAGTGAAAACACTTGCCAGTTAGTAAGCACATGCTCGGAGTACACATCCTGGTAATCCATCCAGCCCAGCGGCCTTGTAAATGTTGACCTGTTTAAAGGTCATACTCACATCGGCTGCGGAGAGTGTAATCACAAAGTCATCCGGAACAGCTGATGCTCTCATGCATGTTTCAGTGTTACTTGCCTCGAAGCGAGCATTGAAGTGATTTAGCTCGTCTGGTAGGCTTGTGTCACTGGGCAGCTCTCAGCTGTGCTTCCCTTTGTAGTCTGTAATAGTTTGCAAGCCTTGCCACATCTGACAAGCGTCGGAGCCGGTGTAGTACAATTCGATCTTAGTCCTTTATTGACGCTTTGCCTGTTTGATGGTTCGTCAGAGGGCATAGCGGGATTTCTTATAAGCTTCTGGGTTAGAGTCCCGCTCCTTGAAAGCAGCAGCTCTACCCTTTAGCTCAGTGCGAATGTTGCCTGTAAACCATTGCTTCTGGTTGGGGTATGTACGTACAGTCACTGTGGGGACGACGTCCTCGATGCACTTATTGATAAAGCCTGTGACTGATGTGGTGTACTCCTCAATGCCATCGGAAGAATTTCTGAACATATTCCAGTCTGTGCTAGCCATACGTATATGTTTATACTGTTTGTTCTTTGTTATAGAGCCATAAAGTTTGGAGAAGTGATTTACCCATACATCTCTATTTTGGATAGATAATTCTTCATGTTTTTTTTAGTGTTTTCCAATTTTCACAGAAGTGGTTAGAGTCTATATTGAGCTGATTTCTGATGTGCTGTTCCTTATTTTTCCGTAGTGTATTTCTGTATTATTTCAGTGACTGTCTATGTCTCTGTCAAACCATCTACATGCATAGAGGTTAGGGCCAGAGCCATAGATGGGGACATATATACTGTATGGCCCTGAGACAGTCTGGTCGGGCCTTCTTCTTTGCCTGAAATCCAAACTCATTATAGTTCAGTTTCTTCTTCTTCTACTGTGGAGAGAAACAATAATGCAACAATGATATTGGTTTGGATTCCAGGCTAGCCTGCCCTCTCCTAACGGGTGTCTGGTGTGTGTATGTGTGTGAGTTAGACAGGGATAAATCCCACAGTGGGGGATTAGGGGACGGCCAGCCAGCGGAGCAATGGAACAGAAATCCTAATGATATCAAAAAGGTGAAGTATCTGCCCAGGCCCATGATGCATCCTAAATTGCAAATTGTCATCATAGGCCTCTGGTCAAAAGTAGTGCACTATATAGGGGAAAGGGTGCCATTTGGGACGCATCCCCAGGCACAGACCTAGGACGACAGGGTGAGAGGTATACGCATCCCCAGGCTCAGACCCAGGACGACAGGGCGAGAGGTATACGCATCCCCAGGCTCAGACCCAGGACGACAGGTATACGCATCCCCAGGCTCAGACCCAGGACGACAGGTATACGCATCCCCAGGCTCAGGACCCAGGACGACAGGTATACGCATCCCCAGGCTCAGACCCAGGACGACAGGTATACGCATCCCCAGGCTCAGACCCAGGGCGAGAGGTATACGCATCCCCAGGCTCAGACCCAGGGCGAGAGGTATACGCATCCCCAGGCTCAGACCCAGGACGACAGGGCGAGAGGTATACGCATCCCCAGGCTCAGACCCAGGACGACAGGGCGAGAGGTGTACGCATCCCCCAGGCCTACTGAACCTACTGAAATAGCGTCAGCCTATATCAGAGGGGAAAGAGGAAAATAAACATAATTTATTGCCTTTAATTCCCTTGTTTGTTTTAGAGGGGACGTCTGGGAAGGCACTATAACAATGTGATGAAATACTGGGGTCTGCAGAGCCATGGAGGCAGGTGTATTCCCCTGGCTAGAGGGAGAGCTGGATAAATATAGGACCGTTCACAGGCTGCTTTCACTCCCATTTCTCAGTATCCCATCACAACAGTAGACTTGTAATAAGTGACCACTAGGAGGAAAAAATAGGGGTGTCTGTTGTTGATTAAGTTAAAGGGAGTTTTGCTAGGAGACATCAAAATGAAAGTGGTAGCAGAGTAGCCCTGATTTTAAAATAATTTTTACAGTGACATGTAATTAGATGGTGAGACAACATAGTTGACAACAATGAGACTGAAAGTCAAGCAGAACAGAGCTTGTTTAACATACATAGCTGAACTGAACTGAGAGACATCTACAATCAAACACAGAATATCATTCATCTGACTAATGTAGTCACTTCTCCCATCAATCCTCTCACCCCATCTGCTCACCGCTCCTCTCATCCCTCCATCTGAAACAAGACATCTATACCTACAAGTCATTCTGAGGAGATGTCTCCAACTAACCACAGCAACTGTTTAAATGAATATCACGATAATAATGAGAAATCCCACATCCAATTCCCTAATCTAAATTATAGCCGTTATCAAACGTACAAATGACACAGGCCACGTCAAATCACCAGTAGACAGAACACATAGATTATGCCAGCATAAATCCCGACAGAAAGAGGACCTGTCCCAAATGGCAACCGATTCCCTATATAGTGCATTGGTCAAAAGACCTACGGGTCCTGGTCAAAAGTAGTACACTATATAAGGAATAGGGTGCATCCTGAGACTCCCATTTCATATGCCCTGCAGTGGCAGGGTTGCCGTCCCTGTTCAAACAAATGGCTGTGGCCGCAGGAAGGAGAATGGATCTGTGTTTGACAGGCGGTTTAAAGGAGTAAATAGAGTAGTGACACAGGGAGGGAAGGTCACAACACACTGGGACATGAATGACAGGTAATCAGGGAGAGAAAGAAAGAGAGAGAGAGAGTGATGGGCACATTTGCATTGAGATGGAGGCATTTCAAGTGTCAGTCAATGACTCCGGCCTGGTCGAGCATTCAAATTGAATTCCTACTGAATGAAATAGTTGAGGATCGTGTAGTCTGGTCTCACCCCTGCCTTCTTCTGCCTTTCCACTTCTCATTTGATTTTCAATGGGATTTTGGGGGGCTTTTTCCTCAAATGGCACCCTATTATCTTCATAGTGCACTACTATTGACCAAGGCCCATAGCGAATAGGGTGGGACGCATACACCGTGATACTGTAGCTGCCCTTTTCATCATTCACAGGCATTCATCAAATGACCAGTAGAGACTGAAATAAATGCTGTATTTCTTTATGAGAGAGAAAAAGTGAAGGAGGGATCCTGAGGCTAAGTAAAAATGACTTATTACAGCAGAAAAGAGTCATTTTAAAGAAATCCTGGCATGTCTGTCTTGCCCTGAGCTCAAATGCCACATGGGGGCAGAATGGTGTCAGCCTGAAGCAGAGAGGGCACACACACGTCTGATGGTCACCACATAAAGATGGAGCTGACAGATATGGCAGCTCTGCTTCTAGCTCCTAAGCAACTTTGCAGTATTTAGTTTTTTTGTGTGTTATTTCTTACATTATTAGCCCAGAATTTTTTTTGTGTTATTACATACAGCCCGAAATAACTTTTAAATATCAGAGCGGTGGTAACTCACCAGCATTACGACCAGGAAAACAACTTTCCCAAATTGGATCCTTTGTTCTTACCCCACAGGTCAATTTAACCTGTTAGGGCTAGGGGGCAGCATTTGCACGTCTGGATAAAAAAAATGTACCCGATTTAATCTGGTTACTAATCCTACCCAGTAACTAGAATATGCATATACTTATTATATATGGATAGAAAACACTCTAAAGTTTCTAAAACTGTTTGAATGGTGTCTGTGAGTATAACAGAACTCATTTGGCAGGCAAAACCCTGAGACATTTTCTGACAGGAAGTGGATACCTGATGTGTTGTATTACCTTTAAACCTATCCCATTGAAAAACACAGGGGCTGAGGAATATTTTGGCACTTCCTATTGCTTCCACTACATGTCACCAGCCTTTACAAAGTGTTTTGAGTCTTCTGGAGGGAGATCTGACCGAACAAGAGCCATGGAACGATGATGGCCCATTAGACACCTGGCGCGCGAGTTCATGTTGGGTACCCTCGTTCCAATACGTTATAAAAGAGTATGCATTCGTCCACCTTGAATATTATTCATGTTCTGGTTAAAAAAGGCCCTAATGATTTATGCTATACAACGTTTGACATGTTTGAACGAACGTAAATATATTTTTTCCCCTCGTTCATGACGAGAAGTCCGGCTGGCTTAGATCATGTGCTAACAAGACGGAGATTTTTGGACATAAATGATGAGCTTTTTTGAACAAAACTACATTCGTTATGGACCTGTGATACCTGGAAGTGACATCTGATGAAGAGAATCAAAGGTAATGGATTATTTACATAGTATTTTCGATTTTAGATCTCCCCAACATGACGTCTAGTCTGTATCGCAACGCGTATTTTTCTGGGCGCAGTGCTCAGATTATTGCAAAGTGTGATTTCCCAGTAAGGTTATTTTTAAATCTGGCAAGTTGATTGCGTTCAAGAGATGTAAATCTATAATTCTTTAAATTACAATATAATATTTTACCAATGTTTTCTAATTTTAATTATTTAATTTGTGGTGTTGACTTGACTGCCGGTTATTGGAGGGAAACGATTTCCTCAACATCAATGCCATAGTAAAACGCTGTTTTTGGATATAAATATGAACTTGATAGAACTAAAAATGCATGCATTGTCTAACATAATGTCCTAGGAGTGTCATCTGATGGAGATTGTAAAAGGTTAGTGCATCATTTTAGCTGGTTTTATGGTTTTGGTGACCCTGTCTTTGAATTGACAAAACATTACACACAACTCTTGTAAATGTACTCTCCTAACATAATCTAACTTTATGCTTTCGCCGTAAAACCTTTTTGAAATCGGACAACGTGGTTATATTAAGGAGATGTTTATCTTTCAAAGGGTGTAAGATAGTTGTATGTTTGAAAAATTTGAATTTTGACATTTATTTGGATTCAAATTTGCCGCTCTTGAAATGCACCTGCTGTTGATGGAGTGCACCACGGGGGGGACGCTAGCGTCCCACCTAGCCCATAGAGGTTAACATATACCTAAGGCTGCTCCAAGACACCGATGGTAGAGAAGAGGTATTCGGAGTGGACTTCTAGTCCGACTAAGGAGGCGTGCACACCATCCACCTCTTCCGAGTATATTACACGCTAATGTTCAGTCTCTGGGGAATAAAGTAGACAAACTCAGGGTGAGGATCTCCATCCACAGAGACATCAAGGACTGTAACATACTCTGTTTCACAGAATCATGTCCCTCTCGGGATATACTGTCCCTGTCCATACAGCCAGCTGGGTTCTCAGTACAACGCGCAGACAGGTAAAGAACTCTCCGGGAAGAAGGAAGTTAGGGGTGTATGTTTCATGATAAACTACTCATGGTGTGATTGTGATAACGTACAGAAACTCAAGTCCTTTTGTTCACCCGACCTAGAATACATCACAATCAAATGCCAACCATATTACCTCCCAAGAGAATTCTCTTCGGTTATAGTCACAGCCGTGTATAATCCCCATCAAGCCGACACCCCGACGGCCCTCAAGGAACTACACTGGACTTTGTGCAAACTGGAAACCACATATCCTGAAGCCGCATTTGTTGTAGCTGTGGATTTTAACAAATCAAATTTGAGGAAAACACTACCGAAGTTCTATCAACACATTGCGCTGCTAAAACACTCTACCACTGCTACTCCAACTTCCAGGATTCCTACAAGGCCCTCCCTTTGGCAAATCACATCATGTATCCATTTCTCATCCCTTCCTATAGGCAGAAATTCAAAACAGGAAGTACCCGTGCTAAGGTCCATTCAATGCTGGTCTGACCAATCGGAATCCATGCTTTAAGATTGTGTTGATCACGAGGACTGTGATATGTTCCGAGTAGCCTCTGAGAATAACATGGACGTGGTGACTGGGTTCATCAGGAAGTGTATAGCGGATGGTGTTCCCACTGTAACTATTAAAACCTACCCAAATCAGAAACCGTGGATAGATGGCAGCATTCGCGCAAAACTGAAAGCGTGAACCAACGCATTCAACCAAGGTGACTGGGAATATGGTTGAATACCTACAGTGTAGTTGTTCCCTCCATAAGGCAATCAAACAAGCAAAATGTCAGTACAGATACAAAATGGCGTCGCAATTCAACAGCTCAGATATGAGACGTATGTGGCACGGTCTACAGACAATCACGGATTACAAAGGGAAAACCAGCCAAGTCGCGGACACCAACGTCTTGCTCCAGGAAAAGGTAAACACCTTCTTCGCCCGCTTTGAGGATAACACAGTGCTACCGACACGGCCCGGTCACAAGAACTGTGGGCTCTCATCCTCCGTGGCTGACGTGAGTAAGACCAAGACAGCATCCCTAGCTGCATCCTCAGAGCATGCGCAGACCAACTGGCTGGAGTGTTTACGGACATATTCAATCTCTCCCTATCCCAGTCTGCTGTCCCCACTTGCTTCAAGTTGTCCACCATTGTTCCTGTACCCAAGAAAGCAAAAGTAACTGAACTAAATGACTACCGCCCCATAGGACTCACTTCTGTCATCATGAAGTGCTTTGAGAGGCTAGTTAACCTCTATGGGCTAGGTGGGACGCTAGCGTGCCACCCGTGGTGCACTCCATCAACAGCAGGTGCATTTCAAGAGCGGCAAATTTGAATCCAAATAAATGTCAAAATTCAAATTTTTCAAAATACAACTATTTTACACCATTTGAAAGATAAACATCTCCTTAATCTAACCACGTTTTACGATTTCAAAAAGGTTTTACGGCGAAAGCATAAATTTAGAGTATGTTAGGACAGTACATTTACAAGAGTTGTGTGTAATGTTTTGTCAATTCAAAGACAGGGTCACCAAAACCATAAAACCAGCTAAAATGATGCACTAACCTTTTACAATCTCCATCAGATGACACTCCTAGGACATTATGTTAGACAATGCATGCATTTTTAGTTCTATCAAGTTCATATTTATATCCAAAAACAGCGTTTTACTATGGCATTGATGTTGAGGAAATCGTTTCCCTCCAATAACCGGCAGTCAAGTCAACACCACAAATTAAATAATTCAAATTAGAAAACATTGGTAAAATATTATATTGTCATTTAAAGAATTATAGATTTACATCTCTTGAACGCAATCAACTTGCCAGATTTAAAAATAACCTTACTGGGAAATCACACTTTGCAATAATCTGAGCACTGCGCCCAGAAAAATACGCGTTGCGATACAGACTAGACGTCATGTTGGGGAGATCTAAAATCGAAAATACTATGTAAATAATCCATTACCTTTGATTCTCTTCATCAGATGTCACTTCCAGGTATCACAGGTCCATAACGAATGTAGTTTTGTTCAAAAAAGCTCATCATTTATGTCCAAAAATCTCCGTCTTGTTAGCACATGATCTAAGCCAGCCGGACTTCTCGTCATGAACGAGGGGAAAAAAATATATTTCCGTTCGTTCAAACATGTCAAACGTTGTATAGCATAAATCATTAGGGCCTTTTTTAACCAGAACATGAATAATATTCAAGGTGGACGAATGCATACTCTTTTATAACGTATTGGAACGAGGGTACCCAACATGAACTCGCGCGCCAGGTGTCTAATGGGACATCATCGTTCCATGGCTCTTGTTCGGTCAGATCTCCCTCCAGAAGACTCAAAACACTTTGTAAAGGCTGGTGACATCTAGTGGAAGCAATAGGAAGTGCCAAAATATTCCTCAGCCCCTGTGTTTTTCAATGGGATAGGTTTAAAGTCAATACAACACATCAGGTATCCACTTCCTGTCAGAAAATGTCTCAGGGTTTTGCCTGCCAAATGAGTTCTGTTATACTCACAGACACCATTCAAACAGTTTTAGAAACTTTAGAGTGTTTTCTATCCATATATAATAAGTATATGCATATTCTAGTTACTGGGTAGGATTAGTAACCAGATTAAATCGGGTACATTTTTTTTATCCAGACGTGCAAATGCTGCCCCCTAGCCCTAACAGGTTAAGGATCACATCACCTCTACCTTACCTGACACTCTAGACCCACTTCAATTTGCATACCGTACCCAATATATCCACAAACGATGCAATCACCATCGCACTGCCCTATGTAAGAATGCTGTTCATTGACTATAGCTCAGCCTTCAACACCAGTCCCTATCCATTTCGACGGGACCGCAGTGAAGAAGTTAAAAAGCATAAAGTTCCTCGGCGTACACATCACCGACGATCTGAAATGGTCCACCCACACAGACAGTGTGGTGAAGAAGGCGCAACAGCGTCTTTTCAACCTTAAGAGGCTGAAGAAATGTGGCTTAGCCCCTAATACCCTCACAAACTTTACAGATGCACAATTGAGAGCATTCTGTCGGGCTGTATCACCGCCTGGTACGGCAACTGCACTGCCAGTAACCACAGGGCTTTCCAGAGGGTGGTGCGGTCTGCCCAACGCATCACCGCAGGACACCTACAGCACCCGATGTGACAGGAAGGCCAAAAAGATCATCACATACATCAACCACCTCAGCCACGGACAGTTCATCTCACTACCATCCAGAAGGCGAGGTCAGTACAGGTGCATCAAAGCTGGGACCGAGAGACTGAAAAACAGCTCCTATCTCAAAGCCATCAGACTGTTAAATAGCCATCACTAACCGGGTACCACCCGGTCATCCAACCCTGCACCTTAGAGGCTGCTGCCCTATATAGACTTGGAATCACTGGTCACTTCAATAATGGAACACTTTAATAATGTTTAAATAATGTTTACATACTGCTTTACTCATCTCATATGTATATACTGTATTCTATTCTACTGTATTTTAGTCAATGCCACTCCGACATTGCTCAATCTAATATTTATATATGTCTTCATTTCATTATTTTACTTTTAGATTTGTGTGCATTGTTGTGAATTGTTAGATAATACTGCACTGTTGGAACTAGGAACACAAGTATTTCGCTACACCCGCAATAATATCTGCTAAATATGTGTATGTGACCAGTATAATTGTATTTGATTTGATCACCCCACACAGCCAGCTTCTCAGAAGTGGGTCTGGCTGTGTGACACAGCTCTGCCTCAGATTATATCCTGCTAGCTTTAGTGTGCCAGTAGGAATGCACTGAAATGTGCTTCATAAACCTTGGCTATACCAGCACTGTCTGGCTCTCATTTTGTTTCAATATATGTCAAAATTAGATCTGATATTGTTTCAGAGTATATGACCACATTTCTCTCATAAGGCTCTGAGTGACTTGTCTGAGATACAAATGGAAACATATTTGATGTAATATCCCCTTTTCACAGGGCTGTACACATACTACAAGGTTGTCTTTTACTGTAATCTGTATCAACAGACCGTGCAAAGAGTCTACTCTTTTACTGTAATTTGTATCAACAGACTGGGCAAAGAGATTCTACTCTTAATGTAATCTTTATCAACAGAGTGGGCAAAGCGTCAACTCTTTACCTGTAATCTTTATCAACAAACTGGGAAAAGATAGTCTACTCTTTTACTTTAACCCTGGTCTTTAGACAACAAGGACATACTGACTGCAGTTTGTCTGCAACAACACTACAGTGAATAGAGACAAGCATCAGTGGCTCTGTGATGTCATCGTCTGGTGAAGGTGAGAGAGATGTCCGGCATCGTTTTCTGTTTCTATTCCACATGGACTTCATCAGGTTTCACAGTGACACTGTAGTCTATTTATGACATCGCCAGGGAGTGCCAGTGACATCAGTAAGCAGTATTTGCGTTCAAAATGGCACCCTATTCCCTTTAAAGTGAACTACAAAAGTAGTGCACTATATAAGGAATAGGGTGCTATTTGGGATGCATTCTTGGTTGCAAGGTGCATTTCCACCCCACAGATCACAGGGCTTGAGGGTACAGGCCTATCAAATATACAGGAGGTATAGATCTAAAAATCGCAGGACGAGAATGGCATGGTTCACTAACTATTCCAGTCGCACCAAACAGCAGGGTAGAGAGAGAAACTGGAGTCGTCCATGTGTCAAAATGGCTCTGATAATAACTTCTGACACTAGCAACCAAATGAGTTTCTGCCAATCAGTATCTGGGCCTCTTGGTACTGAACAAGAGAGGGAAAACCGGTCAAATTTTCAAAGTGATTTGTTTACGATGGGTTGAGACTCTATTTCAGCCAACAGTCGTAACAAAACACCTGGGGAAATAAGTATGCGGATTGCAACCTCAGAACAGCTCTGGCCTTGGCTATGAGTGGGGTTGCATTGAAGGGGAGGAGGAAGAAAAGGAGAGATTAATCATGTCTCTCTGTTTGTGATGAATAAAACATTCTTCGAGCTAGTCCTCCAGCAAAACCTAGTCCCAAATGGCACCCTATTCCCTATGGGCCCTGGTCAAAAGTAGTGGACAAATAGGGAATAGGGTGCCATTTGGGACACAAACCTGGTCTACCTCTCCTTTAACATTCACTCAGGAGGAGAACTACCTTGCTGCTCGGTGAATCAGCAGGACCTCTCACCTAGCTTCCCTTCCATTCTAGTAGACTAATAGAGTAAGAGAACTTCTTGGAGAGAGTATGCGTCCCAAATGGCACCCTATTCCCTATATACGGCACTATTTAGGGAACAGTAGTACACTATGTAGGGAATAATGTGCCATTTGGGGCACAGACCTGGTATAGTTTAGTGCCATGAGATTACTTTTAGCATGCAAAAATATTCATGTTAAAGGGATATTTGGAGATATTGGGGTCCAGTATGAAGGTAGTTTCGAGAGCCAACGCTAATTAACGTTAGCGCAATGACAAGTCTATTGGAACTATTACTTTAAACAGTGAATAATGAGGTGGAGGTGACAGAGTTTGTGGGGAATAAAATCTGCTTTTTTGTGTAATTAGTCTTGCTTGTGCCACACAGATTTTCTTTATAACCAACTCCCCCCAGCTTCGTGATAAATGACTATAGGTCTTTTTATTTGTGTTTATTGAGAAGTATTCCAGATTCGAACATTGTAATACTCCTCTCTCCATTGTCTCTACACTACAGGGGTGGGCAATTCCAGTCCTCGAGGGCCTGATTGGTCTAACAGTTTCGCCCCAGCTAACACACCTGACTCCAATAATCACCTAATCATGATCTTCGGCTTAGAATGCAATTTGATTATTCAGCTGTGTTTGTTAGGGATGGAGAAAAAGTGTGACACCAATCAGGCCCTCGAGGACTGGAGTTGCCCACCCCTGTGCGGATTTAAAGGGACAACTATACATGATCAACCTTGTAATACCGTTCTCTGTTTAACAGGGCTGTGTTCAGAGACGCTGTTTATGGTTTTTACATCAGCCACAATAAGCACTGCATTGTAAAGGAGTTTGAGAACAAACTTCCATCACTCCATGTGATTGAAACAGGCCTCTGTAATCAAACAAATGTTTTTTTTAATATAACGAGCACTGGGGAAGAAGCACCATAGAGAGAGGTCAGTGGGAGGTTATTAACAGCATAATTGGGTCTCTCTCTCTCTCTCTCTCTCTCCCAGGCTTTAATTTGGCCACAGCTTTCCATCACGCGCCAGTCAGTCAGTCCATAGAAAGATACATTTATGAGTCAGTCAGTCAGTCCAGCCTGTCAGGAGTTGGAGAGTGACAGACAGGCTGCACTGAGAGAACTAGTTATTAAGACCACTTCTCTCCTTCTCTAACCCAGAAACAAGATATGCATCCAAAATGGCACCATATTTCCTACATAGTGCATTACCTTTGACTAGTTTGGGACGCAAGCCCAAAATCTTGTGAAGAAATGAGGACCTGGGACTCTCATAGATACAAGCAGTCATTTAGTGCATCATTTTCGCTTTAGTGACAATGACAACAATGAGTTTGAACGGTAAACAAAGCATGAAGCAAGCAGATTGTTGTCATTTGTGAGATGTTTAGGCTTTCAGTGTTTTCAAGTCCTGCTGCAGCAGTCAGACCTACATGACTACTAATAGAGAGGGCTGAACCATCACAGCTGATGAGGCATTGTGCTTTGGGTATTAATGAACTGCTATCCACAAGAAGTAGTGTCTTTGTCTTATCTTATAATCAAGACACATGTAAAAAAACACAAACATCAATATCCTACTATATATTAAGCTACTTCTACCAGGAATAATGGTACAGCACTGCAGTGTGACAAAGCAGGCATTATGCGTAATCAAACAGGTACCTACGTACCGGAATGTCTATCCATCTATCTTCAGAGCTCGTGCTGCTAGGTGACCTAAACTGTGACATGCTTATCACCCCGGGCATCCTACATTCTAAGCATGATGCCCTCAATCTCACACAAATTATCAATGAACAAACCAGGTACAACCCCAATTCCGTAAACACGGGCACCCTCATAGATATCATCCTAACCAACTTGCCCTCCAAATACACCTCTGCTGTTTTCAACCAAGATCTCAGTGATCACTGCCTCATTGCCTGCATAAGTAATGAGTCTGCGGTCAAACGACCATCCCTCATCACTGTCAAACGCTCCCTAAAACACTTCAGCGAACAGGCCTTTCTAATCGACCTGGCCCGGGTATCCTGGAAGGATGTTGATCTCATCCCGTCAGTAGAGGACGCCTGGTTATTCTTTAAAAGTGCCTTCCTCACCATCTTAAATAAGCATGCCCCATTCAAAAAATGTAGAACCAGGAACAGATATAGCCCTTGGTTCTCTCCAGACCTGACTGCCCTTGACCAGCACAAAAACATCCTGTGGCATTCTGCATTAGCATCGAATAGCCCCTGTGATATGCAACTTTTCAGGGAAGTTAAGAACAAATATACACAGGCAGTTAGGAAAGCTAAGGCTAACTTTTTCGAGCAGAATTTTGCATCCTGTAGCACAAACTCAAAACAATTCTGGGACACTGGACAAGTCCATGGAGAATAAGAGCACCTCCTCCCAGCTGCCTACTGCACTGAGGCTAGGAAACACTGTCACCACTGATAAATCCACTATAATTGAGAATTTCAATAAGCAATTTTCTACGGCTGGCCATACTTTCCACCTGATTACCCCTACCCCGATCAACAGCCCTCCACCCCCCCACAGCAACTCACCCAAGCCTGATGTTCGAAAGAGCTGCAAAATATGGACCCCTAGAAATCAGCCGGGCTAGACAATCTGGACCCTCTCTTTCTAAAATTATCTGCTGAAATTGTTGCTACACCTATTACTAGCCTGTTCAACCTCTCTTTCGTATCATCTGAGATTCCCATAGATTGGAAAGCTGCCATGGTCATCCCCCTCTTCAAAGGGGGAGACACTCTAGACCCAAACTGCTACCCTGCCTTTCTAAGGTCTTCGAAAGCCAAGTTAACAAACAGATCGAATCCCACAGATCGAATCCCATTTCGAACCCCACCGTACCATCTCCGCTATGCAATCTGGTTTCAGAGCTGGTCATGGGTGCACCTCAGCCACGCTCAAGGTCCTAAACGATATCATAACCGCCATCGATAAGAGACATTACTGTGCAGCCGTATTCATTGACCTGGCCAAGGCTTTTGACACTGTCAATCACAACATTCTTATTGGCAGACTCAACAGCCTTGGTTTCTCAAATGATTGCCTCGCCTGGTTCACCAACTACTTCTCTGATATTCAGTGTGTCAAATCGGAGGGCCTGTTGTCCGGACCTCTGGCGGTCTCTATGGGGGTGCCACAGGGTTCAATTCTCGGGCCGACTCTCTTCTCTGTATACATCAATGATGTCGCTCTTGCTGCTGGTGATTCTTTGATTCACCTCTACGCAGACGACACAATTCTGTATACTTCTGGCCCTTCTTTGGACACTGTGTTAACTAACTTCCAGATGAGCTTCAATGCCAAGCAACTATCCTTCCGTGGCCTCCAACTGCTCTTAAATGCAAGTAAAACTAAACGCATGCTCTTCAACCGATCGCTGCCCGCACCTGCCCGCCCGTCCAGCATCACTACTCTGGACGGTTCTGACTTAGAATATGTGGACAACTACAAATACCTAGGTGTCTGGTTAGACTGTAAACTCTCCTTCCAGACTCACATTATACATCTCTAATCCAAAATGAAATCTAGAATCGGCTTCCTATTTCGCAACAAAGCATCCTTCACTCATGCTGCCAAACATACCGTCATAAAACTGACCATCCTACCGATCCTCGACTTCGGCGATGTCATTTACAAAATAGCCTCCAATACTCTACTCAACAAATTGGATGCAGTCTATCACAGTTCCATCTGTTTTGTCACCAAAGCCCCATATACTACCCACCACAGCGACTTGTACGCTCTCATTGGCTGGCCCTCGCTTCATACTCGTCGCCAAACCCACTGGCTCCAGGTGATCTACAAGTCTCTGCTAGGTAAAGCCCCGCCTTATCTCAGCTCACTCATCTCAGCAGCACCCAACCGTAGCACGCGCTCCAGCAGGTATATTTCACTGGTCACCCCCAAAGCCAATTCTTCCTTTGGCCGCCTCCTTCCAGTTCTCTGCTGCCAATGACTGGAATGAACTGCAAAAATCATTAAAGCTGGAAACTCTTACCTCCCTCACTAGCTTTAAGCACCAGCTGTCAGAGCAGCTCACAGATCACTGCACCTGTACATAGCCCATCTGTAAATAGCCCATCCAATCTACCTCATCCCCATACTGTATTTATTTATCTTGCTTCTTTGCACCCCATTATCTCTACTTGCACATTCATCTTCTGCACATCTACTATTCCATTGTTTAATTGCTATATTGTAATTACTTCGCCACCATGGCATATTTATTGCCTTACCTCCCTTATCCTACCTCATTTGCACATGCTGTATATAGACTTTTCTACTGTATTATTGATTGTTTGTTTGTTTATTCCATGTGTAACTCGTGTTGTTGTATGTGTCGAACTGCTTTGCTTTATCTTGGCCAGGTCGCATCCGCAAATGTGAAGTTCTCAACTAGCCTACCTGGTTAAAGAAAGGTGAAATAAAAAAATAAATGTTTTAAATGTGTCCGATTCATACTGTACTTAAGACATCTTAAATTGTCACTCTGAGTAAATGAACCCAATGGCAGCTACGTCTCAATAAAGGAAGTTGTCATTAGCTGCAGGCGGGGTGCAGGAGCTGATATAATGTAGCTAGCTGGAGACATGCAGGGCTGATATGATATAGCTAGCTGGAGACATGCAGGGCTGATATGATGTAGCTAGCTGGAGACGTGCAGGGCTGATATAATGTAGCTAGCTGGAGACGTGCAGGGCTGATATAATGTAGCTAGCTGGAGACGTGCAGGGCTGATATAATGTAGCTAGCTGGAGACGTGCAGGGCTGATATAATGTAGCTAGCTGGAGACGTGCAGGGCTGATATAATGTAGCTAGCTGGAGACGTGCAGGGCTGATATAATGTAGCTAGCTGGAGACGTGCAGGGCTGATATAATGTAGCTAGCTGGAGACGTGCAGGGCTGATATAATGTAGCAAGCTGGAGACGTGCAGGGCTGATATAATGTAGCTAGCTGGAGACGTGCAGGGCTGATATAATATAGCTAGCTGGAGACGTGCAGGGCTGATATAATGTAGCTAGCTGGAGACGTGCAGGGCTGATATAATGTAGCAAGCTGGAGACGTGCAGGGCTGATATAATGAAGCTAGCTGGAGACGTGCAGGGCTGATATAATGTAGCTAGCTGGAGACGTGCAGGGCTGATATAATGAAGCTAGCTGGAGACGTGCAGGGCTGATATAATGAAGCTAGCTGGAGACGTGGAGGGCTGATATAATGAAGCTAGCTGGAGACGTGCAGGGCTGCCAGGGCAGGGAGAGAATAGAAGGGGTGTGTGTGAGTGAGGTGAGTGAGGTGAGTGAGTGAGTGAGGTGAGTGAGTGAGTGAGTGAGTGAGTGAGTGAGTGAGTGAGTGAGTGAGAACGACAACACTGTATAAATCATTACAACACTGTATATAGACATAATATTAACAGTAAACATTACACTCACAAAAGTTTCAAAAGAATGTCTTTTCTTTTGGAACTTTTGTGAGTGTAATGTTTACTGTTAATTTTGTATTGTTTATTTCACTTTTGTTTATTATCTATTTCACTTGCTTTGGCAATGTAAACATATGTTTCCCATGCCAATAAAGACTTTGAATTGAATTGAGAGAGAGACAGAGAGAGAGGGAGCCATTGGGCTCCTGAGTCCTTCTGCAAAAAGATAGAATTAGAGTTGTATAAATGTAGATACAGAATTTTCACAAGGACTTACAGGATACAAACCTCAACATCAAAACATGAAATCAAAATCTAATTTCCATACCTTGATTTTGGACAAAATTACAAGACACCCGTCTCTAAGTAATTGTGTTATATAAAGCTTGATAAATAAGGCTACTAAGCTACCAAAATACTAGGACAGAACTGACCTGTCTGGAACTTCAATTAGCACTGATGTGTGAACACACACACCTAAATGCAGAGGCCTTTGGAGCCCCAATGGCTTATCCCTGTCCAGAGGTCATTACATGGATATAAAATAACACTGCAAGAAATAAGTACAAAAATAGCTCCTCAATGACAATCCAGAGACACTATTTGCTGACTGCTACAAAGAGGGGAACGTAAGCAACTTCATTTTCCACACAGACCATCCCCAGGCATGGCACAGTGGTATAAGAGCACACTAACCCTATATCAAGAGAGAAGGATTTGGCCCAGGGTGGAAACTCAGAATACTAGACATTGAGGAAATGGAAACAACCTCTGTCAACATGTACAAGTCTGGGACAGTAATGGTGCAGGGCATCCATGCAGTTCCAGCAGGACTTTTACGGGATCAAAGAGAGAGCACAGAAGGAAAAGCTCTCTCTCTCTGTGACGACTCCCCCATCCTGAGTGAGTCTGATCACACCTCTTCAAACTGTCCTGCAGACGAGGATAGCTACAATGGGACAGAAAACACAGGACCCACCAACCCAACAGACTCCACCCCCTCCTAACAGCCACCCTGTCAGTTCCCCTGATAGCTCTCTTGAAAACCCCCACACATCCACTGAGCACACAGAAAAGCGAGAGATTGTGCTCCTGTTGTGTCTTTGGCTATGCCGGATTAAGTGATATGACATGCTATTCTATAAAATCCTTTCTCTGTAATTAATATTACCTGATTGAGCTAATCATGTAAATGTAATTAACTTGAAAGTCGGGGCACCACGAAAGAGTGTTTATAGAGCTGTTATCTTCCGAATAAACTCTGAAAGACCTAGTAATATTTTACATCAATAGCAGTCAATATTAATCGTCACCTTGTTTCAGTCTCATCTGAACGTTGTAAATTCTTGGTTATCTTCACGAACCCTGGCTAACAAGTTGAATCAGCAATACAAAAATGGGTTTAATTATTTATTTACTAAATACCTAACTAATCACACAGAATTACATATACACAGAATGCAAATTGTGTCATACAGAAAACGTCCCTGGGGGACAGAACCTGTATGACGGCTGGTTACACAAAGAGAGGGGGTTGGGCTTGAATGAAAGAGCGGGAAGACTGAGGAACAAAGGGAGAAGCTAAGCTTTCGTAAATACAGTATCTTATGCATTCTAAATTACCACCCATTTGGAAAAGGAAAATGCAATTAATATTTACTCTGAGCTGCGCTTCGGTAGGTTGGTCGTAGATGCTGGCCGTGTTGGACAACAGAGATCTTCCTGTCCTCGGAAGAATGTCTCTGGTAGTAAATTGGATACGTTGTAGTATCTTCGTTGTTCGTCCTTTCCTAGCCCACGTTTACAGCTGCTGTTGCTAACTCAACAGCTAGGATGTCTCACTTCTTTAGTGAATAAGAGTTCAAAGTTCATACCATTCACAACCAAAGCTCACGCTGAGGTTGGCTTAGTTCTGTAGTTGACATGTTAGGCCTTTTTAACGTATGGACCATCGTCCTATCGTCCTCGGAACAGAAAGTTATTTGCCCTTTTAACGCAGAGGCTGCAGGCCTCGCATACTCGGAACAGAAAGTTACATTTTCGTCACGGCCTTATATAGTGGAGGGAGAGAAGGGTGTGTTTCATAGTTTATAACCAATGTCTCTTCACAGGGGCGGGCCACTGATTGAACAGAGCTCTAACCTTATGAAAACGCAATTCTCTCCTTTGGAAGCTAAAATTACATTTAATCTTTAAACAAATAGTTTCATTTAAATTGCACAACAATTCCATGTGAATCTGATAACTATAATGTGTAGACTTTCCCAGATACAGTTTATGTCGTCCTGTCATCCGTCATAATGTCTCAGATGACAACCGAACTGACATCATATTCATTAACCTCTTCACAATAGGGGGCAGTATTTTCACGGCCGGATGAAAAACGTACCCAAATTAAACTGACTCAGAAGGTAGGATATGCATATTATTAGTAGATTTGGATAGAAAACACTCTGACGTTTCTAAAACTGTTTGAATGATGTCTGTGAGTATAACAGAACTCATATGGCAGGCAAAAACCTGAGAAAAATCCAACCAGGAAGTTGGACCTCAAGAGGGTTGTAGTCATTTCAAATGAAGTTCTAAAATACAGTGTCTGTGATGTCATATTGCACTTCCTAAGGCTTCCACTAGATGTCAACAGTCATTAGAACCTTGTTTGAGGCTTCTAGAATGCAATTTCATTGAATAACACCCGGAACAGTAAGTGTTCTCACTGGGGTCACTGGCTTACCTCGCGCACGCTCACGAAGGATTAGCCATTTTTATTTTTCTTCTGTAATGAATCTGCTATTGTCCGGTTGGAATATTATCACAATTCTACGATTATAACACCCTAAAGATTGATCGTGAACATGGTTTAACATGTTTCTACAAACGCTGAGGGAACTTTAACTTTTCGTCAATGATGGATAGATACATTTTGGAATGGGGATCTGGACGCGCCATCAAAACTGATTTATTTAGACATAAATGATGGACTTTATCGAACAAATTAACATTTCTTGTGGAAGTGGGAGACAGATTTGGATGAACCAGATTTGTGGAGGTCTACAATTTCTTTTCTGAGGTCTTGGCTGATTTCTTTTGATTTTCCCATGATGTCAAGCAAAGAGGCACTGAGTTCGAAGGTAGGCCTTGAAATACATCCACAGGTACACCTCCAATTGACTCAGAAGCTTCTAAAGCCATGACATCATTTTCTGGAATTTTCCAAGCTGTAAAGTCACAGTCAACTTAGTGTATGTAAACTTCGGACCCACTGGAATTGTGATACAGTGAATTATAAGTGAAATAATCTGTCTGTAAACAATTGTTGGAAATGCACAATGTCCTAACCGACTTGCCAAAACTATAGTTTGTCAACAAGAAATTTGTGGAGTGGTTGAAAAATGAGTTTTAACGACTCCAACCTAAGTGTATGTAAACTTCTGACTTCCACTGTATAGATTATCAATTACAAATCTGAGAATCAACTATTAAAGACTACCAGAACCCACTGTATTCTCCAATTACATTGAATGAACTACAGGACAAAATACAAACCCTCCAATCCAAAAAGGCCTGTGGGGTTGATGGTATCTTAAATTAACTGATAAAATATACAGACCACAAATTACAATTGGCTACACCTAAAATCTTTAACATCTTCCTCAGCTCTGGCATATTCCCCCAATATTTGGAACCAAGGACTGATCACCCCAATCCACAAAAGTGGAGACAAATTTGACCCCAATAACTAGCATGGGATATTCGGCAACAGCAACCTTTGGAAAATCTTCTGCATTATCATTAACAGCAGACGTGTACATTTGCTCAGCGAAAACAATGTACGGAGCAAATGTCAAATAGTTTTTTTTACCAAATTACCATACGACAGACCACGTATTAACCCTGCACACCCTAATTAACAAACAAACAAATGAAAACAAAGGCAAAGTCTTCTTATGCTTTGTTGATTTAAAAAAAGCTTTCAATTCAATTTGGCATGAGGGCCTGCTAGACAAATTGATAGAAAGTGGTGTTGAGGGGAAAACATACGACATTATAAAAACCATGTGTTCAAACAAGTGTGCAGTTAAAATGGGCAAAAAACACACACATTTCATTCCACAGGGCCGTGCGGTGAGAGAGGAATGCATCTTAAGCCCCACCCTCTTCAATATATATATCAACAAATTGGCGAGGGCACTAGAAGAGTCTGCAGCACCCCGCCTCACCCTACAAGAATCTGAAGTCAAATGTCTACTGTTTGCTGATGATCTGGAGCTTCTGTCCCCAACCAAAGAGGACCTACAGCAGTACTTAGATCTTCTGCACAGATTCTGTCAGTCCTGGGCCCTGACAGTAAATCTCAGTAAGACTAAAATAATGGTGTCCCAAAAAAGGTCCAGTTCCCAGGACCACAAATACAAATTCCATCTGGAAACCATTGCCCTAGAGTACAAAAAAAACTATACATACCTTGGCCTAAACATCTGCGCCACAGGTAACTTCCACAAAGCTGTGAACATAAAATCTGGCAAAAAATACTTGAAACTGTTATAGAACCATTGCCCTTTATGGTTGTGATGTCTGGGGTCCGCTCAACAACCAATAATTCAAAATGTGACAAACACCAAATTGAGACTCTACATGCAGAATTCTGCAAAAAATATCCTCTGTGTACAACGTAAAACACCAAATAATGCATGCAGAGCAGAATTAGACCGATATCCACTAATTATCAAAATCCAGAAAAGAGCCATTAAATTCTACAACAACCTAAAAGGAAGCGATTCCCAAACAAAGCCATAACCTTCAGAGAAATTAACCTGGAGAAGAGTCCCCTAAGCAAGCTGGTCCTGGAGCTCTGTTCACAAACACAAACAGACCCCACAGAGCCCCAGAACAGCAACACAATTAGACGCAACTAAATCATGAGAAAACAAAAAGAGAATTACTTGACACATTGGAAAGAATTTACAAAAAATGTTAGCAAACTAGAATGCTATTTGGCCCTAAACAGAGAGTACACAGTGGCAGAATGTAACGGCTGTCTTCGTCGTCAGATGAAACAGAGAAGTCATCGTCGGAAAAGGTGGACCAATACGCAGCGGAGGATGTGTTCATCATTAGTGTTTTAATGAATAAAGAGAACACTACAAAAATAAACAAAAGACGACAGAAAACAGTTCTGTTAGGAAAACACACTAACAAAATACAATTACCCACAAAACCCAAAGGAAAAACATGCTCCTTATGTGTGACTCCCAATCAACAACAACGAACTTCAGCTGTGCCTGATTGGGAGCCACACACGGCCCAAAACACAGAAATACAAAAACCTAGAAAAAGAACATAGAACGCCCACCCAATGTAACACCCTGGCCTAACCAAAATAAAGAACAAAAAAACCCTCTCTATGGCCAGGGCGTTACACAGAATACCTGACCATGGTGACTGACCCAAACTTAAGGAAAGCTTTGACTATGTACAGATTCAGTGAGCATAGCCTTGTTATCGGGAAAGGCCGCCGTAGGCAGACCTGACTCTCAAGAGAAGACCGGCAATGTGCACACTGCCCACAAAATGAGGTGGAAACTGAGCAGCACTTCCTAGCCTCCTGCCAAATGTATGACCATATTAGAGACACATATTTCCCTCAGATTACACAGACCCACAAAGAATTCAAAAACTAACCCAATTTTGCTAAACTCTCATATCTATTGGGTGAAATACCAGTGTGCCATCACAGCAGCAAGATTTGTAACCTTTTTGCCACAAGAAAAGGGCAACCAGTGAAGAACAAACACCATTGTAAATACAACCGATATGTTTATCTATTTTACCTTTTTGTAACTATTTGCACATAAGACATTTGAAATGTCTTTATTATTTTGTAACTTTTGTGAGTGTAATATTTATTGTTCATTTTTATTGTTAATAAACAAAAGTGAAATAATCTACTTCACTTGCTTTGGCAATGTTAACATATGTTTCCCATGACAATAAAGCCCTTAAATTGAATTTAATTCAAAGAGAGAGAGAGGGCATAGAAGGGCAGGGTTTGAGTGTTAGCCCAAAGCGTAACCCAGTGACCCTCTAATTGAAATACTGATTGGAGAGCATTAGAGTATGCATATCTGAATAAATTACACTTTACAGGACAGAGCCAGGAAGATGAATTCAGTCAGTGGTAGAAGAAACACTGATCCAATGAGGTTAATACCACACTAACTAACAAACACAGAAATAAACAAGCCAATGTTACTTCCTTATCCCCAAGCAACCATCCATGCATCCCACTGTTGTTCTGATAATTTGAGTGTCACTAATCTGTAGAGCGTGAGCTAATGACACTGGACTACAGCTCAATTACTCACTGTCCAGACTGGCCAGTGTTGTGAGACCAACGCTGCTAGAGAATACATGGGGAGGATGAGGATGTGCCATCATGCAGACAGGACAGGACCATTAGGACAGAGCTGGCAAAGTTGATGGTCAAACAATATAAATAACAATCAATCATTCTACTATGGTGATCGTCAAGCTATACACATATTTTTCAGTTTACATTTGTGTTCACATCATTAAACCGTTATGTATGTATTATGAATTACCAAAGGTGTCTGACTTTGTATTAAGTACAGTGTCATATGCAGTGCTTAATTTGTAAATCGGGATGGTGCCGGAACAAAAAGTGAGCAGAGGGGGGTGACCTGGGGAGTTCTGAGGTAGCGGAATGCATGAGAAACAAAATCACCTTTAATAAAGCATTGCATGCATATCATCGCATTTGCATAATGGCATAGAGCACAGAGAGAAGTTCCACACATGGGGAACATTTTAGTAACCTAGGGGGGAAATGTGGCCTTTTCTAAACACACTTCAAACAATTCATGCGTTACTGCACAAATGATCGAAATGACAGGCTACTTTGACACTGACAAACTGAGATCAATAAAAACGACCTTGTGTTGAATCCATCAATAGACTAGGCCTAAGTGTGTTGAATAAATATATTGTAGGCTACAAAATGAGAAGGAAATTATTGTCCTAAAATGCTTTCAAGTTTCACAGACTCACCCAATGATGTACAGCTCACAGCTCACTTGCTGTCCCTCTCTCTCTCTTGTTTTACTTTTTAAAACAAGATTTGCAAGTTGATAAATATTTTGATAGGCTACAGCTGGAGCCATTTGCTCTCCAACCTGTTTTCCCTAGATTGTATCTGAAATATTGCATAAGGCCTGTTTTGTCTGCGTGCTGTTTGTTCACTGACAGATTTGCTGTGCATTCCCGACTGCAGGCTATTTCTTGTTATTGGGCTACAATCCACAGCTAGGCTATTTTTAAAAAGAAGCTATTGATCTTCTGTGGCTAAATTATAGGCCTTCTCATGGTGTAGTAGGCTATTCTAAATTATGTAATTTATTTCTGAACAGACATAATTAATTCTATAACTTTAGCAAATTCTTTTACATTTATCAGGGGTGCTGCAGTTCCTTCAGAACCCTTTGCATGGTTATGATTCTATAAGGAAATAAATGATGAAGTGCAATGGAGAAATGAGAGTTCCAGGCTCATGTCTATCAGAGCAGAGGGAGAGAGATCATAGATAGTGAATCTCATTCAAGTTATGTGAGAGATACTGGCGTGCTTCTCATACAGTCAAGGCCACGCATTGGTCTCAAACATAGGTTACAATGTTGAGCAAATCATAAGCCCGGGCCGGCTCAACCCAAATCAACTTTTAAAATATTAGGCCCGGCTGAAAATCTACTTTTTCACATAAAGTTTTTTTGTGGGGGCATGAAAATTAATGAAGAGGCATATCGAATTAACTTTGATCGCTTTCATTAGAATTTATACATTGCAAAAAGTGGAGGAAAACAAGTTATGCCATGAGAGTTACCGGATCTGGCCAAATAAGTTCCGGAACAAAACAGTCCAAAATGGAGAGGTGCTGGATCCTGTTCCGGCTGGGTCCAGTTCAAATGAAGCACTGGATATGATACAAGGCATTTATAGATGTGTTATGAAGGACCGAAGGGGTCTCACTTCAAACTAAGTATTACAGGACATTACATTAAGTTTCAATAAATAGGTTAGTAACGTTCTGCTGATTTATGAGGGTTCTCTCATGATCCACAGATTACTGTAGGGTGTGAGAGGTAGTGAAATTGGTTGATGGACCTGCAAAGCTTGCATTTGTGTGTGTGTGTGTGTGTGTGTGTGTGTGTGTGTGTGTGTGTGTGTGTGTGTGTGTGTGTGTGTGTGTGTGTGTGTGTGTGTGTGTGTGTGTGTGTGTCAGAACCAAGATGATTTGGAGTAGTCCAACCTGAGACTACCGCACCAGGTATTTCTCTTCTGTTCCCATGCAGGAGACCAGGCCTTGATTACAACCTGTTACAATGGTGCCAACATTTTGTGGCTGATCTTTCAGCGGGGGAGTGGGTGAATGTGTCAAAGATCTGAATGGGTCCAGCATCGTGCGGTATGGCTCGTTTTTTTGTGTACTGAGGAACGTGGTCCCATGTGGCTCAGTTGGTAGAGCATGGTGTTTGCAAAAAAGTCATAATTATTGCTAAACCCTGCCCATTTCCACAATGTATCTTCTAAAAATGTCATTTGAACACTAACCCTAACTAATGAAGGCCAAGTTTGATGTGTTGGTCCACCAGACGTTTGGCGCATTTGGGCAGAAGTGTCTGGGAACGAGATTAAGTGTAGTGTGACTAGAGCTAGAGCCATCCTTCAGCACAACATGTCACCCTTTATAATGCACATGTTTATATCATATTCAACAGTGGGTTATGTCACATTTGACATTGGTGATCATGTCGCACAGTTATGTACATTTATATGAACCCTTTATAAAGCATGACATACTTGCATGATGTTTTGTAACACATTTATGTAGTGCTTATGAAGGTATTATGAAGGCTTTATAAGCTGAACGTCATGTAAAGTGGGATTGAAAACATAAATAAAGTTGCAAAATAAGCAATTGTCGTCTCTCAAATACATCGTTACAGTTGTTGGTTAGCTTGCTAGCAAATTTGTGGCTATATTAGCACAGACAAGAAAGAAAGAAAGAAAGAAAGAAAGAAAGAAAGAAAGAAAGAAAGAAAGAAAGAAAGAAAGAAAGAAAGAAAGAAACGATTCCGTTAATTACAGATGCTGGGAGACGGGAAGCAAGTACAGGGTGAAGATATAATAATAAACAGACATGAAACTAAACAAGAACAACATCGGGACAAGAGAAACAAAGTAACATCAATGCAGACACAGGAATGAAATGGAAGAAGTGACAGATAAAGGGGAGGCAATCAATGACGTGATGAGTCCAGGTGAGTTCGATGAAGTGCTGGCGCACGTAACGATGGTGACAGGTGTGCGTAATGATGAGCATCCTGGCAACCTCGAGCGCCAAAGAGGGGGAGCGGGAGCACGTGTGACAGAAAGAAAAAAGAAAGAAAGATTCCTCCCACTGCCCCTCTGATGGTCGTGGGTGTCCACAAGACAATAATCAAGGGGCCACCACTCGTTATCATTACAAAGTGTGCTTGAACAACTGAGGGAGGGAGCAAGCTTATGATCACAAGCAATGTCTCTGTCTGTTTTAAATCCATTTATTTGAATCTGAGGAAAGTAAAAGGGGGAGGCAGATGCTGACAGGGCACAGCTGGCAATGACGGCTGGCACAGGAACAGGAGAGGAAAGGGGGTAGGAAGGGGAGGAGGAGAGGATTTGAACAAACCTGTGCATCCATTCTGGTTCCCTACTTGAGGAAATCCCTCAAAAGCCCCGGTGTACAATCTGATGTCTGTGTTTAGCTTTCCATCACCATCCATACAGTCATTACTGATGCTCATTGTTGCGCGATGTGAAGATGAAGATGAAAGCCTGTCTGTGATGTCTTCAGCTGAACAGAAGGTACTATGATGAGCCTTCTGTTGGAACCTGGAAGTGTCCTACCAAACCAAGCAAAGGTTTCTATGCTAGTCCAAACTTGCAACATAGCATTCATGCAAACTAATCAACAAACCCTTACAGAATAGATGATGATGTCCATGATAGTAGCTCTCCAGACCCAGAGAAAATTCTGGAAATGTGTGATAACACTCCCATACTGTCCAGTAAGCAGAAAACTCACCAGAAGTGGGTAGGCAGAGCAAGCAGAGCGAGGCGGGTGGGAAAAACGGGACAGGCAGAGCAGTGACTGTATGCTAGCAGGATAGTCCATATCGCCAATTATCTTTGCTGACAGCAATGCTGTGTTTGCAATAATGGGACGACTTGGTCTAATTTAGCATGCATGGTAAAGCCTCAAGCCTTAGCTACCTAAACCAATTCAAATTAGCTCGAAAAAAAGTGAATAATTACAACCTTTATATTGTTTTTTGTCACAACAGCGCTAGTAATACAAAGCAAAAATAGAGAACCGTTGTAATTGAGCGAGGCGTCAAAGTGGACAACCCGCCCACCCAGCTTCGGTTGGGTCATTATAATTCAAAACACTGCACTCCAAAATAAATCACACATGCCTGGCATGCTCACCTTTGGCCAACTTCAACTACTTTAATGCACAACTCCAGCATTTGCTTTCAGTATACGCAATACACACCTTAGTATTGAGAATACATTACCCTGCTACACGATGGAAACAGGACCCTTTCCTATTACAGCCTGTGTGATTGACCCATTGCATGGGACATTGTGGCATAAAAGCTGGCAGAACCCTAACATTTATCTGATAAGATTTAGGGAGACAGAAGGATGTAACAGCTCTCCCAACAAGAGAGAAAAATGAATTGAAACAATCTCTCACCAGCCCATATCTCACACCCCTGTAGACAATTATGTGCAGTGTCTGAGACTCACAGAAAATGAAAAATGTAGCGGAATAGAGAAAAGCACTCAGTCTAGTGTAGAAGAGATGAACTAGGCTCAATGCTTCGCATGTCCATTTACTGTGTCCCAAATGGCACCCTATTCATTATAAAGTGGACTATATTTGACGCGAGCCCTATGGGCCCTGGTCAAAAGTAGTGCACTACAAAGGAAATAAACTGCCATTTGGGACACATTCAATGCTTCACATGCCCAGGCAGCTATTTCTCAAAGGTTGGCAGAGAGAGACAGGTCTCAATGATGTGCTCTTGATTTCTGCAGTTTGACTTAACCAGTTCATAATCACACTATTTTACACAATGACAGACTAAGACTGTCTTGGTGTTTGACACTGTACTGGCTCAATCTCATGATAATACATTGTCTCATCCAATAATGTCTGATGAATATAAATGTATTCATTCCAAAAGGTTAACGAGAGCAACATTAATTTAAAAGGTACAATGATCCTTCTGCTATAACTCATGTAAGAGGAGATATTTTATTATTAGGTTTTTAATGAAGGCCTTTTGAAGTACGGCCCTGGGAGAGCTTCAAAGTAAGTACCTCCATTTAGCCTGGCACTCACAAAAACCACTCCAATCGAAAATACTAAGCCAATGGATGTGAAGTGTTGTCGTCACTAAAGCCCTATGGTCCCTGGTCAAAAGTAGTGCACAACAAAAGGAATAGGGTGCCATTTGGGACGCATACAACGTGACAGGTGTCCTCTCTATCTACCTACTGCTTGGCATAAGGCACCAAGCCTTTAGTGACGACAACACTTCACTTCAGCCTTTAGTGACAACTACACTTTACTTCAGCCATTAGTGACAACTACACTTTACTTCAGCCATTAGTGACAACTACACTTTACTTCAGCCTTTAGTGATGACTACACTTTACTTAAGCCTTTAGTGACAACTACAGTTCACTTCAGTAGTCATCATATGATGGAGCCCTCACTGCTGCTCGATCATCCTATTTTTCCAACTTAATTGAGGAAAATAAGAACAATCCAAAATGTATTTTTGATACTGTCGCAAAGCTAACTAAAAAGCAGCATTCCCTTTATGGGAGCGTGTTTGTTAACAATAACACTGAAAATATCAAAAAAGAAGGTCAAAGCGTCTTCGACAGAGGGGATCAAGCTGATTCTTTCTTTTTGATACTGTCGCAAAGCTAACTAAAAAGCAGCATTCCCCAAGAGAGGATGGCTTTCACTTCAGCAGTAATAAATTCATGAACTTCTTTGAGGAAAAGATCATGATCATTAGAAAGCAAATTACGGACTCCTCTTTAAATCTGCATATTCCTCCAAAGCTCCGTTGTCCTGAGTCTGCACAACTCTGCCAGGACCTAGGATCAAGGGAGACACTAAAGTTTTTTAGTACTATATCTCTTGACACATTGATGAAAATAATAATGTCTTCTAAACCTCCAAGCTGCATACTGGACCCTATTCCAACTAAACTTTTGAAAGAGCTGCTTCCTGTGCTTGGCCCTCCTATGTTGAACAAAATAAACAGCTCTCTATCCACCGGATGTGTACCAAACTCACTAAAAGTGGCAGTAATAAAGCCTATCTTGAAAAAGCCAAACCTTGACCCCAAAAATATAAAAAACTAAATCGGCCTATATCGAATCTCCCATTCCTCTCAAATATTTTAGAAAAACGAATTGCCTTCCTGAAGACAAACAATGTATTCAAAACGCTTCAGTCTGGTTTTAGACCCCATCATAGCACTGGGACTGCACTTGTGAAGGTGTCCTCGTGCTCCTAGACCTTAGTGCTGCTTTTGATACCATAGATCACCACATTCTTTTGGAGAGATTGGAAACCCAAATTGGTCTACATGGACAGGTTCTGGCCTGGTTTAGATCTTATCTGTCGGAAATATATCAGTTTCTCTCTGTGCATGGTTTGTCCTCTGACAAATCAATTGTAAATGTCGCTGTTCCTCAAGGCTCCGTTTTAGGACCACTATTGTTTTCACTATAAATTTTACATCTTGGTGATGTCATTCGGAAACGAAATGTTTACTTTCATGTGTTAACTTTTTTCCTTGCAAAAATCAGAAACTTTCTGTCCAAATATGATGCAGAAAAATGTATCCATGCTTTTGTCACTTCTAGGTTAGACTACTGCAATGCTCTACTTTCCGGCTACCCAGAAAAGGCAATAAATATTCCTCAGTTAGTGCTAAACACGTCTGCTAGAATCTTGACTAGAACCAAAAAATGTCATCATATTACTCCAGTGCTAGCGTCTCTACACCGGTTTCCTGTTAAGGCAAGGGCTGATTTCAAGGTTTTACTGCTAACCTATAAAGCATTACATGGGCTTTCTCCTACCTATCTTTCTGATTTGGTACTGCTGTACACACCTACACGTATGCTACAGTCACAAGACGCAGGCCTCCTTATTGTTCCTAGAATTTATAAGCAAACAGCTGGAGGCAGAGCTCCATTTTTATGGAATGGTCTGCCTGTCCATGTGAGAGACGCAGACTCGGTCTCAACCTTTAAGTCTTTATTGAAGACTCATCTCTTCAGTAGGTTCTATGATTGAGTGTAGTCTGGCCCAGGAGTGTGAAAGTGAACGGACAGGCACTGGAGCAACGAACCGCCCTTGCTGTCTCTGCCTGGCAGGTTCCCCTCTCTCCACTGGGATTCTCCGCCTCAAACCCTATTACAGGGGCTGAGTCACTGGCTTACTGGTGCTTTTCCATGCCATCCCTAGGAGGGGTGTGTCACTTGAGTGGGTTGAGTCACTGACGTGATATTCCTGTCCAAGTTGGCGCCCCACCCCCCCCCTTGGATTGTGCCGTGGGGGAGATCTTTGTGGGCTATACTCTGCCTTGTCTTAGGATGGTAAGTTGGTGGTTGGAGACATCCCTCTAGTGGTGTAGGGGCTGTGCTTTGGCAAAGTGGGTGGTGTTATATCCTGCCTGTTTGGCCCTGACCGGGGGTATCGTCGGACGGGGACACAGTGTCTCCCGACCCCTCCTGTATTTATGCTGCAATAGTTTATGTGTCGGGGGGCTAGGGTCAGTCTGTTATATCTGGAGTATTTCTCCTGTCTTATCCAGTGTGAATTTAAGTTCTCTCTCTCTCTCTCTCTCTCTCTCTCTCTGTCTCTCTCTCAGGACCTGAGCCCTAGGACCATGCATCAGGACTACCTGGCCTGATGACTCCTTGCTGTCCCCAGTCCTCCTGGTCATGCTGCTGCTCCTGTTTCAACTGTTCTGCCTGCGGCTATGGAACCCTGACCTGTTCACCGGACGTGCTAACTGTCCCAGACCTACTGTTTTCAACTCTCTAGAGACAGCAGGAGTTGATCGGCTATGAAAAGCCAACTGACATTCACTAATGAGGTGCTGACCTGTTGCACCTTCTACAACCACTGTGATTATTTGACCCTGCTGGTCATCTATGAACATTTGAACATCTTGGCCATGTTCTGTTACAATCTCCACCTGGCACAGCCAGAAGAGGGCCACCCCTCATAGCCTGGTTCCTCTCTAGGTTTCTTCCTAGGTTCTGGCCTTTCTAGGGAGTTTTTCCTAGCCACCGTGCTTCTACACCTGCATTGCTTGCTGTTTGGGGTTTTAGGCTGGGTTTCTGTACAGCACTTTGTGACATCAGCTGATGTAAGAAGGGCTTTATAAATACATTTGATTGATTGATTGATTGATTGATTGATTGATTGATTGAGTGATTGATTGATTGATTGATTGATTGAGATGGCTTACCTCCAAATGGCCACTTACAGTCTTTCAGATTTGTAGTTTGCAGCTGTGACATGGGTATATCTTAAATGGCACTCAATTTCAAAAGTAATGCACAATATAGGGAATAGAGTGCCATTTGAGTCTCACTCACAACCGGTTCTCAACATTTGAAAATAATGGTTTTGTTCCGGAACAATAGTGTTCCCGTTTCTGTTTCCGTTCCTCAGAAAATATTGTTATATTCAAGTTTTCGGTTCTGTTCCCTGAACCGGTCCCAATCCCCATCTCCAAGCCCAAATTTTGGTAACATATCTTATAACCTAACCAATAAACCCAAATAGATATGTAGCCTAGCTGTATTCCCTCCACTTCCCTCCCCTACTACTAAGGGCTACCCAACTCAACAAGGCAGGTAAGCGTTTTTTGTCATGAACGTTGTTTTGGAGGCAGCTCTAGTGGTCACTTGCTGGCACAGCCACAAAGTCATAAAATATGATTTTAAACCTAACCTTAACCACACTGCTAATCCTAATGCTTAAATTTAGACCAAAAACCAAATTTTGTTTTCATAAATATTTACAATATAGCCCATTTTAACATTGCAGCTGGCCAGGACAAGACTCATGACAATAAACGTCAAGCTGCCCCAACAAGGTCCATCGAATTCAAAGCCACCAGTCTCTTTTTAATGAGCTGCTGCATGACAGTTAGATGATCTTAGCTTCAGCATGCAGGCCAGTGACCAATCGGTAAAGAGTGAGAGAGGGAGAGAGAGGAGAGAGACAGGAGAGAGGAGAATGAGAGAGAGAGACAGGAGAGAGGGGAAGGAGAGAGAGAGGAGAGAGAGACAGGAGAGAAGGGAAGTAGAGAGAGAGGAGAGGAAGAGAGAGAGAGGGGGAAGGAGAGAGAAGAAGAGACAGAAGAGAGGGGAAGGAGAGAGAGAGGAGAGAATGGAGAGCGAGAGAATGGAGAGAGAGAAAGAGGGAGATGGAGAGGGAGAGAGAGAGGAGAAGGGAGATGGAGAGAGAGGCAAAGAGAGAGGGCAAGAGAGAGAGAGGGGAAAAGGGAGAGGGAGAGAGCAAGCGAGAGACTCCACAGCTCAAAAGCTGTCTTACACCAGACTACACAAGACAGACAGGAGGACTCACATGTCTCATGCTTCAACACACCACAATCTGGTATTGGACAGCTGAGCTGAGCACCCAGAAAGAATGGCACATTTGAGTTCTGTTCTGAAGTGCTGTTCTGACGTGCTGTTCTGAAGACAAGTTGGGATCTTTTTTTGTCGGTGAAATAGATTATGCGACAACTGCGGTGGAAATGATTTTAAGCGCTAATATTGATATAAAAACCATCATATAGTAGAAAGATATGTTTTGTTGTATTACTGTTGTACTACCACCACAATGAGGAAAAGCATTTTATAGGCAGATGGAATAAGTTTAACATTTTAGAATATTTGTATAAAAATCTGTTGCCAATTGGATGGAAACCTAGCTAATGGCGAGGGAAATTAAGTCATTCACCAAGACCACAATTTATTTTGACATGACCTTGAATGTCAAAATGTACATCACAGTGTCATGTCCTGACCAGCAGAGCGAGTAATTGTATTAGTTTTGGTCAGGACGTGGCAGAGGGTTTGTGTTGTGTGTAGGTTCTAGGTAGGTTTTCTTTGTGTAGGTTGGGTGCTGGACTGTCAATTGGAGGCAGGTGTTTCTAGTTGCCTCTGATTGGGAGTCCTATAAACAGGTGTGTGTTTTTCTTTGTGGTTGTGGGTAGTTGTTTGTGAGCACTGCTTTTGTTTAGCCTGCCACACTGTTCTTGTCGTGAGTATTGTTTATTGTTTTTTTCCTGTGGATGCTTTGCTCGTGTTTTATTAAAAAGATGAGTATCCACATTCCCGCTGCATATTGGTCCTCCCTTCAACACAACGACATTATTTGTGACAGAACTACCCACCATAGCAGGACCAAGCAGCAGAGGAATTCTGGCGAGGACTGGGGAACACGGCGGGTAAGGGAGCCCGAGAGGCAGCCCCAATCATTTTTTGGGGGGGGGGGGCACAAGGGCTGTTTGGCGGGGCGAGATTGGAGACCCAGGCCAGCTCCCCGTACCTTTTTTGGACAGAAACAGACTGGACAGGTCCCGTGCTTTGGGGTAGGTGCTGTGGTGAGGCCTGGTATTTTCAGGCCGGTACGTGCAGTACCAGCGCCCCGCATGTGCCAGGGGAGAGTGGGCATTGAGCCTGAAGGGGTGATGCCAACCCTGCGCTCGAGACCGCCAGTGCGCCTCTACGGTCCAGTGTTTCCCGCTACACGCCCTAGCCTTGAGGTGCGTGTCTCCAGGCTGGCACGTCCTGTACCAGCCCCACGCATCAGGCATCTAGTGCGTCAGCCCAGCCTCGCCAGTCTGGGGCCGCCGGAGCTGCCCGCCAGTCAGGAGTCGCCAGAGCTGCCCGCCAGTCAGGAGTCGCCAGAGCTGCCCGCCAGTCAGGAGTCGCCAGAGCTGCCCGCCAGTCAGGAGTCGCCAGAGCTGCACGCCAGTCAGGAGCCGCCAGAGCGGCCCGCCAGTCAGGAGCCGCCAGAGCGGCCCGTCTGCCCGGATCAGCCAGAGCGGCCCGTCTGCCCAGATCAGCCAGAGCGGCCCGTCTGCCCGGATCAGCCAGAGCCGGGCCGGATCAGCCAGAGTGGCCTGTCTGCCCGGATCAGCCAGAGCGGCCCGTCTGCCCGGATCAGCCAGAGCGGCCCGTCTGCCCGGATCAGCCCGAGTGGCCCGCCTGTCCCCCGGCCCAGCCCGAGTGGCCCGCCTGTCCCCCGGCCCAGCCAGAGTGGCCCGCCTGTCCCCCGGCCCAGCCCGAGTGGCCCGCCTGGCCCCCGGCCCAGCCCGAGTGGCCCGCCTGTCCCCCGGCCCAGCCCGAGTGGCCCGCCTGGCCCCCGGCCCAGCCCGAGTGGCCCGCCTGTCCCCCGGCCCAGCACGAGTGGCCCGCCTGTCCCCCGGCCCAGCCCGAGTGGCCCGCCTGTCCTCCGGCCCAGCCCGAGTGGCCCGCCTGTCCTCCGGCCCAGCCCGAGTGGCCCGCCTGTCCTCCGGCCCAGCCAGAGTGGTCCGTCTGCCCGGGTTAGCCAGAGTGGCCCGTCTGCCCGGCGCAGTCATTGCCGCCCGCCAGCCGGGCGCAGCCAGGGGCGCCACCTAAGTGGGCGACGCCGAAGGTGGAGCGAGGTCCACGACCCGCACCTGAGCTGCCTCCTCTATAGGTGGGTTGGGGAGGGGGGGTGTAGCACAGTGCAGTCGTTGACGGCAGCCACCCTCCCTTCCCTCCCTTTAGTTTAGGTGGATTTTTTTTGTTGTTTGGGGGTTTTTGTCTATTCTTTTAGGTGCAGTCGGGGTCTGCACCTTTAGGGGGGGGGTACTGTCACGTCCTGACCAGCAGAGGGAGTAATTGTATTAGTTTTGGTCAGGACGTGGCAGAGTGTTTGTGTTGTGTGTAGGTTCTAGGTAGGTTTTCTATGTGTAGGTTGGGTGCTGGACTCTCAACTGGAGGCAGGTGTTTCTAGTTACCTCTGATTGGGAGTCCAATAAACAGGTGTGTTTTTCTTTGTGGTTGTGGGTAGTTGTTTGTGAGCACTGCTTTTGTTTAGCCTGCCACACTGTTCTTGTCGTGAGTATTGTTTATTGTTTTCTTCCTGTGGATGCTTTGCTCGTGTTTTATTAAAAAGATGAGTATCCACATTCCCGCTGCGTATTGGTCCTCCCTTCAACACAACAACATTATTTGTGACACACAGAGCACATTCTGAACACTGTTTGACTGTGTCCATCTCCACTGTTACAGTCCATATACACTGCCCAAAAAATAAAGGGAACACTTAAACAACACAATGTAACTCCAAGTCAATCACACTTCTGTGAAATCAAACTGTCCACTTAGGAAGCAACACTGATTGACAATAAATTTCACATGCTGTTGTGCAAATGGAATAGGCAACAGGTGGAAATTATAGGCAATTAGCAAGACACCCCCAATAAAGGAGTGGTTCTGCAGGTGGGGACCACAGACCACTTCTCAGTTCCTATGCTTCCTGGCTGATGTTTTGGTCACTTTTGAATGCTGGCGGTGCTTTCACTCTAGTGGTAGCATGAGACGGAGTCTACAACCCACACAAGTGGCTCAGGTAGTGCAGCTCATCCAGGATGGCTCATCAATGCGAGCTGTGGCAAGAAGGTTTGCTGTGTCTGTCAGCGTAGTGTCCAGAGCATGGAGGTGCTACCAGGAGACAGGCCAGTACATCAGGAGATGTGGAGGAGGTCGTACGAGGGCAACAACCCAGCAGCAGGACCGCTACCTCCGCCTTTGTGCAAGGAGGAGCAGGAGGAGCACTGCCAGAGCCCTGCAAAATGACTTCCAGCAGGCCACAAATGTGCATGTGTCTGCTCAAACGGTCAGAAACAGACTCCATTAGGACATCCACAGGTGGGAGTTGTGCTTACAGCTCAACACCATGCAGGAAATTTGGCATTTGCCAGAGAACACCAAGATTGGCAAATTCGCCACTGGCGCCCAGTGCTCTTCACAGATAAAAGCAGGTTCACACTGAGCATGTGACAGACGTGACAGAGTCTGGAGACGCCGTGGAGAACGTTCTGCTGCCTGCAACATCCTCCAGCATGACCGGTTTGGCGGTGGGTCAGTCATGGTGTGGGGTGGCATTTCTTTGGGGGGCCGCACAGCCCTCCATGTGCTCGCCAGAGGTAGCCTGACTGCCATTAGGTACCGAGATGAGATCCTCAGACCCCTTGTGAGACCATATGCTGGTGCGGTTGGCCCTGGGTTCCTCCTAATGCAAGACAATGCTAGACCTCATGTGGCTGGAGTGTGTCAGCAGTTCCTGCAAGAGGAAGGCATTGATGCTATGGACTGGCCCGCCCGTTCCCCAGACCTGAATCCAATTGAGCACATCTGGGACATCATGTCTCGCTCCATCCACCAATGCCATGTTGCACCACAGACTGTCCAGGAGTTGGCGGATGCTTTAGTCCAGGTCTGGGAGGAGATCCCTCAGGAGACCATCCGCCACCTCATTAGGAGCATGCCCAGGCATTGTAGGGAGGTCATACAGGCACGTGGAGGCCACACACACTACTGAGCCTCATTTTGACTTGTTTTAAGGACATTACATCAAAGTTGGATCAGCCTGTAGTATGGTTTTCCACTTTAATTTTGAGTGTGACTCCAAATCCAGACCGCCATGGGTTGATAAATTGGATTTCCATTGATTATTTTTGTGTGATTTTGTTGTCAGCACATTCAACTATGTAAAGAAAAGAGTATTTAATAAGATTATTTCATTCATTCAGATCTAGGATGTGTTATTTTAGTGTTCCCTTTATTTTTTTGAGCAGTATATTTTTTTTAATATTTTTTATTTTATTTAACCTTTATTTAACTAGGCAAGTCAGTTAAGAACAAATTCTTATTTACAATGACAGCCTACCAAAGGGAAAAAGGCCTCCAATGAGTACTGGGGCATGGGATAAAAAAAAAAAAAAATGAATACTGTCACAACATCGACAGAAGCTGGCTCCCCTCCTCGCCCGGGCGGCGCTCGGCTGTCATCGTCGCCGGCCTATTAGCTGCCACCGATCCTCTTTTATTTTCTGTTGGTTAGGTCTAGTTTAGTTGGCACCTGTTTAGTATCGGTTCATTAGTGGGGGAGGGTATTTAGTCGTTCTGTGTAGGTTGTGCTGTGTGCGTGATTATTTGTTGTCAGGTGTTTGTTCAGAGGTACAGGTGTTTTTCCCTCTGCCTGTGGGTTTTGGTGCACCGTGTTTTGGGCTGCGTCCCTAAGCTGCGTGCGGGCTGTTTGTTTTGGGCATTTGTTTTGCCTTGCCCTGCCTTACCCATTTTCTGGGCTATGTGTGGATATTATCAAAATTACGTGTGTACACGGACTTGTGTCTCCTGCGCCTGATTTCGACCCTCCTGTTTTCTAGTGCACACTGACAAATACAATATAAATATAGGACAAAACACACATCACAACAAGAGAGACAACAACACTACATAAGAGACCTAAGACAACAACATAGCAAGGCAGAAACACACGACAACTCAGCATGGTAGCAACAACATGGTAGCAGCACAAAACATGGTACAAACATTATTGTGCACAGACAACAGCACAAAGGGCAAGAAGGTAGAGACAACAATACATCACATGAAGCAGCCACAACTGTCATTAAGAGTGTCCATAATTGAGTCTTTGAATGAATATATTGAGATACAACTGTCAAGTTTGAGAGTTTGTTGCAGCTCGTTCCAGTCGCTAGCTGCAGCGAAGTGAAAAGAGGAACGACCCAGGGATGTGTGTGCTTTGGGGACCTTTAACAGAATGTGACTGGTAGAACGGGTGTTGTATGTGGAGGATTAGGGCTGCAGTAGATATTTCAGGTGGGAGTGAGGCCTTAGAGGGTTTTATAAATAAGCATCAACCAGTTGGTCTTGCGATGGGTATACAGAGATGACTAGTTTACAGAGGAGTATAGAGTGCAGTGATGTACAGTCAAAAACACAATAGAAAAATCTATATACAGTGTGTGTTGTCTCTGTAATCTAGCGTGGGTAGGATGGTCATCTGAATCAGGGTTAGTTTGGCAGCTGGGGTGAAAGAGGAGCAATTACGATAGAGGAAACCAAGTCTAGATTTAACTTTAGCCTGCAGTGTTGATATGTGCTGAGAGAAGGACAGTGCACCGTTTAGCCATACTCCCAAGTACTTGTATGAGGTGACTACCTCAGGCTCTAAACCCTCAGAGGTAGTAATAACACCTGTGGGAAGAGGGGCATTCTTCTTACCAAACCACATGACCTTTGTTTTGGAGGTGTTCAGAACAAGGTTAAGGGTAGAGAAAGCTTGTTGGACACTAAGAAAGCTTTGTTGTAGAGCATTTAACACAAAATCTGGGGAGGGGCCAGCTGAGTATAAGACTGTATCATCTGCATATAAATGGATGAGAGAGCATCCTACTGCCTGAGCTATGTTGTTGAGAGGTAGTTAGCAAACCAGGCCAAAGACCCCTCAGAGACCAGAATGGAATGGTCTACCGTATCAAAAGCTTTGGCCGAGTCAATAAAAATAGTAGCACAACATTGCTTAGAATCAAGGGCAATGGTGACATCATTGAGGACCTTTAAGGTTGCAGTGACACAGCCATAACCTGAGTGGAAACCAGATTGCATACCAGAGAGAATACTATAGACATCAAGAAAAGCCAGTCAGTGCTTGTAAGGGACATGGGCAGCTGTGAGGAGGAGGGTTTATTCTCCAGGTCATTAACCGTTTTCCAGAACTTCTTTGGGTTAGACCCACAGAGAGAGAACTGCTCCTTAAGTAACTAACTTTGGCCTTCTGGATAGCCTGAGTGCACTTATCTCTCATTTGCCTGAACGATAGTCAGTCAGCCTGAGTACGTGTGTGCCGAGCCTTTCGCCAAATGCAATTCTTGAGGTGGAGTAATTCTGCAAGATCACGGTCGAACCAGGGGCTGAACCTGTTTTTAATTCTCATTTTCTTTATGGGAGCGTGTTTGTTAACAATACCACTGAAAATATCAAAAAAGAAGGTCAAAGCATCTTTGACAGAGGGGATCAAGCTGATTCTTTCTTTTTGATACTGTCGCAAAGCTAACTAAAAAGCAGCATTCCCCAAGAGAGGATGGCTTTCACTTCAGCAGTAATAAATTCATGAACTTCTTTGAGGAAAAGATCATGATCATTAGAAAGCAAATTACTGACTCCTCTTTAAATCTGCGTATTCCTCCAAAGCTCTGTTGTCCTGAGTCTGCACAACTCTGCCAGGACCTAGGATAAAGGGAGACACTAAAGTGTTTTAGTACTATATCTCTTGACACATTGATGAAAATAATCATGGCCTCTAAACCTTCAAGCTGCATACTGGACCCTATTCCAACTAAACTACTGAAAGAGCTGCTTCCTGTGCTTGGCCCTCCTATGTTGAACATAATAAATGGCTCTCTATCCACCGGATGTGTACCAAACTCACTAAAAGTGGCAGTAATAAAGCCTCTCTTGAAAAAGCCAAATCTTGACGCAGAAAATATAAAAAACTATCGGCCTGTATCGAATCTTCCATTCCTCTCAAAAAAAATTAAAAAGCTGTTGCGCAGCAACTCACTGCCTTCCTAAAGACAAACAATGTATATGAAACGCTTCAGTCTGGTGTTAGACCCCATCATAGCACTGAGACTGCACATGTGAAGGTGGTAAATGACCTTTTAATGGCGTCAGACCGAGGCTCTGCATCTGTCCTCGTGCTCCTAGATCTTAGTGCTGCTTTTGATACCATAGATCACCACATTCATTTGGAGAGATTGGAAACCCAAATTGGTCTACACGGACAAGTTCTGGCCTGGTTTAGATCTTATCTGTCGGAAAGATATCAGTTTGTCTCTGTGAATGGTTTGTCCTCTGACAAATCAACTGTAACTTTCGGTGTTCCTCAAGGTTCCGTTTTAGGACCACTATTGTTTTCACTATATATTTTACCTCTTGGGGATGTCATTCGAAAACAATGTTAAATTTCACTGCTATGCGGACGACACACAGCTGTACATTTCAATTAAACATGGTGAAGCCCCAAAATTGCCATCGCTTGAAGCCTGTGTTTCAGACATAAGGAAGTGGATGGCTGCAAACGTTCTACTTTTAAACTCAGACAAAACAGAGACGCTTGTTCTAGGTCCCAAGAAACAAAGAGATCTTCTGTTGAATCTGACAATTAATCTTGATGGTTGTACAGTCGTCTCAAATAAAACTGTGAAGGACCTCGGCGTTACTCTGGACCCTGATCTCTCTTTTGAAGAACATATCAGGACTGTTTCAAGGACAGCTTTTTTCCATCTACGTAACATTGCAAAAATCAGAAACTTTCCGTTCAAAAATGATGCAGAAAAATTAATCCATGCTTTTGTTAGTTCTAGGTTGGACTACTGCAATGCTCTACTTTCCGGCTACCTGGATAAAGCACGAAATAAACTTCAGTTAGTGCTAAATACGGCTGCTAGAATCCTGACTAGAACCAAAACATTTGATCATATTACTCCAGTGCTAGCCTCCCTACACTGGCTTCCTGTTAAGGCAAGGGCTGATTTCAAGGTTTTACTACTAACCTACAAAGCATTACATGGGCTTGCTTCTACCTATCTTTCCAATTTGGTCCTGCCGTACATACCTACACGTACGCTACGGTCACAAGACACAGGACTCCTAATGGTCCCTAGAATTTCTAAGCAAACAGCTGGAGGCAGGGCTTTCTCCTATAGAGCTCCATTTTTATGGAATGGTCTGCCTACCCATGTGAGAGACGCAGACTCGGTCTCAACCTTTAAGTCTTTACTGAACACTCATCTCTTCAGTGGGTCCTATGATTGAGTGTAGTCTGGCCCAGGAGTGTGAAGGTAAACGGAAAGGCTCTGGAGCAACGAACCGCCCTTGCTGTCTCTGCCTGGCAGGTTCCCCTCTCTCCACTGGGTTTCTCTGCCTCTAACCCTATTACAGGGGCTGAGTCGCTGGCTTACTTGGTGTTCTTCCATGCCGTCCCTAGGAAGGGTGCGTCACTTGAGTGGGTTAAGTCACTGACGTGGTCTTCCTGTCTGGGTTGGTGCCCCCCTTGGGTTGTGCCATGGCGGAGATCTTTGTGGGCTATACTCGGCCTTGTCTCAGGATGGTAAGTTGGTGGTTGAAGATATCCCTCTAGTGGAGTAGGGGCTGTGCTTTGGTAAAGTGGGTGGGGTTATATCCTGCCTGTGGCCCTGTCCGGGGGTATCATCGGATGGGGCCACAGTGTCTCCCGACCCCTCCTGTCTCAGCCTCCAGTATTTATGCTGCAATAGTTTATGTGTCGGGGGGCTAGGGTCAGTCTGTTATATCTGGAGTATTTCTCCTGTCTTATCCGGTGTCCTGTGTGAATTTAAGTATGCTCTCTCTAATTCTCTCTTTCTTTCTTTCTCTCTCTCGGAGGACCTGAGCCCTAGGACCATGCCTCAGGACTACCTGGCATGATGACTCCTTGCTGTCCCCAGTCCACCTGGCCGTGCTGCTGCTCCAGTTTCAACTGTTCTGCCTGCGGTTATGGAACCCTGACCTGTTCACCGGACGTGCTACCTGTCCCAGACCTGCTTTTTTCAACTCTCTAGAGACAGCAGGAGCGGTAGAGATACTCTCAATGATCGGCTATGAAAAGCCAACTGACATTTACTCTTGAGGTGCTGACTTGTTGCACCCTCGACAACTACTGTGATTATTATTATTTGACCATGCTGGTCATTTATGAACATTTGAACATTTTGGCCATGTTCTGTTATAATCTCCATCCGACACAGCAAGAAGAGGACTGGCCACCCCTCATAGCCTGGTTCTTCTCTAGGTTTCTTCCTAGGTTTTGGCCTTTCTAGGGAGTTTTTCCTAGCCACTGTGCTTCTACAACTGCATTACTTGCTGTTTGGGGTTTTAGGCTGGGTTTCTGTACAGCACTTTGAGATATCAGCTGATGTAAGAAGGGCTATATAAATAAATGTAATTTGATTTGATTTGATTCTATACCATTTTACAGAGGCCAGTTCATGAAGGAAGGCTTGCTCATTAATGTTTTTTAGCAAGTCAGGACAGGTCGTTTCACTGAGCAACCATTACGAACATAGGCTGTAAAACAGTGATCACTAAGGTCATTACAGAAAACACCAGACTGATACGTCTCAGGATTATTTGTGAGGATAACATCAAGGAGAGTAGCCTTTTCTGGGTTTTTGGAGTCATATCTTGTGGGATTGGTAATAATCTGAGAAAGATGTAATGAGTCCCATTGCTTTAGGACTTGTTCAGGTGGTTTAAGCCTGTCCCAGTTTAGGTCACCTATCAGGAAAAATTCAGACTTAGTGTAAGGGGCCAGGAGAGCACTTCGGGCAGGTAGGGTGCAGGCCGGTGCTGATGGAGGACGATAGCACCCAGCAACAGTCAACAAAGAGCTATTTGAAAGTTGAATGCTTAGAATCAGCAAATCAAATTGTTTGCGGACAGACTAGATGAAGACAACCAAGCACTGAAGGTGATCCTTGGTAAAGATTGCCAGTCCCCCACCTTTGGAATATCTGTCTTGCCAAAAAAAGGTTATAAGCAGAAAGGTTACCATCAGTTTCAAAACACTCTTCCTTAACCATGTCTCAGTAATAACCAACACATCTGGACTGGAGCTGTGAACCCACACTTTCAATTGTTCCATTTTAGGTAAAAAGCTTCTAGTGTTAGCGTGCAGAAAACCCAAGCTTTTACGAGAGCAGAAATCAGTGAAGCAGATATCAGAACACAAGTCAGAATTTGGGCTAGTAACAGTAGATGGGCCAGGGTGTACATGCACACTTCCAGATATCATCAGCAGTAATACAATCAACATTTTACATTTTTGTCATTTAGCAGACGCTCTTATCCAGAGCGACTTACAGTAGTGAATGCATACATTTCATTTCATGCATTTTCTTTATTTATTTTTTTGTACAACCCCCCGTGGGAATCGAACCCACAACCCTGGCGTTGCACACACCATGCTGGCGTTGCAAACACCATGCTCTACCAACTGAGCCACAGGGAGATGCCTAGGCACGCAGAGGACAGGGAGAGCTCAGCAGTGCTGATTTATGACATCTGAATGGGCATTACATGGGAACAAGATCATATTGTACAGCAATTTCATCAGGTAGCATGAATACAAAGCCGGCGAGAAGTGGTTAGAATAGGATGGCATGCCAAAAGTCTGTGTAACCAATAGAGAGTCAGAGTCCAGAGTGTGTGAACAAACATAGTCTGTCTCACGGCTGGGTAAACAAGAAAGTTCATAGCCAACAAAGCAAGCAGGAGTCATGAAGCAAATAGCAAAAAATAAAATATATATCAACTTGGGGCTAGTGTCACACCCACTTGGGAGAAGCTTTTATTTCTGGAGACAGATTTCTTGTAGAAAATGCCAGTGGATGGTCTTTGAACAGCGGGAGGGGGGCTTCAAAGACGGCTTCAAAGACTCCTGCCACTTGTTGGGCCCAAAGGCCTCGACACCTCTCACTTCACACCTCAGTGCTAATTGAAATTGTATCTGGTCTATCCTAGCAAGCCTGGCAGCCTTAACTCAGCATTCAGTCCCCATAAAGTAAAATATGTCATTGTAATGTACTTTCTTTTATTGTTTTCATTTGTATTTTTTTTCTTGGCATTCAAAATAGTATCAGATCAAACACTATTCACTCAGTTCCAGGTTGGATGGTGTCCTGAATGAGTAGTTGTTCTGTCAGTCAGGGAATGTGTTTCAGTGGCATACTGAATGAATAGTGGTTCTGTCAGTCAGGGAATGTGTTTCAGTGGCATACTGAATGAATTGTGGTTCTGTCAGTCAGGGCATTCTGTAGCTAGCTCCAATTGAATACTGTGCTTTTCTAATCAGGGTGGACGACGTATTTAATACTGGGCTCTTGTAATCAGGGTGGAATATGTTTTTAAAGCTATTCTGCTAAATTAAATTATATTCCAAACTTTGATTTTGTTTAGCAGTGATGTTTGCAAATTTTTTATTTTAGTAGTATACCAGTAAAGACACAGCCCTTGTAGTAATGTCTACCTGTTTTTTTCGGGTAGTGAGAGGACGTTGGGTGCCACTGCCTCAGAATAGTTTTTATGTTGCTTACCAAGGCAGAAATAGAGAGCCCATCAGCAAAGAATAATAATGTATTATTCTATAATCCTTTTTCAAAGACTTGTCTTAAGACTAGCAGTGGCAGATAGTGCAATTCATTTATTTGGTGAGAAGCTACCTATCAAAAATGAGCTCTTATTTTGGAGAGAGGTACTGAGTGCTGATCGATGTGTCTGCTTGGGGGCCTCGTAATTATTCTGCGACTGCCCAGCCATGAAATTGTTGTTTGGACACAAAGTCATTTTGTGAGAACAAGTTTCACTGGGCAAGGCCTTCACACACACACAGAGACACAGAGACAGAAAGACAGAGAGAGAGAGACAGAGAGAGAGACAGAGAGAGAGAGAGAGAGAGAGAGAGAGAGGTCTTCCTGTGTGGGTGGGTGGGGTCATCCATGACAGTGGATGTGGTCTTCCTGGGGCATACATCTAAACATCTACATGATAACAATAGATATAATAATAAATAAAGAAATATCTGGTGGCCACAATTTAGCTGCAACGTTACCAGACTTTAAGTAGCCTGTACAGTATCTGCTCTGATGCGTCATGACTGGGCTGTGTGTGTTGTTTTGAACAGTGTGTGTGCCTCTATCTGCTTCTGTCAGCTGTTTAAGGGGTGTTGAGCTGTTGTCGTGGTGCCCCTGCAGAGCAGTATCTGTAGTGACAGGAGCATGGTCCACTACTATGCGGTGTGGTCCCTAACATCTACTGCAGCAGAGCAGTATATGGAGTGGAAGCATAGGCACATTAAACCGCAGCTCTCCTCAGAGGGGACAGCTAACAGCCTCTCTAGGTTTTTTTCTAAATAAAAAAGGGGCTTAGGTGGTGCCCTCTTTCCTTCTTAATGCGTTTGAGCCAATTATTTGTGTTGTGACAAGGTATGGTTGGTATACATTAGATAGCCCATTTGGTAAAAAGAAAGTCCATACATGCCCAATAATGTTTGTACCATGTTTTGTGCTGCTACCATGCTGTGTTGTCATGTGTTGCTGCCTTGCTATGTTGTTGTCTTAGGTCTCTCTTTATGTAGTGTTGTGTTGTCTATCTTGTCGTGATGTGTGTTTTGTCATATATATATATATATATATATATATATATATATATATATATATATATATATATATATATATATATATATATATATATATATATATATATATATATGTATTTTATTATTTATTTTTTAAATTTATTTTTTTGCCCCCCAACCCCCGTCCCCGCAGGAGGTCTTTTGCCTTTTGGTTATATTCTTATTGTAAATAAGAATATGTTCTTAACTGACTTCCCCAGTTAAATAAAGGTTAAATAAAATGTCATAAAATAGAAACACCTCTGAATACTTTGTGTGTGTGTTTATCTAACCAGGTACGTCATTGAGAATGAGAACACATTTTATTTTACAATAACAACCTGATTCTGAAGAGAACTGCGGAGCGTGAGTGAAATTGGTTTAGACCTAAATTACTGTAGAGCCAGCCAGACAGGTGTAGTCTTACTTGTGCAAAACTTGAAAGAGATGATGACTCACCATGAGTAGACAGCAGGCTACGCAGGTGTATAACCTGAAACAGAGAGAGAGCGAGAGAGAGAGAAAGAGAGAGAGTAAGTCTGCATTGTGGTGTGGGATGTCTCTCTGAAAGAGTTTGCTGTTAAATTGTTCACAGGCAAGATCCCAATTGTTGATCTGAAATCTTGCTAAAACTGTGGGTGGACTGACACAGGGTGTATCACAAACGGCATCGTCTTCACTATATTTTGACCAGAGCCCTATGGGGGAAATAGGGTGTCATTTGAGACACATAGATACTGTTGCACCCAGAAGAACTCTGATCTAAATCAATGGAGTCACTCAGCATTCTACTAACTGAACATGTCATAATGACATTACAACAGACAGACAGACAGACAGACAGACAGACAGACAGACAGACAGACAGACAGACAGACAGACAGACAGACAGACAGACAGACAGACAGACAGACAGACAGACAGACAGACAGACAGACAGACAGACAGACAGACAGACAGACAGACAGACAGACAGACTGTTCGATGACATTCTGCTTGTCATGTTGCACTGTCATTGTTTTGTTTCTGTAAGAGCACAGGAAGGCCTAAACATAACCACCTGAAAAGGTACAAGCCTCAATCATTAATGAACAGGCATTAGAAGAACACAAGAAAAGCACAACATGAACCAATATAAGTTATTTATTTAGAAATAATTTAGGAGCACTGAGGGAGGGGGGTTTCAGAAGTTAGGGAACTGATTGAGGTATTTTCTTACCGAGAGATCAGTCAGTAGCCAAGAATTCATCAAAACTGACTTAAAACTGCAATATGTAACTTTTTGGGCGACCTGGACAAATTCACATAGAAATGCTGTTCGTTATAGATCTGTCATTCTCATTGAAATCAAGTCTAAGAAGTGGTATAGCTGTTCTATGTGCACTATTTCTATGTTTACTGTTCTAACATTGAAGGCTGTATATACAAACAGTGCCTTCGGAAAGTATTCAGACAGCTTAACTTCTTCCACATTTTGGTAGATTACAGATGTATTCAATCATTTTTTTCCTCATCAATCTATACACAATACCCCATAGTGACTGGATTTTTTAATTAAAAAAACTTTAAAAAAACTTAAATATCACATTTACATAAGTATTCAGACCCTTTACTCAGTACTTTGTTGAAGCACCTTTGGCAGCGATTACAGCCTCGAGTCTTCTTGGGTATGACTATACAAGCTTGATACACCTGTATTTGGGGAGTTTCTCCCATTCTTCTCTGCAGATCCTCTCAAGCTCTGTCAGGTTGAATGGGGAGCGTTGCTGCTCAGCTTTTTTCAGTCCCTTCAGAGATGTTCAATCGGGGTCAAGTCCAGCCTCTGGCTGGGCCACTTAAGGACATTCAGAGACTTGTCCCGAAGAAACTCCTGCATTGTCTTGGCTGTGTGCTTATGCTTAGGGTCGTTGTCCTGTTGGAAGGTGAACCTTCGCCCCAGTCTGTGGTCCTGAGCGCTCTGGAGTAGGTTTTCATCAAGGAACTTCCTGTACTTTGCTCCGTTCATCTTTGAATGACAACCTCATCTCTGTACCCCACAAATACAATTATTGGTAAGGTCCCTCAGTCAAGCAGTTGCTGGCTCACCTCTCTAACCGCTAGGCTACCTGCCGCTACAATAAAATGCTCCTCAACTTGAAGAAACCATTGCTGTACCCACTGACTCTTAACAGCTTCAAACTGTAACCAGTGCCTGCAACCTGGTTCAGGTTATCAGTCAACCTACCAGGGTATTTACAAACAGCACAGGAATGAAATCATAAACATGTATTGATCACATTTTTACTAATGCTGCAGAAATTAGCTTGAAAGCAGTATCCTGATCCATCTGATGTGGTGATCACAATATAATAGCCATATCTAGGAAAACCAAAGTTCCAAAGGCTGGGCCTAATGTAGTGCATAAGAGGTCATACAATAAGTTTTGCAGTGATTCTTATGTTGTTGATGTAAAGAAGAAAATGTGTTGGGACATGGTGTGTAATGAGGAGCAAACACACATTGCACTTGACACATTAACAAAATAACTTATTCCAGTTACTAATAAGCATGCACCCATCAAGAAAATGACTAAAAACAGTTAAATCCCAGTGGATTGACAAGGAATTGAAAAAATGTTATGCTTGAGAGGGATGAATAAAAAGAAGAAACTACACCAAGAAACAAAGATAAATAACAAAGAATGATAAAAAGCTTGGAGGACCTTAAATGAAATCTTGGGAAAAAAGTCTAAGCTCCATCATTAATTGTATCAGATGGCTCATTCATCACAAAACCAACTGATATTGCAAACTGATATTGCAAGATTAGCAAACGTAGGCATGACATGCCAGCAACAAATGCTGGCACTACACATCCAAGTATATCTGACCAAATTATGAAGGACAAGCATTGTAATTTAGAATTCCGTAAAGTGAGTGTGGAATAGGTGAAAATGTTTTTGTTGTCTATCAACACTGACAAGCCACCGGGGTCTGGCAACTTGGATGGAAAATTACTGAGGATAATAGCGGACGATATTGCCACTTCTATTTGCCATATCTTCAATTTAAGCCTACTAGAAAGTGTGTGCCCTCAGGCCTGGAGGGTAGCAAAAGTCATTCCGCTACCTAAGAATAGTAAAGCCCCCTTTACTGGCTCAACTAGCCGACCAATTGTGTTTGACCAGACACAATGCAATTTTACAGTAAACAAATTGACAACAGACTTTCAGCACGCTTATAGGGAAGGACTTTAAGCAAGCACTTACACAAATGACTGATGATTGGCTGAGAGAAATTGATGATAAAAAGATTGTGGGGGCTGTTTTGTTAGACTTCAGTGCGTCTTTTTACATATCGATCATAGTCTGCTGCTGGAAAAACATATGTCTTATGGCTTTACACCCCCTGCTATATTGTGGATAAAGAGTTACCTGTCTAACAGAACACAGAGGGTGTTCTTAAATGGAAGCCTCTAGAACATAATCCAGGTAGAATCAGGAATTCCACAGGGCAGCTGTCGCTTTACTTTTTTCAATCTTTACTAATGACATGCCACTTTGAGTAAGGCCAGTGTGTCTATGTATGCGGATGACTCAACACTATACATGTCAGCTACTACAGCGACTGAAATGACTGCAACACTTAACAAAGGGCTGCAGTTCGTTTCAGAGTGGGTGGCAAGGAATAAGTTTGTCCTAAATATTGAAAGAAAACTAAAGGCATTGTATTTGGGAGAAATCATTCACTAAACCTAAACTAAATCTTGCAATAAATAATGTGGAAATTGAGCAAGTTGAGGTGACTAAACTGCTTGGAGTAACCCTGGATTGTAAACTGTCATGGTCAAAACATATTGATACAACAGTAGCTAAGATGGGGAGAAGTCTGTCCATAATGAAGCTCGGCTCTACCTTCTTAACAGTACTATCAACAAGGCAGGTCCTACCGACCCTAGTTTAGTCGCACCTGGACTACTGTTCAGTCCTGTGGTCAGGTGCCACAAAAAGAGACTTGCAATCGGCTCAGAACAGGGCAGCGCGGCTGGCCCTTGGATGTACACAGAGAGCTAACATGAATAATATGCATGTCAATCTCTCCTGGCTCAAAGTGAAGGAAAGATTGACTTCATCACTACTTGTATTTGTGAGAGGTATTGACATGTGGTGTGCACCGAGCTATCTGTTTGAACTACTGGCGCACAGCTCGGACACACATGCTTTTATTGTTGCAGGGGATTTTAACCACACAAATCTCAAAACTGTTTTTCGCAAATTCCACCAAAATGTCTCCTGCCCCACTAGATGAGACAATACACTAGACCACGTGTATACAAACATTCCGGAGGCTTACAAAGCCATTCCCCTCCCCCACATTGGACAGTCTGATCACCTTTCACTGTTCCTACTCCAAGTCTGTTCCCACTTCAAGTATTTACCCCTCATTAAATGTGTGAAACCATCAGTGAGGACAGTCAAAGTGTGGCCAGAGGGGTCAGACTCATTACTACAGCATCAGTTTCAACACACAAACTGGAGATTGTTTGCCACTCAGGCCACCCTTGACTCTCCTACGGACATTGAAACATATGCTTCTTCCGTTCTGGATTACGTCACCATCCGCATCAACAATGTCACCACCCATAAACTAATAAAGACCTTCCCCCAACCAGAAGCCTTGGATGAACAGAGAGGTCCGACTACTGCTAAAGGCACGCAACGCTGCTTTTAGATCCGGCGATGCGGAAACCTACAGCTCATCCAGGGCCATCCTGAAAAAGGGCATCAAGATGGCTAAACATGACCACAAACTGCAGATTGAGGAGCACTTCAACAATAACTCCGACCCTCAACGCATGTGGCAGGGCATCCAAGCCATCACAGACTACCGGCCAAAAAACCCTACCCCCACAGCCAGTGACATCTCCATCGCCGACGAGTTAAACAAGTTCTATGCTCGCTTCGACAGGGACAACAAAGATCCAGCCATCAAAGCTGAGCTCACCCCAGACGACCTGCCCCTCAGACTATCCATCGCAGATGTGTTGTCGTCACTGAGCAGGGTGGATGCATGCAAGGCTGCTGGTCCTGATGGCGTCCCCGAGTCATGTGCTCAGAGCATGTACTGGGCAGCTGGCCGAGGTTTTCACTGACATTTTCAACCTGTCACTGGCCCAGGCGGTTGTCCCCACGTGCTTCAAGACCGCAACCATTGTGCCAGTGCCAAAGCAGTCGACCGCATCAAGCCTGAATGACTTCCGACCTGTTGCACTCACCCCCACGATCATTAAGTGCTTTGAAAAACTGGTTTTGGCCTACCTTAAGTCCTGTCTCCCTCCAACACTGGATCCCTACCAGTTTGCCTACCGACCAAACAGGTCTACAGAGGACGCCATCTCCACAGCTTTACAATCTGCCCTGACCCACCTGGACAAAACCAACACCTATGTGAGAATGCTGTTCATAGACTTTAGCTCAGCATTCAATACGGTCATTCCCTCTAGGCTGGTCACCAAACTCTATGACCTAGGAATCAGCCCCTCTCTCTGTAACTGTCAGGTTAGACAACTTCACCTCCTCAACCCTGAACCTGAACACCGATGTGCCACAGGGCTGCGTGCTGAGCCCCCTCCTGTAGTCCATCTTCACCTTCGACTGCGTTTCTTTACACGGTTCCAACACCATTGTCAAGTTCGCAGACGACACCATGGTGGTAGGCCTGATCAGTGACAATGACGAGTCAGCCTAAAGAGGAGGTCAAGCACCTGGTTGCATGGTGCGCTGACAAAAACCTGGCCCTCAATGCAAAAAAAACAACGAGCTCATTGTAGATTACAGGAAGTCTAAAAGCTGCAGCCACACCCCAGTTCTCATTGATTGCACTGAGGTGGAGTGTGTGCCCAGCTTCAAATTCCTGGGTGTCTACATCTCCAATGACATCTCCTGGACCCTCAACACCTCAACCCTGGTCAAAAAGGCGCAGCAGAGCTTGTACTTTTTGAGGAGGCTGAAGAAGGCCCGCCTGTCTCCCAAGATCCTGGTGAATTATTACCGCTGCACGGTCGAGAGTATTCTGACTAACAGCGCGACAGTGTCGATGCTCCATGGCTGACCGGAAGGCCCTGCAACGGGTGGTGAAAACCGTCCAGCACATCACTTGTGCCGAGCTCCCTGCCATCGTAGACCTCCAGCACAAGCAGTGTCTGCGTAGGGCACGTGGCATCATCAGGGACCCTTCACATCCATGCCACACACTGTTTGTCCTCCTACCATCAGGCAGGCGGTACAGGTCTCTACGTTCCCGCACTAGCAGGCTCAATAACAGTTTCCTTCCAGCTACTGTAACCCTGCTGAACTCTGTGACACGGCACTAGCCATATCCACCCGTCCACCGCTTAGTACTGCCTCTCAGGGACCTTGTTGCACTACTCTCTTAGCACTCTTCACGGTACTACTGGACTCTGACATTGCTTTGCAAAGTCTGATGAAGGACATTATTCAGTTGTGCATGTACATGTCTACCTCGGTAACCTCATTGCTGCTATCCCTGCATTTCAGTTGCATGCCTCCTTGCACTTTCAATTTGCCTTCATTGCACATTTACACTTGCCATTTGTACTTGCCATTTGCCTTCATTGCACATTTATACATCCCACTTAATAATATGCATTGTACTTAGTTGTTTTACTTGTACATTTTTTGCACTCTTTTATTTGCACTTCTGGTCAGATGCTAAGCTCATTTCGTTGTACTCTACTTGTACTTGTTCAATGACAATAAAGTGGAATCTAATCTAATCTAATACCCCACAAGACATAACACCAGAGGTTTCTTCACAGTCCCCAAGTCCAGAACAGACAATGGGAGGTGCACAGTACTACATAGAGAAATTACTACAGGGAACTCTACTCCACACCAAGTAGGAGAATGGCACCGAAGGAGATGGCTGTTTTACGATCCCGTAACCAAATGTGCTATTGTGTATGTTTTTACATGTTAGTTATTTTGTACATAATGTTTCTGCCACGTGTCTTATGACCGAAAAGAGCTTCTAGATATCAGGAGAGCGATTGCTTACTGGAGGAATACTTATTCTTCAACGAGTCAGATGAGAACGATTTACTTCAGACACCCGAGAAGGCCCACATCCCCGTCATTCACAGGAGAAAGGGCCGGAAGTATCGTGGACGAAGATCCGGGTGCCTTGTTAAGATCCGTAGCCGAGAGGGTAATCTACCTTTCCCATCGGCCCTATTAGCCAACGTACATTCAATCGACAATAAAATAGACGGACTACGATCACGTATATCCTACTAAACGGGACATTAAAAACTGTAATATCTTACGTTTCACCGAGTGTGGCTGAACGACTACATGAATAACATAGAGAAGGCGGGTTTTAACCTGTTGGGTCTAGGGGGCAGCATTTGCACGTCTGGATAAAAAAAATGTACCCGATTTAATCTGGTTACTAATCCTACCCAGTAACTAGAATATGCATATACTTATTATATATGGATAGAAAACACTCTAAAGTTTCCAAAACTGTTTGAATGGTGTCTGTGAGTATAACAGAACTCATTTGGCAGGCAAAACCCTGAGACATTTTCTGACAGGAAGTGGATACCTGATGTGTTGTATTGACTTTAAACCTATCCCATTGAAAAACACAGGGGTTTAGGAATATTTTGGCACTTCCTATTGCTTCCACTAGATGTCACCAGCCTTTACAAAGTGTTTTGAGTCTTCTGGAGGGAGATCTGACCGAACAAGAGCCATGGAACGGTGATGTCCCATTAGACACCTGGCGCGGTACTTCATGTTGGGTACCCTCGTTCCAATACGTTATAAAAGAGTATGCATTCGTCCACCTTGAATATTATTCATGTTCTGGTTAAAAAAGGCCCTAATGATTTATGCTATACAACGTTTGACATGTTTGAACGAACGGAAATATATTTTTTCCCCTCGTTCATGACGAGAAGTCCGGCTGGCTTACATCATGTGCTAACGAGACGGAGATTTTTGGACATAAATGATGAGCTTTTTTGAACAAAACTACATTCGTTATGGACCTGTGATACCTGGAAGTGACATCTGATGAAGAGAATCAAAGGTAATGGATTATTTACATAGTATTTTCGATTTTAGATCTCCCCAACATGACGTCTAGTCTGTATCGCAACGCGTATTTTTCTGGGCGCAGTGCTCAGATTATTGCAAAGTGTGATTTCCCAGTAAGGTTATTTTTAAATCTGGCAAGTTGATTGCGTTCAAGAGATGTAAATCTATAATTCTTTAAATGACAATATAATATTTTACCAATGTTTTCTAATTTTAATTATTTAATTTCTGACGCTGACTTGACTGCCGGTTATTGGAGGGAAACGATTTCCTCAACATCAATGCCATAGTAAAACGCTGTTTTTGTATATAAATATGAACTTGATAGAACTAAAAATGCATGCATTGTCTAACATAATGTCCTAGGAGTGTCATCTGATGGAGATTGTAAAAGGTTAGTGCATCATTTTAGCTGGTTTTATGGTTTTGGTGACCCTGTCTTTGACTTGACAAAACATTACACACAACTCTTGTAAATGTACTGTCCTAACATACTCTAAATTTATGCTTTCGCCGTAAAACCTTTTTGAAATCGTAAAACGTGGTTAGATTAAGGAGATGTTTATCTTTCAAATGGTGTAACATAGTTGTATTTTTGAAAAATTTGAATTTTGACATTTATTTGGATTCAAATTTGCCGCTCTTGAAATGCACCTGCTGTTGATGGAGTGCACCACGGGTGGCACGCTAGCGTCCCACCTAGCCCCAAGAGGTTAAGCTTTTTCGGCAGGATAGAACAGCGGCCTCTGGTAAGACAAGGGGTGGCGGTCTATGTATATTTATAAACAACAGCTGTTTAAACTGTTAAGCAAACAGGAAAACGCTCATCCAGAGGCGGCACTCCTAGTGGCCGGGGAGTTTAATTCAGGGAAACTCAAATCCGTTTTACCTCATTTCTACCAGCACATTAAATGTGCAACCAGAGGGAAAAAAACTCTAGACCACCTTTACTCCACACACAGAGACGCGTACAAAGCTCTCCCTCGCCCTTCATTTGGCAAACCTGACCATAAATCTATCCTCCCAATACCGGTTTACAAACAAAACTAAAAGCAGGAAGCACCAGTGACTCGGTCAATAAGAAAGTGGTCAGATGAAGCAGATGCTAAGCTACAGGACTGTTTTGCTAGCACAGGCTGGAAAATGTTCCAGGATTCTTTCAATGGCATTGAGGAGTACACCAAATCAGTCACTGGCTTCATCAATAATTGCATTGATGATGTCTTCCCCACAGTGACCATATATACATACCCTAAACAGAAGCAATGGATTACAGGCAACATCCGCACTGAGCTAAAGGGTAGAGCTGCCACTTTCAAGGAGCAGGACTCTAACCCAGAAGCTTATAAGAAATCCTGCAATAACCTCCGATGCACCATCAAACTGGCAAAACCTCAACACAGGACTGAGATTGAATCGTACTACACCTGCTCCGACGCACGTCGGATGTGGCAGGGCTTGCAAACTATTACAGACTACAAAGGGAGCACAGCCGCGAGCTGCCCAGTGGTACGAGCCTATCAGACAAGCTAAGTTACTTATATGCTCACTTCGAGGCAAGTAACACTGAAGCATGCATGAGAGCATCAGCTGTACCAGATGACTGTGTGATAACGCTCTCAATAGCTGATGTGAGTAAGACCTTTCAACAGGTCAACATTCACAAGGCCGCTGGGCCAGACGGATTACCAGGACGTGTAATCCATGCATGCACTGACCAACTGGCAAGTGTCTTCACTGACATTTTTAACCTGTCCCTGATTGAGTCTGTAATACCAACTTGTTTCAAACAGACCACCATAGTTCCTGTGCCCAAGAACACTAAGGTAACCTGCCTAAATGACTACCGACCCGCAGCACTCACGTCTGTAGCCATGAAGTGCATTGAAAGTCTTGTCGTGACTCACATCAACACCCTTATCCCAGAAACCCTAGACCCACACCAACTTACATACTGCCCCAACAGATCCACAGATGATGCAATCTCTATTGCACTCCACACTGCCCTTTCCCACCTGGACTAAAGGAACACAATGATGTGACAACCTGTAGGGAGGAGTTCAGCAACCTGGTCGTGTGGTGCCAGGACAACAACCTCTCCCTCAACTTGATCAAGACAAAGGAGATGATTGTGGACGACAGGAAAAGGAGGACCCGAGCACGACCCCATTCTCATCGACAGAGCTACAGTGGAGCAGGTTGAGAACTTCAAGCTCCTTGGTGTCCACATCACCAACAAAATATCATGGTCCAAAAACACTAAGACAGTCGTGAATAGGGCACGACAAAGCCTATTCCCCCTCAGGAGACTGAAAAGATTTGGCATGGGTCCTCAGATCCTTAAAAGGTTCTACAGCTGCACCATCGAGAGTATCCTGACTGGTTGCATCACTGCCTGGTATGGCAACTGCTCGGCCTCCGATCGCAAGGCACTACAGAGGGTAGTGCGTACAGCACATCACTGGGGCCAATCTTCCCACCATCCAGGACCTCTATACCAGGCGATGTAAGAGGAAGGCCCTAAAAATTGTCAAAGACTCCAGCCACCCTAGCCCTAGACTGTTCTCTCTGCTAACGCACAGTAAGCGGTACCGGAGCGTCAAGTGTAGGTCCAAAAGGCTTCTTAACTTCTTAAAGCATTGTTGGTTAAGGGCTTGTAAGTAAGAATTTCACGGTAAGGTTGTATTCGGTGCATGTGACAAATACAATTTGATTTGAAGTAACTCATGCAAGCAGTAAAATTTGATTGAAAAAAATAGATAAAAATACACCTAACGGAACAGTAGGGCTTTGAAGTAACACAAACATAAGCACAGACACATGCATACACACACGATAACATACGCACTATAAACACTAGAGGTCGACCGATTAATCGGCATGGCCGATTAATTAGGGCCGATTTCAAGTTTTCTTAACAATCGGTAATCGGCATTTTTGGGTGCCAATTATGGCCGATTACATTACACTCCAAGAGGAGACTGTGAGTGCAGCAAGGAGCCAAGATAAGTCGCTAGCTAGCATTAAACTTATCTTATAAAAAACAATTAATCTTCACATAATCACTAGTTAAGTACACATGGTTGATGCTATTACTAGTTTAACTATCTTGTCCTGCGTTGCATATAACCAATGCGGTGCCTGTTAATTTATCATCGAATCACAGCCTACTTCGCCAAACGGGTGATGATTTAACAAGAGCATTTGTGAAAAAAGCAGTTGTTGCACCAATGTACCTAACCATAAACATTAATGCCTTTCTTAAAATCAATACACAAGTATATTTTTTTAAACCTGCATATTTAGTTGAAAGAAATTCATGTTGGCAGGCAATATTAACTAGGGAAATTGTGTCACTTCTCTTGTGTTCTGTGCAAGCAGAATCAGGGTATATGCAGCAGTTTGGGCCGCCTGGCTCGTTGCGAACTGTGTGAAGACCATTTCTTCCTAACAAAGACCATAATTAATTTGCCAGAATCTTACATAATTATGACATAACATTGAAGGTTGTGCAATGTAACAGCAATATTTAGACTTAGGGATGCCACCCGTTCGATAAAATACGGAACGGTTCCGTATTTCACTGAAAGAACAAACGTTTTGTTTTCGAAATGAAAGTTTCTCGATTTGACCATATTAATGACGAAAGGCTCGTATTTCTGTGTGTTCATTATATTATAATTAAGTCTGATTTGATAGAACAGTCTGACTGAGCGGTGGTTGGCAGCAGCAGGCTCGTAAGCATTCATTCAAACAGCACTTTCCTGCGTTTGCCAGTAGCTCTTCGCAATGCTTGAAGAACAGCTCTGTTTATGACTTCAAGCCTATCAACTCCCGAGATTAGGCTGGCAATACTATAGTGCCTGTAAGAACATCCAGTAGTATCCAGTAGTAGTCTGCCACTAGCACAGTCAGCGTAGTCAGCTCAGCTTTCCCCATTGAGACAGTGTCTGTGCCTCGATCTAGGTTGGGCAAAATAAAAAATGGCGGTGTTCGCTTTAGCAATCTCACTAGTATAAAGACCTCCTCCATTCCTGCCATTATTGAAAGAGATTGTGATACCTCACATCTCAAAATTGGGTTACTTAACCTGTTATGGCTAGGGGGCAGTATTTTCACGGCTGGATAAAAAACGTACCCGATTTAATCTGGTTACTACTCCTGCCCAGTAACTAGAATATGCATATAATTATTGGCTTTGGATAGAAAACACTCCAAAGTTTCTAAAACTGTTTGAATGGTGTCTGTGAGTATAACAGAACTCAAATGGCAGGTCAAAACCTGAGAGATTCCTTTACAGGAAGTGGCCTGTCTGACCATTTCTTGAACTTCTTTGCCATCTCTATCTTTTACAAAGGATCTCTGCTCTAACGTGACACTTCCTACGTCTTCCATGGGCGCTCAGAGCCCGGGAAAAACCTGAATGTCGTCATCCCAGCCCCAGGCTGAAACACATTATCGCCTTTCTCAAGTGGCCGATCAAGGGACTGTGGGCTTAGGCGCGTGCCCTGGCCGCCCCCGTCTGTGTGATTTTTCCTCTGTTTGCCGAAAAGGAGATTCCCGGTCGGAATATTATCGCTTTTTTACGAGATAAATTGCATAAAAATTGATTTTAAACATCGGTTGACATGCTTCGAAGTACGGTAATGGAATATTTAGAATTTTTTTGTCACGAATTGCGCCATGCGCACAACCCTGATTTACCATTTCGGATAGTTTCTGGAACGCACGAACAAAACGGCGCTATTCGGATATAACGATGGATTATTTGGGACCAAACCAACATTTGTTATTGAAGTAGCAGTCCTGGGAGTGCATTCTGACGAAGACAACAAAAGGTAATCAAACTTTTATAATAGTAAATCTGATTTTGGTGAAGGCTAAACTTGCCGGGTGTCTAAATAGCTAGCCCGTGATGGCTGGGCTATGTACTTAGAATATTGCAAAATGTGCTTTCACCAAAAAGCTATTTCAAAAATCGGACATATCGAGTGCATAGAGGAGTTCTGTATCTATAATTCTTTAAATAATTGTTATGCTTTTTGTGAACGTTTATCGTGAGTAATTTAGTAAATTGTTAGTAAATTCCCCGGAAGTTTGCGGGGGGTATGCTAGTTCTGAACGTCACATGCTAATGTAAAAAGCTGTTTTTTGATATAAATATGAACTTGATTGAACAAAACATGCATGTATTGTATAACATAATGTCCTAGGTGTGTCATCTGATGAAGATCATCAAAGGTTAGTGCTGCATTTAGCTGTCTTCTGGGTTTTTGTGACATTATATGCTAGCTTGAAAAATGGGTGTCTGATTATTTCTGGCTGGGTAGTCTGCTGACATAATCTAATGTTTTGCTTTCGATGTAAAGCCTTTTTGAAATCGGACAGTGTGGTTAGATAAAGGAGAGTCTTGTCTTTAAAATGCTGTGAAATAGTCATATGTTTGAAAAATTGAAGTTTTTGTATTTTTGAGGAATTTGTAATTCGCGCCACGCCTATCATTGGATATTGGAGCAGGTGTTCCGCTAGCGGAACGTCTAGATGTAAGAGGTTAATGTTAGATCCCTCACTTCCAAGGCAGTTATAGTCAATGAACTAATCACTGATCATAATCTTGATGTGATTGGCCTGACTGAAACATGGCTTAAGCCTGATGAATTTACTGTGTTAATTGAGGCCACACCCCCTGGTTACACTAGTGACAATACCCCCCGTGCATCCGGCAAAGGCGGAGGTGTTGCTAACATTTACGATAGCAAATTTCAATTTACAAAAAAAAAACAATGACGTTTTCGTCTTTTGAGCTTCTAGTCACGAAATGTATGCAGCCTACTCACTCACTTTTTATAGCTACTGTTTACAGGCCTCCTGGGCCATATGCAGTGTTCCTCACTGAGTTCCCTGAATTCCTATCGGATCTTGTAGTCATAGCAGATAATATTTAAATTTTTGGTGACTTTAACATTCACATGGAAAAGTCCACAGACCCACTCCAAAAGGCTTTCGGAGCCATCATCGACTCAGTGGGTTTTGTCCAACATGTCTCTGGACCTACTCACTGCCACAGTCATACTCTGGACCTAGTTTTGTCCCATGGAATAAATGTTGTGGATCTTAATGTTTTTCCTCATAATCCTGGATTATCGGACCACCATTTTATTGCGTTTGCAATTGCAACAAATAATCTACTCAGACCCCAACCAAGGAGCATTAAAAGTCGTGCTATAAATTCTCAGACAACCCAAAGATTCCTTGATGCCCTTCCAGACTCCCTCTGCCTACCCAAGGACGTCAGAGGACATAAATCAGTTAACCACCTAACCGAGGAACTCAATTTAACCTTGCGCAATACCCTAGATGCAGTTGCACCCCTAAAAATTAAAAACATCTGTCATAAGAAACTAGCTCCCTGGTATACAGAAAATACACAAGTTCTGAAGCAAGCTTCCAGAAAATTGGAACGGAAATGGCGCCACACCAAACTGGAAGTCTTCCGACTAGCTTGGAAAGACAGTACCGTGCAGTATCGAAGAGCCCTCACTGCTGCTCGATCATCCTATTTTTCCAACTTAATTGAGGAAAATAAGAACAATCCGAAATGTATTTTTGATACTGTCGCAAAGCTAACTAAAAAGCAGCATTCGCAAATGGAGGATGGCTTTCAATTCAGCAGTAATACATTTATGAACTTCTTTGAGGAAAAAATCATGATCATTAGAAAGCAAATTACGGACTCCTCTTTAAATCTGGGTATTCCTCCAAAGCTCCATTGTCCTGAGTCTGCACAACTCTGCCAGGACCTAGGATCAAGGGAGATACTAAAGTGTTTTAGTACTATATCTCTTGACACAATGATGAAAATAATCATGGCCTCCAAACCCTCAAGCTGCATACTGGACCCTATTCCAACTAAACTACTGAAAGAGCTGCTTCCTGTGCTTGGCCCTCCTATGTTGAAGATAATAAACGGCTCTCTATCCACCGGCTGTGTACCAAGCTCACTAAAAGTGGCAGTAATAAAGCTTCTCTTGAAAAAGCCAAATCTTGACCAAGAAATTATAAAAAACTAATCGGCCTATATCGAATCTTCCATTCCTCTCAAAAATTGTAGAAAAAGCTGTTGCACAGCAACTCACTGTCTTCCTGAAGACAAACAATGTATACGAAACGCTTCAGTCTGGTTTTAGACCCCATCATAGCACTGAGACTGCACTTGTGAAGGTGGTAAATGACCTTTTAATGACGTCAGACCGAGGCTCTGCATCTGTCCTCGTGCTCCTAGATCTTAGTGCCGCTTTTGATACCATCGATCACCACATTCTTTTGGAGAGATTGGAAACCCAAATTGGTCTACATGGACAAGTTCTGGCCTGGTTTAGATCTTATCTGTCGGAAAGATATCAGTTTGTCTCTGTGAATGGTTTGTCCTCTGACAAATCAATTGTAAATTTCGGTGTTCCTCAAGGTTCCGTTTTAGGACCACTATTGTTTTCACTATATATTTTACCTCTTGGGGATGTCATTCGAAAACATAATGTTAAATTTCACTGCTATGCGGACGACACACAGCTGTACATTTCAATGAAACATGGTGAAGCCCCAAAATTGCCCTCGGTAGAAGCCTGTGTTTCAGACATAAAGAAGTGGATGGCTGCAAACTTTCTACTTTTAAACTCGGACAAAACAGAGATGCTTGTTCTAGGTCCCAGTAAATGGAAAGAGGCGGTGGCTCATGGGTAGGTCGGTGCCAGTATGATCCGGGACAGGTGACATTAATTGGAGAGTGAGAAACAGGCAGAGAGAGGGAGGGGTTGTCCAGAGAGACTGTTTTAACAGAAGGAGAAAGAAAACAGTTATGAGTTGAACATAACAGTATGTCAGTAGAAGGAAGGACAGTAGCAGGTCACCCTATGAGCTGAACATAACAGTATGAGGGTAGAAGGGAGGACAGTAGCAGGTGACCCTATGAGCTGAACATAACAGTATGTCAGTAGAAGGGAGGACAGTAGCAGGTGACCCTATAAGCTGAACATAACAGTATGTCAGTAGAAGGGAGGACAGTAGCAGTAGAAGTGAGGACAGTAGCAGTAGAAGGGAGGACAGTAGCAGTAGACCCTATGAGCTGAACATAACAGTATATTAGTAGAAGGGAGGACAGTAGCAGTTGAAGGGAGGACAGTAGCAGTAGAAGGGAGGACAGTAGCAGTAGAAGGGAGGACAGTAGCAGTAGAAGGGAGGACAGTAGCAGTAGAAGGGAGGACAGTAGCAGTAGAAGGGAGGACAGTAGCAGTAGAAGGGAGGACAGTAGCAGTAGGAGGGAGGACAGTAGCAGTAGGAGGGAGGACAGTAGCAGTAGAAGGGAGGACAGTAGCAGGTTCCCCAACTGTGGCTTGTGACTATTATTTTAGCCAGTTGCAGTAATTCCTTTACAGATTTTTTGGTAATCTCGTTACCATTTTGGTAATGGAATGATGAGTTTTAATCACTTAATAATTAATAAACCAAATTTATATCAGTAAAATCACTATAATGAATTGATAGGCCTACCATTAGTTGTTACATCTGTGAAATGTCATCGCCCTAACACTTCTTTTTCTTAAATATGTGGGGTTTTGGTAACGGAATTACAAGGCACAAGGCAATTTTTCTTAAACTTTAAGAAGGTAAACAATTTCACCAAAACTACATCTAAGTGTTGATATTAATTGTCAGGGGTCTTTACCTCAACATTATTGTGTTGGTGTATTTATGCAGAAATCAAAGCCTTTACTTATGCGGTATTTCTTTAGATGGAAAATGGTTGAAAAATGTATCTATGCCTTCACTTCACACAAATATAGACTTAGCTTTCATTTGACACCGATTTGATATGCTCCTATGAACTTCACATGTTGGTGCTCATGGGACCTTTTACATGGAAATGACCTGCTAGGACTATTGTGCGGAAGCCAGCATATCCATTGGTTGCTTTTGACCAATATATGTATGTGGCACCTTTGAGAGAATCTCAATTGCATACTCCTCGCATCCTCTCTCCTCACCTCAAAACCCATTGGTCCCTCCCCTCTGACCTTCTCCTCCAATGGGTTTTGAGAAGGAGACCAGGAGTATGCAATTGATATTCTCCCTGTGTGTTTCTGAAGATCCTAGCTTTGAGCTGCATACTCTTTATTCCTGCCCCTTCATGTGTATTTTGGACCAGAGGCGCCGGGGTATTTATAGCTGGCTTTAGAAGTCTCTCTGTCTGTACCATGCCTGAACAAGGACAATTCTGGTAACTGAACTTGAAGCAGCAGGGCAGCTAAATACATCTGTGTCCTAAATTGCACCCCATTTCCCTATTGGCCCTGGTCCAAAGTAGTGCACTATATAGGGTGACATTTGGGACATAATCTACTACTACTCACTCCCCTCTTGGATACTAATACTAGCAAAGAACAGTTCACTTAGTAGGCTTGCTGCCATTCCATTTCCCATGTCAACTTGCAGTATAATTCTATCTGCGCTCCACAGCTGATTATAATATTTTTTTAAACACAACATTTTTCCCTAAACAATCACAATCCACAATTCAATGTGAGGATGCTCATCCCCGAACCTAGATTACTCCTACACTAGTTCAGGCAGGAGTGGTTAGGATGATCGTCCCCTAGCCTAGTCAGTCACACCCTTTATTTCCTCACAGCTCATCATAATACCAGCTGTGGGAATGACAATACATCCCCTTCATCCTCTACAAACACAGGTGTTTCAGCAAAAACAACATAGCAATGAAGTTAACCTGATAAAATACTTAAATAGATGAAACCCTATTAAACCATATTCAAAAACTTTTGGGAGGACAATTGAAGTTCACTTCAAAAACAATTGATAATTGTTAAAACCATTTGTTTTGGTGTATAGCTCTTCAGGGTATTTCAATAAAACACTTAACAAGACCCAGGCCGTATCCCAAATGACATTCTATTCCCCTGGCATCCACCAAACCCAGATTCGTCCGTCGGACTGCCAGATGGTGAAGCGTGATTCATCACTCCAGTGAACGCGTTTCCACTGCTCCAGAATCCAAAGGTGGTGATCTTTACACCACTCCAGACAATGCTTGGCATTGCACATGATGATCTTAGGCTTGTGTTTCAGCTGCTCGGACATGGAATCCAATTTCATGAAGCTCCAGTTTTTGTGCTGATGTTGCTTCCAGAGGCTGCAACCGAGGACAGAAGATTTTTACACGTTACACGCTTCAGCACTCGGCGGTCTCATTCTGTGAACTTGTTTTAACAAGGCTAATCTGAAAACAAGGCTGCCTAAATTCTATCAGCATATCGATTGCGCAACCAGGGCTGGCAAAACCCTAGATCATTGTAATTCTAACTTCCGCGACGCATATAAGGCCCGCCCTGCCGTCCTTTCGGAAAAGCTGACCACGACTCAATTTTGTTGCTTCCAGCCTATAGACAGAAACTAAAACAGGAAGCTCCCGCGCTCAGGTCTGTTCAACGCTAATCCGACCAATTGAATTCCACGCTTCAAGATTGCTTCGATCACATTGATGAATACGCTGATTCGGTGAGCGGGTTTATTAGCAAGTTCATCGGCGATGTCGTACCCACAACGTCTATTAAAACCTTCCCAAACCAGAAACCGTGGATTGATGGCAGAATTCGCACAAAACTGAAAGCACGAACCACTGCTTTTAATTAGGGCAAGGTGACCGGAAACATGACCGAATACAAACAGTGTAGCTATTCCCTCCGCAAGGCAATCAAACAAGCTAAGAGTCAGTATAGAGACAAAGTAGAGTCGCAACTCAACGGCTCAGACACGAGAGGTATGTGGCAGGGTCTACAGTCAATCACGGGCTATAAAAGGAAAACCAGCCCCGTCGCGGACCAGGATGTCTTGTTCCCAGACAGACTAAACAACTTCTTTGCTCACTTTGAGGACAATACAGTGCCACTGACACGGCCCGCTACCAAAACCTGCGGGCTCTCCTTCACTGCAGCCGACGTGAGCAAAACATTTAAACGTGCCAACCCTCGCAAGGCTGCAGGCCCAGACGACATCCCCAGCTGCGACATCCCCAGGGACCGAGAGACTGAAAAACAGCTTCTATCTCAAGGCCATCAGACTGTTAAACAGCCATCACTAACATTGAGTGGCTGCTGCCAACATACTGACTCAACTCCAGCCACTTTAATAATGGAAAAATGTATGTAATAAATGTGTCAATAGCCACTTTAACCTCTCTAGGGGGTGTGGGACGCTACCAACATCCAGTGAAATTGCAGAGCGCCAAATTCAAAAACATAAATACTCATTATAAAAATTCATAAAACATACAAGTGTTATACATCGGTTTAAAGATTAACTTCTTGTTAATCCAACCACGGTGTCAGATTTCAAAAAGGCTTTACGGCGAAAGCATACCATGCGATTATCTGAGAACAGAGCCCAGCAGACAAATCATTACAAACAGTTACTAGCCAAGTAAAGGAGTTACACAAGTCAGAGATAGTGATAAAATTAATCACTTACCTTTGATGATCTTCATATGGTTGCACTCACAAGACACCCATTTACTCAATAAATGTTTGTTTTGTTCGATAAAGTCCCTCCTTATATTCAAAAACCTCTGTTTTGTTCACGCGTTTTGTTCAGTAATCCACAGGCTCAAAGGCATTCACAACAGACAGACAAAAAATCTGAAAAGTATCAGTAAAGTTCGTAGAAACATGTCAAACGATGTTTATAATCAATCCTCAGGTTGTTTTTAGTCATAACAATCAATAACATTTCAACCGGACAATAGCTTCGTCAATATAAAAGGAAAACAAGAAAGGCGTGCTCTCAGTCGCTCGCATAAAAAAGCTTTGGGACACTGCAGTGTCCACTCATTCAGACTGGTCTTACTCCCTCATTTTTCAGAATACAAGCCTGAAACAATTTCTAAATATTGTTGACATCTAGTGGAAGCCATAGGAAGTGCAATTTGAGTCCTAAGTCAGTGGATACTATAATGGCATTCAATAGAAAACTACAAAAATAAAAAATCCCCACTTCCTGGATGGATTTTTCTCAGGTTTTTGCCTGCCATATCAGTTATGTTATACTCAGGCATTATTTTAACAGTTTTGGAAACGTGTGAGTGTGTTCTATCCAAATCTACCAACTATATGCATATCCTAGCTTCTGGGCCTGAGTAGCAGGCAGTTTACTTTGGGCACGGCTTTTCATCCAGAGGTGAAAATAGTGCCCCCTACCCTAGTGAGGTTAAACAATGCAACTTCATATAAATGTTTACATACCCTACATTACTCATTTCATATATACTGTACTCTATACCATCTACTGCATCTTGCCATCTTGATGTAATGTATCACTAGCCACTTTAAACAATGCCCCTTTTATATGTTTACATACCCTACATTACTCATCTCATATGTATACACTGTAATCTATACCATCTACTGCATCTTGCCATCTTGATGTAATGTATCACTGCCACTTTAAACAATGCCACTTTTATATGTTTACATACCCTACATTACTCATCTCATATGTATACTGCTCAAAAAAATAAAGGGAACACTTAAACAACACAATGTAACTCCAAGTCAATCACACTTCTGTGAAATCAAACTGTCCACTTAGGAAGCAACACTGATTGACAATACATTTCACATGCTGTTCTGAAAATGGAATAGACAACAGGTGGAAATTATAGGCAATAAGCAAGACACCCCCAATAAAGGAGTGGTTCTGCAGGGGGTGACCACAGACCACTTCTCAGTTCCTATGCTTCCTGGCTGATGTTTTGGTCACTTTTGAATGCTGGCGGTGCTTTCACTCTAGTGGTAGCATGAGACGGTGTCTACAACCCACACAAGTGGCTCAGGTAGTGCAGCTCATCCAGGATGGCACATCAATGCGAGCTGTGGCAAGAAGGTTTGCTGTGTCTGTCAGCGTAGTGTCCAGAGCATGGAGGCGCTACCAGGAGACAGGCCAGTACATCAGGAGACGTGGAGGAGGCCGTAGGAGGGCAACAACCCAGCAGCAGGACCGCTACCTCCGCCTTTGTGCAAGGAGGAGAAGGAGGAGCACTGCCAGAGCCCTGCAAAATGACCTCCAGCAGGCCACAAATGTGCATGTGTCTGCTCAAACGGTCAGAAACAGACTCCACGAGGCTGGTATGAGGGTCCGACGTCCACAGGTGGGGGTTGTGCTTACAGCCCAACACCAAGATTGGCAAATTCGCCACTTGCGCCCTGTGCTCTTCACAGATGAAAGCAGGTTCACACTGAGCACGTGACAGACGTGACAGAGTCTGGAGACGCCGTGGAGAACGTTCTGCTGCCTGCAACATCCTCCAGCATGACCAGTTTGGCGGTGGGTCAGTCATTGTGTGGGGTGGCATTTCTTTGGGGGGCCGCACAGCCCTCCATGTGCTCACCAGCGGTAGCCTGACTGTCATTAGGTACCGAGATGAGATCCTCAGACCCCTTGTGAGACCATATGCTGGTGCGGTTGGCCCTGGGTTCCTCCTAATGCAAGACAAGGCTAGACCTCATGTGGTTGGAGTGTGTCAGCAGTTCCTGCAAGAGGAATGCATTGATGCTATGGACTGGCCCGCCCGTTCTCCAGACCTGAATCCAATTGAGCACATCTGGAACATCATGTCTCGCTCCATCCACCAACGCCACGTTGCACCGCAGACTGTCCAGGAGTTGGCGGATGCTTTAGTCCAGGTCTGGGAGGAGATCCCTCAGGAGACCATCCGCCACCTCATCAGGAGCATGCCCAGGCATTGTAGGGAGGTCATACAGGCACGTGGAGGCCACACACACTACTGAGCCTCATTTTGACTTGTTTTAAGGACATTACATCAAAGTTGGATCAGCCTATTGTGTGGTTTTCCACTTTAATTTTGAGTGTGACTCCAAATCCAGACCTCCATGGGTTGATAAATTGGATTTCCATTGATTATTTTTGTGTGATTTTGTTGTCAGCACATTCAACTATGTAAAGAAAAAAGAATTTAATAAGATTATTTCTTTCATTCAGATCTAGGATGTGTTGTTTAAGTGTTCCCTTTATTTTTTTGAGCAGTGTATATATTGTACTCTATACCATCTACTGCATCTTGCCTATGCCGTTCTATTCCATCACTCATTCATATTTTTTTTATGTACATATTCTTATTCATTCCTTTACACTTGTGTGTATAAGGTAATTGTTGTGAAGTTTTTAGGTTAGATTACTCGTTGGATATTACTGCATTGTCGGAACTAGAAGCACAAGCATTTCGCTACACTCGCATTAACATCTGCTAACAATGTGTATGTGACAAATAAAATTTGATTTGATTTGAATTTGATTTGGTCTACCACTTTGTGGCTGAGCCGTTGTTGCTCCTAGACGTTTCCACTTCACAATAACAGCACTTACAGTTGACCGGGGCAGCTATTGCAGGGCAGAAATTTTATGAACTGACTTGTTGGAAAGGTGGCATCCTATGACGGTGCCACGTTGAAAGTCACAGATCTCTTCAGTAAGGCCATTCTACTGCCAATGTTTGTCTACGGAGATTGCATGGCTGTGTGTTCGATTTTATACACTTGTCAGCAACGGGTGTGGCTGAAATAGCCAAATCCACTAATTTGAAGAGATGTCCACATACTTTTGTATATATAGTGTATCTTAAAGACGTGTTTTTTTGGTAAGAGAATGACAGGACACTAGGCAAATAATTTCTCCAAAACTAAATAGAAGTGTTGATATTAGTTGGCAGGGGTCTTTACTTCAACATTATTGTGTTTTGATATATTTCTAATACCTTAAGAATTTTTCTGGTGGATGTTTTCTAAGACCCCTTTTCTATATGTTTGACCAGAAATCAAAGCCTTAGATTATTCCTAACTTTTAGAATAAAACATTTTTGAAAAAGGTTATATGTGCCTTAATTTCTCCAAAATATAGACTTTTGACACCAAATTTGATATGCTCCTATGAACTTCAAATGTTTGTGGTCATGGGACCTTTTACATGGAAATGCCCTATACATACTGACAACGACAGCTCTCTTTTTAGTCACCTCTATAACGCTGTATGATTACATTCTGACTGAGACAACTGCAGTACAACTTGATACACTATAATTCTTTATCAGATGCTTTAAGACTTACTGTAGGTCCCTGGTAATGTGCCCAACAGAAAGCAGAGAGGTGAAATAACTAAGCCCTGCCCTGTCAATGTAAATATAGGAGTGCTACTGCACTGGGAGGTCAGGGGTCAGCGGTTGCTCCTGACCCTGGGGGAGAGGGAAGTAGGCGGGAGGGCGAGCAAAGTTTTTCCCACTCTGCTGTCCCTGCAGACTGGGAAACAGAGAAGAGAGACAGAGGAGGTGTCCCATAGGCGTCCCTGGGCTCTGGTCAAGAGTAATGGACTAAATAAGGAATAGATTGCCATTTGGGATGCAGCCAGTCAAAGTCAGAGCTCTCAGCCCTGATGAATTCACAGTCTGTTATTTATCTGCCGTCGGCAGCTGGGGCCGGCACACACAGTATATGCAGCTGCTTAATTGGCTAACAGCGATCCCAGGTCCCCCAGAAGAGGCTTTGGAGCAGCAGATTGATTGGCTACGGCCGCATAACTCCTCTTTGTTTACACAACAACCACCTGGATGCATGGCCATCTACTTTAGAATCAGACAGAATCAGAGAGCTCTGTCATGTAGACAGCCACACATAGGCACAGATACAAACAGACACCCACACACAACTGCACACTCACAATTACACACTCACAATTACACACTCAGGCTTGTCCAGAAGAAATATGAATTACATTTCATTACATCAGGATGCAGCAACAGAGGCCCTGCTCCAATCACATGAGTCTCTGACTGACTGGAAATATAACTGCTACCACTGGTTGTCTATTTTAGGGATATGGCTACAGTGTACTGTGCTGCAGACTCTACTGAGAGCAGTGCAGCAGCAGAGAGGTGAGGTCTGGCTGTCTGAAGGAATTAGGGGACTGGGCTGGCAGCCTCTCCAGATGTCTGCACTGTGCCGTAGCAGAGAGGTGACGTCTGGCTGTCTGAAGGAATTAGGGGACTAGGCTGGCAGCCTCTCCAGATGTCTGCACTGTGCCGTAGCAGAGAGGTGACGTCTGGCTGTCTGAAGGAATTAGGGGACTGGGCTGGCAGCCTCTCCAGATGTCTGCACTGTGCCGTAGCAGAGAGGTGACGTCTGGCTGTCTGAAGGAATTAGGGGACTGGGCTGGCAGCCTCTCCAGATGTCTGCACTGTGCCGTAGCAGAGAGGTGACGTCTGGCTGTCTGAAGGAATTAGGGGACTGGGCTGGCAGCCTCTCCAGATGTCTGCACTGTGCCGTAGCAGAGAGGTGACGTCTGGCTGTCTGAAGGAATTAGGGGACTGGGCTGGCAGCCTCTCCAGATGTCTGCACTGTGCCGTAGCAGAGAGGTGACGTCTGGCTGTCTGAAGGAATTAGGGGACTGGGCTGGCAGCCTCTCCAGATGTCTGCACTGTGCCGTAGCAGAGAGGTGACGTCTGGCTGTCTGAAGGAATTAGGGGACTGGGCTGGCAGCCTCTCCAGATGTCTGCAGGGTCAGTCTTACGGTGATGATAGAACAGTGTATGCAGCCTGAGGCAAGGAACAGAGCACAAGCTTTTTGGGCAACTTTCTCAAATCATGAATCATGAGAGGGACAGGAGGACAGGGGGCTGAGAGGGACAGGAGGACAGGGGGATTAGAGGGACAGGAGGACAGGGGGATGAGAGGGACGGGAGGCTGAGCGGGACAAGAGGACAGGGGGCTGAGAGGGACAGGAGGACAGGGGGCTGAGAGGGACAGGAGGCTGAGAGGGACAAGAGGACAGGGGGCTGAGAGGGACAGGAGGACAGGGGGCTGAGAGGGACAGGAGGACAGGGGGCTGAGAGGGACAGGAGGACAGGGGGCTGAGAGGGACAGGAGGACAGGGGGCTGAGAGGGACAGGAGGCTGAGAGGGACAAGAGGACAGTGAGGAGGAGTGGAGGGGACAGGGGGCTGAGAGGGACAGGAGGACAGGGGGCTTAGAGGGACAGGAGGCTGAGAGGGACAAGAGGACAGTGAGGAGGATTGGAGGGGACAGGGGGCTGAGAGGGACAGGAGGACAGGGGGCTTAGAGGGACAGGAGGCTGAGAGGGACAAGAGGACAGTGAGGAGGAGTGGAGGGGACAGGTCGCTGAGAGGGACAGGAGGACAGGGGGCTGAGAGGGACAGGAGGACAGGGGGCTTAGAGGGACAGGAGGCTGAGAGGGACAAGAGGACAGTGAGGAGGAGTGGAGGGGACAGGGGGCTGAGAGGGACAGGAGGACAGGGGGCTTAGAGGGACAGGAGGACAGGGGGCTTAGAGGGACAGGAGGACAGGGGGCTAAGAGAGGGACAGGAGGCTGAGAGGGACAAGAGGACAGTGAGGAGGAGTGGAGGGGACAGGGGGCTGAGAGGGACAGGAGGACAGGGGGCTTAGAGGGACAGGAGGCTGAGAGGGACAAGAGGACAGTGAGGAGGAGTGGAGGGGACAGGGGGCTGAGAGGGACAGGAGGACAGGGGGCTTAGAGGGACAGGAGGCTGAGAGGGACAAGAGGACAGTGAGGAGGAGTGGAGGGGACAGGGGGCTGAGAGGGACAGGAGGACAGGGGGCTGAGAGGGACAGGAGGACAGGGGGCTTAGAGGGACAGGAGGCTGAGAGGGACAAGAGGACAGTGAGGAGGAGTGGAGGGGACAGGGGGCTGAGAGGGACAGGAGGACAGGGGGCTTAGAGGGACAGGAGGACAGGGGGCTTAGAGGGACAGGAGGACAGGGGGCTTAGAGGGACAGGAGACTGAGGCTATGAACGGAGCACTGGACACGTCAGGCCAGGCATGAGGCATCATCAAGATATGCAGTACGCCACTCATACTCAATCAGGCAACGCTGCATGATGCATTTTACTGAGCTCTACTGCAGTATACAATCCTTACCCACATACTGTAGAAATACTAGCCTTAGTTAGTCTAGCATTAGAGGAACTATGATCGTATTTGTAATTTGTAAACAGTAATTATGTTTGTATGGCTTCAGCTGTGTTTCAGAATGAAACACTGGCAGATTCATTAAATTAAATCATTAAATGATTAATTAAATGATCACGAATATCCTACCAACGGGACATCAAAAACTGTAATATCCTATGTTTCACGGAATCGTTGCTGAATGATGACATGGATATTCAGAATGAAACACAGAAGTGCTTTGATCATGTGTCCTAATATTTGGTTGTACTGATGGATTCTCCCTTTAAGGCTACAGAGCCTGGTCCTTTGAAGAAAGATAAGCAGCATATGTTCTCATACAAAACCAGTCTGATGTCAGTCGCTGTCTCACAACTACTGAAACTTCACCACCGGTCAAAAGCTTTAAAACACCTATTTATTCAAGGGTTTTTCTTTATTTTTTACTATTTTCTACAATGTAGAATAATGGTGAAGACATCAAAACTATGAAATAACATATATGGAATCAAGTAGCAAGTAGCACAACAGAGCAAGAGGACAAGTACCGACACCTCACTAGTCCTCAACTGGCAGCTTCATTAAATAGTACCCGCAAAACACCAGTCTCAACGTCAACAGTGAAGAGGTGACTCTGGGATGCTGGCCTTCTAGGCAGAGTTCCAGTGTCTGTGTTCTTTTGCCCATCTTAATCTTTTCTTTTTATTGGCCAGTCTGAGATATGGCTTTTTCTTTGCAACTCTGCCTAGAAGGCCAGCATATCGGAGTCGCCTCTTCACTGTTGACGTTGAGACTGGTGTTTTGCGGGTACTATTTAATGAATCTGCCAGTTGAGGACTTGTGATGCATCTGTTTCTCAAACTAGACATTCTCGGCTAAAATGGCGCCGGAAGAAATGGCAGCAGTTTTACGGGCGCCCAACCAATTGTGCTATTATGTGGGTTTTTTCACTATATTTGTAAATTATTTTGAACATAACATTTCTGCAACCGTATCTTACGGCAGAAAAGAGCTTCTGGATATCAGGACAGCGATCACTCACCTCAGATTAGACAAAGATTTTTTCAACAACAAGCAAGACTCACATGATTTTCTCCAAACACCCGGCAGGGCCGACATCCCAGTTATTCGCAAGAGGAAGCGACGCAGGTACAGAGGACGAAGAGCCGGATGCCTCGTCAGGACCGCAGAAGGCGAGTAGGAAAGCTGCCGTTACCGTCAAAATTACTCGCCAACGTGCAATCATTGGACAATAAATTAGACGATTTACAATCACGAATATCCTACCAACCGGACATCAAAAACTGTAATATCCTATGTTTCACGGAATCGTGGCTGAATGACGACATGGATATTCAGCTAGCGGGATATACGCTGCACCGGCAGGATGGAACAGCACACTCCGGTAAGACGAGGGGGGGGTGGTCTGTGCATATTTGTAAACAACAGCTGGTGCACGAAATCTAAGGAAGTCTCTAGAATCTGCTCGCCTGAAGTAGAGTATATTGTGATAAATTGCAGGCCACACTACTTGCCTAGAGAGTTCTCAGCTATACTTTTCGTGGCTGTTTACTTACCAACACAAACAGATGCTGGCACTAAGACCGCACTCAGTCAGCTGTATAAGGAAATAAGCAAACAGGAAACCACTCACCCAGAGGCAGCGCTCCTAGTGGCCAGAGATTTTAATGCAGGGAAACTTAAATCAGTTCTACCAAATCTCTATCAACATGTTAAATGTGCAACCTCTGTGTGTGGAGCACCTGTACTCCACACACAGAGACGCGTACAAAGCTCTCCCTCGCCCTCCATTTGGTAAATCCGACCACAACGCTGTCCTCCAGATTCCTGCTTACAAGCAAAAATGAAAGCAGGAAGAACCAGTGACTCGGTCTATAAGAAAGTGGTCAGATGAAGCAGATGCTAAACTACTGTTTTGCTATCACAGACTGGAACATGTTCCAGGATTCATCCGATAACATTGAGGAATACACCACATCAGTCACTGGCTTTATCAATAAGTGCATCGAGGACGTCATCCCCACAGTGACTGTACGTACATACCCCAACCAGAAGCCATGGATTACAGGCAACATTCGCACTGAGCTAAAGGGTAGAGTTGCCGCTTCAAGGTGCAGGACTCTAACCCGGAAGCTTATAAGAAATCCTGCTATGCCCTGCGACGAACCATCAAACAGGCAAAGCATTAATACAGAGCTAAGATTGAATCATACTACACCGGCTCCAACGCTCGTCAGATGTGGCAGGGCTTGCAAACTATTACAGACTACAAAGGGAAGCACAGCCACGAGTTGCCCAGTGACACGAGCCTACCAGATGAGCTAAATCACTTCTATGCTCGCTTCGAGGCAAGCAACACTGAGGTATGCATGAGCGCATCAGCTGTTCCGGAAGACGGTGTGATCATGCTCTCCGTAGCCAAATTACACAAGGCTGCGATGCCAGATGGATTTACGGGACGTGTGCTCCGAGCATGTGCTGACCAACTGGCAGGTGTCTTCACTGACATTTTCAACATGTCCCTGATTTAGTCTGTAATACCAACATGTGTCAAGCAGACCACCATAGTCTCTGTGCCCAAGAACACAAAGGCAACCTGCCGAAATGACTACCGACCCATAGCACTCACGTCTGTAACCATGAAGTGCTTTGAAAGGCTGGGAATGGCTCACATCAACACCATTACCCCAAAAACCCTAGACCCACTCCAATATGCATACCGCCCAAACAGATCCACAGATGATGCAATCTCTATTGCACTCCACACTGCCCTTTCCCACCTGGACAAAAGGAACACCTATGTGAGAATGCTATTCATTGACTACAGCTCAGCGTTCAACACCATAGTACCCTCAAAGCTCATCAATAAGCTAAGGAACCTGGGACTAAACACCTCCCTCTGCAATTGGATGCTGGACTTCCTGACGGGCCGCCCCCAGGTGGTGAGGGTAGGTAACAACACATCTGGCACGCTGATCCTCAACACTGGAGCTCCCCAGGGGTGCGTGCTCAGTCCCCTCCTGTACTCCCTGTTCACCCACGACTGCATGGCCAGGCACGACTCCAACACCATCATTAAGTTTGCAGACGACACAACAGTGGTAGGCCTTATCACCGACAACGATGAGACAGCATATAGGGAGGAGGTCAGAGACCTGGCCGGGGGGTGCCAGAATAACAACCTATCCCTCAACGTAACCAAGACTAAAGAGATGATTGTGGACTACAGGAAAAGGAGCACCGAGCACGCCCCCGTTCTCATCGACGGGGCTGTAGTGGAGCAGGTTGAGAGCTTCAAGTTCCTTGGTGTCCACATCAACAACAAACTAGAATGGTCCAAACACACCAAGACAGTCGTGAAGACGGCACGACAAAGCCTATTCCCCCTCAGGAAACTAAAACGATTTGGCATGGGTCCTGAGATCCTCAAAAGGTTCTACAGCTGCAACATCGAGAGCATCCTGACCAGTTGCATCACTGCCTGGTACGGCAACTGCTCGGCCTCCGACCGCAAGGCACTTCAGAGGGTAGTGTGTACAGCCCAGTACATCACTGGGGCAAAGCTGCCTGCCATCCAGGACCTCTACACCAGGCGGTGTCAGAGGAAGGCCCTAAAAATTGTCAAAGACCCCAGCCACCCCAGTCATAGACAGTTCTCTCTACTACCGCACGGCAAGCGGTACCGGAGTGCCACGTCTAGGACAAAAAGTCTTCTCAACAGTTTTTACCCCGAAGCCATAAGACTCCTGAACAGGTAACTAAATGGTTACCCGGACTATTTGCATTGTGTGCCCCCCCCCCCAAACCCTCTTTTACGCTGCTGCTACTCTCTGTTTGTCTTATATGCATAGTCACTTTAACTATACATTCATGTACATACTACCTCAATTGGCCCGACCAACCAGTGCTCCCGCACATTGGCTAACCGGGCTATCTGCATGTGTCCCACCACCCGCCAACCCCTCTTTTTACGCTACTGCTACTCTGTTCATCATATAGTTACTTTAACCATACCTACATGTACATACTTCCTCAATAAGCCTGACTAACCGGTGTCTGTATATAGCCTTGCTACTCTTATTTTCAAATGTCTTTTTACTGTTGTTTTATTTCTTTACTTACCTACACACACACACACACACACACACACACACACACACACACACACACACACACACGCACACACACACACACACACACACACACACACACACACGCACACACACACACACACACACACCTTTTTTTGCACTATTGTTTAGAGCATGTAAGTAAGCGTTTCACTGTAAGGTCTACACCTGTTGTATTAGGAGCGCGTGACAAATAAACTTTGATTTGATAATGTACTTGTCCTCTTGCTCAGTTGTGCACCGGGGCCTCCCACTCCTCTTTCTATTCTGGTTAGAGCCAGTTTGCGCTGTTCTGTGAAGGTAGTAGTACAAAGCGTTGTAAGAGATCTTCAGTTTTTTGGCAATTTCTCCCATGGACTAGCCTTCATTTCTCAGAACAAGAATAGTTTGACGAGTTTCAGAAGAAAATGCTGTGTTTCTGGCCATTTTGAGCGTGTAATCGAAACCACAAATCCTGATGCTCAAGATACTCAACTAGTCTAAAGAAGGACAGTTTTATTGCTTCTTTAATCAGCACAAGTTTTCAGCTGTGCTAACATAATTGCAAAAGGGTTTTCTAATGGTCAATTAGCCTTTTAAAATTATACATTTGCATTAGCTTACACAACGTGCCATTGGAACACAGGAGTGATGATTGATGATAATGGGCCTCTGTACGCCTATGTAGATATTCCATAAAAAAATCTGCCGTTTTCAGCTACAATAGTAATTTGCAACATGAACAATGTCTACACTGTATTTCTGATTAGAGGTCGACCGATTATGATTTTCCAACGCCGATACCGATTATTGGAGGACCAAAAATGCCGATACTGATTAATCGGCCGGTTTATATATATATAATATATATATATATATTTGTAATAATAACAATTACAACAATCAATACTGAATGAACACTTTTATTTTAACTTAATATAATACATAAATAACATCTATTTAGTCTCAAATAAATAACGAAACATGTTCAATTTGGTTTAAATAATGCAAAAACACAGTGTTGGAGAAGAAAGTAAAAGTGCAATATGTGCCATGTAAAAAAGCTAACGTTTAAATTCTTTGCTCAGAACATGAGAACATATGAAAGCTGGTTGTTCAATATTCCCAGTTCTTCAATATTCCCAGTTAAGAAGTTTTACGATGTAGTTATTATAGGAATTATGACGCATTGACTATTTCTCTCTATACCATTTGTATTTCATATACCTTTGACTATTGGATGTTCTTATAGGCATTTTATTATTGCCAGCCTAATCTCGGGAGCTGATAGGCTTGAAGTCATAAACAGCGCTGTGCTTCAAGCATTGCTAAGAGCTGCTGGCAAACACAGTATAGTGCTGTTTGAATGAATGCTTACGAGCCTGCTGCTGCCTACCACCGCTCAGTCAGACTGTTCAATCAAATATCAAGTCATAGACTTAATTATAATATAATGAACACAGATATACGAGCCTTTGGTCATTAATATGGTAAAATCTGGAAACTATCATTTCGAAAACAAAACGTTTATTCTTTCAGTGAAATACGGAACCGATCCAAATTTTATCAAACGGGTGGCAACCTTAAGTATAAATATTGCTGTTACATTGCACAACCTTCAATGTTAAGTCATAAATATGTAAAATTCTGGCAAATTAATAACAGTCACGTAGTTTGCAACGAGCCAGGCGGCCCAAACTGTTGCATATACCCCGACTCTGCTTGCACTGACAGCAAGTGATTTCCCTAGGTAATATTTTTTTACCTTTATTTATACAAGTATTTCTCATTGAGATAACATCTCTTTTCCAAGAGAGACCTGATCGAATAGCAGCAGGGGGAACAACGTTTCAGACAAAACAACTTACATACACTAACATAACATTAGACAAAACTATAAACACACATACAGTACAGCAAAAACATTTTACGTTAAAAACACGAAAGTCTTAACTAAAACCAGCTGGCCTAAAAACAATTACACTCATCTATGATATATACATCGATCAAGTGTTTAAACTCCACCAACAAAACTAGATCATCAAATTTGTTCATGTTCAGGAGAGAATTCCAGGACCCCGGAGCTAAGTAACTAAAACTATTTCTACCATGACCTGTTCTAATTTTTGGTATATTGCCTGCTAACATGAATTTCTTTTAACTAAATACGTAGGTTTAAAAAAAATACACTTCTGTGTACTGAATTTAAGAAAGGCATTGATGTTTATGGTTAGGTACATTTGTTCACCGATTGTGGTTTCCTCGCGAACGTGATTTTGTTAAATCATCACCCGTTTGGCGAAGTTGAAGTAGGCTGTTATTCAATGATAAATTAACAGGTACCGCATTGATTATATGCAACGCAGGACAAGCTAGTTAACCAAGTAATATCGTCAACCATATGTAGTTACCTGGTGATTATGTGAAGATTGATTGTTTTTATAAGATAAGTTAAATGCTAGCAAGCAACTTACCTTGGCTCCATGCAGCCAAAAGGTCCTTTTGACGCTGCACTCGCGTAATAGGTGGTCAGCCTGCTACGCAGTTTCCTCGTGGATTGCAATGTAATCGGCCATAATCGGCATCCAAAAAGGCAGATTACCGATTGTTACGAAAACCTGAAATCGTCCCTTATTAAATCGGCTACGCCGATTAATCGGTCGTCCTCTATTTCTGATCAATTCGATGTTATTTGAAATGGACAAAAAAATTGCTTTTCTTTCAAAAACAAGGACATTTCTAAGTGACCCCAAACTTTTGAACGGTAGTGTATATTGGGAGTATTATTATTATTTCACTGTGTAATTCCGACCCACTGTAATTCCAGTGGGTCAAAAGTTTACATACACTAAGTTCACTGTGCCTTTAAACAGCTTGGAAAATTCCAGAAAATGATGTCATGGCTTTAGAAGCTTCTGATAGGCTAATTGACATCATTTGAGTCAATTGGAGGTGTACCTGTGGATGTATTTCAAGGCCTACCTTCAAACTCAGTGCCTATTTGCTTGACATCATGGGAAAATCAAAAGATATCAGCCAAGACCTCAGAAAAAAAATTGTAGACCTCCACAAGTCTGGTTCATCCTTGGGAGCAATTCCCAAACGCCTGAAGGTACCACGTTCATCTGTACAAACAATAGTACGCAAGTATAAACACCATGGGACCACGCAGCCGTCATACCACTCAGGAAGGAGACGCGTTCTGTCTCCTAGAGATTAACGTACTTTGGTGCGAAAAGTGCAAATCAATCCCAGAACAACAGCAAAGACAAGACAAGACATCAGTCAGGAAGTTAAAGCTTGGTCGCAAATGGGTCTTCCAAATGGACAATGACCCCAAGCAAGTTGTGCAAGTTGTAGCAAAATGGATTAAGAACAACAAAGTCAAGGTATTGGAGTGGCCATCACAAAGCCCTGACCTCAATCCTATTGAAAATGTGTGAGCAGAACTGAAAAAGCACGTGCGAGCAAGGAGGCCTATAAACCTGACTCAGTTACACCAGCTCTGTCAGGAGGAATGGGCCAAAATTCACCCAACTTATTCTGGGAAGCTTGTGGAAGGCTACCCAAAACATTTGACCCAAGTTAAACAATTTAAAGGCAATGCTACCAAATACTAATTGAGTGTATGTAAACTTCTTACCCACTGGGAATGTGATGAAAGAAATAAAAGCTGAAATAAATCATTCTCTCTACTATTATTCTGACATTTCACATTCTTAAAATAAAGTGGTGATCCTAACTGACCTAAGACAGAGCATTTTTACTAGGATTAAATGTCAGGAATTGTTAAAACCTGAGTTTAAATGTATTTGGCTCAGCTGTATGTAAACTTCCGACTTCAACTGTATACTGTAGCTAAAAAAGTAATACTAAGTGTATGTTGTGTAGTAAGCTGTTTGTAGCCCATGTGCCTCACCCTAATAATTTGGTCTGTTAACCCCTCTGAATTTTAACTAAACATGCCAATGTGCTGCACATGTAGCCTATAACCTGTTTTTTAGAAATGTCATCATCTAATATTGTCTTAGCTGTCATTGTCAGCTTATATGCCCCCTTTATTTATCCTTCCATTCTGACTTGATGTACAGGGAAAATACTGTAAGAGCAGCCCATGTTCTGCATTCTGTCACTGTACATTTCAAAAGTGCTGAACGCATAGTTATATTGACTACGTCCGTCTTACTGTTGCTCGCTCATAAGTGTCTTAAAAAAAATCGGAATGCCTCTCATCCGCTCATCGTTCCCTTATGCCATAGTGTGTACATCTCAATTGTCAGTAGAAACCACATTTGTTTAAACAAGCCAGCCATGTTTTTTAAAAAGGTTGAATTAATTGTTTCGCTGCCAGACAAGGCTCCGCTGATAGCCAGGTATGGCGGTGTTAAGGATTCACTCCATCGTGCTGGAAAGAAAGCTCTGCTGTTGGGACAGCTTTATGTAGGCCCCAACAGTTTGTGGGCACAGCTTGTCGCCGTTATAGTGCAATTAATGTATTGTTTAGTGTTGTGTAGTGTCTTTGCTGGCATGCATCTAAACATTTTTGGGGGAGTTTGCCCTACCAAGATTTGCATGCTAAAATCGCCATTGCATAAGGCTCCTAAAGTTGCCGGTAATAGGCTACACCAGGGTCAGCAACCTTTTCCATTTGGAGTGCCTATTTATCTTACCATTTCTACTGATCTGTGTGCCAGTTATGGTTTTCATATGCACATTTGCATGGGACAGTTTCATTTCATTTATAATAAAGTCTTCATATCTCAAAATCAATGTCATGTGGTTACTCAAAATTCAATACAATACAAATCTAAAAGTAACTTCTATTACCATTGCCAATATGTAAAAATAGCCTTCATAAACCAACAAATAAAAAAATGTCAGCATGCAGGTAGAAAATATCCTGATAAAAATAAATATCCTATAAAATACATTGGCTACACATGGCCTGTCTGCAAGGCACTTGTATCAACTATTAACCTGGTCAGCCCAAACTCGTGATAGAAAACTTGCAACATTGTATGAAATATTCTGGGCCCTCAGAGTTTCATGCGCCAGTGAGCTCCGGACAGACAGAGCTGTAGGATATTTGTACAAGGGATAAGAAGTAATTTTATGATGTTTATGATATTTTATGATGTTTCCTTCGGATCAGAGCATCACATTTATTTCCCCTTTCATGCTGAGGGGTTATCGAAAGAGAGAGCTGGAAAGAATTTTCAAATAGGCAACGTTGAGGAACTATTGTCCTTCTCAATGGATGTTAAAACATACTTTGTTTACTTGCTGTTTGAGGCGAAGAAAAAAATACTTTGAGAAGCTCCACCATTATGGTGAGCTAAGACAATCAGAAATAGTATCAGATTTCCAAATGGGCACATTTATAGACCTACATTTGTGTGCAGGCCAGGTAGTCTAGATCTACTTCTATGCCTAATAAGATGCATTTCTTTACTGAATATTGACAAGAGCGCTCCAAACAAAAGACAATAAATGGACAACTCGTAAATGGTATGAAATAAACCAAAACTTCTCTCACAAAAAAAAAACAGGTACTTTCACACTAATTTATGGTAAATAAAGCGACTTCAATGGCTCATTTCTCTAAACAGTGAGAAAAAACAGCACCAGATTCACAAAAAATACATTACAATAAAGAAGCAATACTCCAAACTGCATCTTTATAAACATAGAGAACTGATACTGTATACTGGTTGTTGGGGTGGGATTGGCGTGGGGAGTCTGTGGGTGGCTTTTGACCATTTTATTGGATTCCTCATGTCTTACTCAATGGTAGGAAAAGTTTGGTTCAAATCGGATGTTGGGTAATATATTGGTGTAATATTACGCACATCCTATGAATTAAAAGGGCCAATTTTGGTGCAATCTATTAGCTTTTTTAATTTGATCTCTGAGAAATTGTCAACAAAATAATGTTTCAGGAATGCTAATCTTACGTTTCTAACTACAGAAACTATTTCAGAACAATCTGAGATTGTGGGTGTCATGGCTTGCTGAAATGACATGGAATGACCCGTCTCCAACTCCCGGCAGCACAGCTGACAAAGGAGAAGACAGCCCACCGCAGCCAGCCCACAAACTGCTTTGACAGACACACAACCCACAGCAGCCTTTGACAGACACACAGCTCAGAGGCTGAGCAAAAAGGCCTTGTTGTTTATCTCTGTTAGAATCTCTATGGGTGTGTCCCAAATAGCATCATATTCCCTATATAGTGCACTACTTTGACCAGAGCCCCATTAGCCCTGGTCGAAAATAGTGTACTATATAGGGAATAGGTGCCAATTGGGATGTACCCAGGATCCCTATAAAAGGACGACTAAGGAGCTGTAAGGACACTTCATCTGCAGCACCGTATTTACAGAATCAAAGCAGAATGTATGAATGTGTGTGGCAAAGCCTGTGGAGAATCCTTAGCGCATTAAAGGAGTTCAGCTCAGTGTCTAATCCACACAGGGCTATCATATCAGAAATCAGATCTTTAACATTTTCCACCATGGATGTTCTGTCTGATATGTTTCCTATGGGGAGAGGTGATTTCTGCTGCCTAATATACATGTATTGCGGTAGTACTATTCCGCTTGCCTGGCTTGCATTAAATAGATTGCTTTTGCATACAAATTTAGTTATTCGTCAGGGAGGGTGGATTTGCACAACAACAAAAAATACATAAAAAATTCCCTCGCAAAACAAATGAGGCTTCTACACTAAAGATTCAACACCCATCCCACCCAAAAATGTAACTATAAAGCACCCATCTGAGATTATTTCCATGACAACCGACCGTTCTTTCTCTATGATTTCCATGACTGCTCTTCCTGATTAAAGGCGCATAAAGAGTTGCCATTTACCTCAGAGCTGAGGGAAATGAATCACAATACCCCAGATAATGACACCTTTAATACCTCGCCAGGAAAACGCCTCACATTTTCACTGCTGATAACATTCAGAGAGAGACAGAAAGAGAAAGAGACAGGGAGAGCAGAGAGCATGGGAGAGAGAGTCTGCGTCCCAAATAACACCCTGCTCCTTACATAGTGCAATGCTTTTGCCATTTGGAATGCATCCAGAGAGGGACACCCACAGCCTTTAGGAAAAAAAATTGCTATCTAGAAGCTAACATGCTGACCACACCGCTAACGTCGCATGCGTGAGTGTTGCAAAATAAATGTACATATACATGTTATTCAATCAGTGACGCTAGCCGCGCTGCAAGTCCCGCCTCTCCCATCTCCTCATTGGTTTTTAGGAGCATATAACCACGTGCCATCTCCTCATTGGTTTTTAGGAGCATGTACCCACGTGGGTGATTGAAAGATGAACTGAGGTTCACACTCCAGTCCAGTTGGTGATAATAATGCACTTTAAAGTTGGTTGCCAACCACAATACAAAGTCCAAAGAAGAAGAAGAAGCATGAAGGAGGAGAGATTACCAGAAACAAACTCCGCTTACCCTTTTATCTGTGGATTAATTATCAGAGTAGAGGACCTTGTGCATTTCAGGTAAAATAACAACACAATGTTTATATCCGAGGAAAATTAGCTAGCAACAGCAAGCTAGCTAGCTAAATTGCCATAAATGTTTAATGCTTTTCGACCTGTCCCCAAATGAATATAGTTGGTTCAGAGTTCGTTTTGATATTTCAACCCACAAAGGGTTCTACATGGAACCAAAAAGAGTTCTAAATGGAACCAAAAAGGGTTCTACCTGGAACCAAAAAGGGTTATCCTACGGGGACAGCCGAAGAACCCTTTTGGAACACTTTTTTTTAAGAGTGCACCCGCAGCTCTCCTCTCCGGCTGGTGGCTGATAAAATGCAGCAGTCTCAAACCTGACAGAGCAATATTATTACACTTCTTGTGTCGGCAGAAATCCCTAAATCCATTCTAACCACTCCAAGTAAGACCTACTACTGGTGAAGCATAAAATATCCACAAGTACCCTGTTGTGTAGCAAAGCTACTGTAGATTCCAATGCCCGGCAGCAAATAGTCACAGTTCTTGTGTAGTTTGATCCAGAAAGGGGGGCAATTCAATTGTAATGCAATTACACTGAGACTCAAATTTTTCACTTCAAAATGTATACCAAACAAAAGAAATTCAAAGCATAACAAACCATAGAACTCTATGCACAAGGACTACTTTCAACAAGTTCCACTGAAAATGTGTTAAACACATTTACAGAAAGAACTGTGCAGATACAAAGTTTAGTAAGAGATTTTACACTGATTTTGTTACTAAACTTTGCATCTGCACCGATTTTCCAGTATTTACTGTGTAAATTGTTCAAAGTAGTAATTGTGCAGAGTAAACTTTGAAATCAGTGGTTTTTGTTTGGCATATATTTTGAAGTAAAAAAACTGTGTCAAAGCATAATTCTGTTCCAGTGGAATTGCCCAAGGGTGACCAAGAATGACGTTACATGTGACTGAATAGGATTTTTGAAACGATATAAACTGATTTACTGTTGTATCTTAAAACAAATCTGTCCATTCCAACCTCACGGTTCCATCCATGACCTGTCTGTGGGATGGTGTCTGGCTGGGTCGGTGGAAACTAAGGCCTTGACACTCCTGGTGGACAAAGATAACGCAGTGAAATGACAGTTAAACACTAGACAGCAGAAAACATGACCTCATAATGGAAACCAATCCTCAAAACACCCTCACTGTCTCCAGCATACTAAAATCACAGATGTGAGTGTGGGATGGAGAGGGGGTGAGAGAGGTACAAAAATAGAGAGAGACAAATAGAGAGAGAGAGACGAAATAGAAAGAAACCGAGAGAGATGGGTCCAACATGTGAAATTCATAGGAGCACATCAAATTGGGTGTCAAATGAAAGCTAAGAGTCTATATTTTTGAGTAATTAAGGCATATATACATTTTTCAACAATTTTCCATCCCTTATTCCATAATGTTGAATAAGCAAAGGCTTTGATATCTGGTCAAACAGATGGAAAAGAGGTCTTCTACAACATCTACCAGAAAAAGTTAAAAGGTATTAGAAATACATCAAAACACAATAATGTTGAAGTAAAGACCCCTGCCGACTAATATCAACACTATTTAGTTTTGCCTTCTGTAAGTTTAAGAAACATTGCCTTGTGCCTGGGATTCAGCTACCAAAAACCCACATACTGCATCTTGAAGATATAAGTAATAAGTAAAGGTAAACCTATCAATTAGTTGTAGTGTTTTTACTGATATCAAGTTTGTTTATCTCCCGAGTGGTGCAGGGGTTTAAGGGACTGCATCACAGTGCTTGAGGTGTCACTCCAGACCCGGGTTCGATCCCAGGCTGTGTCGCAACCGGCTGTGACCAGGAGACCCATGAGGCGGTGCACAATTGTCCAGGTTAGAGGAGGGTTTGGCTGGCCGGGATTTCCTTGTCCAATTGCACTCTAGCGACTCCTTGTGGCGGGCCAGGCGCCTGCAAGCTGACCTACAGTTGCCAGCTGGACAGTGTTTCCTCCGACACATTGGTGCGGCTGGCTTCCGGGTTAAGTGAGCAGTGTGTCAAGAAGCAGTGCGGCTTGGCAGGGTCGTGTTTTGGAGGATGCACAGCTCTTGACCTTCGCCTCTCCCGAGTCCGTAGGGGAGTTGCAGCGATGGGACAAGACTGTAACTACCAATTGGATATCATGAAATTGGGGAGAAAAAGGGATAAAAGTTTTTTTAAGTTAGTTTATGAATTAAGTGATCAAAACTTGTAATTCTGTTTGTAACGGAAATACCAAAAAAAAATCAGTAACGGAATTACTGCAATTGAATTGGCTACAATGGGAAAATCATAATTGTCACAAACTGCCGTTGGGTCATCTGCTACTGTCATCCCTTCCACTGACATACTGTTATGTTCAGCTCATAGGGTCTCCTGCTACTGTCCTCCCTTCTACTGGCATACTGTTATGTTCAGCTCATAGGGTCACCTGCTACTGTCCTCCCTTCTACTAATATACTGTTATGTTCAGCTCATAGGGTCTCCTGCTACTGTCCTCCCTTCTACTGGCATACTGTTATGTTCAGCTCATAGGGTCTCCTGCTACTGTCCTCCCTTCTACTGACATACTGTTATGTTCAGCTCATAGGGTCTCCTGCTACTGTCCTCCCTTCTACTGACATACTGCTATGTTCAGCTCATAGGGTCACCTGCTACTGTCCTCCCTTCTACTGGCATACTGTTATGTTCAGTTCATAAGAGTTTTTTATGGCTATGTTTGGACAGTACAGTTCAGTACCACACACTAGAGTAAAGTACAGTATAATGTACTGTATTATACAACGGGTGGGTCTAATCCTGAATGCTGATTGGTTAAAACCGCATTCCAGCTGGTGTCTATTCCACAAGTTACCACCAGCTAAATCTATGACGTTAAAATACCTATTTTCTCTGTTCCATCTGATTGTGCAATCCACTGTCTCACCAGCCCAGCCAGGCAATTTATAAACTTGATCTAGACATTATCTCACAGCTCTTTTTTAATAACATTTAGTTTTCAACAGTGGAGATTTGTATAAACCTTGCTGTCTGTTTTAATATTCAAATTCGATTTCCAGCTGTCCCATAGTAATGAACATGTGGGAGTCGGGACGAGACAGACAGGCAGGCAGCGTTTCTCAGCCAGTCGAAATCATGAATCCGCTGGCATCCTTTTTATGGATAAATACAAATAAATGTCAATTGAAAAAAGCTAGCAAGCAAGGGATAAGAAAGTTGCCAGCCAGTATTTGCTTGGAACATTTAGAACGAATGGCTGGGTCACGTCCATAGATACAGAACAAAAAGACTAAACGACTGGGTCGCGTCTCTGGCAACCGAACCGATAGAACAAACGACCAGCCGGCTTGGGTAGCAACCCTAGATTTGTGTCGGGACTATATATTGTGGAAAGATTAAATAGTATGAATAAATTCATCATAATAATGTTTTTAATAAAAATATGTAAATCATTATTTGAATATGTTGGTAACCCGTTCAATAAAAGTGATAATGCCCTTGAAGCCAACAATATTGGCACATTTCGTCTCGGACCTAACAACACCCGTGCCAATATATCCTCCAAACACCGGCTTCTCAGGCATTATCACTTAATTGTACTGTACTGAACATATCTACTGTACTCTACTCTACTGAACTAAAAATATGTACTGTACTCTACTGAACATATCTACTCTACTGAACATATCTACTCTACTCTACTGAACATATCTGAAGGTACAATCTCTGCCTTCCCGGCGGGCCAGGAGAGCAAATCAAGTGCACTATGGTCCTACTGCTGGCCAATTGGATGGCTCAGAATACTGTCTGCAGTACTGTAGCAGGCATAAAATAAAGCTTAAGCAAAGTTGATACTGTGAGAATACAAAACGTTTAAAGAGATGCTGTTTTTATGAATGAGTTCATGTTTAAGTTCTTTCTCAGCACTGGCAACAATTCGTATTCAACACTATTATTTTTCCAGTCAGATAAACACTCCAAACAGCCTACCCGACCGGCCGGAGGCGTCCGCATGGTCCTAAACCACACCGTAGCCTCGTTTTGTATCACATTTCAATTATAAAATTGGGGGAGGAGCAAAAATGCAATTTCAAAATGTGGGGGGACATGTTCCCAGTGAAAGTTGCGCCCCTGATTATAAGCCATAAAATGCACATTCTTCTCATTTCCACTCAGCGCTACAACAAGCAGTGCAGCAGTAATGAATGAGTAGGAAAGTGTATCTATAGGCTTGCATTGTTGTTATTATTAACGGCTTGGGTCTTTTTTAATATCGAGGAATATTTAACTTTCTCTGTTCATAGGAGTAACAAAATGAATTTGTGCATGAGGCAGAAATAATGCGTTGCCAGACTCGAGTTTCCCCATTAGTTTTTTGGTCAGTGTCAGAAAGGGAAAAGTGGAGGGATGTTGAGAAGCGGACCCTCAGTCTGCTGCTCTCTCCCTCCACTGTGACTGACCATCAGATGCAGGCACCATCAGCCCAGTAAAATAAACAGCAAATATTTCAAATGTATGCTCAATCAGCTGTGCCTCACAAGTAGTACAACAACAGATTTATTACTGGTGTGATCATATAGCCTACCTCAAATTTTGAAATATAATTAAAAAATATGGTCCGAACAACAATTCAAGCAAAGCCAATATGGGGTGATAATGTATTGGGCCTATAGCTTTCTGCACAAACCTCAGAAATTGGTTGATGTTGCATAGGCTTACGGTTTTTAAGTCATGTACAATAAAAAAAATCTGAGTGGTAGATCTTGAATTAGAGCTTGAATTTTGACTCAAAGTGATCTTGACTCAGAAAAGGTTGGTACCACTGTTCTATAGTTTTCCCTGTTAACAATATCAACGTTTCCCTTTATTGTGATTGAGTCGACGCAATATTAGCCACTTTCAATGCAACATACCGAAACAAAACAAACTATGCAAGAGCTTTTGCAAGCATCGGAGTAGAATTCTATTGCATTGACACACAGTAATTTATTTAACCTTTATTTAACTAGGCAAGTCAGTTAAGAACAAATTCTTATTTTCAATGACGGCCTAGGAACAGTGGGTTAACTGCCTTGTTCAGGGGCAGAACAACAGATTTGTACCTTTTCAGCTCGGGGATTTGATCTTGCAACCTTTCGGTTACTAGTCCAACGCTCTAAGCACTAGGCTACGCTGCCACTGCCGCCCTAAGCCCATACTCTACACATACCGGAGCGGCATAAACAATCAGAGCTGATGTAGGCCTGTATGCAAATAGACCTTTGTCATACATGGTTCTGTGCCATTTGCTTTGAACTGTACTGTGTTTACAGCATTAGCGGTAGTGAGATGTGCTTGTTTTGAGATTAAAGCCAGAGCTGCATGTAGCAACATGTGCACATTTTGTTCATATCCTTTGCTAGTTAGTGAGTTAATAGCCCAGTTATAGATCATTTATAGCCAGCAATAGGGGAGTGATTGCTTCTTACAAGAGCATAAAACGTGTACATTTCTAGGCATCTTTGAAAAGCCAGTCAGGTAAAGAGCTTTTTTTTGTTTTAAAGGAGCAGTGTTGTATTTTGATCCTGGCTTGAATAATCTAAGTAGCCAATAGGCAGAGGGTAGCATAATTTGTCTGATTCTCTGTAATAATGGGATGGGAATAATAATGCATTTCATTTTGTAAAGTAGTTTCTCGTATCAAACACGACAACATTTTCAGTCACCTCCTTGTCCGAAGGACAAGTGGATAAACAGGTTAATGTCAAGACCTGCATGTTTTTTTCAAAAGTCTCATGGAATGTAGGCCTACATTGAGCACCACACATTGGCTGCTATTGTAGGCTGAATGATAGAACAGCTATTTCCATGTTAAAATGTTATGGGATGCATTTTCCCCATTGTTTTTTATGGTAGGCCACTCTGGTATGCCTACATTATGATCAAATAGCCACAGTAGCCTACTTGGCCACTGTTAAAATGTTGACTTAAATCGGGTACAGCCTCAGTGTAAATGCATGGTGAAGTTGCACAGAATATTTACAACGTTGAAGTTTGCGCTCAGCAGACCTGAAATTTGTTCAGTGACTAAATTGTTTTGAGGGAACATTGGTTGCAGACGATAGTATTTTTCAGTGACTAAATTGTTTTGAGGGAACATTGGTTGCAGACGATAGTATTTTTCAGTGACAAGTTTCTGGCAGCTTTCTTCCATTACACAAAGGTGTTCGGAAACATGCTAGATAGCTAATTAACACAGGTCGTCCCTCTGTCTTCCGTCTGTCTTCAGTAAACATGTACTGTAACATAGAGATATGGCCATGTGGGAACACTAACCCTATAAAGAAAGGTGTTTTAACGTTTTGTTTTCTAGAAAATGTATACTCAATAATATGAAAGATAAGGTCCTTATGCTTCCAAAACCGTAACGCAAGTGTTGTATGTTAATGTTCAGACCAAGAGTCAGGGCTCTTAACAAAGAACACTAAGGTGACATACTAAAAAACATACAGAAGACCCCTTCGTCCAATGACTCTTATGTGTAATGTAATGGAACTGAGAGTCATGATCAAGGGCTATGTTGAACCATCATTAGCACATAAGACCCTGTCAGGAGGAACCAACCAGATGTCAGATAAGAGACAGAATAAGGTAGGTACTGGGCTGAAGCCACACAGCAAGAAAAAACAGCTCTTTACTATGAACTAGTGACATTATCATTGACAGCTGTTTACCATGAACTAGTGACATTATCCTGAACAGCGCTCTACCATGAACTAGTGGCATTATCCTGGACAGCTCTTTACCATGAACTAGTGAAATTATCCTGGACAGCTCTTTACCATGAACTAGTGAAATTATCCTGGACAGCTCTTTACCATGAACTAGTGAAATTATCCTAGACAGCTCTTTACCATGAACTAGTGACATTATCCTGGACAGCTCTTTACCATGAACTAGTGACATTATCCTGGACAGCTCATTACCATGAAGTAGTGACATTATCCTGGACAGCTCATTACCATGAACTAGTGACATTATCCTGGACAGCTCTTTACCTTGAACTAGTGACATTATCCTGGACAGCTCTTTACCATGGTGGGTGTGTATCGTATATGCATGCACACTAAAGTGTTTTATGGCTTATAGTCAAGTACAGAGACAAACAAAAGGCTTGTTACTTTAAAAAATATATATAGAGAATATATATAGAACAATTGCTTTTTGTAGGAGGTGGGGACTGGGGAGGGTGGCTACAGCGTTGACAGTTGGCTATTTGGATCAGGCGGGAGATATCGATCATGCATGTGTCTGTTTTTAAATGGGATTTCTCACACATGGCATGCAGCTTAATTAATGTCAAGCCTACTGCCTAAATAAAGACATAACCTACAGTATCCTTACCTATCCTTACCTTGCTTAACTTTGTCTCTCCAGCCTGACACTAGCCAGTTCGCATCAGTTGCAGCAAATACCCGTAGCCGGTTTCTTTGAGATCCTCAAGCGAAATTGCTAGCTACAGTTGACGTTATCAATAGTCCACTACCGTCACAGAGCGAATAAATAGTCTACACCGTCTAGCCAAATATATTAAACTGATATGTCTATCGACTTTCTATTTCCAATAAAAATTCACCCATAATATAAGAAAGGATATACAGATAAACAAAAACAAAAAAGAACACTCTACTTGTTCATGCAGCGCGCGACACTGCGTAGTTACCTATTTCATCGCCGCCGGTAATTTAACCCCAGGAAATATATCAAGTGTAGGACTGGACCGATTCATAAGAAAAAGTCATATGATCCACAGCCGCAGTACGTATGGAGCGCTAGCACGCCTACCGGTGCAACCTCTGACTGGCAGCGGGCAGTGCACAGCGCGGTAGAAGACGATGCATAAATCATGAAAATGGGAGGCACTAATGTCTAAACCGATCATAATAATTATTCAAGAGGAGACAAGGTCAATGTCAATCAAATCTTTAGTTCATTCCCCCACGGCCAAGGCATTTGACATTTGATGTAAGGCAATTATGCTATAAAAATGTGAGGTCTGCAGGCGACTCATTCTGGAGACTGCAGATTTTGTAGGTCTATTCTCTTAGGGGAAGAAAGGTCAACAGATTGATCATGTCTGCTTTAGAGGATCTATACAACATTACTTAATGAATACTATTGTCTTAAAAAAAAAGGTGCATACCACATACATGCGAAATGTAAATTTTATTCAAATGATTATTTGATTGTCATTTCAAATGTGATCTGTAGCCTTGGTGTAAACTGGTGCATGTATCGTCATACAATGTCTCTGTGCTGCAGCCTACTATATTACAGCAGGAAAGCTGAGGCTAAAGGACGGCAGTGAGAAATGCCCCCTCCAGCTGTGTGCCAAGCCCAGGGCTGCTGGTTTCAGTGCGTGGGGTTTTGACAGAATCTTAGTCACAAATGGCACCCTATTCTCTACATAGTGCACTTATTTTGGCCAGAGCCCTATGTAGTGCACCATAAAGGGTATAGGGAGCATGGCATTTGGGAAGCATCCAGTGAGGGGCAAGAGGAGAGATTAATGAGGGTTAAGTTTGATGTGAAGCGATCAGCAGAGTCATGTAGAGCTGAGGCAGTGTTACGCCAGAGAGAGAGTTCTGGCCCTTGGATCCACTGTTAATCCACTGATACTCCATCACCTCTCTTTGACAGCATCCCAAATGGCCCCCTCTTCCCTATTTAGTGCACTGCTTTTGACCAGAGCTTAATGAGCCCTGGTCAAAAGTAGTGCACTAAATATGGAAGAGGGTGCTATTGGGGATTGACACTCACTCTCTCTCTCTCTGCCAAAGCATAGCCTCCCTCACACACAGCGCCTCCCCTGCACATATCACACACAGGCCGCATACCGCACACACCTTCCTTCCCTCAGGTGCTTCAGGCAGCTGTAATCCGTCACACCACTCCGCTCTGCACTCAGACGTTGTGCAGACTCCTGGAGGATCATGGGGTGGAGATTATTTTTTCTCTAATCCCATGATCTCTCCACAGCAGATATACCATCTGCTACTGGAGTTGGGGTAGGCCGGCATATTCTCAGGCTGTTAGGTAAGCACAACAATTTGACATGCAGTTAATTTTCCATTAAAGGGGCGATCAGCAGTAGCTATATGATATGTACCAATTGATTCTTGAAGAATATAATTTAGAAATGCCTCATGAGATTAGTTCAAACATCTTATTGTTTCTACTGCTGATTGCAACTTTAAAGAATTTTCAGTACTTTAGTTTTAGGCCTAATTGTGTTTGTACCGTGCAAGGGAAGGCCAACTAAGCCTTGAACAGACTGATATTAATGAAGTAAGTAGAGATACCAGTAAATATTATTTTCACACATTCAAAGTGGGTACAATTATTTTCTTTCCGCCTCATAAGAAAACAGGAAGCAGGAAAACCAGTGCATTACTGTGAACTAGACTGAGTTGTTGCCTATAGGTGTGAGCACATGATGAAGGGCAAGCATGTTTGACATGTCAATGCACAGCAGGGGGAGGTTGATTAGGCCTAGTTATGAATCTCATACACTGCACCAACAACAGCATGGAAAGAAATAGCAGCATAGCAACCAGTTGCTAGGGAGAAGCAAAAGGCAGGGCCCTAAAGAGCCAACTTGCATATTTGGCAAGTGAGCCATAAAAAATAAATCCCCCAATGACTTTCTTACCACTGCAGTGTTTCCATGGTGACCATATGGGGAGTGATGGAGCTGGTAGTTTGGACGGGTTAGGGGTATCCTATACCATCATGAATGCACTCAGGTCTGACCTGTTGTATCATTTTCGGGAAAACATTTCCATGCACCAGGGACAGGGTGAAAAAAAACAGCATGCGCGCGTCTGAATCCACCACACACAACTCTACCTGAAGTTTTGAGAGCGCGCCTCATCTCCATGGAGACGAAGAGACGTGGGGAAAACGCAGAAGTTGGGGAAGTAGCTAGCAGCTCACTGACTGACTGGAAATGTATTGGATTGAATAGTAAGTAATAGGAGATTATAATAATTTAGCTATAAAAAAAACTTGTTAAAATATTAACAGAATTGTAGGGCATTTGCTTAAGCATCTGCCATCACGATTGGACCGTTCCACCTGTCCTGTCTTACCTACTGACAAGCATTTTGGTGATGAACACGCCAACGAGCAAAATGTATCATACCAGCTGTATTTCTGTATTTAGAAAGTTTTGTTGCGAAAACCTGATTGCTGACATGCAAAACAGGTTGGGAGCAGGTAGGGTGGTTGGTCCACATTTAAGGAGAACGTCTAGCAACCCAAAGGTTGCGTGTTCAAATCTCATCACAGACAACTTTAGCTAATTTGCAACAATACTAAACAACAATATTACATTTACATTTACATTTAAGTCATTTAGCAGACACTCTTATCCAGAGCGACTTACAAAATGGTGCATTCACCTTATGATATCCAGTGGAACAACCACTTTACAATAGTGCATCTAAATCTTTTAAGGGGGGGGGGGGGGGGTTAGAAGGATTACTTTATCCTATCCTAGGTATTCCTTAAAGAGGTGGGGTTTCAGGTGTCTCCGGAAGGTGGTGATTGACTCCGCTGTCCTGGCGTCGTGAGGGAGCTTGTTCCACCATTGGGGTGCCAGAGCAGCGAACAGTTTTGACTGGGCTGAGCGGGAACTGTGCTTCCTCAGAGGTAGGGGGGCCAGCAGGCCAGTGGTGGATGAACGCAGTGCCCTTGTTTGGGTGTAGGGCCTGATCAGAGCCTGAAGGTATGGAGGTGCCGTTCCCTTCACAGCTCCGTAGGCAATCACCATGGTCTTGTAGCGGATGCGAGCTTCAACTGGAAGCCAGTGGAGAGAGCGGAGGAGCGGGGTGACGTGAGAGAACTTGGGAAGGTTGAACACCAGACGGGCTGCGGCGTTCTGGATGAGTTGTAGGGGTTTAATGGCACAGGCAGGGAGCCCAGCCAACAGCGAGTTGCAGTAATCCAGACGGGAGATGACAAGTGCCTGGATTAGGACCTGCGCCGCTTCCTGTGTGAGGCAGGGTCGTACTCTGCGAATGTTGTAGAGCATGAACCTACAGGATCGGGTCACCGCCTTGATGTTAGTGGAGAACGACAGGGTGTTGTCCAGGATCACGCCAAGGTTCTTAGCACTCTGGGAGGAGGACACAAGGGAGTTGTCAACCGTGATGGCGAGATCATGGAACGGGCAGTCCTTCCCCGGGAGGAAGAGCAGCTCCGTCTTGCCGAGGTTCAGCTTGAGCTGGTGATCCGTCATCCACACTGATATGTCTGACAGACATGCAGAGATGCGATTCGCCGCCTGGTTATCAGAAGGGGGAAAGGAGAAGATTAATTGTGTGTCGTCTGCATAGCAATGATAGGAGAGACCATGTGAGGATATGACAGAGCCAAGTGACTTGGTGTATAGCGAGAATAGGAGAGGGCCTAGAACAGAGCCCTGGGGGACACCAGTGGTGAGAGCGCATGGTGCGGAGACAGATTCTCGCCACGCCACCTGGTAGGAGCGACCTGTCAGGTAGGACGCAATCCAAGCGTGGGCCGCACCGGAGATGCCCAACTCGGAGAGGGTGGAGAGGAGGATCTGATGGTTCACAGTATCAAAGGCAGCAGATAGGTCTAGAAGGATGAGAGCAGAGGAGAGAGAGTTAGCTTTAGCAGTGCGGAGAGCCTCCGTGACACAGAGAAGAGCAGTCTCAGTTGAATGCCCAGTCTTGAAACCTGACTGATTAGGATCAAGAAGGTCATTCTGAGAGAGATAGCAGGAGAGCTGGCCAAGGACGGCACGTTCAAGAGTTTTGGAGAGAAAAGAAAGAAGGGATACTGGTCTGTAGTTGTTGACATCGGAGGGATCGAGTGTAGGTTTTTTCAGAAGGGGTGCAACTCTCGCTCTCTTGAAGACGGAAGGGACGTAGCCAGCGGTCAAGGATGAGTTGATGAGCGAGGTGAGGAAGGGGAGAAGGTCTCCGGAAATGGTCTGGAGAAGAGAGGAGGGGATAGGGTCAAGTGGGCAGGTTGTTGGGCGGCCGGCCGTCACAAGACGCGAGATTTCATCTGGAGAGAGAGGGGAGAAAGAGGTCAAAGCACAGGGTAGGGCAGTGTGAGCAGGACCAGCGGTGTCGTTTGACTTAGCAAACGAGGATCGGATATCGTCAACCTTCTTTTCAAAATGGTTGACGAAGTCATCCGCAGAGAGGGAGGAGGGGGGGGGGGAGGGGGAGGAGGGTTCAGGAGGGAGGAGAAGGTAGCAAAGAACTTCCTAGGGTTAGAGGCAGATGCTTGGAATTTAGAGTGGTAGAAAGTGGCTTTAGCAGCAGAGACAGAAGAGGAGAATGTAGAGAGGAGTGAGTGAAAGGATGCCAGGTCCGCAGGGAGGCGAGTTTTCCTCCATTTCCGCTCGGCTGCCCGGAGCCTTGTTCTGTGAGCTCGTAGTGAGTCGTCGAGCCACGGAGCAGGAGGGGAGGACCGAGCCGGCCTGGAGGATAGGGGACAGAGAAAATCAAAGGATGCAGAAAGGGAGGAGAGGAGGGTTGAGGAGGCAGAATCAGGAGATAGGTTGGAGAAGGTTTGAGCAGAGGGAAGAGATGATAGGATGGAAGAGGAGAGAGTAGCGGGAGAGAGAGAGCGAAGGTTGGGACGGCGCAATACCATCCGAGTAGGGGCAGAGTGAGAAGTGTTGGATGAGAGCAAGAGGGAAAAGGATACAAGGTAGTGGTCGGAGATTTGGAGGGGAGTTGCAATGAGATTAGTGGAAGAACAGCATCTAGTAAAGATGAGGTCAAGCGTATTGCCTGCCTTGTGAGTAGGGGGGGAAGGTGAGAGGGTGAGGTCAAAAGAGGAGAGGAGTGGAAAGAAGGAGGCAGAGAGGAATGAGTCAAAGGTAGACGTGGGGAGGTTAAAGTCACCCAGAACTGTGAGAGGTGAGCCATCCTCAGGAAAGGAACTTATTAAGGCGTCAAGCTCATTGATGAACTCTCCAAGGGAACCTGGAGGGCGATAAATGATAAGGATGTTAAGCTTGAAAGGGCTGGTAACTGTGACAGCATGGAATTCAAATGAGGAGATAGACAGATGGGTCAGGGGAGAAAGAGAGAATGTCCACTTGGGAGAGATGAGGATTCCAGTGCCACCACCCCGCTGGCTCGATGCTCTAGGGGTATGCGAGAACACGTGGGCAGACGAAGAGAGAGCAGTAGGAGTAGCAGTGTTATCTGTGGTAATCCATGTTTCCGTCAGCGCCAGGAAGTCTAGGGACTGGAGGGTAGCATAGGCTGAGATGAACTCAGCCTTGTTGGCTGCAGACCGGCAGTTCCAGAGGCTGCCGGAGACCTGGAACTCCACGTGGGTCGTGCGCGCTGGGACCACCAGGTTAGAGTGGCAGCGGCCACGCGGTGTGAAGCGTTTGTATGGCCTGTGCAGAGAGGAGAGAACAGGGATAGACAGACACATAGTTGACAAGCTACAGAAGTGTTGTTTCTTGTATTATTGTCTCCTGTGTCTTTAGAGAACTGTTTCACTTTGATATCCTTTTTCTTCTGTCCTGATTTTCTCTTTCTTTTCTTCTGTTAACTAGATATTCTTTGTTGTTCTTCGTTAGCTAGCTAGCTTCTTCCAAAAGAGTCCCTAGCAACTGCTTAGCAACTGGTAAACAATTCAGCTTGCTAAGATAACTACAATTTTATGAAAAATAGTTATTTTTCAAAAGCCTATCTTCTTTGTTTGTTGCTTGTTTTTTCTCCTATTCAGTCTTGCAGTTTTCTTTTGCTTTTTTCCGATGTACTTCACTCTAAAAACCATGTAAATTTCAATATTTGTAGGAGCTCATTTTTCAGCTGCTGCTGCTCAAATTGGAGTTCCGGAACTTATCATTTATCAATATAAACGCAACATGTAAAGTATTGGTCCCATGTTTCATGAGCTGAAATAAAAGATCCCAGAAATTGTTCATAAGCACAAAAAGCTTATTTCTCACAAATGTTGTGCACAAATTTGTTTACTGTTCCCTGTTAGTGAGCATTTCTCATTTGCCAAGATAATCCATCCACTTGACTACTGTGGAATATCAAGAAGCTGATTAAACAGCATGATCAATAAACAGGTGAACCTTGTGCTGGGGACAATAAAAGGCCACTCTAAAATGTGCAGTTTTGTCACACAACACAATGCCACAGATGTCTCAAGTTTTAAGGAAGCATGCAATTGGCATGGGGACTGCTGGAATGTCCACCAAAGCTGTTGCCAGATAATTGAATGTTAATTTCTCTACCATAAGCCGCCTCCAACATCGTTTTAGATAATTGCCAGTACGTCCAACCGGCCTCACAACCGCAGACTATGTGTAACCACGCCAGCCCAGGACTTCCACATCCGGTTTCTTCACCTGCAGGATGGTCTGAGACCAGCCACCGGACAGCTGATGAAACTGTGGGTTTACACAACCAAATAATTTCTACACAAACTGTCAGAAACCGTCTCTGGGAAGCTCACCTGCGTGCCCGTCATCCTCACCAGGGTTTTGACCTACCTGCAGTTTGGCGTGTTAACTGACTTCAGTGGGAAAATGCTCACCTTCGATGGCCACTGGCACACTGGAGAGGTGTGCTCTTCACGGAAGAATCCCAGTTTCAACTGTACTGGGCAGATGACAGACAGTGTGTATGGCGTCATGTGGGTAAGTGATTTGCTGATGTCAACGTTGTTAACAGAGTGCCCCACGGTGGTGGTGGGGTTATGGTATGGGCAGCCATAAGCTACGGACAACAAACACAATTGCATTTTATCGATGGCAATTTGAATGCACAGAGATACCATGAGATCAGAGGCCCATTGTCAATGTTAGCCACCTAGCTAACGTTAGCCATAAAATTCCTAACATATACGTTTTGCAAATTCGTAACATATTGTATGAATTGCAGTTCATAACATGATGCAAATTGTAATTCGTAACATATCATACGAAATGGATGATGGACATCCATAAATTAATACATACCATACAAAACGTAACATATCATATATTGAAGTGTCCCGGATTTAAGTTTACCCTCTTATGTCTGAGTCCAGGTTGGTAACATTTTGTGTCAGGAGTCTTTGTCCACATAATGTGCAGCAGGGAAAGACATGCAGCTGAGAACCTCACCAAGGCTGAACACATGCGTGAGGTAAGGAAGAGGATTGACCTTAAATATCAGGTAAGCTACAGTATGTTCCAAAGAGGTAAACCTAACTATTGTACATTAAAGAGGTAGTCCTAACTATTGTACATTAATGAGGTAGTCCTAACTATTATACATTATTGTACATTACAGGCTCCCGAGTGGCGCAGTGGTCGAAGGTACTGCATCTCAGTACTAGAGACATCACTACAGACCCTGGTTCAATTCCAGGCTGTATCACAACTGGCCATGATTGTAAATAAGAATTTGTTCTTAACTGACTTGCCTAGTTAAATAAAAATAAAAATAAAAAAAACATTAAAGAGGTAGTCCTAACTATTGTACATTAGTAGTTCTCAAATAATTTCTATGATATGAAGGTTTACAGGGCATAGAAAATTGTATGCATGGATGTTGTTCAAGTATGACAGCGCCTGAAAGCAGCGGTATGGTGAATGGAAGTGATAATGAGGGTGATAATGAAGGTGATTGTAGGAAATGAAGGTAATTATGTTGCAGGACCACCTACGCAGACGGGAACAGGAAAGGGCAGACGCAGAGGTGAGGAGGGAAGTACACAGAGTACGGACGGCATCACCAGCACCTCAGACAAATAGGTTAAAATCCTGCACGTATGAAAGACCATGGGCACAGGGAGCGCCAGCTACCAAGAAGGTATTGATAACTCTTCACACTTCTACAGTTTTACAACTGTCACATACCATTGGCTGTACATGTCATTGAAGCAACATTGATCCCATGTGGCTCAGTTGGTAGAGCAATGCCAGGGTTGTGGGTTTGATTCCCGGGGGGACCAGTATGGAAAATGGATGCAGTCACTACTAAGAATCTCTACTAAAATGGTATGTAAAATGTAAATATCTCTATAGTTTGTGAGTTTGGAGACTGCAGCCTTCTTCCCACTTCTATCCCTAATAGTGTTTCTCTAAACCTTGTCCTCCAGCTCTGTGAAATCCACCATATCAGAGACGATAAACTCACTGAACAAAGGCTCAGTGACTTGCCATCTCCAGCAGAACCCAGAGTAGAACAGCAGAACTGGCAAGCACATCAAAGACTGTGAGAAGAACCACTGCCCCACTGTAAGATTCTCACAATGCACTCTCTTAGACAACTGACTACACTCAGCAGTGGTTATGGGGGTTCCAATGTCTCTATTTACATTGAATTTGTTCCCAAATTGTTATACTTTCTTCTTGATGCTTTTCTTCAAGGTAAGGAACAATATCCACCATGTCACAAACACAAATCTGTGGATATAAAAACTGGGTCTGTAAGTTATCCACCTGTGAAACTAAGCCAAACACTCTGACACAAAGTCAAGGTGCACTGAGGGGGAAGAGCATGATGGGAGCGCCATCATGTGACCGTGTGGATAGATCAAACATCTCTACAAGACAGGACCCAGTCAAGATTCATTAGACAGCTGCTCCCTCCCACAACCCCAGACCTCTTCTGGAAGGTCCTACACAGATTGTCCCCATCTCCCTTCACTGCAGTACCACCGCTCCCCCAGACCAGACGACCCAGAGCCCTATCTCCAGCTGATCACTGATCCCTTCCAGGGCTTCTCAGGGAGCAGGAGTATTACAGAGGAATGCGTACACAGTGAGGACATCTACAGGGCTGAGCTCTCCTTCAGGAGCTCAGCTGACACCAGTCCTTCGTCCATACCAGAGTCAAAATCAAATCAAACTGTATTTGTCACATGCGTCGAATACAACAGGTGTAGACCTTTCAGTGAAATGCTTACTTACAAGCCCATACCCAACAATGCAATTTTAAGAAATATAAGTGTAAAGAAAGTATTTGCTCAAATAAACTGAAGTAAAAAAAATTAATAAATAAGAAAATTGAAAAATAACAAATAATTAAAGAGCAACAACAAAATAACAGTAGCGAGGCTATGTACAGGGTGTACCGGTACAGAGTCAATGTGCGGGGGACAGGTTAGTTGAAGTAATTGAGGTAATATGTACATGTAGGTAGAAGTAAAGTGACTGCATAGATAATAAAGAGTAGCAGCAGCGTAAAAATGGGGGGGTCAGGAGGGGACTGAGCACGCAACCCTGAGGGGCCCCGTGTTGAGGATCAGCGTGGTGGATGTGTTGTTACCTACCCTTACCACCTGGGGCCGGCCCATCATGAAGTCCAGGATCCAGTTGCAGAGGGAGGTGTTTAGTCCCATGGTCCTTAGCTTAGTGATGAGCTTTGAGGGCACTATGGTGTTGAACTGAGCTGTAGTCAATGAATACTGTAGAATTCTCACATAAGTGTTCCTTTGTCCAGGTGGGAAAGGGCAGTGTGGAGAGCAATACAGATTGCATCATCTGTGGATCTGTTGGGGTGGTATGCAAATTGGAGTGGATCTAGGGTTTCTGGGATAATAATGGTGTTTATGTGGGCCATGACCAGCCTTGCAAAGCACTTCATGGCTACCAACGTGAGTGCTATGGGTTGGTAGTCATTTAGGCAGGTTACCTTAGTGTTCTTGGGCACAGGGACTGTGGTGGTCTGCTTGAAACATGTTGGTATTACAGACTCAGTTGGTCAGCGCATGCTTGGAGTACACATCCTGGTAATCCGTCTGGCCCTGCGTCCTTGTGAATGTTGACCTGTTTAAACGTCTTACTGACATCGGCTGCAGAGAGCATGATCACACAGTCATCCGGAACAGCTGATGCTCTCATGCATGTTTCAGTGTTACTTGCCTCGAAGCGAGCATAGAAGTAATTTAGCTCGTCTGGTAGGCTCGTGTCACTGGGCAGCTCGTGGCTGTGCTTCGTCTGTAATAGTTTGCCAGCCTTGCCACATCCGACAAGCATCGGAGCCGGTGTAGTACGAATTGATCTTAGTCCTGTATTTGATGCTCTGCCTGTTTGATGGTTCGTTGGAGGGCATCGCGGGATTTCTTATAAGCTTCCGGGTTAGAGTCCCGCTCCTTGAAAGCGGTAGCTCTACCCTTTAGCTCAGTGAGGATGTTGTCTGTAATCCATGGCTTCTGGTTGGGGTATGTACGTACAGTCACTTTTGGGACGACGTCATCGATGCACTTATTGATGAAGCCAGTGACTGATGTGGTTTACTCGTCAATGCCATCGGAAGAAACCTGGAACATATTCCAGTCTGTGCTAGCAAAACAGTCCTGTAGCTTAGCATCTGCTTCATCTGACCACTTTTTTAGTCATTGGTGCTTCCTGCTTTAGTTTTTGCTTGTGAACAGGAATCAGGAGGATAGAATTATGGTGATATTTGCCAAATGGAGGGCGAGGGAGAACTTTGTCTGCATCTCTGTGTGTGGAGTAAAGGTGGTCTAGAGTTTTTTTCCCCCTCTGGTTGCACATTTAACATGCAGGTAGAAATAAGGTAAAACGGATTTGTTTCCCTGCATTAAAGTTCCCGGCCACTAGGAGCGCCGCCTCTGGATGAGGATTTTCCTGTTTGGTTACTTTTTTCCAGCAGCAGACCATGATAGATAATGTCAAAAGCCGCACTGAAGTCTAAAAAACAGCACCCACTGTCTTTTTTATCAATTTCTCTCAGCCAATCATCAGTAATTTTTGTAAGTGCTGTTCTTCTTGAATGCCCTTCCCTATAAGCGTGCTGAAAGTCTGTTGTCAATTTGTTAACTGTCAAATAACATTATAAAAGTTTACTAAGGATATAGGGGGCTTTATTATTCTTAGGTAGCGGTATAACTTTTGCTTCCCTCCAGGCCTGAGGGCACACACTTTCTAGTAGGCTTAAATTGAAGATATGGCAAATAGGAGTGGCAATTGCTCCTCCTAGATGCCTACACGTATTATCCTCAGTAATTTTCCATCCAAGTTGTCAGCCGGTGGCTTGTCATTGTTGATAGACAACAATAATCTTTTCACCTCTTCCACACTTACTTTACGGAATTCAAAAATACAATGCTTGTCTTTCATAATTTGGTCAGATATACTTGGATGTGTAGTGTCAGCGTTTGTTTCTGGCATGGCATGCCTAAATTTGCTAATCTTGCCAATGAAAAAATAATTCAACAGTAAAGTAGTTACTACAGCATTGTATTTGGTACAAATCATTCCTTACAAATCAAATCAAATTGCATTGGTCACATACACATAGTTAGCAGATGTTAATGTTCCCACAATGCAGTAATATCTAACAAATTCACAACAACTACCTTATACACACAAATGTAAAGGGATGAATAAGAATATGTACATATAAATATATGGATGAGCGATGGCCGTGCGGCACAGGCGAGATGCTGTAGATGGTATAGAATACAGTATATACATATTAGATGAGTAATGTAGGATATGTAAACATTATTAAAGTGGCGTTATTTAAAGTGACTAGTGATACCTTTATTAAGTCAATTCATGAAAGTGGCCAGAGATTTCAGTCAGTATGTTGGCAGCAGCCTCTCTATGTTAGTGATGGCTGTTTAACAGTCTAATGGCCTTGAGATAGAAGCTGTTTTTCAGTCTCTCGGTCCCAGCTTTGATGCACCTGTACTGACCTCGCCTTCTAGATGGTAGTGGGGTGAACAGGCAGTGGCTCGGGTGGTTGTTGTCCTTGATGATCTTTTTGGCCTTCCTGTGACATCGGGTGATGTAGGTGTCCTGGAGGCCAGGTAGTTTGGCCATGGTGATGCGCTGTGCAGACCGCACCACCCTCTGGAGAGCTTTGCGGTTGAGGGCGGGTCAGTTGCCGTACCAGGCGGTGATACAGCCCGTCAGGATGCTCTCGATTGTGCATCTGTAAAAGTTTGTGAGTGTTTTAGGTGACATGCCATATTTCTTCAGCCTCCTAAAGTTGAAGAGGCGCTATTGTGCCTTCTTCACCAAGCTGTCTGTGTGGGTGGACCATTTCAGTTTGTCTGTGATGTGTACAACGAGAACCTTAAAACTTTCCACCTTCTCCACTACTGTCCCGTCAATGTGGGGTGCTCCCTCTGCTGTTTCCTAAAGTCCACGATCATCTCCTTTGTTTGGTTGACGTTGAGTGAGAGGTTATTTTCCTGACACCACACTCCGAGGGCCCTCACCTCCTCCCTGTAGGCTGTCTCGTCGTTGTTGGTAATCAGGCCTACCACTGTAGTGTCTGCAAAGTTGATGATTGAGTTGGAGGCGTGCATGGCCATGCAGTCATGGGTGAACAGGGAGTACAGGAGAGGGCTGAGAACACACCCATGTGGGGTCGCAATGTTGAGGATCAGCGGGGAGCACCACCTGGGGGTGGCCCGTCAGAAAGTCCAGGACCCAGTTGCACAGGACGGGGTCGAGACCCAGGGCCTTAAGCTTAATGACGAGTTTGGCGGGTACTATGGTGTTAAATGCTGAGCTGTAGTCAATGAACAGCATTCTTACATAGGTATTCCTCTTGTCCAGATGGGATAGGGCCGTGTGCAGTGTGATGGCGCTTGCATCGTCAGTGGACCTATTGGGGTGGTAAGCAAATTGGAGTGGGTCTAGGGTATCAGGTAGGGTGGAGGTGATATGATCCTCGACTAGTCTCTCAAAGCGCTTCATGATGAGAGAAGTGAGTGCAACGGGGCGATAGTAATTTAGTTCAGTTACTGTAGCTTTCTTGGGAACAGGAACAATGGTGGCCATCTTGAAGCATTTGGGGACAGCAGACTGGGATAGGGATTAATTGAATATGTCCGTAAACACACCAGCCAGCTGATCTGCGCATGCTCTGAGGACGCGGCTAGGGATGCCATCTGGGCCGGCAGCCTTGCAAGGTTTAACACTTTTAAAATGTTTTACTCACGTTGGCCATGGAGAAGGGGAGCCCACAGGCTTTGGTAGCGGGCCGTGTCAGTGGCACTGTATTGTCCTCAAAGTGAGCAAAAGAAGTTGTTTAATTTGTCTGGGAGCAAGATGTTGATGTCCGCGACGGGGCTGGTTTTCTTTTTGTAATCCGTGATTGACTGTAGACCCTGCCACATACGATCGTGTTTGAGCCGTTAAATTGCGACTCTATTTTGTCTGTATACTGATGCTTTGCTTGTTTGATTGCCTTGCAGAGGGAATAGCTGCACTGTTTGTATTCGGTCATGTTTCCAGTCGCCTTGCCATGATTAAAAGCGATGGTTCACGCTTTCAGTTTTGCACGAATGCTGCCATCAATCCACGGTTTCTGGTTAGGAAAGGTTTTAGTCACAGTAGGTACGACATCTCCGATGCACTTGCTAATAAACTTGCTCACCGAGCCAGCGTATACATCGATGTTATTGTCTGAGGCTATCCGGAACATACGCATGAATTGAAGCAATCTTCATGTGTGGAATCCGATTGGTCAGACCAGTATTGGATAGACCTGTGCACGGGCGTTTCCTGTTTTAGTTTCTGTCTATAGGGTGGGAGCAACAAAATGGAGTCATGGTCAGATTTGCCGAAGGCAGGGGGGGGAAGGCTTTGTATGCATTGCGGAAGTTAGAGTAGCAATGATCCAGAATGCTACCAGCTTGTAAGGAATTCTAGGCGAAGTGAACATAAGGACTTGAGTTCCTGTATGTTGTTGTGATTACACCATGAGTCGTTAATCATAAGGCATACACCCCCACCCTTCTTCTTACCAGAGAGATGTTTGTTTCTGTTGGCGCGATGTATGAAGAAACCGGGTGGCTGTACCTACTCTGACAACATATCCCGAGTGAGCCATGTTTCCGTGAAACAGAGAATGTTACAATCTCTGATGTCCCTCTGGAAGGCAACTCGTGCCCTAATTTCGTCCACCTTGTTATCTAGAGATTGGACATTGATGAGTAATATGTTAGGAAGAGTTGGATGGTGTGCTCGCCTTCTGAGTCTGACCAGTAGGCCGCTCCGTCTGCCTCTCCTGCGGCGACCGCGTTGTTTTGGGTCGGCCTCTGGGGTAAGATCCCATGACCAGGGTGGAGGTCCGAACAAAGGATCCGCTTCAGGAAAGACGTATTCATGGTCGTAATGTTGGTAAGTTGACATCGCTTTGATATCCAATAGTTCTTCCCGACTGTATGTAATAACACTTGAGATTTTCTGGGCTAACAATGTAAGAAATAATACATTAAAAAAAAATAATAACTGCATAGTTTCTTAAGGACCTGAAGCGAGGCAACAATCTCTGTCGGCGCCATCTTGAAGTTCTAGACCTCAGCTGAATCAGGTAATTAATGGTATGGCTGTTGAACAAGTTGAGGAGACTAAATTACATGGTGTTCCCTTATTGTAAACTGTCATGGTGAAAACATATAGATTCAATGGTTGTAAAGATGGGGAGAGGTCTGTCTGTAATAAATAAATGCTCAGATTTTTTGACTCCACAAAGCAAGTCCTGCAGGCTCTAATTTGATCTTATCTTGATTATTTCCAGTCATATGGTCAAGTGCTGCAAAGTGCTGGCCCAGAACAGAGCGGCACGTCTTGCTCTTTATTGTAATCAGAGGGCTTATATTAATACTATGCATGCCAGTTTGGCTAAGAGTTGAGGAAAGACTGACTGCGTCACTACTTGTTTTCATAAGAAACATTAATGTGTTGGAAATTCCTAATTGTTTGCATAGTATCACGACTCAGGATATGACCCAGATGCAGACACAGGAGTAGGATGGTTCGGCTCTCAGAATATTTATTATGACAAAGGGGCAGGCAAAAGGGCAGGTCGAGGGCAGTCAGAGGTTCGTAGTCTAAGGCAGAGTCAAAAAGGTACAGAACCGGGAAGACTAGAGAACAAGAACTAAACAGCCGGTAACACGGAAAAGACGCTGGGACGACTTAACGAGACATGACGAACTGGCAATAGACAAACAGAAAACGCAGGTATAAATACACGGGATAATGACAAAAACAAGAGACACCTGGTGGGGGATGGAGACAAGCACAAGACAGGTGAAACAGATCAGGGTGTGACACTAAGTCAACTTACACACAGCACTGACACACACACTTACCCCACCAGACATGCCACCAGGGTTTTTTTCACAGTCCCCAGGTCCAGAACAAATTCAAGGAAACGTACCGTATTATACAGAGCCATGACTGTATTGAACTCCCATCTTCCATACTCCAAGTGAACAGCAAATCTGGTTTAAAAAAAAATAAATAAAGCAACACCTCATGGCACAACGCCTCTCCTGACAAAAAGATACTGCAGTCAGAGTGCAGTTTAACTGCAGTACAATGCTGTATAACGGCAGTCTAACTGCAGTATGCTGCAAATACTGCGTCCATAATAAACTTTTTTTTTTTACTGCAGTAATTTTGCAGTGTGACCAGTGCCTAATTTGAGCTGGATCATGCCAGAACAGGATCCGGCACCTCTCTGTTTAGGACAGTTTTTTTCCGGAACCTATTTGGCCGGATTTGTTAACTTTGGTGGCATGAAAAATATTTTTCACTTTTTTAAATGTCAAATGTTTTTACAAAAGCGATCAAAGTTCATTCGAGTTGTCTCTTCATTCATTTCCATGCCCCCACAAAGAAACAGTGAAAAAATAGATTTTCATTCCTGGCCTAATATTCTAAGGGTTTATGTTTTGCGCAACATTGTAACCTATGAGAAGCGTGGCCTTGGCTGTATGAGAAGCGCGACAGTATTTCTCACATAACTAGAATGAGATTCACTTTCTATGATCTCTCTCCCTCTGCTCTGATAGACAGGAAATAGACTACAGTTTTGAACGCGCAGCAGATTTGACAGTGAAAAAAACATCACGCAGACAAAACAGGTCTTTCGAAATATTAAAAATACAAATCAAGGGAAACACAGGAAAGCAAATGGCTCCTGCTGAAATGAGAAGACTGCTGTAGGCTAAAATATTTGGTAAACTTCCGAGAGAGAGAGGCTTTTGGCAGGAGAGAATCAGCCATCCCTGTGGCTCGGTTGTGGGTTCGATTCCCACGGGGGGCCAGTACGAGGAAGAAAAAAAAATGTATCAAATGAATTGAAATGTATGCATTCACTACTGTAAGTCGCTCTGGATAAGAGCGTCTGCTAAATGACTAAAATGTAAATGTAAGTGAGCCCCGCATCATTGGGTGAGATTGTGAAACTGGAAAGCATTTTAGGACTATATTTCCTCCTCACATTGTAGCCTACAATATTGTATGTCTCCACACACCTAGGTCTAGGCTATTGATAGATTCGAGAAAAGGTAGTTTTATTGTTCTCAGTTTGTCAGTGTCAAAGTAGCCTGCATTCCGATCATCTGTGCTGTATTAAAAAATATCCCAAAGTCTCCAGTCATGTGAAGTGACATAGAATGGTATGAAATGCGTCTATAAAAGGGCACATTCTATAATTACTGCGTCCAAAACTCCACAGTTGACTGTACTTTTACTGCAGTTTCAAAACGGCAATCTTTTTTGTAAGGGCCCCATGTGACCTACTTTTTGTGTGCGTGTACTGACATGTAACTGATAGATGCACACACACAACACGTTAATGTTTTTAAATGTATGTAAATTGTAAAGTATTTCGTCTGTAATGTATTTTTCGTTGTGTCGGACCCCAGTTAGACTAGCTGTCGCCATCCATTAGCGTTAGCTAATGGGGATCCTAACAAATCAAAGCCAATGCTAACGTTAACTTTTCTTCATAGCTACTAGCCATACAGCTTGAGCTTGTTTCTAACGTTACTTGTTCCCGATACACATAGAAAAATGTACTGATCATTTTTCAAATGACAAAATTCTAGAACCGGTTTCCATGAGATGGGGTAATTGCAACACACATATAAAGAAATCGCATTCGAAACAGAGGAACTTTTTGCGTCGAACCCGGAAACGTCCGAGGGACCTATTATAGTGTTGCATAAACAGACCAGCCTGGTCGTCGGAAAGATGTCTGACCAGAAACCAACGGTGGATCCTGAAGTTCCCTTTGCCAAGAGAATAGATCCAAACAAGGAGGATCTTACCAGGGACGAGTTCTACTTTATCAGACAAGTGGAGCTTGCGCAATGGAAGAAGAAATCGCAGCAGCTGAGGGGCCGTAATATTGCAACAGGACTTGGTATCGGAGCCATTGTAATGGGAATTTGTATCCTTGTGAAACAGTCACACAAGGTGAACTAGCTAGTTACGTAAGAGCTAACTTGCACTATCCGGCATGATATAACAAGCCATGGCAATGTTTTCCATAGTTTAGTCAACCGGACATTAATTTAGGTCCTTGAAGCTGCAAGTCATTGTAGAAATGAAATGACATGCACGTTGAAACGGTGAAGCGCACCATGAAGTGTTTGCATTGTACTGTAGCAAGTGAGTTAGTTAATTGGCCTTAAAACCAGAATTTGGGTTTACAGGAGTCGTTGAATATAGCGATTTTCCTTTCAAATCGAATCGCCATATTAAGCTTCTCCTGAATGCCCAGTTTCTGGTTTACTAATTGGCTAACTAGATACCTAAATAGGTCTCTCAGCTTGTCACTTTATTGTAGGCTGCTACAGTGAAAGCTGGTGATGAGTGTAAAACGTGTCTGCCATAAATGTATGTTGATGTTAAAAACATTCATCTTTGTGTGTATGTACAGTAACTAAGGTCGACTGTAGATCGCTTTTCAGTCAGCACATCCCTTGCCTCAATCTGCACATTTGCCTTAACTTTGCTTCTCCTAGATGCCTACACGTTTTACTCAGTGAAACAGGAGAAGATCATGGATGAGCTGGATGAGGAGGCCAAGATGAGAGGGGCAAAGACAGGCACCAACTGACATGGCAATCAGAACTTAGCTCAGATGGACTGTGTGGTGTGCCACGTATCCTATCTACTGCACTGGAAGGGACGAAAATACTAATGCTGACGCTACACCTTATTCCACTGCTAGCCATTGTCAACTTTCAAAGAGGCAGCATCGGACATGTTTTGCCCAGGATCTGTAGGTTATGTAAAATTGCTGCTGAGTTAAGCGTTTTCATTGTGATTAAACATGCTTGTCAATAGGAGGAAAGATCTACTGCTCCCGATTGCCCTACCAATTCAGGATACCTGGGTGGTGTTTACTAAATGGAAGAAAATGGACTACTTGTAGTTGTTGTAGACTTTTGTAAGAAACGGTCACTTAAAAAAAAAACATGAACAGGACCCTATTCTTCCTTTTCTCCCAATAAGTAGTCAGTCACTTGTATAGAATTATTGGTACTGCCCCATTCAGCGCCATATGTCTCCCAAAACTGTCTATAGAACTAATTCAACCTCCAATCAATAATGTTAATTCTACAGTGGCCTTGAAATGTGTGGGATTTGAATTGGAACTACTGAACTGAGACAAAGAAACACAATCAGATTGAAATATATTTATGTTGATAAAGGACGGAGTTGTAAAAATTGTATTATGTCGTTTTTTTACAACACAAATTACATCTTCATGTAAGGTCAGTGGAATGTTTCATAGGCTAAATGTCAGACATACAGTTGAAGTCGGAGGTTTACATACACCTTAGCCAAATACATTTAAACTCAGTTTGTCACAATTCCTGACATTTAATCCTAGACAAAATGTCCTATCTTAGGTCAGTTAGGATCACCACTTTATTTTAAGAATGTGAAATGTCAGAATAATAGTAGAAAGAATGATTTATTTCAGCTTTTATATCTTTCATCACATTCCCAGTGGGTCAGAAGTTTACATACACTCAATTAGTATTTGGTAGCATTGCCTTTAAATTGTTTAACTTGGGTCAAACGTTTCGGGTAGCCTTCCACAAGCTTCCCAGAATAAGTTGGGTGAATTTTGGCCCATTCCTCCTGACAGAGCTGGTGTAACAGTCAGGTTTATAGGCCTCCTTGCTAGCACACTTTCAGTTCTGCCCACAAATGTTCTATAGGATTGAGGTCAGGGCTTTGTGATGGCCACTCCAATACCTTGACTGTGTTGTCCTTAAGCCATTTTGCCACAACTTTGGCAGTATGTTTGGGGTCATTGTCCATTTGGAAGACCCATTTGCGACCACGCTTTAACTTCCTGACTGACGTATTGAGATGTTGCTTCAATATATCCACATAATGTTCCTTCCTCATGAAGCCATCTATTTTGTGAAGTGCACCAGTCCCTCCTGCAGCAAAGCACCCCCACAACATGATGCTGCCACCCCTGTGCTTCACGGTTGGGCTGGTGTTCTTCGGCTTGCAAGCCTCCCCCTTTTTCTTCCAAACATAACAATGTTCATTATGGCCAAACGGTTCTATTTTTGTTTCATCAGACCAGAGGACATTTCTACAAAAAGTACAATCTTTGTCCCCATGTACAGTTACAAACCGTAGTCTGGCTTTTTTATGCCGGTTTTTGAGCAGTGGCTTCTTCCTTGCTGAGCGGCCTTTCAGGTTATGTCGATATAGGACTCGCTTTACTGTGGATATAGATATTTTTGTACCTGTTTCCTCCAGCATCTTCACAAGGTCATTTGCTGTTCTGTGATTGATTTGCACTTTTCGCACCAAAGTACGTTCATCTCTAGGAGACAGAACGCGTCTCCTTCCTGGGCGGTATGACGGCTGTGTGGTCCCATGGTGTTTATACTTGCATACTATTGTTTGTACAGATGAACGTGGTACCTTCAGGCGCTTGGAAATTGCTCCCAAGGATGAACCAGACTTGTGGAGGTCTACAATTTTTTTTCTGAGGTCTTGGCTGATTTCTTTTGATTTTTCCCATGATGTCAAGCAAAGAGGCACTGAGTTTGAAGGTAGGCCTTGAAATACATCCACAGGTACACCTCCAATTGACTCAAATTATGTCAATTAGCCTGTCAGAACCTTCTAATGCCATGACATCATCTTCTGGAATTTTCCAAGCTGTTTAAAGGCACAGTCAACTTAGTGTATTTTATCTTCTGACCCACTGGAATTGTGATATAGTGAATTATAAGTGAAATAATCTGTCTGTAAACAATTGTTGGAAAAATTACTTGTGTCATACACAAAGTAGATGTCCTAACCCACTTGCCAAAACTAGTTTGCTAACAAGAAATGTGTAGAGTGGTTGAAAAACGAGTTTTAATGACTCCAACCTAAGTGTATGTAAACTTCCGACTTTAATTGTACACTAATATTGGCACAATAGTACTGAAGCAGAGAGGAACGCTATCATAATTCCAACTATTATGTCAAAATATGATTTACAGAGTATGCTGTAGCCACCAAACCTACAGAGTAAAAATATTAAATAAGACATTGCAAGGGGAAGGCACAGATTTGAGCATGGCAGGACAGCAGCTTTGCATATCAAAGCAATACAATCATACACATTTATTAAAATATTAGCATTGTAATCACATTTTCTTTAAATATATACATTTGTGGAAATCTTAGGTGAGTATCATCCTGAGTGGCGCAGCGGTCTAAGGCAGTGCATCTGGGCTAGAGGTGTCACTACAGACCCTGGTTCAATTCCAGACTGTATCACAACCGGCCGTGATTGGGAGTCCCATGGGGTGGCACACAATTGGCCCAGTGTCATCCGGGTTAGGGTTTGGCCGGGGTTGGTCGTCATTGTAAATAAGAATTTGTTCTTAACTGACTTGCCTAGTTAAATAAAATAAAAATAGAATTCAGTGTGCGTATTTAAGGCAATGGCTAAGGGCTCACAGTTCGATCCATTTGTTATGCAGTCATTTTCTCCCCTCCCTACCTGTGCATATAAATAAGCTACTTCATTTACAAAAAGTATGAAATTAGTGACTACTAAAGTAGAAGTTACTAAAGTGCAGAGTTGTTTTATTGTTTATTACACATTGCAGCAATGTTTTATCATTGTTCAATGTTGTGTACAAAACATTAGGAACACCTTTAGGACTGAGCCCATTTAGTCTACTGGTCGATTGTTTGGTCCATAGGCTGTTGGTTGGCCAAGATGATTATTTCTTGTCTGATTTGCGCATGTCTCAGTGGACTAATTCATTGAGGAGGCTGTGGTCCAAGAAGGAGCGTGTGGCTAAGATGCAGAAGGCACGTCTCTCATTGTTTCATAACTTCATTGTGTCAACTGTTTGCCCTTTGATTGTTAGTGTCTATGATCAGTTCCCTGTTACATACACTACCGGTCAAAAGTTTTAGAACACCTACTCATTCAAGGGTTTTTCTTTATTTTTACTATTTCCTACATTGTAGAATAATAGTGAAGACATCAAAACTATGAAATAACACATGGAATCATGTAGTAACCAAAACAAGTGTTAAACAAATGAAAATATATTTTATATTTGAGATTCTTCAAATAGCCACCCTTTGCCTTGATGACAACTTTGCACACTCTTAGCATTCTCTCAAACAGATTCATGAGGTAATCACCTGGGTAATCACCTAATCATCATGTTTAAATGAACAGGTGTGCCTTGATAAAAGTTCATTTGTGGAATGTCTTTCCTTCTTAATGCGTTTGAGCCAATCAGTTGTGTTGTGACAAGGTAGGGGTGGTATACAGAAGATAGCCCTATTTGGTAAAATACAATGTCCATATTATGGCAAGATAAGCAAAGAGAAACAACAGTCAAATAAGCAAAGAGAAACAACAGTCCATCATTACTTGAAGACATGAAGGTCAGTCAATACAGAACATTTCAAGAACTTTGAAAGTTTCCTCATGTGCAATCGCAAAAACCATCAAGCGCTATGATGAAAATGGCTCTCATGAGGACCGCCACAGGAATGGAAGACCCAGAGTTACCTCTGCTGAAGAGGATTAGTTCATTAGAGTTACCAGCTTTAGAAATTGCAGCCCAAATTCAATGCTTCACAGAGTTCAAGTAAGACACATCTTAACATCAACTGTTCAGAGGAGACTGAATCAGGCCTTCATGGTCGAATTGCTGCAAAATAAACACTACTAAAGGACACCAATAATAAGAAAAGACTTGCATGGGCCAAGAAACACAAGCATGGGACATTAGACCGGTGGAAATTAGTCCTTTGGTCTGGAGTCCAAATTGGAGATTTTTGGTTCCAACCGCCGTGTCTTTGTGAGATGCAATGTGGGTGAACGGATGATCTCAGCATATGTATTTCCCACCGTAAAGCATAGAGGAGGAGGTGGTGTTATGTTGTGGGGGTGCTTTGCTGGTGACACTGTCTGTGATTTATTTAGAATTCAAGGCACGCTTAACCAGCATGGCTACCACAGCATTCTGCAGCGATTATGCCATCCCATCTGGTTTGAGCTTAGTGGGACTATCATTTTGTTTTTCAACAGGACAATGACCCAACACACCTCCAGGCTGTGTAAGGGCTGTTTGACCAAGAAGGAGAGGGCTGGAGTACTGCATTAGATGACCTGGCCTCCACAATCCCCCGACCTCAACCAAATTGAGATGGTTTGAGATGAGTCGGACCGCAGAGTGAAGGAAAAGCAGCCAACAAGTGCTCAGCATATGTGGGAACTCCTTCAAGACTGTTGGGAAAGCATTCCAGGTGAAGCTGGTTGAGAGAATGCCGAGAGTGTGCAAATCTGTCATCAAGGCAAAGGGTGGCTATTTTGATGTTTCACACTTTTTTTGGTTAATACATGATTCCATATGTGTTATTTCATAGTTTTGCTGTCTTCACTATTATTCAACAATGTAGAACATAGTACAAATAAATAAAAACCCTTGAATGAGTAGGTGTTCTAAAACTTTTGACCGGTAGTGTATATCACCAGTAATAGGCTATATTTACCATTAATCCCCATCATTTCTAATCTACAATGTTTGTTTGGTTAGGGTCATTTCTGTTAATGCAGTCATTATATTATTATACCAGTATTTTGCTGTTCTCATTGTCGGAGTGGACATGTTGTGTGCAGAGCTCACAACCTATGCTACACTTGTGAGGAACAAGTTTTGGTTTATTTCAATCAATTTACGAGTTTTGTCATTGTATTAATTGTCTTTTCTTTGGAGCGCTCCTGTCAATGTTGAGTAAGGACGTGCACCTAATTACGCATATAGGCCTAGAAGTATATAGGCCTAGGCTACCTGGCCTGCGTGCAAATGCAGGCCAATAAATGTGCCCATTTGGGGGATGTCTGATAGTATTTCTAATTGTCTTAAGTAATGAGCTCTGGAGCTGAGCAAGTCTCTTTTCAGAACGTCAATGTATTTGAAAAATATCTCCAGTGCTTTCCTTTTCGATATCCACTTGGCATGAAAGGGAAACATGTCATGCTCTGATCCAGTGGAAACGTCACAAAATAGATGATTACACTGGTGTGGGGAACTCTGAGGCCCCAGAATGTTTTATACCATGTTGCAAGTTTGCTAGCTCAAGCTTCAGGCTGTACCCAAGTTAATAGTTGATACAATGTTTCAAGTTCCTTGCAGACAGGCCATGGGTAGCCAATGTGATTTAAAGGATGTTTTTTTTATCAGGATAGATTCTACCTGCAGGCTGCAATGTTTTTATTTGTTGGTTTATGAAGGCTATTTTTACATAGTTGCCAATGGCAATAGAAGTTACTTTTAGATGTGTATCATTTTCATTCATATGTAGATATAATTTAGATTAACCACATGACAATTATTTTGAGATACAAAGACTATTATAAATTAAATTAAACTGTTCCACTAAAATGTGCATATGAAAATCATAACTGACACCCAGATCGGTAGAAATGGTAAGATAAATTGACACTGCAAATATAAAAGGTTGCCGGCCCATGGTGTAGCCTATTACCGGCAACTTTAGGAGGATAACGGAAGAATCAGCGAAGGCCAGCATCAGCGGGAGAAAGAGGGTCGGGAACAGGTATTTTTCTTCTGGTTAGGATATATTGATCTCTGGCTCATTCTTGAGTCATTTGTGTATATTCATTGTTTAATTAAACTAAGTACTTACTGCATCAGATAAGCTCAGTCTGTATGGAAAAATACACGTTTTAACATTTTGTCTAATTGGTCAAAAGAAAAAAGGACCCAGTCGACCAAGATTTAGTTTTTTTTGTCGGAGACAGCCCTAAACCTTCCTATTATTGAGTTTCACCACCTTTGCCCTCAGAACAGCTTCAATTAGTTGGGGCATGGACTTTACAAGGTGTCGAAATCGTTCCACAGGGATGCTGGCCCAAGTTGACTCCAATGCTTCCCACAGTTGTGTCAAGTTGGCTGGATGTCCTTTGGGTGGTGGATAATTCTTGATACACACAGGAAACTGTTGAGTGTGAAAATCCCAGCAGAGTTGCAGTTCTTGACACACTCAAACCGGTGTGCCTAGAACCGGTGTGCCTAGAATACATTTTTATATATAAGAAAGTAAAAAATATATTACATTATTTGGAAATAAATTGTGAATTCACCTGGTCAGTCTAATGGAAAGAGCAGGTGTTCATAATGTTTTATACACTCCGTGTATGTGCAAGAAATGTAGGTTGCCAAAATGTCTTTGGTTCATTTGCAAACGTAATTTATAAATGCATTATTTCATATTTACAATCATGGTGAGACCCATTAGTCTACACCTATATCTGTATATTGGATTCTTTTTGTAGAAAATATAATCTCAGTGAAAAAGTCAAGAGAGATTCGTAACAATCATCAACCATAACTAGTTTACATTTTTTATCAACGTGGCTGATTTGGCAATACTTTCACTGGACTTTTTTTTTTTTTTAAAGGAGTAAGTAGTTAGTTTGTCTTGGGTATTCCTCATGTATAGAGCTGTGTTGTCTAGCTTCCTACGGAAAGACTGACACCGCAATCTCAGTGTTATAGTGCTACCACTAGGTTGTATTCAGCAATAGAAAACTACTGGTCTATAGTGTTGAATTGTATTGATAAATGCTCACTATCATGTATATAAGATACTGCCTAACGTTAGAAAACAATGTTCACATCCTTCTACATGTCGACAACAGTTGTCCTTCATAATGCTGTTGCACATTAGAAAACCAGCAGAAGTACAACAACATATCTGGATTTCCATAGTCACTCTAGAGGGCAGTAGTGCGCTTACAGTCAGCATCAACATCAACAGATTGCAAACAGACAGTCAAATGTGCAAATAAAAATGTGAATAATCTGAAACAGTCCCAATAAAAACTGTCTGCGACAGTCAGATAAGCAGGAAAATATTGATCCACTGCCCCGGACTTGATCCCATGATCCCAATATTGTTGCTCGAACAACCCTTACTGCTTTGTGTCTACAAGGCAGGATTATAGCTGATCACTAAGGCTCTACTGTATGTACAACTATCACACATGTTCAGCATAGCATAGTATGAGGAAGGATATAGCACTACTTGGGCTGGTACTGTTGTGAGCCGTTTACACTCATTTTATACTCACACTGTTCTGGTGGCATCCTACTGAACCATTGTACTGGCAGGGCTTCTCTCTGGGGTGACTGACAGCAGATGACAGAGGTTCCGTTGTCCCTTCATAGCAGAGGGCTCAGTGACCTATGATGAACCCTGTGATCTCTGATGAACCCGTGACCTTTGATTAACCCTGTGACCATTGGCTCAGCAGAGAAGCTTCCTGGTTTCTGGGGGGCCTAGGTTACTCTCTCCTCCAGTGGGGGGCCAGATAAAGGGTTTAGACGTGATGTCACTTCCTTCCTCCAGCAAGATGGATATGATCACTGCAGTCACTCTTCAGATGAGGTAGTCCGGACTTATTCTACAGCAAGCATGGCTTGAGATTCTTACTGGTGAGAGAGGAGACAAGGAGATGCAATGATTAGATGTGTAGAGTATTCAGATATAGTGGAGAATTGTTCACCTCCTGTCTTCTAGATAAACTCAGATTTTGGACAGCAGGATGAATACAACACATACTCAATACAGTAGCCGTGTCTGAAATCTGGCTTGCCTACTACTTACTAAAACTGCATACTGTGTACTAATCACATATACTATTTAGAATGTAGTATTTAATAAAAACATATGCAGTAAGCAACAAATGTCAACATACCGAGAGTGTGTCAGCTAATGCGCAATTGCGTTGTTTCCCGCCATTTGTTCATTTTGGTATAGCTTCTCCCCTTATCTGATTATCAGCTGTTGTCAAACACACGCTGGTCTGAAAAGATGATTCTATTCCTCAGTAGCTGGCAGCGATTCTTTTTTTTCTTCCCACACACTATAAAACGTTTTATTTTCGCATTCCCAATCATCCTACTATTTAGAACGCAAGTAGAAGTATTCAGACCCGGCCCCTGTAAGGACAATGTGTAAACCCACCATTCTACTGACGTCAGATGCAAAAGTCACCCCTTTAGAGGGCTTCTCCAGAGAGCTGCTACTGCTGCTGCCACCCAGAGAGTTCCTCCTAATGATACCTTGGAGGGGGAGCATGTCCAGGCGCTGCAGACTGTTTCTGCGGGAGGAGAGGTAACTCCTTTCCTTAGAGAGGCGGCGCTGGCGACTTGACAGCATGGCGGCAGGAGAGACAATCCCCGCAGGGGGAACCTTCCCCATCCTCTCATACAGCTCTTCAATCTCCCTCTTCTGGGTGGCCTGGAGACTCTGCACCTCTGCCAAGTGTCTGACAGGAGGGAGAGAGAGAGAATGAGAGAGCGGGATAAAGATAAACAGTTTAGGACTCTGAGGAGGATATGTGTAAGTGCTTTGGAATAGTTGAGAGTCAAGTTGAGTTCAAAGTAATCAAACTTCGATTAAAACCCAAAATGGGTGAATGACTGAAGAGATGCTGAAGGTGAAACACTCACTTCTCCCTCATCTCCTGCAGCTCCTCCCACATGTCCTCACTCTCTGAGTCGTCACTGCTCAGGTATCTGAAGTTACGGCTGTAGCTCAGCCACATGTGGTTTAGGGCGGAGTTGTAGGTGGGGCTCCCTGCCCCTCCCTCCCACAGGCCACGACCCTCTGAGTCCACCGCTATAACGGAAAGGCCGCTGTCTGCAGACATACCCATCAGACTGAGGCTGCACATTCTCCTCCTCCTCCTCCTCCTCACTGTCTGCTGCTCTTCCTTTTCCTCCTGCTCCTCATCTTCTTCCTTCTCCCCCTCCTGCTCCTCATCTTCTTCCCCAACTTCTTCCTCATCTTCTTCCCCCTCTTCTTCCTTCTTCTGCTCCTCCTCATCTTCCCCCTGTTCTTCCTCCTCCTCTTCCTGCTGCTGCTCCTTGGTCCCGGCCCACTCTACTTGGACCTCCCGGTCCTCCCCCATAGTGAGGTGTTGGTGTGAGGGGGAAAGAGTGAGGGAGGTGTTCAGGCTGGTCTCTGACTCCCACTGCTCCTGCTCCTCTGTGCTGCTCTTGGAGGTGGTAGTGCTGCCCACTGACATGGGCCTGACGGGGTTAGAGCCCTGTCCACCTGGTTCAGCAGTCACAGGGATCTCCATGCTAGGGGAGACCTGGAAACGGCCCACTGTGACAGCAGGAGGCGGGGGATCTGTGGGGAGAAGGGTGTTTATGAACAATATCAATACAGTGATAATAATTCATTTTCACAATCTGCTGTTTGTGTTTACATTCTGTTCCAGTAGTTGATATTATATTCCACTGATATTGACTCATGTACACTCAAATTGATTACAATGCTTTAGGCCGGGATTCAATCCGATTGCCCCTTTTCGGGCTATGCGCCGTTTAAAGGCAATGTTTCTGCATTCGCGGAGCATTCATGGTACACGCTGCATATGTCAACTCAATTTGAAATTTCCTTTAAATATCAAGCATGCAGTTACGTGGCTCTACCGTTGATCGGATAGAACCCTGGCCTTAGTTTCATAACTTTCTGTCAGAAAACCAATCCAACTGCCATATCTACTGCCAACATCTGGCAGTGGTGTAAGAAGTGGGAAGGAATCAAAGTTAGCTGAGGTGTGGAACTAGGTGTCACTCTACTGGCTTGGAAACAGCTTTTCTCTGCTGAATGCGGCCCTGGGACTTCTCAAACAGAGCCTGTTCTGTCTGTCTATTGAGCGGGGTGGGCCTTGATGGGTTGGGTCGCTCGGGGACCGGAGCAGGGCGGAGTGGCGGTGTAGGAAATGGGAGGAGAGACCTGTAACGAGTGTGGAAGCCATCTAATTGGTCAGTTCTGCTGGACAAATCTTCTAATAGGTCAATACTGGTAGGCAGGGCTATAATCACACCTACGTATTGGTCCCTTATTCAATGATCCCGAGGCTCTGCTAGTGCTAATAGGTGATGTTGTCACCAAACACCGATGTGGGCAGGATTAAACAGAACAGGAAACAACGGGAAGGGCAAATTGGCCCAAACACAGTCATTACCCAGCTAGCACATTTGGTTCCTTGGAAGTTGCGGGTACGTATGTTTTTGGTTTCACATTGGTTGTAGTAACGAAGTCATACGTTTCCTGACCGGTAAAACTGTTTTCTAAACGTTCCTATAACAGAAGTGAAAATTTTGCCTGTTCTGGGAAGGCTTATTTTTAGATTGCAGGGCAATTCTGAGAATGGTTTACTCTCTGGTTCCTTGAAAGTTTTCCTGGAGGTTTTATTAATGCTCTGAGAATGGAAAATATAGGTTATTTAGAGTTTTAAAAAAAAATAACCTCCTTCAAACTTTAACTGAATGTTTCAATAACACTTAATAATATTGCTAGCTTATTTTGGGTTAACTTTTTTGAACTTCAAGCACATTTCTTTTTTATTGTGACACAGCATCAGTAGCTAGGATTCCATCCAATTCGCATCAGATTTTCATGTGAATATTCTAAAATCTGCATAAATAAAATATGTGCATTTTCCCACCAGAGATGTTTTCCATCAAATTGACTGCAGATTAAAGTATGTGCGTGATAACATAGTCCACATAATAACTTTTGCGGTTAAATTCCCATGTACCGAATAAAAAATTCCAGTTAAATGGGATTCCATCGCATTTTCAACTCTACTGATTGTTTTGACACAAAAAATGTGGCGATATATAATATTGTCACATGCGCTCTAGCCTACAGCTTGCAGATACAGTGCGGATATAGCCTACATGAGATTATTATGGCCAAAAGAGCGATAATATTTTATTTTGTCAAACGGCAGCCAAGCATCGATCATCATGTAACCAGAATAAGACCTTCGATTTATATTGGAAAGAAGCATCAAACTCATCACATTGCACTTTCACCACTTTGTGATGTTAATCACAATTGATTTAATCTGTAGCCTAATAAACATCATGGTTTTCCGAGTCATTGTGGGTGGACCACACACACACACCATATCATCACGTAGTTAACTTCGATATGATGGTTAATATCTAAATATTTGCGCATAAAGGTGTTTCCACAGTCAATTCGCGCATAATAGATTTTACCGACACAAAAAGATCCCACCATATCGAACAAACTAATGATCTGTCTTCATTTATAAATGGTATGACTTTACTCAAATAATGATTCAAATGATTCAAACATATAATCTTCTGTCCTCTATCAACCAGGATGGAGCTAGCCATGCCATGTTTTTTTACGCAAACAAAGCTATTAATTTTAGTCTATTCAAACAGACCCCATTTCAAAGGAAACAAGCACTCATTAAGATCAGGTGTGGCCAATTAGTGGGTGTGGCCAACACACCTGAACACACTTAACAAGATAGAGGATAGAGAGAGTTTTGTTGCTGCTGAGAATGGAATGTATATGTTTTTAAATAACATTCTTAGAATGTTCTCTGAACCAAGGTTATTATAGTTTTGTGTTTTTATATATATATTTTTATTTCTATTCGTTTTTTCCATTTTTATTTTAAATGTAGTTTAGTTTCAGTTAGTTTTCGTTTTTATTCCATTTTAGTTTGATAAAAACATTTCTATTTCATTTTTATGTTATTTAGTTTCTGTTTTAGTGTCAAGGACAAAGTAGCCTATGCCTGGGGGGCTAGCAGCCATGTATGTGTTATTTATTCTGTTACCTAGTGATAGACCAGTGTTAGCTAGTGATAGACCAGTGTTAGCTAGTTATAGGCTGGTGTTAGCTAGTGATAGGCTGGTGTTAGCTAGTGATAGGCTGATGTTAGCTAGTGATAGGCTGGTGTTAGCTAGTGATAGGCTGGTGTTAGCTAGTGATATGCTAGTGTTAGCTAGTAATAGGCTAGTGTTAGCTAGTGTTAGCTTGTAATAGGCTAGTGTTAGATAGTGTTAGCTTGAAATAGGCTCGTGTTAGCTAGTGATAGGCTAGTGTTAGCTTGTAATTAGCTAGTAATAGGCTAGTGATAGCTAGTAATAGGCTAGTGTCAGCTAGTGATAGCTAGTGTTAGCAAGTGTTAGGCTAGCTAGTAGTCTCTGAAATCACAGACCTAAAGGATTCTCTTGGACATTTAGAAAGAAAACAAATCCGGGAAGGGTATTCTTCAGACAGAAAACTCTCCCAAGTTTGGGTAGGTAGGCCAAGCCTGAAAAATCATCATTGGTTACCGCCTTGGTTACCGCCTAATGTGTTGCATTATGGGGATATAAATTGGCCGCCTGCGCCTACATGACAATGGCATTAACTTTACAAAAAAATATGTGATCAAAGACTGCAAGTTTCTTCAGTTGCTCTTCACCATCTTCAGCCTACAGCCACTGCCTGCATTGTGGGAGGCTCTTTTGTCAACCAATCATTAAGATGTTTTTGTTTGCCTCACACGAACATGACCAAAGATGTGACTGAAACAGGAACCAAATTTGCGATTTTCATGTATACAGTGGACAAATGAATGTGAGGCTCTCAATAACCAATTGATAGTACAGTGTACAATATAAAAAAATAGGACAATGTATTTACAGTTTGAATGTGCGATAAATGTTTATTTCGACATTACAAAAAAAACCGGGTATAAACGACAGCAACACTGCCATGTTGCACTGAGCTGTGCCTTTGGAAAACCACAACTTTTGGCTGTTGCAGATGCACCTCCCCGACTTCACTCCTCGACTTTCATCTGCAGTCTATTGCTTCAGCCTTAACACTCAAGAGTCCATTCTTTATCTGAAGCACGTAAGCAGACATCTCAGAGCATCAGGCAAATCCCTTGCAGTGGTTTTAGTGAATGTACTGTAAATGATGCAAACTAGCCACTTGTGAAATGCACTAATTAAAAATAACCTCTGCATTCTCCATCTCGCTAGCTAGATAGCTACCACTTTACAGTGCCTTCAGAAAGTATTCATATTCGTATTCCCTTTGGCTTATTCCATTTTTATGTGTTACAGCCTGAATTCAAAATGGATTCTACACACAATACCATTTTCAGACCTTGCTTTTGATTTATGTAAAAACTATAACTTGGCCCCTCAGGAACATTCACTGTCTTCTTGGTAAGCAACTCCAGTGTAGATTTGGCCTTGTGTTTTAGGTTATTGTCCTGCTTAAGGGTGAATTAATCTCCCAGTGTCTGGTGGAAAGTAGACTGAGCCAGATTTTCCTCTAGGATTTTGCCTGTGCTTAGCTCCATTCCATTGATTTTGTTTTACCCTGAAATACTCCCCAGTCCCTTAACAATTACAAGCATACCCATAACATGATGCAGCCACCACTATGCTTGAAAATATGGAGAGTGGTACTCAGTAATGTGTTGTATTGTACTTGCCCCAAATATAACACTTTATGTTCAGGACTAAAGTTGCTTTGAATTGCTTTGCCACGTCTTTTGCTGTATTCATTTAGTGCCTTGTTGTAAACAGGATGCATGTTATTTTTTCTTTTTTTTGTACAGGCTTCCTTCTTTTCACTCCGTCATTTAGGTTAGTATTGTGGAGTAACGACTATTTTGTTGATCTATCCTCAGTTTTCTCCTATCACAACTGTTAAACTCTGTAACTGTTTTAAAGTCACCATGGTGAAATCTCTGAGTGGTTTTCTTCCTCTCCGGCAACTAAATTAGGAAGGACGCCTGTATCTTTGTAGTGACTGGGTGTATTGATACAGCATCCAAAGTGTAATTAATAACCACACCATGCTCAAAGATATATTCAATGTCTGCTTTTTTTTATTTTTACCCATCCACCAATAGGTGGTGCTCTTTGCGAGGCATTTGAAAACCTCCCTGGTCTTTGTGGTTGAAATTCACTGCCCGACTGAGGGAGCTTACAGATAATTGTATGTGTGGGGTACAGAGATGAGGTAGTCATTCAAAAAACATGTTAAACACTATTATTGTCCATGCAACTTATTATGTGACTTGCTAAGCACATTTTTACTCTTGAACTTATTTAGGCTTGCCATAACAAAAGCGTTGAATACTTATTGACTCAAGACATTTCAGACTTCATTTTGAGGTTATCTGTAAAAATGTATGGGATGGGGATGTTGACGCTAGGGAAACAAACAGACAGGGCCGTGGTGTCACTGGATAAGGTAGCGACGTGCTTCCCTGTTCCAAAGAAATGAATAGAGATCATTAGAGATCATTTAAAATGGCTTCCACCATTTTAAAGTAGTCAACTGGGTGGGGATTCCGGAGTAATCAGCCAAGGATCAGAGCATTGTCTTCTTCTTCAAATTGGATTGCCTATAGTTAGTAAATGGCTTTGAGCTATATTACCGACATCTAGTGACCACACTAAATGAATGGCACACACGATTTGGTTTAAGACTCCAGCACTGCAGGTGGAGGTAAATCACCAATGTTAGCCTCAATGGCACTGCCCATGCTGTCACAGGCAAGGTACTTGTACGGATGAGATGTGAATGCTGGGACAATGAGGAAGTTTGACTAAGTGCACTGGGCCGGGCTATGGATCGCAGTGCTAGAGGCGTCACTACAGACCCGGGTTCGATCCCGGGCTGTATCACAACCTGCTGTGATCGGGAGTCCAATAGGGGTGGCGCAAAATTGGCCCAGCGTTGTCCGGGTTAGGCCTTCATTGTAAATAAGAATATGTTCTTAACGGACTTGCCGAGTTAAATAAAGCTTATTTTTAAAATATTTTCTTTTGTGCAGCATGATGCATCTTTTTTTCCCAAAGTTTAGAAGAGAAAAAACTAACACTGAAAATAATTTACCATAGTTAATAGTTTTAGTATAGTTTTAGTTTCTCAAACGTGTTTCTTAATTATTTTATTGCAGTTTACTAAATCGTTTTTTTGATTAGTTTTTGTTTTTGTTTTAGTTTCAGTTTTAATTTACTATAATAACCTCTGAACTTTACTGGAAAGTTTTTGAACGTTCTGAGAACATGCCTTTAAATAGAACCATGAGGAAACGTTATGCTAAAGTACTGAAATTCCCACAGAAGAACGTTGTTTCTCAACGTTTTCTGAACTATTTGAGAACATTCCCAATATCAAACCAGTTGGAGAACATTCCTACATTACCAACATTTTTATTAAATGTAACCATGTTTGAACTTTTAGGAAATGTTCTGTTAAAGTAATGAAATACCAAGAAAATAATGTTTTTTTGTCAAGTTCCTTAAATGTGCTGAAAATGTTCCAAAGCCAAGCAACTATCCTGCACCATTCCCAGAAAGTTGTGGGAAGTTTGTAACCATGCTCTCACCAAGCTCTAAGAAACATATGGTTCTCAGAACGTTATGTGCTAGCTGGGTAGGCCTTATTTAGACAGAATACAACATAAAACACACGTGCTTAATAGAGAAAGGGCCTTGTTGTGTGTGTGTGTGTGTGTGTGTGTGTGTGTGTGTGTGTGTGTGTGTGTGTGTGTGTGTGTGTGTGTGTGTGTGTGTGTGTGTGTGTGTGTGTGTGTGTGTGTGTGTGTGTGTGTGTGTGTGTCTGGAATGTTTACTCTGCATTTGTTTAGTGTGCTAACAAGGTCTGCCAGCGTCCTCCCCGACCCGTCTCCTACCATCAACAGATCAACAGTAAGCTTAGGTAAGGGCCAGTACAGTAGAATACAGCTAGAGTAGAGGTAGCGAGGGGAATTCTACCTGTGTAACTGGGAGAAACTCTGGGCTTGGGAGCACTGGCATTCATCTCAGGCACCATTGGTCTGGACATTGGTGTGGTTGAGGTGAACAATGATAACTTGGGAAAAGAGGAAGGAAACATGTAATCAACATACAACATACATATCCCCCCATACATTAGGTATTTCTCTTTATCATTTTCTTAATCAAATCAAATTTTATTTGTCACATGCGCCGAATACAGCAGGTCAACCTTACAGTGAAGTGCTTACTTACAAGCCCTTAACCAACAATGCAATTTTACCTAAAAAAATAATAATAATAAAAGCAACAAATAACAATGTTGATTCCTTTTTTCCAGTAGGCTTTTGCAAAATAATTTCAGCTATGTTTCAGTGACCAAAAATATTCAGCAAGAATGACATTACTTGTCACGGTCAGACAGTCATGTAAGGTCTAGTTGGTAACTTACTGTGCTCTCTGGGCTGTCTGGGGCCGAGGGGGACAGGTCAGACCCCGACGCAGAGCTGGACACATCAGACTGGTCCTGAGGAACCATGTAGAATCCCTGGGAACTATTCTGTAAATGGCTTAGGCGTTTGGAAGACACAGTTTGCGGTGACATCCCCTGTGGGTTCCTTGGAGGGGTGTTGTAGCCCATCATAGAGGGAGATATGTGGTTATGCTGCCAGCTGGGGTGTCTGTTTTGAGAGTACACAGACCCAGACCCATCCCTCTGCATCTGTGTTGGAGTGTCTGCGCCCTGGTAGACACTGTGCTGTTTTCCTTCACCTTGAGGGTAGGGGACCTCCACTGGAGCTGTCTGATAGTGGGGGGAGTAGATGGACGGGTAGCCCGACTGGGGGTGGGTTAGCTGGGGGTGGAAGCCTGCTATGGAGGGCATCCCTTGGTTGGCCAGGGTATTGGCAGGGATGAAGGAGTGGGCCATGCTCATCGCCATAGAGATCACATTGGCCAGGGAGAAGAGGGGCTGTGTGTGGGAAGGCCACATGTCGGAGTGCTGGGGTTGAGCAGAGGGAGACAGAGGGTTCCCCTCCCCGCTGTACTCTGAGGGGCTCGGGGCATCAGAGTGGGGGCCCCCGGAGAAGGCTGGGGAGTAAACGGAGGGGAACATGGGGTTGCTGGCAACCCGTGTGAGGGGAGAATGGGCTGGTTTTGGGGAGCCGGGGTTCACTGGGTAAGGGAAAGGGAAGTGTGTGTGGCTCATGAAGGGGGGCATGTGGTAGTGCTGCTTGGGATGGGGGTGCTGCTGCTTGGGATGGGGATGCTCTGGGGAGAACATGGAGGCTGGGTGGTGCTGCTGGGGGTGGGGGTGCTCTGGGGAGAACATGGAGGCTGGGTGGTGCTGCTGGGGGTGTGGGTGCTGCTGCTGGGGTTGGGGGTGCTCTGGGGAGAACATGGAGGCTGGGTGGTGCTGCTGGGGGTGGGGGTGCTGCTGCTGGGGATGAGGGTGCTCTGGGGAGAACATGGAGGCTAGGTGGTGCTGCTGGTAGTGAGGAGAACCTGGAAGATAGAAACAAAACAGAACAGTTTATGTTACCGTAATTTCCAGACTATAAACCGCTACTTTTTTCCCACGCTTTGAACCTCGCGGCTTAAACAATGACGCAGCTAATATATGGATTTTTCCCGCTTTAAAAAAAAAAAGAAAAAAAAAACACATTCTGTGACGTGCTCAGTTTTTTGGCGGCATGAAGCTTTCATTAGACCAATGAAATTGCCGATCGGGTTAAGGTCAAACAACTTTTTTGTTTACTGTTTAAATCGAGCGCGCTCAAACTTCCCATCATTATGATTACGGTAGTCATTTTGTCACCCTCATCTCGGCAAAGACACGGAGAAATGCATATGATGCAGCTTTCAAGTTGAAGGCGATTGATCTGGCTGTTGGAAAAGGAAATAGAGCTGCTGCACGCGACCTTGGTCTGGAGCAATGACTTTCTTGGTAGGCTACTGTTTACTGCCGTGTTTCGTTAAAGCCTATTTATTTTTGTTACAAGCCGTGTTTCGTTAAAGCCTATTTATTTTTGTTACAAGCCGTGTTTCGTTAAAGCCTGTAAAGTTCATTTGTTTCAATGTACCGGTAGGCACATGCGGCTTATAGACATGTGCGGCTTATTTATGTTCAAAATATATATATTTTTTTAATTCAGTGGGTATATTCAGGTGCGCTCAATAGTCCGGATATTACGGTAGTTATTATCAAATTGAAGTAACTTTTCTTTACTGAGAGGGAACTTCATGTGTGGTGACAGATTGGTAGACACAAAACAACACAACATTACCTAACTCAGAAATACCACTTATGTAAAAAGAACTCCTTACAAAACCTCAATGTGTTCTTTACAGTGTCCTCATACAAACTGTTATGCCAACGTCTAGAGAACCCCTTAGGTTGTAAAAGAGTGGGAAACGGACTTATCAAACAGAGACTAGTGAATTATATTATTCTTGCTCCATCTCACTCTCCTCAGATTTTGGATTGTTCCTTCTACCCCACTGCCAAGTGACATCAGGCATTTAGAACATAAATCCCTCATGTGCGATGGTTTCCATGGCGAATGGCAGGGTTTTGTCTTAACAAAATCACAGTTTAAGAGAGAGCTTTGATGAGATTGTCATTGCATAACAGGCGCTGATAGCCAGAGTGGTTGGGACATGTGCAGTTATGTATGCATCCCAAATGGCACCCAAAAGTAGTGCCTTGGTCAAAAGTAGTGTATAATGTAGGGAATAGGATCCCATTTGGGACGCAGGCAGGGATTTATTTTGGATTAGACATTTAATGGAGCAAAGAAAGACTAGTTTTGACATTTTATGAAAGTCTGAAATTGAAAACATCCCACTGGGCACAGGGATTAGTGTGGATGCCATTACACTACCCCATCCATTGATTTTAAATTGTATTCAACAATGGCTCTACAGTTATGAACCAACAGGCCTCCTGTCACTGAGGTAAACCAGCCACTAACATATCAGTCACTGAGGTAATCCAGCCATTAACACGCCAGTCATTTAGGTAATCCACCCACTAACACACCAGTCATTGAGATAATCCAGCCACTAACACGCCAGTCACTGAGGTAATCCAGCCACTAACACGCCAGTCACTGAGGTAATCCAGCCACTAACACGCCAGTCACTGAGGTAATCCAGCCATTAACACGCCAGTCACTGAGGTTATCCAGCCACTCACACACCAGTTACTGAGGTAATCCAGCCACTAACACGTCAGTCACTGAGGTAATCCAGCCACTAACATGTCAGTCACTGAGGTAATCCAGCCACTAACACGCAAGTCACTGAGGTAATCCACCCACTAACATACCAGTCACTGAGGTAATCCAGCCACTAACATGCCAGTCACTGAGGTAATCCACCCACTAACATGCCAGTCACTGAGGTAATCCAGCCACTAACACGCCAGTCACTGAGGTAATCCACCCACTAACATACCAGTCACTGAGGTAATCCAGCCACTAACATGTCAGTCACTGAGGTAATCCAGCCACTAACATGTCAGTCACTGAGGTAATCCAGCCACTAACATGTAAATTCAGATAGAAATATAGTTTGGGCAACACTCAGTTCCAGCAGGCATTGTGAAGCCAGACTGTGCTGTGGCTGTGTCCAGCAGAGAACAGAGAGACAACAGGGGAAGGAGGAAGGGGGGATATACTTCAGATGGCCTCCAAGTCTTGTGGGGTGGAAGGGGACATTGTGTGTTCTTTAATTGACTTTAAATGCTTCCATCTCCTCCAGTGGAGGGGGGGAGCTTTCTTGGAAAGAGGGGGAGTGGGATTGTTTGTGTGCGTGTGTCTGTATGTGTATGCGTACGTTTCTGTGTGCGTGTGCTAGAAAACAGAAAACAGGCTGGGAAAGCTTATGCTTCACAGTGACTGCATTCACCTCTCGAAAAGAGGCAACAAGCTTCCTTCAGATGAGGTAATTACCAAAGAGGCCCTGGGGCAAGGCTGGCACGGCACCACTGAGGCACAAAACCGGGCTTTGAGGTGTAGGGAAAGTTAGTCGGGACCATTCAAATGTCCTGACAATACTAAGAACGTGGTCTGAGGAGGGAGGGGTTTTACGACAGTGTCGGGACCGGTTTGTGTTCCACTGCCAAGATGAGGATGCATCCCAAATGGCACGCTATTCCTTTAATAGTGCACTACTTTAGACCAGGCTTTGGTCGTGCCCTATAGGTCATAGGGTGTCATTTAGTCTGCAACAGTCCTCTCTCTGTGGTGAACAGTAAACAATGCTAAGTCTCTTCACATGGGCCTGTGGGGAGGAGGAGGAGAGGTAGGCTGTTACAGTACAGTACCTGGGGCGTTGTGGAAAGACTGGGAGCGTAATAGAGGTCTCCATGCAGGTAAAGTCACGTCTGCTGGGCTGAAGAAGTCTCCTCCATCAGTGGGACCCAAGGGAGAACCATGCACGCCTACACTGGGGTCAGCCATGCTGAAGTCTGGGAGAACAGACAGATACAGACAGTCAAGTCAGTCTCAGTCATTGAGATGGACATGCACAGTGGCAAGAAAATGCATGTATATTTACCATACAAACCCTAGTGAACATACAGTAGGTGTAGGGAGGTTGAATATGAATAGAGACCAAGCAGCACAAGATGATACTGAGAAGAACTGAGGTTTCGTTTTCTTACCTGGTAGAGAGAAGGCAGAGTGTGTCCACTCCACAATGTGACTGTGAAGATTAGGCTGGGAGAGAGGACACAGATATACACAGTGAGTTAGAGATTGTCTGGTAATTTTTTAATACTTTTTAGCCAGTAGTTCTGAAATTAGCGCTCACGTGCCAAAAGTGGTCCCTGAAAGTTGCGTACTACATCACATATGAGCAGATATGTGCACCACATCATTTCTCTCTCTCTCACTCTCCTGTGTGTGCATCTTGCTAGGTGTCACTCAAATGGACAGGGGCTGAAGCTCATTGGCTAGAACTTACATTGCTAGGGGGCTGGCCCAAGTAGGGGAAAATGTAACAAAAATGGCGCAGCACAGCTTTCAATCTAATTGAGGTAAAACAGTAATTCTGCTCATAGATTATGCATGTATGAACTACACATTGACACATCCAGCCCAAAGCGAGAGGTTTAAAAAATACTTAGTAGTCGCCAAAGTTCCAGAACATTTCATTAATAAACATAAACATAGGACATAAACCCAATGGGTTTGTTGTGAGAAGTCAGTTGCATTAAGGCAGGGTCATTATAATGATGAGGACCATTTGAATAACGACCCATTAAGACAATCATTAACAACTATGTGGTGTTCCCATTACTTCGCTTTGGTCTAAATCTTTTAACCACCATAATATGTACTAATAACTAACTTTAACCCGTCCTAATTAGGAAACAAACTAACAGTTCCACTAACGGTCCGTATGTAGCCAAACGTAGCTGCTGCTCATGTTGGTATCTGTACTGATGGCGCAAAAGCCATGACAGGGAGACATAGTGGAGTGGTAACGCGCGTGCAAGCAGTTGCTTGCCATTTGGGTACAGTGCAGCATCCACCGAGAGGCTCTTGCTGCCAAGGGAATGCCTGACAGCTTGAAAGACATTTTGGACACTACAGTGAAAATGGTTAACTTTGTTAAAGCAAGGCCCCTGAACTCTCGTGTATTTTCTGCACTATGCAATGATATGGGCAGCGACCATGTAACGCTTTTACAACATACAGAAGTGCGCTGGTTATCAAGGGGCAAAGTATTGGCAGATTTTTTTTAATTTGAGAGACAAGCTTAAAGTTTTCTTTACTGACCATAATTTTCACTTGTCTGACCGCTTGCATGATGACGAGTTTCTCACACAACTGGCCTATCTGGGTGATGTTTTTTCTCGCCTGAATGATCTGAATCTAGCATTAAAGGGACTCTCCGCAACTATATTCAAAGTGAGGGACAAAATTGAGGCTATGATTAAGAAGTTGGAGCTCTTCTCTGTCTGCATTAACAAGGAAAAGACACAGGTCTTTCCATCATTGTATGATTTTTTTGTGTCTAAATGAACTCAAGCTTACGGACAATGTCAAATGTGATATAGCGAAGCACCTGAGTGAGTTGGGTGTGCAATTACACAGGTACTTTCCCAAAATTGATGACACAAACAACTGGATTCGTTATCCCTTTCATGCCCTGCCTCCAGTCCACTTACCAATATCTGAACAAGAGAGCCTCATCGAAATTGCAACAAGCGGTTCTGTGAAAATTCAATTTAATCAGAAGCCACTGACAGATTTCTGGATTGGGCTGCCCTCAGAGTATCCTGCCTTGGCAAATCGCACTGTGAAGACACTGATGCCCTTTGCAACCACATACCTATGTGAGAGTGGATTCTCGGCCCTCACTAGCATGAAAACTAAATACAGGCACAGACTGTGTGGAAAATGATTTAAGACTGAGACTCTCTCCAATACAATCCAACATTGCAGAGTTATGTGCATCCTTTCAAGCACACCCTTCCCATTAAAATAGCCTCCAACACTCTACTCAGCAAACTGGATGTAGTCTATCACAGTGCCATCCGTTTTGTCACCAAAACCCCATATACTACCCACCACTGCGACCTGTATGCTCTCGTTGGCTGGCCCTCGCTACATATTCGTCGCCAAACCCAATGGCTCCAGGTCATCTATAAGTCTTTGCTAGGTAAAGCCCCGCCTTATCTCAGCTCACTGGTCACCATAGCGACACCCACCCGTAGCACGCGCTCCAGCAGGTATATTTCACTGGTCATCCCTAAAGCCAACACCCCCTTTGGCTACCTTTCCTTCCAGTTCTCTGCTGCCAATGACTGGAACGAATTGCAAAAATCACTGAAGCTGGAGACTTATATCTCCCTCTCTAACTTTAAGCATCAGCTGTCAGATCAGCTTACCGATCACTGTACCTGTACATAGCCCATCTGTAAATAGCCCACCCAACTACCTCATCCCCATATTGTTATTTATCTTCTTGCTCTTTTGCACCCTAGTATCTCTACTTGCACATCATCATCTCTATCACCCCAGTGTTAATGCTAAATTGTAATTCGCCTCCATGGCCTATTTATTTCCTTACCTCCCTAATCTTCTACATTTGCACACACTGTACATATATTTTTCTATTGTGTTGACTGTACGTTTGTTTAAGTGTAACTCTGTGTTGTTGTTTTTGTCGCACTGCTTTGCTTTATCTTGGCCAGGTCGCAGTTGCAAATGAGAACTTGATCTCAACTGGCCCACCTGGTTAAACAAAGGTAAAATCATTTTTTTTATTTTTTATTAACCTGTGGTGAGTTATTTACAATTTTCGATGAACAAATAAGGTTTTATATGTAAGATTGTTAAATAAAGAACAAAATGATTGATTATTATTATATAATTATTTGTGCCCTGGTCCTATAAGAGCTCTTTGTCATTTCCCACGAGCCGGGTTGTGACAAACTCACACTCATTCTTATGTTTAATAAATGTATCTTATAGTGTGTGTGTGTGGCAGGCTAACAATATTTGAGAGTTTGCTGATTCTGGTGCTAGAGGGGGTACGCAGCTGGAGGTTGAATGTTTGAAGGGGTACGGGACTCTAAAAAGTTTGGGAACCACTGGTCTAGTCACAGATTTGTCTTATTTCCTTGAATTATTAGACTGTAATGAGAACAGACATACATGTCCAGGGGTCCACTCCTATCCCGTCTTCCATGAGGAGTTTTATATCAACAAATAACTTCAGAACCAATCTGAGATGCTTTTAAGAATAGAAGCGGATATGCCCCTAACCGTAATCCACAACCAGGACAGAGATCATTTGCATCCCAAATGGCACCTTATTCCTTTTATAGTGCATTACTTTTGACCATGCCCCTACTTTTGACCAAGCCCCTATGTTCTGGTCAAAAGTAGTGGACTGTGTGGGGAAAAGGGTGCAATTTGGGATGCACAAATATTGTTGTGGTTACACTCTCTCAGACAGAACTCATTTTCTAGTGTCACGCCCTGGACATAGAGAGGTTTTTTATTCTCTGTTTTGGGTAGGCCAGGGTGTAACTAGGGTGGGCATTCTATGTTCCTTTTTCTATGTCCTTTATTTTCTATGTTTTGGCCGGGTATGGTTCTCAATCAGGGACAGCTGTCTATCGTTGTCTCTGATTGCGAACCATACTTAGGTAGCCCTTTTCCCTCCTTGTGTTGTGGGAAGTTGACTTTGTTTATGGCACATAGCCTTTAGCTTCACGGTTTGTTGGGTAGTGTTTATTGTTTTGTTCGGCGTCTTTTCTAATAAAAATAATATGTACGCTCACCACGCTGCACCTTGGTCCTCTCCTTTCAACCGAAGTGACATCTAGGGTTTTTAAGGGGAAGAGTTGGGGGGGTTTGTATTTATTATGGAAGAGCAGCAGCTACTCTTCCTGGGGTCCAGAATAATTAAAGCAGTTATACAATGAATACATTTTTTATAACTAGCCCCTACTCTACTACCACATATCTACAACACAAAATATATGTGTATGTGTGTGTATAGTGTGTATGTTGTAGTGTGTGTGTGTGTATGCATTTGTCGGTTCCTATGTTTGTGTTGCTTGACAGTCCACACAGTTCCATAATGTGCATTTGTATCTGTTTTTTAAATCTAATTTTACTGCTTGCATGAGTTACTTGATGTGGAATAGAGTTCCATGTAGTCGTGGTTCTATGTAGTACTGTGTGCCTCCCATAGTCTGTTCTGGACTTGGGGATTGTGAAGAGACCTCTGTTGGCATGTCTTATGGGATATGAGTGGGTGTTCGAACTGTGTGCCAGTTGTTCAAACAGACAGATCAGTGCATTCAACATGTCAATACCTCTCAAAAATACAAGTAGTGATGAAGTCGATCTCTCCTCCATTTTGAGCCAGGAGAGATTGACATGCATATTAAAAATGTTAGCTCTCTGTGTACATCCAAGTGCCAGCCGTGCTGCCCTGTTCTGAGCCAAATGCAATTTTCCTAAATCCCTCTTGGTGGCACTTGACCACACGACTGAACAGTATTCCAGGTGGGACAAAACTAGGGCCTGTAGGACCTGCCTTGTTGATAGTGCTGTTAAGAAGGTAGAGCATCGCTTTATTATGGACAGATGTCTCCCCATTTTAGCTACTGTTGTATCAATATGTTTTGACCATGAAAGTTTACAATCCAGGGTTACTCCAAGCACATTAGTCATCTCAACATGCTCAATTTCCACATTGTTCATTACAATATTTAGTTGAGGTTTTAGTGAATGATTTCTCCCAAATACAGTGCTTTTAGTTTTTTCAATATTTAGGACTAACTTATTCCTTGCCACCAATTCTGAAACTAACTGCAGCTCTTTGTTAAGTGTTGCAGTCATTTCAGTCGCTGTAGTAGCTGACGTGTATAGTGTTGAGTCATCCACATACATAGACACACTGGCTTTACTCAAAGCCAGTGGCATGTCATTAGTAAAAAATAATAGAAGTAAGGGGCCTAGAACAGTGCCCTGGCGAATTCCTGATTCTACCCGGATTTTGTTGGAGAGGCTTCCGTTAAAGAACACCCTCTGTGTTCTGTTAGACAGGTAACTCATTATCCACAATATAGCAGGCGGTGTCAAGCCATAACACATACATTTTTCCAGCAGCATACTGATCGATAATGTCAAAAGCCACACTGAAGTCTAACAAAACAGCCCCCACAATCTTTTTATCATCAATTTCTCTCAGCCAATCATCAGTAATTTGTGTAAGTGCTGTGCTTCTTGAATGTCCTTCCCTATAAGCGTGCTGAAAGTCTGTTGTCAATTTGTTTACTGTAAAGCATTGTACAATCTTTTCAAAAAGTTTACTACGGGTTAGTAACAGACTGATTGGTCGGCTAGTTGAGCCAGTAAAGGGGGCTTTACTATTTTTAGATAGCGGAATTACTTTTGCTTCCCTCCAGGCCTGTAACGGTCGTCGTGAACACAGGACCAAAACGCAGCAGGAATATGAATGCTCATCTTTTTAATATTAAGAAAAGTGAACACTTACAAAATAAACAAAACAACGACTACACAGTTCCATAAGGCAAAGTAGCTATACAGAAAACATCTACCCACAAAACCCAAAGGAAAAACAGGCTGCCTAAGTATGACTCCCAATCAGCAACAACGATATACAGCTGTTCCTGATTGAGAGCCATACCCGGCCGAAACAAAGAAATCCCAAACATAGAAACATGGACATAGAATGCCCACCCAAATCACACCCTGACCAAACCTAAATAGAGACATAAAAAGGCTCTCTCAGGTCAGGGCGTGACAAGGCCTGAGGGCACACACTTTCTAGTAAGCTTAAATTGAAGATATGGCAAATAGGAGTGGCAATATCGTCCGCTATTATCCTCAGTAATTTTCCATCCAAGTTGTCAGACCCCGGTGGCTTGTCATCGTTGGTAGACAACAATACTTTTTTCACCTTTTCCACACTCTACGTAATTCAAAATGAACGCTTGTCTTTCATAATTTGATCAGATACACTTGGATGTGTAGTGTTAGTGTTTGTTGCTGGCATGTCATGCCTAAGTTTGCTAATCTTGCCAATGAAAAAAATCATTCAAGTAGTTGGTAATATTAGTGGATTATGTGATGAATGAGCCATCTGATTCAATGAATGATGGAGCTGAGTTTGCCTTTTTGCCGAACATTTCATTTAAGGGGCTCCAAAGCATTTTACTATCATTCTTTATGTCCTTTATCTTTGTTTCATAGTGTAGTTTCTTCTTTTTAATTCAGTTTAGTCATTTGATTTCTCAATTTGCAGTACGTTTGCCAATCGGTTGTGCAGCCAGATTTATATGCCATTCCTTTTGCCTTATCCCTCTCAAACATAATACTGTTTTTACAGTCGTTTTCTTAATGGATGCCTGCTTATTATTAACTGGGATAAGCAATTTCATGAATGTGTCAAGTGCAGCGTCTGGTTGCTCCTCATTACACACCACGGACCAACAAATATGTTTTACATCAACAACATAGGAATCACTATAAAACGCACACACAACATTAGGCCTAAAGCTTGGAACTTTGGTTTTCCTAGATATGGCTACTATATTGTGATCACTACATCCAATGGATTTGGATACTGCTTTAAAGCAAGTTTCTGCAGCATTAGTAAAGATGTGATCAATATATGTTGTTGATTTCATTCCTGTGCTGTTTGGAACTACCCTGGCTGATAACCTGAACCAGGTTTGAAGCTTTCTCTTGACTGGGCAGCCTGATGAAAGCCAGTCAATATTTAAATCACCCAGAAAATATACCTCTGTTGATATCACATACATTATCAAGAATTTCACACGTTATCCAGATACTGGCTGTTAGCACTTGGTCTACAGCTGCTTCCCACCATAATGGGCTTTAAGTGAAGCAGATAAATCTGTAACCATATTACTTCAACAGTTTTTAACATGAGATCCTCTCTAAGCTTTACAGGAATGTCGTTCTGAATATAAATGGCAACACCTCCAACGTTGGCATTTCTGTCTTTTCGGTAGATGTTATAACCATGTATTGCTAGCACTGTATCATTAAAGGTATTATCTAAGTGAGTTTCAAAAATTGTCAGAATATGAATGTCATCTGTTATTGACTTCATGGACCTTGTTTCTTAAGCTACATATGTTAACCTGGGCTATTTTTAGAACTTTTCTGGGATGCTTGATTGTTTTCATTGCTTTACTGGGAAGCTTAGCAGAGGTAGACATGCCATGTAATTGATGTTAGTGCAGGGTGAACTGCACACAGTGGACTTCCTACTAGGGCACACCGCCTCAATGCTAACAGTACAACTCTGGTTCATAGGCACATGATTACTGCATAAAATAGCTGTGGGATCAGCAGAGGCATTCGGGGCAGTAAGAGGGACATAAATGAGGTTACTTACATTGTGTCTTCCAACGCCCCTGAGATAATGTACATTTTCTGAAGCATATGACAACTCAGCAACACAATGGTAGGGATTAACACCCACAGAGCTGTAATAGTCTTGTAGCCAGTTATAGAGGGCTAAAAGTCTGCTGAATCATTCAATGCCACGATTTAGGGAGGGCAGGGGGACAGATATATTGTGGGGCATTTGTTAGGGGTCAAGTAGTGACACAATCAGTTCTTTAAAATCCATCTTCAGCTGTTCTGAGCTGCCCTTCATAATGTCATTGAATCCCACATGAACTATAATAGACTCAATTTCCTGATGCTGGTTAAAGTGTTTGGGAGCAGCTTATTGATGTCCTGTACCCATGCTGAGACATTTGTCACCATTGAACTGCCCAATACAACAGCCAGAGAAGGGAATGGAGAAATCCGGCCATTCTTACCCCTAACACAATTCGTTGAATCTTTCACGGGCCCAGGAGATGCAGGATAGCACACGCCCACTGTTCACATTGATAGGTCCAGACATCCCACTGCAAGCAGTGCCCCGTCAGATCCATCGAGGGAAAAGGAGCCGAACTCGACAACGAAGCTGCTGCTGGAGTCAACATAATGGAGTCAGCACCATCGTCGCAGACACAGGCAATCCCAGTGATGAGGGCGCAGGTAGATCAGGCACCAATGCAGCGAAGCTATTCCATGTCAATCTGCTATGAACCTCTCGCAGTTACTCCCATCCATTAAGCATCATGCCGCTGCCTTCGGTTTCCAACGAATTGTGACATGGAACCAGCTCTTTTTGGAACATTCTTCTTGGTGTTCTCCGTCTACTTCATTACAGGATGGAGGAGAAGAAGCAGAAAGAGATGACTTCCTTCGCAGGCATGTTCCAGGAAGCACCTGCCATTCAGATAGGGACAGACGACAAGGCGGGGAAACATCCATCAGACCCAAGCGGTGTCCAGCCATAGGAGTTGAGAACAAGAAAGTTACAGTTTGTGTTTTCCCTATAAGTTTGCGCAGAATTTAGATTTGTTTGCTAAGCATAGCCAAGTCATTCCTGTAATCCTCCGCTAGCAAACAATTGCTGCATTGGAACTCCGGATTGTCAATATTGTCGCGGACAAGAGCGCAAATAAACACAGCTCTACAGAGCTGGAAACATTCATTAGCTACTTCAGGCGAAGCGGGTTCCATTGCAAGCTAGCTAGCTAGCTGGCTAGTTGATTGCAGGTGTTGACACAGGTGTCTGAGTTTGTGAGCTGAGTTGGTGTCCCCTGACAGCAGCATGCCTGTAACTCCACCACGGTGTTATAAATTCCTCAATATGTAACGTTAACCTTGATTTTTATCCGACTGAGCGTCCAGCTACGAATGTCATCTCTCGCCACAGACAGGTTTAGTAACACCACAGCAAAAGCAGGCAGTGACGTCTGACGCCTCCCGGGGGGACACAAATAGTCCAAATAGCCTAGAAATGTATAAGGCTATATGGGATCTCAGTTAGAGATGTGGTCGGGTCAGCAGCCTGTTTTCAATCAGGTCCTGATCCGGAGCCAGGAAGAAGAGATTTCCAGGACTGCGTGAGGTAATTATGTACCCAGGGGGTAATATGTGTAGGAGAAGGAGTTACCGGTCCTCCCGACCCACATGAAACAACACATTGTTCTCCACTATGGACATCCTAGATCTGTTTACTGGAAGGCACAGCACAGCAGACATGTTGTTCTCTGGAGATAGGAACATGTCCTGGAATTACAGAGTATTCTCTCCTGGCTGCCATTATCTAGGTACATGTACATCTGAAATGGCTACCTATTCCCTATATAGTGCACTACTTTTGACCAGAGCCCTAAACCCAAAGGCAGTGCACTATAAAGGGAATAGGGTGCCATGTGGGATGGAGACCCTTTCTCAGTGAACCACTCTGAACATAAATAATGGTCTAGTTATATTATTAGAGCTGGAATGTAATGTACACAGGAGGGTGGAGAGGAAAGAGGGAGGCCTGTTGGTGCTTCCACTAATGACATCATAGGATTTATATGAAGGTTCAAGAGATTTTTAGTACCACCATGTCCTGATTACAGTGTTACTCATATTGCTTTCTCCATAACTCCTAAACCCAGGAATCATTTTAACTATTAACTAATGCGTTTGAGCCAATCACTTGTGTTGTGACAAGGTAGGGTGGTATACAGGAGATAGCTCTATTTGGTAAAAGACCAAGTCCATATTATGGCAAGAACAGCTCAAATAAGCAAAGCGAAACGACAGTCCATCATTACTTGAAGACATGAAGGTCAGTCAATCTGGAACATTTCAAGAACGTTGAACATTCCTTCAAGTTCAGTTGCAAAAACCATCAAGCGCTATGATGAAACTGTCTCTCATGAGGACCGCCACAGGAATGGAAGACCAAGCGTTACCTCTGCTGCAGAGGATAAGTTCATTAGAGTCACCAGCCTCAGAAATTACGGTCGAAATAAATGCTTCACAGAGTTCAAGTAACAGACACATCAACATCAACTGTTCAGAGGAGACTGTGTGAATTAGGCCTTCATGGTCAAATTGCTGCAAAGAAACCACTACTAAAGGACACCAATAATAACAAGAGACTTGCTTGGGCCAAGAAACACGAGCAATGGACATTAGACCAGTGGAAATTTGTCCTTTGGTCTGAAGTCCAAATTGGAGATATTTGGTTCCAACAGCTGTGTCTTTGTGAGATGTGGTGTGGGTGAAGGAATGATCTCAGCATGTGTATTTCCCACCGTAAAACATGGAGGAGGAGGAGGTTTTATGGTGTGGGGGTGCTTTGCTGGTGACACTGTCTGTGATTTATTTAGAATTCAAGGCATACTTAACCAGCATGGCTACCACAGCATTCTGCAGCGATACACCATCCTATCTGATCTGGGCTTAGTGGGACTATCAATTGTTTTTCAACAGGACAATGACCCAACACACCTCCAGGATGTGTAAAGGCTATTTGACCAAGAAGGAGAGTAATGGAGTGCTACATCAGATGACCCGGCCTCCACAATCCCCCTACCTCAACCAAATTGAGATGGTTTGGGATGAGTCGGACCACAGAGTAAAGGAAAAGCAGCCAACAAGTGCTCAGCATATGTGGGAACTCCTTCAAGACTGTTGGAAAAGCATTCCAGGTCAAGCAGGTTGAGAGAATGCCAAGAGTGTGCAAAGCTGTCATCAAGGCAAAGGGTGGCTATTTGAAGAATCTCAAATATAAAATATATTTTGATTTGTTTAACACATTGTTGTCTTTGGTTTAGGTGATTTTTGTATTTATTTAACTTTTATTTAACTAGGCAATTCAATGACGGCCTACCAAAAGGCAAAAGGCCTCCTGCGGGGACGGGAGCGGGGAATAAAAATTAAATAAAAATAAAAGGACAAAACACACTCCGGCTCTGACGCTCGTCGGATGTGGCAGGGCTTGAAAACTATTACGGAGGGAAACCCAGATGAGAGCTGCCCAGTGACGCGAGCCTACCAGACAAGCTTTTACGCTCGCTTCGGGGCAAGCAACACTGAAGCATGCACGAGAGCACCAGCTGTTCTGGATGACTGTGTGATAACGCTCTCGGTAGCCGATGTGAACAAAACCTTTAAACAGGTCAACATTCACAAAGCCGCTGGGCCAGACGGACTACCAGGATGTGTACTCAAAGCATACACGGACCAACTGTCAAGTGTCTTCACTGACATTTTCAACCTCTCCCTAATCGAGTCTGTAATACCAACATGTTTCAAGCAGACCACCATAGTCCCTGGTCCCAAGGAAGCGAAGGTAACCTGCCTAAATGATTACCGCCCCGTGGCACTCAGATCGGTAGCCATGAAGTGCTTTGAAAGGCTGGTCATGGCTCACATCAACAGCATCCTCCTGGACACTCTAGACCCACTCCAATTCGCATACTGCCCCAACAGATCCATAGATGAAGCAATCTCAATCGCACTCCACACTGCCCTTTCTCACCTGGACAAAAGGAACACCTATCTGAGAATGCTGCTCATTGACAACAGCTCAGCGTTCAACACCATAGTGCCCACGAAGCTCATCACTATGCAAAGAACTCTGGGACTAAACACCTCCCTCTGCAACTGGCTTCCGACTTCCTGACGGGCTGCCCCCAGGTGGTAAGAGTAGGCAACAACACGTCTGCCACGCTGATCCTTAACACTGGGGCCCCTCAGGGGTGTGTACTTAGTCCCCTCCTGTACTCCCTGTTCACCCACGACTGCGTGTCCAAGCACGACTCCAACACTATAATTACGTTTGCTGATGACACAACAGTGGTAGGCCTGATCCCCGACGATGATGAGATGGCTTATAGGGAGGAGGTCAGAAAACTGGCAGTGGTGCCAGGACAACAACCTCTCCCTCAATGTGAGTGAGCAAGACGAAGGAGCTGATCGTGGACTACAGGAAAAGGCGGGCCGAACAGACCCCCATTCACATCGACGGGGCTGTAGTGGAGTGGGTCAAGAGTTTCAAGTTCCTTGGTGTCCATATCACCAACTAACTATCATGGTCCAAGCATACCAAGACAGTCGTGAAGAGGGCACGACAAAACCTTTTCCCCCTCAGGAGACTGAAAAGATTTGGCATGGGTCCCCAGAACCTCAAAAGGTTCTACAGCTGCACCACCGAGAGCATCCTGACCAGTTTCATCACCGCCTGGTATGGCAACTGCTCGGCATCTGACCGTAAGGCGCTACAGAGGGTAGTGCGAACGGCCCAGTACATCACTGGGGCCAAGCTCCCTGCCATCTAGGACCTATACAATAGGCGTTGTCAGAGGAAAGCCCATAAAATTGTCAGAGACTCCAGTCACCCAGATTATAGACTGTTTTCTGCTGCTACCTGAGCTAGTACTGACCTGTGACGCAGTCAATGAGTTGACCCCGTTGTGGTATTGTGGGCATGGCGCTCCATGGCTGCCGCCCATGTGGACCATGTGCTCCTTCATCAGAGTCTTCGCCCTCTTGATGATGTCACCCATACGGTGGATGAAACCCTCCTTCTCCGATGGCAAGATGAACTCATTGTGTACCTGGAAAATACACACGCCATGAATAAATCAATAACACGTCTGCAGGTTTTTCTGCCTGAATGCCTGTCTGTGTATGTGCACTACTGTTCAAAAGTTTTGGGTCACTTAGAAATGTCCTTGTTTTTGAAAGAAAAGCAAGACAAATAGTCCATTAAAATAACATCAAATTGATCAGAAATACAGTGTAGACATTGTTAATGTTGTAAATGACTGTTGTAGCTGGAAACTGACAATTTTTTTATGGAATATCTACATAGGTGTACAGAGGACCATTAGCAGCAACCATCACTCCTGTGTTCCAATGGCATGTTGTGTTAGCTAATCCAAGTATATCATTTTAAAAGGCTAATTTATCATTAGAAAACTATTTTGCAATTATGTTAGCACAGCTGAATATTCTTGTCCTGATTAAAGAAGCAATAAAACTGGCCTTCTATAGACTAGTTGAGTATCTGGAGCATTCACATTTGTGGGTTCGATTACAGGCTCAAAATGGCCAGAAACAAATAACTTTCTTCTGAAACTCATCAGTCTATTCTTTTTCTGAGAAATGAAGGCTATTCCATGCGAGAAATTGCCAAGAAACTGAAGATCTCGTACAACGCTGTGTACTACTCCCTTCACAGAACAGCGCAAACTGGCGCTAACCAGAATAGATTGAGGAGTGAGAGGCCCCGGTGCACAACTGAGCAAGTGGACAAGTACATTACAGTGTCTAGGTTGAGAAACGGACAACTCACAAGTCCTCAACTGGCAGCTTCATTAAATAGTACCCGCAAAACACCAGTCTCAACGTCAACAGTGGCGACTCCGGGATGTTGGCCTTCTAGGCAGAGTTCCTCTGTCCAGTGTCTGTGTTATTTTGCCCATCTTTTCTTTTTATTGGCCAGTCTGAGATATGGCTTTTTCTTTGCAACTCTGCCTAGAAGGCCAGCATACCGGACTGTTGATGTTGAGTTTTGCGGGTACTATTTAATAAAGCTGCCAGTTGAGGACTCGTGAGGCGTCTGTTTCTCAAACTAGACACTAATGTACTTGTCCTCTTGCTCACTTGTGCACCGGGGCCTCTCACTCCTCTTTCTATTCTGGTTAGAGCCAGTTTGCGATGTTCTGTGAAGGGAGTAGTACACAGCGTTGTACGCGATCTTCAGTTTCTTGGCAATTTCTCGCATGGAATAGCCTTAATTTCTCAGAACAAGAATAGACTGACGAGTTTCAGAAGAAAGCTCTTTGTTTCTAGCCATTTTGAGCCTGTAATCGAACTCACAAATGCTGATGCTCCAGATACTCAACTAGTCTGAAGAAGGCCAGTATTTTTGCTTCTTCAATCAGGACAACAGTTTTCAGCTGTGCTAACATAATTGCAAAATGGTTTTCTAATAATCAATTAGCCTTTTAAAATTATAAACTTGGATTACTTAACACAATGTGCCATTGGAACACAGGAGTGATGGTTGCTGATAACGGGCCTCTGTACGCCTATGTAACAAATCAATTATTATTATTATTATATTAAAACAATTTGCATTGTGAACATTTATGTAAAATTGCAAACAATAACATTAATACTCCCAACAGTTCTAATCTTTTCAACAACAAAAAAATATAACAAAAAAATACAATTAAAATAAATAATTACAATCAAAAATGTGACTGCCAGCAGTACCCCCGTGGACCACCAGTGGTCCGAGGACCACAGGTTGAAAACCACTGGTCTAGAGCAGGATTAAGGCGGTTTGCATTATTCTGTGAATTGTGGTTTGATTGGATGGTTGGTTGTGGTGAATGGGCTGGCTCTCCTGTCAGCATGTCTTAATTCAGCTCTTGTAGTGCTGGTGTACTGCACTAATAACCACAGGGGCTTTTATAAGACCTGACTAACTATGTGCCAAGACTCGACTAAACAAAAGCGCACTGTGTTTCATTCAGAGTTGGAATAAACAGAATAATCAGTCAACACAAAGTTCTAGAATTTACCACCAACAGAAGTAGAAAATACCACTACCTCATCTTGGCTACGTGCTTTGTGTATCCCTACGCCAGAACCGCCCCCCAAGTTCGTAATCATACCTAAATGAGACGTGTGTAAACTAAAATGGCACGGGTGTATACTGCTTATCTGCATGCCTCACATCCCCCTAACTGAGATACATCTATATGACATAGAAACACAGAGAAAAGTGTTTAAACTGGAAGTGGGACGTAGAACTTGTGCTGCTGTTTGAGATAGGGGAAGATAGTAGAATCTGCTATTAAGATAAGCTGGTAGTGCTTCATTTCTCTGGAGGTTATACTACCCTATTGTCACGCCCTGACCTGAGAGAGACGGTTTATTTCTCTATTTTGTTAGGTCAGGGTGTGGGGTGGGCATTCTATGTTTTGTATTTCTTTGTTTTGGGTCGAGTATGGTTCCTAATCAGAGGCAGCTGTCTATCGTTGTCTCTGATTAGGAATCATACTTAGGCAGCCTTTTCTCACCAGTGTTTGTGGGTAGTTGTTTTCTGTTTTGTATTCGTTACCTGACGGAACTGTTGACTTTTCGTTTTGTTTCTAGTGTTTCATTGTTTAATAAATAATCATGAACACGTACCACGCTGCGCTTTGGTCCCCTCTCTACGACAGCCGTTACAGAACTACCCACCACAGCTGGATCAAGCAGCGTGCCCGGGAGGAGATGGATTCCTGGTCTCTGGAGGAGTTGCGAGAGAGGATAGACTGGACTTGGGGGCAAGTATTGGAGAGATACAGAAGCCTGCTGGGGAAGTAGGAGAGGCAGCCCCAAAATGTTTTTTTTTTGGGGGGGGGGCACACGGGTAGATTGGCGGAGTCAGGTTGAGACCTGAGCCAACTCCCCGTGCTTATCGTGGTGAGCATGTGCCTGCTCCTCGCACTCTCCCTCCAGTGCGCCTCCACAGCCCAGTACGTCCTGTGCCTGCTCCTCGCACTCTCCCTCCAGTGCGCCTCCACAGCCCAGTACGTCCTGTGCCTGCTCCACATACCAGGCTGTCAGTACGTCTCCTCAGTCCGGTGAGACCCGTTCCGGCTCCACGTACAAAGCCTCCAGTGATGATCCATGGTCCGAAGCCTCCAGTGATGATCCATGTTCCGAAGCCTCCAGTGATGATCCATGGCACGAAGCCTCCAGTGATGATCCATGGCCCGGAGCCTGTAGGGATGATCCATGGCACGAAGCCTCCAGTGATAATCCATGGCCCGGAGCCTCAAGTGTTAATCCATGGCAAGAAGCCTGTAGCGATGATCCATGGCCCGGAGCCTGTAGCGATGATCCATGGCCCGGAGCCTGTAGGGATGATCCATGGCACGGAGCCTCCAGTGATAATCCATGGCCCGGAGCCTGTAGGGATAATCCATGGTGAGAAGCCTGTAGGGATAATCCATGCCCTGGAGCCTGTAGGGATAATCCATGCCCCGGAGCCTGTAATCCATGCCCCGGAACCTTTGGGGGAGGGGGGTTACTGTCACGCCCTGACCTGAGAGAGACGGTTTATTTCTCTATTTTGTTAGGTCAGGGTGTGGGGTGGGCATTCTATGTTTTGTATTTCTTTGTTTTGGGCCGAGTATGGTTCCTAATCAGAGGCAGCTGTCTATCGTTGTCTCTGATTAGGAATCATACTTAGGCAGCCTTTTCTCACCAGTGTTTGTGGGTAGTTGTTTTCTGTTTCGTATTCGTTACCTGACGGAACTGTTGGCTTTTCGTTTTGTTTCTTTTGTTCTAGTGTTTCATTGTTTAATAAATAATCATGAACACGTACCACGCTGCGCTTTGGTTCCCTCTCTACGACAGCCGTTACACCTATAGTATGTAGGTCTATTATTTGGAGATCAGTGAAGGGCCAATGGTCGACTGAGTAGACTAGGTCTGCGTCCCAAATGGTGTACCCTATTTCCTATTTAGGGCCCTGGTCAAAAGTAGTGAACTACATAGGGAATAGGGAACCCTAGAGGTGACCACTAACCATGACAGCTGCGATGTCCTCTGGGTTGTCTCCGTCCAGGTCGAACTTGAAAGTAACCATCTTGTCATTGTGAGTCTGCAGCTGACATTCCACCACCCGGTCGTCTTTGTCAGAGAGCTGCACATAGAGACACCATCTATCAGGGTAACTCTGTTTATGTTCTGTAGACTAAAGAAACACTGGGGAAGCAGCAGAACGTCTGTATGTAGAACGTGTGTATGCAGGATGTGTGTATGCAGGACGTGTGTATGCAGGATGTAGTCATAGTCATAGTTTTGATGTCTTAACTATTATTCTACAATGTAGAAAATAGTAAAAATAAAGAAAAACCCTTGAATGAGTCAGTGTGTCCGAAATTTTGACTGGTACTGTATATATCTAAAAAAAAAGTGCTGCTGCTAAATGAATATATGGGAAACTGCAAAGTAGGCATCCCAAATGGTACCCCATTAGCATTATATTCCCCCACTATATAGGGAATATGGTGCTCTTGGGACAGGCCCTAATTGTGGGCTTGACAATCAGTTGAACAGAATAGTCTTGCTTGATTGATTGATTCATTGATTTGTTTTACCCCAGTGATGCGCAGTCTTGAACGGGCTCTCCTCCGGAACAGCTTGCCAGCCGTGCGCCTGGCAGCAGTCTTGCCACTCCTCTCTGATAGGCCCTCGTAGCCATCACTCAAACCCAAGGTCACGTCGGAGGCGTAGCTGTGAAGATGATTGGCGTGTTAGTAAATTTGTCATTACCGCTGTAAAACCACTGGTGCATTTTATGTTGCAGTCATTTATGAGTTAATAACCATGCAATGAGGATGAAATAGAAATAACCACACGTCAAAATAGGAAACAGAGCTAGACCTGTTTATTAGGTACACTCCCCGTTCACGAAAATGAATCAATCAATCAAATGTATTTATAAAGCCCTTTTTACATCAGCCGATGTCACAAATCGCTTCTACAAACATTGAGTCACGTGGCTGTGGCTTGCTATATAAAGCAGGCAGACAGGCATCGAGGCATTTAGTTACTGTTCCATTGAACGTTAGAATGGGCAAAACGAGTTACCTAAGCAACTTTGAGTTTGCTATGATTGTCAGTCCCAGGCACGCCAGATCCAGTATCTCAGAAACGGCCGCACTCCTGGGCTTTTCACGCACTACAGTGTCTAGGGTTTACCAAGAATGGTGCTATCTACTCCCGCTCTTCCCCTCCGACGTTCGACGTTGCCGGTATACTAAGCACCGGTCCTAGATCCATCGTTACACACCTGGCATCCATCATTACGCGCACCTGCAGATCATTATGATACTCACCTGGACTCCATTACCTTCCTGATTATCTCCCCTTTATCTGTCACTCCCTTGGGTTCCTTCCTCAGTCGGTATTGTTCCTGTGTTCATGCATTGTCGCCACTGTTATGGTGTCTCGTTTTATGTTTGTTGTTTTATTAAACGTTTCACCTGCACCTGCTTCTCGACTCACAGCGTCTCCGTTACAGGCGCGACAAACAAAAAACATCCAGTCAGTGGCAGTCCTGTGGGTGAAAACAGCTCATTGATGAGAGAGGTGGAAGGAGAATGGCAAGAATTGTGGAAGCAGGCGGATCACAAACAGGCGGGTCACAAACAGACAAATAACGGCACAGTACGATAGTATCGTGCAGAATGGCATCTTGGAGCGCACAACAGGTTAATTCTTGTCATAGAATAGCTATTGCAGCAGACGGCCACACATGTTCCAGGAAAAACATTTGCTGGAACATGACAGCGAGTTCAGTGTACTTAAGTGGCCTGCGCAGGCCCCAGACCTCAACCCAATAGAACATATTTGGGATGAGATGGAACGGACTGTTCACAGCATGAATGTAACGTTGTCCAAACTGCAGCAAATGTGCGATGCCATCGCGTCAGCATGGACCAACATCCCTGTGGAACATTGTAGAATGCCCTGAAGAATTCAGGCTGTTCTGGAGGCAAATGGGGGACCGACCCAGTGTTAGATGGGTGTACCTAATAAACTGGCCAGTGAGTGTATATGCCAAATAAAGCCTAATGTGAGGATATAGTAAACGTTAGTGTGCTGTAATATGGGACACATCTCTGAAAGAAAACAATACAGTCATAAGAAAGGAACAACAAATCCATGTGTTCAATTCAGCAGTGGAGCATTTATGTAATGAAAACGTGTTACACAGCCTGGGAGAACATGCAGTAAAAAGCTTCATGGTTAGCTAATTGAGTCCCCTGGGTCTCTTAGAGCCGTGGTCCCTGATTTATCCCTCCAGCCATCCACTACTCCTCTGAGGCCATCAAACATTTACAGACAGACGCTCTACTGGTTAGAAGATTCCACTGTGCTTTCTAACCATTTTCTAAAATTGGAATAACTTTTGGGTAACTTCAGTTCACAGCGGATAAAACTTGAACAAGGTATTCCCTAGACAGAATGGGCACCAGATGACAACACACACGTAAAGGACCTCACGCTACTTGCTTAGCGAGTACCACTTCCTCCTGATTTGGATCCCACCAAGGCTCGAACCCAGGACCTCTGCCTTGCTACCAGTCGTACCACGCGAAAAGCTTGCTATTCAGAGGCGCAAGTGGGGACACTTCAAGCTGAGGACACTTCAAGCTGAGGAGTAAGTTTCACACATCCCCATGTGCTACACATGCCGGAGCATACACAGCCGCACAGACGCACAAAAACCAGCCCCACCCCATTCTAGGCTCCCCTACAGAGAAGAAAGCTGTTCTCCTCACATACCGCTTCATGAAAACACAGTTACCAGAAACATCTGATACGAAAGTAAAACAGAAACATCAGAGTCCATTGTGCTTCAATAAATAAACTAGAGAGAGGCTGTTGTTTCCCTCAGCTGGAGAGAGAGAGAGGCTGTTGTTTCCCTCAGCTGGAGAGAGAGAGAGGATGTTGTTTCCCTCAGCTGGAGAGAGAGAGAGGCTGTTGTTTCCCTCAGCTGGAGAGAGAGCGAGAGAGAGGTTGTTGTTTCCCTCAGCCGGAGAGAGAGACTGGCTGCTGTTTCCCTCAGCTGGAGAGAGACGAGCTGCTGTTTCCCTCAGCTGGAGAGAGGGGCTGTTTTGTCCAATGGCTGGAAATAGGGGCTGTTGTGTCCATCAGCTGGAGCGAGACAGGCTGTTGTTTCCCTCAGCTGGAGAGAGACAGGCTGTGTTTCTATCAGCTGGAGAGAGAAAGAGAGAGAGGGTGTTGTGTCCCTCAGCTGGAGAGAGGGGCTGTTGTGTCCATCAGCTGGAGAGAGGGGCTGTTGTGTCCATCAGCTGGAGAGAAGAGATGTTTCAATCAGCTGGAAAAAGGGTCTCTTGTGTCCATCAGCTGGAGAGAGACAGGCTGTTGTGTCCCTCAGCTGGAGAGAGACGGGCTGCTGTTTCCCTCAGCTGGAGAGAGACGGGCTGCTGTTTCCCTCAGCTGGAGAGAGGGGCTGTTGTATCCATCAGCTGGAGCGAGACAGGCTGTTGTTTCCCTCAGCTGGAGAGAGACAGGCTGTGTTTCTATCAGCTGGAGAGAGAAAGAGAGAGAGGGTGTTGTGTCCCTCAGCTGGAGAGAGGGGCTGTTGTGTCCATCAGCTGGAGAGAGGGGCTGTTGTGTCCATCAGCTGGAGAGAAGAGATGTTTCAATCAGCTGGAAAAAGGGTCTCTTGTGTCCATCAGCTGGAGAGAGACAGGCTGTTGTGTCCCTCAGCTGGAGAGAGACGGGCTGCTGTTTCCCTCAGCTGGAGAGAGACGGGCTGCTGTTTCCCTCAGCTGGAGAGAGGGGCTGTTGTATCCATCAGCTGGAGCGAGACAGGCAGTTGTTTCCCTCAGCTGGAGAGAGACAGGCTGCTGTTTCCCTCAGCTGGAGAGAGACAGGCTGCTGTTTCCCTCAGCTGGAGAGAGACGGGCTGCTGTTTCCTTCAGCTGGAGAGAGATGGGCTGCTGTTTCCCTCAGCTGAAGAGAAGGGATGCCTCCATCAGCTGGAAAGAGGGGCGCTTGTGTCCATCAGCTGGAGAGAGACGGGCTGCTGTTTCCCTCAGCTGGAGAGAGACGGGCTGCTGTTTCCATCAGCTGGAGAGAGACGGGCTGCTGTTTCCCTCAGCTGGAGAGAGATGGGCTGCTGTTTCCCTCAGCTGAAGAGAAGAGATGATTCCATCAGCTGGAAAGAGGGGCTCTTGTGTCCCTCAGCTGGAGAGAGACGGGCCGCTGTTTCCCTCAGTAGGAGAGAGAAGGGCTGTTGTTTCCCTCAGCTGGAGAGAGGGGCCGTTGTTTCCCTCAGCTGGAGAGAGGAGCTGTAGTGTCCATCAGCTGGAGAGAGACAGAATGTCGTTTCCCTCAGCTGGAGAGAGACGGGCTGTCGTTTCCCTCACCTGGAGAGAGAGGAGCGGTCATTTCCCTCAGCTGGAGAGAGACAGGCAGTTGTTTCCCTCAGCTAGAGAGAGGGGCTGTTGTTCCCTCAGCTGTAGAGATGGAGGGGATGTTGTTTCCCTCAGCTGGAGAGAGTGGCTGTTGTGTCCATCATCTGGAGAGAGGGGCTGTTGTGTCCATCAGCTGGAGAGATGGGCTGTCATTTCCCTCAGCTGGAGAGAGAGACGGGCTGCTGTTTCCCTCAGCTGGAGAGAGAGACAGGCTGTTGTTTCCCTCAGCTGAGAGAGGGCCGTTGTTTCCTTCAGCTTGAGAGAGGAGCTGTAGTGTCCATCAGCTGGAGAGAGACAGATTGTCATTTCCCTCAGCTGGAGAGAGACAGAATGTCGTTTCCCTCTGCTGAAGAGAGACAGGCTGTTGTTTCCCTCAGCTGGAGAGAGAGGGGCAGTCGTTTCCCTCAGCTGGAAAGAGAGGGGCGGTTGTGTCCCTCTGCTGGAGAGAGGGGCTGTTGTTTCCCTCTGCTGGAGAGAGGGGCTGTTGTTTCCCTCAGCTGGAGAGAGAGGCTGTTATTTCCATCAGCTGAAGAGAGAGGCTGTTGTTTCCATCAGCTGAAGAGATGTGTCCATCAACTGGAAAGAGGGGATCATGTGTCCATCAGTTGGAGAGAGACAGGCTGTTGTTTTCCTCAGCTGGAGAGAGGGCTGATGTTTCTATCAGCTGAAGAGAAGAGATGTTTCCATCACCTGGAAAGAGAGGTTGTCCTGTCCCTCAGCTGGAGAGAGACAGATTGTCATTTCCCTCAGCTGGAGAGAGACAGAATGTCGTTTCCCTCTGCTGAAGAGAGACAGGCTGTTGTTTCCCTCAGCTGGAGAGAGAGGGGCAGTCGTTTCCCTCAGCTGGAAAGAGAGGGGCGGTTGTGTCCCTCTGCTGGAGAGAGGGGCTGTTGTTTCCCTCTGCTGGAGAGAGACAGGCTGTTGTTTTCCTCAGCTGGAGAGAGGGCTGATGTTTCTATCAGCTGAAGAGAAGAGATGTTTCCATCACCTGGAAAGAGGGGTTGTCATGTCCCTCAGCTGGAGAGAGAGATGGGCTGTCGTTTCCCTCAGGTGGGGAGAGAGGGGCGGTCGTTTCCCTCAGGTGGGGAGAGAGGGGCGGTCATTTCCCTCAGCTGGAGAGAGAGGGGCGGTCGTTTCCCTCAGCTGGAAAGAGAGGGGCGGTTGTGTCCCTCTGCTGGAGAGAGGGGCTGTTGTTTCCCTCAGCTGGAAAGAGAGGGGCTTCATTTCCCTCAGCTGGAGAAAGAGACAGGCTGTTGTTTCCCTCAGCTGAGAGAGGGCCGTTGTTTCCTTCAGCTTGAGAGAGGAGCTGTAGTGTCGATCAGCTGGAGAGAGACTGGCTGTCGTTTCCCTCAGCTGGAGAGAGAGAGGGGCTGATGTTTCCCTCAGCTGGAGAGAGATATGGGCTGTTGTTTCCCTCAGCTGGAGAGAGGGGCTGTTGTGTCACTCAGATGGAGAGATGGGCTTTTGTGTCCCTCAGCTGGAGAGATGGGCTTTTGTGTCCCTCAGCTGGAGAGAGTGGCTGTTGTGTCCATCATCTGGAGAGAGGGGCTGTTGTGTCCATCAGCTGGAGAGATGGGCTGTCATTTCCCTCAGCTGGAGAGAGAGACGGGCTGCTGTTTCCCTCAGCTGGAGTGAGAGACAGGCTGTTGTTTCCCTCAGCTGAGAGAGGGCCGTTGTTTCCTTCAGCTTGAGAGAGGAGCTGTAGTGTCGATCAGCTGAAGAGAGACTGGCTGTCGTTTCCCTCAGCTGGAGAGAGAGACGGGTTGTTGTTTCCCTCAGCTGGAGAGAGAGACGGGTTGTTGTTTCCCTCAGCTGGAGAGAGAGACCGGCTGTTGTTTCCCTCAGCTGGAGAGAGAGAGGGGCTGATGTTTCCCTCAGCTGGAGAGCGAGAGGGGCTGTTGTTTCCCTCAGCTGGAGAGAGGGGCTGTTGTTTCCCTCAGCTGGAGAGAGGGGCTGTTGTGTCACTCAGATGGAGAGAGGGGCTGTTGTGTCCCTCAGCTGGAGAGATGGGCTTTTGTGTCCCTCAGCTGGAGAGAGTGGCTGTTGTGTCCATCATCTGGAGAGAGGGGCTGTTGTGTCCATCAGCTGGAGCGAGACAGGCTGTTGTTTCCCTCAGCTGAGAGAGGGCCGTTGTTTCCTTCAGCTGGAGAGAGGAGCTGTAGTGTCGATCTGCTGGAGAGAGACAGGCTGTCGTTTCCCTCAGTTGGAGAGAGACAGGCTGTCGTTTCCCTCAGCTGGAAATAGGGGCTGTCATTTCCCTCAGCTGGAGAGAGAGGGGGGGTCGTTTCCCTCGGCTGAAGAGAGAGAGAGGCTGTTGTTTCCATCAGCTGGAGAGAGGAGCCGTTGTTTCCCTCAGCTGGAGAGAGGAGCTGTAGTGTCCATCAGCTGGAGAGAGACAGATTGTCATTTCCCTCAGCTGGAGAGAGACAGGCTGTTGTTTCCCTCAGCTGGAGAGAGAGGGACGGTCGTTTCCCTCAGCTGGAAAGAGAGGGGCGGTTGTGTCCCTCTGCTGGAGAGAGGGGCTGTTGTTCCCTCAGCTGGAGAGAGAGGCTGTTATTTCCATCAGCTGAAGAGAGAGGCTGTTGTTTCCATCAGCTGAAGAGATGTGTCCATCAACTGGAAAGAGGGGATCATGTGTCCATCAGTTGGAGAGAGACAGGCTGTTGTTTTCCTCAGCTGGAGAGAGGGCTGATGTTTCTATCAGCTGAAGAGAAGAGATGTTTCCATCACCTGGAAAGAGGGGTTGTCATGTCCCTCAGCTGGAGAGAGAGATGGGCTGTCGTTTCCCTCAGGTGGGGAGAGAGGGGCGGTCGTTTCCCTCAGCTGGAGAGAGAGGGGCGGTCATTTCCCTCAGCTGGAGAGAGAGGGGCGGTCGTTTCCCTCAGCTGGAAAGAGAGGGGCGGTTGTGTCCCTCTGCTGGAGAGAGGGGCTGTTGTTTCCCTCAGCTGGAAAGAGAGGGGCTTCATTTCCCTCAGCTGGAGAAAGAGGGGCTGTCGTTTCCCTCAGCTGGAGCTAGACAGGATGTTGTTTCCCTCAGCTGGAGAGAGACAGAATGTTGTTTCCCTCAGCTGGAGAGAGACAGAATGTCGTTTCCCTCAGCTGGAAAGAGGGATGGTCGTTTCCCTCAGATGGAGAGAGAGGAGCGGTCATTTCCCTCAGCTGGAGAGAGAGAGGCGGTCGTTTCCCTCAACTGGAGAGAGTGGGGTGGTCGTTTCCCTCGGCTGGAGAGAGAGGGGCTGTCGTTTCCCTCGGCTGGGAGAGAGGGGCTGTCGTTTCCCTCGGCTGGAGAGAGAGGGAAGGACGTTTCCCTCAGCTGGAGAGAGGGGGGCAGTCGTTTCCCTCAGTTAGAAAGAGACAGGCTGTTGTTTCTATCAGCTGGTGAGAGAGAGAGAGAGAGAGAGAGAGAGAGAGAGAGAGAGAGAGAGAGAGGAGAGAGAGAGAGAGAGAGAGAGAGAGAGAGAGAGAGAGAGAGAGAGAGAGAGAGAGAGAGAGAGAGAGGGTGTTGTGTCCCTCAGCGGGAGAGAGGGGCTGTCGTTTCCCTCGGCTGGAGAGAGAGGGGCTGTTGTTTCCCTCAGCTGGAGAGAGAGGGAAGGACGTTTCCCTCAGCTGGAGAGAGGGGGGCAGTCGTTTCCCTCAGTTAGAAAGAGACAGGCTGTTGTTTCTATCAGCTGGTGAGAGAGAGAGAGAGAGAGAGAGAGAGAGAGAGAGAGAGAGAGAGAGAGAGAGAGAGAGAGAGAGAGAGAGAGAGAGAGAGAGAGAGAGAGAGAGAGAGGGTGTTGTGTCCCTCAGCGGGAGAGAGGGGTTGTTGTTTCCCTCAGCTGGATAGAGGGGCTGTTGTTTCCCTCAGCTAGAGAGAGAGGGGCTTAATTTCCCTCAGCTGGAGAAAGAGGGGCTGTCGTTTCCCTCAGCTGGAGTGAGACAGGCTGTTGCTTCCCTCAGGTGGAGATAGGGGGCGGTCGTTTCCCTCAGCTGGAGAGAGGGGCTGTCGTTTCCCTCGGCTGGGAGAGAGAGGGGCTGTCGTTTCCCTCGGCTGGGAGAGAGAGGGGCTGTCGTTTCCCTCGGCTGGGAGAGAGAGGGGCTGTCGTTTCCCTTAGCTAGAGAGAGGGGCTGTTAAGAACCTCAGGTCAATCTGCTGTTTGGACACAGATGTGTACGGAGGCGTATGAAGCGTAGAGGTTAGATGGTCCAGTAGGAACTTGGCAACTGGCGGTCTGTTTATCTCAGATTCCACTGCTGTTGGAAGTAGATCAGCATTGACTGACCCTGTGCCTCTCAACGTGTGTGTGTGTGTGTGTGTGTGTGTGTGTGTGTGTGTGTGTGTGTGTGTGTGTGTGTGTGTCTGTGCATGCATTTGTGTGTTTGTGTGTGTGTGTGGGTATTTGTGTGTCTGGAGGTGATGGGAAAGGCAAGAGATGTATTTCTTTTTCTAGCAAAAATGGACAATAAAGTATCTATTCTAGGGAAGAGGCTGAGGAATGTACCTGTCCACAGGTGAGTTGAAGCCGCTGGTAGAGTGTTCTCCAGAGTGGCCATGCTCCATATTACCCAATACTGCAATACTCTACGAACAGGACAAGGGAGAGGGAACAGTCAGGAAGAGGGAACAGACACATAGTGTATTATGGTAATTCAAAAATACAATTTTATTAATGTACAGTTCAGGTAGAGTTACTAGTCATCATCATAGCTAGCTAGCTATTTGTCCCATGAACACACCGAGGGGAAGCGGAGGGCTGGGATGGAGTGGTGCTGAGGGTGTCTGTTGAGGGCGGTAGTCCCAGTCCCAGTGTTTTGGGTCAGGGTGGGAGGGGTCAGGGTTGACCAGTTGAGGCTGACCGCTATCTCCAGGGGATCCTGGAGGCCAGAGGAGCTGAGATAGCCGTCTGTCTCGCAGTCAGCTGTTACAACAAACACATCTGACATCAGCCATGAGCATGTGACTGACCAGGCATGAGATATCAGCCATGAGCATGTGACTGACCAGGCATGAGACATCAGCCATGAGCATGTGACTCACTGACTGACTGACACAGACGCACTCACACAAAGGATTGCATGCACGCACGCATGCACTCACACACCCACACAGTCACGCACACACTCACTCACACACACACATGCATACACACAACTGGTGAGGTACACTGTTAGACCAGGGACTGAATAATTAAGTTATCCTCCTTTCTTTCAGGGCCTCCCACATGTACATCTAGTCAGGGCCATTCAGCACTACAACAGTTATGAAACCAACAGTTATGAAAGCAATGAGCCCTGGTCAAAAGTAGTGCACTATATAGGGACTAGGGTTCCATTCGGGACAGAGCCACAGCCCAAATTAGCTAAAGGTTAAGTTAAGTGTTCTCACAGTTGGCCGAGGAGCAGCTGGTGTGGTGGACCTGGAAGTGCTGGTGCTGGTCTGCCTCTGGTTCCTCAGGTTCATGGATGAAGCTGGCATTGATGCCCGAGTCCAGAGAGCTGTTGACGGGGGACAGGGCGGGGGTCAGCGGGTTCAGGGGGGGGTGATCCTGGCTCTGGGCCGGGGTGGGGGCGTGGACGCCTATGGTGCTCTGATGGGGCTTTGATGGAGACATGTTGATTTTCAGGGAGGGCGGCTGCAGTGCAGGCTTGGGCTCCTTCTCAATGGCCTCCTCCTCTTCCTGCTTCTTCTTCTCTGCGAGGCGGCGTAGTTTGTCACGCTGCCGCTTGATGATGTTGACGCGGTCCCGAATGGCCTTGGCCACAAGCTTGAAGTCGGCCTCGCACACAAAGCCCAGCACTACCTGAGAGAAGGGACGTAGCAGAGTCAGGACTTAATACTGATACAAACAGGGAACACATCACGGTCCATGAACTACCACTGTCTGTGTAAATAATAATGCATAGAGGTCTGATGTACTTCCTGACCGTGCTGTTCTGTACTGTACAGATGTAGGATCTTAATTTCAGCCAGTTTGCTACAGCAGGAAAATAATCCTACAGCAACAGGAAATGTGAATTGATAAATTGATTTGCATTTTAATGAGGGAAATAAGTATTTGACCCCTCTGCAAAACATGACTTAGTACTTGGTGGCAAAACCCTTGTTGGCAATCACAGAGTTCAGACGTTTCTTGTAGTTGGCCACCAGGTTTCCACACATCTCAGGAGGGATTTTGTCCCACTCCTCTTTGCAGATCTTCTGCAAGTCATTAAGGTTTTGAGGTTGACGTTTGGCAACTCGAACCTTCAGCTCCCTCCACAGATTTTCTATGGGATTAAGATCTGGAGACTGGCTAGGCCACTCCAGGACCTTAATGTGCTTCTTCTTGAGCCACTCCTTTGTTGCCTTGGCCGTGTGTTTTAGGTCATTGTCATGCTGGAATACCCATCCACGACCCATTTTCAATGGCTGAGGGAAGGAGGTTCTCACCCAAGATTTGACGGTACATGGCCCCGTCCATCGTCCCTTTGATGCAGGGAAGTTGTCCTGTCCCCTTAGCAGAAAAACACCCCCAAAGCATAATGTTTCCACCTCCATGTTTGACGGTGGGGATGGTGTTCTTGCGGTCATAGGCAGCATTCCTCCTCCTCCAAACATGGAGAGTTGAGTTGATGCCAAAGAGCTCCATTTTGGTCTCATCTGACCACAACACTTTCACCCAGTTGTCCTCTGAATCATTCAGATGTTCATTGGCAAACTTCAGACTGGCATGTATATGTGCTTTCTTGAGCAGGGGGACCTTGCGGGCGCTGCAGGATTTCAGTCCTTCACGGTGTAGTGTGTTACCAATTGTTTTCTTGGTGACTATGGTCCCAGCTGCCTTGAGATCATTGATAAGATCCTCCCGTGTAGTTCTGGGCTGATTCCTCACCGTTCTCATGATCATTGCAACTCCACGAGGTGAGATCTTGCATAGAGCCCCAGGCCGAGGGAGATTGACAGTTCTTTTGTGTTTCTTCCATTTGCGAATAATCGCACCAACTGTTGTCACCTTCTCACCAAGCTGCTTGGCAATGGTCTTGTAGCCCATTCCAGCCTTGTGTAGGTCTACAATCTGGTCCCTGGCATCCTTGGAGAGCTCTTTGGTCTTGGCCATGGTGGAGAGTTTGGAATCTGATTGATTGATTGCTTCTGTGGACAGGTGTCTTTTATACAGGTAACAAACTGAGATTAGGAGCACTCCCTTTAAGAGTGTGCTCCTAATCTCAGCTCGTTACCTGTATAAAAGACACCTGGGAGCCAGAAATCTTTCTGATTGAGGGGGGGTCAAATACTTATTTCCCTCATTAAAATGCAAATCAATTTATAACATTTTTGACATGCGCTTTTCTGGATTTTTTTGTTGTTATTCTGTCTCTCACTGTTCAAATAAACCTACCATTAAAATTATAGACTGATCATTTCTTTGTCAGTGGGCAAACGTATAAAATCAGCAGGGGATCAAATACTTTTTTCCCTCACTGCATAATGAATAGGGTGTAACTTGGGATGTACACAAAGTTGGTGATTTGCCTCCCTCCTCTCTCTAACCCTTTTCTCAACATGTCATCAGATTACACTGTTAGATTCCCATAACCCAGACTAAATGTCCTGGATGATAATACATGGGAACTTGATGAAAAGGCAGCAGGCAGGAGGAAGAGGTATGGAATTGTGGCTGGTGGCCAGGCCGGGTCCTTCTCATTAAAAGTGACCTCTGCTAAGAGGGCTGGAGGACACAAAGTCCTACCTCCCAAATGGCAGACTAGTGTGTTGGCCCTGGTAAAAAATAATGCACTATAAAGTGAAAAGGGTACCATTTGGGACGACATTTGGGACTCACCCTAGGAAAGGCTGTTTCATATGGCCTCTTGTTCGTGAGAGCGAGAGACATTATATTATTAAAACCCTGACCTCTGCTTTCTTCTTTTCGCTCTCCTCTCACATTTCTACCACTGATGATTAAACGCTGAGCTGTGCCCTTGACACACTATCTCCAGGCACGTCCACTTCACTTTATGGGCTAAGCATATGGCAGTGTGTGTCCACGATTGTAATCAAATCGTAAACTATGTGATCTTGGGGTATTAGATTCTATGTGTTTCCTGGTCTGTTGCAAAGGGGATATCTAGATATCCTCAGATCCTCAAAATGTTCTACAGCTGCACCATCGAGAGCATCCTGACTGGTTGCATCACTGTCTGGTATGGCAACTGCTCTGCCTTCGAACTCAAGGCACTACAGTAGTGCGTACGGCCCAGTACACCACTGGGGCCAAGCTTCCTGCCATCCAGGACATTTATATCAGGCAGGGTCCTAAAATGTTCAAAGACTCTAGCCACCCTAGTCATAGACTGTTCTCTCTGCTAACGCACTGTAAGCGGTACCGGAGCGCCAAGTCGAGGTCCAAAAGGCTTCTTAACAGCTTCTACCCCCAAGCCATAAGACTTCTGAACAGCTAATCAAAGGGCTACCCATATCCTTCTTTTACGCTGCTGCTACTCTCTGTTTATAATCTATGCATATTCACTTTAACTCTACTTACATGTACATATTACCTCAATTACCTCGACTAACTGGTGCCCCTGCACATTGACTCTGTACAGGTACCCCCTGTATAAAGCCTCACTTGTTATTTTACTGCTGCTGTTTAATTATTTGTTAATTTTATTTTCTATTATCTACTTATCTATTTTTTACTTAACACTTATTTTTATATGTTTTCTTAACATCTTAAAGCATTGTTGGTTAAGGGCTTATAACTAAGCATTTCACTGTAAGCTCTACACCTGTTGTATTCGGCGCATGTGACAAATACAATTTTATTTGATTAGACGGGCTACTAAATGAGGTGAATGTAGCTTTATCATCTGAATCTAGATAGAATATTCATTCTTCAACTTATCCTGTACTCATTACTACCACTGTATGGTGTTATATATATAAACCGTCCCTTTTTCAGGACCCTGTCTTACAAAGATAATTTGTAAAAATCCAAACTTCCCAGATCTTCATTGTAAAGGGTTTAAACACTGTTTCCCATGCTTGTTCAATAAACCATAAACAATTAATGGACATGCACCTGTGGAACAGTCGTTAAGACACTAACAGCTTACAGACGGTATGCACAGTTATGAAAACTTAGGACACTAAAGAGGCCTTCCTACTGACTCTGAAAAACACCAAAAGAAAGATGCCCAGGGTCCCTGCTCATCTATATGAACGTGCCTTAGGCATGCTGCAAGGAGGCTTGAGGACTGCAGATGTGGCCAGGGCATTAAATTGCAATGTCCGTACTGTGAGACGCCTAAGACAGAGCTACAGGGAGACAGGGCGGAAAGCTGATCGTCCTCGCAGTGGCAGACCACGTGTAACAACACCTGCACAGGATCGGTACATCCGAACATCACACCTGCGGGACAGATACAGGATGGCAACAACAACTGCCTGAGTTACACCAGGAACGCACAATCACTCCATCAGTGCTCAGATTGTCCGCAATAGGCTGAGAGAGGCTGGACTGAGGGCTTGTAGGCCTGTTGTAAGGCAGGTCCTCACCAGACATCACCGGTAACAACGTCGCCTATGGGCTCAAACCCACCATTGCTGGACTAGACAGGACTGGCAAAAAGTGCTCTTCACTGACGAGTCGCGGTGTGGGGTAACATCTCACAGCAAGAACTGACAAATCTGGTGCAGTCCATGAGGAGGAGATGCACTGCAGTACTTAATGCAGCTGGTGGCCACACCAGATACTGACTGTTACTTTTGATTTTGACCCCCCCTTTGTTCAGGGACACATTATTCCATTTCTGTTAGTCACACGTCTGTGGAACTTGTTCAGTTTAAGTCTCAGTTGTTGAATCTCGTTACGTTCATACAAATATTTACACATGTTAAGTTTGCTGAAAATAAACGCAGTTGACAGTGAGAGGGCGTTTATTTTTTTGCTGAGTTTATATATCTATATACTACCGTTCAAAAGTTTGGGGTCACTTAGAAATGTCCTTGTTTTAGAGCCAGTTTGTGCTGTTCTGTGAAGGGAGTAGTACATAGCTTGTACGAGATCTTCAGTTTCTTGGCAATTTCTCGCATGGAATAGCCTTCATTTCTCAGAATAAGAATAGACTGACGAGTTTCAGAAGAAAGTGCTTTGTTTCTGGCCATTTTGAGCCTATAATCGAACCCACAAATGCTGATGCTCCAGATACCCAACTAGTCTAAAGAAGGACAGTTGTATTGCTTCTTTAATCAGGACAACAGTTTTCAGCTGTGCTAACATAATTGCAAAAGGTGTTTTCTAATGATCAATTAGCCTTTTAAAATGATCAACTTGGATTAGCTAACACCAAGGGCCATTGGAACACATGAGTGATGGCTGCTGATAATGGGCCTCTGTACACCTATGTAGATATTCCATAAAATATCTGCCGTTTCCAGCTACAATAGTCATTTATAACATTAACAATGTCTACACTGTATTTCGGATAAATTTGATGTTATTTTAATGGACAACATTTTTTGCTTTTCTTTCAAAAACAAGGACATTTCTAAGTGACCCCAAACTTTTGAATGGTAGTGTATGTCTGTCTGCCCTCTGTGTATAACTTATTTTGTTTGGCTCTAAAAATAAGAATGGCTGTGTTTTCACCTGATGCTACAGTGACACTCCAACAATGTGTAAGCTGAGTCTACTACCTACCTGCATAATAGCTATAGTATTACACCTAGCTGTCTCCACTGGTCCTTAGCTTGAGAGCCACAACAGGAAACCCTTCTTATCATTAATGCTACAACTAGAGGACATAAACATTAAAGAGGACATGATGCTAGGCAAGTGCAAAGGTCAAGACAAGTGTTGTGGAAAGATACCCAGCCTCAGGGGTAGGCCATATTGCTCTCTCACACAGCCTATTACAGTAACAGTTGTTACCATATGAGTAGTACCAAAGGGAGTGGATACAGTATACCAATCTAAACTTATACAAATCTCAACTTGACCATTTCATGGCTTTCTTACTGTTTTCAGCTCTGCTGAGAGCTCTGCTCTGAGTAAGATTTTACATACAGTATTGAAAATAAACCTGCAACTTGAAATGTGTGCTGCTCACCATCTCCTGCGCCACCTCCTCTGGCACATCCTTGTAGAGTTCAAACAGGAACTCAATGGCGTTGTTGTCCTTGTACTTCCCATGGAGTTTCTTGGTGTCGTCCATGCGGAGCCACAGCTTCAGGCCTGACTTCACCGTGTTGTCCTCCTCAGCCAACTCAACATGGACGCCGTTGTTCTCCTGGAAGAACGTGTGCTCCAGCAGGTCCTGGATGGTGTACCTGAGGTAAAGGAATAATATACAGTTGAAGTCGGAAGTTTACATACACTTAGGCTGGAGTCATTAAAACTCGTTTTTCAACCACTCCACAAATTCCTTGTTCACAAACTATAGTTTTGGCAAGTTGGTTAGGACATCTACTTTGTGCATGACACAAGTAATTTTTTTTACAATTTTCAAACGCCTGAAGGTACCATGTTCATCTGTACAAACAATAGTACACAAGTATAAACACCATGGGACCACACAGCCGTCATGCCGCTCAGGAAGGAACACGTTCTGTCTCCTAGAGATGAACGTACTTTGGTGTGAAAAGTGCAAATCAATCCCAGAACAACAGCAAAGGACCTTGTGAAGACACTGGAGGAAACAGGTACAAAAGTATCTATATCCACAGTAAAACGAGTCATATATCGACACAACCTGAAAGGCTGCTCAGCAAGGAAGAAGCCACTGCTCCAAAACCGCCATAAAAAAGCCAGACTATGGTTTGTAACTGCACATGGGGACAAAGGTCATACTTTTTGGAGAAATGTCTTCTGGTTTGATGAAACAAAAATAGAACTGTTTGGCCATAATGACCATCGTTATGTTTGGAGGAAAAAGGGGGACGCTTGCAAGCCGAAGAACACCATCCCAATTGTGAAGCCCGAGGGTGGCAGCATCATGTTGTGGGGGGTGCTTTGCTGCAGGAAGGACTGGTGCACTTCACCAAATAAATGGCATGATGAGGAAGGAAAATTATGTGGATATATTGAAGCAACATTTCAAGACATTAGTCAGGAAGTTAAAAGCTTGGTCGCAAATGGATCTTCCAAATGGACGTTGACACCAAGCATACTTCCAAAGTTGTGGCAAAATGGCTTAACGACAACGAAGTCAAGGCATTGGAGTGGCCATCACAAAACCCTGATCTCAATCCTATGGAAAATTTGTGGACAGAACTAAAGAAGTGTGTGCGAGCAAGGAGGCCAACAAACCTGACTCAGTTACACCAGCTCTGTCAGGATGAATGAGCCAAAATTCACCCAATTTAGAGGTGGGAAGCTTGTGGAAGGCTACCCGAACCGTTTGACCCAAGTTAAACAATTTAAAGGCAATGCTACCAAATACTAATTGAGTGTATGTAAACTTCTGACCCACTGGGAATGTGATGAAAGAAATTAAAGCTGAAATAAATCATTCTCTCTACTACTATTCTGACATTTCACATTCTTAAAATAAAGTGGTAATCCTAACTGACCTAAAACAGGGAATTTGTACTAGGATTAAATGTTAGGAATTGTGAAAAACTGAGTTTAAATGTATTTGGCTAAGGTGTATGTAAACTTCCAACATCAACTGTAGCTATTCAATTCAATCAACTCCTTTTAATTGGACACCTTAATTAAACGCCAAAGGATTTGATATATAATTTACTTAGCATAATGTCTGGAATGTTCATTTTATCCTATGTGTAATATCTCATATGTTTTCTGTAATGTAAGAATATTATGAGAAGCCCAATACCTTTCATCTTTGTCCATCCGGATACATCCTTCGATGATCTCTTTGAGCTCTGGGACCTTGACTTTGTAGAAACTGTCTGGCTTCATCCCCTGTAAGGAAAAGTATTCTGGTTAGCATTGCTTATTTACATGCTTGGTTCAAAATGGAAGGCAATGGTAACCTAAGGGAACATAGTACTATCACAGGGGAATGTACGAATACAAAGAAAAATGTCCGCAACTCTGGTACCATGACCTAACAAAGATCAGATGGAAACGTTGTCTTATTTGATGTGTCTGATTAAATCACCATGGAAACAGAGTTGTGGACAATACCTTTTTCTTTGATATGTTTTTCTGAAGTTGGGTGTGCATATCTTTCTATTTTTCTGCAGATACAGTCAAAGTATGTGCTTCCTCAGATGTTGCCTGAGAAACATTTTTGCCTCAGACTTTCCTCCCTCATGATGAGTGTACCTACAGTACTGAACCCACAACAGTCCCTTTCCAGTAGATGAACCCACAACAGTCCTTTCCAGTAGCTGAACCCACAACTGTCATTTCCAGTAGCTGAACCCACAACAGTCCTTTCCAGTAGCTGAACCCACAACAGTCCTTTCCAGTAACTGAACCCACAACAGTCCTTTCCAGTAGCTGAACCCACAACAGTCCCTTTCCAGTAGCTGAACCCACAACAGTCCTTTCCAGGAGCTGAACCCACAACAGTCCCTTTCCAGTAGCTGAACCCACAACAGTCTCTTTCCAGTAGCTGAAGCCACAACAGTCCTTTCCAGTAGCTGAACCCACAACAGTCCTTTCCAGTAGCTGAACCCACAACAGTCCTTTCCAGTAGCTGAACCCACAACAGTCCCTTTCCAGTAGCTGAACCCACAACAGTCTCTTTCCAGTAGCTGAAGCCACAACAGTCCTTTCCAGTAGCTGAACCCACAACAGTCCTTTCCAGTAGCTGAACCCACAACAGTCCTTTCCAGTAGCTGAACCCACACCAGTCCCTTTCCAGTAGCTGAACCCACAACAGTCCTTTCCAGGAGCTGAACCCACAACAGTCCCTTTCCAGTAGCTGAACCCACAACAGTCTCTTTCCAGTAGCTGAAGCCACAACAGTCCTTTCCAGTAGCTGAACCCACAACAGTCCTTTCCAGTAGCTGAAGCCACAACAGTCCTTTCCAGTAGCTGAACCCACAACAGTCATTTCCAGTAGCTGAACCCACAACAGTCTTTTCCAGTAGCTGAACCCACAACAGTCCTTTCCAGGAGCTGGACCCACAACAGTCCTTTCCAGTAGCTGGATAACCCCCTGAGGCTGTGATGTCTGCCACCATGTAGCCTGCCTGCCAGTCTGCCTGCATGGCACTGTGCTCTGCCTTCAGGTAAACACAGAGGGAGGGAGGGAGGGAGGGAGGGAGGGAGGGAGGGAGGGAGGGAGGGAGGGAGGGAGGGAACACTTGGAAACAGAAAAGACCAAAGAGACTGTCTATCTGTTTGTGTTAGTGTTGTCATTTAAAGGGCAGACCAAAGAGACTGTATATCTGTTTGTGTTAGTGTTGTCATTTAAAAGGGCAGACCAAAGAGACTGTATATCTGTTTGTGTTAGTGTTGTCATTTAAAAGGGCAGACCAAAGAGACTGTATATCTGTTTGTGTTAGTGTTGTCATTTAAAAGGGCAGACCAAAGAGACTGTATATCTGTTTGTGTTAGTGGTGTTTAAAAGAGCAGACCAAAGAGACTGTATATCTGTTCGTGTTAGTGTTGTTTAAAAGAGCAGACCAAAGAGACTGTCTATCTGTTAGTGTTGTTGTTTAAAAGAGCAGACCAAAGAGACTGTCTATCTGTTCGTGTTGTTGTTTAAAAGAGCAGACCAAAGAGACTGTCTATCTGTTCGTGTTGTTGTTTAAAAGGGCAGACCAAAGAGACTGTCTATCTGTTCGTGTTGTTGTTTAAAAGAGCAGACCAAAGAGACTGTCTATCTGTTCGTGTTGTTGTTTAAAAGAGCAGACCAAAGAGACTGTCTATCTGTTCGTGTTGTTGTTTAAAAGGGCAGACCAAAGAGACTGTCTATCTGTTCGTGTTGTTGTTTAAAAGAGCAGACCAAAGAGACTGTCTATCTGTTCGTGTTGTTGTTTAAAAGAGCAGACCAAAGAGACTGTCTATCTGTTCGTGTTGTTGTTTAAAAGGGCAGACCAAAGAGACTGTCTATCTGTTCGTGTTGTTGTTTAAAAGGGCAGACCAAAGAGACTGTATATCTGTTCGTGTTGTTGTTTAAAAGAGCAGACCAAAGAGACTGTCTATCTGTTCGTGTTGTTGTTTAAAAGAGCAGACCAAAGAGACTGTCTATCTGTTCGTGTTGTTGTTTAAAAGAGCAGACCAAAGAGACTGTCTATCTGTTCGTGTTGTTGTTTAAAAGGGCAGACCAAAGAGACTGTCTATCTGTTCGTGTTGTTGTTTAAAAGAGCAGACCAAATAGACTGTCTATCTGTCCGTGTTAGTGTTGTCATTTAAAAGAGCAGACCAAAGAGACTGTATATCTGTTCGTGTTAGTGTTGTTTAAAAGGGCAGACCAAAGAGACTGTATATCTGTTCGTGTTAGTGTTGTTTAAAAGGGCAGACCAAAGAGACTGTATATCTGTTCGTGTTAGTGTTGTCATTTAAAGGGCAGACCAAAGAGACTGTATATCTGTTCGTGTTAGTGTTGTCATTTAAAGGGCAGACCAAAGAGACTGTCTATCTGTTTGTGTTAGTGTTGTTTAAAAGAGCAGACCAAAGAGACTGTCTATCTGTCCGTGTTAGTGTTGTCATTTAAAGGGCAGACCAAAGAGACTGTCTATCTGTTCGTGTTAGTGTTGTCATTTAAAGGGCAGACCAAAGAGACTGTATATCTGTTTGTGTTAGTGGTGTTTAAAAGAGCAGACCAAAGAGACTGTATATCTGTTCGTGTTGTTGTTTAAAAGAGCAGACCAAAGAGACTGTCTATCTGTTCGTGTTGTTGTTTAAAAGAGCAGACCAAAGAGACTGTCTATCTGTTCGTGTTGTTGTTTAAAAGAGCAGACCAAAGAGACTGTCTATCTGTTCGTGTTGTTGTTTAAAAGGGCAGACCAAAGAGACTGTCTATCTGTTCGTGTTGTTGTTTAAAAGAGCAGACCAAATAGACTGTCTATCTGTCCGTGTTAGTGTTGTCATTTAAAAGAGCAGACCAAAGAGACTGTATATCTGTTCGTGTTAGTGTTGTTTAAAAGGGCAGACCAAAGAGACTGTATATCTGTTCGTGTTAGTGTTGTTTAAAAGGGCAGACCAAAGAGACTGTATATCTGTTCGTGTTAGTGTTGTCATTTAAAGGGCAGACCAAAGAGACTGTATATCTGTTCGTGTTAGTGTTGTCATTTAAAGGGCAGACCAAAGAGACTGTCTATCTGTTTGTGTTAGTGTTGTTTAAAAGAGCAGACCAAAGAGACTGTCTATCTGTCCGTGTTAGTGTTGTCATTTAAAGGGCAGACCAAAGAGACTGTATATCTGTTCGTGTTAGTGTTGTTTAAAAGAGCAGACCAAAGAGACTGTATATCTGTTTGTGTTAGTGTTGTCATTTAAAGGGCAGACCAAAGAGACTGTATATCTGTTTGTGTTAGTGTTGTCATTTAAAAGGGCAGACCAAAGAGACTGTCTATCTGTTTGTGTTAGTGTTGTCATTTAAAAGGGCAGACCAAAGAGACTGTCTATCTGTCTGTGTTAGTGTTGTCATTTAAAGGGCAGACCAAAGAGACTGTCTATCTGTTCGTGTTAGTGTTGTTGTCTAAAAGGGCAGACCAAAGAGACTGTCTATCTGTTTGTGTTAGTGTTGTTTAAAAGAGCAGACCAAAGAGACTGTCTATCTGTTCGTGTTAGTGTTGTTTAAAAGAGCAGACCAAAGAGACTGTCTATCTGTTCGTGTTAGTGTTGTTTAAAAGGGCAGACCAAAGAGACTGTCTATCTGTTTGTGTTAGTGTTGTTTAAAAGAGCAGACCAAAGAGACTGTCTATCTGTTTGTGTTAGTGTTGTCATTTAAAAGGGCAGACCAAAGAGACTGTCTATCTGTCCGTGTTAGTGTTGTCATTTAAAAGGGCAGACCAAAGAGACTGTCTATCTGTTTGTGTTAGTGTTGTTTAAAAGAGCAGACCAAAGAGACTGTCTATCTGTTCGTGTTGTTGTTTAAAAGAGCAGACCAAAGAGACTGTATATCTGTTCGTGTTGTTGTTTAAAAGAGCAGACCAAAGAGACTGTCTATCTGTTCGTGTTGTTGTTTAAAAGAGCAGACCAAAGAGACTGTATATCTGTTCGTGTTGTTGTTTAAAAGAGCAGACCAAAGAGACTGTCTATCTGTTAGTGTTGTTGTTTAAAAGGGCAGACCAAAGAGACTGTCTATCTGTTCGTGTTGTTGTTTAAAAGAGCAGACCAAAGAGACTGTCTATCTGTTCGTGTTAGTGTTGTCATTTAAAAGGGCAGACCAAAGAGACTGTATATCTGTCCGTGTTAGTGTTGTCATTTAAAAGGGCAGACCAAAGAGACTGTCTATCTGTTCGTGTTGTTGTTTAAAAGGGCAGACCAAAGAGACTGTCTATCTGTTCGTGTTAGTGTTGTCATTTAAAAGGGCAGACCAAAGAGACAGTATATCTGTTCGTGTTAGTGTTGTTTAAAAGGGCAGACCAAAGAGACTGTCTATCTGTTCGTGTTGTTGTTTAAAAGGGCAGACCAAAGAGACTGTATATCTGTTCGTGTTGTTGTTTAAAAGAGCAGACCAAAGAGACTGTCTATCTGTTCGTGTTGTTGTTTAAAAGAGCAGACCAAAGAGACTGTCTATCTGTTCGTGTTGTTGTTTAAAAGGGCAGACCAAAGAGACTGTCTATCTGTTCGTGTTGTTGTTTAAAAGGGCAGACCAAAGAGACTGTATATCTGTTCGTGTTGTTGTTTAAAAGAGCAGACCAAAGAGACTGTCTATCTGTTCGTGTTGTTGTTTAAAAGAGCAGACCAAAGAGACTGTCTATCTGTTCGTGTTGTTGTTTAAAAGAGCAGACCAAAGAGACTGTCTATCTGTTCGTGTTGTTGTTTAAAAGGGCAGACCAAAGAGACTGTCTATCTGTTCGTGTTGTTGTTTAAAAGAGCAGACCAAATAGACTGTCTATCTGTCCGTGTTAGTGTTGTCATTTAAAAGAGCAGACCAAAGAGACTGTATATCTGTTCGTGTTAGTGTTGTTTAAAAGGGCAGACCAAAGAGACTGTATATCTGTTCGTGTTAGTGTTGTTTAAAAGGGCAGACCAAAGAGACTGTATATCTGTTCGTGTTAGTGTTGTCATTTAAAGGGCAGACCAAAGAGACTGTATATCTGTTCGTGTTAGTGTTGTCATTTAAAGGGCAGACCAAAGAGACTGTCTATCTGTTTGTGTTAGTGTTGTTTAAAAGAGCAGACCAAAGAGACTGTCTATCTGTCCGTGTTAGTGTTGTCATTTAAAGGGCAGACCAAAGAGACTGTCTATCTGTTCGTGTTAGTGTTGTCATTTAAAGGGCAGACCAAAGAGACTGTATATCTGTTTGTGTTAGTGTTGTCATTTAAAAGAGCAGACCAAAGAGACTGTATATCTGTTTGTGTTAGTGGTGTTTAAAAGAGCAGACCAAAGAGACTGTCTATCTGTTTGTGTTAGTGTTGTCATTTAAAGAGCAGACCAAAGAGACTGTATATCTGTTTGTGTTAGTGGTGTTTAAAAGAGCAGACCAAAGAGACTGTATATCTGTTTGTGTTAGTGTTGTCATTTAAAAGGGCAGACCAAAGAGACTGTATATCTGTTCGTGTTAGTGTTGTCATTTAAAGGGCAGACCAAAGAGACTGTATATCTGTTCGTGTTAGTGTTGTTTAAAAGAGCAGACCAAAGAGACTGTATATCTGTTTGTGTTAGTGTTGTCATTTAAAGGGCAGACCAAAGAGACTGTATATCTGTTTGTGTTAGTGTTGTCATTTAAAAGGGCAGACCAAAGAGACTGTCTATCTGTTTGTGTTAGTGTTGTCATTTAAAAGGGCAGACCAAAGAGACTGTCTATCTGTCCGTGTTAGTGTTGTCATTTAAAGGGCAGACCAAAGAGACTGTCTATCTGTTCGTGTTAGTGTTGTTGTCTAAAAGGGCAGACCAAAGAGACTGTCTATCTGTTTGTGTTAGTGTTGTTTAAAAGAGCAGACCAAAGAGACTGTCTATCTGTTCGTGTTAGTGTTGTTTAAAAGAGCAGACCAAAGAGACTGTCTATCTGTTCGTGTTAGTGTTGTTTAAAAGGGCAGACCAAAGAGACTGTCTATCTGTTTGTGTTAGTGTTGTTTAAAAGAGCAGACCAAAGAGACTGTCTATCTGTTTGTGTTAGTGTTGTCATTTAAAAGGGCAGACCAAAGAGACTGTCTATCTGTCCGTGTTAGTGTTGTCATTTAAAAGGGCAGACCAAAGAGACTGTCTATCTGTTTGTGTTAGTGTTGTTTAAAAGAGCAGGTCAAAGAGACTGTCTATCTGTTCGTGTTGTTGTTTAAAAGAGCAGACCAAAGAGACTGTCTATCTGTTCGTGTTGTTGTTTAAAAGAGCAGACCAAAGAGACTGTCTATCTGTTCGTGTTGTTGTTTAAAAGAGCAGACCAAAGAGACTGTCTATCTGTTCGTGTTAGTGTTGTCATTTAAAAGGGCAGACCAAAGAGACTGTATATCTGTTCGTGTTAGTGTTGTTTAAAAGGGCAGACCAAAGAGACTGTCTATCTGTTCGTGTTGTTGTTTAAAAGAGCAGACCAAAGAGACTGTCTATCTGTTCGTGTTGTTGTTTAAAAGGGCAGACCAAAGAGACTGTCTATCTGTTCGTGTTGTTGTTTAAAAGGGCAGACCAAAGAGACTGTCTATCTGTTCGTGTTAGTGTTGTTTAAAAGGGCAGACCAAAGAGACTGTATATCTGTTCGTGTTGTTGTTTAAAAGAGCAGACCAAAGAGACTGTCTATCTGTTCGTGTTGTTGTTTAAAAGAGCAGACCAAAGAGACTGTCTATCTGTTCGTGTTGTTGTTTAAAAGAGCAGACCAAAGAGACTGTCTATCTGTTCGTGTTGTTGTTTAAAAGGGCAGACCAAAGAGACTGTCTATCTGTTCGTGTTGTTGTTTAAAAGAGCAGACCAAATAGACTGTCTATCTGTCCGTGTTAGTGTTGTCATTTAAAAGAGCAGACCAAAGAGACTGTATATCTGTTCGTGTTAGTGTTGTTTAAAAGGGCAGACCAAAGAGACTGTATATCTGTTCGTGTTAGTGTTGTTTAAAAGGGCAGACCAAAGAGACTGTATATCTGTTCGTGTTAGTGTTGTCATTTAAAGGGCAGACCAAAGAGACTGTATATCTGTTCGTGTTAGTGTTGTCATTTAAAGGGCAGACCAAAGAGACTGTCTATCTGTTTGTGTTAGTGTTGTTTAAAAGAGCAGACCAAAGAGACTGTCTATCTGTCCGTGTTAGTGTTGTCATTTAAAGGGCAGACCAAAGAGACTGTCTATCTGTTCGTGTTAGTGTTGTCATTTAAAGGGCAGACCAAAGAGACTGTATATCTGTTTGTGTTAGTGGTGTTTAAAAGAGCAGACCAAAGAGACTGTATATCTGTTCGTGTTGTTGTTTAAAAGAGCAGACCAAAGAGACTGTCTATCTGTTCGTGTTGTTGTTTAAAAGAGCAGACCAAAGAGACTGTCTATCTGTTCGTGTTGTTGTTTAAAAGAGCAGACCAAAGAGACTGTCTATCTGTTCGTGTTGTTGTTTAAAAGGGCAGACCAAAGAGACTGTCTATCTGTTCGTGTTGTTGTTTAAAAGAGCAGACCAAATAGACTGTATATCTGTTTGTGTTAGTGGTGTTTAAAAGAGCAGACCAAAGAGACTGTATATCTGTTTGTGTTAGTGTTGTCATTTAAAAGGGCAGACCAAAGAGACTGTATATCTGTTCGTGTTAGTGTTGTCATTTAAAGGGCAGACCAAAGAGACTGTATATCTGTTCGTGTTAGTGTTGTTTAAAAGAGCAGACCAAAGAGACTGTATATCTGTTTGTGTTAGTGTTGTCATTTAAAGGGCAGACCAAAGAGACTGTATATCTGTTTGTGTTAGTGTTGTCATTTAAAAGGGCAGACCAAAGAGACTGTCTATCTGTTTGTGTTAGTGTTGTCATTTAAAAGGGCAGACCAAAGAGACTGTCTATCTGTTCGTGTTAGTGTTGTTGTCTAAAAGGGCAGACCAAAGAGACTGTCTATCTGTTTGTGTTAGTGTTGTTTAAAAGAGCAGACCAAAGAGACTGTCTATCTGTTCGTGTTAGTGTTGTTTAAAAGAGCAGACCAAAGAGACTGTCTATCTGTTCGTGTTAGTGTTGTTTAAAAGGGCAGACCAAAGAGACTGTCTATCTGTTTGTGTTAGTGTTGTTTAAAAGAGCAGACCAAAGAGACTGTCTATCTGTTTGTGTTAGTGTTGTCATTTAAAAGGGCAGACCAAAGAGACTGTCTATCTGTCCGTGTTAGTGTTGTCATTTAAAAGGGCAGACCAAAGAGACTGTCTATCTGTTTGTGTTAGTGTTGTTTAAAAGAGCAGACCAAAGAGACTGTCTATCTGTTCGTGTTGTTGTTTAAAAGGGCAGACCAAAGAGACTGTCTATCTGTTCGTGTTAGTGTTGTCATTTAAAAGGGCAGACCAAAGAGACTGTATATCTGTTCGTGTTAGTGTTGTTTAAAAGGGCAGACCAAAGAGACTGTCTATCTGTTCGTGTTGTTGTTTAAAAGGGCAGACCAAAGAGACTGTATATCTGTTCGTGTTGTTGTTTAAAAGAGCAGACCAAAGAGACTGTCTATCTGTTCGTGTTGTTGTTTAAAAGAGCAGACCAAAGAGACTGTCTATCTGTTCGTGTTGTTGTTTAAAAGGGCAGACCAAAGAGACTGTCTATCTGTTCGTGTTGTTGTTTAAAAGGGCAGACCAAAGAGACTGTATATCTGTTCGTGTTGTTGTTTAAAAGAGCAGACCAAAGAGACTGTCTATCTGTTCGTGTTGTTGTTTAAAAGAGCAGACCAAAGAGACTGTCTATCTGTTCGTGTTGTTGTTTAAAAGAGCAGACCAAAGAGACTGTCTATCTGTTCGTGTTGTTGTTTAAAAGGGCAGACCAAAGAGACTGTCTATCTGTTCGTGTTGTTGTTTAAAAGAGCAGACCAAATAGACTGTCTATCTGTCCGTGTTAGTGTTGTCATTTAAAAGAGCAGACCAAAGAGACTGTATATCTGTTCGTGTTAGTGTTGTTTAAAAGGGCAGACCAAAGAGACTGTATATCTGTTCGTGTTAGTGTTGTTTAAAAGGGCAGACCAAAGAGACTGTATATCTGTTCGTGTTAGTGTTGTCATTTAAAGGGCAGACCAAAGAGACTGTATATCTGTTCGTGTTAGTGTTGTCATTTAAAGGGCAGACCAAAGAGACTGTCTATCTGTTTGTGTTAGTGTTGTTTAAAAGAGCAGACCAAAGAGACTGTCTATCTGTCCGTGTTAGTGTTGTCATTTAAAGGGCAGACCAAAGAGACTGTCTATCTGTTCGTGTTAGTGTTGTCATTTAAAGGGCAGACCAAAGAGACTGTATATCTGTTTGTGTTAGTGTTGTCATTTAAAAGAGCAGACCAAAGAGACTGTATATCTGTTTGTGTTAGTGGTGTTTAAAAGAGCAGACCAAAGAGACTGTCTATCTGTTTGTGTTAGTGTTGTCATTTAAAGAGCAGACCAAAGAGACTGTATATCTGTTTGTGTTAGTGGTGTTTAAAAGAGCAGACCAAAGAGACTGTATATCTGTTTGTGTTAGTGTTGTCATTTAAAAGGGCAGACCAAAGAGACTGTATATCTGTTCGTGTTAGTGTTGTCATTTAAAGGGCAGACCAAAGAGACTGTATATCTGTTCGTGTTAGTGTTGTTTAAAAGAGCAGACCAAAGAGACTGTATATCTGTTTGTGTTAGTGTTGTCATTTAAAGGGCAGACCAAAGAGACTGTATATCTGTTTGTGTTAGTGTTGTCATTTAAAAGGGCAGACCAAAGAGACTGTCTATCTGTTTGTGTTAGTGTTGTCATTTAAAAGGGCAGACCAAAGAGACTGTCTATCTGTCCGTGTTAGTGTTGTCATTTAAAGGGCAGACCAAAGAGACTGTCTATCTGTTCGTGTTAGTGTTGTTGTCTAAAAGGGCAGACCAAAGAGACTGTCTATCTGTTTGTGTTAGTGTTGTTTAAAAGAGCAGACCAAAGAGACTGTCTATCTGTTCGTGTTAGTGTTGTTTAAAAGAGCAGACCAAAGAGACTGTCTATCTGTTCGTGTTAGTGTTGTTTAAAAGGGCAGACCAAAGAGACTGTCTATCTGTTTGTGTTAGTGTTGTTTAAAAGAGCAGACCAAAGAGACTGTCTATCTGTTTGTGTTAGTGTTGTCATTTAAAAGGGCAGACCAAAGAGACTGTCTATCTGTCCGTGTTAGTGTTGTCATTTAAAAGGGCAGACCAAAGAGACTGTCTATCTGTTTGTGTTAGTGTTGTTTAAAAGAGCAGACCAAAGAGACTGTCTATCTGTTCGTGTTGTTGTTTAAAAGAGCAGACCAAAGAGACTGTCTATCTGTTCGTGTTGTTGTTTAAAAGAGCAGACCAAAGAGACTGTCTATCTGTTCGTGTTGTTGTTTAAAAGAGCAGACCAAAGAGACTGTCTATCTGTTCGTGTTGTTGTTTAAAAGAGCAGACCAAAGAGACTGTCTATCTGTTCGTGTTAGTGTTGTCATTTAAAAGGGCAGACCAAAGAGACTGTATATCTGTTCGTGTTAGTGTTGTTTAAAAGGGCAGACCAAAGAGACTGTCTATCTGTTCGTGTTGTTGTTTAAAAGGGCAGACCAAAGAGACTGTCTATCTGTTCGTGTTGTTGTTTAAAAGGGCAGACCAAAGAGACTGTCTATCTGTTCGTGTTAGTGTTGTTTAAAAGGGCAGACCAAAGAGACTGTCTATCTGTTCGTGTTGTTGTTTAAAAGGGCAGACCAAAGAGACTGTATATCTGTTCGTGTTGTTGTTTAAAAGAGCAGACCAAAGAGACTGTCTATCTGTTCGTGTTGTTGTTTAAAAGAGCAGACCAAAGAGACTGTCTATCTGTTCGTGTTGTTGTTTAAAAGGGCAGACCAAAGAGACTGTCTATCTGTTCGTGTTGTTGTTTAAAAGGGCAGACCAAAGAGACTGTCTATCTGTTCGTGTTGTTGTTTAAAAGAGCAGACCAAAGAGACTGTCTATCTGTTCGTGTTGTTGTTTAAAAGAGCAGACCAAAGAGACTGTCTATCTGTTCGTGTTGTTGTTTAAAAGGGCAGACCAAAGAGACTGTCTATCTGTTCGTGTTGTTGTTTAAAAGAGCAGACCAAAGAGACTGTCTATCTGTCCGTGTTAGTGTTGTCATTTAAAAGAGCAGACCAAAGAGACTGTATATCTGTTCGTGTTAGTGTTGTCTTAAAAGGGCAGACCAAAGAGACTGTATATCTGTTCGTGTTAGTGTTGTTTAAAAGGGCAGACCAAAGAGACTGTCTATCTGTTCGTGTTGTTGTTTAAAAGAGCAGACCAAATAGACTGTCTATCTGTCCGTGTTAGTGTTGTCATTTAAAAGAGCAGACCAAAGAGACTGTATATCTGTTCGTGTTAGTGTTGTTTAAAAGGGCAGACCAAAGAGACTGTATATCTGTTCGTGTTAGTGTTGTTTAAAAGGGCAGACCAAAGAGACTGTATATCTGTTCGTGTTAGTGTTGTCATTTAAAGGGCAGACCAAAGAGACTGTATATCTGTTCGTGTTAGTGTTGTCATTTAAAGGGCAGACCAAAGAGACTGTCTATCTGTTTGTGTTAGTGTTGTTTAAAAGAGCAGACCAAAGAGACTGTCTATCTGTCCGTGTTAGTGTTGTCATTTAAAGGGCAGACCAAAGAGACTGTCTATCTGTTCGTGTTAGTGTTGTCATTTAAAGGGCAGACCAAAGAGACTGTATATCTGTTTGTGTTAGTGTTGTCATTTAAAAGAGCAGACCAAAGAGACTGTATATCTGTTTGTGTTAGTGGTGTTTAAAAGAGCAGACCAAAGAGACTGTATATCTGTTTGTGTTAGTGTTGTCATTTAAAAGGGCAGACCAAAGAGACTGTATATCTGTTCGTGTTAGTGTTGTCATTTAAAGGGCAGACCAAAGAGACTGTATATCTGTTCGTGTTAGTGTTGTTTAAAAGAGCAGACCAAAGAGACTGTATATCTGTTTGTGTTAGTGTTGTCATTTAAAGGGCAGACCAAAGAGACTGTATATCTGTTTGTGTTAGTGTTGTCATTTAAAAGGGCAGACCAAAGAGACTGTCTATCTGTTTGTGTTAGTGTTGTCATTTAAAAGGGCAGACCAAAGAGACTGTCTATCTGTCCGTGTTAGTGTTGTCATTTAAAGGGCAGACCAAAGAGACTGTCTATCTGTTCGTGTTAGTGTTGTTGTCTAAAAGGGCAGACCAAAGAGACTGTCTATCTGTTTGTGTTAGTGTTGTTTAAAAGAGCAGACCAAAGAGACTGTCTATCTGTTCGTGTTAGTGTTGTTTAAAAGAGCAGACCAAAGAGACTGTCTATCTGTTCGTGTTAGTGTTGTTTAAAAGGGCAGACCAAAGAGACTGTCTATCTGTTTGTGTTAGTGTTGTTTAAAAGAGCAGACCAAAGAGACTGTCTATCTGTTTGTGTTAGTGTTGTCATTTAAAAGGGCAGACCAAAGAGACTGTCTATCTGTCCGTGTTAGTGTTGTCATTTAAAAGGGCAGACCAAAGAGACTGTCTATCTGTTTGTGTTAGTGTTGTTTAAAAGAGCAGACCAAAGAGACTGTCTATCTGTTCGTGTTGTTGTTTAAAAGAGCAGACCAAAGAGACTGTATATCTGTTCGTGTTGTTGTTTAAAAGAGCAGACCAAAGAGACTGTCTATCTGTTAGTGTTGTTGTTTAAAAGGGCAGACCAAAGAGACTGTCTATCTGTTCGTGTTGTTGTTTAAAAGAGCAGACCAAAGAGACTGTCTATCTGTTCGTGTTAGTGTTGTCATTTAAAAGGGCAGACCAAAGAGACTGTATATCTGTCCGTGTTAGTGTTGTCATTTAAAAGGGCAGACCAAAGAGACTGTCTATCTGTTCGTGTTGTTGTTTAAAAGGGCAGACCAAAGAGACTGTCTATCTGTTCGTGTTAGTGTTGTCATTTAAAAGGGCAGACCAAAGAGACAGTATATCTGTTCGTGTTAGTGTTGTTTAAAAGGGCAGACCAAAGAGACTGTCTATCTGTTCGTGTTGTTGTTTAAAAGGGCAGACCAAAGAGACTGTATATCTGTTCGTGTTGTTGTTTAAAAGAGCAGACCAAAGAGACTGTCTATCTGTTCGTGTTGTTGTTTAAAAGAGCAGACCAAAGAGACTGTCTATCTGTTCGTGTTGTTGTTTAAAAGGGCAGACCAAAGAGACTGTCTATCTGTTCGTGTTGTTGTTTAAAAGGGCAGACCAAAGAGACTGTATATCTGTTCGTGTTGTTGTTTAAAAGAGCAGACCAAAGAGACTGTCTATCTGTTCGTGTTGTTGTTTAAAAGAGCAGACCAAAGAGACTGTCTATCTGTTCGTGTTGTTGTTTAAAAGGGCAGACCAAAGAGACTGTCTATCTGTTCGTGTTGTTGTTTAAAAGAGCAGACCAAATAGACTGTCTATCTGTCCGTGTTAGTGTTGTCATTTAAAAGAGCAGACCAAAGAGACTGTATATCTGTTCGTGTTAGTGTTGTTTAAAAGGGCAGACCAAAGAGACTGTATATCTGTTCGTGTTAGTGTTGTTTAAAAGGGCAGACCAAAGAGACTGTATATCTGTTCGTGTTAGTGTTGTCATTTAAAGGGCAGACCAAAGAGACTGTATATCTGTTCGTGTTAGTGTTGTCATTTAAAGGGCAGACCAAAGAGACTGTCTATCTGTTTGTGTTAGTGTTGTTTAAAAGAGCAGACCAAAGAGACTGTCTATCTGTCCGTGTTAGTGTTGTCATTTAAAGGGCAGACCAAAGAGACTGTCTATCTGTTCGTGTTAGTGTTGTCATTTAAAGGGCAGACCAAAGAGACTGTATATCTGTTTGTGTTAGTGTTGTCATTTAAAAGAGCAGACCAAAGAGACTGTATATCTGTTTGTGTTAGTGGTGTTTAAAAGAGCAGACCAAAGAGACTGTCTATCTGTTTGTGTTAGTGTTGTCATTTAAAGAGCAGACCAAAGAGACTGTATATCTGTTTGTGTTAGTGGTGTTTAAAAGAGCAGACCAAAGAGACTGTATATCTGTTTGTGTTAGTGTTGTCATTTAAAAGGGCAGACCAAAGAGACTGTATATCTGTTCGTGTTAGTGTTGTCATTTAAAGGGCAGACCAAAGAGACTGTATATCTGTTCGTGTTAGTGTTGTTTAAAAGAGCAGACCAAAGAGACTGTATATCTGTTTGTGTTAGTGTTGTCATTTAAAGGGCAGACCAAAGAGACTGTATATCTGTTTGTGTTAGTGTTGTCATTTAAAAGGGCAGACCAAAGAGACTGTCTATCTGTTTGTGTTAGTGTTGTCATTTAAAAGGGCAGACCAAAGAGACTGTCTATCTGTCCGTGTTAGTGTTGTCATTTAAAGGGCAGACCAAAGAGACTGTCTATCTGTTCGTGTTAGTGTTGTTGTCTAAAAGGGCAGACCAAAGAGACTGTCTATCTGTTTGTGTTAGTGTTGTTTAAAAGAGCAGACCAAAGAGACTGTCTATCTGTTCGTGTTAGTGTTGTTTAAAAGAGCAGACCAAAGAGACTGTCTATCTGTTCGTGTTAGTGTTGTTTAAAAGGGCAGACCAAAGAGACTGTCTATCTGTTTGTGTTAGTGTTGTTTAAAAGAGCAGACCAAAGAGACTGTCTATCTGTTTGTGTTAGTGTTGTCATTTAAAAGGGCAGACCAAAGAGACTGTCTATCTGTCCGTGTTAGTGTTGTCATTTAAAAGGGCAGACCAAAGAGACTGTCTATCTGTTTGTGTTAGTGTTGTTTAAAAGAGCAGGTCAAAGAGACTGTCTATCTGTTCGTGTTGTTGTTTAAAAGAGCAGACCAAAGAGACTGTCTATCTGTTCGTGTTGTTGTTTAAAAGAGCAGACCAAAGAGACTGTCTATCTGTTCGTGTTGTTGTTTAAAAGAGCAGACCAAAGAGACTGTCTATCTGTTCGTGTTAGTGTTGTCATTTAAAAGGGCAGACCAAAGAGACTGTATATCTGTTCGTGTTAGTGTTGTTTAAAAGGGCAGACCAAAGAGACTGTCTATCTGTTCGTGTTGTTGTTTAAAAGAGCAGACCAAAGAGACTGTCTATCTGTTCGTGTTGTTGTTTAAAAGGGCAGACCAAAGAGACTGTCTATCTGTTCGTGTTGTTGTTTAAAAGGGCAGACCAAAGAGACTGTCTATCTGTTCGTGTTAGTGTTGTTTAAAAGGGCAGACCAAAGAGACTGTCTATCTGTTCGTGTTAGTGTTGTCATTTAAAAGGGCAGACCAAAGAGACTGTATATCTGTTCGTGTTAGTGTTGTTTAAAAGGGCAGACCAAAGAGACTGTCTATCTGTTAGTGTTGTTGTTTAAAAGAGCAGACCAAAGAGACTGTATATCTGTTCGTGTTGTTGTTTAAAAGGGCAGACCAAAGAGACTGTCTATCTGTTCGTGTTGTTGTTTAAAAGGGCAGACCAAAGAGACTGTCTATCTGTTCGTGTTGTTGTTTAAAAGGGCAGACCAAAGAGACTGTCTATCTGTTCGTGTTAGTGTTGTCATTTAAAAGGGCAGACCAAAGAGACTGTCTATCTGTTCGTGTTGTTGTTTAAAAGGGCAGACCAAAGAGACTGTCTATCTGTTCGTGTTAGTGTTGTCATTTAAAAGGGCAGACCAAAGAGACTGTATATCTGTTCGTGTTAGTGTTGTCGTTTAAAAGGGCAGACCAAAGAGACTGTATATCTGTTCGTGTTAGTGTTGTCGTTTAAAGGACAGCATGGCTACAGAAAGAATGCAGACCTCTCTCATCACCCACGCCGGTGCAACTCGGTGAGCAGTGCATTATGGGTTTGCAACTGTTTCAATCTCTGATAATAGAACAGAACAAGTCCCCATATGTGTTAAACAGCTAACGTGAACATCACAGCTGTCCTAAACTTACCCCATGTTTATTCAGACATTAAAATAAAACCGTTTGGTAAATCACGGTTGTTTGGTTGGTTGGTTGGTTGGTTGGTTGGTTGACTGGTTTACATTGTTGTAATTGTGCAACAATGTTGACTCGTCATGTTTGGCTTCTGAGTTTAATATTTGCCAAGGGCCAGACACCGGCCTATGTTTTCCTTAATAACCTATTTATTCTGAGACAGAGAATCGAACTGTGAGACTATGGATGGCAGGAATGGAGTGTAACTAAAGGTGTGATATTCTCATTTCACACCTTGAAGTAGGAACAACATGTCAATGGATTCTCTGTGTAAATGCATCAGCTACTGTAATACAGTTATTACCTTGGAACAGCGTGACAGTGTGTTACATAACACCAATGCTCTGAATTTCACTATAATCTGGAGATCATTGTGATTGTAAAGGACTCTTTTTCCACATCCCTTCAACTCTTCCAAATACTTGATAACAAGTAAAGAACACAAAGGACAATGCTCTTCAATTGGCCCCCACTATCATTATAATAACGCTATGGCTTATCTATTTAACAGCGGAACAGCCAGTATACAAGCAAGCAAACCAATTGAGTATTCTCTTTCGATCTGACTCTGTTATAATGCACAGTGGAGATAATATCTCTGCTTGTGAATTTAACAGTTTATTATGTTAAAACGTGACATTATATTAAAAACGTGTTCAGACTAGCAGTGGTAATCTGCCAAGTAATTGCCCCAGACTCCCCTGAATAGGTCCTTTTGTCATAATTGTTGAAGCCGTGTTGAATGGACCAAACTGCAGGCGGAATGTGGATACTCATCTTTTAATGCAAAGAATAATAAATTAAAGCAAAGTATACACAGGAAAACAATAAACACGAAACTCACGACAGGCTAACAGGCTTACTACAAACAAAAATACTAGCAGTGTTAGCACAACCACCCACAAACCCAAGTGACAAACATACTCCTAAATATATGACTCCCAATCAGGAACAACGATCACCAGCTGTCCCTGATCGGGAGCCACACAGACCCACATAAAAATACAACACCCAGAACACACATACACAGACATACTCTGCCACGTCCTGACCAAAACTACACAACAACACCCTCTGCTGGTCAGGACGTGACACCTTTTTAGTTGTTTATGGAACATTGACTTTATGGATGGTGAGTGGCGGCCGATCAGCGACCCCTACAGTAACCTGCACTTAGAGAGAGAGACGACGTTTGTGCAGAAGGCAGACGTCATTTTCAAAACACATCATTCTACCATCACCTGCCCAAACCCACTGTGGCGTCACCACCCTGTATGCTCAAGCCCAAAGCCCAAGAACACATCTCTCAATGTGGACGGTCCCTTCATTACTGACTACCTCTCTGTGTCACGCCTGCTCCCACTCTTCCCCTCTGGCACTCGAGGGAGCCAGGCTCCCAAGCATTGCGCACACCTGCCATCATTATTACGCACACCTGCCTTCCCCCCGTCACACGCATCAGTGATTATTGGACTCAATCACCTCTGTCATTACCTTCCCTATATCTGTCTAGTTCCCCGCTCTGTATCCTGCTTCATACGAAGCATCGGGGAGTGCTGACGTTCTGGTTGGTGGTGACGTTGGTTCCGGGGCCTGACACCGATGGAACTGGGTGTGCCTAAGCCAGCTCGTCGGACTGTCACACCCTAGCTTGCTCAAGAGGTTTTTTCCCCGGTTGGCTCGGAAGGTGCCCATCCCACGTCAGGCCTCAGTCGGATCGTCAGGTTTATACGCCCAGCCAGCTCGTCAGGCTGCTTCGCCTCCGCCAGATCATCCGGCTCCCATGTCTCAGTGGGATCGACAGGCCGTCATACCTCAGCCGGAACGTCAGGCTCCTATGCCTCAGCCAGCTCGCCAGGCTCTCATGCCTCTGTCGGTTCCTCAGGGTTTCACGCCCAGCCGGCTTGTCCAGCGCCCGTGCCTCGGGCCGGCCCTTCAGGCTCGCCCAGGTGGGACGCCAGGTGGCACCTCTAGAGGTGTGGGGGGGGGTACTGTCATGCTTGCTCCTGCTCTTTCCCCCTGGCGCTTGAGGGCGCGATTATTGGACTCCGTAAGAAGCATCTCAAGGTCCAGGAGTGGCCTAGCCAGTCTCCAGACCTAAACCCAATAGAAAATCTTTGGAGGGAGCTGAAAGTCCGTATTGCCCAGCGACAGCCCCGAAACCTTTAGGATCTGGAGAAGGTCTGTATGGAGGAGTGGGCCAAAATCCCTGCTGCAGTGTGTGGAAACCTGGTCAAGAACTACAGGAAACGTATGATCTCTGTAATTGCAAACAAAGGTTTCTGTACCAAATATTAAGTTCTGTTTTTCTGATGTATCAAATATTTATGTCATGCAATAAAATGCAAATTAATTACTTACAAATCATACAATGTGATTTTCTGGATTTACAGACCTCTACATGCTTTGTAAGTAGGAAAACCTGCAAAATCGGCAGTGTATCAAATACTTGTTCTCCCCACTGTAGGTGTGTGCCTTTACAAATCATGTCCAATCATTTTCCACAGGTGGACTCCAATCAATTTCTAGAAACATCTCAAGGATGATCAATGGAAACAGGATGCACTGGAGCTCAATTTTGAGTCTCATAGCAAACGTTCTGATTACTTATGTAAATTACTTATTTCAAGATGGCGTAGCAGTCAGACGTCTTTGTCCTCATCTTGTCGTGTCCCGGGTATATATCTTTTATACCTTTTTTCTTCGCATATATTTAAACCTCAACCTCAACTTCAACATACTCTACAGCAATCCGCCTCACCCAATGTGGTATGGATCTGCTATTTTCTTTCTTTTGAACCGGAACCCCCAACAGAAGCTAGCCAGCTAACTAGCTACTAGCTAGTAGTCAGCTAGCCATTGCTAGCGGTCATCAGCTAACCTTTAGCTCAGACAACTCTTGCCAGTCTGCACGGCGCAACTCTAACCAGAGCAAATCGGACTTATTTTTCTCCATATCTCCGGTTTCCTACCGCAAGCTCTGAACCTTTTCACCTGGATAATCACAGCTAGCTAGCTGCTATCCAAGTGGCCACTCCTGGCTAACGTCTCTGTCCCGAAGCAAGAACCAATTAGCCTGGAGCTAGCCTTTGCTAGGCCCATCTCCTGGCTAGCCGAAGAGGTCCATCAGTCACTCCTTGGGCTACAATACCTATTTTGCCAATTGGCCTGGACCCCTTTTACTGCCAACGCGGGGCCCCGCCGATCCATCATGACTGGACTAAAAACGTAATCTGCCCGAGGGTTTTTTTCAACTGGCTCCTCCGTGGCGGCGTCCCCTGAAAGCCCATCTGCTAGCCTGCTAGCCACGGCCCGCTAGCTGTCTACAGCATATCGGACTGTTAGCTGAAGAGGCTCATCGGACAAATTCTTTGGCCACTATACCTATTTTGACAATTGGCCTGGACCCTTTCAACGCACGGAGCCCTGCTGATCCATCACGACTGGACTGCCAACGTAACAGCATGAGGGGGCTACAACAGACTTCCTCCATCGCGACGTCCCTCCAAGGCCCTTCTGCTAGCTTGCTAGCCCCGGCCCGCTAGCTGTCTGAATCGCCAAGTCTCCAGCCCGCCGAGCAACTCACTGGACCCCTATGATCACTCGGCTACACATGCCTCTCCCTAATGTCAAAATGCCTTGTCCATTGCTGTTTTGGTTAGTGATTATTGCCTTATTTCACCGTAGAGCCTCTAGCCCTGATCAACACGCCTTAGCTAACCCTTTAGTTCCACCTCCCACACGTGCGGTGACCTCACCTGGTTTAAATTATGTTTCTAGAGACAATATCGCTCTCATCGTCACTCAATGCATAGGTTTACCTCCACTGTATTCACATCCTACCATACCTTTGTCTGTACTGTACATTATTCCTTGAATCTATTCTACCGTGCCAAGGAACCTGCTCCTTTTACTCTCTGTTCCGAACGTACTAGACGACTAGTTTTGCATGTTAACAATAGAAGTTTGTTTTATTCACTGCTTTAGCACACTCTGCCAACCCGGATGTCCTAGCTGTGTCTGGATCCTGGCTTAGGAAGACCACGAAAAACCCAGAAATGTCCATCCCTAACTATAACATTTTCCAACAAGATAGAACTGCCAAAGGGGGCGGTTTGCAATCTACTGCAGAGATAGCCTGCAGAGTTCTGTTTTACTATCCAGGTCTGTGCCCAAACAATTTGAGCTTCTACTTTTATAAATCCACCTTTCCAGAAACAAGTCTCTCACCGTTGCCGCTTGCTATAGAGCACCTCTGCCCCCAGCTGGACACCATATGTGAATTGATTGCCCCCCATCTATCCTCAGAGCTCGTGCTGTTAGGTGACCTAAACTGGGACATGCTGAACACCCCGGCCATCCTACAATCTAAGCTTGATGCCCTCAATCTCACACAAATGATCAATGAACCTACCAGGTACAACCCCAAATCCGTAAACATGGGCACCCTCGTAGATATCATCCTAACCAACCAGCCCTCCAAATACACCTCTGCTGTCTTCAACCAGGATATCAGTGATCACTGCCTCATTGCCTGTGTCCGTAATGGGTCTGCGGTCAAACAACAACCCCTTATCACTGTCAAATGCTCCCTAAAACACTTCAGCAAGCAGGCCTTTCTAATCGACCTGGCCCGGGTATCCTGGAAGGATATTGACCTCATTCCGTCAGTTGAGGATGCCTGGTTATTCTTTAAAAGTGCTTTCCTCACCATCTTAAATAAGCATGCCCCGTTCAAAAAATGTAGAACCAGCAACAGATATAGCCCTTGGTTCACTCCAGACTTGACTGCACTTGACCAACACAAAAACATCCTGTGGAGTACTGCATTAGCATCGAATAGCCCCCGCGATATGCAACTTTTCAGGGAAGTTAGGAACCAATATACACAGGCAGTCAGGAAAGCAAAGGCTAGCTTTTTCAAACAGAAATTTGCATCCTGTAGCACAAACTCCAAAAGGTTCTGGGACACTGTCAAGTCCATGGAGAATAAGAGCACCTCCTCCCAGCTGTCCACTGCACTGAGGCTAGGAAACACTGTCACCACCGATAAATCCACGATAATTGAGAATTTCGATAAGCATTTTTCTACGGCTGGCCATGCTTTCCACCTGGCTACCCCTACTCTGGTCAACAGCCCTGCACCCCCCACAGCAACTTGCCCAAGCCTCCCCCATTTCTCCTTCACCCAAATCCAGATAGCTGATGTTCTGAAAGAGCGGCAAAATCTGGACCCCTACAAATCAGCCGGGCTAGACAATCTGGGCCCTCTCTTTCTAATGTTATCCGCCGAAATTGTTGCAACCCCTATTACTAGCCTGTTCAACCCTTCTTTCGTATCGTCTGAGATCCCCAAAGATTGGAAAGCTGCCGCGGTCATCCCCCTCTTCAAAGGGGGATACACTCTAGACCCAAACTGCTACAGACCTATATCTATCCTACCCTGCCTTTCTAAGGTCTTCGAAAGTCAAGTTAACAAACAGATCACCGACCATTTCGAATACCACCGTACCTTCTCCGCTATGCAATCTGGTTTCCGAGCTGGTCATGGGTGCACCTCAGCCAAACTCAAGGTCCTAAACGATATCGTAACCGCCATCGATAAGAGACAAAATTGTGCAAATGTATTAATTGACCTGGCCAAGGCTTTCGACTCGGGTCAATCACCATATTCTTATCGGCAGACTCAACAGCCTTGGTTTCTCAAATGACTGCCTCGCCTGGTTCACCAACTACTTCTCAGACAGAGTTCAGTGTGTCAAATCAGAGAGCCTGTTGTCAGTCTCTGGGGGTGCCACAGGGTTCAATCCTCGGGCCGACTCTTTTCTCTGTATACATCAATGATGTCGCTCTTGCTGCTGGTGATTCTCTGATCCACCTCTACGCAGACGACACCATTCTGTATACTTCTTTGGACACTGTGTTAACAACCCTCCAGCCGAGCTTCAATGCCATACAACTCTCCTTCCGTGGCCTCCAACTGCTTTTAAATGCAAGTAAAACTAAATGCATGCTCTTCAACCGATCACTGCCAACACCTGCCCGCCCGTCTAGCATCACTACTCTGGATGGTTCTGACTTAGAATATGTGGACAACTACAAATACCTAGGTGTCTGGTTAGACTGTAAACTCTCCTTCCAGACTCACATTAAGCATCTCCAATCCAAAATTAAATCTAGAATCGGCTTCCTATTTTGCAACAAAGCATCCTTCACTCATGCTGCCAAATATACCCTCGTAAAACTGACTATTGTACTGTAATTTACAAAATAGCCTCCAACACTCTACTCAAGAAACTGGATGCAGTCTATCACAGTGCCATCCATTTTGTCACCAAAGCCCCATATACTACCCACCACTGCGACCTGTATGCTCTCGTTGGCTGGCCCTCGCTTCATATTTGTCGCCAAACCCACTGGCTCCAGGTCATCTATAAGTCTTTGCTAGGTAAAGCCCCGCCTTATCTCAGCTCACTGGTCACCATAGCAGCACCCACCCGTAGCACGCGCTCCAGCAGGTATATTTTACCCCCAAAGCCAATTCATCCTTTGGCCGCCTTTCCTTCCAGTTCTCTGCTGCCAATGACTGGAACGAACTGCAAAAATCACTGAAGCTGGAGACTCATATCTCCCACACTAACTTTAAGCACCAGCTGTCAGAGCAGCTCACAGATCACTGCACCTGTACATAGCCCATCTGTAAATAGCCCATCCAACTACCTCATCCCCATACTGTTATTTATTTTATGTATTTTTCTCCTTTGCACCCCAGTATCTCTACTTGCACACTCATCTTCTGCACATCTATCACTCCAGTGTTTAATTGCTATATTGTAATTATTTCGCCACTATGGCCTATTTATTGCCTTATCTCCCTTATCCTACCTCATTTGCACACACTGTTAATAGACTTTTTGTATTGTATTATTGCCTGTATGTTTGTTTATTTTATGTGTAACTCTGTGTTGTTGTTTGTGTCACACTGCTTTGCTTTATCTTGGCCAGGTCGTAGTTGTAAATGAGAATTTGTTCTCATCTAGCCTACCTTGTTAAATAAAGGTGAAATATATATATTTTTTTAAATAAGGTACCTGTTTTTTATTTTTAATACAAAAAAACTGTTTTGGCTTTTTCATTATGGGGTATTGTGTGTAGATTGATGACAATTTCTATTTATTTTATACATTTTAGAATAAGGCTGTAACTTGAAAAAATCAAGGGTTCAGAATACTTTCCAAATGCACAAAGTCCATGGACATAGCCATGGACTTTGATCCAGCAATCAGGTGTAAATGTAATCATGGACTTGGCTTTAAACTGAACTCTTTCCCGAAGACCTACATACAGTGCCTTAAGAAAGTATTGACACCCCTTGACATTTTCCAAATTTTATTGTGTTTCAAAGTGGGATTTAAATGTATTTGTCTTTTTTTAACGATCTACACAAAATAGTTTGTAATGTGAAAGTGGAAGACAAATTCTAACATTTATTCAAAAATTATGAAAAACAAAACAATAATGTATCTTGAGTCAATACATGTTAGAAACACCTTTAGCAGCGTTTACAGCTGTGACTCTTGTTGGGTAAGTCTCTTGTACCACATTCGCCCATTATTCTTTTTTAAATTATTCAAGTTCTGTCAAGTTGGTTGTTGATCATTGCAAGAAAGCCATTTTCAAGTCTTGCCGTAGATTTTCAAGTAGATTTAAGTCAAAACTGTAAGTAGACCACTCAGGGACATTCAATGTCGTCTTGGTAAGCAACTCCTGTGTAGATTTGGCCTTGTGTTTTAAGTTATTGTACTTCTGAAAGGTTAATTTGTCTCCCAGTACTTCATTCTATAGCTAGAGGACTCCTGATATCTCCAGCAGTGATAAGTATAACTTTTGTCTTCTGTTGTTGTCTAATACTGTCTTGTTGCTAACTAGTGCTGCCTTCTTCCCAGTAGTCTACTTGGTGTGTGAACTGCTGACTGCTATTAACTTGCAGACGATTGTTGACACATCAACTAAGATTAAGGGGCAAGGCAATTTGTGACTGTTGTTGTTTTCGTAAACAGTGGCTGTATTGGAGGGGGAGTGGTTTCTCCTTTCCTAGGCAATCAGCAATTAGTACCAGGAGGTTTGCTCTTCAACTTTGCAAGGCAATTAGCAATTAGTGTTAGTACTTTAGTCTCCCCTGTTTTCTCAGCGGTGGCAATTGTGTTCCAAATCTAAGACCGTCGCCGAAACAAAGACGGTTCTGCCGAGTTGTTCCGTCGAGTTGTTCGAGAAAGGAAAGAGAGTAAAGCTCCACACCACTCGTTCACTTGAGTATTTTACATAGTTATTTTCACATCTCAGTTTGCTCTTTTGTCAACTATATGTGTGTTTTCTATACCTGTTGGCTTCTCTCTCTGTAGGCTTTACGGACACTTGGTCGGGGGTGGGGAGCGTATACCCTGCGCGCACAACCCATGTGGAATTCCTGCTCCGTGGCAGCGTTTGGAACTGCCGATATGCATTCAAGAACGCCAAATTCATCTCTGCTCTAGCTGCCCTTCAGTCCCTTGACTTTTTGGCCCTGACAGAGACATGGATCACCCCAGAGAACACTGCTGCTCTCTCCATCTGAATACATTTTCCTCATAGTCCGAGAACATTTGGTCATCGCGGTGATGGCACAGGGCTACTCATTTCTCCTAAGTGAATTTCATGCTGTCACTTGTCCACTCAAGCTTAACATTGTCATATATTGCCCACTAGGTTCCCTTAGAGTTCCTCAATGAGCTTGAACCTTGATAAGCTAATTTCCTTATAATGGCTCACCAATATACGTACTTGACGACTTCACCCTCCTGACGCTTGCCTTCAATTAATTTCTTTCCAACACTCTCTTTCCCCTCCTTGGCTCTCTTGACCTTACCCTTTCCCAGTCCCCTCCCACTCACAAGGCAGGCAATATGCGTGACCTCATCTTTACTAGAGGCTGTTTGCCTACTAATCTCACTGCAACCCCCTTCAGGTCTCTGATCACTACTTTGTTTGCTTTTCTGTCTCCCTTTCCTCCATCCCTAACCACTCAGATGGGCATGCGCCATCACAATCTTGTCTCGCTCTCTCCCACTACTCTTTCCCTTCTGTTAAATCCTTCTCCCTCCTGTCTCCTGATTCTGCCTCTTCAACCTTACTCTCCTCTTCCAACATCCTATGACTCGCACTGTCCCCTTTCTTCCTGCCCAGCTCGGCCCTCTCCTCCTGATCCTTGGCTGAGTGACTCATCTCCCATTCCTCACTTCCCTCATCAACACATCCCTGACCATCCTCAGTTTTTTCATATCACAACCATTGAACTCTAACTGTTTTAAAGCTTAATATATAACTTCACCATGCTCACATCTACCAATCGGTGCCCTTCTTTACAAGGCATTGAAAAACATCCCTGGTCTTTGTGGTTGAATCTGTGCTTGAAATTCACTACTCGATTGAGAGACCTTATAATTATCTGTATGTGTGGGGTACAGAGATGGGGTAGTCATCTCTGAAGAAATGATGTTAAACACTATTATTGAACATAGAATGCAACTTGTTATGTTATTATTTGTTAAGCACGTTTACTCCTGAACGTATTTAGGCATCCCTTAACAAAGGGGTTGAATACTTATTGACTCAAGACATTACAGCTTTTCATGTCCTATTTATTTGTAATATTTTATTATGTATTGATCAGTGACACAACATCTGAATTTAATCCATTGTAAATTCAGGCTGTAACAGAACAACATGTAGAAAAAGTGAAGGGGTGTGACTGCTTTCTGAAGGCACCTTTAGCTGCATCTCTCTGGTGGAAGGGAGAGGTCTTTAAGTACTATGATATGTTTCATCTGCTATTAAATGTCTGATAATATGTTGGAATCAGAGTCAGTTAGAAATGTCTTTATTATGAGCTGCTCTGAAAAGGTAATCTCTCTCTCACCATGGTAACCAGCACCACGTAATCTGTCTCCCTGGGAACCAGCACCATGTCATCTGTCTCCCTGGTAACCAGCACCATGTCATCTGTCTCCCTGGTAACCAGCACCATGCCATCTGTCTCCCTGGTAACCAGCACCATGTCATCTGTCTCCTTGGTAACCAGCACCATGTCATCTGTCTCCCTGGTAACCAGCACCATGCCATCTGTCTCGCTGATAACCAGCACCATGCCATCTGTCTCGCTGGTAACCAGCACCATGTCATCTGTCTCCCTGGTAACCAGCACCATGCCATCTGTCTCGCTGATAACCAGCACCATGTCATCTGTCTCGCTGATAACCAGCACCATGTCATCTGTCTCCCTGATAACCAGCACCATGTCATCTGTCTCGCTGGTAACCAGCACCATGTCATCTGTCTCGCTGATAACCAGCACCATGTCATCTGTCTCCCTGATAACCAGCACCATGTCATCTGTCTCCCTGATAACCAGCACCATGTCATCTGTCTCCCTGATAACCAGCACCATGTCATCTGTCTCCCTGATAACCAGCACCATGTCATCTGTCTCTCTGGTAACCAGCACCATGTCATCTGTCTCCCTGGTAACTAGCACCATGTCATCTGTCTCCCTGGTAACCAGCACCATGTCATCTGTCTCCCTGGTAACTAGCACCATGTCATCATGGTCTGTAGGAAATGGAATCTTCTAATAGAGCTCATGTTGAGTGTGAGCATCCAGTCAGATCTGTGGAAAGGTAGAAGCGTAGAACGAGCGCAGAATCTCTGAGTTAAATATCAGATATTATGAGTCAAAATTGCAGATGAGAATAGAGATGGTGGTAAGGCTACAACATGGTAATGAACACAGCTTTAAATGAATTTAAAAAAAATGGTGCTTTCATAAATTGGTGTATGAGGAGAAGTATGATGCAGCTGTGGCCTTAGGGACGTGTATCCTGGAGATGGCCACCTCAGTTCCATCTGGAGAGTGGAGTCTAACATCAAGACTTCTTCCAGGGTTAGTGCAATCCAGAATCCTTGGGACGTCCTTACCTTAAAACCTGTTAGGGCTAGGGGGCAGTATTGACACGGCTGGATAAAAAACATACCCGATTTAATCTGGTTACCACTCCTACCCAGTAACTAGAATATGCATATACTTATTACATATGGATAGAAAACACCCTACATTTTCTAAAACTGTTTGAATGGTGTCTGTGAGTATAACAGAACTCAAATGGCAGGTCAAAACCTGAGAGATTCCTTTACAGGAAGTGGCCTGTCTGACCATTTCTTGAACTTCTTTTCCATCTCTATCATTTACTAAGGATCTCTGCTCTAACGTGACACTTCCCACGTCGTCCATAGGCGTTCAGAGCCCGGGAAAAAACAGAATGTCGTCATTCCAGCCCCAGGCTGAAACACATTATCGCCTTTCTCAAGTGGCCGATCAAGGGACACTGGGCTTATGCGCGTGACCCGACCGCCCCCGCCTTTGGGATTTTTTCCTCTGTTTGCCGAAAAGGAGATTCCCTGTCGGAATATTATCGCTTTTCTACGAGAAAAATGTCGTAAAAATTGATTTTAAACAGCGGTTGACATGCTTCGAAGTACGGTAATGGAATATTTAGAATTTTATTGTCACGAATTGCGCCATGCGCGCGACACTTCTTTACTATTTCGGATAGTGTCTGGAACGCACGAACAAAACGCCGCTATTCGGATATAACGATGGATTATTTTGGACCAAACCAACATTTGTTATTGAAGTAGCAGTCCTGGGTGTGCATTCTGACGAAGACAACAAAAGGTAATCAAACTTTTATAATAGTAAATATGATTATGGTGAGTGCTAAACTTGCCGGGTGTCTAAATAGCGAGCCCGTGATGCCTGGGCTATGTACTTAGAATATTGCAAAATGTGCTTTCACCAAAAAGCTATTTTAAAATCGGACATATCGAGTGCATAGAGGAGGTCTGTATCTATAATTCTTAAAATAATTGTTATGCTTTTTGTGAACGTTTATCGTGAGTAATTTAGTAAAATGTTAGCGAATTCCCCGGAAGTTTGCGGGGGGTATGCTAGTTCTGAACGTCACATGCTAATGTAAAAAGCTGGTTTTTGATATAAATATGAACTTGATTGAACAAAACATGCATGTATTGTATAACATAATGTCCTAGGGTTGTCATCTGATGAAGATCATCAAAGGTGAGTGCTGCATTTAGCTGTCTTCTGGGTTTTGGTGACATTATATGCTGGCTTGAAAAATGGGTGTCTGATTATTTCTGGCTTGGTACTCTGCTGACATAATCTAATGTTTTGCTTTCGTTGTAAAGCCTTTTTGAAATCGGACAGTGTGGTTAGATTAATGAGAGTCTTGTCTTTAAATAGCTGTAAAATAGTCATATGTTTGAGAAATTGAAGTAATAGGATTTTTAACGTTTTGAAAATCGCGCCACAGGCTGCCAGTGGCTGTTACGTAGGTGGGACGCAAGCGTCCCACCTAGCCCATAGAGGTTAACATTAAACCCAACCCTTACCTAACCCTTACCTTAACTTTTAAATATCAACTTCAATGGGGTGACATCAAAGTTCGGACATCCCAAGGAAACCCGTGTAGACTTTTCCCTTCCTCCAGACATCTAGGACATTCATAGGGTTATTTTCTCTCTTCCATGGTGCAAGAGGAAGAGAGTGAACAGGTGTGCACAATTACGTTATTGACTAACCCTGCATGGAGAGAGGAGAGTCCCAGTCTATGTAGGACCATGGTCCTGTGTTGCAGGATTGTAGAGCATGGCAGAGCATTGCAACAACAGGGTTTTGAGTTTGAGTCCCCCTGGGGCCACCCATACCAAAATGTACACTCTTAGGGAAAAAAAGGATTGGTTCTACCTGGAACCAAAAAAGGTTCTCCTATGGGGACACCTGAAGAACCCTTTTGGAATCCTTTTTTGAAAAGTTTATGCATGCACTCCTGTAAGTCACTTTGGATAAAAGGGTCTGCCTAATGGCATATATATTTCCACTCACGCTGGTGACTTTGCGGTAGATCTGGGCTGCGTTCTGACACTCGGAGTAGGGGTACTCTGAGGTGGCCATCTCCAGGATACACATCCCAAAGGCATAGACGTCCACAGCTTCATCATACTTCTCCTCGTACATCTCTGGAGCCATGAACTCTGGGGTACCTGGAGGAGAGGAGAGAGACAAGTCAATACCAGTCACAAGAAGACACACACACACACACACACACACACACTGTAACGATCTGGGTGTAGCTGGTGCAGAGGAGTCAGGCGCAGGACAGCAGAGATGAGTAATAAAAGTAACTTTACTCAATAATATACATTCCATGTAGTAAATACCAAGCCCACACAAAAGGACCGAAATACATAAAACAAACACGCACAAAAACCATGGGGAAAACAGAGGGTTAAATAATGAACATGTAATTGGGGAATTTAAATCAGGTGTGTAAAGCAAAGAGAAAACAAATGGAAAATGAAAAGTGGATCAGCGATGGCTAGAAGGCCGGTGACGTCGACTGCCTAACGCCGCCCGAACAAGGAGAGGGACCGACTTCGGCGGAAGTCGTGACACACACACAGATGTACACACGCACACACACACACATCTTCTCTAGGAAAGAGACATTTGATTACACAGGACATGCATCATAGGGTTGTAATCTGTGGCACAGTGATCTAATAATGATTATATAGTTAGAGCACTCAAAGGCCCTAAACTAGAAAAACCCAAAACATGAAATTAATCCATAAAAATAGATGACTGCAATTAGTTAATAAACTCATATACACTCACCAATGACACTTTTAGCAAAGGAGGCACTTTTGAGTGTGGCCAGGCCCAAGTCTCCTATCTTGACGGAGCCAGTGGGGCCGGTGATGAAGATGTTGTCACACTTGAGGTCCCTGTGGATAATGGGAGGGGTGCGGGTATGGAGGAAGTGGAGCCCCTTCAGGATCTGCCGACTCCAACGCTGCAGCAGCTTCAGCTTCATCTCCTTGAACCTCTTCAGGTACCTGCAGTAAACACACGTTATCAGGATGCATTACCTAAACAGTACAGGCCAGACCAGTACATTCCAAACCAGAGAGGACTGTCAGAAGTTCAGATAGAAAACTATTTTTATCCACCCTTGTTTTCTATCAAGATTCCATAATCACGATAAAATATAGAAAATAATATAGAAAATATTGAAATGATATGAATTTGCTAGGAGGAATTTGTAGAGGAAATAAAACAAATGGGACAAAACAGGCACAACAGTCTCCTCTACTACAACGATGATTGAGGCCAGGTTGGGGCAGGAAGGACAAACTCACGTTTTGAGGGTGCCTGAGGTCATGAGCTCGGTGACCAGCAGGATGCACTTGAGGACCTTGGAGTTGTCCTTCCAGGAGTCGTAGAAGCGGACGATGTTAGGGTGCTGCAAGCCCTTCAGCATCTCCACCTCCTCACTGAACCTCTGCCGCTCTAACTTGGTCAGCTTACGCGTCTGCACGGAGCACAACATAGATATATTCTAGAACTTTTACATACGACACAGTCAGAACCATTCTAGAATTCCATTTCTATGGGCAGAGCATATTGCCAGGGAACACCCCCCAGCCCTCAGGCCTGACTTTATGACTATTGTTTATTACCACACAATACAGAATGAATAAGCTTATCAAGATGTGTGAAAAATATGAAAATGTGTGTGTCCTACAGGGAGAGAACAGACAGAGCCACTGACGGAGATATTTTACTGTACTAATTTGTTTTTTTTGTGAAAAATCCCAGGTTGGTCGTCCATCTTGAGAAGCACATTCCAGTGTTACATAATCATATTTTTCTTAAAACTTGAACTGTGACTTCAAGACATTTTGAGAGGAGGTTTCCGATAGCTGTGAGAAATTTTACCAAACACAGTATAATCACAGTGGGGAGGTGGGTCACAGTATAATCACAGTGGGGAGGTCACAGTGGGGAGGTGGGTCACAGTATAATCACAGTGGGTAGATGGGTCACAGTATAATCACAGTTGGGAGGTGGGTCACAGTATAATCACAGTGGGGAGGTGGGTCACAGTATAATCACAGTGGGTAGGTGGGTCACAGTATAATCACAGTGGGTAGGTGGGTCACAGTATAATCACAGTGGGTAGATGGGTCACAGTATAATCACAGTGGGTAGGTGGGTCACAGTATAATCACAGTGGGTAGATGGGTCACAGTATAATCACAGTGGGTAGGTGGGTCACAGTATAATCACAGTGGGTAGATGGGTCACAGTATAATCACAGTGGGTAGGTGGGTCACAGTATAATCACAGTGGGTAGGTGGGTCACAGTATAATCACAGTGGGTAGGTGGGTCACAGTATAATCACAGTGGGTAGGTGGGTCACAGTAGGTGGGTGAACAAATCAATTTTTGTGCAGAGGGAGGTATGAATGGCTTGATTCAGTCTCTGGTCTCTGAGTAAAGCTGCCAGGAGGCTGCAGTGGGTGCCTAGCTGGCGGAAAACTCTGGAGAGACCTCTAAACTTCTACAACCATGAATCCTGCATTCAGGCAGTTGGAGGGTATGTTTATGTTTACAATTACCTGACCACGATACCTTCCTCCCCTTTAGAGAAGGGGGCTGACGCTCACGTTACCAGGCCCTGTCTGCATCCCAAATGGCACCATATTCCCTTTATAGTGCACTAGTTTTGGTAATTCCCTGGTCAAATGTAGTGCACTAGGGAATAGGGTACCATTTGGGACTTCAAGCCCTATCAAGCATGGGAGGGCTTGTTTTAGGATCTGGACTATCTCAGAGAGCAAGGTACATGAGGGGAGCCCCAACGTCCATCAACTGCCAAACACTAATTAAATAAGAATAAAATAACTTTTGACCAAGGAGTTTGTATGTATACTGTATGTGGAGAATTAGTGTAACAGAGACAGGAGTATGATGCAACTACAGGCGATACATTCTAGGACTCGTATGTTAGGATTACAGTATTGATGGGAGACTGAGCTTCAGTGTCCTTGAAGGTAAACTCTGAGTAAACATCTAACAATCTAACAATGATCCCTCTCTGATCTGATTGGGTGCTTCCACTGCCTCTGTTTTCATACAGATGACATCCACTGCATGGTAAAGACTATGTCATTGAGTTGCAGCTGCAGAAAATCTGGGTACATGCGTATTCGTTTGTGTGTATGTGTGTTTGTGTGTTAGGACACGTGTGTTTAATCATAACCCTAGTGCAGAGCAGAGGGCCATGTCTCCTGTTGATTGACAACCTGACTGACAACCTGACTGACAACCTGACTGACGACCTGACTGACGGTCTAACTGACCTGACTGACAACCTGACTGACAACCTGACTGACAACCTGACTGACCTGACTGACGACCTGACTGACGACCTGACTGACGACCTGACTGACGGACTGACGACCTGATTGACGGACTGACGACCTGACTGACAGTCTGACTGACGACCTGACTGACGACCTGACTGACGGTCTGACTGACGACCTGATTGACAGTCTGACTGACCTGACTGATGACCAGACTGACGACCTGACTGACGACCTGACTGACTGTCTGACTGACCTGACTGACAACCTGACTGACGACCTGACTGACAACCTGACTGACGACCTGACTGACAGTCTGACTGACGACCTGACTGACGGACTGACGACCTGATTGACGGACTGACGACCTGACTGACAACCTGACTGACGACCTGACTGACAGTCTGACTGACGACCTGACTGACGACCTGACTGACGGTCTGACTGACGACCTGATTGACAGTCTGACTGACCTGACTGATGACCAGACTGACGACCTGACTGACAACCTGCCTGACCCGACGACCTGACTGACGACCTGACTGATGGTCTGATAGACGGTCTGACAGACGATCTGACTGACCTGACTGACGACCTGACTGATGGTCTGACTGACGGACTGACGACCTGACTGACGGTCTGACTGACGACCTGATTGACAGTCTGACTGACCTGACTGATGACCAGACTGACGACCTGACTGACGACCTGACTGACTGTCTGACTGACCTGACTGACAACCTGACTGACGACCTGACTGACAGTCTGACTGACGACCTGACTGACGGACTGACGACCTGATTGACGGACTGACGACCTGACTGACAACCTGACTGACTGTCTGACTGACGACCTGACTGACGGTCTGACTGACCTGACTGACGACCTGACTGACGACCTGACTGACCTGACGACCTGACTGACGGTCTGACTGACGACCTGACTGACGGTCTGACTGACCTGATTGACGACCTGACTTATGGTCTGATTGACCTGACTGACAACCTGACTGACCTGTTTAACTTGAAGGTCCTCTACAGTATAGCTCACTGTGGTGTGTACGTGCATTTAGCCTCATGGTCAACCAGCCTGCCCTGGAAACCTTGACAGCTCCCTACTGTGAATTTAGAACAAAAGTAAAAGTGAAAACATCAATTGTGTTGACTTTATGCTATCACGGGATCAATTTGTTGTGTGACATGGACTAATTGCACAGTGATGTAATGATGCCGTTTAAGCATAAACACATATACACAAGCTGCAGATAATTCTGTACGATGATTTGATGTGCCTTATTTGAAAATAGGATAATTTATGTTGACAACCATGTCAAATCTACTTAAACATGATGTGTCATCACATGCTTTCCAGATTACATAAATATCACTATATGGTTGAATTTAACACTGATACAACACAAATGACAGACTTAACTTGGTCTGAACATAAAGAGAAACCAACAATAAGTGCTCACACATGAAAGCTGCCAGAGCGTATTGTATTACATCCGCTATGACAGGCTCATTGTCCACCCTTCCTCCCAAAAGCCTGGAAGGGATGAGAGAGAGCAAAGCCTATGGGTTCATAGTGCCAACCCCGCAGCACACACACTTACACACACCAACTGATTAATGGACTGCTGAATTTTTTTGTTTTAAATGATCTTCTTTTGTTTGCTCTTTTCCATATTACATCTATCTCTGATAATCTACCCGGGAAAGGGCTGAAAATAGCCCATTTTAATATTCTGTATGCAGCCTTAGAAATTAGTTTCATGACATCAAAAACTTGCTAACATCAGATAACATTAATATATTAGCTATTTCTGAGACTCACTAAGATAATTAATTTGATGATACAGCAGTAGCAATACAAGGATATACCATCTATAAAAGAAACAGGAATGGTTATGGGGGGGCTATTCAGAGCCACATCCCTGTAATGCTTAAAGAAGATATAATTTCAAGTGTTATTGAGGTGTTGTGGTTGCAGGTTCACCTGGCACATATAAGGGCTTTTCTTTTTGGATCTTGCTATAGGCCAACAAGTGCTAACTGTCAGTATCTAAAAAATATCTGTGAAATGCTTGATAGTGTATGTGATGTAAACAGAGAGGTCTACTTTCGTGGGGACCTGAATATTGACTGGTTTTCATCAAGCTGTCCGCTCAAGAGGAAGCTTCTCACTGTAACCAGTGCCTGTAATCTGGTTCAGGTTACTAATCAACCTATCAGGGTGTTTACAAACACTACAGGAACAAGATCATCCACATGTATTGATCACATTTTTACTAACTGTAACATGTACTCTGGGAGTCGGGAAGCAAGTTCAGGGAGTGCCTTTTAATAAATAAATAACACAAGGACAAAACAAGAAACACGAGTAGCGTACAGACATGAAACAACGGAACATAAACAATTACGCCTAGGGAAAGAACCAAAGGGAGTGACATATATAGGGAAGGTAATCAGGATGGTGATGGCATCCAGGTGAGTCTGATGATGCGCGTAACGATGGTGACAGGTGTGCGTAAAAATTAGCAGCCTGACTACCTCGAGCGCCGAAGGGGGAGTATACGTGACAGTACCCCTTCCCTGGCGAGCGGCTCCACCCGCAGGACGTCGACCAGAGAGACGATCCCGGCGACCAGGAGCAGGCAGATCGCTTCTGCTGAGGAGCGAGAACCTGATGAACTGGCTGACGCGCGGGGGCCTGATGAGCCGGCTGAGGCACGGGGACCTGACGAGCCGGCTGAGGCGCGGGGGCCTGACGAGCCAGCTGAGGCACAGGGACCTGACGAGCCAGCTGAGGCACAGGGACCTGACGAGCCGGCTGAGGTGCAGAGAGCTGATGAACCAGCTGAGGCATTGGGAGCCTGACGAACCGGCTGAGGCATGGGAGCCTGATGAGCTAGCTGAGGTGTCCTCGGTAGACACGGCAACGGACACTTTACGGGGCAACCGGGTCTTGTAAACCTGACGACCTGGTTGAGGCATTGTGTTACATCTGCTCCTGCCATGCCCTCTACTTCTCATCCTGTGTCTCCCTAACCTGCTGCCACTCCCCCAGTGCTCTCTCCCTCTTCCTCTCTGTGTGGGTGTGTGTGATTGTGTGGAAGGAGACAGGTGTGCTGGAGGCAGAGCAGATCCCCACCAGCTGCAACCTGTTCCATAATCAAGACCTCTACAAATACTCAGCCCTGCCACTTCCACGTTTCTAGATCCCTGCTCAATCAGTCTGCGTTTTTTAGCCGTTTGTTCCTGCTTAGATCCTGTTTTCGTGTTATGCCTGTTTTCCCTTGCCTGACGCTGTTTTCCTCTCCACTACAGTTCTGCCCGCTCTGACTTTGGCCCCTGTCTCCAGTCCCACGTCCAGTCAGTCCTGCTACTCTGTCCTGGACACCCACTCCACTGCGTCCTTGGATTCCTCTCCGGACCTGCTTACCCAGTCCCAACTGCCCTCGCTCCAGCCTCAGCCTCCGCACCTGGCTTCCTGCATTCTGCCCGAGCTTCCCTTGGCCTGCACCCCATTTTCCCCCTGTTTTTCAATTAATACCTTGGTTACCTCATCCCAGTCTCCTTGTCTGAGTCTGCTCTTATGTTCACCTGTTCCACTCCGCGTGACACGTGGAAGCCTGACGAGCCAGCTGAGGCATCCCGGTTGCTCCGGTAGTGACACCCGGATGCTACAGTAACAAGCAAACACTCCCTGATGCTCCCATTTGGTGAGGCATTATTCTGTAACGTGTACGCTGGGAGTCGGGAAGCAAGTTCAGGGAGTGACTTTTAATAATAAATAACACAAGGACAAAACAAGAGTAGCGTACAGACATGAAACAATGGAACAGAAACAATAACGCCTAGGGAAAGAACCAAAGGGAGTGACATATATAGGGAAAGTAATCAGGAAGGTGAAGGTGTCCAGGTGAGTCTGATGAGGCGCTGATGCGCATAACGATGGTGACAGGTGTGCGTAATAATGATCAGCCTGATGACCTCGAGCGCGGGAGGGGGAGTATACGTGACTAATACTGTAGAACTTTGTTCTAAAGCTGTATCCGCACCCATTGGATGCAGTGATCACAATGTAGTGGCTATATCCAGGAAAGCCAAAGATGGGCCTACAATAGTGCATAAGGCATCATACAAAAGATTTTGCTGTGACTGTGGATGATGTTAAAAATATTTGTTGGTCTGATGTAATTAATAAGGAGCATCCAGACGCTGCACTTGATGAATTTATGAAATTGATTCTTCCAATTATTGATGAACATGCACTTGTTAAGAAACCGACTGTTAGAATTGTTAAGGCTTCATGGATTGATGAGGAATTATCAATAATGACAAACCTGGCATTGACAACTTAAATGGAACGCTACTGAGGATGGTAGCTGACTTTATAGCCCCTCCTATCTGTCATATCTTTAATCTGAGCCGAGAGAAAAGTCTTTGTCCTCAGGCCTGGAGTGAACCCAAAGTCATTCCGCTACCCAAGAGCGGTAAAGCAGCCTTTACTGGTTCTAACATCAGACCTATCAGCTTGCTGCCAGCTCTTAGCAAACTGTTGGAAAAAATGTGTTTGACCAAATACAATGCTATTTCTCAGTAAACAAATTGACAACAAACTTTCAGCATGCTTATAGAAAACAGCACTCAACATGTACTGCACTGACAGAAATGACTGATGATTGGTTAAAATACATTGATATAAGAAGATTGTGGGAGCTGTACTGTTAGATTTCAATGCAGCCTCGATATTATTGATCATAACCTGTTGTTGAGAAAACGTATGTTTTATGCTTTTCAACATCTGCCATATTGTGGATTCAGAGCTATCTATCTAACAGAATTCAAAGGGTTTACTTTAATGGAAGCCTCTCTAATGTCAAACATGTAGGGTGTGGTGTACCGCAGGGCAGCTCTTTAGGCCCTCTAGTCTTTTCTATTTTAACCAATGACCTGCCACTGGCATTAAACAAAGCCTGTGTGTCCATGTATGCTGATGATTTAACCATATATGTGTTAGCAACCACAGCTAATGAAGTCACTGAAACCCTTAACATGGAGTTGCAGACTATTTTGGAATGGATGGTCAGTAATAAACTGGTCCTGAACATCTCTAAAACTAAGAGCATTGTATTTGGTACAAATCATTCCCTAAGTTCTAGACCTCAGCTGAATCTGGTAATGAATGGTGTGGCTGTTGAACAAGTTGAGGAGACTAAATTAATTGGTGTTACCTTAGATTGCAAACTGTCATGGTCAAAACATATAGATTCAATGGTTGTAAAGATGGGGAGAGGTCTGTCCATTATAAAGAGATGCTCTGCTCTCACTCCAAAAAGCAAGTCCTGCAGGCTCTAGTTTTCTCTTATCTTGATTATTGTCCAGTCATATGGTCAAGTGCAGCAAAGCAAGCTCAAGTTCTTCCACACCGATCTTGACAAACCATTTCTGTATGGACCTCGCTTTGTGCACGGGGGCATTGTCATGCTGAAACAGGAAAGAGCCTTCCCCAAACTGTTTCCACAAAGTTGGAAGCACAGAGCTGTCTAGAATGTCATTATATGCTGTAGCTGTTAGGAGTGTGTATCGGAGGCGAAGTCAGGTGCAGGAGAGCAGAGTGTAGTGAACATGCACACTTTTTATTCCGGTCAAAATGACAGCACAAAATAACAATAAATGTGCCCAAAACACGGAACATAGACAAATAGTAATGCGTGTAACAATATCCACAATATCAAAATACACGTAACACAAACAATCCTACACAAAGACACGATGGGGAACAGAGGAATAAATACATATGAATTGATTGGTGAATGAAAACCAGGTGTGCAGGGAACATGACAAAACAAATGGATACATGAAAAATGGAGCGGCGATGGCTAGAAAGCCGGTGACGTCGACTGCCGAACACCGCCCGAACAAGGAGAGGAGCCGACTTCGGCGGAAGTCGTGACAGTAGCGTTAAGATTTCCCTTCACTGGAATTATTCCTCCTCAACCAAACTTCACAGTTGGTAGTATGCATTGGGGCAGGCAGCGTGTTCCTGGCATCCGCCAAACCCAGATGGTGAAGCGTGATTCATCACTCCAGAGAAAGTGTTTCACTGCTCTAGAGTCCAATGGCGGCGAATTTTATTAAGCATGGTGATCTTAGGATTGTGTGCGGCTGCTTGGCCATAGAAACCCATTCATGAAGCTCCCGACAAACAGTTTTTGTGCTGACGTTGCTTCCAGAGGCAGTTTGGAACTCGGTAGTGAGTGTTGCACCGAGGACAGAAGATTTTTACACACTACGCGCTTCGCAGCTGAGCCGTTGTTGCTTCTAGACGTTTCAAATGTACAATAACAGCACTGGATCTGCATGGAAAGGCTGCAGGAACTATTATGACCCTGTGCCAACTCCCTCCACAGTTACATAAGCAGTGTTGATGGTTGGACTATTGGTATTAAGAACTTCCTGCTTATCAGCAGCACCCCTATATGACAACTGGGAAACGGATGGACAACAGCCAACCCAGCACTAAAGGAGGCGTAGAATTTACTTTACAGGTCAGGAACATAACACTGTCCTCATATAACATTCAGAATGCAAGCAGTGATGTGTGTGTGAGTGCAGCATATGGAAGACTAGGTTAGGAGAAAGAGAAAGACAGAGAGAGAGAGATGTAAAAATAGAGAGACAGAGAGAGAGATGGAAAAAGACAGAGAGACAGCAAGAGAGAGAGAGATTATCAAAATTCCCAAACTTTCCAAAACAAAGCCCTCCCCTACAGAGAAATTAACCTGGAGAAGAGTCCCTTAAGCAAGCTGGTCCTGGGGCTCTGTTCACCAACACAAACAGATACCACAGAGCCCCAGGACAGCAACATAATTAGACCCAATCAAATCATGACAAAACAAAAAGATAATTACTTGACACATTGGAAAGAAATAATTAAAAAAACTGAGCAATCTAGAATGCTATTTGGCCTTAAAAAGAGAGTACACAGTGGCAGAATACCTGACCACTGTGACTGACCCAAAATTAAGAAAAGCTTTGACTATGTACACACTCAGTAAGCATAGCCTTGCTACAAAATTAGGTAGAAACTGAGCTGCACTTCCTAACCTCCTGCCAGCTGTATGACCATATTAGAGACACATATTTCCCTCAGATTACATAGACCCACAAAGAATGTGAAAACAAATTCAATTTTGATAAAACTCCCATATCTATTGGGTGAAATACCACAGTGTGCCATCACAGCAGCAATATTTGTGACATGTTGCCACAAGAAAAGGGCAACCAGTGAAGAACAAACACCATTGTAAATACAACCTATATTTATTTATTTTCCCTTTTGTACTTGAGCTATTTGCACATCGTTACAACACTGTATATAGACATAATATAACACCTGAAATGTCTCTATTCCTTTGTAACTTTTGTGAGTGTAATGGTTACTGTTCACTTGTACTGTTTATTTCACTTTTGTTTATTATCTATTTCACTTGCTTTGACAATGTAAACATATGTTTTCCATGCCAATAAAGCTCCTTGAATTGAATTGAGAGGGGTGGGGGAGACATCATGGCATGTTTGGTCTAGAATGAATACAGTACCAGTGCTGTGGCTAACTTAAGCAGTTAAAGCGGTTATCTTGTTTCTCTCCTTCTTTATGTGTCTTTAACCCATCACTACAATATGTGGAGGTCCCACATGCTCTCCAGAGGCTCCTTCAGATAGAGATCTGTGGCACACACATACACTGAGAGACAGACAGACATTGCAGTGTGAGGAACTGAGGTACCAGTGTATACTTTCCAAGGAAAACCTGAGCTGTTCTATGAATGTAGCGGGGTATAGGGGAGATTCAGCCCGCCCTCTCTCTCTCTCACCGGGGTTAGCACTCTGAAAACCTGGCTCCCGCTTTAGTGGCGCCTAAAGCAATTAAATAAACAAGCAAAAGACTACGCCGGACACCGATTCTAGATTTCTGTCTTCATGTGCATCCCAAATGGCACCCTATTCCCTATATAGTGCACTAATTTTGACCAGGGTCCAGTGCATCCCAAATGGCACCCCATTCCCTATATATAGTGTCAAAGGTAGTGCACTAATCAGGGAAAATGGTGCCATTTGGGACGCAGCCTTTGCAGACCTATTTAGGCTGCCGTTGACCTGGAAGTTTGGCCTGGTTGGAGGTTTTGCTAGATAGTAGACGTGTGTGAAAGGAAGAACTGCATGTGTGCCTGACTGACTGGCCTTGGAACTGAAATAATTGTGTCATAAAACATTGTATCATCTTTTAAAGTCATTCATTTCTCAAAACAATGTTAGCAACTCTTCCCAATCTTCATTTGTGGGGCAAGAGTTGATAAGATGTTTGTCTCATGTAAGGCATGCTTCCAAAAAATAGTAAGCACGATTTATTGTAACTCCTTAGTCATGTCCATCCTGGAACAAGTCAGGATTCTCAGAGATGTGAAAATCATGTACAGGTATCAAGTGTGCGAAGGATCTCTCAAGTCTTCTGTCTCTATATCCTCCTGGGTTAGTTTATAGTAGGGCTAATGTGTCTATATCCTCCTGGGTTAGTTTATAGTAGGGCTAATGTGTCTATATCCTCCTGGGTTAGTTTAGAGTGGGGTTAATGTGTCTATATCCTCCTGGATTAGTTTAGAGTGGGGTTAATGTGTCTATATCCTCCTGGGTTAGTTTATAGTAGGGCTAATGTGTCTATATCCTCCTGGGTTAGTTTATAGTAGGGTTAATGTGTCTATATCCTCCTGGATTAGTTTAGAGTGGGGTTAATGTGTCTATATCCTCCTGGATTAGTTTAGAGTGGGGTTAATGTGTCTATATCCTCCGGGGTTAGTTTAGAGTGGGGCTGATGCTGCCCTGATGACCACTCTGACCTGTGAGGTAACTGGGTCTGCGTTACAAATCAAATCAAAAATCTAGACAAATCAAATTGTATTGGTCACACACATATTTAGCAGATGTTATTGCGGGTGTGCGAATTGCTTGTGTTCCTAGCTCCAACAGTGCAGTAATAGCTAACAATTCACAACAATACACAAATCTAAAAGTAAAATAATGGAATTAAGAAATATATAAATATTAGGACAAGCAATGTCAGAGTGGCATTGACTAAATACAGTAGAATAGAATACAGTATATACATATGAGATGAGTACAGCAGTATGTAAACATAATCTTCTTGCCCCAGCCCGGTAGTTTCTAAGTGCCGTGTTTCCCACTCGCCTAGCGCAGTACTGACTACTGACTCACCTATTGCTGTTCTTTGGACCCTATGATCACTCGGCTACACAGCTGATGCCCCGTGGACTGTTTCAATAACATGGTACCTCATTTTGTTTATATGTCGGCCCCAGCCTCGAACTCAGGTCCTGCATGTCCCTAACTGACCCGCTCTGCCCATTCAACGCCATTTACCCGTTGTTGTCTTAGCTCTCCCGATCAACACCTGTGATTGCTTTATGCCTCTCTCTAATGTTAATATGCCTTGTCTACTGCTGTCTCGGCTAGTCCTTATAGTTTTATTTCACTGTAGAGCCCTCAGTCCCGCTCACCTTGCATTAGATAGTTCTTTTGTCCCACCCCCCACACATGCGGAGACCTCATCTGGCTTAACTGGTCCCACCAGAGACGAAACCTCTCTCATCATCACTCAAGGCCTAGGTTTACCTCCACTGTACTCACATCCTACCATGCCCTTGTCTGTACGTTACGCCCTGAATCTATTCTACCACGCCCAGAAATCTGCTCCTTTTATTCTCTTTTCCCAACGTACTAGACATCCAGTTCTTATAGCCTTTAGCCATACCCTTATCTACTCCTCAACTGATCCTTCTGGTGATGTAGAGGTTAACCCAGGCCCTGTAGACGCCAGTACCACACCTATTCCCCAGGAGCTATCATTTGTTGACTTCTGTAACTGTAAAAGCCTTGGTTTCATGCATGTTAACATCAGAAACCTCCTCACTAAGCTTGTTTCATTCACTGCTTTAGCACACTCCCCCAACCTTGATGTCCTAGCCGTGTCTGAATCCTGGCTTAGGAAGGCCACCAAAAATTCTGAAATTTCCATCCCAAACTACAACATTTTCCGCCAAGATAGAACTGCCAAAGAGGGCAGGTCGCAATCTACTGCAGAGATAGTCTACAGAGATCTGTCATGCTATCCAGGTCTGTGCCCAAACAGTTCGAGCTTCTACTTTTAAAAATCCACCTTTCCAGAAATAAGTCTTACTGTTTCCACTTGCTATAGACCCCCCTCAGCCCCCAGTTGTGCCCTGGACTCCATATGCGAATTGATTGCCCCCCCCCCACTTATCTTCAGAGTTTGTGCTGTTAGGTGACCTAAACTGGGATATGCTTACCAACCCAGCCACCCTACAATCTAAGCTAGATGCCCTCAATCTCAAACAAATTAGCAAGGAACCTACCAGGTACAACCCCAAATTCGTAAACACGGTCACCCTCATTTATTTCACCCTTATTTAACCAGGTAGGCTAGTTGAGAACAAGTTCTCATTTACAACTGCGACCAGGCCAAGATAAAGCAAAGCAGTGTGACACAAACAACAACACAGAGTTACACATGGGATAAACAAACGTACAGTCAATAACACAATAGAATAAAAAAAATAAAGTCTAAATACAGTGTGTGCAAATGGTGTGAGGAGGTAAGGCAATAAATAGGCCATAGTAGCGAAATAATTACAATTTAGCAAATTAACACTAGAATGATAGATGTGAAGAAATACTGGTGTGCAAAAGAGCAGAAAGTAAATAAAAACAATATGGGGATGAGGTAGGTAGATTGGATGGGCTATTTACAGATGGGCTATGTACAGCTGCAGCGATCGGTTACCTGCTCAGATAGCTGATGTTTAAAGTTAGTGAGTGAAATATAAGTCTCCAGCTTCAGCGATTTTTGCAATTCATTCCAGTCATTGGAGGCAGAGAACTGGAAGGAAAGGTGGCCAAAGTAGGTGTTGGCTTTGGGGATGACCAGTGAGATATACCTGCTGGAGCGCGTGCTACGGGTGGGTGTTGCTATCGTGACAAGTGAGCTGAGATAAGGCGGAGCTTTACTTAGCAAAGACTTACAGATGACCTGGAGCCAGTGGGTCTGGCGACGAATATGTAGCGAGGGTCAGCAAACGAGAGCATACAGGTCGCAGTGGTGGGTGGTATATGGGGCTTTGGTGACAAAACGGATGGCACTGTGATAGACTGCATCCAGTTTGCTATGTAGAGTGTTGGAGGCTATTTTGTAAATGACAGCGCCGAAGTCGAGGATCGGAACGATAGTCAGTTTTATGAGGGTATGTTTGGCAGCATGAGTGAAGAAGGCTTTGTTGTGAAATAGAAAGCCGATTCTAGATTTCATTTTGGATTGGAGATGTTTAATATGAGTCTGGAAGGAGAGTTTACAGTCTAGCCAGACCCCTAGGTATTTGTAGTTGTCCACATATTATAAGTCAGAACCGTCCAGAGTAGTGATGCTAGACGGGCGGGTGGGTGCGGGCAGCGAATGGTTGAAAAGCATGCATTTAGTTTTACTAGCATTTAAGAGCAGTTGGAGGCCACGGAAGGAGTGTTGTATGGCATTGAAGCTCGTTTGGAGGTTTGTTAACACAGTGTCCAAAGAAGGGCCAGATGTATACAGAATGGTGTCGTCTGCATAGAGGTGGATCAGGGAGCGACATCGTTGATATATACAGAGAAAAGAGTCGGCCTGAGAATTGAACCCTGTGGTACCCCCATAGAGACTGCCAGAGGTCCGGACAACAGGCCCTCTAATTTGACACATTTAACTCTGTCTGAGAAGTAGTTGGTGAACCAGGCATGGCAGTCATTTGAGAAACCAAGGCTGTTGAGTCTGCCGATAAGAATACAGTGATTGACAGAGTCAAAAGCCTTGGCCAGGTCGATGAAGACGGCTGCACGGTACAATCTTTGATCGATGGCGGTTATGATATCGTTTAGTACCTTGAGCGTGGCTGAGGTGCACCCATGACTAGCTCGGAAACCAGATTGCACAGCGGAGAAGGTACGGTGGGATTCGAAATGGTCAGGGATCTGTTTATTAACTTGGCTTTCGAAGACTTTAGAAGGGCAGGATGGATATAGGTCTATAACAGTTTGGGTCTACAGTGTCACCCCCTTTGAACAGCGGGATGACAGAGGCAGCTTTCCAATCTTTAGGGATCTCGGACGATACGAAAGAGAGGTCAAACAGACTGGTAATAGGGGTTGCAACAATGGGGGCGGATAATTTTAGAGAGTGTCCAGATTGTCTAGCCCAGCTGATTTGTATGGGTCCAGGTTTTGCAGCTCTTTCAGAACATCTTCTATCTGGATTTGGGTGAAAGAGAAGCTGGGGAGGCTTGGGCAAGTAGCTGCGGGGGGTGCGGAGCTGTTGGCCGGGGTTGGGGTAGCCATTAGGAAAGCATGGCCAGCCGTAGAGAAATGCTTATTGAAATTCTCGATTATCGTGGATTTATCGGTGGTGACAGTATTTACATAGCCTCAGTGCAGTGGGTAGCTAGGAAGAGGTGCTCTTGTTCTCCATGGACTTTACAGTGTCCCAAAACCTTTTGGAGTTAGAGCTACATGATGCAAATTTCTGTTTGAAAAAGCTAGCCTTTGCTTTCCTGACCGACTGTGTGTATTGTTCCTGACTTCCCTGAAAAGTTGCATATCGCGGGGACAATTCGATGCTATTGCAGTCCGCCACAGGATGTTTTTGTGCTGGTCGAGGGCATTCAGGTCTGGAGTGAACCAAGGGCTATATCTGTTCTTAGTTCTACATTTTTTGAAAGGGGCACGCTTATTTAAGATGGTGAGGAAATTACTTTTAAAGAACGACCAGGCATCATTGACTGACGGGATGAGGTCAATATCCTGATTAGAAAGGCCTGCTCGCAGAAGTGTTTTAGGGAGCGTTTGACAGTGATGAGGGGTGGTCGCTTGACCGCGGACCCATAGCGGATGCAGGTAATGAGGCAGTGATCGGTGAGATCCTGATTGAAAACAGCAGAGGTGTATTTGGAGGGCAAGTTGGTCATGATAATATCTATGAGGGTGCCCATATTTACGGATTTAGGGTTGTACCTGGTGGGTTCCTTGATAATTTGTGTGAGATTGTGGGCATCTAGTTTAGATTGTAGAACTGCCGCGGGGTTAAGCATATCCCAGTTTAGGTCACCTAACAGAACGAACTCTGAAGATATATGGGGGGCAATCAATTCACATATGGTGTCCAGGGCACAGCTGGGAGCTGAGGAGGGTCTATAACAGGCGGCAACAGTGAGAGACTTATTTCTAGAGATTCATTTTTAAAATTAGAAGCTTGAACTGTTTGGGCACAGACCTGGAAAGTATGACAGAACTTTGCAAGCTATCTCTGCAGTAGATTGCAACTCCTTCCCGTTTGGCAGTTCTATCTTGACAGAAAATGTTGTAGTTGGGGATGGAAATCTCAGAATATTTGGTGGCTTTCCTAAGCCAGGATTCAGACACGGCGAGGACATCAGGGTTGGCGGAGTGTGCTAAAGCAGAGAGTAAAACAAACTTAGGGAGGAGGCTTCTGATGTTAACATGCATGAAACCAAGGCTTTTATCGGTTACAGAAGTCAACAAATGAGAGTGCCTGGGGACACCCAGGGCCTGGGTTAGCCTCCACATCACCTGAGGAACATCTGGGTTTTCTATTTCTATGTTGGGGTTTTGGAACGACCTACAATTAGAGGAAGCTGGTTGTCGTTGCCTCTAATTGGAGGCCATATTTAAATGGGTTTATTTTCTCTTGTGTTTGTGGGTGGTTGTTTTTCGTCGTTTGTTTCGTGTAAGTGTTTTGTTTTGTTTTTTCCTTCAATAAAAGAAGATGATTCATATAGCCGCTGTGTTTTGGTCTACTACCTACAACGACGCTTATGACAGGTTCAGAGCTTACGGCAAGAATCCGGTGGAGTAGTGGATTCTAGCTGTGTTGGTGAAGAGTGATCACTGAGTAAGCCGGGAGGTGGGCCTGGCTCATATCAAGCTTCGGGGCTGGGCCACTCGGTGGCAGCTAGCTAGCTGTGATGATCTTTGCTTTATCTTGGCCAGGTCGTAGTTGTAAATGAGAACTTGTTCTCAACTAGCCTACCTGGTTAAATAAAGGTGAAATAAAATAAACAATAACGACCACAGCTTTGTCTCCAGCCATATCCTTCCCTCCACAGTACGCCACACAAACTTATGAAATCTAAAATGAGCCTATACTTGGCAAACACAGGAGGAAAATGTTAGCAAAATGTTTTATTTTACCATTCTTCAAAACACTGTATGTGTGCCACTTATTGTTAGTAACCTATTTCCACTGGCTTGAGAGACCAAATTTCATGAGGCTACTGTGTCAGAATTCAATAAACAAGTTATGTGTTATGTGAGGTTTCTTACACCTCCGGAGCTACTGCAGGTAAAAAACACAGGTTTATATGTTTTTTCAACCCAAGTGTTTTGGTACATAAATAATAATATTCTGTGTTTAGTGTACTGGAGCAGAAAACTTAACAGGCTGTGATGTTCCTTCACGGTTACATCTTACACCAGTCATTAAGGACCTGAGAGGAACACAGAGTTCTTAAACTGGAATTTAAGGAGTCTCCTGCATGGTACTGGCCAGGTAACAGTGGGCCTGTCCCAAATGGCACCCTATTCCCTATACAGGGCACTACTATTGACCACAGCCCCATAGGCTCTAAAAGTACTGCACCATGTAGGGAATAGGGTGCCATTTGTGACGCAGCCTCAGTCTCCTGCATGACACTGTCCAGGTAACTGTTTGCCAACACTACTGAGCCATTACTTCCCTAAGTAGTGAGTCCATGTTGTTTTGTCTGGTATAATGAATCCATGCTCTGTTCATATATAATGTGAGCAAGGTACAGTGCATTTGGAAAGTGTTCAAACCACTTGACTTTTTCCACGTTTTGTTACATGACAGCCTTATTCTAAAATTGATTAAATCATTTTTTCCCCTCATCAATCTACACGCAATACCCGATAATGACAAAGCAAAAATTGTTTTATAGAATTTTTTGCAAATGTATTAAATAGGAAAAACTGAAATATCACATTTACATAAGTATTCAGACCAATTACTCAGTACTTTTTTGAATCACCTTTGGCAGCGATTACAGCCTTGAGTCTTCTTGGGTATACACACTTGGCACACCAGTATTTGGGGAGTTTCTCTCATTCTTCTCTGCAGATCCTCTCAAGCTCTGTCAAGTTCGATGGGGAGCGTCAATGCATAGCTATCTCCACAAAATGTGGAAAAAACCAAGAGGTCAGAATACTTCCCGAATGCACTGTATATCCCAGTGATTACAGAGGGCTGAATAACAGACGCATGAATCCATGCTTTGTTCATATATAATGTGAGCTAGGTATACCCCAGTGATTACAGTGGGCTGAATAATTGACACATGATACAGCATAGCCCACAAATCAGGCCACTCAGTTGCTTTTCCACGAAACAGTGTGTTGTCTAATGCCCATTACTAGTGCCCATTAGATTAGCAAGAGGCAATGACATTTCTGTTATAGCAAAACATGAAAGCACACAGTGTGTACACACAGGTGCCCTACTAAGCATGAATGCAATCAGGTTTACATCAAGTAGTACCCTGTAATCAAATCAGAGGAAGCTGGAGGGGCGAGCTATAGGAGGACAGGCTCATTGTAATGGCTGGAATGGAACAGAGCAAAGTCAATCGTGGTTTCCATATGATAGATCTGTTTGGTACCGTTCCATTTATTCCATTCCAGCCATTACAATGAGCCTCCTATAGCTCCACCCGCCAACCTCCTCTGAATCAAATATTAGATCAAGCTTTTTCCTGGAATGATCTACTAGGCACTTTCAAAGAACAAGGACGTACAGTGCATTCGGAAAGTATTCAGACCCCTTGACTTTTTCAAAATGTTCTTACGTTACAGCCTTATTCTAACATGTATTAAATCGTTTTTCCCCATATGAATCTACACACAATACCCCATAATGAAAAGCAAAAACGGGGTTTTCGATTTTTTTATCAAATGTATTTAAAACGGAAATAATGAATTTACATTCAGTTGAAGTCGGAAGTTTACATACACCTTAGCCAAATACATTTAAACTTTTCACAATTCCTGACATTTAATCCTAGTTAAAATTCCCTGTCTTAGGTCAGTTAAGATCACCACTTTATTTTAAGAATGTAAAATGTCAGAATAATAGTTGAGAGAATGATTTATTTCAGCTTTTATTTCTTTCATCACATTCCCAGTGGGTCAGAAGTTTACATACACTCAATTAGTATTTGGTAGCATTGCCTTTAAATTGTTTAACTTGGGTCAAACATTTCGGGTAGACTTCCACAAGCTTCCTACAATAAGTTGGGTGAATTTTGGCCCATTCCTCCTGACAGAGCTGGTGTAACTGAGTCAGGTTTGTAGGCCTCCATTCTCGCACACGCTTTTTCAGTTCTGCCAACAAATGTTCTATAGGGTTGAGGTCAAGGCTTTGTGATGGCCACTCCAATACCTTGACTTTGTTGTCCTTGAGCCATTTTGCCACAACTTTGGAAGTATGCTTGGGTTCAATGTCCATTTGGAAGACCCATTTACGACCAAGCTTCAACTTCCTGACTGATGTCTTGAGATGTTGCTTCAATATATCCACATAATTTCCCTTCCTCATGTAGCCATCTATTTGGTGAAGTGCACCAGTCCCTCCTGCAGCAAAGCACCCCCACAACATGATGCTGTCACCCCCGTGCTTCATGGGTGGGATGGTGTTCTTCAGCTTGCAAGCCTCCCCCTTTTCCCTCCAAACATAACAATGGTCATTATGGCCAAACAGTTCTATTTTTGTTTCATCAGACCAAAGGACATTTCTCCAAATAGTATGATCTTTTTCCCCATGTGCAGTTGCAAACCGTAGTCTGGCTTTTTATGGCGGTTTTGGAGCAGTGGCTTCTTCCTTGCTGAGCGGCCTTTCAGGTTATGTCGATATAGGACTCGTTTTACTGGTGATATAGATATTTTGGACCTATTTCCTCCAGCATCTTCACAAGGTCCTTTGCTATTGTTCTGTGATTGATTTGCACTTTTTGCACCAAAGTACGTTCATCTCTAGGAGACAGAACGCGTCTCCTTCCTGAGCGGTATGACATCTGCGTGGTCCCATGGTGTTTCTACTTGCGTACTATTTTTTGTACAGGTGAACATGGTACCTTCAGGCATTTGGAAATTGCTCCCAAGGATGAACCAGACTTGTGGAGTTCTACACATTTTTTTCGGAGGTCTTGGCTGATTTCTTTTGATTTTCCCATGATGTCAAGCAAAGAGGCACTGAGTTTGAAGGTAGGCCTTGAAATACATCCACAGGTACACCTCTAACTGACTCAGATGATGTCAATTAGCCTATCAGAAGCTTCTAAAGCCATGACATAATTTTCTGGAATTTTCCAAGCTGTTTAAAGGCACAGTCAACTAGTGTATGTGTAGCGTGGTTCGTTCTGCGTTGTGTACTTTTATTTAGGACACTGCCACAACTGGAATTCTGATGGTTGAATCATTTTTATTCGACCTGCACACGAAGAGACAACACACAATATGTTAGCCCTCGGTGCAGTCACAGCTCTCGGGCACCTTGCTAGTTGAAGTTCAGGCAAAAGAGCGGGAACTGCATGCACACATTCAGTGCCCAACAGCACACTATAAGTAAACACACAATATGTTAGCCCTCGGTGCAGTCACAGCTCTCGGGCATCTGCGTGAGCACATAGCAACTCACTCAAACACGGTCCCAAATACTCCCGAGTTACAATAGGTACCCTAATTAGCGAGCTCAGTGAAAGTTGTTAACATAAATCTTTATAATTGTCCACATTGTAACAAAACCTATAGTTGCGTAACAGCACTTTATGTAACTTTACCACAGTTTTATATTGACAAATTACGGCGCCAAGGACAACATACCTTGCTAGTTGAAGGTCAGGCAAAAGAGAACAATAAGAGGGTACGGTACGTAAGTACGGATAACCCGCGATGGACCAAACCAAAATATACAAACTTTTACAATTAGGTGTATTTACAATATAGATATCAAAAAAAAAATTGTACACTGATAAATTACCTTAACTATGCAGCTGTAATTAAATAAAAAAAACACATTGAATTATTATTATTGTTATTAACTTATTAACATCCCCTCTTGACCTGGCCTACTTGAACTGTCCTTGTGTGCAACTTGGTGCATAATCTAGGGGAACAACATCACTCTACAACATATGTAAACTTCTGACCCACTGGAATTGTGATACAGTGAATTATACGTGAAATAATCTGTCTTTAAACAATTGTTGGAAAAATTACTTGTGTCATGCACAAAGTAGATGTCCTAACCGACTTGCCAGAACTATAGTTTGTTAACAATACATTTGTGGAGTGGTTGAAAAACAAGTTTTAATGACTCCAACCTAAGTGTATGTAAACTTCTGACTTCAACTGTAAGTATTAGGACCCTTTACTCAGTACTTTGTTGAAACAACTTTGGCAGCGATTACAGCCTCGAGTCTTCTTGGGTATGACAAGCTTGGCACACTTGTATTCGGGGAGTTTATCCCGTTCTTCACTGCAGATTCTCTCAAGCTCTGTCAGGTTGGATGGGAAGAGTTGCTGCACAGCTATTTTCAGGTCTCTCCAGAGATGTTCGATCGGGTTCAAGTCTGGGCTCTGGCTGGGCCACTCAAGGACATTCAGAGACTTGTCCCGAAGCGACTCCTGCATTGTCTTCCCTGTGTGCTTATGGTCATTGTCCTGTTGGAAGGTGAACCTTCGCCCCAGTCTAAGGTCCTGAGAGCTCAGTCCCTGTCACTGATAAACATCCCCACAGCATTATTCTGCCACCACCATGCTTCAGGTGCCAGGTTTCCTCCAGACTTGACGCTTGGCATTCAAGCCATAGAGTTCAATCTTGGTTTCATCAGACAAGAGAATCTTGTTTGTCATGGTCTGAGAGTCTTTTGGCAAAGAGAGTCTTTTGGTGCCTTTTGGCAAACTCCAAGTGGGCTGTCATGTGCCTTTTGCTGAGAAGTGGCTTCCATCTGGCCAATCTACCATAAAGGCCTGATTGTGGAGTGCTGTAGAGATGGTTGTACTTCTGGGAGGTTCTCCCATCTCCACAGAAGAACTCTAGAGCTCTGTCAGAGTGGCCATCAGGTTCTTTGTCACCTCCCTGACCAAGGCCCTTCTCCCCTGATTGCTCAGTTTGGCCGGGTGGACAGCTCTAGGAAGAGTCTTGGTGGTTCCAAGCCTCTTTCATTTAAGAGTGTGTCCCCAACTGTGTTCTTGGGGACCTTCAATGACGCAGCAATTTTTTATGTAAATATGGTTTTCCTGTTTTACATTTCTTATAAATGTGCAAAAAACACTAAAAACCTGTTTTCGCTTCGTCATTATGGGGTATTGTGTGTAGATTGCCAAGGATTTTTTTTATTTAATCCATTTTAGAATAAGTCTGTAACGTAACAATATATGGAAAAAGTAAAGGGGTCTGAATACTTTCCGAAGGCACTGTATGTATGTACAATATTTGTGAGGGACTGAGAAATAGTCAGATTAAGAACCATGGTGTCTGGCATTCTTTAGTGCAGGCAATTCACCTTACCACATGTGGAAATGTCCATATTCCACTGTCAATGAGATGTGTGTTTAATTTGTAGAAGTAGAAATTACAAACTTCAGAAGCCTTTTAAACCTCAAAATACACTACAAGTTTAAAATTTCCTTGATTGAAGGAAAGTTCTCCTGCAAGAAGGTGATCAAAAAAAGATCCTACATCTGTGTGTGCATCCCAAATGGCACCCTATTCCCGACATAGTGCACTACTTTTGACCAAGTCCCTTAAAAGTGGTGCCATTTGGAATACGACCTATGTGTTCTGTTTACAGAGAGAGGACAACACTGTATTGTACGGTGCCAACCAGGACTACCAGATATACAATAGTTAACGACGTGATAGTATGCAAGAGGCGAGGAGAGCTCTTTATAGTGCCCTTCAGAGTCCTTCAGAGCCAAAGGGGATTCAACTCTATCCAATGATGTGTCCAACCAATGAGATAGTGGAAATAACTACTAGCATTGTGTCAGTATCATAATCTCATACTCAGCTAAAGTAAAATCTGACCCTATCCCTTACAAGGTAAAGAAGAAAATAAAACTTCGGAACTTAAGCAGGAAAAATATATTTCACTTCTGAAGAGAACCAACAACTACAGGTTAAACTCAAATAAAGCATACTACTTAATGGCAAATAAACCTGGTAAATATCTCTCAGCTCTCACAAAATGAATGCATGCTAAACCAGTGATCATTTTTAAAGATAAAGATACAAAAGTGGTAATTAGGAACAACAATGAGATTTTTTACAATTTTAAAAGCTTCTATGAAAATATATATGAATGAGAATTAAACAACAGTGGGACTGATCCCACAGCCTTCTAAGACTCAACAACTCTGAAGCAAATAACAGAAGACAAAAAAGATCCACTAAAAACAGATATCACCTAAGACTAAATATTAGATTGCGTCCCACCCTAGTCAACAGCCAGTGGAATCACGTGGCGTGAAATACAAATACCTAAAAAATGATATAACTTCAATTTCTCAAACATATGACTATTTTACACCATTTTAAAGACAACACTCTCGTTAATCTAACCATATTGTCCGATTTCAAAAAGGCTTTACAGCAAAAGCAAAACAGATTATGTCAGGAGAGTACCCTGCCAAAAATAATCACACAGCCATTTTCAAAGCAAGCATATATGTCACAAAAACCAAAACCACAGCTAAATGCAGCACTAACCTTTGATGATCTTCATCAGATGACACACCTAGGACATTAGGTTATACAATACATGCATGTTTTGTTCAATCAAGTTCATATTTATATCAAAAAACAGCTTTTTACATTAGCATGTGATGTTCAGAACTAGCATACCCACCAAAAACTTCCGGTGAATTTACTAAATTACTCATGATAAACGTTCACAAAATACATAACAATTATTTTAAGAATTATAGATACAGAACTCCTTTATGCAATCGCGGTGTCAGATTCTAAAATAGCTTTTCGGCGAAAGCACATTTTGCAATATTCTGAGTACATAGCTCGGCAATCACGGCTAGCTATTTTGACACCCAAGTTTGGGACACACTAAACTCAGAATTACTATTAGAAAAATTGGATTACCTTTGCTGTTCTTCGTCAGAATGCACTCCCAGGACTTCTACTTCAACAACAAATGTTGTTTTGGTTCCAAATAATCCATAGTTATATTCAAATAGCTCCGTTTTGTTCGTGCGTTCAGGTCACTATCCGAAGGGTGACGCGCGAGCACATTTTGTGACATAAATTTCAAAATATTCCATTACCGTACTTAGAAGCATGTCAAACGCTGTTTAAAATCCATTTTTATGCTATTTTTCTTGTAAAATAGCGATAATATTCCAACCGGGCAACGTTGTATTCATTCAAAGGCTGAAAGAAAGAAATGGAGAATTCTCGTGAATGCGCATCTCAGTCTCACTGTCCCCAGGCTAAGACACTGCATCGCAATGCTAGCTGTGCCACTAGACATCCTGGTTTGAGTACAGGCTCTGTTGCAGACGGCCACGACCGGAATACACAGGTGCGGCGCACAATTGGTCCAGTTTCGTCCAGGTTAGGGGAGAGTTTATCTGGCAGTGATGTTCTTGTCCCATCGCGCTCTAGCGACTCCTGTGGCAGGCCGGGCACAATGCATGCTGACATGGTCGCCACTTTAGAATGGAATGGCTCCCAAGGATTTTGTATTTATTTATTTATTTATTTATTTTCGGTAATACCAATTACCCCATCAAAGATATTCTTTAAAAAAGTATACTCGGTCATAAAATCAAATCAAATCAAACTATATTTGCCACATGCACCGAATAAACCAAGTGTAGACTTTACCGTGAAATGCTTACTTACAAGCCCTTAACCAACAGTGCAGTTCAAGAAGAAGAAAATATTTACCAAGTAGGCTAAAATAAAAAGTAATAATAAAAAGTAACACGATAAGAATAACGAGGCTATATACAGGGGGCACCGGTACCGAGTCAGTGTGCAGGGGTACAGGCTAGTTGAGGTAATCTGTACATGAAGGTGGGGGTGAAGTGGTAAAAAACAAACAGCGAGTTGCAGCAGTGTACAAGAGGGGGGGGCAATGTAAATTCTCCGGTGGCGATTGTTATGAATTGTTCAGCAGTCTAATGGCTTGGGGGTAGAAGCTGTTGAGGAGCCTTTTGGTCGTGGACTTGCCGCTCTGGTACCGCTTGCCGCGCGGTAGCAGGGAAAACAGTCTATGACCTGGGTGGCTGGAGTCTCTGACAATTTTATGGGTTTCCACTGACACCGCCTATTATATAGGTCCTGGATTGCAGGAAGCTTGGCCCCAGTGATGTACTGGGCCGTTCGCATTACCCTCTGTAGCGCCTTATGGTCAGATGCCGAGCAGTTGCCATACCAGGCGGTGATGCAACCGGTCAGGATGCTCTCGATGGTGCAGCTGTAGAACCTTTTGAGGATCTGGGGACCCATGCCAAATCTTTTCAGTCTCCTGAGGGAGAAAAGGTTTTGTCATGCCCTCTTCACGACTGTCTTGGTGTGTTTGGACCATGATAGTTTGTTGGTGATGTGGACACCAAGGAACTTGAAACTCTCGACCCACTCCACTACAGCCCCATCGATGTTAATGGGGGCCTGTTCGGCCCGCCTTTTGCTGTAGTCCACGATCAGCTCCTTTGTCTTGCTCACATTGAGGGAGAGGTTGTTGTCCTGGCACCACACTGCCAGTTCTCTGACCTCCTCCCTATAGGCCGTCTCATTGTTGTCGGTGATCAGGTCTACCATTGTTGTGTCGTCAGCAAACTTAATGATGGTGTTGAAGTCGTGTTTGGCCACGCAGTTGTGGGTGACCAGGGAATACAGGAGGGGACTAAGTGTCTCCTGACCCCTCCTGTCTCAGCCTCCAGTATTTAAGCTGCAATAGTTTGTGTCGGGGGGCTAGGGTCAGTCTGTTATATCTGGAGTATTTCTCCAGTGTCCTGTGTGAATTTAAGTATGCTCTCTCTCTCTCTCTCTCTCTCTCTCGGGGGACCTGAGCCCTAGGACCATGCCTCAGGACTACGTGGCATGATCACTCCTTGCTCTCCCCAGTCCACCTAGCCGTGCTGCTGCTCCAGTTTCAACTGTTCTGCCTGCGGCTATGGAACGCTGACCTGTTCACCGGACGTGCTACCTGTCCCAGACCTGCTGTTTTCAACTCTCTAGCAACAGCAGGAGCGGTAGAGATACTCTCAATGATCGGCTATGAAAAGCCAACTGACATTTACTCCTGAGGTGCTGACCTGTTGCACCCTCGACAACCACTGTGATAATTATTATTTGACCATGCTGGTCATTTATGAACATTTGAACATCTTGGCCATGTTCCGTTATAATCTCCACCCGGCACAGCCAGAAGAGGACTGGCCACCCCTCATAGCCTGGTTCCTCTCTAGGTTTCTTCCTAGGTTTTGGCCTTTCTAGGGAGTTTTTCCTAGCCACCGTGCTTCTACACCTGCATTGCTTGCTGTTTGGGGTTTTAGGCTGGGTTTCTGTACAGCACTTTGCGATATCAGCTTATGTAAGAAGGGCTATATAAATACATTTGATTTGATTCGATTTAAGTACACACCCCTGTGGGGCCCCAGTGTTAGGGATCAGCGTTGTTGCCTACTCTTACCACCTGGGGCGGCCCGTCAGGAAGTCCAGAATCCAGTTGCAGAGGGAGGTGTTTAGTCCCAGAGTCCTTAGCATAGTGATGAGCTTCGTGAGCACTATGGTGTTGAACGCTGAGCTGTAGTCAATGGTGTTCCTAACCCGATTTTATATGGGCTCATAAAATTCCTATAGTAAAAAGGAAAGTTTTACATCTTCCTAAATGTGAGGGTGGTTTTAACTTTCCAGACTTGGAATTGTATCAACTCAATACCCAAGGCTTTTAACCTCGCTACCCCATACAGTTAAATGCACTAAAGAGGAACAATGGGTACATATTGAAGATGCACATGCTCATCCCCAGAATCTTCCTACAGTAGTTAAGAACACTATAACAATATGGTAGAAAATGCAACATACTCCACAATAACCAATATCACTCCCTAAAAAGACAACCTTATGGAAAAATACTTGGATAGCTTTTCAGAATTCACTGATAAATTGCTCAACATGGAACACTAAAGGCATAGAAATATACTGAACAATAATATAAACGCAACATGTAAAGTGTTGGTCTCATGTTTCATGAGCTGAAATAAAAGATTCCAAAAATGTTCCATATGCACAAAAAAAAAAATTCTCTCAAATTTTGTGCACAAATTTATTTACATCCCTATTGGTGAGCATTTCTCCTTTGCCAAGATAATCCACCTGACAGGTGTGGCATATCAAGAAGCTGATTAAACAGCATGATCATTACATAGGTGTACCATGTGCTAGGGACAATAAAAGGTCACTCTATGTGCAGTTTTGCTACACAACACAATGCCACAGATGTCTCAAGTTTTGAGGGAGCGTGCAATTGGCATGCTGACTGCAGGAATGTCTACCAGAGCTGTTGCCAGAGAATTGAATGTTAATTTCTCTACCATAAGCCACGTCCAATGTAGTTTTAGAGAACTTGGCAGTACGTCCAACCTGCCTAACAACCGCAGACCACGTGTAACCATGCCAGCCCAGGAACTCCACATCTGGCTTCTTCACCTGCAGGATCGTCTGAGACCAGCCACCTGGACAGCTGATGAAACTGAGGAGTATTTCTGTCTGTAATAAAGCCCTTTGTAGGGAAAAAATCCTTCTGACTGGCTGGGCCTGGCTACCCAGTGGGTAAACACGGCTTCCAAGTGGTTGGGCCTATGCCCTCCCAGGCCCACCAATGGCTGCGCCCCTGCTAAGTCATGTGACATCCATAGATTAAGGGCCTAATTAATTCATTTTAACTGTAACTCAGTAAAATGGTTGAAATTGTGGCATGTTGCATTCATATTTTTGTACAGTATACATTTATTTCCATGACAGAATTGAAAAGTAATATTGGACTCACCAATGTAGATAGTTTCAAATACAAGCAGCCTAAAAGTTACATATCATGAAATTTCTATTTGAAATCCTTTGGACATTAGAGCAACTTTGAGGGAATCTTATTTGAGTCAGAAAAGGATTGGAAATCAATTAATCCGACCATCATTAACACAATGGATAACTCAAATGATTTCTTACTGAAATATTGAAATAGCATTGGTGACTGAGAAAAACAAATTGGTACAAAATGCAAGCAATTGTCACAACTTCTACTGAAGTTGATGCCCCTCCTTGTTCGGGTGGTGTTCGGCGGTCGACGTCACCGGTCTTCTAGCCACCATTGATCAGTTTTTCATTTTCCATTGGTTTTGTCTGGTCTCTTTACACACCTGTTTCATATCCCAGTAATTATATGTTGTGCATTTAACCCTCTGCTTCCCCTCATTTCTCTGTCGGTGATTGTTTGTTTGTTATGTACGTGTTGTTTCTGTTCAGTTGTGTTTCAGCTGTCAGTGCTGTTGAGCTGTCGGTGTTTTGTAGTGTTCCAGTGTTCTTTTTTGAATTAAATCATGAACACTAACTCCGCTGCACCTTGGTCTTCTTCTCTCCATGACGACAGCCCTTACAGAATTACCCACCACAAAAGGACCAAGCAGCGGAGGGGAAGCAGAAGGCCGGTGACGTCGACCGCCGAACACCACCCGAACAAGGAGGGGCATCAACTTCAGTAGAAGTCGTGACAGCAATAAGGATGTGAGAGTGAGCGTGTGGGTATTGGCAGAGGAGATGTAGTCATTGTTTTTGTTTGTATTTGGTGTAAAAAAAAAAAAAGAGAGAAGGAAATGACAAACAATTAAGATTAAAAAAATAAAGTATGGGCATGATATACTTGACTTTGTTTAGATGTCCAGTTGGCCACCCTTCCACACTCTAAAAAAGGCTGGGTTGTTTGGATGACCCAGCTGCTGGGTTGCAGGCATTTGTTTCCTTTAAAAAGAGCACGGTTGGGTTGTTGATGCTGGGTTATTGAGATATGACCCTGCGGGTCAGATCAGAAGACTGCAGACGTGGCTTAGTAGGGGCGTGGCTTTCAGATAGTTATTTTTGTCCAGTCGTGTGAGTAAATGTAATTCTGTTTAATCCGTTCTGTTGTATTGTTATCACGTGTTAAGGTTGAACACTGACACTTTTGTAGCTTTTATTAGTGTATGAGTGTGTGAGTTCCTCAAGAGTCTATGCATATCCCAACGTTTGGATAGTCACCACTTTGTTATAATGTTATTAATTTGATATAAAAATATTTAATGTGCAAAAAAATACAAGGACAATTAACATTTGTGGTGTACAAACTTAACATGATGAACAGAAATGACTCTCAATGGTGGCCACTAAAGCCACGCCCCTAAAAAACCACGCCTCCTAAAAATAAGATGAGGATTGCATTAATAAAGGCCCAGCTGCTGGGCCAACCCAGCATGAAAGTGAATAAAAACCCAACGGCTTGTTAAATTAAACCATGTTTGGTCATCCAAACAACTCAATTTATGGGTCAAAATAACCCAGCGTGTGATTTGTCCAATATTTACCCAGCACTGTGTTACCAAATAACCCATCTTTTTTTAGAGTGCAGTATGAGCAGGGGGGGCTTTAGTAACCCTAAAGGGGTGTCTTGCTCTGTTAAAGTACATACTATAAGCTGTTGACTGAGAAAACACGTTTGAATGTTTGTTGTTCTGTTTGACCATGTGGTGTGAGGTGCTGGTCCCAAACAGGTTATAGCCATTAGTGTGTCCAATACTCGTTACGCCATTAACCCATTCATCACTGTAGTCGTAACATTGACAGAGGATTAAATGTGTGGTGGGGTGGTGGGGCACCCTTTCCCCCTCATCTGTGATTGAGGCACTGGACTTGTTTTGAGAAGGGTGACCTAGGCCCCTCTATTATTTATTTTATTTAACGAGGCAAGTCAGTTAAGAACAAATTATTATTTACAATGACGGCCTACTCTGGCCAAACCCCGACGACGCTGGGCCAATTGTGCGTCGCCCTATGGGACTCCCGAACATGGTCGGATGTGATACAGCCTGGATTCGAACCAGGTACTATAGTGATGCCTCTTGCACTGAGATGCAGTGCCTTAGACCGCTGCGCCAATCTAGACCTCCAAGCCCACACTCCTCCTGAGTGACCACACATGACCACATGTTTTCCCCCAAAACAGACCATGGTACACTGTCAATACCATGCAGCTGTGGTATGATATTGTTTTTCACTAGAGTTTAAACCAGTTTCTCTACTGATGTGGATCTACAGCACCATGCTAACATGTTACAGCACCATGCTACCATTCTACAGCGCCATGTTACAGCACCATGCTACAGCACCATTCTACAGCACCATGCTAACATGTTACAGCACCATGCTACAGCGCCATGTTACAGCACCATGCTACCATTCTACAGCACCATTCTACAGCACCATTTTACCATGCTACAGCACCATGCTACCATTCTACAGCACCATGCTACAGCACCATGCTACCATTCTACAGCACCATGCTACCATGATACAGCACCATTCTACCAGTCTACAGCACCATTCTACAGCACCATGCTACCATGCTGCAGCACCATGCTACCATTCTATAGCACCATGCTACAGCACCATGCTACCATTCTATAGCACCATCCTACAGCACCATGCTACAGCACCATGCTACCATTCTACAGCACCATGCTACAGCACCATGCTACAGCACAATTCTACAGCACCATGCTACAGCAACATTCTACAGCACCATGCTACAGCACCATTGCAGATGGAAAGAAAACGAAAGACAGATCAAAATAATGAGCACCATAAGTGGTGGGAGCAGGAAGAGGGGCAGCCAATCAAAAACCAGGATTATGCCTACTGTATCTCTCAGAGATTGGGTAATAGGCAAGGAACAAACCATCCAATCAGATTCATTTTAAACAAAGAAAGCTAATCATCCAATGAAACGTGGGTCACCAAACCATTTTTATTCACATATTTTTATAGGCTGGAAAAGTTAATGATATGGATTCTGGCCCATTGTTGAGTCCAAAAAGAATATGAGTCCCACTGAAGTATTAATACACAGAGAGTGTCTCCTGTAATGATAATGTCATGTGTCATGTGCATAAAAGTAGTAAGAACAATAGCTCAATCATTACTACTGGCAGAGGGAGATATGATTTTGGTCTGTTATGTTCCACTGAGTGTTCTATCAGCGGGTATCTCTGGTCTCCCATTGGTCAGAGCCAGGTTCTACCTCCAGGAGAGAGGCTAGGCAGTAACACAGGGTAGAACATTTAGCTAACACTCAACACAGTCATCAACAGGTTCTCTCCATTCGCTCATTCTCATCAACTGAAGCGGAACAATGGCATATTATGATGACTGAGGGAAACTTTTTGTTATGATTTTAGAAAAAATATTATTTTCAATGGAATAGAAATGAATTAGGATAGGGATGTAAATGAGCTGGAGAGGAGGGGCATCGACCATAGAAATCAATTAGGATAGGGATGTAAATGAACTGAAGAGGAAGTGCATCGACCATAGAAATCAATTAGGATAGGGATGTAAATGAACTGAAGAGGAAGTGCATCGACCATAGAAATCAATTAGGATAGGGATGTAAATGAACTGAAGAGGAAGTGCATCGACCATAGAAATCAATTAGGATAGGGATGTAAATGAACTGAAGAGGAAGTGCATCGACCATAGAAATCAATTAGGATAGGGATGTAAATGAACTGAAGAGGAAGTGCATCGACCATAGAAATCAATTAGGATAGGGATGTAAATGAACTGAAGAGGCAGGGCATCGACCATAGAAATAAATTAGGATAGGGATGTAAATGAGCTGGAGAGGAGGGGCATCGACCACAGAAATGTTGATTACTTGATATCAGACAAACTTGATGATGATATCCTAACACTTACTGAAATATTAGCCACTATTGCACACTATTATCAGTGCCAATTGCAGATATGGCTAGAATACCTCTACAAACCAAATTGAGCACATCTGAATAACGACAAGGTTTTCCACCCCTCCTCGTCTGCAAAGTGCACACACGCGCATCTTGTAGGAGGAGACGTCTGGTAGGAGGAGACGTCTGGTAGGAGGTGAGGTCTGGTAGGAAGAGACGTCTGGTAGGAAGAGACGTCTGGTAGGAGGAGACGTCTGGTAGGCGGAGACGTCTGGTAGGAAGAGACGTCTGGTAGGAAGAGACGTCTGGTAGGAGGAGACGTCTGGTAGGAGGAGACGTCTGGTAGGAGGAGACGTCTGGTAGGCGGAGACGTCTGGTAGGCGGAGACGTCTGGTAGGAGGAGACGTCTGGTAGGAGAGGACGTCTGGTAGGAGGGGACGTCTGGTAGGAGAGGACGTCTGGTAGGAGAGGACGTCTGGTAGGCGGAGACGTCTGGTAGGAGAGGACGTCTGGTAGGAGAGGACGTCTGGTAGGAGGGGACGTCTGGTAGGAGGTGAGGTCTGGTAGGAAGAGACGTCTGGTAGGAGGAGACGTTTGGTAGGAGGAGACGTCTGGTAGGAGGAGACGTCTGGTAGGAGGAGACGTCTGGTAGGAGGAGACGTCTGGTAGGAGGAGACGTCTGGTAGGAGGAGACATCTTGTGCATCCTTTCCTCTGGACCGTGTAAAGTTAACACAAAGAAACAAATAGAGCTCCTGACTCACAGTGGGCCCCTCCTCCACATCACCACGACGTGTTGGCCCCTCCTCCACATCACCACGACGTGTTGGCCCCTCCTCCACATCACCACTACGTGTTGGCCCCTCCTCCACATCACCACGACGTGTTGGCCCCTCCTCCACATCACCACGACGTGTTGGCCCCTCCTCCACATCACCACGACGTGTTGGCCCCTCCTCCACATCACCACGACGTGTTTCCCCCTCCACATCACCACGACGTGTTGCCTCCACATCACCACGACGTGTTTCCCCCTCCACATCACCACGACGTGTTGCCTCCACATCACCACGACGTGTTTCCCCCTCCACATCACCACGACGTGTTGCCTCCTCGACATCACCACGACGTGTTGCTTCATCTATATCACCACAATGTGTTGGACCCCCTCCACATCACCATGACTTATCAATGACCCAAGACCAGCTCAGTTAATCCCTACCATTGTGACAATAAATAATCATAATACTGCATCAAATGTACATTATCCTAGGGGCATTGGCAGACACACTGAGGCGGTGTGCCCTAGTAGGAAGACCACTTTGCGCAGCTCCAATATAAATTACATGAGCAAGTCTACTTCTGATAATCTTCCCAGTAAAGCATTAAAAACAATCAAGCAACCCAGAAATGTGCTAAAAATAGCACATATTAACATATGCAGCCTGAAAAACATGGTCCATGAAGTCAATAACTTGCTTGTAACAGATGACATTCATATTCTGACTATCTCTGAAACTCACTTAGATAATACCTTTGATGATACAGTGGTAGCAATACATGGTTATAACATCTACCGAAAAGACAAAAATGCTAATGGGGGCGCTGTTGCGGTCTATATTCAGAACCACATTCCTGTAAAGCTTAGAGACAATCTAATGTTAAATACTGTTGAAGTAATATGGCTACAGGTTCATCTGCCTCACCTAAAGCGCCCATTCTTGTGGGAAGCTGCTATAGACCACCAAGTGCTAAGAGTCAGTATCTGGATAATATGTGTGAAATGCTTGATAATGTATGTGATATCAACAGACAAGTATATTTTCTGGGTGATTTAAATATTGACTGGCTCTCATCAAGCTGCCCACTCAACACACAACTTCAAACTGTAACCAGTGCCTGCAACCTGGTTCAGGTTGTCAGTCAACCTACTGTACCAGGGTATTTACAAACAGCACAGGAATCAACATGTATTGATCACATCCTTACTTATGTGGCAGAAATGTGCTTTAAAGCTGTATCCAAATCCATAGGATGTAATGATCACAATATAATAGCCATATCTAGGAAAACCAAAGTTCCAAAGGCTGGGCCTAATATAGTGTATAAGAGGTCATACAATACGTTTTGTAGTGATTCATATGTTGATGATGTAAAGAATATTTGCTGGTCTGTGGTGTGTAATGAGGAGCAATCAGATGCTGCACTTGACACATTTATGAAATTGCTTATTTTAGTTACTATTAAGCACGCACCCATTAATAAAATGACTGTAAAAACGGTTACATCTCCTTGGAGTGATGAGGAATTGAAAAATTGTATGGTTGAGAGGGATGAGGCAAAAGGTATGGCAAATAAGTCAGGCAGCCCAGCTGATTGCCAAACGTACTGCAAATTAAGAAATCATGTGACTAAACTAAATAAAATTACAAATAAACTATACCTTGAAACAAAGATAAATGATATAAAGAATGATAGTAAAAAGCTTTGGAGCACCTTAAATGAAATTTGGGGGGGAAAAGCCAACTCGGCTCCATCATTCATTGAATCAGATGGCTCATTCATCTAAAACCCTCTGATATTGCCAACTACTTGAATGACTTTTTCATTGGCAAGATAAACAAACTTAGGGATGACATGCCAACAACAAACGCTGACACTACACATCCAGGTATATCTGACAAAATTATGAAAGACAAGAATTATATTTTTGAATTCCGTAAAGTCAGTGTGGAAGAGGTGAAAGAATTATTGTTGTCTATTAACAATGACAAGCAAACGGGGTCTGACAATCTGGATGGAAAATTACTGAGGATAATAGCAGACGATACTGCCACTCCGATTTGCCACATCTTCAATTTAAGCCTACTAGAAAGTGTGTGCCCTCAGGCCTGGAGGGGAGCAAAAGTAATTATTCTACCCAAGAATAGTAAAGCCCATTTTACTGGCTCAAATAGCCGACCAATCACCCTGTTACCAACCCTTAGTATACTTCTGGGGGAAAAAAATGTTTTTGACCAGATACAATGCTATTTCACAGTAAACAAATTGACAACCTGACTTTCAGCACGCTTATAGGGAAGGACACTCAACAAGCACTGCACTTACACAAATAACAGATGATTGGCTGAGAGAAATTGATGATAAAATGAGTGAGGGGGCTGTCTTGTTAGACTTCAGTGCAGCTTTTGACATTATCGATCATAGTCTGCTGCTGGAAAAACGTATGTGCTATGACTTTACACCCCCTGCTGTAATGTGAATAAAGAGTTACTTGTCTAACAGAACACAGAGGGTGTTCTTTAATGGAAGCCTCTCAAACATAATCCAGGTAGAATCAGGGATTCCCCAGGGTAGCTGTTTAGGCCCCTTGCTTTTTCTAATCTTTACTAACAACATGCCACTTGGCTTTGAGTGAAGCCAGGTTGTCTATGTATGTGGATGACTCAACACTATACACGTCAGCTACTAAAGCAACTGAAATGACTGCAACACTTAACAAAGAGCTGCAGTTAGTTTTGGAATGGGTAGCAAGGAATGAGCAAATCGTAAATATTTCCAAAACTAAAAGCATTGTATTTGGGACAAATCATTCACTAAACCCTAAACCTCAACTATGTCTCGTAATGAATAATGTGGAAATTGAGCATCATCACAACATGTTGGCAACTCCACATCACCACGATGTGTTGGCCCCTCCACATCATCACAACGTGTTGCCCCCTCCACATCAACATGACGTGTTGGCATCCACACTGGCCCCCTCCACATCAACATGACGTGTTGGCATCTACACTGGTCCCCTCCACATCAACATGACGTGTTGTCATCTACACTGGTCCCCTCCACATCAACATGACGTGTTGGCATCTACACTGGTCCCCTCCACATCATCATGACGTGTTGGCATCTACACTGGCCCCCTCCACATCAACATGACGTGTTGGCATCTACACTGGCCCCCTCCACATCAACATGACGTGTTGGCATCTACACTGGTCCCCTCCACATCAACATGACGTGTTGGCATCTACACTGGTCCCCCCCACATCATCGTGACGTGTTGGCATCTACACTGCCCCCCCCCCCCCCCACATCAACATGACGTGTTGGCATCTACACTGGCCCCCTCCACATCATCATGACGTGTTGGCATCTACACTGGCCCCCTCCACATCATCATGACGTGTTGTCATCTACACTGGCCCCCTCCACATCAACATGACGTGTTGGCATCTACACTGGTCCCCTCCACATCATCATGACGTGTTGGCATCTACACTGGTCCCCCCCACATCAACATGACGTGTTGGCATCTACACTGGTCCCCTCCACATCAACATGACATGTTGGCATCTACACTGGCCCCCTCCACATCAACATGACGTGTTGGCATCTACACTGGTCCCCTCCACATCATCATGACGTGTTGGCATCTACACTGGCCCCCTCCACATCAACATGACGTGTTGGCATCTACACTGGCCCCCTCCACATCAACATGACGTGTTGGCATCTACACTGGTCCCCTCCACATCAACATGACGTGTTGGCATCTACACTGGTCCCCCCCACATCATCGTGACGTGTTGGCATCTACACTGCCCCCCCCCCCCCCCCCCCCCACATCAACATGACGTGTTGGCATCTACACTGGCCCCCTCCACATCATCATGACGTGTTGGCATCTACACTGGCCCCCTCCACATCATCATGACGTGTTGTCATCTACACTGGCCCCCTCCACATCAACATGACGTGTTGGCATCTACACTGGTCCCCTCCACATCATCATGACGTGTTGGCATCTACACTGGTCCCCTCCACATCAACATGACGTGTTGGCATCTACACTGGTCCCCTCCACATCAACATGACATGTTGGCATCTACACTGGTCCCCTCCACATCAACATGACGTGTTGGCATCTACACTGGTCCCCTCCACATCAACATGACGTGTTGTCATCTACACTGGCCCCCTCCACATCAACATGACGTGTTGGCATCTACACTGGCCCCCTCCACATCAACATGACGTGTTGGCATCTACACTGGCCCCCCCCACATCAACATGACGTGTTGGCATCTACACTGGCCCCCTCCACATCAACATGACGTGTTGTCATCTACACTGGCCCCCTCCACATCAACATGACGTGTTGGCATCTACACTGGCCCCCTCCACATCAACATGACGTGTTGGCATCTACACTGGCCCCCTTCACATCAAAATGACGTGTTGGCATCTACACTGCCCCCCCCCCCCCCACATCATCGTGACGTGTTGTCATCTACACTGGCCCCCTCCACATCAACATGACGTGTTGGCATCTACACTGGCCCCCTCCACATCATCATGACGTGTTGGCATCTACACTGGCCCCCTCCACATCATCATGACATGTTGGCATCTACACTGGCCCCCTCCACATCATCATGACGTGTTGGCATCTACACTGCCCCCCCCCCCCCCCCCACATCAACATGACGTGTTGGCATCTACACTGGTCCCCTCCACATCATCATGACGTGTTGGCATCTACACTGCCCCCCCCCACATCAACATGACGTGTTGTCATCTACACTGGTCCCCTCCACATCAACATGACGTGTTGGCATCTACACTGGCCCCCTCCACATCAACATGACGTGTTGGCATCTACACTGGTCCCCCTCCACATCAACATGACGTGTTGTCATCTACACTGGCCCCCTCCACATCAACATGACGTGTTGGCATCTACACTGGCCCCCTCCACATCATCATGACGTGTTGGCATCTACACTGGCCCCCTCCACATCAACATGATGTGTTGGCATCTACACTGGTCCCCTCCACATCAACATGACGTGTTGTCATCTACACTGGCCCCCTCCACATCAACATGACGTGTTGGCATCTACACTGGTCCCCTCCACATCAACATGACGTGTTGTCATCTACACTGGCCCCCTCCACATCATCATGACGTGTTGGCATCTACACTGCCCCCCCCCCCCCCCCCCCCCCCCCACATCATCGTGACATGTTGGCATCCACACTGCACCATTGTGGGCCCCCTCCACATCAACATGATGTGTTGACATCTACACTGCACCATTGTGGGCCCCCTCCACATCAACATGATGTGTTGACATCTACACTGCACCATTGTGGGCCCCCTCCACTTTCCTCAGTAAGTCAATAGAATATGGGGCTGGTGCAGATAAGATAGACCCAGTCATATTGAGGGCTCTGAGAGGATAGACAGTGTTGTTGTTTCCAGCAGCTAAATTAATAGGAGACCCTCCGAAAACCTGCGTCTGTTTTGACACTGAACATTAACCCCTCTGTCAGAGATAACGGACACACACACACACACACACACATGCACACTCGCAGGCTAGTTCATGGTTTACTGTAGCATGATATAAAACAATAGTAGAAATGAATGATTTGTATTTTGAACCATGATGCAACTCATCATGAAAAGCGTATAATTGTATAAATGAGGGTTTAACTACTTTAGTTTAATCTGGCACTGATAAAGTGAGCATGTACCTAAAAGCAGATCTTACATGTAAACAGCAAAGCTTCCAGATCCTACTCCCTCCAGAGGCCATTTCACTGCTCCACTACTGGTTCCAGTTGGCCACCGCAGCCTGGGTGGTGAGTGTACCCCCTCACTCTCCCTTCTCTTCTGCTTCACTGTTACAAACACACATGTGCCTGCCCACATAGGCTACATGAGGATAACTCTCGAATCTGATAGTAAATGCTTGATAATGTTAAAATCTACTCTATTTGTTGGGGAAGATTAGAGGAAGAAGGGTAGAGATGAATGATTTCAACATTTATTTTTCTTCACAAATGTTTTACTTTACACACATACATAACTGTATTGTGGTTGTCACGCCCTGACCTGAGAGAGCCTTTTTTATGTCTCTATTTAGGTTTGGTCAGCGTGTGATTTGGGTGGGCATTCTATGTCCTTTTTTCTATGCTTTGTATTTCTTTGTTTTGGCCTGGTATGGCTCTCAATCAGGGACAGCTGTACATCGTTGTCGCTGATTGGGAGTCATACTTAGGCAGCCTGTTTTCCTTTGGGGTTTGTGGGTAGTTACTTTCTGTTTAGTGTTTTGCACCTGACAGAACTGTTTGGCTGTCGGTTTTTTGTTTAGCTGAATTCCTTCTAATTCCAATAGATTCATTGTATTGTGAGCATGGATTATAGGAGAGGATAAGGTATTCATTGTTTAATTATTTTATATAGGTCTAATTACAGTATTTTAAATAAATTCATGATGAGCACTAACCTTAATCTACTCTCTTCAACGACGGCCGTTACAGTGGTGTAGAGGTCTTCAAGTATCCACCTGTACCCAAATACCCGAGAAACAATCTGGGACCCAAGCACGCCCAGATCCAGAATTCTAAACAATGTCACAGGTCTTGGGTATGTGTAATTTGAACTGACTTGTCCGGAAGGGCCCGTACAGATCCTAACAGACTGCTGCAGTAGAGAGAGAGATGTTATAATTGATGCTGCTGCTCTTGCTTTTCATGACAGTGGAGCATGGCGCGTGTCGCTTGTTGTTGTTGGCCAATCAGAAGACATCAAAGAGGCAATAGGCTACAGTTATAGAGCCTCCATGTGACAAAAGTTAGGAGATATCTAATCAATGGAATATGTAATTAAAATGCTGGAAATAAAAGTTAAAGGAGAAGGATAGGCTATAACGACCAGGTAGGCTGCTACTTAATATTCTGAATGGAGTTGTTGTTATTTGTAACTGTAGGATGAGAAAGCGCATGCTACACTGCAGCCTCAATTAGCCTAGCTAGCTAACATTAGCTAGCTCAACTAGCTTTTCCTGGTTTGATGCAGTCAAGACAGGCACTACGTAATCATATTGGATGATAAATAAACTAGCTATGGCAGCAATTAGTCTAGTATAGCGCGAGTCGGCTCGGTTAGTTGCTGTCTCTCGTCTCTCCCTCCGTCCTCCCTGCTCCCCTTGTCACTCCCTCACAGTATGGCCCCCCTCCTGTCACATGTTATCAGCTCTGGTTCATAAAGTAGCTTAAAAAATGACTTTTCTTCTGCTTCCCTCACTACGATTGGATCGGACCAGGTCTGGATCTGACCAAGTCTATAAGGAGCGGGTCTCGTTGTCCTCGGTCTGTTCGGAACGGGTATCTATATTAAAACTATTTATTTATGCATATTGGGTCCGGGTGGGAAAGCCCCAGGTCTATTTCGGAACGGGTTCAACTTTTTGGACCCGTGAAGACCTCTAGAATGGTGCCTTCAGTTCAGCACTTGTCAGTCCGATTTATACTCCCAAGCTCAAGGCTTGAAATAGATTACCAGTAGAGCATGGTACTATCATCATATGATACTATCACCACATGCTATACTATTACCATACTATACTATTACCATACTATACTATTACCATACTATACTATCACCATACTATACTATTACCATACAATACCATCACCATACAATACTATCAACATACAATACTATCACCATATGACACTATCACCATACGATACTATCACCATATGACACTAACACCATACTATTACCATACTATACTATTACCATACAATACCATCACCATACAATACTATCACCATACGATACTATCACCATATGACACTAACACCATACTATTACCATACTATACTATTACCATACAATACCATCACCATACAATACTAACACCAAGCTATACTATCACCATACGATACTATCACCATATGACACTAACACCATACTATTACCATACTATACTATTACCATACAATACCATCACCATACAATACTAACACCAAGCTATACTATCACCATACGATACTATCACCATACGATACTATCACCATACGATACTATCACCATATGACACTATCACCATACAATACTATCACCATATGACACTAACACCATACTATTACCATACTATACTATTACCATACAATACCATCACCATACAATACTATCACCATACGATACTATCACCATATGACACTAACACCATACTATTACCATACTATACTATTACCATACAATACCATCACCATACAATACTAACACCAAGTTATACTATCACCATATGACACTATCGCCATACTATACTATTACCATACAATACCATCACCATACAATACTAACACCAAGCTATACTATCACCATACGATACTATCACCATACGATACTATCACCATATGACACTATTACCATACAATACCATCACCATACAATACTAACACCAAGCTATACTATCACCATACAATACTATCACCAAGCTATACTATCACCATACGATACTATCATCATATGATACTATCACCACATGCTATACTATCACCATACTATGCTATTCTATACTATCACCATATGACACTATCACCATACGATACTATCCCCATACGATACTAACACCATACTATCACCATACAGTATTATCACCATACAGTATTACCACCATACTTAGGTACGGATACAATGTCTTGCGATTCTCACGATTCTATATGTATTGCGATTCGATACTGTGATTTTATTGTAATACTTCACTATACAACAAAAGCAGAAACATCACAGGCCTACTCATTGAAGGAATAAAGGTGCTCTGTTTCATTTACATTTTAGTCATTTAGCAGACACTCTTATCCAGAGCGACTGACAGACGCAATTAGGGTTAAGTGCCATGCTCAAGGGCACATCGACAGATGTGTTCATCTAGCCTGGCTCGGGGATTCGAACCAGCAACCTGGCCCAACACTCTTAACCGCTAGGGTACCTGTTGTCCTACTTCCAATTCAAATCCATTATTGCAAGAACAGTTTCGCCGCAGCTATTTGTTGAAATCAAAGAATTTGTAGAGTTCAGGACCCCATTAACGACTGTACAGAGAGCAGCTGGAACCAGGGACACCAACACATCAACGACTGTACAGGGAGCAGCTGGAACCAGGGACACCAACACATTAACGACTGTACAGGGAGCAGCTGGAACCAGGGGCACCAACACATTAACGACTGTACAGGGAGCAGCTGGAACCAGGGACACCAACACATTAACGACTGTACAGGGAGCAGCTGGAACCAGGGACACCAACACATTAACGACTGTACAGGGAGCAGCTGGAACCAGGGACACCAACACATTAACGACTGTACAGGGAGCAGCTGGAACCAGGGACACCAACACATTAACGACTGTACAGGGAGCAGCTGGAACCAGGGACACCAACACATCAACGACTGTACAGGGAGCAGCTGGAACCAGGGACACCAACACATCAACGACTGTACAGGGAGCAGCTGGAACCAGGGACACCAACACATCAACGACTGTACAGGGAGCAGCTGGAACCAGGGACACCAACACATCAACGACTGTACAGGGAGCAGCTGGAACCAGGGACACCAACACATCAACGACTGTACAGGGAGCAGCTGGAACCAGGGACACCAACACATCAACGACTGTACAGGGAGCAGCTGGAACCAGGGACACCAACACATTAACGACTGTACAGGGAGCAGCTGGAACCAGGGACACCAACACATCAACGACTGTACAGGGAGCAGCTGGAACCAGGGACACCAACACATCAACGACTGTACAGGGAGCAGCTGGAACCGAACACATTAAGGCACTTACATTACACATAAAACAAAATATAAAACAGTACACCGTATAACATTATTACACCACTATAAAATGTATAATACCACCATACAACAATATTACACCACTACATATCTACAATACACAATGTATAATACCACCATACAACAATATTACACCACTACATATCTACAATACAAAATGTATAATGCCACTATACAACAATATTACAATGTACGTGTGTGTAGAGTGCGTGTGCTTGTGTGTGTATGCTTGTGTCTGTACCTTTACGTGTCTCTTGACAGTCCCGGCTGTTCCATAAGTTGTATTTTTACATGTTTTTTAAAATCTAATAATACTGCTTGCATCAGTTACCTGATGTGGAATAGAGTTCCATGTAGTCATGGCTCTATGTAGTACTGTGAGCCTCCCATAGTCAGTTCTGGACTTGGGGACAGTGAAGAGGCCTCTGGTGGCAGGTCTTGTGGGGTATGCATCGGTGTCTGAGCTGTGCTAGTCGTTTAAACAGACAGCTTGGTGCATTCAACATGTCAATACCTCTCACAAATACAAGTAGTGATGAAGTCAGTCTCTCCTCCACTTTGAGCCAGGAGAGATTGACATGCATATTAAAAATGTTAGCTCTCTGTGTACATTTAAGGGCCAGCTGTGCTGCCCTGTTCTGAGCCAATTGTAATTTTCCGAAGTCTTTCTTTGTGGTACCTGACCACACGATTGAACAGTAGTCCAGGTGCAGGTCCTTCTTTGTGGTACCTGACCACACGACTGAACAGTAGTCCAGGTGCAGGTCCTTCTTTGTGGTACCTGACCACACGACTGAACAGTAGTCCAGGTGTGAGGTCCTTCTTTGTGGTACCTGACCACATGACTGAACAGTAGTGCAGGTGCAGGTCCTTCTTTGTGGTACCTGACCACATGACTGAACAGTAGTGCAGGTGCAGGTCCTTCTTTGTGGTACCTGACCACATGACTGAACAGTAGTGCAGGTGCAGGTCCTTCTTTGTGGTACCTGACCACATGACTGAACAGTAGTGCAGGTGCAGGTCCTTCTTTGTGGTACCTGACCACATGACTGAACAGTAGTGCAGGTGCAGGTCCTTCTTTGTGGTACCTGACCACATGACTGAACAGCAGTCCAGGAACGAGGTCCTTCTTTGTGGTACCTGACCACACGACTGAACAGTAGTACAGGTGCGACAAAGATACTGATAAAACCAAAGCAGTACTAAGAGGCGGAGCAATTAAAGCAGCTTCCCCCTGAGGTCAGAATAATCAAATCAAAATCAAACTTTTTTGTCACATGCGCCGAATACAACAAGTGTAGACTTTACCGTAAAACAGTGCAGTTGAAGAGTAAAGAAAATATTTACCAAATAAACTAAAGTAAAAAAGTATCAAAAGTAACACAATAAAATAACAATAACGAGGCCATATACAGGGGGTACCGAGTCAGTGTGCGGGGGTACAGGTTAGAGGTAATTTGTACATGTAGGTAGGGGTGAAGTGACTATGCATAGATAATAAACAGCGAGTAGCAGCAACCTGTCAGGATGCTCTTGATGTTGCAGCTGTAGAACTTTTTGAGGATCTGGGGACCCATACCAAATCCTTTCAGTCTCCTGAGGGGGAAAAGGTTTTGTTGTGCCCTCTTCGCGACTGCTTGGTGTGTTTGGACCATGACAGATCGTTGGTGATGTGGACACCAAGGAACTTGAAACTCTCGACCCACTCCACTACTGCCCCGTCGATGTTAATGTGGGCCTGTTCGGCCCGCCTTTTCCTGTAGAACACGATCAGCTCCTTTGTCTTGCTCACATTGAGGGGGAGGTTGTTGTCCAGGCACCACACTGCCAGTTCTCTGACCTCCTCCCTATAGGCTGTCTCATCGTTGTTGGTGATCAGGCCTACCACTGTTGTGTCATCAGCAAACTTGATGATGGTGTTGGAGTCGAGTTTGGCCACACAGTCGTGGGTGAACAGGGAGTACCGGAGGGGACTAAGTACACATCCCTGAGGGGCCCCAGTGTTGAGGATCAGCATGGCAGACGTGTTGTTGCCTACCCTTACCACATTGGGGCGGCCCAACAGGAAGTCTAGGATCCAGTTGCAGAGGGAGGTGTTTAGTCCCAGGGTCCGTAGCTTAGTGATGAGCTTTGTGGGCCCTATGGTGTTGAAAGCTGAGCTGCAGTCTGTCATGACTGTCCTGATCAGGTCAGGTTACAGGAGACCACAAACCTACAGATTATCTCTCAATCCCCAACAGAGGAGGAGAGATCTAGGGGTATGAGGATGTGGGGGTTTTATGACCCCTCACGCCCATGATAAATCGTAGGACATAGAGAAATTCCTTTGTCCTCACTATGAAGAACTGGCCGCAGAACATTAAAACATGCAATAAAGGGACTTTGGAACAATGGTTTCCGTCAGCCACAATGGTGGTCATGACGAGAGATGGAATATGAAAATGTATGTAATCTTTGTATTGTTATTAACCTGTTAGGGCTAGGGGGCAGTATTGACACGGCTGGATAAAAAACATACCCGATTTAATCTGGTTACCACTCCTACCCAGTAACTAGAATATGCATATACTTATTACATATGGATAGAAAACACCCTAAATTTTCTAAAACTGTTTGAATGGTGTCTGTGAGTATAACAGAACTCAAATGGCAGGTCAAAACCTGAGAGATTCCTTTACAGGAAGTGGCCTGTCTGACCATTTCTTGAACTTCTTTTCCATCTCTATCATTTACTAAGGATCTCTGCTCTAACGTGACACTTCCCACGTCGTCCATAGGCGCTCAGAGCCCGGGAAAAAACAGAATGTCGTCATTCCAGCCCCAGGCTGAAACACATTATCGCCTTTCTCAAGTGGCCGATCAAGGGACACTGGGCTTATGCTCGTGACCCCGACCGCCCCCGCCTTTGGGATTTTTTCCTCTGTTTGCCGAAAAGGAGATTCCCTGTCGGAATATTATCGCTTTTCTACGAGAAAAATGTCGTAAAAATTGATTTTAAACAGCGGTTGACATGCTTCGAAGTACGGTAATGGAATATTTAGAATTTTATTGTCACGAATTGCGCCATGCGCGCGACACTTCTTTACTATTTCGGATAGTGTCTGGAACGCACGAACAAAACGCCGCTATTCGGATATAACGATGGATTATTTTGGACCAAACCAACATTTGTTATTGAAGTAGCAGTCCTGGGTGTGCATTCTGACGAAGACAACAAAAGGTAATGAAACTTTTATAATAGTAAATATGATTATGGTGAGTGCTAAACTTGCCGGGTGTCTAAATAGCGAGCCCGTGATGCCTGGGCTATGTACTTAGAATATTGCAAAATGTGCTTTCACCAAAAAGCTATTTTAAAATCGGACATATCGAGTGCATAGAGGAGGTCTGTATCTATAATTCTTAAAATAATTGTTATGCTTTTTGTGAACGTTTATCGTGAGTAATTTAGTAAAATGTTAGCGAATTCCCCGGAAGTTTGCGGGGGGTATGCTAGTTCTGAACGTCACATGCTAATGTAAAAAGCTGGTTTTTGATATAAATATGAACTTGATTGAACAAAACATGCATGTATTGTATAACATAATGTCCTAGGGTTGTCATCTGATGAAGATCATCAAAGGTGAGTGCTGCATTTAGCGGTCTTCTGGGTTTTGGTGACATTATATGCTGGCAAGCGTCCCACCTAGCCCATAGAGGTTAAAGGTTAAGAGATGACGTTATTACGAAAACATTGTACCTTTAACCTGTATGGGACAGACGTTCCGCTAGCGGAACGCCTCACCAATATCCAATAGTATAGCGTGGCGCGAAATACAAACACCTAAAAAATGCTTCAATTTCTCAAACATATGACTCTTCTACACCATTTTAAAGATAAGACTCTCGTTAATCTAACCACACTGTCCGATTTCAAAAAGGCTTCACAGCGAAAGCAAAACATTAGATTATGTCAGGAGAGTACCCACCCAAAAATAATCACACAGCCATTTTCATAGCAAGCATATATGTCACAAAAATCAAAACCACAGCTTCGGATAGTTACCTGAACGCACGAACAAAAAAGGAGCTATTTCAATATAACTATGGATTACTTCGAACCAAAACAACATTTGTTGTTGAAGTAGAAGTCCTGGGAGTGCATTCTGACGAAGAACAGCAAAGGTAATCCAATTTTTCTTATAGTAAATCTGAGTTTGGTGAGTACCAAACTTGGTGGGTGTCAATATAGCTAGCCTGTGATGGCCGGGCTATGTACTCAGAATATTGCAAAATGTGCTTTCACCGAAAAGCTATTTTAAAATCGGACACCGCGATTGCATAAAGGAGTTCTGTATCTATAATTCTTAAAATAATTGTTATGATTTTTGTGAATGTTTATCGTGAGTAATTTAGTAAATTCACCGGAAGTGTTCGGTGGGAATGCTAGTTCTGAACTTCACATGCTAATGTAAAAAGCTGGTTTTTGATATAAATATGAACTTGATTGAACAAAACATGCATGTATAGTATAACATAATGTCCTAGGAGTGTCATCTGAAGAAGATCATCAAAGGTTAGTGCTGCATTTAGCTGTGGTTTTGGTTTTTGTGACATTATATGCTAGCTTGAAAAATGGGTGTTTGATTATTTCTGGCTGGATACTCTCCTGACATAATCTAATGTTTTGCTTTCGTTGTAAAGCCTTTTTGAAATCGGACAGTGTTGTTAGATAAAGGAGAGTCTTGTCTTTAAAATGGTGTAAAATAGTCATATGTTTGAAAAATTGAAGTTTTCAGATTTTCGAGGAATTTGTAATTCGCGCCACGCCCTATCATTGGATATTGGAGCGGTGTTCCGCTAGCGGAACATCTAGATAAAGGTCTTGCTCACATCGGCTACCGAGAGCATTATCACACAGTCATCCAGAACAGAACAGAATAATGTAGTGGTAACTACACCAACAACGGCCACCTTAAAGCTCATTAGAGGTGATTAGGGGCCTTAACCCAGCTAAAGCCTCCTTGTCCCATAGAGAGAGAGAGAGAGAGAGAGGAGAAACCAAACCACCATGAACAACTGAACATGGCAGCTAGCCAGAGTAAGGCAGGTAACCAACTGGCCTCTAAACCAAACTAAACTATATTCAGAGAGATGTAGGTGAAGAAAGGGGAATAAGAATCTGGTAAAATTCCCTTGTCTACATCCCAAATGCCACCCTTTTCCCTTTATAGTGGACTAAATAGGGAATAGGGTGCCATTTGGAATACACACCTTGTCTCTCAGCTCCTTGAAGGAGATCCAATTGTGTCCTGGCTGCTGCTCTCCAGGCCTGGGCCTCTGTTGCTCAGTAGCCACCACCCTCCTCAGTGGCAGATCTATTTTTATCGGATGTGTTTCAAACAGAAACAACACTTGGCATTTCTATACAAACAATGTTTTCAAAGATTTGATTTACCGCAATACACAGGAGTGGTCCCAAGATGACGCGGCAGCCCTTCTCTATCTCTCAATGTAAAATAAAGGAACATTCATCACAACTTCTCCCTATAAGAAGTCTTCCCTGACCCACCTCCGCTCAACATACGGCACGGTAAGGGTTAGGGGAGGAGCCACACTTGGATTGGTAAAACATTTTTACATAAATAAAGATATAGTATATATATATATATATATATATATATATATATATATATATATATATATATATATAGGATGTGTTATATATATATTATATATAATTCACAGATTATATTTTAAATGCTCGTAAAAGTGTACTGTGTACATTTTCCTGTTTCAAAAATATATTGTTCAAAACAAGCTGTTCAGTTACTTACTACTCTGCCCCTCAGTGATTCTGCCAGCAGCTGCTCCGCGGGCACATAGGCGTGCTAACATTGCTTGGATTGTTTTCAACCTAGTCTCAGAGCATTTCGTATTATACTGTATGTAAATCTAAGACACTCCATTTAGTATGATATGTTACGTTTCAAATGGTATGTATTAATCTGTGGATGTCTATCACCCATTTCGTATGATATGTTACGAATTACAATTTGTATTATAAGTTTAAATTGCAAAACGTACAATATGTTACAAATTTGCAAAATGTCCAATATGATACAAATTCGCTAAACGTATGAAATGTTACGAATTCTAGCTAGTTGGCTAACGTTAGTTAGCTGGCTATAGTTTTCTAGGCTAGGGATTAGGGTGAGAGGTAGGGGAAGTGTTAGCTAAAAGGATTAAGGTTAGGGTTGGGGGAAGGGTTAGCTAGAATGCTAAGTAGTTGCAAAGTAGCTAAAAAGTTGAAAAGTTGCTAATTAGCTAAAATGCTGTCCGTGATGAGATTCGAACTCGCAACCTTTGAGTTGCTAGACATTCACGTTGTACACCCACCCATCCACCACGACTAACCAACCAACCAACCACCCTACTTTTTTTTGATTAAGTAACCATCTGTCTTACGTAACCATACCAAACGTAACATATCATACTCATTTAAGTGTCCCAGACTTACAATTACTTTGTTATGTCTAGTCTATGAGACCAGGCTGTTGTTTTCCCAGCTATTTGCTATGAGGAGGGACTGCCCCAATGAAATCGCAGGATTTCATAGCATAAATTATAACAGCACAAAGTAAATGGACCATCCTGGGCCACTTAAATGTGCGTTCAGTCAGAACTTCTGTATCTGCTCTAGTCTCCCTCCCAGTCTCTCGTGCCAGACGACTTACGTCTGGCGCGAGACTAGATCTGCTCTATCAGGTGGTGCTAAAGCTAATTGTAATTAACTTGTAAATAACAGTCATGGGACCTGATAAACCGGACATCTACATCCAACAAGAGTTGAAGGAAAGAGGGATACACTAGCTAGAACCTTCTCATCGGGGATCTGGTAGGACAAAAAAGCATAACTGTGGCTGGCCAATTTTATTGCTTCCCCCCATGTTCATCAGGTTCTACTGTGGTGATAGGGCGACATGTTGTGTGGACTAAAACAGCATGCTCTCCATGCCAATTTCAAGATGATCTAAACTAATGTCTGACTAACTCGGAAATATGAAGTTATTTCAGAATGAAAGTTAACTGGCTAGTGCGTCATACTTTGTGACATTGTGTTAGCTATCCCTAGTTAGAAAATGTATTTTCAAAGGTAGATAACTGGTTCATTTGACCAATGAATCAACCAAATGTATCTCAACATTTCTAAAGCTAGCCATTCAATGAGCGTGTGGGGAGGGGTTCAGACAGACACCATAAAAGAACCCTCAATACAAATGATTCATACATAACAGTGAGTGAATAATCTAATAGCACAGTCAGTCAGTCAATAGGTGTCTCTTGTGGGATTGAGGATTTGTAGTTGAGTGAGGGAAGAATTAAAATCATCTGCGACTTTGGCAGTTCGTAGTTTACATGTGAGCAAGGCTGAGAGCGAGAGAGGCAGGGAGCTGGTGTTACTGGTTGGTACTGAAAACACAGCTTAGAGGCAGGCTGGCCGGCCAGGCAGACTGGCTCAGTTGGAGCAGCAGACCGTTGACAGGTTGACCTCCTGGCATGCAAGAGCAACAGGAGCCAGCTCAATGTCACAGAGAACATTTAACATTTTACATTTAAGTCATTTAGCAGACGCTCTTATCCAGAGCGACTTACAAATTGGTGCATTCACCTTATAATATCCAGTGGAACAACCACTTTACAATAGTGCAATAGTGCATCTAAATCTTTTAAGGTGAATATGGATTACCAACCAATGTCACAGATTGCTCTGGAACTTTCACCACAGGGAGACCCATGAAGTTGTTGGGGTTTTGTACTGAGAGTGTAGGCCTATGAAGTATGAATTAGGCCTATTCTAAGGTGAAGGAGAAAGGTATAGGCCTAGGACTCTGAGGTGTCTATGTCCCACCTGGTCCACTGTCACTACAGAGCCTACTGCTGGCACTAGGACAGGACCAGTTGGTAGTGTCATAGCAGTGTCACCAAGCATCAGGCTAATTATCCCCATAAGTTACATCACATGCACACAAATAAATAAGGATAACTTCAATGGTGCCAATAGATTCAAAGAAACGATGTTTATCATATTAGCAATTCAGCATGAGAAAAAAGGTCTGATGACATCATGATCACCATTGTTTCATGACAATAATGTAAAATGATGTCTGTCACTCACCTGCAGCTCGCACCATGCCACTTCCACAGTAGTCTCTGTGTCCAGTCCTTTATAAACGGTCTTAAACGAACCCCTCCCAATCTCAATGTTGAATTTCAGGTATCTTCCATCAGGTGAGGTGGCCACAGCTTTGGTCTCAATGTCCTCCCTCTCCTCCTGTTCCCATTTGCTTTCATACGGACTGCGTGACAGCACGTTGTGTGGTTTATTTTGAACAAGCTCATTGTCTGAGTCCGAGCTGGCATCTTGTCTGTTGGGGCTCGGGATCGAGCTCCAGTTGTTCACCAGAGGGGTGACCGGGTCCTTGATTTGGGTACAGGGGGACTTGCTGCCGGTGGTGCTCGCGCCCGGGATGGAGACCGGAGATGGAGACGCCGGCGGAGTCTCCGTTTTGTCGTCCTCCTCAACTCTGGCCTCCGTTAAAGTTAAAATATTCTCCGCGGACCCGGAAAGAGCCTTTGAAAGCGCCCCACCATAGAGTTGTGGGTCGATGTCCATGTTAATTTTGTGAAGTCCATAAGAATTTCTCCTGGCAGCCAAGTTGTTCCTCCGCGGCATCGACGGGACACGGCCAGATAAGCAGTCATCTTTCAGTTCGTCGGAAAGGCTTGGGAAGCCGCGTCCAGCTACCTCAAACTCCGTGTGTGACATTGTAACGGTTCGTATTCTTATTTCCGAGACTTAAAAAAAAGAAATAATACAATTAAACCCGGCCGTTACCTTAATAAAACAGCATGCTATTTTACACATATCTTTCAGCAATTGAAGCTACTTTCCATTGTAGCCTAGTTATACATTTTTACACATTAGGTTAGTTGTGGAACATAGGGTAAACTGTGTGGCACGTAGCCTAGTACAAGACAATTAGGTCAATATAGACTGACAAAAACAAGTATTCTCAATTTTGCACTTGAATTGAAATAGCTTACCTGAAAAGGTGTACAAATTCAGAAAATTCACATAATGCGTCTCAGAGAATCCGAGTCGACCGGACGGTTCATTGCTCCTGTATGTGTGAGTCGTCAACTCCACTGTCACCTCTAGTGAAGAAAGTAAAGTCTCTGTGTATATCGACCGAACTCCGCCCCATAAACAGCCTGCGTGGTTTACCTGGGCAATGTGACGCAGCATACAGCGCCTGATTCACAAACCACAGCCTCTTCTCAAATGACTGACTTCATGAGGTATATGTCCATTCGTGTGTATATTCCTTATTTCCTTTGGAATCGTTGATAACAGGATTTTCCTGTTCTGAGTTAGGTTATGTGGGTAAAAAGCATTTAAATTACAATACTGTTATCTCTGTCTGTGTGCATGTAAGGTGTTAAACAACAACCCCAAACACAGAGCTTCTATGAATCAGTTATGTAATTAATGAATCAGTTATGTAATTATATTACCAAATACCATAGAACCAAGTAAACATGGGGAGGTGAATCAGAGCAGCATGGGATTAACCTCATAGCCTAGTGGAGGTCAGTAATGTCACGGGCATGTCTCCCTTCCTTGCATCCCAAATTGCACCCTATTCCAAATAAAGGGCTCTCTCTAGCTGCTACTATTACACTGAACAAAAATATAAACACAACATGCAACAATTTTAAAGCTTTTCCTGAGTTACAGTTCAGATAAGGAAATTAGTCAATTGAAATAAATAAATTAGGCCCTAATCTATGGATTTCACAACTGGGAATACAGATATGCATCTGTTGGTCACAGTTGCCTTTAAAAAAGGTCAGGGCGTGAATCAGAAAACCAGTCAGTATCTGGTGTGACCACCAATTGCCTCATGCAGCACGACACATCTCCTTCCCATAGAGTTGATCAGGCTGTTGATTGTGGCCTGTGGAATGTTGTCCCACAGGAGACTTATATCTCCCTCAGTAGCTTTAAGCGTCAGCTGTCAGAGCAGCTTACCGATCGCTGCAGCTGTACACAACCCATCTGTAAATAGCCCATCCAACCAACCAACTACCTACCGCATCCCCATATTTGTTTTTCTGCTCTTTTGCACACCAGTATTTCTACTTGCACATCCTCATCTGCACATATATTACTCCAGTGTAAATTGCTAAATTGTAATTACTTCGCCACTATTGGCCTATTTATTGCCTTACCTCCTTACTTCATTTGCACTCACTGTATACAGATTTTCTATTGTGTTATTGACTGTACGTTTGTTTATTCCATGTGTAACTCTGTGTTGTTGTTTTTGTCGCACTGCTTTGCTTTATCTTGGCCAGGTTGCAGTTGTAAATGAGAACTTGCTCTCAACTAGCCTACCTGGTTAAATAAAGGTGAAATATATATATATATATATATATTTAAAACTCCTCTTCAATGGCTGTGCGAAGTTGCTCGATATTGGCGGGGACTGGAACACGCTGTTTTACTTGTCGATCCAGAGCATCCCAAACACGGTCAATGGATGACATGTCTGGTGAGTATGCAGGCCATGAAAGAACTGGGACATTTTCACATTCCAGGAATTGTGTACAGATCCTTGCGACATGGGGCCGTCCATTAATTATCATGCTGAAACATGAGGTGATGGCGTTGGATGAATGGCACAACAATGGGCCTCAGGATCTCGTCACGGTATCTCTGTGCATTCAAATTTCCATCGATAAAAATGCAATTGCGTTCATTGTCCATAGCTTATGCCTGCCCATACCATAACCCCACCATGGGGCACTCTGTTGACAACAGCAAACCGCTCGCCCACACACCGGTACAGTTGAAACCGGGATTCATCCCTGAAGAGCACACCTCTCCAGCGTGCCAACGGTCAGGTAAAGACCCTGGTGAGGACAACAAGCACGCAGATGAGCTTCCCTGAGACGGGTTTTGACCATTTGTGCAGAAATTCTTTGGTGCAACCCCAGTTTCATCAGCTGTCCGTGTAGATGGTATCAGACGATCCCGCCGGTGAAGATCCCGGATGTGAAGGTCCTGGGCTGGCAGGGTTACACTTTGTCTGCAGTTTTGAGGCCGGTTGGACGTACTGCCAAATTCTCTAAAATGGCATTGGTAGAGAAATTAACATGAAATTCTCTGGCAACAGCTCTGGTGGACATTCCAGCAGTCAGCAGGCCAATTGCACACTCCCTCAAAACTTGAGACATCTGTGGCATTGTGTTGTGGAACAAAACTGCACATTTTAGAGTGGCCTTTTATTGTCCCCAGCACAAGGTCCACCTGTGTAATGATCATGCTTTTTAATCAGCTTCTTGGCATGCCACACCTCTCAGGTGGATGGATTATCTTGGCAAAGGAGAAATGCTCAGTAACAGGGATGTAAACAAATTTGTGGACAAAATCTAAGAGAAATAAGCTTTTTGTGCATACGGACAATTTCTGGGATCATTAATTTCAGCTCATGAAACATCACTTTACATGTTGTGTTTATATTTCTGTTTAGTGTATTTACTGTAGCTCTGTACAGGAAACATGGATTGTCTGGATTCTTCCCATGCCCTCACAGACTTCCACAGTCCACCACATAGGCACAGACAGGGTGTACTGGGCAAGTTCCAAGATGCAGTGTTCTGTTGATAAGGTTGTTTTGGATCAAACTGATAGCTCATATGACCAATTATGTGTTCATAAAATCTGCTTCAACTCTCTTCTAATAACGAATGCTTGACTATGAGAGGGCACAACATGGTTCTGGCAATTAATTCTTCCCTCATGCAGTTGTCCTTCTTGGTCTCATCATAAACAGTGAAAGAAAGGCAGAGTGAAAGCCATGGGGTGTGTCCCAAACAGCAGTCCCTATAGTGCACTACGTTTGACCAGAATCCCACTATATAGAGAATACGGAGCCAATATAGACGCAGATGAAACACTGAGCCATGATGATAGTAGAGTGGGAGACAGAGAGCTTCTCTCCCATAGGCTGAAACAAGACACTTATCACCAAGGCCACAGTCAGCCACACCTGTCACACTACAGTGAGTTATCAGCAAACACGCACAAGAGTCAGCTCAGCTGGACCAAGGACCAAGCCTATGGAGACATTCCACATGGTCAGCTAATTTGCAAGGTCCTCCCCCAGCCCAGCCGGTAATTGTAATAAGTGCATTCAGAAAGTATTCAGACCCCTTGACTTTTTCCACATGTTGTTACTTTACAGCCTTAATCTAAAATGGATTCAAATCTACACAAGGTACCCCACAATGACGAGGCAAAAACAGGTTTTTAGAAATTTTTGCTAAAATATTACAAATAAACAAAAACATCATATTTAAAATCAGTATTCAGACCCTTTACTCAGTACTTTGTTGAAGCACCTTTGGCAGCAATTACAGCCTCGAGTCTTCTTTAGTATGACGCTACAAGTTTGGCACACTTGTATTTGTTGAGTTTCTCCCATTCTTCTCTGCAGATCCTCTCAAGCTCTGTCAGGTTGGATGTGGAGCGTCGCTACAAAGCTATTTTCAGGTCTCTCCAGAGAGGTTAGATCGGGTTCAATTCCAGGCTCTGGCTGGGCCACTCAAGGACATTCAGAGACTTGTCCCGAAGCCACTCCTGCATTGTCTTGGCTGTGTGCTTAGGGTCATTGTCCTGTTAGAAGGTGAACCTTCAGCCCAGTCTGAGGTCCTGAGAGCTCTGGAGTAGGTTTTCATCAAGGATCTCTCCGTTCATCTTTCCCTTGATCCTGACTAGTCTCCCAGTCCCTGCCACTGAAAAACATCCCCACAGCATGTTGCTGCCACCACCATGCTTCACCATAGTGATGGTGCCAGGTTTCCTCCAGATGTGACGCTTGACATTCAGGACAAAGAGTTCAATCTTGGTTTCATCAGACCAGATAATCTTGTTTCTCATATTCTGAGTCTTTAGGTGCCTTTTGGCAAACTACAGGTGGCCTTTCATGTGCCTTTTACTGAGGAGTGGCTTCCATCTGACCACTCTACCACAAAGGCCTGATTGGTGGAGTGCTGCAGAGATGGTTGTCATTCTGGAAGGTTCTCCCATCTCAACAGAGGAACTCTGGAGCTCTGTCAGTGACCATCGGGTTCTTGGCCACCTCCCTGACCAAGGACCTTCTCCGCCGATTGCTCAGTTTGACCGGGCAGCCAGCTCTAGGAAGAGTCTTGGTGGTTCCAAACTTCTTCCATTTAAGAATGATGGAGGCCACTGTGTTCTAGGGGACTGCTTCCCCTGATCTGTGCCTCGACACAATCTTGTCTCGGAGCGCTACGGTCAATTCCTTCGACCTCATGGCTTGGTTTTTGCTCTGACCTGCACTATCAAGTGAGGGACCTTACATAGACAGGTGTGTGCCTTTCGAAATCATGTCCAATTCATTAAATTTACCACAGGTGGACTCCAATCAAGTTGTAGAAACATCTCAAGGATGATCAGTGGAAACAGGATGCACCTGAGCTCAATTTCTTGTCTCATTGCAAAGGGTCTGAATACTTATGTAAATAAGTTGTTTTTTATTTGTAATACATTGGCAAAAGATTCTAGTGATCTGTTTTCGCTTTGTCATTATGGGGTATTGTGTGTAGGATGATGAGGAAAAAGTTGTATTTAATCATTTTAGAATAAGGCTGTAACATAACAAAATGTGAAAAAGGTAAAGGGGTCTGAATACTTTACGAATGAACTGTAGGTAAACACAGTAACATCCCAGTCAGTCTGTCTAGTGATTCCTGGGAAGTTACTACCAACATGGTTGTGTAAGGCAGGCTATATCTTTCTTGGTTATGTAGAGTCTCTGGGCTTGATCAACATTGCAGACGACTGCCAACTAACTGATCTACAAATCACTGCATAACCACACATTATCATTAGTAGATCAGTCAGTCAGAATTGTCCCACAAAACATCACTGATTTGATGCTCTCAAACAACCTTTAGTACTACTTTAACTAAATAATGTTCTTCCCTATATAAGCCTGGTGCCCATTCATAAAGTTCTATTAAAACTGTAATACAGTTTCTGTATCTTTTGACACTAGGGGGCACTATAATACAACAAATTCATCCACGCTCCCCTGAGCAGAGATATGTTATGTTGCCACCATAGACATTCATATATACAAAATTGATTGGCGCTCAAATCAGACCATGACGTACAACATTGTCCTCAATCATAACTGCAAGTAGGACTCAATATCTATTCCATTTATTTTCTTACAGTATTCCACTAGTTTAAAAAAAAAAAAAAAAAAAGAGGTTCAATAGAACACAGAGATAGGTTCTGTACTAAGGGTTTACAGCAATCAGTCTGTACAAGAGACATCCAGCACCATTATAACAGCTGAACTAAACCAAGATTTTGTTTCCTCTTCTGGGGGTTTTCAAACTCCCCAAATGTATCTAGGGCGTCTTGACTGGGATTTCTGGTAAAGAGGAAGAGCAATAAAACAGGCGGGCAGAAGTCCCCAGCGCTGCCGCACCACCACATCGCTGCAAGTATATTCGTTATTATCCAGGAAGGTGAGGATAAAAATGAGTTCTAAATACAAAACAGAAGACAGTAAGGGGAAGATAGATTGTGGGGAAAGTCTCTCTCCAAGAATACCTAAACATGCATAGGACTGGCTCCCCTGAATTATTTGACACATGTCTGTCAGAACACCTGCCCACATCAAAAGTTCCAGGTGACTACCACAGTAGTCAAACTAAAGTCATCTCCTAAACTGCTCCTGCAAATGGATAATAGCATCTGCTAAATTACTAAAATGTAAATTTACTATCTAGATTGGTTCTCTTCCAATAAGAAAATGCTTTAAACTTATGAGGAACCAAAAAAGGCAACTTCCTAAACCAAATAATTACTATTATTCTCATCAAGCACGTGGATTGGGTGCTGAGGTGCAAATAATAGCCTTTTAAACAGCAGTAACCCTATTAACATGGTCTCAGATCTGTTTGCACTGTCTTGCCACAGCCTGTGCACATCCTGTGTCACACCAATGACCACAAGAGTTAGCAGGACAACACAAAGAGATTTGGGAACAGGCTAGCAGAACCCTCACAGTCTAAGGATTAAACGTTCCCAATCTGAGTTGAGCCCTTGATTCAATCCCACAATGCAATGCTACTTCAGAAGAACTTGACCCCCTTCCCGTCATCCATGGTGATGACCTCTGCCTTGCCGTCCGTCTGCAGGGCCTGCAGCGAGCGAATCAGCATCCACTCCTCCAGCCCATGGAATTCTGGGGGAAATGTGTTACAGCTATTTACTTATGCTGTACAGCTCAGATGGTATAAAACAGTACAAATGTTTTTTGGTAGGGATGACTAGCAGGAAATACAGTACATTCGGAAAGTATTCACACCCCTTGACTTTTTCCACATTGTTACATTGCCTTATTCTAAAATGGATTAAATTGCTTTTTTTCATCAATCTACATACAATACCCCATAATGACAAAGCAAAAACTGTTGATCACATGACAAAGTAAAACACAAAATATCACATTTACATAAGTATTCAGACCAGTTCACCGGACGTGCTACCTTGTACCAGACCTGCTGTTTTCGACTCTCTCTCTACCGCACCTGCTGTCTCTAACTCTATAGTCAGGATCTGAATGCTCGACTATGAAAAGCCATTTATTATTATTGTTATTATTATTATTATACCCTGCTGGTCATCTATGAACGTTTGAACATCTTGGACGTGTACGGTTATAATCTCAAACTGGCACAGCCAGAAGAGGACTGGCCACCCCTCAGAGCGCAGTTCCTCTCTAGGTTTCTACTTTTCTAGAGAGTTTTTCCAAGCCACCGTGCTTGCTGTTTGGAGTTTTAGGCTGGGTTTCTGTATAGCAATTTGTGACATCAGCTGATGTAAAAACAGCTTAATAAATACATTTGATTACTCAGTTGAAGCGCCTTTGGCAGCGGTTACAGCCTCAGGTCTTCTTGGGTATGACGCTAAAACATTAGCACACCTATATTTGGGGAGTTTCTCCCATTCGTCTTTACAAATCCTCTCAAGCTCTGTCAGGTTGGATGGGTAGTATCACTGCACAGCTATTTTCAGGTCTCTCCAGAGATGTTTGATCGGGTTCAAGTCCAGGCTCTGGCTGGGCCACTCAAGGACGTTCAAATCAAACTTTATTTGTCACATGCGCCGAATACAACAAGTGTTGACCTTACAGTGAAATGCTTACTTACAAGCCCTTAACCAACAGTGCAGTTCAAGAAGAGTAAAGAAAATATTTACCAAATAAACTAAAGTAAAAAATAATAAAAAGTAACACAATAACGAGGCCATATACAGGGGGTACCGGTACCGAGTCAGTGTGCGGGGGTACAGGTTAGAGGTAATTTGTACATGTAGGTAGGGGTGAAGTGACTATGCATAGATAATAAACAGCGAGTAGCAGCAGTGTGCAAAACAAATGGAGGGGGGGGGTTCAATGTAATAGTCTGGTAGCCATTTGATTAATTGTTCAGCAGTCTTATGGCTTGGGGGTAGAAGCTGTTAAGGAGCCTTTTGGTCCTAGACTTGGCGCTCCGGTACCGCTTGTCGTGCGGTAGCAGAGAAAACAGTCCATGACCTGTGTGACTGGAGCCTCAGAATTTTATGGGCTTTCCTCTGCCACTGCCGATTATATAGGTCCTGGATTGCAGGAAGCTTGGCCCCAGTGATGTACTGCGCCGTACACACTACCCTCTTTAGCGCCTTACAGTCAGATGCCGAGCAGTTGCCATACCAGGCGGTGATGCAACTGGTAAGGATGCTCTCGATGGTGCCGCTGTAGAACTTTGAGGATCTGGGGACCCATGCCAAATCTTTTCAGTCTCCTGAGGGGGAAAAGGTTTTGTTGTGCCCTCCTCATGACTGTCTTGGTGTGTTTGGACCATGACAGATCGTTAGTGATGTGGACACCAAGGAACTTAAAACTATCGACCCACTCCACTACAGCCCCGTCGATGTTAATGGGGGCAAGTTTGGCCCTCAAGTTCCTGTAGTCCACGATCAGCTCCTTTGTCTTGCACACATTGAGGGAGAGGTTGTTGTCTCTGACCTCCTTCCATATAGGCTGTCTCATCGTTGATCAGGCCTACCACTGTTGTCATCAGCAAACTTGGTGTTGGAGTCGTGTTTGCCCACGCAGTCGTGGGTGAACAGGGAGTACAGGAGGGGCCCCAGTGTTGAGGATCAGTGTGGCAGATGTGTTGTTGCCTACCCTTACCACCTGGGGGCGGCCCGTCAGGAAGTCCAGGATCCAGTTGCAGAGGGAGGTGTTTAGTCCCAGGGTCCTTAGCTTAGTGATGAGCTTCGTAGGCATTATGGTGTTGAACGCTGAGCTGTAGTCAATGAACAGCATTCTCACATAGGTGTTCCTTTTGTCCAGGTGGGAAATGGCAGTGTGGAGTGCGATTGAGATTGCGTCATCTGTGGATCTGTTAGGGTGGTATGCGAATTGGAGTGGGTCTAGGGTTCCCGGGAGGATGCTGTTGATGTGAGCCATTCCCAGCCTTTCAAAGCACTTCATGGCTACCGACGTGAGTGCTATGGGGCGGTAATCATTTAGGCGGGTTACCTTCACTTCCTTGGGCACAGGGACCATGGTGGTCTGCTTGAAACATGTAGGTATTACAGACTCGGTCAAGGACAGGTTGAAAATGTCAGTGAAGACACATGCCAGTTGGTCCGTGCATGCTTTGAGTAGGCATCCTGGTAATCCGTCTGGCCCCGCGACTTTGTGAATGTTGACCTGTTTAAAGGTTTTGCTCACATCGGCTACTGAGAGCATTATCACACAGTCATCCAGAACAGCTGGTGCTCTCGTGCATGCGTCAGTGTTGCTTGCCTCTAAGTGAGCATAAAAAGGTATTTAGCTCGTCTGGTAGGCTCGCGTCACTGGGCAGCTCGCCTCTGGGTTTCCCTTTGTAGTCCGTAATAGTTTTCAAGCCCTGCCACATCTGACGAGTGTCAGAGCTGGTGTAGTAGGATTCAATCTTAATCCTGTATTGACAGTTTGCTTGTTTGATGGTTCGTCTGAGGTTATAGCGGGATTTCTTATAAGCGTCCGGATTAGTGTCCCGCTCCTTGAAAGCGGCAGCTCTAGCCTTTAGTTCGATGCGCATGTTGCCTGTTATCCATGGCTTCTGGTTGGGATATGTACGTACGGTCACTGTGGGGACGACGTCGTCGACGCACTTATTGATGAAGCCAATGACTGAGGTGGTATACTCAACGACATCGGATGAAACCCGGAACATATACCAGTCTGTGCTAGCAAAACAGTCCTGTAGCGTAGCATCCGCTTCATCTGACCACTTCCGTATTGAGCGAGACTTGTCCCGAAGCCACTCCTGAGTTGGCTCTGTGCTTAGGGTTGTGTTCCTGTTGGAAGATGAACATTTGCCCCAGTCTGAGGTCCTGAGCACTCTGGAGCAGGTTTTCATCGAGGATCTCTCCATTTATCTTTCCCTTGATCCTGACTAGTCTCCCAGTCCCTGCCGCTGAAAAAGATCCCCACAGCATGATGCTGCCTCCACCATGCTTCACCGTAGGGATGGTGCCAGGTTTCCAAAGAGTTCAATCTTGGTTTTGTCAGACCAGAGAATTTTGTTTCTCATGGTCAGAGTCCTTTTAGGTGCCTTTTGGCAAACTCCAAGCGGGCTATGTGCATTTTACTGAGGAGTGGCTTCTGTCTGGCCACTCTACCAGAAAGGCCTGATTGGTGGAGTGCTGCAGAGATGGTTGTCCTTCTGGAAAGGGTCTGAATACCTATGTAAATAAGGTATTTCAGTTTTTATTTTTAATAGAATTAGAATTATGTTTAATAGAATAGAAATTTCTAAAAACCTGTTTTCGCTTTGTCATTATGGGGTATTATGTGTAGATTGAAGAGGGAAAAAAACTATTTAATAATTAGGCAGTAAGGTAAAAAAAAAAGTGGAAAAAGTCAAGGTGTCGAATACTTTCCGAATGCACTGTATGTCAGAAATGCACATTTCTGTTGTTGTACCTTCGCTTTCTGTGTCGTCACCATTGGCGAGCTCGTAGAGTGTAAACACTGTATTGACCATACCGTTTTTAGAGACCTGAAATGATAGGGAGAGGAAACACAAACTTCATAAAGAAGTATCAATAACAGCATACTGAGGTCACCAGGATTTAGACTATTTTGACTAGGAAATCTACTAGACCACAGCACATCTTCTATAATGATACTACATTACAGTATTCTTCCAACAATGTCAAAGGAGATCTAGGCTACGTCCAGAGAAGCACCCTACTCCCTATATAATATATTCCTTTAGACCAGGACCCATAGCAGACCTACTCACCCACTGGTAAATCAGTTTGCCCCATTCCTCTGGCCTCCTCCACATGACTAGACACTGTGTCTTGTTCTTGTCTAACCATTCCAGGTTTCCTGTAAGCAATATCCAGTTAAATTATTGTTAGTGTCATAATAAGTATCCAAATACATCTTTCAATGAAAGCAGTTCTGTTACCTTTTTTCCTCAATTCCTCAAAAACAATTAGTATGGCCTCCGTTGATAGTTTTCCTGCAAGATCAGTTAAGGTTTCTAGCAGATATGAGGGGAAATATTCAGGGGGTATAATTTCAAAGAACATCCTTATAAATGTTCTATGTTATTACCTTCCCATAGCCTCAAAGTCACTATCCAACAACAAATAAGAGGACAGTAGATCCAGAGATGGCCTCGTGTTTTTTTCGGGTTGGTTAGATCTATGATTTATGTCAGTAAGTGAAACTTAGAATACGGTGAATAAAAGGATACTATCAATATTCTTGTGGTTGAACACAGGGCACTCTTGGACTTCCATGATGTCCAAAGTGTAGAGCTTGTGATGGCGGCAGTAGGACAGAGCAAGGAAGCACCATGCTGCAAGCTGTTTCTGTCTGGTGTCAACATTGGGTTGTAACCTGTCAACAATCAAAAGCAACCATTGCATCAACTTATATTGGCATGTAGCTAAGTTAAGAGACAGAAGTACCCAGATAATCACTCACTAACAGCTAAGTAAGTTTGATTAAGTTGAAGAGGTGAATAATAATCATAAACGTTAGCTGGGAACAACCACATCGTACATTATTTGTTGCAAATTAGAAAATTAAATGTAATGCATCTGGACAATTTACCATCTTAGCTAACAAGCTTTACTAGCCAGCTAGCTAATATATCATAGGTAGATAACGTTAACTATAATTATAAACGAGAAACATGGCTATCTAGCTAACTACATATCGAGCAAAGCACTGAAATCATTCATTGCATCGAAACCTTGACTCGAACCTAAAATATGTTCGCCTTGGATGGCTAAAGCTAACTTCCCTAGCTAGCTTCAGCTAGCATTATTTTAAAGCAGGTAAACTATTTTATTCGCAAACACAATCCACACAATACTTCTTTATACCTGGAATCACAGTTTAGTTGTGGAAAGTGTTAACTTACGTAAAAAACGGAGGGAAATTATACTGCCAAGGCCACTCAAAACTCATTGCAAAAAGATGTACGCACAGCTGACACCCGGAAATAAGTGCAACCTATAAATCTTCTTCTTTTTCTTCTTCTTCTTCTTCAATGCGATAACGGCGGTTGGCATCCAATAAATGTTGCATTACCGCCACCTACTAGATTGGAGTACAACTTCTTTATACTTTGCTTGAAAAATCTATAAATAAATAAACAAATACACTACCATCTAACACTACATTTACCAAAATAAAAATAAAAAATATTAATAAAATATAACACCACCCTACTCCACTATTTAAATATATTTGGTCCTACCTCAGGCCAACAACATGAAAGGATGGGACACCAACACTTAACACACCCTGTAACTCTTCTGATGTCAAGTCTCGCAAACCTAAATACCTTAACTGCAGCTTCCACCACAACCTCAATTTTCTGCGACTTACGTTCCATCCCTACAGTACAGTTGATAACCATTGCTATAAATGCTAATAAACCCAATCTCACTGAAACATATCACTTGTTGGCCTATCCCTCTGTACGGGTACAGATCTACTTACACCACTCCTCTCAGGATCCCTCCCCCTTCACCCATCTTCCTCTACTTTATTCACTGCCTTAGCATATGACAACTTCTGCACTACTCTAACCCTGGAAACCTCAAACTGCCTCTCTCGCATGGGGCATTTCTGATGCCCAGCCCCATGGGCACCCCTACAATTAACACATACCACAACTTTCCCCGATGCTACACATTCCTTTGTCTCATGCCCTTCTGCACACTTCTCACACCTAGGAACTTCCTTCCTACACACTGCTGCCACGTGCCCATAAGCTTGACACCTGTAACAACGTAATGTATTTGGCACAAAAGCTCATACAGGATATATTATATATCCTAACAACACTTTGTCGAGCAAAGACTCAACATCAAACAGCAGCACGCACCCACCCGTAGCATGCGCTCCAGCAGGTAAATTTCACTGGTCATCCCCAAAGCCAACTCTTCCTTTGGCCGCCTTTCCTTCCAGTTCTCTGCAGCCAATGACTGGAACGAATTGCAAAAATCACTGAAGCTGGAGACTCATATCTCCCTCACTAACTTTAAGCATCAGCTGTCAGAGCAGCTTACAGATCATTGCACCTGTACATAGCCCATCTGTAAATACCCCACCCAACTACCTCATCCCCATATTGTTATTTTTTTGCTCCTTTGCACCCCAGTTTCTCTACTTGCACATTCATCTTCTGCACATCTATCACTCCAGTGTTTAATTGCTAAATTGTCATTATTTCGCCACTATGGCCTATTTATTGCCTTACCTCCCTAATCTTACTTCATTTGCACACACTGTATATAGACTTTTTCTATTGTGTAATTGACTGTACGTTTGTTTATTCCATGTGTAACTCTGTGTTGTTTGTGTCGCACTGCTTTGCTTTATCTTAGCCAAGTTGCAGTTGTAAATGACAAGTTGTTCTCAACTGGCCTACCTGGTTAAATAAAGGCAAAATAAATTTAAAAAATTAATAAATACCTCAAAAGAACAGACAATGACTCTTCTGTTTCACCACTCATGCCACCCTGTCTGTGTCGCACCACAACAGCACACCAACACTGGGAATCTTCCCCTTCAGTTGGTCAACTTTTACATTTACTGCTACCCCAGAAATCACTCCTTTCAATGGTGCCTTTTTCTTGAGAGCAAAACAATTCACATTTCTTGCCCCCATTCGTTTAACGCGGAGCGCCTTCTCCCTCTGACCAGCAGAAACACAAACAATTATCACAAGACCACTTCTGGTTACCCTCACCGATTCCACAGCACCCAACTCTGTTTTCACCCACCCTGAAACCACAAATGGATCTGCCAAAAGGCAAGGGTCCACTTTTTCCCAAAACTTCACCCCTACTGTCACAGATTCATCTTTATTCTGACCCTTGGTGCAAGCATCAGGCTCCGAGAACTGTACCACACCTACAACCTCCAATACTTCAACCTCATTCACTTCCATTTCTCCTCCTATCTTCAGCTCATTCTGCTTACACTTTCTACCATTATTCTTTAACAAACAATCTCCCTTTTTTTCCGGCATTTTTAACCGACTCAAGCTCACCCTATTCCTCCCCCTCTCTCTCTCTTAGACCTCTTCTGCCTCTCTTTTTCCTGCCATTCCTCCTCCGTATTCCAAGTATATGTCTCCTTATAATACTGCACTTCTCCTGACGTACATCTTGTTCTTTCATTCTCAAGGGATGCATTTAACAGGCTGTCACAATCTCCGTACAATGTAACGCTCAACAGTGCAACCCACTTACAAAGCAGTCGCTTTGTCTTGATGTTCTTCTTTATCAAAAGCTACCGCAATGCTTTTCCATTTCAAACAAGCGTGCTCTTCCCGTCGTTTGTCATCGGATGATATTATTCCTTAAGACTCATCCAATGACAAATGACGTAAAAGGAATATTATAAACTGGGTGGTTCGAGCCCTGAATGATGATTGGCTGACAACCGTGATATATCAGACCGTATACCATGGGTATGACAAAACATACATTTTTACTGCTCTAATTACGTTGGTAATCAGTTTATAATAGCAATAAGGCACCTCAGGGGTTTGTGGTATATGGTCAATACACCATAGCTAAGGGCTGTATCTAGGCACTCCGCATTGTGTCATATCCCACATGCTTAAATAGCGCAATCTGGCGGCCAGTTGGGCTATATATCACACACATCTATCACACAACAGTGGATAAGTTACATTATGTCATGAAAAACTGGTTTATATTAGAAGACATATTGAGAAAGGAGTGAGTCGTGTTACTTGACATGTTTTTACAGTTATTTTATTAAATATACACATTGTGCAACTTCAGTAATTTACAGCATAAATATGATATTTATTTCTATGTACAGAACAAAAACCTAATGTCATGCTTATCACACCTGTCTTTTCATTTTGGTCTTTCTCGACTCTATTAAGGCTAACAAACATCCTTAAATAGTACAGCCATACGTTATTATCATTCTGTGTTCAAACTAAAATTATATAAAAAAAGATGTCATCTGATTATCCAGTACAAAATCTAGAGAGGTTGTACAATGGAAGTCAGTGTCACAGCATGTCTTTTATAAATGTCTAAATTAGTTATATACATTGACTGAATAAGAAACATTCATAAACACAGGACTTCTGAGCTATACAGCAACATCAGATCCACCTTTAAACATTTCAATGTAACCTTTAAAAATCCATCTGAAATGGTTTGTCTGATCTGTGATAAAAAACAAAGTATCAATGTGTCTTTCCAGGTTGCCTTGGGGATTGGAGTGTTAAGATAAAATCATGTTATTGTGATGTTACATTTCTACATGGAAGGAAGATTTCAAAGTAGGCCTATAGCAACCCACATTTCTTTTTAGATTGCACATAAGTGATGCCTTGAGCAGATGTGCTATTTCACAATGAGGAATGCAATGAGTTGCAGAAATTCAGAGAACAATCTGAATTGGTTAATGATTATCCAATGAAGATATTACAATAAATGCAGTGCAGATATTTGACATCCCCTTCAACTAGATTCTCCGTCGTTGAATCCCAATCTCTCCTTTCGTGTGCGCTTGTTCCCTTCCCTTCATGGATTTGAAAGGAAAAGATCAGGTAGACCTATATTTAAACTCCCTCTAGTCCATGCTACACCAATCCAATTTGTGAGGAGTAGTGAACAAGTGCACACTTTAGAAAGAAGGAAAGATTAGTTGGATGCACCCTCTGTGCGGTAGTGATTGTGTTTTTTCCCCTCCTGCAATATTGCTTAATTTGACCCCTCTCCTCTGACTGACAGATGCTTACCATTGGTTCAACTGGAATGGAAGATGTATTCATATTGCTTGAGGATTAGCTCCACTATCTGGTTCTGGAAAACCATGTGCATGGTGATATTGGCTGACTCCATCTCTGGCCGGAGCAGCGTGGGACCAAAGACGATAGCCACGTTCTGCACAGTCATACGGTTCTCCTCTCCATACTCTATCACTCTAAGAGGGGCAAGGGGAGAGAGAGAGAGGGTGGGAAGAGAGCGAAAGCGAGACAGAGCGAGTGAGAGATCGAGCAAGAAAGAGAGCGAGAAGGAGGGGCGATGGGGGGAGAAAGAGAGAGAGAGAGAGAGAAAGGGAGGGGAGAGAGAGAGCAGGAAGACAAGAGAGAGAAGCAGAATACAACCAGTTATCATTAGTTATCATAATATCATCAATACAATAGGGCTCTGGTAAAAAATAGTGCTGTTTATAGCAAATAGGGTGCCATTTGAGACACAGGCTAAATGTGAGTGTGTGAAAGACATACTTGCGTAAATGGCTGAAGAGGAGTTCCATGGTATCATGGTTTGGCCGAGGGAGAGACTCAACAAGCTCTCGCATGTAAGACACTTTGAGGTGGTACTCAACAGTTCCTGTAAACAAGACAGGATAGAACAATACACATTTTACTAATGTATAGATTCAAGGGCACAAGTGTGTTACAATCTCCAATGCTTATTAAAAAGGGAAGTGAGGTGGTAAACATGATTAGTCCTTCCTTGATAGTGAAGTAATAGCTTAACAGTTTCAGATTTAACTGAGGTGGCATTGTGGGTCTAATGCATAACACAGTTTCAGACTATTCTACACTGTGAGGAAACTGAGTTGGCATTGTGGGGCTAATAATTAACAGTTTCAGACTATTCTACACTGTGAGGAAACTGAGTTGGCATTGTGGGGCTAATAATTAACAGTTTCAGACTATTATACACTGTGAGGAAACTGAGTTGGCATTGTGGGGGTAGTGCTTAATACAGTTTCAGTCTGAAAGTAAACAGGTGGCATTGTGGGGCTAATGCTTAACACAGTTTCAGTCTATTCAGGCAGTCTGTGAGGAAACTGAGGTGGCATTGTGGGGATAATGCTTAACACAGTTTCAGACTATTCTACACTGTGTGAGGAAACTGAGGTGGCATTGTGGGTCTAATGCTTAACAGAGTTTCAGACTACACAACATTGAATGAGGAAACTGAGGTTCCATTAGGGGGCCACAGCACAGCGTCCGGCCTGCTGCTTACTGATGGCCTGGATGAAGCGGCTGAAGTGACTGAAGGGGAAAAGGGGTTCAGGAAGCTCCCTGAAGAACAGCTTCAGAGCCCCTGTGATAACGTGGATGTCCTCCCACTGGCCATCCTCCAGGTCTAGCTCCTCTGTGGAACAGAATTACTTTTTTGATATGTTTTATTTGTCCATTTAAAACAATATTCAGCCACACCAGTGGAACCCATAAAACAATATTCAGACACACCTGTGGAGTCCATAAAACAATATGGAGGCTAACGTAAAACGTATAACGACCCTGTGGACGTCACAGAACACAGTCTCTCACACACACACAAATGTAAAGCATTACCATGATCTGCCTTGAAGCGTAGTTTCTGAATGACAGCTAGGTTCCCACTGACTCTGTAGAGTCCATCCATGTCCAGACCTGTGAAGCCACACACACACACACACACATCAGCATCTGGGTCAATCAACGACTGTGGTAACTTTTTTTCTATTACCATTTACACTGTGCTGAATAATACACTGCTATTACAATGTTATTGCTGGCATATAACAATCATCATCAGTGTGATTACTAATCATTACCTCTCTTTTCCACTGCTCGAATACATTTCTCCACAAAGCTGGGGATTGTAGTTTTCTCCTGGGCACACAGTGCAGCCAGATGACAGCAAAACACATTGTCTGAGGAAAAGGATGATGGAGGTTAGTGTGTACAGTGTATATGATGCTGACCCGTATCAGGGTTGGGGTCAATTCCAGTCAATTCAGGAAGTACATTGACATTCCAATTCCTTCAATGCTTCAATTCTCTTGACCCCAACCCTGACCCATATCACAACCACAACAGAAGATATGAACATATGATCTCTCCCTGGATTAGTAACATCGTCGGGACAAATCCTGACAGTAAATGTTATGTAGCCTGATTTGGAGCCAGTTATGCATGTGCTGCTTTGTAGGAATGAAGACCCTATGAGCCCACCTCGGATGTAACCCTTCTCCTTGACGAACTGCAGTGTGGGTCGTTTCAGGAGGAACTTCATCAGCTTGGTACGAACCTTCTTCTGTTCGGTCTCTCCCCCAGAGGAGGTGTCCGTTCTCGGTCTGGAAACTGGGGAGGAGGAGAAGGAAGACAAGGAGGAGGAAGGGGGGGGGGGGTACATAGTCACGAAACATGAGCAAGTTGACCTGGCGGAGGCTATTGCAGCTGAAACGTCTGTTACAGTGTATTTGGAGCAAGGAGAACTTACTCCTGTCCATGGTACCTGGTGACCTCTGATCTCTGTCTGTACTGTAGGACTTCTCACTGACGTCCCCATCCTCCTCCTCAGATTGGTGGTGTTCCTGGTCCTGCAATGTCATTGACTAACATGCATGATGTTTGAACCAGCAGCCATTAAGTTAACCGACCTAAATTGACCTTCATCAGGGAGTTTTTCTTTTTATCCAGTACATATTTGTCTCCATGCACCTGGCAGCACGTTAAAGTGTGCGAGTTAATTTACTTAAAGAAACATACCAGCTGTCGTATGGTGTCCATTAGAACTTTGTGCCAGTCGTTGATGATACTCTCAGTGTCGTACTGTAGCAGAAACTCAACGCCATTTCTGTCTTTCAACTGAAGACAACATACATTATTATGACGTTAAATATTTGCTTTACAGATTTATACAGAGGGTAACAGTCTTGGATTAATGGCAAATGTATTCTCACATGATGTTGCTTCCGAGAATCACTCCTGTCAGGATTGTCTTTGCTGTATCTAGTACAACTCCTATTATGATTCCATAGCAACCAACTGTCAACTCACTTCTACAACATTCTTTTTGCTGGATTTATCCCTGGGAGCCCAGCCAATCTTTGCCCCTCGTAGATCTACCGTGACCTCTGGGACAATCTGATTGGTCTTGATCTGTGAAGAGAGAAAGACATCATGGAGGACCAGTTGATGAAAACAGACAGCACTGCATTCCATGAAATCAGACAGCTGGACAAAGCTTTGACTGTCATGCCTCATTGAGCCTTCAGGGCTTGTCTGTGCTGAGCCGTCACTCTGTCATGGCTTCAACACAACATCCTGTATGTTACATTCTAAGATGTTCACAGCATTTTCTTTCATTCCTTCTAATAAGACACAGTCAAACATTTTACTATAGATGTTTCTGAGACCATGTCTAGGTGTTCAGCTCGGGGCTAACGTCTCAAAGCTGTTAGTTCCCTCACTCCCTCAGAAACAGAAATGTACTGAATGTCCCAGAACAGGAATGTAGAGTTCCCACACAGTCAGGTGAGGGAATGTGTAACCAAGCAGATGTTAGAGATATTTTTCTGTGCAGGTAACACATGTACACCTTTCACTCACAGATGCTCCTGTGGCTGCAGACTTGGGCTCTTTATGGAAGGTCAGAACCCCTCCGTGAAGGACCGTCCATGACTGGGCCCAGTTTTTCCTACAGGAAGGTCACTGAGTGTGAGCTGTACTGTACTTCAGGGAATGTTGCAGTGTAGAAAGTCATTTGGTAATGTAATGGATGACTATACATTCAAGTTCATGGCTGATTATTCCATCACTTGTTTCCATGTCATTCATGTCAGCAATTATGCTCAGACTTTGGATGAGGTCAGAATTACCTTACTCTTTTCCCGTTCTCTGACACTTTAGTTTTGTTGAGTATTCCAACTTTTTCTAAACTCTGCACCTGAAAAAGGATCCAAACATAACATGCTTTTAAGGATGTGAAGCCAAGTGTTCAAGTGAGACATCATTATTGGTGCCTTGATACTAACCTTAAGCTCTACTAATAGAAATGCACAAAAAAGCAACAGGCGGATATGACAACTGTGGCTAAACTCTCACAGCAAGCTACTTTGTCTTAGCTCGTGAACAGACACCTCTACCTCTATGTTTTATAACGAACAGCATGGAGGGGATGAAAGCACAGACATTTTCGACTAGTGCATGCTTTCTTTCAGGGTGTAGTGAGGTGTGATGAGGGGGTGTGGCAGTTCGTGGTTTTGGCTGACAGTTTGCCAATGGTGATGTGACATCAGCTGTCCTCGAAAGGGGAATCTATTAATATACCAGGAAATATTACATTTCCCAAGTGACATCTGTTTTCCACTCTCCCAGGGGTAGCTATGCCATATCAGAATAGTCCCAAGCAACTACTACTCTACAAGTACAACACACCATTAGTACGTCACACCATTAGTACGACACACCATTAGTACGTCACACCATTAGCCCTTAGATAGATAGCATGCATGTATTACAGTACAGTCACAAGTTTGGACATACCTACTCATTCTAGGGTTTTTCTTTACATTGTAGAATAATAGTGAAGACATCAAAACCATGAAATAACATATGGAATCATGTAGTAACCTAGAGTGTTAAACAAAAACATTTTTTTTTATATCTGAGATTCTTCAAAGTAGCCACCCTTTGCCTTGCTGACAGCTTTGCACACTCTTGGCATTCTCTCAACCAACTTAACCCGGAATGCTTTTCCAACAGTCTTGAAGGAGTTCCCACATATGCTGAGCACTTATTGGCTGCTTTTCCTTCACTCGGAGGTCCAACTTATCCCAAACCATCTCAATTGGGTTGAGGTTGGGTGATTGTGGAGGCCAGGTCATCTGATGCAGCACTCCATCACTCTCCTTATTGGTCAAATAGCCCCTACACAGCCTGGAGGTGTGTTGGGTCATTGTCTTGCAGAAAAGCAGATTCTGGTCCCACTAAGCCCAAACCAGATGGGATGGCATATCGCTGCAGAGTGCTGTGGTAGCCATGCTGGTTAAGTGTGTCTTAAATTCTAAATAAATCACTGACAGTGTCACCAGCAAAGCACCCCCACACCATCAAACCTCCTCCTCCATGCTTCACGGTGGGAACCACTCATGCAGAGATAATCCGTTCACCTACTCTGCATCTCACAAAGACACGGTGGTTGGCACCAAAAATCTCAAATTTGGACTCATCAGACCAAAGGACAGATTTCCACCAGTCTAATGTCCATTGCTTGTATTTCTTAGCGCAAGCAAGTCTCTTCTTCTTATCGGTGTCCTTTAGTGGTGGTTTCTTTGCAGCAATTTGACCATGAAGGCCTGATTCATGCAGTCTCCTCTGACCAGTTGATGTTGAGATGTGTCTGTTACTTGACCTCTGTGAAGCATTTATATTGGCTGCAATTTCTGAAGCTGGTAACTCTAATGAACTGATGAGGAGGACAGGTGAGGAGGACAGGAGAGGACGACAGGTGAGGAGGAGGAGAACTCACGTGGTGCTGCCCCACCTCTGGAGAGTTGTCCGCACTGGAGCCGTAGTCTGAGGCATTTCTTCTGTGAGTCGGGAAGAACTTTTGCCCAACAGGAGAAGAATAATGGATGCTTTACTATTACTTAATTCCTAACTTCCTAGCGTCTGCAATCACTTAATCTTACCCCAGAGTACACAATCTACTCTGTCGTGGTGCACCGTCTACTCTGTCGTGGTGCACCGTCTACTCTGTCGTGGTGCACCGTCTACTCTGTCGTGGTGCACCGTCTACTCTGTCGTGGTGCACCGTCTACTCTGTCGTGGTGCACTGAACACACAGATGACTGAAATGTCCCAGGTGCTGGGCACTCTCTCGTTTAGGAAGCGGTGTCAGGGTGGCTCAGTATGAGAGCTGAGGGTCAGGGGTTTCATAAGGCGCTCAGTCACTTCACTCTGCCTTACTGAACACTGTGGTCAGAGCCAGCTGACACACCTACTCTACCTCATAGCTCTACTGTGGTGGGCTCTGGTTAGGGGGACGTGAGGTATGTTAATGCTCCAGTATGTGTTTATTAGTCCTCCCCCCCTCCTGCAGGGCTGAGCTGACATAAGTTGCACCCATGGTGTGTCTCCAGTTCTTCATGACCGTTAAAAAGACCCCGTCCAGCTCAACACCGTTCCCCACCTTGGACTGGCCTGACACTACAGGGGCCTTGGTTGGTCAAATGATAATGGAGAAATGCATGTTCACAGTGGAGAAACCTTTCACATCTACATGAGGAAAATACTGATCTAAACCGTGTGGGTGAGCTGTCCAAGATGAAACTCTCTTTAAGCGATGCACAACATGTTGCTGAGGACATGAAGAAGGGGAGGAGCTCACTGTGGCCTTGTGTTCCAATGGGAATGAAGAGGAGTAATCATAATAGAATGTTCTCTTTGCTATAGGCAAATTTAGAACAATCTGTTCACATGAATGAGATCTTCCATTTCATACTTGCTATGGGTGATCTCTAATCTTGATCTCTACCTCAGGCAGGTTCCACTGGGATCTGGAGCCATCTCTAAGGTAGTAGTACGTCAGTCCTCTGTCATCCAACGATTTGATCCACTGTTACCACACACACAATGACAAAGACTTCCGGTTAAATATTGACTTTCCTGAACCTTTCTGGAAAAAAATGTAGTGCATATTACATAGTGCATACACTTACGACATCTTCTAGTCTAATAGCATAACGGTGCATTTAGCCGTGATATTCCTTCAAGCTGAGTGGCACGGTTTACCCCGAGACTGCATTCCTGGACAGCTCTCGCTTGAAAAGTACATTTTTATCTCAAATGAGACTAACCAGAATAAATAAAGTCTAAATAAAGAAAGAGTCTGTGTACCTGATCAGGTGAGTGTCTGTTGGAGAACACCCAGGTCCCATCAGGGTCTATGTTGAGGTTCCAGCCCGTCGGGGCGCTCCTGTCCAGGCTGGCCCTGGGGATGACTGCCCGGGTCACATGGCTGGGGGTGTAGTCCTTAGGGAAGGAGTGAGGGGTCACAGGGGACACAGCCAACAACTCCTCTTCTGGTAGGTCAACCTCGGTTGGGTAGTCATCTGCTGGGTAGTCCTCCTCAGGCAGGGGAGGCTGGACACACACACACACACACACATTATGCATTGCACAAACATCCTGTCACACACACACACACACACACACACACACACACACACACACGAGGTGTGTAAACAGACACATGCACACACCCATACGCATGTACACAGACAGACACACGTTGTGAGAATGTTACATTCAGTGTTCTACTTCAAAACAGATGGAGACCAGGACAATGGATGACTTTCCTTCTAGCTTCCTTTTACCTTTTCAAAGATCCTCATTTCAACTGAACAGTTTAAACAGCTTTCAGATTTTTCTTTCACAAGCCTCTTTAGAATGGTGAAAACTCAACAATGCAGTTTGCAAAAAGTTCACAATGAGGTCAATGTGGGAATGTACAGAATGCCTACTAGTTTGAGGATAATTACATAATCATGAAAACCAACTGTCTGCTATGTACTGTAGGTGTAGGACTTAGCAGGAGGATAATTACATAATCATGAAAACCAACTTTCTGCTATGTACTGTAGGTGTAGGACTTAGCAGGAGGATAATTACATAATCATGAAAACCAACTTTCTGCTATGTACTGTAGGTGTAGGACTTAGCAGGAGGATAATTACATAATCATGAAAACCAACTTTCTGCTATGTACTGTAGGTGTAGGACTTAGCAGGAGGATAATTACATAATCATGAAAACCAACTTTCTGCTATGTACTGTAGGTGTAGGACTTAGCAGGAGCTTAAACTTCATTAAAAAGATGAGCGTATTATTTGTAGATGTCCCATGAGGAAACTAAAATAGACTGGGTGTCGAAGTGGAGCAGGCCTTACCGGCCCTTCCTCCAGAGACCGGAGCCCACTCAGAGGCTCCATCAGAGGGGGGTAGGGGCACTGTGGCTCTGGGGGCTCCCAAGACGTCTCCCCCGAAACTGGGTTGTAGAAGTACTGGTGGCCGCTGGTCACATCCAAACACTGCTTCCAGTCAGAGGTCCATGCAGGGGGGGAGGTGGAGGTGGGGGACAGGGAGGGGAACTGAGAGGAGGGCGAACACACAGACACCTCGGCTGGAGCCTCAGGGTCTATGTGGGGGTTGTCCCAGGTGGTCTGCCCGGATTCGGGGTGGTAGTAGTACTCCCGTCTACTCTCCTGGTCAGTGTGCACCTCCCATCCCTTAGAGTCCAGGTATGGAGGAGTGCAGGGAGGGGAGAAGGCTGAGGGAAGGGACTCAGAGATGTTTCTGCCGAGCTCCGCTACATTGACGTACACAGCGTTCTGGGCACTCTCCTTGACCTATGGGAAGAGCAGATAATATGGGGCCAGAGGTCAGCTGGAAATGTTTCGAACTACAGTGTGACACCAAGTAGTTAGAACACTGTCTGATGCCAGATCTGTTTGCGCTGTCTTGACAATAAACTTACAGCAGGAACACAAACTGATCTGGGACCAGGTTGAGGCTAAGTGACACTGAGTCACTCTAGACGGTCAAAATGCTTCATGCAACAGAGAGCCAAGCCTGTGAACAACATAACCAACATTAACTTTAGTCTATCACCTCTACAGACAGTCAGTTGGTTCTGTGTAGATAAAAGTAGTTGTTTTGTTCTGGAGGAACAAGAGGCTTATAGCACTCAGTAAGAGGGTGACAGAGCAGATCAGAGACGGTCTTCCGGAGCAGTCAGCTCAGGAAGTAAATTCTAAAGCTGAAGAGAGAGCATCAAGCTCCAGACCACAAACCAACGCCTCATTTGTGTCTAAATTTACAGACGCCCACTATTACTACACATATTACCCCTCAGGAGACTGAAAAAATTTGACATGGGTAGTCAGATCCTCAAAAAGTTATACAGCTGCACCATCGAGAGCATCCTGACTGGTTGCATCACCGCTTGGTATGGCAACTGCTCGGCATCCGACAGCTTCTAATCCCAAGCCATTAGACTGCTAAATAGTTAATCAAATGACTACCCAGAATATTTGCATTGTTCCCATTTTTTTACATTGCTGCTACTGATTGTTTATTATTTATGAGAAGTCGCTTTACCTCTACCTACATGTACATATTACCCCGACTAACCTGTACCCCCGCACATTGACTCGGTACCGGTACCCCCTGTATATAGCCTCATTCTTGTTATTTTATTGTGTTGCTTTTTTTTCTTATTTTAGTTTATTTATTTTTTAGCAAATATTTTCTTAATTTAAAAAAATCCTTCATTGTTGGTTAAGGGTTTGTAAGCATTTCACGGTAAGTTCTACACCTGTTGTATTCGGCACATATGACAAATAAAATGTGATTTGATTGATTACCCAGTTACCTAGCTTTTTCCTGCAGAAATGTGCTTCCTGTAACACAAACTCAAAAAAGTTCTGGAACACTAAAGTCCATGGAGAATAAGAGCACCTCCTCCCAGCTGCCCACTGCACAGAGGATAGAAAACTGTCACCACCGAGAAATCCACTATAGTTGAGAATTTCAATAAGCATTTTTCTACGGCTGGCCATGCTTTCCACCTGGCTACCCCTATTCCGGTCAACAGCACTGCACCCCCCACAGCAACTCGCCCAAGCCTTCCCCATTTCTCCTTCTCCCAAATCCAGTCAGCTGATGTTCTGAAAGAGCTGCAAAATCTGGACCCCTACAAATCAGCCGGGCTAGACAATCTGGACCATTTCTTTCTAAAATTATCTGCCGAAATTGTTGCAACCCCTATTACTAGCCTGTTCAACCTCTCTTTTGTGTCGTCTGAGATTCCCAAAGATTGGAAAGCAGCTGCGGTCATCCCCCTCTTCAAAGGGGGGGACACTCTAGACCCAAACTGCTACAGACCTATATCTATCCTACCCTGCCTTTCTAAGGTCTTCGAAAGCCAAGTCAACAAACAGATTATCGATCACTTCGAATCCCACCACACCTTCTCCGCTATGCAATCTGGTTGCAGAGCTGGTCATGGGTGCACCTCAGCCACGCTCAAGGTCCTAAACGATATCTTAACAGCCATCAATAAGAAACAATACTGTGCAGCCGTATTCATTGACCTGGCCAAGGCTTTCAACTCTGTCAATCATCACATTCTTATCGGCAGACTCAATAGCCTTGGTTTCTCAAATGACTGCCTCGCCTGGTTCACCAACTACTTCTCTGATAGAGTTCAGTGTGTCAAATCGGATGGCCTGTTGTCCAGACCTCTGGCAGTCTCTATGGGGGTGCCACAGGGTTCAATTCTTGGGCCGACTCTCTTCTCTGTATACATCAATGATGTCGCTCTTGCTGCTGGTGAGTCTCTGATCCACCTCTACGCAGATGACACCATTCTGTATATTTCTGGCCCTTCTCTGGACACTTAACAACCCTCCAGATGAGCTTCAATGCCATATAACTCTCCTTCCGTGGCCTCCAACTGCTCTTAAATACAAGTAAAACTAAATGCATGCTCTTCAACCGATCGCTGCCTGCACCTGCCCGCCCGTCCAGCATCACTACTCTGGACGGTTCTGACTTAGAATATGTGGACAACTACAAATACCTAGGTGTCTTGTTAGACTGTAAACTCTCCTTCCAGGCTCACATCAAACATCTCCAATCCAAAGTTAAATCTAGAATTGGCATCCTATTTCACAACAAAGCATCCTTCACTCATGCTGCCAAACATACCCTTGTAAAACTGACCATCCTACCGATCTTTGACTTCGGCGATGTCATTTACAAAATAGCCTCCAATACCCTACTCAATAAATTGGATGCAGTCTATCACAGTGCCATCCGTTTTGTTACCAAAGCCCCATATACTACCCACCACTGCAACCTGTACGCTCTCGTTGGCTGGCCCTCGCTTCATACTCGTCGCCAAACCCACTGGCTCCAGGTCATCTACAAGACCCTGCTAGGTAAAGTCCCCCCTTATCTCAGCTCGCTGGTCACCATAGCAGAACCCACCTGTAGCACGCGCTCCAGCAGGTATATTTCACTGGTCACCCCCAAAGCCAATTACTCCTTCGCCCGCCTCTCCTTCCAGTTCTCTGCTGCTAATGACTGGAACGAACTACAAAAATCTCTGAAACTGGAAACTTTTATCTCCCTCACTAGCTTTAAGCACCAGCTGTCAGAGCAGCTCACAGATCACTGCACATAGCCCATCTATAATTTAACCCAAACAACTACCTCTTCCCCTACTGTATTTATTTATTTTGCTCCTTTGCACCCCATTATTTATATTTCTACTTTGCACTTTCTTCAACTGCAAATGTACCATTCCAGTGTTTTACTTGGTATATTGTATTTACTTCGCCACCATGGCCTTTTTTTGCCTTTACCTCGCTTATTTCACCTCATTTGCTCACATTGTATATAGACTTATTTTTCTACTGTATTATTGACTGTATGTTTGTTTTACTCCATGTGTAACTCTGTTGTTGTATGTGTCGAACTGCTTTGCTTTATCTTGGCTAGGTCGGAGTTGTAAATGAGAACTTGTTCTCAACTTGCCTACCTGGTTAAATAAAGGTGACAAAAAAATAATAACTACAGACACTGACTCTGCATTGCCAAAACTGGAGGTGCAACAGGGATGTACAAAGTTCACCACTCAACAAACTGAAACTGTACTGCTTCACAATACTGCCGAGGCATTCATGTGACATTGTCTTCCATTTAGGTGGGGTGTTCCAGTGAAAAGAAAGATTAATGACAGCTGTCCACATGAAATATGCAAGCAAGGTTGGGTAGGTTATTTTCCAAAGTAATCCGTTACAGTTAACGGTTACTTTTCCAAAATTGTAAATCAGTATATGTAACTTTTGGATTACCCAAACTAAATAACGTAATCTTATTACTTTTCCCTTAAATGGCATTAGAAGAAGAAGACAAAAAATATCCATCAAACGCATTTTGTGTGCCATCATAGAGATCTCTGACTTCTGGTCGACTCTCTCAAGTGGAATACATTTTAACTTGCGCCTTTGTTTGATGCTGATTTGAATGTCATTGAGAAAACAGAAAGGTGTCAATGTATTTCTCAAACATCCTTTCTGAATTTAACTGTAATCCAATAAATATTCATGTAGTTTTTCAAAAGTATCTGATTACAGTAGTTTACATGACATGTAATCAGTTACTCCCCAACCCTGTATGCAAGGCCAATATTCAGGTTTCATGCAACAGTTTCACAATGATTACTGACACAATGGTTACTAACTGAAGCCAGTCAAAAAACTATGTCAAGAATGCTTACATGACTCAAACAGCTGACTGAATATAACTTCAAATACATTTTATTCTTCCTCTCATCTGGAACCCACAGTTATAGAAAGTTCCAGTATTTTACCGTATGAAGCACAAAACGCAATTCTGAGTATGTAAGTATAGACCTAGTCAAGGCCAATACACATGGTAAGGATTGTCGAGTTAACCTTGATAGCCTAAATGTTAGTCTTGTTGTCATTGTTGCAGCTGCCTTAAGTAATTGCTCCTCTGGGATAAATAAAGTTGTTTTAATTTAATTAATGACAGAAGTAAATGAGTGTCCATCCTTCCAGTAAACATTGGCACACTCACTCACTGATACTACATTGCCAGAGGCCAGAGCCTCACCTGGAATCTCATCTGTTCCAGAGTCTCACCTGGAGTCTCATCTGTTCCAGAGTCTCACCGGGAGTCTCACCTGTTCAAGAGGCCAGAGTCTCACCTGGAATCTCATCTGTTCCAGAGTCTCACCGGGACTCTCATCTGTTCCAGAGTCTCACCTGGAATCTCATCTGTTCCAGAGTCTCACCGGGACTCTCATCTGTTCCAGAGGCCAGAGTCTCACCTGGAGACTCATCTGAGTCTCACCTGGAGGCTCATCTGTTCCGGAGGCCAGAGCCTCACCTGGAGGCTCATCTGTTCCAGAGGCCAGAGTCTCACCTGGAGGCTCATCTGTTCCAGAGGCCAGAGTCTCACCTGGAGTCTCATCTGTTCCAGAGGCCAGAGTCTCACCTGGAGTCTCATCTGTTCCAGAGGACAGAGTCTCACCTGGAGTCTCATCTGTTCCAGAGGCCAGAGTCTCACCTGGAGTCTCATCTGTTCCAGAGGCCAGAGTCTCACCTGGAGTCTCATCTGTTCCAGAGGCCAGAGTCTCACCTGGAGTCTCATCTGTTCCAGAGGACAGAGTCTCACCTGGAGTCTCATCTGTTCCAGAGGACAGAGTCTCACCTGGAGTCTCATCTGTTCCAGAGGACAGAGTCTCACCTGGAGGCTCATCTGTTCCAGAGGACAGAGTCTCACCTGAAGTCTCATCTGTTCCAGAGGTCAGAGCCTCAACTGGGCCAGAGACTCACCTGGAGGCTCATCTATTCCAGAGGCCAGAGTCTCACCTCCTGTATCCCATGAGAGGTCTCTGCCTGACTTTATGACTCCTGGGAGGTCCCCCTGGGAACACTGCTGCCTATGATGTCCTCATCATGGCATTGTGAAAGTGCTCTCCCTCTCCATCTCCCCCTCCCTCCCTCAAATTCAAAGGGATTTATTGGCATGGGAAACGTGTTTACATTGCCAAATCAAATGGAATAGGCAAGAAACAAGGGAAATAAACAAGTGAAATAAAACAAAATGAACAGTAAATATTACACACTAAAAGAATGGAGACATTTCAAATGTTATATTATTGGCAATGTACAATGTTGTAACAATGTGCAAATAGTTGAAGTATGAAAGGGAAGATAAAACCTATATGTATCTGTTAATTTATTTACAATGTTGTTTGTGCTCCACTGGTTGCCCTTGTTGCAACAGATCACAAATCTTGCTGCTCTGGTGGCACACTGTGGTATTTCACCTAATAGATATGGGAGTTTATCAAAATGGGGTTTGTTTTCAAATCCTTTGTGGATCTGTGTAATCTGAGAGAAATACAGTGCATACATTTGGAAAGTATTCAGAGCCCTTGACTTTTTCTACATTTTGATACAGCCTTATTCTAAAATGGATTAAATTCATTTTGTTCCACGTCCATCTACACACAATACCCCATAATGACAAAGCAAAAACAAGTTAATTTTCGCAAATGTATTAAAAATTAAAAACAGAAATACCTTATTTACATAAGTATTCAGACCCTTTGCTATGACCCTCAAAATTCGAGCTCAGGTGCATCCTGTTTCCGTTGATCAGCCTTGAGATGTTTCTACAACTTGATTGGAGTCCACCTGTGGTAAATTCAATTGATTGGACATCATTTGGAAAGGCACACACCTGTGAAGATGGGGGAACCTTCCAGAAGGACAACCATCTCTGCAGCACTCCACCAATCAGGCCTTTATGGTAGAGTGGTCAGACAGAAGCCACTCCTCAGTTAAAGGCACACGACAGCCCGTTTGGAGTTTGCCAAAAGGCACCTAAAGGACTCTCAGACCATGAGAAACAAGATTCTCTGGTCTGATGAAACCAAGATTGAACTCTTTGGCCTGAATGCCAAGTGTCACGTCTGGAGGAAACCTGGAACCATCCCTACGGTGAAGCATGGTGGTGGCAGCATTATGCTGTGGGGATGTTTTTCAGCAGCAGGAACTGGGAGACAGGATCGAGGGAAAGATGAACGGAGCAAAGTACAGAGAGATCCTTGATGAAAACCTGTCCAGAGCACTCAGGACCTCAGACTGGGGTGAAGGTTCACCTTCCAACAGGACAACGGCCCTAAGCACACAGCCAAGATAACGCAAGAGTGGCTTCGGGACAAGTCTCTGAATGTCCGAGTGGCCCAGCCAGAATCCGGACTTGAACCCGATCGAACATCTCTGGAGAGACCTGAAAATAGCTGTGCAGCAACGCTCCCCATCCAACCTGACAGAGCTTGAGAGGATCTGCAGAGAAGAATGGGAGAAACTCCTGAAATACAGGTGTGCCGAGCTTGTAGCTTCATACGCAAGAAGACTCAGGGCTGTAATAGCTGCCAAAAGTGCTTCAACAAAGTACTGAGTAAAGTGTCTGAAAGCGTATGTAAATGTGATATTTTTTTTTAAACCTGTTTTTGCTTTGTCATTATGGGGTATTGCGTGTAGATTGATGAGGGAAAAAACGATTGAATCCATTTTAGAATAAGGCTGTAATGTAACAAAATGTGGAAAAAGTCAAGGGGTCTGAATACTTTCCGAATGCACTGTATGCGTCTCTAATATGGTCATACAGCTGGCAGGAGGTTAGGATGTGCAGCTCAGTTTCACCTCATTTTGTGAGCAGTGTGCACATAGCCTGTCTTCTCTTGAGAGCCAGGTCTGCCTACGGCAGCCATTCTCAATAGCAAAGCCATGCTCACCGAGTCTGTACATAGTCAAAGCGATCAGGTATTCTGCCACTGTGTACTCTCTGTTTAGGGCCAAATAGCATTCAAGTTTGCACTGTTTTTTTGATAAATATTCTCCCTGCTCAACCAACCACTGGATTGAGAAATGGTGACAGGTCTGAAACCTATTTAGGTCAATGGTCGGAAGGCAGATATGTATAGTAATGGGTAAATTTTACCATTTCATGTTTTGATCAGACATGGACTCGGTGCACCATCTAGTTTTTTAAATGTTTTTATATTGTTTTTATTTAACGAGGCAAGTCAGTTAAGAACAAATTCTTATTTACAATGACGGCCAACCCCGGCCAAACGCTGGGCCAATTGTGCGCCGCCCTATGGGACTCTCAATCACGGACGGATGTGCTACAGCCTGGATTCGAACCAGGGACTGTAGTGACACCTCTTGCACTGAGATGCAGTGCCTTAGACCGCTGCACCACTCGGGAGCTCAATAACATCATTATTGATCTCATTATCACCACAAGGTAATCAATACACATGACTAGACAGACAAGAGAAAGGAAATGAGAGAGCTGCATCATTGATCTCTCTGATTGTGGAATGCCCCTCCCCTGCCCACTGGAAAGAGATATCTACCCACAATAAGCACACACTAACCAGATGTTTGTGGGATAAAATGTCAGTGTCACCAATAAAAATAAACTACAGGCTTAACCCTCAATCTACCCATTACACCAATACCCACAGTAAGCAGCACACAGTGAATTCAATACCTATATGTGAGAAACTATGGTTTTGTGTTGGCAAATGTGTCAACTAACAACTAGCAAACCTCTAACCTCAAGTCTACATCAAGAGTGCTTAACGGAGCTATGTGCTAAACATGCTGAAGCAGGCATTGCTTGTGTTATTGAGCTTACTCTCTGGGGTTGACTTACACTGCAGCACAGGTAAATAAAGTTGAGCTGAAGCAATATATCCTCAGTAGGGTGAGACTAAGTAGACTAAACAGGAAGTAGGAAGGTGATAACAAGGTAGACGTAAATACTGTCAATGTTGTATATACTGAACAAACCCAACACACTGATCTCTATTCTGGACAGCATAGTTTTACTGAGGCTGTACTGTTGCATCTAGATATACAGTATAGTGTACAGTAAGTTCTGGACCTACCTGGGCTGGTATTGGGAGAGCCAAGCTCCCCCGGGCCCGGTACCCATGCCGGGGCTTTGCATAAAGATCCACCATGTTTATGTAATCCCAATGAGTAGAGCCATATAATCCTACAGCTGACTAGAGCACAGCTACACTAGCTATCACAGGACTGAACTGACAGGAGCTGAGGCAGGCGGGCGGGCACACACACCCTAACACACACATCCTCTCAGACCAGCTGTGTCTGCTGGTGACCAATGACAGTTAGAGATTCCTTGAAAAAAATAACTGCCTTTTCTGTTACAATGACAGGGGGAGGGGGTTCAGAGAGAGAGAGAAAGCTAAGATAGTGAAAAAACCTTGGTTTATCTTCTTTCCGAAAAAAGAAGGAACTTGATCTAGTCCACTGTCCTCACTGCTACAACTCTGGTTTGGGTTACATCTTTGAACATCACGTCTGTAATCACCCTGAAAGTAACTATAACAATACTACTAAAGTATGGTTTTAAAATCAATGACAACAAATCTGAAATGTACACAGCAAAACACAATTATGCACTGGAGAGAGGTGAAATGTACCCATTTCAGGGGAAAACATCTCTGTAAAAGTACATAAGGATAAACCCAGATTATCTGAAGTTCTGCAGAGTTGGTGAGTGCTTGACTTGACACAGGAAACGTTAGTGAAGGGATCAGACTGTTGTATCTGCTGCCTGTCTGATGCCTTTGGCCAAAATGAACCACCCCAACCAAGAGTGTCGTCATCATAATAACACCCCAACCAAGAGTGTCATCATCATAATAACACCCCAACCAATAGTGTCATCATAATAACACCCCAACCAATAGTGTCATCATAATAACACCCCAACCAATAGTGTCATCATAATAACACCCCAACCAATAGTGTCATCATAATAACACCCCAACCAATAGTGTCATAATAACACCCCTGACCCTGTATCTAGTATGCTTACCCCTATATATTTCTACCTCTATCACTCCAGTATCCCTGCACATTGTAAATATGGTATTGGAACTGACCCTGTATGCTGACTTACTTTCACATCGTTGTGATGTTGAACTAGCTCCTGAAGAAGGAGATGGTTGAAGAGGAAACATTGTTGTGATGTTGAACTAGCTCCTGAAGAAGGAGATGGTTGAAGAGGAAACATTGTTGTGATGTTGAACTAGCTCCTGAAGAAGGAGATGGTTGAAGAGGAAACATTGTTGTGATGTTGAACTAGCTCCTGAAGAAGGAGATGGTTGAAGAGGAAACATTGTTGTGATGTTGAACTAGCTCCTGAAGAAGGAGATGGTTGAAGAGGAAACATTGTTGTGATGTTGAACTAGCTCCTGAAGAAGGAGATGGTTGAAGAGGAAACATTGTTGTGATGTTGAACTAGCTCCTGAAGAAGGAGATGGTTGAAGAGGAAACATTGTTGTGATGTTGAACTAGCTCCTGAAGAAGGAGATGGTTGAAGAGGAAACATTGTTGTGATGTTGAACTAGCTCCTGAAGAAGGAGATGGTTGAAGAGGAAACATTGTTGTGATGTTGAACTAGCTCCTGAAGGAGGAGATGGTTGAAGAGGAAACATTGTTGTGATGTTGAACTAGCTCCTGAAGAAGGAGATGGTTGAAGAGGAAACGTTGTGATGTTGAACTAGCTCCTGAAGAAGGAGATGGTTGAAGAGGAAACATTGTTGTGATGTTGAACTAGCTCCTGAAGGAGGAGATGGTTGAAGAGGAAACATTGTTGTGATGTTGAACTAGCTCCTGAAGAAGGAGATGGTTGAAGAGGAAACGTGATGTTAAACTAGCTCCTGAAGGAGACGATAGCCATATTTTGTATAGCCTCTAATTGCCCTAAAGGAGAATAATCAGAACCTTCTCTTATAGCCTTGAGCAATGCTACAAAGCAGCCAACTGCCTGATGACTTCACTGCTTTAGCAATCATCCAATAAAACAATGGAGGAGCAAATTGGGGCCCAAAATCAGGCCACAAAAACACAGTCGGCCTATTAATGGAGTCTGATTCCTACCCGTTACATCACTCCTCATGGCCCAGAATCCTGGATTACCCCAGAGACGGCAGTTATGGCTCCATTTACAATCTACATACAGCACAGCAGCCTTATCACTTCCCTACCCATCTCCTCACTTCACCTCAGGCCAAGCTGATTCACGCTTTATTGACATGTCTCTTCTGAATGCCCCGAGGCAGAGAACCTGCTCGCATATGAAGCAGGAGAACATAGAGTTTCGAGAACATTGAAATTCTAGAACATAGATGGAACACAGAGATGTATACATTCTACAGTATACATGTATGGATAGAGGAAAAAGAGAAGATATGGTAATCTCTGAACATACTGCAGTGTCTGAAACATAAGATACTGAAAGTGACTTAGGTGTTGGGTAACAACTGCTGTCCAAGAATGCCTACGGTACTGTACACACCCTTACGGAAAAAAACATACATTACATACATGAAGTGTTCCAAAAATCCATGTTTTCATGTGAACTTACGTGAAGTTAATGTGATAACATTAAAGCAACACGTGATAAAATGAAACTACCATGTGAAAACGTGATCACATGTGAAGTATTCCGAAAACACATTTCACATGTGAACCACATTAGTTTTCTGTAAGGGCAGTAAAGCCACTTAGTTAAAATGCATATTTACAGATATGTAGATCTCAAGAGCTTTGATAGCGAAGTCCCAAGCAGTTAACCCTATCATTACAAACATAGAGTACATAAAAAAGAACCATGCATCAAGATGAAATTAAAGACATTCCTGATCTAATATGATTCTATGACTAAGGAGACAAGATAGTTTAGACCAGTGGTTCCCAAACTTTTTATAGTCCCGTACCCCTTCAAACATTCAACCGCCAGCTGCGTACCCCCTCTAGCACGTGGGTCAGCACACTTTCAAATGTTTTTTTTTGCCATCATTGTAAGACTGCCACACGCACACTATACATTTATTAAACATAAGAATGAGTGTGAGTTTGTGTCACAACCCGACATGTGGGAAGTGACAAAGAGCTCTTATAGGACCAGGGCACAAATAATAATATAATAATAATCAATAATTTTTCTCTTTATTTAACCATCTTACATATAAAACCTTATTTAAATAACTCACCACAAGTTAATGAGAAGGGTGTGCTTGAAGGATGCACGTAACTCTGCAATGTTGGGTTGTATTGGAGAGAGTCTCCGTCTTAAATCATTTTCCACACACGGTCTGTGCCTGTATTTAGTTTTCATGCTAGTGAGGGCCGAGAATCCACTCTCACATACTGTAGGTACGTGGTTGCAAAGGGCATCAGTGTCTTAACAGCGCGATTTGCCAAGGCAGGATACTCTGAAAATGTGAAGAAAAAAAAAAAATTGACATTTTTTTTCCCCTAATATTAAGTTATGTGAATCACATTTTTATTTGGGGTACCCCCGAAGGCATTACACGTACCGTACCCCAGTTTGGGAATAGCTGCTTTAGACAATGGTTGCATTCCCCTGCTCAGATGTTGCATGCATCAACCAATGGTTGCGTGCCATGTCATCGACTGACAGGTTGCTATAACATATGTGGTTAGCTGATAAATAAAATACCTATCCAGACATTGTAAGATCTGGCAAGCATCAGCAGCACCTAGGCAGAGGAACGGGGCCAAAGGCTGCGTTTAGACAGGCAGGCCAAATCTGATATTTTTTCCCCATTAATTGGACTTTTGACCAATCACATCAGATATTTTTCAGAGCTGATGTGAATTAGTGAAAAAAGATCAGAATTGGGCTGCCTGTGTAAACACAGCCATGAAATAGTCTCATTACAGCTGAGGAGCGGTCATTGGGAGCCTCTAGAGGAGATTTGCACAACAAGTACAGAGAAAAATGCTGAATTTCCATTTCTCTCTCAAAATGGTGTGTACGTTTACTAAATCAAATCAAACTTTATTTGTCACATGGGCAGAATACAACAAGTGTAGACCTTACCGTGAAATGCTTACTTACAAGTCCTTAACTAACAATGCAGTTCCAGAAAGAGTCAAAAAAATATTTACCAAATTAACTAAAGTAAATAATTATAAAAAGTAACACAATAAAATAACGAGGCTATATACAGGGGGTACCGGCACGGAGACAATGTGCGGGGGCACAGGCCAGCTGAGGCAATCCGTACATGTAGGTAGGGGTGAAGTGACTATGCATCGATAATAAACAGCGAGCAGCAGCAGTGTGCAAAACAAAAGGAGGGGGGATGGGGGGGGGGTCAATGCAAATAGTCCGGTGGCCATTTGATGAACTGTTCAGCAGTCTTATGGCTTGGGGGTAGAAGCTGCTAAGGAGCCTTTCGGTCCTTGGCAGTAACAATTTACCAGTACTAATGCAAATAACCTAGTGATCTGGTGAAGTATGCATGAACATGATGATATCAACAAGATCACAACTGTTTTTTACATTCATATTTTGTTTATAACAATAGTTAAGGAATTTATGGTTAATTTGATCATGTAAGAAAACCATTCCTACATTAATTTTCATGTCAATTGAGTTCATTTAACTAGGGTAGTCCCCTCCACTCGATAGTCTAACCATGACTATTTTCCACAGAGTCTTGGGATCATGACATCCGGTGTTACGCTAAAATGTTGGATTCATCTAAATGTATTCACCCATCCTTACTCTCAAATAACCTCCCAATGTTTTCAGTAAGAACCCACTGGGCACACACTGGTTGAATCAATGTTGGTTGAATCAAAGAGGAATAGACATTGAATTGACGTCTGTGCTCAGTGAGAAGCCAAGCCTAGTATGTGTCACAATTTACTCTCTACGCACTATATAGTGCACTGCTTTTGAACAAGGCCCATAGGGAATGGCCCATAGGGCTCTGGTCAAAAGTATTAAGTGCACCATATAGGGAGTAGGGAGCCATTTGGACCAGACTAATAAGATGCACCATATAGGGAGTAGGGAGCCATTTGAACCAGACTAATAAGATGCACCATATAGGGAGTAGGGAGCCATTTGGACCAGACTAATAAGATGGACCATATAGGGAGTAGGGAGCCATTTGGACCAGACTAATAAGATGGACCATATAGGGAGTCATTTGAGCCAATGTTGCTGTTTAGGAGGAGAACAAAACAGACAGTGTTCAGTGTTCTTTTCTGTCAGAGAGCAGAATCAGATAGATAGGTCTCTCTCACACACAATCTGTTGGAGCAGTTTCCTGGCATTTTATTTTGGAAGGCAGAGGTCAATATTCAATCAAAACTTTGAACTCTGATCAAATACATGCATTCTTTTTGCCAGTCAATTTAATTAGAAACAGAAAAAGCTCATTTTTAACCTGGTTCATTCCAAAGCTGACATATTTTGCATACCGTACCCTAATTAATGTTAAAGGTTATACAATGACACAAAGTACCAGTCAAATGTTAGGACACACCCACTCATTCCAGGGATTTTATTTTTGGTATTTTCTACATTGTAGAAAAATAGTGAAGACATCTAAACTATGAAAAAACACCTAAGGAATCATGTAGTAACCAAAAAAACTGTTAAGCAAATTCTTGAAAGTAGCCACCCTTTACCTTGATGACAGCGTTGCACACTCATGGCATTGTCTCAACCAGCTTCATGAGTCACCTGGAATGCATTTCAATTAACAGGTGTGCCTTGTTAAAAGTTAATTCATGCATTTGAGCCAATCAGTTGTGTTGTGACAAGGTAGGGGTGGTATACAGAATACAGCCCTATTTGGTAAAAGACCAAGTCCATATTATGGCAAGAACAGCTCAAATAAGCAAAGAGAAAACGACAGTCCATCATTATTATAAGACATGAAGGTCAGTCAATCCGAAACATTTGAAGAACTTAGATGGTTTTTTCGACTGCACTTGAAGAAACTATCAAGCACTATGATGAAACTGGCTCTCATAAGGACCGCCACAGGAAAGGAAGAACCAGAGTTACCTCTGCTGCAGAGGATAAGTTCATTAGAGTTACCAGCTTCAATATTTGCAGCCAAAATAAATTCGTCACAGAGTTCAAGTAACAGACACATCTCAACATCAACTGGTCAGAGGAGACTGCATGAATCAGGCCTTCATGGTCAAATTGCTGCAAAGAAAGCACTACTAAAGAACACCAATAAGAAGAACAGACTTACTTGAGCCAAAAATCACAAGCAATGGACATTCGACTGGTGGAAATCTGTCCTTTGGTCAGATGAGTCCAAATTTGAGATTTTTGGTTCCAACTGCCATGTCTTTGTGAGATACAGATTAGGTGAATGGATGATCTCTGCATGTGTGGTTCCCACCGTGAAGCATGGAGGAGGTGTGATGGTGCTTTTCTGGTTACAGTACCAGTGATTTATTTAGAATTCAAGAGATACTTAACCAGCATGGCTACCACAGCATTCTGCAGCAATACGCCATCCTATCTGGTTTGCGCTTAGTGGGACTACCATTTGTTTTTAAAACCCAACACACTCCTGCAAGACTGTTGGAAAAGCATTCCAGGTGAAGCTGGTTGAGAGAATTCCAAGAGTGTGCAAAGCTGTCATCAAGGCAAAGGGTGACTACTTTGAAGAATCTCATTTGTTTAACACTGTTTTGGTTACTACATGATTCCATATGTGTTATTTCATAGTTTTTGATGTCTCTACTATTATTTTATAATGTAGAAAATAGTTTTAAAAAAATAAAGAAAAACCCTTGAGTGAGTAAGTGTCCAGACTTTTGACTGGTACTGTAGATGTTTATTTATTTTATACTTTTTTTCAAGAAATCAGAGAGTAGTTTAACAAAACTTTTTGTAAGCTTTCAAATGATATCAAACCTAACCGTTGATATTTTCCAGTGATGAAGATATGGATGTTTCATGATAGGCTGGGGTATGCAAAATGGGTCAACTTTGAGCACCTCTATCTCCTGAATGTTTTGGCATTCAGGTCTAAAAAGTAACTTTCTGACTACTTCTACCATGGGCAAACATGTATGGAAGGTTTTGTTAAAATCAAAAAGGCGTGCTGTCAGAAAGGGATTGAAATCAAGGTCCAAATGGCACCCTAGTCCCTACATAATGCACTACTTTTGACGAGAGCCCTATGATAAAGTGTGAGACCAGAGCCCTTATTGCACAGCGTAAGTGAAGGCTACAGTTACAAGACATGTAAAGGTGATGGGCATTTCCATCGAATAGGAGCATATCAAATTGGTGTCAAATGAAAGCTAAGAGTCTATCTTTTTGGGAAATGAAGGCATAGAAGGCACCATTTCCCAATAAAAAAATAGCCTCAAAGCATTGTCAGCACAGTGACTAGAGCACAGCAGTGTACCGTGAGTAGAGCACAGTGAGTAGAGCAGTAGTGTACAGTACAGTGAGTAGAGCACAATGAGTAGAGCACAGTACAGTGAGTAGAGCACAGTAGAGTACAATACAGTGAGTAGAACACAGTACTGCACAGTCTAATAGTACAGTAAAGAAAGGTAGAGTATATTGTACTGTACTCTACTCTGCTGTGATGTCATTCTCCTCATGTTTCACAAGTTTGGACATTCATATCGATAATTATGCATTTCTGTGTAGTACAGATTAGGGACCCATGATGCAATTCTGTTACCGTATTTCCATTATCGGATGTACAGTTAAAGTCGGAAGTTTACATACACCTTAGCCAAATACATTTAAACTCGGTTTTTCACAATTCCTGACATTTAATCCGAGTAAAAATTCCCTGTCTTAGGATCACCACTTTATTTTAAGAACGTGAAATGTCAGAATAATAGTAGAGAGAACGATTTATTTCAGCTTTTATTTCTTTAATCACATTTGGTAGCATTGCATTTAAATTGTTTAACTTGGGTCAAACGTTTTGGGTAGCCTTCCACAAGCTTCCCACAATAAGTTGGGAGAATTTTGGCCCATTCCACCTGACAGAGCTGGTGTAACTGAGTCAGGTTTGTAGGCCTCTTTGTTCGCATACGCTTTTTCAGTTCTGCCCACAAATTTTCTATGGGATTGAGGTCAGGGATTTGTGATGGCCACTCCAATACCTTGACATTATTGTCCTAAAGCCATTTTGCCACAACTTTCGAAGTATGCTTGGGGTCATTGTCCATTTGGAAGACCCATTTGCAACCAAGCTTAAACTTCCTGACTGATGTCTTGAGATGTTGCTTCAATATATCCACATGATTTATTTCCTCATGATGCCATCAATTTTGTGAAGTGCACCAGTCCCTCCTGCAGCAAAGCACTCCCACAACATGATGCTGCCACCCCTGTGCTTCACGGTTGGGATGGTGTTCTTCGGCTTGCAAGCTTCCCCCTTTTTCCTCCAAACATAACGATGGTCATTATGGCCAAACAGTTCTATTTTTGTTTCATCAACCCAGAGGGCATTTCTCCAAAAAGTACGATCTTTGTCCCCATGTGTAGTTGCAAAGCGTAGTCTGGCTTTTTTATGGAGGTTTTGGAGCAGTGGCTTCTTCCTTGCTGAGCGGCCTTTCAGGTTATGTTGATATAGGACTCGTTTTACTGTGGATATAGATACTTTTTGTACCTGTTTCCTTCAGCAGCTTCACAAGGTCCTTTGCTGTTGTTCTGGGATTGATTTGCACTTTTCGCACCAAAGTAGGTTCATCTCTAGGAGACAGAACGTGTCCCCTTCCTGAGCTGTATGACAGCTGCGTGGTCCCATGGTGTTTATACTTGCGTACTATTGTTTGTACAGATGAACGTGGTACCTTCAGGCATTTGGAAATTGCTCACAAGGATGAACCAGACTTGTGGAGGTCTACAAAAAAAAATTTTTTTGAGGTCTTGGCTGATTTCTGTTGATTTTCCCATGATGTCAAGCAAAGAGGCACTGAGTTTGAAGGTAGGCCTTGAAATACATCCACAGGCACACCTTCAATTGACTCGAATTATGTAAATTAGCCTATCGGAAGCTTCTAAATCCATGACATCATTTTCTGGAATTTTCCAATCTGTTTAAAGGCAGAGTCAACTTAGTGTATGTAAACTTCTGACCCACTGAAATTGTGATACAGTGAGTTATAAGTGAAATAATCTTTCTGTAAACAATTGTTGGAAAAATGACTTGTGTCATGCACAATGTAGATGTCCTAATCGACTTGCCAAAACTATAGTTTGTTAACAAGAAATTTGTGGAGTGGTTGAAAAACAAGTTAATGACTCCAACCTAAGTGTATGTAAACTTAAACTGTAAATCCACTTCACTTACTGTAGTTCAATAACCAAAAGAGACTTTTTTGAACTCATGTTGCCATGATGTTTAACAGTTCTTTGGAAAACGTGATTGCATGATTTTACTGTAATTTCATTACCAAAGTTGGAATCTGCACAGTTCTTCCACTAAATTTAATTTTGTACATTTTTCAGTGGAAATTGTTAAAAGTAGTCCTTGTGCATAGAGTTGTATGGTTCGTTAAACTTTGAAATCAATGGTTTTGTTAGCATACAATTTTAAAGTGAAAAACCGGAGTCAAAGTGTAAAACCCCTTGTCATTCACTCCTGAAAAAACCTTCAGGGCTGATATCTAGCTGCACCAAAAATTCTACTCATTTCATGAATCTGTAGCACATGGTACATCATTACAGCTCTAGAACACAGTGAATACAGGTTGAAGGCTCTCTGTACATTCTGTTGGATTAAAGCCTCTTCATCAGAATTTAGAATGCAGCCACTGTACTGGACACAACTTAAATGTTACAAACAGCTGGCACCAACACATGAACTGTGGATGGATCCCATGCCAGAAAGGACAGAACTACATAGTGCACTACTTTTGACCATAGGGAACAAATCCCTATGGGGCACTAAATAGGGTGCCATTTGGAATGCTACCCTTGTTGCTGCATAGCAGGGGTACCACAAGGTCATTCAATTATCATCCAGAAAAGCCTAGCCAATCAACCATCCCAGATGTTTTTATTTCACCTTTATTTAACCAGGTAGGCCAGTTGAGAACAAGTTCTCATTTACAACTGCAACCTGGCCAAGACAAAGCAAAGCAGTGCGACAAAAACAACAGTTACACATGGAATAAACAACCGTACAGTCAATAACACAATAGAACATGAAGTATTTACCTAGAAGGCTTAAATTCAGGAAGCAATGGAACTAGCCTATGGTACATGTACTGAGTAGAGATGAGAAATTACCAATTATATTAGCTTGATTGCCAGTGTGCACAGTCTATACACACACACACACACACACACTACATGGCATGGATGGCACTGCCACCTAACCTAAGCCCTGGCTAGCTTCTTCTCCTAAATTCAACTCTATACCCCACACATCATCATGGAAACGGAACCTCTATTGTGGGACAGTGTGGCTCCACTTGAGGGGACCTGGCACGTCCACATGAGTAACAGCTTTGTTTATGTCCTAAATGCACTACATAGGGAATTGGGTGCCACTTGGGATGCAAATAAGTGTCCCAACAGACAGGGGAAAGTGAGGGGGTCATTCATTCCACTGAGGAGGATTGTGGAGAGCCACAAACCAGCTCTCTGGAAGTTTCAAGTTAGCAAACTAGTTCAAGTTCTGTTATAGCAAATGTAACAACAATGTAGGCCTACTTTACAGACTACTTTCAAACTTTGCACACTAGTTTAGTCAGAAATGTAAATGTTTTCACATTGCCACCCGCAAGCGCAACAATATAACAAATGAATTCTCAGCATTGAGAAGGATATAAAATGTTCGTTCCATGCTTGACTACATCCTGATACTAGGAGCGGCCTACGTCACTTTACCTCGGAGCAGGTGAACCAACGATGAAAAGCAGACTCGCGGAATGTTTCAGGTTTCTCCAAAAAACGATGTTGCTTCACTGTGACGCCTGTCAAACCAACCAACTGTAGTCAATGTAATTTGCAAAATGTTAATATTTTTTACGGCGGTATAATTCTCGTCAACAGGTAGCAGCTGGAAGCTACAACCAGCCGTTTGGGAGTGGTTTGTTGGTAGCCTAAATTTCTGATTAACTCTTTCCTTTCTGGTTACAGTAGGTATGCATTCGAATCAACCAAACTAACCGGTTTCTAAACTGTTCTGTGGTTGCCCCACCAACTCCCACCCACATTCAATAAAGTAAAAAGAAGAGGAAAGAAAAGGTAGAAAGAGGATTCCACTTTTGGGAAATCTCAGAAACTCAAATGTTCCAATCAAATTGCATAGGTCCATACACCTAACAGTGATTGTGTCCTGCGTATCGTATTCCAGACAGTTGTACCGAACGGACCAGATCGAGCACTTGAATCTGCTGGACCGGACCCTACAGTTGCATTCTAGGGGCAGTGGACTGGCACACAAAAGCAAAAGGGCTTGTGTATATGAGCTGCCACAGAATAACACATGGAGTCTACTATAGCTAGTATCTGCTATGCTATGTTAGGAATCTTTCAATACATTAGCAGGGATTTTACCCTTTCATGGATAACTTGTACATGTCTGTACAAGACCACAGCACAACCTTCAATCAAACTCCCTGCATTCTGTTATCCATAAACTCACCATGTATCTTTAATGCAGATCACAAGGCTCACTTACTGAAAGCATCTTTAGAGTCATGTTTTTGGATCCCTGGTCCTGTTGACCAGATTAACTTTTGGAAAATCTGACAGAATAAGTCATATGCCTAGTTCTCATCTGTGTTTGTGATTCAACGTGCATCCCAAATGGCACCCTATTCCTTATAAAGGGCACTACTTTTGACTAGAGGCCCTGGTTAAAAGTAGTGCACTGTATAAGGCCCTCAAACTCAACTCTGGACCTCGAAGCCAGTTCCACTACGTTTTTTTTCATTGTTCCCCTCTAATCAGTGACTGATTTAGACCTGGGACAAAAGGTGCATGCAATTAGTTATCAGGTAGAACAGAACACCAGCAGGCTCTGGACCTCTGGTAAGAGTTAAGTACCCCTGATATATAAGGAATAGGGTGCCATTGGGGATGCAAACATTGAGTATTTCCCAGAGTATAATAATAATTCCTCTGTGAATCTTGGATAAAATCTCTCCTTTTCTTAAGATAAACACAACAGGGTAACGACAATGAACAAACCAAATAGTGAACATAGTGATTCCCAACCTCAGTAATCATTACTTCAAAAAGCTGAGAAAAAAAGCATTGACAGAGCATTGCAAGGCTTGATTACTTCTGTGCTTATCCAGCAGACCTTGAAAGCTTGTCTGGATGCCAGTTCTACCATGACTGAACAGCACCCTCTGATGTCAGAAGTTAGTAATACCAATTATTTTCTCTGACGTTCCCATCCAACTCACATCCTTTACAAATGGCTTCATGTCAATCATTATAAAGTCAAATAAAATACTTGCATATTATAAATGTATGTAGGATGTTATGAATGTCTACAGTGAACCCTAATCTTACCTGAGCTGTAGGGGAAGGGGCTGTAACGTCAATTGGACCAGAAGTTCGATCCAGGCTCTGCTGTTGTTCTGCTGATGTTTCAGTTGAACCCAAAGATTCAGCCAGTTCTGTTCCCACAAAGTCTGTCAACTCTGAGTGCTGGGTATCTGATATAGTCTCATAGATATCTGAGTCCTGAGATAAATGAGATAGCCCACTAGGATCCCCTGGCAGTGTTTTCGTTATCCGGCCATCTGAGATCTGCTGTTTATCTTGATCCTTGATAAGTGTAGGAGGGCTTGACTGCAGCTGGGGAAGTCCGCTTGTGGGCTCAGGTGAGACATGGAGCTTTAGGGAACAGTGCTGCAGCATATCACCAAGACCTTGAGCGTCTGAGGCTGAGGTGAATGAGAAACCTGGAGCTAAACTTTGCCTCTTCAGATCATGTTGCGGGATATCTCTAGTCTCATTATTGGAGGTCTGCAGTCCCACCATGGTCTTCATGTGCTCATAATGCTTGATATCATCAATGTCTTGTGAGACCCCGAACGTGGACATCCTGTGAGTGGTGGCTCTCGCAGAGTGATCCGTGGAGATGCGGACCTGCGTCACAGCGCCTGACCTTTGACTTTTGTTAGACATGTTCAGTGGCTCTCTGTCAGTCGTTGACTGTAAGAATGTGCGACTCTGAGTCCCAGAATTTGTGAGGTCCAGTGGGCCCTGGGTCTTCACAGAGAGCTCCCTCACATACTTGGCAGGGATATAGAAGGGTTTGGTCCTCTGGTCCTTCCGGACGTGCCACCAGTAGTCGTTGGTCCTGGAGACCAGGATGTACCTGTGAACATTAGAGGCCCAGAGAGGCAACATGAAGAATGTGTTTGGGCTGTGCAATGACACGTGTACTGTGCATGTATTGTTAAGATCTATCATCCATATCATGTTGTCTGATCTGTTCCTTTGTAATTTTACTTTTTTAACTAAAGACTAATTTCCATTTTGTGAAATATTTTCTGGACAATAAAGATTTTCAATTCAATTACCTCTCGTTGGGCTTGATGGAGACCAGAGCCCCGTCCTTGGCTGTGTACTCATACTCAAACTCCACCTGCACCATCGCCATGTTACTGTAGTTAGGCATACAGTTACGGTTGTTAGGCCTAGTTAGCCGCTATGCTGGCTGGAGCCTCTGTGTTGAAATGCAGATAGTCACATCAAAACAGTACATTTAAAATGGGCATATCTGACTTTGTGCGTCTCAAACGGCACCCTATTCCCTTTATAGTGCACTACTTTTTAACCAGGGCACATAGAGAATAGGGTGGGCATTTGGGACATACACGCATTAAAAACAAGATGAAAACAAATTCCGATCCAGTAAACTTAGACAGGACTCCGGCCATACAGTAATAGACATTTGGAAACCTCAACATTATCGGAGTCATTGAATTACATACATGTATTTTAATAGGATCTCTGAGGTGGGAGTACTCAGTTACTAACGTCATAGTTGTCCTCAATCAACATGATCCACTTCTGCCTTACAGATTATCGTCATAAAGAATGCAGAGTGACCAGTATTGCTGTTTCTGTTTCATGATTTTAACCTGAACAATGGGCAGGCAGACATCAGTAAAGGTTGTCTCCCATCGCTGTCCATAGAAATAGTGCTACAGGAAGTTGCTGCCAGCAGTCACTGCAGTTCAGAATGTCCTAACCCAAAACATAAAGAGCTCTATAGACTCACAACACAGAGCTCACAGAACAGGAAGCCTGTAGCCCAGCACCAACCTGGGTTGACGATGCACAGCTCACGCCATTGTCAAGCTGCAATTTCAGTTTGCCATATAAGGCCTCCAGAAACACGGGGAGAACTTCCAAAAACAAAGGACTCAATTCCTTCTTCTAATTTCAGCAGTGACATCATTGACAACCAGGACCAATAACCAGGACCAATAACCCTGCTAAGTCTATTCCCTCTCCATACTAACCCATTTAGAGTGGACCGTCTGATCTATGTCAACATGACAGTTGTTTTTTTGTTGTCAACTGACATAATACTTAGTTCAATTGTTCTAGTAAGAGTGCATTTAAAATATTTTCTTTGAGGAAGGGTAACTTTTTGAAAGTTTTGAACTTGATATAGCCTACAGTAACAATCCAACCCTACATTATAAAGAGTCAGATAGGGGTGGCAGGTAGCCTAGTGGTTAGAGCGTTGGACTAGTAACCGAAAGGTTGCAAGATTGAATCCCCGAGCTGACAAGGTTAAAATCTGTCGTTCTGCCCCTGAACAAGGCAGTTAACCCACTGTTCCTAAGCCGTCATTGAAAATAAGAATTTGTTCTTAACTGACTTGCCTAGTTAAATAAAGGTAAAATAAAAAACAGTGCATGTAAAACAGAAGTTAAACATGATTTAATCCCCACTAAGGGGGCCTAGCAGAAGATAAACATGATTTAATCCACACTAAAGGGGGACTAGCAGAAATTAAACATGATTTCATCCCCACTAAGGGGGACTAGAATAAATTAAACATGATTTAATCCACACTAAGGGGGACTAGCAGAAATTAAACATGATTTAATCCACACTAAAGGGGGACTTGCAGAAATTAAACATGATTTAATCCACACTAAAGGGGGACTAGCAGAAATTAAACATGATTTCATCCCCACTAAGGGGGCCTAGCAGAAGTTAAACATGATTGAATCCCCACTAAGGGGGCCTAGCAGAAGATAAACATGATTTAATCCACACTAAAGGGGGACTAGCAGAAATTAAACATGATTTCATCCCCACTAAGGGGGACTAAAATACATTAAACATGATTTAATCCACACCAAGGGGGTCTAGCAGAAGTTAAGCATGATGTAATCCACACTAAGGGGGTCTAGCAGAAGTGTTGTTCAAAGGGAATCTCATGTTACAATAATAATGCACACTAACAGTACATCAAACTTTTACAATAAAACCAATGTAATTCAAGGCTTGACAATACAGTACGTATTCATACCTGGAGGTGGGCATACAGCCAGAAGACTTGTACCAACTCTGTCCTCTACTCTCTGAATGTTCAGTGGATCCCAGACGTTAGAGTGAGTTTAATAAATCTACCATTTGCATTAATTCCCATCATATTACACCTGGTAAATCTTTCTCTTTCAGCATCTATTTTCCATCACATTACCGTTCACTTGTCCAAGTATGTTTTGAGCTCCTGTAGTGTCGGTTATAAACGCCTAGTTGTCTACCACGGGGCTGTGTGTGTGTGTGCGTGCACAGGTTTCAACTTGCCTGACTGCCTCTGTATCATTTCCTGTTCTACTGACTGGGTATAGGAACAACACTGAGAGAATGGAGACTGGGGGACAGGAACACACACTCAGAGCTATGAAAAATGGGAGTGACTCAATATATAGTTCTATTCAGTCCCTCATGAAACATCATCTGGTTTCCTAGGAGTCTGTGACCAAACTGACCGTTACTTCCCTTTAGAACTACAGTGGGGAATTTTCTCTGGTTATAGGCTAACAGCCATGTGAAATTGATAAATTACAAACAAATATGTGTGCGTCTCCTATGGGCCCTGGTCAAAAGTAATGCACTATATAGGGAATAAGGTACTGTTTGGGATGCAGTAATTGTCAATAAGTGTTGTCAATAAATACCCTCTAGCCTAAATGCCAGTGTGAATTTCTGCTGGTTTAGCATTTCATGGCAGTTGGCCAAAAAGGGGAAGCAAACACTGGTATCAAGATTATTTCAGATCTTGGTTTTGTTAGGAATCACATTCGTTTAGCCTCATAAGATTTTCCTCTGGTCTCTAAAATAAAGCAAGTCAGTAAATTGTACAGTAAAACCATGCCTCGCCCATTCTCTATAGGAGTGTTTCCCAACAGCACACGTTGTTGGTTTTGTAGTCCCGGACAGGCACACCTGATTCAACTTGTCAAATAATCATCAAGCCCTTGAGTTTTTTTATTTTACCTTTATTTAACTAGGCAAGTCAGTTAAGAACAAATTCTTATTTTCAATGACGGCCTAGGAACAATGGGTTAACTGCCTTGTTCAGGGGCAGAGCGACAGTTTTTTACCATGTCAGCTCAGGGATTCAATCTTGCAACCTTTTGGTTACTAGTCCAACACTCTAACCACTAGGTTACCTGCCACCCCAGTTGAATCAGGTGAGTTTGTCAGGGGCAACAACCAAAATGTGTGCTGTTGGGAAGACTGAAGACACAGGCCTAGAGTAGGATGTGACAGAGGTTTGATCCCTGAATTTCCCTCTGTGGTGAATTTAAGATATCATATTTAAAGAAACAAGACCAATGTATATCTGGTTTGTCACAGAAACTTTATTCCTGCGTTCCTGCCGTTCTGTCCTTCAGTATAGACTACACACCAAAACTATGTACTTTAGTGACTACATTACCCACAACCCCCAGCCCTGTAACCTCTGACCTTAGTGATGACAACGTCTTTCTTCTGGCAGTGGCAGGGGTCCACACACTGGTCCTCTGCTGCTGGGTTCCAAACCTGGTACACACACGCGCACACACACACACACATCTCAGAGTGTCTGTTACTGCATGGTACACACATCTCAGAGTGTGTATGTCTGTTACTGCATGGTACACACATCTCAGAGTGTGTATGTCTGTTACTGCATGGTACACACATCTCAGAGTGTCTGTTACTGCATGGTACACACATCTCAGAGTGTGTATGTCTGTTACTGCATGGTACACACATCTCAGAGTGTGTATGTCTGTTACTGCATGGTACACACATCTCAGAGTGTGTATGTCTGTTACTGCATGGTACACACATCTCAGAGTGTCTGTTACTGCATGGTACACACATCTCAGAGTGTCTGTTACTGCATGGTACACACATCTCAGAGTGTGTATGTCTGTTACTGCATGGTACACACATCTCAGAGTGTGTATGTCTGTTACTGCATGGTACACACATCTCAGAGTGTGTATGTCTGTTACTGCATGGTACACACATCTCAGAGTGTCTGTTACTGCATGGTACACACATCTCAGAGTGTGTATGTCTGTTACTGCATGGTACACACATCTCAGAGTGTGGATGTCTGTTACTGCATGGTACACACATCTCAGAGTGTGTATGTCTGTTACTGCATGGTACACACATCTCAGAGTGTGTATGTCTGTTACTGCATGGTACACACACTCACTGGGTCCATGAGAAAGACGCGTGAGGTGGCAGTGAGGTTTACCCCCACCCCTCCGACTTTGAGTGACAACAGCATGATCAATGGGCTCCCGGGTGCGTCGCTCTGTATCTCCTAGATGACCTGAGCCCGCCTCTTCTGGCTCATTGTGCCATCCAGACACAAACGGGAGAGCGAGTTAAAAAGGCCAGCTCTAATTGAGCAGTTTCAGCACCCCTCAACCATTAGTTTGTTGTAATTGCCCAACACCCCTTATATCTTATTAGTGTACCTGCAAGTCACACCACTTGTATTGGCCATAGTTGGCCATTCCCCGCGCACCTCACTCAACCCAGCTCCTGCCGTCAGAGTGAGATCGAGGTCAAATAAGAACGGACTCACTGGACTATTCCTCATGTTTCTTTTATTTGACCTGTGTTTAGTGTGTGCATATAATTGTATGTACTCTCCAACATGTCATGGGGTTTAAGTTGGGTGTTCTTAAGGCATATTCATAAGGTTTATAAAGTTATTCCTTTTCCATGTGAGTCATGCTGCTTCTAGCCTGCTAGCCAAGATATTAGCCAGTCATGCTAGCTCGTAATGTTGTGTACCACATGCCTCGTTAAGGATAGCACACACACACACACACACACACACACACACACACACACACACACACACACACACACACACACACACACACACACACACACACACACACACACACACACACACACACACACACACACACACAGTGCATTCGGAAAGTATTCAGACCCCTTCACTTTGTTTTCCATTTAGTTACAGCCTTATTCTAAAATTGATTAAATAAATGAAAAAAATCTGCCTTCCAAGTGGCACAGCGGACTAAGGCACTACAGCCTGGAGTTCGAGCTGTCACTACAGGCCAGGCAGTGTCATTACCGGCCGTGACCAGGAGTCCCATAGGGTGGCACACAATTGGCCCAGCATCATCCGGGTTAGGGCAGGGTTTGGCCAGGAGGGCTTTACTTGGCTCATCGTGCTCTAGCGACTACATGTGGCGGGACGAGCGCCTGCAGGCTGACTTCGGTCGTCAGTTGAACTGTGTTTTCTCTGACACATTGGTGCAGCTGGCTTCCGGGTTAAGCGAGCGGGTGTTAAGAAGTGCAGTTTGGCGGGTCATGTTTCGGAGGACGCATGATTCAACCTTCACATCTCTCCTCATCAATCAACACACAACACCCCATAATGACAAAGTGAAAACAGATTTTTTGACATTTTTGAAAATGTATTACAAATAAAAAACAGAAATACCTTATTTAGATAAGTATTCAGAACCTTTGCTATGAGACTGGATATTGAGCTCAGGTGCATCCTGGTCCCATTGATCAACTTGATTGGAGTCCACCTGTGGTAAATTCAACTGATTGGACATGATTTGGAAAGGCACACACATGTCTATATAAGGTCCCACAGTTGACAGTGCATGTCAGAGCAAAAACCAAGCCATGAGGTCGAAGGAATTGTCTGTGGAGCTCTGAGACATGATTGTGTCGAGGCTCAGATCTGGGGAAGGGTACCAAAACATTTCTGCAGCATTGAAGGTCCCCAAGAACACAGTGGTGTCCATCATTCTTAAATGAAACAAGTTTGGAACCACCAAGACTCTTCCTAGAGCTGGCCCCCCAGCCAAACTGAGCAATCGGGAGAGAAGGGCCTTGGTCAGGGAGGTAACCAAGAACCTGATGGTCACTCTGACAGAAATCTAGAGTTCATCTGTGGAGATGGGAGAACCTTCCAGAGGGACAACCTTCTCTGCAGCACTCCACCAATCAGGCCTTTATAGTTGAGTGGTCAGACGGATGACACTCCTCAGTAAAAGGCACGACAAACAGCTTGAGGTTTGCCAAAAGGACTCTCAGTCCATGAAAAACAAGATTCTCTGGTCTGAAGAAACCCAGATTGAACTCTTTGGCCTGAATGCTAAGCATCACATCTGGATGAAACCAGGCACTGCTCATCACCTGGCCAATACCATATCTACGGTGAAGCATGGTGGTGGTAGCATCATGCTGAGGGGATGTTTTTCAGCAGCAGGAACTGGGAGATTAGTCAGAATCGAGGGAAAGATCTTTGGAGCAAAGTACAGAGATCCTTGATGAAAACCTGCTCCAGAGCACTCAGGACCTCAGACTGGGGCGAAGGTTCACCTTCCAACAGGACAACGACCCTAAGCACACAGCCAAGACAATGAGGGAGGGGCGTCTGTACAAGTCTCTGAATGTACTTGAGTGGCCCAGCCAGAGCCCAGACTTGAACCCGATCAAACATCTCTGGAGAGACCTGAAAATAGCTGTGCAGCGATGCTCCCCATCCAACCTGACAGAGCTTGAGAAGATCTACAGAGAAGAATGGGAGAAACTCCCCAAATACAGGTGCCCCAAGCTTGTAGCGTCATACCCAAGACTCAAGGCTGTAAACACTGCCTAAGGTGCTTCAACAAAATACTGACTAAAGGGTCTGAATACTTATGTAAATGTGATATTTGAGTTTTTAATGTTTAATACATTTACAAAAATGTCTAAAAGTATGTTTTTGCTTTGTCATTATGTGTTGATTGTTGAGGGGGAATTTTTTTTTTAATCCATTTTAGAATAAGGCTGTAACGTAACAAAATGTGGAAAAAGTCAGGGAGTCTGAATACTTTCCGAATGCACTGTATATAATATATATATTGTTTCCATTATTGTTAGAATGTGTGATTAATGTTGGGTGGTGTATATGCTTATTCTCAGTCATTCCAAAACCACGGACTATTGCCATGACACTGATCAATTAAATCAAATCAAATCAAATCAAATTTATTTATATAGCCCTTCGTACATCAGCTGATATTCTCAAAGTGCTGTACAGAAACCCAGCCTAAAACCCCAAACAGCAAGCAAAGCATGTGAAAGAAGCACGGTGGCTAGGAAAAACTCCCTAGGAAAAACTCCCTAGAAAGGCCAAAAACCTAGGAAGAAACCTAGAGAGGAACCAGGCTATGAGGGGTGGCCAGTCCTCTTCTGGCTGTGCAGGGTGGATATTATAACAGAACATGGTCAAAATGTTAAAATGTTAAAATGTTCATAAATGACCAGCATGGTCAAATAATAATAATCATAGTAGTTGTCGAGGGTGCAACAAGCACGTCCGGTGAACAGGTCAGGGTTCCATAGCCGCAGGCAGAACAGTTGAAACTGGAGCAGCAGCACGGCCAGGTGGACTGGGGACAGCAAGGAGTCATCATACCAGGTAGTCCTGAGGCATGGTCCTAGGGCTCAGGTCCTCCGAGAGAAAGACAGAAAGAGAGAAAGAGAGAATTAGAGAGAGCATATTTAAATACACACAGGACACCGGATAAGACAAGAGAAATACTCCAGATGTAACAGACTGACCCTAGCCCCCCGACACATAAACTACTGCAGCATAAATACTGGAGGCTGAGACAGGAGGGATCAGAAGTATGTGAGTATGTGAACAAGAATGTGTATGTATAGATATATGTGTGTATTTCAGATAGTAAGACTTGAAGAACTGTTTCCTCAGATTAAATTAAGATGCCATGGGAAAATTGATCAGGTACATCATAAGAATCCATTATAATTGAATTACAGTACTATCATACATGTAAATCCATGTCGGCTCAATTATTCTTTCTTTTTTGATGGGAAATAGTTAATGAACCAACAGTTGAGATGTATTCATAAAAGAATGCAGGTAATCATTGCTGATGACAAATATGGGCAGTGTGATTTTCAGATTTAAAAGAAATGATTTTCTGTTACTGCATACAGGATAAGGGTTTACTTGAATCGAGCACTAAGAGGTGTACCACAGTCTACTGGCTATGTTACATTCGGATTGTGTTTTATATAGATGTTTCAGATGGCTGATTCTCACAACAGCTGGTTGGGGATGTTCATCAGAACACCTATGTGGTAGAAGAAAACACCTAGGCCCAACATGTTTAAGGAACATTCCATTTGCTTATACTATTAACTTTACCATAGCCAGATTTTTACATTTACGTCATTTAGCAAACGCTCTTATCCAGAGCAACTTACAAATTGGTGCATTCACCTTATGATATCCAGTGGAACAACCACTTTACAATAGTACACAGATGAGAAGATTTAGGAGTAGATCATGGTAAAGGGTATCTGGTTAATGCATACCTATGATGACATCTTTGTATCGGATTTGATCTGTTGCATATCTTGAAAATCTAAGATGAAGAAAGTTTGAATGGTATGGAAATTCCATTTGCTTTTGGATACCAACATCAGAACTTTGTTCACCAAGTAAAATAAACTAATCTCACTAGTATTTTGGGAACAGTAGTTCCAACTAGCCTGTGTACCAGTCAGTTTGTGCTTTCATTCCACTCCTTGACGGTGTAGAATGATCACATAAACAGGCTAGTTCCAAACCATTTATTTTTTAGTTCTGAAACTATTGGCATGATGCTTTAGTGCTTTGCTACATGATTGTGCAACCTTGCCATATCCATTACTGATTACATAGAAACAAAATTACAGGTTTGTCAACTTTATTGATTTAGGGAGAAGAAAAAAATATTCATGTGATTTTTCATGTGCAACTCACAATGTTCTCTGAAGGTAATAAATGTACTAAAATATATTTTAGTATCCCTTTAACTGAGTGGTCCTTTTAGTCCAGCATACAAACAGATTAAGTGAGGAGCTTCTGTTCCTTGAATAGTTTATTCACTAATAAAAGCATTTGCTAAACCTGGAACGTAAATCGAGTAATGCAAAATTCAAGGCATAGTTAGAGAAACCAAGGTAGGATGTGCAAACCAAGGTATGAGAGACATTTAAATAGCAAGTGGCCTTAACTCAGCAGGTTGGTTAAGTTCTGGGAATCAGTGAGTGCAAGGAATGTAAAATGTATTCATTAAAAATACAGCTAGTATAAAATGTTACATGAATTGAATCATTTTATGTTTAAATCTATTTAACTGTTGAGTAGTTTCTCAAGTGTTCTGTCAGGGGACATGTGCCCAATGCAAACAGGGATTGTCCTGGTAAAGTAGACAAGATGTCACTCATCACATTTAAAATGTATTTGTAATTACAATGGTGTCAGAAGTATGCACCAAATGTCACATTGATCCATAATTAAAGAAAATGCATTTATTCAATTAACAAGTATATACATAAAGGGCGTGGTGACAAACAGTACACTAGGAGTCACGTTTCCAATGGGGCAGATAAGCAAAATCAATTACACACCAAGAAAATGTTTTTCTGTTTTCCATTTATTCTTGTATCTTGTATCATTAACTAAAACTCATCCTATTCCAGAGACCACTGTCTTTAAAAGTTTCCAGAGAAAAAGTCCTGGCTTGTGAAAAGGACTGGAGCTATTCTACTTATTGGCAGTTCTATTGGCTTTTTGACTTCTTGCTGTCATTCCCGTTCTTCTCTGGGATAATCTCTTCAGGCTTCCTCTTATTGGTGATGTCGGCCATGCTGTTGCCAGGGTGAGCGCCAAACGTGATGATGATGCAGGTCATGTTGTCACAGCCTGTACCATCTCCAGACGTATCAGGTGCAAGGCAATGGTCAAGTAGCTACGGAGACCAAATAAAAAGTTCATAGTTCAATGTTAAAATTTTTTATGCATACAGGGGATTGAGTCAAAAAAAAAAAGAAGCTATATCGCTTACCTCTTCAACTATGGAGGACAGAGGCCTGGCAACGCCACTGGCATCAGGCTTTATTTTCTGACTGACAAAGTCCACAACATCCTGACTGCTCATGACGTTCCTGTGGATGACACTCATTAAGGAGGAATTCTGAGGTGGTTCCATTTCACAAATTGATTATTGAAGTACGGCCTAATTTAAGAGAAAACAGTACTATAAAATGCTACTATCAAACAAGCTGTACCAGATTCCGTCGCAAGCAATGACCATGAAGTCATGCTCCGGGTTGAGGGTGAGCACTTTGACGTCAGGCATTGAGGAGATCATCTGCTCCTCTGGGCCAAGGGCCTTGTTTCGTTTGTAAAAGTGATCGCCTGAAAACACAACAAAGGCCATTCAGTTATGTCCTTTCAGTCTGATGCCCGTTCTTCAACAGCAAGGCCATTCTTTACTGGAAACTATGCCTGATACTTCAATCGAAACACCAATGCCAGGGCTAGGATATGCAGGAGGAGGATCCATTTACCGATGGCCCTGGAGAGGTTGAGTCCTCCGTTGACGCGGCCGTCCATGGTGACCTTTCCCCCAGCATTTTTTATCCTGGCCAGCTCCAGCTCATCCTCTGGCTTGTGGTCGTAGGACATGTCTATGGCCTTGCCCTTCTCAGACACCACACAGCGGGAGTCCCCGGCGTTTGCCACAATCAGCTGTTTCCCTCTGATCAGAGCCACCACCGCTGTAGTGCCACTGTCTGAGCCAGGCTAGGAGGGGTAGAGACACAAAGCTCTTATCGGAGAATAGCCGCCTTCAGTTTAATCCAGGTCAAAACACAAAGGCAGGATAAAATGTTGCATTTAGTGAGACAAAAAGTGACCACTACTCCAGATAGACATGAATAGCCCCATTACAACAACCAGGGCTACTCAGGCTCTCCATTCAGGTTTAGGTTTCCTTTAGGGTTATGGCAGGATCTAAATTAAGCTGTGTATTCTACCTCTTCTTTCCCATCCATTCCAGGGTAGCACATCTCTTCCTCCTCATCCTCTCCCTCTTCAGTGTCTTCCTCTTCATCATCACTGCTTTCACCTTCCTCACTGCCATCCTGTAGAAGCATAATTACATCATTAACCCATATACGATTCTTTCAAAAAAGTATAAAAAGCTTAGACTGTTTAATTGTTCAAATCCAGTGGGGGTAATGTGATCCAGCAGAGGCGGCCAACCCTCCCCCTGGAGAGCAGTCCTTCTGCAGACATTTTCTCCAACCAGAATCTCAGACAATAGCTGCTCACCAGGACCATGATTATCTTAACCAGGTGAGTAAGAACTGTTGGCAAAAGCCTACACACCCAGTAGCTCTTCAGGTAGAGGGTTGGCCAGAGTTACAGTAATTCCTGAAGGCTTGATCTTCCACCTCACCTCCTCTTCACTTCCCTCATCTTCCTCTTCCCCCGACTCATCACTGTCCTCAAAGAACTTGGAGCTGGTGTCTCCCGGAGCCGGAGCCGCTGAGGAAGAGCAGGAAGGCCCGGTGTCCTTCTCTCCTTCACAGGACCCTGCTGCTCCTGTCGCTGAAGAGCTGTCCCCTCCTGCTCTCCTGCAGGCCCGCAGCTTGGAGAATCCTGCACCACCACCAGCCTTGGCCTTCCCATTGCTGTCCATCTCACCCTCCACTTCTCCATTGATGCCCTTCTCCCCATAGGAATGTGGTTCACCTTCCCCAGACTCTTTGTTGCCCTCCGGACAGAGCTTCTTGTGTTTGAGTGCATTGCGGTTCTGTCCGTAGCGAACGAGCAGCTCTTCAATGGTCAAGGTGGCCTCCTCATGCAAAAGCTCTGCCTCCTCATTGTCCACTAACAGAGGGAAAGGAACACATGGGTTTGAATTACAAATGATTTGTTTTGAATAATGGTTTATGATTCCAGCCACAGCAATGTCTAACTACATATGAAGCATTTTGCTACACCCGCTAAAGACGTATGTGACCAATCATTTTACTAGATCTTGGGCAGTTGCTGGAGTCTACTCACAATCATCTTCTTCAGCAACTTTTTCATTTGGTGCTTCCTCTTGTGGGCGGCCAGCTATCTGAACAAGCTCTTTGATCACTTCCTCTGTGGTCACCCTGCTATCAATTGCCAGAAATGCATCCTCCAAAGCCTGAAACACATCGACATGCATCCACCCAGTAAGACAATGTATGCTCCTATGGAGGAGTTTGACAAAGAGCACAAGATCTACAACCAAAGTTGGTAGGTACTCACTTCTAATATCGTTTAAAGATGCAATATTGTAGGAATCACTCCACCATTTCCTAGTTGCTTAAATTGTAATAGTTTGTGGCAACACAAGCAGCCATTGTGTAGAAAATCATTGTACCATCTAAACCGCTGTGAAATATTTTCCATAACCAAAAATCTAGATTATTTACAGCTGATGGACAAAATACGCAATAACAAAACTTTACGGGAAGCATAGAAATAGAGCATATAGAACATACACCTCGTCGACTTGCTTTCAATGACTGACATATAAGGTGAATGCACCAATTTGTAAGTCGCTCTGGATAAGAGCGTCTGCTAAACGACGTAAATGTAAATGATATCTATAAAACACATTTCTACGCATATTTCAAATAAAATTGTATTTGTTACACGCCGAATACAACAGGTATAATAGACCTTACCATGAAATGCTTACTTACAAGCCCTTAACCAACAATGCAGTTCAAGAAATAGAGTTAAGAAAATATTTACTAAACAAACTAAAGTAAAATTATTTTGGTCATGACGCCCAAAAAGTTACATTGTAGCTTTAAGGGTGCCCAAAATACATGATTTATTGGTAGGCCTACTTAATTCTTACATATCCAACAGAAGGTAGCCTAGTGGTTAGATCTTTGGGCCAGTAACTGAAACGTTGCTGGATCAAATCCCGAGCTGACAAAGTAAAAATCTGTCCTTCTGCCCCTGAACAAGGCAGTTAACCCACTGTTCCCCAATAGGCCATCATTGTAAATAAGAATTTGTTCTTAACTGACTTGCCTAGTTAAATGAAGGCTAAATTGTAAAAAAAAAAAAAAAAAAAGTAGTTAACTGCCCATGTCAGAAGGATTCCTTTCCCTAGTCCAAATGCATTCTTCCACTCACCTTTTGCAGTTTGCCATCTTTGTAAGCCTTTTGTTCTTTAATGATATCAGGTAGGTACTTGGAACAGTACAATGCAACTTCCTCACCTGTGAAGGCAAAAGCATTTTAAGTCTTGATTACTTAAATTAAAGTAACTAGCTTAACAGTCTCCGGTATTAACAAAAACAAGTCCAAGGTATGCTCAAAAAGGTTTATCTTAGGGATAGTAAGAATACACAGTACCTCCATGTCCATCATACACAGAAAACATGGCCGTTTCATCATCCAGTTCTAAAATGCAGTTGTGAGCATCCTGTTGCAAGAAACAAAAACATTTTACTCTCATGGAATGCCAAATTCCCAATCCAATCCTCATCATACCGAATCAGAGGTGTAAAGTACCTAAGTAAAAAAATACTTTAAAGTAGTACTGAATTAGTTTTTTTGGGTTACTTTTACTTTATTCCTAAAGAAAAGTAACTTTTTACTTCATAAATTATCTGACACCCAAAAGTACTAGTTACATTTTGAATGCTTAGCAGGACTGGAAAACAGTCAAATTCACACACTTATCAACCGAACATCCCTGGTCATCCCTACTGCCTCTGATCTGGCGGACTCACTAAACACAAATGCTTTGGTTGTAAATGATGTCGGAGTGTGCCCCTGGCTTTCAGCCCCTTCCTGTAAATAAAAAATGGTGCCATCTGGTTTGCTTAATATAAGCAATTATTTACACTTTTACTTTTGATACTTAAGTATATTTTAAACTAAATACTTTTACTCAAGTAGAATTTTACTGGGTGACTTAGATTAATAGAAAATAACAAAAGTATCTTTACTTTTACTGAAGTTTGACAGTTGGGTACTTTTCCCACAACTGTACATAATCATCATCACCAGCTTCCAATTGACTCAATCATCCCCCTACCTCTCTCTGGAAAACTATTCCCCAAGTAGATGCTGTAAATGATAATGTGTCAGTGAATTTACCTGGTAAAATAAATAAACAAATGATGAGCCTTCCACCAGATCGTATAAATCACTAATCAGACTAGTGCCATTTGAATGTGAAAATGTAATGGGATGCATTTGCTGGCACAGTCTTAATGGTATGCACATCTTACTGGCGTGGCTTTAAAGGGGAACATACAAAATCAAATTTTGCGTGGAATCTCCATATCAGTACATGCAGGAAAGTTAACTACATAGCTAGCTAGTTAGTTTTGTAGCTAGCTAACAATTTAGCTACCCTGCTAACGTTAGCTACAAACAGTCTTCCTGCACAACAACGTTGACTTTAATATTTAAGCCTCAACTAAGTTAACACTATGACACATTAATGGTTGGAATCATATAGCTAGTTACCTAAGATGCCAAACGTTATAAAGTTATATAAGGACTACCTATCCCTTACAGCCAGTTAGATAAAGATTTTTTATTGTCGTCTAAACCAAATCATGTAATTCGCATTCTAGCTAGGTGATAACTAGACAGCATTGGCAAAGAATTACTGCTGAATCCAATCCAACAAGCAATGTTTAGATAATCTTACCTCCATAGAGACACGCCAGCCTTGCATGGCTGCAAAGCCGAAGCTCATCTTTTGGTTTCCACCATTGGAAGAGGACTTCACTGTGTTGGGTTGCGACAAGTAAGCTCCCATGATGTAGCTACCAACAAACAGTGGGTTTCAATCTAGTTGGTGTTGGAAAATCCGATTTAACGTTAGCAGGACAAAAACAAGGTAATCAGTTAAATTACACAGATGCTCCAACGTCATCTTACAATTCCTTATATCATGCAGTGGAGTATAAACATTGCAATTGTCGCAAAGGGCTTCCTTAATATTATTGATAGCTAACGTTGGCTAGGCTAACAAACGAGCATAGCTAGCTACAGTTCTTACTCGCAAACGAGCCATTTCCTTTAAAGAGAAGCCAAATGGTAAACTTCAAACACCATCAAGCGGAAGATTATAGTTGCTATCAAAACAGTTCTGGCCTAAAAGTAAGTCACAATTGGAACATTGTACGGGAAAATACCAGCACGTGTAACTGCAAACGTTAACAACATAGCTAGCTATAAACATACCTCTCAAAAAGAACAGGAGGCATAAAGGAAGCGGAAACGCCGTGATGAACGAGAAATACGCATGCCTATTTGTGAGCAGGGGCGTTCAGAAAGAGTCCGTTCAGAAAGTGCGCCAAAACTTTAACTGCAATGAACAAAGACGTCCATGTGGTGTCGCCATAGCCACCGATTCTAGTGTGGCCAACAAACGTTGGAGTAGATCCCTATTTCCCAGTGGTGTAAAGTACTTACGTAAAAATATTTTAAAGTAGGTTTTTGGGGTATCTGCACTTTACTTTGTCATTTATATTTTTGACAACTTTTACTTTTACTTCACTAAATTCCTAAACAAAATGATGGTCATTTTACTCCATACATTTTCCCTGACATCCAAAACTACTCGTTGCATTTTAAATGATTAACAGGACAGGAAAATTGTCTAATTCACACTTATCAAGAGAACATCCCAGGTCATTCCTACTGCCTCTGTTCGGGTGGACTCACTAAACACATACTTAATTTGTAAATTATGTCTGAGTGTTGGAGTGTGTCCCTGGCTATCAGTAAATAAATAAAAACTAGAAAATGTGGCCATCTGCTTTGCTTAATATAAAGAATTTGAAATGATTTATACTTGTACTTTTGATACTTAAGTATATTTTAGCAATTACATTTAGTATATTTAAAACCAAATACTTTTAGACTTCCACTTTTACATGAGTCATTTTCTATGAAGGTATCTTTACTTTTACTCAAGTATGACAATTGGGTACTTTTTCCACCACTGCTATTTCCTTTCCTCGTATATTTTCCTTTTAACATAAAGTTATTTAATCAGTAGACATGAAAGAGAGGCTAAATACGCAATCAGTGGGGTAGTGGAGGGTTTACGCAGGTATATGTTGTATACCCACGTATTTTTCAATGGGCATTGTGTATAGGCCTGCTAACTTCTTTATCTCCACGATGCATATCAAAGTAGTGTAGCGGAAGTAGACTATACGCCATATGAATTAATAAAGCTGATGGAACAGATCAGGGACCGGTTTCTCGATGGCATGGAACTTAGGCTTACGAGTGTTAACGATGTATCTTTCCTACAACCGCTGAAGATGTAGGCCTAACATGCATTTCCCAAAACACCACACAAAAAGAATGTTCGCTAAGTGCTAGTTGGAGCATGTGTCGATAGGGCTACTGATAGGATCGAAATAAAGGCTCTCTGATCAGCTTTCTCCATTCAAATCTTACCTTAACATTATAATTATTTCACAATACTGACGAGACCTAGAGAGATATTACCACCTATGGCTGCAAATACTGAGGCTGCTTATTATGAAGCTTATCCAATGAAAATGCACAAAATCACAAATTTGGCACATCATTGCGCACGTTAGGCTACATGTCATGAAATATATTGAGACAAGTTTCAGATAGAGCCTACATTTAGCAAAATATAAGTCAATTGATTGATCATGACATGTATTTCAATATGATTGAAATAGGCTATATAGCCTAGGGTACTGTTTATATTTGAATGCAGTCTTCTCGATTTTCATTTTAAACTTTTTTTGATATGTGGCTTGTTTGTATCAATTGTAAAGACATTGGCAATGTTGTATCTGTAGTCAACTTTGTTCTGAAGTTATCAGTGGTCAAATAGAGAGGGATAAACCATGCGTTTCTATGTTTAGTGGAGATCTTCTGTGTATTTAAGTGACACGGGAGGGGAAAAAAGCATCTAACAAAGCACTTTGCTGTTCTACCAGTGGTCTGAAGCGGGTGTTAGATTTGATCAATTTCAAGCGCAACTTTAATAAGGATGGTTTTGGGAAACAGCTCGGAGATTAACGATGCTCCTATAAACGTTTTAATGATGAACTTAGCCTTAAGATGCTTTTGAATGTTTAGCTTAAAATGTTGATGAACTATTATTTATTCACTTTTTAGGCGCAGCAATGTGCTCATGGCGGTAATGCAACTTGCGGGAAACATGTGCACCATACATGCGAGAGGTTTCATGGACAGATTTGGAAATATCCATTAGAAATGTAGAAAGAGGGGAGATCTAAAGATGCAATAACTATCATGGGTTGCAAATATGACTTGGATAATGGCTTTGGCTGCTAGACAATGAAAGAAAGTTGAAAGAAAACCAATAGAACAGAATGCATATAAGGAAGTCAATATAATATAATTGCCTCCAAGTTTCTATGGTGGAATTTTGACTATAGGCTACTTTGAAGCAAGGTAAGACATGCCTCAAGTAATAGGTTTAGGTTTCAAACAATTGAGGAACAAGAAAAATCTAGCAATGCTAATGGCCTTACCATTATAGGCCTTACCATCTTATGGTAGATAGAAAGGCTTTCCCAATAAACTTCTCAAATAAATGTTAACTTGCTACAAAGTAGCCTATTCCTATCTAGCATAATGATATTATGATTATTTGCTTCAATCCAGTGGCCATTTTTTTACTCAGTTGAAAGCCTCATTTATCTGTTTCAATAGTAGGCCTACTGTTAGCCTACTTGCACAGTACAGTTTGGGTTGGCCTGACTGTGAAAGACCAATATGGGATTTATAATTTTCGGTCATTCAGTGTTTGTCACTGTTCTCATATAATTTTTCACACAGGGTGCCTTTCCTTCGCCGGGCGGGCCATTTGGAAAATGTTTTACAAAATTAGAGTATACCCACTTCTTCACTGTATCCAAGCATACATAACAGTAGGTGGGAAAAAACAAATGAGATTTTTAGTGCCGATATCTTGTCCTGTCCTGTTGGTATTGCTCCTATTGTTTTGTCTAATTATTCTAACTCCCGTTTGCTTGTAATTCTGTAATACCATTACAACATTTGAGAATCCCCTTCTCTCGGGGTAGATTGTTCTGTCCTGGGAACGGGAACAGAGTTAGTGGAGCCTGAAAGGGTTGCCTAGTTCATCATTAAACACAAGGGGGGAGATACACACCAGTGCTCAGGTTGGTTTTGCCAGAATGCCAAACGCCTGGTGGTGGCCAATAACACCTCAAAGCCTTTCATCATGTTGGAGTGAGATATGTCTAAATAACACATACTAATATTCTGATTCTGACAGGCTACATGCTCTTCAAATTATATATACATTTGTCAGAGTCAAGCCAATCTGACTATACTGAACAGGTTGAATCTTATGGTAAAATAAAGTTACCTTATCATTGATCGATATACTGAAGCAGGTGGCACATGTAACTCACAGATTTACACAGAAAAGGCTGAGTTGATCTGGACCCAGTGTGCTTTATCATGGGTCAAAGTTTAGCATAGGTGTTTAAAGACCATTGTTTTATCTCTAGGCAAGAACAACACAAAGTTTTAAACATGAAATGCATGTGTGGTTAGTTTTATAAAAGTACGTATATAGTCTTATAAATGGTCCTGTAGCGTATACTAATTGTCTAAAGTTTTGACACAGTGTAACTTGATGTGGAAATTGTTGTTGACGATTGAAAACAGTTGATGATTGACATCCTAGAAAGTGAATCTAGAAAGTGAGGACCTAAAAACAACAACCCCCCCCCCCCCAAAAAAAAACAGCAGTTGTTTATCCCCAAAGTGTTCTAAAGAGAGTTGTCCCTGATGTAGGTTGAAAAATGGGGGTCCCTGCTGTGATTAACATTTGGAAAGGGGCCTGTCCAGATGGAGAGGTGTGATTCTGTGAGAAGCTCTCTTTCTCTCTCAATTTCAATTTAACAGGCTTTATTGGCATGGGAAACATATGTTTTCATTGCCGAAGCAAGTGAAATAGTTAAACAAAAGTGAAATAAACAATAAAACATTTCACTCACAAAAGTTCTAAAAGAATAGACATTTCAAATGTAATATTATGTCTATATACAGTGTTGTAATGATATGCAGTTAAAGTACAAAAGGGAAAGTAAATAAACATTTGATTTACAGGTAAATACAGGTTGTATTTACAATGGTGTTTGTTCTTCACTGGTTGCGTTTTTCTTGGGGCAACAGCTCACAAATCTTGCTGCTGTGATTGCACACTGATATTTCACCCAATAGATATGGGAGTTTATCAAATTTGATTTGTTTTCTAAATCTTTGTGGGTCTGTGTAATCTGATAGAAATATGTGTCTCTAATATGGTCATACATTTGACAGGAGGTTAGGAAGTGCAGCTCAGTTTCCACCTCATTTTGTGGGCAGTGTGCACATAGCCTGTCTTCTCTTGAGAGCCAGGTCTCATTTGACTTCAGATTCTAGTAGGTTGATGCCGGGTGCTGGAGACTTTTCTAGTGCCAACTGATGATCTGGCCAATTCGTTGAAATATATGTTGAAGAGGGTGGGGCTTAAGCTGCATCCCTGTCTCACCCACCGGCCCTGTGGAAAGAAATGTGTGTGTTTTTTGCCAATTTTTACTGCACACTTGTTTGTACACATGGATTTTATTATGACATATGTTTTTCCCCCAACACCACTTTCCATCAATTTGAATAGCAGACCCTCATGCCAAATTGAGTCGAAAGCTTTTTTGAAATCAACAAAGCATGAGAAGTCTTTGCCTTTTTTTGGTTTGTTTGTTTGTCAATTAGGTTGTGCAGGGTGAATACGTGTTCTGTCGTACAGTAATTTGGTAAAAAGCCAATTTGAGATTTGCTCAGTACATTGTTTTCACTGAGGAAATGTACGAGTCTGCTGTTAATGATAATGCCGAGGATTTCCCAATGTTGCTGTTGATGCATATCCCCCGGTAGTTACTGGGGTCAAATTTGTCTCCACTTTTGTGGATTGGGATGATCAGTCCTTGGTTCCAAATATTGGGGAAGATGCCAGAACTGAGAATGATATTAAAGAGTTTAAGTATAGCCAATTGGAATTTGTGGTCTCTCTCTTTCTATCTCTCTCTATTTTAATTTAAGGGTTTTATTGGCATGGGAAATATATGTTGACATTGCCAAAGCAAGTGAAGTAGATAATAACCAAAAGTGAAATAAACAATAAAAATGTACGTTAAACATTACACTTACAAAAGTTCCAAAAGAATAAAGACATTTAATTAAATGTCATATTATGTGCAAATAGTTAAAATACAAAAGGGAAAATAAATAAACATAAGTATGGGTTGTATTTACAATGGCGTTTGTTCTTCACTGGTTGCCAGTTTCTTGTGGCAAAAGGTCACACATCTTGCTGCTGTGATGGTACACTGTGATATTTCACCCAGTAGATATGGGACTTTATTTAAATTGGGTTTGTTTTCTAATTCTTTGTGGGTCTTTGTAATCTGAGGGAAATATGTGTCTCTAATACGGTCATACATTTGGCAAGAGGTTAGGAAGTGCAGCTCAGTTTCCACCTCATTTTATGGGCATAGCCTGTCTTCTCTTGAGAGCCAGGTCTGCCTACGGCGGACTTCCTCAATAGCAAGGCTATGCTCACTGAGTCTGTACATAGTCAAAGCTTTCCTTAAGTTTGGGTCAGTCACAGTGGTCAGGTATTCTGCACTGTTCTTTTGTTGATTCACCTCTCTCTCTCTCTCTCTCTCTCTCTCAGAGATGGGGGATGGACAAATTCCTCCTTCAACTGCTGAGTCACAGAGATCTCTGGTTTTAGTTGAGATTGCAGCTGATGTGTCTCAACACACACACACACACACGGCTCATGCCAGTAATGTAGTGGTCAAGGAATAGCTGGATAAACTCTGATCGCCGTTCACAGTGAATTAAGTAATGCTCCCTGTACATTGAAAGCATTTTCCCTCAAAAGGTGGGTAAACTGTCTTGCAAAAAAAAGTTTGGGTACTTGCGTTTACTTGCATTTACCCTCCACTACACCACTGGCTCCTACATGTTATGAGTTATGAGTGTCAGACAACAGTGTGCCTCCTCCATGGGAAAAGAAGCCATAACTGGAGTGTTGCAATCGGTTTAAAACTATGATATTGATATTGATTAAGCTGTCTTATTTATTTGGGATAGGTTAGACTTAGCTGTCTAGTTTATTTGGGATAGGTTAGACTTAAATGTCTAGTTTATTTGGGATAGGTTAGACTTAGCTGTCTAGTTTATTTGGGATATGTTAGACTTAGCTGTCTAGTTTATTTGGGATAGGTTAGACTTAGCTGTCTAGTTTATTTGGGATAGGTTAGACTTAGCTGTCTAGTTTATTTGGGATATGTTAGACTTAGCTGTCTAGTTTATTTGGGATAGGATAGACTTAACTGTCTAGTTTATTTGGGATAGGTTAGACTTAGCTGTCTAGTTTATTTGGGATAGGTTAGACTTAGCTGTCTAGTTTATTTGGGTTTGACTTGCCTGGCCAAATTGAAATAGAAAATACTGCTGGCAGCTGTCAAAAAGACAAGCGGGTAAAATAAGTCTACATGGCTGTCTGTAATTATTCATGGGCATCCCTATCCCTGATAAGATAGAGGCCTAATCAGGGTTGGAGAGAGTCTTAAACCCCCCTGTTTGCATATGCAGAACTCTAAAATGTATTCGCTCAATTTGGGGGATTAAGGGAGAACAAGAGTCACCTCTATCTCATTCTTCCACCCTCCCCTCCCTTTATCTCTCACTCTCTCCCTCTTCCTTGGTGTGACCAACTGATGACCCAGGGATGCATGATCCCCCTTGGGGGTTAGTGCTCTAAGTCTATGGGTTATGGAACGCTGCCATCTGCCACCGGGCACATTCATATACTCAGAAGAGGTCGCGATCATTTGTTGATTTAAATGGATAACTTAAATTTCCCAGGACAGTATGACCTCAGCAGTCACCTAGAAAAAACGACTGTCTGCACGTGAGGTACTGAACCAGAAGAATCAGGCAGAATTTTAAGTGCTATACTAAAATAAAAGGCACCTTTCCACACAATGATGGATGTCCCTCTGGCAATATGGCGTTCTTGTTGTAGACTCAAAGATCCTGTCGATGAGGGAAATAACATGGATTGAATAAGATAATGATACATACAGAATTTCACAGCACCAGTGACAATCATTCATTGTTGTAGCAGGCCTACAATTCATCAGTGATTGATGTTGGTCATGTGCTTTTGAATGCTCCCTCAAACTGATACAAGAGTCCTAGTGTCCCATCACCTCCTTATTGAAGCCTAAATAAGCGTTGCCTGGGCTGAAATAGCTATAAAACAAAGATTAAAAGCTAGAGCACCCTTGATTCACCCTCAGTTTGTCCACTAGCCAGCTGCCTGTGGCCAGAGTGTGAGAAAGAGGGCAGATAGACTCATTTGAATGCATAAGCTCTTAGACACCATAAAGCCGTATTTGGAAAAAATAAATGAACCATAAAAAGCTGTCCATGTCCTTGACCATGCCACAAGGTATTCTTGTCTGGTTTGAAGTGTGGGAGTAAATCCATACATATTGTTATGGTTGGGTGGCCCAGCGGGTTGTCAAAGAGCATGGCAATGGAGAAGTGCTTTTATTACAGGCTTATTCAGTTTAGGACAATCAAACCTTTATGAATTTGCTTTAAACATGATTGTTTTCAAGAGATTAAAGTCATAACATTTTCATTATCTGTTTAAAAAAAAAGATTTGATCAACATTCAATACATTGTCAAGAGGCAGCACACACACACACACACACACACACACACACACACACACACACACACACACACACACACACACACACACACACACACACACACACACACACACACACACACACGCTGAGCTGCTAATGTTGTTTAGCCTTTAATCTAACAACTTCCCCAACTTCCCTCATTAGCTAAATTACAAGACAATAGCACATATAGCACTGCTAGCTGGCTAACAATCAAATAACGTTAGCTGATTAAAAAGGAACAATTACTACCCCTCATATTTAAAAGTACAGTAATGTTACCATACCGTGCCATTTATAAAGAACTAAGAAGCAAACTAAACAAAATTATTTCTGCATCGTCATAGATCATTAGCTACTAGTTAGCTGAATGCTAACATCAGCTACTACTGTAGCTGAACCATATGCAGATAACTTTTACAGTACAACTTTAGCATATTTCAGTTAACTTAGAACATCTCTAGTGGTGCTGTTATATCAAAGGGGAGTTGACCCGGCTTGATGTTGCATTGAAATGAAGTGGTCTGAGAATCTCTTTTTTCTTTCTTTATCATAGCTACAGTGACAAATTCAGAATGTAACAGGCCATTACTGCGATTTCACATAAAAACTCAATAAAAACAGTCTCAAATAGAAGCCTGAGAATAAAGTCTATCAAAGTCCTAAAAATAAGGGCGTGTGGGGAGGGGCAGGAAAACAATCAAATGTTGGAGAGGAAAGGGACCGATTTATGGGCCAGTGTGAACAGTCCTTTTGCTCTCTTCCACCCGGGTTTTGTAGTTGTTTTTGTTTTTCTCTCCCCTCTTGTTCGTGGAGAGGGTCAGTCTGCTCAATGGGGTCTGCTGTTGGAGAACAAACAGACGCAGGCTGTGGGAACCCCACTGTTGATCCATCTAAATCAATTACATCCCCTGGGAACACCAGTCTCCAGAGGGAAATATAATAACTGCCATCCACCTTTCCCTGCTCCATTCACAGTCTCTTTTCACACTGTCACTAGGCTCATTTATTCAATCAGTACTTGAAACGCCCGCCCAAGTTTTTGTCTTTGAATGGACAAGGAACTGTTTGCTCGGTTTGCTCTCTTTCCCCCTCTCTCTTGTTCTCTCTTTCTCTCTCTTTCTCTCTCTCTCTCTCACACACACACACACACACACACACACACACACACACACACACACACACACACCCACACACACACACACACACACACACACACACACACACACACACACACACACACACACACACACACACACACACACACACTGAGCTACTAATGTTGTTTAGCCTTTAATCTAACAACTTCCCCAGCACATCAGGGGTCTCCTTCTTATGAGTTATTAATACTTTTTATTGTTATTTGTGGCAGGCGCAGGACACGGGCCAAACCCTCTCTCCAGGATATCCTTTACCTTACTTGTCATACGTAGAGGCTCTCCAGTGTTCCCTCAATACCTCTCTAGTCTACACCAACACATATCTAGATTAGAACTGTCATATCAAGTTGAGAACTGTTTAAAATGTTTTGAATGTCATCAATCAAGTTTTCAAGATGTACTTTAGAGACTGACAATTTCTGTACCTTGAAAACTTGATTGCTGACGTTGAAATGATTTTGGGACTTTATCAACAGCGGACTACTGAAACAAATACCTAGTTTTTGAGTGGAATTTTCCTTTAAGGACTGAGTCCCTGGGAATGTTAAATTCACATGAAAAAGTGGGGACAATCTGATTAATTTTCTCTTTTCATGAATTTTGGGGTAGGGGAGAGTGGGGTAAGTTTATGCATTCAGCATCACTCCATCAAGCCAAATATAGTATTCTTTCAAACAAAGATATCTACTGAACAAATATATAAACAATTTCAAAGATTTTACTCAGTTATAGTTCATATAAGGAAATCAGTCAATAGAAATAAATGCATTAAACACCTCAATTTGCTTAACTTGCCATTGGCTCAACCATTGGCTCAAACCCATGGCCATTGATGCTCAACTTACCCCAACAGAAACATTTTGACTATATTAGCCTCCACAGCTACACGGGTGCACGTTCAAGCGAGGTTTAGGACCTCATATTGAAGCCTATCAAGACCTCAACTGATGCTTAGAAACAATCTTAAAATTATCTACGTAAAACCTCAAACACAATACATTCATTTGACTGGATGAAAATCAATTTTTTAGACCTAACTTGCTTACCACTTTTTCCATGTGGTTTCTTCCTTAATAACAGACTCCATGAAATGATGACCTCTTCCTAAATATTTGGTCAAATTATTAATTTTGTGTATGGCTTCCTAGAAACAACGGTGGCTCAACTTACTCCTTTCGCTCAACTTATCCAACTTGCCCCGTGAGAATGAAAAACAGCTTCTATCTCAAGTCCATCAGGCTAGTGGTGTAAACTACTTAAGTAAAAATACTTTAAAGTACTACTTAAGTAGTTTTTGGGGTATCTGTACTTTATTTACTATTTATATATTTTTTTACTTCACTACTGTCAAGTGTCAATGTGCAGCGGGTAGGACGGAGTCAGGCGCAGTACACAGAACTGAGTAAAAAATGTACTTTACTCGAATAAACCACAAAAATAATTCCACGCAGGGAAAATACTCCAGCTCACAGAAATAGCGAACACTTAACAACGAACAAACACGCACAAAACCATGTGGGAACCAGAGGGTTAAATAGGGAATACATCATAATGTAATGTAAACCAGGTGTGTCCAATAAAGACAAAACAAATGGACAATGAAACGTAGATCGGTGGCGGCTAGAAAACCGGTGACGTCGACTGCCGAACGCCGCCCGAACAAGGAGAGGCACCAACTTCGGCGGAAGTCGTGACAACTACATTCCAAAAGAAAATAATGTACTTTTTACTCCATACATTTTCCATGACAACCAAAAGTACTCGTTACATTTTGAGAGGAAAATGGTCCACTTCACACACTTATCAAGAGAACATTCCTGGTCATCCCTACTCTCTCTGATCTGGTGGACTCACTAAACACAAATGCTTTGTTTGTAAATGATGTCTGAGTGTTGGAGCGTGCCCCTGGCTATCTGTCAATAAAAATATAAGGAATTTGAAACGGTTTATACTTTTACTTTTACGTTTGATACTTCAGTACATTTTAGCAATTCCATTTACTTTTGATACTTAAGTATATTTAAAACCAAATACTTTTAGACTTTTACACAAGTAGTATTTTACTGGGTGACTTTTACTTTTACTTGAATCATTTTCTATAAGGTATCTTTACTTTTACTCAAGCATGACAATTGAGTGGAATTGGTCAAAGATGAACGGAGCAAACTTTGGCTTGAATGCCAAGTGTCACGTCTGGAGGAAACCTGGCACCGTCCCGACGGTGAAGCATGGTGGTGGCAGAATTATGCTGTAGGGATGTTTTTCAGGGGCAGGGACTGGGAGATTAGACAGGATCGAGGCAAAGATGAACGAAGCAAAGTACAGAGAGATCCTTGATAAAAAACCTGCTCCAGAGCACTCAGGAACTCAGACTGGGGCGAAGGTTCACCTTCCAACAGGACGGCGGCCCTAAGCACACAGCCAAGACAACGCAGGAGTGGCTTCGGGACAAGTCTCTGAATGTCCTTTAGTGGCCCAGCCAGAGCCCAGACTTGAACCCGATCGAACATCTCTGGAGAGACCTGAAAATAGCTGTGCAGCGACACTCCCCATCCAACCTGACAGAGCTTGAGAGGATCTGCAGAGAAGAATGGGAGAAACTGTCCAAATACAGGTGTGCCAAGCTTGTAGTGTCATACCCAAGAAGACTCGAGGCTGTAATCGCTGCCAAAGGTGCTTCAATAAAGTACCGAGTAAAGGGTCTGAATACTGATTTTAAATGTCATGTTTCAGTTTTTTATTTTTAATACATTTGGAAACATTTCTAAAAACCTGTTTTTGCTTTGTCATTATGAGGTTTTGTGTGTAGATTGATGAGGAAAAAAACTATTTAATAAATTTTAGAATAAGGCTGTACGGTAACAAAAGGTGGAAAAAGTCAAGGGGTCTGACTACTTTCCAAATGCACTGTATGTATATACTATATTCTACTGTATTTTAGTCAATGCCACTCCGACATTGCTCGTCCTAATATTTATATGTTTCTTAATTGCATTCTTTTATTTTTTGATTTGTGTGTTTTGTTGTGAATTGTTAGGTATTACTGCACTGTTGGAGCTAGGAACACAAGCATTTCACTACACCTGCAATATCACCTGCTAAATATCTTTACGTGACCAATAACATTTGATTTTAAATATTTTACTAAGCTTTTTTAACAAACCACACTTATCTGTTACTTCCCAGACACCATTCTAGGCACCACTCCCTCAACATGATTGTTTAGAAGCATAGACTTTGGTTACAATGGTTCAGGTTGACCTGTATGCTCACATACATGCCACGCCGAGGCAGACTGGCTGATTGGAGACGGTTATTTGTGGTATTCTTCCACAGCTTCAGGAAGCCCATTGTTGTTGTGGGATAATAGTAAAGGACGTTGTGGTCCATACTACAGGTCCACAGCAGAACCTCTTTTGATCTGCATACCGTCTCAGTCCTCCACACACACAAACACACACTTACAAGCACTTGCACACACATACACCATTGCTCCCCCCACTTCTCACACTGTATCTGTACAAGGCCACTTTATATTGATCATCCCTGTTTTTGACACTCATTACAGAGGCACAGGAGATGGCAGTGGGGGCAGAGGGGGAGAGGATGGGGGGGCTAACACCCTGGTGGCGTGAGGCTGGAGCTCAGGCCTGTCTGCTCTAACGGCACCTCTCACCAACCTGCTGGCTGTTATCAGGGCTCTTCTACACTCAGGGACAAGAGAGAGTAACTGTTGACAAGGCCCAGCTATCTTCTCTCAGCTACTGCATTATTAGAGCCCTGCTGCAACATGGTCCAGCTACCTTCTCTCAGCTACTGCAGTAGTAGAGCCCTGCTGCAACATGGTCCAGCTACCTTCTCTCAGCTACTGCAGTAGTAGAGCTTGGATGCAACATGGTCCAGCTACCTTCTCTCAGCTACTGCATTAGTAGAGCCCAAATGCAACATGGTCCAGCTATCTTCTCCAGCTACTGCAGTAGTAGAGCCCTGCTGCAACATGGTCCAGCTACCTCCTCTCAGCTACTGCAGTAGTAGAGTCCGAATGCAACATGGTCCAGCTACCTTCTCTCAGCTACTGCAGTAGTAGAGCCCGAATGCAACATGGTCCAGCTACCTTCTCTCAGCTACTGCAGTAGTAGAGCCCTGCTGCAACATGGTCCAGCTACCTTCTCTCAGCTACTGCAGTAGTAGAGCCCTGCTGCAACATGGTCCAGCTACCTTCTCTCAGCTACTGCAGTAGTAGAGCCCTGCTGCAACATGGTCCAGCTACCTTCTCTCAGCTACTGCAGTAGTAGAGCCCGAATGCAACATGGTCCAGCTACCTTCTCTCAGCTACTGCAGTAGTAGAGCCCTGCTGCAACATGGTCCAGCTACCTTATCTCAGCTACTGCAGTAGTAGAGCGCTGCTGCAACATGGTCCAGCTACCTTCTCTCAGCTACTGCAGTAGTAGAGCCCTGGTCCAACATGGTCCAGCTACCTTCTCTCAGCTACTGCAGTAGTAGAGCCCTGCTGCAACATGGTCCAGCTACCTTCTCTCAGCTACTGCAGTAGTAGAGCGCTGCTGCAACATGGTCCAGCTACCTCTCAGCTACTGCAGTAGTAGAGCCCTGCTGCAACATGGTCCAGCTACCTTCTCTCAGCTACTGCAGTAGTAGAGCCCTGCTGCAACATGGTCCAGCTACCTTCTCTCAGCTACTGCAGTAGTAGAGCCCTGCTGCAACATGGTCCAGCTACCTTATCTCAGCTACTGCAGTAGTAGAGCCCGAATGCAACATGGCCCCCCTCCATTCTCTGTGCTGCTGACTTATTCATTCCTGTTCGCTAAAATCAAACATCTTTGTGAGTTTTATAGTGAAGTGTCATTTATTGATTGTTTGGGCATTAGATCCCATCATTCTTCAGACTACTGCAGTCAACAAGGGGTGATAATATACCAGTTTTGCATATCCATATTGAGATGTACCAGGGGTGCTCCAACTGAATCTTACTGCTTGTTGTTAACTGGTTTGGATGTTCACTGAGTGATAACAGTGATAACACTAAATGACTGCATTCATGTAGGCATGTTATTTCTACAATGTGTCAAAGTGCTTTACATTGTGTTAGTGTCACTCACTTCATCCAATCAAATTATGTAAAAACCTCTCTATACCAAGCAGTGGCAAATGTATCATACAAACATGAAAAAATAAATGTGTTACACAACATCCCCAATAGGTGGCGCATTGGATCAACTCCGTGATTTAAGTGATCCACCAGTTATTTTATTCATTCAAAATGCAGTAGCCAGACAAGATACTCTCTCTGTCTTTCTCTCACCCTCTTCCCAGTCACCCTCCCTCCCTCCCTGTCTCCCTATCTCTCTCCTCATTGCAATACACTGAAATTGAATTACCCATTTCAATGCTTTCTCTATCCTGCTATCTGGATGGCTTTTCCCACAGACAGCTCCAAAGGGAAGGGGAGGGGTTCAAAACATAGACGGAGACAACAGCTTGTGGGAAAGAGATATATTTAAATCAGAATTTCTTTTCATGGAACAAATCTAAAGAATTGTAAATAGTTAATGCATTACAGAAAAACTAAAGAAACAGATGTACACTTTATTAAGTTAGAATGTTGTATTTTGTGGCAGAATGCTGGGTCACTAACAACCAAATTATGCACTCAAGAAATAAAGACAATGCTCAGAGAGGACAGGCAAAATCTGCTGATTGCAGCAAAATGACTTGATACATTTAGTAGATAATGGCAGCACATTAATATCCCAGCATGTGTATCACTTGACTGATGAGAATTATCATCACAATTTCAGATGAGACACAATACATTTTCTTTTTGGTATTTTGAGAAACACACTACACCAAGACCTTGTAGCTCAACAAATTAAATCAAATCAAACAGTATTTGTCACATGCGCCGAATACAACACCTTACCGTGAAACGCTTACTTACAAGCCTTTAACCAACAATGCAGTTCAAGAAAGAGTTAAGAAAATATTTACAAAATAAACTAAAGTAAAAAAATTATAAAAAGTAATACAATAAAATAACAATAACGAGGCTATATACAGGGGGTACCGGTACCGAGTCAATGTGTGGGGGGGTACAGGTTAGTCAAGGTAATTTGTACATGTAGGTAGGGGTAAAATGACTGTGCATAGATAATAAACAGCGAGTAGCAGCAGTGTAAAAATAAATGGGGGGGCAATGTAAATAGTCCGGGTGGCCTTTGATGAATTGTTCAGCAGTCTTATGGCTTGGGGGTAGAAGCTGTTAAGGAGCCTTTTGGTCCTAGACTTGCTGCTCCGGTATCGCTTGCCATGCGGTAGCAGAAAGAACAGCTGATTACTTCGGTGACTTGAGTCTTTGACCATTTTTTGGGCTTTCCTCTGACACCGCCTAGTGTTTAGGTCCTGGAGGGCAGGAAGGTTGGCCCCAGTGATGTACTGGGCCATACGCACTACCCTCTGTAGAGCTTTATGGTCAGATGCCGAGCAGCTGCCATACCAGGCGGTGATGCAACCGGTCAGGATGCTCTTGATGGTGAGCTGAAGAACGTTTTGAGGATCTGAGGACCCATGCCAAATCTTTTCAGTCTCCGGAGGGGGAAAAGGTGTAGTCTTGCCCTCTTCACGACTGTCTTGGTGTGTTTGGACCATGATAGTTCGTTAGTGATGTGGACACCAAGGAACTTGAAACTCTCAACCCACTCCACTACAGCCCCATCGATGTTAATGGGGGCCTGTTTGGGCCTCCTTTTCCTGTAGTCCACGATCAGCTCCTTTGTCTTGCTCACATTGAGGGAGAGGTTGTTGTCCTGGCACCACACTGCCAGGTCTCTGACCTCCTCCCTATAGGCTGTCTCAATCTTGTCGGTGATCAGGCCTACCAATGTTGTATCGTCAGCAAACTTAATGATGGTGTTGGAGTCGGGTTTGCCCACGCAGTCGTGGGTGAACAGGGAGTACAGGAGGGGAATAAGTACACACCCCTGAGGGGCCCCAGTGTTGAGGCTCAGCGTGGCAGACGTGTTGTTGCCTACTCTTACCACCTGGGGGCAGCCCATCAGGAAGTCCAGGATCCAGTTGCAGAGGGAGGTGTTTGGTCCCAGGGTCCTTAGCTTAGTGATACATTTAGTTGAACACTGAGCTGTAGACAATGAACAGCATCTTCACATTGGTGATCCTTTTGTCCAGATCGGAAAGGGCAGTGTGGAGTGCGATTGAGATTGTGTCATCTGTGGATCTGTTGGGGCGGCATGTGAATTGGAGTGGGTCTAGGGTATCCAGGATGATACTGTTGATCTGAGCCATGACCAGCCTTTCAAAGCACTTCATGGCTACCAACGTGAGTGCTAAGGAGCGGTGTTCATTTAGGCAGGTTACCTTCACTTCCTTGGGCACTTGCACTTTGGTAATCTGCTTGAAACGTAAGTATTACAGACTCGGTCAGGGAAAGGTTGAAAATGTTGGTGAAGACACTTGCCAGTTGGTCCGCGCATGCTTTGAGTACACGTCCTGGTAATCCGTCTGGCCCTGTGAATGTTTGACTGTTTAAAGATGTGACACAACTGATTGGCTCAAACACATTAAGAAGGAAAGAATTTCCACAAATGTAATTTTAACAAGGCACACCTGTTAATTGAAATGTATGCAAGGTGAATACCTCATGAAGCTGGTTGAGAGAATGCCAAGAGTGTGCAAAGTTGTCATCAAGGCAAATGGTGGCTAGTTGGAAGAATCGAAAATCGAAAATCTATTTTGATTTGTTTAACACTTTTTTGGTTACTGCATGATTCCATATGTGTTATTTCATAGTTTTGATGTCTTCACTATTATTCTACACTGTAGAAAATAGTAAAATAAAGAAAAACCCTTGAATAAGTAGGTTTGTCTAAACTTTTGGTACTGTATATGTCCTATAATCCATATATACCCTAATATACCCTATATATCATATATACTCTGTATACATATATGCCCTGTATATCCTATATACCCTATAAACCACTAGAGCCATTTCTAGAGGTCTGTATTTGTGACCCGTTTCAGGAAACTAGGCATATGTCGCAAGTCACGACTTCAACAGGAGAGCCATTTTAACATTTTTTTTATTTTTATCAAAATGCGTTTTTTGGGCAGAAATGCCTTCTGGAACATGTGAACTTTCATGTGCCTTAATAACAAACTTGTATGCCATCTGTAAATACGAATAAAATTGTTAAATTACGAGCCTTGTTGGTTAAGCCACAGAAAAAGTCAGCAACCTTCTCACTAGCCATGATTGGCTGAGATAATGAGTGGGCTGGACATGACGAGAGAGGAGTTTGGATTGGTCTGCCATATAGAAAGCTTCTGTCTATTTGAGCTGGTCTGTAATGGTTTTCTTAGAGAAGTAGAGGAGTCAGGCGCAGGACACAGGGATGAATGTAAACAAACGTGTTTAGTTGAAAAATCAATAAATCTTCTCATAGGAAAAACACATATTGCGGAGAAACACCTCCAACCACACAAAACAGGAAACAATCACCGACAAGACATACAGGAAATGCAGAGATTTAAATAATGAACATAATTAGGGAAAATCAAAAACAGGTGTACACAATAAAGACAAAACCAAACAAACAGTGAAACATCGATCGGTGGCAACTAGTAAGCCGGTGACGTCGACCACCGAACGCCGCCCAAACAAGGAGAGGGGCCGACTTCGGCGGGAGTCGTGACATGGTCAGTCTGTGTTGGTAATCCTGTTGAACGTGGCTTTTTTTTAAAAATGTATCGTGTAGTGGGGCTGCATAAATAATAAGCATTTTGAAATACAAGCATTTTGCTACACCCTCAATAACATCTGCTAAACACAGGTATGTGACCAATACATTTGATTTGATTTGATAAGTGTTTTGAAATCAGTGGAATTAGAGTATGATAGCTAAAGAGATGGAGAAAACACTTGTCTCCAGATTACATCTTCAAACAAAGGGCAACCTTGGCATGGCATCTGTGACAGGGAGGCACGATGATGTATACAGGTACGATAGTCTAGCATTAGCTAGCTACATTTTCAGATATTACACGTTTCCAATTTTAACAGAAAGTGGTTTCATTTCAAGCTAAAGTGTACTGTTAGCTATCTAGCTAAAGTTAGCTGGCTGGCTCCATAGCTGACATTATTATTCGTATCCCAGAGCCGTTTGCTTTGCTAGATAGAGCCTAATGTTAGCTAGTTAATATTGAACCTGGTTGGTTAGCTCCCAGCATATTCATGCAGGGTAGTAACGACATGATTTGGCACCATGTTCATCGTTGTTTACCTAGCTAGGTTCATTGTTTACCTAGCTAGCCACATGTCTTAAGCTAAAGTGTACAACACCCGTTGAATATGGCCTGTGTCAGTAAACGTTGCCAAAAAAGCCTAATGAAATTCTTGCCTGCCGAGCTGGTTAGGCTGTTTTCATGTTATCCAGAGGTAAACAGATCATTGGCCATAGCATCAAGTGTGCGCTCTGAATGCTCCAAGACCGAAACGAGATGGGTGGGGCTAAAGGTTAAGAGGGTGTGTACGATGCTGAATGGGTGTAGACCAAGAAGAGCTCTTCACTAGATACCAAAATCTTCAAATGCCATTTTCTCAAAAGTGAGTTTACAAGTTTATCAACTTTCAAAGCAGAAATACTTTCCCATTGTTCCTCTCTACTTTTATCCAATGTAAAAAACACAATTTCAAATATTGCTACAAAAGACCGAATTCAGGTGGTGAGTCACATATGCTGTGATATACACTACGCAGTAGTCATCTAAATAAATAAAAGATTCCTTGTAAACCGACAGACGTGTGCTTCCGACAGCCCTGTTCTTGGAGAGCCCTCTACTTAACCACTTCATCAATAATCTGGGTCAAAATCATGGTCTTCCCTACTTAGCAAAGCACAGGTTATAAGATAAAAACCAATGCCTTAAAAAACTATGGAGGTCAAAGTCATTGTATGCATAACCTTGTGTCGCTACTTCCAGGTGTCCCTTTGGTGTCGCTACTTCCTGGTGTCCCTCTGGTGTCGCTACCTCCTGGTGTCCCTCTGGTGTCACTTCTTCCAGGTGTCCCTCTGGTGTAGCTACTTCCAGGTGTCCCTCTGGTTGGGGTCTCTCTGTCTGTGTTGTTTCTGCCTGGATCTTTCCCAGCAGGCCTATGTGAAGTGGCAGCCCAGCAGGAATCTGTGAAGTGGTAGCCCAGCAGGCCTTTGGCACTTGGGAATGGTCCAAGGTGAGAATGGGGGTAATTCACACCCGCCTGGCAGCAGGGGATGCTCCTCCACCGGGGTTAACGATGCAGCAGCTAGCTCCAGAGTTCCTCCCCATTGACCCCCAGTTCACTCACTCACTCACTCACGCACGCACAGACAGACAGACAGACAGACAGACAGACAGACAGACAGACAGACAGACAGACAGACAGACAGACAGACAGAACCCCACCCACATCACACACACACACACACCTAGACAGACAGACCCCCCCCCCCCCCACACACACACACACACACACACTGCCTTGTGTGTCTACCAGTCTGCTGCATTAGAACATGTTTACTGTCCCCTAAAGAACCAGCGGTCGGCCTTGGGCTCAGCCCTCTAAAAGGGTGGCAGGTAGCCTAGTGGTTAAGAACATTGGATCAGTAACTGAAAGGTTGCTTGTTTGAATCCCATTCCCTTCAACAAGGTTCTTTACCGTAATTGCTCCTGTAAGTCTCTCTGGATAAGAGTGTCTACAAAATGACTAAACATTTTTTTTTAAAGTAGGCTCCTCCCTTTAAAAGTAGGCCTTGGGCTCCTCCCTCTAGAAGGTACAGTATATTAGCAAGTTCCTTCATACAAGTCAGTATTCGACGTCCATCCATGTCAGGAGATTACATGGAAACCGGCCACTAGGGGCAACAGTGAGCGCTGTTACTTTCAAGTAGGTTTTGGTTTTGCTATGGTGTTGTGGACAGGGATGGTGGATGGGCGTAAGCCTCCTATAGGACGACGCACAATTGGCCCAGCATCATCCGGGTTAGGATTTGGCCGGGGTAGGCCGTCATTGTAAATAAGAACTTGTTCTTAACTGACTTGCCTAGTTAAATAAAGGTTAAATAAAAACATTAAAAAATGGGCTTTTGCCTCTGCCTCTGGTTCAAAAGGTTTTTGATATTTTTGTTTTAAGCCTATCACAAACCTTGACCCTTACTTTAACCATTCGGAGTTAATGCTTACACGTAACCTTAAACACTTATATTATAAATTTGACGTTTGGAACAACGTATAAATTTGACGTTTGAGAAACATGTATGAACGTCTAATTCTGAAGTGAGACTGTGAGAGCTTGTTGAATTCCTTGGCAGGATGGTGTTTGACAAGACCCTGCCAAGGGGAAGCACGTCTTCTTATCAAAGAGACATGGCATGTACCTGACTATTAGGAACGATTCCTGTTTACTGCTCAATTACCCAGCTCATCTACAGGATGTCCTCTGTCCTCAGGATGCTGTGGTAGTTTAGGATGGAATGAGAAACTGACAAAAATGAGAAACTGACTAAATGAGAAACTGACTAAATGAGAAACTGCGTTTGACGTGGTAATATTAGCAGCATACCATGGTTACTGTGTAGCGTACTATATAGGTAGACCTATGTTGCTTGGTTTCCTGTGGAAAGATACATCTGGATCAGAATTGGAGGTTCTCATTAGCACAACTATAGGAGGACAGGATGACACCATGGCCGACTCCAAGCACTTCCACTGACTCTCACCTAAAAGTAACCAAGGAGGCCACATCCTGACTCTCACCTAACAGTAGCCAAGGAGGCCACATCCTGACTCTCACCTAACAGTAACCAAGGAGGCCACATCCTGATTCTCACCTAAAAGTAACCAAGGAGGCCACATCCTGACTCTCACCTAACAGTAGCCAAGGAGGCCACATCCTGATTCTCACCTAACAGTAGCCAAGGAGGCCACATCCTGACTCTCACCTAACAGTAACCAAGGAGGCCACATCCTGACTCTCACCTAACAGTAGCCAAGGAGGCCACATCCTGACTCTCACCTAACAGTAGCCAAGGAGGCCACATCCCTTTAAGATTTAAGATCAAGGCAACAACACCTCCATTCAGGAAAGCAATCTCAGCTTGGAGTCTATTGTGAATAATGGACAGTGCTAAAGCAGCTTCAAAGCTCTTTATTCCCATGGAGACAGGATCAAAGGGTCTGCTCTATGGAATAGCGGCCGCCACTTCCCCATGATTTATCATAAGGAACCCATGGGAGGGAGAAAACACCTGAGTGACTCACCTTATGCTGATCTTCCACAGCTCAGGTCATGGAAGAGAGGACCCTGGCCCGTGGTGACCCCTGCACCCCCTGCCGCTCCCTCTTAACACCGGGCTTCAAGCATGTGATTGACACCAGATCAGAGGAAGTGCATGGCATCTCCATTCCAGGTGCCATCTGGGTGGAATTAGCTAGTCCGTTCACAACCCGATGTTCCTGAGTGTGGGGCCGGCTGGCCAGGGCAGAAGTTTCCATGGAAATAACCCCGGAGGAGGAAGACGTAGGGGCATCCTGAGGTTGAGGGTGGGAAACCTAGCAGTGATTGTTGGATCTGTTCAGTTCACTGGCTTTTAAATGTACATGTAATTGGCTGTTTGTGGCGTGACAGCTGTTCGGCCCAGGAGGGGGTGACTCCTTGCCTAACTACAAAGCCATATGCTACTGGGAGTCAGTCTCGCAGCTCCTCAGTCACCGGCCCTGCTAAAGACGTGCTAAATGATCACTGGGCTCATTGGACCCGCAACGCCCCTCCGCCTGTTCCAGATGTCATCTACGAGCACAAAGTACACAACAACATGGCAGTGTCCCTCACGTTACCCAGAAAACATCTTTAGGGCTAATGATGGCCAAGGGAAAGATTCCAATAGCATAAATCTTTGATAGATTTATCGAACCGCAACTTTTACCATTCTGCCAGTATCATTAAGAGTAATTGGGGAATCACAATGGGAAAGAGGACACAGTCCAAATCTTTCTAAAGGGGAGACAATGGCTCCAGTGTTCTATTGACTACATAGCCTACTATCGTCCTCACCATCTTTCTTGTGGCCAAATTCTCCAGAATACACTAACTCTAAAGAGAAGGGACGGTTAAGTGCAAGAATTTAGGGCACGCTGGCCCTCTGTGACCGGGAGAATGCAGCCGGCTGCAAGCCTGCTGTCCACCCCTGGCTGGCTGTCTGCTGTCCACCCCTGGCTGGCTGTCTGCTGTCCACCCCCGGCTGGCTGTCTGCTGTCCACCCCTGGCTGGCTGACTGCTCTCCACCATGGCTGGCTGACTACTGCCACAGCAACATCTGACTGCCTGGATGAGACCAGAGAGAAAGGGCTGCTAGGCCTTCTGCCTGCCTGCCTCCGATAAAGCCGAGCTTGAGTCAACACATTTGTGAAGGGATGCAATTTATAAACACTGACATCTAAATATAGCGGATCTGAACGAGACTTTGCCAAAGCCTTCCTGTTAGGAATAAAGTTATTTAAATGTCGCTGTGTTGGAACTGGGAGCGAAACGTCCAAAGGGAGATGAGGGAACTTCATAATGACAGGCTTGGTACTGGACTAAGCACCATTATGACCTCCTTGTTACTTTTTATTGTCTTTCCTTGTCCTCTTGGTTGACTCTGTGTGTTGCGTCAAAATATACTTGAGTCTAATGTACAGAAGTCCTTCAAATGTGTTGGGAAATAAGACTGGTTTGGATCAGTTTGCCACCTGAACCCTGATGATTTAGTGGGTAAGCCACCGCATGGAATCTGTGGGTTTCTTTCTTCAGTTTTTCTAGGGGAGGATCTATGGCTGTGACTGTCTCCAGTAAATCACAACTCTGCTATACTTAATGCTTAGCTTGTCTGAGGACATGCGCAGGCAATTTGGCAGAATATGAAAGGCCAATGGGGTTGGGGGTGTTTTTTCCCCCAAGTAACAAAATGAACCCCCCAACAAGCAAAATGATACACATGCGTTTACAGCTACGAAACATTAGGTGTCCTTGTGCCTGTTGCATCAACACAGTTTATTTGTGAGTGATCTGGTTGATTACAATAAAAATGGTATGCATTGCTAATGTCAACCCCTAAATATTGTATATGATATGGCAATTACTACTGTGTCTGCTAAGATTCTGTGTGCTTTAGTTAGCACTGTTGTTGATCCAATCCAGAGGGGCGATATGGGGATGACATTGGTAGAGACCTCCTCAAGCCATTGTTGTCACTATTTGATCATGCTGGTTCAAAAATAAACAAATCCAGAGAGAACATAAAACACTGTTGAGGTTTTACTTGACTTCACATTCAGTCAAATCCGGTGAACCTGGACTCCAAACCAGGAGTTGGTGGCTCAATCAAATGTTAGCAGGATGGGTGGATTGGCATGGAGATGAGTGTTTATATAACTGGGTCCTCTATGGGCACCAACCCCCTTACTCCTCATTGATATGCAACCTAGGCACCTCCCTCTGTTTACCTTCAATATAAATCTAGACAAAAGAATGCCAACGAGGGCAATGGTTGGTGGCAGTCCGTGGCACATAAACCCAGATCTAACACAATGCTGTGGGAATGAGTTGCAGACAAATGCTTCTAATATATGAGAGCACATCATCCCACTGGTCACAGATGTCAGTTCAAAATCTAGTTTTTATTTACATTTGGATGAGTTGTCAACTAACGTGAATTCAATGTGAAATCAACAACAAATGTCACCATTTCATTGGATTTAGGTTAAAAGTCGGGTGAAAAAAATATGAAATACCCTTACGTTGATGACTTTTTCAATCCAATCAGTTTTCCACATTGATTCAACATCATCATATAGATTTTTTTGGTTGAAATTATGTGTAAACAACATTGATACAACCAGTTTTTGCCCAGTGGGATGGGAATTGTAGTCATTTGCAGTAGCACTATTATAATAAATAAAGGCCACAGTGGAGGGCGGGGTTTAATATACATGGAGAAAAAAGACCTCTACACCGGCCACATGAATACGGACATTCTAATTTCTAATAGAATGTGCCTCAGCACTTGCCCTTGGAGACAAGTGACAGTTACAAAAGTGTGTGGTTGGGTATTACTGACAGTGGTGGCTAATATTTAACATGATACATATTGTTTTAAAAAACGGAGAAAAGTCTGGCCTGAAATTAAAACATTCTAGAGCCGACTGTCACTCTGCACAGATTTGGCTTGTCATTTCATTTGGCTTGCGTCTCCAACATTCATCCCTGCAAGTTAGAATTTAAATTCTGTATAACGGCACAGCATTTCATATACTTCACTGTGGGGGAGGCACAGATAGCCTGCCTGTCATGTTGATATGCTTCACTGTGGGGAAGGCACAGATAGCCTACCTGTCATGTTGATATGCTTCACTGTGGGGAAGGCACAGATAGCCTACCTGTCATGTTGATATGCTTCACTGTGGGGAAGGCACAGATAGCCTACCTGTCATGTTGATATGCTTCACTGTGGGGAAGGCACAGATAGCCTACCTGTCATGTTGATATGCTTCACTGTGGGGAAGGCACAGATAGCCTACCTGTCATGTTGATATGCTTCACTGTGGGGAAGGCACAGATAGCCTACCTGTCATGTTGATATGCTTCACTGTGGGGAAGGCACAGATAGCCTACCTGTCATGTTGATATGCTTCACTGTGGGGAAGGCACAGATAGCCTACCTGTCATGTTGATATGCTTCACTGTGGGGAAGGCACAGATAGCCTACCTGTCATGTTGATATGATTCACTGTGGGGAAGGCACAGATAGCCTACCTGTCATGTTGATATGATTCACTGTGGGGAAGGCACAGATAGCCTACCTGTCATGTTGATATGATTCACTGTGGGGAAGGCACAGATAGCCTACCTGTCATGTTGATATGCTTCACTGTGGGGAAGGCACAGATAGCCTACCTGTCATGTTGATATGCTTCACTGTGGGGAAGGCACAGATAGCCTACCTGTCATGTTGATATGATTCAGTTTGCAGCCATATGACTGGTTTCAGATTTGTCTCCAGCGATCATAAGGTAAAATAGATCTAAAACAATAGTCATTTGTATTTACAATCCACTTATGCAAACGGATTACTCATTTACCTGGCTCTTATCAATTTCTCAATTACAATGCATGGGGAATGGTGTTATTTCTGTCGGGAAGTGACAGGTTGCTAGACCTTATTTAGAGTTCCCTCACACGAAAAGGTGGTGGAATTATCTGGGAATGAAGTCAAGGTCCATATTTGTGACCTGGCTGGCACATGCATTTACCCATGCTTAAGTTCAAGGTCAGAGAGAAAAGTGCATAAAAAGGGAATTAAAGGCATACCATTTTTATGTCTCTGCGACCAGTTTGAAGGAAGTTGCTAACTAGCCCTAGTGCAATGACTGCTAGCATGCTAGCAGATACCATAGACTTCCAGTCATTCCACAAATGCTAGTATTATTGGTTCACAAAACTGCCTCTAACTTCCTTCCATTTACATGCGCTTAACTCAGGTCTGAATTCCCCCATACTGATTATTTGACAAAAATTTGGGAATGCGATCATGCCTACAGACAGTTGATTTAAACATGATGCCTTTGACATCAGTAATGCAGTATGTAATATCAAGCTCTTTATGAATGATACCTTCTGGTAGGAATTATAATGCAACATTCACATAAAGCATCACCAACATTTGACTCTAGATAAGACCAAGCTAGAGCTGGGGGTCAATGTAAAAATACCAGTTTTTGTTTTTTAGGAAAGTGCTGTTTGTTTTTTACATCCTACAAGCAGCGGGGATGGTTTGCCAGTCCCTTGAAGACCTGATAGAGATCTCCAGCAGCACGTGAGACTGTAAAAGTCAGTCATGACCGTGTGAGCTAGAGGAAGCCCACGCCCTCCCCTCTGTGCTCGGTCTCACATCTCGGACCTCCATGGCAGCAGCTCGCTCCATGTGGTACTTCCATCTCCCCTGCTTTGCCTTCTGGGGGGCTGTTCTCATGTGGTCCTCATCCTTGTCATTAAAACGTATTCACACGTGAAGCCCCCTACCACTTCACCGTCCGACATACAGTAATTGCTCACCGTGGCATACACCCATTCACAATTCAACTACATGGAATGTTTTTTTGTGTGATCCTTAGTTGGTATGGGTACATTATGTTAGTGTGGGGGTACAGAGAGGCCATTTTGAGGCCCTCAAAAAGAAACAATTATCTCAGGTGTATTTTTGTTCAGGCTCTCATGATCCTATAAAAAAATCTCCCAACTTAGAAGAATGTGAAAGTAGGGTTTAAAACCTGAAGATGTAGTAGCCTCATGTTTGGCTGACCTGTTGTTCCGGGTATTTCACACAACCCTGTGGTGGTGCTGAGCGGCTGTAGTCACTTATGTGACAAAAAGAGCTTATGCTGCAACAATGCAAGTTCTGTCCTTACACTGGTCACACTACAGACCACAGTCGAAGGCAACTTTCCTTGACTTTCTGTTTTGTACGTTGAATGACATCATCCCCACCAGCCTGTCATTTTATCTTTCACTGTTTCATTCAGTTAGTTCACAGCGTTTCAGCAAGCCACAGCTGCAACTCATAGCCATGTCCTTGTATTCATTCAGACAAGGTTACCCAAAGAGTTTGGTGCACTTTTGAGAACTTTTCCCTGGAGATGCTCTGTGACTTTGATACAGTAGTAAGTCACGTGTGGGGCTGACATATGGTCACCAGGCCTGTGGAATGGAGGGTGGAGTAGGGAGTATAGAGAATCCTTCAGTCTTTTGACTGAAGTGAATATAGCATCAGTTAGATACAGTTGAGAGCAAAGTAGACGGCCAAAACGGCAGCATATGTCTTGAGGATTGGGTTTCAAATGCTTTTACTTTCTCCCTGGTCCTTTGTGTTGGGGCGCTCTTCTCCCCTTTGTGTCTCAGGTTGGCTGGAGTGACGGCAGTTGAATGAACAGAAATCAGACACGGCTGGGCTCAACGACACACCACACTAGAGTGTGCACAGCACAACTCTCTCTCTCTCTCTCTCTCTCTCTGGGCATGGCCTTCCTTGGGGAAATCTACCTGTCTATACCCCTGAGAGCCATACCTACATGAACATAACGGAAAACAACAGTAGATAGGCTTTGAATTATACTTTCCGTTGGGAGAGACTTAACATGTCTTAAAGTAACTGCCCAGTGAAAATCATACATTTAAAGTTCATATTCTGTTAACTCATACCCAAATAACATTGTTGACTCATCCTATACATGTATTTGTGGCCAAATCATACATTTGAGAAAAACACTCAAACCCCACCTCAAACTTGTATCTCAAGCCAACCTATTAAAAAATGCTTGCTTTTTCCTCATAGAACATGATGTCAACTCCCTGAGGAAGATGAGCTGGCCAATCAGTGGCCTAGAGGAAGATGAGCTGGCCAATCAGGGGTCTACTTGCATGAATATTTTTAAATACCATTATAGGCCTACACCATTCCAACACAGAAAAGCTGTGTTGGAATGGTGTAAAAATTTTTTTTTTTTAACATACCTAATTACATTCTTTTTTTAAGGAAATCTACTTCACTCATATTGTAAGTAATTATAAATCATAATTTGTAGAAATCTGGAAACACTGGGCAGTTACTTTCATATCACTAAATATTAGATCATATTGAAAGCAGAATTATTTTGATGATTGAAATGTAGATATTGACATCTCCTAAAAGTAGTTTGGGATTAAGACACATTTTGTTCTGCACTAAATTGTTAGGTTGTTACTTTACAAAAATGTTTATTGTCGTCAAAACCGTTTTCACTGACAAAAGTTGCTCTAGGTAACATGCAGTAGCAAAGACATTCCTATGTACTAGAAACAGGAAATGTTTGTACACAGGGTTATTTCACTGAATGGCCCCATCACCCTGGCAACAGGATCACTCCATCAGTTCAGCCAACAGATGGTTGGTGTGCAACAAGCAGCATATGTTCCAATACGCACCGGCTATTGCTACAGATGGAGAGTGAGGAGGAGGCTGGCACTGAAACATAACCTGACATTTCCTCCTCATTTCGTGCTGCATTGTTATACTCCCCAATGTGAGATTAGCCATAAGAGGTAAATAGCACTGGATGCAAATTACTGACAGTCCATCGCATTTTCCTCCTTTAAGACAGAACCAAACTGTGTTTGACGACTGGCTGTATATCACTAGGATATACAGGATGGGAAAAAATGATAAATGGTTTGCTCATGCTATATGTGTATAGTTCTCTACTGGCAGGGTTTTATAGCTCTGTAACAAGGGGAGGGAGGGTTTCATGGTACAAATGTAGGATCTTCATTTGATCACCCTATTGCAGAACCTTCCTGCAATGCAGGACATTTAAAACTTGTAGTGTATTTGAGGCTTGAAAAGGCTTCTGAAGCTTGTAATTTCCACTGTGAAATTTCACACTTGATTATCCCTTGGGAAAAATGTATCAACCTCTACAAATATGTCCATTAATTATGATCCATATAATAATTCACATTTCCTTTTGCTGCAGGATTATTTTCCAGCTGTAGCAAACTGGCTCAAATTAAGATCCTACATCTGTAGGGTGACTTTGGTCAAACCAACAGGTGAGTTAGTTAACCAATTCCCATGGTTTGTTAAGAATGTCATTTTTTGTTTGTTCCTCGGTCACAATTTATGCACCACTGACATAAATGTAATTCAATAGCAGTAGGGTATCCTGTAAAATGATTGTTGTCACATTAACATCAACTAAACCATGCTTTGTGCTGTCAGTCTGACAGTACAGAACTGTTAAAAGAGCTGGTTTCAAGGTCCTCACTGTTATTACTCAAGCTCTTTCTTACTACACTTCATACTTATCTCATCATATGAACTACTGGAGCTACCGGTAATCCTTTGTTTTCAATAATGTCTCTAAATGGCCCTAGATTCCAAAAACAAAAAAGATAATACTGAAAGCTATGCACTATAGCGTTGGCGAGGGCATGGTACTGTTTACTTGACATGCACAAAGGCAGACTTACACTCACACTCACCTCAACCCACTAAACACATGCCAACATCCAGACAGCACAAACAGCACTCTGTTTGGTTAAGTTCTTTTTTTCTTCCTCTTTGGTTTTTAACTTAGTGGAAGTCCATGCACAAATACAGCATGAACACATTTTTGGAGCGGTTCCACACTTTTTATAGAAAAGTGTCTATAGTTTCAGTTGTAAATATCCTGGCTATAGTTGCTCACGTTGGCATGTATGTAACTATTGTAGGATTGTACAGCAGTCCTATCCCAGAAGATACGGTGTTTCAACTCAAGTTATAGGCAGTCCTGAAGGGGCTTATTATAGAAAACAGACTGGACATTCTATAATTATGATCATCACCACTATAAGTAAACATTTATTTGTAGATGGTGATTGTTTATATTTACTAAACATAAACCCACAAAATGTTAAATTCAATCCACAACTAACGGCTACTTGTAATCAACACCGTGATACTGACGAGAGTAGCCAACCAACTGCAGTCAAGGCCCTTTCACAGTTTTTGGCACATGCTACAATCTTCACTATCCCCACCCCCCTCTCTTCCCACACCCAACCGCCAAAACACAAAGCCAAACTGAAAATAGCAGTGTGCAGGCTTTCATTTCTTTGGGTACGGCACAGTCTCGGGGCTCAGGGATGGTTGGCTATGCCGCCGCGCCTGCAGGCCCCACCCATCCCTCTGTTCCACAGAGGAAACAGAGATGATAGTGTGCCAAGTCATCTGGTTCCTGTGGCAGAGACCCGCCGCTCTTCCCCTCCCCCTGCCTCTCCCCCGGCCTGCCACACAACAGACGACTTGCTCCCTGTTATGGTCATGAGGATGGGTGCGACCCGCCCCTGTCGCACAGTCAGCCACCGTAGCCCCCTCGCAGCACCTCCAGTTCTTGCCCACTTGGCCTTGACAACAACCACAACGACTCTGAGGCAGAGAGACTATATTTACCATTAGGGCACACGAAGCCATGCCACAATTAAATGGCTAATTGGGGACTGTGAAACTCAAAAGAGAGGTGTTGCTGCTGCAGCTCCCTTGCTTCTATCTAGGCTGCTTTTCAACTTACATACCACATATATGCTTCATTTAGCATTGTGTATGCAGGCCAGATTTAAAGACCTTGGTACCAAAGTTAATCTTAGTTTGTTGATTTCATGTTGAATTCACATTAGTTGACAACTCAACCAAATGTAAATCAAAACTAAACGTTGAACTGATGTCTGTGCCCAGTGGGAGGCTAGTGCAGTAGTGCTCTAACCAGCATAGTTTCCCTTCATGATGACTTCACAGGACTTTCATTGTATATTGTCTAAAAGCCCATCTATCTCAGTATCATACACAAACCCATGACATCATCATCACTGTATCAACAACCTTGGCCCTTTTCTCATCTCTTCTTTCTGTAGAAATCAACGGGATCTCTTTCCTGCTCAATCTATATGTTGCTCTGCCGCCAAGGTCAAGTCATCTGTTTATGTATCTTTGTTTTTCATTCCAGCATGTGTTCCATTTTCTGCAGATAAACGGAAAGAGCTGTGGTTTGACCACTTGAGCAATGGAACTTTCTCCATATCCTATTTCCGCTTTGGTCCATTTTTTACGACGTCCCGTTGGAAGAATGCTATACTGTACAACTTCACTGACAAAGTACAAGCATCAGTCCTCCTCTTTAGATGGATACAGATGACAAGAGGAACCACATACACCTGATGCAATAGGAACAAGATGAGGTGTTACCACACATTGATGAAGACCTTGCATGTGCTAGATAATCAGACCTAGCCCCTATTCTAAAAAGGTGACAATTTACTTTCACAGAATACTTAACCTTTTAAACTGGGCTACAGCGAGGGAAAAAAGTATTTGATCACCTGCTGATTTTGTACGTTTGCCCACTGACAAAGAAATGATCAGTCTATAATTTTAATGGTAGGTTTATTTGAACAGTGAGAGACAGAATAACAACAAAAATCCAGAAAACCCATGTCAAAAAGGTTATAAATTGATTTGCATTTTAATGAGGGAAATAAGTATTTCACCCCCTAACAGTCAAAAAGATTTCTGGCTCCCAGGTGTCTTTTATACAGGTAATGAGCTGAGATTAGGAGCACACTCTTAAAGGGAGTGCTCCTAATCTCAGCTTGTTACCTGTATAAAAGACATCTGTCCACAGAAGCAATCAATCAGATTCCAAACTCTCCACCATGGCCAAGAGCAAAGAGCTCTCCAAGGATGTCAGGGACAAGATGTAGACCTACATAAGGCTGGAATGGGCTAAAAGACCATCGCCAAGCAGCTTGGTGAGAAGGTGACAACAGTTGGTGCAATTATTCGCAAATGGAAGAAACAAAAAATAACTGTCCATCTCCCTCGGCCTGGGGCTCCATGCAAGATCTCACCTCGTGGAGTTGCAATGATCATGAGAACAGTGAGGAATCAGCCCAGAACTACACGGGAGGATCTTATCAATGATCTCAAGGCAGCTGGGACCATAGTCACCAAGAAAACAATTGGTAACACACTATGCCGTGAAGGACTGAAATCCTGCAGCGCCCGCAAGGTCCCCCTGCTCAAGAAAGCACATATACATGCCCGTCTGAAGTTTGCCAATGAACATCTGAATGATTCAGAGGACAACTGGGTGAAAGTGTTGTGGTCAGATGAGACCAAAATGGAGCTCTTTGGCATCAACTCAACTCGCCGTGTTTGGAGGAGGAGGAATGCTGCCTATGACCCCAAGAACACCATCCCCACCATCAAACATGGAGGTGGAAACATTATGCTTTGGGGGTGTTTTTCTGCTAAGGGGACAGGACAACTTCACCGCATCAAAGGGACGATGGACGGGGCTATGTACCGTCAAATCTTGGGTGAGAACCTCCTTCCCTCAGCCAGGGCATTGAAAAATGGGTCGTGGATGGGTATTCCAGCATGACAATGACCCAAAACACACGGCCAAGGCAACAAAGGAGTGGCTCAAGAAGAAGCACATTAAGGTCCTGGAGTGGCCTAGCCAGTCTCCAGATCTTAATCCAATAGAAAATCTGTGGAGGGAGCTGAAGGTTCGAGTTGCCAAACGTCAGCCTCGAAACCTTAATGACTTGGAGAAGATCTGCAAAGAGGAGTGGGACAAAATCCCTCCTGAGATGTGTGTAAACCTGGTTGCCAACTACAAGAAACGTCTGACCTCTGTGATTGCCAACAAGGGTTTTGCCACTAAGTACTAAGTCATGTTTTGCAGAGGGGTCAAATACTTATTTCCCTCATTAAAATGCAAATCATTTGATAACATTTTTGACATGCGTTTTTCTGGATTTTTTTGTTGTTATTCTGTCTCTCACTGTTCAAATAAACCTACCATTAAAATTATAGACTGATCAGTTCTTTGTCAGTTGGCAAACGTACAAAATCAGCAGGGGATCAAATACTTTTTTCCCTCACTGTATATGGATAGGGCTAAATTGAAATGTTTCTTACCGAACAAATATGGAAAGCATATTCATAAAGATAATAGCAATTAAAAGTGAACTGTTTGGAGATTATGGGAAAATGATTATACTAAAGGTGAGGACACATCCGTTCACCTGACACAAGACTGAATCTAAACATTACACTGTTGATTTGATGTGCATTTTACATTTACTGTATTATTCGCCGCATTTGTTGATAACGAAATACATTCAGTAACATAAGAATATTCCTGGAAAATGTGGGGTAGGTGCAACATAAGACCGAAAAATTACAAGGGTTTGAATGATTTTACCTTTAACTAGGCAAGTCAGTTAAGAACAAATTCTTATTTACAATGACGGCCTACCCCGTCCAAACCCAGACGACGCTGGGCAAATTGTGCGCTTCCCTATGGGATTCCCAATCACGGCCAGTTGTGATACAGCCTGGAATCAAACCAGGGTCTGTAGTGATGCCTCTAGCACTGAGATGAAGTGCCTTAGACCGCTGCGCCACTCGGGATGAGAGAACTAACTGGTGTCTCCAACTGGCCACACCTCCAATGTGCACAATTCTGAAATAATTTCAATGCACTTTCATGACTCAGAGTCTTAAACTATAAGGTGCTTTTTTTTTTAGCTCTCCTGGCTGTGCCGTTGAGGAACTAGAGCAAGCACCCTTGTGGTTGTTTTGTTTGGAACACAACCCTGCATCCCAGCCATCACGCCAATTACTGTTGTTGTTTACGCAATCCAAAAGTGGTCCATTATAAATTGCAATCTGGGTCAGATGGGCATCATTTGAAAGTCTGTTCTATTGTCAACATGACTAGATAAATTATAATATACGACACAACAGTGTTATGGTTTCACAATACAATTCAGGGAAACAGTTTATAATTTCGGTGCGCATAGATAGCGGTCATGAGTGCATTCAGGTGCTTCTGCTGCAGTAAATTCCCTTCACAACAAACAAACATAGGCTAATTCTGTTCAAAACAACCCAGGGTATGACACCAGGTAATCTTGTAACTGTATATCAAACATGGTGATCATAAACGTTGACACTCTAGGTTATATGACATGAGTTTTATGATATGGAAATTACTGCTGCTATTGTATTACTGCACTGTTGCAGCTACAACGGCTGGCCATGTTTTCCACCTAACTACCCCTTTTCTATTCATATACTGTCCATACTGTCTATACACACCATCCTATATAACTACTGCTGTACATACCTTTTCTATTCATATACTGTCCATACTGTCTATTATATCTATATACATTTATATTCCGTCTCGTTCTGATATTTCCTAATATCTTTCTTTCTTTCTGGATTAAGTGTGTATTGTATTTTTTTGTATTGCTAGGTATTACTGCACTGTTGCAGCTAGAAACACAAGCATTAGGTATTACTGCACTGTTGCAGCTAGAAACACGAGCAATAGGTATTACTGCACTGTTGCAGCTAGAAACACAAGCATTAGGTATTACTGCATTGTTGCAGTTACAACAGAAAGCATTAGGTATTACTGCACTGTTGCAGTTACAACAGAAAGCATTAGGTATTACTGCATTGTTGCAGCTAGAAACACAAGCGTTAGGTATTACTGCACTGTTGCAGTTACAACAGAAAGCGTTAGGTATTACTGCATTGTTGCAGCTAGAAACACAAGCATTAGGTATTACTGCACTGTTGCAGCTAGAAACACAAGCATTAGGTATTACTGCACTGTTGCAGCTAGAAACACGACCAATAGGTATTACTGCACTGTTGCAGCTAGAAACACAAGCATTAGGTATTACTGCACTGTTGCAGCTGCAAACACAAGCATTAGGTATTACTGCACTGTTGTAGCTAGAAACACAAGCGTTAGGTATTACTGCACTGTTGCAGCTACAACGGCTGGCCATGTTTTCCACCTAACTACCCCTACTGCATTCAACAGCACTGCACCCCCCACAGCTACTTGCCCAAGCCTCCCCCATTTCTCCTTCTCCCAAATCCATTCAGCTGATGTTCTGAAAGAGCTGCAAAATCTGGACCCCTACAAATCAGCTGGGCTTGACAATCTGGACCCTTTCTTTATAAAATGATCTGCCGAAATTATTGCAACCCCTATTACTAGCCTGTTCAACCTCTCTTTCGTGTCGTCTGAGATTCCCATAGATTGGAAAGCAGCTGCTGTCATCCCCCTCTTCAAAGGAGGTGACACTCTTGACCCAAATTGCTACAGACCTATATCCATCCTACCCTGCCTTTCTAAGGTCTTCGAAAGCCAAGTCAACAAACAGATTACCGACCATTTCGAATCCCACCGCACCCTCTCCGCTATGCAATCTGGTTTCAGAGCTGGTCATGGGTGCACCTCAGCCACGCTCAAGGTCCTAAACGACATGTAACCGCCAGCGATAAGAAACAATACTGTGCTGCCGTATTCATTGACCTGGCCAAAGCTTTTGACTCTGTTAATCACCACATCCTCATCGGCAGACTCAGTAGCCTTGGTCTCTCAAACGATTGCGTCGCCTGGTTCACCAACTACTTCTCTGATAGAGTTCAGTGTGTCAAATCGGAGGGCCTGCTGTCCGGACCTCTAGCAGTCTCTATGGGGGTACCACAGGGTTCAATTCTTGGGCCAACTCTTTTCTCTGTATACATCAATGATGTTGCTCTTGCTGCTGGTGAATCTCTGATACACCTCTACGCAGACGACACCATTCTGTATACTTCTAGCCCTTCTTTGGACACTGTGTTAACAACCCTCCAGACGAGCTTCAATGCCATACAACTCTCCTTCCGTGGTCTCCAACTGCTCCTAAATACAAGTAAAACTAAATGCATGCTCTTCAACCGATCTCTGCCTGCACCTGCCCGCCTGTCCAGCATCACTTCTCTGGACGGTTCTGACTTAGAATTTGTGGATAACTACAAATACCTAGGTGTCTGGTTAGATTGTAAACTCTCCTTCCAGACTCACATCAATCATCTCCAATCCAAAGTTAAATCTAGAATTGGCTTCCTATTTCGCAACAAAGCATCCTTCACTCATGCTGCCAAACATACCCTCGTAAAACTGACCATCCTACCAATCCTCGACTTCGGCGATGTCATTTACAAAATAGCCTCCAATACCCTACTCAACAAGCTGGATGCAGTCTATCACAGTGCCATCCGTTTTGTCACCAAAGCCCCATATACTACCCACCACTGCGACCTGTACGCTCTCGTTGGCTGGCCTTCGCTTCTTAATCGTCGCCAAACACATTGGCTCCAGGTCATCTACAAGACCCTGCTAGGTAAAGTCCCCCATTATCTCCGCTCACTGGTCACCATAGCAGCACCCACCTGTAGCACGCGCTCCAGCAGGTATATGTCTCTGGTCACCCCTAAAGCCAACTCCTCCTTTGGTCATCTCTCCTTCCAGTTCTCTGCTGCCAATGACTGGAACGAACTACAAAAATCTCTGAAACTGGAAACACTTATCTCCCTCACTAGCTTTAAGCACCAGCTATCAGAGCAGCTTCCAGATCACTGCACCTGTACATAGCCCATCTATAATTTAGCCCAAACTACTACCTCTTCCCCTACTGTATTTATTTATTTTATTTATTATTTTGCTCCTTTGCACCATATTATTTATATTTTAACTTTGAACTTTCTTCAAATAACAAATCTACCATTCCAGTGTTTTACTTGCTATACTTTATTTACTTTGCCACCATGGCCTTTTTTTGCCTTTACCTCCCTTATCTCACATCATTTGCTCACATTGTATATAGTCTTATTTTTGTCTACTGTATCATTGATTTTATGTTGTTTTACGCCATGTGTAACTCTGTGTTTTTGTATGTTGTCGAACTGCTTTGCTTTATCTTGGCCAGGTCGCAATTGTAAATGAGAACTTGTTCTCAACTTGCCTACCTGGTTAAATAAAGGTGAAATAAATAAATTAATAAAAACAACAGAAAGCATTAGGTATTACTGCACTGTTGCAGCTACAAACACAAGCATTAGGTATTACTGCACTGTTGCAGCTACAAACACAAGCATTAGGTATTACTGCACTGTTGCAGCTAGAAACACAAGCATTAGGTATTACTGCACTGTTGTAGCTAGAAACACAAGCATTAGGTATTACTGCACTGTTGCAGCTACAAACACAAGCATTAGGTATTACTGCACTGTTGCAGCTACAAACACAAGCATTTCGCTGCACCTGCAATAACATCTGCAAATCTGTGTACGTGACCAATAAACTTTGATTTGATCTGAAATGTGAAGTGCACATTTGGACTCACGGCTGTTAGGCTTGCTTGTAAGACATCAACGCAGTATTTATTATAATCCTCAACGTCTCACCTTTCAAAATACATAGAGTCCTCTTAATTTACAGCATTTCCCTCACTCAGACAACAAATGTGCAAAAGTTGCCCAATAGCGGAAGGGATGGGGGAAACTTCTTGTTGCGCACGGTGCTCAAGCTCAGAACGGCTGTCAGTCAAAACCCATAAAGAGATGTGAAGAGGAGACCGTGACCTCTGACATCATTATAACATGTTACTGTACAGCCACTGAGCTCTGACATGATTATAGCATGTTACTGTACAGCCACTGAACTCTAACATCATTATAGCATGTTACTGTACAGCCACTGAGCTCTGACATCATTATAGCATGTTACTGAACATCCACTGAGTTCTGACATCATTATAGCATGTTACTGTTGTCGTGTCTTTGGCTATGCCGGATTAAGTGATATGACATGCTAACCTATAAAATTCTTTCTCTGTAATTAATATTACCTGATTAAGCTAATCATGTAAATGTAATTAACTAGGAAGTCGGGGCACCACGGAAGAACGTTTATAGAGCTGTTATCTTCCGAATAAACTCTTAAAATACTTAGTAATATTTTACATCGATAGCAGTCAATATTAACCCTTATCTTATTTTCAGTCTCATAATGAAAGTTGTAAATTCTTGGCTATCTTCACAAACCCTGGCTAACAAGTTGAATCAGCAATACAAAATTGGGTTTAATTATTTATTTACTAAATACCTAAACAATCACACAGAATTACAAATACACCGAATACATATGATGTCATACAGAAAACGTCCCGGTGGACGGAACCTGGTTACACAAAGGAAAGGGGGTTGGGCTTGAATGAAAGAGCGGGAAGACTTAGGAACGAAGAAACAGCAGCTATGCTATCATAAATACATTATCTTATGCATTCTAAATTACCGCCCATTTGGAAAAGGAAAATGCAATAAATATTTACTCTGAGCTGCGCTTCGGTAGATTGGTCGTAGATGCTGGCCGGGTTGGCCAACAGATCTTCCTGTTTTCGGAAGAATGTCAATTGTGGTCAATTGGATACGTGGTGGTATCTTCGTCTGTTTGTTAGACTGGATCCGTCGTCCGTCCTTTCCTAGCCCACGTCTACAGCGGCCGCTGCTAACTCAACGGCTAGGAAGTATCACTTCTGTAGTGAATAAGCTCAAAGTTCATACCATTCGCCACCAAAGCTCACGCCGAGGTTGGCTTAGTCCTGTACTTGACATGTGTGTCCTTCTAACATAGAGGCTGCAGACCTCCTGTACTGGAACCACACGGTTATCTTTTCGTCAAAGGCTTATATAGTGGAGAGGGGGGAAGGATGTGTTTCATCGTTTATAACCCCTCCTCTTCACAGGGGTGGGCCACTGATCAAGCAGGGCACTTTCCTTATGAAAACCCAAATCTCTCATTTGGAAGCTAAAATTACATTTAATCTCCTAACAAACAATTTCAATATCACACATTTCAATTGCATAACAATTCCATGTTACTCTGATATCTAGAGGGTGTATACTTTCTCAGGTACAGTTTATGTCGTCCTGTCATCAATCATAATGTTTCAGATAACAACGAACTGACATCCATACTCATTACGTTCCAAAGCATATTTCCAACTGGTTTTATTACCAAAATATGGTTCCTTTCCCCATTTGTTTGATGTTCCCAGACTCTCTATATTTAACACAGGCTATTCAAGTCCTTCAGTAGGGTCAGAGAAGGGAAGGGAGAAAGGTATTTATGGGGGGGGTCATAAACCTTACCCACAGGCCAACGTCATGACAGCCCCCCCCATGTTGGGTTCAATCTTGCGATTAAACTGCATGTTGTAAACCAATCATAAAAATGAACGTGGGTTGTCCTGGTTGTGGATCATCGTTGTGGTCCCCATCTGGCGGTTGACCCGGGTAGGGTGTCTGCAAATGAAGAAGTCCGCTCCAAGGCTGGGCAGCAGATGTCCAGTTGGTGGTTGCTTTGCAGTCCCCCCTCTGGTGGTCGACCCGGGTAGGGTCTCTGCAAATGAAGATGTCCGTTCCATGGCTCGGCAGCGGATGTCCGGATTGGGATCGCCGTTCCGGACCCGTCGTCTGGTCGTCCAGACTGGAATATCTGGGCAGTAACTTAGGCAGATGTTAACAACGCACGCACACACACTCATGAAATATATCATTACATTTCCTCCCAAATGAGCGGCGTTGTGGCACTAACTGATGGTTGTATGGGGGAGTTGTTTATGGCTTTATCACTTTCTATGTGCCGAAGAAAATGAAACAAAATGAATGAAAGCATAAACAAAACAAAATATAGTTATGCCACCTTAATCATCTAATTGGACTGTATTCTATCTACGTCCATGGTCTTTGCAAAATGACCCTATCATGGCATTGTCTAATGTCATATTTAGGGCTTTCCTAATTTGCGGGGTGGCGCTTAGGGTACTATCCTAAGTTGACAACTATATGATAAGTCTACAGCTGTAAGGCACTAGTTTTGGGCAGTCTACAGGATGACCTATGGACTTCTGGTTAGAAAACTGGTGAGTGCTGTAGAGTCAAAGGCCTAGAAGTAAATGTTCAACTTTACTAAGGCTGGTATTTTGCTTGGACCCTTAAGTGATCCTAGCATAAATCCTAATTGGATGTTCCGTTGTGCATGTGCGTTTATGCTTACACAATCACGCATGTCAATGGAAGAAAACCAAGTATTCTGGCAGATTACAACTTGTTCAGAATGAGTCTGACGTAGTCAGGTAATTTTCAGGTCAATGCCTGGAGGTCAGTCAGGATTGGTGTCAAGGGAGTCTGTAGTAGTTTTCTACAAGTCACGGTGTCTTCCACTATTGTAGTGGCGGTAAGTATGAAGTCTATTTCATAGCTATGTTATTCACGGAGGAGCTAACCTCACGACAGAAGTACTCTTTAAGTATTGGACCAGTCATACGTGGTGTGATCATGGTTCATGACTTCTAATAACTTTTCTCCTGAACGGAGGGTTCTATTTATTAGTGGCATGTGTTAACCATTGGAAGAGTGCAATGGAGATTCCCTTCCCCGTGTTGCACTCTGAGTGACTCCTATGTCGCTATTATCAATAGCAATTTAACTTGTGAGGTTACTAATCCTCTTACTGAGTGTTGCTGGACTGACTGTGGTATTGGTACTGGTATTCAAGGGGTCCAGTTGTCCTACCGATTTATTCTGAAATATTATCTACCGGAACACATGATTGGAGCATATTACTAGTTGTATTGTAGTTGAACCTACACATGGCAAGGAATGATTATTGTTGCCATTTGTTTTGGAGGTGGACAAGTCCACTGGACTTCCTTTACGACCAGTGTGGTACACCTCAGAACTATCTTAGATGTGTTCTAAGATAATCCCCATCTAGGGGCCTGTCTGCTCCTCACTGTTCTCATAGGGGAGTTTACAACTAGATTTGATTTATGCTCTGGCGGCCTCGTACAGTGTTGTCCGTAGTCTCGACCCCCCCACCGGCCTCGATGAGGCTCATCATGGGTCTGGGCTACTATTCCCCCCCTTTGTGTCTCGGGACCCCCCCACCAGCGGGTGGTGTTGGTGTCCGAGGCGCAAACGAAAAGGTCGGACCCTATGTACGAGTTGTCAGTGGCCGCGTTATTATGAGAATGGCTGTAACCTTTCAACCAAATCTCCTGGTGTTTGTGCTTCAACACCCTCAGTGGCTGTCGAGGTCTGTCAGTCACCACCGCGTCCGCGTGTGGCAACCTCTTCAGTACCTGCAAACTGAGACGAGGATATCGGTCTGTGATATCGCAAAGTGTTTCACCAGTGGGAGTCATCGGGTCAGTTGCTGGACTGACGCCATTAGTGTCATTGTAAGGGGTGACAGTCCCCAACAAAGCAGAAGGTGTATCATCGGAAGCAGAGTGTACTCTGCGCATCAATGTTTTTCTTGCTGAGACGGCCGCAGTGCTTGCGGAAGTGTCCGAAGGGCAAGAGAAGTTAATCTCAACTACCGTATTGCACGACTGCAAGGAGGAGGGAAGTTGCTCATTCACAGAGACAGCTGGCTCGAAATCATGAAAAGAATGGTCAATCAGATTGGCTGATGGAATGTGTCGAGATATCGTAATATCTCCTTGGATCGGATTCTGCACCAAGAGGTTTCTAAACGTCTTTTTCCCAAGGGGTGCTTTCGACAGATACCCCTCGTGAATGACTGCGTTGCAGCTAGCGTTAGGGGAAGACAGTGTGGTCAGTGGAGAAGGCACTGTGGCCTGTGACCATACCTGGTTGGTTTTCCAATCCATCAATGGGAGTAATCGATCCATCAAGTCTGCTCCAAGTAGCAGGGGTACAGTTTCGAGGCTGGTAACATACACAGGGTTAACGAGCGATACGTCCTTGAACTGTAGTTTCAGCATGACTCTCAATGTGAGAGGCGAGGTAGTCTGAGTGACCCCTCGAAGTGTAGTGTCGCATCGCTCCACTTTTAACCAACGTTTAGTTGGCTTCAAAGCCCTTTTGAGATCATCAAACAATGTTTGAGAGATGAGTGATATTGTCGCACCCGAATCAATTAGCGCATGACAAGTGAAGCAATCCTCCAGGACTGTTTCCAGGTATGGCCGTTTAGATTCGTGGTTAGTGGACATATTCCCCACAAAGTGGAGTGGTCGTTCGCAACGACGTGATGTGCCATGTCTGTTCAAGATGGAAGCAGATTAACTTTTCCGATTTTGAGTGGGCTTGGCTTTAACGAAGCGTTTTACCTTTTTCTTCGCAACTTTTGTATCAGAGTCTATAGACAAAGCCCGGGGGCTTGTTTCTTGATCAGGCGGGCCCTGGATAGGGTCTTGAATGAGAGCGGGAGAAATTTGAACTTTAACGTCCTTGCTATGGGTGTTAATTTCTGCGGACCTGGTGTCCGGTAATTCCCCGTCTAGTCCTTGTGACTTATCTTTTACCCTTTTCTCAAATTGTTCTCGCTTTAGTTCTTCACGTAGTGGAACTTCTGGAGAACATTGGTCTACATTTTGATCGTCCTTCAACCCTTTGTTACCCTTGTGTTCTGACACTTTGTGTGGGTTGGGTGCAGGAACGTAGCGAACAGGTAGATTGTAGCGGTAGTCGTTTTGAAGGCGACGTACTTTACAGTTATTTCGACCGCGGCGGTTATTGGAATCATGGTTTCGTGGTAGAAACAGTTGTTGTGCGTCAGCTCTCGACGCTCCAATACCTGATAATGCACCCTCTAACTGGAGTGAGTGCTCCTGGTCAAACTTCAAAACCGAGTGGTCAGGGCTCTTAGTGTTGCGAGCTTTTGATGCCTCAAAAGCTGTGCTTGCAAGCTCTCTGAGTTGTAAGATAGGCAAGCCAACGTGGGCTGCAGGGCCCAAGTAGGTAATGAAGGTGGGATACATGTTCGACAGAAACATTTGTTTGAATGGTAACAGCTCTTCCATTTCCGTTTCCGTGAGTAGGCCAAAATAAGCTGAACGAAGCCTATGATAGAAAGCTTGTGGGTGTTCGTTCCGAGCTTGTTTGACCATGTTAGCCAGTGAGCTATCGTGTTTGCGAGTCGCAGAACCACTGAATTCTAATTTCAAAGCTGTGGCAAGTTTAGCGTAGTCATTTAGCACGTGTTGCTGTTGTAGGCGAATGAACCTCGTCACGTGTCTATTCGACGTTCGCTTCAACAGCTAAACCCTGACAGAACCCGTAGCATTCGGGTAGCCACCCAACGCGTCCTCTATGTCAGCTAGGAACGTCTCAGTATCGTTTGGCTGACCTGGAACGGGGTCAAAGGTGGGGAAATTCTTGACGAGTTTGTCAAGGTATTCCGCGCCAAGCGGGCGGAGAGGGTTGGCTTCATCCTGTGGAGAAATTGGGGCCGACAGGCCAAGAGGAGAAGCCAAGCTTTGGCTTTGTTGGCCAAGAGGCTCCATATTACTCAGTGCCGAATGGCCAAGAGGAGAAGACTGAGGGACACATGATGGAGGCAATGTCTGAAACCTATCGTCTTCACTCCTTTGAGTACCGGACTCCGGTTGCTTGGATGGGTAGTCATGCTGTAGAGCGTGACCATTCTGGACTTCCTCCAGATGGTACCTAAGGGTGGTCTTCTGCTGCATTGCAGAGTCCACTTGAGCGCTTAGAGTACCGATTTTGGACACGTGAGTGTCACCTCTGCTCCTTTCGGTCTCAAACTTATCTGTCATGGTTTGCAGATAGAGGTCTCGAGTACAGAGCGAGAGATTCAGTGATGAGATTTCCTCTGCTTGCTTAGAAATCAATATTTCCATCCTCATCACCTGAGTTCTCTCATCATTCATTTGGTCAGCGACTTCAATAAGTTCTGCTGATTTGTCATCCAACTTTGTCATTGTGTTCATCAACTGATCGTCTTTGGTCTGCAGAATTTGGAGTAGAACATTGTTACCTTGAGTAACGTTCAACAAAACTGCTTGCATGTTATCAAATTGTGCGCTCCTGTTTATAGATAACTCGACAGATTTATCTAGTTTGGAGTGGACTACATCGTATTTAGTTTTGGCTAAAACGAGTAGTTCCTGCAGACGATGATTTTGTTGGAGAGTTTGTGCTCGTTCATCGTCATAAGTATTAGCAATTACTTTTAATTCTTCCGATTTCAAACGCAGTTCCTCGGCTAGCAGAATGTTTTCATTTCCTGCTTTTGTCAATAGTTGCTCAGTTCTCTCCACCTTTGCCCTCATGTTAGCCATGTCTTGCACGTGCTTCAGCTGTGCACTGTGGTATTGGATCGATGCCAACCTTTGATGGCGATACATAAGTGCTAAAGTGGAGAGAACCGTCACAAAGCCTGTGTTTGATGGTTGATTTTGGAGAGCGTTCGCAATTTCGGCTGTGTTTTCGCTAATGTCATAATTAGGGTTGGTATCCCTGCTGAGGTCAGAGATCGATCCTTTTATGGGTTGAGGTTCACTAATTAGCGGAGGAGTGGTGACCACCTCCTTTGGTAGCTTGCACATTATTAGAAAAATTTAGAGGAAAAATGTTCCTATTTTTTTTCAATGTTTGGGTTTGTAATTCATTGGAAGCTGCAAAGACAAGTTTAATCTATTCATAGATGTTGACGAACCATCAGTACTGTACCAGTAATGTGGAAGTTGGACGTGAATGAATTTGCAAAAGCAAATTGAATTAATTAATCAATGCCAATGATTAATCCTTCCTGGGTAGGCTATCTGGGTATTAAACTTGAATTAACCTGAGAGGTTGCTTCATCCAGGTTAATATGGGAAGTTTAAAAGTGTCTCATTTGATTGCAAGAACATTAAGGTATGTTCAACAATTTAACTTATTAAATTGAATGAGATGATAATCCATACAATCTCCATTGATTGCATATCATAAGTGTTAACAGTAGTTCAAATGTTGGGAACGCTCCCCACTATGGTACACTTCTTCCTTGGGCCGAAGCCACATGGGATTCCCGCGGGGGCGGGACTTCTGTCAGTACTGGATTACTGAATGGGTTTTGCAAAAACCAAATTTTACTGATTGATCAATTTTAATGATAAATCAAACCTGTATAGGCTATTTGGGATTTAAACTTTAATTAACCTGAGAGGTTTATTCATCTAGGTTAATGTGGGAAAAAGATTACAATGTCTCATTTAGAAAACTCATCAATTTGGATATTATTTAAAAGATCCGCTTGAGAATGTAAATCTGGCAATTTCACTTATTAGTTCAATTGAATAAGACATCGATATCCGTCTGGATATCATGAGTAACGACTTGAGTGTCACCTGACTAATTATTCTTGAAGGAAAGTACTGGTGACTCTTCAGAGGTCCCTGCTGGCACACGCTGAAATCCAACTCAAGTCGGATGAATTACAATGTGGCACCACGGAAGAACCTTTATAGAGCCGTTATCTTCTGAATAAACTCTTAAAATACTTAGTAATATTTTACATCGATAGCAGTCAATATTAACCCTTATCTTATTTTCAGTCTCATAATGAAAGTTGTAAATTCTTGGCTATCTTCACGAACCCTGGCTAACAAGTTGAATCAGCAATACAAAATTGGGTTTAATTATTTATTTACTAAATACCTAAACAATCACACAGAATTACAAATACACCGAATACATATGATGTCATACAGAAAACGTCCCGGTGGACGGAACCTGGTTACACAAAGGAAAGGGGGTTGGGCTTGAATGAAAGAGCGGGAAGACTTAGGAACGAAGAAACAGCAGCTATGCTATCGTAAATACATTATCTTATGCATTCTAAATTACCGCCCATTTGGAAAAGGAAAATGCAATAAATATTTACTCTGAGCTGCGCTTCGGTAGATTGGTCGTAGATGCTGGCCGGGTTGACCAACAGATCTTCCTGTTTTCGGAAGAATGTCAATGGTGGTCAATTGGATACGTGGTGGTATCTTCGTCTGTTTGTTAGACTGGATCCGTCGTCCGTCCTTTCCTAGCCCACGTCTACAGCGGCCGCTGCTAACTCAACGGCTAGGAAGTATCACTTCTGTAGTGAATAAGCTCAAAGTTCATACCATTCGCCACCAAAGCTCATGCCGAGGTTGGCTTAGTTCTGTACTTGACATGTGTGTCCTTCTAACGTAGAGGCTGCAGACCTCCCGTACTGGAACCACACGGTTATCTTTTCGTCAAAGGCTTATATAGTGGAGAGGGGGGAAGGATGTGTTTCATCGTTTATAACCCCTCCTCTTCACAGGGGTGGGCCACTGATCAAGCAGGGCACTTTCCTTATGAAAACCCAAATCTCTCATTTGGAAGCTAAAATTACATTTCATCTCCTAACAAACAATTTCAATATCAAACATTTCAATTGCATAACAATTCCATGTTACTCTGATAACTAGAGGGTGTATACTTTCTCAGGTACAGTTTATGTCGTCCTGTCATCAATCATAATGTTTCAGATAACAACGAACTGACATCCATACTCATTACGTTCCAAAGCATATTTCCAACTGGTTTTATTACCAAAATATGGTTCCTTTCCCCATTTGTTTGATGTTCCCAGACTCTCTATATTTAACACAGGCTATTCAAGTCCTTCAGTACGGTCAGAGAGGGGAAGGGAGAAAGGTATTTATGGGGGGGGGGTCATAAACCTTACCCACAGGCCAACGTCATGACACTGTACAGCCACTGAGCTTTGACGTCATTATAGCATGTTACTGAACAGCCACTGAGCTCTGAACTCATGAATAGCATGTTACTGTACAGCCACTGAGCTCTGAACTCATGAATAGCATGTTACTGTACAGCCACTGAGCTCTGATGTCATTATAGCATGTTACTGTACAGCCACTGAGCTCTGACGTCATTATAGCATGTTACTGTGCAGCCACTGAACTCTGAACTCATGAATAGCATGTTACTGTACAGCCACTGAGCTCTGATGTCATTATAGCATGTTACTGTACAGCCACTGAGCTCTGATGTCATTATAGAATGTTACTGTACAGCCACTGAGCTCTGATGTCATTATAGCATGTTACTGTACAGCCACTGAGCTCTGATGTCATGTATTGCATGGGCTCCCGAGTGGTGCAGCAGTCTAAGTTACTGCATCTCAGTGCTAGAGGTGTCACTACAGACCCTGGTTTTATCCCGGGCTGTATCACAACCAGCTGTGATTGGGAGTCCTATAGGGCGGTGCACAATTGGCCCAGCGTCGTCCGGGTAGGGTTTGGCCAGGGTAGGCCGTCATTGTAAAATAAGAATTTGCTCTTAACTGGCTTGCATAGTTAGATAAAGGTAAAGAATATCAACTTTTTTTTTACTATACAACTACTGCGTTCTGATGTAGGCATTTATCAGTGTCCAAATCTGCCATTTTCAACCCGTATCCGGTTACAAGTGTAAAGGGCTACAGAGTTAAATAAAGAACCTTATGGAGTCTATGACTCCAGTCAGGCAACATTTGACATTCCTCTAATCGCCATGATTTGTTTTATCATTCACATCATTATCATTAACAGATTTCTCTTATTCACAATTAGTCTAATTAAAACCAACAACTACCCATTCCCTTTTCTGTCTGGAAAGCTTTCCATGTTTCAATGGGCTGACAGACAATTGTATGACGTGTGTTTGGATTGGTTCCAAACCACAAGGGCTGAAAGACAAGAGATCATCAGGGACTAATACAGCCTGGGCTGAATATTCATCACTGGCCGTGTTGGCATGCACCTCAGACAGAAAGAGAAGAGCAGCCTGTATTGTCACTGAGCTGTACATGCGTACTTAGAGACAACTTTGGAACATAAACTCAAAAAAAGAAACATCCCTTTTCAGGACCCTGTCTTTCAAAGAATCTGTAAAAATCAAAATAACTTCACAGATCTTCATTGTAAAGGGTTTAAACACTGTTTCCCATGCTTGTTCAATGAACCATAAACAATTAATGAACATGTACCTGTGGAACGGTGGTTAAGACACTAACAGCTTACAGACGGCAGGCAATTAAGGTCACAGTTATGAAAACTTAGGACACTTAAGAGGCCTTTCTACTGACTCTGAAAAACACCAAAAGAAAGATGCCCAGGGTCCCTACTCATCTGCATGAACGTGCCTTAGGCATGCTGCAAGGAGGCATGAGGACTGCAAATGTGGCCAGGGCAATAAATTGCAATGTCCGTACTGTGAGACGCCTAAGACAGCGCTACAGGGAGACAGGACGGACAGCTGACCTTCCTCGCAGTGGCAGACCATGTGTAACAACACCTGGACATGATCGGAACATCCGAACATCACACCTGCGGGACAGGTACAGGAAGGCAACAACAACTGCCCGAGTTACACCAGGAACGCGCAATCCCTCCATCAGTGCTCAGATTGTCAGCAAATAGGCTGAGAGAGGCTGGACTGAGGGCTTGTAGGCCTGTTGTAAGGCAGGTCCTCACCAGACATCACCGGCAACAACGTCGCCTATGGGCACAAACCCACCGTCGCTGGATCAGACAGGACTGGAAAAAAATGCTCTTCACTGACGAGTCGCGGTTTTGTCTCACCAGGGGTGATAGTCGGATTTGCGTTTATCGTCAAAGGAATGAGCATTACACCAAGCCCTGTACTCTGGAGCGGGATCGATTTGGAGGTGGAGGGTCCGTCATGGTCTGGGGCGGTGTGTCAGCATCATCGAACTGAGCTTGTTGTCATGCAAGCAATCTCAACGCTGTGCGTTACAGGGAGGAGATCCTCCTCCCTCATGTGGTACCCTTCCTACAGGCTCATCCTGACATGACCCTCCAGCATGACAATACCACCAGCCATACTGTCCGTTCTGTGTGTGATTTCCTGCAAGACAGAAATGTCAGTGTTCTGCCATGGCCAGCGAAGAGCCCGGATCTCAATCCCATTGAGCACATCTGGGACCTGTTGGATCGGAGGGTGAGGGCTAGGGCCATTCCCCCCAGAAATGTCTGGGAAGTTGCAGGTGCCTTGGTGGAAGAGTGGGGTAACATCTCACAGCAAGAACTGACAAATCTGGTGCAGTCCATGAGGAGGAGATGCACTGCAGTACTTAATGCAGCTGGTGGCCACACCAGATACTGACTGTTACTTTTGATTTTAACCCCCCCCCCCCCCCCCCCCCCCTTTGTTCAGGGACACATTATTCAATTTCTGTTAGCCACATGTCTGTGGAACTTGTTCAGTTTATGTCTCAGTTGTTGAATCTTATGTTCAAACAAATACTTACACATGTTAAGATTGCTGAAAATAAACGCAGTTGACAGTGAGAGGATGTTTCTTTTTTTGCTGAGTTTATTACCCATATGCTCTAATTAAACCCATTAGGATTATCAAGGCAAAGGGAGAAAAGCTTAACTGTTAACTATTTCAATGATTAGTATGTCCCTAATTATGTTTTTATTCTTGTTTGACCTCTGTGAACTTTGTCAGCACATTATTGATACATCTGTGCGTTGGGGAGAGGGCCAGGAACTGTCGTGTATTGTTAAGAATAAGGGGCCCTGCTTGGCACCCCATGCATGTCATCCCCCACCTCAGATAGACCCAAACATTCTCTCCCCACGGGCAGCCCCGTAGATGCAAGCGATGCTCGCTGCTTAGCTGCCTTCTCTATGGGAATGTGGCAGCATTCTAAACACTGATAATGGAAGTGAAGCATGGTGGGTGGTTTCCATAACACTGATAATGTCAGTGGAGCATGGCAGTTGGTTTCCATAACATTGATAATGGAAGTGAAACATGGCAGTTGGTTTCCATAACACTGATAATGGCAGTGAAGCATGGTAGGTGGTTTCCATAACACTGATAATGGCAGTGGAGCATGGCAGGTGGTTTCCATAGCACTGATAATGTCAGTGGAGCATGGCAGGTGGTTTCCATAACACTGATAATGGCAGTGGAGCATGTCAGTGGAGTATGCCAAGTGGTTTCCATTTTATTTTTTATTTATTTCATATTATTTAACCAGGTAGGCCAGTTGAGAACAAGTTCTCATTTATAACTGCGACCTGGCCAAGATAAAGCAAAGCAGTGCGACATAAACAGCACAGAGTTACACATGGGATAAACAAACTTACAGTCAATAACACAATAGAAAAAGTCTATATACAGTGTGTGCAAATATATTAAGATTGGGGAGGCAAGGCAATAAATAGGCCATAGTGGCGAAATAATTACAATTTAGCAGTTAAACACTGGAGTGATAGATGTGCAGAGGATGAATGAGCAAGTAGAGATACTGGGGTGCAAAGGAGCAAAAAAATAAATAACAATATGGGATGAGGTAGTTGGGTGGGTTATTTACAGATGGGCTGTGTACAGGTACAATGATTTGTAAGCTGCTCTGACAGCTGATGCTTGAAGTTAGTGAGGGAGATATAAGACTCCAGCTTCAGTGATTTTTGCAATTCGATCCAGTCATTGGCAGCAGAGAACTGGAAGGAAAGGCGGCCAAAGAGGAGTTGGCTTTGGGGATGACCAGTGAAATATACCTGCTGGAGTGTGTGCAACGGGTGAGTGCTGCTATGGTGACCAGTGAGCTGAGATAAGGCGGGGCTTTACCTAGCAAAGACTTACAGATGACACTACCATAGCACTGATAATGGTAGTGGAGCATGGCAGGTGGTTTCCATAACACTGATAATGTCAGTGGAGCATGGCAGGTGGTTTCCATAGCACTGATAATGGCAGTGGAGCATGGCAGGTGGTTTCCATAACACTGATAATGGTAGTGGAGCATGGCAGGTGATTTCCATAACACTGATAATGGTAGTGGAGCATGGCAGGTGGTTTCCATAACACTGATAAAGATAGTGGAGCATGGCAGGTGATTTCCATAGCACTGATAAAGGTAGTGGAGCATGGCAGGTGATTTCCATGGCGTTCGACGTTCCCCTTGTTCAGAATTTATGACTTTTTTCAAAATGATGACATACTCAAATCACATCTGCATGAATAATAATTATGATAATGACATAGTAAATTACATCGGATCTTTTTTATATTTTAAAGTGACACTTTGAATAAATACGTCAACAAAGTCAAGCCAACTCTCACGTATATTTGGAGTTTGCTCCGATTCAGAGTAACTTTAGCCAAGGGAAATGTATCTGCTCCCTCAGGTCCTCTTTCACCTCTTACAATCCCTCACCTCCAACCTCCAAAAAGTGGACCTACTCAACAAGAGCCCTTCTTCCTATTCGTGTGACCAATATCCTCTCCTATTGCAATCCTATTGAAACCAATGTCTCATATTGTTACTTTACAGGAGCTATATTTCTCCAATCCAACTGATAGTGAAGTTATGGTAAAACAAGACAGTCTAGTCTTAGACGTATCCCCTGAGTGTGTTGGGCTGGGCTGGTCAACAACAACAGGACAATTCTGTAAGAGGGTTGAGACAAAGCATGATGGATGTAACATATTTCATCGGAGCTGAGGCCCTCCGCTGTCCCTTCAACACTGACAGTCAGGTGAAATCAGGATGTGGATTCTGCCACCTACAATAAAAACAGTGCGGGAAATAAATCATAATTGTTTTCAAGGCAATTCTGAATGAATGAATGCAGCTTGCTCATGTAACAGTATAAGAAATGTTGACACACACCTAGGGGCCAGGTGGTGTCTGACCTAGGAACCAGGTATTGTCTCACCTAGGGGCTCGGGGGTACCTCACCTTCGGGGCCAAGTGGTATCTCAAATGGTGGCCAGGTGAAATCTCACCTGGGGGCCAGGTGGTGTCTCACCTAGGGGCTCGGGGGTACCTCACCTGCGGGGCCAAGTAGTATCTCAAATGGTGGCCAGGTGGTATCTCACCTGGTGGCCAGGTGGTATCTCACCTAGGGGCCAGGTGGTATCTCACCTGGTGGCCAGGTGGTATCTCACCTAGGGGCCAGGTGGTATCTCACCTAGGGGCCAGGTGGTATCTCACCTAGGGGCCAGGTGGTGTCTCACCTAGGGGCCAGGTGGTGTCTCACCTAGGGGCCAGGTGGTGTCTCACCTAGGGGCCAGGTGGTGTCTCACGTAGGGGCCAGGTGGTGTCTCACGTAGGGGCCATGTGGTGTCTCACGTAGGGGCCATGTGGTGTCTCTGTCTGTTTGGATGTCTTAATCTTTGTCTGTTATGCTCTGTGAAAAATAGAATATATGATTAATTAAGAATGATAGGACTATCATGAAAATCATGCTTGCATGCAAGTTTTAAAAAACAGTTAAGGTTTTGGTCAGCTGGTTGAAAGTCATACCAACAACAGAATGGAATTATATGTTGCTACGGCTTTTTTGCTAGCTGGTTGGAATAAACCTCAATGGCACTCTGCCCTGGTCGAGACAGCATCCAGCAGGTAGTGGTCCAGACAGCAACCAGCAGCTAGTGGTCCAGACAGCAACCAGCAGCTAGTGGTCTGTCTGTAGCCTACCATGTACCTGTCCTCTGGGATCTCTGCTCTGGGGTCTGTAGTGTCTAGGAGGGGGATCATGCTGTCCTGACGGGGATCTGGTCTGGGGTCTGTAGTGTTGAGGAGGGGGACCATGCTGTCCTGACGGGGATCTGGTCTGGGGTCTGTAGTGTTGAGGAGGGGGACCATGTCCTGACGGGGATCTGGTCTTGGGTCTGTAGTGTTGAGGAGGGGGACCATGCTGTCCTGACGGGGATCTGGTCTGGGGTCTGTAGTATTGAGGAGGTAGACCATGCTGTCCTCATGGGGCGCCTCTTTCCTTCCCCGTGCATCCCTGAGGACAATACCACAAAATATTTTTATGCTCTTTTATAATTATGAGGTCCAGACTCTTGGAATAAATATTTCACTGTGGAGATGAAACATTAAGAATCACTCCAAACACAAACCATGCAATTCTGTGCTCCGCAAAGCGCCACCACCATCTCCCCACAACCCTAGGGTAACCATTACTGGTTGAGTCTAAGACGTAAATTAAAGACATACCTTTTTATGTCTACATTTTTTATTTGCAGCGTATTCGATCTATAAACTCATGACAACTCTTGTATAACAGACAGAGACTTAGAGTAAACAATGACAAGGAGACAAAAAAAGAAAAGTCAGTTGTCAACATCTGCCTCACACAGGCATGCAGGTAGACACACACACACACACACACACAGTCTGGTAGTTCTGTTTTTGTCTTGTTTTCACTAATGATTAGAGGGCTCTCAATATGTTATCAGGGGCCTCATTATGTTGTTAGGGCCTCGTTATGTCATTAGGGGCCTCATTATGTTATTAAGGGCTTCATTATGTTATTAAGGGGTTCATTATGTTATTAGGGGCCTCATTATGTTATTAGGGGCCTCATTATGTTATTATGGACCTCTTTATGGTATTATGGGCCTCATTAAATTATTAGGGGCCTCCTTATGTTATTAGGGGCCTCCTTGTGTTATTATGTCTTCCCTGTGGCTCAGTTGGTAGAGCATGGTGTTTGCAACGCCAGCGTGGTGTGTGCAACGCCGGGGTTGTGGGTTCGATTCCCATGGGGGGCCAGTACAAAAACAATGCATGAAATGAAATGTATGAAATGTATGCATTCACTACTGTAAGTCGCTCTGGATAAGAGCGTCTGCTAAATGACTAAAATGTAAAAAAAACAAAAAAAAAACAATGTTTATGTTATTATGGGCCTCATTATGTTATTATGGGCCTCATTATATTATTAGGGGCCTCATTATGTTTTTAGGGGCACCATTGTGTTATAATGGGCCTCATTATGTTATTAGGGGCCTTATTATGTTATTAGGGGCCTCATGTTATTTGGGTCAAAATGTTTGTTTCACCTCAGAGGAACTCAATATTTTAGCAGCATAATACAATTATACCACAGTTAGTAAATATACCATAGTAAACCTGTTCTACATAATTGCTGCTAAAATATTGAGTTCCTCTAAGGTGAAACAAACATTTTGACCATACTAACCATGATAAATTTATTAACTATGGTATATTTACTAACCGTGGTATATTTACTAACCGTGGTATATTTACTAACCATGATAAATTTATTAACTATGGTATATTTACTAACTGTGGTATATTTACTAACCGTGGTATATTTACTAAGCGTGGTATATTTACTAACCGTGGTATATTTACTAACCGTGGTATATTTACTAACTATGATATATTTACTAACTGTTGTATATTTACTAACTGTGGTATATTTACTAACTGTGGTATATTTACTAACTGTGGTATATTTACTAACCATGTCGGTTTTGGACAAGTTCCCATTCCCATCTATACTTCAACAGTTATTTTGAGTTATGATAGATTTTGTCTACAGAACTATTTGATACTTTCGAACTGTGGTCCACAGAAATAGGCTCATACACTAATTAAAATACTGTGTGTGGACGAAGAGCAGACATTACAAATCATATCATAGTAACAAAACCAGCAAAAACTCTACAAAATGTAGGTCATATTTGACGTGTTGTTCAACGTCAAGAGAACAAACAGATGGAGAAAATGTTGCCTTCCGTGTTCTTTTAATCTCTATAGAGAACCACAGGAAGCAGGATGCAAGTTGAAAGCAGTGGGGTTGAGGCCTTTGTAACAGACTAGTTCTGGGACGTTATAATTTGGTTGTCTTGTTATGTTACTTAATATAGATCACGTCCTATAAAAATAAACCCAGAATTATTCTTATGACAAAGTATCTTGAGGAGCCAAAAGTATCTACCACTGGACTTTTTCAATGGATTGGGGCCCAGATGGATCATATTATAGACTGTAGAGACTACTGGGTATTGTTCCCCCTCAAGGGGCACCAACAGTCCCGCATGGTACAGTACACATTCTCTCTCAATCATCATTATTTCCTTTATTCAGAACATATGGATAATAATAATAGGCTGTCTCTCTTTGAGTGTGGCAAAGAGCAGCGATGTCTTTGCCTCAGGAATCACATAACTTTGGGGAGGGTACTATGAAGACTCCTTTGTTAAGTATTTGTTGCCATGGCCTTTTTAACACTAGCCTAAACAAATAGTATAGGCAGATACAAATATATTTAGTAAATACATTGAACGTATGGACTCTGTTTCATCTCACTAATAGACTCTGTGTTTGTGTAAATACAGTATGTGTGCCATGTTCACCGACACTGGGACCTCAACATGCTTCATTAGTGAGATGAATGTGTCTCAATGGGCTGTGTTGTCCGTGGTCTGGCCTGGATGGTCTGGCCTGGATGGTCTGGACTAGATGGTCTGGACTAGATGGTCTGGACTAGATGGTCTGGACTAGATGGTCTGGACTAGATGGTCTGGACTAGATGGTTTGGATGGTCTGGACTAGATGGTTTGGATGGTCTGGACTAGATGGTCTGGACTGGACTAGATGGTCTGGACTGGACTAGATGGTCTGGACTGGACTAGATGGTCTGGTCTGGATGGTCTGTACTGGACTAGATGGTCTGGACTGAATGGTCTGGACTAGATGGTCTGGTCTGGCCTAGATGGTCTGGCCTAGATGGTATGTACAAGATGGGCTGGACAAGATGGACTGGATGGTCTGTACTGGCCTAGATGGTCTGGACTAGATAGTCTGGACTAGATAGTCTGGACTAGATAGTCTGGACTAGATTGTCTGGACTAGATTGTCTGGACTAGATAGTCTGGACTGAACTGGATGTTCTGGACTGAACTGGATTGTCTGGACTGAACTGGATTGTCTGGACTGGATGGTCTGGACTAGGTGGTCTGGACTAGATGGTCTGGCCTGGATGGTCTGTACTGGACTAGATGGTCAGGACGGGATGGTCTGGACTAGATGGTCTGGCCACGCCAGCTGCAGGTTCCCAAGACCAGCTCTCTGAGGGAATGGAACAGGAACACCCAGGGGGTCTAGACAAGAGGATGAGCCAAGTTACAGTAAAAGAGTGTACACCCAAGGTAGGGTTTCCCCTGCAATATATTAACTTATATTTGTTTCAGATAGACACTTTGGAGCCACAATGCCTGGATGTTGCTTTTAGGGACTCATCTTGAAAATCAAATTGGGGAAAGACTGACTCAAGTTAGAGGAGCCAGCCACCACAGCTACAGTAGCTAATAGCTATAATAAATCCTACTACCACTATTACAGTAGCTAATAGCTATAATCAATCTTACTACCACTGTTACAGTAGCTAATAGCTATAATAAATCCTACTACCACTATTACAGTAGCTAATAGCGATAATAAATCCTACTACCACTATTACAGTAGCTAATAGCTATAATAAATCATACTACCACAGCTACAGTAGCTAATAGCTATAATACATCCTACTACCACTATTACAGTAGCTAATAGCTATAATAAATCCTACTACCACTATTACAGTAGCTAATTGCTATAATAAATCCTACTACCACTATTACAGTAGCTAATTGCTATAATAAATCCTTCTACCACTATTACAGTAGCTAATAGCTATAATAAATCGCACTACCACTATTACAGTAGCTAATTGCTATAATAAATCCTACTACCACTATTACAGTAGCTAATAGCTATAATAAATTCTACTACCACTATTACAGTAGCTAATAGCTATAATAAATCCTACTACCACTATGACAGTAGCTAATAGCTATAATAAATCCTACTACCACTATTACAGTAGCTAATCGCTATAATCAAGCCTACTACCACTGTTACAGTAGCTAATAGTGATAATAAATCCTACTACCACAGCTACAGTAGCTAATAGCTATAATAAATCCTACTACCACAGCTACAGTAGCTAATAGCTATAATAAATCCTACTACCACAGCTACAGTAGCTAATAGCTATAATAAATCCTACTACCACTATTACAGTAGCTAATTGCTATAATAAATCCTACTACCACTATTACAGTAGCTAATTGCTATAATAATTCCTACTACCACTATTACAGTAGCTAATTGCTATAATAAATCCTTCTACCACTATTACAGTAGCTAATAGCTATAATAAATCGCACTACCACTATTACAGTAGCTAATTGCTATAATAAATCCTACTACCACTATTACAGTAGCTAATAGCTATAATAAATCCTACTACCACTATGACAGTAGCTAATAGCTATAATAAATCCTACTACCACTATTACAGTAGCTAATCGCTATAATCAAGCCTACTACCACTGTTACAGTAGCTAATAGTGATAATAAATCCTACTACCACAGCTACAGTAGCTAATAGCTATAATAAATCCTACTACCACAGCTACAGTAGCTAATAGCTATAATAAATCCTACTACCACAGCTACAGTAGCTAATAGCTATAATAAATCCTACTACCACTATTACAGTAGGTAATTGCTATAATAAATCCTTCTACCACTATTACAGTAGCTAATTGCTATAATAAATCCTACTACCACTATTACAGTAGATAATAGCTATAATAAATCCTACTACCACTATTACAGTAGCTAATAGCTATAATAAATCCTACTACCACTATTACAGTAGCTAATAGCTATAATAAATCCTACTACTACTATTACAGTAGCTAATAGCTATAATCAATCTTACTACCACTATTACAGTAGCTGATAGCTATAATAAATCCTACTACCACTATTACAGTAGCTAATAGCTATAATCAATCCTACTACCACTGTTACAGTAGCTAATAGCGATAATAAATCCTACTACCACTATTACAGTAGCTAATAGCTATAATAAATCCTACTACCACAGCTACAGTAGCTAATAGCTATAATAAATCCTACTACCACAGCTACAGTAGCTAATAGCTATAATAAATCCTACTACCACTATTACAGTAGCTATTTGCTATAATAAATCCTTCTACCACTATTACAGTAGCTAATTGCTATAATAAATCCTTCTACCACTATTACAGTAGATAATAGCTATAATAAATCCTACTACCACTATTACAGTAGCTAATAGCTATAATAAATCCTACTATCACTATTACAGTAGCTAATAGCTATAATAAATCCTACTACTACTATTACAGTAGGTAATAGCTATAATCAATCTTACCTCCACTGTTACAGTAGCTAATAGCTATAATAAATCCTACTACCACTATTACAGTAGCTAATAGCTATAATAAATCCTACTACCACTATTACAGTAGCTAATAGCTATAATCAATCCTACTACCACTGTTACAGTAGCTAATAGCTATAATAAATCCTACTACCACTGCTACAGTAGCTAATAGCTATAATAAATCCTACTACCACTGCTACAGTAGCTAATAGCTATAATAAATCCTACTACCACTGCTACAGTAGCTAATAGCTATAATAAATCCTACTACCACAGCTACAGTAGCTAATAGCTATAATAAATCCTACTACCACTATTACAGTAGCTAATTGCTATAATAAATCCTTCTACCACTATTACAGTAGCTAATTGCTATAATAAATCCTTCTACCACTATTACAGTAGATAATACATATAATAAATCCTACTACCACTATTACAGTAGCTAATAGCTATAATAAATCCTACTACCACTATTACAGTAGCTAATAGCTATAATAAATCCTACTACTACTATTACAGTAGCTAATAGCTATAATCAATCTTACCTCCACTGTTACAGTAGCTAATAGCTATAATAAATCCTACTACCACTATTACAGTAGCTAATAGCTATAATCAATCTTACTACCACTATTACAGTAGCTGATAGCTATAATAAATCCTACTACCACAATTACAGTAGCTAATAGCTATAATCAATCCTACTACCACTGTTGCAGTAGCTAATAGCGATAATAAATCCTACTACCACTATTACAGTAGCTAATAGCTATAATAAATCCTACTACCACTGCTACAGTAGCTAATAGCTATAATAAATCCTACTACCACTGCTACAGTAGCTAATAGCTATAATAAATCCTACTACCACAGCTACAGTAGCTAATAGCTATAATAAATCCTACTACCACTATTACAGTAGCTAATAGCTATAATAAATCCTACTACCACAATTACAGTAGCTAATAGCTATAATCAAACCTACTACCACAATTACAGTAGCTAATAGCTATAATCAAACCTACTACCACAGCTACAGTAGCTAATAGCTATAATAAATCCTACTACCACAGCTACAGTAGCTAATAGCTATAATCATCCTACTACCACAGCTACAGTAGCTAATAGCTATAATAAATCCTACTACCACAGCTACAGTAGCTAATAGCTATAATAAATCCTACTACCACTATTACAGTAGCTAATAGCTATAATAAATCCTACTACCACAATTACAGTAGCTAATAGCTATAATCAAACCTACTACCACAGCTACAGTAGCTAATAGCTATAATCAATCCTACTACCACAGCTACAGTAGCTAATAGCTATAATAAATCCTACTACCACTATTACAGTAGCTAATAGCTATAATCAATCTTACTACCACTGTTACATTAGTTAATCGCTATAATCAACCCTACTACCACAGTTTTTATTTTTTACAATTTTTATTTAACTAGGCAAGTTAGTTAAGAACAAATTCTACCCCGGCCAAACCCTAACCCAGACGAAGCCGGGCCAATTGTGCGTCGCCCAATGGGACTCCCAATTACGGCCGATTGTGATACAGCCTGGAATCAAACCAGGGTCTTTAGTGTCACCTCTAGCACTGAGATGCAGTGCCTTAGACCGCTGCGCCACTCGGGAGCCCGGTTACAGTAGCTAATAGCTATAATCAATCCTACCATCAGTTACAGTAGCTAATAGCTATAATCAATTCTACTACCAGTGTTTCCACTTACTCACATTGCCCTCCAGCAGCTCTTCCTGGGGCCTCCCTGAGTGAGCCAGCAGGTACTCTGAGTGGAAGAGCAGGTCGTCAAAGGTGTTTCAGGGCACCAGCTGCTACATGGGGAAGGGGCAGCCGCAAGCCTCTTGGCAGCCGCCAGGTGGGTCAGCCCTCGAACAAACAGAGAGCCCAGCTGAACCGCTCGGGGCTCCACTTAAGAGACCTGCAGAGAAGATAGAAATGGAATGAACAGAGCTGACATGATTCTCTATTCTACATGACATACAATTATATCTGTTCGACACATATGTTTCTATGGGAATGTTCTGTAATGTATGGGCCTAACTCCATGGCATGGTAACAATAGAAGAGTATGCTATAGCACATACAGCATAGAACTAGGCTAGTTACAGTAAATAAACTCTGTCCCAGAGAGTTGATCTGCAGCAGCACAGAGAGAGGAGAGCCAGGGGTCGCAGCAGGACAGGAGTGGTAGCTAGCTAGCCAACAGGCAGATGTCCCCTGTATTTACCCTCAGGTCTCACCTGGGCCCTCAGCCCATAGGAGATAAAATAGGGCTGATTAGGCCCTATCAAACACATGGGCCCAGAGACCTGCCTGCCACCTGCTCCACACTCAAACACAGCTTCAGCTAAAGCAAAGAGAGAAGAGAGAGCGAGCTAAAGAGGCTGCAGTCAGCAGCAGGCGCCTTCCAGGCACACCGCCCCTAAACAAAGCACTCATCCCACATTTAAACACACATACAGGCAAGCAAGGGAAGCAACTACTTTGGGGCTTCTTCAAAACGGAGTATCTCTGAGCATGCACAAGTAGTAATTTGACAATGTGTGGCTACACTTGTCCTGTTCATTGGTTGAAAGTGGCAGTTCAAAGTAGGAAACACATGCTTGTGTGTGGGATCCCTGGCCAATTAGCATACCAGTTACAATTTAAATTTTTCTAAACTTAGTCAGGCCTCCTTTCCATAATTTGGTGTATTTTTCTTGAAACCAGAATGCTAATCTCCAGCCATGGAGCCACCCTCAATGAAGAAGGTATACGTTAGGAAGGCCCACGTCTTTAAGTACAGGGGTGCAGCTGTCCCCACAGTAGCTTCACCAAAGCATAAACATTAAAATCTCCTCCAACCAGATGTCTGAGACAGTTGATACCCCTGGGGGCACCCCTCTGTGTTTTGGACAACCGTCTCCCCGTCCATTACACAACAGAGGATCTTACCAGTGAGAAACAGGTCTCTTTGAAACAGCACCACAATTCCCATTCTGCTGAACAAGCTTAGATGATCAGGGGCTCATGACTAGGGTTCCAAAATTCCGGTAACATTCAATAAAACCCCGGTTGGAGGGTTCCCAAAATCAGGAATGAATAAGCAGGAAATCCAGTACCCTCCAACCAGGATTTCTGGAAAACCAGGGAATTTATTGAAAGTTCCATGAATTTTGCAACCCTACTCACAACACTAGTAGGAACTAGGACTGGTCTAATCTGTAGTCCTTGCCATTGAATAAAAGGGTTTATTTGTGTGTGTGGATGGCTGTATGCTGGCTCCCAGCAGCTCCCTGATGCAGTGGCATCCCCTGATCCCCAGCCCTAGGCTTAATGGACATTCCCCCAGTATGAGAAAGCACCGCAGGGGGAGAGAGATTAGGGGGGGGGGGGGGGGGAGAAAAAAAGCATCAGGCTGCCCCTGGAGAGTCTCCTGCCATCTGTCTCCCCCTTCTCCTCTCTCTACCCCTCCCCTCCCCTGGCTTTCTGAGATTTCAGGCAGATGTGACAATATCCTTCCTGATGGGATGCAACAATGGCGTGGGGCAACAGGTGCGTGTGGAGCCCTGGAGTAGGAGGCAGACACAAGTCTACACACACTCTAATCTGTCCAGCAGCAGGCTGTCACCACCCCGTCCGCCTGCCCGGCCTCTCTCTCTCTCTCACACACACACACTTACACACACACTTGCACACACACACTTTCATAATAACCTCCTCCTGCCCACCCATTCAACACCTGCTGTTACTGTGCACTCACTAAACAGAAATCTCCCCAACACAAACAATTCTTATTAATCCAATTGACAATTCTGTCAATCCAAGATGGCGTAGCAGTCAGACGTCTTTGTATTGTCGTGTCCCTTGTATATATCTTTTTACATCTTTTTCTTTGTATATCTTTATAAAATATTTTCCTAAACCTCAACTTCTAAATACTCTCCTGCAACCCGCCTCACCCAATGTGGCGTGGATCTGTTTTTTTTCCTAAAGTATTTCTATTTACTTCGGATCTGGAATCCCTCAACTGAAGCTAGCCAGCTAACTACCTACCAACTATCAGTCAGCAAACCATTGCTAGCGGTCATCAGCTAACCTTTAGCTCGGAAAGCTCTCGCCAGTTCGAACAACGTGACTCAAACCAGAGCATAACGGACCTATTATTATAATTTTTTCCCCATATCCCCGGATTCCTACCGCAAACTCTGAACATTTTCATCTGGATCTTCGCAACTAGCTAACTGCAATCCCGGGTGACTATTCCTTGCTAGAGTTTCCATCCCGGAGCAAGCACCAATTAGCCTGAAGCTAGCCCGGCCAGGGTTCCTGTGCTACCACCGAAACCCACTTCTGGGCTACAATATCCGGACCCCTTCTACTGCCGGTACGGGGCACGGAACCCCGCCGATCCTCTACGACTGGAATACTGACATAATCTGCCCGAGGATTCCAACAGGCCCCTCAGGCGCGACGTCCGCTGAAGGCCCATTCTGCTAACCTCGGCCTACTAGCTACCTAGAGCTACTTGGAACCCTACTAATTCCACGACTGGTCTATCGACGTCACCACACGAAGAGGAAAAAACAGACTTACCCCCATCGCAACGTCCCCCAAAGGCTAACTTGCTAGCCCCGGTTTGTTAACTGCTAGCTTGCTTGCCCCGATCTGCTAACTGCTAGCTTGCCTGCCCCGGTCTGCTAACTGCTAGCCCCGGTCTGCCAACTGCTTGGTTGCTAACCCGGTCTGCTAACTGCTAGCTTGCCAGCCCCAGTCTGCTAACTGCTAGCTTGTTTAGCCCGGCCTACTAACTGTTAGCTTGTTAGCATCGGCCTGCTAACTGTCTGAATCGCCGTGTCCCCAGTCAGCCCAACCACTCCCTGGACCCATATGTTCACTTGGCTACGCATGCCTCTCTCTAATATCAATATTCCTCGTCCATTACTGTCCTGGTTAGTGATTACTGTCTTATTTCACTGTAGAGCCTCTAGCCCTGCTCAATATGCCTTAACCAACCATGTTGTTCCACCTCCTACATAGGCGATGACATTACCTGGTTTAAACGTCTCTTGAGACTATATCTCTCTCATCATTACTCAATGCCTAGGTTTACCTCCAATGTACTCACATCCTACCTTAACTTTGTCTGTACACTATGCCTTGAATCTATGCTATCGTGCCCAAAAACCTGCTCCTTTTACTCTCTGTCCCGAACGTGCTAGACGGCCAGTTTGTATAGCCTTTAGCCGTACCGTTATCCTACTTCTCCTCTGTTCCTCTGGTGATGTGGAGGTTAATCCAGGTCCTGCAGTGCCTAGCTCCACTCCCACTCCCCAGGTGCTCTCATTTGTTGACTTCTGTAACCGTAAAAGCCTTGGTTTCATGCACATTAACATTAGAAGCCTACTCCCTAAGTTTGTTTTACTCACTGCTTTAGCACTCTCTGCCAACCCAGATGTCTTAGCCGTGTCTGAATCCTGGCTTAGGAAAACCACCAAAAACCCTGAAATCTCCATCGCTAACTATAACATTTTCCACCAAGATAGAACTGCCAAAGGGGGCGGTGTTGCAATCTAATGCAAAGATAGCCTGCAGAGTTCTGTATTACTATCCAAGTCTGTACCCAAACAATTCGAGCTTCTACTTCTAAAAATTCACCTTTCCAGAAACAAGTCTCTCACTGTTGCCGCTTGCTATAGACCTCCCTCTGCCCCCAGCTGTGCCCTCGATACCATATGTGAATTGATTGCCCCCCATCTATCTTCTGAGCTCGTGCTACTAGGTGACCTAAACTGGGACATGCTTAAAACCTCTTATATCTAGATGTTCCGCTAGCGGAACGCCTCGCCAATATCCAATGATAGAGCGTGGCGCGAATTACAATCTCCTCAAAAATCCCAAAACTTTCATTTTTCAAACATATGACTATTTTACACCATTTTAAAGACAAGACTCTCCTTTATCTAACCACACTGTCCGATTTCAAAAAGGCTTTACAACGAAAGCAAAACATTAGATTATGTCAGGAGAGTACCCAGCCAGAAATAATCACACACCCATTTTTCAAGCTAGCATATAATGTCACAAACACCAAAACCACAGCTAAATGCAGCACTAACCTTTGATGATCTTCATCAGATGACACTTCTAGGATATTATGTTATACAATACATGCATATTTTGTTCAATCAAGTTCATATTTATATCAAAAAACAGCTTTTTACATTAGCATGTGATGTTCAGAACTAGCATACCCACCGAAAACTTCCGGTGAATTTATTAAATTACTCACGATAAACGTTCACAAAAAACATAATTATTTTAAGAATTATAGATACAGAACTCCTTTATGCAATCGCGGTGTCCGATTTTAAAATAGCTTTTCGGTGAACGCACATTTTGCAATATTCTGAGTAGATAGCCCGGCCATCATGGCTAGCTATTTTGACACCCACCAAGTTTGGCACTCACCAAACTCAGATTTACTATAAGAAAAATTGGATTACCTTTGCTGTTCTTCGTCAGAATGCACTCGCAGGACTTCTACTTCAACACCCAATGTTGTTTTGGTTCCAAATAATCCATAGTTATATCCAAATAGCCGCGTTTTGTTCTTGCGTTCAAGACACTATCCGAAGGGTGACGCGCCGGCGCGTATCGTGACAAAAGATTTCAAAATATTCCATTACCGTACTTCGAAGCATGTCAAACGCTGTTTAAAATCCATTTTTATGCGATTTTTCTTGTAAAATAGCGATAATATTCCGACCGGGAGACCTTGTTTTCGTTCAAACACTGAAAATAGAAAATGGAGTCTTCACATGCACGCGCACACCCGTGTCATTGTTCTCAGAACGACCACTTTCCAAAAGCCCTACTGTTTTTCACCCAGGGACTGCAGAGTCATCATTCCCCGTTCTGGCGCCTTCTGAGAGCCTATGGGAGCCTTAGAAAATGTCACGTTACAGCAGATATCCTCTATTTTCCATAAAGAGGCTATAAAAAGGTCAAGAAATGGTCAGACAGGGCACTTCCCATATAGAATCTTCTCAGGTTTTGGCCTGCCATATGAGTTCTGTTATACTCACAGACACCATTCAAACAGTTTTAGAAACTTTAGGGTGTTTCCTATCCATATCTACGAATTATATGCATATTCTAGTTTCTAGGCAGGAGTAATAACCAGATTAAATCGGGTACGTTTTTTTATCCGGGCCGTGAAAATACTGCCCCCTATCCTAAACAGGTTAACACCCATCCTACAATCTAAGCTTGATGCCCTCAATCTCACACAAATTATCAATGAACCTACCAGGTACAACCCCAAATCCGTAAACACAGGCACCCTCATAGATGCCATCCTGACTAACTCGCCCTCCAAATACACCTCTGCTGTTTTCAATCAAGATCTCAGCGATCACTGCCTCATTGCCTGCATCCATAATTGGTCTGCGACCAAACGACCACCCCTCATCACTGACAAACACTCCCTAAAACACTTCTGCGAGCAGGCCTTTCTAACTGACCTGGCCGGAGTATCCTGGAATGACATTGACCTCATCCCATCAGTAGATGATGCCTGGCTATTCTTTAAAAGTGCCTTCCTCACCATCTTAAATAAGCATGCCCCACTCCAAAAAAAATGAACTAGGAATAGATATAGTCCTTGGTTCACTCGACTTGTCTGCCCTTGACCAGCACAAAAACATTCTGTGGCGTTCTGCATTAGCATCGAATAGCCCCCGTGATATGCAACTTTTCAGGGAAGTTAGGAACAAATATACACAGGCAGTTAGAAAAGCTAAGGCTAGCTTTTTCAAACAGAAATTTGCATCCTGTAGTACTAACTCAAAAAAGTTCTGGGACACTGTAAAGTCCATGGAGAATAAGAGCACCTCCTCCCAGCTGCCCACTGCTCTGAGGCTAGGAAACACTGTTACCGCCGATAAATCCACTATAATTGAGAATTTCAATAAGCATTTCTCTACGGCTGGACATGCTTTCCACCTGGCTACCCTTACCCCGTTCAACTGCCCGGCACCCTCCACAGCAACCCGCCAAAGCCCCCACCATTTCTCCTTCACCCAAATCCAGATAGCTGATGTTCTGAAAGAGCTGCAAAATCTGGACCCGGGCTAGACAATCTGGACCCTCTCTTTCTAAAATTATCTGCCGAAATTGTTGCAACACCTATTACTAGCCTGTAATAGGGGTTGCAGGTGGAAAGCATGCTCTTTCTTATCGTCTGAGATTCCCAAAGATTGGAAAGCTGCCGCGGTCATCCCCCTCTTCAAAGGGGGTGACACTCTAGACCCAAACTGCTACAGACCTATATCTATCCTACCCTGTCTTTCTAAGGTCTTCGAAAGCCAAGTTAACAAACAGATTACCGACCATTTCGAATCCCACCGTACCTTCTCTGCTATGCAATCTGGTTTCAGAGCTGGTCATGGGTGCACCTCAGCCATGCTCAAGGTCCTAAATGACATCATAACCGCCATCGATAAGAGACATTACTGTGCAGCCGTATACATCGACCTGGCCAAGGCTTTCGACTCTGTCAATCACCACATTCTTATTGGCAGACTCGACAGCCTTGGTTTCTCAAATGATTGCCTCGCCTGGTTTACCAACTAAACCAGGCCTGGTATACATAGCTGACTTTGAAATATGTATAAATGCCTGGAATATTTACATTTTGGAGAATTTATACAATGGGATAAAATTATGTATAGTTACCCTAGGTATAAAATAATAAATAATGTCTACTTCTCAGAAAGTATCAAACTGTCAAGAGGAGTAAAACAAGGCTGTCCACTATCGGCATATCTATTTATTGTGGCCATCAAAATGTTAGCTATTAAAATCAGATCCAACAATAATATCAAGGGGCTAGAAATCCAGGGCTTAAAAATAAAGGTGACATTGTACGCTGATGATTCATGTTTTCTTTTAAATCCACAATTTGGATACCTCCACAGGGTCTAGATAACTTTTTCTAACCTCTCTGGATTACAACCAAATTATGATAAATGTACTACATTACGTATCAGTAAAAATATATTTTACATTACTGTGTAGTTTACCAATAAAATGGTCTGACGGTGAAGTGGAGATACTCGGTATTCATATTCCGAAAGAAAGAAATGATCTCATTACAATACATTTGAATAGAAAGTTAGCAAAATTAGATAAGATCTTGCTACCATGGAAAGGAAAATACCTCTCCATTTGTGGAAAAATCATCCTGATTAAAAATGTTGTCATATCCCAGTTTACATACAGTATTTGCTTATGGCCCTGCCTTCACATAATCACTTGTTTTTTAAATGATATGAGCAAGATTTTTTTTTATTTGGAACGGCAAGCCAGAATTTGTTTTACGGGCCTATTTATATAATGAATATGAATTCGGAGGGCAGAAATTATAATATATTAAAGCACTGGACCTCACATTAAATGCTTAAGTCATACAAAAGCTATACTTAAATCTGAACTGGTTCTCTAGCAGATTAGTAAGAATGGCTCACCTCTTGTTCAAGAATGGCCTTTTTTCCCTTTATTCAGATGATAACCTCTCACTTTCAGTTATTTTAAAATGAAATAATCTCCAAAATATTGCTATTTTTAAAACATGCCATAGAAATGTTGTTGCAATTGTTAGCTATTAATCCACCAGAAAAGACTGGACAAATATTACAACAAATATTATGGTTAAACTCAAATATACTAATTGGTAAAACAAATATGTATAAAAAACAACAACGGTATAATCTTTGGAAAATGTATTATAAATATGACTGGTGGCGTTATGTCACACATGCAGCCAACAAAAATATATGAAATTGTCTGCTCTATCCAAAATTACAACCAACTTATTGCAGCATTACCGCAAAAATGGAAGAGAAAAGTGGAAGGGGGAGAAAGTAAGGAACTTGTCTGTCAGCCCTGCATTAAAGACCATAACTGGTCTATTAAAGAAAATTGTGATAAATAAAATAGATTAATAAAATAAATTAATTTAAAGACCAACAAATTGACAGCTGTGCCATATATATTGCAAAATAGTTGGGAAGAGATTTTCAATGTACCAATTCCATGGCACATGGTTTATGAACTGATACGCAAAACAACGCCGGATTCAAAACTTAGAATTTTTCCATTTTAATTATACAAAATTCTTGCAACCAATAGAATGTTATATATAAGGAGGATACAACCTTCCCATCTCTGCAGATTTTGCTGCGAAGAGACAGAATCATTTGATTATTTGTTTTGGTACTGTCCATATGTAGCCTGTTTTTGGTCACAGGTTCAGGAATGGCTGAAGAATTGCAACATTTACCTGGAGCTAACTCTGAAAATAGCACTGCTGGGTGATTTGAAAAGTCATAGTCAATCGATCAGTAATATAATAATACTCTTAGCAAAAATGTTTATCTTTAATTTACAATCTGTATAAACTATGAGAATAGAAAGGTTCAGAACTTTTGTGAAACATCACAGCACAGTTGAAAAATATATGGCAAATAGAAATCAAAACTGGATGGTGTTCAGAGACAGATGGGAGGGGTTGAGGAGAGCTGAAGGGTTGAACTAAAAATAACACAAAAAAACAAGATAACTCATGTAAAATATAGATTGTCCGTAAACTATATATAGGTTCAGAACTTTGTGAAACATCACAGCACAGTTGAAAAATATATGGCAAAAATAAATAAAAACTGGATGGTCTTCAGAGATTGATGTAAGGGGTTGAGGGTAGCAGAAGGATGGGACAAAAAAAGATAACTAATGTCAAATATACTGTGTCCATAAAATGTATATAGTATGTATAAGTTGGAAGTGGAAGCCTAAGTGTTGTTGTACATTAGTTTACTCCAATTAGGGGAGGGGTGGTAGGGTTAGGGGAAAATAATAAAGGAAAATATATATATATTTACAAAAAATATATATGGGGGATTGGAAATGACGCAGACAATTACATTGTTAGAAGCCACAATCTGAAATATTAAAGCTGATCTACTCTAAAAACAAACAACACAACAAAAACATGCAGTGTTTTGGCAAGACCAGAGAAACTGACTGACGCGAGCTTTAGGGGGGACGCTGGGAGGATGCTATGGAAGCACCGTAAATCAGGATGTGGCTTTCTGGATGTCTCCCACCAGGCTCTAATTTGTCGCTGCTATCATCCATTATATCTACCGTAAGGAGCCGCTATCAACCCGGGCCCAGGAAAACCGCCGGCCACTCTGGGCGGCTGGGGCAGAAATAGCAGGCGTAGTAGGGTTTAAAGTAGGGTGGGGAGGTGCAAATAGCCACTGTGGTCAATGTCGGGGACAGCTTGGAGTCCGTCGCCAGAGCATCACTCTCAGGTTCAGACCACAGTTAGAGCAGTTTGAGCAGGAATGTTGCAATGCGCCCCAAAATTATCCCCTCTCAGCAGTTTCTGCTGCTGCATCTTCTTGCATATTGAGAAAGAGTCAAATGAGTTTCATCTGTGGGACTTACTATATTGTGGAAAAATGGCTTCTTGACTATTCTCCCAGCACCGTTCTCTTGTTGTTGTCCTGGGTGTGGTTGCATTTGGGGAGGTAGCATTCTCCTGTCATCCACCAAACCCAGATTTGTCTGTCGGACTTCCATATGGTGAAGTGTGATTCATCACTCCAGAAAATGTTAAACTTGGATGAGTAAGATGAAGATGCAGTGCCTATACCAGAAAGACTACTATGCGTTCCGAAAAGCTTTCCAAAAGCTTTCCAATTATCTTCAGTTTTTCCACAAAATGAAGGTCAATCAATCAAATGTATTTATAAAGCCCTTCTTACATCAGCTGATGTCACAAAGTGCTGTACAGAAACCCAGCCTAAAGCAATGCAGATGTAGAAGCACGGTGGTTTGGAAAAACTCCCTAGAAAGGCCAGAACCTAGGAAGAAACCTAGAGAGGAACCAGGCTATGAGGGGTGGCCAGTCCTCTTCTGGCTGTGCCGGATGGAGATTATAACAGAACATGGCCAAGATGTTCAAATGTTCATAGATGACCAGCAGGGTCAAATAATAATAATCACAGTGGTTGTGGGCACAACAGGTCAGCATTTGCTACACAAATAATTTATAAGAAAATGTACAACTACATAAGTAACAGGTCGTTATATCTGACACTTTCCCAAATATGATATAACCACTTTATGAAGCTTCTATAAACCCCATATAACGGGTTTATGTCAGATACACTAATGTATCTCACTCACCCTTGCATAGGATATGTACTGACGCAGATAGCTTGGCTGAGATATGCATCCATGTCTTCCAAGGAGAGGTGGCCCACATAAAAACAAGCATGAGAAGTGTTCCAGTCTAAGGGTAATGGAAACAAGGTCTCGTATAAAAAAACGAACATCCAACATTGAGAAATCCCTGAGAAAACATGAATTGTGCATTATGCATAGAGCACCCTAAGTGCAGCAGTAGACATAACTATTGTTCCTTCGCAGACACTGACAAACTACCTTACCAAAAGTATGTGGACACCTGCTTGAACATCTCATTCCAAAATCATGGGCATTAATATGGAGTTGGTCCCCCCTTTGCTGCTACACAAAATAGTCCAAATTGGTGAACTGAAATGAAAAAAATGACTTGTTTCAAAGAATTCTAAAAAATGGAAAATGGAAAAGTGGTGCATACATATGTATTCACCCCCTTTGCTATGAAGCCCCTAAATAAGATCTGGTGCAACCAATTACCTTCAAAGGTCACATAATTAGTTAAATAAAGTCCATCTGTGTGCAATCTAAGTGTCACATGATCTGTCACATGATCTCAGTATATATACACCTGTTCTGAAAGGCCCCAGAGTCTGCAACACCACAAAGCAAGGGGCATCACCAAGAAAGCGGCACCATGAAGACCAATTAGCTCTCCAAACAGGTCAGGGACAAAGTTGTGGAGACGTACAGATCAGGGTTGGGTTAAAAAAATATCTGAAACTTTGAACATCCCACAGAGCACCATTAAATCCATTATTAAAAAATGGAAAGAATATGGCACCACAACAAACCTGCCAAGAGAGGGCCGCCCACCAAAACTCATGGACCAGGCAAGGAGGCATTAATCAGAGAGGTAACAAAGATACCAAAATAACCCTGAAGGAGCTGCAAAGCTCCACAGTGGAGATTGGAGTATCTGTCCATAGGACCACTTTAAGCCGTACACTCCACAAACCTGGGCTTTACGGAAGTGTTGCCAGAAAAAAGCATTGCTTAAATAAAAATATAAGCAAACACATTTGGTGTTCACCAAAAGGCATGTGGGAGACTCCCCAAACATATTGAAGAAGGTACTCTGGTCAGATGAGACTAAAATGTAGCTTTTTAGCCATCAAGGAAAACGTTGTGTCTGGCGCAAATCCAACACCTCTCTACACGAGAACACCATCCCCACAGTGAAGCATGGTGGTGGCAGCATCATGCTGTGGGGATGTTTTTCATAGGCAGTGACTGGGATACTGGTCAGAATTGAAGGAATGATGCAGGGGAATTCTTGAGGGAAACCTGTTTCAGTCTTTCAGAGATTTGAGACTGGGACGGAGGTTCAGTTTCCAGCAGGACAATGACCCTAAGCATACTGCTAAAGCAACACTTGAGTGGTTTAAGGGTAAACATTTAAATGTCTTGGAATGGCCTAGTCAAAGCCCAGGCCAATTGAGAATCTGTGGTATGACTTAAAGATTGCTGTACACCAGCAGGAACCCATCCAACTTGAAGGAGCTGGAGCAGTTTTGCCTTGAAAAATGGGCAAAGATCCCATTGGCTAGATATGCCAAGCTTATAGAGACATACCCTAAGAGACTTGCAGCTGTAATTGCTGCAAAAGGTGGCTCTACAAAGTATTGACTTTGGGGGTTGAAAAGTTAAGCCTGTTTGCCGGACAGTAGCAGAGTAAACAGTCTATGGCTTGGGTGGGTGGTCTTAAGCAATTTTTGGGCCTTCCTCTGACACCACCTGATATAGATTTTCTGGACGGCAGGGAGCTCGGCCCCAGTGAGGTACTGGCACCACCCTCTGTAGCGCTTTGCGATCAAGGGCGGTGCATTTTCCATACCAAGCGGTGATGACTGTGCAGGTGTGTGGACCATGTTAAGTCCTTAATGATGTGGTTGCCGAGGAACTTAAGCTCTCGACCCGCTTCACAACAGCCCTGTCGATGTGGATGGAAACTTGCTCTCCCTTCTTTCTCCTATAGCACACGATCAGCTCCTTGGTCTTACTGACTTTGAGGGAGAGGTTGTTGTCCTTGCACCACATTGCTAAGTCTCTGACCTCCTCCCTTTAGACTGACTCATCGGCATTGGTGATCAGGCCTACCACTGTGGTGTCGTCAGCAAAATTGATGATGGTGTTAGAGTTGTGCTTGGCCACAAAGTCGTGGGTGAACAGGGGGACTAAGCACACACCCCTGAGGGGCCCTGTGTTGAGGGTCAGCGTGGCAGAGGTGTTGTTGCCTACCCTCACTACCCTGGGCTGGCCCCGCCAGGAAGTCCAGGATCTAGTTGCAGAGTGAGGGTGTTCAGTCCCAGGGTCCCTGAGCTTGGAGGGGACTATGGTGTTGAACTCTGAGCTGTAGTCTATGAACAGCATTCTAACATAGTTATTTCCCCTCTTGTCCAGGTAGGAGAGTTCAGTGTAAAATGTAGTTGAGATTGAGTCATCTGTGGATCTGTTGGGGCGATAGGCAAATTGGAGTGGGTCTCTAGGACGATGGTGTTGATTCCAGTTGAAGCTCGCATCTGCTACAAGACCATGGTGCTTGCCTACGGAGCTGTGAGGGGAACGGCACCTCCGTACCTTCAGGCTCTGACCAGTCCCTACACCCAAAGAAGGGCACTGCGTTCATCCACCTCTGGCCTGCTCGCCTCCCTACCTCTGCGGAAGCACAGTTCTCGCTCAGCCCAGTCAAAACTGTTCGCTGCTCTGGCACCCCAATGGTGGAACAAGCTCCCTCACGACGCCAGGACAGCGGAGTCAATCACCACCTTCCGGAGACACCTGAAACCCCACCTCTTTAAGGAATACCTGGGATAGGATAAAGTAATCCTTCTAACCCCCCCCCCCCCCCCCCCCCAAAAAAAAAAAGATATAGATGTACTATTGTAAAGTGGTTGTTCCACTGGATATCATAAGGTGAATGCACCAATTTGTAAGTCGCTCTGGATAAGAGCGTCTGCTAAATGACATAAATGTAAATGTAATGTGAGCCATGACCAGATTTTCAAAGCACTTCATAATTACAGATGTGAGCGCTACAGGGCGATAGCCATTTTGGCAGGTTACCTTGGAGCTCTTGGAAACAGGGACAATCGTGGTCAGCTTAAAACATGTTGGGATTACAGACTGGGACAAGGAGAGATTGAAAATGTTTGAGTACGCGTCCTGGTATTCCGTCTACTCCAGCCATGTGATTGTTAACTTGTTTAAAGGTTTAGCTCACATTGGCCATGGTGACCAAGATCACACAGTCATCTGGAAAAACAGGAGGTTTAATGCAAGGCATAGTGCTATATTCCTTGGAGTGAGAATAAAAAGCATTTAGATCATTTGGGAATTCTGCCTCACTAAGCAACTTATGGCTGGGTTTCCCTTTGTATTCCGTTATTGTCTGCAACCCTGCCACATCTGCAATTGTACACAGCCCATCTGTAAATAGCCCATCCAATCTACCTACCTCAACCCCATATTGTTTTTATTTACTTTTTTGCACACCAGTATTTCTATTTGCACATCATCATCTGCACATCTATCACTCCAGTGTTAATTTGATACATTTTAATTACTTCGCTACTATTGCCTATTTATTGCCTTACCTCCTCACGCTATTTGCACACACTGTATATAGACTTTTTTCTATTGTGTTATTGACTGTACGTTTGTTTATTCCATGTGTAACTCTGTGTTGTTTGTGTCGCACTGCTTTGCTTTATCTTGGCCAGGTCGCAGTTGTAAATGAGAACTTGTTCTCAACTGGCCTACCTGGTAAAATAAAGGTGATATATTTTTTTTTTAATAAACATACAATGAGCATCGGAACACTGAACGAGAGACCTCGGTTTATCGGCTTGTTTTTATAAAGTTGTGACAGTGTGATTTTATATACTTTTTATTTGAATTTTGGATCCCGCGGCACAGTTGGGCTCAGTTACTGTGAACTCTACTATCTGTCCCGGGTTCCCGCAGATTCCATGTAAAGAGAGAAACACGGAAACCCAGCTAGCCTAGCTGGCAGTCTCAAATGGAGGTCGCTATTGATCGTTTTCAACGCTGCAATAGCTCTGTTAACTTTGCTTTATTCTGGACAATGTGGACCGCTCTGACTTTCAATGTAGCAACTGTTTGCTTGCAGAGGACTATAGGGGCGAAGTGGCTACTCTTAGCAAACAAGTAGTGAACCTACACAAGCTACTGGGGAATCCACGGCCGCCTAGTTTTTCCTTTTTCTTCTACCCCAGTAGCCGGACGCCGCTCTGGTCTGGTGGAAGTATCGCAGGAATCCCTCCCCGAAGTGGTCTCCCCTTCCCTGGTGAATGGAGCTCGTAGGATGCTCCTGGATGACTTGGGGGATGTTCCTGTTCTCGACCCAACCAACCAGCCTTGGCAATATGTCAGGATGGAGGTAGGACGGGTTTTATGTCGCTCCGCGTTAAAGTCTCTGCCCACCAGAAAAACTTACTCTGGGTGAGCGGTTAGTCGTTTGTTTATAGCCCGATTCGTTAAGTGCCAGAGTGGTGTTGGCTTGTGATGGGATGTAGACAGCTGTGATAATTACGGATGAGATGGTCTGCAGCTTACCATGAGGTATTCTATATAAGGTGAGCAAAAGCTTGAGATTTCCTTCACACTAGAAGCAGCACACCAATTGTTATTTATGAAAAAACATACTCCACGTCCTTTTGACTTCCCCGAAGCCACAGTACGATCCTGCCGCTGCATGGAGAATCCACCGAGAACTATGTGCATAGCATCATCATCCAGCCATGTTTCAGTAAGACATAATATATATATATATATTTTTTATTTTTATTGGGGTGGATCAGCTTAATATTGCGGAAAGAATATTTGTTCCATCAATGTAATTGTCTGCATCCTTTCCAATCCCCCATCTATTTTTTGGGTAAATACACTGCTCAAAAAAATAAAGGGAACACTTAAACAACACAATGTAACTCCAAGTCAATCACACTTCTGTCAAATCAAACTGTCCACTTAGGAAGCAACACTGATTGACAATAAATTTCACATGCTGTTGTGCAAATGGAATAGACAACAGGTGGAAATTATAGGCAATTAGCAAGACACCAATAAAGGAGTGGTTCTGCAGGTGGTGACCACAGACCACTTCTCAGTTCCTATGCTTCCTGGCTGATGTTTTGGTCACTTTTGAATGCTGGCGGTGCTTTCACTCTAGTGGTAGCATGAGACGGAGTCTACAACCCACACAAGTGGCTCAGGTAGTGCAGCTCATCCAGGATGGCACATCAATGCGAGCTGTGGCAAGAAGGTTTGCTGTGTCTGTCAGCGTAGTGTCCAGAGCATGGAGGCGCTACCAGGAGACAGGCCAGTACATCAGGAGACGTGGAGGAGGCCATAGGAGGGCAACAACCCAGCAGCAGGACCGCTACCTCCGCCTTTGTGCAAGGGGGAGCAGGAGGAGCACTGCCAGAGCCCTGCAAAATGACCTCCAGCAGGCCACAAATGTGCATGTGTCTGCTCAAACGGTCAGAAACAGACTCCATGAGGGTGGTATGAGGGCCCGACGTCCACAGGTGGGGCTTGTGCTTACAGCCCAACACCGTGCAAGACGTTTGGCATTTGCCAGAGAACACCAAGATTGGCAAATTCGCCACTGGCGCCCTGTGCTCTTCACAGATGAAAGCAGGTTCACACTGAGCACATATGACAGACGTGACAGAGTCTGGAGACGCCGTGGAGAACGTTCTGCTGCCTGCAACATCCTCCAGCATGACCGGTTTGGCGGTGGGTCAGTCATGGTGTGGGGTGGCATTTCTTTGGGGGGCCGCACAGCCCTCCATGTGCTCGCCAGAGGTAGCCTGGCTGCCATTAGGTACCGAAATGAGATCCTCAGACCCCTTGTGAGACCATATGCTGGTGCGGTTGGCCCTGGGTTCCTCCTAATGCAAGACAATGCTAGACCTCATTATGCTCTGGCCTGTTTGATATTGATTAGCCCCGAGGACAGACGCGACTATGGTGCCTTAGTGGGAGCACTGAGGAGGCGCTATGGACAATGTGTACAGCCCGGGCTGCTGCGCTCCGAACTGAGTAATAGACGCAGGCAGCCTGGAGAGCCTCTACGGGTGCTAGCTAATGACATTGAGAGCCTCTCTCGGCGGGCATATGCTCACAAAACGCTTGGACAGCAGCTGGCCATCGTCTCTGCCAAACACCAGCGTGACTGGGACAAGCACCTGCCTATGGTCCTCATGGCATGCCGTTCCGCTGTCCAAGACTCCACCTCCTGCACGCCTGCCCTCCTCATGCTGGGGAGAGAGATCCGCACCCCTGTGGAGATGGCGTTTGGTCGGCCCCTGGATAGCCCTCATGTTCCCCCGGGGCCGGAGTATGCCCGGAGACTCCAGGACCGCCTGGAGACAGCCCACAACTTCGCCAGAGAGCAGCTGGTGAATGCAGGTGTGAGGCAGAAGAGGAACTATGACGTGCACACCCGGGGAAGGCACTTTGTGGCTGGGGAGCTGGTCTGGGTCTACAGCCCCCTAAGGAAAAAAGGCAGATGCCCCAAGTTGGACAGTCACTGGGTGGGGCCCTGCAGCATCCTGGAGAGGGTAGGGGAGGTTGTGTACCGGGTGCAGCTTCCTTCCAGGGGGATAAAGGTGGCACTGCACCGGGACAGGTTAGCCCCATACAGAGGGGCCGCTTCTCCCCATACCCCAGGGACCCCCACAATTCCCCTCTCTGGCAATGACATTCTCCAGGCACCCACCCCCAGGTGCCGTCGACAAGGCTCCAGACGGCCCACTCCCCCTGTCTCCCTCCCTGTGTCACCTTGTGGTTCTCCGGTGCCACGGACTGTATTCCCCGTTCCCGCTTCCTTGTCCCCCATATCCCTTCCTTCATCCCCTGGGTCCCAGAGGGGCAGCCCCCTGCCACGGATGGAGCCCCCTGTTTCACATCTGGACACTCTGCGACCATCACGGCCACGCAGGCAAAGGAGACCTCCGGGTCGCTTCAGAGACTTTGTTTGTTCCCTCGGGGACGAGGGACTTTGTGGTGGGGGGGGCTGTGTAGCGACCCGCACAGACAGTTGTGGGTTATGTGTTAGGCTATTAGTGGGTTGTGTCGTACTTACCAGTGTTCGCGGGGTCATGCCAATCAACCTGCTATCTGCCAATCACGGGAATGCCTGGAATGTTCTGATACCGGGCAGCCTGGTGGTTGGCGGAGTGACGTGGAGGGGGGTTGGGCAGGGGGATGGAGCATTGGAAGTTAAGACCGGGTTTAGCCATTGTTCTCTCTCTTACGTCTGGGCTTCACAAGAGAAGGTCACGGTTGGTTTGTAGTGTACCTTTCATTTATTTGGCGTGGGCTGCGGCCAAACAGTAGCCTGTGTTAAGTTGTGTTAATAAACCGTCCATTCGTTAACTCCATCCTCTGTCTGGACAATTGTTCCTTCATGATCTAGTCAGGTCATTACAATACATACACATACCTATGTAGACATACATACTTTTTTAAAGAATATACCTTTATTATTATTCCCCGCAAACCCTACCACCGATCCCCCAATTGGAGTAAACTAATAAACACTTCGGCTTTTATCTTCAATTTATTCATCTTATACAAATTTTACAGACAGTCTATTTTACAATAGTTATTTTTTGTTTGTTTTTAGTCCTTCCTCTATTTCTGATGTCCATCCAGTTTGATTTCTATTTGTAACTGTGCTATATCACAAAAGTTGTGAACCTATATACATTTTACAGACCCCGTATGTTTTACATTGTTTATCTTGTTATTAGTCCCACCCTTCAGCTCCATTCAACCCCTCCCATCTATCTCTCAACATCATCCGTTTCGGATTTCTATTTGCCATATATTTTTCAACTGTGCTGTGATGCTTCACAAAACAATTGAACCTTTCTATTCTCATAGCTTCTACAGATTGTAATATAAAAATAAACATTTTTGCTAAAATAATGATTACATTATTGATTGATTGACTATGGCTTTTCAAATCACCCAGTATTGCTATCTGCAGCGTTAGTTCTAGGCAAATGTTGCAATTCTTCAGCCATTCCTGGACCTGTGACCAAAAACGAGCTACATATGGACAATACCAAAATAAATGATCTAATCTCTCTGCCTCCTCACAGCAGAATCTGCAGAGCTGGGAAGATTGTATCCCCCATATATATAACATTCTATTTGTTGCAAGAATGTTGTATAGTAATTTAAATTGAAAAGACATAAGACATAATATATTGCAGTTTTTCAAGTCTCTCTGATAAGAGACTCTCGAACTAAGCTCAACCATCTTATTCTCGAGTGACTGGACATTTGCCAATAGAATGGAGGAGTGAGTCATTTGGTTTTCTCTTTCAATTTTACCAGGATTTTACACCTCGTCTCCCGCGTCTACGCCTGCAGTGTTTTGGTAGCCATGGAACAAATGAATATGGTCCGGAGTGAACAGTGGAACAGCTGAGTCGCATTTGAAGTGGAATTCAAGGTAAGTAAGTGTCGATCTGATGTCCAGAAGTGCTTGGCGGTCATATGTGACAATAGTATTACCTTTCTGTAAAACAAATTAAGATGAACATGATACAAGTCACTATATACAGTGAGGGAAAAAAGTATTTGATCCCCTGCTGATTTTGTACGTTTTCCCACTTACAAAGAAAGGATCAGTCTATCATTTTAATGGCAGGTTTATTTGAACAGTGAGAGACAGAATAACAACAACAAAAAATCCAGAAAAACGCATGTCAAAAATGTTATAAATTGATTTGCATTTTAATGAGGGAAATAAGTATTTGACCCCCTCTCAATCAGAAAAATGTCTGGCTCCCAGGTGTCTTTTATACAGGTAACGAGCTGAGATTAGGAGCACACTCTTAAAGGGAGTGCTCCTAATCTCAGCTTGTTACCTGTATAAAAGATATCTGTCCACAGAAGCAATCAATCAATCAGATTCCAAACTCTCCACCAAGGCCAAGACCAAAGCGCACTCCAAGGATGTCAGGGACCAGATTGTAGACCTACACAAGGCTGGAATGGGCTACAAGACCATCGCCAAGCAGCTTGGTGAGAAGGTGACAACAGTTGGTGCGATTATTCGCAAATGGAAGAAACACAAAAGAACTGTCTATCTCCCTCGGCCTGGGGCTCCATGCAAGATCTCACCTCGTGGAGGTGCAATGATCATGAGAACGGTGAGGAATCAGCCCAGAACTACACGGGAGGATCTTGTCAATGATCTCAAGGCAGCTGGGACCATAGTCACCAAGAAAACAATTGGTAACACACTACGCCGTGAAGGACTGAAATCCTGCAGCGCCCGCAAGGTCCCCCTGCTCAAGAAAGCACATATACATGCCCGTCTGAAGTTTGCCAATGAACATCTGAATGATTCAGAGGACAACTGGGTGAAAGTGTTGTGGTCAGATGAGACCAAAATGGAGCTCTTTGGCATCAACTCAACTCGCCGTGTTTGGAGGAGGAGGAATGCTGCCTATGACCCCAAGAACACCATCCCCATGGTCAAACATGGAGGTGGAAACATTATGCTTTGGGGGTGTTTTTCTGCTAAGGGGACAGGACAACTTCACCGCATCAAAGGGACGATGGACGGGGCCATGTACCATTAAATCTTGGGTGAGAACCTCCATCCCTCAGCCAGGGCATTGAAAATGGGTTGTGGATGGGTATTCCAGCATGATAATGACCCAAAACACACGGCCAAGGCAACAAAGGAGTGGCTCAAGAAGAAGCACATTAAGGTCCTGGAGTGGCCTAGCCAGTCTCCAGACCCTACTCTAATAGAAAATCTGTAGAAGGAGCTGATGGTTGGAGGTGCCAAACGTCAGCCTCGAAACCTTAATGACTTGGAGAAGATCTGCAAAGAGGAGTGGGACAAAATCTCTCCTGAGATGTGTGCAAACCTGGTTGCCAACTACAAGAAACGTCTGACCTCTGTGATTGCCAACAAGGGTTTTGCCACCAAGTACTAAGTCATGTTTTGCAGAGGGGTCAAATCCTTATTTCCCTCATTAAAATGCAAATCATTTGATAACATTTTTGACATGCGTTTTTCTGGATTTTTTTGTTGTTATTCTGTCTCTCACTGTTCAAATAAACCTACAATTAAAATTATAGACTGATCATTTCTTTGTCAGTGGGCAAACGTACAAAATCAGCAGGGGATCAAATACTTTTTTCCCCTCACTGTAGCTAAGTTAGGATGGAACTAATAAGATATCGCCCTTCTCCGTCGGCGCCATCTTTCCTACTGTATGTGATAATGCCAGCCCTCGTGTCATAATAAAGGTCAATAATAAGAGCTAGACCAACGACAACATTGTAAAACCCCAGAGGGGAGACTGCTTCTATGTTGTTCAATCATGATAAAACTCTACTGAGACGAGAGGCTGAAGTACAGTTGTTTCTAAATAACCAGACAAAAAAAACACTCTACATTATAACATAGTATTTTCCTCACCTGCATGGCAGTGTAGGTCGAAAGGCACAGCACAGCCACCAGAGAGCCTTCCAGATGATCATGTTCCACTGAGAATGAATCCAACTCAAATACTGCCAAAAAAGTGGAGATGTGGAGGCATATCGTTTCGGAGTCCTTCCCAGACCATAAAACCTTAAAATCTGGTTTTCCACCTTGGCAAGGAAAATATTATTTCAAGGTGAAATCCATCTGCAGCACTTTGCATCAATATGAAGTCACCTATTCCACGTTGCCTAATTAATTCACAACATACCAGCGGCATCCAGCGGCAAGGGAGATACTACTTTGCGCTCCTTCAGTGGGTTTCCAGGAAAGACAAGCCATTCCCTCACTGTTTGGGCCCGTCCACCACTGCTGAGAAAAGATGCATGATAAATGGCAAGAAATGTATCCAAAGATGTACAAAGTATTTCTGTGTACTTCATAGTGAAACCTGTTTCATTATTAAGATGGTGCCTGGTAGTAAAACTGGCAACAAATAACCTTGCAATGTTTTAATAACCATGTAATATTCATCATGCCATATGTCATTTTGTGATAACCATGAAATAATCAATCATTTTGTAATAACCACGTAATAATATACAACACATGGATTTGTAGGTAACTGAATGCCGTAGATGCGTTCTCTGAAAGGTTGAAACACAATTGCCTGTGGAGTGATCTCAGCATCCTCCCTGTCTTCAAGTGTATTACTGCATTCCAGCACAACATCATACAGTACATTGTACACCATAAAACACTCTGCTCACATGTGCTTTTCTTTGTCTGCCTGTAAAGAAAAAACAGGATTCAAAACAAACATAACCATCATATTGTTTGGGCTTTTTATGTTTCTAGTTTATTAAACTGAAACAATCTACATCTGTTTCTTCCCTGGAGGATGTAAGGCAGGGTTTCCCAAACTGGGGGACAGGGGTGCACATTTTGGTTTTTGCCCTAGCACCACACAGCTGCTTGAAATAATCAACTAATCATCGAGCTTTGATCATTTGAATCAGCTGTGAAGTGTTAGGGCAAAAAATGAAACGTGCAACTCTTGGGGTCCCGAGGACCGAGTTTGGGAAACGCTGCTGTAAGGACTCAAGCAGCTCTTCTTCAGATACCTCTCCTCGTAGAGGTGTCACTAATGTCCCATAGTAGCTTTTGACCAGGAAGTAGATAGTACTGTATTCCTTTGTCCACAACCTCTCATTCTAGAGGCAGAGAGCTAACACCATGGGTTCCCACTCTGGACAGATTGTTGTTACTGATGAAATCTGCTACAGCATACGTTTTCTACCGTTGTGGTGGATGTGGATGTGGATGTCCTGTAAGCTGCCAGGGCATCACTACGCGGCCGCTGCATCTACTGCTCTGGCACCACATCGTTACAAAGGAGACACGCGAGCAGAGGGAGCTGGAGGGCGTGGGACAGTCTCTGGAAATCAGCATGTGGTCATGGTGTCTAGACTCAGCTGACTCACAGACAGATAGGGGACTGAGCCAAAGATTATGAAGTTTGTGTCCTGTCCCAGGATGCCCTACAGTTGTGACGGAGGGCAAAGCTGGTGATCTCATAGTCATCCTCGCGGGCAGAGCACCAGGTTTCCTGGCCTAGAGACTTGAGGGCAAAGAGAGATAAGGTGGCCAGCCCTGAGGGGAGGCAGAACAGCTCCCGGCCAGGCTGTTGATGATGACACTTTAAATGGTGGAACACCCTGGCAACGTTCTCGTTGACCCTCAATTGCCGTTTCACCAACTCTGCCTGTTTGCCTTCTTCCACTACCCAGTCAATGTCACGACTTCCGCCGAAGTTGGTGCCTCTCCTTGTTCGGGCGGCGTTCGGCGGTCGTCGTCACCAGCTTTCTAGCTGCCATCGATCCACGTTTATTTTTCCATTTGTTATGTCTTGATTGTTCACACCTGGCTCCCATTATGTTATGATTATTTCCCTATTTAACCCTCTGGTTCTCATTATGTCTTGTGCGTGATTGTTTCTTGTTTTGTGTTAGTCGGCTGTGTTAGTGGTATATTCTTGTTTCAGAGTAATTACGTTATTTTTACTCAGTTCTGTGTCCTGCGCCTGACTCCATCCTCACCTCCACACAACTGACTTGTGACCGTCAAAGAAAAACACAAGTCAGATACTGGCAGCTAGAACACTTGGAGGATGAGTCAGGTGCAGGAGACTGAGGTCCGTTTGAACAAACGTAATTTAATACTGCCAAGGGGCAAAATCCACATATAAGGCAGGGTGCACAAACGTCACATGACGAGAGGAAAGCTCCACTCTAAAAGACAGACGGGGCGCAGCCCGGCTACCCTAATGCCTAAACGATACATAGCAAAATGCAACTACGTTAAATAATTACAACCCCTACCACACATAACATAAAACAATTCCGCACAAATCCTAACTAAACACAGACGAACTAAATACCCTCCCCACTAATGACAAACATGAAACAGGTGCAACCAAAAACAGACATAACTAACAGACACTGAAACATAGATCGGTGGCAGCTAGTAGGCTGGCGACGACGACCGCCGAGCACCGCCCGACCGAGGAGAGGCGCCACCTTCTATGGACGTTGTGACAGATACCTGCATTTGTGAAGGCACCCACAAACTCCTCCAGGCAATGCATGAACTCTTTCCACTGGCCACCATACCAGTCCCTCAGACAGGCCATGCCATCCACCACCTGTGTAGGAGGAGTGGTGCTGCTGCCCTGTTGGTGGCTGTTGACATGCTGCATTGCCATCTCCCTGAGGTCCACAGGTTTCTGGACAACATTTCTCCATGAAATACTGCAAGTCTTTTATACCAACTCATACAAAGGCAAATGAAAAATATGTTTTAAATAGTGGCTAGGAGCAATACAATGCACTGGCTCATACCAGTCAATGTATGTCATGTAAGTGAATTAATAACTGACTAAATGGGTATAATGCTCACAGAATATTCAGAAAAATAGTTTCAAAGCGCACTGAGTGTGACTCTCTGGCCATGCTTTTCAGGGAGAAGTATTCTAGCTATTGCAACAGAATGTTTGAACTGTTTAATAATAAGAACTAAGCCTAGGGCCAAGGCTATGATTCAGGTTGGCTGCTAAATAGCCTAAAAGTTGTCACACTTCATACCCTAATCATTTGTTGAACGTTTGAAAATAAAGTTGGAGAAAGAGTTCAATAGTGAAGTTGGTTAACTAGGCCTAATAAAAAGTAGATTTCAGCCTACTGCTGTTGAGAAATAGATCATCCAGGAGTTATAATACTGTGCACACAAAGCTTTATCTTCTATTGTGGCCGTGACTTGAAAAGTGTGAATAGGTTGGAGCATACGCAGGCTGTCACCACAGGTGCCTACATCTGGTCATCTCTGGGCAGATGCTCCCAGGGACCTGGGGAGCCATTCTAAAGGGGCACCGCCCCGTTAAATCCTCCATTCAGTGGGATGGCGTTGTGCCGTAATTCAGATTGCCTTGCTCTGGAATTGGGGGTGAGGGGCTCATAATGACGGTCTGATGGTATCCTAGCACTGGAGCTCATCCCCAAGGTGAAATAGTGAAGATGGTTTTATGGGGGTAGGGATGAAGTTTGCTAAAAACTAAAAGCTCTTACATAAAAATAATCTGCCAATCTGTGCTAAAGCAATCTTGCACATGCCAGACGCTTCAGACCTTTAGTTATTGAGGGTTCCAAAGAATTCACATCAGCAGCTACTCCGAATCAAAAAAGGCTGGAGCCTACAAAATGATTCTCAACAATCTCTCCTGCTAATTTAATGGAGTGAATTAGACCTTTTCCAGCCTACTTTAGGCTATAGGTCTAATCCAATGAATCAGGGATTTTCTTAGGATATTATGCCTATAGGTTATGTAGGCATATGGCCTTCTTCTTGTTATTGCCGTTTGGATTGATTTTCTCCAACCCCCTCTAGGACCCAAGCTTGACACACAAGGAAAAAGACACCCAAAACAGAAGCAGATGTTCTCCATAAAGCACGCGACTGCCTTCCACTCTGCTAAAGAATTCTAGAGGCTCAGCAGTAAACCCCGTCCTGAAGAATGCACACAAATACGCGCACGCGCGCACACACACGCAAAGTTACTCCAATATCCCCCCATGACCCCAACAACATACAGGGCACAAAGAACGGCCTCTTTGAAATGGGTCCTTGTTCACTCACAGAGCAGCTGGCCGGAGTAATCGGACTTCTTGAAGACAAATGAATCTCGTCTCGTTCATAGGATCACAGGTAATCACACGGGTATTGTCATTAAAATACGGGCTGGGCCAAAGAGAGCAGATGATTTGCTATCGAGTTTCTGTCGTCATGTGGTGAGGCTGCACTGCTGATATCCATCATCTGGAGGCAGGCATTCGAGCCACGCGACAGATTCTTTATAATTGTAATCAGCACAATTACAGCACAATTACTTTTGAGCATCACACAGGATGCCGACGAGAAACTCATTGTCCTAAAATAAACCTACGTGGAGATTCAGCGCGCTAAACAAGCTCCGTCCTCTGTCTGAACTCCAGTCCAGTTATATCACTGAGGGAAACGATGGCCTGCATGTCTATTTGGCAAAGCAAAAAGTTAGACATTTATATTATGTTCACTGGTGTCTGTTGTTCAAAACATGTATTTATTATTTACAACTAATAACATATTTGTTCAACACAGTTAAAACAGCAGGTCATAATACTGATGACTTTGAATATTGATCCAAATGAACAATTGCGCAATAGGCTACTTAAAATTAGGTAGAATTTTTGTGAATGGTAACGTAGGCTATACGCCTGAGTTGCTATCTATCTGGTCGTTATGGTTCATGTTCTCAGTGTTTATGTTCCCACGAGCAATCTATCCGAAAAACTTTAATTTTGGCTTCCCTAACCATATGGTCAGCATCATACCGTTGCAGTCTCTCTAATAACATGCTTCCAGGCCAATTTGGATGAAGATTGTGCAATATGTAGAGAAACGCAGAGACATGCAGTTGAGGTTGGGGGGAAAACGCCATTTGGTGTGGAGCAGATGGTTGGCTTGGGAGGCTGTCCGCGTCTAAAGGCGTGTCGTGCCCTTCAGATAAAATCCCCAAGGGTTTCCCCTTGTATTCAAAATCAATGAAAATTAAAGCGCAAAGAAAAGATGAATAGTCAGACCTCGAGTCTCTCTTTTGTTCAATGGAGCTACTGGTGGGCAGGAGTTAAAGTACAACAGCCCCCTATAGAAACACTTAAGTTAAACAGTCTCCCCATAGTCCACCTTCAGAATGAAGGGGGAGTTCGAAGAAGAAGCTTTATGCTTGATTTATCCAAGACAGAATCTCGAGGCATACATTTTGTTTGAAAATAATACGTGTAATGATCATGATTCTGCAGGATTTCACCATGCCTTTCAGTTAAGCTTTGCTGCCATAATCGATAAATGAATGCCACGTCAATAAAAGAAACGCCTGATAGTGCAGCGTAGGCCTGCCTATATGAGGACAGAAGGGTTGGGAGAAGAGGTGATCGCGTAAACCTCAAGCACGCGGAATTACGTACAGAGCAAAAACCTGTAAAAACGTAGAGCCACATCCTTCGGATTACTGCATTGGGTGTATTGAAGAATCAACTGGTTAAATACAACACGGATCTTCGAAACCATATGGCCATGTGAACACATGCATAATGGTATTAGTCATAGTGTTGAAATGTTCTCTCTCATCAATTTCCTTTGAGTACAAAGGTAGGCACCTATTCCAAATCTTTATTTGGAAGTGTCATATCTTGACCATTATAATGATTCTAAACATAAAAACATCACTCAGACATTACATCGGCTACACACAATGTCTTAGTAAACCCAAGAGTAGACTAAAACACACGGGGGAAAACGTTGCGTAATTGCGCATGGGATCAATGCTTTTCTTGTTTTGGAACGCCGCTCATTCAAATGTCGTTGCTGCCACCCGCCAAAAATTGAAATTCCGTTTCAATTAGCGTCCTAATTAAGACCACCCGACCCACCCACCCACACACACACAGTCTCAGTGTCACCAGAGAGGCAGAGTAATCAGCTTAGAACCATCAGCACAAATGATGTCCTCTTTCACAAGACACAAATATGTTTCTGAAAGTTTCACCAATGAAAAAGAATGAACAGTTTACCAAATGTTATGGGCTAGTTTAAAAATCTCTGTTGTTGGCTAATATTGAAATAACCAAAAACCTGTTGACTTTTTTCTGGAATAACAAACTACGCGTTTTTCTTTAAACTGAGGACATTGTTGTAGGGACGGCAGCGTGCGCCGAGGGGAGCTCTTTCTCCCTAGTACATTGTGGAGAGAGCAGGTGCTGCTGCCTGAATTACCATACAGCTGAGAGCAACAAAGAAGAAACTTATTCTTTCCCTCGGCCCGCACAATAATAAAGTGCCTTAATGACAGCCATGCGAACGACACACCAGCTCAGTTTTACTGCCCAGCATACAAGAATGTAAAATGTTAAATCTATACATATATGCCTAAAGTCAACACAATATTACAGTTGTAAAAAAAAAGACAAGAAAAAAGCATCCACTTGACCTGTTGATGTGTAAAGTTGTCAAAACTCATAATAAAAAAAATAAACTATGTTTTTGTAGATTTCATTGAATTATATCAAGATAATATCCTTAGGTTTTTGGCAAGATTTTCCAAGAGCTATGTGAAAACCTGTTTATAAGTTATTGATTTTCCATTTTGATTAAATGTAAATTCATGTTGACCATTAGTTTTATATTGTGATTAAATACATGAATTGTTATTGTGTGAATAAACAGTTTGTGGGCACACTTTAACAAATTTGTAAAAAATGAAATAAAAAGTTACGTTTAGGAGAAAAGGGTGATGTTGAAAAGCTAAAGAATGAAAAATAGTCTTACATTAAGCGTGGAAGATGTAGGCTATTTGGAGCGTACCGTTGCCTACATGGGTTTTACAATGCGGATATGTTATGTGATGTAATTTGAGGTTTATATCAGAGAGGGATGTAAAGGATTCTGGAGGTGAACATTTTGTTGGAATCTAAATGAGAGTGTTTTGTTTTGTGCCATGGGGAAGGGTTGTACATTTTACAGCTCAATGACCATTTGGCGATATTTTGAGAGGGAGGTTTTGAAAAGTGTCCGTTTGTGACAGCTCGAGACAGATTGGGGAGTAGACTAGCTAATTTGCATCTCATTACCGTAGCAGCGCAGTCTGTATATAACTAGCAGCAGGCAGGCTGGGACCTCAGACACACGCATAGTTACATAGGGCGAAGATCTGAGAAAGCCTTGGGGAAGTGTTTTGGATCACTACATTTTTTTATCATTGTCAATCAAGGGGAAATAAACAAAACACAAGCAGCCTTAAAACTGGGTTGTCTCATTTGCGCCCTCAAGTCAGAAGCTGTGCTGAACTGCAATATCTAATAACTGGATCGGTATTAACACCTTGGCACGGAATTTCGAGTTCATTCCCCATTTTTTCGTTGGGATTTTTCGTCACCGGCACCACTGCTGAGGATTACATTGTATTGTAAACTTTGTTCATGAAGTCACACTGAGAAGCATCGAGAAACTCCAGTTCCATTCAAGACGTCTGAAGACCGTACGGATTTTTAAGTGGGACTTTTTATTACGGAAAATAACTTTCTCGATGATTTTCTGAGCCGGGTTATACGTCAATTGCCCTGGCTCGTGGACATTTAACTATTTATTGAATATCGTCAGCACAATGGGACGCCAGTCGCGTGTGATAGCTGTCATCCTTTGTGTCTTGATAGGCCAGGTATTGCGAATTTGACACTCTTGAATTGATTTGTAATTTAAGTTTATTCATTAGTCATGTGTAGGCTACATATCAAAAACATAATAGAATACAACCTTCATGTTTTAATTGTGTTTTTACAGGGTTTTTGTTCAGGGGTTTTCGAGTTGAAGTTGCAAGAGTTTCTCAACAAGAAAGGAGTGACAGGCAATACAAACTGCTGCAAAGGAGCCTCTGGGATTCAGCAGTGTGAATGCAAAACGTTTTTTAGAATCTGCTTGAAGCATTATCAAGTTAATGTATCACCGGAACCACCTTGTACCTATGGTGGTGCGGTGACTCCTGTCCTCGGATCAAACTCCTTCCAAGTGCCGGAAACAACTGCAGAAGCATTCGCCAACCCTATTCAGTTTTCTTTTGGATTCACGTGGCCGGTGAGTATTTAAGCACAGCTTTGTCAAATTATACAATCTTGGTCAGCATGCTCAAGGTTCACCAATTTTGGGGCTTTGACAATGCCATTAACGGTCATAGTGAAATGTAACATATCCCAGGACAGGAAGAGGGACTAAGGCACGTTTAACAAATGCTATCAGGGTGGGAAACTTCACATCCCCATAGTTGGAGTATAATTGGTATCTCTGCATGAAACTTCGAGTAAATGGGGAAGTGGTGGAATTAAGTGTGAAGCCTAAAAGTGGCACACCTCTATCAGGCCTAACAGAAGCCTAACGGTGGCTCACCTCTATCAGGCCTAACAGAAGCCTAACGGTGGCTCACCTCTATCAGGCCTAACAGAAGCCTAACGGTGGCTCACCTCTATCAGGCCTGACAGAAGCCTAACGGTGGCTCACCTCTATCAGGCCTGACAGAAGCCTAACGGTGGCTCACCTCTATCAGGCCTGACAGAAGCCTAACGGTGGCTCACCTCTATCAGGCCTAACGGTGGCTCACCTCTATCAGGCCTAACAGAAGCCTAACGGTGGCTCACCTCTGTCAGGCCTAACAGAAGCCTAACGGTGGCTCACCTCTGTCAGGCCTAACAGAAGCCTAACGGTGGCTCACCTCTGTCAGGCCTAACAGAAGCCTAACGGTGGCTCACCTCTGTCAGGCCTAACAGAAGCCTAACGGTGGCTCACCTCTGTCAGGCCTGACAGAAGCCTAACGGTGGCTCACCTCTGTCAGGCCTGACAGAAGCCTAACGGTGGCTCACCTCTGTCAGGCCTAACAGAAGCCTAACGGTGGCTCACCTCGTCAGGCCTCAGGCCTAACGGTGGCTCACCTCGTCAGGCCTCGGCCACGGGCCCCCGCGGCCACAGAAGCCTAACGGTGGCTCACCTCTATCAGGCCCGACAGAAGCCTAACGGTGGCTCACCTCTATCAGGCCCGACAGAAGCCTAACGGTGGCTCACCTCTATCAGGCCCAACAGAAGCCTAACGGTGGCTCACCTCTATCAGGCCTAACAGCCCAATGTTTATGGCCTGTGGGGCCTCAGCACCTTCTAACCCTTTGGCACAGTTGTTCCTTATTATAATTGTTCTTTTTTTTCAACAGGGGACATTCTCTCTCATTATTGAGGCCCTACACACAGATTCTGGCGATCTTTCAACAGGTAAATTCAATACAGAGCAACAGGTCACCAAACAAAACGATTAATTGTAAATATGTATAGGGATGTATGTACTAATTCCTGTATTCACAATTTTCAGATAACCCTGAAGGTCTGATCAGTCGCTTCACCACTCAGAAGCATCTGACAGTGGGCGATGAGTGGTCCTCTGATTTACAGACTAGTGGAAGAACAGAGCTGAAGTACTCCTACCGATTTGTTTGTGATGAGCATTACTACGGGGAGGGTTGTTCTGTTTTCTGCCGTCCACGAGATGATGCCTTCGGTCACTTCACCTGTGGGGACCGTGGCGAGATCATCTGCAACTCAGGATGGAAGGGAACCTACTGCACAGAACGTAAGTAGGCTGCATCCTCCTTACTTCTGCTTTGCCCATACTAACTTTTGTTCCATTTTTCTTTTACAAAAGTATGAATGTGGTTAATTTGCAGTCATTAGTCAGAATAAATCATGCGTTATTACCAAATCGTTTCACTTATCAAAATGTGGGTTGCACTGTTTAGGCAAATTTAAATAAGAGAAGTTTGCCGAATATTCACACCCAAGCCATAGATTAAATGCAATGCCTGATTGGCTACTTGGCAGTGCACTTGGCGTTGATTGGCTTAGTGAGGTATTGTTGGAAGCAGGCAGCTGCTGAGTGAGAGTAGACAATGGACCAGCTGTCCTGCACTGGCACCACATACACCAGCTGTCCTGCACTGGCACCACGTACACCAGCTTTCCTGCACTGGCACCACGTACACCAGCTGTCCTGCACTGGCACCACGTACACCAGCTGTCCTGCACTGGCACCACGTACACCAGCTGTCCTGCACTGGCACCACGTACACCAGCTGTCCTGCACTGGCACCACGTACACCAGCTGTCCTGCACTGGCACCACGTACACCAGCTGTCCACATTGTATCGGCACAGACTCAGGGACATTAAGGGGAGGGGTTATATAAGCAGAAAGAAAAAAGGGACTTGTGACCCATAGTTATGGTTAACCCTAACCCTTCTGACCCATAGTTATGGTAAACCCTAACCCTTCTGACCCATAGTTATGGTAAACCCTAACCCTTCTGACCCATAGTTATGGTAAACCCTAACCCTTCTGACCCATAGTTATGGTAAACCCTAACCCTTCTGACCCATAGTTATGGTAAACCCTAACCCTTCTGACCCATAGTTATGGTAAACCCTAACCCTTCTGACCCATAGTTATGGTAAACCCTAACCCTTCTGACCCATAGTTATGGTAAACCCTAACCCTTCTGACCCATAGTTATGGTTAACCCTAACCCTTCTGACCCATAGTTATGGTTAACCCTAACCCTTCTGACCCATAGTTATGGTTAACCCTAACCCTTCTGACCCATAGTTATGGTAAACCCTAACCCTTCTGACCCATAGTTATGGTAAACCCTAACCCTTCTGACCCATAGTTATGGTTAACCCTAACCCTTCTGACCCATAGTTATGGTTAACCCTAACCCTTCTGACCCATAGTTATGGTTAACCCTAACCCTTCTGACCCATAGTTATGGTAAACCCTAACCCTTCTGACCCATAGTTATGGTAAACCCTAACCCTTCTGACCCATAGTTATGGTAAACCCTAACCCTTCTGACCCATAGTTATGGTAAACCCCAACCCTTCTGACCCATAGTTATGGTTAACCCTAACCCTTCTGACCCATAGTTAGCCGAAAAAGAAGCCTTTGTATAGGCAGCAACTGTGTTAAGCAGAATGTTGGTCCCCTGGTGACAAGTGGAGCATATTCTCTAGGTAACGGCTAATGGGGCCACCAGCCCACTGAAATGAATGAACCAGTGTTTACTGAAAGGGCCTATCTGAAAATAAGCTCTGCTGGTATAAACACATGTTCCAATGAGTTAGATTCCCGTGATTCACTTGTGATGGTCTATCTCATTGCAGCAATCTGTCTTCCTGGTTGTGGCGAGGAGCATGGATTCTGTGACAAGCCTGGTGAATGCAAGTAAGTCCCAGTGATTTGTCCATCTTCTGTCTGGGTTAAACACCAGTCAACAGGATCACCGTTTGGTGTAGTTTCATATATGCCAGATATCTAACCATGACCATTGTGTGTGGTTACAGGTGTAGAGTTGGCTTCAGTGGGCGTTACTGTGATGACTGCATCCGCTATCCAGGGTGTCTTCATGGCACCTGCCAGCAGCCGTGGCAGTGTAGCTGCCTGGAGGGGTGGGGTGGCCTCTTCTGCAACCAAGGTGAGTTCTGTTTATCTCCCATATGCAACGGACTAGTGCTCATCTGTCCTTCTCCACCAGATCCAGACTGTGCTGGTGTTGAGATGACATACAGTATCCCCACTATGTTATCTAAGCCACCATACCAATCAGGTTCAGAGAATAGGGCATTCTTGGCCTTAAAACAAGTCATAAAAACATCCTGGATATCACTGTACCTTAACTCTCAGAAGACTAATCGGCATGTGCCATTGTCTGTTTCAGATCTCAACTACTGCACACACCACAAGCCCTGCGTGAATGGAGCCACTTGTACCAATACTGGCCAGGGTAGCTACACCTGCTCCTGTAAACCCGGCTTCACTGGGGCCAGCTGTGAGATTGAGGTTAATGAATGTTCCGACAACGCCTGCCAAAATGGGGGAAGCTGCACTGTAAGTATCTTTTTCTGAGCTGCCCCTCATTAGTTACATTAGAAAGCATTTCTCAGTGATATAGTGTCACATAGTGTGTGGTGCTGCTATGCTAGAGCTGGCAGGCATTCCTCATGGTGAATGTAGCAAAACAAATTAATAACAAGTCATTAAGGAGTTGTAACTTTTGCTTAGCAAGTGCTTTGTCTCGCCTCTGACAGGATTTAGAAAACACATACACATGTGCCTGCCCCCCAGGCTTCTATGGCAACAGCTGTGAGCTCAGTGCCATGACCTGTGCTGATGGGCCTTGCTTTAACGGCGGACGCTGTGCTGACAACCCAGAGGGAGGATACTACTGCCAGTGTCCTCTCGGCTATGCCGGATTCAACTGTGAGAAGAAGATCGACCACTGCACCTCCAACCCATGCTCCAACGGTAAGCTGAAACAAACTTCTCCAGTTCTGTGTTTACCAGTTTAACCTTTCTATTCAAAGTCTGAGGACATGAATGAATACTGTAACAGTTGGTTTAACATGCCTTTTTAATGTCTCCAGGTGCCCAGTGTATGGACCTTGTGAACTCCTACATGTGCCAGTGTCCTGAGGGCTTCTCCGGAGCCAACTGTGAGGACAACATTGACGAGTGCGCCAACTACCCCTGCCAGAATGGTGGCACATGCTTGGATGGCATGAACGATTACACCTGCACCTGCCCACCTGGATACACCGGCAAGAACTGCAGCTCGACCATCAGCAAATGTGAGCACAATCCCTGCCACAACGGAGCCACCTGCCACGAGAGGAAGAACCGCTACGTGTGCGCCTGTGTGCCAGGCTACGGCGGCCATAACTGCCAGTTCCTCCTGCCGGAGCACCCCCAGGGACAGCCCGGGGTGGAAGGAGCTGGTAAGAGATACTCTGATGAAGAGGACCAAGGCACATTCCCCTGGACTGCAGTGTGTGCTGGGATTATCCTGGCGCTGCTGCTGCTGGTGGCCTGTGCCGTGCTGGTGGTTTACATCCGGGTCAAGGTGCAGCAGAGGAGTCAGCAGGGAGACACCCACAGTGAGAGTGAGACCATGAACAACCTGGCCAACAACTGTCAACGGCCTGACAAGGACCTATCTGTCAGCGTGATCGGCACGACAGGGGTCAAGAACACCAATAAGAAAGTGGACTTTCACTCGGACAATGCTGGAGGAGAGCAGAATGGCTACAAATCCCGATGTTCGTCAACGGATTATAATCTGGTGCATGAGCTGAAGCCAGAAGATGTGTCGAAAGAGGACCAAGAAAAGAGTGAAGCAAAGTGTTCCGAATCAGATTGTTCTGAATCTTTTTGTTCCGACAGTGAGTTTGAAGAGAAACACAGAAAACGTTTAAAGAGGTGAATATCTACACATTTAGATATAAATTATGTGATGCTTGTCTGAAGAGTGAATGTTGATGTTAATGTATTCATTTTTCTTGTGTTCTCAGTGACGCCTCAGAAGATAAACGTCCAGAGGAGTCAATGTGCAACGAAGCATCGATTTGCAACAACACAAAGTACCAGTCAGTCTACGTCATATCAGACGAGAAAGATGAATGTATCATTGCAACTGAGGTGAGTTGATTTTCCTCTTTTTCACTGCTGAATGTATCGCTTTACAGTTTGCATATTTAGTTTTCACTGGTTGGCGTATAGCCAAATACTCTGAAACTAAAGCATCTTTGCCTCTTGTCTTCCCCAGGTGTAACACCAAGCTGAGCTGTAGCTCGTCTTCTCTACTGGAGGTTTTACTCCGGTGAATGCTGCTCAAACCCAGGGGGAAGGTTTCCCTTCGTGTGACTGCTGCTGTGAGACCAAGACATTGACAGTGATATTCAGAATGAGCTGGTTCTCAACTGAAGTAAGCACAGTGGCTGCAGATAAAGGATGTTGGACCACACTGGTCCGTGCTCTCACAACTTATGTTTCCCAGGAACGTGCGTAATATGGATTTGTTGCACTGCCTGTGAGGACAGTTGTACCTCATTGCACTATGGAGGGTTGCTTTTTAATATGTATTTAAACATACACATTTGAGTTAATTACTGTGTATAATGAGTATGCACTGACTGCAGTGTATATTTGTAAAGCCTTTGAGGCAGTCTTCTGACTTAGTTTTAAGATGGGAAAATACTGCCTTTAAATTTGTAAACATACTGTTGTGTTTTTTTCAAAGATGTATTCTTTTAATTTAATTGTGTTATGTGTTCCATTTGTTTGTGAATTTGTAGATTTCATTTTGATATAATTTATGTCTAATGTATATAAGGCAGTTCAGGTCAATGTGACTTTGTTTTCCAACAAAAATGTATTTAAGAAGCATTGTACAGAAGCTATTGGAATTGTTGCCCATTAAGAAAAATCAACTAAATATTTTTCAAAAATAAATAATGTATGAAATAATAGCATATAAGTGTCTTTGATTATCCACCTACATAACATGTCACGCAAAACATTGAATATTAGAGTGATTTCTCTTTGACATAAATGCATGCAATGTTTCACCCTAAGTTCTATACGTAGTCTTAATGTAAACTGTGTATTCTTGGCCTGATGCAACTGTCTCCCTGAGGGACCTCACTAACTGGCACAACCGGTAATCACAAATTACTACCCTCATCTTGATGGCAATTTATTTTTTGGAAGAAAGAGCCTTCTGACAAAAGAAGAAACCACCCCTGGAAAATGATCTGGTCAGTGTTTTCCAACTTTTTTGAAACCTTAGTCAATGTCATTTAGTAAGGCTAGATGGTAGCCTACAAGCAACTTGCACTTCGTACTCAAAGACTGATTTGGATCTAACTCGATGAGAATCCAAAACCAGCACGACAAATGGTTAGAAACCTATATGAAAGCAGGAAACACAAACATCATTACCATATGTACTGTATGACTGTCTTCATTCATAATCACTCTTTGAAGCATTGAGTAAGAAGTGGACAGCTGAAAACTACACTGAATAACACATTGACCTGCAGCTGTCCAGATGGAGGGACACCCCATTCCAGAGTTGGGGTGCATGAGGCAAATGCATTATACTGTACCACTGTAGAAGCACAACAGAGCCAAGCATCCAGAGTTGTTATATTTATGTTCATAGAATGCTGATCCAGAGTTGTCATGTTTATGTTCATAAACTCAGCAAAAAAAGAAACGTCCCTTTTTCAGGACCCTGTTTTTCAAAGATAATTCTTAAAATCAAATTAACGTCACAGATCTTCATTGTAAAGGGTTTAAACACCATTTCCCATACCTGTTCAATGAACCATAAACAATTAATGAACATGCACCTGCGGAACAGTCGTTAAGATACTAACAGCTTACAGACAGTAGGCAATTAAGGTCACAGGTATGAAAACATAGGACACTAAAGAGGCCTTTCTACCGACTCTGAAAAACACCAAAAGAAAGATGCCCAGGGTCCCTGCTCGTCTGCGTGAACGTGCCTTAGGCATGCTGCAAGGAGGCATGAGGACTGCAGATGTGGCCAGGGCAATAAATTGCAATGTCCGTACTGTGAGACGCCTAAGACAGCGCTACAGGGAGACAGGACGGACAGCTGATCGTCCTCGCAGTGGCAGACCACATGTAACAACACCTCCACAGGAGCGGTACATCCGAACATCACACCTGCGGGACAGGTACAGGATGGCAACAACAACTGCTCGAGTTATACCAGGAATGCACAATCCCTCCATCAGTGCTCAGACTGTCCGCAATAGGCTGCGAGAGGCTGGACTGAGGGCTTGTAGGCCTGTTGTAAGGCAGGTCCTCACCAGACATCACCGGCAACAACGTCGCCTATGGGCACAAACCCACTGTCGCTGGACCAGACAGGACTGGCACAAAGTGCTCTTCACTGACGAGTCGTGGTTTTGTCTCACCAGGGGTGATGGTCTGAATCGCGTTTATCTTTGAAGGAATGAGCTTACACCGAGGCCTGTACTCTGGAGTGGGATCGATTTGGAGGTGGAGGGTCTGTCATGGTCTGGGCCGGAGTGTCACAGCATCATCGGACTGAGCTTGTTGTCATTGCAGGTAATTTCAACGCTGTGCGTTACAGGGAAGACATCCTCTTCCCTCATGTGGTACTCTTCCTGCAGGCTCATCCTGACATGACCCTTCAGCATGACAATTCCACCAGCCATACTGCTCGTTCTGTGCGTGATTTCCTGCAAGACAGAAATGTCAGTGTTCTGCCATGGCCAGCGAAGAGCCCGGATCTCAATCCCATTGAGCACGTCTGAGACCTGTTGGATCGGAGGGTGAGGGCTAGGGCAATTCCCCCCAGAAATGTCCGGGAACTTGCAGGTGCCTTGGTGCTAGAGTGGGGTAACATCTCACAGCAAGAACTGGCAAATCTGGTGCAGTCCATGAGGAGGAGATGCACTGCAGTACTTAATGCAGCTGGTGGCCACATCAGATTAAGACTTACTTTTGATTTTGACCCCCCCTTTGTTCAGGGAAACATAATTCCATTTCTGTTAGTCACATGTCTGTGGAACTTCTTCAGTTTATGTCTCAGTTGTTGAATCTTATGTTCATACAAATATTTACACATGTTAAGTTTGCTGAAAATCAACGCAGTTGACAGTGAAATGACGTTTCTTTTTTTGCTGAGTTTAGAATGATGATCCTGAGTAGCCATGTTATTGTTCATAGAATGCTGAGGCAGATCATGTTTACGTTTGCTCCGTTTTCTATTTGATAAATAGCATCCATCTGTAAAAATGATACAGTATGATACCTTAGAAATGTATCAGTTAGCTGATATATTGTTGAAACATTTTATGTTCTTATTTACACAACTATTTATCCGTGTTTACTATAAAGATGAATTATTTTAGAAAGAAATTTGCTCCTCTAGTTCGCCATATGAACAAAGATTTGACTGCAGCAGGGGTGTATAGGTTTTATATTCTGACCTGAAGGGGTAAATAGGTTTTATATTCTGACCAGAAGGGGCAGGGGTAAATAGGTTTTATATTCTGACCTGAAGGGGTATATAGGTTTTATATTCTGACCTGAAGGGGTATATAGGTTTTATTTTCTGACCTGAAGGGACAGGGGTATATAGGTTTTATATTCTGACCTGAAGGGACAGGGGTATATAGGTTTTATATTCTGATCTGAAGGGACAGGGGTATATAGGTTTTATATTCTGACCTGAAGGGACAGGGGTATATAGGTTTTATATTCTGACCTGAAGGGACAGGGGTATATAGGTTTTATATTCTGACCTGAAGGGACAGGGGTATATAGGTTTTATATTCTGACCAGAAGGGACAGGGGTAAATAGGTTTTATATTCTGACCTGAAGGGACAGGGGTATATAGGTTTTATTTTCTGACCAGAAGGAGCAGGGGTATGTAGGGGTAGTTGAATGTGTACTATCAGGTTGCTCACTGAAATGATAAACAGTGCTCTTGAATCAAACAGCTGTGAGCAACTTTAATCATGGATGAGGAAAGTTAACCTAGTGTTCTGACCATGCTAATGATGTGGCATAGCAAATATTCATCGACCAGACCTGCCTTATACACCTGCTATTCTTATCAGGTTATTGGTAATATGATAATCCATCTTTTTGACAACTCACTTTATAGTCCATGTTATCTCCTTTTTTTTATATAAAACAATGGATGTTGCTGTCTTGAATGAGGTCCAAATAAGAGAAAGAAGGACAATAGCAGCAGTTAAACTTCTAAGAACAATAATGAAAGTGTAAATGTTACACTGTACTCTTCCTTGGAATATGCTTTAAAATACAAAATGGAGTGTCTTCTTTGTGCTTTATAAATGTAAGATAAGGTCTCCTTAGGCTTGGTAAAAAGTTCCAGCCACTTCCATGTGCCCTTTTTGTTTTCAACTGAAATTAACTTTGTTTTTACAACCAGCCAGAGAGGAGCGGTGGGACTGTTTGCCCTGTAAATACAGCGTGAATATAGTGGCTCCAATAGGGACCAGTGAAAAGTATTTGTTGGACAGCTGTTTTCACGTACTATGCTTAGCTTTTAACTTAACTTTTTTCAGTAACACAATGGCTTTTTTCGCTGAGTTGGAAAATACCAGAAGACAGGTCTAAAGCAACCCTTTGTTTCTTCATTCAGTGTAGTCCTGTTCCACGGCTCTTCGTCTCATGGGGAATATCTTTTTTTTATACTTTTTTTCTCCAGTTGTGTGTCAATAATCAAACAAAGGTCACCAATTAATGCCAATATGCCAGAGTGTTTTGAATGAAGAACTTTGAAACTCTTTGATAAGCATGAAATAAAGGATTGTCAAAAAGTCAGATTTACTTGCATTTATGTTTGGAATTACACTAAACTATAACATTGAGATCTTAATATTCAAAATGTTTACATTTTGTTTTTGACTAAATATTCATTCTCTTGCTAAATGTTTTGTTTCCTAAATGTAAAATGTTGTACCCCACGTCTGTAATCTTCTAACAGCCTCTATAAATGTACAACCACTATAAATCTGTCTGTAATGCATTACATAGACAAAATAACTATTTACATAATAATAATCATAATGGCTCATGGTTCTTTTAAAAAAGCATACCTATTCATGCTTATAAATGCATTTGTAATGCAATTCCCACAATGTCATGGGTGTAATGCATACTTCTTGTGAAATGTTCTTGTCACGTCCTGACCCTTGTAAGATGTCATTTTCTATAGTAGAGTAGGACAGGGCGTGATTTGGGTGGTTTTCTACGGTTTCTATTTCTATGTTTAAATTGTAGTTTTTCTATTTCTATGTTGAGCTCCAATTGGAGGCAGCTGGTCCTCGTTGCCTTTAATTGGAGATCATATTTAAGTAGGGTTTTTTTTTTCCACCTGTGTTTGTTTGGGCAGTTATTTTCTGTTTAGTCTCTGTACCTGACAGAACTGTATTATGATCGTTTGCCGTTTGTTATTTTGTCTTTAGTGTTTTGAGTTAATAAATATCATAATGAGCACTCAACACGCTGCGCTTTGGTCCCCTCTATACGACAGCCGTTACAGAACTGCCCACCACAACTGGATCAAGCAGGGTGCTCGGGAGGAGATGGATACCTGGTCTCTGATGGAGAGGCTAGAGAGGCTAAACTGGACTTGGGGCCAAGTAATAGATAGATATTTAAGCCTGCCAGGGAGGCACGTGAGGCTACAGAAACCCAAAGAACATTTTTTGGGGGGCACATGGAGCAGTCGGCGGAGCCGAGGAGCAAACCAGAGCCAATCCGGGAGAAGAGGGAAAATTTGGAGAAGGGAGAAATGGAAGAGTTACTGAGTTGGGAGGACGCACAAGTTTTTCCCAAAGGAACGTGTCGTCAGTTTGGTGCCACCTGAGTCAGCTCCCCGTACTCGTCCTGAGAAGTGTGTGGAAGTTCCGGAACAAGTAATACAGGTTATACACACCAGGTCTCCAGTACGTCTCAACAGTCCGGTGCGTCCTGTACCTCCTCTCCGCACTCGCCCTGAGGTGCGCGTCATCAGCCCGGTGCCACCTGTACCGGTCCCACGCATCAGACCTCCGGTGCACCTCCACAGCCCAGTACGTCCTGTGCCTCCTCCCCGCACTCGACCTGAGGTGCGTGTTACCAGTCTGGCGCCACCTATGCCAGTCCCATGCATCAGACCTCCAGTACGCATACCCAGTCCGGCGCCTCCGGCGACGCTCCCTCGTACAGCACCTCCTGAGACGGCCTGCAGCCTAGAGTCTTCGGCGATGATCTACAGTAAGGTTCATCCGACGACGATCCACGGTCCGGTGGTACAGAAGCAGAGGGATCTGCGGGCGGAGCAGGGGTTACGCCCCGAACCAGAGCCACCGCCGCTGCTGGAGGATCTGCTGGATGGTAAGGTTCTGGGTATTGCACTACAACCGCCATAGACAATTGTCACCCTCCCTACCCTCCCTTTTTGTTTTGTGGTTTCTAATTTTAGTTGCACCTTTGGGGGGGGGGGGGGGGGGGGTGTACTGTCACGTCCTGACCCTTGTAAGATGTCATTTTCTATAGTAGAGTAGGCCAGGGCGTGACAGGGGGTGTTTTGGGTGGTTTTCTATGATTAAGTTCAAGTTTTTCTATTTCTGTTGTTTTTTGGGTTGATCTCCAATTGGAGGCAGCTGGTCCTCGTTGCCTCTAATTGGAGATCATATTTAAGTAGGTTTTTTTTCCACCTGTGTTTGTGGGCAGTTATTTTCTGTTTAGTCTCTGTACCTGACAGAACTGTATTCTGATCATTTTCCATTTGTTATTTTGTCTTTAGTGTTTGAGTTAATAAATATCATAATGAGCACTCAACACGCTGTGCTTTGGTCCCCTCTATACGACAGCCATTACAGTTCTTCTTTTCAGCTATTGGTGGTGCATTCATCCTTAGGATTTGCGTCTTCTATTCATTCACTGGGGGAGGGGGGGGTTGATCCAAATATGTTTTGAATATGGTGGAATGCCAAATGTTTGTGTGTATTGTTTTCTGTTGCAAAACTGCTGTAACGAGTGCACAGGGAGTCGGGAAGCAAGTTCTGGGAGTGCATAATTTAATGAACAAAACACGAACAACAAAGACAGGAAACTGAAACAATAACGCCTGGGGAAGGAACCAAAGAGAGTCACACACATACACACACACACACACACATACAGGGAAGGTAATCAGGGAAGTGATGGAGTCCAGGTGAGTCTGATGCGCAGGTGCGCGTAACGATGGTGACAGGTGTGCCCCATAACAAGCAGCCTGGTGTCCTAGAGGCCGGAGAGGGAGCACACGTGACAGTACCCCCGCCCTGACGCGCGGCTCCTGCCGCAGGACACCGACCAAAGGGACGATCCCGGGGATCTGGAGCGGACCGGTCACCTCCACTGAGGTGCAGAAACCTGACGAACCAGCTGAGGCGTGAGAACCTGATGAGCCGGCTGAGACCTCCCCGGTTGCCTCAGTCGATGCACGGGAACCTGTTCACCAGCTGAGGCATGGGAGCCTATCGATCCCGCTGAGGTTTGGAAATCCGTCGAGCCAGCTGAGGCAGGGGAACCCGACAAACCACCTGAGGCCTCCCAGGTAGCTCCGGTTCGGACACCCGGACCCGACATCACTTTCAACACAAAAAGATTTTAAAAAACTGACCCCCTGATGCTTCCCTTTGGTGAGGCGCTATTCTGTAACGAGTGCGCTGGGAGTCAGGAAGCAAGTTCAGGGAGTGCATAATTTAATGACCAAAACAAACAACGCACAGACAGGAAACAAACAAAAACAATAACGCCTGGGAAAGGAACCAAAGGGAGTGACATATATAGGGAAGGTAATAAGGGAAGTGATGGTGTCCATGTGAGTCTGATGACGCGCAGGTTCGCGTAACGATGGTGACAGGTGTGCGCCATAACGAGCAGCCTGGTGACCTAGAGGCCGGAGAGGGAGCACACGTGACAGATGCACATAAGCGGTAGCTCCTAAACATCTTCCCATCATGCAACAGGACTGAGATCCCCTTGACAACAACACTGAAGTTAACAGTTTTGGCGCCATTCTTCAGTTTGACATTTATAATATTTGAAGTAGATGCCATTGGTCAATGATGTTGATTAGATGTGACACTAATTATCAACTCACAATGTAGCTGCAGGATCTTTTCCTGAACCGTCCTGGATAATGTACTGTACATCCAAGAGATGCCCAATGGTGGTGTTTTTCCATTTTAACTTTTACTTACGTTCAGCCAATTGTTTCAGGCTACGGCTAACAAACTAGCTTTGTTATCTGTAGGTTATTTCTTAAATCCACCGTGGTCCCTCTTTGAAGACAGAATTACTCTGGTCCTAATCTATTTGACCATGACAAGAGAGCCCTTAGTGTTCTGGTTGGTAAAGTCAATGACTTTCCCAGGATGTCATTCATCTGGTCAGATATCCCCCGTTCATCTGGTCAGATATCCCCCGTTCATCTGGTCAGATATCCCCCGTTCATCTGGTCAGATATCCCCCGTTCATCTGGTCAGATATCCCCCGTTCATCTGGTCAGATATCCCCCGTTCATCTGGTCAGATATCCCCCGTTCATCTGGTCAGATATCCCCCGTTCAGATATCTCCCGTTTCCTTCATCTGGCTTCATTTGTCTTCTTGTTTCATTAAAAGGGGAGATGCTGGTGTTGTGGATCCCCTTTGGAACAGTCTGTGTGTGCACTCTTACTTCTGCAAGCCCCTCAATGGCAAGTACAATTGACAGATTGTGGAAAGAGGATAATATGGAAGAAGAAAGGGGATCATGGTTCAACAATGAGTCATCCTTTGTTCCTGTATAGTGGTCACCTGTCACTCCCTACAATGCAGCACCACCCCACTTTCTACTGCAACCTGGAGCCTTAGATCTCATTCGACGGGCTAAGGATAGGATTTAGGGTTGTGACAGTGAAGTCTTGGGAAACAAAACGTGCATGACAATGAAAAGGACACAAAGGGAAGTGGTGGGTGTAAAAGGCAGCGTGCGGATTGGTCGACACATCTCCAGAAAGGGGAATACTGTTGACAACACTCGACCAATCCCCACGCCGCACACAACCTCTACAGGATCGGTGGGTCCCCCACGGGACGGTTGAGCTAACGTAGGCTAATGCAATTAGTATGAGGTTGAAAGTAACAAGAAATTTTACCAGGACATAGACATATCTGATATTGGCAGAAAGCTTAAATTGTTAACTGCACTGTCCAGTTTACAGTAGCTATTACAATGAAATAATATGCTATTTAAGGAGAGTGCACAGTTAAGAACTTGTAAAGTTACTAATAAACCAATTAGGAAAACTTAGGCGTCTTGATACAAAATGTTGAACAGAAATGCAATGGTTCATTGGATAAGTCTAAGACTTTGCAAATACACTGCTGTCATCTAGTGGCATAAATCTCCATTGAGCCTGGGCTGGAATAAAACATTATGGCTTTTCTCTTGCATTTCAAATATGATGGTATTCTCTTCTACCAGATCTAATGTGTTATATTCTCCTACATTTATTTAACTAAGCAAGTCAGTTAAAAACAAATATTTATTTACAATGACAGCCTAGGAACAGTGGGTTTACTGCCTTGATCAGGGGCAGAATGAAAGATTTTGACCTTGTCAGGTCAGTGATTTGAACTAGCAACCTCTTGGTTACTGGCCCAACACTAACCACTAGGCTAGCTGCCACCCCATTCCTTTCACATTTCCATAAACTTAAGTGTTTCCTTTCAAATGATACCAAGACTATGCATATCCTTGCTTCAGGTTCTGAGCTACAGGCAGTTAGATTTGGGTATGTCATTTCAGGCGAAAATTTGAAAAAAGGGGCGGATCCTTAAAGAGGTTTTAAACAGACCGAAGACATTTCTAAATAAAGTTATTATGCAAAGGAATGAGGAGGACTACTCTGAGTAGTGATGAAATAGTTTAATGGACAAGCTTCTCCAGTTAAATCAATTAGATACATGATAATGAAGAAAAAGGAACAACTTTTTGGGGATGAACATGGATACATTTGTCAAAGTTGCAGGGTAAATCTAGCCAAATGAATACATTTGTCAAAGTTGCAGGGTAAATGTATGTTTGAATGGATACATTTGTCAAAGCTGCAGGGTAAATGTATGTTTGAATGGATACATTTGTCAAAGCTGCAGGGTAAATGTATGTTTGAATGGATACATTTGTCAAAGCTGCAGGGTAAGTGTAGCTAAATAGGCATGTCATAGCTGCAGGGTAAATGTAACTAAATGGATATTGTAAAAGTAGCAGGGTAAAAGTAGTCAAATGGATACATTTCTCAAAGTTTCAGGATAAATGTAGCTAAATGGATACATTTGTTGAAATTGCCAGGGCAAATGTAGCAAAATTGATACATTGGCCAAAGTTGCAGGGTAAATGTAGCTAAATAGCAAATGTATTTAAATTGATACATTGGTCAAAGTTGCAAGGTAAATGTAGCAAAATGGATACATTTAAGTTTCAGGGTAAATGTAGCTAAATTGATACATTTGTAGAATTTGCAGGGAAAATGTAGCAAAATTGATACATTTGTCAAAGTTGCAGGTTAAATGTTGCTAAATGGATACATTTGTCAAAGTTGCATGGAAAATGTCACTAAATGTATATATTTGTCAAAGTTGCAGGGTAAATGTAGCCAAGTGGATACATTTGTCAAAGTTAGAGTAATTGTAGCTAAATGGATAAATCTTTCTAAAATGCAGGGTAAATGTAGCTAAATGGATACATTTGTCAAAGTTGCAGGATAAATGTAGCTAAACGGATACATTTGTCAAATCTGCAGGATACATGTAGCTAAACGGATACATTTGTCAAAGTTGCAGGGTAAATGTAGCTAAATAGCAAATGTCAAAGTTGCAGGGTAAATGTAGCTACATGGATACATTTGTCAAAGTTGCAGGGAAAATGTAGCTAAATTGATAAATTTGTAGAATTTGCAGGGTAAATGTAGCTAAATAGATACATTGGTCAAAGTTGCAGGGTTGTCATAAATGTTGAAGCCGTGTTGAAGAGAACAAACTGCATGCGGATACTCATCTTTTTAATATATATGTGTGTGTGTGTGTGTGTGTGTGTGTGTGTGTGTGTGTGTGTGTAAAGTATACACAGAAAACCAATAAACACTCACAACATGCTACTTACGAACAAACGAATAGCAGTGTTAACTCAACCACCCACAAAACCAAGTGACAAACATACTCCTAATTATATGACTCCCAATCAGGAACAACGATAACCAGCTGTCCCTGATCGGGAGCCACACAGACCCACATAGAAACACAACACCCAGAACACACAGACACTCTGCCACGTCCTGACCAAAACTACACAACACCCTCTGCTGGTCAGGATGTGACAAGGGACAATGTAGTTAAATGGATACATTTGTCAAGGTTGCAGGGTAAATGTCACTAAATGGATACATTGGTAAAAGTTGCTGGGTAAATTTAGCCAAATTGATATATTTGTCGAATTTGTAGGGTAAATGTAGCTTAGTGGATACAGTTGAAAGCGGAAGTTTACATAAATCTTAGCCAAATACATTTAAACTCAGTTTGTCACAATTCCTGACATTTAATCCTAGTAAAAATACCCTGTCTTAGGTCATTTAGGATCACCACTTTATTTTAAGAATGTGAAATGTCAGAAAAATGGAGAGAATGATTTAATTCAGCTTTTATTTCTTTCATCACATTCCGAGTGGGTCTGAAGTTTACATACACTCAATTAGTATTTGGTAGCCTTGCCTTTAAATTGTTTAACTTGGGTCAAACGTGTCAGGTAGCCTTCTACAAGCTTCCCACAATAAGTTGGGTGAATTTTGTCCCATTCCTCCTGACCGAGCTGGTGTAACTGAGTCAGGTTTTTAGGCCTCCTTGCTCACACACGCTTTTTCAGTTCTGCCCACACATTTTCTATAGGATTGAGGTCAGGGCTTTGTGATGGCCACTCCAATACAATGACTTTGTTGTCCTTAAGCCATTTTGCCACAATTTTGGAAGTATGCTTGGGGTCATTGTCCATTTGGAAGACCCATTTGTGACCAAGCTTTAACTTCCTGACTGATGTCTTGAGATGTTGCTTCAATATATCCACACAATTGTCCTTCCTCATGATACCATCTAATTTGTGAAGTGCACCAGCCACTCCTGCAGCAAAGCACCCCCACAACATGATGCTGCCACACGTGTGCTTCACAGTTGGATGGTGTTCTTCGGTTTGCAAGTCTCCCAAGTTTTCCACGAAACAAAACAATGGTCATAATGGCCAAACAGTTCTATTTTCGTTTCATCAGACCAGATATTACGTTCTCCCCTCGGGTGTAGCTCGTCTGAGGAGGAGACGTAAATGCCTGGGCCTAAACACACCAGGTAATACAGATGAAAAGGGAAGAAATGTGGGGTGCAATGAGCGATAAATAAATCAGACCACAACCAGAACTCAATTTTAACCCTCAGGGGATGTTTAGTGAATTTGTTAAATAAATAATATAAAACACCCATAAATAATCAGTAAGAAACAAAACAGCCACAACAAGGGAAGGTAAGAGAAGGGAAATATTTGGGATCGGGGTCCAAGTAATGAAAATAAACAAAAGGTCCCTCCTCTTCTACACACCTAATCCTTCCTAACACACTCTAAGCCCTAACCCACTGTCCTACCTGGTTCCAAGAAAAATACAAGGGTGACACCCTCCCGGCTAACCTAGTGTATAAAACAATGGGTTATCTACATGAGAATGTACACCCATGGGCAGATCTACCTTTTCCCTTCTCCAGGACCTAGGTAGGGTGGAGCGCCTCAGGGGGACAGGCTGAAACACAAGAAAATTAACACAAATAATCAAACAACAAACAAGTATCCTCTCTCTCTCTCTCTCTCTCTCTCTCTCTCCCCCCCCCCCCCCCCCCCCCCACTTCTCTCTTCTCACACGGCAAACAGATATCCTCTCTGTAATCAGCTACAGCCACGCCCACCATCGTTAGCCGCAACTCCGTACACCTGTAATGCCCAAGACAAACACACTAGCAGGGGAAAAATGGGGAACAAGAAAAACGTAACACGTAACACCAGAGGACATTTCTCCAAAAAGTACGATCTTTTTCCCCATGTGCAGTTACAAACCATAGTCTGGATTTATGGCGGTTTTGGAGCAGTGGCTTCTTCCTTGCTGAGCGGCCTTTCAGGTTATGTCGATATAGGACTCATTTTACTGTGGATATAGATACTTTTGTACCGGTTTTCTCCAGCATCTTCACAAGGTCCTTTGCTGTTGTTCTGGGATTGATTTGCACTTTCGCACCAAAGTACATTCATCTCTAGGAGACAGAATGCGTCTCCTTCCAGAGCGGTATGACGGCTGCGTGGTCCCATGGTGTTTATACTTTCGTACTATTGTTTGTACAGATGAACGTGGTACCTTCAGTCGTTTGGAAATTGCTCTCAAGGATGAACCAGATTTGTGGAGGTCTAGAATGTCTTTGAGGTCTTGGCTGATTTCTTTTGATGTCAAGCAAAGAGGCACTGAAATTGAAGGTAGGCCTTGAAATACATCCACAGGTACATTTCCAATTGACTCAAATGATGTCAATTATGCAATCAGAAGCTTCTAAAGCCAGAACATATTTTCTGGAATTTTCCAAGCTGTTTAAAGGCACAGTCAAATTAGTGTATGTAAACTTCTGACCTTCTGGAATTGTGATACAGTGAATTATAAGTTAAATAATCTGTTTGTAAACAATTGTGTCATGCACAAAGTAGATGTCCTATCCGACTTGCCAAAACTATAGTTTGTTAACAAGAAATGTGTGGAGTGGTTGAAAAATGAGTTATGACTTCAACCTAAGTGTATGTACATATCCGACTTCAACTGTACATTGGTCAAAGTTGCAGGCTAAATCTAGCTAAATGATACAGTTTAAGGTTGCCAGGTAAATGTAAAGAAATCAATACATTTGTCAAAGTATGCATTGGTCAAAGTTGTAGGGTAAATGTAGCTAAACAGAGACATTTGTCAAATTTAAAGGATAAATGTAACTACATAGATACATTGGCCAAAGTTGCAGGGTGATGTAGCTAAATTGATACATTGGTCAAAGTTGCTGGGTAAATGTAGCGAAATGAATATATTTGCCGATGTTGTAGGGTAAATGTAGCTTAATGGTACATTTGTCAAAGTTGCAGGGTAAATGTAGCTAAATGTAGCTTAATGGATACATTGGCCAAAGTTTCAGGGTAAATGTATCTAAATGGATACACTTGTCAAAGTTGAAAAGTAAATGTAGCTAAATGGATACATTGTTTGGAGCAGCATGGTAAATGTAGGTAAATGGAAACATTTGTCAAAGATGCAAGGTAAATGTCGCAAAATGGAGACATTGGTCAAAGTTGCAGGGTAAACGTAGCTAAATGGTAAATGTAGCTTAATGGATAGATTGGTCAAAAAATACAGGGTAAATGTCGTTAAATGGATACATTGGTCAAAGTTGTTTGGTAAATGTAGGTAAATGAATACATTGTCACAGTTAAAGGATAAATGTAGATACATAAATGGATACATTGGTAAAAGTTGCTGGGTAAATGTCGCCAAATTGATATATTTGTAGAATGTGTAGGGTAAATGTAGCTTAATGGATACACTTGTCAAAGTTGCAGGCATAATCTAGCTAAATGGATACAGTTGTCAAGGTTGCCGGGTAAATGTAACTAAATGGATACAATGGCAAAAGTTGCAGGGTAAATGTAGCTAAATCGATACATTTGTCAAACCTGCAGGGTAAATGTAGCTGAATGGATATATTGGTCAAAGTTGCAGGATTAATTTTGTAACGTAATAGCTACATTGTCAAAGTTGCAGGGACCAATCGGATTCCACACGTCAAGATTGCTTCGATCACGTGGACTGGGATATGTTCCGGATAGCGTCGAACAACATTGATGTATACGCTGATTTGGTGAGCGAGTTTATTAGCAAGTGCATCGGTGATATTGTACCCACGGCGAATATTAAAACCTTCCCTAACCAGAAACCGTGGATTGATGGCATTCGCGCAAAACTGAAAGAGTGAACTACTGCTTTTAATCAGGGCAAGGCGACCGGAAACATGACCGAATACAAACAGTGTAGCTATTCCCTCCGCAAGGCAATCAAACAAGCTAAGCGTCAGTATAGAGACAAAGTAGAGTCGCAATTCAATGGCTCAGACACGAGAGGTATGTGGCAGGGTCAACAGTCAATCTAGAAGAAAAAGAAACGCATACCTATTAAGGCGAGGTGCTGGCTAGCGGAGTAGAAAACTTGAAAATAAGGGAGAGCTGCACACTCTAGGAGCTCAGATGCAAAAATGTAATATCCAACGTTTCGACAGCCAAGCTGTCTTCATCAGCATATCATCACAAACACTGCGAGATTACTCGTTTATATAGTGTCAGAAAACACACAGGTGTCTGTAATCATGGCCAAATGTGGCCTAATATCATTGGTTAACTCTGAAATATAAAAATGGCGTACAAAGAACATACGAAAGAACAAATGGATAGCATACGATCATAGATACATTTTAGACTACACAAGCTTATAAACAATTACAATGGCAAAGTCACAAAAATCACAAGAATGGCCTCAAATCAAAGTCTACATTGAGACCGAAGGGAGCAAGGGTCTTTAAATTAAAGATCCAGGCAGCCTCTCGTTTTAACAATAAATTATCAAGGTCACCCCCTCTCCTAGGGAGGGTGACATGTTCGATGCCAATATAACGCAGAGACGAAATCGAGTGGTTTACTTCCATAAAGTTGGCCGCAACTGGGTAAATCAAGTTTTTGCACCTAATGGTGCTACGATGCTCTGAGATACGTACTTTTAATTCACGCTTTGTTTTACCCACATTATTTTTACCACAAGGACAAGTTATAAGATAAATAACTGCCTTAGTGGAGCATGTGATAACACCTTTGATTGGGATCGATTTCCCTGTTTGTGGGTGTTTGAAGGATTTACATTTATAAGTGCCATTGCATTGAGCACAGCCATTACACTTGTAATTTCCATCCAGTAGGGGCGCAAATAGACGTTGTTCAGGAATATCTTGGGGTGGTAAATCAGAGTGTACCAATTGGTCTCTGAGATTTCTGCCCCGCGAGAATACGACCAAGGGAAGGTCCGAAAACACATTACCGAGACTATCATCGGATTTTAGAATGTGCCAATGTTTGAGAACGATTCCCTTAATTTTGTTCAGAGCACTTTGAATAGCGGGTAGTTAGAACGCAAGAATGCGTCTTTTTGCGAGACTGACCTTGAAAAAGGTCATGTCTCATTTTGTTCTGAATTTTCTCAATGGCAATATTAATCTGATCATTTTTGTACCCCCTCTCCTTGAACTTTCTGTGCGTCTCAGCCATATTTCTGTCGAAATCTGATTGTTTTTTACAAATTCTTTTGATTCGACAGAATTGGCTGTAGAGCAAACTATTTTTCAAAGGAAGTGGGTGACAACTATCAGCCCTCAACAAACTGTTACGATCAGTAGGTTTCCTGTAAAGATCAGTATATAGAACATTATTTTCACACAAGATCAGAAGATCAAGAAAACTGATTTGATGTGTATCAGATTGCATAGTAAATCTCAAATGTTCAGAACAGGAGTTAAGAAAAGCATGGAATGCCTGGAGCTGTTCTGCATCACCCCTCCATAGAACAAAAATATCATCAATATACCGTTTCCAAATAATGATGTTAGGCAAGAAAACATTTTTGAGAGGGTTGAAAATGGACAATCACGGTCTACAAAAAGGGTCAACAGTCAATCACGGACTACAAAAAGAAAACCAGCCCTATCGCGGACCCCGATGTCTTGCTCCCAGACAAACTAAACAACTTCTTTGCTCGCTTTAAGGACAATACAGTGCCACCGACACGGCCCGCTACCAAAACTTGTGGGCTCTCCTTCACCGCAGCCAACGTGAGTAAAACATTTAAATGTGTTAACCCTCGCAAGGCTGTCGGCCCAGACGGCATCCCTAGCCGTGTCCTCAGAGCATGCGCAGACCAGCTGGCTGGTGTGTTGACGGACATATTCAATCAATCCCTATCCCAGTCTGCTGTTCCCATATGCTTTAACCTCTATCATCTAGACGTTCCGCTAGCGGAACACCTGCTCCATTATCCAATGATGGGCGTGGCGCGAAATACAAACTCCTCTAAAATACAAAAACTTCAATTTTTCAAACATATGACTATTTCACAGCATTTTAAAGACAAGACTCTCCTTTATCGAACCACACTGTCCGATTTCAAAAAGGCTTTACAACGAAAGCAAAACATTAGATTATGTCAGCAGAGTACCAAGCCAGAAATAATCAGACACCCATTTTTCAAGCTAGCATATAATGTCACAAAAACCTAGAAGACAGCTAAATGCAACACTAACCTTTGATGATCTTCATCAGATGACAACCCTAGGACATTATGTTATACAATACATGCATGTTTTGTTCAATCAAGTTCATATTTATATCAAAAAACAGCTTTTTACATTAGCATGTGACGTTCAGAACTAGCATACCCCCCGCAAACTTCCGGGGAATTCGCTAACATTTTACTAAATTACTCACGATAAACGTTCACAAAAAGCATAACAATTATTTTAAGAATTATAGATACAGACCTCCTCTATGCACTCGATATGTCCGATTTTAAAATAGCTTTTTGGTGAAAGCACATTTTGCAATATTCTAAGTACATAGCCCAGGCATCACGGGCTAGCTATTTAGACACCCGGCAAGTTTAGCACTCACCAATATCAGCTTTACTATTATAAAAGTTTCATTACCTTTTGTTGTCTTCGTCAGAATGCACTCCCAGGACTGCTACTTCAATAACAAATGTTGGTTTGGTCCAAAATAATCCATCGTTATATCCGAATAGCGGCGTTTTGTTCGTGCGTCCCAGACACTATCTGAAATGGTAAATCAGGGTCGTGCGCATGGCGCAATTCGTGACAAAAAAAATCTAAATATTCCATTACCGTACTTCGAAGCATGTCAACCGCTGTTTAAAATCCATTTTTATGCCATTTTTCTCGTAAAAAAGCGATAATATTCCGACCAGGAATCTCCTTTTAGCTAAACTGAGGAAAGTAAACAAAGCTTTCGGTCGACGCGGGCACGAGCCTGAGTCTCACAGTACTGTAACCAGCCACTACCCAAACGCGCTACTTTGTTTCAGCCAGAGCCTGCAAAGCCACGATTCAGCTTTTTACCGCCTTCTGAGACCCTATGGCAGCCGTAGGAAGTGTCACGGGACAGCTAAGATCCTCACTCTTCAATAAACAGAGACAAGAAGAACGACACCTTGTCAGACAGGCCACTTCCTGCCTGAAACCTTGTCAGGTTTTTGCCTGTCAAATGAGTTCTGTTATACTCACAGACACCATTCAAACAGTTTTAGAAACTTTAGGGTGTTTTCTATCCATATGTAATAAGTATATGCATATTCTAGTTACTGGGTAGGAGTGGTAACCAGATTAAATCGGGTATGTTTTTTATCCAGCCGTGAAAATACTGCCCCCTAGCCATAACAGGTTAACAGGGCCGCCTTTGTTCCTGTTCACAAGAAAGCTAAGGTAACTGTGCTAAATGACTATCGTCCCGTAGCACTCACTTCCGTCATCTTGAAGTGCTTTGAGAGACTAGTCAAGGATCATATCACTGACACCCTAGACCCACTCCAATTTGCTTACCGCCCCAATAGGTCCACAGATGACGCAATCACACTGCACACTGCCCTAACCCATATGGACAAGAGGAATACCGATGTAAGAATGCTGTTCATCAACTACAGCTCAGCATTTAACACCATAGTACCCTCCAAACTCGTCATTAAGCTCAAGACCCTGGGTCTCGACCCCGCCCTGTGCAACTGGGTCCTGGACATTCTGACAGGACGCCCCCAGGTGGTGAGGGTAGGAAACAAAATCTCCACCCCGCTGATCCTCAACACTGGGGCCCCACAAGGGTGTGTTCTCAGCCCTCTCCTGTACTCCTTGTTCAGCCATGACTGAGTGGCCATGCACGCCTCCAACTCAATCATCAAGTTTGCAGACGACACTACAGTGGTAGGCTTGATTACCAACAACAACGAGATGGCCTACAGGGAGGAGGTGAGGGCCCTCGGAGTGTGGTGTCAGGAAAATAACCTCACACTCAATGTCAACAAAACAAAGGAGATGATCGTGGACTTCAGGAAACAGCAGAGGGAGCAGCCCCCTATCCACATCGACGGGACAGTAGTGGAGAAGGTGGAACATTTTAAGTTCCTCGGTGTACACATCACGGACAAACTGAAATGGTCCACCCACACAGACAGCGTGGTGAAGGCGCAACAGCGCCTCTTCAACCTCAGGAGGCTGAAGAAATTTGGCTTGTCACCAAAAACACTCACAAACCTTTACAGAGGCACAATAGAGAGCATCCTGTCGGGCTGTATCACCGCCTGGTACAGCAGCTGGTCCACCCACAACCGTAAGGCTCTCCGGAGGATAGTGAGGTCTGCACAATGCATCACCGGGGGCAAACTACCTGCCCTCCAGGACACCTACACCACCCGATGTCACAGGAAGTCCAAAAAGATCATCAAGGACAACAACCACCCGAGCCACTACCTGTTCACCCCGTTATCATCCAGAAGGCGAGGTCAGTACATGTGCATCAAAGCTGGGACCGAGAAACTGAAAAACAGCTTCTATCTCAAGGCCATCACTGTTAAACAGCCATCACTAACATTGAGTGGCTGCCGCCAACATACTGACTCAAATCTCTAGCCACTTTAATAATTAAAGATTAGATGTAATAAATGTATCACTAGTCACTTTAAACAATGCCACTTTATATAATGTTTACTCATCTCATATGTATATACTGTACTCTATACCGTCTACTGCATCTTGCCTATGCCATTCGGCCATTGCTCATCCATATATTTATATGTACATATTCTTATTCATTCCTTTGTTGTTGTGAAAATGTTAGATTACTTGTTAGATATTACTGCTTGGTCGGAACTAGAAGCACAAGCATTTCGCTACACTCACATTAACATCTGCTAACCATGTGTATTTAACAAATAAAATTTGATTTGATGAATGTAGCTAAATGGATACATTTGTCAAAGTTTCAGGGTAAATGTATGCATTTATCAACATTGAGCTAGATCTACTGAATTTCATCAAAGAAATGAAGGTATAAACAGAGCATAAAAAACATGGTAAACTGGATGATTTACAACCATCTCTGATCAATGGCAGAAACCAACACGGATAACTATTTTTTATTTATTTAACTTGGCAAGTCAGTTAAGAACACATTCTTATTTACAATGACAGCCTAAGAACAGTGCTGCCTTGTTCAGGGGCAGAATGACTGATTTTTACCTTGTCAGCTCAGGATTTGATCTAGCAACCTTTCGGTTATTAACCCAACACACTAACCACTAGGCTGCCTGCCCCCCCCCATTTAAGACAGGAGAGGCATGCCTCCATTCCTTTAGTGCAACACAGGTGGAGTAAAGTAAAACTCCACATGTATTATAATGACCATACCCACTCTGGCCCTTCGTGCCCCTTGACATTGCCCAGGAGGGACCACACAGCTAGGGGGGTGATAGTCCACTTCAGCCCCCACAGGGACCATCCATCCATCACACGCCCTCTCATCTTGAGAGGGACAGAGCTCTCCACCCATGTAAATCACAGTCTGGTACAAACTCAGTGATCGAGAGAGCACAATCATCCCCTTTGTTTTCTCAACGAATGTTCTAGCTGACACTTTCACTGTCCTGGGACCGCTAGTGCCCTTAGGGGAAGTGTTGGTCCTCCTGAAAGCCTCTGCAGGAGTCCAAGGTTTCCACATTTCCTTAGTCATGGAAGACAGACAAGAAGCCAGGCCTCCTTCTCATCTGTCCAGAGATTAGTTCATCATGTCAGACAAATATGGCTGAGTAGGACTGAGTATCTCGGGCAAAGGTAGGAAAAGAAGCTTGAGTTGTGAAGGTAGAAATGTATTGTGAGGAGCCTATTAAAATCCTTGAATTTGATTGAACACTGGTGTGAATCAACATGATCTTTGGATGAACTGTGAAATGTTAGCATCCTTGTAGCCTGTAAATCCAGCCAACATCACTATATCAAATAGTCCTGAATGCACTGAGTAAACTGAGTTAATATTTTCTGAGTGCAAGATGGATGCGTGCAAAAAAAATGCATACTGTCACATCCTGACCATAGAAAGCTTTTATTTTTCTATGGTAGAGTAGGTCAGGGCGTGACAAAGGGTTTTGTCTAGTGTATTTATGTCTATGTTGGTTCTAGTTTATTTTTTTCTATGTTGGGGTTTTGTCTAGTTTATGTATTTCTATGTGGGGCTTCTAGTTTTTGCATTTCTATGTTGTTTTTTGGGATGATCTCCAATTAGAGGCAGCTGGTCATCGTTGTCTCTAATTGGGGATCATATTTAAGTTGTTGTTTTTCCCACTAGGGTTTGTCACGGTTTGTTGTTTTGGTCATTAGTTTATTTGTATGTCTTGCATAGTTTCACAGTTATAATAAAATGTGGAACGACACACACGCTGCGCTTTGGTCCCATTCTTGTAAAGTGGTTGTTCCACTGGATATCATAAGGTGAATGCACCAATTTGTAAGTCGCTCTGGATATGAGCGTCTGCTAAATGATGTAAATGTAATTCTATAGACAGCCATGACACATACAAACGTCTTACATCAATGACTTTATTAATAACCAACAGACCAGGACTTTACATTATTTAGATGTGGATCTAAACTTGTAGCACAAATGTAGCTCACATAGACTGCAACAAATGTAATAATGGTTTGTTTGCTTCTCTTTAGTTTGCCATCAAGGTTGTTAGTCTTCACTTTCCAAACTCTTCAACATTTTCATTAATGAGCGATGGCCACATTAAAGTAAAGGTTAATTTAGAAAATGTACATCAGAAACTGTCAGACAGTTTAATTATAAATGTTTTCTGTGTTCACAAACACATTTGTTTTATAAGGAACAGCTTGTCTGAAGCGCAAACACTCACTTAGGTGCCAAATGTTATTCTTAAGTGTGCAAACGCAAGCCTCTTCTGTGGTGTGGCAGAAATATCATGCAAGTCTTTTATGTTGTCTGCAGCTTAGCAGGTTGTGAGTGGAACAGACCAATGGCAGTCGTCCTGAGGAGGAGGACAGTAAGCAAAGTTTATCATTAACTGCAGTGTCTTCCCAACAGTGGGCTATTATCTGTTGTGTCTTCACCACCAACCCCATGGTGGGCTATTATCTGTTGTGTCTTCCCCACCAAACCTATGGTGGGCTATTATGTGTGTCTTCCCCACCAACCCCATGGTGGGCTATTATCTGTTGTGTCTTCACCACCAACCCCATGGTGGGCTATTATCTGCTGTGTCTTCACCACCATGGTGGGCTATTATCTGATGTGTCTTCCCCACCAACCCCATGGTGGGCTATTATCTGCTGTGTCTTCCCCACCAACCCCATGGTGGTCTATTATCTGCTGTGTCTTCCCCACCAACCCCATGGTCTGCTATTATCTGTTGTCTTCCCCACCAACCCCATGGTGGGCTATTATCTGCTCTCTTCCCCACCAACCCCATGGTGGTCTATTATCTGTTGTGTCTTCCCCACCAACCCCATGGTGGGCTATTATCTGTTGTGTCTTCTCCACCAACCCCATGGTGAGCTATTATCTGCTCTCTTCCCCACCAACCCCATGGTGGGCTATTATCTGTTGTGTCTTCCCCACCAACCCCATGGTGGGCTATTATCTGTTGTGTCTTCCCCACCAACCCCATGGTGGGCTATTATCTGTTGTGTCTTCCCCACCAACCCCATGGTGGGCTATTATCTGTTGTGTCTTCCCCACCAACCCCATGGTGGGCTATTATCTGATGTGTCTTCCCCACCAACCCCATGGTGGGCTATTATCTGATGTGTCTTCCCCACCAACCCCATGGTGGACTATTATCTGTTGTGTCTTCACCACCAACCCCATGGTGAGCTATTATCTGTTGTGTCTTCCCCACCAACCCCATGGTGGGCTATTATCTGTTGTGTCTTCCCCACCAACCCCATGGTGGGCTATTATCTGTTGTGTCTTCCCCACCAACCCCATGGTGGGCTATTATCTGTTGTGTCTTCCCCACCAACCCCATGGTGAGCTATTATCTGTTGTGTCTTCCCCACCAACCCCATGGTGAGCTATTATCTGTTGTGTCTTCACCACCAACCCCATGGTGAGCTATTATCTGTTGTGTCTTCACCACCAACCCCATGGTGGGCTATTATCTGCTCTCTTCCCCACCAACCCCATGGTGGGCTATTATCTGTTGTCTTCCCCACCAACCCCATGGTGGGCTATTATATTTTGTGTCTTCTCCACCAACCCCATGGTGAGCTATTATCTGCTCTCTTCCCCACCAACCCCATGGTGGGCTATTATCTGTTGTGTCTTCTCCACCAACCCCATGGTGAGCTATTATCTGCTCTCTTCCCCACCAACCCCATGGTGGGCTATTATCTGTTGTCTTCCCCACCAACCCCATGGTGGGCTATTATATTTTGTGTCTTCACCACCAACCCCATGGTGGGCTATTATTGTGTCTTCACCACCAACCCCATGGTGGGCTATTATCTGTTGTGTCTTCACCACCAACCCAATGGTGGGCTATTATCTGTTGTCTTCCCCACCAACCCCATGGTGGGCTATTATCTGTTGTCTTCCCCACCAACCCCACAGTGGGCTATCATCTGTTGTGTCTTCCCCACTAATCCCACAGTGGGCTATTATCCGCTTTGTCTTCCCCACCAACCCCACGGTGCGCTATTCTATTTGCAATGTGAGCCCCCCCAACCCCCCCCCCCCCCCTGCTACCCCGCTTTATACTCTACTGCTACTTTCTGTTTATCATATATGCATAGTCACTATAACTACACACTCATGTACATACTACCCCAATTGGGCCGACCAACCAGTGCTCCCGCACATTGGCTAACCGGGCTATCTGCATTGTGTCCCGCCACCCGCCACCCACCACCCGCCAACCCCTCTTTTACGCTACTGCTACTCTCTGTTCATCATATATGCATAATCACTTTAACCATATCTACATGTACATACTACCTCAATCAGCCTGACTAATCGGTGTCTGTATGTAGCCTCGCTACTTTTATAGCCTCGCTACTGTATATAGCCTGTCTTTTTACTGTTGTTTTATTTCTTTACTTACCTAACACCCTTTTTGCACTATTGGTTAGAGCCTGTAAGTAAGCATTTCACTATAAGGTCTACACCTGTTGTATTCGGAGCACGTGACAAATAAACTTTGATTTGATTTTATTTGATATTCTGCTATGACTCAGTGGACAATGTCAGGAGTTAAAAGTGGCTCCCTAGGGACGAAGCCTCTTTGAGTCCCTTGTGCTCACTCCTCCCAGAAGAGGCTCTTGGAAATCCTACCAGATACACCACAGGAGAGATAACAGACAGGGAATCTACCAACTCAAACCCCAAAACCAGATTTTACAAATCCTCTAACTGACCATATTGGACAGATAGTTATCAAATTCCGCTGTGGTGAAAAATGCAAATTTTTACAGATTCACTTTATGTTGTTCAACATTTTTCTGTGCTCATTAATTTTCCAGTTCAACACAAATGTCCGCAGTTTCTCCTTGTTTAGCAATATCATAAACTCAACTTTTCAGAGGTTGATCTTTTTTTTCATTCCCTCATAGGAAAGTGAAATGAAGAGTAGCATCCTCCCAATGAGGATCACTGTGCAGAGGCAATGACAACAGGTTTCTAAGCATGGCAATAACTTCCTTTGCACGATTCGTGGGAACCGCCTGCGGCAGACAATGATTCAATTCACAATGGTGTATACAAAGAAACCATATCCCACAGCATGATGGGAAAGGGGAGCAATGGCAGCAGATGTCAGAACTATAAGCAACAGATGCCTCCTTGCAAGAATTCAGCCCTGCGCACAAGCCAAACCCACAGAGCTGTGCTGAGCCAAAGAGCGTTGAGAGCTCATCAATGGGAGCGCACACAAATAATAATGGATTACTCTCTGTTTGGTGGAGAGAAGGAAAATGTGATGAAATTAAGGTACAATCGATTCGTGATTGTTTTAATTGTATTCAAGGTTGTACATATTGATGGGAACCTATTGGTTAGTTATTATTCCAAGTTTTCTTCATGCCAAAAGAATAAAGATGTCAAAACAAAATCAGAGTAAAGACAACCACATACATATTTCAGACCAGGGGAACCAGTCAGTCATTTACATTTATCAAATTGTGAGTGAAATGGTCCTCACATCCCAATATATTGAAACAGATTTTTTTTTTAAAGACACTGAACAATGTTCGTGTTTTATAAGCTACTGTGAGTAAAATAAATGGATCATAATGAGTTTTATCCAACAGACCCATCAGGATTACTTCAGTTTACAGGTCCTCAGTAGCTCAATTGGTAGAGAAATGGTGCTTGCAATGCCAGTATAGTGGGTTTGGTTCCTGGGACCAACTGTATGGGAAATGTATGCACACATGACTGTTAGTTGCTTTGGATACAAGCATCTTCTAAGTGGCATATTTATTAAACCTAAACTCAAACTAAATGATTTGAAATCCCTGGTGATCCAGTCCTTGCTTGGTGTTTTTGATCTGCTCATTTATAGATAGACTTGGTGAAAATGTCAATGTTCAATCAGAATCAGAATCAGAATGATCAATTTGTTTCACTGAGAAGCCACGAGGAATTTAGTGGAATTTATGAGTGATAATATTGCTGGGAGGTGATTGTAAATTGTGCCAATGAGTAGTAATAGTTGTATTTGTATTTATTATTTATTCAGTGAGATGCTGCTGTTGTTCCTAGTCAAGAATAATGGTTGTTTTCTTCTCTCCTCTGTTTTGTGTTGTCTGGCCCTGTGGCCAGTGTGGCTTCTGGTCAATGCTAAAGGATCCTCTGAATATGAGGCCTTTTCTGAGGGCCCTTTGTGACCTATGGAGTTCACAGGACCTTGATCCCAGGCACCGTAATTGACACGGTGCAAAAAAGAGCCACAACACCCCAATAAATAGCATGCACACATCACGAGAGCAAATATAATGTGTATATAAATGCACAGCACCTTTACTCTCGTGCTCGGAAAGCGCCGGGTTGCCAGGTCTTCTCCATTGAAGCGAGAGCGGGGCGTGTCCCTTGGAGACAGCGTTCAGTGTGGGGTGTGTGGGAATGGATCGGTGAACTGACGCCTGATTAATGACCACTAACACTGAATGCTCTGCTCTCTTGAGATGATAATCATTTCAAATGGCAGATGGGTAGGAGAGTTGAGGTTTGGCCACAATCAACTGAATGAAAATCCCTTCGGTTGAGAACAAAGGAAAAAGTATTCCATGTCCTCCGTTGGCCTTTAGCTTAAGGCCAATTACAGGGAAAACAAGATAGGGGACGGATGTGTGCTGTTCGCTAGATTAATCATGAGGAGGCATCTAACCGGGATTATTGTGACTAGACGTGAGATGTGACTCATCGTTTCTCTTATTTATTTGGACAGTTATAACCCTGAGAAGAAAACATGAGAGGAAGTGGAGGACATGATGTCATCCCTGACAACACTGCATATGGGATCTTCCACTGCTGACACACAAGGACAGAAAGTCAGTCTCACATTCAGATGAATGACAATGACACAAGACAGTGTGAGTATGCCCAGTCATGGCGGGGGATGGATGTATCCATAAACAGCAGTGCTGAACAGCCCCTCTCTCTCTCACCCACCCATCCCCCCAGTACATTGTCCTCCCCTCTCGTGTCTGCGTGGGACTGCTCTAGCCAGCGGAGCTCTGGGGACCTCACTCTGGCTCCAGTCTGCCTGTGATGCCATGCAGCTGGGAGTCGACACGGACGCCTCGCCACTCCAATGGACAGATGGTGAGTAACGCCCATCAATGGGCTGAGCGGTATTGCTCCGTCCCTTCTGGTATCTACCGGCCTGTGCTGGCATTTTCTCATCCCTCTCCTCCGGCAGACATGCCAGGGCCTGGCTGGCTTGCCCCATACTTCCCTCCACAGTATGTAAATGACTAGACAGAGAAGGCTTTCATCTGAATATGAATGGAGGAAGAAGAGACTGAGGGAGAGAGATCAAGAGAGAGAGAGAAAAGCCCGCCCCCCTCCCTTATAGACTTCATTCTAAAAACAAAACTCAGACAGGACACAATCAAACTGATTAAAACAATGTGATATGTCCCATCGTCTCCCATCATTTTTCTCTTCTTCATTGTGTTTAGCATAACCATAACAATAATAAATGCTATTTTGGTCATATACAGCAAACAGTTTACATGAACACAGAATTGAATTTGGTTTGTGTTTAGTCTCGTTCTTCGAAAGGAGTAACTTCTGAAGGGATCTAATGAGTGAGTTGAATTGACCCCCATCTCTATGAATGAACATCAGGAAGTCTAATCAGAGAGCAAAGCAAGTCCTAAAGACCACATCAAAATGAGACAGCCCACAGGGTGTGAATTAGCCACGCTAAACGCTAAAATGTTTGTTGTATTCTACTGAGTCATTTACTTTATGTTCATATTCTTATCTTTAATTATTTCTTATTTTTATTCCATTGTCCAGAAGTAACCTGCAAGTAAGCATTTGGTTGGACAGTGTATACCATGTGTATCCTGCACATACGACCAATAAAACGTAAAACTTGAAGTAGTAGTCACACGGTCACATTGACCTAGGTTTCATCCCTGCTTTTCTCCTTTGACACAGGGTTTCATCCCTGCTTTTCTCCTTTGACACAGGGTTTCATCCCTGCTTTTCTCCTTTGACACAGGGTTCCATCCCTGCTTTTCTCCTTTGACACAGGGTTTCATCCCTGCTTTTCTCCTTTGACACAGGGTTTCATCCCTGCTTTTCTCCTTTGACACAGGGTTTCATCCCTGCTTTTCTCCTTTGACACAGGGTTTTATCCCTGCTTTTCTCCTTTGACACAGGGTTTCATCCCTGCTTTTCTCCTTTGACACAGGGTTTCATCCCTGCTTTTCTCCTTTGACACAGGGTTTCATCCCTGCTTTTCTCCTTTGACACAGGGTTACATCCCTACTTTTCTCCTTTGACACAGGGTTACATCCCTACCTTCTCCTTTGACACAGGGTTTCATCCCTACCTTCTCCTTTGACACAGGGTTTCATCCCTGCTTTTCTCCTTTGACACAGGGTTTCATCCCAACCTTCTCCTTTGACACAGGGTTTCATCCCTACCTTCTCCTTTGACACAGGGTTACATCCCTACCTTCTCCTTTGACACAGGGTTACATCCCTACCTTCTCCTTTGACACAGGGTTACATCCCTACCTTCTCCTTTGACACAGGGTTTCATCCCTACCTTCTCCTTTGACACAGGGTTTCATCCCTGCTTTTCTCCTTTGACACAGGGTTTCATCCCAACCTTCTCCTTTGACACAGGGTTTCATCCCTACCTTCTCCTTTGACACAGGGTTACATCCCTACCTTCTCCTTTGACACATGGTTTCATCCCTACCTTCTCCTTTGACACAGGGTTTCATCCCTGCTTTTCTCCTTTGACACAGGGTTTCATCCCTACCTTCTCCTTTGACACAGGGTTACATCCCTACCTTCTCCTTTGACACAGGGTTACATCCCTACCTTCTCCTTTGACACAGGGTTTCATCCCTACCTTCTCCTTTGACACAGGGTTTCATCCCTACCTTCTCCTTTGACACAGGGTTTCATCCCTACCTTCTCCTTTGACATGGTACCGTACAATGTGGTTGAGCATGATGATCAGCTTTAGTAAAATTAGATTTAATGATGTATGTGTGTACTGAATAAGCCTAAATACACCTTTGCCAAAGGATAATTACACTTTTTGGAATAACATTTACGTACATACATGAGATATTTTCCTGTAAAGTTTAAAAGTTCCTTCATCTTTTGAATTTAAAGACAATATTTGTGCTCCTTTCTGACGTTGAAGTACCAAAGAGACTGGGGAATCAGTTTTGTAAGATCCATTTGTATCTGCAAGCCCTATTGGAAACTAAATGATGGTCCAAACTGGAGTGTTCCTCCTAGACCAGGCTGGGAGAGCAAGGTAAACATACTTCATCTGCTGGTAGGATAACGGAGAGTTGCTGATTAAGAATGCGTTGGTCGACAGGAGATCGCAGGCTACTAGAGTTATTGCAGCAGGAAACTTTGCCTGCTTCTTCCCAGGAGTCCCCTGAACCGAATAAAAACAAGTGATAGATTCAGACTTGGATTGGTAGATTAACACGTTGTACATGTTAATTGGTCTAATTACTGTAAAAAATATATTTTTTAAAACAACCAATGTTATAAAAATGTTTCTTTGATTGTCCTTCAATTGAGAGCAAAGTTATGCAGACAGTTATGAACCTGTTATAGACATGGGTAATGAAGAATTCAGCTGTAGGTATTTAGTTGTAATAACTGATTTGCTAACAATTTGACTGGAAAAGCAGCACAATGACAGCCTTGGCATAGAGTTAATTTCCCATGTCCTTTCCGTATTCTGTGTTTGACATTACCCACAAAGAAACTCATTGCCCATCAGTATGAGCGAACTTTGGGAGATAACTGTGCATTTTGACTAGACGGAGAGGTACAAATCAATTCCATAGCTTCTCCCTGGTCCACAAGGAGGGGAACAACCTCTCTGGCTGTCATCTAATCCAGTATAAATCTAACTAAATCAAACTCTCTGACAGTCAACACAAGGCCCTAAAACACCACAGAACACACTTTTCCTCCCCCTCACCAAAGTTATCTGTCAGAGCAAATAAAACAGCCACGTGCCCCAAACGTTGGCATTTGTTCCAGAGAAGCCCACTGCTAGCTGTCAAGTGGGACGAACGTTAAAACCGTTTCGGGCCGGCCCAGATAGCCACTAAAAGAGCCTTTCTGCCTGGTCTGCCTAATGGGGTTCCCGTGTTAAAAGCAAATGTGCTGCTGCAAAGGGTTCACTGCAAGATTTGTCATTTGTCAGATTTAATTTGTCCAAGAATGAGCACCGAATCAGAGATCAGTGGGCAGGAGAGCAGGCCTGCTGACAGATTGAGCCCTGAATCAGAGGCCAGTGGGCGGTAGAGCAGACCTGCTGACAGGTTGAGCCCTGAATCAGAGGCCAGTGTGCAGGAGGACAGGTTGATCCCTAAATCAGAGGTCAGTGGGCAGGACAGCAGACATCCTGACTGGTTGATCCCTGAATCAGAGGTCAGTGTGCAGGAGAGCAGACATGCTGACAGGTTGAGCCCTAAATCAGAGGTCAGTGGGAGGAGAGCAGACCTCCAGACTGGTTGATCCCTGAATCAGAGGTCAGTGGGCGGTAGAGCAGACATGCTGACAGGTTGAGCCCTGAATCAGAGGTCAGTGGGCGGTAGAGCAGACCTGCTGACAGGTTGAGCCCTGAATCAGAGGTCAGTGGGCATGAGAGCAGACCTGCTGACAGGTTGAGCCCTGAATCAGAGGTCAGTGGGCGGTAGAGCAGACCTGCTGACAGGTTGAGCCCTGAATCAGAGGTCAGTGGGCAGGAGAGCAGACCTGCTGACAGGTTGAGCCCTGAATCAGAGGTCAGTGGGCGGTAGAGCAGACCTGCTGACGTAACCTAACCTCTGACAAGGTTGAGCATTCACAGGGGACTAATGAGAGCGCTCCACCAAGTGAACAGAACAAAGTCAGACGGATTACATGGACTCATTTGTTGACTGGAGTCAATAACACCAGTCACTTAAACTCACATTTCCACCCCACGGTCGCCACTGGCCTGGCAAAGGCGACCATTCAGAAAGCGCCATGTCGTCTTCTCGCCCCACTCGCCCCGCTGGCTCACATAAAGCGGGCAACATTGATTTAGTGTCTCTTTCCACTTGGCTTGTAGCATTGTCACCATCCCTTTGGTGGGGAGCAGAGGAGGGGTTTCACTTTTTACTGAAGGCTTTTATCTGCCTTTTGTCCAATCACTGTTTGGATGTAGGGAACATGGGTTTTTAAAGCAAATTGCATCATGTGGATGAATTATAAGAATTAAAAAACAGAGCTAAATAAATTGTCACTTTGTCGACCTTAAAAACATTATTTCAAATCAAATCAAATTTTATTTGTCACATGCGCCAAAAACAACAGGTGTAGACCTTACCGTGAAATGCTTGCTTACAAGCCCTTAACCAACAATGCAGTGTTAAGAAAATAGAGTTAAGAAAATATTTACTAAATAAACTAAAGTAAAAAAAGTAACACAATAAAATATCAATAACGAGGCTATACAGGGGATACCGGTACCGAGTCAATGTACGGGGGTACAGGTTAGTCGAGGTCATTTATACATGTAGGTAGGGGTAAAGTGACTTTGCTTTCTGGTAAAAGCTAATTGGACAAGAACAGTGTGTGTGGGGGTGTTCGTTCCAGAGGAATGCTTGAGATATAGACGGGTTAGCTGACAACGTCACGAAAACGATGTGCGCACTTCAAAGGGGTGGAAGTCTGTGTATTGTTATCAGTGGCGGTCGGTGCCATTTAAGATGAGGGAGGATGATTATTTTTTATGAGCATGGCCTTATTTCTATTACAGCATGTTGGATGACTGTCATTCATATTCCATTAACCCAGCTCAATGTAACATCGATATGTTTAGGCTACTACATGATACTTGAATTTGACCTATACCCATCATGAGGTTGCTACAACCTAGCTTATTAATTAAAGTTTACAATGAAGGTGCACAGGTCGAGAGAACTTTGAGTAATCAAGGTGACAGACATTGACACATTCGATACAGCCTTGCACACTCTTGCCTGCATCTAGCTGATCTAGGGTGTAATCATTAGTCCAACAGTTGCAAATGAGAATTTCTATTGAACAAATTCAGGTATATTTATCCCTGTTTCATTTAGTTTGCTTCTGTTTAAGAAATGTTTTCAACAGAATCAGTGGAATGAACACACCCCTGATCACACACACAGTTCACTTTCATAGCAGCAACATAAAAACAGCATGATCACTTTGCTCGTTGTCACGTCCTGACCATAGTAAGTTGTTATTTTCTATGGTAGAGTAGGTCAGGGCGTGACAGGGGGTGTTTGTCCGTTTTTGTATTTCTATGTTTAGTTTCTAGTTTTGTATTTCTAGGTTAGTTTTGTTTGGCATGACCTCCAATTAGAGGAAGCCGGTTGTCGTTGTCTCTAATTGGAGGCCATATTTAAGTTGATGTTTGTCCCACTGGTGTTTTGTGGGTGATTATTTTGTGAGTAGTGTATGCCTGCTCTGCGTCACGGCTTTCTTGTTTTTGTATTTCAAGTTTATGGTTTATTGCATGAGTTTCACGACTGAATAAAAGATGTGGAACTACGATCACGCTGCGTATTGGTCCGATCCTTCCGAAAGCCTTGACACTCATTGTAGAATTCCTTCTCGCAACCATCTACACGCTCTCCTCCTCTCAACTGTTCCCTTTGCATGTGGACTTCAGTGAACAACACATCAGCTGTCTATGACCAGGCGAAAACAACTTTCCTAGCCAAACCTTCATATCGTGACCACTAACTTCTACACACAGCCTACATCGTTGTCACGTCATAGTCAACTAGAACTACTAGCACGAATGCGTTAGTAAACCCGCTACAATCATGCAGTACAGTGTACAGTCAGCAAGCAGTTTAGCAGTTACACCAGCAGGCCCCTGTGGCAATAAATTAATAAATCCAAAAGCTTGCCTTGACTTGGAAGAATTCCAGTGTTGAATAGCCATAGTCAGCTAGCTACATAGCATCCCTCTCTGTTTGAGCCAGGTAGCCAGTAGGCTAAACTAGCTAGCTGCATTTTCTAGCAAACTGAAAGTTAAAAAAGACAACCAAATATAGCTAGCTCTCATTCTCTCTCTCTCTTTCTCGCTCTCGCTATTCTCCTTAATTTGTTTATGTATTTGTTCCAAACATTTCAACTATTGTCTTTCTCTAGCTTTGAGTCAACTATTCACCACATTTTATGCACTGCAGTGCTAGCTAGCTGTAGCTTATGCTTTCAGTACTAGATTCATTCTCTGATCCTTTGAGTGGGTGGACAACATGTCAGTTTATGCTGCAAGAGAAGTGGGTGAGAACCATGAGCCACCTAGATTTTCTATTGAAGTCAATGTACCCAGAGGAGGACAGGAGCTAGCTGTCCTCCAGCTATACCATGGTGTTACCCTACAGAATTATGCTGAGGCAACTGTAGGCCTTCATTGCAAAACAGTGTTTTACTCAATTATTTGGTGACGTGGATATATTTAGTATAGTTTTATCTAAAAGGGATAACTTTAAAGTTTCACTATTTTTATTTTTATGAAATTCACTGAGGAGGATGGTCCTCCCCTTCCTCCTCTGAGGAGCCTCCACTGGTTGTTGTGATTCTGTATGGCCAGATAGCTAGCAACAATGACAAGAAACTGCCATGTGGGAAATCGGCAGTGGCTCGTTTCAGCTAGTTTCATCTTGTTCTTGATACCATATCTTGTTTTGTGGTGTTTTGACAGATGTCACGTCGATGTTAAAATGGCAAACATTTGTTAGCTTGCTAACCAAAAATAAAAATAAAAATATCTATGTATTGGAGAGACGTGCTCATTATGCAACTTTATTTTTGTTTTCAATAAGCATTGGAGACTAAATCTAGTTTACATGTTGTCAACAATCTAAGCCAACCCTGTCTGTTTTGCCCCATAGTTGCGCATGCGTTGCTTTTGTTGCTAAACAATCTTCCCGTCTATTGTTCACACTGACTGATGATGTCTGGGCAAAAGTTTTACTGAGGAAATGAATAGGGACCTAGAGGAAGCCCTTGCCAGTATCCACCCTCTATCTACTGAATAGGGGAAGGGAAAGATAGATGCTAGTGTAAACAGTGGTACAGCAGTAAACCATCTGATTATACATGAAGCAAAGTAGAAAGTATATACTTTACACCCACATGCTGATTGATTACTGTTGGATGAAATTATATCATTGTTTTTTCCCATTGGTTTTATTTGCTGTTTACAAAAACAGATGAGAAAAGCAGAGAACTTTGTCGTCCAAATATGGAGCAGCATAGTTATTAGTTAGGTGGGTAGATGTCTCCAAAATCACACTAGGGACTGGACTGTTTCCAAAACAGACAGTGAATTATGTTTGAAGTATTCTGTCCTTACGATACGTAAGTATTACAGACAAGTGCAAGATTTTCTTTTCTTTAAAGACATCAAATGATTACCATGCACCTGCATGTTATTCAATCATTTCATGCTCACTGCTTGTGCGCATCAACAAGCGTCTGCATTGCTAAACACTAACATGCTGACCACACCGCTCGCGTCGCGTGAGCGAGTGTTGCAAAAATAAATGTACACATACATGTTATTCAATCATTGCACCCACACTGCTCGCAGGCGTCTGCGTGGCCAGGCGCTAAAATAGAAATTGGTTATATTTGTGACTGTGTGCTGTAAGTCCCGCCTCTCCCATCTCCTCATTGGTTTTTAGGAGCATATAACCACGTGCCATCTCCTCATTGGTTTTTAGGAGCATGTACCCACGTGGGTGATTGAAAGATGAACTGAGGTTCACACTCCAGTCCAGTTGGTGATGATAATGCACTTTAAAGTTGGTTGCCAACCACAATACAAAGTCCAAAGAAGAAGAAGAAGCATGAAGGAGGAGAGATTACCAGAAACAAACTCCGCTTACCCTTTTATCTCTTGTCGGAGTAGAGGAGCTTGTGCATTTCAGGTAAAATAACAACCCAATGTTTATGTCCCAGGAAAAATGAGATAGCAACAGCAAGATATGGGGCCTAGTGGTTAGTGTTGGGCCAGTAACCGAATCCCCAAACTGACAAGGTAAAAATCAGTCATTCTGCCCCTGAACAAGGTGGTTAACCCACTGTTCCTAGGCCGTCATTGTAAATAAGAATTTGTTCTTAACTGACTTGCCTAGTTAAATAAAATGTAAAATTAAAAAGCTAGCTAAATTGCCATAAATGTGTAATGCTTTTCGACCTGTCCCCAAATTAATATAGTTGGTTCAGAGTTCGTTTTGATGTTTCAACCTGCATGTCCTGATTGCGTCTGGTGTGGGTGAACAAAATCAACATGCGCGCAATGGCGTGCGCGGACACACTCACACGAGCGGTCTAGTAAGCATGTGAAGGTGCTGATTAGCTGAAAATGATGTGGGGAGATGAAACAACAGAAGCCATTCATTTTTAATGGAAGAGAAGAGAAGTGGGCAGGGACCATTGGGTGTTACAAGCATGGGCGAGGGATCGTGAACAGGGCGGGACCTACATTTGGGAAAGGTGAACTGACCAATCGATGCCTACTATAGCTTCCAGCCCCTACTAGATTGCACGGTTGGGGTAAATTCTGAATTGAGTAATGAACTACTCTTCAATTCCAATTATATTTGTAACGGCGTTCGTCGGAAGAAGGGGACCAAAGCACAGCGTGGTACGTGTTCATGATTTTATTTATCAAAAAACACTCAAACAAAAATTAACAAAACGAAAAGCCAAACAGTTCCGTGAGGTACACTATGCAAAACAGAAGACAACTACCCACAAACACAGGTGGGAAAAAGGCTGCCTAAGTATGATTCCCAATCAGAGACAATGATAGACAGCTGCCTCTGATTGGAAACCATACTCGGCCAAAACAAAGAAATAGATAGCATAGAATGCCCACCCCACGTCGCACCCTGACCTAACCAAACAGAGAAAGATGGATCTCTCAGGTCAGGGCGTGACAATATTCTTGAATTTGAATTGTCCACACCCCACATGAAGCAGAAGTTGAATTTAATTTGAATTAAAGGAAGTAGAATTTAATTAAATTAAATTACAATTGCTTTATTTATTCTACACATCACCACAGAAATGTTTAATGTTGAAACCTTTCATTTTTAAACTCATTCTCCTATAACAATTTTAAGTAATTACAGTGGTCTGGAAATACTCCAAGATCATACTGTGGATTGTTTATTATAATTCATAATTCCCTTAATGTTTTGAAATATGAGATTTCAGTTCTTTTCCAGAATGCATTACATCAAACACTGCAGTATGGAAGGGAACAATCTAACATCTTATGACAAAGAAAAATAAAATGGTATGTGTATTCTTTGCATTAATAAGTGACATATCCTTTTGACAAAAATATGTGTCAAATGAATGAGACTTTCATGTTGAATTTGTTTGAATTCCTTTGAGTTAAACTCTACTTCCTATAAAATAAAAAAATGTCTTACTGTCCGGTGTGGCCAAATAGGAGGTTGGTTAATCCTTGAGAGAGGTAGTGTGGTGGCTAATTTCTGTATTACCAAATGAGGAGAAACAAACTTCACACACCAGTCAGAGTTATACTTAAACTACATTTTTAATAATAAGAGCTTTGCAATAGCAATTGACTTTCAATGATGCACCATTTCTAATGAACCATTGAAAGTGACAACACAAAAGTACAAAGATCTTTTATAGCCAAGATACATCCTTCTCAACCTACATGACGAACAACAGATACATAGAATGGTCACAAGGTTAAGATTTGTATGAAAGGAATCTACTTCATTGTATAGACCAGTGTCTGGTCCTCCTACTCCAAACTGGAACCGTCTCTCCCTGGTACGGTATAGAACAGAACCATTAGCTCATGTTCTCTGGAATGCTCTTTAGGTTTTATCTCCCAAAGACATCGTAAATCTCCTCTGTCAGTGCTATCTCATAGAGGCCCATCCTCAGTAGAACACACACACAATAGTTAACAGAATAATCTATTCTGTCGAATAAAACAACCATTATAATGCTATACAAGCATTATTACATAATCTTGCAATTTCCACGACATCTCCCCCATTTTGAGAATCTTCTCAACTTAAAAGAAAATTACAAGATTTAAGAACATTCATTCACATAGAAAATACATATATTCTACATAAACCAAAAATCATCAAACAATAACTCATTGCATGGGGTTCCTGCACATGACCACAACACTAACTCAGCCTCATTCAAACCCCCAACACATTTTCTGAACACTCTAGCAATTTGTCTGGGAAGGTTATGATACAGTCACCTGCACGAACACAAGAAGAAAAAAAATGCATACAGTTTATGGGATTCAAAGCTATATTTTCCATAGACAGTGAAAAGCACATAATTAATGCATAATGCAGTGCATGCAACAATGGAGTTTAATAAAATAATCTTTAGTTATCTATCACACTCCAATGGATCAGCATAGTATGTTGGAAATGACTATTTCCATCCCAGAAACTAAAATTAGCATATCTTGTTGTACAAATCCAGGTAGTGACTCCTAGTTAAAATAAAATGTATATCCTTGGTGCCCAATGAACATGACCCAAGACAAGCATCATGATTCCACTATTTATAAGGCAATGCCTATAGATCAAATAGATTAGGATCAGTTTCACTCTCCAGATCAGAGTTCACCAATGTCATTCACCCATGGCATGCTTATAATAGTTTCAACATCTTTAGTTCATAACAACAATCAATCCCTAATACATTAATTGCTTCACTCATATAGATATTAACATACTCAACTCAATCCTTCAGTTTTAAAAAAATCATTCAATTTCCAAATAAAATCATAATTAGAACCCAGTTAATTATCCAACCAAAATTTTAAAATGACATTGCTCAGTGATTCAAATTGGTCTTATCACTCACTCAAAGTAAAAACTCAATTTAACAAACATCAACATTAGCAGAATGTACATTTATATTAACATCCAGTATAATTATCCCATAATTCTACTATTAACATTTTATCATGATTATAATACAGATCAGTATCTCAATGCATTCTTAATCTAAATTACTATAATTTTACGTGGTGTAGACCTCTACAATCAAGTCTAAACAGTTTTGGGCACTGTTGACCAACCCCCTCCTCCAGGCACTGATTCTTCTGGCGTCCTTTTCGTTGTTCTTCAGATAGCTTTAAAGTTCAAAGTGGATGGCCCATGATAATGTCCCAATTTCAATGTTTCACCTGAGCCGCCATCACCTTTACCACCCATTATGTGTTGGCCAGTCGTCAACCAGTATACCAGCAACATAATTGAAGTTTAGAACAGATCTCTCCCCATGCTCACTCCACGTGGACTCCTCTCACACTCCTGAGAGAAACATGAGAGAAAAACAGTTGATAGCTTATATCAGATACTGTACACCGGTTGCTGGCTCGGCCATTTCTCTCGGTAGAAGTGGTGCGGACAGGGCCGTATTTAACACCTTTCTCTTCTTCTTTAACCAGTTAGAGGGGGTTTGAGGTACACACACTGTTTGGTCCAAATATCTCTTCCATGCATTAAGATACCGTCTGATGTCACTTTTCATGATAACCTCGAAAGAACAGATCAGAACAGTTTAGTTCAGTTCATTAACTACATGATAAATTATTACTTTTACCAATTATTGTTAATACAAATGTCTAAACATATTTCAAAGAGAATAACAACACATTCTATTGAAACTATTCTTTCAAATTGGCTTATACTTCCCATCACAATTTCAACTTCATCGCAGAGCCACAGGATCAGGAAGTTAGACCTATAACCTATCGGGAATAGAACAGAACAAACAACACAACAATACACTCCTTCACATATCACTCAAGGTGTGTAAACTTCAATCCAAAACCTCAAAGGACTGTATCCTCCCCCATTTCTAACACATAACTCTCCATGAGAGTAATGTATAAAACAGCACTACTACTCGTCAAAAGATAAAACAAAATTTCAAGTAACATAATCAAATTAGAATCACTACTCTGAAAAACTCCACAAAGAAAAATTATTGTACCCATATGGTCATAGGAAAATATACTTAAAGCAGCCTACTGTCACGTCCTGACCAGTAAAAGGGGTTATTTGTTATTGTAGTTTGGTCAGGGCGTGGCAGGGGGTGTTTTTCTGTGTGTTTTGGGTATTCTATGTTCTATTTTCTATGTTTTGTATTTCTTTGTTTTGGCCGGGTATGGTTCTCAATCAGGGACAGCTGTCTATTGTTGTCTCTGATTGGGAACCATACTTAGGCAGCCCTTTTTCCCACCTGTCCTTGTGGGTAGTTAACTTTGTTTGTGGCACTTTGCCCTGTAAGCTTCACGGTCGTTTTGTATTGTTTATTGGTTTTGCTGGCGACATTCAATAAAGAGGAAAATGTACGCTCACCACGCTGCACCTTGGTCTACTTCATCCGATGGATGTGACAGAACTGCCCACCACCAAAGGACCAAGCAGCGTGGCCAGGAGAGGCAGCCCCAAGATTTTTTTGGGGGGGGGCACACGGGACAGTCGGCGGAGCCGAGGATGGAACCAGAGCCAGTCTGGGTGAAATTGGAGGTGAGCGAAGCAGAGACCGTGAAGGTGTTGGAGGAGAGCGCTATGAGAGAGCTGCTGTGTTGGTGCATGAGGCACGACATTCGCCCTACGGAGCGTGTCCTCGAATTGATGTCACCTGAGTCAGCTCTCCATACTCGTCCTGAGGTGTGTGCTAGCCATCTGGTGAAGACTGTGCCAGCCCCACGCACCAGGCCTCCTGTGCACCTCCCCAGCCCTGCACGTCTTGTGCCGGCTTGGCGTTCCAGACCTCCAGTGCGCCTCCACAGCCCGGTGAGTCCTGCGCCCGCTCCATGCACGGTTTCCCCAGTTCGCCTGGAGAACCCAGTGCGGCCTGAGCCAACTCCCCGTGCTTACCGTGGCGAGCATTTGACTGGTCAGGCCCCGTGCTATGGGGTGATGCGCATGGTGTCGAGGCCGAGCATCCACAGGCCGGTGTGCTCGGTGCCAGCGTCCCGCATTTGCCGGGGGGAAGCGGGCACCCAGCCAGTACGGGTGGTGCCAGTCCTGCGCTCGAGACCGCCGTTGCGCCTCCACAGCCCAGTGTATCCGGTGCCTGCTCCCAGAGCCAGGCCTCCTGCAAGTCTCCCCAGCCTGGTGAGTCCTGTGCCTGCTCCCAGAGCCAGGCCTCCTGCATGTCTCTCCAGCCGGGTGAGTCCTGTGCCTGCTCCTAGAGCCAGGTCTCCTGCAAGTCTCCCCAGCCTGGTGCGTCCTGCGCCAGAGCCGCCCGCCTGTCCGGAGCTGCCAGAGCCGCCCGCCTGTCCGGCGCTGCCAGAGCCGCCCGCCTGTCCGGCGCTGCCAGAGCCGCCCGCCTGTCCGGCGCTGCCAGAGCCGCCCGCCTGTCCGGCGCTGCCAGAGCCGCCCGCCAGTCCGGCACTGCCAGAGTCGCCACCAGTCCGGCGCAGCCAGAGTCGAATATACCAATATTCCAATAAAATACGAATATAGCAATAACATTTTAGAAGTGCTCCTTGAAATAACCGTCCACCAGATTATTCATACAGCAGCAACAGTCCAGAGAGAGAGAGTTCAGTTGGTTTTCAGGGTCAGAGTAGCTCTGTCTAGACCAACATGGTAACTGTGGTCTAGTGTTGATGTTATGGTATGTCCTACAGTAGTTGGATTTTGGCACATAGAATAGGAACTTCCCTTTTCTGTGAGGATGTGTGAATTTCTTAGGAGCTCTGACCCAGGCTATCGTTGGAGCCGTCAGAGGACCTGGGATGAATGAGTGACACTGAGAAGAAATGTCCTCTGAGATAGACAAATGGCTTTCACTTTCACCTCTTTGACAGCACAGGATATAGTAGCAAAAGACAAAGAGAAAGTGCATTTCATGGAAGAAGTCAACCGGAATAAAAAAAATGTTGTCCAACAAATAGAATACTGTTCTGTTTCAGAGACAAAACATAAATTCCAAAAGTATAACGTTCTTAATTAAAAAGAGACCAGTGAAAGTGTTGTATTGTATTTTTGTATTTTCCTTTCTGCTAGAGCTGAGCTACGAGGATGGCACTCTTGCCAATATTTACTGACTGAGTCAGGAAGTCCTGTTCAAGGTCATCATCATTCATTTGTTTTACAAGTCGCCTGACAAGAATACAGTGAGACACTAATGCAGAGTAGTGTGAAAATGGACTCTAATCTAAACCCATTTATCATACTCAAGCATGTCATATTGATATACAGCAGGAGTAAATAAACTGGAACATTACATACATTTGTTTCCCTTAATCTCATAAAGCACATATTAAGTATCAAAGAGTTCATGTAGTTTATGGACATGATCATTTCCAAAAACCTGCCAGTAAGTTCTGAAAGGATTTGCCTTTGTTTGTCCCCATTATAAACACTAAGTGAATTCATGTAATCACCATTATAAACAATACATGAATTCATGTAATCACCATTATAAACACTAAGTGAATTCATGCAATCACCATTATAAACACTAAATTAATTCATGTAATCACCATTATAAACCCTAACTGAATTCATGTAATCACCGTTATAAACCCTAACTGAATTCATGTAATCACCTTTATACACCCTAATCAGTAACTGAAAGGTTGCTGGATCAAATCCCTGAGCTGGTAAAAATCTGTCATTCTGCCCCTGAACAAGGCAGTTCCCTGGACTGGGTCTCCCTGCAGGGCGTTTCTTTCTGTCCCTGAGGAGGGTGACAGAGTGGAAGGGCTCCTACAGCCGACCTCACAGCCAACCCACACATTCCCCAGCCCCCCTGGTCCCCAGTGCTGGTATCTCTGGGAATGACAGGAAGACGTATGACTGTAGTGTGCTTGCACTCATACATTAATTCATTTGTTTATAACGGTGATTACATGGATACACTTAGTGTCTTTAACTGTGATTACATGAATTCAGTTAAGGGAAACGTCAGTTGTACAACTGAATGCATTCAACTGAAATGTGTCTTCTGCATTAAACCCAACCCCTCTGAATCAGAGCGGTGCGGGGGGCTGCCATAATCGACATCCATGTCTTCGACGCCCAGGGAACAGTGGGTTATGTGAAGAAATCGTGAGTTTGTGCCTTACGCTATAGAGCTAAAGATGCACTCCAGTTCTTACTCTATAGGGTTTAAAGATGCACTCCAGTTCTTACTCTATAGGGTTAAAGATGCACTCCAGTTCTTACCTTATAGGGTTAAAGATGCACTCCAGTTCTTACCTTATAGGGTTAAATATGCACTCCAGTTCTTACCTTATAGGGTTAAAGATGCACTCCAGTTCTTACCTTATAGGGTTAAAGATGCACTCCAGTTCTTACCCTATAGGGTTAAAGATGCACTCCAGTTCTTACTCTATAGGGTTAAAGATGCACTCCAGTTCTTACTCTATAGGGTTAAAGATGCACTCCAGTTCTTACTCTATAGGGTTAAAGATTCACACCAGGATATTACCAGGATATTATTAACATGTAGTACGAATTGGATTGGTAGCATATCATACGAGCCTATCATGTATGTAGCATATCATACGAGCCTATCATGGATGTAGCATATCATACGAGCATATCATGGATGTAGCATATTATACGAGCATATCATGGATGTAGCATATTATACGAGCATATCATGAATGTAGCATATCATATGAGCCTATCATTGATGTAGGATATCATACGAAAAGGATGACGTAGTACACATAAAATGGGGACCACTTTTGGCTCGTGACCACTACTTTCTAAACTACTGGCAGAAATTATACAAAAGTTTGAGAATGCATCTTTAAGTGTGTGCCTCAATCTCTCGTTATTACTCATTTGATGTAGTGACCCTAGATGTCATGGTGACATGGTGATTACATAGACACATCATCAACTAACCATGTTGGGGTTAAAAGATGCACCTACTGCTCAACTCATTCTGCGCTTGTCACATCCAGCAGACAGTTAGTGCAGCAAATGGTGTTCCAGTAGGTTACCTGTATTATTTCAATTGTAGAAAGCTAAGATATGAGGCGGTGATAAACCATAGCCTTATATGGAACTCTGTAAGCAATGGGATCCCTTCTTCCACATGACACATGTCATGTCCTAACAGCCTTGCCAAAGATATTCCTGCACACAATAGTGGACTCCTTTCCTTTCCTCTCCTCTGTGACCTGTGCTGTTCCTGCCCTCTCCTCTCCTCTGTGACCTGTGCTGTTCCTGCCCTCGCCTCTCCTCTGTGACCTGTGCTGTTCCTGCCCTCTCCTCTCTCTTCTGCTCTACTCTCCTCTGTGACCTGTGCTGTTCCTGCCCTCTCCTCTCTCTTCTACTCTACTCTCCTCTGTGACCTGTGCTGTTCCTGCCCTCTCCTCTCTCTTCTACTCTACTCTCCTCTGTGACCTGTGCTGTTCCTGCCCTCTCCTCTCCTCTACTCTCCTCTGTGACCTGTGCCGTTCCTGCCCTCTCATCTCTCCTCTCTCTTCTACTTTACTCTCCTCTGTGACCTGTGCTGTTCCTGCCCTCTCCTCTCCTCCCCTCTCCTCTCCTCTGTGACCTGTGCTGTTCCTGCCCTCTCCTCTCTCTTCTACTCTCCTCTCCTCTGTGACCTGTGCTGTTCCTGCCCTCTCCCCTCTCTTCTACTCTACTCTCCTCTGTGACCTGTGCTGTTCCTGCCCTCCACTCTCCTCTGTGACCTGTGCTGTTCCTGCCCTCTCCTCTCCTCTGTGACCTGTGCTGTTCCTGCCCTCTCCTCTCTCTTCTACTCTACTCTCCTCTGTGACCTGTGCTGTTCCTGCCCTCTCCTCTCCTCTGTGACCTGTGCTGTTCCTGCCCTCTCCTCTACTCTCCTCTCCTCTGTGACCTGTGCTGTTCCTGCCCTCTCCTCTACACTACTCTCCTCTGTGACCTCCTCTGTGACCTGTGCTGTTCCTGCCCTCTCCTCCCCTCCTCTCTCCTCTCCTCTGTGACCTGTGCTGTTCCTGCCCTCTCCTCTACTCTACTCTCCTCTGTGACCTGTGCTGTTCCTGCGCTCTCCTCCCCTCCTCTCTCCTCTCCTCTGTGACCTGTGCTGTTCCTGCCCTCTCTGATATGACCTGTGCTGTTCCTGCCCCCTCCTCTCCTCTCCTCCTCTCGTCTGTGACCTGTGCTGTTCCTGCCCTCTCCTCCCCTCCTCTCTCCTCTCCCCTGTGACCTGTGCTGTTCCTGCCCTCTCCTCTATTCTCCTCTCCTCTCCTCTGTGACCTGTGCTGTTCCGGCCCTCTCCTCTCTCTTCTACTCTACTTTCCTCTGTGACCTGTGCTGTTCCTGCCCTTTCCTCTCCTCCCCTCTCCTCTCCTCTGTGACCTGTGCTGTTCCTGCCCTCTCCTCTCTCCTCTCTCTTCTACTTTACTCTCCTCTGTGACCTGTGCTGTTCCTGCCCTCTCCTCTCCTCCCCTCTCCTCTCCTCTGTGACCTGTGCTGTTCCTGCCCTCTCCTCTCTCTTCTACTCTACTCTCCTCTGTGACCTGTGCTGTTCCTGCCCTCTCCTCTCTCTTCTACTCTCCTCTCCTCTGTGACCTGTGCTGTTCCTGCCCTCTCCCCTCTCTTCTACTCTACTCTCCTCTGTGACCTGTGCTGTTCCTGCCCTCCACTCTCCTCTGTGACCTGTGCTGTTCCTGCCCTCTCCTCTGTGACCTGTGCTGTTCCTGCCCTCTCCTCTCTCTTCTACTCTACTCTCCTCTGTGACCTGTGCTGTTCCTGCCCTCTCCTCTCCTCTGTGACCTGTGCTGTTCCTGCCCTCTCCTCTACTCTCCTCTCCTCTGTGACCTGTGCTGTTCCTGCCCTCTCCTCTACACTACTCTCCTCTGTGACCTCCTCTGTGACCTGTGACCTGTGCTGTTCCTGCCCTCTCCTCCCCTCCTCTCTCCTCTCCTCTGTGACCTGTGCTGTTCCTGCCCTCTCCTCCCCTCCTCTCTCCTCTCCTCTCCTCTGTGACCTGTGCTGTTCCTGCCCTCTCCGATATGACCTGTGCTGTTCCTGCCCCCTCCTCTCCTCTCTCCTCTCCTCCTCTCGTCTGTGACCTGTGCTGTTCCTGCCCTCTCCTCTACTCTACTCTCCTCTGTGACCTGTGCTGTTCCTGCCCTCTCCTCCACTCCTCTTCTCTCCCCTGTGACCTGTGCTGTTCCTGCCCTCTCCTCTCCTCTATTCTCCTCTCCTCTCCTCTGTGACCTGTGCTGTTCCGGCCCTCTCCTCTCTCTTCTACTCTACTTTCCTCTGTGACCTGTGCTGTTCCTGCCCTTTCCTCTCCTCCCCTCTCCTCTCCTCTGTGACCTGTCCTGTTCCTGCCCTCTCCTCCCCTCCTCTCTCCTCTCCTCTGTGACCTGTGCTGTTCCTGCCCTCTCCTCTACTTTACGACCTGTGCTGTTCCTGCCCTCTCCTCCCCTCCTCTCTCCTCTCCTCTGTGACCTGTGCTGTTCCTGCCCTCGCCTCTCCTCTCTTCTCTCCCCTGTGACCTGTGCTGTTCCTGCCCCCTCCTCTCCTCTGTGACCTATATTGTTCCTGCCCCCTGCTCCACAGTGCTGTCCAAATAGACAGATAGACACACAGACAGCACTGCTGGAGGAAGAGGCTGGATCACAGTAGAAGGCCTGCCCAAATGATTAGTCAGGAACACAGACCATTTCCTTGGAATCAGTGCCCATTTCCTATTTGAGCGAGTTGAGAACGAGTCTTTCCTTACTCAGGCCATTTCCCTCTCATATCCTGAGCCAATCCTTTCCAACCGCCACGCTTGTTACCAACTTAACTGTTTCAACACCAGGGAACAATGTTGGACTCACTGTCTGGGGGCCCTGTTCCAAATCGCTGCCTGCACCCTCTCCTCCATTCTGTCTTGTCATTAGTTTTAAGCCACACTGACCACCACCAGGTGTATAGGTATTTAACTAACCCAAAATGATATCAAAGTCTATACTTGTTCATACACATATCTTCTCCATTTTTCTAAACAGACATTTTAGGGTTCTAAATACATCTGGTAATTAAGGTGCATGACAGAACATACACTTTAGTTCCACATTTTTAAAACAGAAAGATGACGCCATATAATAGATAGAGCCATAGAATTTCTAAGACAAATTGCATCATGTAGTTTCTTAAATATACTGTATATCCAATGCAACTGAAGTCTTTGATGTAATTAGGGGGTTCAAAGCAAAGCTGTAAAACCTATTGTTATTCTTGGATTTATTTTCTTGACATCCAACTCCAGAATAGATTGGTAAAAAATATAATTTGGCACACAGAAACTAGAGGCCATGGGCACTATTTTAACAAACCTAACAGCTCAAATAAACCAGAACAGCTCAAATAAGCAAAGAGAAACGACAGTCCATCATTACTTTAAGGCAAGAAGGTCAGTCAATACGGAATATTTCAAGAACTTTTCAAGTTTCTTCAAGTGCAGTTGCAAAAACCAAAAGCGCTATGATGAAACTGGCTCTCATGAGGACCGCCACAGGAATGGAAGACCCTGAGTTACCTCTGCTGCAGAGGATAAGTTCATTAGAGTTACCAGCCTCAGAAATTGCAGCCCAAATAAATGCTTCACAGAGTTCAAGTAACAGACACATCTCAACATCAACTGTACAGAGGAGACGACGTGAATCAGGCCTTTATGGTCCAATTGCTTGTAAGAAACAACTACTAAAGGACACCAATAATAAGAAGAGACTTGCTTGGGCCAAGAAACATGAGCAATGGACATTAGAACGGTGGAAATTTGTCCTTTGGTCTGGAGTCCAAATTGGAGATTTTTGGTTCCAACCGCCATGTCTTTGTGAGACGCGGAGTCGGTGAACGAATGATCTCCACATGTGTATTTCCCACCGTAAAGCATGGAGGAGGAGGAATTATGGTTTGGGGGTGCTTTTCTGGTGACACTGTCTGTGATTTATTTAGAATTCAAGGCACTTAACCAGCATGCCTACCACAGCATTCTGCAGCGATACGCCATCCCATCTGGTTTGGGCTTAGTGGGAGTATAATTTGTTTTTCAACAGGCTTAGTGGGACTATAATTTGTTTTTCAACAGGACAATGACCCAACACACCTCCAGGCTATGTATGGGCTATTTTACGAAGAAGGAGATTGATGTAGTGCTGCATTAGATGACCTGGCCTCCACAATCCCCCAACCTCAACCAAATTGAGATGGTTTGGGATGAGTCGGACTGCAGAGTGAAGGAAAAGCAGCCAACAAGTGCTCACTCAGCAATTGTGGTGAACTCCTTCAAGACTGTTGGAATAGCATTCCAGGTGAAGCTGGTTGAGAGAATGCCAAGAGTGTGCAAAGCTGTCATCAAGGCAAAGGGTGGCTATTTGAAGAATCTCAAATATAAAATAGAATTTGATTTGTTTAACACTTTTTGGTTACTACATGATTCTCCATATGTGTTATTTCATAGTTTTGATGTCTTCACTATTATTCTACAATGTAGAACATAGTAAAAATAAATAAAACCCTTGAATGAGTAGGCGTTCTAAAACTTTTGACCGGTAGTGTAGACATATGCCCTCTTTGCCAAATATGTTAACTTGAACCTGTTGTGCAGGTGTGCAGTCCACATTGTTCTAAGTAATTGCATGGCTTCAACGTGGAAATATACGCATAGAATTCACTGTCACGTCCTGACCAAAGAGAGCTCGTAATTTTCTATGATAGAGTAGGTCAGGGCGTGACTGGGGGGTTTTGTCTAGTTCAATTTTTCTATGTTGTGTTCTAGTTTCTTTTTTCTATGTTGGGGTTTTCGTATGATTCCCAATTAGAGGCAACTGGTCATCGTTGTCTCTAATTGGGGATCATATTTAAGTTGATGTTTTTCCCACTTGTGTTTGTGGGAGATTATTTTGAGTTAGTGCATGTTGCACCTCTTTGTCACGGTTTGTTGTTTTGTTTATAGTATGTCTTGCATAGTTTCACATATAAATAAAGATGTGGAACGATACCCACGCTGCGCCTTGGTCTCCTTCATATGACGAACGTGACATTCACACTGATTGAGGGGCTAAGCCTACTGTAAATTGCATTATGGTGGAGCATGGGCATACCAAATGTTGTCAGTAAGCAAGATTAAATTCATTATTGATAAGGCCTAAAAAGAGAGCAAATAATTACAATCAAATTCTAAACAAAACAACAACTTGTTTAAAATATGCTGTGTCTAAATACACTTACAGGCACCATAATTGCTTCCCGTGGGCATATAATATTAAAACAACGCAGACTATGGAGGGGGCGCAGATCAGGGTGCCTTGTGAGAATTTGTCTGCGAGTGGGTAACTCGCCTCTACCATCCGTTCTGTTGGTCAACGTTCAATCACCATAAAATAAACTGGATGAGCTCCGTTTGAGACTTTTATGCTCGCTTCGAGGCAAGCAACATTGAAGCATGCATGAGAGCACCAGCTGTTCCAGAAGACTGTGTGATTATGCTCTCTGTAGCCAAAGTCAGCAAGACCTTTAAACAGGTCAACAGACGGATTACCAGGAAAGTGTCTTCACTGACATTTTCAGCCTCTCCCTGGCCAAGTCTGTAATATCTACATGTTTCAAGCAGACCACCATAGTCCCTGTGCCCAAGAAAGAGAAGGTAACCTGCCTAAATGACTACTGCCCCATATCACTCACATCGGTAGCCATGAAGTGCTTTGAAAGGCTGGTCATGGCTCACATCAACACCATCATCCCAGAAACTCTAGACCCACTCCAATTCCCCAACAGATCCACAGATGACGCAATCTTAATCGCACTCCATACTGCATTTTCCCACCTGGACAAAAGGAACACATATGTGAGAATGCTGTTCATTGACTACAGCTCAGCGTTCAACACCATAGTGCCCACAAATCTCATCACCAAGCTAAGGACCCTGGTACTAAACACCTCCCTCTGCAACTGGATTCTGGACTTCCTGATGGGCCACCCCGAGGGGGTAAGGGTAGGCAACAACACTTCTGCCACGCTGATCCTCAACACAGGGCCCCTCAGGGATGAGTGCTTATCCCCTTCTGTACTCCCTGTTCATCCACAACTGCGGGGCCAAGCACAACTTCGACACCATCATTAAGTTTGCTGACAACACAACGGTGCCAGGACAACAATCTCTCCCTCAACGTGAGAAAGACAAAGTTGATGATCGTGGACTACAGGAAAAGGAGGGCCAAACAAGCCCCCATTCACATCGACAGGGCTGTAGTGAAGTGGGTCGATAGTTTCAAGTTCCTTGGTGTCCACATCACCAACAAACTATCATGGTCCAAACACACCAAGAAAGTTGTGAAGACGGCACGACAATGCCTTTTCCCCCTTAGGAGACTGAAAAGATTTGGCATGGGTCCCCAGATACTCAAAACGTTCTACAGCTGGGCCTCCTGAGTGGCGCAGCGGTCTAAGGCACTGCATCACAGTGCTTGTGGCGTCACTACAAATCTGGGTTTGATTCTGGGCTGTGACGCAGCCGGCCACGACCGGGAGACCAAAGAAGCGACGCAAAATTGTCCCAGCATCGTCCGGGCTAGGGGAGGGTTTGACCAGCCGGGATGTCCTTGTCCCATTACGCTCTAGCGACTGCTGTGGTGGGCTGGGCGCATGCATGGTGACACGGTCTCCAGTTGTATGATGTTTCCTCCAACACATTGGTGCGGCTGGCTTTCGGGTTAAGCGAGGAGTGTGTCAAGAAGAGGTGCAGCTTGGCAGGGTCGTGTTTTGAAGGATGCATGGCTCTCAACCTTCGCCTCTCCCGAGTCCGTAAGGGAGTTGCAGCGATGGGACAAGACTGTAACTACCAATTGGATATCATGAAATTGGGGAGAAACAGTGGGTAAAAATGTTTTATATATTAAAATAAAAAGTTCTACAGCTGCACCATCGAGAGCATCCTGACCACCTGGTATGGCAACTGCTTGGCATCCGATCGTAATGCACTGCAGAGGGTAGCGCGTACGGCCCAGTACATCACAATACCCCATAATGACAAAGCAAAAACAGGTTTAGACATTTTTGCTAATTTATCAAAATAAATAACATTGACATATTACATTTACATAAGTATTCAGACCCTTTACTCAGTACTTTGTTGAAGCACCTTTGGCAGCAATTACAGCATCTAGACTTCTTGGGTATGACGCTACAAGCTTGACATACCTGTATTTTGGTGAGTTTCTTCCATTCTTCTCCGCAGATCCTCTCAAGCTCTGTTCAGGTCTCTCCAGAGATGTTCAATCGGGTTCAAGTCTGAGCTCTGGCTGTGCCACTCAAGGACATTCAGAGACTTGTCCCGAAGCCACTCCTGCGTTGTCACCATTCAATGTAGGGATGGTGCCAGGTTTCTTCTAGACATGGCGCTTGAAATTCAGGCTAAAGAGTTATTGGTTTCATCAGACCAGAGAATCTTGTTTCTCATGGTCTGAGAGTCTTTAGGTGCCTTTTGGCAAACTCCAAGCGTGCCTTTTACTGAGTGGCTTCCGTCTGGCCACTCTACCATAAATGCATGACTGGTGGAGTGCTGCAGAGATGGTTGTCTTCTGAAAGGTACTCCCATCTCCACAGAATAACTCTAGAGCTCTGTCAGAGTGACCATTGGGTTCTTGGTCACCTCCCTGACCAAGGGCCTTTTCCACCAATTGCTCAGTTTGGCTGGGCAGCCAGATCTAGGAAGAGTCTTGGTGGTTCCAAACTTCTTCCATTTAAGAATGATGGAGGTCACAGTGTTCTTGTGGACCCTCAATGCGGCAGAACTTTTTTGGTACCCTTGCCCAGATCTGTGCCTCGACACATTCCTGTCTCGGAGCTCTACGGACAATTCATTCGACCTCATGGCTTGTTTTTTGCTCTGACGTACTTTCAACTGTGGGACCTCATATAGACAAGTGTGTGCTTTTCCAAATCATGTCCATTCAATTGAATTTACCAAAGGTGGACTCCAATCAAGTTGTAGAAACATGATCAATGGAAACAGGATGCACCTGAGCTCAATTTTGAGTGTCATAGCAAAGGGTCTGAATACTTAAGTTAATAAGGAATTTATGCTTAAATTTTGTATAAATTTGCCCAAATTTCTTATAACCTGTTTTCGCTTTGTCATTATGGGGTATTGTGTGCAGATTGCTGAGGAAAATGTTTAATTTAATACATTTTAGTATAAGGCTGTAACGTAACAAAATGGGGAAAAAGTCAAGGGGTCTGAATACTTTCAGAAGGCACTGAATATACTAGGCGGTGTCAGAGGAAGGCCAAAAAATTGTCAAAGACTTCATTCTGCCAAGTCATAGACTGTTCTCTTCGCTACTGCACGCCAAGCGGTATCAGAGCGCCAAGTCTAGGTCCAAAAGGCTCCTTAACAGCTTCAATCCGCAAGCCATAAGACTGCTGAACAATTCATTAAATGGCCACCCGCTTGCTTTTACACTGCTGCTACTCGCTGTTTATTATTTATGGATAGTCACTTTACCCCTACCTACATGTACAAATTACCTCGACTAACCTGTACCTACGCACATTGACTAAATGGCCCTAACCAACAGTGCAGTTTCAAATAAAATACAGATAAGAATAAGAGATAAAAGTAACATGTAAATAAAGAGCAGCAGTAAAAAATGAAACTATATACAGGGGGGTGCCGGTACAGAGTCCGTGTGCGGGGGCACCGGTTAGTTGAGGTAGTATGTACATGTTGGTAGAGTTATTAAAGTGACTATGCATAGATGACAACAGAGTGGCAGTGGTGTGGGGAGGGGGGAAATGCAAATAGTCTGGGTAGCCATTTGATTAGGTGTTCAGGAGTCTTATGGCTTGGGGGCAGAAGCTGTTTAGAAGCCTCTTGGACCTAGACTTGGTGCTCCGGTACCGCTTGCCGTGCGGTAGCAGAGAGAACAGTCTATGACTAGGCTGGCTGAAGTCTGACAATTTTTAGGGCCTTCCTCTGACACCGCCTGGTATAGAGGTCCTGGATGGCAGGAAGCTTGGTCCCAGTAATGTACTGGGCCGTTTGTACTACCCTCTGTAGTGCCTTGCGGTCGGAGGCCGAGCAGTTGCCATACCAGGCAGTGATGCAACCAGTCAGGATGCTCTCGATGGTGCAGCTGTAGAACCTTTTGAGGATCTGAGGTCCCATCCGAAGTCTTTTCAGTCTCCTGAGGGGGAATAGGTTTTTTCGTGCCCTCTTCACGACTGTCTTGGTGTGCTTGGACCATGTTAGTTTGTTGGTGATGCGGACACCAAGGAACTTGAAGCTCTCAACCTGCTCCACAGCAGTCCCGTCGATGGGAATGGGGGCGTGCTTGGTCCTATTTTTCCTGTAGTCCACAATCATCTCCTTTGTCTTGATCACGTTGAGGGAGAGATTGTTGTCCTGGCACCACACGGCCAGGTCTCGTTGTTGTCGGTGATCAGGCCTACCACTGTTGTGTCATCGGCAGATTTAATGATGGTGTTGGAGTCGTGCCTGGCCATGCAGTCATGAGTGAACAGAGAGTACAGGAGAGGGTTGAGCACGCACCCCTGAGGGAGTCTGTGTTGAGGATCAGCATGGCGGATGTGTTGTTACCTACCTTTACCACCTGGGGGCGGTCCTTCAGGAAGTCCAGGATCCAGTTGCAGAGGGAGGTGTTTAGTCCCAAGATCCTTAGCTTATTGATAAGCTTTGAGGGCACAATGGTGTTGAACGCTGAGCTGCAGTCAATGAATAGCATTCTCACATAGGTGTTCCTTTTGTCCAGGTGGGAAAGGGCAGTGTGGAGTATTTGGTATTTTATTAGGATCCCCATTAGCTGTTGCAAAAGCAGCAGCTACTCTTCCTGGGGTCCACACAAAACATGAAACATAATACAGAATGACATTTACAGAACATCATTAGACAAGACCAGCTCAAGGACAGAACTACATACATTTTTAAAAAGGCACATGTAGCCTACATATCAATGCATACACACAAACTATCTAGGTCAAATAGGGGAGAGGCTTTGTGCCGCGAGGTGTTCCTTCATCTGTTTTTTGAAACCAAGTTTGCTGTTAATTTGAGCAATATGAGATGGAAGGAAGTTCCATGCAAATAGCTATATATAATACTGTATGTTTTCTTGAATTTGTTCTGGATTTAGAGCTGCCCTGAGGTACACCACACTTTACATGTTTGACATTAGAGATGTTAGAAAACCCTGAGTTCAATTAGATAGATAGCTCTGAATCCACGATATGGCAGAGGTTGAAAAGCCATAGCACTTAAGTTTTTTCAACAACAACAGGTTATGGTCAATAATATCAAAGGCTGCAATGAAATCTAACAGTAGAGCGCAATAGAGACTGCATCATCTGTGGATCTGTTGGGGCAGAATGCAAATTGGAGTGGGTCTAGGGTTTCTGGGATGATGGTGTTGATGTGAGCCATGACCAGCCTTTCAAAGCACTTCATGGCTACAGACGTGAGTGCTACGGGTCGGTAGTCATATAGGCAGATTACCTTAGTGTTCTTGGGCACAGGCACTATGGTGCTCTGCTTAAAACATGTTGGTATTACGGACTCGGACAGGGAGAGGTTGAAAATGTCACTTGCTAGTTGGTCAGCGCATGCTCGCAGTATACGTCCTGGTAATCCGTCTGGCCCTGCGGTCTTGTGAATGTTGCCCTGTCTAAAGGTCTTACTCACATCGGCTGCGGAGAGCGTGATCACACAGTCTTCTGGTACAGCTGGTGCTCTCATGCATGATTCAGTGTTATTTGCCACAAAGCGAGCATAGAAGTAGTTTAGCTCATCTGGTAGGCTCGTGTCACAGGGCAGCTCTCGGCTGTGCTTCCCTTTTGTATTCTGTAATGGTTTGCAAGCCGTGCCACATCCAACGAGTGTCAGAGCCGGTGTAGTACAACTCAATCTTAGTCCTGTATTGATGTTTATCCCTACCTGCACTGCCTGAAATTACACTTTTGATCTTGTTTTTAAATTACACGACACAAATATATCCACCCCTCCCATCTGAGCGCAAGCGTGCCTGTTTTATGGTTCGTCGGAGGGCATAGCGGGATTTCTTATAAGCTTCCGGGTTAGAGTCCTGCACCTTGAAAGAGGCAGGTCTAGCCTTTAGCTCAGTGCGGATGCTGCCTGTAATCCATGGCTTCTGGTTGGGGTACGTACTGTCACTGTGGGGATGACGTCATTGATGCACTTATTGATGAAGCCAATGACCGATGTGATGTATTCCTCAATGCCATTGGAGGAATCCAAGAACATATTCCATTCTGTGCTAGCAAAACAGTCCTGTAGCTTAGCATCTGCGTCATCTGACCACTTTTTTTATTGATCTAGTCACTGGAGCTTCCTGCTTTAATTTTTGCTTTTAAGCAGGAATCAGGAGGATGGATTATGGTCAGATTTGCCAAATGGAGGGCGAGCTTTGTATGCGTCTCTGTGTGGGGAGTATAAGTGGTCCAGAGTTCTTTTCCCTCTGGTTGCACATTTAACATGCTGACAGAAATTTGGTAAAACTGATTTAAGTTTCCCTTCATTAAAGTCCCCGGCTACTAGGAGCGCCGCCTCTGGGTGAGCGTTTTCTTGTTTGCTTATGGCGGAATACAGCTCATTCAATGCTATCTTAGTGCCAGCCTCTGACCGTGGGTGTATGTAAACAGCTACAAAGAATACAGATGAAAACTCTCTCAGTAGGTAGTGTGGTCTACAGCTTATCATGAAAAACTCTACCTCAGGTGAGCAATAGCTCGAGACTTTCTTAGATATCGTGCACCAGCTGTTGTTTACAAAAATACATAGACCGCCGCCCCTTGTCTTACCAGACGCCGCTGTTCTATCCTGCCGGTACATCGTAAAACCAGCCAGCTGTATGTTGATGTTGTCGTCGTTCAGCCACGACTCAGTGAAGCATAAGATGTTTAATGTCCCGTTGGTAGTTTAATCTTCCATGTAACTAGTCGATTTTATTGTCCAAAGAATGCACATTTTCTAAAAGAATTGAGGGAAGTGGGGGTTTATTTGATCGCCTTAGAATTCTCAGCAGGCAGCCCGCTCTCTAGCCTCTCTTTCGCCGCCTCCTCTTCACACAGATCATGGGGCTCTGGGCCTGTTCCTGAGGGAGCCGTATATCCTCCGCCTCGGGCTCGTCAGAGTCGTGAAAGAAGAAAAAGTATTCTGCTAGTCTGTGGTGAGTAATCGCAGTCCTTATGTCTTGAAGTTATTTTCGGTCATAAGAAATGGTAGGGGAAACATTATGTACAAAATGAGTAAAAAAATCAGTTACAGACAACGTAGACAAACAAACAAAAAACACAATCGGTCGGGGGCACGTAAAACGTTTGCCTTCTGCTCCTGCGCCATTTTAGTTGACTACTTGGGGGTTGAGTAGTCAAGTTGAAGCCGCAGTAGCGAATTTACTTGGCTTTGACGGCCTTCTCAGTCTTCTTGGGGAGCAGCACTGCTTGGATGTTGGGCAGCACACCACCCTGAGTGATGGTCGCACCACCAAGCAGTATGAGTACATACACATTATCTACTGTAGGTCTAATACATAGTACAGTGTAAATTACAATACAATATACACTGCTCAAAAAAATAAAGGGACCACTTAAACAACACATCCTAGATCTGAATGAAAGAAATAATCTTATTAAATACTTTTTTCTTTACATAGTTGAATGTGCTGACAACAAAATCACACAAAAATAATCAATGGAAATCCAATTTATCAACCCATGGAGGTCTGGATTTGGAGTCACACTCAAAATTAAAGTGGAAAACCACACTACAGGCTGATCCAACTTTGATGTAATGTCCTTAAAACAAGTCAAAATGAGGCTCAGTAGTGTGTGTGTGGCCTCCACGTGCCTGTAGACCTCCCTACAACGCCTGGGCATGCTCCTGATGAGGTGGCGGACAGTCTGTGGTGCAACGTGGCGTTGGTGGATGGAACGAGACATGATGTCCCAGATGTGCTCAATTGGATTCAGGTCTGGGGAACGGGCGGGCCAGTCCATAGCATCAATGCCTTCCTCTTGCAGGAACTGCTGACACACTCCAGCCACATGAGGTCTAGCATTGTCTTGCATTAGGAGGAACCCAGGGCCAACCGCACCAGCATATGGTCTCACAAGGGGTCTGAGGATCTCATCTCGGTACCTAATGGCAGTCAGGCTACTTCTGGCGAGCATCCCCCAAAGAAATGCCACCCCACACCATGACTGACCCACCGCCAAACCAGTCATGCTGGAGGATGTTGCAGGCAGCAGAACGTTCTCCACTCAGTGTGAACCTGCTTTCATCTGTGAAGAGCACAGGGCGCCAGTGGTGAATTTGCCAATCTTGGTGTTCTCTGGCAAATGCCAAACGACCTGCACGGTGTTGGGCTGTAAGCACAACCCCCACCTGTGGACCTCAGGCCTTCATACCACCCTCATGGAGTCTGTTTCTGACCGTTTGAGCAGACACATGCACATTTGTGGCCTGCTGGAGGTCATTTTGCAGGGCTCTGACAGTGCTCCTCCTGCTCCTCCTTGCACAAAGGCGGAGGTAGCGGTCCTGCTGCTGGGTTGTTGCCCTCCTACAGCCTCCTCCACGTCTCCTGATGTACTGGCCTGTCTCCTGGTAGCGCCTCCATGCTCTGGACACTACGCTGACAGACACAGCAAACCTTCTTGCCACAGCTCGCATTGATGTGCCATCCTGGATGAGCTGCACTACCTGAGCCACTTGTGTGGGTTGTAGACTCCGTCTCATGCTACCACTAGAGTGAAAGCACCGCCAGCATTCAAAAGTGACCAAAACATCAGCCAGGAAGCATAGGAACTGAGAAGTGGTCTGTGATCTCCACCTGCAGAACCACTCCTTTATTGGGGGTGTCTTGCTTATTGCCTATAATTTCCACCTGTTGTCTATTCCATTTGCACAACAGCATGTGAAATTTATTGTCAATCAGTGTGGACAGTTTGATTTCACAGAAGTGTGATTGACTTGGAGTTCCATTGTGTTGTTTAAGTGTTCCCTTTATTTTTTTGAGCAGTATATATAAAATGGCTGTGTCTAATAAGTTTTGTTTCTCTTGTTTCATAATGGGCATGGACACGTTTAGCCTACATCATGGAGGGGGTTTTATGCACGTCCAACGACTGGCTAATATAATGTAGGCCTGACTACAATACATAGAAAAAAGGGAATGTTAGCTCACTGTTTTGCTCCTATCAAACTTGACATTTTAATAAAGCTTTGGTGATTAAGATATATTTCCAAGCGGTCTCACGAGCCAAACACTTTATTGTTGGTCTTGACTAGCCTACTTGTTTACATTGTGCAGGACAAAAAGAAAACATAGTTCATTGAGAGGAGGAGGCTATGCTTGTTTTTTAATAAAATAAAACAAAATGGGGGAAAAACATTAGTCTTTTATGTTTCTAAATACAAAGTATACAGGCACCAAATCATATATTGTTACATGGGCATTGTGCGTCATGGCTGTATAGGCTGTGTTTCTGGTGTCAAAATTCATTTCATAACCAACTGCATTACTGCTAAAACCAGCTTTTGGTTGGTCTTAAATATCCCTACCTGCACTGCCTGAAATTACACTTTTGATCTTGTTTTTAAGGACACGACACAAATATATCCACCCCTCCCATCTGAGCGCAAGTGTGCTGCTGTTAGAAAGGTAAATTGCTGAACCTGGCATTAGGGCTGGAAAATGCCAGCGCGCCAGTTTTTACATGACAGAATTGCAAACTAACGTGTGTTTGACACTAGCGCTGCCTTAACTCGAGCCGAAAATAGAGCAGCATGAGTAACCCTGTAAAAAAGAATGGCACCGATTGGCCTACCGGTGGCGCTGTTATAAGCAGTCTCACTTAAACCCTATTTTCTCCCGCCGTTTGACCTAGAGACTTGAAACTTTGTATGTAGATGTCTTTCCTCATGCGGAACGAATTTGCCTTAAGGACCCATAAGGTTCATCAGGATAGATTTTCCTCCATCTTGGACATTTTGGAAAACCTTTGAAAAACGTATTCTCATGAACCCTAAGTCCAAATAACACCAAAAATGTTGTATGTTGGCCCATGGTACAGTTAAGGGATTAGTTAATAAATTGCTGAGTTATTGATAAATAAGGAAATCAGATTTTAAAAGTCAATTTAAATAATTTGTAAATCAACTCCACAATAGCCTATCAACGTGAAACGTTTTTGGGTCATCAAAACCATGCTAAGTTTGGCATTGATATCTTTAAAAAAGGAAACTATTAACAATTCACTTTTTGGACTATGTAATGCCAATGCTTAAAATAATCATACAAAATCTTTTTCTCACTGCCTAAAAGTCAGATTCACTCCAAATAAGGTATTTGGACTCATCACAATAGTCCCTAAAGAGTTTGAGAAAATGACATTGATGCATTCAAAGATGGCCACACTATACCAGTAGATGTATATTAGCACATATGCTAATATGCTAAAATATGCAATAAATAGTTTAAATAATATTCTTCTCATGAACCATAGGACCAAATTACACCAAATTCAGAATGTAGGGCCATGTCTTAACATAGTTTGAGAAAAGCAAAGGGTCAATAGATGGCGTTATTGACCAAAAAGTTATAAGATTTTACATGTCCACCTGCCCCTTGTAAATCCACTTGTCAACTTGAAACTTGTCATCGCTATCATGGACATCCCTAAGATGAACAAACACTGAATCAGGTATTGATATCTCAAAAAACAAAGAGACTATTAACAGCTCATTCTTTGCATATGTTACGCTAATACTAAAAATAATCTTCTCAAAATAGTTGCTGCATTCAAATATGGCCGCACTGTACCTATAGATGCACGTTAGCACAAATGCTAAAAAATACTTTCAAAATATTCTTCTCATGAACCATAAGTAAAATGGATTCCAGATTTGGTACATAGACTCAATGAATTAGCCTCTAATGAATTTGAGGATGATTAGTTGCTGCATTCAAAGACGGCCAAGCTACATCACTAGATGGCACCATATCACTCCAGGGCTGTAAGAACTGAACCGATTGATATGGGGCCATGAAATTTTGTATGTAAACCTTTTGTATATGTCCTTAGAAGCTGAGGGAATATAAAGTAACTGCAACCTTAGGTGGCTGCACCAGAACAGTTGGTGCTTCTATAGATGTCATTGGCACCATAGGATACTAGTGCAATGACCATTTATCAAGTTGACTTTGTCTCATGCAAATTAATATTAGATTTATGCAGACAAACAATGTGAAATATTGTGATTAGTATATCTGTATAATCACATATTGTTGTAGTGAAAAGTGGATCTTTTATTCAGGAAAATTATAAATCGGAAATCCTACCATATTACAACTGTGAGAGTGTATTGAGTGTATTGAAGTATTTTGGAACGCTAATGTGGAGTGTACCAACTGGGATTTAAATCATATACACAAACATATGAACAAATATTGTGAAATATTTGTATTATGTTGGCATTGTCCAATATGAAAGAGCTGCGAAACAAGGGTATTTTCTAAGAAAAAATAAATAAGAATTATAACTGAAACTAAATATTGGGATTATTATGTGCACTATTGCTGCCGTATTAGAAAACGTGAACTGGAAGTACTTGCGCAGGGTTAGACTAAACTTCACTTGCATCATCCTTGGGGTATTAACAGATAAACGCTTTCACTGCTGGTTTTGTTATCCAACTGATCGTGTCCTTTCTGTCACCCTGTGAACCCCGTGCATTGCTGCTCGCAGCTATATTTGCAAAGTCTCTTCAGTACACACAGTTCCAACTTGTTTTCTTCATATCAAAAATGATTTATTTTGATCTTAAAATTCCATCTCTCAAGCTTGCCAATAAAAGTTGTTTTGTTTTTATTCCTACTGGCCAAATAGAGAAAACAGCTCAGGATGGGGAAAAGCGGCTTGTCACTTGTTTATAGTTGGCAATGTGGACTGATCGAGTGAGTCCTGGGAAAAAAAGTTGGGGAGCGTGGCCCACACGCTGGCCAGCGACAGCGAGCTGGCCCGATTGGGTTTATGAAGTGGAAAGTTTAATGAAGTAGCGAGCGAAGGAATGGTTAGGACAGTTCTCTCTGCACAGATGGCCCTTTGTAACTCCTGACACCTGCCAGCTGCTCCGGCTTCAAAATGATGGCGCTGGGGGGAGCGGGAAGAGGGGCCTGCCTTCTAAGCTTCCTACAGTGGCTGGGGCTGAACCCCTGACCCCTGGTGTCAGACAGGGCCACTGAATGTTTTCTCTCTTCTCAGTGGGTCACCAGCCCCTGTCTATGGCGCCTCACTCTCACCACAGTGGCCTGCTCGGGGGGACCGCCCCCTTTGGCCACCCGGCCTCAGCCACACCACACCAGAGCGCTTCTGTTTGGTCACTTCTTTCTCTGAAAGACTAACTGGATGAAGGGTGTTCTCAGGCTGAAAATCAAACCGTTGTTGGATCTATTTTGATCTAAACTCAGTAAATGGCCAACGGTTAATTTTCACTTTGAAAATACTGCAACAGAGTTTATGAATACATACTTTTCAAACATTGAATGTATTTCATATAAATGAAAAACATCCAAGAAATACAAGAGCTTTATTTGTTATTTGCTTTAATTGCTCCTACAGATGTGATACAGTATTATTGTATAAGGCATTGTCCCTCTTGGAGACTAACTACACTTTCTCCTATTTCCCCACCCCTCTGTGACATATTGACATACAGGTAACTGCCAAAATAATGGAAAAATTTAAGTAAATGAAGGATATAAAGTATATTGAAAGTAGGTGCTTCCACATAGGTGTGGTTCCTGAGTTAATTAAGAAGTTGACATCCCATCATGCTTAGGGTCATTTATAAAAATGCTTGGCAGGCCATTATTTTGGCTACCATGTCTATGCCCACATAGGACGAGAGTTCACTGAATGGTTTGATGAGCATGAAAACTATGTAAACCATATGCCATTGCTGTCTCAGTCACCAGATCTCAACCCAATTGAATACTTATGCGAGATTCTGGAGAGGTGCCTGAGACAGCATTTTCCTCCACCTCAACAAAACACCAAATTATGAAATTTATTGTGAAAGAATGGTGTCACTTGCCTCCACTAGAGTTCCAGACACTTGTAGAATTTATGCCAATGTGCATTGAAGCTGTTTTGGCTCGTGGTGGCCCAACGCCCTATTAAGACACTTTGTTGGCGGTTCCAGTATTTTTGGCATTTACCTGTATGTTTGTGTGTTTTTGTTTGCTTGTATACTCTACTTTCCAGCCCAGTGTTTTGATCCCGGCCCAGCGTTTTGGTCCCGGCAAAGCAATTTGGTCCCGGCCCAGCATTTTGATCCCGACTCAGCGTTTCAAATCAAATCAAATATTGGTCACAAACACATGGTTAGCAGATGTTATTGCGAGTGTAGCGAAATGCTTGTGCTTCGAGTTCCGACAGTGCAGCAATATCTAACAATTCCACAACAATTATCTAATACACACAAATCTAAGTAAAGTAATGGAATAAGAATATATACATTTACATATATGGATGAGCATTGACACAGCGGCAAGATGCAATAGATGGTATAAAATACAGTATATACATATGAGATGAGTATGGCAAGGTATGTAAACATTATTAAAGCGGCATTATTAAAGTGACTAGTGATCCATTTATTAAAGTGGCCAATGATTTCAAGTCTGTATGTTGGCAGCAGCCTCTCTGTGTTAGTGACGGCTGTTTAACAGTCTGATGACCTTGAGATAGAAGCTGTTTTTCAGTCTCTCGGTCCCAGCTATGATGCACCTGTACTGACCTCACCTTCTGGATGCTGCCGGAGAGAAATGGCAATAGCTCGGGTGGTTGTTGTCCTTGATGATCTTTTTGGCCTTCCTGTGACATCGGGTGCTGTAGGTGTCCTGGAGGGCAGGTAGTTTGCCCCTGGTGATGCGTTGTGCAGACCACACCACCCTCTGGAGAGGCTTGTGGTTGTGGGCGGTGCAGTTGCCATACCAGGTGGTGATACAGCCCGACAGGATGCTCTCAATTGTGCATCTGTAAAATTTTGTGAGGGTTTAAGGTGACAAGCCAAATTTCTTCAGCCTCCTGAGGTTGAAGAGGTGCTGTTGCTCCTTCTTCATCACACTGTCTGTGTGGGTGGACCATTTCAGTTTGTCCGTGATGTGTACGCCGAGGAACTTAAAACTTTTCACCTTCTCCACTGTTGTCAAGTCGATGTGGATAGGGGGGTGCTCCCTCTGCTGTTTCCAGAAGTCCACGATCATCTCCTTTGTTTTGTTGACGTTTAGTGAGAGGTTGTTTTCCTGACACCACACTCCGAGTGCCCTCACCTTCTCCCTGTAGGCTGTCTTGTCATTGTTGGTAATCAAGCCTACTACTGATGTGTCATCTGAAAACTTGATGATTGATTTGGAGGCGTTCATGGCCAAGCAGTCATAGGTGAACAGGGAGTACAGGAGGGGGCTGATCACGCACGGGGCCCAAGTGTTGAGGATCAGCGAAGTGGAGATGTTGTTTCCTACCTTCACCACCTGGGGCGGCCCATCAGGAAGTCCAGGACCCAATTGCACAGGGTGGGGTTGAGACCCAGGGCCTCAAGCTTAATGATGAGCTTGGAGGGTATTATGGTGTTGAATGCTGAGCTATAGTCAATGAACATTATTTTACATAGGTATTCCTCTTGTCCAGATGGGATAGGGCAGTGTGCAGTGTGATGGCGATTGCATCGTCTGTGGACCTATAGTGGCAGTAAGTAAATTGAAGTGGGTCTAGGGTGACAGGTAAGGTGGAGATGATATGATCCTTGACTAGTCTCTCGAATGACAGAAGTGAGTGCTACGGAGCAATAGTCCTTTAGTTCAGTTACATTAGCCTTCTTGGGTACAGAAACAATGGTGGTCATCTTAAAGCATGTGGGGACAGCAGACTGGGATAGGGAGAGATTGAATATATCCGTAAACACACCATCCAGCTGCTCTGAGGACGCGGCTAGGGATGCCGTCTGGGCCGGCAGCCTTGCGAGGGTTAACACTTTTAAATGTCTTACTCACATCGGCCACAGAGAAGGAGAGCCCACAGTCCTTCGTAGCGGGCCACGTCAGTGTATTATCCTCAAAGCGGGCAAAGAAGGTGTTTCGTTTGTCTGGAAGCAAGACGTTGGTGTCCATGACATGGTGGGTTTTCCTTTTGTAGTCCGTGATTGTCTGTAGCCCCTGCCACATACGTCTCGTGTCTGATCCTTTGAATTGCGACTCCACTTGGAAGTCGACTCCACAGTTTTTTTTAACAAAGGCTTTTCGGCATTGTTCACAATCCAGCATTAAGTTCTGTTCAATTTTCATCCCATGATCAAACATCACCTCACAGTATGCACCTATAATGAAACATCACTTCACAGTACCTATAATGAAACATCACCTCACAGTATACACCCATGATCAAACATCACCTCACAGTATGCACCTATAATGAAACATCACTTCACAGTACCTATGATGAAACATCACCTCACAGCATACACCTATAACCAAAACATTTTACATTTTTTTACATTTTAGTCATTTAGCAGACGCTCTTATCCAGAGCGACTTACAAATTGGTGCATTCACCTATAATATCCAGTGGAACAACCACTTTACAATAGTGCATCTAAATCTTTTAAGGGGGGGGGGTTAGAAGGATTACCTTATCCTATCCCAGGTATTCCTTGAAGAGGTGGGGTTTCAGGTGTCTCCGGAAGGTGGTGATTGACTCCGCTGTCCTGGCGTCGTGAGGGAGCTTGTTCCACCATTGGGGTGCCAGAGCAGCGAACAGTTTTGACTGGGCTGAGCGGGAACTGTGCTTCCTCAGAGGTAGGGAGGCGAGCAGGCCAGAGGTGGATGAACGGAGTGCCCTTGTTTGGGTGTAGGGCCTGATCAGAGCCTGAAGGTACGGAGGTGCCGTTCCCCTCACAGCTCCGTAGGCAAGCACCATGGTCTTGTAGCGGATGCGAGCTTCGACTGGAAGCCAGTGGAGAGAGCGGAGGAGCGGGGTGACGTGAGAGAACTTGGGAAGGTTGAACACCAGACGGGCTGCGGCGTTCTGGATGAGTTGTAGGGGTTTAATGGCACAGGCAGGGAGCCCAGCCAACAGCGAGTTGCAGTAATCCAGACGGGAGATGACAAGTGCCTGGATTAGGACCTGCGCCGCTTCCTGTGTGAGGCAGGGTCGTACTCTGCGAATGTTGTAGAGCATGAACCTACAGGATCGGGTCACCGCCTTGATGTTGGTGGAGAACGACAGGGTGTTGTCCAGGGTCACGCCAAGGCTCTTAGCACTCTGGGAGGAGGACACAAGGGAGTTGTCAACCGTGATGGCGAGATCATGGAACGGGCAGTCCTTCCCCGGGAGGAAGAGCAGCTCCGTCTTGCCGAGGTTCAGCTTGAGGTGGTGATCCGTCATCCACACTGATATGTCTGCCAGACATGCAGAGATGCGATTCGCCACCTGGTTGTCAGAAGGGGGAAAGGAGAAGATTAATTGTGTGTCATCTGCATAGCAATGATATGAGAGACCATGTGAGGATATGACAGAGCCAAGTGACTTGGTGTATAGCGAGAATAGGAGTGGGCCAAGAACAGAGCCCTGGGGGACACCAGTGGTGAGAGCACGTGGTGCGGAGACAGATTCTCGCCACGCCACCTGGTAGGAGCGACCTGTCAGGTAGGACGCAATCCAAGCGTGCGCGGTGCCAGAGATGCCCAGCTCGGAGAGGGTGGAGAGGAGGATCTGATGGTTCACGGTATCAAAGGCAGCAGGCAAAAGAAGTGCTCCTCTCCTATGTCTCCACAATGTTTTATGTATCTTTAATATCAGTAACAATTGAAAACAACAGGTAACTCATAGCAAACAGGTCAGAGATGATAATCCCCTATTCCTTATCAGGGGATAGTTTGGAGGACTGTGTAAACGGCTCAGGTTTCTGCCCACACCCAGCCCACTGACAGACAGACACATCAGAAACGGTAGGTTGGCGGATGATGTCCGTAAATAGTTGATACTTGAATTAGTGCACAGACAGATACAGGTCTGGGATGTGGTGTCAAACCCACAGCTGCCCATTCGGGGGACTGTAACAGGGATTGTAACAAGGACTGTAACGGGGATTGTAAAGTGAGAGAGGACAGACAAAGAGAAATGCATCCCAAAAGAGAAGTCTGTTTTTTTTGGGACAACACAAACCTCAAGCTGGCTGCAACACAAACCTCAAGCTGGCTGCAACACAAACCTCAAGCTGGCTGCAACACAAACCTCAACCTGGCTGCAACACAAATAATTATAGAAATACAGCCATGAAACAAACTAGAGAAATACACTACATTTAACATAAAACACCAATAAAACAGCATACCCATACATCTTGTTATCTCTACCCCATCATGGCTTCTCAGTTTGTACCAAAAGCCTATAATCCACATTGTAGAACGCAGCTATAGAAATGGCTAACACAGATCGTCAGGCAAATGCTTTGGCCCTGTTGCTCTGCTCTGCCCTGCCCTGCCCCCAAAAGGGTCTGCCTTCCTCCCTGAGAATGGCCACAGAAACACTGGGTGTTTCTAGTAACAGCTGGTTGGCTGCATCCCTTCCTGCAGACCCCCTCATCTTCTCCCTGGGCCCAGGGTAAATGAGTGATTTCAGAGGTCAAAGGTAGCACTCCCTTTCCCAGGAGTCCACCCAGCCCGAACAACATTCCCTTGAAACAGGAAGGGAGGGCATTGTCCATATGTTGTCTTCAATCACAGGGCGCCCCAGAGGTGCTTCAGCAGCTCAGTGACAAAGCGGGCCCACTGTTCCAAACAGGACTGTGAAACTGTTCCAGAGGCCGAAGAAACTGGAATGAGCTGTAAAATGAAGCCTGCCTGCCCACCCCTAACGCAGCAGCACAGACACTCAGCAGAGAGAACAGGGTTTACATCAAAGTCTAACTTATCACAGGCCTCCTTCCCACGCTGTGGAGGAACAGGTGAAAGGGGAGGTCGTCACTGACAGGCCGGACAGCACATCTAGGTGTTTATTGCTTATACTGATACTAACTATAAACAACTCCCATTTTACAGCTGCCCCAAAATTAACACGCATTTAACACACTGAGGAATATAGTGTATACTAAAAAGAAATGTGATTAAACAGTGGACATTACAGTACAGGTGGTATTCAGTTATATCATGCTGCTGCTAAAGTCCAGGATTCAGTCCATAAGGTCTAAACTGACACCGGAGTGAATTTCACACTAACTGATACAGGCTGCAGAACTAAAGGGGTGAAGTGGCCAGCAGTGCTGAACAAAACATCTGCAGTCTTCCCTGCTGAGGGGGACCTTGTGCAAAGATTATTTTTACGTGTTGGCTGTGCAGGTTACTGGACCCGTCTGTGCAGCCAGCCACTTACCTCACTCAAGCATGTGGTGCAACCAGAGAGCAGCTGTAGCCAGCTGTTGGTCGAAGCAGTGAGTGGTGACTACTGGAGAACCCCTGTCTAGGTCCTGTGGGTGACTACTGGAGAACCCCTGTCTAGGTCCTGTGGGTGACTACTGGAGAACCCCTGTCTAGGTCCTGTGGGTGACTACTGGAGAACCTGTCTAGGTCCTGTGGGTGACTACTGGAGAACCCCTGTCTAGGTCCTGTGGGTGACTACTGGAGAACCCCTGTCTAGGTCCTGTGGGTGACTACTGGAGAACCTGTCTAGGTCCTGTGGGTGACTACTGGAGAGAGCAGAGGGAGATCCGCCAACGCTTCAAACACTACGTGGTTTGTCATGAGTTTAGGCCTTATTCTGGTGGTAAAATATACCTGGCTAAAGATACCTCACCGGAACAAAACCAGTAAACCCCCTCCATTCACACACTCCCTTCTTTACCCTTTACCTCAACAAACACCCGTCCATTAACTGCTTCATTCAAGGCTGGTGAGACAGAACGGTGGTGAAAGGTGCCTACCGTATGGCCAGTCCTCACTTAAGCCGCTTGTCCACTGGGGCAAAGGCACTCTCGTTGTGGAGAGGCAACAGGTGTGAGGCAGTAAAATATGCATGAGGAAGGTCCGATAACCATGCTGCTGTCTGCGCTCAGCCTGGTTTAACAGCCTGGCAACAAGAGAGGACCATTACACCTAGTTTAACAGCCTGGCAACAAGAGGACCATTACACCTGGTTTAACAGCCTGGCAACAAGAAAGGACAATTACACCTGGTTTAACAGCCTGGCAACAAGAAAGGACAATTACACCTGGTTTAACAGCCTGGCAACAAGAAAGGACAATTACACCTGGTTTAACAGCCTGGCAACAAGAAAGGACAATTACACCTGGTTTAACAGCCTGGCAACAAGAGGACCATTACACCTGATTTAACAGCCTGGCAACAAGAGGACCATTACACCTGATTTAACAGCCTGGCAACAAGAGAACCATTACACCTGATTTAACAGCCTGGCAACAAGAGGACCATTACACCTGGTTTAACAGCCTGGCAACAAGAGAGGACAATTACACCTGATTTAACAGCCTGGCAACAAGAGGACCATTACACCTGATTTAACAGCCTGGCAACAAGAGGACCATTACACCTGGTTTAACAGCCTGGCAACAAGAGGACCATTACACCTGATTTAACAGCCTGGCAACAAGAGGACCATTACACCTGATTTAACAGCCTGGCAACAAGAGGACCATTACACCTGATTTAACAGCCTGGCAACAAGAGGACCATTACACCTGGTTTAACAGCCTGGCAACAAGAGAGGACAATTACACCTGATTTAACAGCCTGGCATTTTAAACATTTTATTTCAGCTTTATTTAACCAGGTAGGCTAGTTGAGAACAAGTTGTCATTTACAACTGTGACCTGGCCAAGATAAAGCAAAACAGTGCGACAGAAACAACAACAAAGAGTTACACATGGAATAAACAAGCGTACAGTCAATAACACAATAGAAAAAAAGAAAGTCTATATAAGGTGTGTGCAAATGGCATGAGGTGGTATGGCAATAAATAGGCCATAGTAGCAAAGTAATTACAATTTAGCAGATTAACACTGGAGTGATAGATGAGCAGATGATGATGAGCAGATGATGGTGTGTAAGTAGTAATACTGGTGTGCAAAAGTGCAGCAAAGTAAATAAAAACAATATGGGGATGAGGTAGGTATATTGGGTGGGCTATTCACAGATGGACTATGTACAGCTGCAGCGACCGGTTAGCTGCTCAGACAGCTGATGTTTAAAGATAGTGAGGGAAATGTAAGTCTCCAGCTTCAGCGATTTTTGCAATTCGTTCCAGTCACTGGCAGCAGAGAACTGGAAGGAAAGGCGGCCAAAGGAGACGTTGGCTTTGGGGATGACCAGTGAGATATATATACCTGCTGGATCGCATGATACGGGTGGGTGTTGTTATCGTGACCAGTGAGCTGAGATAAGGCAGAGCTTTACCTAGCATAGACTTGTAGATGACCTGGAGCCAGTGGGTCTGGCGACGAATATGTAGCGAGGGCATTAACAGCCTGGCTATCCACCGCAAGTCAAAACAGCAGGGGGGTCTTTAAATTTAAAAGCCCTAAAGTGTTTGTATTTTCCATGAGCTTACCAGATTAATAATTGATACAATAATTGATGGGGTGGCAGGTAGCCTAATGGTTAGAGCGTTGCTAGTTCAAAATCCCAGAGCTAACAAGGTAAAAATTTGTCATTCTGTCCCTGAACAAGGCAGTTAACCCACTGTTCCCAGGCTGTCATTGTAAATAAGAATTTGTTCTTAACTGACTTGCCTAGTTAAAAAAGGTAAATTTAAAAACAATACATAGTAGCAAGTGATCCAGTGTTTGCTTTGACCCAAGAGGGAGAAACAAGCCAGAGGAGTAATACAGCCTGGTAGAGTTTCTCACAACCAGCAAGGCTCAGCCACAGGCTGTTATCTCTCTGACAGCTGCTGCTGGCTTTATGAGAGGATCAGTTTTATTTCATGACACATTGTTTAAAAGTGTTGCAACCTATCAAAAGAGATGGTACTTTCACTCCCACTTTATAAAGTGTGTCCCAGAGTCTGTACATAAATCCTGGTCATAAAGACAACTTGTGAAGGACGTCCTTATTTCAGTAGGCATACGAGACTCCAGGGTAATACAGTCTGGACGACTGCAATAAAAAAAATCTGAGTTTCACATGTTATGCTGAAAATCATTGACATCTGACAGCAATAAAGAAGTCTGCAGTGAATAAAAACGGAACAATTACTCATTTCCAAAAGGTTCCATCGAATTTCCCAACAAAAAGGTTGCAAACATTGGCTCACTGGTTAGGTACATCTCTTTTCCCCAGAACATTGGTTTGCTGTGTTCCCACTGGTTAGGAACATATCTTCTCCCCAGAACATTGACCCACTGGTTAGGAACATATCTTCTCCCCAGAACATTGACCCACTGGTTAGGAACATATCTTCTCCCCAGAACATTGGCCCACTGGTTAGGAACAGATCTTCTCCCCAGAACATTGACCCACTGGTTAGGAACATATCTTCTCCCCAGAACATTGGCCCACTAGTTAGGAACATATCTTCTCCCCAGAACATTGACCCACTGGTTAGGAACATATCTTCTCCCCAGAACATTGGTTTGTTGTGTTCCCAAACATTGAAGCAACAGGGTATATTATTTCCTAAATACAAAGAGCAAACTGGTACAAAATCTGGTGCAAACCTCCAAGAGCAAGAATCTTTCATGCTATTGAATATGGTATTTGTTCACTATACAGCATCTTCATTACCAACCAGGGATATTGACAGAGAGGAAAGATGGCTCAACCAAAAGCTTTTGGCTTCCATCTAGTGGTCATTAAGGCCTAAGCACAGCAAGTTCTTACTGCTCTCCAGGTTTAGACCAGCATGCCTAAAATGGCATTCCTCTTCTTGCCCAGATGATAGAAAGTATCTAATTTCAACTGTTGGCTCATATACATTGCAAATAAGAGGGCAATTTATACAAGTTCACAACAGATCAAGCCAGGCTTCAGTTGTTGAACGTTGATATGTTAACTGAATGGGCTCCTAAAAAAAAAATAACAGGTTGTTGAGTGGAACACTGACTTTTCTATGCCATGCGGTGAGCGTTCACACGTGTATCGTTAGTGTCTTGCTGCTGCTTCCAACTGACTATTGTACTCCACACTCAACCTATCAGATGAAAGGGAGCTGTGTACGTCTCTCTTAGTGTAGTCTACCTGGTCGCCACGTGGCAGCTGCTATAAGACTTCACACCAGGGCCCAAAGGGACCGTAAGAGGCAAACTGATCGCTTTGGCTCTCACCTGGACAGAGCTGTTCAGATGCTACACAAGGCCACCTCTCCAAGTGACTAATTGGTCACACTTAAGCCAGTCCTTACGCATGAGCAGCTATTGTGGTGCCTGCTGTATGTGTGGATGTATTGACTGTGTTCTTAGACATGTCACAACATGTGGTTGATTTAGAGTTTTATTGTAACTTATCAGAGAGGAATAGGCAGTATTAGGTGGCACCACTTTGATGAGAAGTTATTGGGGCACAATGGTAGGAAGGGCATTTTAGGGACAGCATCTGTGTTTTAATTCAACTTCAGGGCAGTCATGGGTTATATAATACAAAAAAACATTTACTGGCAAAAATGTTTTTACTTCAGTGGCAATGACATTTCAAATATAATTAAGACGAAGCAAATCCATACATAGATACATACATACATACATACATACATACATACATACATACATACATACATAATCTTAACACCATCTAAAGTACAAAAAGTATCAAAACAGTTAGCTTATTGATTTGATCACGGTCTATTTATGTGCAGATTTAGACGTTAGTTTTTTTTTTCTTCCTCTTTTCTTCTTGGGGGTTGAGGACTCCTTGTTACAACACTCACAAACCCAGCAACCTGAGGAGAAAAACGATGTGGATCAACGTAACATCAGCCCAAAGGCTAGAAAACAGGCCGCATTGTGGGATCCATCAGACTAAAAGGCATTCAAGACCAGCACTTTCTGACATTTGATTTCAACACTTCTAAAGCATTTCGACCAGATTCCGAACATGAACTTTCTGATGTTTAATTTGCAGCAACGCTAATTATAGCAAGTTGAGGTAACACACAACCCTTCTTGACTGCACAAAAAAAAAGAATCTTAAATGCCAGTCTTGGAAAACTCTAAAAACAGATTTCTAATTTAGCATTATTCACCAAGTTTAGATGGCTACGCAAATGAATGTTATTTTCACATAAAACCAGAAATTCAAATCACCATAAAAGACTACATAAGCTACAATGAGAGAGAAAGACAGAGTGCAACAGCAAGATACCCTCCCCCTTCAAGTAATCACTGATCTAATACATATTGATAGGTGTAAGCAACGACTCCATCACAAAGGTTTCAGCAAGGAAAGAAGGAATGATGCATCCTTAAAGTATATGAACAGACCCAGAGAGAGAGCTCACCTAGAGGGGTGGAGTCCAGGCCCACGCAGAAGGAGTGGAAGCCCCGGTCACACGTGTCACAGAACATCATCTCCTCCTCGTGGTGGGGCTGCTCACACACCGTGCACATCTTACACTCCATGCACTGCCACGGGTAGGTCTTAATCAGACCCACCAGCTCCTCACTCATGATCAGGCACGATGGGTGAGCTGGGACAAACACACACACACACACACACACACACACACACACACACACACACACACACACACACACACACACACACACACACGCTCACACCACAGCACTTCACACTGTATAATTCCAATTTGTGATCCCAACAACTCAGATTAAGTTCTGTTGCTCATATCTTAGAGGCTTTATGGTCATTATGAACAAGCCTGTGCAATTCGTCAGTTTTAATTAAAAAACAAAACAGAAGTTCCACTTACCACTGTTCTTGCATTGTGAGCAGTGAATGAGAGCTTCTGGCTTTCCTTCCTTGTTGGACTCCTTACCCTTCTGGCAAATGCCACAAATAGCATTGGGCATGACCTTAGGCTGCAAGGACAAAACAACGCTATCATGTTTAGCAACAAGGCCTAGTGCACCATGTGACACAGGGCTTCTGGGCAACACACATTATACAAGGTGTTAAATCCTAAAAGGCCTGATAGGAGGTATATATTAATTTACTCACAATAGATCCAATCTTGTTAGGTGCTTCTTACTTCACAACCCCAAACAAGAATGACTAGGAAAAGCCTTGTCATTTGTAAGAACCTCCCACAAACCCTTTCTACTCAGGGAGACTGGGAGTCTATGAATCTCAAAATCTCTAAAGGCAAACACCAAGAGGTCAAGCTGATTTAAGATCCATTTGGATGTGCCACAGTGTCCCCCACAGATGCTCATAACAGGTTAAACAATTGAATGTCCCTCCTGTAGACGCCGAGCTGTTTCCACACATTGTGGTCCCACATTTATAAAAAGGTAGTTAGCCAAAGTGATTTCTGACAGGATTTGTGACATTTCATAACATGACCGCATTATAGTCTCTGTGCTGCTAACACAATCAAAACATCTCTGTACAGTCTATTTGTTTGAAATCTTTATTTCAATGGTGAACTGTGTCTAAAGACTGACATATCAAAGATTTTCCCACATAAAAAGTATTGGATTAGATAAGAGCAGTAAAAGCCTTTCTAAAACAAACAACGAAACATGTGGGAGGGTGAACCGGAGGTTAGAGACACACAGTTGAGTTAATAAAAGGACAGCTAATTTAGCTCGCACCCTTCTCCACAGAAAGAGGGGTGCCAGCTAAACTAGGAGAAATATTTATCCAAAAGGAAGGTATGACACCTTTGCCATTGCACTCAAATCAAACATGTAAGACATTACAGTCTAAGATAAAGAAGTGTACAAGTCAGGAACAAATTGAACACAAACTGTACCTACTTAGGCAGACAATCTGCACAAATATTGGGAATGACAAGTGTGCAATCAGTTAGGAGGATATAGCCCATGAGTATGAAGTAGGTTTCTATGCGTTCATGGAAATATAATAATTTTTCAAAATGTCAAACGTTTGGTGTTGCCATCCTGAAATGTTTCCTTTGACTGGTGCAAAACAAGAAGGCTACATATTTTCTGTTAGGCTTCAGATGGCTACCCCTGCAGTGTAGTGCCAACTAAGGATATTCATATCATTATCAGTATGAAAACACATTTTTCATACAGCTCCTGAACTCTAACTTGCATTAAATTATAATAAAGTCAACTTTAAGACCATGTTATCTATAGCTAGGTAATTATTCTGCAAGTACTGTATTGACTTTAGCCTTAAATTCAATGAGCGCCGATATTAGAAAGTTTGTGATAAATTCCGAACACATCTAAGATATATATTTTATTTGTATGCATTACAAAATAACAATAAATGGAAAGTAAGTAGTGAAACGTTTTTAAACTTCTAAAGTTTGGTTTACACTCAAAATAAATTATTCAAATTCCCTTTGGAAACATGCTGATTGGAAAGTTAACAGACAAATCAATCCCTGTGGAAAGTTATGAACACTCCACAGCGATCAATGATCAAATCCAGATGTAGTGTAGTAATACCAGTCATACCACATTTGGGTTTACTGCTCTTGCTGTCATTTTTAGCAAACTAACTTTAATTCATCTCCCATGGTGCCTTGCAGTAAGACAGTGCGTAAATTGCCAGAAGGTAGATCATGTTGATCCCAGAAAAGCCATACTCCTAACACATAATTTAAACTGAACACAACAATAACTTTCAGAGGCAATTGAAAGTAAAAAAAAAAAAAATGCCAACATATAGAAAGTGTATTAACAGGCCTCTGGCACAGTAAGATTGTGTTCTCCAGTCTCAAACAAAGAACAGTATGTAAGGTTATATCAAACAACCGTAGAATACTGCATTAAAAGTACTGACACAACTTGAATTATAAAACGTTCAAAACACTCAAGTATTACCGTAGTTGAAGTGCTACTACTAAATAAAATGGATTCATCTTATAAAGTCTGTATCATAACAAGAAATACTGTGTTGTTTAAATCTAGAAATATAATATAATATATATAATCTATAAATAGCCCAAACAACTACCTCTTCCCCTACTGTATTTATTTATTTAGCTCCTTTGCACCCCATTTTTTCTACTTTGCACACTCATCTACTGTCAAATCTACCATTCCAGTGTTTTAATTGCTATATTGTATTTACTTCGCCACCATGGCCTATTTATTGCCTTTACCTCCCTTATCTCACCTCATTTGCTCACATTGTATATAGACTTATTTTTCTACTGTATTATTGACTGTATGTTTGTTTTACTCCATGTCTAACTCTGTGTTGCTATATGTGTCAAACTGCTTTGCTTTATCTTGGCCAGATCGCAGTTGTAAATGAGAACTTCTTCTCAATTTGCCTACCTGGTTAAATAAAAGGTGAAAAGATAAATAAATAAATAATATATCTATCTATCTGCTCACATGTCTCAAAGGGATAGTTCATCCAAATGACATATTGGTTTCCTTACCCTGTAAACAGTCTATGGACAAGGTATGACAACAATCCATGCTTTGGTTTCGTTTCCAAATGCTAATGTTTTAGCATTTGTGGCATAAAGCCGCTTTCAAGTCATGGGACTGATATTAGCATTTTTCACACATCACGCCCAAATCATTCAAAAGTATCAGAAATGTATTGTGAAGTTCCATGAAGTCACTTATAAATTATTTAAACATGATGCGCGAAAAAGCTAATAAAATCGGTCCCATGACTTTAAAATGGATTTGTGTCACAAATGCTGAAATGTGGAAACAATGCCATGGAAACTAAACCAAAGCATGGATCGCTGTCATACCTTGTCCATATACTGCTTACAGGGTAAGGAAACCAATGTCATTTTGTAATTTGGGTGAACTATCCTTTTAATTCGTTTGTTGCCAAGTAGACAGAAAAGAGGTATATTAAGACATTCAAAGAATACGGTGAAAAATGTACAAGTCTTCAGGACCAATCGAAAGTGCTGTGAAGAAAAAGTTCCAGATGTGACAGAACTACTCCTAAATGTTATTGCTTATAAAGTCTGATATGGAACCATCAGTGTTTGAACCAATGATGTATATAAACCCTGGATTGTTGATGCTATGTTTTGGCCAATGAGAGGCTTTGAAGTCACCAGTCAACCATATTGGCACTGCCCAGAAGAAGCAGTCTTCCATAGGAATTCCACAGTATTTAAATTAAAATGTTTCAAGGACAAAATTACATGTAAATATGTTGTAGTAGTAGTAGTAGAGACAGTAACATTAGTACTTTCGCAAAATAATAACTTAAAGCTAGAATCCTTAGCAGATACATCAATTTTGGGATTTAAATTAATGATCTATACCCGTTGATTCTTGAAGAATATAACTTATAAATGCCTCATGAGCTTAGTTCAACTGTTGTACACCATCAACACCCAAAATAGAAGCTTGTTTTACTCCAATGTTTGTAAACAAAGTAACTGTGACCAAGAAACAAAAACAGCTTCTATCTCAAGGCCATCAGACAGTTAAATAGCCATCACTAGCCGGGTACCACCCGGTTATCCAACCCTGCACCTTAGAGGATCCTTCCCTATAAACATAGACATGGAATCCCTGCTCACTTTAATAATGTTTACATACTGTATTCTATTCTACTGTATTTTAGTCAATGCCACTCCGACATTGCTTGTCCGAATATTTATATATTTCTTAATTTCATTATTTTACTTTTAGATGTGTGTATTGTTAGATATTACTGCACTGTTGGAGTTAGGAACACAAGCATTTCGCTACTCCTGCAATAACATCTGCTAAATATGTGCATGTGACCAATACAATTTGATATGAACACTGTATAGCCTCAAAATGGTTAAAACTATACGTTTGGTATAATGGATGTCTATGAATTTGAGAGTGGTTACATTTCTCCAGGCCCATCCCTCAGATTGTTACCAAAACAGAGACGGGGGTGTCTGCTTTATTGTTTCAATTAAGGATTCTAGCTTTAAGGACAATGTTTATATAGTTATTTTTATGTTAAGTCATCTAGTGTATATACTGTATATAAATCATTGATTTTAACCATATGGTTGACCTGGAACCATCAGTATTTTAACCATATGGTTGACCTGGAACCATCAGTATTTTAACCATATGGTTGACCTGGAACCATCAGTATTTTAACCATATGGTTGATCTGGAACCATCAGTATTTTAACCATATGGTTGACCTGGAACCATCAGTATTTTAACCATATGGTTGACCTGGAACCATCAGTATTTTAACCATATGGTTGACCTGGAACCATCAGTATTTTAACCATATGGTTGACCTGGAACCATCAGTATTTTAACCATATGGTTGACCTGGAACCATCAGTATTTTAACCATATGGTTGATCTGGAACCATCAGTATTTTAACCATATGGTTGACCTGGAACCATCAGTATTTTAACCATATGGTTGATCTGGAACCATCAGTATTTTAACCATATGGTTGATCTGGAACCATCAGTATTTTAACCATATGGCTGACCTGGAACCATCAGTATTTTAACCATATGGCTGACCTGGAACCATCAGTATTTTAACCATATGGTTGACCTGGAACCATCAGTATTTTAACCATATGGTTGATCTGGAACCATCAGTATTTTAACCATATGGCTGACCTGGAACCATCAGTATTTTAACCATATGGTTGATCTGGAACCATCAGTATTTTAACCATATGGCTGACCTGGAACCATCAGTATTTTAACCATATGGTTGACCTGGAACCATCAGTATTTTAACCATATGGTTGATCTGGAACCATCAGTATTTTAACCATATGGCTGACCTGGAACCATCAGTATTTTAACCATATGGCTGACCTGGAACCATCAGTATTTTAACCATATGGTTGACCTGGAACCATCAGTATTTTAACCATATGGTTGACATGGAACCATCAGTATTTTAACCATATGGTTGACATGGAACCATCAGTATTTTAACCATATGGTTGACATGGAACCATCAGTATTTTAACCATATGGTTGACATGGAACCATCAGTAGCAAACTGGACCAAGTGAAAGAGGGAAGGCAGAACAAGTCCACAGACTTGAGTGTTGCCCCAAATAAGAACTATTGCCACCTGGTGAAGTGTGTGTGTGAGGAGTGACAGGTCCAGAAAAACAAAGGAGAGTCTCTCTATTGAAAGTGCTGAAGAAGCTGGAAGGGGTAGTGGAGAAGGGGAAAGGGAAGATAATTGCTATTGGAGAAAGTCAGGGGCTTTTTTCTTCTACCTTGTACCCAGGGACAGATTTGTGTTGGTTGGGGCGTGGGGTGGCATCTTTAGCCGGGGTGGTAGTCCTGTCCTTGGCCTTGCCCTTTGACTGCACTCCACTGTCCTGACTGTCCCCATCTGAGGTGTTTCCAGATGAGCTGTCCTGTAGACACAATTCAGTTCTTACTATTCAAGCAAGCTGCAAAAGAGCTTACATTGAATCAACTTACAGAGCATCTCTAGGTATTTACTGGTAATACAATACAACATGTCTTCACATCTCTAGCTCTGAAATCAAGTGAATTGTGTAAAACCAGTTCAAGGATCCAGTTCCTTACTGAATTTCTCTTGCCCTCTTCTCCCTTGTTGTCATCTGCATCGTCCGAGTCCCCATCACTGTCCAGGGCAGGCAGCTCCGGGTCCAGGGGGGGCTCGAACAGGGCTGTGTTCAGGGGCAAGTAGCGCAGCTCGTTGGGAGAGTACCTGTATCAAACACAGGAACATCAATTTATCAGCTACTCAAATAGCTTTTGAGGTCAGGACCTGCATTCATGAGACTAGTTTTTTGGTTAGTGAACCTTACCTTTTGTAGTAGTCCTGGAACTGCCCAGGGATGAGGGCCACTGGATAGGGTCCAGTCTTGGTTCTCTCTGGAGGAAGGACTTTATACCTCCCTTGGGGTACTTGGATAATCTGTTAGAAAGTTAGTTGAAACTTTTACTCCTTCAATTGCACGTTCAGCTCCACATAGATAATACAGTTTATGAATGTACCGATATACACTGAGTGTACAAAACATTAGGAACACCTTCCTAATATTGAGTTACACCCCCTTTTTCCCTCAGAACAGTCTCAATTTGTCGGAGCATGGACTCCACAAACTGTCAAATGTTCCACAGGGATGCTGGCCCATGTCGACTCCAATGATTCCCACAGTTGTGTCAAGTTGGCAAGATGTCCTTTGGATGGTGGACCATTCTTGATACACACAGGAAACTGTTGAGTGTGAAAAATCCAGCAGCATTGCAGTTGACACAAACCAGTGTGCCTGGCACCTACTACAATACCCCGTTCAAAGGCACTTAAATATTTTGTCTTGCCCATTCACCCTCTGAATGGCACACATACACAATCCATGTCTCAATTGTGTCAAGGCTTAAAAATCCTTCTTCAACATGTCTCCTCCCCTTCATCTGCACTGATTGAAGTGGATTTAACAGGTGACAACAATAAGGGATTATAGCTTTCACCTGGATTCACCTGGTTAGTCTATGTCCAGGAAAGAGCAAGTGTTCCTAATGTCTTGTACACTCAGTGGATCTACTCAAACATGGCAAGTGAGTTCTTATAAACACAAAAGACTAATAGAGCTATATGTCTTTATTCAAGGAATTAACGTACGTGTGTCTGAAGGTCAAAATAGGCCCTTCTCTCTTCCATCCTTTCCCTGTTGAAGTTACTGTTGAACTCAGCAGCTTTCTTGGCAGCTTTCTGTATGTACTCTGGCACTTTACTGGCTTCAACCTTCTGAGGCCTTTGTTGCTGCATTTTCTAGGAGATAAAAAAACTGGAATAAAAACTTACCAACAACATATTGAATAACCATGTCAACTGTAAATGTACTGAGTGAAAATACATTTCAGGGTCACTTAGAAATGTCTTTGTTTTTGGTCACATTAGATGTGGAGAGTCTATATACCGGCATTCTCCATGTGTGTGTGTGGGGGGGCTGGCAGCACTAGCACACTATTTGGGAGACAGAGATACTAACTAATATCCAACAACAAACTTTATTCTAGAGCTGACTGAATATGTTTTGACTTATAACTATTTCAGGTTTGATGATGAATACTACCTCCAAACGAATGGAACATCGATGGGCTCTACATTCGCTCTGAGCTATGCTAACCTTTAAGTGGGTCTATTTGAAGAACGTTTTGTTAATAATAAAAACGAAAATCCATTTTTGAATAAAGTCCTAAAGTGGTATCGATATATTGACAAAAATTTTGGCATTTGGGAAGGAACGGAAAAAGAGCTGTCAGACTTTATGGTACTGCTCAATGACATTGACCCCAATCTCAAATTCACTATTGAATGTGACACAACGTGTTCATTACCTCGATATGTGGATTGAGAAATCAAATGGAACCCTGTTTACAACTCTGTATAGAAAAGAAACGGACAGAAATACTCTATTATAGGGGGACAGCTTCCATCCTGAGCCATTAAAAAGAGGACTTCCAAGAAGCCAGTTTTTCAGACTACGCCGTATATGCCACGCCACAGAGGATTATCTAGAAAAAGCAGCGGAGATGCGCATTAGGTTTCTAAGAGGCAATTCGCCATAATGTGTGGATGAAGCTCTTATTTTGGCATTGGGAAAAACACGAGATGAACTGCTACAAAAAAGACCCGCTAAAGAACACTCCGTAATGTTCACAACCACATACTTTGAACTCGAGAAAAGTGGGAGATGCAGTATTTTAATCATCGGCCCCAGTTTTGCCGGCTGTATTTAAAAATCCACCACTTATTGTGTATAGGAGAGGTCGCAATTTACGCGATAAATTGGTTCATGCCAACTGCCAGCCAAAAAAGAAAATCAGCCAGGCTCTTTTACGCCCTCTTCCGAATGGTAGCTATAAATGCAGAGGATGTGCAAAGTGCAATAATATAATGAAGTGTGAATATTTCTGCCACCCACATACAGGAAAACGGTTCCAAATAAATGACATTATTACATGCTCCACCACCCATATTATTTACATTATTAAATGTCCATGTGGGCTGTGCTATGTAGGTAAAACCTCTCGTTCTCTCAAACAGAGAATCTGTGAACATAAAGTTCAATTAGGAGAAACGACAGGGATTATCCAGTCGCAGTACATTTTGAGGACCCCTTCGAGATAAAATCCCGTTAAAGGGATTGGTTGGACAACAACCAGCGAAATAGCACGGCGCGAAATTCAAAACACAAAAATCTCAAAATTAAAATTCAAGTATTATACGGCATTTTAAAGATAATCTTCTCGTTAATCCAACCACATTGTCCGATTTCAAAAAGGCTTTACGGTGAAAGCAAAACAATAGATTATTTTAGGATAGCACCTTAGCAAAAAAGAAAAAGCCATTTTCCAAGCACAGATAGCCGTCACAAAACCAGATATACAGATAAAATTAAGCACTAACCTTTGACAATCTTCATCAGATGACACTCCTAGGACATCATGTTAGACAATACATGCATTTTTTGTTCGATCAAGTTCATATTTATATCCAAAAACCCCATTTTACATTGGCGCGTGATGTTCAGAAAATGTATTCTCCCCATAACTTCCGGTGAATGGGCACATCAATTTACAGAAATACTCATCATAAATGTTAACAAAATTTATAACAATTATTTAAAGAATTAGAGATAATCTACTCCTTTATGCAACCGCTTTGTCAGATTTCAAAATAACTTTACGGAGAAAGCACATTGTTCAATATTCTGAGTACAGAACTTAGCCTTCAATGCTAAACTATACAGTTAGCCTACAACCACAGCATCGACAAATCTCTAAAATATGTTCGAAATATTTTCTTACCTTTGCTGATCTTAAGCGGAATGCATTCGGAAGGACTCCCACTTCCATAAGAAATGTTAATTTGTTCTGCAAAGTCCATCATTTATGTCCAAATACCTCCGTTTTGTTGGCCCATCCTGAACACTATTGCAATGCCATGAGGCATGGGCGCAAATCCATAGACGAAAAGTTCCATTACCGTTTGTAGAAACATGTCAAACGATGTTAACAATCAATCTTTAGGGTATTTTTTTAACGTAAAATAGCAATGATTTTCCAACCGGACAATAGGTATTCATCCCAGAAGAAAAAGAACGAACAGCGAGCTCGTGTGCACGCGCATCACGAGACACCTGTCCTCAGACTGGCCACTGATTGACTGAGCCACTATTTTCTGCCCGGTAACAGGAGACGGATGAAACCAGTTTCTAAAGATTGTTGACAGTCACTGGAAGCCTTAGGAAGTGCAACGTGAACCCTATGTCACTGTAGTTTCTCAAGGGATTCAAAAGAAGAACTACAGTTCTCATTTCTCCCACTTCCTGGTTCAATTTTTCTCAGGTTTTTGCCTGCCATATGAGTTCTGTTATACTCACAGACACCATTCAAACAGTTTTAGAAACTTCAGAGTGTTTTCTATCCAAATAATAATATGCATATTCTATTTTCTGGGCCAGAGTAGTAACCTGTTTAAATTGGGTACGTTATTCATCAGGCTGTGAAAATACTGCCCCCTAGCCCTAAGAGGTTATTAAAACATTACATTTCTACCTTTAGATTTGTGGCATAGAGAAAGTTAAGATATCAGACATGGGAGGTGATATAAATAATACTCTGAGCAAAAGAGAATGTTTTGTGATTTTCACCCTCCAGACATTATTTCCTAAAGGTCTTAATGATGAAATGCCTACGTGTGTTGTAAATTTGAACATGAACATGCCCCCATTTCAGATTACTCTGATGTTTTTCGGACATTGTAGCCAATGATTAATGAAAACTTGCTCGGTAGGTCTATGTCCTCATTGTGGTTTAACAGACGTGTTTAATACGTCTTAATTACCCACTTTATTAGAATATTGATGAAATGCATCTTGTTATATTTGGTAGCACTTATTTGTTTTCCCTCGCCTCCAACCCCTTTTGTTGCGTGGAACGGATGTGGTTGGGGCTAGGTCTACATAAGGGTGCTAATTTTTTTTAAACTCACAAAAGTTCTGATGAAGGCCATTACGTAAGCTTATTAAAGATCAGTGATACTATCAAGAGCTGTGTGCAGTTTCCTTTTTCCCCTCATCTTGTTTTTGAAAGAAAAGCAACATTTTTGTCCATTAAATTGATCAGAAATACAGTGTAGACATTGTCAATGTTGTAAATGACTATTGCAGCTGGAAACGGCTGATTTTTTTTAATGGAATATCTACATAGGCGTACAGAGGCCCATTATCAGCAACCATCACTCCTGGCAGCTTCATTAAATAGTACCCGCAAAACACCAGTCTCAACGTCAACAGTGAAGAGGCAACTCCGGGATGCTGGCCTTCTAGGCAGAGTTCCTCTGTCCAGTGTCTGTGTTCTTTTGCCCAACTTAATCATTTCTTTTTATTGGCCAGTGTGAGATGTGGCTTTTTCTTTGCAACTCTGCCTAGAAGGCCAGCATCCCAGAGTCGCCTCTTCACTGTTGACGTTGAGATTGGTGTTTTGCGGGTACTATTTAATGAAGCTGCCAGTTGAGGACTTGTGAGGCGTCCGTTTCTCAAACTAGACACTCTAATGTACTTGTCCTCTTGCTCAGTTGTGCACCGGGGCCTCCCACTCCTCTTTCTATTCTGGTTAGAGCCAGTTTGCACTGTTCTGTGAAGGGAGTAGTACACAGCGTTGTACGAGATCTTCAGTTTCTTGGCAATTTCTCACATAGCCTTCATCTCTCAGAACAAGAATAGACTGACAAGTTTAAGAAGAAAGTTCTTGGTTTCTGGCCATTTTAAGCCTGTAATGGAACCCACATATGCTGATGCTCCAGATACTCAACTAGTCTAAAGGTCAGTTTTATTGCTTCTTTAATCAGGACAACAGTCTTCAGCTGTGCTAACATAATTGCAAAAGGGTTTTCTAATGATCAATTAGCCTTTTAAAATGATAAACTTGGATTAGCCAATACAACGTGCCATTGGAACACAGGAGTGATGGTTGCTGATAATGAGCCTCTGTACACCTATGTAGATATTCCATAAAAATAAGAAATAAAAATCAGCCATTTCCAGCTACAATATCCATTCACAACATGAACAATGTCTACACTGTATTTCTGATCAATTTTATGTTATTTTAATGGACAAAAAAAGCTTTTCTTTCAAAAACAAGGACATTTCTAAGTGACCCCAAACTTTTGAACGGTAGAGTATACAAAAAATAAAAAATGTAATTGGACTTGAGTTCCCCAAGTTCGGGGAACTCAAGTCCAAGACTTTTGTAACAAGATCTAGAAAAAAGCAAACACAAAGCTAACTTTGCATTGATTAAAATGTGTCAATGTTGCTGAGCATACTAACTTTACTAATACTCACTGAACTGAGAGTACTAACATTAGCGGTACTCTGAACAGAGTACTAACATAGTGATATTCTCTGAACTGAGAGTGCTTACAGAGTACTCTTCTGTTATCCTCTGGCGCTCCCTCTCTTGGAGGATGACAGAATACTCAGCATGTTTTCCTGGGTACTCCTTGATCATCAAATCAATGACTTCATCACTTCGTAAAGCAGTCAAGCCTGGAAAAAAATATTCACAATTAATTATTGTATCCACAAGTAGCCAATTACCCAAAACAACTCTTGGAAAGGCTTGAGGCCCTGGTGGTTTATGCTGAACTCTAAGCTCCTCCTGATTACGCAACAATTCCATGTTTTTCAGTTCTCACCCAGGGTGCACTGCGTCTCTGTGATGACATCTTGCTCCCTCAGATATAGCTTCTCCTTGTGGGAGAGGTCTCTCCTTTCCAAATCTAAAATAATAATTTATTGATTGATTGAATTGATTAGGTAATTAAAAGTAGTAGACTGCTCCAGCCAGAGACAACATTAATGAGTGAGGATAAAAACAATCAAACCTGGAGGCTTATTTCCATTGAGATAAGGCATGGTTAGCCAGAGATTGACCAGTATGAGCTACAGATAGGCTAATAGCCTTGTTATAGCCTAATCATCAAATTGACACGCAATGATCCTACTACACCATACAAGCCGAACATTCAGTCACATTACCTGGAAATTTTCGCTTGAATGAAGTGACTCCCAGATATTCACTGACTTGTTCTTGTAACATATAGTACTCCCCACTACCGTCTGACGGCCACCTGTACTCGGTCAGATTTTCTGCTGAGAAGTATGTGGGCCTGGGGAAACACATATGACTGAAAGGTTAAGAGCAGGGTAGAAGTATTAAGCCTGTTTGAAAGACGGACTCAATGTTATTGGACACGTAGGCTGTGTTTAGACAGGCAGCCCAATTATGATATTTTTGACCAAGCAGATCTGATGTGAAATGATCTGATTTGTCAAAAGACCAATTAGTAGAAAAAAGATCAGAATTGCGCTGCCTGTGTAAACGCAGCCTAAGTGTTTGTAATGGGGATTGGACATGGTCTATTAGGAAGTAGTGATGAAAATATTTCAAACTACGCCTTCAGATACGAACTGACCACATACCCAAGTTCCTGACTGGAGGTGTCGCAACTTCTGGAACTGTCACCTGAACCCATGCGCTGTCTTTTTGGAGCTTGACTTCCATCATTGGACACTTCCTCGATGTCATCCTAAAATGATTGCCAATACAGTTAGGATACACAAAACACCTGAACTATGACTACTTGTTAAAGTTAATAGTTTTCTCCAAAAATAAATTTTTCTGGGACGTTTTCAGATCTCAAGGGGTGAGTTAATTTCCTCTGTTGTGTCGATCCAGCAAGCACCATTCCCCCCCTCATTAGATAAAGCTGCCCTAGAGGTAGCCCGATTGCCTTCCACTGTGTACAGCAAAAGGCATGCACATTTACATAGAAACCCCTAAACATCGCTTGTCTGTCACAAATGTTGAATACAATTATATTTGAACTTACTCTGCCGATTGTCCATGGGGTTGGTCCTTCAGCTGGTCAAAATGAAAGACAAAATATCCACAGGAAATCATTATTAAAATAAATCAAAATGCGAGTTTGTGGCAAATAAGATTTGTTTGCTCATGACCCAATGCACGTGCACAAGATGGAAGTACATGCACGCGACAAATACATACTAACCAAAGTATTAGAGGTGTTTACAGTGAGGGAAAAAAGTATTTGATCCCCTGCAGATTTTGTACGTTTGCCCACTGACAAAGAAATGATCAGTCTATAATTTTAAATGGTAGGTTTATTTGAACAGTGAGAGACAGAATAACAACAAAAAATCCAGAAAAACACATGTTAAAAATGTTATAAATTGATTTGCATTTTAATGAGGGAAATAAGTATTTGACCCACTCTCAATCAGAAAGATTTCTGGCTCCCAGGTGTCTTTTATACAGGTAACGAGCTGAGATTAAGAGCAGACTCTTAAAGGGAGTGCTCCTAATCTCAGTTTGTTACCTGTATAAAAGACACCTGTCCACAGAAGCAATCAATCAATCAGACTCCAAACTCTCCACCTTGGCCAAGACCAAAGAGCTCTCCAAGGATGTCAGGGACAAGATTGTAGACCTACACAAGGTTGGAATAGGCTACAAGACCATCGCCAAGTAGCTTGGTGAGAAGGTGACAACAGTTGGTGCGATTATTCGCAAATGGAAGAAACACAAAAGAACTGTCAATCTCCCTCGGCCTGGTGCTCCATGCAAGATCTCACCTCGTGGAGTTGCAATGATCATGAGAACGGTGAGGAATCAGCCCAGAACTACACGGGAGGATCTTGTCAATGATCTCAAGGCAGCTGGGACCATAGTCACCAAGAAAACAATTTGTAACACACTACGCCGTGAAGGACTGAAATCCTGCAGCGCCTGCAAGGTCCCCCTGCTCAAGAAAGCACATATACATGCCCATCTGAAGTTTGCCAATGAACATCTGAATGATTCAGAGGACAACTGGGTGAAAGTGTTGTGGTCAGATGAGACCAAAATGGAGCTCTTTGGCATCAACTCAACTCACCGTGTTTGGAGGAGGAGGAATGCTGCCTATGACCCCAAGCACACCATCCCCACCGTCAAACATGGAGGTGGAAACATTATGCTTTGGGGGTGTTTTTCTGCTAAGGGGACAGGACAACTTCACCGCATCAAAGGGACGATGGACGGGGCCATTACCGTCAAATCTTGGGTGAGAACCTCCTTCCCTCAGCCAGGGCATTGAAAATGGGTCGTGGATGGGTATTCCAGCATGACAATGACCCAAAACACATGGCCAAGGAAACAAAGGAGTGGCTCAAGAAGCACATTAAGGTCCTGGAGTGGCCTAGCCAGTCTCCAGACCTTAATCCCATAGAAAATCTATGGAGGGAGCTGAAGGTTCGAGTTGCCAAACGTCAGCCTCAACCTTAATGACTTGGAGAAAATCTGCAAAGAGGAGTGGGACAAAATCCCTCCTGAGATGTGTGCAAACCTGGTGGCCAACTACATGAAACACCTGACCTCTGATTTCCAACAAGGGTTTTGCCAGCAAGTACTAAGTCATGTTTTGCAGAGGGGTCAAATACTTATTTCCCTCATTAAAATGCAAATCAATTTATGACATTTTTGACATGCGTTTTTCTGGATTTTTTTGTTGTTATTCTGTTCAAATAAACCTGCCATTAAAATTATAGACTTAGCATTTCTTTGTCAGTGGGCAAACGTACAAATTCAGCAGGGGATCAAATACTTTTTTCCCTCACTGTACATGGTTTTGCTTATGTGCCATGGCACAAAGTCGGGTAAATAATACTTTCCTGCGGATATTTTGTCTCTAATTTTGACCAAATGAAGTACCTACAGCACAGGAAGAGTAAATTCAAATGTACTTGTATTAAACATTTTGCATTGTAACCCCATCCCTGGGTCGCTCCTATTTTCACTTCGCTACAGCTAACGTTAGCTGCAAAAAACACTCAAACGGGACCGTTTTATCTCTATCTCTTCATTCAAAGACTCAATCATGGACACTCTTACTGACAGTTGTGGCTCGTTCGCGTGATGTATTGTTGTCTCTACCTTCTTGCTGTTGTCTGTGCCCAATAATGTTTCTACCATGTTTTGTGCTGCTGCCATGTGTTGCTACCATGCTGTGTTGTCATGTGTTGCTGCCATGCTATGTTGTTGTCTTAGGTCTCTCTTTATGTAGTGGCGTGGTGTCTCTTGTCGTGATGTGTGTTTTGTCCTATATTTTTAATCCCAGCCCCCGTCAGCGCAGGAGGACTTCTGCTTTTTGGTAGGTCGTCATTGTAAGTAATCATTTGTCTAGTTTGTCTAATTATTTGTCTAGTTAACTGACTTGTCTAGTTAAATAAAAAATATAGGACACTTCAAGTTTTTGCTGTGTTTTTGTTTCAGACTGTATACCAATAATTGTTATGACAATCTGATTTAGGCATTCCTAGAGGCAAAACAGAGAGCATTGGATTTGGACTGTGGTCTAACGACACATGCACGATGTAAACAAAAACAATGAACCGAGGTAAAGACAGTTTCAGGTTGGATATACGCCTGAAGTTTTCCTTACGTCCACCAACAGCAGTTAGGGACCGTCAACATAGTGACTGATCACATTTTTCAAATTTCAATAGCTCTTTAACCATTACTCCTAAAAAAAAAAAAAACTTTCAAAACTGGTTGTAGCTAACCCAATGGCATAGACACACATTGCACACACAATGTGATTTACTTCTCACACTATTTTAAATTATTTACTTACATTTTTGAATTTCAATAGCTCCTTGGTCATGTGACCTACTGACTTCAAACAAGGTTCAGAATGTCCACTCAGTGGGCCTACACATTGCGCACCCTTTAGTTTGCCCATTTTCATCTCACACGTTTTTATATGAATTTTTCCAAATTTACAATTTCAATAGCTCCTTGGTCATGTGACCTAATGATCTCAAAAAAGGTTCAGAATATCCACTTACTATGCCTTCATAATCGCACACTTTGATGTTTGTTTACTTTCATCTCATGCTATTAGACTTAAATCTGTAAGCCTGAGACCCAGTTGGAGTTGAATGTTTCTGATGACGTACACCCACACTCATAAGTCATTTGGAGAAAAAGAGTGTATCTGACTGACAGATAATATTAAATCACTGTTAACTAGTCTGTCTGACCCCCTTGCACCCTCAAACCCTTCCAGGACATTACAATCTCACAATGCAGGATATTTGATGGTCCCTAGACTCCTTTCTAACAGTCCTCAAGCTTCAATAGGATAGTCAATGACTGTGTAACTGTTGAAATTCAGAGTCAATGTTATCCTTTTAGTAAGTCTTATGGTCGGGCATAAAATGCTGTCTCCAGTTTCTTGCTTTCTCAGGTCCTGCTGAGTGGACGGTATTGATGCCTTTTCAGTCTAGCTCCAGTCAGGTGTCATTTTGTTATAAGCACCACGCCACCCCACTCCCGTTTCATAACACACTCTCACCTTCTACCATTTGTCTACACTCCAAGAACCATGAGAGCCCTCTAGCTGTAGACGCCCCAAGATCCATGACAACTGAGATTCCCATATCCATAGCCTTCTTAGCTTGTAAGTCTAAAAGCGTTTTTGTCCTTACTTTGTTGAAATATCAAATACTAAGCTTTTTGTGACACTCTGGAAAGTCATTTCAAGTCAAAGCCTTGTTTTCCCTGGTACATAAATGTATACTACGAACTACTTCTGTTTATTTTGACTATGCAGCATAAAAATCTTCATGGGAGCTGAAAAACACTTTCACAGCTGTATGTTAATAAAGAAATACTACAGCTCAGTGCAATGGTAAATGTTAAGTCAGCTGTGGGATATGGACAGTAGAGGGGGGTGCTGTTGTACTGACAGTATAGTCATCACTATTTTCAGGACTTTTCTTTTGATGAGGGTCACAGCACTGGATAATAACCTGGTTCTGGTCCAGATGTACCGGACTCATTTGCCTGAGGGTGTCCTCTAAAACAGAAAATAATGTTACGTTTGCTTGTACACTGGTCATCCTTATGCACTCCATGCAATACTTGCTGTTGTTTGTAATAGTTATTGTCATGTTTTTGTCCACATTTGATTGGAAATACGTATAACTCCTTTGTCGTTGGCATACAGCTGCATGGTACTGTGACATTAGTTGTCATATTGTCCATTAAGCTGGTCACAGCGCTGTGGTGAAGAAACAAACAATTGCAAGGTGGTGGCTGCTGTTGTGAGGTCTACAGACAAAAAGTCCTCTTTTCTTCTCCATCATTCAGTTTAAAACTTTGCAGCCCCACAAATGCTTGTGGGTGAGGTAATAAATAGTAGTCATAACATGACAATAAGCATTTTTCTAATAAGCATTTTTTTAATACTAAAAATAGTGTAAAAAATGTCATACAGTATGAAGGATGAACATAGAAGTACATTAGATGTGCACCTAACCAAGTCTAAGGATATGTAATATCATTATGTAGACAACTGGAATTGGAGTTTCTGATGACGTACACTTGAATATTTATGGCCCTTATTGTCACTTTAAAGTAAATAGTGAAGATGTGTCATCACGTGAACACAGTATTGTCAGCAATAAGACACTTTGACTACATAACACCTTATGTATGATACTTAATCTCCCTAACAAGGCATATATACAGTTGAAGTCGGAAGTTTACATACACCTCAGCCAAATACATTTAAACTCAGTTTTTCACAATTCCTGACATTTAATCCGAGTAAAAAGTCCCTGTCTTACTTAGGATCACCATTTTATTTTAAGAATGTGAAATGTCAGAATAATAGTAAAGATAAATATTTATTTCAGCTTTTATTTCTTTCATCACATTCCCAGTTGGTCAGAAGTTTACATACACTCAATTAGTATTTGGTAGCATTCCCATTAAATTGTTTAACTTGGGTCAAACGTTTCTGGTAGCCTTCCACAAGCTTCCCACAATAAGTTGGGTGAATTTTGGCCCATTCCTCCTGACAGAGCTGGTGTAACTGAGTCAGGTTTGTAGGCCTCCTTGCTCGCACACGCTTTTTCAGTTCTGCCCACAAATTTTCTATAGGATTGAGGTCAGGGCTTTGTGAAGGCCACCCCAATACCTTGACTTTGTTGTCCTTAAGCCATTTTGCCACAACTTTGGAAGTATGCTTGGGGTCATTGTCTATTTGGAAGACCCATTTGTAACCAAGCTTTAACTTCCTAACTGATGTCTTGAGATGTTGCTTCAATATATCCACATAATTGTCCTTCCTCATGATGCCAACTATTTTGTGAAGTGCACCAGTCCCTCCTGCAGGAAAGCACCCCCACAACATGATGCTGCCACTCCCATGCTTCACGGTTGGGATGGTGTTCTTTGGCTTGCAAGCCTCCCCCTTTGTCCTCCAAACATAACGATGGTCATTATGGCCAAACAGTTCTATTTTGTTTCATCAGACCAGAGGACATTTCTCCAAAAAGTATGATATTTGTCCCCAAGTGCAGTTGCAAACCGTAGTCTGGATTTTTTTATGGTGGTTTTGGAGCAGTGGCTTCTTCCTTGCTGAGCGGCCTTTCAGTTTATGTCGATATCGGACTCGTTTTACTATGGATATAGATACTTCTGTACCCGTTTCCTCCAGCATCTTCACAAGGTCCTTTGCTGTTGTTCTGGGATTGATTTGCACTTTTTGCACCAAAGTACATTCATCTCTAGGAGACAGAACCCATCTCCTTCCTGAGCGGTATGATGGCTGCGTGGTCCCATGGTGTTTATACTTGCATACTATTGTTTGTACAGATGAACGTGGTACCTTCAGTCGTTTGGAAATTGCTCCCAAGGATGAACCAGACTTGTGGAGGGCTACAATTTCTTTCCTGAGGTCTTGGCTGATTTCTTTTGATTTTTCCCATGATGTCACGCAAAGAGGCACTGAGTTTGAAGGTAGGCCTTGAAATACATCTACAGGTACAGGTCAAATTATGTCATTTAGCCTATCAGAAGCTTCTAAAACCATGACATCATTTTCTGAAATGTTCCAAGCTGTTTAAAGGCACAGTCAACTTAGTGTATGTAGTTGTGTGGGACAGCCATATGTTCAGTTCATGCCTATGATTTCAGAGTTCAACAAAGCCAACAACTGCTTCATGTGTGCCACCGATAAAGAACCTGGATGTGGCCCAAAGACTGACTGGGTTAGTAACTTTATTTAACATGTTTATAATCTTTTGACAACAGTGACGGCATGTAAGAAAATCTATGATATAACAACGGATGGCTAATTCGTTATACTGCATTGATATTTGATATTATTTATAACGAGTTACGCTTTGTTTTGTTTTAGATTGAATGTTTTGCATGCCAACGGTGGTTCCATGTGCTGTGCCTAGGAATGAAGACAAAAGAGTTCAACAGAGTAAAGAACACAAACTGGAAGTGCTGTCTTTGTTGTTGAAAATGTATGCTATACCCCATCCACACTGAAGAGGCTCTGAAATATATACTGCTCAAAAAAATAAAGGGAACACATAAACAACACAATGTAACTCCAAGTCAATCACACTTCTGTGAAATCAAACTGTCCACTTAGGAAGCAACACTGATTGACAATACATTTCACATGCTGTTGTGCAAATGGAATAGACAACAGGTGGAAATTATAGGCAATTAGCAAGACACCCCCAATAAAGGAGTGGTTCTGCAGGTGGTAACCACAGACCACTTCTCAGTTCCTATGCTTCCTGGCTGATGTTTTGGTCACTTTTGAATGCTGGCGGTGCTTTCACTCTAGTGGTAGCATGAGACGGAGTCTACAACCCACACAAGTGGCTCAGGTAGTGCAGCTCATCCAGGATGGCACATCAATGCGAGCTGTGGCAAGAAGGTTTGCTGTGTCTGTCAGCGTAGTGTCCAGAGCATGGAGGTGCTACCAGGAGACAGGCCAGTACATCAGGAGACGTGGAGGAGGCCGTAGGAGGGCAACAACCCAGCAGCAGGACCGCTACCTCTGCCTTTGTGCAAGGAGGAGCACTGCCAGAGCCCAGCAAAATGACCTCCAGCAGGCCACAAATGTGCATGTGTCTGCTCAAACGGTCAGAAACAGACTCCATGAGGGTGGTATGAGGGCCCGACGTCCACAGGTGGGGGTTGTGCTTACAGCCCAACACCGTGCAGGACGTTTGGCATTTGCCAGAGAACACCAAAATTCGCAAATTCGCCACTGGCGCCCTGTGCTCTTCACAGATGAAAGCAGGTTCACACTGAGCACGTGACAGACTGGAGACGCCGTGGAGAACGTTCTGCTGCCTGCAACATCCTCCAGCATGACCGGTTTGGCGGTGGGTCAGTCATGGTGTGGGGTGGCATTTCTTTGGGGGGCCGCACAGCACTCCATGTGCTCGCCAGAGGTAGCCTGACTGCCATTAGGTACCGATATGAGATCCTCAGACCCCTTTTCAGACCATATGCTGGTGTGGTTGGCACTGGGTTCCTCCTAATGCAAGACAATGCTAGACCTCATGTGGCTGGAGTGTGTCAGCAGTTCCTGCAAGAGGAAGGCATTGATGCTATGGACTGGCCCTTCCGTTCCCCAGACCTGAATCCAATTGAGCACATCTGGGACATTATGTCTCGTTCCATCCACCAACGCCACGTTGCACCACAGACTGTCCAGGAGTTGGCGGATGCTTTAGTCCAGGTCTGGGAGGAGATCCCTCAGGGGACCATCCGCCACCTCATCAGGAGCATGCCCAGGCATTGTAGGGAGGTCATACAGGCACGTGGAGGCCACACACACTACTGAGCCTCATTTTGACTTGTTTTAAGGACATTACATCAAAGTTGGATCAGCCTGTAGTGTGGTTTCCCACTTTAATTTTGAGTGTGACTCCAAATCCAGACCTCCATGGGTTGATAAATTGGATTTCCATTGATTATTTGTGTGATTTTGTTGTCAGCACATTCAACTATGTAAATAAAAAAGTATTTAATAAGATTATTTAATTCATTCAGATCTAGGATGTGTTATTTTAGTGTTCCCTTTATTTTTTTGAGCAGTGTACATCAACCAGGGATAACGAGAAAGTTAACACTGAAATGTTTCGTACTTATTTGAAGTAGTGTCTGTTGACATGTTGGAAAAGATGAAAGGTATACAATTTCTGTTTAATTTGTCAATATAAAATGTTTATTCATTGATTTACTGGCCACCATTACTGTGGTTACATGTTCAGTATATGTGTTGACCAGCAAACCCATTGCAGCCTACCTTACTAGCTCACTCTCATCCCTGCTTTGGACAATGAATAGCATGAATCTCGTACTTTGCCCTTTATGGTTGATATTAACGATGAAAGGAGATATTATCTGTCTCTCTCCTATTGTGTACCGCTGTTAACCTCTCTGGGCTAGGCGGGACGAATTCGTCCCACCTACGTAACAGCCACTTGCAGCCTGTGGCGCGATTTTCAAAACCTTAAAAATCCTATTACTTCAATTTCTCAAACATATGACTATTTTACAGCTATTTAAAGACAAGACTCTCGTTAATCTAACCACACTGTCCGATTTCAAAAAGGCTTTACAACGAAAGCAAAACATTAGATTATGTCAGCAGAGTACCAAGCCAGAAATAATCAGACACCCATTTTTCAAGCCAGCATATAATGTCACCAAAACCCAGAAGACAGCTAAATGCAGCACTCACCTTTGATGATCTTCATCAGATGACAACCCTAGGACATTATGTTATACAATACATGCATGTTTTGTTCAATCAAGTTCATATTTATATAAAAAACCAGCTTTTTACATTAGCATGTGACGTTCAGAACTAGCATACCCCCCGCAAACTTCCGGGGAATTTACTAACAGTTTGCTAAATTACTCACAATAAACGTTCACAAAAAGCATAACAATTATTTTAAGAATTATAGATACATTACTCCTCTATGCACTCGATATGTCCGATTTTAAAATAGAATATTGCACAATGTGCTTCATCCGAAAAGCTAAGTACATAGCCCGGCATCACAGGGCTAGTTATTTAGACACCCACGCAGTTCAGCCTTCACCAAAATCACATTTCCTATAAGAAAAATGTTCTTACCTTTCTTGTTCTTCGTCAGAATGCAGTCCCAGGACTTCTTCTTCAATAACAAATGTAGGTTTGGTCCCAAATAATCCATCATTATATCCAAACAGCGACGTTTTGTTCGTGAGTTCTAGACACTATCAGAATGGTAATCCACGGTCACGAGCATAGCGCATGGCGTGACAAAAAATGTCTAAATATTCCATTACCGTACTTCGAAGCATGTCAACCGCTGTTTAAAACCAATTTTTATGCCATTTATCTCGTAGAAAAGCGATAATATTCCGACCGGGAATCTGCAATAAACTAAACAGCCGAATTAAAATACTCCACGGGGGCTAATCGCGCACGCGCCTCACTCCATTGTCACCTAATGGGACACTTGAATAAGATGATAATCTGTTTCAGCCTGAGGCTGCCTCGTCAACCTTCATGATTTTCCCGCGTCCTGAGAGCCTATTGGAGCCCTGGGAATTGTCACGTTACAGCTAAGATCCTTACTTTTCAATAAACAGATGCAAGACGCACGACTCCTTGTCAGACAGGCCACTTCCTGCATGAAACCTTGTCAGGTTTTTGCCTGCCATAGGAGTTCTGTTATACTCACAGACACCATTCAAACAGTTTTAGAAACTTTAGGGTGTTTTCTATCCAAACCTGAACAATAATATGCATATTCTAGCTTCTGAGTTGGTGTAGGAGGCAGTTAAAAATGGGCACATATTTTTTCCAAAATTCTCAATACTGCCCCCTAGCCCAAACAGGTTAAATACTGTGGAAGAATAAAAACAGGGAAAATAAGTACTTAGAACTACCAATTATTATAGATAAATATTAAAGAAAAGGGTAAACACAACACTGGACTGAACCCCCTAATTGTCAAACTAATATTAATGTACAACAATATAGAAGATACATGACTAGAGGTTATGCAATATGGGAGTATATCCACTGCACGCTTCTTAGGTGTGTAATTAACTTGTTATGGATAGGGGGCAATATTTTCACGGCCGGATAAAAAACGTACCCGATTTAATCTGGTTATTACTCCTGCCCAGAAACTAGAATATGCATATAGTAGCTTTGGATAGAAAACACTCCAAAGTTTCTAAAACTGTTTGAATGGTGTCTGTGAGTATAACAGAACTCAAATGGCAGGCCAAAACCTGAGAAGATTCTGTACAGGAAGTACCCTGTCTGACCATTTCTTGGCCTTCTTTGTCATCTCTATCCAAAACAAAGGATCTCTGCTGTCACGTGACACTTTCTAAGGCTCCCATAGGCTCTCAGAAGGCGCCAGAACGTTGAATGATGACTCTGCTGTCCATGGCTGAAAAACAGTAGCGCATTTGGTAAGTGGTCGATCTGAGAACAATGAGACGGGCCCGCGCGTGCACGTGAAGAGTCCATTTTAGATTTTGAGTCTTTGAACGGAAAGGACGTCTCCCGGTCGGAATATTATCGCTTTTTTACGAGAAAAATCGCATAAAAATTGATTTTAAACAGCGTTTGACATGCTTCGAAGTACGGTAATGGAATATTTAGAATTTTTTTGTCACGATACGCGTCCGCGCGTCACCCTTCGGATAGTGTCTTGAACGCACGAACAAAACGCAGCTATCTGGATATAACTAAGGATTATTTGGAACCAAACCAACATTTGTTGTTGAAGTAGAAGTCCTGGGAGTGCATTCTGACGAAGAACAGCAAAGGTAATCCAATTTTTCTTATAGTAAATCTGAGTTTGGTGAGTACCAAACTTGGTGGGTGTCAAATTAGCTAGCCCGTGATGGCGAGCTATCTACTCAGAATATTGCAAAATGTGCTTTCACCGAAAAGCTATTTTAAAATCGGACACCGCGATTGCATAAAGGAGTTCTGTATCTATAATTCTTAAAATAATTGTTATGTTTTTTTGTGAACGTTTATCGTGAGTAATTTAGTAAATTCACCGGAAGTGTACGGTGGGAATGCTAGTTCTGAACGTCACATGCTAATGTAAAAAGCTGTTTTTTTATATAAATATGTACTTGATTGAACAAAACATGCATGTATTGTATAACAATGTCCTAGGAGTGTCATCTGATGAAGATCATCAAAGGTTAGTGCTGCATTTAACTGTGGTTCTGGTTTTTGTGACATTATATGCTAGCTTGAAAAATGGGTGTCTGATTATTTCTGGCTGGGTACTCTGCTGACATAATCTAATGTTTTGCTTTCGTTGTAAAGCCTTTTTGAAATCGGACAGTGTGGTTAGATAAATGAGTCTTGTCTTTAAAATGGTGTAAAATAGTCATATGTTTGAAAAATGGACGTTTTCGGATTTTCGAGGAGTTTGTATTTCGCGCCACGCCTTATCATTGGATACTGGAGTGGTGTTCCGCTAGCGGAACGTCTAGATGTAAGAGGTTTTAACATGACCAAGGAGCTTTGAAATGTAAAACTATGAAAAACGTACATTACACTGCGTGATTTTACAGTACACAAACAAGAGTGTGCAATACAGAAGGTTAGTCAGTGTACATTTTGCACCTTGTTTGAAGTCAGTAGGTCACATGACCAAGGACCTATTGACATTTTTAATTTGGAAAAATTCATGTAAAATCATGTGAGATGAAAATGGACAAACTAAAGGGTGTGCAATATAGAAGGGTAGTCAGTGGACATTCTGAACCGTGTTTGAGTCAAGTAGGTCACATGACTAAGGAGCTATTGAAATTCGAATGTAAAAAAAGTTTGTACTTTGTTTACTCTCCCTAACTAATTCAACTAGGAATACAGAATGCTGCTCACATTTCCACATGTTTATTAGCTTTAGAAAGCGAATTAATGTCCAAGTCGTGAAAATAATTATTGTGCAATGTTGTGCGCAATTTTTCCAACATCATGACACTTATTTGGAGGTTTGAAAGCGCGAATATCCAACTTGATGAAACTGTCTTTACCTCGGTAAACAATGATACGCTGACACTGCTAAACAGCTAACGTTAACGTTAGTTAGCTAGCATAGCATCTAGGTAGGTAAATAACTTCAGGTAACGTTATGGATGGCTGGCTAGCTAGTAACGTAAACTGTCTAGTCATTAACTAACGACGACACAATGGCTAGATTGCTATCAATTGTATTTAACTAGCGAAACGGCAGTAGGTTGAATTGAACAGTTGTGTTGTCAGCTAACTAACGTTAGCTACCTTAGCCTGTTGTGTCTTCAACACAATATGTATGTGGCCAGCAATGTGTAACGTTATACTAGTATTTCTGATCCAATATCTTTTCCAAGTTTACCTTTACAGACTGAGCTCCCGGGGTTGCAGGGTTGCTATCGCAAGGTCTGGTTGGGAGAACAGTAGCCATGTTTAGCGGTTACTGTGCTGCTGGCTTCAGAGATGCACACTAGGATAATAATGTTACCGACTGGAAACAGAGACAAGGAACAAATCTTCTTCAAGAGGCTGTAAAGCAAGTTTTTGGACGGGGAATACGTGTTTGCCAACATTGGCTACATCGTACAAATTCATGAAAATAAAAAAATCGTTTAGGTCTTCATTTAAGGCTTCGGCACAAGGTTTGCAGTGTGGTTGAGGTTATGTTTAAAATATGAATTTAAGAAAATAAATTGTAGTAATTAGCAGGGTTTATCCATAATTATGACTTTGTGATTTGGTAACTAGTGACAACCAAGTATGGATAACGGCATACGCGGAAAGTGGGCGTGGCGAAATAAGTGGGTGCATCATCGGCGCTCTGTGAAACAGTTTTGATTGATTCAAATTGTGTTTTTTGTTTTGTCAGTCAGGATGCACATGGTATACACGTCCAACGAAATGCTTAACTTGCAGGTTCCTTCTCGACAATGCAACAAAAATAAAAGATAATATGAACAAAGTAAATGGCTCAGTAGAATAGAATAAACTTTTTAGCATAAGTATAATACAGGAAGGCACAATGTATAGTCCAATATTAACACGTGTTTTGGGGAAGGGGGATTGGGTGGCAAGTGTTTTTTAAATTGTGCAGTATTTAGCAATCATAACATTCTTGTAGCAGCAGTTGTGATGTGTGTGTAGCATGAGTGTATACATGTGTGTGTTTGGTCAAACACTTAAATGGTTCCAATCGTTTTTTCACCATTCATTTTCCCTATAGGGGATTTTAGAACTACTTCAGAAAAGGTCTGTTTCATCAATGCTAGAAAAAATACTCAATTGTCATAGAGTCAAAGTAAAGGAGTACAAATGTGCTTAACAAGTCACATAAGTTGTATGGACTCACTGTGTGCAATAAGTGTTTAACATGATTTTTGAATGACTACCTCATCTCTGTACCCCACACATACAGATAATTGTACGGTCCCCTCCGTCGAGCAGTGCATTTCTGACACAGACTCAACCACAAAGACAAAAGAGATTTTACAATGCCTCGCAATGGTCACCTATTGGTAGATGGGTAAAAAAAGCAGACATTGAATATATCTCTGAGCATGGTGAAGTTATTAACTACACTTTGGATGTACCAAGATACTGGCATCCTTCTTAACTCAGTTGCCGGAGAGGAAGGAAACCGCTCAGGGATTTCACTGTGAGGCCAATGACAACTTGAAAACAATTACAGAGTTTAATGGCTGTGACGGGAGAACTGGGGATGGCTCAACAACATTGTCATTTAGGTTAGTATTGTGGAGTAACTACAAAGTGAAAAGGAGGAAGCCTGTACAGAATAAAAATGTTCCAAAACATGCATCCTGTTTGCAATAAGGCACTAAACTGAAACTACAAAAAAATGTGGCAAAGAAATTAACTGTCCTGAATATAAAAACATTATGGTTGGGGCCAATCCAACACATCACTGAGTACCACTCTCCATATTTTCAAGCATGGTGGTGGCTGCATGATGTTATGGATATGCTTGTCATCGGCAAGGACTAGGGAGTTTTTTGGGATAAAAATAAACTAAATAGAGCTAAGCACGTGTAGCGTGGTTCGTTCTGCGTTGTGTACTTTTATTTAGGACACTGCCACAACTGGAATTCTGATGGTTGAATCATTTTTATTCGACCTGCACACGAAGAGACAACACACAATATGTTAGCCCTCGGTGCAGTCACAGCTCTCGGGCACCTTGCTAGTTGAAGGTCCGGCAAAAGAGCGGGAACTGCATACATACATTCAGTGCCCAACAGCACACTATACAATACAATTAAAATGATATACAACATATTCGGACAAAATAAAAGACATAGCTGCACACGAAGAGACAACACACAATATGTTAGCCCTCGGTGCAGTCACAGCTCTCGGGCACCTGCGTGAGCACATAGCAACTCACTCAAACACGGTCCCAAATACTCCCGAGTAAGTTACAATAGGTACCCTAATTAGCGAGCTTGGTGAAAGTTGTTAACATAAATCTTTATAATTGTCCACATTGTAACAAAACCTATAGTTGCGTAACAGCACTTTATGTAACTTTACCACAGTTTTATATTGACAAATTACGGCGCCAAGGACAACATACCTTGTACGTAAGTACGGATAAACCAAACCAAACCAAAATATACAAACTTTTACAATTAGGTGTATTTACAATATAGATATAAAAAAAAAAATTGTATACCGAAAAATAACATTAACTATGCTGCTGTAATTAAATAAAGAAAACACATTGAATTATTATTATTGTTATTAACTTATTAACATCCCCTCTTGACCTGGCCTACTTGAACTGTCCTTGTGTGCAACTTGGTGCATAATCTAGGGGAACAACATCACTCTACTACACACGGGCAAAATCCTAGAGGAAAACCAGGTTAAGTCTGCTTTCCAACAGACACTGGGAGACAATTTCAATAGGACTATAACTTAAAACACAAGGCCAAATATACACTGGAGTCTCTTGCCAAGATGACATTAACTGTTCATGTGGCCTAGTTACAGTTTTTACAAATCGGGTTATTTAGCAGGTGTTATTGCAGGTGTAGCGAAATGCTTGTGTTCCTAGCTCCAACAGTGCAGTAGTATTTAACAAATCAACCAACTTGACAGAGCTCATTGAATTTTTAAAAGAATGTGCAACTATTGTACAATCCAGGTGTGCAAAGCTCTTAGAGACTGACCCAGAAAGACTCACAGCTGTAGTCACTGCCAAAGTTGGTTCTAACGTGTATCGACTCAGGGGTGTGAATACTTATGTAAGTAAATTACATATTTCTGTAAATTAATACATTTGCAAAGTTTTCTAAAAACCTGTTTTCGCTTTGTCATTATGGGGTATTGTGTGTAGATTGATGAGCAAAATGTTTTATTTCATCAATTTTAGAATACGTCAAGGGGTCTGAATACTTTCTGAATGCACTGTATATATATTTACATAAGTATTATTTAAACTTACATAAGTATTCAGACCCTTTGCTATGATACTTGTAATTGAGCTCAGGTGTATCCTGTTTACATTGTGCATCCCTGATGTTTCTTCATTGGAGTCCACCTGTGGTAAATTCAATTGACTGGACATGATTTGGTAAGGCACACGTCTGTCTATACAGTGAGGGGAAAAAAGTATTTGATCCCCTGCTGATTTTGTACATTGCCCACTGACAAAGAAATGATCAGTCTATAATTTTAATGGTAGGTTTATTTGAACAGTGAGAGACAGAATAACAACAAAAAATCCAGAAAAACGCATGTAAAAAATATTATAAATTGATTTGCATTTTAATGAGGGAAATTAGTATTTGATCCCCTCTCAATCAGAAAGATGTCTGGCTCCCAGTTGTCTTTTATACAGGTAACGAGCTGAGATTAGGAGCAGACTCTTAAAGGGAGTGCTCCTAATCTCAGCTTGTTACCTGCATAAAAGACACCTGTCCACAGAAGCAATCAATCAATCAGATTCCAAACTCTCCACCTTGGCCAAGACCAAAGAGCTCTCCAAGGATGTCAGGGACAAGATTGTAGACCTACACAAGGCTGGAATAGGCTACAAGACCATCGTCAAGCAGCTTGGTGAGAAGGTGACAACAGTTGGTGCGATTATTCGCAAATGGAAGAAACAAAAAATAACTGTCCGTCTCCCTCGGCCTGGGGCTCCATGCAAGATCTCACCTCGTGGAGTTGCAATGATCATGAGAACGGTGAGGAATCAGCCCAGAACTACACGGGAGGATCATGTCAATGATCTCAAGGCATAGTCACCAAGAAAACAATTGGTAACACACTATGCCGTGAAAGACTGAAATCCTGCAGTGACCACAAAGTCCCCCTGCTCAAGAAAGCACATATACATGCTCGTCTGAAGTTTGCCAATGAACATCTGAATGATTCAGAGGACAACTGGGTGAAAGTGTTGTGGTCAGATGAGACCAAAATGGAGCTCTTTGGCATCAACTCAACTCGCCGTGTTTGGAGGAGGAGGAATGCTGCCTATGACCCCAAGAATACCATCCCCACCGTCAAACATGGAGGTGGAAACATTATGCTTTGGGGGTGTTTTTCTGCTAAGGGGACAGGACAACTTCACCGCATCAAAGGGACGATGGACGGGGCCATGTACCGTCAAATCTTGGGTGAGAACCTCCTTCCCTCAGCCAGGGCATTGAAAATGGGTCGTGCATGGGTATTCCAGCATGACAATGACCCAAAACACACAGCCAAGGCAACAAAGGAGTGGCTCAAGCACATTAAGGTCCTGGAGTGGCCTAGCCAGTCTCCAGACCTTAATCCCATAGAAAATCTGTGGAGGGAGCTGAAGGTTCGAGTTGCCAAATGTCAGCCTCGAAACCTTAATGTCTTGGAGAAGATCTGCAAAGAGGAGTGGGACAAAATCCCTCCTGAGATGTGTGCAAACCTGGTGGCCAACTACATGAAACGTCTGACCTCTGTGATTGCCAACAAGGGTTTTGCCACCAAGTACTAATTCATGTTTTGCAGAGGGGGTCAAATACTTATTTCCCTCATTAAAATGCAAATCAATTTATAACATTTTTGACATGCGTTTTTCTGGATTTTTTTGTTGTTAATCTGTCTCTCACTGTTCAAATAAACCTACCATTAAAATGATAGACTGATCATGTCTTTGTCAGTGGGCAAACGTACAAAATCAGCAGGGGATCAAATACTTTTTTCCCTCACTGTATAAGGTCACACAGTTGGCAGTGCATGTCTGAGCAAAAACCAAGCCATGAGGTCGAAGGAATTGTCCGTAGAGCTCCGAGACAGGATTGTGTCGAGGCACAGATCTAGGGAAGGGTACCAAAAAATTACAAAACAATTCCACACAGTGGCCTCCATCATTCTTAAAATTGAATAGGTTTGGAACTACCAAGACTCTTCATAGAGCTGGCTGCCTGGTCAAACTGAACAATCGGTGGAGAAGGACCTTGGTCAGAGGTGACCAAGAACCCGATGGTCACTATGACAGAGCTCTAGAGTTCTTCTGTGGAGATGGAAGAACCTTCCAGAAGGACAACCATTTCTGCAGCACTCCACAAATCTGGCCTTTATGGTAGTGTGGCCAGGTGGAAGCCACTCCTCAGTAAAAGGCACATGACAGCCCGCTTGGAGTTTGCCAAAAGGCACCTAAAGGACTCAGACCATGAGAAACAAGATTCTCTGTTCTGATGAAACCAAGATTGAACTCTTTGGCCTGAATGCCAAGTGTCACGTCTCGAGGAAACCTGGCACCATCTTTACGGTGAAGCATGGTGGTGGCAGCTGTGTGGATGTTTTTCAGCGGCAGGGACTGGTAGACTAGTCAGGATTGAGGGAAAGATGAACGGAGCCAAGTACATAGAGATCCTTTTTTGAGATCCTGCTCCAGAGCACTCAGGACCTCAGACTGGGGCGAAGGTTCACCTTCCAACAGGACAACGACCCTAAGTACACAGCCAAGAAAACACAGGAGTGGCTTCGGGACAAGTCTCAGAATGTCCTTGAGTGGCCCAGCAAGGCCGGACTTGAACCCGATCTGAAAATAGCTGTGCAGCGACGCTCCCAATCCAACATGACAGAGCTTGAGAGGATCTGCAGAGAAGAATTGTAAAAACTCCCCAAATACAGGTGCGCCAATCGTGTAGCGTCGTACCCTAGAAGACTCAAGGCTGTAATTGCTGCCAAAGGTGCTTCAACAAAGTACTGACTAAAGGGTCTGAATACTTATGTATTTTATACATATTTCAGTTATTATTTTTTTGTATAAATTCGCAACATTTCTAAAAACCTGTTTTTGCATTGTCATTATGGGGTATTGTGTGTAGATTGAGGGGGACACACAATTGAATCCATTTTAGAATAAGGCTGTAACGTTAACATTTTTGAAAAAGTCAAGGGGTCTGAATACTTTCCGAAGGCACTGGACACTAATATATAGGCTATACGAATTATGCATTAATATATTAACTTCTAACTTACACATCACTGTATTTTTCACTGTTCCCTTGCGCAATTCATGCAAGGGAACGAAAAGGGTGGTTGTGTCTTCGTCAGAGCATCGTTATGTCTTTATTTTGTCTAGTATAGCCATTTAGCTTAGATAGCTTGGCATAGAACGCATAGAACTAACAACCAGTTGGCTTGGCTGGCAACAAGCACCTTAGATTTGTGCTGGGACTATATCTTATGGAAGGAAGGAAATAGTATGAATCAATTTATCAAAATAACGTTTTTAATGAAAATATGTCAATCATTATTTGAATATGTCGGTAACCGTTGTATAAAAGTGATAATGCCCTCCAAGCTGTTGGAGGTTATATTGGCACGGTTTGCCGGCCCTTGACGTATATAATCTCCAGACCACGGCTTCTTGGGCATTATCACTTAAATACACCCCTTTCCCAAGTCCATCATGGCACAGGGGCCACCACACTCCTGTCTCGTCTGCTTCTCACTCCTTCCCAGTATGCTGCCAGCTGCAACCACTTTTTCATGACCGACTCCACATCGCTTTCAGACGTTCTAGATATTAACGGATTCTTCCGGACAACAGCTAATGAACAAGAGCACAAGTGGTTGCAAAGATGTGAAAAGGCAGTTGCAACAGGGAGAACGGAATACTGTAAAATGCCATGGTAATTGCATTGCAGGAAGCTATCAAATCAAATTTATTTATATAGCCCTTCTTACATCAGCTGATATCTCAAAGTGCTGTACAGAAACCCAGCCTAAAACCCCAAACAGCAAGCAATGCAGGTGTAGAAGCACGGTGGCTAGGAAAAACTCCCTAGAAAGGACAAAACTTAGCAAGAAACCTAGAGAGGAACCAGGCTATGAGGGGTGGCCAGTCCTCTTCTGACTGTGCCGGGTGGAGATTATAACTGAACATGGCCAATATGTTAAAATGTTCATAAATGACCAGCATGGTCAAATAATAATAATCACAGTTGTCGAGCTATGTGTCGAGATGAGACATTTGTAAATATGAGAAATCCTTACCAATCAAAACCTCCCTCAGTCGAAGGGATGCAAGAGAGATTTTTCTATTACGCCTCTCCAATTCATGTTTTTTGCCAGCGTGTTGGAAATTGTGCGCCTCATTAAACGCCACACAGCATCTTTCACGTCGCATCCCCCAATTAGGCTCAAGTGGTTAATCTAAAGGACAAAACATTTGAATAATGTATCAATTCACATAAAACTTTAAGCCACAAGTGACTGCTGCTTTTCCCCAGGTGAGAGATGCATATATGGTTCTAAGAAACACATATGCTTATTCTGAGCATCAAAACATTATGCTTTTATCCTACATCCATACATGGGGCGGCAGGGTTGCCTAGTGGTTAGCGCGTCGGACTAGAAACCGAAAGGTTGCAAGATCGAATCCCCGAGCTGACAAGGTACAAATCTGTCGTTCTAGGCCGTCATTGAAAACAAGGATTTGTTCTTAACTGACTGATCTTCAGGGGGCTGACTTAAATAAAGGTAAAATAAAAAACGTCAAGTTGAAACGTTTTTACAGGGGAGTGAAACGCCTTTCATAAAATATATTTTGTGGACATAAATTATACTTTTTTTGTCTTGCTTAACTGAACAATTATTTGAATCCCATAAACTCCCATTGATTCTCTCAAAAAGAGCATAAGAGACAAAGTGGAATGAAGTCAGCCCCCTGAAGATCAGTTTCCAGGCAGTTTCCAGGCTGTCCTGTTTGTAACAGTCGTAGGATGAGTGTCTGTTGTTCCAGTATCACCTCTTGCTTGGTAAGCATTTCCCGAATGAGTGCTGAAAGACATTTTAAGGGGCATTTCATCTATAACACAACAAGGTGGACAAGAATGAGGTAAGTGTATATTGCTGCCCACCAGGAGCAGGGGAGACATGGAAGATGTGTCTACCCACTGGGCACACACTGGTTGAATCAACGTTGTTTCCATGTCATTTCAATTAAATTAGGTTTAATCAACGTGGAATAGACGTTGAATTGACGTCTGTGCCCAGTGGGTATCCTCGGCGTAGAATGGGCACATCCTTCCCATCTCTCCCACCACCGCTGGTACTGAAACATGAGTGAGGTATTGGCATATGTAAATGGTATACATTATATATTTTATTATCATCATCATCATCATCATCATCATCATCTACACTGATTTTACAAAACATTAGGCACTGCTCTTTCCATGACATACTGACCAGGTGAAAGCTATGATCCCTTATTGATGTCACTTGTTAAATCCATTTAATCAGTGTAGATGAAGGGGAGGAGACAGGTTAAAGAAGGATTTTTAATCCTTGACACAATTGAGACATGGATTGTGTATGTTTTTTATTTATTTTATTTTATTTAACCTTTATTTAACCAGGCAGGCAAGTTGAGAACAAGTTCTCATTTACAATTGCGACCTGGCCAAGATAAAGCAAAGCAGTTCGACAACATACAACAACACAGAGTTAAGTTAGACATGGAGTAAAACAAATATACAGTCAATAATACAGTAGAAAAATAAGTCTATGTACAATGTGAGCAAATGAGGTGAGATAAGAGAGGTAAAGGCAAAAAAAAGTCCATGGTGGCAAAGTAAATACAATATAGCAAGTAAAACACTGGAATGGTAGATTTGTAGTAAAAGAAAGTGCAAAGTAGAAATAGAGTTAATGGGGTGCAAAGGAGCAAAATAAAATAAATAAATACAGTAGGGGAAGAGGTAGTTGTTTGGGCTAAATTATAGATGGGCTATGTACAGGTGCAGTGATCTGTGAGCTGATCTGACAGCTGGTGCTTAAAGCTAGTGAGGGAGATAAGTGTTTCCAGTTTCTGAGATTTTTGTAGTTCGTTCCAGTCATTGGCAGCAGAGAACTGGAAAGAGAGACGGCCAAAGGAGGAATTGGCTTTGGGGGTGACCAGAGAGATATACCTGCTGGAGCGCGTGCTACAGGTGGGTGCTGCTATGGTGACCAGTGAGCGGAGATAAGGGGGGACTTTACCTAGCAGGGTCTTGTAGATGATCTGGAGCCAGTGGGTTTGGCGACGATTATGAAGCGAAGGCCAGCCAACGAGAGTGTACAGGTCGCAGTGGTGGGTAGTATATGGGGCTTTGGTGACAAAACGGATGGCACTGTGATAGACTGCATCCAGTTTGTTGAGTAGGGTATTGGAGGCTATTTTGTAAATGACATCGCCAAAGTCGAGGATCGGTAGGATGGTCCGTTTTACGAGGGTGTTTGGCAGCATGAGTGAAGGATGCTTTGTTTGCGAAATAGGAAGCCAATTCTTGATTTAACTTTGGATTGGAGATGTTTGATGTGAGTCTGGAAGGAGAGTTTACAGTCTAACCAGACACCTAGGTATTTGTAGTTGTCCACATATTCTAAGTCTGAACCGTCCAGAGTAGTGATGCAGGACAGGCGGGCAGGTGCAGGCAGCAGTTTTACTTGTATTTAGGAGCAGTTGGAGGCCACGGAAGGAGAGTTGTATGGCATTGAAGCTCGTCTGGAGGGTTGTTAACACAGTGTCCAAAGAAGGACCAGAAGTATACAGAATGGTGTCGTCTGCGTAGAGGTGGATCAGAGACTCACCAGCAGCAAGAGCGACATCATTGATGTATACAGAGAAAAGAGTTGGCCCAAGAATTGAACCCTGTGGCACCCCCATAGAGACTGCCAGAGGTCCGAACAACAGGCCCTCCGATTTGACACACTGAACTCTATCAGAGAAGTAGTTGGTGAACCAGGCGATGCAATCATTAGAGAAACCAAGGCTATTGAGTCTGCCGATGAGGATGTGGTGATTGACAGAGTCGAAAGCTTTGGCCAGGTCAATGAAAACGGCAGCACAGTATTGTTTCTTATCGATGGCGGTTACGATATTGTTTAGGACCTTGTGTGCCATTCAGAGGGTGAATGGGCAAGACAAAATATTTAAGTGCCTTTGAACAGGGTATGGTAGTACATGCCAAGCGCACCGGTTTGTGTGTCAAGAACTGCAACGCTGCTGGATTTTTCACGCTTAACAGTTTCCCGTGTGCATCAATAATGGTCCACCACCCAAAGGACATCCAGCCAACTTGACACAACTGTAGGAAACATTGGAGTCAACATGGGACAGCATCCCTGTGGAACGCTTTCGACACCTTGTGGAGTCAATGCCCCGACGAATTGAGGCTGAGGGAAAAGGGGAGTGTACAACTCAATATTAGGAAGGTGTTCATGATGGTGGTACACTCAGTGTATATATTATGTATTGCTGCTCACCAGGAGAAGGAGAGACAGGGAAAATGTGTTGATCCTCTGCAAACACCCAATTGTCCTGGTCAAAGCACTGTCTTTTGAGATTGGAGTGAGCTGTACTGTACTTCTCAGCAGATGTATGCTTCCTTAATTGATGTTTCTTCAGGCTATTTTTGTTAAGCCATAAACTGCAGTTATGACATTTGATTTTCCTCTTGCTTACAGGTCTCATAGCTGGACACGCTGAACCTGGGCCTCTTGCACTTGCACTGGTTACATCTGCACTGGTTACATCTGCACTGGTCACATCTGGGCCTCTCGCATTTGCACTGGTTACATCTGCACTGGTTACATCTGCACTGGTCACATCTGCACTGGTCACATCTGGGCCTCTCGCAGTTGCACCTGGGTCTCGCCCACATACTGACTCACATTGTGGAATGTGTTTGGTAAAATCACTCCTATTTACATAGGTCTTGGGGCAGTATGGGCAGTGAAAATGCTTTGCTGCTCTGCACTGCAAATGGCATATGAATATTGTGAACTCTGAAATGGGGCGAAAAAAACCAATCAGCATCCAGGACCCAAAGTTCCCCAGTTGATAAAAAGCATGGTATCATGTGCTAAACTAGCATAATGAATGGATGAGATTACCTCTATGAAGCACAGCCTTCAATCTGTGAGACTCAATGTGTGCCGACACACTGGCATAGTCTCGGGGTTTGAAAATGGAGGGCTGGCAGAAGGGGCAATGATACAATTGGTACTTCTGGAACTTGGATAAAACACGGCCATCAGCTGCTTTCCGCACTGTGATATGCTGTCAAACACAAACGACAAATATACTGAACAATAATATTAACACAACAATTTCAAAGATTTTACTGAGTTACAGTTCATAGAAGATTTAAATAAATTCATTAGGCCCTAATCTATGGATTTCACATGAATGGGCATGGGTGCAGCCATGGGTGGGCATAAACCCACCCACTTGGAAGCCAGGCCCAGCTAATCAGAATGAGTTTTTCCCCACAAAAGGGCTTTATTACAGACAGAAATACTCCTCAGCAACCTCCCGAGTGGCGCAGCGGTCTAAGGCACTGCATTGCAGTGCTTAAGGCACCACTACAGACGCGGGTTCGTTCCCAGGCTGTGTTACAACCGGCCATGACCCCCATAGGGAGGTGCAGCATCGTCCGGGTTAGGGGAGGGTTTGTCCGGGTACCTCCTTGTGGTGGGCCCAGCCCCTGCAGGCTGACTTCAGTTGTCAGTTAAACTGTGTTGATTCCGACACATTGGTGCAGCTGGCTACTTGGTTAAGCGGGCGGGTGTTAAAACCCACCAAACGGCGCTTCATGTTTTGGAGGACGCGTGACTCGACCTTTGCCTTACCTGAGCCCGTTAGGGAGTTGCAGCGACGAGACAAGATCGCAACTGGATATCAAGAAATTGGGGAGAAAAAGGGAGTACAATACAACAACAAAAATGAAATAATAATTTTTTTTTTATTATAATAATACTCCAGCACCCCCCTTCCCCCTCCTCAGACAATCTCACAGGTGAAGAAGCCAGATGTGGAAGTCCTGGGCTGGCATGGTTACACGTGGCCTGCAGTTGTGAGGCAGGTTGGATTCGGAAGAGAAATTAACAAAATTCTCTGGCAACAGCTATGTTGGACCTTCCTGCTTTTTGTGCATTTGGACAATTTCTGCTATCTTTTATTTCAGCTCATGAAACATGGGACCAACACTTTACATGTTGCGTTTATATTTTTGTTCCGTAGTTTAGCATGTCAGCTAGGTGAGTTAATGATGTTGCCTCACTGTGTACATCATGAATAAGGAATTAGCGTAACTTTACGTTCAAACAGGTCTGCAACGAATGGGCCTAAGGCCAATGTTCCCTCAAAAACTATTTGACACTGAGGAAATTTCAGGTCTGCTGAGCGCAAACTTCACGGTTGTGAAAATTCTGTGCAAAATCCAGCGCGTGTTTACTATGAACACTGAGGCTGTATCCGCTTTATGTTAGTTTTAACAGCGGCCAAGTAGGCTACATGATCATAATGTAGACCTACAGAGTGGCCTACCAGAGTGGCCTACCATAAAAAATAATAATGGAGAAAATGCATCCCATAACATTTTAACATGGAAATAGCTGTTCCATCATTCAGCCTACAGTAGCAGCCAATGTGTGGTGCTCAATGTTGGCCTACATTCCATGAGACTTACAGGGCTTGACAACATGCAGGGCTTGACAACCGGATTATCCACTTGTCCTTCAGACAAGGAGGTGACTGAAAATGTTGTGTTGTTTGATACGAGAACCCACTTTACAAAATAAAATGCATTATTTTTCCCATACCATTATTACAGAGAATCAGACAAATTATGCTACCCTCTGTCTATTGGCTACTTATTCAAGCCTGTCTCAAAATAAAACACTGTCCCTTTAAACAAAAGAAAAAAAGCTCTTTACTTGACTGGCTTTTCAAAGATGTCTAGAAATGCATGTGTTTGGTGCTCTTGTAGGAAGCAATCACTCCCCTATTGCTGGCTATAAATTATCTATAACTGGGCAATTAACTCACTAACTAGCAAAGGATATGAACAAAATGTGCACACGTGGCTACATGCAGCTCTCGCTTTGATCTCAAAACAAGCGCATCTCCCACTACCGCTAATGCTGTAAACACAGTACAGTTCAAAGTAAATGGCACAGATCCATATATGGCAATGATTTATTTGCATACAGGCCTAGTGCAGCTCTGATTGGTTATGCCGCACTGGTATGTGTAGAGTACCAGATGAGTCGTGCGCAATAGAATCCTAAACCGATGAGCTCTGCCTAAAACAAAATGTTTTGCATAGTTCGTTTTGTTTCGGTATGTTGCACCAAAAGTGGCTAATATTGCGTTGATTTGATAACAATTGCTACAGGAAAGGGAAACGTTGATAGTGTTAACAAGGAAAATTTGAAAGTTGAGTGAAGTTCAATCTCATGCATCTCTCCATGGGCTGATATTTCTTCTGCGCTCTGCGTGGCAGTCCCGGGAGAGCAGCGAGGGCCTACAGCTAATGTGTTAGCATCAACATCCGGGGAATTGTCTATGCTTATTTTCAAGCTTTAATTGACATGGTAATAGACAACTAGTTTTTGAGAAATGCTGGAAAAACTTACCTGAACTTTACTTTGTTCCGTGTTACGAATAGGGTTGCAAATTCCCCGGTTTTTCCGGAATCCCGGTTGGAGGATTCCTTGAATCAAGAGGGAATAAGCAGGAAATCCGGAACCTCCAACCAAGATTGTCCCTGAATTTTGCAACCCTAGTTGCGACCAGTGCTCGACTTGTGCAGTAGCTCACCGGAGCCAAGTTCCAGCACCTCAAATGTTCTTCTACTTGAGCTCCTGCACCGCTTATAGAATATTAGCTCCAAACTATTGTGGAGCTTCTGTATGGGATCAATATCATGCCAAATGTATTCATAAATATAAAATCACCAATCCACAAAAATAAATCGCTATCCACAAAAATAAATCGCTATCCACAAATGCAATTCACTATCCACAAACACCTTTTGATTTGTATTTGTAAATTGAGGGCCTAAGTAAAATGACTGCCATAAAGATTTGCACATAGGAGAGATATGCGCAAACATAACATATATGGCAACCCTGCAACTCCATATTTGGAAGAGCTTAGGTCACCTGACTTTTGATAGGTATTTGACGACAAGAAAAAAAGAAGTAATCACGTGTAGACAAGAAGTTCTCACACATAGAAAAAGGTTATCACGGTAGAAAGCGATTTGTACTCATAGAAAAAAGGTTTGTACCCATAGAATGCGATTTCTATACATCGAGGCTGCAGAAATTATAGTATGGTAACCATAATATGTTAACCATATTTGTAACCATAGTAGGTCCAACGTAAATAATCGAAACACTAGCCCTAGATTACCGTAATTTCCGGACTATTAAGCACACCTGAATATAAACCGCACCCACTGAATTTAAAAAATATATATTATTTTGAACATAAATTATGTCTATAAGCCGCAGGTGCCTACCGGTACATTGAAACAAATGAACTTTACAGGCTTTAACAAAACACGGCTTGTAACAAAAATAAATAGGCTTTAACGAAACACGGCTTGTAATAAAAAATTATCAGTAAACAGTAGCCTACCAAGAAAGTCATTGCTCCAGACCAAGGTTGCGTGCAACAGCTCTATTTCCTTTTCCAACAGCCAGATCAATCGCCTTCAACTTGAAAGCTGCATCATATGCATTTCTCCGTGTCTTTGCCATGATGAGGGTGACAAAATGACTACCGTAATCACAATGATGGGAAGTTTGAGAGCGCTCGATTTAATCTAAACAGTAAACAAAAAAGTTGTTTGGCCGTAACTCGTTCGGCAATTTCATTGGTCTAATGAAAGCTTCATGCCGCCAAAAAACTGACCACGTCACAGAATGTGTTTTTTATTTATTTTTTATTTGAAAGCAGGAAAAATCCATATATTAGCCGCGTCATTGTTTAAGCCGCGAGGTTCAAAACTGGGAAAAAAGTAGCGGCTTATAGTCCGGAAATTACGGTAGTCATATTTGCAGCACTACTGCGCTGTACACCCATTCATCACCCAAATAGTTGAATTAGCTGGCCAGTGTGATAGCACCACTAAATGTGAAGGATATGTCATACATTGTAAGTGATTATAATGCTCACTGTCTGTTGCACAGACAGTGAGCATTAAGGAGACATAAGTATACCTGAGGCCTCTAATCATTTCCCCAGTAGAGGCATGCAAAAGGTAGAGGGGAGGTGTAGGATATGGGATCAAACTTTGTAACAGTATTGCATCCGTCACTCTCCTCGCCCCAACCTGGCATTGAACCAGGGACCCTCTGCACACATTGACAAAACACCATCAAAGCATCATTACCCATCGCACGATTTGTGGAATGGTGATTTACATTTGTGGAATGGTGATTTACATATGTGGAATGGTGATTTACATTTGTGGAAAGTGATTTACATTTGTGGATTGGTATCTTACATTTGCGAATACATTTGGCATGGTATTGATCCCATAAATCAATCACGTCGAGCGGTGATGACTCAAAAAGATGTGACAGTCTCTACGCCCCCTGTGTATTATCGTTAGCTAACAGCTAACTTAAGCAGTCACTCAACAGCAAACGGACTCTTGGTGATGATAGCTACCTAGTTGCCTGGGGACCATACTGAATTTCTAAATACACCGTCTGGAACATGACAGTTTGATTCTGGAAATGGTACTCTCAGGTCATCTACAATTGTCAAACACTTATGTTCCAGACAGGGTATTTATAAATGAGTAATTCCACGGTAGTAACAAAATAAATACCAATGATTGCAAAGTTAAACGAACCATACAACTCTATGCACAAGGACTACTTTTAACAGTTTCACAGACATGTTAAGTCATTGCAAAGTAGCTAAAAAGTAGTTAAAGTTGCTAATTAGCAAAAATGCTAGTTGTCTGTGATGAGGTACGAACGAACACGCAACCTTTGGGTTGCTAGACGTTCACATTTATGCCCAGCACTACCAACCACCCTCCTTTCGTTTTTTTGCCTTAAGTAACCTTCTGTCATATGTAACCATACCAGTGCTTAATTGGAACAGGATCCAGCACCTCTCCGTTTTGGACTGTTCCGTTACAGAACCTATTTGGCCAGAACTGGTACCTCTCGTGGCATGAAAACAAATAATCACTTTTTACAGTGTAAAAATTTGAATAAAATCAAAGTTAATTCGAGTTGCCTCTTCGTTAAAACATTTGCGCAACATTGTAGCCAACGCATGGCCATCGCTGTGGTAAGAGAGAAGCTGGTCTCTCTCTTAGCCTAACTGTAGATTGTAGCCCAATAACAAGGAATAGGCTACAGTCAGGAATGCACGGCAAATCTGTCAGTGAACAAACAGCATGCAGATAAAACAGGATTTATTAAGGAATATTTCAAATTACAAACAAAGGAAAACACAGGTTGGAAAGCAAATGGCTGACTGTGAAAAAAGAACACTAATCTGTCTGCTGTAGGCTAACAAAATATTTGATCAACTTCCAAATATTGTTTTACAAAGTAAAACGAGAGATATAGGCTTTTGGCACGAAAGCGTTGGCCATCACCGGTGAGTGAGCTGCACATCATTGGGTGAGTCTGAAACTGGAAAGCATTTTTAGGATTATAATTTCCTCCTCATTTTGTAGCCTACAATATATGTCTCCACACACTTAGGCCTAGTCTATTGATGGATTCAACACATGGTCGTTTTCATTGATCTCAGATTTTCAGTTTGTCAGTGTCAAAGGAGCCTGTCATTTCAGTTATTTACAGTATTAAAAAATAATCTGCCAAAGTCTCCAGTCATGTAAAATGACAGAGAATTGCATGAAATGCATTTATAAAAGCCACATTTTTCCCTGACCCTTAGGCTACTAAAATGTGTGCGATTGTAAGTGCCTCTACTCTACTGCTCTATGCCACAAAGCAAATGCAATGATATGCATGTGTAACAGTATAACTTCAGTCCCTCTCCTCAACCTGGGCTTGAACCAGGGACCCTCTGCACACATCAACAACTGACAGCCACGAAGCATCGTTACCCAACTCTTTCAGGTCTCAGAGCGAGTGACGTCACCCGATTGAAACGCTATAAGCGCGCGCCACCGCTAACTAACTACCGTAGCCATTTCACATCGGTTACACACGCAATGCATTATTATGAAGGTGAGAAAAAGTAAGTAATGCGCCCCTGGTACCGTAGAGCTCTCCAGATCATCCCCCTCTGACTTTTTGTTCGGGCACCTTACGATTAACAAATTAAGCACTAAACCATACATACCAAACGTAACATATAATACAAATGAGTGTTCCAGATGTACCTTTATTATGTTACGTCTTGTCTATGAGATCAGGCTGAATACATAGCCCAAACTCCTTGTCTTGTCCCCAGGGTAACTTACCTAGCTAGCTAAGGTAAAGGCGAGCTAGCTTGGTAGATTGATACGTTATATTTATACAGCAATACAAATCTAGTGTATACATCTACGAAAATCGTAGATACCGGTAGCTACCTACACCAAAGGCGCAGCTCAAAGTGAATCGCAAATTTGTTACAAAATGTTAGCCTAAATGCAATGGCGTACCCTCATCTCTGTGGACGAAGACACATAGAGAAACAGAGAAACAACAGGGCTGTATTCCTTACGCCAATTCTGTTGCAAAACGTTTACTCCGAACGGAAAAAGTTTTGCAATGAAAACGAAATTCTATTGGTTGCTTCCGTTTTGTTCTTAACGGTTTCCGTGGTAAGACGTGATGAATACACCCCAGCCCAAGCAGCAACGCAAAACAATCTTGTGGCAACACATTTTCCCAATTATCTGTTCGCTTTCCATACACCCACTTGTAACCGGGATGCCTCTGGTGCGTGAGTAAGGTGCCCCTTTATGTCCTACGGCGAAGACAAAAGTGACGTAATTATTAGGATTCTGTATTTTCATATGCTAGTTATGTTTTTTTATTTAAAAAATGCATTATCTGCTTTCCCAATGAAAATATGTTTGAAAATTGTTTCTGAACATTGTTTCTGCTGATTTGTTGGTAAAATTGTTGAGCTGCGCAGATTACTGTTCGATTTGAGCGCTCCCCACCACCGCTTTTTCGAACTAACCTCCATGACTCCAGCCACTGGGTGGTAGGAAATACAACTTTTTTTGTTTTGTCGGTTGTTGATGACGATGAAGAATAAGAAGCATTTCCGTCCGCCATATTGCAGTGATACAGCGAGATTTCCCATTTGTCTCAGCAAGTTAAAGATTTCGGGTTTCCTCGCTAACTGGCATAATGTTTACTACACAAGTTTATGGAGATAACGGGAAAATGAAGGAGTATCACTATACTGGACCAGTAGAGCACCGATTCTCTCCATATTCCTTCAACGGAGGGTAAGCGTCAATATCCAACTAACAATCGTTTTGGTAGCAAGCTACAGTAACGTTACCTAGCTAATGCTGTACATAATTGTGTTCTGCAGAATGGACACTGACTGGAGATAGCGTCTGACTAGTAATGTGTCATGGTGCAAATAGCGAACACTTAATCAATAGAAGATGTTCGTAGTTAAGTAACCTTAGCTAACTACGTGAACAACAATACATGTTTCTGGTTTCGATTTCAGTTAGCTACAGTAGCTAACGTTAATTAGTTATATACATTTGTCTCATAGCTGATTTAAGGTTTTGCCAAAACTAACGTCAACTTGTTTGTTAGGGCATCATGTCAACTGACACTTGACTTTTTTTTTGTGTTTTCAGGACTGTGCTTGCTGTTGCAGGTGAAGACTTTGCCATTGTGGCCTCAGACACCCGTTTGAGTGAAGGCTATTCAATCCACAGTCGTGACTCTCCAAAATGTTACAAGTTGTAAGTCAAGTGCATACAACTGTATTTCCAAGGATGACCGATGGCAAATTGTCAGATGGTGTGGTTTAACACCATTTACTGCCTCACTATTGCTGTGTTTAGACAGGCAGCTCAATTCTGATATTTTTTCACTAATTGGTCATTTGACCAATCAGATCAATCACAGATCTTTTTCTGAGCTGAACAAAAAAACAATTAGTCTTGGAGAAATCATAATTGGGCTGCCTGTCTATGCTTGTGAACATCATAATAAATGATATGTTAAATATTTCACCACTAAGTTACGGTGCTGTTACTAATACATGTTTAATTTCTCACAGAACAAATACAACTGTCATCGGCTGCAGTGGATTCCATGGGGATTGTTTGACTCTTACCAAAATCATTGATGCAAGATTAAAGGTGAGATCATCTTGAGACTATTTCACTTTCATTATTTATTTTTCTCAGAATTGTTAGTTGAGCAGAAAGTTATGACATATGGCCGTACACAATAAGTTAGCGTTTGTAAATGTATACTTTTCTAACATCAGCCAATATCTGATGGGAAAATGTGTTTTTAGATGTACAAGCACTCAAACAACAAGAGCATGACAAGTGGAGCCATCGCAGCCATGCTGTCAACAATCCTGTATGGTAGAAGATTCTTCCCCTACTATGTTTACAACATCATCGGTGGCTTGGATGAGGAGGGTATGACTCCTGCTCTATTGCTACTATTATCAGATGCTTGGTTCCATATGTGTAAGGTATTCACTGCATGTGTTCTTTAAGTATAGTCCACTATTTATGACTCTCCAAACTGAACTGGTTTGTTTTTGCTTTTCAGGTAAAGGAGCTGTTTACAGTTTTGACCCTGTGGGATCCTATCAGAGAGACACATACAAAGCTGGTGGCTCAGCGAGTGCCATGCTGCAACCTCTGCTTGACAACCAGGTAAAGAAACCAAAAAGTGGTATAAGTTGAGCATTGCTATTAGCTTTTGGGGGCTTTGTTCCCCCCCAAAGCACCTCTGTCCAATTTGACAGCACAATATGACTTGAATGTTTGTATGCCAAATGTGTATGTAGAATTTAGCAGTGGCAAGGAAACCCTAGACATTCTAGTGACCAAGATATCTTTGGTTCGGGACAAACCATCTCTTTGTTTCTGTATTGCCCCTTAGTCTGTCTTTTATTCTTAATTTACAATTAGATTGGATTCAAGAACATGGAGGGTGTGCAGCACCTGCCCCTGAACCAGGAGAAGGCTGTGCAACTGGTCAAAGATGTCTTCATCTCTGCTGCTGAGAGAGATGTGTACACCGGAGATGCCCTCAGGATATGCATCGTGACCAAGGAGGGCATCAAAGAAGAGACAGTCCCACTCAGGAAGGACTGAATAACCTATTTCTGCCACCATTTCAAGCTACTGCTTTTGTCTAGATTTTTCAAATTTTGGACCCTTCTCCTGCTTTTCTCTTTACATTCTTGCTGAAGAATAAAAATGTTCCCTGTAGTTAATTTTCTCATGTTGTCAGTGTCAATTTTTTTAAGAAACATGAAATGTTAAATGTATTTGATTACAATGAAGTCTGAGCAGTTTTCAAATGTATCAAGAAAATTCTTGCTCAACATACACTACCGGTCAAAAGTTTTGAACACTTGTTCGAGGCATGGTTCACATCAGGCAATGCTTTTTGTGAATAGCAAACTCAAATTTTGTGAATATTTTGTATTGGGCAATGCAGCTCAAACCAACATCTCCAATCTTGTCTCATTGATTGGACTCCAGGTTAGCTAATTCCTGACTACAATTAGTTTTTGGGGAAGTCATTAGCCTTGGGGTTCACATATTTTTTTCCAACCTACACTGTGAATGTTTAAATTATATATTCAATATAGACAAGAAAAATACAATGTGTGTCTTATTAGTTTAAGCACACTGTCTATTGTTGTGTCTTAGATGAAGATCAGATCAAATGTGATTCATTAATGCTGAAATCCAGGTAATTCCAAAGGGTTCACAGAATTTTTCTTGCCACTATATTCCATCGGTCCAAAGATTGGAAGTGTCTCCTTAGACGATAATTGGTTAAGGCTTGCAATAATACTTTTAGCCAAATAGGGGTATTTAGAGATTGAGTTTGGAAAACCGGAACTGGATCTACTACCACCTGCGCCTTAACTGACCAGGGGGCGGTTGTCGATAGCAGTGGAATTTAGGTTTACGAGCTTTTTAACTATGCATCTTTCCTTCATCCGCCGAAGCTGTAATGCCGCATTCAAATGCTAGTCGGAACTAGGAAACTGACATTTCAGACTTGCTAACTGGTTATTGTTACACACGTGCCGCGTTCAATTAATCAGCAAGTTGGACATTTCCTAGTTCCAACTAGTTTGTGAATGCAGCGCAACATAAATTTCCCAAAACAACACGCAGAGAGAACGAATGTTTGCTAAGTGCGCTTTTGAAGTGAAGTATGTGTCGATACTGGTAGGATCGATAGAACGACAATGCTGCTCTCGGATCAGCTTTCTCCATTCAAATCTTACCAATTACCATACCACTAGAATTATTCCACAATACTGAGGACGGATCTGCTCCTAGAAAGATATCACCTATGGCTGCAAATATTGAGTCGCCTTATTCTAACGCTTAACCTAAAATAATGCACTAAATCAAGATCATTGCGCACGTTAGGCTACAGATGAAATATAGACCCATTACCCAACAGAGCCTAGAAGTAGCAAAATATAATTCAATTGATTGAGCATGAAATTTGTCAACATAATGTAAATATGCCTATAACCTACTGTATTTATATTTTATTGCAGACATCTCGGTTTTAATTTTAAGCATTTTTTTTTATACCTCGCTGGTTTGTATTATTTGCAAAGACATTGGCAACTTTATTTGTAGTCAATTTTGTTCTGAAGTTATCGGCGGGAACAGAGGGTAATAAACCACGTGATTCTATGTTCAGCGAATATCTCATGTGTATAAAATTACACGGGAGGGCGAAAAATAATCGACCGATGCGTTTAGCTGTTCTACGAGTGGTATGAGGCAAGCGTTAGATTACGAGCGTTTTCACGTGCAACGTTAATAATGATGGTTTTGGGATACAGCTCGGAGATTTAACGATGGTCCTACGAAATAATGTATTATTTAGTGTTGTGTAGTGGCTTTGCTGGCATGCATCCCACCAAGATTTACATGCTAAAATCGCCACTGCCCCTATGCAACCAGGGGTAACGCTTCTGTTAAAGGCCAGAAACCAGGGATTATCTTTCTGCTGCCACATATGTAAGGGTTGAGGGGGTGCTGAAACAGGGATTGGACCAAAGAAAAACACGAGAGAAAATGCATAAAGCCAACCGTTTTTTCTTGAACAGCAATTTCTGTTTTGAATTTTGGATAACTTTTGCCTTTGCTCCTGCCAGATAAAATAACCAAAAATGTTATGTGAACCTTTGTGAACGTTGACACCGGAAGTGTTCAAGTACCATCGGATATAACTGTTTTGAGCGAGTGAGCGCATGAACCAGTGAAAGCAGCGGCTAGATTTTTAATGTGACATTTTAAGTGCAGTTTTAGAGACGTGGTGAGTATTTGAAAATGTTGTCCCCTCTCAAAAGCTTACAACTTCACCACTTAGTGTGCAAACACTTATGACCACATGAGTGTTGACATCGAAATAGCTAGTTAGCTAACGTAAATACAACGCTAACGTTAGACTGATCAACTCTGCCCATCATCAATTCAGGTGCGATTTTTGCGCCAAACAAATTTTTACGCGCACATAGTTGCAAGCGTTCTGTGCACAACTGCATACATTGTAACATTGGATTTAATTCCAATGTGTAATGTTAAAGTGCTAGCTATATTAAGAGCGATTTCGTGCGCCACTATTGCTGTCTGTAGCTAGCTGAAGGTATGCAAAGGCTAAGCTTGTTATCTAGCTAGTTAACGTTAGCGGTCAATAGTGTTTAGCTAGCTACTGCTGCATAATGTGGTCTAGTTGAGTCATGATCAAGTTTCTTGACAGCAGTGTTACTTGTTATCAATTTCACCGGTCTCAATGCGTAGCTAACTTTATATATGGGATTTATTTTCTAGTAATATTCTTTCAGGTCAAAATAATCTAGCTAAGGGGTTCGCTGCTACGCTCTGTTCCAACACATTACTTTTGTCGACATTTTCAAATACAGAATTGTTCCTAGTCCTAGGTCTCAGAATTTATTTCCTTTGAGACGGTCAACCAACTGTCCCGCTTCATAATTTGAGGACATGGAGCAGAACAACAGTTTGCCTCCTTTCCAGGGTCTTGCCTCCCCTCAGGTAACTAATTTGATTAACACATTTCAGTGAGATGTTTTTGTTGTCAGTACAGCACACAACACAGGTTTGCTCAAATGTTTTAGATTCAACTAGCCTAATGGAGGGCTTGTTCTCACGTCTTTTAAAGGGGGCAATGACGCCTGGAATGCCCATCTTCAGCCCCATGATGCCCTATGGCAGTGGTCTGACTCCCCAACCTGTGACGAACACCAACAGCCTGTCTCTCCTGGAGGAGCAGCATCGGCAACAACAGCAGCAGCAGGCTTCGACTCAGCAGGGTGGGGTGTCAGGGGGCTCAGGACAGACGCCACAGCTTTATCACTCCCAAACGGTCACCACCACCACACTGCCGGGAAACACCCCTCTCTACACCGCTACACCGCTAACCCCCATGACACCCATCACACCTGCCACACCTGCCTCTGAGAGCTCTGGGATTGTCCCACAACTACAGTAAGTGTTCTTGAATAATGTGTTAGTCTCAACCACTATGTAGGTACTGCTATAAAGCTGAAACACAAGAAGCTAAAAGATTAAGGTGAATAGTGATGGTTTGATTTTTATAGTGATGTGACCATATCAACAAGGAGAATCTCCCTTCCTGATTGCATGGTTTATTTCCTTCCCTCTAGGAATATCGTATCCACTGTGAACTTGGGCTGCAAACTTGACTTGAAAACGATAGCACTCCGAGCTAGAAATGCTGAGTACAATCCAAAGGTAAGCATATTGTTATTATTAATTTGCAAATGAAAAATAATTTATTGCATACACAGATTAGCAGATGCTAACCATTTACCGTTGTGTGAATTCACCATGGTAGCAACGAAAAGTGAACAGTTTAGAGGTTATGGGAATTTTGGCAACAGTTCATCTGACTCATAACTGAATCTAAACATTACACTGTTGATTTGATGTGCATTTTACATTTACTGTACTATTCACCACATTATTTGATAACGAAATCTGAAAATACTCTGGATACATTCAGTAACATAAGACAATTTCTGGAGAATGTGGGGTAGGTGCAACAAAAAAATGACAAGGGTTTGTTTGAGAGGACTAACTGGTGTCTCCAAGTGGCCACACCTCCAATGTGCACAATTCCAAAATAATTTCAATGCACTTTTATGACTCAGTCTTCAACTGTAAGGTGCTTTATTTTTAGCTCTCCTGGCTGTGCCGTTGAGGAACTAGAGCAAGCACACTTGTGGTTGTTTTGTTTGGAACACATTCTCGCCATCACACAATTACTGTTTATGCAATCCAAAAGTGGTCCATTATAAATTGCAATCTGGGTCAGATGGGCATCATTTGAAAGTCTGTTCTATTGTCAACATGACTAGATAAGTTATAATATACGACACAACAGTGTTATGCTTTCACAATGCAATTCAGGGAAACGGATTATCATTTTGTTGCGCATAGGGGTCATGGGTGCATTCAGGTGCGTGTGCCGTGGTGAATTTTCTTCACAACAGACCAACAGCCTGGGTTGTTCTGAACAGAATATGTCGCCATGCCATCTTGTAACTGTACCTCAAACATGGTGATCATAAATGTTGACACTGAGTTTTTTTTATATGGAAATGTGAAGTGCACATTTGGGCTCACAGGTGTTGGGATTGCTTGGATCAAATTTTATTGGTCACAATACACATGGTTAGCAGATGTTATTGCGAGTGTAGCGAAATGCTTGTGCTTCTAGTTTCAACAGTGTAGCAATATCTAAAATAATATCTAACAATTCCACAACAAAAACCTAATACACACGTCTAAGTAAAAGAAAGGAATAACAATGTATAAATATATGGGTGAGCAATATCAGAGCGGCATAAGCTAAGATGCAATAGATAGCATAGAATACAGTATATACATATGAGTAATGCAAGATATGTCAAACATCAATAACAATATTTACATCAAAGCGGTGTTTATTATCGTTCTGAACATCTCATATTTCAAAATACATTGAGTCCTCTTAATTTACAGCATTTACCTCTGACAATTTTTATTTTTTTTGTGCAAAAGTTGCGGGAGGGATGGGGGCAACGTCGTGCGACGTGCTCAATCTCTGAACCCATACCGTGCTGTGAAGCGCAAAGCCAGAGCTCTGACGTCATGTATGGCATTTTACTCTACAGCCACTGCATTCCAATTTAGCTGTTTATCAGTGATCAAATCTCCTGTTTTCAACCCGTATATGGGTATGAGTGTAAAGAATTAAAGCAGGTGCAGCGAAATGCTTGATTCTAGCTCCAGCAGGGTGTGTCCAACGGTATAATGCTCATACACAAATCCCCGGCCCCCACAAAAAAAGAAACAAGAAATATCAGAAGAAGCAATGTCAGTCTGTAATATAAATATGTGGTGTGTGTGGTTAGTATGGACAATATATAAGTAATGGGTATGTACATCAGTAGTCAGGTAGCCTAGTGGTTAAGAGTGTTGGGCCAGTAACCGAAAGGTTGCTGGTTCAAATCCAAGAGCTGACTAGGTGGAAAAATCTGTCTGTGCCCTTCAGCAAGGCACTTAACCCTAATTGCTCCTGTAAGTCACTCTGGATAAGCTTGAGAGGATCTACAGAGAAGAATGGGAGAAACTCCCTAATACAGGTGTCCCAGGCTTGCAGCGTCATGCCCTAGAAGACTCCAGGCTGTAAACGCTGCCAAAGGTGCTTCAACAAAGTACTGAGGAAAGGGTCTGAATACTTATGTTAATGTGTTATTTTCTTTTTTTACCTATTTGCAAACATTTCTAACAAGCTGTTTTTACTTTGTCAATATGGGGTATTGTGTGTAGGTTGAAGAGACAATTTAATCAATGTTACGTTACAGCCTTATTCTAAAAATGTGGAAAAGGGAATTCAAAAAGTATTCAGACCCCATGTCGAGAGAACACAGCTCATCCTATATAATAACTAGTGCTGTACATACCTTTTCCAAATCATTGTCAGGGCCCAGGGAAAGGTGAAATGTGACCAAGTTAAAATGCCAACTAGAATGGGCCTGAAAGGAATGTTGCTTTTGGTCTGAGAATTTCCCACCAAGACACTGTTGTACTATTGAACAAATTCGCAACTTTGTCTTACAGCGATTTGCTGCTGTTATCATGAGAATACGAGAGCCAAGAACAACTGCACTTATCTTCAGCTCTGGGAAAATGGTGTGCACAGGAGCCAAAAGGTTAGTATCTTTCAACTAAGAAAAAAACACAAAACGTATGAGAACATCTATTTAAAGGCCTCATGCTCCCTCTTCCCCTCCAGTGAAGAGCAGTCCCGCCTGGCAGCCAGGAAATATGCCAGAGTCGTGCAGAAGTTGGGCTTCCCAGCCAAATTCCTTGACTTCAAGATACAGAACATGGTGGGCAGCTGTGATGTCAAATTCCCCATTCGGTTAGAGGGACTTGTATTAACTCACCAGCAGTTCAGCAGGTTTGTAAAATTCACTACTGCAATATTAGTCTGTTATATCTGAGGAGATGCATTGTCATACTTGGAGTTCTGTCATTTTGTTCATTATTTATAATACTGCGATTTGGTATTCCTAAAGTGATTTAGTACTGAGATCAAAGTAGGCCTAATCTTTTTCTTGTTTTACAGTTATGAACCGGAGTTGTTCCCTGGGCTAATCTATAGAATGATCAAACCCAGAATTGTCCTGTTGATATTCGTTTCAGGCAAAGTTGTATTAACAGGTGAGTTTTTCTCCTTTTCCTAATGACATACAGTGCCTTGAAAAAGTATTCACCCCTTGGTGTTTTTCTTATTTTATTGCATTACAACCTGTAATTTAAATATTTGTATTTCATGTAATGGACAAACAAAGTCAATTAATGAAATGAAAAAAACCAACTTGTTTAAAAAATATATATATGTATGAATATGTATGGAAAAGTGGTGCGTGCATATGTATTCACCCCCTTTGCTATGAAGCCCCTAAATAAGATCTGGTGTAACCAATTACCTTCAGAAGCCACATAAAGTCCACCTGTGCACAATCTAACTTATTAAGTGTCACATGATCTCTGTTCTGAAAGGCCCCAGTGTCTGCAACATCACTAAGCAAGGGGCACTACCAAGCAAGCGGCACTATGAAGACCAAGGAGCTCTCCAACAGGTCAGGGACAAAGTTGTGGAGAAGTACAGATCAGGGTTGGGTTATAAAAAATCTCAAACTTTGAGAATCCCACTGAGCATAATTTAAAACCATTATTAATAAATGGAAGTAATATAGCACAACAAACCTGCCAAGAGAGGGCCGCCCACCAAAACTCACGGACCAGGCAAGGAGGGCATTAATCGGAGGCAACAAAGATAACCCTGAAGGAGCTACAAAGCTCCACAGTGGAGATTGGAGTATCTGTCCATTGGACCACTTTAAGCCATACACTCCACAGAGCTGGGCTTTACAGAAGTGTCCAGAAAAAAAGCCATTGCTTAAAGAAAAAAATAAGCAAACGTGTTTGTCAAAAGGCATGTGGGAGACTCCCCGAAACAAGGTACTCTGGTCAGATGAGACTAAAATTTAGCTATTTGGCCATCAAGGAAACGCTATGTCTGGCGCAAGCCCATCACCCCGAGAATACCATCCCCACAGTGAAGCATGGTGGTGGATGTTTTTCATCGGCAGGGACTGGGAAACTGGTCAGAATTGAAGGAATGATGGATGGCGCTAAATACAGGGAAATTCTTGAGGGAAACCTGTTTCAGTCTTCCAGAGATTTGAGACTGGGATTGAGGTTCACCTTCCAGCAGGACAATGACTCTTAGCATACTGCTAAAGCAACACTTTAGTGGTTTAAGGGGAAACAAGTAAATGTCTTGGAATGGCCTAGTCAAAGCCCAGACCTCACCCAATTGAGAACCCATCCAACTTGAAGGAGCTGGCAAAAATCCCATTGGCTAGATGTGCCAAGTTTATAGAGACATACCCCAAGAGACTTGCAGCTGTAATTGCTGCAAAAGGTGGCTCTACAAAGTATTGACTTTGGGGGGCTGAATAGTTATGCACACAAGGTCTGTTTTTTATTTTTTTTATTTTCCATATTAAAAAAATATTTTGCATCTTCAAAGTGGTAGGCATGTTGTGTAAATCAAATGATACAAACCCCCCCCAAAATCCATTTTAATTCCAGGTTGTAAGGCAGCAAAATAGGAAAATGCCAAGGGGGTGAATACTTTGGCAAGCCACTGTAGAAAAAGGGAATTTTTGTCCTTAATTTTTGTCAAATGTAACTTGCTTATTTCAAGGTGCAAAGGTGAGAGGAGAAATTTATGAAGCATTTGAAAACATCTACCCCATCTTGAAAGGATTCAGGAAGACGACGTAAATATTTGTCTGCTTTTTCTTTTTTTTTAATGGTCACAGGGACACTTGTCCTATGTTATGACCTGTTACTTTGGGACTCTGATTGGACCTGTACAGTTTAATCAACAAATCAGGGACCCCTCCTATTCATCTTAAAGGGATACTTCTGAGATTTTGGCAATGAGGCCTTATCTACTTAGTCAGATGACCTCGTGGATACCATTTTTATGTCTGTTTCCAGTATGAAGGAAGTTAAAGGTAGTTTTGAGTTGATGCTAACTAACGTTGGCATGTTAGCTGATACCCGTAGACTTCGTCACTGCGCTAATGCTAGTTAGCACTGGCTCGCAAAACTACCTCTAACTTCCTTCATGCTGGACACATGGTATTCACGAGTAGATCTGAATCTGGGGGAGTAGATAAAGGTGATACTAGGAGAAATGCTGTATTTTAGCAGTTTTATTTATTTTTAAATGACTCTTGTTATTAAATAAGGCAGTCTGGCTGGCTCTTACATTTTTCTAAAGTAGGTTTTATTGTTAACCTACAGTTTCTCAGTGCATCTTTGTCCACACATTCCCTACAGACATTTTAAGATTCTTAACATTCTTTAAATGTTTTTTAGTCTTTCATTGTTGTATGAAGAATCTCACTTGGGATTGTATCGCAGCAAAGCTTAACTACCCAATTTGTCATTATTTGAATGACTGGTACTGAAGGCAAGAAAATGGAACATTAATCATGCAGTCTTAGTCTGGATTTTAGAAATGGCATTAGTCATATCTGTATGTACCTCGAATGTATTATTTCTCATTCAGTTTTTGGTCATGATTGAAGAACCCTCATGTTTCAATGCTATAATGGACAAACTAGCCTAATTCACCATGGATTTTGTTTGTTTACACAATGTATTTTTGGTCTACCATGAAAGCCCTGTCAGTAATTTGTTCTAAATGTTATTTTGCTACCTTGTGCACAGTTAAATGTTTCCTTACCAATTGTGATCTCCTTCCTTTAGTTTAAAAAGCTTTGTCTTCAGGGTATGGCAAGATTTACAACAATCCAGGGAATGACTGTTCATGTATTTGAGACAGCATGACCAATTTAATGAATAGACTCACAATGTCACATGACATTAACATGCTAAGTGTGCTTTAATGCTCAAAAAATGACATTGCATTACAGAAATGTATTTAAATCAGTTGAAGCTATGCAAACTGTTAGTCCTATGACAAAACAAATGACATGTCTTTTGCTTATGGTGATAAAGAGCGTAACAACCTGAAGTTATATTCCTCAAAACAAAGTGTATGAGCGATTGGAAATGGAACAGATTGTGGCTGTCTATGCATAGTTTCTCTCGGAAAGGAAAGAACAGTTTAACGATGCAAAAAGCCCACTAAATATTTTCTTAACTAGGTACGTTTGGATTTTAATACAATTATTTCTGTTCTGTGAAATCTTGTTTCCAGATGAATTCAGAAGAGTACTTGTTGCCTTGGTCACAGCTGTCAGCACATGTGTAGACAGCCAAGGTTCCCCAGTCTATACTGGCATCAGGGCTGTCCACTTTCAGATCATTCAGTAGCTGGGGCATGACCTGTTGTGATGCAAAACACTATCAGCACATTGTCATTTATAAACAGCAAGCCTTAGAAGTTGAAACATTAAGGTCTGGTTTTCCAGACCCAGATTAAGTTCCATCCTGGATCAAAGATCTCCACCGAAAGTGTTAAGTCCAGGATTAGGCTTAATATGGGGTGTATTCATTAGTCGCAGCCCGCTGCAAAACATTTACTCTAGGATCTGAACAGAAAGAAAATTGAGGGACCTACCTGAATTTGTTTAATAGAAACTGTTTCTGTTGCAAATACCTGAAATTCGAAGATACGCCTGGAACCACATGAACAATGCGGGATGCCTTTCTCCACAGGAACATGTTCAGACGAAATCCAAAGAGGAGAGCCATCTCTAAAATATCGCAAAACCTACAATAACACAATATTATGGTCTTCAGTAATCTAGGAAACCCAGAACTAAAATCGTGTAATTGCATGAGATGTATGAAAATATACTAATAAGTCTCCACCCGGCTAAATGGAAACTCTTAGCCAGAGCATTCGCCGAATGTCACCTTCCCTTATGAAATTCTAAAGATGTGAACACCTGTGAAATTGTGATTTGTCCAAATGATCAGTGACAGAAAAAAATATGAGCACAGGAACAGAGTTCCTGATAAGTCTTTGCATCCCAGTCTTGACAGACGCTACGATACCATCCTAAATGATGTGTGTCTGTCCACGAGCGATTTGTTTAAAGTTAAAAAAAAAAAGATTCATTTCAGAGTAATCTACACGATGGCCAAATATATATTTGAGTAATTCTTATGCTCTTCATGTCTGAGGATTCTGCTTGAAGAGTTATGTTGTTACCTGATGTGGCTCTGAGGCAATCCTCCGTTTAAACTTTTGGAACACTTTGCCATCTTCGGTTTCATGCATGGCCATGTCTTCAAGTTCTGTCTCTGCCAAATCTGTGGAATAGAAGGCATGCTTTTATACAACAAAGTGTAATCATGTATAGACTCCTATTTAGGCTAGGTCCAATGCCAACATGTTCTCTCATCCTTCTCCTTTTGGTGTCTTAATGGATCTGAAAAGACTAGGCATGTAAATGCAATGCAGTCTAATAACTTCTTACCGTCAACTGAGGAGCATTCCACATTATTCTGTGCGTCCCCCACCATTTGACTAGACTCTTCTTTCTGATGTTCCTCAGGCTCTGTGACCAGTTCCAACTCGGGGAACAGGAATGGGGAAGGCACTGCACTGGACGGCACTAAACATGTATTGAAAGTTTAATATTTATCTTTCAGGCAGGCAGAAAACACAATTTCATCATTATTACAAATAGTATGACAGTTTATGGTAGCAGTATAATTACCTTGTTTGCAACACTCTTTCTTGTGACAGTGTTTCCAGTCTATGGTCTGGTGTTCTTTGCTGCAGTAGGACACTGCATGGCATTTAGAGCAAACCTTTTGACCAGGACAGCCACAGAGCTTGCATAGTTTAACCCCTGAACCGTGGACGCCGGGGTCACGCTCAGTCCAATTGGGGTCTTCATCAGATGGAGGATTGTAGGGATAAAAGTCGTTTCTCCTTGGCAACTGGCAACGAAATACTGGAAAAGAGTAATCTCAATGTCAGCTTGAGCAGAATAAAAGCAGAGTAACATCATTAGTTTCAAGTTTTATTAGTCGTATGTACAGGATAAACATGGTTTACGGCGTCTAATGAAACGCGTACTTGCAGGTTCCTTCTGGACAATGCAACAATAAATAAAAGAATAGGAACATAAAGTAAATGTCTCAATAGAATAAACATTTTAGCATAAGTATAATACAGGAAGGGACAATTTATAGTCCAATATTTGTGTATTGGGGTATAAGTGTTTAAATTGTGCAGTATTAGCAATAGTAAATGAGTTTGCTAGCAGCCATTGTGGTGTGTGTGCTAAGGTGCAGAGAGTCAGTCCAGTTCAAGTGTTCTGCAGTCTCTGCTCTAATGGCTTGTAGATACTAACAGGCTCAGAGACAGTTTCTATCAGACCTCATGCTCCAATACGGTCTGCCCAATGGTAAGGGAATGAACAGCTCGTGGCTGAGGTGTGTGGGGTCCTTGATGATGCTGTGGGACTTCCTAGGGCATTGTTTCAAGTAGATGTCCTCGATGGGTGGGAACACGGCCCCCAGTGATGTACTAGGCCGTCTTCACCACCTGCTGGAAGGCCTTACGGTCGTGGACAGAGCAATTCACTGTCCCAGGCTGTGATATAACCGGTCAGGACGCTCTCGAATGTGCAGCAGTATTTGGAGAGGACCCGGGGTGGCATGCCATATTTCATCAGCCGCCTTCGGAAATATTGACACGGGTGGTGTTGGTCCATGTTAAGTCTTTGGTGATGTGGACGCCAAGGAACTTAAAATTGCTGACTCTACTGCAGTCCTGTTGATGTGGATCAGGGCATATTCCTGCCTCTGATTAATATAATCACTAATGTTGCACATCATAACTACACTCAAAAGGCTCAGCTGGACAAGGTGAGCTCACTATGGATCCCAGCAGCTTTGCAACTACCAAACAGCTTCCTCTTGCCAAGGAATGGATCTGGACCTTTGGTAGTGTCAAAGATTTGTATAACTAACCTAAGACCAAAGCCTGATATTTTAAAATGGAGCAAACGAGTCAGAGGGGGCAGAGCCAAGCAGGAGTTAGCGAGATCCTATTGGTGCGTTGTAGCATGTATCTGCATTCTTCTGTTAAGGGAACGCCTACTCTGAAGTGCACGTGTGAAATAACTAAACTTGCCCTTGCACTACTTAAAAAAATAATAATAATACTTTGGCAAAAGGTAAAAATCAACAAAACTTAGTCCACTCTGTTTGACTATAGTTTTGAGAACAGAAAACTATTGACGTCAAACGTTTCATCGATGAGTAAATTGGCATTATGTCGGCCAAAATCCATCTGGCTCCATCTTCCACTGCCGACCACTGGGCTTCCTCTCACCATATTTGATATTGAGTGGAAACGCCAACCGGATGCTTCACACTTATCCAATCGTTGAAATATCTGGCTCATTGTTCCATCTGTGGTAATGTGCTTGCCCTCTAACAGGTTTGCAAATTCAAACCCCACTCCAACTGTGCAACGCAGTAGCTAACGTTACACTGGTGGATAATCCAAGCCTTTTAGTGTGCCCCTCTCCTTCCCTGACCATGTGACTATAGGTGTGATGTTGATGGAAATGGAAATGCAATAGCTAGTTTGCTAACTGCTATTTACCTTTCAGGCAACGGCTGTCGTTTCGTGAATAGCAGTCTGGTGTCTTGCAGCAGAATACAAAAAGAGTTCGGTGAAAACTTCTATCCTGTCCAGTTATTGGAGCGTAAACTTGCAAGAGAAATGCGGTAGGAAGTTGGCATTTCCCACATGCTAACTCAGGAAGACCTGGGATGTCCAACTGACTCAACCATGCAGGTTTGCCTCCAACTTTGCTGGGGAACTGATGACTCTGTAGTCGCCAGTGTTCGGCCTCCTCCAAAAAGCCAAGAGCAACCCCTGTTTCTGCCATAGTGTTAATTTTACTATTTACCAAGTAACGTTGATTTGATCGTATTCCTTCAATCGCTGGCTAGCTGTCTGTCACAACAAATTCCAACGTGCGTCACTGTTGTAACTTTAGAATATGTCCGTAGTGGAACAATACTTTTTGGAGGTAAAAGTTCCGTGTAATTCGCGCTCCTGCCATATCGCCTATTTGCAATTAAAACACTTTAGAGAGGGAACAGTGTGATGACCTTATTATAGTTGAAGAGATCACTAGAATAAATGAACACCTTAAAAATAATACGTCTCCTGGGACTGATGGTTTTACAAACGTTTTATCAACAGTTAGCCCCATTTCTGTTGGAGTTTTTTTCTGAAAGCATTGCAAATAATGCTCTCCCTCCCAGTTTGACTCAAGGTCTGATTACATTAATACCTAAGCCCAATAAATATTTGCTTCTCGATAACTGGCGTCCAATCTGTCTGCTCAATAACGACTACAAAATATTAGCCTCTATATTTGCAAAAAGAATGAAGGCAGTATTGGGCTCAATTATAGAACATTTACATTTTAGTCATTTAGCAGACGCTCTTATCCAGAGCGACTTACAGTAGTGAATGCATACATTTCATGCAATTTTTTATTTTTTTTGTACTGGCCCCCCGTGGGAATCGAACCCACAACACTGGCGTTGCAAACACCATGCTCTACCAACTGTTCCCCAATCTGGCTTCATGAGGAACATACATATATCTAATAATATCCGACTGGTGTTAGACCTTATTAACTATTCTGATCTAATCTTCCAAGATAGTTTTATTGTATTCTTAAACTTTTATAAAGCCTTCTTACAGTGGAACTTGAGTTTCTATTTCTCTCCCTTGAGAAATTTGGTTTTGGGGAATTATTTTGTAGTACTATTAAAATTCTTTATATGAATGGGACCAGTGTCATTAAATTAAAGCATGGCACTTCTCCTAGATTTGATTTGGAAGAGGAATTAGGCAAGGATGCCCAATTTCGATTTACCTCTTCCTGCTTGCAACCCAACTTCTTACAAGTTTTTTTTTTTTAAATCCAGCGATATAAAAGGGATCTCTATTGTTGACAGATATTATCATGTCAGTTTGCAGATGACACCACCCTCTTTTTGAAAGATACCAGGGATCGAGAGTCCCATAGGGTGGTGCACAATTGGCCCAGGGTCGTCCGGGTTTGGGGAGGGTTTGCCCGGTGTAGGCTGTCATTGTAAATAAGAATTTGTTCTTAGAGATTTTCAATATAGCGTCTTTCATGTCACAGTCCACATGATGGCAGACTTGAGCTACTGTATCATCGCTCAGCCATTTCATCCGACAGAAGTGTTGTTGGTGAGCTCAAACAGGCTGAGGGATACAAATGTAAGAATTGTGTCCAATTTATGTAACAATTTAACCATCAATAGTAGAGCATTGGAAACCATTGAACAGACGAAGCCTTAGAAATTAGTTAATAAAAAAACAAACATTTTTGCACAAAAATAATCAAATTCTACCTCATACAGAGTAGGATATATTTGCAATCTACGGGGGGCTTGCTTGTTGCTATTGGTCAATGGTGCAAAGTTTTTTCTGACTCAGTGGTGTTTGATGATGTCATGTTGCTCACGAGTAGAAGGCTGAGCTTTTTTTACAGTCATAGGTCTGAGTAGGTGAGGAGAGTGCAAACTACAACTTTGGAAAAGATTCGGGAAATACATTTCTAATCATACGGGGTGGAAACATTTTCACCTATTGGATTTATTGCTTGAGGAATTAATTTCTGTACAATGGGGGATTGACATCAAGGTGTCTACGTCGTCTTTGTAGAAAGGCAACACTTTTTCCAGCCATGGAACACTACAGTAGATAAGGGACAGTTCTTGTGAAAGTCCCGTTGATGTCAGATCTTGGAAACGAATGCTTTCGCGTTACTAGGATTAACTGGTTGCTGGACAGTTCCATTGGCGATGCCACCCCAGGGCGACGGAGATTATAAACCTGTAGCGGTGTCGGCGAAGGTCCCACCGGTTCCTCCTCCGAGGGTTCGGAGCAGAGAGTCGTTTTCGGGCTCCAAGTGTCGGCCCGGTGGCGGAGAGCGCAAAGTGAAGTGTGTGCTTGTCGGTGACGGCGCAGTTGGGAAGACGAGCTTGATTGTCAGCTACACCACAAATGGATATCCAACTAAATATGTCCCAACTGCTTTTGATAATTTTTCAGGTAACTTGACAAATATGTGCCTTTTTAAGTCGGGTAGGCTATTAGGACCTATTGGGGTCCTATTGGGCTATGCAATTAATTGTTTTTATCTGGCACTTTTAACAGCACAGGTGTTACCTGAAAAACAGCTATTGTTTTCTATTAATTCTATTTTTGAACTCAACCTCAGACTTACAACAATCTAACGGTTTTTTTTTTTAGTAAAATTTCTGTCAACTGTCTGCTGCCATACATTGGCAACAGGAAGACTGGTAATTGTTATACTCAATAGTTTGTCCATAACAACACTATTCTGGCCTTAACAGTATTTAATTGCATTGTGGTTACCAATTTATTCTTTGTTATATTGGCTGATTAAATGTATAATTTGTTGTATTTGTTCTTTCAGCGGTCGTGGCAGTTGATGGCAAGCCAGTTAAACTGCAGCTTTGTGACACAGCTGGGCAGGTTTGTAATTCAAATACACCTATAGGACAGTTTCATATGATCACTACAATCCTGGAATTGTAAAGGATTCGTTAAAAATAAACAAGTTGACCTTTTTTCTGTTCCTAAGTGTCTCAAACTTCTTCTACCCCCCTATGCATTACTAGGCAACTACACGTACGGAATGGGTTCAAATGGTCTACTAGTGTAGGGAAGATAAGGGTTCTGTCTAAATTGATGCGCTCCAGTAGTGTTTTTGTCCAGTCATGAGTCTGCACCAGAAATGAGGTTACTCAGATAAATGCTGTCTCCCCCACATGTGAGGGGGTAACAGGCTTGGGGGGATTACAAATAGGAAACTTTATAAGTGTAATGAATTGAATCTGAGCCTGGAAAGGAACCGTATCTTCGGCACAGTTGGGGCTGGTCAGAGGAAACGCGAGATGGGTCTGTTTCTGAGGAGCAGAGCAGGCTGGAGAGAGTCAGCAGTGGAAAACAGCCCAGGAAAGCAGGCAAAGAGAGATCCAGAGTGCTTCTGTCTAGACACAGAGAGAGTCCCTGGCTGGAAGCTGAGCTCTGTGGGTCCATAGGGTTCTGCTTTGTCTCTTTGCAGAAAGTGCAGCGAGGCTCTGAGGTGATGGGCTTTTTATTAGACACCAATGCTTTTCAATTGTTTTCAAATAATGTTTTACAAGACAATGCAAGCCTTGGTTATATTGAAAAATAATCAAGATGACATTTCCGTTTGCATGAATATTTCGCTTTCATGAAACAGCCCAAAATAATAGTGAAAGCACATGCACCACCTGAGATAATGGCTGAGCCAATTCAACAAAATAATAGTTATTACCTTTTCAATGCTCAATGTCACCCTGCTCCTCTGGGCATAACTGAGTCCACGTATTTAGCTTACTAAGCATGCAGAAGACTGCCTGAATACCAAATACAGGATCTCTCACTGTCAATGTTTTAGTATTTTATTGGGATCCCCATTAGCTGTTGCTGAAGCAGCAGCTACTCTTCCTGGGGATGTTGTTGACCTCATTGGGTTCCTGATACCGCTAATTAACTCCCAGCCAATCAGAAATTATCTGGAGACCCTTTGCTGCTACCCTCTGAGGAGGGAAATGCACTATAAAAATCTCAGGAAGCAATGGGTACACACAAGCTGGGTGTATCAGAGAAACAGATGAGAGAGTGATAGAATGCACGTTTGTCAATTAACAACAAAATATAATCTCAGTGGAATGCCAGCGTTATCTTCCCTCCTTTAGAACCTGATGTATTGGAGATATGTAAACGTAATATGAACGTTGTGTAATACGTTTGCCAGATAAAATGACTGAACACACATTAGCGAAGATAAGCACACATATTGGCTTCAGTGCAATGGCCCAGCTGCCACTTATACCTGATATAAAGGATGTCACCGCTCCACTTATACCTGATATAAAGGATGTCACCGCTCCACTTATACCTGATATAAAGGATGTCACCGCTCCACTCGGGCTCTTTAGCTGGTGATATAAATGATGTCACCGCTCCACTCGGGCTCTTTAGCTGGTGATATAAATGATGTCACCGCTCCACTCGGGCTCTTTAGCTGGTGATATAAATTATGTCACCGCTCCACTCGGGCTCTTTAGCTGGTGATATAAATTATGTCACCGCTCCACTCGGGCTCTTTAGCTGGTGATATAAATGATGTCACCGCTCCACTCGGGCTCTTTAGCTGGTGATATAAATGATGTCACCGCACCACCCAGGGGCTCTTTAGCTGGTGATATAAATGATGTCACCGCTCCACCCAGGGGCTCTTTAGCTGGTGATATAAATGATGTCACCGCTCCACCCAGGGGCTCTTTAGCTGGTGATATAAATGATGTCACCGCTCCACCCAGGGGCTCTTTAGCTGGTGATATAAATGATGTCACAGCTCCACTCGGGCTCTTTAGCTGGTGATATAAATGATGTCACTGCTCCACTCGGGCTCTTTAGCTGGTGATATAAATGATGTCACCGCTCCACTCGGGCTCTTTAGCTGGTGATATAAATGATGTCACCGCTCCACTCGGGCTCTTTAGCTGGTGATATAAATGATGTCACCGCTCCACTCGGGCTCTTTAGCTGGTGATATAAATGATGTCACCGCTCCACTCGGGCTCTTTAGCTGGTGATATAAATGATGTCACTGCTCCACTCGGGCTCTTTAGCTGGTGATATAAATGATGTCACCGCTCCACTCGGGCTCTTTAGCTGGTGATATAAATGATGTCACCGCTCCACCCAGGGGCTCTTTAGCTGGTGATATAAATGATGTCACCGCTCCACCCAGGGCTCTTTAGCTGGTGATATAAATGATGTCACCGCTCCACCCAGGGGCTCTTTAGCTGGTGATGTTAATGATGTCACCGCTCCACTCGGGCTCTTTAGCTGGTGATATAAATGATGTCACCGCTCCACCCAGGGGCTCTTTAGCTGGTGATATAAATTATGTCACCGCTCCACCCAGGGGCTCTTTAGCTGGTGATGTTAATGATGTTACCGCTCCATTCAGGGGCTCGTTAACTGGTAATGTAAATTATGTCACTGCTCCACTAATGGGCTCTTTAGCTGGTGATGTAAATTTTGTCACCGCTCCACTCAGGGGCTCTTTAACTGGTGATATAAATGATGTCACCGCTCCACTCAGGGACTCTTTAGCTGGTGATGTAAATGATGTCACTGCTCCAGGGGCAGACAAAGTGTGGACTATGGTTCATGGTCTTATGTATACTAAACAAAAATATAAAGTGTTGTTTTCATGAGCTGAAATAAAATCCCAGATATTTCCCATACGCACAAAAAGCTTGTTTCTCTCTAATTTTGTGCACTAATTTGTTTACATCCCTGTTAGTGAGCATTTCTCCTTTGCCAAGATAATCCATCCACCTGACAGGTGTTGCATATCAAGACGCTGATTAAACAAAAGGATCATTACACAGGTGCACCTTGTGCTAGGGACAATAAAAGGCCATATGCAGTTTTGTTACACAACACAATGCCACAGATGTCTCAAGTTTTGAGGGAATGTGCAATTGGCATGATGACTGCAGGAATTTCCACCAGAGCTGTTGCCAGATATTTGAATGTTAATTTCTCTACCATAAGCTGCCTCCGTCATTTTAGAGAATTTGGCAGTACGTCCTCCCGGCCTCACAACCACAGACCACGTGTAACCACGCCAGCCCAGTACCTCCACATCCGGCTTCTTCACCTGCAGGATCGTTTGAGGGGGGGTTGGGTTGGGGGGGGGGGGGGGTGCTAAGGAGTATTTCTGTCTATAATAAAGCCCTTTTGTGGGTAAAAACTGATTCTGATTGGCTGGACCTAGCTTTCTAGTTGGTTGGCCTATGCCCTCCAAGGCCCACCCATGGCTGCACCCCTGCCCAGTCATGTCAAATCCATAGATTAGGGCCTAATTTCCTCATATGAACTGTAACTCAGTAAAATCTTTGAAATTGTTGCATATTGCGTGTATATTTTATGTTCAGTTTAATTATTTAAATCTATAATATAGTCATGTTCTAGCAATTTAACAATGCTCTCTCTCTACAATTTAGCTATTGGTAGTTTTTCTATTTAGCATTCATGCTAGTGTATTATATGCTGGTCGGCATGAACAGTACCTTCATTACTAAATGGCATGTCAGTCAGCAACATTAGAGGAAATTAAAATCAACTGTAGGCTACGCTGAAAGAGCTGTCTCTAATCAGAAACACTACGGCATGTCACGCAAACTGAAACTGATACAGGTGTCATGGGTTGTCAGGTTGTGGACACAGATTGTGTGTTCCTGCCTGCCAGAGACACTTTGTCATCAGGCTGAGGCGCCACTAGTTACAGCCATGCACATGGTGACATCATAGCCAATGAGGGCAGGATTTTCCTTCTCTTGGCTATGACTATGCCCTTGTCAACCCTCTACACTCTTAGAAAAAAGGGTTATTCGGCTGTCCCCATAGGAGAACCCTTTTTGGTTCCAGGTAGAACCCTTTTTGGTTTTAGGTAGAACTCTTTTGGGTTCCATGTAGAACCCTCTGTGGAAAGGGTTCTACCTGGAACCAAAAAAGGTTCTTCAAAGGGTTCTCCTATGGGGACAGCCAAATAACCCTTTTAGGTTCTAGATGGCACCTTTTTTTGTAAGTGTACTCAAAGACCTTTTCACAAGGAGGGCTACTGAGTTGATCTTGCCCATTCTCGGTTCTACTTGTTATCAGGTCGTGTCATGAACCCCCCTCTCCTCTCCATTCCTCCCTGCAGGATGAGTTTGACAAGCTGCGTCCGCTCTGCTACACCAATGCAGACATCTTCCTGCTGTGCTTCAGTGTCGTCAGCCCCTCCTCCTTCCAGAACGTAACAGAGAAATGGGTGCTGGAGATTCGCCGGCACTGCCCGCAGGCGCCGGTGGTTCTGGTGGGCACCCAGTCAGACCTGCGGGAGGATGTTAATGTTCTGATTGAGCTGGCCAAGTACAGAGAGAGGCCTGTGGTGCCCCAGGAGGCCCAGCAGTGTGCCGAGGACATGAGGGCCGTGTCATACATGGAGTGCTCGTCACTCACCCAGAAGAACCTCAAAGAGGTGTTTGACGCAGCCATCGTGGCCAGCATCCAGCACTCCGACAGTCAGCAGCAGCAGCATCGACTGAAAAAACGGACTCCAGACAAGATGAAGAAGCTTTCTAAGTCATGGTGGAAGAAGTACTGTTGCGTGGTTTAGCCTCGATCTGTGTGACAGGACGAACACATGGGTTCCAATTCTGCTTCCATGTCAGCACGTTAACAGACTTCAGTGGCAGTAAGGAAAACAGTGACTGGAATATGGACGAAGGTCTGGTCTGGAGTATCTGAGTTATGTGTAGGTTAGGCCTCAATGACCCCATGCTATTTTTGCTTTACCAACGTGAGCTGCACTGGAGACAGAGCTGACTTCCCTCAAAGTCTTCATTGACTTTCCACTGCCTTATATCCATGATCCTGGGGGGACACAGCTTCTACATGGTCAACCGTGGAAGATGAAGCCCCCTTGATAACCAGGAGGGCTTATGTTGTTATATCATTGTTTTATTAACCTGGTTTACTCTGACCTTTCCCATGGTAAGTGTACAGTATGTAAACTCAGATTCTATTAGCATATGAGATTGAGTCAACTTTCCGATGTGGGATTTACCATCTCTTTGATTTAGCAGTGCCTATGGTAAAAAAAAAAATCTGTGCAGTAATCAGATAATGCGAGTTCATTATTTTAATGCTTGTTCTTTCAGCCCATATTGGAGAGCCTCATTTGGCTTGTTGTCTAATATACAAACCACTCAGAAACATAGAAAATTGAGCTCTGCTAATGTTTTTCAGAATTTCTAACTGTTGTTTACATTAGGACACACATTAGGACACTGTCCAAGCTCATATGAGGGTCACAGTCTCTAGCTATGTGCTGGAATTCTAACTAGACTTGTTGACCTTTGGTTCAATTCACCATAGCACCACCTGAGGAGTTTTAAACAAACACCACCATGGCAACATTTAAAGGGCTCCTTATGTGCATCAAATGCATGTGACATGTCCCCTATTTATTTATGTCAGAAGCTAGGTTTCCATCCAATTGGGGATAACCTAGCTACTTTCATGATAATATTCTAAAATCCACATAAAGAAAATATGTGCATTTTCCCTCCATTGGTCTTTCACCACCCTGTGAAGTTCATCATGACATATTTCATCTGTAGCCTAATAAACTGCATGGTTTCCTGAGTCATAGTGGGAGGACCACACAGCATATCATCTCGTGACTCCAAGTGACTACTTCGATATGATGGTTATTATATCAAAAGTTGCGCATAAAGATGTTTCCACCGCCATTTCTCTCATAATTAATTCTACTGACACAAAAAGATCCCACAATGTCGAACAAAAAATTATCTGTCGGCATTTATATCATTGTTCAGAAAATTCCTGTTTCTATCACAGCTGTCATGATTTTTTTATATACGGCATGACTACTCGCATAAAAACTATAGATGGAAATGTGGTTAGTAGGTACACTATATATACAAAAGTATGTGGACACCTCTTCAAATGAGTAGATTTGGCTATTTCAGCCACACCCGTTGCTGACAGGTGTGTAAAATCGAGCACACAATCTCCATAGACAAACATTAGCAGTAGAATGGCCTTACTGAAGAGCTCAGTGACTTTATAGGATGCCACCTTTCCAACACGTCAGTTCGTCAAATTTCTGCCCTTCTAAAGCTTCCCCGGTCAACTAAGTGCTGTTATTGTGAAGTGGAAAGGTCTAGGAGCAACAACAGCTCAGGCGCGAAGGGAGGCCACACATTGCTCACAGAACGGGACCGCGGAGTGCTGAAGCGCGTAGAAATCATCTGTCCTCGATTTCAACACTCACTACCAAGTTTCCAACCATTTAAGGAAGCTACGTCAGCATATCGAGAGCTTCATGAAATGGGTTTCCATGGCCCAAGCAGCTGCACACAAGCCTAAGATCACCATGCGCAATGCCAAGCATCGGCTGGAGTGGTGTAAAGCTTGCCACCATTGGACTCTGGAGCAATGGAAACACATTCTCTGGAGTTTATTTTTTACCTTTATTTAACTAGGTAAGTCAGTAAAGAACAAATTCTTATTTTCAATGACGGCCTAGGAACAGTGGGTTAACTGCCTTGTTCGGGGCACAACGACAGATTTTTACTTTGTCAGCTCGGGGATGCAATCTTGCAACCTTTCGGTTACTAGTCCAACGCTCTAACCACTAGGCTACCTGCCACTACCTCACTGGTAGTCCGACAGTTCCAGTAAAGGGAATACTTAACGCTATAGCATACAATGACATTCAAGACGATTCTGTGCTTCCAACTTTGTGGCAACAGTTTGGGGAAGGTCCTTTGCTGTTTCAGCATGACAATGCCCCCACGCACAAAGCGAGGTCCATACAGAAATGGTTTGTCAAGATCAGTGTGGAAGAACTTGACTGGCCTGCATAGAGCCCTGACCTCAACCCCATTGAAAACCTTTGGGATGAATTGGAACGCCGACTGCGAGCCAGGCCTAATCACCCAACATCAGTGCCCGACCTCACTAATGCTCTTGTGGCTGAATGGAAGCAAGTTCTTGCAGCAATGTTCCAACATCTAGTGGAAAGCCTTCCCAGAAGAGTGGAGGCTGTTATAGCAGCAAAGGTAGGATCAACTCCATATTAATGCCCATGATTTTGGAATGAGATGTTCGACGAGCAGGTGTCCACATACTTTTGGTCATGTAGTGGATGTGTTGGTCTACTGTGAGGAAGGGACGAAATGCCTTTTTATGATTATTCCAGGAGTTTGAGAGTGGAAGAAAACGATTGAATTTTACATTACATACAGTACGTCAACCCATAGGGCTAATTTGTATGTCAATTGTTTACCGTCCACGTTGTACACAAGCACGTCACTTATGTGAGTCAACATTTCTATGTTGTTAAATTGTTTTGATCTTTTTCCATTCGAGAGTCACACAGATCATGTACTAATACTCCTTTAGGGTTGTTAGTTTTGAAATGTTAAGCATTATTTTATAGCAACGAATGATGATTATTCTCTCCAAAAATGAAATCAAGGTTTTCAACATTTCAATGCAATATATCTTTACTGTGAATGATGAACTATATGTATATTCACTGTAATATTTTGTTTACTGTATGAATGTAGATCCTTTCTTCTTAGTCCAAATAAATACCGTGGTATCATGTTTCCATTACTCTGGGGTGTTACAATATCTGCTGTGGTATCATGTTTTCATTACTCTGGGGTGTTACAATATCTGCTGTGGTATCATGTTTTCATTACTCTGGGGTGTTACAATATCTGCCGTGGTATCATGTTTCCATTACTCTGGGGTGTTACAATATCTGCTGTGGTATCATGTTTCCATTACTCTGGGGTGTTACAATATCTGCTGTGGTATCATGTTTTCATTACTCTGGGGTGTTACAATATCTGCTGTGGTATCATGTTTTCATTACTCTGGGGTGTTACAATATCTGCTGTGGTATCATGTTTTCATTACTCTGGGGTGTTACAATATCTGCCGTGGTATCATGTTTCCATTCCTCGGGGTGTTACAATATCTGCCGTGGTATCATGTTTCCATTACTCTGGGGTGTTACAATATCTGCCGTGGTATCATGTTTGATTTCAATCATGATAGCAAACATATTATTTCTTCATTGAATGGGCCTAATCCCCTATGTAGTGCTGTTTGGACGCCGTGCTGTGCTTAGTGAAGGCTTTATAGGAAGAATAAGGAATGGATCAAACTATTGTCCACTCCTGTTCACCTGATTTCCAGGAGGTTTAGGTGAGAGAACAGGGGGATGTCAGCAAAAGAATGCAAACCTGGGTATTCAGATTTTTTTGATAACCACCACAGGCAGAAACATCCCCAGACGATTAGGCTGGAATAATACTGAGATAATGCAGGGCTGACTGCAGCTGAGTCAACGTTAACTCTTAACTACCTTACTCTGTACAGGGCTGACTGCAGCTGAGTCAACGTTAACTCTTAACTACCTTACTCTGTACAGGGCTGACTGCAGCTGAGTCAACGTTAACTCTTAACTACCTTACTCTGTACAGGGCTGACTGCAGCTGAGTCAATGTTAACTCTTAACAGCTAGCAGAGTACGGTAGTTATTAATGACTATGAGCAAATAATTCAATATCTTTCTGAAACCAATACCATGGAAAGAGTATGTTAATTGTCCCAAGCAAGCTTAACAATACCATAATCTTGTATTATGTTTTTAAAAAAGTTGTCAATACCTATTTTCCTATCACTGTGTCATATGTGATGTCTATCTCTGTCAATACAGTGTTCTGATTTAACCTATAGAGATGAGGTTATTAGAATTTCAAAATGATAACCATAGAATTAGGAATTAGAATACTAAAATGGACATGAGATGGTCCAAATGTCAGCCATTTTGGTCAGGGAGTTGGTCAACTATAGTTGCCAGTGCTGTGATAAGATATGGTGTGAAACAATGAATGTGTAGAATTTATCTACACTGTGTGTTTGTTAGCTAGCTAGCCAGACAGTTTTAGAGGAATTTTTCCATTAATTGTTCAAATTAAATGCCAATATGCCAACATTCCATTCAAACAATGCCGTCAAACCACAGCCGTACACTGGCCGAAATCAGTTGATGATAGGACTGAGACAAGTTGTAAATGCAACAACTACTGATACTGTATCATAAAAGCATTCACAACTTTCCAAGAAAATAAAATCTGAGACATTTGTGGTCTGTTTACATATGTTTTGGAGGCTATTTATGCAGAAAGTTGGTATAAAACCTGTTTAAACTGTATTTATAATTATATGACAATATTTTTTGTTGATTATAATTCTATTTCTGATACATGCATCTCCTATGCCTCTACTGCCATTCATTCTAATTACACTGGTTTTGTATTTCTCCCTGACCAATATGGCTGCCATTTTGACCCCATTCTGTAGCTTTGGGGTTTTATGACATAGCCCCTGTAGTAATGTAATAGGATCTCTATGGTGATAACTGTCACCTCTTTCAGAGATTTGTTTTTCAAGCATTGTAACTCAAGCCTTGTAATAGCTCTTCCAGTAGAATGCAAAACTAAACCTTGGGCTAAACAATACAGTTTCATGTAAAACTACCGAGGTTACCTAGCCAGCTACACGTTCAAAGTCAACAACGCAGCCACTGCTAGCTAGCCTACTCCACCAGCCAGCAGTACTGTATCATTTTAGTCAATAACATTTTTGCAACGTAAGCTTAACTTCCTGAACATTCGAGACGTGTAGTCCACTTGTCACTCCAATCTCATTTGCATTAGCGTAGCCTCTTCTGTAGCTTGTCTACTATGTGTCTGCCTATCCCTGTTCTCTCTCCTCTGCACAGGCCATACAAACGCTCCACACCGCGTGGCCGCTGCCGCTCTAACCTGGTGGTCCCAGCGCGCACGACCCACGTGGAGTTCCAGGTCTCCGGCAGCCTCTGGAACTGCCGGTCTGCGGCCAACAAGGCTGAGTTCATCTCAGCCTATGCTACCCTCCAGTCCCTAGACTTCCTGGCGCTGACGGAAACATGGATCACCACAGATAACACTGCTACTCCTACTGCTCTCTCCTCGTCTGACTACGTGTTCTCGCATACCCCTAGAGCATCGAGCCAGCGGGGTGGTGGCACTCGGAATCCTCATCTCTCCCAAGTGGACATTCTCTCTTTCTCCCCTGACCCATCTGTCTATCTCCTCATTTGAATTCCATGCTGTCACAGTTACCAGCCCTTTCAAGCTTAACATCCTTATCATTTATCGCCCTCCAGGTTCCCTTGGAGAGTTCATCAATGAGCTTGACGCCTTGATAAGTTCCTTTCCTGAGGATGGCTCACCTCTCACAGTTCTGGGTGACTTTAACCTCCCCACGTCTACCTTCGACTCATTCCTCTCTGCCTCCTTCTTTCCACTCCTCTCCTCTTTCGACCTCACCCTCTCACCTTCCCCCCCTACTCACAAGGCAGGCAATACGCTTGACCTCATCTTTACTAGATGCTGTTCTTCCACTAATCTCATTGCAACTCCCCTCCAAGTCTCCGACCACTATCTTGTATCCTTTTCCCTCTCGCTCTCATCCAACACTTCTCACTCTCCCCCTACTCGGATGGTATTGCGCCGTCCCAACCTTCGCTCTCTCTCTCCCGCTACTCTCTCCTCTTCCATCCTATCATCTCTTCCCTCTGCTCAAACCTTCTCCAACCTATCTCCTGATTCTGCCTCCTCAACCCTCCTCTCCTCCCTCTCTGCATCCTTTGATTTCCTCTGTCCCCTATCCTCCAGGCCGGCTCGGTCCTCCCCTCCTGCTCCGTGGCTCGACGACTCACTGCGAGCTCACAGAACAGGGCTCCGGGCAGCCGAGCGGAAATGGAGGAAAACTCGCCTCCCTGCGGACCTGGCATCCTTTCACTCCCTCCTCTCTACATTTTCCTCTTCTGTCTCTGCTGCTAAAGCCACTTTCTACCACTCTAAACTCCAAGCATCTGCCTCTAACCCTAGGAAGCTCTTTGCTACCTTCTCCTCCCTCCTTAATCCTCCTCCCCCTCCCCCCCCCCCCTCCTCCCCCTCTGCGGATGACTTCGTCAACCATTTTGAAAAGAAGGTTGACGACATCCGATCCTCGTTTGCTAAGTCAAACGACACTGCTGGTCCTGCTCACACTGCCCTACCCTGTGCTTTGACCTCTTTCTCCCCTCTCTCTCCAGATGAACTCTCGCGTCTTGTGAGGGCCGGCCGCCCAACAACCTGCCCACTTGACCCTATCCCCTCCTCTCTTCTCCAGACCATTTCCGGAGACCTTCTCCCCTACCTCACCTCGCTCATCAACGCATCCTTGACCGCTGGCTACGTCCCTTCCGTCTTCAAGAGAGCGAGAGTTGCACCCCTTCTGAAAAAACCTACACTCGATCCCTCCGATGTCAACAACTACAGGCCAGTATCCCTTCTTTCCTTTCTCTCCAAAACTCTTGAACGCGCCGCGCTTGGCCAGCTCTCTTGCTATCTCTCTCAGAATGACCTTCTTGATCCTAATCAGTCAGGTTTCAAGACTGGGCATTCAACTGAGACTGCTCTTCTCTGTGTCACGGAGGCTCTCCGCACTGCTAAAGCTAACTCTCTCTCCTCTGCTCTCATCCTTCTAGACCTATCTGCTGCCTTTGATACCGTGAACCATCAGATCCTCCTCTCCACCCTCTCCGAGCTGGGCATCTCCGGCACCGCGCACGCTTGGATTGCGTCCTACCTGACAGGTCGCTCCTACCAGGTGGCGTGGCGAGAATCTGTCTCCGCACCACGTGCTCTCACCACTGGTGTCCCCCAGGGCTCTGTTCTTGGCCCACTCCTATTCTCGCTATACACCAAGTCACTTGGCTCTGTCATATCCTCACATGGTCTCTCATATCATTGCTATGCAGATGACACACAATTAATCTTCTCCTTTCCCCCTTCTGACAACCAGGTGGCGAATCGCATCTCTGCATGTCTGGCAGACATATCAGTGTGGATGACGGATCACCACCTCAAGCTGAACCTCGGCAAGACGGAGCTGCTCTTCCTCCCGGGGAAGGACTGCCCGTTCCATGATCTCGCCATCACGGTTGACAACTCCCTTGTGTCCTCCTCCCAGAGTGCTAAGAGCCTTGGCGTGACCCTGGACAACACCCTGTCGTTCTCCACCAACATCAAGGCGGTGACCCGATCCTGTAGGTTCATGCTCTACAACATTCGCAGAGTACGACCCTGCCTCACACAGGAAGCGGCGCAGGTCCTAATCCAGGCACTTGTCATCTCCCGTCTGGATTACTGCAACTCGCTGTTGGCTGGGCTCCCTGCCTGTGCCATTAAACCCCTACAACTCATCCAGAACGCCGCAGCCCGTCTGGTGTTCAACCTTCCCAAGTTCTCTCACGTCACCCCGCTCCTCCGCTCTCTCCACTGGCTTCCAGTCGAAGCTCGCATCCGCTACAAGACCATGGTGCTTGCCTACGGAGCTGTGAGGGGAACGGCACCTCCGTACCTTCAGGCTCTGATCAGGCCCTACACCCAAACAAGGGCACTCCGTTCATCCACCTCTGGCCTGCTCGCCTCCCTACCTCTGAGGAAGCACAGTTCCCGCTCAGCCCAGTCAAAACTGTTCGCTGCTCTGGCACCCCAATGGTGGAACAAGCTCCCTCACGACGCCAGGACAGCGGAGTCAATCACCACCTTCCGGAGACACCTGAAACCCCACCTCTTCAAGGAATACCTGGGATAGGATAAAGTAATCCTTCTAACCCCCCCCTTAAAAGATTTAGATGCACTATTGTAAAGTGGCTGTTCCACTGGATATTATAGGTGAATGCACCAATTTGTAAGTCGCTCTGGATAAGAGCGTCTGCTAAATGACTAAAATGTAAATGTAAATGTATGATCAGGTTCACCTCCTTAGATGTGTGATGGACCTCCGAAAGGGAATTATAATGGAAGACAGACAATGGAGAAGTTAATGTTTTAATATTTGGTAAAAGCCCACTCCATATTATGGCAAGAACAGCTCAAATAAGCGAAGATAAACAACAGTCCATCATTACTTTAAGACATGAAGGTCAGTAAATCTGAAACATTCCAAGAACTTTGAAGGTTTCTTCAAGTGCAGTCGCAAAAACCATGACGCGCTATGATGAAACTGGCTCTCACGAGAACCACCACAGGAAAGGAAGACCCAGAGTTACCTCTGCTGCAGAGGATAAGTTCATTGGAGTTACCAGCATCAGAAATTGCAGCCAAAATAAATGCTTCACAGAGTTCAAGTAACAGACACATCTCAACTGTTCAGAGACTGCGTAAATCGAATTGCTGCAAAGAAACCACTATTAAAGGACACCAATAAGAAGAAGAGGCTTGTTTGGGCCAAGAAACACAAGCAATGGACATTAGACAGGTGGAAATCTGTCCTTTGGTCTGATGAGTGCAAATTTGAGGTTTTTGTATCCATCCGTTGTGTCTTTGTGAGATGCAGAGTAGTTGAACAGATGATCTCCGCATGTGTGGTTCCCACCATGAAGCATGGAGGAGGAGGTGTGATGGTGTGGGGGTGCTTTGCTGGTGACACTGTCTGTGGTTTATTTAGAATTCAAGGCACACTTAATCAGAATGGCTACCACAGCATTCTGAAGAGATATGCCATCCCATCTGTTTTGTGTTTAGTGGGACTATCATTTGTTTTTAACAGGACAATGACTCAACACACCTCCAGGCTGTGTATGGGCTATTTGACCAAGAATGAGAGTGATGGAGTCCTACATCAGATGACCTGGCCTCCACAATCACCCAACCTCAACCAAATTGAGATGGTGTGCCATGAGTTGGACTGCAGAGTGAAGGAAAAGCAGCCAACAAGTGCTCAGCATATGTGGGAACTCCTTCAAGACTTTTAAAAAGCATTCCAGGTGAAGCTGGTTGAGAGAATGCCAAGGTTGTACAAAGTTGCCATCAAGGCAAATGGTGGCTACTTTGAAGAATCTAACATTTTAAATATATTTTGATTTGTTTAACACTTTTCTGGTTACTACATGATTCCATGTGTGTTATTTCATAGTTTTGATGTCTTCACTATTGTTCTCAATGTAGATAATAGTGAAAATAAAGAAGAGTAGGTGAGAAGGTGTGTCCAAACTTTTGACTAGTACTGTATATCCTCAATACAAATGCGTTATACAATGATGCATTTCTTCAAATGCTTGTCTTTGTAACAGTGCACATCACATGGTGTACTATACTCTTGTAGACTGAGTGGACAAAACATTAATATTCAGTTGCACCCCCTTTTGCCCTCAGAACAGCCTCAATTCATCATGGCATGGACTCAACAAGTTGTCAAAAGCATTCCACAGGGATGCAGGCCCATGTTGACTCCAGTGCTTCCCACAGTTGTGTCTATGTCAAGGAAAGAGCAGGTGTTCCGAATGTTTTGTACACTCAGTGTATTTACAAGTAAGCTATGACTTCCAGCAAACGTGGAGGTTCAAGGATCTCTGTTCAGGGCTCTGTGGGGGATGGCGCTGTGGTGAAATAATAGCTTGCATTCAGTGTCATGTCAGGACAAAGATCCCATTTGTCTGTAGTTGATACCTTTGGAAAATAAAGAATATTTGGTATACATGCTGGATTTTGTGTTTGTTACATTGGAATGGATATGTTTCGGGTTTTGTCTCTGAAGCTCTTTTCCTTTGTGATTTTTGTAATTACATAGTTATTACAACTTAATGCTTGATTGATCGACCAACTATGGCTCAATAGTGGATAGTTTAATTGTACTAACAGAATCCATATACAGTTCTGCTTAGATCAATATTGTAGAAATGTAGTTCAATAAGGAGAGTTTATGCAGTTGAAATGGAAATATGAAGAAACAAGTTGATTTGGAAAGCCCTCTTATGCTTTTACTTGTAGCCACAACTCTATGAGCCGTTAGGCCAATTCATCTGGCGTCTGTATGAGTCACTCAAACGTTCTGTAGTCTGACAGCCTGCTCTTTTTTTCTCCGCACGCAGCTGGCCCTACTTAATGACTGAGACATTTTAAGGCCACTTTTCTGTGATTGTTTCATATTGCAAAGATGTGTGTGTGTTGGACGTGCAATGTGTAGAGGTGTTGGCGGTGCAATGTGTAGAGATGTTGGCGGTGCAATGTGTAGAGGTGTTGGCGGTGCAATGTGTAGAGGTGTTGGCGGTGCAATGTGTAGAGGTGTTGGCGGTGCAATGTGTAGAGGTGTTGGCGGTGCAATGTGTAGAGATGTTGGCGGTGCAATGTGTAGAGGTGTTGGCGGTGCAATGTGTAGAGGTGTTGGCGGTGCAATGTGTAGAGGTGTTGCCCAACCATACAAAACCACATGACAAATAACCACCTCAACTGAGAACAGAATAAATGTGACAGATGTCTAGATGGTACAGATAACATGTTTTGACATATGTACACTGATGCCCACACTCACCTATGAAGAAGGTCCCGAAAGACAAGTTCCATAACTTCCTAAAGAGTGGGGGAGAGATACCGGTGGCCTGATAGATTTGCTAGAGTAGCTGTACAGCACGGCTGCAGAAAAGCCAAACGGTATCCCAGAGTTGCAAACGTGGTGCATAGAGCTGTAAGCAGAACAGAGGAACTTGGCAGATGAAGTAAAGCTGTGACTTCTAAGAGGCTCAAGTCTGCATGGATGTTGAAAAGTAATTGGGCTGCTGGCCAGGTCGTCACTAGCAGGAAGTTATGATCCACTTGTTTCTCTGTGAGTGACAGAGAAAGGCAACAGTGATGACTTAGTCTGAATACCCCAGACCTACTACACTGCGTGCACAATTATTAGGCAAGTGAGTATTCTGATCTTACCATTGTTTCTATTCACATTTTCGAACTCCAAACCATATAAACTTGAATGCTTATTGGATTTAATCATTTTCAGGTGATATGTATTTGTGTAATGAGGGAGGGAGTGGCGAAAGTGAATAACACCTTATATCAAGGTGTGCATAATTATTAGGCAGCCTCATTACCTCAGGTAAAATGGGCCAAAAAAGAAATTTAACTGACACTGAAAAGCCCAAAATGTAAAATGCCTTTCAGACTGATGCGACACTCTTTAAATAGCTAAACTATTGAGGTGTGACCACCGGACATTCAAACGTTTGGCGAATAGTCAACTGGGGCGCAAAAAACGCATGGGGAAGAAAAGGCGCAAATTAACTGCAAAAGACTTGAGAAGAATTAAACGTCAAACTACCAGGAACCCATTATCCTCCAGTGCCACCGTATTCCATAACTGCAACCTACCTGGAGTGTTCAGAAGTACAAGGTGTCAAGTGCTCAGAGACATGGCCAAGGTCAAGAAGACTGAAACAAGACCACCACTGAATAAGATTCACAAGTTGAAGCGTCAAGATTGGGCAAAGAAATACCTGAAGACAGATTTTTTCAAAGGTTTTATGGACAGATGAAATGAAAATGACTCTTGATGGACCAAATGGATTGGCCCGTGGCTGGATCAGTAATGGACACAGGGCACCACTTTGAGTCAGGTGCCAGCAAGGTAAAGGAGGGGTACTGGAATGGGCTGCTATCATTGAGGATGAGCTAGTTGGACCTTTTCGGGTTGAAGATGGACTGAAACTCAACTGCCAAACCTACTGCCAGTTTCTGGAAGATTCTTTCATCAAACAGTGATACAGGAAGAAGTCCTCAGCATTCTGGAAGGCCATGATCTTTATGCAGGACAATGCTCCATCACATGCATCCAAGTACTCCACTGCTTGGCTAGCCAGCAAGGGCCTCAAAGATGCCTGAATAATGACCTGGCCCCCTTCCTCACCTGACTTAAATCCTATTGAGAACTTGTGGGCCCTTCTCAAATGTGAGATTTACAGTGATGGAAGACAATACACCTTTTTGAACAGCATTTGGGAAGCTGTTGCTGCTTCAGTGAAAATTGATCGTGAACAGATCAAGAAACTGACAGACTCCATGGATGGAAGGCTCATGGCAGTTATTGAAAATAAGGGTGGCTATATTGGTCACTGATAATTTTTGAAAGGCCAAAAATGTTATATAATTGTCATTTTGTGTTATCTGTTACACTTACTCAAAAAATTGAGAAGAAACAAGTGAGTTGAGAGAAATTATTTTTGTAATTTAGTTGCCTAATAATTCTGCACACTAATAGTTGCCTAATAATTGTGCACACTTATATATTTCCCTGAGAAAGACAAAACTCACTTTTCCATTGAAAAACATTCAGGTTTGAGGTTCAATAACATTTTGGATTGACTGAGAGCATTGTGTTTGTTCAACAATAACATTAATCCCGAGGAATACAATTTGCCTAATAATTGTGCACGCATTGTAATGCTCTACTTTGAATACAGTGTATAAATACAAGATGGGTGAAATGAGGAAAACATATCAAATCAAATCAAATTTTATTAGTCACATGCACCGAATACAACAGGTGTAGACCTTACAGTGAAATGCTTACTTACGAGCCCCTAACCAACAATGCAGTTTAAAAAAATACGGATAAGAGTAAGAAATAAAAGTAACAAGTAATTAAGCAGTAAAATAACAATAGCGAGACTATATACAGGGGGGCACCGGTTAGTTGAGGTAATATGTACATGTAGGTAGGTTAAAGTGACTATGCATAGATGTTAACAACAGAGAGTAGCAGCGGTGTAAAATATGGGGGGGCAAAGTAAAAAGTTGGGTAGCCATTTGATTCCGTGTTCTAGAGTTTTATGGCTTCTGGGTAGAAGATGTTTAGAAGCCTCTTAGACTTAGACTTGGCACTCTGGTACCGCTTACCGTGCGGTAGCAGAGAGAACAGTCTATGACTAGGGTGGCTGGAGTCTTTGACAATTTTTAGGGCCTTCCTCTGACACTGCCTGGTACAGAGGTCCTGGATGGCAGGAAGCTTGGCCTCAGTGATGTACTGGGCCATTCGCACTACCCTCTGTAGTGCCTTGCGGTCGGAGGCCGAGCAGTTGCCATACCAGGCAGTGACGCAGCCAGTCAGGATGCTCTCAAGGTCTCTGACCTCCTCCCTATAGACTGTCTCGTCGTTGTCGGGGATCAGGCCTACCACTGTTGTGTCATCGGCAAACTTAAAGATGGTGTTGGAGTCGTGCCTGGCCGTGCAGTCATGAGTGAACAGGGAGTACATGAGGGGACTGAGCACGCACCCCTGAGGGGCCCCTGGGGGCGGCCCATCAGGAAGTCCAGGATCCAGTTGCAGAGGGAGGTGTTTAGTCCTAGGGTCCTTAGCTAATTGAGGAGCTTTGAGGGCACTATGGTGTTGAACACTGAGCTGTAATCTATGAATAGCATTCTCACATAGGTGTTCCTTTTGTCCAGGTGGGAAAGGGCAGTGTGGAGTGCAAAAGAGATTGCATCATCTGTGGATCTGTTGGGGCGGTATGCAAATTGGAGTGGGTCTAGGGTTTGGTGTTAATGGTGTTGATGTGAGCCATGACCAGCCTTTCAAAGCACTTCATGACTACAGACGTGAGTGCTACAGGTCGGTAGTCATTTAGGCAGGTTACCTTAGTGTTCTTGGGGACAGGCACTATGGTGGTCTGCTTAAAACATGTTGGTATTACAGACTCGGACAGGGAGAGGTTGGAAATGTTGGTGAAGACACTTGCCAGTTGGTCAGCGCATACTTTCAGTACACGTCCTGGTAATCCATCTGGCCCTGCGGCCTTGTGAATGTTGACCTGTTTAAAGGTCTTACTCACATCGGCTGCAGAGAGCATGATCACACAGTCTTCCGGTACAGCTGGTGCTCTCATGCATGTTTCAGTGTTATTTGCCTCGACGCGAGCATAGAAGTAGTTTGGCTCGTCTGGTAGGCTTGTGTCACTGAGCAGCTGTGCTTCCCTTTGTAGTCTGTAATGGTTTGCAAGCCGTGCCACATCCAACGAGCATCGGAGCCGGTGTAGTATGATTCGTCTTAGTTCTGTATTGATGCTTTGCCTGTTTTATGGTTCATTGGAGGGCATAGCGGTATTTCTTAGAAGCTTCCGGGTTAGAGTCCCGCTCTTTGAAAGCGGCAGCTCTAGCCTTTAGCTCAGTGCAGATGTTGCCTGTAATCCATGGCTTCTGGTTGAGGTATGTACATACGGTCACTGTGGGGGGGACGTCATCAATGCACTCATTGATGAAGCCAATGAGATGTGGTGTACTCCTCAATGCCATCGGAAGAATCCCGGAACATGTTCCAGTCTGTGCTAGCAAAACAGTCCTGTAGCTTAGCATCTGCTTCATCTGACCACTTTTTTATTGATCTAGTCACTGGTGCTTCCTGCTTACATTTTTGCTTGTAAGCAGGAATCTGGAGGATTGAATTATGGTTAGATTTGTCAAATGGAGGGCGAGGCAGAGCTTTGTATGCCTCTCTGTGTGTGGAGTAAAAGTAGTCCAGAGTTTTTTTCCCCCTCTGGTTGTACATTTAACACGCAGATAGAAATTTGCTAAAACAGATTTAAGTTTCCCTGCATTAAAGTCGCCGGCTACTAGGAGCGCCGCCTCTGGGTGAGCGTTTTCTTGTTTGCTTACAGCGGAATATAGGTCATTCAATGCTGTCTTAGTGCCAGCCTCTAACTGTGGTGGTAAACAGCTACGAAAAATACAGATTAAAACTCTCTAGGTAGATAGTGTGGTCTACAGCTTATCATGAGATACTCTACCTCAGGCGAGCAATAGCTCGAGACTTCCTTAGATATCGTGCACCAGCTGTTATTTACAAAAATAGATATCTCTTGAGTCCACTATTAGATCACTCTGGTAGAAGTCCACATAAGAGCAAACAAGACACCCCATGACGTCTTTAAATGGGTCCACATCAGACATGTCTGTTTATCCTCAAAACCCGACCCTGAAATTCTGCATATAAACAGTTTGTGCTGTTCAAGAGACTGGACCCATAGTTGTTGCAAACAATGTTAGTATATGTGATTGTTTATGGGGAGTTAGCACAGCTAGTTATTGGATCTGAGAGGCAATGTTTGGGGTGTTAAAGTTAATAGTGATTGGAATAACCACTAAACAGGTTGTGTGTGTGCGCTCCTTTAATCAATTCCAAATGTTGAAGAAATGATGAGAAAACGGCCCTGTTCATCATTCCCCTGAGTAGGAGTGTAACAGTGTAACAGATGGCTGTTCATCATTCTCCTGAGTAGAAGTGTAACAGATGGCTGTTCATCATTCCCCTGAGTAGGAGAGTAACAGAGTAACAGATGGCTGTTCATCATTCCCCTGAGTAGGAGAGTAACAGAGTAACAGATGGCTGTTCATCATTCCCCTGAGTAGGAGAGTAACAGATGGCTGCTCATCATTCCCCTGAGTAGGAGAGTAACAGATGGCTGTTCATCATTCCCCTGAGTAGGAGTGTAACAGAGTAAGAGATGGCTGCTCATCATTCCCCTGAGTAGGAGAGTAACAGATGGCTGTTCATCATTCCCCTGAGTAGGAGTGTAACAGAGTATCAGATGGCAGCTCATCATTCCCCTGAGCAGGAGAGTAACAGATGGCTGGACTACCCACATCTGCTAGCCTCATCTATACCGTATGTGCTGAAGATAAATCATGTATAACTGCTTAAGTAAACTCTTAATTTCCCCTCAAATCATATTTTTCTTTCCTTTTTTGTCTGTAACTCAGCTTTTATCTCTGAACCTTACTGTTCAGGGATGTATAATGTGTAAAGGTCATTGTGTTCTTTGATTGGTCAATGCCTGCTTACTCTTGTAATACATTGCTTCTGAAACGCCATAGGCTCAGTAGGAAACACAAGTCCTTTAATGCAGGCATGTTTTGCCTCTAAACTAAGCCACAGTAACAAGTAGTCTAGATATAGACCCATTCCCATGTAGAGAAAGGATATTTTCAGAAAATGTCCAACTGCTCTCTTTCTCCCTACTAGAATTACAGAATGAATTTGCTCGGTACTCTGTAAACTGTAGTGACACAGCACGCCCAGGGCAATATGCATTCTGACACAGGCCAAAAAGGTTATGGTTTCAGCCACAATTACAACTCAACCAGTCATATGATGTTATATAACCAAGGGAGGAACCAGAACATTAACAGAAATTGTTTTTTATGGCCGAGGAACAAAACAATATATATCGGCCAGATATAACTCACATTGCAAGGCACCCCAGTTTTGAAGATAGTGTAATACATGTTGCCATGGCATTTGGAGGGAGTAAAGAGAACACTGAAGATGTAATAGCTTATGTAACAATTTTTTATTGTTTTGGTTTATGGAACGTGTGTGTGTGTGTGTGTGTGTGTGTGTGTGTGTGTGTGTGTGTGTGTGTGTGTGTGTGTGTGTGTGTGTGTGTGTGTGTGTGTGTGTGTGTGTGTGTGTGTGTGTGTGTGTGTGTGTGTGTGTGTGTGTGTGTGTGTGTGTGTGTGTGTGTGTGTTAAATGAACAGGTCAAAAGACCTAGCCCAGGGAGACTGGCAGCAGATCATTTGTACTGGCCTTGGCAAACTGCCATCTCTTTCAACCACCACCAACATAATTGGGTCCAGGCTTTTCAATTGTGTGGACAGTATCCACTTGAAATCATGAAAGAAAGTCCTTGGAAATGCCCTGTCCTCCTTGAGTTCACTGTCCTTAATAAATCCATTTAACAAACAATAAACCACACAACAATAATGTGTTTATTAAGTTACCATCTAGGTCTTCTACAGAAGTGAGGCTAATGTAGACTTGCTTTACTAGAATGATTAAGGGCCTTATAGATGTACTAGTCTCATAATTACTCCATCTTACTTTCACTTCAGGTTTTTTTCATTACTCTAACACATTGCATTGTTGTGGTTTGAGTGTGTAAGCAAAGCCAATGGCTCTCACGCACTACAATATCATGTAGGCTATTGTCAGCCCTTTGTGATGATGAAAGTAGCTTTAACAACTGGTGTTGATCAAACCTCACACTGTTTGAACAGTTTGTTATGCTTTGAGGCCTACAGCTGTGCTTAAATGTGGTAAGAATTACTGTAAGATAGTAAACAAGTACTAGCACCTTGCATGTTTCAAAAGGCAAACATTTCATGTTTGCAGCAGGTGTAAAAAGAAAAGGCGATTCCAGCTATCACAACATCAAATTCCTTGAACAAACTCAGTATTCTTGTACACTTCATACCAGTCGTTTAAACTCAGTATGTTTGTACACTTCATACCAGTCGTTTAAACTCAGTATGTTTGTACGCTTCATACCAGTCGTTTAAACTCAGTATGTTTGTACACTTCATACCGGCCATTTAAACTCAGTATGTTTGTACACTTCATACCGGCCATTTAAACTCAGTATGTTTGTACACTTCATACCGGCCATTTAAACTCAGTATGTTTGTACACTTCATACCGGCCATTTAAACTCAGTATGTTTGTACACTTCATACCGGCCATTTAAACTCAGTATGTTTGTACACTTCATACCGGCCATTTAAACTCAGTATGCTTGTACACTTCATACCGGCCATTTAAACTCAGTATGTTTGTACACTTTTTTTTAAACAAGCAAGTTATGACTAAACAAACCAACCCCTGGTTACTGTATGATAATTAGTTCTGACTAAACAAACCAACCCCTGGTTACTGTATGATAATTAGTTCTGACCAGACAAACCAACCCCTGGTTACTATATGATAATTAGTTCTGACAAGACAAACCAACTGCTGGTTACTGTATGATAATTAGTTCTGACTAGACAAACCAACCCCTGGTTACTGTATGATAATTAGTTCTGACTAGACAAACCAACCCCTGGTTACTGTATGATAATTAGTTCTGACCAGACAAACCAACCCCTGTGTAACGCCCTGGCCATAGAGAGGGGTTTTTGTTCTTTATTTTGGTTAGGCCAGGGTGTTACATTGGGTGGGCGTTCTATGTTCCTTTTTCTATGTTTTTGTATTTCTTTGTTTTGGGCCGTGTGTGTGGCTCCCAATCAGGCACAGCTGAAGGTCGTTGTTGCTGATTGGGAGTCACACATAAGGAGCATGTTTTTCCTTTGGGTTTTGTGGGTAATTGTTTCTGTTAGTGTTTGCACCTGACAGGACTGTTTGGCTGTCAGTTTTCTTGTTTAGTTTGTATAGTGTTCTTTCTTTATTAAATATTCAATGATGAACACTAACTCCGCTGCACCTTGGTCTACTCTCTCTCACGACAGCCCTTACACCCTGGTTACTATATGATAATTAGTTCTGACTAGACAAACCAACCCCTGGTTACTGTATGATAATTAGTTCTGACTAGACAAACCAACCCCTGGTTACTGTATGATAATTAGTTCTGACTAGACAAACCAACCCCTGGTTACTGTATGATAATTAGTTCTGACCAGACAAATCAACCCCTGGTTACTGTATGATAATTAGTTCTGACTAGACAAACTAACTGCTGGTTACTGTATGATAATTAGTTCTGACTAGACAAACCAACCCCTGGTTAATGTATGATAATTAGTTCTGACTAGACAAACTAACTGCTGGTTACTGTATGATAATTAGTTCTGACTAGACAAACCAACCCCTGGTTACTGTATGATAATTAGTTCTGACTAGACAAACTAACTGCTGGTTACTGTATGATAATTCGTTCTAACTAGACAAACCAACCCCTGGTTACTGTATGATAATTAGGGCTCAGTTTAACGGACCATTGCCCCTTTTGATTTGATGTGACTGACTGATCAGTCTATGAAGGTCAGAGTGGGTTTTAAAAGTAAAAGCATCTGGACACTGAAAAGAGAGAGAGAGTTCTAGCCTCAAATCAGTTGATCTGCAGTCATTTGGACTTTTGCCAATACATTTATTTTCTTGCCAAGAGCATGGTTTCTAAGAAAGCAGTGATCAAATCTTAAAACGCCACTAATAATTGTGCTACAACTGTTTTGCAAAAAAAAGTTTAATAATTTATTTAGTAAAGTAAGAAATCCCTTTGTCAAAAAAATATCTTTATCCCTTTTGCTCCCAAGCTCCCTCGAATGTATTCAGTTGTACAACTGACTAGGTATTCCTCTTTCCCTTTCCCTTTCCCTTGTCCTTATTAACCAGACTGGTCTTATAGACTAGACGTAACATAGTAAACGTACATTTGGCGCACCGAATGAGTATGATATGTTATGTTTGGTATGGTTACGTAAGATTGAAGGTTACTTAAGGCAAAAACGAAAGGAGGGTGGGTGGATGGGTGGGTGATCTAGCAACCCAAGGTTGATTGTTAAAATCTCATCACGAATAACTTTAGCATTTTAGCTAATTGGCAGATTTACAACTACTTACTACTTTATAGCTACTTTACAACTACTTTGCATGTCAGCTAACCCTTCCCCTAACCCTAACCTTAACCCTTTTAGCTAACCCTTCCCCTAACCCTAACCTTAACCCTTTTAGCTAACCCTTCCCCTAACCCTAACCCTAACCTTAACCCTTTTAGCTAACCCTTCCCCTAACCCTAACCTTAACCCTTTTAGCTAACCCTTCCCCTAACCCTAACCTTAACCCTTTTAGCTAACCCTTCCCCTAACCCTAACCTTAACCCTTTTAGCTAACCCTTCCCTTAACCCTAACCTTAACCCTTTTAGCTAACCCTTCCCCTAACCTTAACCTTTTAGCTAACCCTTCTCCTAACCCTAACCTTAAGCTTTTTAGCTAACCCTTCCCTTAACCCTAACCTTAATCCTTTTAGTTAACCCTTCCCCTAACCCTAACCCTTTTAGCTAACCCTTCCCTTAACCCTAACCTTAACCCTTTTAGCCAACCCTTCCCTTAACCCTAACCTTAACCCTTTTAGCTAACCCTTCCCCTAACCCTAACCTTAACCCTTTTAGCTAACCCTTCCCCTAACCCTAACCTTAACCCTTTTAGCTAACCCTTCCCCTAACCCTAACCTTAACCCTTTTAGCTAACCCTAACCCTAACCTTAACCCTTTTAGCTAACCCTTCCCTTAACCCTAACCTTAACCCTTTTAGCTAACCCTTCCCTTAACCCTAAACTTCACCCCTTTAACCTAACTCCTAACCTTAACCCTAACCTTAATCCCTAACCCTAAGCCCTAACCTAGCTAACGTTAGCCACAAGAAATTGGAATTCGTAATATATCATATGTTTAGCAAATTTGTGACATATTGTACGTTTTGCAAATTCATAACATATTGTAGGAATTTCAATTTGTAACATATTGTACAAAATGGAAGTATGGACATCCACAAAATAATACATACCATACGAAACGTATCATATCATACTAAATGTAGTGTCTCGGATTTAAGTACAAAATGATACGAAATGCTCTGAGACCAGGTTGCAGCAACTGTGGGGAACCTCAAATGTTGTTTTTCTTGGATGGGATGATTATATAGACTAGAGGTTGTTTATTTCTGTGTGATGTGTGCATGTTTACTGTGTTGGCGGAACAGTTGGATAGTGTCCCAAACCCTTTTCAACAGCATACCCTTGCCTTTAAGATGTCACTACCACTGTACTTTATCTTAAACCTGTCCCTTGTCACACTGTCTCAGCAGTCATCCAAATAGAACTTCTGTACGCTTGTTATATTATATCCTCACCAGAAAAATGAGGTGAGGATTCTGACATATTCACCTTTTGAAATTGTAAAGCAGCAGAGTGTGTAGACACAAAGTGCTGCTGGGAAAAGAAGACAAAAAATGATATTAAGAGAGGGGAAGAGGGAGGGAAAAAAGAGCCTCCCTCTGGTGTTTTTATTAAGTTGTGGCCTAGAAACCAGATGTAGCCACCATCAGGTCGACCCCCTCCACCCCCTCCTCTATGCCCACTGTCAGAGTCATGGCAATGGGCCAGACCCAGTCAGAGTCATGGCACTGGACCAGACCCAGTCAGAGTCATGGCACTGGGCCAGACCCAGTCAGAGTCATGGCACTGGGCCAGACCCAGTCATAGTCATGGCACTGGACCAGACCCAGTCAGAGTCATGGCACTGGGCCAGAACCAGTCAGAGTCATGGCACTGGACCAGACCCAGTCAGAGTCATGGCACTGGACCAGACCCAGTCAGAGTCATGGCACTGGACCAGACCCAGTCAGAGTCATGGCACTGGACCAGACCCAGTCAGAGTCATGGCACTGGGCCAGACCCAGTCAGAGTCATGGCACTGGACCAGACCCAGTCAGAGTCATGGCACTGGACCAGACCCAGTCAGAGTCATGGCACTGGGCCAGAACCAGTCAGAGTCATGGCACTTGATCAGACCCAGTCAGAGTCATGGCACTGGACCAGACCCAGTCAGAGTCATGGCACTGGACCAGACCCAGTCAGAGTCATGGCACTGGGCCAGAACCAGTCAGAGTCATGGCACTGGACCAGAACCAGTCAGAGTCATGGCACTGGGCCAGAACCAGTCAGAGTCATGGCACTTGATCAGAACCAGTCAGAGTCATGGCACTGGACCAGACCCAGTCAGAGTCATGGCACTGGGCCAGAACCAGTCAGAGTCATGGCACTGGACCAGAACCAGTCAGAGTCATGGCACTGGGCCAGAACCAGTCAGAGTCATGGCACTTGATCAGAACCAGTCAGAGTCATGGCACTGGACCAGACCCAGTCAGAGTCATAGCACTGGACCAGACCCAGTCAGAGTCATGGCACTGGACCAGACCCAGTCAGAGTCATGGCACTGGACTAGAACCTTTGTCTTGTTTTTCCAACTTTGTGAGCTGACGCAAATGAGACAACAGGCAAGGCTTTTGAGGGAAAAAACGAATCACCTACGTTCTCCTCCTGTAACCTCATAGCTTACGGCTCTCACATCCTCAAAGAATAGGCTCTGCAGCAAACAAACAAGATGAGAAAAAATAGACAATCCTATTTGCATCCTATGAATATAGTTTTTCCACGACATACACATTTTAAGATCACCATATCTTCATCATTTTAGCAATAATTATTTTAAATGAAAGATTATTGGAGAGAGTTGACACAACACTCACACACTGCTAGGAACTATAGGTGTAATGAAATCCCAAACTGCATTAAACACATTGAATTACAGAATAATGCTGACTGAGACTGCAGTATTTTGTCTTAAAAACTCTATCTGATCCTTTTACCCCATTTAACCAGCAAGTGGTTTACGATCAGTTGCCCCCATGTTCTTACTGGCTAATACTTTAAGCCACTGAGCCTCCAATAAACTGTCAGTTGGGATCTGATGACCTGGTATTGAGTGACTGATCTTGTGCTGATGAAAGGCAGGCATTGTAAAGGGGTTAAGACATGATGGAACAATGTGAGTTGAACTTACAGTTTGAGCTCAATTTGACCCCAAGATTGGGAGTAATACGTTACAACCTCCTGGAGATGCCTGACATCAACATGTTTAGTTCAATTTCTATACCGGTTAGTTCCATTTGAACACATTCAATGAACTGATGTGATCAGACGTCCAGATCAAAAGGAGCAAACCTGATAATGTGGGCCTGACCAATAGAAAATGAAGTATGAAAAACCATTTTGAATCAATGGATTACTCAAGCACATTAGTACCTGGGGCCAATAAAACAACATTGAAATGTCAATGCATCAATTTCGATATTTCCATGCAGATACAGTGCCTTCGGAAAGTATTTAGATCTGTTGACTTTTCAACATTTTGTTACGTTACAGCCATTTATTTATAAATTCATTAATAAAATGAATAAAAAAAAAATATCCTCAGCAATCTCCACACAATACCCCATAACGACAAAGTGAAAACAAATTGTTATAATTTTTCACTCATTTATAAAAAATACCTTATTTACATAAGTATTCAGAACCTTTGCTATGAGACTAGATATTGAGCTCAGGTGCATCCTGTTTACATTGATCATCCTTGAGATGTTTCTATTACTTGATTGGAGTCCACCTGTGGTAAATTCAATTGATTGGACATGATTTGGAAAGGCACACACCTGTCTATATCACAGATCTGGGGGAAGGACACCAAAAAATGTCTGCAGCATTGAAGGTCCCAAAGGACAAAGTGGCCTCTATCATTCCTAAATGGAAGAAGTTTGGAACCATCAGGACTCTTCCTAGAACTGGCTGCCGGGACAAAATGAGCAATCGAGGGAGAAGGGCCTTGGTCAGGGAGGTGACCAAGAACCCGATGGTCACTCTGACAGAGCTCTAGAGTTCCTCTGTGGAGATGGGAGAACCTTCCAAAAGGACAACCACCTCTGTAGCACGCCACCAATCAGGCCTTTATGGTAGACTGGCTGGACGGAAGCCACTCCTCAGTAAAAGACACATGGCAGCCTGCTTGGAGTTTGCCAAAAGGCATCTAAGGACTCTCAGACCATGAGAAACAAGATTCTCTGGTCTGACAAAACCAAGATTGAACTCTTTGGCCTGAATGCCAAGCGTCACGTCTGAAAGAAACCTGGCACCATCCCTACAATGAAGCACGGTGGTGGCAGAATCGTGCTTTGGGAATGTTTTTCAGCGGCAGGGACTGGGAGACTAGTCAGGGTCGAGGCAAAGATGAGCGGAGCAAAGTACAGAGAGATCCTTGATGAAAACCTGCTCCAGAGCTCTCAGGACCTCAGAATGGGGCGAAGGTTCACCTTCCAAAAGGTCAACGACCCTAAGCACACAGCCAAGGCAACGTAGGAGTGGCTTCGGGACAAGTCTCTGAATGCCCTTGAGTGGCCCAGCCAGAGCCAGGACTAAAACCTGATCAAACATCTTTGGAGAGACCTGAAAATAGCTGTGCAGCAACGCTCCTCATCTAACCTGACAGAGCTTGAGAGGATCTGCAGATAAGAATGGGAGAAACTCCCCAAATACAGGTGTGCCAAGCTTGTAGAGTCTTACCCAAGAAGACTCAAGGCTGTAATTGCTGCCAAAGGCGCTTCAACAAAGTACTGAGTAAAGTGTCTGAATACTTATGTAAATGTAATTTTTCAGTTTTTTATTTTTAATAAATTAGCAAACATAAAAAAACAACAGTTTTTGCTTTGTCATTATGGGTTATTGTGTGTAGATTGATGAGGGAAATTAATATTTAATACATTTTAGAACAAGGCTGTAACCTAACAAAATGTGGAAAAAGTCAAGGGGTCTGAATACGTTCCGAAGGCACTGTAAGTATGCTTGTATACGGATGCACACAGAAACAGACATTTGCTAAAAGCAATACCATCTTAACAATTTCCACATCACTGGCACATTTACTGGAATTTTGACCTCTAAACCATGAATATTTCAGTTCTGGGCCTTTGATCCTATGAGTTGTCACAAGTATCATTGTTTTCCATGGGCTGCACCCAGTTCCTCTATTTTGGTGACTTTGCCCAGCACAGTGTCAGGGGAAGGGAGCTGCAGGCAGCTGTTTTCTGCATAGATAGTGCAATGACCTAACCAGGCGGCGGGGGCGGCTGCCAGGACACAGACAGTGTTGGGAGGCTGCAGACAGCATGTATTCCAACACTGCTCATAGGACCCAATCTGTTATCTGCAATGAGGTGGCTAATACAGTCATTCCACTGTCTTTCCCCTCTAATTTGGAAATTATTATCTGGTGTTAATTTGTTCTTCAGCAAAATAAAGAGATGCCTCGGAACCTGGTGAACCAATCAAATCAACAACCTGGATTTTTATGGTAGCTTGTCTATTTCATGATTCTGCTGTAAATATGATGTGTGTCTACATTTATTCAACAACATTTTTATTAGATATACATTTTCAAAAACCCTTTACACCCTCCCCTGGTTTTATGAACATTGATCCACTATGACCTGTGGGGTGAGAAACCTGCTGGGGCGTCTCTTTTATGTAACCATAACAAATGTTAGACTTCATTAAACCACACGTTAAATGGAATATAGAGAGTCTCAGTGTGTGATGATGATGAATTGAGGTGAGCCCAGGGGTTGATATCACATGCACTAGACTGATTATACACACAGATACCCTCTTCTACCAGATAAATGTTTGTAGGGAAAGAGCAGAGAGCACTGCTTTGTCACAGCATGTGATTGACACAATAAAGGGAAGTTTCCGCTCCATCTTGTTGGAAGAGAGATATGCTTGTCACCAGTGTGCATTAGACAGGCCTCTGCGCGAACAACCCCTCTGTATGACGGGTTGGAGAGTAACAGATTACATGTAACAAAGACAATACGATTAAAAGGCCAACGTTTCTATTGAGGGGTTGGCAGGACTTTTAAATTCATTACCACAATCATGAATAGGTCGGTTGGCTGAAATAAAAGTACAGGCTTTGTTGTCGGCAATACCTTACAGATATAAAGAAAAGTTGGCAAAAAGTTGGAGGGAATGCTAAAGTTGGCCGGTTTTCATCTCTGTTTGAAAGGGATATTTGTTAAATGTGATTGAATTTAGGAAAGGGAGGAAAAATGTAAAACGAATTGTATGGTTTATTGAAACCATCTACATCTCAGTCAAAACCACTTGATGTAATAATCCATATGTCTGTGATTATATTCTGGAATCAGTTGTGCAACGGTCTGTCTGTTTGCTGAAGGGAATTTGTAAGAACAAGGGGAATCCCACAAGTTGAATGTTCTTCATGGCAGTGAATATTTATATTAATTCAAAACTCTCTGTAGCCCCTAGGTTGCCTCATGATCAGTCTTAACAAATTGCATTGTTAAGTCATTGTTATCATAAAATGGAGAAATCACAAATGTTTTTGTATTAGAACAGATCACACTGTCAAAAAAGATTGTTACCCTGCTGCCTTCAGTCAAGTCCAATCTCAATTTCATGTTGAGTTAACTTCATCTAAAGTTATCCAACCTAGTATATTAAGGGAAACTGACACGTTTGGATTTAATGACTTGTTGAGTGAACTTGAAACTTTTAGTCAAAAGTAGCATTCTTGTAAAATGTGTCAATAAAATTATTAAATGTGAGTACACTTGGGAGTCATCCTCATCTGGGATTTGAACTCACAACCTCTCAGTTGGGCAGCAACTTGAATTTCCTGCTATACCACCAGCACCAGGTCTGTGGGCATGAAAGTGTTTGGCCACAGATTTATTGCCAAGAGTACATTAAGCACTTTGCTAAAACACTGTAAATGTTTGTGTTGAGTCACCTTAAAGTGTTTCCCTGCTAGCTTCAAATATTAAGTCAAATCCAATCCAGATATCATGTTGAGTTAAATTCATCTAAAATGACTTCAACCTGCTCTTACTGAAAAAACACGTTTTCAGGTGATCACGGGATCTTATGTGAAGTTAATGTGATAATATTTGACAACATGTAAAGCAACATTTGATAACATGAAACTACACATGAGATCACATGTAAAGTGTTGCAAAAACACTTATTTTCACATAGTTTCACATGAAATAATTACATTTTTCTGCAGGTCATAAAATCATGTAATCGTTTCCAAAGAAGAAAGCTTCAGTTTCATGTTACAGAGCTGAATGCCATTAAATACAAGTCTGTCTTGGGGCATAATATCATTTCAGACTTCCAAGGCTATGAAAACAAGTGAATCCACCATCGGTAGGGCACTTGAGATCTGTAAATTGACTATTTCATCTCTAGAATTTAGATATGTTTTCATGTACCATCTGACTTCTGCTGAACATGTTTATGATTTACGAGACATTGTTTATTACATTTTCATCAAGCCACTGTGTCATACCTCTTGCCCACTCTTGTGTTTTGGAATGAGATTCAGATAGCGGAAAGCCTGGGACATGACGTAATCTGCCCAGCACGTCCACAACAGATCTGTCAGATGTTTTTGTTTCCACATACTGAATTTTATCTTCTGTATCCCACACACTCCCTGCCACCCCCCTCCCAGCCCAATACAGTCAAGCTTATGTGTGAGAAGGACATTCCAACAACACGACTCAGGATTTGTTCTCCCAACAGATTGGAAGTTGAAAGAGCAACTGCGTCTCTCTTCAAAATGCCAGCCATTGAGTCAACACACCATCTCTGCCTGAGGCTCTGCAAGAAACCAGCTCCAGTTGCTTTGTTAGATAGAGGACAAGGAACACTGTGGAAATCAGCTCCAGTTGCTTTATTAGATAGAGGACAAGGAACACTGTGGAAATCAGCTCCAGTTGCTTTATTAGATAGAGGACAAGGAACACTGTGGAAATCAGCTCCAGTTGCTTTATTAGATAGAGGACAAGGAACACTGTGGAAATCAGCTCCAGTTGCTTTATTAGATAGAGGACAAGGAACACTGTGGAAATCAGCTCCAGTTGCTTTATTAGATAGAGGACAAGGAACACTGTGGAAATCAGCTCCAGTTGCTTTATTAGATAGAGGACAAGGAACACTGTGGAAATCAGCTCCAGTTGCTTTGTTAGATAGAGGACAAGGAACACTGTGGAAACCAGCTCCAGTTCCTTGGTTAGACAGAGGACGAGGAACACTGTGGAAACCAGCCCCAGTTCCTTGGTTAGACAGAGGACGAGAAACACTGTGGAAACCAGCTCCAGTTGTTTGGTTAGACAGAGGATGAGAAACACTGTGGAAACCAGCTCCAGTTCCTTGGTTAGACAGAGGACGAGAAACACTGTGGAAACCAGCTCCAGTTGCTTGGTTAGACAGAGGATGAGAAACACTGTGGAAACCAGCTCCAGTTCCTTGGTTAGACAGAGGACGAGAAACACTGTGGAAACCAGCTCCAGTTGCTTGGTTAGACAGAGGACGAGAAACACTGTGGAAACCAGCTCCAGTTGTTTGGTTAGACAGAGGATGAGAAACACTGTGGAAACCAGCTCCAGTTGCTTGGTAAGACAGAGGACGAGAAACACTGTGGAAACCAGCTCCAGTTGCTTGGTAAGACAGAGGATGAGAAACTCTGTGGGGAAAGCAGAAGACAACTGAGGTTCATGAAAAAAGCAGCAGGTTATAATGACAGTATTTCAACAGATGCGTGTTCCAATGGCTAATGAGTCTACTGGAGACTAGACACATTTTCACATTCAATCCTAGAAATGCTAGAGGTGAGGCTGACAGCAGAGACATCCTAACAGAGTCCCATACTCACACATCATCCATTCTGGTAATGGGGGGTGGAGCCCATAGCATGTGCTACATTGGAACAGAGGGTGATTGACCATGAATGGAGGGAAATGAAGACAGGCTGAATTGGTCGGTAAATGAACCTGTGATGTTGTAGACCCTCTAATCCCTTCATCTTCGTTGTCAACTGTTTCTATGTCGTCTTCATGCTCCGTCAACTCCACCAGGCACTCCCCTAATGCTCCCTCAACTTTTCCCTCGTTAGATTCTAATTACAGCACACTGGGACTGTTCCCCCAGCCTCACTCCCCCTAATGCTTAATGAAATCTGAAAGGTCAATGCGTTCTGCAGTGTGATGCGTTTGCATGGAGGAGGCGGCGAGGACTTTGTAGTCCAAACGGCAGAGCAGCACATTTGCTGTGATTTAGGGGTGTCTTGATTCAGACATTTTCATGTGAACTCAATGGAAGCCTCTGAGCCTCATTCCTACTCTCTACAGGAATGCTTAGAGAATGTCCTCAAGCAGACCAAGCTGCAGTTAGACTGTTATTCTAGATGTTGCACGAAATGTCGAGGATCTATGCTACCAAATAAAGGGAAATATTGCTGTGAAGTTCTCTTTGGTTGGAAGGTAACTTTGACCTGAGTAGGTGGTCAACTCCCTAACGGTCAAGTCTTTAGTGTTTCCCATGGATGTGGGTGGGTGTGTTGGGGGATGGTTCTATTCTCAGCAAGGGTGACCTTTAAAGAGGACTCTCATTGATCTAGTAAACAAGAATCCAAAGCTACTTCTCATTGAAATCAGCACATCTGATGATGAAGAGAATTACTGGTTTTATTGTTTTCCCATGCACATTTTGCCTGCTTGAAGCCAGAGTACCAATACAGCACGTCCCCATCTTTAATCTGGCTATCGCTGAGTTATTCAGAACTTTCTAATAAGTCAATTTGAAGAGTGTCCTCATGGGGAAACTATTTCCATTCACTATCCTACCCCACTGACAGCACATACCTGTCCGCAATACGTAAGTCCTGATAAACCGTCTCCCATGAGTGTGAATGGGTGCAGGCTCTTTTCACCCCGCAGATCACCCATTCTAAAAGGGCTCAATAGGGCCACCAATGAAACAATTGACATGTGGATCAGTAGGCTGAGAGCTGCATCTTCCCCGTTTCATATTCACATCTCACATCTCAGTTGGCCCTTGCTTGGTCACTTTTTTTGCACAGTGACTGGTGTTCAACTTAATACACATTGTCCATTGCAGGGTGTCATGGTGTCCTTGGTCCTCAGTGCGCCTAACTATCAAACATTTACCAGCCAGCGTCACCCAGCTCAAAGCCACTGCCCTCTGATGCTCAAACAATGAACTAGAGAGGGTGGAAGGCGGGTGGGTGAGAGATGAGGGGTTGGTGTGGTAGGCAGACAGGGGAGAGGCCATTCCTGTTATTGTGGAAGCCTCTGCTTGTATCAGGCTCTGTCTTGCTGACAAGGATGACACACATAAAGTAGATATTCCATCCCCCAGCCCCTTCAAATACGGGGTATGACATGACAGTGACAGGATGGAAATCTACCCAGGCTGGCGGTTTACAAATCAGCTCACATGACAACTTCCTGTTTCCTGTCTGACCTCTTAGGATTAGCAGCGCCAGGGTTCCCATCAGGGCCCAGAATGCTCCCAGTGAACCTCAGTAGACATGCCAAGTGATCCCAGCTCCCTTTGTGTGTGTTTAGTGAACACTTAAGTGATCAAAAAGAGCCAAGTCCCACCCCCTTGCCCTCCTCTTCCATGGTTGACTCTTTTGATGCTCTTTGTCCACTGCCTCCCAGGCTGTCCATCCCCCAATATTGATGTGAGGTGGAACAATGGCAAACTCTGTGAACCATGAAGGACTGTGGGGGCATCACCGCCTGAAAGAAGACATTCAATGTGGGCCTTTCAGAGCAGTAGGAGGGAATGTTTCTTTGTTAATTTTCTTTCTGGTAATGTAACTCTGTGCCAATTTAATGGAACATACTGCCGGCATCAATTCAAATGGATATGTACTGTACAGTACATGTACTGAGTGCTAAAACGGTTTTGAACCTCTAAGCTACAAGTCTACTGGTCATCATAGCACATCTAATATGTGTGCTTATTAGTATTTCATAATGAAAAAAATCCCACATCTCGTAAGGTCTAAAAATACCAGGCAAACAGTGTATTATAATGAACTTTGTGACTGGGAGGTCTGCAGATTGCAGTGACTGTGAACATCAAGTCTTATTTGCTTGTATCTGTCTTGAGAATATTCAGCAGACTCTTATATTTTAGCTGAGTAACTTGAGGAAAGCATTTCAGTCAGAATTCTCTCTAAATCTGGACTGCAAGTAGTTTTCAACAAAATTGCACACTATTGGTTTGGAGTGGTCTTGACGCCAAACCATTTCAAGTCATCGTAACATTACAATATTATTGTCCAGGCATTACAAACTGTGGCCTTTTACAGGCTAGATCAGCTTATGAATACCTGCAGTGTGAGCCACTAAGGAGATGTTGGCAGCAGACATTTCAAGCTGACTGTGCTCCTGGGGTCCTAGTGTTCTGGGGTCCTGTGATCCTGGGGTCCTAGTGTTCTGGGGTCATAGTGTTCTGGGGTCATAGTGTTCTGGGGTCCTGGGGTCATAGTGTTCTGGGGTCCTAGTGTTCTGGGGTCATAGTGTTCTGGGGTCATAGTGTTCTGGGGTCCTGGGGTCCTAGGGTCCTAGTGTTCTGGGGTCCTGTGATCCTGGGGTCCTAGTGTTCTGGGGTCCTAGTGTTCTGGGGTCCTGTGATCCTGGGGTCCTAGTGTTCTGGGGTCCATCTCCAGAGCAATCTGTCAAGTTTAAGGACAACTTGCAGTTTCTCTGGAGCCTGTACAAGGAGACCATTCAGGGCGTCTGCGTCACTGTTTGACACTGGTGTTAAGAGTGCTAGGCTTCAGCTCTCCATCAGTTCCAGAGGAGTCATTCTTCTGGAGGGTAAATAAGGTTAATACCATAAGAGGTGGCCAGTTTGCCTCTGGGAAAGCAGCCCATCATATCCCAGCAGGGGTCAGCAATGTCTGCAGGCACCTCAACTGAGAGCCATCATTATTCATATACTGCCAGGAGTCTTAAGGTCTCCCCCAGTTTAAGTAACAAGTACCGTTTTGTTCAGTGTGGTATCGAATGACCACGAGTCATATATCTTGTATGGATGGTGTCTTTCCTCAAATCACTCTCACCTGTTAAACATGGCCAAAGAAAGATCATTCTTTAGTTAGCTTGGTTGTTTGGAATTTCTGTCACAATGTTGATACTGTTGACAGTCTGGTCTGTTGTGGCAATGGAGAGCTGGTTGTTTTGGAGGGGCTATTTGTTTAAAGGGACAAAGTCCCTTTATTTTCACACTATTATTTCAAAAACATTTCTACAGTAACCCTAACCCTAACTACAGAGGGCTTACAGTATTATGTTACAGGACCCAAGTCTGTGTGGTGAAAGAGAGTATCACAACCAGTTCTACTCTGAATATCATCTGAATAAGAAATGATATTAGTCAGTTATATTTGTTATATAGTTACATAAATCTGCCCACACAGGTAAAGCAACAAAATGTACAACTCCGTCCCCTTTCTCTGTTGCTCTTCCATAGCTGGAGTATATGATCATACCCCAATTTAGATATTCGACCAGAAATAGATGTAACAAGTAGGAGCATATAGACAATGTCCACCGCCCAGTCATTACCATTGTCTTTCCAGACCTTCAGTGTGCTCTGCCCCAGGGTCTGACCTGACCTGAACACAGATGCTCGCCTCTGATTCACAGAAAGAAACCTCCCATATTTTGGAACAACATCCTGATGACATTTTTAGATTCCAAGGACAGGTCATTTCCCCTCTTCCTGGTTTCTATTGTTTTCCAGTGATACCATTGGTCCTCGGGGGGAGCAGGTTCCAGGGTGTTAAACCAGCTTACAAGTTGTGAAAGGGAAGACCTCCGATTTAATTTTCAGGCTCTACAGTAGGCCAGTCTACTGTATATTAAGACTTCAGAGGCTGTTCTCAGTACGGCAGAAAATTCGTTTAATGTTACAACATGCTGGTTGTAATAATATATGGTTGTACTGCAGCATGAAGTAGAAGCCAACATCATTCATTTCCCCCCAAGAAATAAATAGTATCAAACTATTTTCTGTTGCAATGGGAAAAGATTGTTGTCAAAACATACAACACTAGAAGCTATCCAACGATAGTTTTGTCAAATTAAATACATTTCCTCAAAACCAAGAGGTGAACTAGTTGAATATGTTCCTTTTTTTTTTTTTACGCCAGTGGCATTGGTAGTCTGCATTCTCTTATTTCAACATATTCGTAGTAGCACTTAGAAATGTAGGGCACTGTGTCTGGTCAGATCTCATTGAAATGTCAAGCAGATGTCCGTAACATACAGTACATTCAGGAGAGTCTGACTAAACAGGAAATCTGATGGAGTGACAGTAAGACTTCTTTACACATCCTTAGGCATGATGTAACATACCTCTCCTATCCATCTGGGGATAAGCTACCTTGTTTATTGAAAACTTGACAAAACTGCTGTAGAATTGAAGAATTTAATTGGCTACCAATAAACCTATTTTAAATCTCAAAATAACACCTATTGAGGTCCTGTCCTCATAATTTTACATCTGGGTGGGGGGAGGTAAGTGGGGGCTTGGGATGTCTAGTTACAACTCAGAGAACTTCATAGGTGTCATTCAGTACATTTTCGAACCATAGGACCCAAGCCCTCAGAATTCAACACACCAGCTATGTGACATCCAAAGGCATGAGCAGTGTCCCCATGGTGGTTCCTCAACCACTCTTTACCCCTGCCTTAAAACGTTTCTGCTTCTGTTGGTTTTACAGAAAAAAAACAAGTAACAATTATGGGGCCTGGATGTTGCCGTAGGGGTCCTTGTGAGCCTCCTCTGGGAAAGACTGGGTATAGGGGTACAGGAATTTGAAGAAAACTGATTCAGAGAATATGAATATCTGAATATGGCAGATATAGCTAATCTACCAGTGCACCCTTGTGGTGGTTTGGGTGTCTGCATTAGGAGACTATATTGCATGGAGTATTCACTTCACGCCCAATTTTGAACCATAAACATCTAAAAAAATATATATTAACATTGACGCTGCCTGAAGAAGATTTTGTAGTCAAAACGTGTTGCATGCATCCTGATAACTATAGGCTATATTTAAGCAATAAGGCCCGAGGTGTTTTGGTATATGGCCAATATAAAGTTAACATGCCTGGACACAGCCCTTAGCCGCGGTATATTGGACATATATAACAAACCCGAGGTGACTTACTGCTATTATAAACTGGTTACCAACGTAATTAGAGCAGTAAAAATAAATGTTTTGTCATCCCGTGGTATACAGTCTGATATACCATGGCTGTCAGCCAATCAGCATTCAATGCTCGAACCACCCAGTTTATAAATACCACTATAGGCGACACAGACCACTAATGACTATATATTTTATTTCACCTTTATTTAACCAGGTAGCCCAGTTGAGAACAAGACCTCATTTACAACTGCGACCTGGCCAAGATAAAGCAAAGCAGTGCGACAAAAACAACAGAGTTACACATGGAATAAACAAATGTAAAGTCAATAACACAATAGATTTCTCTTTTCTATGTACAGTGTGTGCATATGTAAAAGAGTAGGAATGTAAGGCAATAAATAGGCCATAGAGGTGAAATAATTACAATTAAACATTAATACTGGAGTGATAGATGTGCAGATGATGATGTGCAAGTAGCGATACTGGGGTGCAAAAGCGCAAGAGGATAAGTAACAATATGGGGATGAGGTAGTTGGGTGTGCTATTTACAGATTGGCTGTGTACAGGTACAGTGATTGGTAAGTTGCTCTGACAGCTGATGCTTAAGTTAGAGAGGGAGATAAGACTCCAGCTTCAGATATTTTTGCAATTCTTTCCAGTCATTGGCAACAGAGAACTGGAAAGAAAGGCGGCCAAAGGAAGTGTTGGCTTTGAGGATGACCAGTGCAATATACCTGCAGGAGCGCATGCTATGGGTGGGTGTTGCTATGGTGACCAGTGAGCTGAGATGAGGCGGGGCTTCACCTAGCAAAGACTTAGATAACCTGGAGCCAGTGGGTCTGGAGATGAATATGAAGCGAGGGCCAGCCAACGAGAGCATACAGGTTGCAGTGGTGGGTAGTATATGTGGCTTTGGTGACAAAACAGATGGCACTGATAAACTACATCCAATTTGCTGAGTAGTGTTGTGGGCCATTTTGTAAATGACGTTGCCGAAGTCTAGGATCGGTAGGATAGTCAGTTTTACGAGGGTATGCTTGGCAGCATGAGTGAAGGAGGCTTTGTTGCAGAATAGGAAGCCGATTCTATATTGCATTTTGGATTGGAGATGCTTAATGCGAGTATGGAAGGAGAGCTTACAGTCTAACCAGCCACCTAGGTATTTGTAGTTGTCCACATATTTTAGGTCAGAACCACCCAGAGTAGTGATGCTAGTCGGGCGGGAAGGTGCAGGCAGCAATCGGATGAAGAGCATGCACTTAGTTTTACTATCATTTAAAAGCAGTTGGAGGCCACGGAAGGAGTGTTGTATGACGTTGAAGCTCATTTGGAGGTTTGTTAGCACAGTGTCCAAAGACTGGGCAGATGTATATAGAATGGTGTCGTCTACGTAGAGGTGGATCAGAGAATCACAAGCAGCAAGAGCGACATCATTGATAAACAGAGAAAAGTGTCAGAGAATTGAACCCTGTGGCACCCCCATAGAGACAGCCAGAGGTCCAGACAACAGGCCCTCTGATTTGACACACTGAACTCTGAGAAGTAGTTGGTGAACCAGGCGAGGCAGTCATTTGAGAAGCCAAGGCTATTGAGTCTGCCTATAACAATGCGGTGATTAACAGTGTCGAAAGCCTTGGCCAGGTCGATGAATACAGCTGCACAGTAGTCTTATCGATGGCGGTTATGGTATCGTTTAGGACCTTGAGCATGGCTGAGGTGCACCCATGACCAGCTCAGAAACCAGATTGCATAGTGGAGAAGGTACGGTGGGATTCGAAATGGTCGGTGATCTGTTTATTAACTTGGCTTTTGAAGATTTTAGAAAGGCAGGGCTGGATGGATATAGGTCTATAACAGTTTGGGTCTAGAGTGTCACACCCTTTGAAGAGGGGGATGACAGTGGCAGCGTTCCAATCTTTGGGGATCTCAGACGATATGAAAAAGAGGTTGAATAGGCTAGTAATAGGGGTTGCAACAATTTCGGCGGATCATTTTAGAAAGAGAGGGTCCAGATTGTCTAACCCAGCTGATTTGTAGGGATCCAGATTTTGCAGCTCTTTCAGAATATCAGCTGTCTGGATTTGGGTGAAGGAGAAGCAGGGGGGAGGGGGGGTTGGCAAGTTGCTGCAGGGGGTGCTGAGATGTTGGCCAGGGTAGGTATAGCCAGGTGTAAAGCATCGTCAGCCGTAGAAAAATGCTTATTGAAATTCGATTAGCGTAGATTTATCAGTGGTGACAGTGTTTCCAATCTTCAGTGCAGTGGGCAGCTGGGAGAAAGTCTCTTATTCTCCATGGAATTTAGTGTCCAAAAACCTTTTCGAATTAGTGCTACAGATCACCGACCATTTCCCTCTCCTTACCTTTCAATTAGAAAATTCGTTCTCACTAAACCCTCCCCGATTAGCACCAAAAGCTCAGACTTTAGGGCTTTCTCAGGGACGAAGAGTCCATAATGGTCAGCTATAGCTCAAAGGTCTTACTTTACGCAATCCCACCAACCGATCAACAGAGGGCGCTTCAATAAACTGGGAGACGGCTGAGGCAGCCATGGTACACAGCAGCCTATTGAACATACGCAAACTAAACAAGTCACCCTAACTCAACCTACCACCACACCTCAATCACAGAGAGCTCAGAGCAGCGGGATCCGGTGGGTTTAAAGATCCCGGATGAGCCCCCATTATGTTACGTAGGCCTTTTGGAAGAGGGAACGCAACACCCTGCTACAACTCAACTCCCCATGGAGTGAAAGAGGTATGGGACTGTAGGTGCGGGTAAGGATGACAGAGGCAGAGAATATTACCTTTAACAGGGAATTTATTTCCATTACACGGTAAATGTGGGGAAAAGGGGCTGGACGGAACCAAAGCAAAGAAGGTAAAATAAGCTTTTTTTTTTAAGTCCTCTCCTACCTTACCTGCCTACCCACTACTTACCTATTCTTAACGCCACCTGGCGCGCTAACCACAATACAGTGGTGGTCCACTCAGGTCTTACCTAGTGTGTATAGACAGAGTATATACTACGGGTATATGTATGCCCGCAGGCCTCTTGCCTAAACACTTCCAAGGTGCCTTCCCCCTTCACCCCTGGGAACAAATGAAACAGAATAAGTCATCAAACTCAGTGAACAATTTGAATAAACCAAAAACACTAGGTACTATGGCAAACACATACCTCTGCAGGACCGGCTACAAAATACTTTACAACAAATTTACCAGACCAACAACCAGCACAGCACATACAAAGAAACTCTCCTAACAAAGGAACACTGGCTTTTCAAGCTGTAGAAGGAGTTGGTAATTGCAGACAGCTGTATCCCCTGACGAGAGGGCGGGGTCAGAGCGCCAATCTGCAATGGGGCCGACCAATCAGCTGCTTGGAATCCAGGAAGCCATCCTGAAACACACACACACACACACAAACACATACAAGCCCAAAACAGCACAGAAACTGGGGAACGTAACAATATATAATACTGGATTAAATAATGATGTAGTAAAAACTGCTTACTCTACTTCTCTCCACTGATCTCCACAGTGACCTGCTCAAAGGGTTCCAGGACTCTGCACACCTCCTCCACCACCTCCCATTCCTTTTGGGTCAGAGCATCAACAGGTACATTGACAATGGCCAGGGTAGAGATGATGGCATCCTTTGACTCAAGAAACCACTTCAACATATAAAATGTTGAATTCCACCTTGTAGTGCAGTCTTGTTTAGGCCTCAGCTCAGGCATCCCCATCTGGCGTTGTGTAGACTTTAGTTTTTCAGCACCTACTGTGCTCCTGTGGAAATATTCCACAGCTGCTTTCACTTTGTCCACAGTGGGCTTCATCACCTTCAGAGCATTTCTTACAATCAGGTTGATTGTGTGGGCAAGACATGGATGATGGGTCCATATAAACATTTTCATGGCTTTGGTTATGTTAGCTGCTTTGTCGCTAACACAACAGACCACTTTTCCATCTACTTGCCATTCTCTGGCCACTCTCAACAGTTCCTCTGCCAAGTTCTCTGAGGTGAACTCAAAGCAGTCCAGAAGACAGCTAGACGTCGAAAAATCTTCAATGAAGTGACATGTAACCAACATGTAAGAAGTGGTTATCCTTGATGTCCAGCAGTCAGTGGTAAAGCAAACTGCATTAGCTTTTGGGACTCTTTCCCACACTTAAGCCTGTGTGCTCTGGTACAGTTGTGGAATAAGTGATTTTGAAAGGGTTTTCCTGCTTGGATTTGTGTACATTGGATTTAGACTATTGTTATAATTTCTAAAACCTTTGTCCTCCACGATAGAAAATGTCTGGAAATCGGTGGCAATCATTTTAGTCAATGCAATATCAATTTGGCCTTGTTTTGCTATCTCCACATGTGGAGGTGCTGGCTCCACCACTATCACTAGCAGGCCTGCTAGTTTATCGAAGCTCCGCTACAGCTAGCTTCACAGTTGGGTGCAGTTCGTATATGCCGGTGTAGGTTGTGCGTAGAACCGGCTTTATATGAGATTTTGTTTTGGCAAATTCTACACTGTGCTCTAACATTGTCTACATTATTAAAATGCATTCAAATGCTACTGTGCTTCCGACTCATTTTCCATCTGTTGTTTTCACAGCTGTCCTTCCTCTCTCTCCTCGGCTGCTAAGTGTGATTGTGAGTGAGAAGGCTCGACCCTCCCTCGTGCATCTTTGGTTCATTGGTTGACACTGCGTGTCTGATTGACAGAAACAACAGGTGAGGCTGTGAGCAGACAGTCAGAACGAATGTGTGCGCTTCAGCATTTAGGCCTATATTATTTAATTTATTTTTTTGTTCTTTGAATTAGTTAATTCTATTAATTTAAATCTTTTGATTATTCATAACTTATTTATTTATTTTTATAAATAGATTCGGCTCTTCTGATATGCTCTTAGAGCCAACTCGTTCGCGAACGACCCATCACTACATCTTTCAATGCGCTTCCCTTTGATGTTCAGTGTCGCTGGACTATTATTGCCCTGCCAGAAGTATTTGGGTTGACATTTCAGTTAAAGGGAGGTTGCTTGCAAGTTTATTGTGTATTGTTATTTGAACTGTATTGATGTGGGGTGGTACTATTGACATATGGCCGAGAAGATTTTGGACATTTTAAGGCCTTTGTTTTGTGTATGAACACCCACACACACCCATTCATACCCTCTGCGAGGCACTGGGAGGTAATACCGATTATTGCCAATCCTCTAATGTTGTTTACTGGGTTCGTTCTTGTCAATTGTTTCTATGAAGTTGCCGTTAAATTGCTCTGCCGTTATTATTGTATGAGGTATTATTGGTGGGGTTACCCCTGTGCTGTGACGTGTGTTTTCTATATGGTGTCTTTTTGTCTCTACTGGCTATCTGGCAAACAGGCTACAGTGTAGGCAGTCTCTTGTGCTGATGTGTGTGTGGTAGTGTTGCTCTATCCTACTCTTTTCTTTTCGGCAGGGTTAATACCTGTCTGGCGCCTGAACAAAATCTTTATCCCTGTCTACTGCTAAAATACCACTATATATAGAGTTGAAGTCGGAAGTTTACATACACCTTAGCCAAATACATTTAAACTAAGTTTTTCACAATTCCTTGTAAAAATTCGCTGTCTTAGATCAGTTAGGATCACCATTTTATTTTAAGAATGTGAAATGTCAGAATAATAGAGTGATTTATTTCAGCTTTTATTTCTTTCATCACATTCCCAGTGGGTCAGAAGTTTACATACACTCAATTAGTATTTGGTAGCATTGCCTTTAAATTGTTTAACTTGGGTCAAACGTTTCTGGTAGCCTTCCACAAGCTTCCCACAATAAGTTGGGTGAATTTTGGCCCGTTCCTCCTGACAGAGCTGGTGTAACTGAGTCAAGTTTGTAGGCCTCCTTACTTGCACACGCTTTTTCAGTTCTGCCCACACATTTTCTATAGGATTGAGGTCAGGGCTTTGTGAAGGCCTTGAGCCATTTTGCCACAACTTTGGAAGTATGCTTGGGGTCATTGTCCATTTGGAAGACCCATTGCGACCAAGCTTTAACTTCCTGACTGATGTCTTGAGATGTTGCTTCAATATATCAACATAATTTTCCTCCCTCATGATGCCATCTATTTTGTGAAGTGCACCAGTCCCTCCTGCAGCAAAGCACCCCCACAACATGATGCTGCCACCCCCGTGCTTCACAGTTGGTCTGGTGTTCTTCGGCTTGCAAGCCTCCCCCTTTTCCCTCCAAACATAACAATGGTCATTATGGCCAAACAGTTCTATTTTTGTTTCATCAGACCAGAGGACATTTTTCCAAAAAGTACACTCTTTGTCCCCATGTGCAGTTGCAAACCATAGTCTGTCTTTTTTATGGTGGTTTTGGAGCAGTGGCTTCTTCCTTGCTGAGCGGCCTTTCAGGTTATGTCGATATAGCACTCATTGTACTGTGGATACAGATACTTTTGTACCTGTTTCCTCCAGCATCTTCACAAGGTGCTGAACGCGTCTCCTTCCTGAGCGGTATGATGGCTGCGTGGTCCCATGGTGTTTATACTTGCGTACTATTGTTTGTACAGATGAATGTGGTACCTTCAGGCATTTAGAAATTGCTCCCAAGGATGAACCAGACTTTTGGAGGTCTACAATTTATTTTCTGAGGTCTTGGCTAATTTCTTTTGATTTTCCCATGATGTCAAGCAAAGAGGCACTGAGTTTGAAGGTAGGCCTTGAAATACATCCACAGGTACACCTCCAATTGACTCAAATGATGTCAATTAGCCTATCAGAAGCTTCTAAAGCCATGACATCATTTTCTGTAATTTTCCAAGCTAGACAGTATCAATTTTATTCTGACAAACGATATGCCTAGGTCTATACAGAAGCTCATGAACAATCTGATTCAATCATACATGAACCATTAGATAGGTATAACTTGTGAAGTAATATTTATGTAATTGCCTTTGCATTTCACCTTCAATGTACATGTACTTTACTCTGTAGGAATAGGGCAAACCATACAAGAAAATGACCTATAAACAAACAACCTGTTCTACAGTATAAACTGTGTGGCACCGAGCCCTGAATACTGATTGGCTTACAGCCGTGGTATATTAGACCACAAACAACCTGTTCTACAGTATAACATGTTTACAACCAAGCTTCTCTTCTTATGAGAAGCTGCAAGCAGCAGGTTCTTTGTGTACTGATCAATCTTAATAAATAGCTATCCTTTATTATAGATAGGTTCAACTAGACATCTAACTATAACACAGACCGAGACTAGACAAGCTAAATATCTAAGTTCATTATAGATTTAGGTCTAGGCCAACTAAATCATACCAATCATACCAACTAGACATCTAACTAGTCTTTAGTATATCAGTATATAGACCAACTTACTTGGCCTCTACCTCTAGATCCAGACCAACTAGACTTAAGATCGTGGCCAACTATGAGACCAAATAGATTGTTGAAAGCCAGTCTGTTTGTGCCATCATACCGATGCTTTGTCACTCATTGTCATGCCAAACATGTATGGCTTGACAATGATAGCAGATCTGAGACCAGGCTAGCTCTAATCAAGACAAAATGCTAACAACATGTCTAGCTAGACAATAGATCTAAAGCCAATAGTAATAGTTGAAAAAAGCACACACATTTTCTGAAGAAAATGTACCTATTCTAGATTAAAATATAGATCTGGGTGTTCGAAATAGAAGTAATACAAAAGTAGCCTAATCCGATTCCTCTAAAATAGTAATACATTAAGTGAAATGTCTTTCAACATAACTGTACTTGCTATAATATATAGATATTTTTTATGTTGATTGATGCAACTTTTATTTTGAAAAAGCGTTCTACGGGAAGTGAGAGTGAAATCCAGTAGGATTCACAGATATCATTAGGGATTTTCCTTCAATTATTATTTTTATTTCGAAGCTGCTTTGCCTCAAGAAAAACAAGTGGACATAACTATTTTACCTAGCTAACAAAACACAACCCTGGCCATGTCTGAGACATACGGTAGGAAATCTTCACTAGTACTGTAAGGTCGCATTACAATAGATATCCAGAGGCGACGATGGAGCAGGTGTAACGTCATTGTTATGTCTCTATCAAAACAAATAGCCTACGCTAGCTAGCTAACGTTAGCGTTTCCTGTTTACTCGTTGATGGGGGTATAGCTTTAGCTAGATAGCTTGCATCTCTGTCAAATGTCATCATTAGCTAATTGGTGTCTTATCTAGACAATCCTCTACATTTCAGAGAGCGACAGTAGCTAACGTTAATTAACTAACGTTACATTTCGGCGAAAAAGTAGCTAGCTATACATGAAGGGGAAAAAATGCGTTAGTTCAGCTAACGTTAGTTATAGCAAGCTGATTAGCCAGGTGCTGTGCTGCTGGATGATTGGCATTGCAAATGCGTTGTTTGCGTACACATGTTAACTAGCTAGCTATCCAACTAGCCTAATGAATATGCATGATCTAATGATTACAATGAATATGAAATATGAATAAAATTAAGTTTGTTTCCCCTCTTCTAGATTTCCTGTTCAAATTCCTAGTGATTGGGAATGCAGGAACAGGAAAATCATGTCTTCTTCACCAGTTTATTGAGAAGAGATGTAAGTCCTCCTGTCCAATGCCTGGATTGTACTGACATGTACTTCCTATCTAGCTAGCTATAACATGTATTTTAGGTACAAGCTACACTTTAAGGTTAAAAGAGCTTTGAATCAATAAATATGTTGTGATCAAATTATGTGATATTAACATGAAACGTTTTAATTTAAATCGCAGTCAAAGACGATTCGAATCACACCATCGGAGTGGAGTTTGGCTCAAAGATAATCAATGTGGGGAACAAATATGTCAAACTCCAAATCTGGGACACTGCAGGACAAGAGAGATTCAGGTATGATACAAGACAGCATTTCACATACCTACTCATACTGTGGCAGGACATCAGACATTTTATTCAAACCAGCTTGGACCGTTTCATCTCCAGCCGATCATTAGAGAACTGGTGCCAGATCCTTAGAACAGTAAGGGAATAAATAATGGCCGATATGGCCATTATCTATTTTAGCGCAGCTAAAATGCTGATGTCGGGGAGTTACTAATGTGGAGTGCAGCTAAAATTCTGAAGCACTACTACTGAGCACCATGTAGGATTTTGTCTTGTGGCACCAGATCATCTTTGGAGGACAGCACTAAATGCTGTTATGTATAGCTAGCTGTATTTGGAGTAGGAGATGGATAATGTCAATTTAATAAATGTAGTTCTGATGGGTAAAATGTCCCAGTTGGTACAATGATGTATTTCAAAGTGATGTTACAATTGCTATTCTCTCCCAGATCTGTGACGCGGAGTTACTACAGAGGCGCTGCAGGAGCGCTGCTTGTGTATGACATCACCAGGTAAGTGAGGAGAAATAATACATGCTTTATTATGGGTTACCTTCAAGGAGTATGCTGTTTTGGAGCTGTCATCCATCTTTGTGAATAAACAACAAATGTTTCTAAAACGACATATTGAATTTAGTACGTGAGCACGACTCTAGGGGACCTAAATTCAGCAAAAAAATAAACATCCTGTCACTGTCAACTGCGTTTATTTTCAGCAAACTTCACGTGTATATATTTGTATGAACATAACAAGATTCAACAACTGAGACATAAACTGAACAAGTTCCACAGACATGTGACTAAAAGAAATTGAATAATGTGTCCCTGAACAAAGGGGGGGTCAAAATAAAAAGTAACAGTCAGTATCTGGTGTGCCACCAGCTGCATTAAGTACTGCAGTGCATCTCCTCCTCATGGACTGCACCCGATTTGTCAGTTCTTGCTGTGAGATGTTACCCCACTCTTCCATCAAGGCACCTACAAGTTCCCAGACTTTTCTAGGGGGAAATGGCCCTAGTCCTCACCCTCCGATCCAACAGGTCCCAGACGTGCTCAATGGGATTGAGATCCGGGCTCTTTGCTGGCCATGGCAGAACACTGACATTCCTGTCTTGCAGGAAATCACGCACAGAACGAGCAGTATGGCTGGTGGCATTGTCATGCTGGAGGGTCATGTCAGGATGAGCCTGCAGGAAGGGTACCACATGAGGGAGGAGGATGCCTTTCCTGTAACACACAGCGTTGAGATTGCCTGCAATGACAACAAGCTCAGTCTGATGATGCTGTGACACACCGCCCTAGACCATGACGGACCCTTCACCTCCAAATCGATCCCGCTCCAGTTTACAGGCCTCGGTGTAACGCTCATTCCTTCAACAATAAACACAAATCTGACCAACACCCCCGGTGAGACAACCACGACTCGTCAGTGAAGAGCACTTTCTGCCAGTCTTGTCTGGTCCAGCGACGGTGGGTTTGTGCCCATAGGCGATGTTGTTGCCGGTGATGTCTGGTGAGGACCTGCCTTACAACAGGCCTACAAGCCCTCAATCCAGCCTCGCTCAGCCTATTGCGGACAGTCTGAGCACTGATGGAGGGATTGTGCGTTCCTGGTCTTGCCATCCTGTACCTGTCCTGCAGGTGTGATGTTCGGATGTACCGCTCCTGTGCAGGTGTTGTTACACGTGGTCTGCCACTGCGAGGACGATCAGCTGTCTGTCCTGTCTCCTTGTAGCACTGTCTTAGGCGTCTCACAGTATGGACATTGCAATTTATTTCCCTGGCCACATTTGCAGTCCTCATGCCTTCTTGCAGGATGCCTAAGCACGTTCACGCAGATGAGCAGGGACCCTGGGCATCTTTCTTTTGGTGTTTTTCAGTCATTAGAAAGGCCTCTTTTGTGTCCTAAGTTTTAATAACTGTGACCTTATTTGCCTACCGTCTGTAAGCTGTTAGTGTCTTAACCACCGTTCCACAGGTGCATGTTCATTAATTGTTCATGGTTCATTGAACAAGCATGGAAACCGTGTTTAAACCCTTTACAATGAAGATCTGTGAAGTTAATTCATAAAATTCCAAGTATCTTTGAAAGATAGGGTCCTGAAAAAGGGATGTTTATTTTTTTGCTGAGTTTAGATATATGACTCATTGGTAGCACATTGGCTCCTGTCATCTTTTTTGGAAAACACTGCTCTAACCTTTCTAAAGTCAAATTTGATTCATGTAAACAGAACCATCTCATCTGTGTCTTCACTGCTCTCGTCCTCTCAATCTATTTGATCTATCTGACCTCATCGTCCTCAGCCGGGAAACCTACAACGCCCTGACCAACTGGCTGACAGACGCCAGGATGCTGGCCAGCCAAAATATTGTCATCATCCTGTGTGGTAACAAGAAGGACTTGGACGCAGACCGGGAGGTCACCTTCCTGGAGGCGTCTCGCTTTGCTCAGGAAAATGGTGCGTTTAGTATGAATGATGATCCCTCTTAACACTGAAATCCAACGGCTGTATGTATCAAGCGTCTGACTGGGAGTGCTGATTTAGGAGCAGGTATTCTCTGTCATTTTATTCATGGTGTTCAAGAAAGGTAAGCTGATCCTAGATCAGCACTCCTACTCTAAAACGCTTGACACATATCACCCAAAAAGGTAGCTCCTACCCTCTAGACACTGCTGTAGACCTGAACGTCTTGGAATTTCACAGACGCCAAGGTGAAGCAATTACCATAAGATCCTAATTTGAGTGTTTTCCATCCCCCACTAGAGGTCACTGTAGGACAACACTGTGTGAACTAGTACACACAGAACCTTGGCAGTTTCATGTCCTCCACAGCTAAAGGCAGATTTAGGGCTCTATTCAATCCGTATCACAGCAGTTCAGTGTTGCAGCGTGATTGAAATTAAAGGCAATGTTTCTGCATTAGCAGTGACTGTATTCATGGTAAAGACTGCTTATGTCCGCTCCAGGTAGAGTCACTTTAACTCTACCTGCATTTACATATTACCTCGACAAACCGGTGCCCCCGCACATTGGTTCTGTACCGGTACCCCCTGTATATAGCCTCGCTATTGTTGTTTTACTGCTGCTCTTTAATTATTTGTTACTTACATTTAAAAAATTTTACTCATCTAGTTTTTACTTACACTTATTTTTCTTAAAACTGCATTGTTGATTAAGGGCTTTTAAGTAAGCATTTCACTGTAAGGTCTACACCTGTTGTATTTGGAGCACATGACAAATAACATTTGATTTGAATCAGAAATTACCTTTTAAATTTCCATTGTGCATTCTGTATCACTTCAGCTTTACTTATTGAATAGAGCACTGGGTTTCATATCCATCAAGGATAGTCAATGTTAATATTGTGTCCCGCTGTCTTGTCTGTTTCAGAGCTGATGTTTCTGGAGACCAGTGCTCTGACAGGGGAGAACGTGGAAGAGGCCTTTGTGCAGTGTGCTAGGAAAATTCTCAACAAGATAGAGTCGGGTATCTCTCGGCTATCAGTGTCTTCTCGCCTTAACCAACAGCAATGAAAGCATAGTTTACCAGCTGAACTGTTTCAGCTCAGGGAATTTATTTCAACCTTCCTCTCTCTCCCTCTTTGAATCTCTCTCTGTCTCTCTCTTCCAGGAGAGTTGGACCCGGAGCGGATGGGATCAGGGATCCAGTACGGAGACGCGGCGCTGCGACAGCTGCGCTCCCCTCGCAGGGGACAGGCCGAGAGCGCCCAGGAATGTGGCTGTTAGTGAACAAGCTCAGTGTGCCCAGATCCAAGGTGAGAGACTGCTGCCTATTGCAAAGGATTCTGGTCTGGGACTTGCCCTGGCATTATTACACTAGTAACTCAATTAATAGCTCAGTTTAGTGACATCCAAACTGCCGCCTCTCAAAATAGCAGGCACAGATAAAGTTGTAATCGTAGATGTTGCTTTTCACATGTTATATAAGAGGCCATTCAAAAGTCTTCTCTATTTCACAGTTTAGGCTGTTTCAATGCATGGAGCATTTTGAGATGCAAATCCATGAGCTTTAAAGATTGGTCCATAATTCACCAAATGCTGAAACACTGCTAGTTTGATCGCCATTATTGTTGTCAGTTTCGTCTGTTAATTCAAGCTCATCACATGCCCCCTCGGAGACGTGTTCGAGCCCTTAACTACTTCATGTACCCCTTCATGTACCCCTCTCTGTATCTGTCCGTACATTAAAATGGGAATCAGAACTCAAATAAAATAAAACATCATCAGAATGCTGATACATGTTCTTTTCAAATGGTTTCCCTGAATGCTTTGCAATGTTTTATTTTCTGTTGCTCCAAGGTGATCTCTAAAACTACTCCAGGGCTAAGTGTAAGTCTGTGTCCCAAATGTAACTCCTTAAGTCTAGAGTCTCTTTATGGTACTGTGTCGCCCCCCGTGGTAATGGGGGGTTGGATTGAGGCCAGGGGGCTGTTTTTAGGTATCTCACAGAGGGAGGAGCCATCTATCTATTTCGGTCCTCCAGCTCCCAAGTGGCTAATGTGTCAGTGATACCGAACCATAGCCACCCAAATCGACTCTACCTCTTTTGGTAGAGGGGAGGGTAAAGGTCATGAGAATGACGAGCCTCCCTACTAAGAAGCTGTCTGGATGCGGCTTCACACAACTGGGGTTGATACAGTGTTCCCTCTGGGCAGATATATATTTAACCCGAGATTCTCCTGACTCCTGTTGGGTCAAGGCTCTCTGAAGTGCCTTATTTGGGTGTTGTAGTGTTTCACAAAAAATGCCAGGCATAAATAGAGGGGTACAATGTCTGCAGACAGGAATCATCAATTAGCTTGTTAATTACAGAGCGTAGAGTTGAGTAACTGCCAAATATTGCCAGCCCACAGTTGTAATGAATTGTAACTCTGTTGATTGCACATTGACACAGAGGTGTCTTGGCTAAAGGGGCTAATTTACAAGATCCCTGTGTGCCTGGGTGTGTATTGGATTCAAAGCTCTCTGTCCTTGTTTCCAGGCAGGTTGGTGAAGACTCAGATGACAGATGTAGGGAACATGATACAGGGCTCATCATGGCGGAGCGACTCTTCCCTGACCTTCTAACTTCCCAACTTCCGGATGTTCCATCAGTGATCCATAGAGAGTCCCGGATTTTTGGCCCCAATCTGGAATGCTGAGCTTGTTCCTGGACCCCTCAGACACAGGCAGAGATGCCCATGTTCCAATCTCCTCTAAGAGTGGACCAAGCCCTTCAATCATCTAGGCCGTATTCATACTGCGTCTCTCAGTTGGAGTGCTGATATTATTTATTTTTCCTCTTAGATCATAATGAATAAGACAACATGGACAAGGGGACCTGATCCTCGATCAGCACACTTAATCAGAGACGCTAAATGATTACGGCCCTGGCATTTTACTTACACCCCTGTACTGCTGCCCTATCCCTACCAACAGCATCTTGCATTATGTACAGTACTATCTGTATAAAGAATAGATAATTTAAGTACCTCAAAGCATGTTTTATGGACTGAATATCACAGTATTTCATTATTAGCTGAAGAATAATCTATCAATTATGACATCACATTTTCCTTTCATGTTACGGTGAGAATTATCAATCAGCACTGTCTCACGCCTGCTGGTTTCATCGACCTGTTGTTTGTCATGTTACGGTGAGAATTATCAATCAGCACTGTCTCACGCCTGCTGGTTTCATCGACCTGTTGTTTGTCATGTTACGGTGAGAATTATCAATCAGCATTGTCTCACGCCTGCTGGTTTCATCGACCTGTTGTTTGTCATGTTACGGTGAGAATTATCAATCAGCACTGTCTCACGCCTGCTGGTTTCATCGACCTGTTGTTTGTCATGTTACGGTGAGAATTATCAATCAGCACTGTCTCACGCCTGCTGGTTTCATCGACCTGTTGTTTGTCATGTTACGGTGAGAATTATCAATCAGCACTGTCTCACGCCTGCTGGTTTCATCGACCTGTTGTTTGTCATGTTACGGTGAGAATTATCAATCAGCACTGGCTCACGCCTGCTGGTTTCATCGACCTGTTGTTTGTCATGTTACGGTGAGAATTATCAATCAGCACTGTCTCACGCCTGCTGGTTTCATCGACCTGTTGTTTGTCATGTTACGGTGAGAATTATCAATCAGCACTGTCTCACGCCTGCTGGTTTCATCGACCTGTTGTTTGTCATGTTACGGTGAGAATTATCAATCAGCACTGTCTCACGCCTGCTGGTTTCATCGACCTGTTGTTTGTCATGTTACGGTGAGAATTATCAATCAGCACTGGCTCACGCCTGCTGGTTTCATCGACCTGTTGTTTGTCATGTTACAGTGAGAATTATCAATCAGCACTGTCTCACGCCTGCTGGTTTCATCGACCTGTTGTTTGTCATGTTACGGTGAGAATTATCAATCAGCACTGTCTCACGCCTGCTGGTTTCATCGACCTGTTGTTTGTCATGTTACGGTGAGAATTATCAATCAGCACTGTCTCACGCCTGCTGGTTTCATCGACCTGTTGTTTGTCATGTTACGGTGAGAATTATCAATCAGCACTGTCTCACGCCTGCTGGTTTCATCGACCTGTTGTTTGTCATGTTACGGTGAGAATTATCAATCAGCACTGTCTCACGCCTGCTGGTTTCATCGACCTGTTGTTTGTCATGTTACGGTGAGAATTATCAATCAGCACTGTCTGACGCCTGCTGGTTTCATTGACCCGTTTGTCATGTTCTTTGTGTTGATATTATTAGTTGTTTTCCCTAATTGTTATGACTCATGCTTTTTAAAATGTATTCTCAATAATATAGCTACTCTTTTTTTTTTAAATAAAGTATAACAAAATTGTATAAATTGTGACAAGGTGACTCCTCTTACTTTATTAAGTGTGTCTGTAATATCCATTTTTGAATACTTGGTAACACTACAAATGAAGTTGCTGTTCTACTTGTAATTACTATAGTAAGTCTACCTGTGCAACACTAATTACTATAGTAAAATTCTACCTGTGTAATAACACAAATTACTATAGTAAAATTCTACCTGTGTAATAACACTTCCTATAGTAATATTCTACCTGTGTAATAACACTTCCTATAGTAATATTCTACCTGTTTAATAACACTAATTACTATAGTAACATTCTACCTGTGTAATAACACTTCCTATAGTAATATTCTACCTGTGTAATAACACTAATTACTATAGAAATATTCTACCTGTGTAATAACACTAATTACTATAGAAATATTATACCTGTGTAATAACACTAATTACTATAGTAATATTCTACCTGTGTAATAACACTAATTACTATAGTAATATTCTACCTGTGTAATAACACTAATTACTATAGAAATATTATACCTGTGTAATAACACTAATTACAGTAGTAACATTCTACCTGTGTAATAACACTTCCTATAGTAATATTCTACCTGTGTATTAACACGAATTACTATAGTAATATTCTACCTGTGTAATAACACTAATTACTACAGTAATATTCTACCCGTGTAATAACACTAATTACAATAGTAACATTCTACCTGTGTAATAACACTTCCTATAGTAATATTCTACCTGTGTAATAACACGAATTACTATAGTAATATTCTACCTGTGTAATAACACTAATTACTATAGTAATATACTACCTGTGTAATAACACTAATTACTACAGAAATATTCTACCCGTGTAATAACACTAATTACTATAGTAATATTCTACCTGTGTAATAACACTAATTACTATAGTAATATACTACCTGTGTAATAACACTAATTACTACAGAAATATTCTACCCATGTAATAACACTAATTACTATAGTAATATTCTACCTGTGTAATAACACTAGTTACTAAAGTAATATTCTACCTGTATAATAACACTTCCTATATATAGTAATATTCTACCTGGGTAATAACACTAATTACTGTAGTAATATTCTACCTGTGTAATAACACTAATTACTATAGTAATATTATACCTGTGTAATAACACTAATTACTAAAGTAATATTCTTCCTGTATAATAACACTTATAGTAATATTCTACATGTGTAATAACACTTACTATACACATTCTACCTGTGTTATAACACTTACTATACACATTCGACCTGTGTAATAACACTTACTATAGTAATTAATTACAGGTAGAATGTTATAGTAAGTCTACCTGTGTAGATCATCAAGGACAATAACCACCCGAGCCACTGCCTGTTCACCCCGCTATCATCCAGAAGGCGAGGTCAGTACAGGTGCATCAAAGCGGGGACCGAGAGACTGAAAAACAGCTTCTATCTCAAGGCCAGTAGACTGTTAAACAGCCATCACTAACATTGAGTGACTGCTGTCTCAAATCTCTAGCCACTTTAATAATAAAAAATTGGAAACAATACCACTTTATATAATGTTTACATACCCTAAATTACTCATCTCATATGTATATAGTGTACTCTATACCATCTACTGCATCTTGCCTATGCCATTCGGCCATAACTCATCCATATATTTATATGTACATATTCTTATTCATTCCTTTACACTTGTGTGTAAAAGGTAGTTGTTGTGAAATTGTTAGATTACTTGTTAGATATTACTGCATGGTCGGAACTAGAAGCACAAGCATTTCACTACACTCGCATTAACATCTTTATTTTTATTTATTTAACTAGGCAAGTCAGTTAAGAACAAATTCTTATTTTCAATGACGGCCTAGGAACAGTGGGTTAACTGCCTTTTTCAGGCGCCGCCGCAGCTCAGGGATTCGATCTTGCAGCCTTCCGGTTACTAGTCCAACGCTCTAACCACTAGGCTATCTGCCGCCCCAACATCTGCTAACCATGTGTATGTGACAAATAAAATTTGATTTGATTTAATAAAACTATAGTAACAGTCTAATTAGTAATAGCTGTGTAATCGTATAGTTATGGACTTTGTGCAGGTTTTGTTATTACATAGGTGGATAAGCTGGCTCACAGACAGGGAGCTAATGCACAGTGATCTACTTACCTTTTGACACCTTGCACCAAATATTGACGCCAGTCATTTCATTCAATGATCATTTTCCCAATGCATATCGGGACTTTTCAGTTCCCTGTGTGAAATGGCAGGCTCCAGAATGTCATTGTGTCTCTGCTTAGATTGACCGTTTAATGGAGCAAGATCGCTATATGTTAATATGGTTCCAGAGGCATGTAACACTTCTCCAGGCTCGACGTGACTGCAGAAATGACAACCTGCAATGCCACTATTGTATTGAGATGAATGACATGAAAATCAACTGATTCCCCCCTCCCCCTCAGGGTAGAACCGATCTACTAGTTTTTGAAGATTATGACATTCATCATGAGAGAAGGCACTGCCAGTGACAGTACAGGAAATGCCCATCACTACTACATGATGGTATGTCCTCTCCCCACCTTCCCTCTTGTCCCCTTAATGTAACACATGAGCATAGTAATGGATGGCATTGTCCATATTTTTGTTAATTGACATTCCAACAGATATAATTTGAGGCATATTTGTGGTTGTGCTGATAAATTGATGAGTATCCAGGTGAAATATGCCTTTCAATCTCATTACTGTAATAAATATTTTCTGGTGGATGTTTTCCAAGTCAAACAATTCAGTAAAAAAAGTGGTTTATTCATTATTTTAGGCATAGCACACAATATCAAAATGCAATCTGATCTCAGTATCGGTACCATTAAATGTGTAAAAGCGTAAACATTTAAGTTTGATCATACAAAATAACACTAAAAAAAGAAAATAGTGGTGCCATTTTTAATCTGCTGGAGCTGGACATTAGCTCCCTCCTTACAGGTTGTCTGTGATCTAGACTCACTAGTCCTACTGGCTTTATTCCAAGTAATGTAGCCTCACATAAACATATTCACTTTAGCACCGACAAGTCATTATACGGACAGGAAGATGTCCCAAAGCTTTGAGTAAATCAAGACCTCAATGTAATGGCTGCAGTAAATTGTTATTGTTCTATACTTCACAACATCGACATTGACATTTTGTGTACTGCAGCTTACTCACACAGATATCAGTGAATCAATTGTTATCTGGTGCTGGTAGATTATTACATTTCATGCATCCTGTGGTTATGATCACTGTAATCGAAAGCATTGGCCCTGTTGTAGCTATTTGAAACATAATATTAGTTATTTACAACTTATTGCATCTATTTATTGCTCATTATTTCATCCAAATTAGTTCTAAACGTTGTCTTATGGTCTTTTACATGGAAATAAAACCTGTGGTGTTAAAACATAATACTGACAAATAAAATGAATATATGATAACAGAAGACCATAACATAATACTGAACCACCCAAAAAATAGATTAGACCATGAGAACATCCACATAAACTAAATTTTGACCTTCATTATCTACAGTATGTACAGAACGTTGTCACTGAGGTCAATGTGCAATTGAGGTCACTTTTGGGAGGATTTTATCAATGACATCTATGCGGTGTCCAGATTTTCATACCTTCACACGCTTCCTGTACCATACTGGGGTATACGGTATTACTTGCAGTGCACACAAGGAGCGCTATTTCTTTCCAAACTTAAAAAATAACACAAAAAGCTCATTTAGGCAGCAGTAATCTTGATACAGGAGGGAATTGATGGTTTCAGTTGTAACCAATAAGCTTGATCTTGCAGGTCAGCAAACCAAATGCATAGCTGGAGTCCTGAGCTGGAAATAATTTATTTGGCACGTTAGATAGTTAACTTTTAGTTATAAGAAGTGGCCTAGCACGTGCCCTCTGCTAGATGGTGTTGAAAGTCCTACTGTCTGTATTTCAAAATACCCCGGTATACCGCCTAAGCCTAATGTCTCCTGAGAGTAACCCTTGGCTGGGGGCTGGGGCCTGGCGGTGCAATAAGCTGAGAACAGGACTATCTAGTGTCATTCTGTGTATAAATAACTTTGGACGGTGATATTGGGATTTCACAAACGGAGGACTATTTACTGCACATTGTTACTGCAAGATAAATAATTCCATCATTCAGAGGATTTTGTGCATGACCGTTGTGAAACTTGAATTAAGTTAATGCATGATTTGGATGCAATACTTTGTAGGGACTAAGGAATATACAGTACCAGTCAAAAGTTTGGACACATCTACTCATTCATGGGTTCTTCTTTATTTGTACTATTTTCTACATTGTAGAATAATAGGGAAGACATCAAAACTATGAAATAACACATATGGAATTATGTAGTAACCCAATTATTTTTTTACAAATCATAATATATTTTATATTTCAGATTCTTCAAAGTAGCCACCATTTGCCAAGAGTGTGCAAAGCTGTCATCAAGCCATTCTTTCAACCAGCTTCACCTGGAATGTTTTCCAACTGTCTTGAATGAGTTCCCACATATGCTGAGCACTTGTTGGCTGCTTTTCCATCACTCTGCGGTCCAACTCATCCCAAACCATCTCAATTGGGTTGAGGTCGGGTCATTGTGGAGGCCAGGTCATCTGATGCAGCACTCCATCACTCTCCTTCTTGGTGAGAGTGACAGAGTGATACACAGCCTGGAGGTGTGTTGGGTCATTGTCCTGTTGAAAATGATAGTCCCACTAAGCCCAAACCACATGGGATGGTGTATTGCTGCAGAATGCTGTGGTAGCCATGCTGGTTAAGTGTGCCTTGAATTCTAAATAAATCACTGGCAGTGTCACCAGCAAAGCACCATCACACCTCCTCCTCCATTCTTCACGGTAGGAACCAAACATGCAGAGATCATCCAGTCACCTACACTGTGTCTCACAAAGACACAGCGGTTGGAACCAAAAATCTAAAATTTGGACTCATCAGACCAAAGGACAGATTTCCACCAGTCTAATGTCCATTGCTCGTGTTTCTTGGCAGAAACAAGTCTCTTCTTCTTATTGGTGTCCTTTAATAGTGGTTTCTTTGCAGCAATTTGACCATGAAGGCCTGATTCACGCATTCTCCTCTGAACACATGATGTTGATGTCTTACTTGAACTCTGGGAAGCATTTATTTGGGCTGCAATTTCTGAGGCTGGTAACTCTAATGAACATATCCTCTGCAACAGAGGTAATTCTGGGTCTTCCTTTCCTGTGGCGGTCCTCGTGAGAGCCAGTTTCATCAGAGCGCTTGATGGTTTTTGCGATTTTACGTGAAGAAACTTTCAAAGTTCTTGAAATGTTCCAGATTGACTGACCTTCATGTCTTAAAGTAATGATGGACTGTCGTTTCTCTTTGCTTATTTTAGCTGTTCTTGACATAATATGGACTTGGTCTTTTACCAAATAGGGCTATCTTCTGTATAGCAACCCTACCTAGTCACAACACAACTGATTGGCTCAAACGCATTAAGAAGGAAAGAAATTACACAAATGAACTTTTAAGAACGTACACCTGTTAATTTAAATGCCTTCCAAGTAACTACCTCATGAAGCTGGTTGAGAGAATGCCAAGTGTGCAAAGCTGTCAAGGCAACGGGTGACTACTTTGAAGAATCTCAAAAATAAAATATATTTTGATTTGTTTTACACTTTTTTGGTTACTACATGATTCCATGTGTGTTATTTCAGTTTTGAAGTCTTCACTATTATTCTACAATGTAGAAAATAGTAACTGGTGTTTTACTGGTGTACAGTCAAGTTTTGAGAATGACACAAATATTAATTTTCACAAAGTTTGCTGCTTCAGTGACTTTAGATATTTTTGTCAGATGTTACTATGGAATACTGAAGTATAATTACATGCATTTCATAAGTGTAAAAGGCTTTTATTGACAATTACATGAAGTTGATGCAGAGTCAATATTTGCAATGTTGACCCTTGTTTTTCAAGACCTCTGCAATCCGCCCTGGCATGCTGTCAATTAATTTCTGGGCCACATCCTGACTGATACCAGCCCATTCTTGCATAATCAATGCTTTGAGTTTGTCAGAATTTGTGGGTTTTTGTTTGTCCACCCGCCTCTTGAGGATTGACCCCAAATTCTCAATGGGATTAAGGTCTGAGGAGTTTCCTGGCCATGGACCCAAAATATTGATGCTTTGTTCCCCGAGCCACTTAGTTATCACTTTTGCCTTATGGCAAGGTGCTCCATCATGCTGGAAAAGGCATTGTTCGTCACCAAACTGTTCCTGGAAAGTTGAGAGAAGTTGCTCTCGGAGGATGTGTTGGTACCATTCTTTATTCATGGCTGAGTTCTTAGACAAAATTGTGAGTGAGCCCACTCCCTTGGCTGAGAAGCAACCCCACACATGAATGGTCTCAGGATGCTTTACTGTTGGCATGACACAGGACTGATGGTAGCGCTCACCTTGTCTTCTCCGGACAAGCTTTTTTCCGGATGCCCCAAACAATTGGAAAGGGGATTCATCAGAGAAAATGACTTTACCCCAGTCCTCAGCAGTCCAATCCCTGTACCTTTTGCAGAATATCAGTCTGTCCCTGATGTTTTTCCTGGAGAGAAGTGGCTTCTTTGCTGCCCTTCTTGACACCAGGCCATCCTCCAAAAGTCTTTGCCTCACTGTGTGTGCAGATGCCCTCACACCTGCCTGCTGCCATTCCTGAGCAAGGTCTGTACTGGTGGTGCCCCGATCACGCAGCTGAATCAACTTTAGGAGATGGTCCTGGCACTTGCTGGACTTTCTTGGGCGCCTTGAAGCCTTCTTCACAACAATTGAACCACTCTCCTTGAAGTTCTTGATGATCCGATAAATAGTTGATTTAGGTACAATCTTACTGGCAGCAATATCGTTGCCTGTGAAGCCCTTTTTGTGCAAAGCAATAATGACTGCACGTGTTTCCTTGCAGGTAACCATCGTTGACAGAGGAAGAAGAATGATTCCAAGCACCACCCTCCTTTTGAAGCTTCCAGTCTGTTATTCGAACTCAATCAGCATGACAGAGTGATCTCCAGCCTTGTCCTTGTCAACACTCATACCTGTGTTAACGAGAGAATCACTGACATGATGTCAGCTGGTCCTTTTGTGGCAGGGCTGAAATGCAGTGGAAATGTTTTTGGGGGATTCAGTTCATTTGCATGGCAAAGAGGGACTTTGCAATTAATTGCAATTCATCTGATCACTCTTCATAACATTCTGGAGTATATGCAAATTGCCATCATACAAACTGAGGCAGCAGACTGTGAAAATTAATATTTGGGTCATTCTCAAAACTTTTGGCCACGACTGTACTGTATGAACATTAAAACGTTTTAAAAGCTGTGAGAAAAGCATGGTGAATGCAAACTTTGGAAACAAAATAATTCTTGATGTTTTCTATTTGATAACAAATACCATATTCCCCATCCTATGTTTATCACAAGTATTGCACTCTATATCCATCAGCACCTGGCAGAAAAGCAGCGCATGTACTCTGTCATCCAGGGGTCAAAGTCAGGTTTGGTCATGGTCACTTTCTCCAGCTCTGCAGACCGCACTCTCCACTTGTCCACTTTCTGCACCTGCTTCTCAACCTCCCGTCTGGTTTTGGCCCGTAATGCAGACTGGTGGATCTGAGGACCACAACAAGAGTTAATGCAGACTGGTGGATCTGAGGACCACAAGAGTTAGTGAAATGAAGTAAAGGAATACTATGGGCCAGTTACCGGAGATTCTCAATTGAACATTCTTTTTAGTTCAGGACTAGGCTTAATCTGGGTCTGAGAAACCGCCCCATTGACCTACTACACTTAAACACTTGACAGACCTTTTGGAATTTGCATTGGCTGAGTGAGTAATCACCTCCTTGGTTGATGCAGCTGGACCCACATTGTGAGTCTTCTTCCTAGCCATCTCAGCTGGCTTATCACCCCCTCCATACAGGGCAAATGGGTGTCTGTTTTTCTTGTCAGTCTCTTTGGGCTTCCGTAGCTGGCTCCATGCCCTGAGGGGCTTTCTGGACTGTTTGGCTTTAGTTTGGGCCTCTGGCTTCTTCCCTGACTCAGAGGCAATTAATCCTTGTCCCAGCTTGACTTCCTCTGTCTCTCTACAACCTCTGTCCACAGCACCCTGTACATCTAGGAAGAGAAGAGATAAGATTTACTTATGAGTTCAATAATTTTTTTTGTATACCTTAGTTTTTAATATGTGCAAGTGTTGTAGGAAGAAACAGTTAACAGACAGAGGCTGTGATAAATATTTTGTATCTTTCCATGTTAACTTATCAGTATGAGAGTCCTATTGTTTCATTATTTATTTGTTTTATTTTAACATTATTTGACCAGGCAGGGACCATGTACAACAACAACACGCGTCTTTGGTAGCTGTTAGCTGCTAGATTTAGCTAACAGCTAATTCCCATCTGCATAAACATCTGAAATATATACGTGAAATAATAAAACTGTAAACATTGACCTTAAAAATGTTTACCAATGGGTGGCGAGGTCTCTGGATAAGCAACTTCTTGCAATTCTTCTGAAATGGGGATCTTCTGTTCCAATGGTTCTTTAGGTGGAATCTTTCTCTCACGTTCTCGTTGTGATTCTTCTTTTAGGACCAATGGCTCAACTTTATTCTTTTGAGGAGTGGACCTGCTGGATTCCGAGTCACTGTCACTGTTCCAAAACCACGGATTATGAGTTTGTTCCAAAAGCCTTCTCGTCAGTCTGTACTTTATCATCTCCTCATAACACTTGGCGTAGGTTTCCCATTCCGGGTCCTTGAATCTCTTCATATACTCCGTTCGGATCCTCTTTGTAACCATTCTTAATTTCCGTTTGTTAGACCCTTATCAAAAAGAAAATGTGTTTGAATTAATTCCTCGCTTGTTACATTGTAAAACTGTTACATAGTAGCGAGCAATACCAGACTATACCTAGCCTACTCATCCAGCGCCAGACATTTAAACCAAAACATAGGGACTACGAATCCTAGAGAAAAGACGCCAATGGCTGAACAGCTGTGGGGGTGTGACGCTGTGTTGACGCGCCCGCCCTCTCAAAAAACGTCTTCATACAGAGGACGTTCTTCAAACGACTCTTCTAGATTTTATGCCATAATATTTTCAGTGTAGAGAAATGTGTGTTTTTTATCATTAATTCTTATTTGAAGCTATAGTCAATCAGCCATAAAGCTTGTTGTAATGTAATCGTTATTGCATTGCACTCACTATTTAATGTATTATTAAACTGGTATGACATGATTATTATTGTAAGATTAAGCTGATAATAGCATATCCATCTCCATATTCTATTGTCAGAATACACTAAGTAGGAAAATCAAACGACTTTATAATGTAGGTAATGTAGTTTACACTGCAACGAATGCAAAATGTGCAAGATAACTAGATTATGCACGCTTTAGCCTATGCGATTTGATTCTGCACAGAACTATTGAATGTCTGAAAATGTATTGCAAATCGTAGGTTTGAACATTCTAATGTATTATACTTACAGCATATAGATTTACTGGCTCGGATTTCACGGAAGCAAAACACAACAGATGGTGTTTCGTGTGCTGTAATCATAGGCTGGCTACGTCTAAGCCCCGCCCGTAGTTGAGATCCATTTACAATGCCATTTCCTCCCAACAGGTGGCCGAATATATGACAATTGGGTGAGAATGCACAGACCAAATGTAACTTGGTATAACATGAGTCTGATCAGATACTTTTAAATAGGTGGTAAATGTTGCCTACAATACAGGAATGTTGTCGCTAAAATTAATGTCTGCAGAACTTCCGGAGAGTTGGTGCGCAGGGTTTTGCTCCAGCCCTACTATAACATGGTCCTGATGAGCAACTGATTAGTAACCTGCAATCAGTGTGCTAGATAGCTAGAGCAATGTTTGGTCAAAATCGTGGGTAGGCCTACCTGTCTTTTCAAAAGGATGGATGGGGCGGGCGCTTTGAAGAGTTTGAAATGTGTGAGAGATTTGCTCTAAAACTGTGTTCAATTATTTGCCCATGTATTCTAAATGAAGAATATGTCCTTGGAATATGAGATTAGTGTCAAATCTGTGTTGCTGCGAAGTTGAAAGTACAAGGCCCGGAAGGAGCAAGCATAGCACATTCAAGCGAAGGAATTGCCGAGAGTCACCTTTCACTCTCTCCAAGCCAAATCAAGAGTCAAATCTCTTAGACTCCACGCAAGTCAGTTTAGACTCCACTCAAGTCAGTTTGCATGCAGTTTTATTGCGTGCGTAAACGTCCGAATGTGTGAAATTTGATAACAATTAATGTCGTTGACCTTGGTATTTCCAATAGCCTATTATCTCACAGTGCCATTGCATTCAGAATGAAAATCCTAAATTTGTCATGCATTCTACCTGTGCATGTGCACGAGTAGGCAAGCCTATTGGTTCATTGCATGATGATCATGTTATGTATTTTCTAACATTGGCTGATGATTACAAAACAGAAATGTATGAAAATACCAAATAATGGACTTTAATAACTTAGTATTTATGTACATTCACGTTCACATGTTGAATAATAACATGGCATGTTTCGTTCTTGTTGATGTTGGTTGACATTTGCAGATTTTTCCCCCCGGGTAACATAGTTACAAAATAAAAGTCCAGTAACAACATGTTGTTTCTCTTCGCGATCCAGAGAACGCACACACTGGAGATGATGATAGGTTTAGAAGCACTTGCGGTGGACAATGCTGGGGCCTGCCTCGTCGTATTCCTGCTTGGTGATCCACATGGCCTGGAAAGTGGACAGGGAGGCCAGGATGGAGCCACCGATCCAGACGGAGTATTTACGCTCAGGGGGGGCGATGATCTATAGAGAATTAAGTTGAGTATTAGTAAAAAAATAAAATGTTTTAAAAACATGACATATTAAGATTGTATTGTTAAGATCTAAATGTTTATTTTATTTTTCCCAAAAGTTATTTTAAATGTCAGAATATTGTAATTGGGTTGCCGATTATATAATTACCTTGATTTTCATGGTGCTGGGGGCCAGGGCAGTGATCTCCTTCTGCATACGGTCAGCAATACCAGGGTACATGGTGGTACCGCCGGAGAGCACGTTGTTGGCGTACAGGTCCTTACGGATGTCAATGTCGCACTTCATGATGCTGTTGTAGGCGGTCTCGTGAATACCGGCAGACTCCATACCTGTTCAGATCATATCGTATTAGAAACATAATCTCTTTAATTCGACCAACATAGCAGGCATATATATTAGCCCTACTCGTTATACGATGATTACGTACCAATGAAGGAAGGCTGGAAGAGGGTCTCTGGGCAACGGAAACGCTCGTTACCGATGGTGATGACCTGACCGTCGGGAAGCTCGTAGCTCTTCTCCAGGGAGGAGGAGGAAGCGGCAGTGGCCATCTCGTTCTCGAAGTCCAGAGCCACATAGCACAGCTTCTCCTTGATGTCACGCACGATCTCACGCTCGGCTGTAATGAAGAAGTATTTTTGCTCAGAAAATGGAACAAATTATTGCAATTATGCACAGCCAAATGCGCACGTCTTGTGCGTCTTTTCTCATTTGACAGATTACGCATGGCATTCTCATGGTGAGTAAAACAAGGCAAACGAAATCTCACCAGTTGTGACGAAGGAGTAGCCACGCTCAGTGAGGATCTTCATGAGGTAGTCAGTCAGATCGCGACCAGCCAGATCCAGACGCATGATGGCGTGGGGAAGAGCATAACCCTCATAGATGGGCACGTTGTGGGTCACACCATCACCGGAGTCCAGCACAATACCTTGAACATAAACCAAAACGTCAATATTCATCTGAATGAACTCATATTAAAGAGACATGGTTGGCTACACGTAGCCGATATGTTGTTTTAGGTGAATTATTTAGATGCGTAAACTCTGCATTCCTTACCAGTGGTACGACCGGAGGCGTACAGGGACAGCACAGCCTGGATGGCAACATACATGGCGGGGACGTTGAAGGTCTCAAACATGATCTGGGTCATCTTTTCACGGTTAGCCTTGGGGTTCAGGGGGGCCTCAGTGAGCAGGGTGGGGTGCTCCTCGGGGGCTACACGCAGCTCGTTGTAGAAGGTGTGGTGCCAGATCTTCTCCATATCGTCCCAGTTAGTAATGATACCGTGCTCGATGGGGTACTTCAGAGTCAGGATACCTCTCTTGCTCTGAGCTTCATCTCCTACGTAGGAGTCCTTCTGACCCATACCGACCATGACACCCTGGAGGAAAGAGGAGACTCGTTGGTTTATATGGGGACGTAGCCTAATCCCAGTCAAAACATTAAGTGTGAACTCATAGATGGACAATACAGGATTTACTGGGGGGAAAATGCGTAATATGGGCCTGTTGCAAACGTCATTGGAGAGCAGATCTTACCTGGTGACGAGGGCGACCAACGATGGAGGGGAAGACAGCCCTGGGTGCGTCATCACCGGCGAAGCCAGCCTTCACAAGGCCGGAGCCGTTGTCGCACACAAGAGCAGTAGTCTCGTCGTCGTCACACATCTTGGGTTCTTAATAATACAAGTAAAAAAGTTTGTTAATTTTTCTGCATGGCTCACGCGCAACACATCACAGAACAAGATAACGCACGATGCACACCGAAACTGTATGTCCAACTTATTATGTATTGTACAAGCCACAAATGATAGCTAACACACAGAACTTATTAAGATAATCATATGTCGATATTATTGTAATGAAACAGGCAGGGAGCAGGTCTCGATCCCTCGACCTTCTAAGCCCAGCGCGATATCGACTGTGCCACAAGAGCATGCTCAAGCGGGAGAGGCGATATCCGCGCTTATAAAGCCAGGGTCGTTACACTACTCCCACCTTTCAAAGAGCGCGTTCTCTCGCTAGCTTGCGACTCTAAATCTTACAGGAACGCGCTCACCGGTCAAGCACCTGCACTGTCGTGGATACAAGGTCCGATCATTTCTGACACCAATGTAATGAAACAAGTAGGAAGCAGGTCTCGAACCCTCGAACTTCTAAGCCTTTAGTCCAGCGCGCTATCGACTGTGCCACAAGAGCATGCTCAAGCGGGAGAGGCGATATCCGCGCTTATAAACCCAGGGTTGTTACACTATGTTGAATTGAGTTTGGCACAAGTCATTTGAGTTGTGTCAACATTAGATGATGTCGCCCGCTGAATAGCCTACTGGACATGTTCTCCTTATTGTATACCCATGTTATAGGCCAACAATAAGTTGTTCTATGAGTGAAATTATTTCTCCAATTATTGTTTCTCAACTCCATGAAACTCCTCTAATTTATTTCACAACACAAAATCAAGGTAGCCAAGTCTATTAAGCTTCTACAAACAAGGGTTTACCAAGTAATCTGATAGAAAGGAAAATGTGTATTTTATCGCCGTTCTACCCTTCCCCATGTTGTAGCCTATACAATTCCATTAGTCATTTCTTCAGGTGAAGAGCCTGTGACATCACTATCAGTATCTTGTGTAATATTAATTGGTCCCGAAGATGTACAATTAAAAAAATAGAGTATTTCCATTGAAATCAATCCATAAATAGTAGATCCAGTCTTTGAGGTTTGGGTTGATTCCAGGTTCTTACCTTGTCTGTCTCAAATGAAGCTCAGAACACGGAAAACTGCTGCTGCTGGGTCGAGCTACAGTGGCGCTTCCATCCTTATATACTCACCGCGTTCGGCCTATTTCCCTTACCCACCACTGAGAATGTCTACGTGTTCCATTGGACATTTACCCAGCCGTCATCCATATTAGGTTCTTCGGGGTGACAGGGGGAGACTTCGAAGGCAGGTTACAGGGCTCCCCGGTTTCAAAGTGAGCAGCAGGGCTCTCCATGTATGGGACTGCTGTCCTGATTCCAAGCCACGGTGCCAGAGCCGTATATGGAGAGCCTGTGATTTGTAAGACACCCTCATGGCATAGCAAACTATAACTGCAAACAGGATCCCGGTTGGAAAGCCCTTCCCTTATCAAGGACCGCAACCTTATAGCCATATAGGAATGACAACACCAAGGAAGGAAGGTAGTTTACGTTCTTGTTCTGTCAAAGTACCGCAGGCTGATTACAAAAATGTGAATGTTCCTTTGAGAATGGAATTCCTTTCATATAATTTTATTGCAATTGCACAGCCGTTTTAACAATGGGTTGATCTGTAATTTTGGTAGTTTGATCTTTGGGATTTTACTCGGTTTAGAGCTCTAGACCACAGTGGGTTATCCAAACAATAACAGATGCCCCATTGACTCAGGCCTGTAGTAGCATACGTTTAATGAAACTATTTCCATGATGCTATTTGCTAGTTGCATGCATACAAAGTTATCCTTTTTTGAAATGTTGATTTTGTTAGAAGACCAAATAAAGATATTATTATTCCATCAGTGTGCAGCTGTAGCCTGACCTATTTATGGCTAGTGCCAGACGGATTCTCTGAAACATCATAACAGCTATACTATGCTAACTAAGCATGTTATGGTAAGCATCATAGTAGGTTATTTATTGGCTACTTAACATTAGGGTTGTAAAAAATTTCCAGTAGGTCTAATACATTTATTATACAATATATATATATATATATATATATTATATATATTATATATATATATATATATATATATATATATATATTTGAAGAAATAGTCCAGGTCATCTGCTCACAGCAACACCCCAGTCAAATAATTAGTTGACAGAGACCACAGGAGGCCAGGGTTAATTCATGACGACCCTGTCTAATCCGTTAGCAGTGTAGCCAGACCACATGACACAATAAGCTATCCAAGAATCTCATATCCAACCTTAGAATGCTGTGTTTAATGAAAATGAATAGCTGCTGAGCATTATTTTCTATTGAAATTCTGTGAAAATCAGTCCTTCCATTCACTTGATCTTATGTATTGTGTTGTACAAAATAAATAAAGTGTTTTTTTAGTAGCTCTACATCTGAGGCTGGTTTGGTTTTAAAGGGTCTGCGATCCCAGCTGCTGCCACTCAGCTGTCTGCCCCAGCAGGTGATGCCCCAGTTTAGCCACTCAGAAGACCACTCCAGCCTGGGCTAGAGAACCTTACACTCTTAGAAAAAAAGTTCTAAATAAAATCAAAAAGGGTTCTATTGCTTGTTAGTATATTATGTATTATGGCACCCCTAAAGGTTTTAATACAGAAGCCCAATTAACCCATTTTCTTGAATTGCATAGAACCTTTAGGGGTGCCATATATGAAGCAGTGATAGAAACTTTTCTATAACCTTTTTTATAAGAGTGTAATAGGGCAAGGATAGACTAGGGCTGGGATTCAATCCAATCGCCTCATGAGCTTAGTTCAACTGCCGTACCCCATCAAAACCCCAAATATAAGATTTGTGTACCCCACAGCTAGTAAACAATGTAAATGTCAACAAAAAGCCTCAAAGATGATTAAACTATAGTGTTGATGTCATGGATAGCCAGTCTTTGCATCCATAGCTCTGTCTATGAATTTGTGAGTGGTTACATTTCTCCAGGCCCATCCCTCAGATTGTTACCAAAACAGAGACGGGGGTGTCTGCTTTATTGTTTCAATTAAGGATTCTAGCTTTAATGAGGTTCAGAGGTCTCTTCTAGTCACATTAATTTGGCGCCTCTGTTTTCATGATAGATAGGCTGCACGTCATGGGCTCTAAACTGACCTACATTACATGGCCAAAAGTATGTGGACATCCCTTCAAATTAGTGGATTTGGTTATTACAGCCACACCCGTTGCTGACAGGTGTATACAATTGAGCATACAGCCATACAATCCTCATAGACAAACATTGGCAGTAGAAAGGCCTGTACTGAAGAGCTCAGTGTCTTTCAATGTGGCACTGTCATAGGATGCCACCTTTCCAACAAGTCAGTATCACATTTCTGCCCTGCTAGAGCTGCCCCAGTCAACTGTAAGTGCTTTTATTGTGAAGTAGAAATGTCTAGGAGCAACAACGGCTAAGCCGCAAAGTGATAGGCCACACAAGCTCACAGAACGAGACCGCAGAGTGCTGAAGCGCGTAGGGCATACACATCGTCTGTCCTCGGTTGCAACACTCACTACCGACTTCCAAGCTGCCTGTGGAAGCAACATCAGCACAAGAACTGTTCGTCGGGAGCTTCATGAAATGGGTTTCCATGACCAAGTAGCAACACACAAGCCTAAGATCACCATGCGCAATGCCAAGCATCGGCTGGAGTGGTGTAAAGCTCACCTCCATTGGACTCTGGAGCAGTGGAACGCATTCTCTGGAGTGATAAATCACGCTTCACCATCTGGCAGTCCGAGAGACAAATCTGGGTTTGGCGGATGCCAGGAGAACGCTACCTGCCCCACAGCATTGTGCCAACTGTAAAGTTTGGTGGAGATGGAATAATGGTCTGGGGCTGTTTTTCATGGTTCCAGCGAAGGGAAAACTTAACGATATAGCATCCAATAACATTCTAGACGATTCTATGCTTCCAACTTTGTGACAACAGTTTGGGGAAGGCCCTTTCCTGTTTCAGCACGACAATGCCCCCATGCACAAAGTAAGGTCCATACAGAAATAGTTTGTCGAGATCATTGTGGAAGAACTTGACTGGCCTGCACAGAGCCCTGACCTCAACCCCATTGAACACCTTTGGGATGAATTGGAGCCAGGCGTAATCGGCCAACTTCAGTGCCCGACCTCACTAATGCTCATGTGGATGAATGGAAGCAAGTCCCCGCAGCAATGTTCCAACATCTAGTGGAAAGCCTTCCCAGAATAGTGGAGGCTGTTATAGCAGCAAAGGGGGACCAATTCCATATTAATGCTCATAATTTTGGAATGAGATGTTCGACCAGCAGGTGTCCACATACCTTTTATCATGTAGTGTATTTGATCATTGAAAGGGGTCACAAAGGTATATGAGTAGAATGGATTAGGCAAAAATCCAAGGAATTGTTTTGGATAGCCCAGATGTCTGAACTGAATTTTTTTTTATTATGCTGAACAAAAATATAAACGCAACATGCAACAATTTCAAAGATCTTACTGAGTAACAGTTCATATAAGGAAATCAGTAATTTTAAATAATTTAATTAGGCCCTAGTCTATGGATTTTGCATGACTGGGCAGGGGCGCAGCCATGGGTGGGGCCTGGGAGGGCATAGGCCCACCCACTATGGAGCCAGGCCCAGCCAATCAGAATGCGCTTTTCCCCACAAAAGAGCTTTAATGCAGACAGAAATACTCCTCTGATGTGGAGGTCTGCGGTTGTCAGCAGGCTAATTGCATGCTCCTGCATCACTTGAGACATCTGTAGCATTGTCTTGTGTGACAAAACTGCATATGGCCTTTTATTGTCCCCAGCACAAGGTGCACCTGTGTAATGATCACACTGTTTAATCAGCTTCTTGATATGCCACACCTGTCAGGTGGATGGATTATCTTGGCAAAGGAGAAATGCTCACCAATTAGGATGTAAACAAATTTGTGCCAAAAAATTGAGAAAAATACAATTTGTGTGCATATGGAACATTTCTGGGAATTTTTCATTTGAGCTCATGAATCATGGGACCAATACGTTACATATTGCGTTTATATTTTTGTTCAGTGTAGTTCAGGTAAAATTCTAACTTTTTTAAACACACTTTACACACACGGATTGGAGAGAAAAAAATCAATAGGGTAATAGCACCCTCTTTTGGTATGAGGAAATATTTTTAGAGAATATGTGACGACTGAGTATGATATAAACCTGTCATGTAATGTCAGTACTGCATTTGCTGTATTAGTAGGGCTATTAGTGGGGGTTACTTTGAAAAAGTATTCAGAGAATACCAATTAGATTTTATTTTTCACAGATGCCTAATAATTTAGAGCACAAAATCATCAAAATATAATATTTGATAACATTATTACAACATACTGATTTTACCCAAGAGCCTTCTGTAGAGAAAATTTATATAGGACTTATGCCCCAAAACATCTGAATACAATAGTGATATAGGCGTAGGGTCATCTGTAGATATGAGTAAAAGTGATGTAGGGACGGGCAACTCCAGTCCTCGGGGGGCCGGAGTGGTGTCACACTTTTTTACCCCATCCTTAGCAAAACACAGCTGATTAAATTAATTACATTCTAAACTGAATATCATGATTAGTTGATTATTGGAGTCAGGTGTGTTAGCTAGGGCAATACATAGATTTGAATAAAATGTTACCTACTGAATGTTAGATTGTTCAGACATGTTGCCCAAACTGGTAGCAAAGACCCAAAAGCACCTTTGAATAGCAGAATATTTTCATGGATATGCACATCATTTTCAGAACTGATCAGTGGCGGTTCATTCATTGCTTTATCATCTGGAATGTAAGATGTTATTTGATTATCATCTACATTTATGACAATTTAGCTTGTATTTCAGTTCTCTGTATGTTTACCGTGTCTTGGAAATAGGCCCGTCTAATTGACAATATTTACGTGACTTACTTCAGAGTTTTAATGTCCTTCATATTTTCAGGAAACACTAACCTCTTGAGGATCCTCAATGAGTTGGGTGTCCTCAAGAAGAGAAGCCATCTCAAAATGAATCCCAGCAGTTATATGAGATATCTGCAGTACTCAAATTTAACACGTCCAAAATCATCCATGTCCCATTTGATATGTACGTGCAGCTTCATCTGATTCACATACTGACGTACTGAGGAGTGTAGCAGAGCACGTCACCACTCAGCTACTGTAAAGGCACTTTCTCTACATTTTAAGAGCTCCCCTGTCCTCTGCTCTTTTCAATGCTTGCTTTTGCTCCTCTTGGAAGAAGGTTTGTTTCTCCATCAGCTTTCTGAAGAGGCCTTGGCGGTTGCCCAGGAGCTGTGCGTGCTGACCACACTCCACCACACACCGCTGGCCCAGCACCGCCACGGCGTCAGCGTTCTGGATGGTGGTGAGGCGGTGGGCGATGATCAGCACCATGCGCCCATCCATGAGCCGCTCCAGAGCCTCCTGGACCAGGAACTCATTCTCTGCATCGTGGGCACTGAAGAATAGGGGGGGAAATGCTTAACTGTCCAAAATGAAGAGGAAGAGGCTGAAATAAAACATGTGATGTGATTATGCATATCTCTTACCTTGTAGCCTCATCAAGTAGAAGTATCTTGGGGTTCTGAAGGAAGGGAGGAAAGTAAACATTATTACTTTAGCTCATATAACTAAAAACATCCATTGTTGACACATGCAATCGGGTGTAATTAAATTACCTTGAGCAGAGCCCTTGCGATAGCAATTCTCTTTTTTTGACCACCTGTTGGTTCAAGTAAAATAAGTAATTCCATTCCAGCTGTTAAAACCTCTTACATCTAGATGTTCCGCTAGCGGAACGCCTCGCCAATATCCAATGATAGGGCGTGGCGCGAATTACAATCTCCTCAAAAATCCCAAAACTTCAATTTTTCAAACATATGACTCTTTTACACCATTTTAAAGACAAGACTCTCCTTTATCTAACCACATTGTCCGATTTCAAAAAGGCTTTACAACGAAAGCAAAACATTAGATTATGTCAGGAGAGTACCCAGCCAGAAATAATCAGACACCCGTTTTTCAAGCTAGAATATAATGTCACAAAAACCAAAACCACAGCTAAATGCAGCACTAACCTTTGATGATCTTCATCAGATGAAACTCCTAGGACATTATTTTATACAATACAAGCATGTTTTGTTCAATCAAGTTCATATTTATATCAAAAACCAGCTTTTTACATTAGCATGTGACGTTCAGAACTAGCATACCCACCGAAAACTTCCGGTGAATTTACTAAATTACTCACGATAAACGTTCACAAAAAACACAACAATTATTGTAAGAATTATAGATACAGAACTCCTTTATGCAATCGCGGTGTCCGATTTTAAAATAGCTTTTCGGTGAAAGCACATTTTGCAATATTCTGAGTAGATAGCCCGGCCATCACAGGCTAGCTATTTTGACACCCACCAAGTTTGGCACTCACCAAACTCAGATTTACTATAAGAAAAATTGGATTACCTTTGCTGTTCTTTGTCAGAATGCACTCCCAGGACTTCTACTTTACACCCAATGTTGTTTTGGTTCCAAATAATCCATAGTTATATCCAAATAGCGGCGTTTTGTTCTTGCGTTCAAGACACTATCCGCAGGGTGACGCGCCGGCGCATATCGTGACAAAAAAATTCAAAATATTCCATTACCGTACTTCGAAGCATGTCAAACGCTGTTTAAAATCAATTTTTATGCGATTTTTCTCGTAAAATAGCAATAATATTCACGTTGTTTTCGTTCAAAGACTGAAAGAAGAAAATGGTGTCTTCACGTGCACGCGCGGGCCCGTGTCATTGTTCTCAGATCGACCACTATCCAAATGCGCTACTGTTTTCCGCCCAGGGACTGCAGAGTCATCATTCCGCGTTCTGGCGCCTTCTGAGAGCCTATGGGAGCCTTAGAAAATGTCACGTTACAGATCCTCTGTTTTTGATAAAGAGGCTATAGAAGGCCAAGAAATGGTCAGAGAGGGCACTTCCTGTATAGAATCTTCTCAGGTTTTGGCCTGCCATATGAGTTCTGTTATACTCACAGACACCATTCAAACAGTTTTAGAAACTTTAGGGTGTTTTCTATCCAAATCAAACAATTATATGCATATTCTAGTTTCTGGGCAGGAGTAATAACCAGATTAAATCGGGTACGTTTTTTTATCCGGCCGTGAAAATACTGCCCCCTATCCTAAATAGGTTAAAGAAGCTACGATGAAGAACTTCATAACAAAACCCATATCTGTCTGTAGTCAGATCATTCAGGCTTGAGAATGTCCAGTGAAGTCCAACACCATCATCAGGAAATCTATGTATTTGTCTCACCTGACAGTAGAACACCTTTCTCTCCCACCACTGTGTCAAAGCCTTCGGGGGAAACCTCGGACAAACTCGTAGGCGTTGGCGATCTGTGCAGCCCGGTGGATTTCCTGAACTGTGACCGTGTCAGAGTTGGGCGCTCCATAGACAATGTTCTCAGCGATGGAACAGGAGAAGAGGACAGGCTCCTGCAGACCCACAGAGTACAGGGACAGACCACACCTCACAACACCAGCTGAGCCACAACAATGGGAACATGTGGTCAACTAATAATGTCATCATGTGACCAATTACCTGACTAACAGTTCCAATGTGACTCCTCAGCCAATAAGGATTCAAATCTCTCACATCATGCCCGTCAATAGTGATCACACCTACAGAGCAAAACAGGGATCTCAAAATCAGAAGACTTGATGAAATGGAAGACACATGCACACAGTGACATCAAATCAAATTGCGAAATGCGAGCAGCTTCATGCTCTTACAGTATGATTTGCCCGATCCGCTGGGGCCTACCACGGCCATGACAGAGCCGGAAGGCACGGAGAGACTAAGGTCCTGGAAGATAGGGGCATCTTTGCGGGTCGGGTAGGCAAAGGAGACATTCTGGAACTCCAGATTACCCTTCAGTTGCTCCGGCCTCAGCACAATACCCTCTATAGAGAAATGAGGAGGAAAAAGGACATGCCAGTTTAGATGCAGAGGAGTGTGAAGTGCTATGGTGTTTTGCACAATGCTGTCTCAGTGTGGTCTAGAATTACAGGGCAATGATGCTGACCATTAAGGGGGAAATCAGGCTTCCTGTCCAGTAGCTCCCACAGCCGTGGCCCTGCTCCACAACCCTTCATCAGCTCAAAGTAGAACAAGCTCATCCCTATTCAACAAAACAGACAATTAAACAGATGTTTAGATGAGCTAAGCGATTGAGAATCATTTTTTTTATTTAAGTGTGATTTGTTCATTTAGTAATGAGCTGGGGTTGAGCTATTTCCGGGTTTTCAAACGTAAATGAACCATGTGTATATGTGTTTCCAATTCAACAAAATAACTTAATTCATTAAAGTCAAAATAGTGGTTATGAAATGGTGTGTGCTTTATTTGCATTATTTAAAACATTTTGGTGAATGGATGAAGGTCGTTCATAACTAAAAACTCTGCTAATGCGATTTCCTCTTCCGAGGGGTATTCCAGAAAAATGGTTTAACAAATTCAGTATTTGGGTGATTCTGCAACTTCGGGCACTTTGGCCCGGCAAGCTTTCAGAAATTAAAATGTTTTGAAACACCATTTTACCAGTATTATAATCATCTTTGATTTGTCTGGAAATAATATCCGATAATGGCTGCGATCGTACTATTCAGGAATTGATATATTTTCGTCATTTTTCTCAGACAGCCATAGACAAATGTAATTTCCATCACATCATTAAACATCCATTTTAGTTGAAAATGAAATATCATACAATTATTTTATAACACATTTCTTATACATTTGTACATGAACTTGCACTGAATATTATTTTAAGTGCTTTTTAAGGTTTTCCTAAAATTAATAATTCACCATAATGCCTGAATGTATAAACTTTCCTTTGTGACTGCTGAAAATATGTATTTATCATTAAAAAAAAGATATTTCCACCCAACCTTTTAGTGAGATTATGATAACAACCATATGATTTCCCTATCTAAAAAAAATCAATCAATGTAAATTATACATAATATACTAATTTACCCAAAAAATATGGGTGTGGTGGAAATGACAAGGTGTGGTGGAAAAGACATCTATGTAAAAATAACTTATGAAAACAATATTTTATTGCAAACATTTTGAACAACAACCATTGTAAAACATGTAATTAATTTAAGAAAAAGTAAGATTCCAAAAGTGGGCAGAGCTCAAGGACGTAGGCCAGTGTTTTTCAAAGATGAGCCCAGATTGCAGAGCTCAGTGAGCAAAGTGAAACGGTATCATTTGTGGTATATCAAACACTGGTGTGGAGGGTCACCTGCATGTGAGAATCACCAAAGTGAACTGCCTGGATTTCACTGGTGTATTTACACAGGTAGTTCTCTCAGTGGCACAACTTTGGTTTTAGAAGGGGGGGGGGGAATAATTATTAGTCGGATAAACATTCCAAACAGCCTACCCGACCGCTTGGAGGTGTCTGCATGGTCCTAAAGCACACCGTTGCCTCATTTTGTATCACATTCAAATGATAAAACTGGAGGGGACAAAAATGCAATTTCAGAATGTGAGGGGGACATGTCCCCCCCGTCCTCATCCCCAGTGAAAGTTGCGCCCCTGAGTTCTTTGCAAAGTCAGTATGCACAATGATCTCCTCTTTCCACAGGTTCTCTTAATTCTCTCAGTTTGGAGTATTGGTGTCGAATGTTGTACATATCTTCCCCAACTTCTGTTTCAATCCTTTGAAGAAGTCCTCCAGTAGAATATGCAGTGTGCTACACACCTTTTGTTATTCTGTCAAATGTACAGTGAACTTCTCCATGTTTCCCTCTTTGTTTTTCCTTCTCTCTCTCAGCTTTGTTTTTCCACTCAAACCACCATGTCTGCTCACCAGCATCAAAGTCAGATGTTTTAAGCTCTTTGGCTTGGCAAAGGGAGCACTCTCTATACATACATTCTTACTTCAGGTTCTCACAGCACAAAGACTCAATAAGGTTCTCATTGTTGCTGCAGCTGATCACTTTGTGATACTGTAGTTTGTCCGCCATGAACTGGACATTGGCGTGGGTTTGGCATGTGGCATGTGTCCCTATCCTGGACTGTTGACTTGACAACCCAAAAATACGTCTTTTAAAGAATTAATGGTAGGACATTTTAATATCTGAATATTCCCTCTTAAAATCCTGATAAAGGTTCTGAATTGTGCCATTCAAGAAGCACTTCTGCTTTATTTTCTTGTTCCTCGTTAGTGTGTCCTTTTTCCCTGTTGTTGCTCTACTGTTGACATCACGTTCATAGAATCTAGTGATTTTCTCTTCTGTGGCTGTGCTAATTATGTAACACTGCTTTTTTCCTGGAGGATTGAAGACTGGTTGGCCTGTTTTCATTTGCCCTCAATGCTTTTGCTGAAAAAATAAATTCTTTGTTTATGGCTTTGACCAGGCCATACTTTCTCAGGATGTTGCCTCTGAGCATTTTTGAAGCCACTTGTTTGTCCTTGGCACTGCACATTTTTTGATACTTTTGCTTTAACTCTGCAATGATGGCATTTTGAAACAATAAAATCCTTCTCAAGTTCTTCGGAGTTCCCTTCATTTTCTGTTTTATCTATGTCTTTGGGGAATCTTGTCTCTCCATTTTCTTCATCAGTTGATCAAACCTTTTTTTGTATTTCTCAGTTTACCGTTAAGCTTTTATCAAGTTTGCCATTTGTCATGCAAAGATCTCTATGTTTTTGAGCGACCTCTTCCAACCTTTTTCCTTCCAGCAAGTATTAGACTTCTCATTCCTGTTGCAGACGATGAGGAAGGGGTATCAGGGCGTGCATCAGGGCAGGTAAATTATGGGCAGGTATGATGGCCTCGTGTTCTGGCTGCAGGTCGTCTGGTGACTGAGGTGGTGTGTTGCCTGATAGGTAGGTCTCCATCTGGTGACTGAGGTGTTGTGTTGTCTGATAGGTAGGTCTCCATCTGGTGACTGAGGAGGTGTGTTGCCTGATAGGTAGGTCTCCATCTGGTGACTGAGGTGTTGTGTTGTCTGATAAGTAGGTCTCCATCTGGTGACTGAGGAGGTGTGTTGTCTGATAGGTAGGTCTCCATCTGGTGACTGAGGAGGTGTGTTGCCTGATAGGTAGGTCTCCATCTGGTGACTGAGGTGTTGTGTTGTCTGATAGGTAGGTCTCCATCTGGTGACTGAGGAGGCGTGTTGCCTGATAGGTAGGTCTCCATCTGGTGACTGAGGAGGTGTGTTGTCTGATAGGTAGGTCTCCATCTGGTGACTGAGGTGTTGTGTTGTCTGATAGGTAGGTCTCCATCTGGTGACTGAGGTGTTGTGTTGTCTGATAGGTAGGTCTCCATCTGGTGACTGAGGAGGCGTGTTGCCTGATAAGTAGGTCTCCATCTGGTGACTGAGGAGGTGTGTTGTCTGATAGGTAGGTCTCCATCTGGTGACTGAGGTGTTGTGTTGTCTGATAAGTAGGTCTCCATTGCAATTGTTCTCTTTAAAGTCTGTCTTCTATTCTGTTGGTTGCATTTCTATAACCATCTCTTGCTTCTTTGTTCTCGTTTTGTAAGCTCGAAGATAGATATCACTTCTCCCTTCTTTTTTTTCTTCCAGTATCTCTTCCTGTCTTTTTGCAGATGTTCCTGGTATCGTATAGGATCATTTTTTATTTTGTTTCTATGTCTGTGACCTCTTTGCTGTTTTATGTGGCATCTTCTAAAAACAAAGAAAAATACTCAAGTTTTCCAATTGCGCACACCTTGGAGCATTTTCTAGATTAAAGTAATTTAAAACATGACTAAATAAGCCTAAAGTTTAAAAAAGTAAAAAGTAATAACACAATGGATTTTTGTTATTTCCACCATGTTCTGTCATTTCCATCACAGTTAAGTTTGTGATGGAAATGAATGTGATGGAAATGATGCTTCTGCTGTTTTTGGAGAAAAATGACAGACTGCTTAGCATGCTTTGGGCAACCACAGGAACTTCAATGTCCTCAGGGTCAATTTTGTGGATTTTATAAAAAAAATATATTTTTATTCTTTATATGTTAAGTTCAAACTACAATCACCCCATATGTTTTTCAACACCTCACTATCAAGTATTTTAGCTTCTTTTCAGATGCATTTTATACCTAAATTTTACTGTTTTGCCCTCGTCCCTGACCCAGACTTTTGAGCTACTATGTTTTTCTATGAGAAAACATGAATAATTACACATGATGTAATGTTATCTTCTAGAGAAAGACTCAATCAAATAAAATCTATATCAATAGATATTATTTCCACAAAATATACCTGTCCTTTGGTAGTGGTGTCATTTCCACCACTGAGGGCAAATTCCTTCTTTCTTCTTTCTTTCTTCCTTCTTTGACCTGACAGGTCATTTTGACAGATGTCAGCATTGCAGCAACAATCGTATACCTTAGTTATAGTTATATAGTAGCTCATCAGGTAGTAGCCTATGTTTTCTCTCAGGTTGATACAGAGAGACTCATCCATGCTTTTATTACAAACAGGCTTGACTACTGCAATGCTCTCCTGTCTGGTCTACCTAAAAACTACTGCCTGTGAGATTTAAAATTCATTTTAAGATTCTTCTATTGGTTTTTAAATCAATCCACGATTGTGCACCCCTATACATGTCAGACATTCTTTTAAGTTATGTACCCAGTAGGTCCCTCAGGTCCTCTGGCACTGGACTTTTAACTATCCCAAGGTCTAGAACCATTACAAAAAAAGATTGCAGTATTTGCATGAGGTAGACACTGCTTCCGAAATAACAGTTTTATTTGCTGCAGTAAGTTTGCAATGTAAGAGTGCAGCAAAACTGCTGTTCAACTGCAGTACACTACATTTATTATTAAAACACACCTTAAAGCACACCTTTTTAGCTTTTCTTTTCCTTAAGGGGCTTTTTAGTCATTCCATTTGTGTTATTCTTTAGTTTTTATCCTCGTGTTTGTTGTGTAGTAAATGTTTCAGTTTTTAATTTTCATTGTCATTATTTTCTTTTTCCTGTGAAGCTCATTGTGTTGCATTCCATGTCTGAAATGTGCTGTAGAAATAAGGCTTGATTTGATTTGATTTGGTATTGGCTACGTTTTATTTACAAAAAAAATCTGATTACAAGTTTATTTGACCAGTACACTCCAGGCATGGTACATTTATATTTCACAATCATGAAGATACTTCCTATTTCAAGTCCATTCACCAGCTCCATTATTCACCAGCTCCATTATTCACCAGCTCCATCATTCACCAGCTCCATTATTCACCAGCTCCATTATTCACCAGCTCCATCATTCACCAGCTCCATTATTCACCAGCTCCATTATTCACCAGCTCCATCATTCACCAGCTCCATTATTCACCAGCTCCATCATTCACCAGCTCCATTATTCACCAGCTCCATCATTCACCAGCTCCATTATTGTCATAATGTAACTTTAAGGAAACGACTCCCTCTGCTGGCCAAATAAGATAACATTCCTTTAGTCTCAGAACTGTATTGACTCAGGTCAATCTCTCCCTTTCCACAGGCCTTGTTTCATGTACAGTATGGCTTCCATTTACTCTGGTATTCACATTATGCTGAAAAACCCCAAGACACCCCGGGTAGAAAAACTGAACCATGCCCATTTTACACTGATGATACAAGTGTTTTATTAAATGTCATGATTTCTAACATTTTTTTCTCTCCAGGTTATAATTGAAAGGATTCAGGAGTTGCCTCAGAGACCTCCTCAGCGTCTGTCTCCACTGTGCTGAGCTTCTGTAAGGGCATCCTGTCCTCCCCAGTCCTCTCTGTCACATTCAGGGACCTACTGACCATCAGGGCCTGGATGGCCGAGGATGACCCACGTGTTGGCTAGCACCTGAGTAGGGACATCCGTGGTAAGGTGGACACCATCCGGCAGTCTGCCCTCTTCCTGCCAGACCACCTCCAGGTGTATAAGGAGGAGCCAGGGATGAAGAAAAGGCTGGCAGGGAAGGGCCTACTCTGCCCAATCCACTCAATACTTACAAAGCTCTGTGACACTGCTCTCCATTATGCGGTCAGGTTGAGTTCCCTCCCGCTGTTCTTCAGGTTCTCACTGGACGCCTACTGTAAAGGAGAGGATAATAAAGAACACAGTTAATCACCGCGGTGGATTTCATTAACGTGGTGACTCTCAAAGACATGTTTGACGGTGAAAACTGCAGCTTAGCTCTGCTGGCTTTGGAGAACCTCTTGAATTTATGCTTGACGGCAGACATTTACAATGTGTCGGCTGACAGGATAAAGCACAAGGAGGTTCAGTTGTTTTTCTATAGGAAGGTGGTTAGGATGTTGTTTGACAATGCCCAATCCCATTATATCAGCATGGTACCGCTGTCTAAAAGCCCTGCTCAGTCTCAACCACCTGATCACAGAGCCGGACGTGGACGAGCTGCTGTCAGCAGGATGGATCGACTCCGACTGCACAGAGCCACGGATTAGGAAGGCACACGAGGCCTTCATCTCCTCTGTTCTCCTGACCTACGCCAAGCTGAGGAGCTCCTGGCTGTCATCTGCCACCCAGCAGTGGATGAGTTCCGACAGCCTGTTCTTCCAGAGTCAGTGCAAAGGACGCTTAGCAGTGGATTTCTTTTTCTTTTCTTTTTTTTCCCACCTTTATTTAACCAGGCTAGTTGAGAACAAGTTCTCATTTACAACTGCGACCTGGCCAAGATAAAGCAAAGCAGTGCGACACAAATAACAACACTGTCACGTCCTGACCAATATTTAGGTATTATTTCTATTATATTTGGTCAGGACGTGGCAGAGGTATATTTGTTTTGTATTATGGGGTTTTGTGTGTGGTGTAGTGGGGTGTATTAGTTTGGTATAGGTTCTAGGTTTGTTTTTCTATGTGTAGTTTTGGGTGCTGGACTCTCAATTGGAGGCAGGTGTTTCTAGTTGCCTCTGATTGGGAGTCCCATAAGTAGGTGTGTGTTTGTTTGGTTTTCGTGGGTAGTTGTTTTTGCACTGCGTGTTGTGTGCCTGCAAAACTGTTCCTGTCGTGTATATTGTTTTCCAGTGGATGCGTTACTCCTTTTTTGAATTAAAACATGAGCATCCATATTCCCGCTGCAGTTTGGTCTATTCAACACGGCTCTTTTTGTGACAGAACTACCCACCACCAAAGGACCAAGCAGCGGAGAAGAGGACAGAGGCAAGTGAGGGAGGAATGTTGGAGGCAGCCCCAATAATTTTTTAGGGGGGGGCACAAGGGCTATTTGGCGGGGCGAGATTACAGCCCCAGGCCAGCTCCCCGTACCCTTGTAGGGCAGACTGGACAGGTCCCGTGCTTTGGGGTTGGGGCTGTGGTGAGGCCTGGGATTTTCAGGCCGGTAGGCAAGGTACCAGCGCCCCGCATGTGCCAGGGCGAAGTAGGCATCGAGCCGGAAGGGGTGATGCCAACCCTGCGCTCAAGACCGCCAGTGCGCCCTTTCGGTCCGGTGTTTCCCGCTAGATGCACTAGCATGGAGGTGCGTGTCTCCAGGCCGGCACGTCCAGTACCAGCCCCACGCATCAGGAGTCTAGTGCGTCAGCCCAGCACCGCCAGTCAACAGTCGTCGGAGCTGCCCGCCAGTCAACAGTCGTCGGAGCTGCCCGCCAGTCAACAGTCGTCGGAGCTGCCCGCCAGTCAACAGTCGTCGGAGCTGCCCGCCAGTCAACAGTTGTCGGAGCTGCCCGCCAGTCAACAGTCGTCGGAGCTGCCCGCCAGTCAACAGTCGTGGGAGCTGCCCGCCAGTCAACAGTCGTCAGAGCTGCCCGCCAGTCAACAGTCGCCGGAGTGGCCAGACTGCGCTGAACTGCCGGAGTGGCCAGACTGCGCTGAACTGCCGGAGTGGCCAGACTGCGCTGAACTGCCGGAGTGGCCAGACTGCGCTGAACTGCCGGAGTGGCCAGACTGCGCTGAACTGTCGGAGTGGCCAGACTGTTCCCCGGCCCAGCCCGAGGGGCCCTCCTGTCCCCCGGCCCAGCCCGAGGGGCCCTCCTGTCCCCCGGCCCAGCCGAGGGGCCCTCCTGTCCCCCGGCCCAGCCCGAGGGGCCCTCCTGTCCCCCGGCCCAGCCCGAGGGGCCCTCCTGTTCTCCGGCCCAGCCCGAGGGGTCCGTCTGCCTGGCGCAGCTATCGGCTCCACCGAAGTGGGCGACGCCGAGGGTGGAGCAGGGTCCACGTCCTGCACCGGAGCCACCTCCAGGATAGGTGGGTTGGGGAGGGAGGGTGTAGCACAGTGCCGTCGTTGACGGCAGCCACCCTCCCTTCCCTCCCTTATTGTTTAGGGGGTATTGCTTTTTGGTTTTGTTGGGGTAATGGGGATTTTTTTGTGTTTTCTTTTAAGGTGCATTCCGGGGTCTGCACCTTTAGGGGGGGTAATGTCACGTCCTGACCAATATTTAGGTATTATTTCTATTATATTTGGTCAGGACGTGGCAGAGGTATATTTGTTTTGTATTATGGGGTTTTGTGTGTGGTGTAGTGGGGTGTATTAGTTTGGTATAGGTTCTAGGTTTGTTTTTCTATGTGTAGTTTTGGGTGCTGGACTCTCAATTGGAGGCAGGTGTTTCTAGTTGCCTCTGATTGGGAGTCCCATAAGTAGGTGTGTGTTTGTTTGGTTTTCGTGGGTAGTTGTTTTTGCACTGCGTGTTGTGTGCCTGCAAAACTGTTCCTGTCGTGTATATTGTTTTCCAGTGGATGCGTTACTCCTTTTTTGAATTAAAACATGAGCATCCATATTCCCGCTGCAGTTTGGTCTATTCAACACGGCTCTTTTTGTGACAAACAGAGTTACACATGGAATAAACAAACATACAGTCAATAACACAATAGAGAAAAAGTCTATGTACAGTGTGTGCAAATTAGGAAAGATAAGAGAGGTAAGGCAATAAATAGGCCTTTGTGGCGAAATAATTACAATTTAGCAAATAAACACTGGAGTGATACATGTGTAGAAGATGAATGTGCAAGTGGAGATACTGGGGTGCAAAGGAGCAAAAAAATAAATAACAATAGGGGGATGAGGTAGTTGGATGGGCTATTTACAGATGGGCTATGAACTGGAAGGAAAGGCGGCCAAAGGAGGAATTGGCTTTGGGGGTGACCAGTGAAATATACCTGCTAGAGCGCGTGCTACGGATGGGTGCTGCTATGGTGACCAGCGAGCTGAGATAAGGCGGGGCTTTACCTTGCAAAGACGTATAGATGATCTGGAGCCAGTGGGTTTGGTGACGAATATGAAGTGAGGACCAGCCAATGAGAGCATACAGGTCGCAGTGGTGGGAAGTATATGGGGCTTTGGTGACAAAACGGATGGCACTGTGATAGACTGCATCCAATTTGCTGAGCAGAGTGTTGTAGGCTATTTTGTAAATGACATCGCCGAAGTCAAGGATCGGCAGGATGGTCAGTTTTACGAGGGTATGTTTGGCGGCATGAGTGAAGGAGGCTTTGTTGCGAAATAGGAAGCCAATTCTAGATTTAATTTTGGATTGGAGATGCTTAATGTGAGTCTGGAAGGAGAGTTTACAGTCTAACCAGACACCTAGGTATTTGTAGTTGTCAACGTATTCTAAGTCAGAACCGTCCAGAGTAGTGATACTGGATGGGCGGGCAGGTGCGGGCAGCGATCGGTTGAATTTAAAAGCAGTTGGAGGCCACGGAAGGAGAGTTGTATGGCATTGAAACTCGTCTGGAGGTTAGTTAACAGTGTCCAAAGAAGGGCCAGAAGTATACAGAATGGTGTCGTCTGTGTAGAGGTGGATCAGAGAATCACCAGCAGCAAGTGCGACATCATTGATGTATACAGAAAAAACGAGTCGGCCTGAGAATTGAACCCTGTGGCACCCCATAGGTGCAGACAACAGGCCCTCCGATTTGACACACTGAACTCTGTCTGCGAAGTAGTTGGTGAACCAGGTGAGGCAGTCATTTGAGAAACCAAGGCTGTTGAGTCTAAGAATGTGGTGATTGACGGAGTCGAAAGCCTTGGCTAGTTCGATGAATACAGCTGCACAGTATTGTCTCATTGATGGCGGTTATGATATCGTTTGAGCGTGGCTGATTTGCACCCATGACCAGCTCGGAAACCAGATTGCATAGTGGAGAAGGTACGGTGGGATTCGAAATGGTCGGTGATCTGTTTATTAACTTGTCTTTCGAAGACCTTAGAAAGGCAGGGTAGGATAGATATAGGTCTGTAGCAGTTTGGGTCTAGAGTGTCTCCACTTTGAAGAGGGGGATGACCGTGGCAGCTTTCCAATCTTTGGGGATCTCAGACGATACGAAAGAGAGTTTGAATAGGCTAGTAATAGGGGTTGCAACAATTTCGGCTGATCATTATAGAAAGAGAGGGTCCAGATTGTCTAGCCTTGCTGATTTGTAGGGGTCCAGATTTTGCAGCTCTTTCAGAACATCAGCTATCTGGATTTGGGTGAAGGAGAAATGGGGGAGGCTTGGGCAAGATGCTGTGGGGGATGCAGGGCTGTTGACCAGGGTAGGGGTGGCCAGGTGGAAATCATGGCCAGCCGTAGAAAAATGCTTATTAAAATTCTCAATTGTTGTGGATTTATCGGTGGTGACAGTGTTTCCTAGCCTCAGTGCAGTGGGCAGCTGGGAGGAAGTGCTCTTATTCTCCATGAACTTTACAGTGTCCCAGAACATTTTGGAGTTTGTGCTGCAGGATGCAAATTTCTGTTTGAAAAAGCTAGCCTTTGCTTTCCCAACTGCCTGTGAATATTGGTTCCAAACTTTCCTGAAAAGTTGCATATCGCGGGGGCTATTCGATGCTAATGCCGTATGCCACAGGATGTTTTTGTGCTGGTCAAGGGCAGTCAGGTCTGGAGTGAACCACGGGCTATATCTGTTCCTGGTTAAAAAAAAATTGAATGAGGCATGCTTATTTAAGATTGTGAGGAATGCACTTTTAAAGAATAACCAGGCATCTTCTATTGATGGAATGAGATCAATATCCTTCCAGGATACCCAGGCCAGGTCGATTAGAAAGGCCTGATCGCTGAAGTGTTTTAAGGAGCGTTTGACAGTGATGAGGGGTGGTCGTTTGATCGCATACCCATTACAGACGCAAGCAATGAGGCAGTGATCGCTGAGATCCTGGTTGAAGACAGCAGAAGTGTATTTGGAGGGCAGGTTGGTTAGGATGATATCTATGAGGGTGCCTGAGCACTGACAGCCTGTTCTCCATAGGACGCTCAGCAGTGGATGAGCCCCCCGACAGCCTGTTCTCCATAGGACGCTCAGCAGTGGATGAGCTCCGACAGCCTGTTCTCCATAGGACGCTCAGCAGTGGATGAGCTCCGACAGCCTGTTCTCCATAGGACGCTCAGCAGTGGATGAGCTCCGATAGCCTGTTCTCCATAGGACGCTTACAGTGGATGAGCTCCGACAGCCTGTTCTCCATAGGACGCTCAGCAGTGGATGAGCTCCGACAGCCTGTTCTCCATAGGACGCTTACAGTGGATGAGCTCCGACAGCCTGTTTTCCATAGGATGCTCAGCAGTGGGTGAGCTCCGACAGCCTGTTTTCCATAGGACGCTCAGCAGTGGATGAGCTCCGACAGCCTGTTCTCCATAGGACCCACCTCTTGCAAAAACTGCTCACTCTCCAACAAATTAAGAAAGTTATCCTAAGCATGAGCTATAGGACAGACTAGAGCTTCAGATGTCCTCCGCAGAGCAGTCCAGCACATTGTGGGGAGAGAAGATCCTCAACTTGGCCAGCAGAGTGACCAGCTATGGGACTGCCAGGTCAGTAGTATGGATGCCAGCATCTACCCAGTTACCACAAACCTACCAATGATCTCGCTATACTTCTCAGAGGACGAAGTGCTTCATGTAGCTGAAGTTCTCCTCAGCTCCCTACTTCAGAAGACACCAGACTACGCCACTGAGAAGCTGTCTGTCTCTCTCATTTCCAAACATCTGCTTGAGAGCCTCATTCTAGTCGAGTTACCCATGACTTACTCTGCTATGGTCAGATGTGTCACTCAAAGGATTGTGGGGATTCTCAGCAGCACCCCAGACATGACCCCAGGCCATCCAGCACTCATGAAGTTAAGTGAAGTCAGTTGTTCAACAGCTGAAGATAAAGTAAGTGCAGTAACTCAGTCAGACGGTGATGTCACTGAAGCCCCCTCTGCTTTGAAGAGACTGGAGGCCATAGCCCAACACATACTGAGCTCTAGTACAACTGGAGCCTCTATAACCCTATCTCAAAGTCAAGCCGATAACCTTTTAAGCTTACTTCAAGTCACCGATGCTCTTAACCCAGATCGAATGTCATCTGAAGACTTTTCAGGGCTCTTTTTGTTCTTATTCCTCATGGTCACAGACACACAGCTACATAAGGACGTGAAGCCTGCAGTGACAATACATCTGCCGAATCAGCTCTTCAGTCTCATGGGGTCACTTCTGGCAGGGAATAATTCCCATCATGTTTTAAAGATTGTGCATGGGAGTAGCCTCTTGGAGGCAGCTTTGGCAGCTCTCCTTTCACACTGCAATAAGGGCCTCTCAAACTGTGGACAGCTCTGCTTGGCTGACTTTCCTAAAAACCATCCATGATTTCATCCAGTCCCTGATCCTATTGATAATCCACAGAATGAGCAGTGTCTGTCTCAACCAAGAGAAATGCCCCACCTACTTGGTCAATAGCAAGGTGGCTGTTATGGCTTTGTCTACTGTCCCAGGAAACACTGTTCTCCGTACAGCTCCTGCTTGCGTCTTTGAACACGCTGTGCAAGGCCATGACCTCCAGCCTCAGCAAAACCAAGCAGCTAGATGAGACCCTGAGCCACTTGCTGGGGAAGAGCACTGCTGTTATGGGCCCTGCCATCCAGGCCAGCCTGCTAGTCTGCTAGGCCAGACCTTCTCTGTGGATGCGATGACCGGGATGGTGAGGAGCGAGCTGGCCTGCGCTTGCCTACAGGATGAGCCTAGCGAGGGCATCACCCAGGAGAGTCTAAGTCACGTGGGTCTCTATAGGAACTTCAGCCAGCAGATCCTACGAGAGCTGTGCCCATCCTAGCACCCCATGGACTTCCTGGTCTCATCGCTCCACTTCTTTTCACTCTCTCATTCCACAACAATGTACGTTTCTTTTTCATTTTTAGATTGACATTGACATTTTAGTCATTTAGCAGACACTCTTATACAGAGCCACTTACAGTTAGTGCATTCATCTTAAGATAGCTAGGTGGGACAACCACATATCACAATCATAGTAAGCACTCTTTTCCTCAACAACGTAGCTATCAGCAAAGTCAGAGCTAGTAAAAGAAAAAGAGATCAGACTTGGTAGTGTGTTCTGAGATGGTAGTGTGTTCTGAGATGGTAGCGTGTTCTGAGATGGTAGTGTGTTCTGAGATGGTAGCGTGTTCTGAGATGGTAGGGTGTTCTGAGATGGTAGCGTGTTCTGAGAAGGTAGAGTGTTCTGAGATGGTAGAGTGTTATGAGATGGTAGCGTGTTCTGAGATGGTAGCGTGTTCTGAGATGGTAGAGTGTTCTGAGATGGTAGCGTGTTCTGAGATGGTAGAGTGTTCTGAGATGGTAGGGTGTTCTGAGATGGTAGCGTGTTCTGAGATGGTAGCGTGTTCTGAGATGGTAGGGTGTTCTGAGATGGTAGCGTGTTCTGAGATGGTAGCGTGTTCTGAGATGGTAGCGTGTTCTGAAATGGTAGAGTGTTCTGAGATGGTAGCGTGTTCTGAGGTGGTAGTGTGTTCTGAGATGGTAGAGTGTTCTGAGATGGTAGAGTGTTCTGAGATGGTAGAGTGTTCTGAGATGGTAGGGTGTTCTGAGATGGTAGAGTGTTCTGAGATGATAGCGTGTTCTGAGATGGTAGCGTGTTCTGAGATGGTAGAGTGTTCTGAGATGGTAGCGTGTTCTGAGATGGTAGCGTGTTCTGAGATGGTAGCGTGTTCTGAGATGGTAGAGTGTTCTGAGATGGTGGAGTGTTCTGAGATGGTAGAGGGTTCTGAGATGGTAGAGTGTTCTGAGATGGTAGTGTGTTCTGAGGTGGTAGTGTGTTCTGAGATGGTAGAGTGTTCTGAGATGGTAGAGTGTTCTGAGATGGTAGCGTGTTCTGAGATGGTAGGGTGTTCTGAGATGGTAGAGTGTTCTGAGATGATAGTGTGTTCTGAGATGGTAGCGTGTTCTGAGATGGTAGCGTGTGTCACGTCCTGACCAGCAGAGGGAGCAATTGTATTAGTTTTGGTCAGGACGTGGCAGAGATTTTGTGTTACGTGTAAGTTGATTGTTGGACTCCCAATTGAAGGCAGGTGTGTTGAGTTGCCTTGATTGGGAGTCCTATATAGTAGTGTGTGTTTTTCCTTGGGGTTGTGGGTAGTTGTTTTTGCACTGCGTTTGTTAGCCTGCAAAACTGTTTATGTCGTGAGTATTGTTTATTGTTTTCCCTGTGGATGCTTTGCGTGTTTTTATTAAAGAAATATGAGTATCCACATTCCCGCTGCGCCTTGGTCCATTCCTGACAACAGACCTTACAGAACTACCCACCACCAAAGGACCAAGCAGTGGAGGAGGAAGGAGCATCGGGTTGATGAATGGACTTGGCAGAGTGAACGACGATTCTGGGAGGACAAACTAAGGGAGCTAAGGGAACCCGAGAGGCAGCCCCAATAATTTTTTTGGGGGGGGCACAAGGGCTGTTTGGCGGGGCGAGATTGGAGCCCCAGGCCAGCTCCCCGTACCCTTGTAGGGCAGAGACAGACTGGACAGGTCCCGTGCTTTGGGGTTGGGGCTGTGGTGAGGCCTGGGATTTTCAGGCCGGTAGGCACAGTACCAGCGCCCCGCATGTGCCAGGGCGAAGTGAGCATCGAGCCTGAAGGGGTGATGCCAACCCTGCGCTCAAGACCGCCAGTGCGCTTCTACGGTCCGGTGTTTCCCGCTATACGCACTAGCATTGAGGTGCGTGTCTCCAGGCTGGCACGTCCAGTACCAGCCCCACGCATCAGGCGTCTAGTGCGTCAGCCCAGCCTCGCCAGTCAGGAGCTGCCAGAGCTGCCCGCCAGTCAAGAGTCACCAGAGCTGCCCACCAGTCAAGAGTTGCCAGAGCTGCCCGCCAGTCAAGAGTCGCCAGAGCTGCCCGCCAGTCAAGAGTCGCCAGAGCTGCCCGCCAGTCAAGAGTCGCCAGAGCTGCCCGCCAGTCAAGAGTCGCCAGAGCTGCCCGCCAGTCAAGAGTCGCCAGAGCTGCCCGCCAGTCAGGAGTCGCCAGAGCTGCCCGCCAGTCAGGAGTCGCCAGAGTGGCCCATCTGCCCGGAGATGCCCGAGTGGCCCGACTGCCCGGATCAGCCAGAGTGGCCCGACTGCCCGGATCAGCCAGAGTGGCCCGACTGCCCGGATCAGCCAGAGTGGCCCGACTGCCCGGATCAGCCAGAGTGGCCCGACTGCCCGGATCAGCCAGAGTGGCCCGCCTGCCCGGATCAGCCCGAGTGGCCCGACTGCCCGGATCAGCCCGAGTGGCCCGACTGCCCGGATCAGCCCGAGTGGCCCGACTGCCCGGATCAGCCCGAGTGGCCCGACTGCCCGGATCAGCCCCAGTGGCCCGACTGCCCGGCTCAGCCCGAGTGGCCCGACTGTCCGGAGCTGCCAGAGTGGCCCGACTGTCCGGAGCTGCCAGAGTGGCCCGCCTGTCCGGGTCTGCCAGAGTGGCCCGCCTGCCCGGATCTGCCAGAGTGGCCCGCCTGCCCGGATCTGCCCGAGTGGCCCGACTGCCCGGATCAGCCCGAGTGGCCCGACTGTCCGGAGCTGCCAGAGTGGCCCGACTGTCCGGATCAGCCAGAGTGGCCCAACTGCCCGGATCAGCCAGAGTGGCCCGACTGCCCGGATCAGCCAGAGTGGCCCGACTGCCCGGATCAGCCAGAGTGGCCCGCCTGCCCGGATCAGCCCGAGTGGCCCGACTGCCCGGATCAGCCCGAGTGGCCCGACTGCCCGGATCAGCCCGAGTGGCCCGACTGCCCGGATCAGCCCGAGTGGCCCGACTGCCCGGATCAGCCCGAGTGGCCCGACTGCCCGGCTCAGCCCGAGTGGCCCGACTGTCCGGAGCTGCCAGAGTGGCCCGACTGTCCGGAGCTGCCAGAGTGGCCCGCCTGTCCGGGTCTGCCAGAGTGGCCCGCCTGCCCGGATCTGCCAGAGTGGCCCGCCTGCCCGGATCTGCCCGAGTGGCCCGACTGCCCGGATCAGCCCGAGTGGCCCGACTGTCCGGAGCTGCCAGAGTGGCCCGACTGTCCGGAGCTGCCAGAGTGGCCCGCCTGTCCAGATCTGCCAGAGTGGCCCGCCTGTCCGGGTTTGCCAGAGTGGCCCGCCTGCCCGGATCTGCCAGAGTGGCCCGACTGCCCGGATCAGCCCGAGTGGCCCGACTGTCCAGAGCTGCCAGAGTGGCCCGACTGTCCGGAGCTGCCAGAGTGGCCCGCCTGTCCGGATCTGCCAGAGTGGCCCGCCTGTCCGGGTCTGCCAGAGTGGCCCGCCTGCCCGGATCTGCCAGAGTGGCCCGCCTGCCCAGATCGGCCAGGGTGCCCCGCCTGTCCTCCGGTCCAGCCCGAGTGGCCCGCCTGTCCTCCGGTCCAGCCCGAGTGGCCCGCCTGTCCTCCGGCCCAGCCCGAGTGGCCCGCCTGTCCTCCGGCCCAGCCCGAGTGGCCCGCCTGTCCTCCGGCCCAGCCCGAGTGGTCCGTCTGCCAGGGTCAGCCCGAGTGGCCCGTCTGTCCGGCGCAGCTATCGGCGCCACCGAAGTGGGCGACGCCGAAGGTGGAGCGAGGTTCACGTCCCGCACCTGAGCCACCTCCAGGATAGGTGGGTTGGGGAGGGAGGGTGTAGCACAGTGCCGTTGTTGACGGCAGCCACCCTCCCTTCCCTCCCTTATTGTTTAGGGGGTATTGTTTTTTGGTTTTGTTGGGGTATTGGGGATTTTTTGTGTTTTCTTTTTTAAGGTGCATTCTGGGGTCTGCACCTTTAGGGGGGGGGGGGGGGGGGTACTGTCACGTCTTGACCAGCAGAGGGAGCAATTGTATTCGTTTTGGTCAGGACGTGGCAGAGATTTTGTGTTACGTGTAAGTTGATTGTTGGACTCCCAATTGAAGGCAGGTGTGTTGAGTTGCCTTTGATTGGGAGTCCTATATAGTAGTGTGTGTTTTTCCTTGGGGTTGTGGGTAGTTGTTTTTGCACTGTGTTTGTTAGCCTGCAAAACTGTTCGTGTTGTGAGTATTGTTTATTGTTTTCCCTGTGGATGCTTTGCGTGTTTTTATTAAAGAAATATGAGTATCCACATTCCCGCTGCGCCTTGGTCCATTCCTGACGACAGACCTTACAGCGTGTTCTGAGATGGTAGCGTGTTCTGAGATGGTAGAGTGTTCTGAGATGGTAGCGTGTTCTGAGATGCTCACCTGTACATTGTGGGATTTCCTGCTGCTGATAATAGCTGTAATAACCCTCCAGTAAATGTCCAAGTTAACTTCCTGTACCATCACTGACAAACATGGGTGACTAAAACAGACATCATTCAGAATTTCACAGAATTTCTCTTGAAAACAAATTAATAATAAAATACAACGAATAACGAAGTTTCTTGCCAGCTGCCTGATTCCAGAAACCTGCTTAAAACCTGTTGGGGATAGGGGGCAGTATTTGCACGGCCGGATAAAAAAGTACCCGATTTAATCTGGTTACTACTCCTGCCCAGTAACTAGAATATGCATATAATTTGGATAGAAAACACCCTAAAGTTTCTAAAACTGTTTGAATGGTGTCTGTGAGTATAACAGAACTCATATGGCAGTCAAAACCCTGAGACAAATCTGAGACAAATCCTGACAGGAAACTGAAATCTGATGTGTGGATATCACTTCAAACATTTGCCATTGAAACACACAGGGGCTTGTGAATCATTTAGCACTTCCTATGGCTTCCACTAGATGTCCCCAGTCTTTACAAAGTGGTTTGAGTCTCCTACTATCAATATTGACTGAAAGAGAGGCCGTGGAACTTGGTCACAGGGGATGGGCCATTACCATTGTGACGTCGGCGCCCATGGGTACTCTCCCTTTTCGAAACGTTTTGAAAAACAATGCAACCGTCCCAATGGAATATTATTGAAGCCCTGGTTGAAAAAGCCCCTAAAGATTTATGTTATACAACGTTTGACATGTTTGAACGAACTTAAATATATATTTTTTTGCTCATTCCTGACGACAAGTCAGACGCACACGGTACATTTTCACTAGCCTTCGGAGCGCGCTAACACTATTTGGACATAAATGATTAACTTTTTTGAACAAAACTACATTTGTTATGGACCTGGGATTCCTAAAAGTGCCTTCTGATAAAGATATTCAAAGGTAAGGGATTATTTACAATAGTATTTTTGATGGTTGATCGTTCCAAGATGTCTCCAACATTTATAGCCTAGACTTTTTTTCTGGGCATACCACGTCGTTTATTGCAAAGTGTGATTTCCCAGTAAAGTTATTTTTAAATCTGGCAAAGCGATGGCATTCAAGACATGTTAATCTATAAGTCTTTGAATGACAATATTACATTTTAACAATGTTTTCGAATAGTAATTTTGTAAATTGTAGCGCTAATTCACCGGAAGCATTTGAGGGAAAAGATTTTCTGAACGTCATGCGCCGATGTAAAATGCTGTTTTTATATATAAATATGAACTTTATCGAACAAAAAATGCATGTGTTGTGTAACATGATGTCCTAGGAGTGTCATCTGATGAAGGTTGTCAAAGGTTAGTGCTGCATTTAGCTGTGTTTTGGGTATTTGTGATGCATGCTAGTTGCTTTGAAAATGGCTGTGTGATTATTTCTGGCTGGGTCCTCTGCTGACATAATCTAATGTTTTGCTTTTGCTGTAAAGCCTTTTTGAAATCGGACAATGTGGTTCGATTCAGGAGAGGTGTATCTATAAAACGGTGTAAAATAGTCATATGTTTGAGAAATTGAAGTTATAACATTTATGAGGTTTTGCATTTAGCGCAACGCGATTCCACTGGCTGTTGATTAGGGTGGCACTGGCCCAGACAGGTTAAAAGTGTTCTGACTCATTGCATCTCAGATGATGTCTGCCTTGGTAGTAAGTATTCACTGTGACTTTTGATGTGCTGTGCTTTATTGAGGACTGTTCATCCAAATAAATGAATGCCGCTGAAAAATATTATTTGAGGTAGAATCATGCAAAATCTAGTTATGGTTAAGGTAGAATGTGTCCTCACTTACAAACCTGCTTCCATGCTTCAAGAGGGACAAAACAAAGCATTGGATTGGCTTTGGCATTGACTTAACATGGAATTGAAGGGTAAATGTGTTTCCTATTTAGCGTAGAAACCTCCTTAGGGCATTGCAGAAAGAAACAGTCTGGCAGTCCGTTACAAAGCATGTCACGCTTCTCCTGCTCTGCACTGTCTCCCGTGTCTTGGATGTGATTTGGGGGAAGAATTGGTTTAGCTGTGGAAAGCCAATGTTGGGCTGCAGCAGTAAGTGTCTCCCTCCCTGTCTCAGTCTCAATCTGCAGCAGGGAGAGTGACTCCCTGTCCCATTTAATCAAACTGAATCTGATTTCATTTATCAATATGGCTCCCTCTCACCTCACTGCAACTCTGCAGGAATAACTAACGTTAGGTGTTACCATACACAACTACAATCCCTCACTGGGTGTCCACAAGACTTACAAACAGGAATGTTGTCTCACTCCAATTGGTGTTCCAGTATTTCTGTTTTTCTCTGTTCTCTCTCTGGGTTACACTTAGTACATTGAGAACCCACACAGGATGTAGTATTTCTCTCTCTTTCTGTCCTTTGTCTCTGGTTCAACTCCCACTGTCCTCTCTTCTCTCAGTTTCTAGTGAAGGAGTCTGGCAAGCAGACAACCCTGACCGCTGCTCTGACCATGCCAGCGCTGGACACTCTGCTCCGTCATGGGGAGGGGATGCTCTCCAACCCCCACGACGTGACCCTGGTGCTGGGGGCCCTGCAGTTTGTCCCCCTTGAACATCTGATCATGGAGGTTGCCACACTACCTTTGAGTCCATCCACGAGGCTCTGTTTGCAGTCATCCAGTGTCACCCGCAGGTTAGTGGCCTAGGTTCGATACATGTCACTTCATGCATCTTTTTATGTTTTTACCCAATCCTTGGGCATAAGAATGGTTCTTTCTGGGAATGCTTTTAGTTGATGTCATTGTGATTATGAAACTTTGATTAATTTATTTTATCTCTCAATATTCCCTTTGTCCATGGAGTTCTTTGATGTATTTTGGAGCGCGTCTTGTGCTCAATAACACTACAGCAGAGCACATTTTGCCTGGGGTTTGATAACACTACAGCAGAGCACATTTTGCCTGGGGTTTGATAACACTACAACAGAGGACATTTTGCCTGGGGTTTGATAACACTACAGCAGAGGACATTTTGCCTGGGGTTTGATAACACTACAACAGAGGACATTTTGCCTGTGGTTTGATAACACTACAGCACAGCTGGTTTGCCTGGGGTTTGATAACACTACAGCAGAGCTGGTTTGCCTGGGGTTTGATAACACTACAGCAGAGGACATTTTGCCTGGGGTTTGATAACACCACAGCAGATGACATTTTGCCTGGGGTTTGATAACACTACAGCAGAGGACATTTTGCCTGGGATTTGATAACACTACAACAGATAACATTTTGCCTGGGGTTTGATAACACTATGGCAGAGCACATTTTGCCTGGGGTTTGATAACACTACAGCAGAGGACATTTTGCCTGAGGTTTGATAACACTACAGCAGAGCTGGTTTGCCTGGGGTTTGATAACACTACAACAGATAACATTTTGCCTGGGGTTTGATAACACTATGGCAGAGCACATTTTGCCTGGGGTTTGATAACACTACAGCAGAGGACATTTTGCCTGAGGTTTGATAACACTACAGCAGAGCTGGTTTGCCTGGGGTTTGATAACACTACAGCAGAGCTGGTTTGCCTGGGGTTTGATAACACTACAGCAGATGACATTTTGCCTGGGGTTTGATAACACTATGGCAGAGCACATTTTGCCTGGGGTTTGATAACACTACAACAGATAACATTTTGCCTGGGGTTTGATAACACTATGGCAGAGCACATTTTGCCTGGGGTTTGATACCAGTACAGCAGAGGACATTTTGCCTGGGGTTTGATACCAGTACAGCAGAGGACATTTTGCCTGGGATTTGATAACACTACAACAGATAACATTTTGCCTGGGGTTTGATAACACTATGGCAGAGCACATTTTGCCTGGGGTTTGATACCAGTACAGCAGAGGACATTTTGCCTGGGATTTGAAAACAATACAGCAGAGCACATTTTGCCTGAGGTTTGATAACACTACAACAGAGCTGGTTTGCCTGGTGTTTGATAACACTACAGCAGAGCACATTTTGCCTGGGGTTTGATAACACAACAGCAGAGCTGGTTTGCCTGGGGTTTGAAAACACTACAGCAGAGCACATTTTGCCTGGGGTTTGATAACACAACAGCAGAGCTGGTTTGCCAGGGGTTTGAAAACACTACAGCAGAGCACATTTTGCCTGGGGTTTGATAACACAACAGCAGAGCTGGTTTGCCTGGGGTTTGATAACACTACAGCAGTGCACATTTTACCTGGGGTTTGATAACACTACAGCAGAGCACATTTTGGGGTTTGCATCACTTCTCTGAAGTACAACACAAGGAGCCTTGTTTTGTGCTCTTCTAATCTCTGGTCGGGGATTAGTTTCATATTCACAAGTAGGTTCTTCTGATTTTCCTTTTACCCAGACACCCTCAGGGTGTGAGGATCAATCATTGTCAGTGCTGTGGATTCCTTCTTCTCCCTCCTTCCCCTGAACCACAACTCAAGCCATGCTTCTCGGTAATCGAAAGCCCTAGGACTTGAATATGTCCATGTATAAGAGTGTCTGATTTGTGTTTAATTTGCTGTTCACGATAGAAAAAACAGTACTTCCTTTAATGTGTCATAAACAATGGAATGCAAGGCTTAGACGGGTAGATGGAAACAGTGGTTGCTTGTAAAGGTGCTAGCACAGACATTGTGCACTGCAGCAAAGGGAATATTAGAGTTGCTCTCTTGGCAAGTGAAACGGTTGGCATGCCTAGTGTTTTATCCTGCAGCCAGGAAATCTATTTTAATGTAATTTGGTGCAAACATCAGTGTCCACTGATCCACGGTGCGGACTGACCCTTAGAAATATTTAGTCTTGTTCATAATAATAGTTCTCGCTGAAGCAAAATTTGAATCATACCTTTTCACTACCAAATCACATTAACTTTATTCAATTTACAATACTTTGACAATAGCAAGCAACTCTATGCTATATGGTTTTTCATTCTCAATCCCCTGTAATGATGCGTCTCCTGAAGGCTTCCCTTCTCCCTGTAATGATGCGTCTCCTGAAGGCTTCCCTTCTCCCTGTAATGATGCGTCTCCTGAAGGCTTCCCTTCTCCCTGTAATGATGCGTCTCCTGAAGGCTTCCCTTCTCCCTGTAATGATGCGTCTCCTGAAGGCTTCCCTTCTCCCTGTAATGATGCGTCTCCTGAAGGCTTCCCTTCTCCCTGTAATGATGCGTCTCCTGAAGGCTTCCCTTCTCCCTGTAATGATGCGTCTCCTGAAGGCTTCCCTTCTCCCTGTAATGATGCGTCTCCTGAAGGCTTCCCTTCTCCCTGTAATGATGCGTCTCCTGAAGGCTTCCCTTCTCCCTGTAATGATGCGTCTCCTGAAGGCTTCCCTTCTCCCTGTAATGATGCGTCTCCTGAAGGCTTTTGACACTGTGTAGGTGCTGCCTTGGGAGGCCTTATACTTGCATGGACAAATAACATCTGTCTACACACCTGTCACACAGGTTTACCTAAATGTTCATACAGAATCTTCCTTGGCAGCTGCTGCTCCGATTTCCCTAGCTTGATTCAGCCTATCACACAAGCACCCAAGGGAGTGACTAGCTTACCCCATGACTATTATACTCAGTCAACCTTGGATCCAGGCCAGCACCTAAGTTAGCCCGTTTCCACTTGACATTGAACATATTTTGGGGGTGCTAAGCAAAGAAAACATCCCACTGCCTCCCACTGTAGGCAATAAAACAGAATAACTTCAGAATCAATTTCTGAAAAGGGCTGTTGGTCTGTGCCAGATGCGTGCTTAAGTGGAGGCAGATGTGCTCTGGAGAAGGGCACGTCTTTGGCGTGAACACTGGAGGATGTGTGGAAATGATTACCTCGCCAACTGATGACTCATAGGAACATGGTAGCTCCTGAGCCTGAGAATTGAGGGCATTTTTTTCTCTTTCTCTCATTGGGAGATAGCACATGGCACCTTCCTCTCCTCGGCCCATACCAAAACAATTACAGACCTCCAAGAACAGGGTCTAACAACCGTCTGACAAATATAGACCCATACAAATGCTTCAGTTTGATTATGTATTTGATTTTTTTCTTCGCAAATGTAAAATGCTTTAAAAGCATTTTATAGCTAAATGTAATACAATCTAAATGTCTTTCAAATGTAATTTTGTCGAAGTTGAACTTTTTGTAACGTGGCCCTTTTTTGGAATGTGCCCAGGTGAAAGCGGTGCAGTCTTACCTCAAGTGTTTGGACCGCCTGGAGGTCTCCTCATGCACGAGGGGAGACAGAAGGGTGAGGCTGAGCGAGGGGAGACAGAAGGGTGAGGCTGAGAGAGGTAAGGCCATCGGTTCATGTAATCATTTATTCACTCACTCAGCCACTACTTCATACGTTAATCCAAATATTCACCCATTAACTCATAATCTCAATTGATAGGAATGACATTGGCATTTACAGGAATTGTGTGCATCCTATATATTATTCAGCAGTTTCTATTTTCCTGCTGGTTCCCATTGAAGAACAGCGACCAACCATCTTCATGTGTACTAAATGTCTTCATGTGCACTAAATGTCTTAATGTGTACTAAATGTCTTCATGTGCACTAAATATCTTAATGTGGACTAAGTGTCTTCATGTGGACTAAATGTCTTCATGTGGACTAAGTGTCTTAATGTGTACTAAGTGTCTTAATGTGTACTAAGTGTCTTAATGTGTACTAAGTGTCTTTATGTGTACTAAGTGTCTTTATGTGTACTAAGTGTCTTTATGTGTACTAAGTGTCTTCATGTGTACTAAATGTCTTCATGTGTACTAAATGTCTTCATGTGTACTAAGTGTCTTCATGTGACTAAATGTCTTCATGTGACTAAATGTCTTCATGTGACTAAATATCTTAATGTGGACTAAATGTCTTAATGTGGACTAAATGTCTTCATGTGGACTAAATGTCTTAATGTGGACTAAGTGTCTTAATGTGTACTAAGTGTCTTTATGTGTACTAAGTGTCTTTATGTGTACTAAGTGTCTTCATGTGACTAAGTGTCTTCATGTGACTAAGTGTCTTCATGTGACTAAGTGTCTTCATGTGACTAAATGTCTTCATGTGGACTAAAGTCTTTATGTGGACTAAATGTCTTCATCTGGACTAAATGTCTTCATGTGGACTAAATGTCTTCATGTGGACTAAATGTCTTCATGTGAACTAAGTGTCTTCATGTGCACTAAATATCTTCATGTGGACTAAATGTCTTCATGTGGACTAAATGTCTTCATGTGGACTAAGTGTCTTTATGTGGACTAAGTGTCTTTATGTGGACTAAGTGTCTTCATGTGACTAAGTGTCTTCATGTGACTAAGTGTCTTCATGTGACTAAGTGTCTTCATGTGGACTAAGTGTCTTCATGTGGACTAAGTGTCTTCATGTGGACTAAGTGTCCTCATGTGGACTAAGTGTCTTCATGTGGACTAAATGCCTTCATGTGGACTAAATGCCTTCATGTGGACTAAATGCCTTCATGTGTACTAAATGCCTTCATGTGCACTAAGTGTCTTCATGTGCACTAAATGTCTTCATGTGGACTAAATGTCTTCATGTGGACTAAATGTCTTCATGTGGACTAAATGTCTTCATGTGGACTGAATGTCTTAATGTGGACTAAATGCCTTCATGTGTACTATATGTGTTTTTCAGCCTAAAGGGCACCCTTAATCATCACACCGCTTGACAAATATACTGTATGACACAGACAGCCTGTTGTTTTAGAAGTTGACATGATATTTAGCCTGGGTTCTTCCCAAGGGACTCCTCTGTATAAATGTGCTGTCAGTGTCAAACAACTCCAGCATGCTTAGGGGATGTGATTTTGGGAAAGAGGTCATCATAATGGGAGATTTTAACATCAATTATGAAGACAAGTCTTGTAGGAAAATCCTCAAACAGATCACTAATACCTTTGACCTTATACAGCTAGATTTTAAAGGGCCAACCAGGGTGGCTTGTTGTTCTAAAACACAGATTGATCTGGTGTTCAGTAATAAACCAGAGAGAGTGACTAAATCATTCAATATGGTTACTGGGCTATCTGATCATAATCTGACACTTGAAGCCAGAAAGCTTTCTAAGAGCAGGTTTAACCTCTCTACTGTTAGAAAGCCGGATCAACTAAGAATACCTAAGAGTGAATTAAATTATTTTGAAAATGCAATTAAGGGAATTAACTAGAATGATCTCTAGTCCTATACAGATGTGGAAGCTGATTATCAGGTTTTTATATCCACAATCCAGACTACAATAAATGGCTTCCTAAAGAAAATCAAATCCAAACCTGGCAAAAATAATACTCTTCCTTGGCTACATGGAGAAATCTGGAAACTGACAATTAAAGATCATGCTCTAAAAACAGCCCTGATGTCCAAATTAGAGCATGACAGACATAGGTTTACCATGTTAAGAAATAAGGTGATGAAAGAAATCAGACAGGCCAAGGCAAACTTTTTGATCAACATAATTGGTGAAGCAAGGGGAATTCTAAATTGATCTGAGAGAATCTAAAAAAGTCAACAGGGAAAACCATAGTAACACTGCACCCCCCCACTGGGTTCCTGGGTTCAGCGCTAGTGAAGGACACTCACCGAGTCTTCATCATAAGGGAGGTTTCTGAGTCAGAGGGGAACAAGGTGATTATCTCACTAAAGAACTCTAAAGCCAAAGATGTTTTTGGGCTGGACTCTACCTTTCTTAAAAACTACAAAGAGTCACTCATTGGCCCCATTACTAAGGTCACCAACACATCTATTGGTCAGGGGGTGTTTCCAAGGGTCTGGAAGTCGGCCATAATAACGGCCATCATTAAATCAGGCAACCCTGCTGACGTAAGAACTACAGGCCCATTAGTGTATTACCTGTGGTGTCCAAGGTTGCTGAAAAGTGTGTAGCAGAGCAACTGATTGCCCACCTCAACAACGGCCCCTACACATTACTCTCCATGCAGTTTTGCTTCAGAGCAAAACACTCCACAGAAACGGCCAACTGCTTTCTTCTGGAAAATGTGAAGTCCAAGATGGACAAAGGGGGCGTTGTTGGGGCTGTGTTTCTAGACCTAAGGAAAGCTTTTGATACTGTTAACCATGAGGTTCTCATCACAAAACTGTCCAAGTTCAACTTTTCCCCCGATGCCTTGAGATGGATGAAATCATACCTAGAAGGCAGAACTCAGTGTGTCAGAGTGATGATGTGGGCGTGCCCCAAGGGTCAATACTGGGGCCCCTCCTGTTCAGCCTGTACATTAATGATCTGCCTTCTGTCTGTACTGGGTCTGAAGTTAAAATGTATACAGATGATACAATGATATATGTGCATGCAAAGAGCAAACAACAAGCTGCACAAGAACTCACTACTGTAATGGTCCAGGTGACAAAGTGGCTCAGTGACTCATGTTTGCATCTCAATGTGAAAAAAACTGTCTGCATGTTCTTCACAAAGAGGGTAACTGATGCTACTGAGCCAGATATCTATGTGTCAGGGGAGAAGCTCCAGGTGGTATCTGATATTCAGTACCTTGGCATCATACTTGATTCCAACCTCTCTTTTAAAAAAAGGTAACTAAAAGTTAAACCTAGCTCATTTCTGATTCATGCGAAATTGTTTGACTACAGAAGTAACAAAACTGTACTTCAATGCTATGATACTCCCCCACTTAACATATTGCTTGACTAGTTGGGCCCAAGCTTGCTGTACAACATTAAAAGCCATTCAGTCTGTCTGCATGCTACGTGATTCTTGAGTTTCTCTGTCTGCATGCTACGTGTTGCTTGTTCTATGTTACTCTGTCTGCATGCTATGTGATGCTTGAGTTTCTCTGTCTGCATGCTACGTGTTGCTTGTTCTATGTTACTCTGTCTGCATGCTATGTGAGGCTTGAGTTTCTCTGTCTGCATGCTACGTGTTGCTTGTTCTATGTTACTCTGTCTGCATGCTATGTGTTGCTTGTTCTGTTTCTCTGCATGCTACGTGTCGCTTGTTCTGTTTCTCTGTCTGCATGCTACGTGTCGCTTGTTCTATATCCTCTGTCTGCATGCTACGTGTTGCATGTTCTATATTTCTCTGTCTGCATGCTACATGACGCTTGAGTTCCTCTGTCTGCATGCTACGTGTTGCTTGTTCTATGTTTTTCTGTCTGCACGCTACGTGTTGCATGTTCTATATTTCTCTGTCTGCATGCTACGTGTTGCTTGTTCTATGTCACTATGTCTGCATGCTATGTGTTGCTTGTTCTATGTTACTCTGTCTGCATGCTATGTGTTGCTTGTTCTATGTTACTCTGTCTGCATGCTCCATGTTGCTTGTTCTATGTTTCTCTGTCTGCATGCTACGTGTTGCATGTTCTATACTGCTCAAAAAAATAAAGGGAACACTTAAACAACACAATGTAACTCCAAGTCAATCACACTTCTGTGAAATAAAACTGTCCAGTTAGGAAGCAACACTGATTGACAATAAATTTCACATGCTGTTGTGCAAATGGAATAGACAACAGGTGGAAATTATAGGCAATTAGCAAGACACCCCCAATAAAGGAGTGGTTCTGCAGGTGGTAACCACAGACCACTTCTCAGTTCCTATGCTTCCTGGCTGATGTTTTGGTCACTTTTGAATGCTGGCGGTGCTTTCACTCTAGTGGTAACATGAGACGGAGTCTACAACCCACACAAGTGGCTCAGGTAGTGCAGCTCATCCAGGATGGCACATCAATGCGAGCTGTGGCAAGAAGGTTTGCTGTGTCTGTCAGCGTAGTGTCCAGAGCATGGAGGCGCTACCAGGAGACAGGCCAGTACATCAGGAGACGTGGAGGAGGCCGTAGGAGGGCAACAACCCAGCAGCAGGACCGCTACCTCCGCCTTTGTGCAAGGAGGAGCAGGAGGAGCACTGCCAGAGCCCTGCAAAATGACCTCCAGCAGGCCACAAATGTGCATGTGTCTGCTCAAACGGTCAGAAACAGACTCCATGAGGGTGGTATGAGGGCCCGACGTCCACAGGTGGGGGTTGTGCTTACAGCCCAACACCGTGCAGGACGTTTGGCATTTGCCAGAGAACACCAAGATTGTCAAATTCGCCACTGGCGCCCTGTGCTCTTCACAGATGAAAGCAGGTTCACACTGAGCACATGTGACAGTCTGGAGACGCCGTGGAGAACGTTCTGCTGCCTGCAACATCCTCCAGCATGACCGGTTTGGCGGTGGGTCAGTCATGATGTGGGGTGGCATTTCTTTGGGGGGCCGCACAGCCCTCCATGTGCTCGCCAGAGGTAGCCTGACTGCCATTAGGTACCGAGATGAGATCCTCAGACCCCTTGTGAGACCATATGCTGGTGCGGTTGGCCCTGGGTTCCTCCTAATGCAAGACAATGCTAGACCTCATGTGGCTGGAGTGTGTCAGCAGTTCCTGCAAGAGGAAGGCATTGATGCTATGGACTGGCCCGCCCGTTCCCCAGACCTGAATCCAATTGAGCACATCTGGGACATCATGTCTCGCTTCATCCACCAACGCCACGTTGCACCACAGACTGTCCAGGAGTTGGCGGATGCTTTAGTCCAGGTCTGGGAGGAGATCCCTCAGGAGACCATCCACCACCTCATCAGGAGCATGCCCAGGCGTTGTAGGGAGGTCATACAGGCATGTGGAGGCCACACACACTACTGAGCCTCATTTTGACTTGTTTTAAGGACATTACATCAAAGTTGGATCAGCCTGTAGTGTGGTTTTCCACTTTCATTTTGAGTGTGACTCCAAATCCAGACCTCCATGGGTTGATAAATTGGATTTCCATTGATTATTTTTGTGTGATTTTGTTGTCAGCACATTCAACTATGTAAAGATAAAAGTATTTAATAAGATTATTTCATTCATTCAGATCTAGGATGTGTTATTTTAGTGTTCCCTTTATTTTTTTGAGCAGTGTATATTTCTCTGTCTGCATGCTACGTGACGCTTGTCCTATGTTTCTCTGTCTGCATGCTACGTGACGCTTGTCCTATGTTTCTTTGTCTGCATGCTACGTGTTTCTTGTCCTATGTTGCTCTGTCTGCATGCTACGTGACGCTTGTTCTATGTTTCTCTGTCTGCATGCTACGTGACGCTTGTTCTATGTTTCTTTGTCTGCATGCTACGTGACGCTTGTCCTATGTTTCTCTGTCTGCATGCTACGTGACGCTTGTTCTATGTTTCTTTGTCTGCATGCTACGTGACGCTTGTTCTATGTTTCTTTGTCTGCATGCTACGTGACGCTTGTTCTATGTTTCTTTGTCTGCATGCTACGTGACGCTTGTTCTATGTTTCTCTGTCTGCATGCTACGTGACGCTTGTTCTATGTTTCTTTGTCTGCATGCTACGTGACGCTTGTTCTATGTTTCTTTGTCTGCATGCTACGTGTTTCTTGTCCTATGTTGCTCTGTCTGCATGCTACGTGACGCTTGTCCTATGTTTCTCTGTCTGCATGCTACGTGACGCTTGTTCTATGTTTCTTTGTCTGCATGCTACGTGTTTCTTGTCCTATGTTGCTCTGAGTGTGCTCACTGCTCATTGTTTGTCTGTATTGTTATTGTAATTGTTTTTAATAACCTGCCCAGGAACTGGGGTTGAAAATTAGCCGCCTGGCTAAAACCAACACTTACTGAAATGTTGATTAATGTGCACTGACCCTGGAAAAATACAAATAAACTCAAGCTCATGCTGTCACCAGGATAAGCAGTCCTGTTAGTAGGGCAGGAGTATTGAAGGAAAAAGGAGAATATTATAGGTGTGTCTTATCATGTTTTTTATGCTATTTCACACATGAAACTGGGCCTATTTCACACATGAAACTGGGCCTATTTTAATCAGCAGAGCTCATCCAGTGGAAAGAGAGAACAGAAGAAGAATGGTTTCGCCTTCAGTAATGTTATATTTCTGTAGCTGGTTGTATGCCCTGCTGGTCCCCTAGGACTGGATCAAAAGCAATGTGAGGGAAATCTAACATTCCCACTGAGGATGACAGAACTGTCGTAGGAGACATGAAAAGCACAGTGCACAGCGGGAGTCCCGGACAAGCTCGTGGATGGACACCTTTTAAAGTGTTGTACTGCTGCATGCATCCCTGATGAGTTGAATCAGTGTTGAGGAGCTGTATTCAGCTTTGTGATCAACATATTCAGGGATACATTATGTTTTCCTGTTTCTAAAAGGAGCAACATAATCTCAACATCAAAGCCTTCCTGACGTTGTTGACGAAAAGGAAATAATGACATATTCAATTATGCAACAGTAATTGTCTTCAGATGGGGTTTATTTTTAGAAATCATATATAACACGTTGCTAGTGGTCGTCTTCCTCAGCCGAAGGAGGCCAACTCTGTACACATCTAGGCAGACCTCCCCTGTTCCAGGCACAGGAAGAAGGGTCAACAAGAGGAGATGGAGAGGAGCAGCTTGTTGATTTGAACTAGCATATAAGGCTCAGTGCATCATGTGTCGGGTCCTGGCTGGCCCTGTGAAATATAGTAACCCTCACAGGTGGCAAATTGCATGGAGACTGGGTTGTTTAACAACACCTCTCACCCTGACAACGGTGGCCATATTTCTCCCCTGTTTGTTTTCAGCATGTGAGCTGTGCTTTACTGTACATCTAATCAGTCAAGAGAGGAAAGCAGGGATGGAGAAATTGTTCTAGCCGGGCCTTTGTGTTCTCTAATGGGCTATACTGTTTGTTTTATGCAGACTGTAAACATTAGTTTATACACAATTAGAATGATTAAATAGCTTTTGTTGCGCCATATTCTGCTCTTAGCTATCATGATTAATGTCTCAGCTTATACAAAACCCTGTTGTTATTGTTCTGCTCTGTCACAATGCATTGAAAATATAGTCATTCTCAACCGCATGCTGGAGATTTGATTCAAATGCTGTGCTGTCATCAGTTATATCCAGCCCACATCTGTGTCAGGAGCACAGTGCACTCTGAACACCCACTGTGCTGTCATCAGTTATATCCAGCCCACGTCTGTGTCAGGAGCACAGTGCACTCTGAACACCCACTGTGCTGTCATCAGTTATATCCAGCCCACGTCTGTGTCAGGAGCACAGTGCACTCTGAACACCCACTGTGCTGTCATCAGTTATATCCAGCCCACGTCTGTGTCAGGAGCACAGTGCACTCTGAACACCCACTGTGCTGTCATCAGTTATATCCAGCCCACGTCTGTGTCAGGAGCACAGTGCACTCTGAACACCCACTGTGATGCATCACTCAAAAGTCACCATTTTGTAGAAGTTGTCCCACTTCTAAAGTTCTGTCTGAAATAAAAGTTTAACCCTCAGTGTTTGGCGTGGTCTAGTTTTTTAAAAGCTCTCCTCTTCTATTCCCCAGCCCCTGAGACCGATGCAGCGGTGCTTTTGAAGTGTGCTTGCCTGGTGGAACGCATGTACTCCCACACCGCTACCACAGCCGAGGGCTTCACTATCCTCTCCTCCTTCATGGTAGCACAGTACGTCAGCGAGTTACAGAAGGTAAGATCTCTGGTTTTCTCTCATCATCAAGGACGATGGTGATTAGTAAAGCTGGGCAATATGAACAAAAATGCATTCAATTGACTGAATTATCACGGTAACGATCAATTGAACGATAAGTTTGTAACATTAACTACATTATCAGTTTTTTTTACATTACCCTTAAATCCACAACTACTAATTTGAATGCTGTATCTATCAATTGTCCCATTTAACAATCATCCATATTACCAAACTTACTTCCTTTCAAACTTCAGATTTCTCTTGTAGGACCCTATAGGTTATTTATCATAGTGAACGACATCAGCAGAATGTCCACGATAAGTTGTCGGTTTGGTCAGTGTCGATGTCGATAAGTTGTCGGTTTGGTCATTGTCGATAAGTTGTCGGTTTGGTCAGTGTCGATAAGTTGTCGGTTTGGTCAGTGTCGATGTCGATAAGTTGTCGGTTTGGTCAGTGTCGATAAGTTGTCGGTTTGGTCAGTGTCGATAAGTTGTCGGTTTGGTCAGTGTCGATAAGTTGTCGGTTTGGTCAGTGTCGATAAGTTGTCGGTTTGGTCAGTGTAGATAAGTTGTCGGTTTGGTCAGTGTTGATGTCGATAAGTTGTCGGTTTGGTCAGTGTCGATAAGTTGTCGGTTTGGTCAGTGTAGATAAGTTGTCGGTTTGGTCAGTGTCGATAAGTTGTCGGTTTGGTCAGTGTCGATAAGTTGTCGGTTTGGTCAGTGTAGATAAGTTGTCGGTTTGGTCAGTGTCGATGTCGATAAGTTGTCGGTTTGGTCAGTGTCGATAAGTTGTCGGTTTGGTCAGTGTCGATAAATTGTCGGTTTGGTCAGTGTCGATGTCAATAAGTTGTCGGTTTGGTCAGTGTCGATAAGTTGTCGGTTTGGTCAGTGTCGATAAGTTGTCGGTTTGGTCAGTGTCGATAAGTTGTCGGTTTCGTCAGTGTCAATGTCAATAAGTTGTCGGTTTGGTCAGTGTCGATAAGTTGTCGGTTTGGTCAGTGTCGATAAGTTGTCGGTTTCGTCAGTGTCGATAAGTTGTCGGTCTGGTCAGTGTCGATAAGTTGTCGGTTTGGTCAGCTCTAACAATTAGGCTATTATTATACAGGTTGGAAACAACATGATGTTTCAGATCTTCTCTCATCATCCCAACAAGCCCTTACATCTGAAGGGAATACACTCTATCTGCAAATTGAATACAAGGATTTTTATTTGATCCATGGCTGTTTGTATTGTGGTGTTGTACTATACATGGGACCATTTAGAGCTACTAAGGCAAGTCCTCTGGACTTCTCAGATTTGAAGGAGAGAGAAGTCAACATTTCATTTCCTCCATAATCTTGTGTCCCGCCCTGCGCCAACTTGTCCTCGAAAGGACTGTACTTTCTGTAAAGTCTAGTAAACTGTTTTTTCCGTCGGTTTCGTTATGTGATGCCGTCTGAGCATGTCTGGCACTGTCTCAGTGTGTATTTTCCATGGAACAGGCAGAAAGGGAAGATGCATGAGGATTACTTTGGAATGTAAAAATCCATGGGAAACTCTTTGAGTAAGGATTAAACAAAGGATTGATTAAGGCAATAGTTGAACACTGCCATGGTTCTTTCCAGGTAGACTAAGTGCTTTTGTTGTCCAGTTTCCAGCTGGCAATACATTGTATTCCTACCAGGCTTTCAAAACTGCCTTGGCTGCGTACACAAACAAAGGTGTAAGGAAAAGGCAAAACACAGATCAGCCATCTCACTCATCACACCAACATTATGACGGTTACATTTTAATACCCCTTCCCCAGCCTCAAACGCTCAGTCAAATTGAAACCAGTTTTTTTGGGGCCTGCCTTTCAAAGATAATGTCTACTTTTTTAAAGATATTTGAAGATGTGCATGCTTTCCCCTGAGAGAATAACTTCACTGGGCTGTTTGTCCACTTCTATCTGAAACATCCTAGTTGGTACTGCCACACTGCCTCTCCCTCGCCTCTCCTCCACACCCTCAAGGTGACTCTGCAACCAGACATCAAGAGGCACCTGACAGAGGTAGTCTACGGGATCCTGGACCTCTGTGTTGAGCAGGAGGTGAGGTTTCTGAATACCATCCTCCAGATGGGTCTCAGAGAAGTGTTCAACGAGCTCTACGGTAGTTACACTCATTACCATAAAAGCCAGTGGCAAGGAGAGGAGAAATAAACTGCCTGGGACTCTCCTCTACCGTCTCCCTTTCCAGAAAGATTGTCTTTATTGCAGGCACATTTTTTTTCTTAACAAAACAACTGTAAATTCTTAACAATACATGTAAATTGTATTTTTTATGTCATATGGTGAAAAAGAACAAATCATTTGTAGGTCTGCTGAGGATGAGAGTAGATGATTGTAATACCAAAAGCAAATTGTGGAAGTGATTTCTAATGCTTCTAGGTGATTCTGGAAATTGTTTAAACCTGTATATATAGTGGAGGTGAATGTCATTAACATAGCATAGCACATAGTGAATGTCATTAACATCACATGCATTCCTTGTGAAACCTTGTGCCTGAAACTTTCCCTTGTGATTAGCTGTTGTTATTAACTACCAGACAAGGAAAGCTTAGGAGAAATCTGTATTATAATTGTGGTGAGCTTTCGCAGATGAATACAGAAATAGGATAATTTATTTTCACAAATAATGAGCAGAATGACATAGAGTGGGTTTTCAGTGGAATGTCATTATGGATATTCCACTGTTGTCTAACATGATCATTTTCCAAAAGGGCTCCTCAAGCCAATGTAAATCCTTCAGTAGGACTCAATATAATCATTTTTGCAAGGGTTTTCTTTTCTTCTGCTTTAAAATAAATATTTGGACCCTCAAGTGTAAACATGAGACGTTTCTTAAATGTTTGTTGACTGAATGTCTTCAGTCATAAAATGTTCAACCCCTTTGTTAAGGCAAGCCTAAATAAGTTCAGGAGTAAAAAGGTGCTTAACAAGTCACATAATAAGTTGCAATAATAGTGTTTTGACATGATTTTTTAATGACTACGTCATCTCTGTACCCCACACATACAATTATCTGTAAGGTCCCTCAGTCGAACAGTAAATTTCAAACACAGATTCAACCACAAACACAAGGGAGGTTTTCCAATGGCTCGCAAAGAAGGGCACTTATTGCTTGGCAAAAAAATATTTCAAAAAAATATTTCTAAACATTCATCCTGTTTGCAATAAGGCACTGAAGTAAAACTGCAAAAACAATTGGAAAAGAAATGAACTTTATATCCTGAATACAAAGCGGTATGTTGGGGGCAAATCCAACATAACACATCAGTGAGTACCACTCTTCATATTTTCAAGCATGGTGGTGGCTGCATCATGTTATGGGTATGCTTGTCATCGGCAAGGACTAGGCAGTTTTTAGTTTAAAAAGAAACAAATAGAGCTAAGCACAGGCAAAATCCTAAAGGAAAACCTGGTTCAGTCTGATTTCCAACAGTCACTGGGAGATGAATTCACCTTTCAGCAGGACAATAACCTAAAACACAAGGCCAAATATAGACTTAGGTTGCTTACCAAGACAACATTGAATGTTCCTGAGTGGCCTAGTTACAGTTTTGATATAAATCAGACTGAAAATCAAATCAAATCAAAGTTTATTTGTCACGTGCTCCGAATACAAAAGGTGTAGACCTTACAGTGAAATGCTTACTTACAGGCTCTAACCAATAGTGCAAAAAAGGTATTAGGTGAACAATAGGTAGGTAAAGAAATAAAACAACAGTAAAATGACAGGCTATATACAGTAGCGAGGCTATAAAAGTAGCGAGGCTACATACAGACACCGGTTAGTCAGGCTGATTGAGGTAGTATGTACATGTAGATATGGTTAAAGTGACTATGTATATATGATGAACAGAGAGTAGCAGTAGCGTAAAAGAGGGGTTGGCGGGTGTTGGGTGGGACACAATGCAGATAGCCCGGTTAGCCAATGTGCGGGAGCACTGGTTGGTCGGCCCAATTGAGATAGATGTACATGTATAGTTAAAGTGACTATGCATATATGATAAACAGAGAGTAGCAGCAGCGTAAAAAGAGGGGTTGGGGGGGCACACAATGCAAATAGTCCGGGTAGCCATTTGATTACCTGTTCAGGAGTCTTATGGCTTGGGGGTAAAAACTGTTGAGAAGCCTTTTTGTCCTAGACTTGGCACTCCGGTACCGCTTGCCATGCGGTAGTAGAGAGAACAGTATGGCTGGGGTGGCTGGGGTCTTTGCCAATTTTTAGGGCCTTCCTCTGACACCGCCTGGTGTAGAGGTCCTGGATGGCAGGCAGCTTAGCCCTAGTGATGTACTGGGCCGTACGCACTACCCTCTGTAGTGCCTTGCGGTCAGAGGCCGAGCAATTACCATACCAGGCAGTGATGCAACCAGTCAGGATGCTCTCGATGTTGCAGCTGTAGAACCTTTTGAGGATCTCAGGGCCCTTGGCAAATCTATGGCAAGACTTGAAAATGTCTCTCAAGCAATGATCAACAACCAACTTGACAGAGCTTGAAGAATTTCAAAAGAAATGTGTGCAAATATTGTACAATCCAGGTGTGCAAAGCTGTTATAGACTTACCCAGAAAGACTCACAGCTGTAATCGCTGCCAAAGGTGATTCTAACATGTATTGACTCAGGGGTGTGAATACTTAAGTAAATGAGATTTCTGTATTTCCCTTTCAGCACATTTGCAAACATTTCTAAAAACATGTTTTCACTTTGTCATGATGGGGTACTGGGTGTAGATGGGTGAGAATCACATCTGTTTAATCCATTTTAAATTCAGGCTGTAACAACAAAATGTGAAATAAGTCAAGGGGTGTGAATACTTTCTGAGGGCACTGTAAATCCCCTTGAGAGGTTGAGCACTCATGTTTCAATAAACACATATTTACCTTATAAAGTCATTACAGGAAAGTTCATATTTTTTGTCTTAGACTATGTTTATTCAAAAGTCAGATATCTGGCAGGACTGACAATTTACAATGCCTGAATCTACCAACTCGACTGGCAAAGTTTCCTATAATATTCGCAGAAGCTCTTTCATTTAATTAAACTGATCATTTAATTAGAGTGATGGGCTCTGCAGTCAGTGCCAGTAGGCAGATGATGGCTGATTTAAAGAGCTGACATAATACTTGCTGGCCAGTGATGTCCAGGTGAAGTGGAAAGACTTCTGCTTGAAATAATGAAGCAGGGCATTTCTGGCTCCCTCACACATTCCCTCCTGACTTTGCTGGCTGCTTTCGCATTCTCAGTTCTTCTACAGTCATAAGCCTGATGTTGCCTCACAACAGAAAGAAATTAGAACATGAACTGACTGCTGGTTCTCAACAGGGTTGCTGGGTGTCAGCAGGGTTTATTCGGTGTCAACAGGGTGCCAGTTATGGGCCCAATTGTGTGAGTGAATACCCCTTATTTATTAACAGGTAGGTTCTTATATTGTACAAGTGTGTATTAATAATAAAAAGTATGTTTTATTGTCACATACACCTGATAGGTGTAGTGAAATGTGTTTAACAGGGCTAGCCATAGTAGTATGGCGCCCCTACATGTGTGAATTGGCAAAGTTTTTTTGCATATCCCAAATCTCCCCTAGACACTATCGGAGAGTGGGGTCACGGCCAGTGTCTTCCATTATCAACGGTGACACTCTGATCTCACTGGTAAGCCATTATCAACGGTGACCGTCTGATCTGACCCTCTGATCTCACTGGTAAGCCATTTATACAGCCAGGCTCCATAGTGAAGCAGACGTTATACTGCCAGGCTCCATAGTGAAGCAGGCGTTATACAGCTAGGCTCCATAGTGAAGCAGGCCTTATAAAGCCAGGCTCCATAGTGAGGCAGGCCTTATACAGCCAGGCTCCATAGTGAAGCAGGCTTTATAAATCCAGGCTCCATAGTGAAGCAGGCCTTATAAAGCCAGGCTCCATAGTGAAGCAGGCCATATAAAGCCAGGCTCCATAGTGAAGCAGGCCTTATAAAGCCAGGCTCCATAGCGAAGCAGGCCTTATAAAGCCAGGCTCCATAGTGAAGCAGGCCGTATAAAGCCATGCACCTATAGTGAAGCAGGCCTTAAAAATCCAGGCACAATAGTGAAGCATGCCATATAAAGCCAGGTTCCATAGTGAAGCAGGCCTTATAAAACCAGGCTCCATAGTGAAGCATGCCATATAAAGCCAGGCTCCATAGTGAAGCAGGCCTTATAACGCCAGGCTACATAGTGAAGCAGGCCTTATAAAGCCAGGCTCCATAGTGAAGCAGTTCTTATAAAGCCAGGCCGGGGACATGCATAAGTGTTAAACTGTACAGTAAAATAGTTGGTGAGATAGAAAAATGTCAGGAAGGATTTCACAATGTGCAACCATGACCTGCATTAAAGGTGATTCAGGTGTTTTGTATTTTAAAGGAGAGGGAATTAAGAGAGTCTTTTAGAAAAAAAATGCAAGCCTGGTATTCAGTGAATACACTAAAATGCCAAGATCTTCTTGCATCAGTGAAAACCTATAATTGCTGTTAAACGTGGAAAAGTTAAGCAGAATAGAATGGCTTTGTGTAGGATGTAAATCATAGAGAACTAACTAACAGGTTGAATTAATTGAACTCCATAAAGTCGAATAAGGGGTGTATTTCTGTAGAGTTATTCTATGGGGTAACAATTTGATCTAGTGCTAATATGCTAGTCTACCGTTGGAACTCTGCTAAGGACAATCAGGATCCACATTATTGTGTTTGTCACACATATGCTTTAATAAGAAGACATTGCTTGAATATATACCTGAAAAGGTCCAATGCAGCCATTTTGATCTTAATATCAAGTAATATCTGGGTAACAATTACAAACCTTACTATGATTGTTTTAAATTGAAATGTTCAAAAATAACCAAATATAGCTTCTTAGCAAAGAGCAATTTCTCAAGCAATAATTTTTCTAGGACCATCTGGGAGTGATCTGAAAAGGATCTGTTATTGGCAGAGAGGTTTGGAACTCTTTCTTATTGGTCTATTAATTATTTACAGCATAGTGATGTCACCAGACAAGCCAAAACCCCATCCCACCAAAACAGGCTGAAATGGTATTATCACCATTTTTATAATTTCACAGTATTATTCCAACCTAATAGTGTGGAAATATATATAAAACAAAGAAAAATTACATTTTTGACTGCACTGGGCCTTTAAACCTCTGATTTGTTCAAGAGACGTAAGTACACAATGTGCATGATGTCACGTCCTGACCATAGAAAGCTTTTATTTTCTATGGTAGAGTAGGTCAGGGCGTGACGGGGTTTTGTCTAGTTTATATTTTCTATGTTGTGTGGTTCTAGTTTCTGTTTTTCCTATGTTGTTGTTTTTGGGATGAACTCCAATTAGAGGCAGCTGGTCATCGTTGTCTCTAATTGGGGATCATATTTAAGTAGTTGTTTTTCCCACCTGGGTTTGTGGGAGATTATATTTTGAGTTAGTGTATGTTGCACCGCTTCGTCACGGTTTGTTGTTTTGTTTAGTAGTTTATTTGTATTTCTTGCATAGTTTCACAGTTAAAATAAAATGTGGAACGATACACACGCTGCGCCTTGGTCTCCTCCTTACGACGGACGTGACACATGATGGCGGTACATATAATCCAATGCGATTTTACACAAGTAGTGATACATACATTATTTGACATAAATGATTAGCTGAACTTTTTCTCTTGTTATTGCAATGAAATTCATATGATTATTTGGGATAGATGAAGTGCCATTGTTTGCATTGTGGATCACCACCCGCCTCATCTTTTCAAGATGACACGAGTGGTGAATTAATCCTCTCTCCTATTCACCCCATCTTGATGTAACAACTCGACAACCCCTCAGATGTCTGAGGAGGTGCCTGAATTGAAAGGGTTCATTCTGAGACTTAGAAGTCAGTTGGACACACCTTCAATATTTATTAACCTGGGTCTTTCCACATGGTTTGCAGCACTTTTGCCCTCCAACAGTCCTTGAAGTCTACTTGACAACCTTCGTTAAGCCCTTCTTACTTTAATGAGGGTAACCTCCAGTTTTCTGGCAGAACTACCATGCTTCCTCCTGTCAATGGTAATTACAGCTCCGGAGCCCTGCTTCTCCTACTTGCTCTGTCTTTGTGAGTGGCTTGGGAATCCTGGGATCAAACAGAGATACCATCTTCTGTGTTTGAATTAGGAGTTTGGAAGTCCTACCTAGACATGCAGACCTCTGTAAGTCATTTATTCTGTCGTAACAGATGCCAACTGTTCATAGGTGTTGATGAATTGCATGGAAAGGCTCTCTGCTTTGTGGTTTTTCAACAAGGAACCTAAGTAGTCCTACAAAGTAAGCTGTCTCCATTTCATCAATCTACAAATAAGCCCAATTGAATAATGAAATCCATTTTGATGTGGGCTTACCTCTCACTGATGCTCTGGTGTCGATTTGTATGGTTCATTAAGCTGTTCGTATGCTAAACTAAATTGACTGAGATCAAGGAGGCACGCTAAGCCTCATATTCTTCCTTTTCATAATAGGAGATGGAGAGAAATACTTATTACTACGTTGTGTGTCCTCAGCACAAGGGTAAGGTTATTTGGAGAGATGCCCTCTGATGGAAAATGGAAGGCAAAAATAGATTCTGCTTGATATGGCTAGAACGTATTATTCATAGTTGAGGAAAAATACCTATTAGAGGACAACAGGGTGGTAAAATCTTTTGCATTCTTTTTTCTGGTAGCTAAATACATTTAGTAAAACATTTAATTGGGAAAGACTTTGGCGATTAGGCGGTGCTGGGCCAAGTTGCAGAGATGAGTACAAAGAGTTGTGGTGGCTACGAAGTCTTGATGAGGAGAATATGATCTATAATTATGTGTACTTCTATGGACCTTGCAAAGCCTTACCAATCCCACATCAGTAGGCTAGGCTAGGTTGTGATACTTAGAGGCCACTTGAGTTAGGCCCCTATAATTCATTATTTTAGTGCCAGAGAAGGATTAACAGATTAACGCACAACATTTAAGGTTTAAGACGTGAAGTAGGTATCACTGCAGCCTTTTCAATCATCATCATGTAATTGTGGGAAACAAATTGATGACTTATATGAGCACCTATTCGCTAGTTAGGTTAGCCAAAATGCTCAATCAGCCTTTTCACTGTGGGTCAACAGTTTGATATGAGAAAACTTGTGAATATTGGAAATGATATAAATATAATTGGATCTGGATCTCCAGTCAGTCCCCCAGTAATCAATTTGATTAATAGGAAAATATTTTCCTTCCATAAAGCGCAAGGCAGCTACTGGATTTCTGTTTCCTTACATCACATAGTGCCACTCATTGCCTCATTTTACAATTGGATCCCCCACCCCTAATTAGGCTTTTGGTTTAACCCGGTCCTCAGAAGCTGGGCTTGTAAGGAGAACAGAGACATGACATATCACTCTTCTATCTCTTCTTAACCAGTCCTGAGACCCCAGCAAAAATCTGCTTTTGATTTATCTGACATTAATTTATCTGCATGTCCAGCCTCACAATGAAGTGTATGAAGAGTTTTACAATTTTCTTTTCAGGACAACCAGGGAATCAAGTAGAACACAAAACTATTTGACATAAACAGTTGCTTTCAGGAGTTTTATTGACAAATGTCAATACAAAAAAGGTCAGCCAAAGCAAAAACATGATAAATGAATGTCTATGAATGCTGTAAGTACAAAAATGTTTTACACACTGGGAAATTAATATCTAACTAGTCAGTGACAACTGTGTGGAGTTTGTAGTTTGTGACAGCAACTCTGTGAGCTTATTACAGTATTATAGACACTGTCAAATCAAATCAAATGTTATTTGTCACATGCGCCAAATACAACAGGTGTAGACCGTACCGTGAAATGCGTACTTACAAGCCCTTACAAACTACAATGCAGTTAAGAAAAATTATATTTACTAAATAAACTAAAGTTAAAAAAAGTAACACAATAAAATAACAATAACGAAGCTAAATACAGGGGGTACCGGTATCGAGTCAATGTACAGGGGTACAGGTTAGTCGAGGTAATTGAGGTAATATGTACAGTACCAGTCAAAAGTTTGGACACACCTACTCACGCCAGGGTTTTTCTTTATTTTTACTATTTTCTACATTGTAGAATAACAGTGAAGACATAGAAAATAGTAAAGACATCAAAACTATGAAATAACACATATGGAATCATGTAGTAACCAAAAAAGTGTTAAACAAATAAAAATATATTTTATAATTTAGATTTTTCAAAGTAGCCACCCTTTGCCTTGATGACAGCTTTGCACACATTTGGTATTCTCTCAACCAGCTTCATGAGGCAGTTACCTGGAATGCATTTCAATTAGCAGGTGTGCCTTCGTAAAGTTAAATAGTGGAATTTCTTTCCTTCTTAATGCGTTTGAGCCAATCAGTTGTGTTGTGACAAGGTAGGGTTGGTATACAGACGAAAGCCCTATTTGGTAAAATTACCAAGTCCATATTATGGCAAGAACAGCTCAAATAAGCAAAGTGAAACGACTGTCCATCATTACTTTAAGACATGAAAGTCAGTCAATGCAGAACACTTCAGGAACTTTGAAAGTTTCTTCAAGTGCAGTCGTAAAAACCATCAAGCACTATGATGAAACTGACTCTCATGAGGACCGCCACAGGAAAGGAAGACCCAGAGTTATCTCTGCTGCAGAAGATAAGTTCATTAGAGTTACCAGTCTCAGAAATTGCAGCCCAAATAAATGCTTCACAGAGTTCAAGTAACAGACACATCTCAACATCAACTGTTCAGACATTCCCTCTTCATGGTCAAATTGCTTCAAAGAAACCACTACTAAAGGACACCAATAAGAAGAAGTTGCTTAGGCAAGGAAACACCAGAATTATTGGATCTCTTGATAATGATGAGCAAAAAGACTGTATAAACTAAATAATAGAAATACTGAGCTTTATTGCTGACAGGTGTATCAAATCGAGCACGCAGCCATGCAATCTCCATAGACAAACATTGGCAGTAGAATGGCTCGTACTGAAGAGCTCAGTGAACATCAACGTGGCACCGTCATAAGATGCCACCTTTCAAACAAGTCAGTTCGTCAAATTTCTGCCCTGCTAGAGCTTCCCCGGTCAACTGTAAGTGCTGTTATTTTGAAGTGGAAACGTCTAAGAGCAACAGCGGCTCAGCTGTGAAGTGGTAGGCCACAAAGCTCACAGAACGGGACCACTGAGTGCTGAGGCGCGTAGCGCGTAAAAATTGTCTGTCCTCGGTTGCAACACTCACTACCGAGTTGGAGGCAACATCAGCACAATAACTGTTCATCCATGGCCGAGCAGCCACATACAAGCCTAAGATCACCATGCACAATGCCAAGCGTCGGCTGGAGTGGTGTAAAGCTCGCCGGTATTGGGCTCTTGAGCAGTGGAAAGCATTCTCTGTAGTGATGAATCACACTTCACCATCTGTCAGTCCGATGGACATATCTGGGTTTGGCAGATGCCAGGAGAATGCTACCTGCCCCAATACATAGTGCCAACTGTAAAGTTTGGTGGAGGAGGAATAATGGTGTGGGGCTGTTTTTCATGGTTCGGGCTAGGCCCTTCAGTTCCAGTAAAGGGACATCTTAACGCTACAGTTTACAATTACATTCTAGATGATTCTGTGCTTCCAACTTTGTGGCAACAGTTTGAGGAAGGCCCTTTCCTTTTTCAGCATGACAACGGCCCCGTGCACAAAGCGAGGTCTGTACAGAAATGGTTTGTCGAGATCGGTGTGGAAGAACTTGACTGGCCTGCACAGAGCCCTGACCACAACTCCATCAAACACCTTTGGGATGAATTGTAACGCCGACTGCGAGCCAGGCCTAATCGCCAAACATCAGTGCCCGACCTCACTAATGCTCTTGTGGCTGAATGGAAGCAATTCCCCGCAGCAATGTTCCAACATCTAGTGGAAAGCCTTCCCATTAGAGTTGAGGCTGTTATAGCAGCAAAGGTAGGACCAACTTCATATTAATGCCTATGATTTTGGAATGAGATGTTAGACGAGCAGGTGTCAACATACATTTGGTCATGTAGTGTATATTGTATGCTCAAATTCTATTATTTTAGAAAAATACAATTGCCCTGAGAAATAGATTTAAAAAAAATAAGAATACAAAAATTATTAATATACCTAATATAATTAGACCAAATTATCGGGGGCCCTAGAATCCAATGATCCCGATATGCAACACAAAATTAGGATCTTGGGCATTACCTTTCAAAGTTTGCATTTTCAATATTTTGTTATAGCGCCACCATCTGGCCAATCAGTGTAATTTTGTAAATGCCGTCTGTACGGTAAGACTCATCATTTGGCTCGTTCAAGTGCTAGTCGGAACTAGGTAATTCGGAAATCTCCGTTTTTTTAACTGGTTGTTGTTATACACGTGACGCATTAAACAAATCAGCAAGTCGGACATTTCCGAGTTTCCTAGTTCCGACTAGCATAGTAGGCACGCGGCAATTCGCCCACATTTCGTCCAAATCTGGCCAGTGCACTCTCCTCTCTAAGATATCGCGTGTGACTGACATACGAATAAACGAACATACCAACGAATAACTAATGGACGGAAACTGATCCACAGTCCCCTCCCCGTGAATAGGGGGGACAGTGAATAACATAAACCTCTCTGAAACTCTTATATTATGGATTACAATACCATCTACACAGGCCGCAGGGTCCGCTTAATATGTTGCACAAACTGGGGCGTTTTAAAATCCGCGGCGACAATGTTGCAGAAGCTAAACTAATTAATTCACTAATACATCGCCACAATACTGCAACAATGTTTCTTCTGTCAAAGCCAAGAAAGCTTGCAGAGAGACAAACGTACCAACCCCCATCACTCCTCCTTCCACGGAGCGTGATTGGATTAGAGACGGCCTTTCACCTCTAACCTCGTGATGTCGGCTGTTTCCTGCTTTCTCTGCTGGACTGCCGAAGCTGCGCTGAACATTGCTCGTCAATTGCAGGCACACAGCTCGGATACAGGACGCTTTAATCAAAGCATAAGGCTATCGGACATTTATTTCACATTCAAACAGACAGCAATGCGAAGGAAATCGAGGATGTTACTATGCTTCGCGGTCCTGTGGGTGCTTGGCATAGCATATTATTTCTATTCGGGAACAACGTTAAGTCGAAAGGTAGGTTTCCCCGACACTTTTTGCTCTTATTGAAAATGCATCAGGGGTGTATTCATTACGCCAATTCTGCTGCAAAACGTTTCTTAAATGGAACGAAGCGATTAGCGACCAAACTGAATTTGTCCAACATACTTAAGTTTTTCTCTGTTTGATTCCGTTTGGTTCTTAATAAACGGTAAATCGTTTCCGTAATAAATACACCCCCAGAGCTCGCTTTCAGGAGAAACATATTGTGAATATGTTTAACAAGTGGCTATTTTGATAGGCGGTTTATATTATGGAATATTATATTGTTCCATCATCAACTAGATTATTTTAATTTGCTTGAAATGAGGGATATAGCTCTTGTATGATTTGAACGTTGCTCTGTCTGGTATCGTATCATTTTGCTGTGATTAAATAGCTGGGCGGTTGTGAACACTTTATGAAGAGCTGCGTTTCACGCACACAACACTTACTTATTCCACTATTTAGGAAGACCTCAACAGTGAAGTATATCGTCTACAAATACTTCAGTGTTGAAATATATTCCCCCGCTACACTGGCAGGAAATATATCGGCTGCAGATGGATAGGCTACATTGTAACAAAATATGCAAACCTTATGCGTCCGTCTGTCTTTGTTAAAATCCCTGTTTATTTATGGTCATATCATTTCAGTTGAGGAATAGGCTAATGCCTGTAGTTTATAACAAAACAACTATAGTTCTCTTCCAAGGCTTTAATTCTTATTTCTCTGTTATCTTAATATACAGGATTGACGAGGTCAAACACGTCACTTATAGTTAAATTGTCCTTTCAGCAAAAATATGAGCGTTTTTATCATGTAACCAACCCTTGTGATAACACCTAGGCTCTTAACGGTCCCCTTGTCATTGTGTGATCATTCATTCTGCCCCTTACATTTGACATTAGGCTGATAGGTGGTGCAGCTAGATAAGGACCCATGGGCATTCTGATTTGATTAACAAAGGCCTAATCTCCAGTTATCAGCGAGCAGTTACCCATTTCCCTGGCGAGTACAAGGCAGTGGGACGCCTCAAGGCCAAATCACAGGGTACCTCTCACAAATGACACTGCTGTGCTAAACTCCCACATTGTACTCAAATATGGGTGATAAAGTTGCTGCTGGTATGCTTCCTGTGGGAAGGGGGCATCTGATGTCTGACTTTTGTTGTGGAGGGAGATGAGCCTGCAAAAGAATGCACTTTCATTGTATTTCTATCCATGTGTAAGACAAGCTATATCTCCAATTAGCCTTACAGCTGTCTGTCTGTGATTTGGGTGGAGACTGCTTTGCATTGTTGCAGGAGAACAACAGTAAAAGGAGACCACGGTGGCTGAGAGCCCAACAGCATTATGCTTCCTCCTGCTACTGCAGACGGGAACCCTCTGTTTCGGACTGTTTACAGGCTCCTGCTACTGCAGACTAGAACCCTCTGTTTCGGACTGTTTACAGGCTCCTGCTACTGCAGACTAGAACCCTCTGTTTCGGACTGTTTACAGGCTCCTGCTACTGCAGACTAGAACCCTCTGTTTCGGACTGTTTACAGGCTCCTGCTACTGCAGACTAGAACCCTCTGTTTCGGACTGTTTACAGGCTCCTGCTACTGCAGACTAGAACCCTCTGTTTCGGACTGTTTACAGGCTCCTGCTACTGCAGACTAGAACCCTCTGTTTCGGACTGTTTACAGGCTCCTGCTACTGCAGACTAGAACCCTCTGTTTCGGACTGTTTACAGGCTCCTGCTACTGCAGACTAGAACCCTCTGTTTCGGACTGTTTACAGGCTCCTGCTACTGCAGACGGGAACCCTCTGTTTCGGACTGTTGACAGTGCTCTTCACTGTAATTTAGGTAGTGTATTTTTATCCTCATCGCACATGCGTGTATTTCAATTGAACAATGCACTTATATGAAAAATTGTAGTCATTTAGCAGGGGCTCTAATCCAGAGCGATTTACAGGAACACTTAGGGTTAAGTACCTTGCTCGAGGGCGGTCTTAGGCACTGCATCTGTGCTAGGGGTGTCACACAGACCCTGGTTCGAATCCAGGCTGTATCACAACTGGCCGTGATTGGGAATCCCACAGGGTGGGGCTCAATTGGCCGAGCGTCGTCCGGGTTTGGCCGGGGTAGGCCATCATTGTAAATAACAATGTGTTCTTAACTGACTTGCTGAGTTACATAAACAAATATAATAAAAGGGCACATCGACAGATTTTTCACCTAGTCAGCTCTGGGATTCGAACCAGTGACCTTTCAGTTACTGGCCCAACGCTCTTAACCGCTAGGCTACCTGACCCTTTTTTGCATCTTACAGTGAATGGTGTGATGGAATGTACATCAGATGTTAAGGCTTCTGTCTGTACTCACAGCTCAGAAGGCCTCTGTAACCATTTAAATATAATGTAATTTATTGCTCTCCACCGAGCAAGTTCTTGTTTACAGACACATTTTTACCCAAAACGTCACCCAGACATTTACAGTTTCAACCCAACACTTTCACTTTGGAGACTTAACATGATAAACTAAACATAGTAAATTCAAGGCAGCAATTGTCTCTGAGTAAACTATATACTGGAAGGCCTTAAATTAGGCCTCTATGCAGGTCGGAGGTCCTCAGTGTTTAGCAGACAGGTCGGAGGTCCTCAGTGTTTAGCAGACAGGTCGGAGGTCCTCAGTGTTTAGCAGACAGGTCGGAGGTCCTCAGTGTTTAGCAGACAGGTCGGAGGTCCTCAGTGTTTAGCAGACAGGTCGGAGGTCCTCAGTGTTTAGCAGACAGGTCGGAGGTCCTCAGTGTTTAGCAGACAGGTCGGAGGTCCTCAGTGTTTAGCAGACAGGTCGGAGGTCCTCAGTGTTTAGCAGACAGGTCGGAGGTCCTCAGTGTTTAGCAGACAGGTCGGAGGTTCTCAGTGTTTAGCAGACAGGTTGGATGATGGATGCTTTCACCGACCTGTCACATTATTGTATTGGGAGCTGCTGCGGCTTGGTGAGAATGCACTCACTGGACGTGTATGGTAACCAGATTGACAGCTTTTATCTCTGGCTCCATTGTGTTTGATCTGATCTCCGCTCTGCAACACAATTATTGACAAGCTGGTTGTTCTGCTCTGGCTCAGCGGACAACATTGTAGCTGCGCCTGCGAGTGTGAATGGCCATGCTGTGCTTCCTCAGCTTTTTAAAGCAAAGCTCTCTTTGGAATAACAATGAATTAATGCATTGGGAAGTGTACATTAAAAATGTCAAGTGTGTTTAGAGCAGAGGGAGTTTCTTCATTCTCTGCTGATGTCATAACTGATAATCCTCAGGTTACATTTTGTTCAGGTTTGAACAGCTCACTGGATGTTTGATTCATTTGCTGAAATAATGTTTGTAATAATAATGGCATTCATTCACAAATGTATTCTGATATTTGAGTGTTCCTAGTCCTCCTGGATTACTATTCCCTCGGTCAGAGCCAACACCTAGTCCTCCTGGATTACTATTCCCTCGGTCAGAGCCAACACCTAGTCCTCCTGGATTACTATTCCCTCGGTCAGAGCCAACACCTAGTCCTCCTGGATTACTATTCCCTCGGTCAGAGCCAACACCTAGTCCTCCTGGATTACTATTCCCTCGGTCAGAGCCAACACCTAGTCCTCCTGGATTACTATTCCCTCGGTCAGAGCCAACACCTAGTCCTCCTGGATTACTATTCCCTCGGTCAGAGCCAACACCTAGTCCTCCTGGATTACTATTCCCTCGGTCAGAGCCAACACCTAGTCCTCCTGGATTACTATTCCCTCGGTCAGAGCCAACACCTAGTCCTCCTGGATTACTATTCCCTCGGTCAGAGCCAACACCTAGTCCTCCTGGATTACTATTCCCTCGGTCAGAGCCAACACCTAGTCCTCCTGGATTACTATTCCCTCGGTCAGAGCCAACACCTAGTCCTCCTGGATTACTATTCCCTCGGTCAGAGCCAACACCTAGTCCTCCTGGATTACTATTCCCTCGGTCAGAGCCAACACCTAGTCCTCCTGGATTACTATTCCCTCGGTCAGAGCCAACACCTAGTCCTCCTGGATTACTATTCCCTCGGTCAGAGCCAACACCTAGTCCTCCTGGATTACTATTCCCTCGGTCAGAGCCAACACCTAGTCCTCCTGGATTACTATTCCCTCGGTCAGAGCCAACACCTAGTCCTCCTGGATTACTATTCCCTCGGTCAGAGCCAACACCTAGTCCTCCTGGATTACTATTCCCTCGGTCAGAGCCAACACCTAGTCCTCCTGGATTACTATTCCCTCGGTCAGAGCCAACACCTAGTCCTCCTGGATTACTATTCCCTCGGTCAGAGCCAACACCTAGTCCTCCTGGATTACTATTCCCTCGGTCAGAGCCAACACCTAGTCCTCCTGGATTACTATTCCCTCGGTCAGAGCCAACACCTAGTCCTCCTGGATTACTATTCCCTCGGTCAGAGCCAACACCTAGTCCTCCTGGATTACTATTCCCTCGGTCAGAGCCAACACCTAGTCCTCCTGGATTACTATTCCCTCGGTCAGAGCCAACACCTAGTCCTCCTGGATTACTATTCCCTCGGTCAGAGCCAACACCTAGTGCAGTTTTATTCTCCTCAGACAATTTATTATGATGTAGCATGTTGCAATCTCCCGTTGTTTACGGAATAACTCAGCGTAACAAAACCCAGCATAGGATCTGAGCCCGTTTTTTGAAGTCCCCCAAAATAATTTTTCCCGCTATGTATATGTGTCTACTGTTGTAGGATGCACTTGGGTTGATTCATATGAATAATCGTGTGGAAATGACGCTAGGTTGTTGTCTCTCACCACCACTCCCACTGTTTATCTTTAACCTACCTGTGAGGGGAAATGTGTTGCCTACCTGTGAGGAGAAATGTGTTGTCATGTGGAGAGCACATTGCTTTTGAGGCCCCTGCTCTATCCTGACCTTTGCCTTGTATGTGGTTTAACATGGAGCCAGAAAAAGTGTTTTTAGAGAGCATTCCAGGCCCTTCCAGCTTCTGCCCTTTTGATCCAGCAGAGCGATCCCTGATCTAATATTGACTAGGCTGAATTGAGGGTCTGGATGGGCCCGCTGATCACAGTGGGAAACCCCAAGTTTAATCTCTCCCCTGCTCTGCTCCTGATCAGCATGGACTACTGTTTTTGTGGGTTGTTGTCTACTTGTCTTTATCCAGTGTGTGTGTTGCTCTTACAGTTGAAGTCAGAAGTTTACATGCACTTAGGTTGGAGTCATTAAAACTCGTTTTTCAACCACTCCACAAATGTATTGTTAATAAACTATAGTTTTGGCAAGTCGGTTAAGACATTTACTTTGTGCATGACACAGGTAATTTTCCCAACAGTTGTTAACAGACAGATTATTTCACTTATAATTCACTGTATCACAATTCCAGTGGGTCAGAAGTTTACATACACTAAGTTGACTGTGCCTTTAAACAGCTTGGAAAATTCCAGAAAATTATGTCTTGGCTTTACAAGCTTCTGATAGGCTAAGTGACATCATTTGAGTCAGTTGGAGGTGTACCTGTGGATGTATTCCAAGGCCTACCTTCAAACTCAGTGACTCTTTGCTTGACATCATGGGAAAATCATAAGAAATCAGCCAAGACCTCAGAAAAATAATTGTACACCTCCACAAGTCTGGTTCATCCTTGGAAGCAATTTCCAAACACCTGAAGGTACCACGTTTATCTGTGCAAACAATAGTACGCAGGTATAAACACCATGGGACCACGCAGCCATCATACCGCTCAGGAAGGGGACACGTTCTGTCTCCTAGAGATGAACGTACTTTGGTGCAAAAAGTGCAAATCAATCCCAGAACAACAGCAAAGGACCCTGTGAAGATGCTGGAGGAAACGGGTACAAAAGTATCTATATCCACAGTAAAACAAGTCTTATATCGACATAACCTGAAAGGCCGCTCAGCAAGGAAGAAGCCACTGCTCCAAAACCGCCATAAAAAGCCAGACTACCATTTGCAACTGCACATGGGGACAAAGATTGTACTTTTTGGAGAAATGTCCTCTGGTCTGATGAAACAAAAATAGAACTAACGATGGCCATAATGATGGCCATAATGACCATCGTTATGTTTGGCGCAAAAAGGGGGAGGCTTGCAAGCCGAAGAACACCATCCCAACGGTGAAGTACGGGGGTGGCAGCATCATGTTGTGGGGGTGCTTTGCAGCAGGAGGGAAGACCCATTTGCAACCAAGCTTTACCTTCCTGACTGATGTCTTGAGATGTTGCTTCAATATAGCCACAACTTTCCTGCCTCCATGATGCCACTTCACAAAATAGATGGCATCATGGAGGCAGGAAAGTTGTGGCTATATTGAAGCAACATCTCAAGACATCAGTCAGGAAGGTAAAGCTTGGTTGCAAATGGGTCTTCCAAATGGACAATGACCCCAAGCATACTTCCAAAGTTGTGGCAAAATGGCTTAAGGACAACAAAGTCAAGGTATTGGAGTGGCCATCACAAAGCCCTAACCTCAATCCTATAGAAAATGTGTGGGCAGAACTGAAAAAGTGTGTTAGAGCAAGGAGGCCTTCAAACCTGACTCAGTTACACCAGCTCTGTCAGGAAGAACTTATTGTGGGAAGCTTGTGAAAGGCTACCCAAAACGTTTGACCCAAGTGAAACAATTTAAAGGCAATGCTACCAAATACTAATTGCGTTTATGTAAACTTCTGACCCACTGGGAATGTGATGAAAGAAATAAAAGCTGAAATAAATCATTCTCTCTACTATTATTCTGACATTTCACATTATTAAAATAGTGGTGATCCTAACTGACCTAAGAGAGGGACTTTTTACTAGGATTAAATGTCAGGAATTGTGGAAAACTGAGTTTAAATGTATTTGGTTAATAAGGTGTATGTAAACTTCCGACTTCAACAGTATCTGCTTCCTGGCTAAGCCATATAAATGGACCTGGTTTGGAGCTGATCTGTCTCCTTGCAGTGCTTGAGGAGCTCTACTGATGTACAGAACTGTCAGTGTTCTTCCATGATTGTTTTGTTCAATAGGGTGGTTCAGGTGCTTGGAGCTTGTCATTCACCTCCAGCAGTGGTAGTACTCAGTGCCATGATGAGGAAAGGAGCCTACTCTGAAATAATTTTGTTCTTTGATATCCCACTGTGAGCTTTTAAATGATTACTTTCTGAGTTTTTCCTCTTCTGAGGAATATATAACTTGAGAGAAATATGTAACTGACCTTTCTATGGGTCCATGAAAGATGAAAGATGCTATTTTGTTAATGATTGAGACAGGTGGTTAGGCATACAGTGTTTTGACAAGTACCACTACTTCTGAATGGAGACATTTGACAAGGCAAAGACAAAAGAGAGGGGTGAATGCTGCTTTGACTGGTGAAATGTTTATGGAGCTTATTAGCTGTAGTCATTACATTCTGAATTGCAAATGCTTCACCACCATACATTTCTGTGAAGGGAGCCAGAGGCTGTTTGGGCAAAACCCCACTGGTCTGCGCTGCCCAGTACACAATGGCTCCATTTTCCTTAGGACCTGTCGATATAAAGATGCAGTACACCACAGGCATGTGAAGAATTGCATTGACTCTGATAATAAAGCATTCATAGGACACATTCATTACTGCTGGATTACATTACAGGTAATGAGTGTAAATCAAGTCCAATTAATATAGTGACTAAAGATTAGGTATACCAGTCTGAATTATGGTCAAATAAATACATTTCCTCAATGCTTACTCCATTTTTCTTTTTGTCATCTTTGATTTCCTGATAAGGTTTACAATAGTGTGTCAAGTCTATTCTAAGTTATGAGGTATTAACGTAATGCTTTCCAACGCTCAGTCTCTGTAGAACAGGGGGCAGTAAAACAGCTTGACTTGGACACTGGTGATCCACACATGGTTGTAATACTTGGATAAGTGAGATTGTCTCCCTGACAGTATTATGTCTAACAAGGGGCAGATGTGCTCAAGCCGCTGTACAGGGACTGGTGTACAGCCTGTAAGACAGTAATATGACTCTGAAGGGACAGGCCAGGGATGGTACCAGCAGGAATGTGTACTTTGGCATGAGGACTTATAACACACAGGCCATCCTCACTACTCTGCTGACTAAACAGGGTTTTCCTTCTGGGCTATAACTGTTTATGGAGAGAGGGCTACTGCCCTGAAAAGTCTCACACTTTCTGTTTGTATTTATTGGCCCTCTGTCAAGTGTGAACATTGTGACTCTTTGTAACAAACTTGTTCTCAGCTTTGACAAAACAATCTCATGTGTTTGAGAGCCTGCACTTCCCAGAAGAGTTTGGAATTGTGTGAAGGCCACAGGCCAGTGGTGGTTCTGAGGACGATCAACACTAACTGGAATATAACCTCTTTGTGCTTTAAATGAAAGTGCTGATGCCTCAGATTTGTCCTAAGACCCTGTTTCAATTTATTTTCCTTGGGCTAATCATGTTTTATGGAAGAGGGCAGATCCCGTTCTTCCCCTTCTTCAACAATGTGCTTTGTTTTATTGGAAGAATGAACAATGGATTTGCCAGAAGAATTTCAGCGTTATTGGTTTTCTGGATTGTTTTTGAGTTTACAAATACTCCCCAGCTCTGCTTTTGCATAATTGATATTCAGATTTCCATTTGCTGTGTGTGGATGTTTCCTCTCACTGTGATTTGAACAGGATGCACCCATTACATTCTAACAGTCATGGCTTACTGCTCCTGCCCCCTGCCCATATACACATTTTGATGCCCTCTGTAGATCTGGGGGAACTGGATCTACCTAGCCTACCTACCAGATGCTGAAGCTCTGTGAGGACAAAGGTCTATTTTTATATAGCTTGAGTTACTTCTTACAATCGGTCAATCCTATAGTATTTAAAATGTGTGCAGTTATTGTATGGGTGAGGTTTAGAGACAGTGTTTGTTAACTTTGTAAAAAGTGGAGTTGGGTTTCCTTTCCTTCCTTTACAGCAGTAAGTGATTGTTTTACCACCCCAGTGCCCTGCCCAGTTCAACGTTTCTGATGGCACTCATAAATATCCTGGTTGCCTTAGACACAACAAAATCACTGTTTGAAGAACATTACGTCAGTTCCACGTCTTATTGGAAATGTACAGGCTCACAGGCAAAGCCTACGAGAAGACATGATCCTAACAGTGTTGGCTTGTCTTAGTGTACCACTGTGGAAATCTAGAACAACCAAGGCCATGCAGATAAGGAACAAACGTGAACAAAGCCACTGTAAATGTGGTGTGTTTATTGACATCTGTGGGAATTAACTTTTGAATGAGGGATAAGGCAACTGTTCAATAGTTTGGAGTTGTTCAGAAGACTAGAACTAATTTCAAGAGCTGCTGTATCTCTTGCCGCTGTGGTCTTTTCATTTGGGTAAAACCTGTTTTAAGACTTGAGTCATACCAGAACTATTTTGTGTGCTGATGGTATCCTCTTAATTACACTGCCTTCAGAAAGTATTCATACCCCTTGACTTACTCCACATTTTGTTGTGGTACTGTGTTACAGTTCAAAATATTTAAAATATATATTTTTCTCTCACCCATCTACACACACTACCCCATAATGACAAAGTGAAAACATGTTTTTTTTAAACGTTTTTTGCAAATGTATTGAAAATAAAATACAGAAATGTAAATGAGATATGTATTCACACCCCAGAGTCATGTTAGAATCACCTTTGGCAGCCATTACAGCTGTGAGTTTTTCTGGGTAAGTCTCTAAGATCATTTCACACCTGGATTGTACAACATTTGCCCATTATTCTTTGCAAAATTCTTCAAGCTGTCTCAATATTTGTTGATTGTTGCTAGACAACAATTTTCAGGTCTTGCCATAGTTGCAAATCTGCTTGAAAATCTAACTCGGCCACTCAGGAACATTCTCTGTCTTCTTGGTAGCAACTCCAGAGTAGATGTGGCCTTGTGTTTTAGGTTATTATCCTGCTGAAAGGTGACTTAATCTCCCAGTGTCTGGTGGAAAGCAGACTGGACCAGGTTTTCCTCTAGGATTTTGCCTGTGCTTGGCTCCATTCCGTTTATTTTTATCCTGACCTAGTCCCCTGCTCGACGGACGGGACCTTACAGATAATTGCGTGTGGGGTACAGAGATGAGCTAGTCATTAAAAAATCACGTTAAACACTATTGTTGAACAGAGTGAGTCCATGCAACTTATTATGTGACTTGTTCAGCACATTTCTACTCCTTTACTTATTTAGGCTTGCTTTAACAAAGGGGTGAATACTTAAGGCATTTCAACTTCTCATTTTTATTAATTGGAAAAATAAAATTAAAAAAACGTAATTCCACTTTGACATTATGGGGTATTTTGTGTAGGCCAGTGACACAAAATCTATATTTAATCTATTTTTAAATTCAGGCTGTAACAACAAAATGTGGAACAGTCAAGGGATGTGAATTCTTTCTGAAGGCTCTGTAGCTAGTACTGTACATACCTGTTTTACCTGATTTTACTTTATACTTTTACTATTTGCTACATTGTAGAATAATAGTTTTGTCTTAACTATGAAATAACACATGGAATCATGTATTAACCAAAAAAGTGTTAAACAAATCAAAATATATTTTAGATTCTTCGAAGTAGCCACCCTTTGCCTTGATGACAGCTTTGCACACTCTTGTCATTCTCTCAAACAGCTTCACCTGGAATGCTTTCTGACCATCTTGAAGGAGTTCCCACATATGCTAAGTACTTGTTGGCTGCTTTTCCTGCACTCTGCGGTCCAACTCATCCCAAACCATCTGTGGCGTACGGCATTAACATCAAATAGCCCCTGCGATATGCAACTCTTCAGGGAAGTTAGGAACCAATATACACAGGCAGTTAGGACAGCTAAGGCTAGCTTTTTCAAGCAGAAATGTGCATCCTGCAGCACAAACAACAAAAAAGTTCTGGGACACTGTAAAGTTTATGGAGAATAAGAGCACTTCCTCCCAGCTGCCCACTGCACTGAGGCTAGGAAACACTGTCCCACTGATAAATCCACAATAATTGAGAATTTCAATAAGCATTTTTCTATGGCTGGCCATGCTTTCCACCTGGCCACCCTTACCCTGGTCAAAAGCCCTGCACCCCCGACAGCATCTTGCCCAAGCCTCCCCCATTTCTCCCCTTTCTCCCCTACAAATCAGCAGGGCTAGACAATCTGGACCCTCTCTTTCTAAAATTATCAGCCAAAATTGTTGCAACCCCTATTACTAGCCTGTTCAACCTCTCTTTCGTATCGTCTGAGATCCCCTAAAGATTGGAAAACTGCCGCAGTCATCCCCCTCTTCAAAGGGGGAGACACTCTATACCCAAACTGCTACAGACCTATATCTTTCCTACCCTGCCTTTCTAAGGTCTTCGAAAGACAAGTCAACAAACAGATCACCGACCATTTCGAATCCCACCATACCTTCTCCGCTATGCAATCTGGTTTCCAAGCTGGTCATGGGTGCACCTCAGCCACGCTCAAGGTCCTAAACGATATCATAACCGCCATCGATAAGAGACATTACTGTGCAGCCGTTTTCATCGACCTGGCTAAGGCTTTCGACTCCGTCAATCACAACATTCTTATCGGCAAGACTCAACAGCCTTGGTTTCTCAAATGACTGCCTCGCCTGATTCACCAACTACTTCTCAGAGAGAGTTCAGTGTTTCAAATCGGAGGGCCTGTTGTCCGGACCTCTGGCAGTCTCTATGGGGGTGCCACGGGGTTCAATTCTCGGGCCGACTCTTTTTTCTGTATACATCAATGATGTCGCTCTTGCTGCTGATGAGTCTCTGATCCACCTCTATGCAGACGACACCATTCTGTATACTTTTGGACCTTTTGGACCAAGCCATATAATAAATGCCTTACCTTTTGAAGATCTTCTTTTTGCAATCTGAAATGTCTCAGTGACACAATGAATGGTCGTTTTGTTCGATAAATTCTTTCTTTATATCCCCAAAATGTCCCTTTATTTGGCGCGTTTTGATTCAGAAATACACATGTTCCAACATGACTACAAAGTATCTAATAAGTTACCTGTAAACTTGGTCCAAACATTTCAAACAACGCTCGTAATCCAACCTCGGGTATCCTACAATGTAAATAAACGATGCAATTTAAGACGGAATAAACTGTTTCTAATACCGGATAAAAACAACAAAGTGCGCTCCAGTTCATGCGCAACAAAAGACTAAAGCCCTTTAGAGTGACACCTACAAAGAACAGCCCTACTTCTTCTTTTCTTGTGGAAGCCATATGAACTGCATTCTGGGCCCTAATAAATCAGGTCTCCCATAGAAAACCATTGGAAAACACAATAACCTCCAATTTTTCCCCTGGATGGATTGTGCTCGGCGTTTCACCTGCCAAATCAGTTCTGTTATACTCAGACATTATTCTAACAGTTTTAGAAACTTCAGAGTGTTTTCTATCCAAATCTACTAAATATATGCATATCCTAGCTTCTGGGCCTGAGTTGCAGGCAGGTTACTTTGGGCACGCTTTTCATCCGGACATGAAAATACTCCCCCTATCCCAGAGAGGTTAATTAACCTACAGACGAGCTTCAATGCCATACAACTCTCCTTCCGTGGCCTCCAACTGCTCTTAAATGCAAGTAAAACTAAATGCATTCTCTTCAACTGATCGCTGCCCGCCCGGCTATCGCTGCTCTGGATGGTTCTGACTTAGAATATGTGGACAACTACAAATACCTAGGTGTCTGGTTAGACTGTATACTCTCTTTCCATACTCACATTAAGCATCTCCAATCCAAAATTAAGTCTAGAATCGGCTTCCTATTTCGCAACAAAGCATCCTTCACTCATGCTGCCAAACATACCCTCGTAAAACTGACTATCCTACCGATCCTTGACATCGGCGATGTCATTTATAAAATATCCTCCAACACTCAACAAACTGGATGCAGTCTATCACAGTGCCATCCGTTTTGTCAGCAAAGCCCCATATTCTACCCACCACTGCGACCTGTACACTCTCGTTGGCTGGCCCTCGCTTCATATTCGTCGCCAAACCCACTGGCTCCAGGGCATCTATAAGTCTTTGCTAGGTAAAGCCCCACTTTATCTCAGCTTACTGGTCACCATAGCAGCACGCGCTCCAGCAGGTATATTTTACTGGTCACCCCCAAAGCCAATTCCTCCTTTGGCTGCCTTTCCTTCCAATTCTCTGTTGCCAATAACTGGAACGAATTGCAAAAATCACTGATGCTGGAGACTCATATCTCCCTCACTAACTTTAAGCACCAGCTGTCAGAGCAGCTCACAGATCACTGCACCTGTACATAGCCCATCCAACTACCTCATCCCCATACAGTTATTTATTTTTTTGCTCCTTTGCACCCGAGTGTCTCTACTTGCACCTTCATCTTCTGCACATCCATCACTCCAGTGTATACTTGCTAAATTGTAATTATTTCGCCACGATGGCCTATTTATTGCCTCCCTTATCTTAGCTCATTTGCACACACTGTATATAAACATTTTATTCTCAATTGTGTTATTGACTGTTTTTGTTTATTCCATGTGTAACTGTTTGTTTCGTACTGCTTTGCTTTATCTTGGCCAGGTCGCAGTTGTAAATGAGAACTTGTTCTCAACTAGCCTACCTGGTTAAATAAAGGTGAAATAAAAAAAAATCTCAATATAGGTTGAGGTCAGGTGATTGTGGAGGCCAGGTCATCTGCTGCAGCACTCCATCACTCTCCGTGGTCAAATAGCCCTTACACAGCCTGGAGGTCTGTTGGGTCATTGTCCTGTTGAAAACCAATTATAGTCCCACTGAGCGCAAACCAGATGGGATGGCCTATTGCTGTTATAGCCATGCTGGTTGTGTGCCTTGAATTCTAAATAAATCAGACAGTTTCACCAGCAAAGCACCATCACACCTCCTCCTCCATGCTTCACGGTGGGAACCACACACGCCGAGATCATCCGTTCACCTACTCTGCATCTCACAAAGACATGGCAATTGTAACCAATAATCTCACATTTGGACTCATCAGACCAAAGTACAGATTTCCACTGGTCTAATGTCCATTGCTCGTGTTTCTTGGCCCAAGCAAGTCTCTTATTGGTGTCCCTTTTTAGTAGTGGTTTCTCTGGAGTCATTCGACCACGAAGGCCTGATTCATGCAGTCTCCTTTGAACAGTTGATGTTGAGATGTCTGTTACTTGAACTCTGTGAAGCATTTATTTGGGCTGCAATCTCAGGTGCCGTTAAATCTAATGAACTTATCCTCTGCAGCAGAGGTAACTCTGGGTCTTCATTTCCTATGGCGGTCCTCATGAGAGCCAGTTTCATCATTGCTCTGGATGGTTTTTGCGGCTGCACTTAAAGAAACTTTCAAAGTTCTTGACATTTTCCACATTAATTGACCTTCATGTCAGTAATGATGGACTGTTGTTTCTCTTTGCTTATTTGAGCTGTTCTTGCCATAATATGGACTTGGTCTTTTACCAAATAGGGCTTTTTTCTGTCTACCTTGTCACAGCACAACTGATTGGCTCAAACGCATTAAGAAGAAAAGACATTCCACAAATTAGCTTTTAACAAGGCACACCTGTTAATTGAAATGCATTCCAGGTGACTACCTCATGAAGCTGGTTGAGAGAATGCGAAGAGTGTGCAAAGCTCTCAAGGCAATGTGTGGCTACTTTGAAGAATCTAAAATATATTTTGATTTGTTTAACGCTTGTTTGGTTACTGCATGATTCCATATGTGTTATTTCAGTTTTGATGTCTAATAGAAAAAATAAATAACTCTGGATTGAGTAGGTGTCTGAACTTTTGATTGGTACTGTATGTGTGGAATGCATGACTGGCCCTCATGCTGACTGCTGTAGGCTGTTTCTTGGAAAAAGACATGGCAGCAATGTGAGCCAACAGATTTGGTGGTTTTGCAGGTATTTGTCATGAGCTTTGAGTCCAAAGGCTAAAAACACTGATCAACACCCGGAACTAGACAGTAGCCCTAGTATTTTCGGTAAATTAAACCCCCTGTGTGGATACTATATTCTTACTGGAAGTTGAGCAAATGAAATCGCACTTTCCCTGCCAGTGATTTGTTTCCTTCTTTGAAAAGGACTGAATGCTTTACAACTTCTCGATCAGGAATGACAAATAATCCCTCCTCTGGAGAAATTGAGAATCTCTGTGTGTTGTAGGCAATTGAACATGTCTTTCCTATTCTAAAAGCAAGATGCTTGCCTATTGGAGGCATGAATTTAAGACGTTAAAGGACTTTGACAAACACACAAACTTTCAATAATTAATTTACAGAGGATACCCATGTGATTGTACTTCGTAACTCTCTTGCGTTGTTTTTAAAGAAAGGACTGTCTGGCCGTCGATCCCAGTTGATTGGTGTTTATTCTCACGATAGACACAATGAAGCACATTAGATGTGCAGGATAACAGGATGTTGATGGCTGTAGATTTGTGATTTGTCTGTTTTAACATGGAAATAACTGTGAATTAGCAGGGCCTAATGTGATCATTACAATTAGAGCTTGCTTTCAGCAATAACATACAGAAGCTAATCCCAGGATGCCCCCAATATCTAACTGGTACCTTATACCTACAGTATACACACATCAGCCCATGTACCTAGTGAACTCGTAAATATGACAATAGAATCCAATATTTCACAACGTGACCTACCGCTTGCATGGCAGTATCAGACTGGGAAGAATTTACATTTGCTATCTCCCCCTATCTGCATGCATGACTAATGGCATAACACCTTACTGATATGTACATTTAACCAACCAATTGGAATACATGAACATTGAATACATATTTATTCAGTGTCAAGTGGAAACATAACCAACCCTGTTACATTGGTATAACAAGGCCACATTTTGATGTCAATATTTTGATATAGTACTATATTTTGAGATCACATTTTGAGCATATGGGAGGCAAGAAAGATAATTCAATCTAATTGGATCTTCAATTCAGTTTCCAACTAACCTGATCTTGTCACTGTGAGTTGCACTGTCCAACTGCACATAACCCAGGGGTTTATGTACTAGCAGAGAGATGTTAGAGAAACATCCTGGGACTTTAGCATTTGATATACTGTGAATGATATGTCACATTTGAGCTTTCTCGTATATAGTCAGTTAACAATTTGGCTTAGCAATGAAACATGGGAGCGACTTTGAGACATCCAGAGAGAGACAGCGGTTGTCTGTAACGAGCCAAAATTACTGTGGTGAACAATGCAATCACAGTTAATACACAATAAAAAATAAAGTTGGTGTTATTATGCTAATTTGACAGCAAATGAAACGACTGTTACAGCTATGTGATGAAGATGGATATTTAACCTAACCAGTGTTCTCGAGGCCATGATTAGACTGAGCAATAAAGAGCACAAACATAAGTCCTACATTTCACCCATCTTATGCCTGGTTCCCACACGGCATTAAGACACAACACAAAAAGATTGTTAGACTAGCTCAACTGTGTTAATAGAATAAGAACAGTTACTCCTGTCTCAAACAGCACAATGACGCAAAAGTTATTGCCCCATTCTTCCAAAATCATTCTGATTGAAACTGATTACATTGCAGAGGAAAGGTCCAACAGCTTGTCTATGCTTTACATAACTTGTGTATAGAAAGGATGGAACCATAATGAGGCCCTGATTCCCATCTTATTCTATAGATTCAGATTTGGCTGTATTTTCTCCCAGTTGTGCATCACTGAATCAATTACAGAGAGTCATCTTATTTATCTGATAATAAGCACCATCTTTCTTCTAGGGGTATTGGAAATGTGTATTTCCCCAAAACTGGAATTGAAGTATAATGACTACTGTTTTAATTGTTTGTTTTGAAATGAGCTGGCAGCATGAATTGTTATATGCACCATTTCCAGAATGACTTAACTGGCAACGTGAGAGAGGATGATGGCATGCAGAGAATATCCCTCAAGGCTGGCAGTAAGGGTGGACCAGCCCAGTTGGCCAAGGAAAATGTTCTTGGAGTAAAGAGGGAGGGATTGGCAAATGAAGAGAGAAGGAAAATAGTGCTTTGTTTCCATGGGTCCTGATGAATTGACAGTTGAGGGAGCCATCTGCCTGTCTGTGAGACCAGGGTCTAATGAGAGAATGTTTCCTGCTCCTTGTATCTGTCACGATTCTGAGCACTCCCACTCCTCTTCTCACTCAGCCCATCCAAAATGGCTGCATCCCAATTCAAATAACATATTTTGAGGATGTATGTGTGTATATATACTTCGCATATCTTTTTATATATATATTTTCTTCTGAAAACTCAACTTCAAAGCACTCTCCTGCAACTCGCCTCACCAATTCAAAAAAAAAAAAACTATTATTCACCTCAAATCTGAAATCCACAACAGTTAGTATTCAGCTAACCACAGTTGGCAGACATCAGCTATCCCTTAGCTCGAATAGCTATCGCCAGTTTTGTACAACGCGAAGCAGACCAGAGCATACCGAACCTATTTTTCTCTCCATATCCCCGGATTTCTATCGCAAGCTCTGGACATTTACACCTGGATCTTGCAGCTAGCGAGCTGCTATCCGAGTGACTATTGGCTAATGTCAGTCCCAGAGCAAACCTCAATTATTCCGGAGCTAGCCAGCTGAAGAGTTCCATCAGCCCCTCCTGGGCTACAATCACCTATCCGGACCCGTTTTACTGCCGATGCAGAGCCCCATCAGGCCTTCATGACTGGACTACTGGCGTTATCTGCCCGAGGGAGTTATCCAACTGGCCCCTCCGTCGCGACGTAACCTGAACGACCATCTGCGGCCTGCTAATCGTTAGCTGTCTTATCGGCTGCTATCTGAATAGGTCTATCGGACAATTTTCTTGGGCCACTATAACTATTTTGCCAATTGGACTAGTCCCCCCTACCACACGGAACCCCACTCATCTACAGACGGAAACGCACAAGGTGGCTAAAAACAGAGCTCCCTCCGTCTTCTGCCAGCTTGCTACCTGTGGACCGGCTAGCTGTCTGAATCTCACTGGACCCTTATGATCACTCGGCTAAGCATGCCTCTCCTTAATGTCAATATGCCTTGTCCATTGCTATTCTAGTTAGTGTTTATTGGCTTATTTCACTGTAGAGCCTCTAGCCCTGCTCATTATACCTTATCCAACCTTTCAGTTCCACCACCCACACATGCTATGACATCACCTGGTTTCAATGATGTTTCTAGAGACAATATCTCTCATCACTCAATGCCTAGGTTTACCTCCACTCTATTCACATCATACCATACGTTTGTCTGTACATTATACCTTGAAGCTATTTTATCGCCCCCAGAAACCTGCTCCTTTTACTCTCTATTCCAGACGTCATAGCCGACCAATTCTCATAGCTTTTAGCCGTACCCTTATCCTACTGTTCCTCTGGTGATGTAGAGGTGAATCCAGGCCCTGCAGTGCCTAGCTCCACTCTTATTCCCCAGGCGCTCTCTTTTGATGACTTCTGTAACCGTAATAGCCTTGGTTTCATGCATGATAATATTAGAAGCCTCCTCCCTAAGTTTGTTTTATTCACTGCTTTAGCACACTCTGCCAACCCGGATGTCCTAGCCGTGTCTGAATCCTGGCTTAGGAAGACCTCCAAAAACTCTGAAATCTTCATCCCTAACTACAACATTTTCAGACAAGATATAATGGCCAAAGGGAGTGGTGTTGCAATCTACTGCAGAGAGAACCTGCAGAGTTCTGTCCTACTATCCAGGTCTGTACCCAAACAATTTGAACTTCTACTTTTAAAAATCCACCTCTCTAAAAACAAGTCTCTCACTGTTGCCGCCTGCTATAGACCACCCTCTGCCCCCAGCTGTGCTCTGGACTCCATATGTGAACTGATTGCCCCCCATCTATCTTCAGAGCTCGTGCTGCTAGGTGACCTAAACTGGGACATGCTTAACCTCTTACATCTAGACGTTCCGCTAGCGGAACACCTGCTCCAATATCCAATGATAGGCGTGGCGCGAATTACAAATTCCTCAAAAATACAAAAACTTCCATTTTTCAAACATATGACTATTTTACAGCATTTTAAAGACAAGACTCTCCTTTATCTAACCACACTGTCCGATTTCAAAAAGGCTTTACAACGAAAGCAAAACATTAGATTATGTCAGCAGAGTACCCAGCCAGAAATAATCAGACACCCTTTTTTCAAGCTAGCATATAATGTCACAAAAAACAAAACCACAGCTAAATGCAGCACTAACCTTTGATGATCTTCATCAGATGACACGCCTAGGACATTATGTTATACAATACATGCATGTTTTGTTCAATCAAGGTCATATTAAATCAAAAACCAGCTTTTTACATTAGCATGTGACGTTCAGATCTAGCATTCCCACCGAACACTTCCAGTGAATTTACTAAATTACTCACGATAAACGTTCACAAAAAACATAACAATTATTTTAAGAATTATAGATACAGAACTCCTTTGTGCAATCGAGGTGTCCGATTTTAAAATAGCTTTTCGGTGAAAGCACATTTTGCAATATTCTGAATAGATAGCCCAGCCATCACGGCTAGCTATTTTGACACGCACCAAGTTTAGCCGTGACCAAACTCCGATTTACTATTAGAAAAGTTTGATTACCTTTGGTGTTCTTCGTCAGAATGCACTCCCAGGACTTCTACTTCAATAACAAATGTTGGTTTGGTTCAAGATAATCCATAGTTATATCCAAATAGCGGCGTTTTGTTCGTGCGTTCAAGACACTATCCAAGGGTGACGAAGGGTCACGCGCAACGACGCATTTCGTGACAAAATCTAAATATTCCATTACCGTACTTCGAACATGTCAACCGCTGTTTAAAATCAATTTTTATGCAATTTTTCTCGTAAAAAAGCGATAATATTCCAACCGGGAGTGGTGGTTTTCGTTCAAAGACGAAAGAATAAAAACATGGAGTCGACTCGTGCACGAGCCTCAGTTTCATAGTGGCCGGTCAGAGTACTATCTAAACGCGCTACTGTTTTTCAGCCAGAGCCTGCAAAGCCACGATTCAGCTTTTTGCTGCCTTCTGAGAGCCCATGGGAGCCGTAGGAAGTGTCACGTAACAGCAGAGATCCCCTGTATTGGATAGAGATAATCAAGAAGGCCAAGAAATGGTCAGACAGGGTACTTCCTGTACAGAATCTTCTCAGGTTTTGGCCTGCCAAATGAGTTCTGTTATACTCACAGACACCATTCAAACAGTTTTAGAAACTTTTGAGTGTTTTCTATCCAAAGCTAATAATTATATGCATATTCTAGTTTCTGGGCAGGAGTAATAACCAGATTAAATCGGGTACGTTTTTTATCCGGCCGTGAAAATACTGCCCCCTAGCCATAACAGGTTAATTATCACCCCAGCCATCCTACAATCTAAGCTTGATGCCCTCAATCTCACACAAATTATCAATGAACCTACCAGGTACCACCCCAAAGCCGTAAACACAGCAACCCTCATAGATATCATCCTAACCAACTTGTCCTCTAAATACACCTCTGCTGTTTTCAACCAAGATCTCAGCGATCACTGCCTCATTGCCTGCGTCCGTAGTGGGTCAGCGGTCAAACGACCTCCACTCATCACTGTCAAACGCTCCCTGAAACACTTCAGCGAGCAGGCCTTTCTAATCGACCTGGCCGGGGTATCCTGGAAGGATATTGACCTCATTCCATCAGTAGAGGAAGCCTGGTTATTTTTTTTAAATGCCTTCCTCACCATCTTTAATTAGCATGCCCCATTCAAGAAATTTAGAACCAGGAACAGATATAGCCCTTGGTTCTCTCCAGACCTGACTGCCCTTAACCAACACAAAAACACCCTGTGGTGTTCTGCAATAGCATCGAACAGCCCACGTGATATGCAACTTTTCAGGGAAGTTAGAAACCAATATACACAGGCAGTTACAAAAGCCAAGGCTAGCTTTTTCAAGCAGAAATTTGCTTCCTGCAACACAAACTAAAAAAGTTCTTCGACACTAAAGTCCATGGAGAATAATAACACCTCCCAGCTGCCCACTGCACTGAGGATAGGAAACTCTGTCACCACCGATAAATCCACTATAATTGAGAATTTCAATAAGCGTTTTTCTACGGCTGGCCATGCTTTCCACCGGGCTACCCCTACCGCGGTCAACAGCACTGCATCCCCCACAGCTACAGGCCCAAGCCTTCCCCATTTCTCCTTCTCCCAAATCCAGTCAGCTGATGTTCTGAAAGAGCTGCAAAATCTGGACCCCTACAAATCAGCCGGGCTAAACAATCTGGACCCTTTCTAAAATTATCAGCCGAAATTGTTGCAACCCCTATTACTAGCCTGTTCAACCTCTCTTTCGTGTCGTCTGAGATTCCCAAAGATTGGAAAGCAGCTGCGGTCATCCCCCTCCCCCTCTTCAGCTGCGGTCATCCCCCTGACCCAAACTGCTACAGGCCTATATCTATCCTACCCTGCCTTTCTAAGGTCTTCGTAAGCCAAGTCAACAAACAGATTACCGACCATTTCGAATCCCACCGCACCTTCTCCGCTATGCAATCTGGTTTCAGAGCTGGTCATGGGTGCACCTCAGCCACGCTCAAGGTCCTAAACGACATCATAACCGCCATCGATAAGAAACAATACTGTGCAGCCGTATTCATTGACCTGGCCAAGGCTTTCGACTCTGTCAGTCACCACATCCTCAGCGGCAGATTCAATAGCCTTGGTTTTACAAATGATTGCCTCACCTGTTCACCAACTACATCTCTGATAGAGTTCAATGTGTCAAATCGGATGGCCTGTTGTTCGGGCCTCTGGCAGTCTCTATGGGGGTGGCACAGGGTTCAATTCTTGGGCCAACTCTTTTCTCTGTATACATCAATGATGTCACTCTTGCTGCTGGTGAGTCTCTGATCTACCTCTACGCAGACGATACCATTCTGTATACTTCTGGCCCTTCTTTGGACACTGTGTTAACAACCCTCCAGACGAGCTTCAATGTCATACAACTCTCCTTCCGTGGCCTCCAACTGCTCTTAAATACAAGTAAAACTAAATGCATGCTCTTCAACCGATTGCTGCCCGCACCTGCCCGCCCGTCCGTCCAGCATCACTACACTGGACGGTTCTGAATATGTGGACAACTACAAATGCCTAGGTGTCTGGTTAGACTGTAAACTCTCATTCCAGACTCGCATCAAACATCTCCAATCCAAAGTTAAATCTAGAATTGGCTTCCTATTTCGCAACAAAGCATCCTTCACTCATGCTGCCAAACATACCCTCGTAAAACTGACCATCCTACCGATCCTCGACTTCGGCGATGTCATTTACAAAATTGCCTCCAATACCCTACTCAATAAACTGGATGCAGTCTATCACAGTGCCATCCGTTTTGTCACCAAAGCTCCATATACTACCCACCACTGCAACCTGTACGCTCTCGTTGGCTGGCCCTCGCTTCATACTCGTCGCTAAACCCACTGGCTCCAGGTCATCTACAAGACCCTGCTAGGTAAAGTCCTCCCTTATCTCAGTTCACTGGTCACCATAGCAGCACCCACCTGTAGCACGCGCTCCAGCAGGTATATCTCTCTGGTCACCCCCAAAGCCAATTCCTCCTTTGGCCGTCTCCTTCCAGTTCTCTGCTGCTAATGACTGGAACGAACTACAAAAATCTCTGAAACTGGAAACACTTATCTACCTCACTAGCTTTAAGCACCAGCTGTCAGAGCAGCTCACAGATCACTGCACCTGTACATAGCCCATGTATAATGTAGCCTAAACAACTACCTCTTCCCCTACTGTATTTATTTATTTAACTTCTCTAGGGTCGGTGGGATGAAATCGTCCCACCTACTCAACAGCCAGTTGAATCCCGTGGCACGTTATTCAAATACCTTAGAAATGCTATTACTTCAATTTCTCAAACATATGACTATTTTACACCATTTTAAAGACAAGACTCTCGTTAATCTAACCACACTGTCCGATTTCAAAAAGGCTTTACAACGAAAGCAAAACATTAGATTATGTCAGCAGAGTACCCAGCCAGAAATAATCAGACACCCATTTTTCAAGCTAGCATATAATGTCACAAAAACCCAAACCACAGCTAAATGCAGCACTAACCTTTGATGATCTTCATCAGATGACACTCCTAGGACATTATGTTATACAATACATGCATGTTTTGTTCAATCAAGTTCATATTTATATCAAAAACCAGCTTTTTACATTAGCATGTGACGTTCAGAACTAGCATACCCCCCGCAAACTTCCGGGGAATTCGCTAACATTTTACTAAATTACTCACGATAAACGTTCACAAAAAGCATAACAATTATTTTAAGAATTATAGATACAGAACTCCTCTATGCACTCGCTATGTCCGATTTTAAAATAGCTTTTCGGTGAAAGCACATTTTGCAATATTCTGAGTAGATAGCCCGGCATCACAGGGATAGCTATTTTGACACCTAGTTTAGCCCTCACCAAAGTCAGATTTACTATAAGAAAAATGTTATTACCTTTGCTGTTCTTCATCAGAATGCACTCCCAGGACTTCTACTTCAATAACAAATGTTGGTTTGGTTCAAAATAATCCATAGTTATGTTCAAATATCCTCTGTTTTGTTCGTGCGTTCAAGACACTATCCGAATGGTAAAGAAGGGTGACGCGCACGACGCATTTCGTCACAAAAACTTTCTAAATATTCCATTACCGTACTTCGAAGCATGTCAACCGCTGTTTAAAATCAATTTTTATGCTGTTTTTCTCGTAAAAAAGCGATAATATTCCGACCGGGAAAGCGTGTTTAGGTTCAAAGAGAGAGAAAATAAAAACATGGGGTCGACTCGTGCACGCGCCTCCGTCCCATTGTCCTCTGATAGAGCACTTACCAAAAGCGCTAATGTTTTTCAGCCAGTGGCTGGAATTACATCATTCAGCTTTTTCCCGCCTTCTGAGAGCCTATGGGAGCCGTAGGAAGTGTCACGTTACAGCAAAGATCCTCAGTTTTCATTAAAGAGAGCCAAGAAGAACAAGAACTTGTCAGACAGGTCACTTCCTGTAAGGAATCTTCTCAGGTTTTTGCCTGCCATATGAGTTCTGTTATACTCACAGACACCATTCAAACAGTTTTAGAAACTTTAGGGTGTTTTCTATCCAAAGCCAATCATTATATGCATATACTAGTTTCTGGGCAGTAGTAATAACCAGATTAAATTGGGTACGTTTTTTATCCGGCCGTGCAAATACTACCCCCTACCCCCAACAGGTTAATTTGCTCCTTTGCACCCCATTATTTCTACTTTGCACTTTCTTCCACTGCAAATCTACCATTCCAGTGTTTTACTTGCTATATTGTATTTACTTTGCCACCATGGCCTTTTTTGCCTTTACCTCCCTTATCTCACCTCATTTGCTCACATTGTATATAGACTTATTTTTCTACTGTATTATTGACTGTATGTTTGTTTTACTCCATGTGTAACTCTGTATGTGTCGAACTGCTTTGCTTTTTCTTGGCCAGGTCGCAATTGTAAATGAACTTGTTCTCAACTTGCCTACCTGGTTAAATAAAGATGAAATAAAATAAATACAAAATTAAGACTACTGCTGGGTAAATGTTCAGGTCATTACATTCACAGTGGTTTATGAACTTCAAGCCATCAATGACTGTAGCTAAACACTAATTGCTTTTTTTCTACCTGTCAACAATTTTGAGGCCCCCAAATTGTATGAAACAGTGAAATTGGGCAGACCACATGACTTGTCAAACTTTTTAACCTGTGCCTAGTAAATTATGCACATCATGGCCACTCAGTGGAGACATGAGCAACAGTTGCTATGCTGACTCTCGTTGGCTGCACTGTGGGCAACCTTACTGTCCCAGGTTGTAACCTCAGCCCCTCTGGAGACTGCAGCTTGGGGGTTTCATTTGAGACAATACCATGGGAAAGGAACAGGATTACTTGAGATATCTGAAACTTAGTCTAACTGGGCTGTGTTTTATATATGGGGATGAATTAAGATCTTGTTTGTATCTCATGGAATGAATACTAAGCAGGTGATCAAAACATCTGGAGTTTTCATTCAAATTCTATTCATCCAAAACAGTTTTGATTAGGTTTCATTGAATCCTTTTGCTAGTCATCATACAATGCTCGTAACGTGTCTAGTCACTATCATTTTATGGATTTACATGTATACAGACTTCTCCATGGAGTTTATAAGCTCTGTTTAATGTTATCAACTGATCTGCCCCTAAGTGGTCACCTTACCATCCACAGTCCTCATCCAGCTAGCTACTGTTTACAGGACCATCTGATGGGGACTGGCGACTGTAATTACAGGACCATCTGATGGGGACTGGCGACTGTAATTACAGGACCATCTGATGGGGACTGGCGACTGTATTTACAGGACCATCTGATGGGGACTGGCGACTAATTACAGGACCATCTGATGGGGACTGGCGACTGTAATTACAGGACCATCTGATGCATGCAGGAGATATCTCCTGGGTGCGGGAGCTGGAGACAAGCCTGCAACTTCCTCTGTGCTGGCCATACATCATCACCTGACAGTCCCTTGCCGCTCAAACTTTTCACTTTGTCACACAGAGCATGACTGCCGCCTCCCCCCATTCCACAGACCCCACTCTGCTCCTCACCAATCTATACAAGCTGTTAAGAAATAATCAACAACATGCCGTTACCTTGACAAGGTGAACAAACGTACTATGAATTATTCAGTCATGATTATGAAATACTGCCTTTTAAAGAAAATATTTTAAACGATCTGCCTACTTGTTGGCTCATGATTCTCAATCATTCCACTGTGTGTGTATTGCGCGTCTGGTCCTACAAGAACTATGTGGATATTTATTGGATGTTATCCCTGATCATCTCCTTTTGTGAGCTTGGTGGAAAATTAGGGCCTTTTATTCAGTGCCATTTTTGTTAATGAGAGTTGGCCTTGGTCAATCTAGGCACTTGCATTCCACAAGTGAGCTCTACTTCATGCACATTGACAATTACCAAGGGCTGGAGTTTAATGGAAAAACTTTCATTGGATTGAATAAATGATTGGAATCACAAAGGCGGATGCCCTGCAGGATCGAATTATGAAAACTGCGAAACTCTTTTGCTCAAAGTAAACTTTGACTCTCCCCCCAAATATTAGTTTTTCTCTATTGATGTTTGAAGTATCCCTTTGCTATCACCATCAGCCTGCTAGACATCTATGAAATGTGTTTCATTTCAGAGGCAATCCACGACTGGAGTACAGTACAAGTTGCTACCTTTATTGAGTTTATACCTGAAACCCTATGCCTCTCAAAATGTCAACCTTGCCATTTGTAAAGACTTATTTCTAGGAATCACAGTTAGTCTTTGTACCTTGTCCTTGCTCCTCTCCATCTCCACAATATTTCAGTTCAACGGTTTGGTTAGAAAGACCTTGTGTGTATGAAGCAGGCTCATTGCAATTCAGGTCGTCTTGCCCTCAGCACCACGTTTCATATTCCCTGAGTGATCCACAGCTACACACCCAAGTGCAGGAGATGATTTGGGTGTCTGTTCGATGGGTAAAGGACGACACCATTGGAACAGCGATCAGAGAGGCCAGGCCTGATTGACACACTGAGGAGGAATGTGTCCAATTTGCACTAATCTCCAGTAACAGAATAAACACCCTGTGTGCGCCCAATATAAATGAATCCTCCCACCTGCTTCTCTTTCCCTTCACAACCAGTCGTCACCTTCATATACGTGTTGGTGTGTTCTGCTCACAAGGAGTCTGATTCAGTTTGGCGTAATACCTCTATGTTTAGCTTGTTTCATTATGATTTGGTAGCGGCTGCTGAATAATAACCACTCCAACTGTAGGGTTGGAAGACTCTCATGCTCCACAGGCCCTGGCTTTAACAGGGCATTTAAATCATTCCGGTTTACGAGAGACAATGAGCTCAAAAGCGGAGCAGTTGCTCCCTACTGCAAGTCAGAAGTTAATACTGACGGTGTGCGACTGGCTGTGCTGTGACGAAGCAGTTGGCTGTATCTCTGCAGTCATCACCAGCAAAATGAAAAGCGCTTCATCAGTGTTTAACCTTGGCCCGTTCCAAGCCAACCTTCACAGAGAAGGCTGTTTACAATGAGATCTATCATCTTTAATACTGCTGGGCATGAGTCTAGGCTCTGACCGTTGCTTCCTCTTACGTCAACTGTGAGCCTGCCTGTCACTGTCAGCTTATCCTTTGTGAATTCTAACAGCAGGGCTCGGTAGTGGTTTAGAACATCAGCCACCAATGTGGTGGTTTAGTAGGACATTGCCTAGATTTGGTTGAATATGGTGTAGGGTGCTGTCAGGGAGTTGTAGAGTTTTATAATAGCAGAAAAGGAAGTACACCCTACTGTCCTTTAACTAATGGAAAAACTTACTGACAGTCAAAGGAAAGACTTGCCTACGTAATGGGAAGTAAGATTTCATTTCTAAAAGTGTCCTAGTTTGCCCACAAAGAGCCCTGATTTCAAAAGGGAAATACTATACATAGTTTGATCAATCATTGTTGCTCCATACATAGCGTTTTCTCCGAAGACAGGTGCCACCGAGAAATAGTTCTGAAATGGCGTCTGAACCATCCATTTCTCCCGTTGTTTCCACTTCAAGTATAGTAGTGAGTGATCAAAACCTCACACTGTGTGAACAGTGTTCTTCTGAAGAGGCTGAAGGCCTCCCGTTGAGCAGCTAAGGGTCACAGAAAGTGTTTATTTTCTAAGAATATGAAATAGATGACTGTCTTGAACATTCCTATTATCATTATTTGAAATCAAATGCTCTGTGAATGTGAAGCTGACAGGAGTTCCCCCAAACAGCTCATTGTTTTTGTTCTTGGGTGTTACGGATACAGGTATCCTGTTTGTGTATCCTGTATGTGTGTTTCTTTTCTCTCCTTCTCCTCCTCCTCACAGGTGACAATCATCACTCCCCAATCAGTCCCCAAACAGAAGTCACATGCTCCTCTTCCCTCACCCAATCACAGTCCCTTTCCCTTGGTTTAAAACCCCAGTCAGTTGCAATCTCTCGCTAGCTCATTCTCACTCTGTGATCAATCTTTGTGTTCATTCTCTCAATCTCTCTGTGTTCAATCAGTCTCTCTCTGTCCCTAGCTCTACATCTCTGTGTTGATCTCTTTTGTTTTGAAACTACATGTCACTTTGTCCATCCCACCTGTGAGTATTATTTTGTTAAAGTGTTGACTGTTAGTTTGTTTGGTGGGAAAAGGGGGTATTAAGACAAGTCGACCATGGGCATACATTACCCGTAGGAATACTTTGTTTAAGTACCCTAGTTAGAACTGGGCGGACCACCCTCTGTATTTTTGGTTAGTTAGCTAGCTGTTGTGGAAATAGGCTAGTCTAGTTTAGGGGTGTTTTTGATTGATTATTGTTTCTTTGCTTGGGTCCAGCTCAGCCCCTTTTCTCACACCCCTTTACCGTGTGTTTAAAATAAACCTTTTGAGTTTGACGGTAGATTTCATTTGTCTGTGGTTTTTGGTTCTCACTGTTACTTGTCACTATTATAATTTGCATGATTTATGTTACGGGTCTTGTATCCATCCCCCCTAGACTGCAGGGCCAAAAAGGGATTCGTAACATTGGGGAAGAACACTGACTAATGTAGATTATCCAGATTTAAATCCATCCTCTCAGTAGTTGGCTTGTATTGCAAATGTGTTACTTTATTTCATAGCAATAATGTGCTTACCTATACAAATTAATCAATAAAATAGAATACAAACACATCCTACCAATTTTACTTACTGAATCGTCAAGCCAGATGTTGCCATGTCTCCAGATTATCAAGAGTCTTTGTTGGGTCACATGTTAATACTGTCACAGTAATCCCAAAAAGATCATCAAGGACAACAACCACCCGAGCTACTGTCTGTTCACCCCGCTATCACCCAGAAGGCGAGGTCAGTACAGGTGCATCAAAGCTGGGACCAAGAGACTGAAAAACAGCTTCTATCTCAAGGTCATCAGACTGTACATTAGAGGCTGCTGCTTACAGGCATAGACTAGATATCACTGGCCACTTTAACCTCTATGGGCTAGGCGGGACGTAATCGTCCCACCTACGCAACAGCCAGTGTAATCCAGTGGCGCGATTTTCAAATACCTTAAAAATCCTATTACTTCAATTTTTCAAACATATGACTATTTTACAGCTATTTAAAGACAAGACTCTCGTTAATCTAACCACACTGTCCGATTTCAAAAAGGCTTTACAACGAAAGCAAAACATTAGATTATGTCAGCAGAGTACCCAGCCAGAAATAATCAGACACCCATTTTTCAAGCTAGCATATAATGTCACAAAAACCCAGAAGACAGCTAAATGCAGCACTAACCTTTGATGATCTTCATCAGATGACAACCCTAGGACATTATGTTATACAATACATGCATGTTTTGTTCAATCAAGTTCATATTTATATCAAAAAACAGCTTTTTACATTAGCATGTGACGTTCAGAACTAGCATACCCCCCGCAAACTTCCGGGGAATTTACTAACAATTTACTAAATTACTCACGATAAACGTTCACAAAAAGCATAACAATAATTTTAAGAATTATAGATACAGAACTCCTCTATGCACTCTATGTCCGATTTTTAAAATAGCTTTTTGGTGAAAGCACATTTTGCAATATTCTAAGTACATAGCCCAGCCATCACGGGCTAGCTATTTAGACACCCGGCAAGTTTAGCCTTCACCAAAATCAGATTTACTATAACAAAAATGTTATTACCTTTGTTGTCTTCATCAGAATGCACTCCCAGGACTTCTACTTCAATAACAAATGTTGGTTTGGTCCCAAATAATCCATCGTTATATCCAAATAGCGGCGTTTTGTTCGTGCGTTCCAGAAACTATCCGAAATGGTAAATCAGGGTCGTGCGCATGGCGCAATTCGTGACAAAAAATGTCTAAATATTCCATTACCGTACTTCGAAGCATGTCAACCGCTGTTTAAAATCAATTTTTATGCAATTTATCTCGTAAAAAAGCGATAATATTCCGACCGGGAATCTCCTTTTTTCGGTAAACAGAGGAAAAACCAGAAAGACGGGGGCGGCCAGTGCACGCGCCTAAGCCCACAGTCCCTTGATCGGCCACTTGAGAAAGGCGATAATGTGTTTCAGCCTGGGGCTGGAATGTCGACATTCATGTTTTTCCCGGGCTCTGAGAGCCTATTGGAGCCGTGGGAAGTGTCACGTTACCGCAGAGATCCTTTGTAATGGAATGAGATGTCAAAGAAAGACAATAAATGGTCAGACAGGCCACTTCCTGTAAAGGAATCTCTCAGGTTTTGACCTGCCATTTGAGTTCTGTTATATTCACAGACACCATTCAAACAGTTTTAGAAACTTTGGAGTGTTTTCTATCCAAAGCCAATAATTATATGCATATTCTATTTACTGGGCAGGAGTAGTAACCAGATTAAATCGGGTACGTTTTTTTTATCCAGCCGTGTCAATACTGCCCCCTAGCCCTAACAGGTTAATAAATGGAACACTAGTCACTTTAATGTTTGCATATCTTGCATTACTAATCTCATATGTATTGTCATGACGTTGCCCTCTTTGAGTACAGCGAGCACAGTTGACCCCCTCCCCCTCTACCATCCCCCTACTTCTGCACCATCTCCCTCTGCACCAGGCCTTTTCTATGCACCATTCCCCTACCTACCTCCCCCTACCCAGGCTGCTATGGTGAGAGGGGTTGTAAAATTACAAAGGAGAATGTCCTGCCTCATGGCCACAGTATAAAGAGAGTGTTTTCATGGAGAGAACAAAGGATTCTTCCACCACACAGAATTGGAGAACCGAACGACATTTATGTTCTGGAGAAGGTATAAAAGATCGGTGAAGAATCCAGCTACGAACTGGTCCGTTTGGTACAATTTTGTGAAACTCATTAGAGACAATATGGCCATATTACCATACTAAGGTTTATATACTAGCCTCAGCGATGAGACTTACATCTAATGGTTGTATAAAATGTATGAATAAGGATAAAGCTATTTGGAATATGTTGAGATGCTATGTACTTATGTTAATGTGAGAGAATTGTATGTCTGTTCAAAGCTTAACTAAGTCTTTGGGTGCCCCCAGGGACACAGACAGGACAAGGCGTCATGTGACAGCCTTTTCTACATTCAGTATATAAGCCCCACACAGAATTTATTTCGCCAGACCAGGCCTCCACTCCATTACGAGTTGGTCAATAGGTTTGACCATGCATCCCTCTACTGAACTTTAACCATACCACGTGGTTAAACTTTTAGACTATCGATACCGACAGAATAATAAGTCTTTGATATTAATTACTCGTCTGCAGCTAGAAATTCGGTATCATTGAACGCGAAGACCGATGAAACAACCATTCTATAACGACATGAACGAATGTTGCTTTGAAAGATCCATTCTAACCGAGAGAGAGAGAGAGAACGCGGACAAAAACTCTCCAACAGAACCAAACTCTCCAACAAGGATCCCGACGACACACTGAGCGTAAATATATATTGATTGCAATTGTTCCCAAATGAGTGAGCGTTCATGTGCAAAGGATTAGCATATCAATTGTTAATATTTATCAACTCTGTGTGCCTTCTCCGCTGCCCCCAACCCCCTTGTTTGTTTAACAAGCCACCATGCCTGTTTAGCCCACTAGGGCACATTACTCTACCATTTCTTTGTAATGATACCTACTGTTTTGTATGCTTTCTGTGAATTACTTAGTTTAGTAAATAAATGATTTTAAGACAATTGATGTATAGATGACTTAGTGAAGACTGGGTTCGTGCAGATAACAATTTACGACGTTTGGAATGAGACTGACGTCAGGTAATAATACATCATTAATCAGAAGATAATCGGTCAGATATGATATCTGGAAAGTTATATTAGGAAAATTATAACTTTGTAATCTGAATATTTTCCTTGGTGCCCCAACCTCCTAGTTAATTACAGTTACACGATTAATCAGTTAATCGCGTAATAATAATTAGTTATTTGATAAACATGTCTTCAAGTTAATGATGCCCAAAGACACGACAGTATATACTGTATTCTATACTATTCTACTGTATCTTAGTCTATGCTGCTCTGACATTGCTTGTCCAAATATTTTCTTAATTCCATTCCTTTGCGTGTGTGTGTGTGTGTGTGTGTGTGTGTGTGTGTATTGGATATATGTTGTGAAATGGTCAGATATTACTTGTTAGATATTACGGAGCTAGAAGCACAAGCATTTCACTACTCCCGCAAAAACATTGATTTGATTTGTTAACATGCTGATCGTTCCACCATGTCTCCAGATTATCAAGAGTCTGTTGGGTCACATGTTAACATGCTGATCAGTTCCATCGTGATCATTCAACGTAACCATATTATTTTATTTTTTATTTTATTTAACCTTATTTAACCAGGAAGGGCTCATTGAGATTTAAAATCTATTTTTCAAGAGCGTCCTGGCCAAGATAGGCAGCGCCAAGTCATTACAAAAATTACAGACAAACATGAAAAACTACAAGTAGTAAAAACCATAGAATTCACAAGAGTATAACAAAATCAAAAACAGCAAATTAAAAACATTGACAGGTCAGGGAATCAGACTCAAGATCATTCATCAGTGATTTAAAAATACCAATCGGGACAAGTTCTTCCAGTTTAAAAGTATTTTGTAAGGCGTTCCAAGACGATGGCGCAGAGTACATAAAAGCCCTTTTACCAAATTCAGTTCGGACATTTGGAACAGTTAGCAGGATAAAGTCCAGCGAACGAAGAGAGTACCCACCACATTTCTGAACAATAAAAATGCCCAAATAAAAAGGTAGTAAACCCAAAATGGCTTTGTAAATAAAAGTATACCAGTGACTGAGCCTACGAGTGACTAGAGAAGGCCAGCCAACCCTGGTATACAAAGTGCAGTGGTGCGTAAGGGTTTTGCAGTTTAAAATAAATCTCAAAGTGCCATGGTAAAGGGTGTCAATTGATCTCAAACACTGAGCGGAAGCATTCATATATAAAATATCCCCATAGTCTAGTAAAGGCATAAATATAGCTGATACTAGCCTCCTTCTGGCTTCAAAAGAAAAACAGCCTTATTCCTAAAATAAAATCCTAATTTCAGCTTCAATTTTTTTGTAAGTTGTTGAATATGCATTTTAAAAGAGAGGCCATCATCAATCAAAATTCCAAGATATTTATATGAGGTTACAACCTCAATCTCCTTGCCCTGACAGGTAGTAATAGGTGAAAGGTTCAGAGGTCTATTTCTTGCTTTAGAAAACACCATTAGTTTAGTTTTGTCAGTATTGAGTATAAGCTTCAATTGACACAAGGTATGTTGAACAGTATAAAAAGCAGTTTGCAAGTTCTGGAAAGCTTTTGTAAGAGACGAGGCACAACCGTAAATAACAGTATCATCAGCATAAAAATGAAGTTGAGCATTTTGGACATTTTTGTCTAAATTATTTATATAAATAGTGAATAAGAGAGGACCAAGTACAGCGCCTTGGGGCACATCACTACAGACAGACAATTTAACAGACCTAAGCCCATCAAATTGAGTGCACTGATAATTAACAAACCTCTGAAAGACCTACACTCGACAATCTCTGCCTTAGTATAGCATGATCAACTGTATCAAAAGCCTTAGAGAGATCAATAAAAAGTGAGACACAATGCTGTTTTTTGTCAAGAGCTTCAGTGATATCATTTAAAACCTTCATGGCTGCTGTAATTGTGCTATGCTTCTTCCTGAAATCCGATTGGTACATATAGCTAATCCTTCAATGTTGAGCTGTATGCTTGATGCCAGATGTATGATCAGCATGAGGAGAGGTAGACTGTTAGTCTGGCACAGTGTTTCTGTTGCAGGGCATTCATTGTAAAAGGTTACAATTGCTCTGAGTCAGGTCATATTTCACTGAGAATTGATGTAATAAAAGCTTTAGTTACACTGTTGCCATATGGAAATGTGCTCTGTGAAACTTCTAAACTTTGTGTGCCAAACCTCTCAGAATGTTACTTTATCCTAAGTTGGTAGCTGCCAGACTTGCGAGGAGAGCGGCCCCAGTTTGGATGCCAGTTTTGTTTTCTACCATCAACGTTTATTAAAAAAAAATGTTTTACCATGTGTTACATCATCACTGGCATGATTTTGACTTTAATTTTTGAACCCAAATGTCCATCTGCACACAGCATTGAATACCCTCTCTGTAGTTTGTCAATTTCAGATCCCTCTTTCAACAAACAATTTTAAGGCTTCATGGAGCCTTCATTAACCCTTTCATAAGCAAATGTTATGTAAGCGTCGCTATTTGCGATCTTCCAAGTTGTTTTGTTAAAACGATCAAGCTAAATTCGCAGCCCCACTCTTCCAATGCATTGTGGCTTTGAAATTCCTGAAAAGTGTGCATTGAATTCTACTAGATGAAATGATAGGAGTATAACATCCTGGCATTTTAAGCAAACTATTTTCAAAAATTCACATACTATAAAACTTTAATTTGGCATAAAAAGTCCTGCACGATTGCATTGGTTCCCTCTATTAGCTGATTTTGATACCGCATATCTAATTGATCTGCTGTTAAAACCGAAATGAGTATGACATCTGGGCATATTAAAGTATACTCGATTTTGGAAACGTCACATACTATAAAACCTTTTTTGTCTCATACTCAAATGGCCTACTATTTAGGATGCAAGTATGGGTATTCGGACACGGCCCCTAACTCTTTTTTTTCGCATTCTTTTTTTTGTCATGGACAGGACAAATTACGAAAGTAGGGGCTGGAATCATGAACTAAATTGCCAAACTATTTGCTCCCTGAAAAGTTATGCTTTGTCATGACGTGGTTGAATTAGTCAAGATGGTGACTCCTGAGGATGGAACTGCAGGCTGGTGTCTGCTATCCACTGAGTCAAAAGAAAACTAGGAACGCTTTATCCTAAGTCTGGCTGTGAGAGCGAGTTATTGATAACAGCAGCTTGGGTAATTCTAAACTGAATGAGAAATTATGGGTTAATACAGAAATCATTGAAAAAGAAAATGTGTAACGCTTGTTTAAAAACTAGGGATGCGCCGATACTGATATCCGGTATTTTCCTTGCCCAAAAAAAAGATAACGATATTTATTAAAACTTTTAGCGGCCTTTTTCAACATTCTAGTACACTTAGTTACACACACATGGAGGCATTAAGGCACTGCATCTCAGTGCAAGAGGCATCACTACAGTCCCTGGTTTGAATCCAGGCTGTATTACATCCGGCCGTGATTGGGAGTCCCATAAGGCGGCGCACAATTGGCCCTGCGCCGTCTGGGTATGGCCCGGGTAGGCCGTCATTGTAAATAAGAATTTGTTCTTAACTGACTTGCCGAGTTCAAAGGTTGCACACACCACACTGTCCAAAAAGTTATTTTGTTGGCATTTACGTATGTCCGATTACCTTAATCAAACCTATTTCTTTCACTTACTTGCTGTGCTGTTTTGTTGTTCAGTCGTTTCATTCTCAACCAGGATTTCATCATGCATGTCAAGCAGTGAAGTTTCAGCACTGTCTGTCCATGGCCTCTCTTCCTCGGTGAGCACTGTCACTGTGTCTGTTTCCAGCTTGTCCAGCTGTGTATGTAACATTTCACGTAAACACTGTTTCTCGTCTGCATCGAGGTAGTGGTCCTTGTACCTAACATCAAGCATGGTGGCGACACAGTAAAGAGGCTCAGAGAGAATGCCACTGAATCGCTTGTTCACAGCCTCAAGTACTTTTGCACGTTTTAACCCCACTGTCTGTGTCGGCAGTTTTGTTGAGCAGGCGTTTCAATGCCATGACAGAGGGTATCACGTCTGCTGCAGACGAAGTTGATTAGCTTATTTCTCCAGTCAGTTGTTCAAATGCCATTTGAAATGGCAGCAGCAGTATGAGAACCAGCACTTTCTTGAGCATGCAATACAGCCTTCCTCAGTACGAAATCCTTGTTGACCCACTGTGCTGTCAGACTCAGCATGCTCATTGGGCTGACGTCGCTTGTCCAAATGTCAGTCGTGAAGCTAATAGCAGTGACGCCCATAGCAAGTAGCTCATGGAGTTTCAACAATACTGTAACTCCGGTAGGGCGACAACTGAAAAATAGTTTGTACCAGGGCTTGACCAGTCGGCAAAAGCCAACATCATCCACGACAGAGAAAGGTTGATTGTTAAGGTCAATGAATCCCATTTATCTTGGCGTTAACCTCTCTTGGGTAGGGGGCAGTATTTTCACGTCCGGTTGAAAAGCGTGCCCAAAGTAAACTGCCTGTTACTCAGGGCTAGAAGCTAGGATATGCATATAATTGATAGATTTGGATAGAAAACACTCTAAAGTTTCTAGAACTGTTAAGATAATGCCTGTGAGTATAACAGAACTGATATGGCAGGCGAAACCCCGAGGACACACCATTCTTCCCCCCCCCCCCCCCCCCAAAAAAAATCAGCCTACCACTGTTTTCAATGGCTTTCACTTTTATAAGGCGAAGTCCTCCCAGATTGCAGTTTCTGGGGCTTCCACTAGATGTCAACATTCTTTAGAAAGAGTTTCAGGCTGGTTTTTGGAAAAATGAGCCAGAAATTGTCGTTTTTCTAGGTGGCTCCCATTTTGGCTGTGGTGTTTCCACGCGCGTGAATGAGAGCGCGTTCTTTGGTATTTTTCTCCGGTAAAGACAACGGTTCTCCGTCTTAAATTTGATCATTTATTTACATATTAGGGTACCTAAGGTTTGATTATAAACATTGTTTGACTTGGTTGGAAAAGTTTATTAGTAAAGTTTGGGATTCATTATGTATGCATTTTGATGGCGGGAAACTGGGTGGATTATTGACTGAAGCGCGCCAGCTAAACTGAGTTTTTATGGATATAAAGAAGGACATTATCGAACAAAAGGACCATTTTGATGACCTTTTGGCACTCCAAAAGGTCCCAGTTACATCACAAGGTTAGGCATTTATTATATCACTATTTCTGACTTTCGTGTCACACCTGCCTGGTTGAAATATGTTTTTCATGGTTTTGTATGCGGGGCGCTGTCAGATAATCGCATGGTGTGCTTTCGCCGTAAAGCCTTTTTGAAATCTGACACAGCGGCTGGATTAACAAGAAGTTAAGCTTTATTTTGATGTATTACACTTGTGATTTTATGAAAGTTCAATATTTATAATTCTGTAGTTTGAATTTCGCGCTCTGCAATTTCACCGGATGTTGCCCATAAGAAGTTAATGGATTTCGTCTTTGAGTTGTCTTGCTGAAATTTTCTTACACTTTCAAATGACTGCTCGACTTGAACTTGTTTAGTTGTTGGAAGTGTGTGCTTAGTATTTTTCTGCTTTTGTTCTGTGTCGCGCTGTATTTTTCGTGGTGTCAGTACATCATCTACCTACATTATATTAGGTATGCACGTCAGCTTTGACATCGGTTTTGCACATCGGCGTTAAACTAGACATCGGGCCAATGTTGGCATTTTTAGCTAATATCTTCCGATATGCTCACCGACTATATCGTGCATCTCTATTAAAAACATGTTATTGTATTTAAGCAAATATTAACAGCTTGGCTCATCCTACTGCGCCTGACAGGACATCAATTGACAGGGTCATTCTTCAACCATAATTAATTTCTAGTTTACTCCTAACCTGTGAGCCAATGAAAATGTGGCCTCTTCTGAAGACTTTTACTTTGAAGAAAGTGCTCTGGCATACTTCCATCCCGCTTCCCTGCCTGGGCCCAGCTGAAGCAGGTTTGTTCACTGACCTTCAGGAACTGCATTCCCTAGAGGAGGTGGCCCTCATGGGTTGAACTGTGGGTAACGCTCCACTGCACATGTGTCTGTGTGACTCCCACACAGCCGGGGCCACTGACTGAGAAGAGGCACAGCTGGGGCCACTGACTGAGAGGAGACACAGATGGACTTCCATTTCTTGGTGTGGAGAGGGGCATTGTCTCCTCACTTGTCACACTTCCTTTTTTTCTCCATCTCCCCATGGGCAGAGCAAGAGATGGGGAGTGTGGTAGTAGATTACTGCACGGCTGAGTTGGGCACTTGAGTCTTTTTGTGGCTTAACCCATGCTATCACTTCCTCACACAGTGATCATGGCAGGAATATGGGATAACACTGTGACCTGCTCATTTAGTCCATCCTGGGATAACTCTGTGACCTGCTCATTCAGTCCAGTTCGTTACTCACTCTGTTTTTTTGGTGAACAATGCTCTCTGGCCTTTTGGCAGCATGACCTAACCCTAACCTATGGGCAGGAATGACGTGAAAACATTGCCCAATAATGAGAGATCATTTTTGCAACCGGACTAGTAGATTATATTTGAGAGATCAACGTGAACTACTAGACTATTTGCCGTTGCTTTAATGTGCCAAAGCAGCTGAAAAATGTGATTTTTGTGATTCGTATCAGGGGTTGGTGGCAACTTAATGTGAAGTTTTGTTCAGACAATTAAGTCCTCTCCATTCCTAGTTTAAAAATGTTTCTATAGCAACTGAGTTGTGTGTGTGATACTAATAGACATGAAAATGAACTACATTTGACCTGTAATGGAAAGATTAGTCAGCCAGAACATGTTCTGTGGTGCAGTCCCAGGCTGGCTGTGGGAATGAGAGAGAAGCCACGGAGAGGCTGTCCCCTGGGTGTGTTTAAAAAAAATATATATATATTTTTTTTCTTCACATTTATTTAACCAGGTAGGCTATTTGAGAACAAGTTCTCATTTACAACTGCGACCTGGCCAAGATAAAGCAAAGCAGTTCGACACATACAACAACACAGTTACACATGGAATAAACAAACGTACAGTAGAAAAAAAAGTCTATATACATTGTGTGCGAATGAGAAGATAAGGGAGGTAAGGCAATAAATGGGTCATGGTGGTGAAGTAATTACAATATAGCAATTAAACACTGGAATGGTAAATGTGCAGAAGATGAATGTGCAAGTAGAGATACTGGGGTGCAGAGAACTGGAAGGAAAGGCGGTCAAAGGAGGAACTGGCTTTTGGGGGTGACCAGTGAGATGCACGTGCTATGGGTGGGTGCTGCTTTGGTGAACAGTGAGCTGAGAAGAGGCGGGGCTTTACCTAGCAAAGACTTATAGATGACCTGGAGCCAGTGGGTTTGGCGACAAGTATGAAGCGAGGGCCAGCCAACGAGAGCGAACAGGTCGCAGTGGTGGGTAGTATATGGGGCTTTGGTGACAAAACGGATGGCACTGTGATAGACTGCATCCAATTTGTTGAGGTAGAGTGTTGGAGACTATTTTGTAAATGACATCGCCGAAGTCTAGGATCGGTAGGATGGTCAGTTTTACGAGGGTATGTTTGGCAGCATGAGTGAAGGAGGCTTTGTTGCGAAATAGGAAGCTGAATCTAGATTGGAGATGCTTAATGTGAGTCTGGAAGGAGAGTTTACAGTCTAACCACACACCCAGGTATTTGTTGTTATCCACGTATTCTAAGTCAGAGCCGTCCAGAGTAGTGATGCTGGACGGGCGAGCAGGTGCGGGCAGCGATCGGTTGAAGAGCATGCATTTAGTTTTACTTGCATTTAAGAGCAGTTGGAGGCCACGGAAGGAGAGTTGTATGGCATTGAAGCTCGTCTGGAGGTTAGTTAACACAGTGTCCAAAGAGAGGCCAGTAATATACAGAATGGTGTCGTCTGCGTAGAGGTGGATCAGAGACTCACCAGCAACAAGAGTGACATCATTGATGTATATTGATGTGTGTGTGTGTGTGTGTGGCTTTGGGAATGATAGAGAAGCCAAGGAGAGGCTGTCATTAGATGTCCTTGTTTCCTCTCGCCAGCTTTATTATGAAGGGTCTGATTGTCAGTGAGCGTCCTCAGAACTCTTGTATCACTGACCCGCTACGTCTCTCATTCAGGCCACTTATAGAATGGCACGGTGCCGAGTGAAAGATCTGCTTTTACTTTGTGCCCTGCTGAACATAAAACGATGTCTGTCGGTTGGGAAGAAGCGAGGCAACTGAGGGACGTAATGTGAGCGGTTAACAAAAGCATCTTGTAAATCAGCCAGGTTTTTCAGTTAGCTCTTTTTTTCACTTAGTTTGCTGGAATATTTATGATATATTTGGTAATTTAGTAAAGGCCTGGCTGTGCTTCTATGGTGTTCCTAGTCAATTGTAGCTGGTAGGCCTAGACATTACACGAGCCTCCAAAAGGATAATGTGCATTCGATCCTCAAAGGTGATGCTCCAGCTAAGACATGGCTATTCTTGTGCCACACATCTTCTCCAAGTCTTACTGCTGCCAGCAGGGTGGTGTTGATGGCTAGTTTGGGTTGCTTTAGTCTTGGTTCCACTTGTACTCCCCGGACTCTGCAGTCTGGTTCCACTTGTACTCCCCGGACTCTGCAGTCTGGTTCCACTTGTACTCCCCGGACTCTGCAGTCTGGTTCCACTTGTACTCCCCGGACTCTGCAGTCTGGTTCCACTTGTACTACCCGGACTCTGCAGTCTGGTTCCACTTGTACTCCCCGGACTCTGCAGTCTGGTTTCCTCATGCAGATGGGGGTCCAGGCAGCGGGCCAGCACACACAATTGCCCCATTGAGTTGCTTCCTTCTTAGCCTTGCATGCCAGAGTGACATCTCAGTTTGCTCTGCGGAGTCTTTAGTTTCGGCAGGGAGCATTATGGAGGGCTTCTGTACGCAGTGTGCTCCCAACTCTGCTACACCTTGGTAGGGGAAGGCCAGCCAGCACGGTCAGAGCTCTCCTAGTTTATCACCCTCTATGGTTTATTTTACTTTGAAGTGAAGCAATTTGAAACTCACTGAAAAAAGCCCCTCCTTCAGATGATTTGAAATCCCTGCCTGGCTGGGTCTGGTGTTAGTCTAGGCAGTGTGTGTTGTTCCCTGCCCTGAGGGTAGAGCTGTAGTAGTCTTCCATAGCAGGGATTCTTCTCAGATGGCTCAGGTTGCTGCCACCGCTGCTCTCAGTTCATCTCCCTAGTGAGTATCCAACTTGCTGAGATCTCGATCAATTTAATGTCCAACTGAACAACTTATTGGAGCTATTTTGTGTCCTAAGTATTTACAATTCTCTGAATGATTGTACAACAAGGTGTTTGTTTGAGTTCTTGACTTCTTCAGGATGTAATAAAGGTGTATTAGTATTGGAATTGGAATTGGAATTGATTTGCAATGAGATGATTGGGCACCATTTCACCAATGGTAAAGCTTCAGTTAGGATAGAAGACCAACATTCGGCATTCCGTTTGCAGTGTCACTGTGAGCCAAGCGAGAACACAGAAAATATTTCAGAGTTCATTTTTGAGCTTCTGAATAAAGGTGGTAGATGTAATGCAGTGGTTTTATTGAGTGGGGAATCGTTTCCTCTTATCAGATTAAATGGATGTGGCTGAGCTGACTCAATATAGCCTAACATGTGGCCTCAAAATACCTACTTGTTTGACATTTTTACAGCGGTGTTCGGGACAAGTAACACAATCATTTAGCTGCACCCGCTATAACATCTGCCAAACTGTGTACACGACCAATAAACTTTGATTTGATTAGAAAATGGTGGTGCAGTGAATTGTGGTAGAATTTATCCTCCCCTTTTCTATAAATCAGCTTTGTATGGGCTGTTTTTAGTCCTAAAGGGTGTGAAGTATGTACCTCACCCATTAATGCGGCCATTGAACTTAATAACTTCTAGTCATGTGCAAGTGGAGATGACAGCAGACAAGGGCTAGAAGAATCTTTGTCATTGTTAGGTTTTTTTGGGCTGCCATTACAGATTTGACATTTTAGCTTGATGTTTGGCTAGCGGGTGACAGCATGACAGTCCAAAGCACTGCAAGTTGTTTATCTTTTAAGATGTCACTCTTAGACACATTTTCAAAAGTGCGGCAGCTTCTTCACCTGTATGATATGATAAAAACAATGCTGGAGCCTTAGTGGAGCCCCTACACACCTTTAATGTTAAACAGTAGTTAACACAGAGCACGCCTGATGCTTGTATTTTTCTTCCCACTAATCCTTTGAACGAACCTGACAAAGGCTTTAATTCAGGAAGTATTGGTCAAGCTAATCAAATGCTGGTCAAGTGTATCAAGCTATGAACTGACGAGGCTGGAAAATGCACAAGTGAAACTTCCTGCTCCTTTGATCATTTCACTCAGCGAGGCAAGACCTTTTATCTTCAAAATGCCAGGCCTTTGGTTTTGAATTGCCACTCACTGAGCTGTAGCAGCATGCCTCCTGCACACCTGAAATAACCAGGAGGGCAGTGGCAGAATCACTTTTCATTAGACCTGCAGAAAATGACAGGCTTTTGAGGTAAATGGGGACTATACTTTTGGATGTTTCAGTCAAATTGGACCGTCTGTCACACACTCAATATGTAGCTAACTGAACATAGTATTTTTAACTTTTATCTGCCTTCACACCTGATGTGTATACACCTGCCACTCTACATCAGTAGCACCAGGTCTCTTGGCCTCCACACCTGATGTGTATACACCTGCCACTCTACATCAGTAGCACCAGGTCTCTTGGCCTCCACACCTGATGTGTATACACCTGCCACTCTACATCAGTAGCACCAGGTCTCTTGGTAAGCCTGCCTGCCTGTCAGTCAGTTATTTAGAGACAGCATAAAATATTGTCTGCCAGTTCAGTAACAGCTTTCCCTTCGTTCCCCAGACGACCAGGAGACTCGCATGATGCTTGTCTGAGCAGAACAGTTGGGCAATTCCACAGTAACATAATGATACTTTGACTCTTAGATCTAAAGTCCCCTGTTTTGGGGACCTGCGTGGTTCTGGCTGGATCACGGACAAGATGATAGTGCTATCCTGATCCCTCATATCTGACTGATGCAATCAAATCTAGCTGCCCCATAGAGGCTAGGAAGCCCTGAGAAAATGTGAAAGATGTATCAAACTAACATCAGTCATAACAGGGCATTTCCATGTAAAAGGTTCCATGAGCACCAACGTGAAGTTCATAGGAGCATGTCAAATGAAAGCGAAGTCCATATTTTGGGGACACCATAGGGGCTATCGCATTGAGCGGTAGCCCTGATTCTTAAGGCCCCCAGAGTATGTCTCCTCTGCCTGTGTGAAGCAGGATGTGAAATCTGACACCACTTGAAGCTGGGCTGTCCCTCCTACCATTTCATTTGCTCTTCCGACTGTCCATCAACTCCTGGCTGAACCGTACGTCACGGCCACGAACAACATATGCCTGGAATACTTCCATCGTAACGCAGCAGGAGAGAGTGGTTTCATCGCTGTAGCACTTTCAGACATTCAGAGATCGTTTTTATAGTCACTAATCTAAAATAATTAATAGATTTTAAACAAAATACCCTTTCTGTTTGATGGACAATATTAATATGAGATGAAAGGCGAGTTGCTAACGAGTTCAGGAAGCCAAGCTAAAGCTCGGTGATGTTTACACCGATGGGACAGACGTTTAGATCAAGAGACCTTTAGAGAAAATATTTTCTAACACTAACTATACAAATATGTACCCGTTCTGTCTTTCTCTGTCTATCGCTCTGGTGATGGGCGCCGCACAATTGGCCCAGCGTCATCCGGGTTAGGGTTTGGCCAGGGTAGGCTGTCATTGTAAATAGTAATTTGTTCTTAACTGACTTGCCTAGTTAAATAAAGGCACATTTTTTGGGGGCATGGGTTCTGAGATCCTCAAAAGGTTCTACAGCTGCACCATCGAGAGCATCCTGACTGGTTGCATCACCGCCTGGTATGGCAACTGCTCGGCCTCCGACCGCAAGGCATTACAGAGGGTAGTGCGAACGGCCCAGCACATCACTGGGGCCAAGCTTCCTGCCACCTAGGACCTCTATACCAGGTGGTGTCAGAGGAAGGCCCTAAAAATTGTCAAAGACTCCAGCCACCCTAGTCATAGACTGTTCTCTCTGCTACCGCACGGCAAGCGGTACCGGAGCGCCAAGTCTAGGACCAAAAGGCTCCTAAACAGCTTCTACCACAAGCCATAAGACTCCTTAACATCTAATCAAATGGCTACCCAGACTATTCACATTGCCCCCACCCCTCCCCACACCACTGCCGCTCTCTGTTGTCATCTATGCATAGTCACTTTAATTAACTCTACCTACATGTACATACTACCTAAACTAACCTCTTTAATTACTTGTTACTCTTATTTTTATCCATATTGTTTGAAACTGCACTGTCGGTTAGGGGCTCGTAAGTAAGCATTTCACTGTAAGGTGATTGTTGAGGCCAGGTCATCTGATGCAGCACTCCATCACTCTCCTTCTTGGTCAAATAGCCCTTACTGTACACAGCCTGGAGGCGTGTTGGGTCATTGTCCTGTTGAAAAATAAATGATAGTCCCACTAAGCGCAAACCAGATGGGATGGTGTATCGCTGCAGAATGCTGTGGTAGCCATGCTGGTTAAGAGTGCCTTGAAATGTAAATAAATCACAGGTAGTGTCACCAGCAAAGCCCCCCCTCACCATCATACATCCTCAATGCTTCATGGTGGGAACCACACACACGGAGATCATCCGTTCACCTACACTGCGTCTCACAAAGACATATTGACTGACCTTCGTGTCTTAAAGTAATGATGAAGTGTTTCGCTTTGATTATTTGTAATGGACTAAATATGGACTTAATATTGACATAATATGGACTTGGTCTTTTACCAAATAGCCCTATTTTCTGTCTACTAACCTCATCTTGTCACAACACAACTGATTGGCTCAAATGCATTAAGAAGGAAAGAAATTCCGCAAATTAACTTTTAACAAGGCACACCTGTTAATTGAAATGCATTCCAGGTGACTACCTCATGAAGCTGGTTGAGAGAATGCCAAGAGTCTGCAAAGTTGTCATCAAGCAAAGGATGGCTACTTTGAAAAATCTCAAATATAAAATATATTTTTATTTGTGTAATACTTTTGGTTACTACATGATTCCATATGTGTTATTTCATAGTTTTGATGTCTTCACTATTCTACAATGTAGAAAATAGTAAAATAAAGAGAAGCCCTGGAATGAGTAATGTAGGTGTGTCCAAACTTTTGAGTGTAATGTATGTGTAAATAATAGATGTACACGTACCAGTCAAAATTTGGAACACGCCTAGTACTCATTCCAGGGTTTTTCTTTTTAATTAATTATATATATATATATATACACAGTGCCTTTGGAAAGTATTCAGACCCCTTGACTTTTTCCACATTTTGTTAGGATACGGCCTTATTCTAAAATGGATAATTGTTTTTTCCCCTCATCAATCTAAACACAATACCCCATAATGACAAAGGGAAAAATAGGTTTTTAGAAATGTTTGCAAATATATATATATATATTATATGTATGTGTGTGTGTGTATATATGTGTGTGTGTGTGTGTGTGTGTGTGTGTGTGTGTGTGTGTATACACTGCTCAAAAAAATAAAGGGAACACTAAAATAACACATCCTAGATCTGAATGAATGAAATAATCTTATTAAATACTTTTTTCTTTACATAGTTGAATGTGCTGACAACAAAATCACACAAAAATAATCAATGGAAATCCATTTTATCAACCCATGGAGGTCTGGATTTGGAGTCACACTCAAAATTAAAGTGGAAAACCACACTACAGGCTGATCCAACTTTGATGTAATGTCCTTAAAACAAGTCAAAATGAGGGTCAGTAGTGTGTGTGGCCTCCACGTGCCTGTATGACCTCCCTACAAAGCCTGGGCATGCTCCTGATGAGGTGGCGGATGGTCTCCTGAGGGATCTCCTCCCAGACCTGGACTAAAGCATCCGCCAACTCCTGGACAGTCTGTGGTGCAACGTGGTGTTGGTGGATGGAGCGAGACACGATGTCCCAGATGTGCTCAATTGGATTCAGGTCTGGGGAACGGGCGGGCTAGTCCATAGCATCAATACCTTCCTCTTGCAGGAACTGCTGACACACTCCAGCCACATGAGGTCTAGCATTGTCTTGCATTAGGAGGAACCCAGGGCCAACCGCACCAGCATATGGTCTCACAAGAGGTCTGAGGATCTCATCTCGGTACCTAATGGCAGTCAGGCTACCTCTGGCGAGCACATGGAGGGCTGTGCGGCCCCCCAAAGAAATGCCTCCCCTCACCATGACTGACCCACCGCCAAACCGGGCATGCTGGAGGATGTTGCAGGTAGCAGAACGTTCTCCACGGCGTCTCCAGACTCTGTCACGTGCTCAGTGTGAACCTGCTTTCATCTGTGAAGAGCACAGGGCACCAGTGGCGAATTTGTCAATCTTGGTGTTCTCTGGCAAATGCCAAACGTCCTGCACGGTGTTGGGCTGTAAGCACAACCCCCACCTGTGGACGTCGGGCCCTCATACCACCCTCATGGAGTCTGTTTCTAACCGTTTGAGCAGACACATGCACATTTGTGGCCTGCTGGAGGTCATTTTGCAGGGCTCTGGCAGTGCTTCTCCTGCTCCTCCTTGCACAAAAAAGTATTTAATAAGATTCATTCATTCAGATCTAGGATGTGTTATTTTAGTGTTCCCTTTATTTTTTGAGAAGTGTGTATATATGTGTATGTATGTATGTATGTATGTGTGTGTGTGTGTGTGTGTGTGTGTGTGTGTGTGTCTATATACTGCTCCAAAAAATAAAGGGAACACTAAAATAACACATCCTAGATCTGAATGAATGAAATAATCTTATTAAATACTTTTTTCTTTACATAGTTGAATGTGCTGACAACAAAATCACACAAAAATAATCAATGGAAATCCAATTTATCAACCCATGGAGGTCTGGATTTTGAGTCACACTCAAAATTAAAGTGGAAAAACACACTACAGGATGATCCAACTTTGATGTAATGTCCTTAAAACAAGTCAAAATGAGGCTCAGTAGTGTGTGTGGCCTCCACGTGCCTGTATGACCTCCCTACAACGACTGGGCATGCTCCTGATGAGGTGGCGGATGGTCTCCTGAGCGATGGCTGAGCGATGTCAGAGTGAAACGGACTAAGATACCGTAGAATAGTATAGAATACAGTATATAGATATGAAGAGTAATGCCAGATATGTAAACATTATTAAAGTAACTAGTGTTCCATTATTAAAGTGGCCAGTGATATCTAGTCTATGCCTGTAGGCAGCAGCCTCTAATGTGCTAGTGATGGCTGTTTAACAGTCTGATGACCTTGAGATGGAAGCTGTTTTTCTGTCTCTCGGTCCCAGTGGTTGTTGTCCTTGATGATCTTTTTGGCTTTCCTGTGACATCGGGTGGTGTAGGTGTCCTGGAGTGCAGGTAGTTTGCCCCCGGTAATGCGTTGGGCAGACCTAACTGACCTCTGGACAGCCTTGCTGTTGTGGGCGGTGCAGTTTCTGTACCAGGTGGTGATACAGCCCCCTGTAAAGGTTTTAGGGGACAAGCCAAATTTCTTTAGCCTCCTGAGGTTGAAGATACTCTGAGCCTTCACCACACTGTCTGTGTGGGGGGTCCATTTCAGTTTGTCAGTGATGTATACGCCAAGGAATTTGAAGCTTTCCACCTTCACTGCGGTCCCTTCGATGTAGATAGGGGGTCTGCACCCTCTGCTGTTTCCTGAAGTCCACGATCGTCTCCTTTGTTTTGTTAACGTTGAGTGAGCGGTTGTTTTCCAGGCACCACACTCCCTGGGCCCTCACCTCCTCCCGTTAGACTGTCTTGTCATTGTTGGTAATCAGGCCTACGACTGTTGTGTCGTCTGCAAACTTGTTGATTGAGTTGGAGGCGTGCTTGGTCACCCAGTCATGGGTGAACAGGGAGTTCAGGAGGGGGCTGAGCACGCACCCTTGTGGGGAGGTGTTGAGGATTAGCGGAGTGGAGGGCATGTTTCCTACCTTCACCACCTGGGGGCGGCCCGTCAGTAAGTCCAGGACCCAGTTGCACAGGGCGGGTTTAGACCCAGGGCCTCAAGCTTAATGATGAGCTTGGAGGGTACTATGGTATTGAATGCTGAGCTTTAGTCAATAAACAACATTCTTACGTAGGTATTCCTCTTGTCCAGATGGGATAGGGCAGTGTGCAGACTGATGGTGATTGCATCGTCTGTGGATCTAGCAAATTGAAGTGAGTCTAGGGTGGCAGTTAAGGTAGAGGTGATATGATCCTTGACTAGTCTCTCAAAGCATTTCATGATGACAGAAGTGAGTGCTATGGGGCGATAGTCCTTAAGTTCAGTTACCTTTTGTGTTCTTGGGCACAGCAACAATGGTGGCCATCTTGATGTACGTGGGGATAGCAAACAGGGATAGAGAGATTTGAATATGTCTATAATAGAGGTCGACCAACTTAATCGGAATGGGCGATTTTAATTAGGGCCGATTTTTCAAGTTTTCATAACAATCGGAAATCGGTATTTTTGGACACCGATTACATTTACATTTTACATTTAAGTCATTTAGCAGACGCTCTTATCCAGAGCGACTAGTTTTTTAAATATTTTTTCCTTTATTTAACTCGGCAAGTCAGTTAAGAACACATTCTTATTTTCAATGACGGCCTAGGAACGGTGGGTTAACTGCCTTGTTCAGGGGCAGAACGACAGATTTTTACCTTGTTAGTCCAACGCTCTAACCACCTGCCTTACATTGCACTTCACGAGGAGCCTGCGTGGCAGGCTGACTACCTGTTACGCGAGGGCAGCAAGAAGCCAAGGTAAGATTCTAGCTAGCATTAAATTTATAAAAATCAATCAACCTTCACATAATCACTAGTTAACTACACATGGTTGATGATATTACTAGTTCATCTAGCGTGTCCTGCGTTGCATATAATCGATGCGGTGCCTGTTAATTTCTCATCGAATCACAGCCTACTTCGCCAAACGGGTGTTGATTTAGCACTGTCGTTGCACCTAACCATAAACATCAATGCCTTTCTTTAAAATCAATACACAAGTATATATTTTTAAACCTGCATATTTAGTTAATATTGCCTGCTAACATGAATTTCTTATAATTAGGGAAATTGTGTCACTTCTCTTGCATTCCGTGCAAGCAGTCAGGGTATATGTAGCAGTTTGGGCCACCTGGCTCATTGCGAACTGTGTGAAGTCCATTTATTCCTAACAAAGACAGTAATTAATTTGCCAGAATTGTACATAATTATGACATAACATTGAAGGTTGTACAATGTAACAGCAATATTTAGACTTAGGGATACCACCTGTTAGATAAAATACGGAACGGTTCCGTATTTCACTGAAAGGATAACAGTCTTATTTTCGAAATTATAGTTTCCGGGTTCGACCATATTAATGACCAAAGGCTCGTATTTCTGTGTGTTATTATGTTATAATTGAGTCTATGATTTGATATTTGGTAGAGCAGTCTGACTGAGAGATGGTAGGCAGCAGCAGGCTCGCAAGCATTCATTCAAACAGCACTTTCATGCATTTCCCAGCAGCTCTTCGCAATTCTTCAAGCATTGAGCTGTTTATGACCTCAAGCCAATCAACTCCCTAGATTAGGCTGGTGTAACCGATGTGAAATGGCTAGCTAGTTAGCGGGGTGCGCGCTAATAGCGTTTCAATCGATGACGTCACTCGCTCTGAGACTTGGAGTAGTTGTTCCCTATGCTCTGCAAGGGCCACGGCTTTGTGGAGCGATGGGTAACTATGCTTCGAGGGTGGCTGTTGTCGATGTGTTCCTGGTTCGAACCCAGGTAGGGGCGAGGAGAGGGACGGAAGCTATACTGTTACACTGGCAATACTAAAGTGCCTATAAGAACATCCAATAGTCAAAGGTATATGAAATACAAATGGTATAGAGAAAAATAGTCCTATAATAACTACAACCTAAAACTTCTTACCTGGGATTATTGAAGACTCATGTTAAAAGGAACCACCAGCTTTCATATGTTCTCATGTTCTGAGCAAGGAACTTAAACGTTAGCTTTTTTATATGGCACATATTGCACTTTCACTTTCTTCTCCAACACTTTGTTTTTGCATTATTTAAACCAAATTGAACATGTTTCATTATTTATTTGAGGCTAAATTGATTTTATTTATGTATTATATTAAGTTAAAATAAGTGTTCATTCAGTATTGTTGTAATTGTCATTATTACAAAAAAATTAAAAATCTGCCGATTTTAATCGGTATCAGATTTTTTTGGTCCTCCAATAATCGGCATCGGCGTTAAAAAATCGTAATCGGTCGACCTCTAGTCTGTAAACGCACCAGCTAGCTGCTCTGCGCTTGATCTGGGGATGCGGCAAGGGATGCCGTCTGGGCCAGCAGCCTTGCGAGGGTTAACACGTTTAAATGTTTTACTCACGTTGGCCACGGAGAAGGAAAGCCCACAGTCCTTGGTAGCGGGCCGCATCGGTGGCACTGTGTTATCCTCAAAGCGTGCGAAGAATGGGTTTAGTCTGTCCAGAAGCAAGACGTTGTTCTCGGCGACGTGGCTGGTTTTCCTTTTGTAGTCCGTGATTGTCTGTAGTCCCTGCCACATGTCTGAGCCGTTGATTTGCGACTCCACTACATCTCTTTTCTGGCGTTTAACTTGTTTGATATCCTTGCGGAGTGAATAACTAAACTGTTTATATTCTGCCATATTACCAGTCACCTTGCCATGGTTAAATGCGGTGGTTCGCACTGTCAGTTTCACGTGAATGCTACCATCTATCCACGGTTTCTGGTTAGGGTAGGTTTTAATAGTCAGTGGGTACTACATCTCCTATACACTTCCTTTATAAACCCAGTCACCTTATCTGTATGCGTATAGATTATTTTCGCAAGCTACCCAGAACATATCCCAGTCCACGTGATCAAAACAATCCTGAAGTGTGGATTCCAATTGATCAGACCAGGGTTGAGTAGTATGAAGCACGGGTACTTCCTGTTTGAGTTTCTGCCTAATACGACTGGAGGAGCAAGATAGTCGTGGGCAGGGCCTTGTAAGCATTCCGGAAGTTTGAATAGCAATGGTCGAGAGTCTTAGCAGCGCGAGTAGTACAGTCTATATGTTCCACTGGATATTATAAGGTGAATGCACCAATTTGTAAGTCGCTCTGGATAAGAGCGTCTGCTAAATGACTTAAATGTAAATGTTAAATGTATATGTTGATTAAACTTTGGCGCCTAGTCCTCAAATTAGCTTTCTTAAAATCCCCAGCTACAATAAATGCAGCCTCAGGGTATGTGGTTTCCAGTTTGCATGAAGTCCAGTTAAGTTCTTTGAGGGCCGTCGAGGTATCTGCTTGAGGTGGGATGTAAACAGTCGTGGCGATGACGGAGGAGAATTCTCTTGGGAGATAATATTGTCGGCATTAAATTGTGAGGTATTCTAGGTCGGGTGAACGAAAGTAGTTGAGTTCCTGGAATTACACCATGAGTCGTTTATCATGAAACCCACCCCTCCACCCTTCTGCTTCCCGGAGAGAGATTTATTCCTGCCTGCGCGTTGTCCTGAGAATCCTGCTGGCTTTACCAACTCCGACCAGTGTATCCCGAGAAAGCCATGTTTCCGTGAAACAAAGTATGTTACATGCCCGATGTCTCTCTGGAAAGAAATCCTTGCTCTAAGCTCATCAACTTTGTTATCCAAAGACTGAACATTAGTGCGTAATATACTCTGGAGTGGTGGTGGTGTGCGCGCCTCCTAAGTCGAATCAGCAGGCCGCATCGAGTGCCTCTCCTTCCCCGGTGATGTTTTGGGTCGGCTTCTGGAGTATTTCAATTGCTCTGGAGAGCGTGAACACAGGATCTTCTCCAGGGAAGTCGTATTCCTGGTTGTAATGCTGGTAGTTCTGGTGAGTTACCGCCGCTCTAATATCCAATAGTTCTTCCCGACTGTATGTAATGACACAAAACATTTCCTTAACTATTAATATGTAAAATAGTACATAAAAAAAAAAATACTGCAAAGTTTCCCAATTTCCAAACTGCCTCTGGAAGCAATGTCAGCACAAGAACTGTTCGTCGGGAGCTTCATGAAATGGGATTCCATGGCCGAGCAGCTGCACACAAACCTAAGATCACGATGCACAATGCCGAGTGTTGGCATTGTGCAAAGGAATTGAAGCTCGCCTCCATTGGACTATGGAGCAGGGGAAACGTGTTCTCTGGAGTGATGAATTACTCTTCACCATCTGGCAGTCCGATGGATGAATCTGGGTTTGGCGGATGCCAGGAAAACGCTATCTACCTCAATGCACTATGCATTGAGGTAGATAGCGTTTTCCTGACAGCCAACTATAAAGGTTGCTGGAGGAGGAGTAATGATCTGGGGATGTTTTTCTTGGTTCTGGCTAGGCCCCTTAGTTCCAGTGAAGGGACATCTGAACGCTACAGCATACAATAACATTGTAGACGAATCTGTGCTTCCAACTTTGTGGCAACATTTTGGGAAGGCCCTTTCCTATTTCAGCATGACAATGCTCCTTTGTACAAAGGAAGGTCCATACACAGAAATGGTTTGTCGAGATCTGTGTGGAAGAACCTGGCTGGCCCGCACAGAGCCCTGACCTGAACTCCTTTGGGATGAATTGGAAAGCTGACTGCGTTCCAACATCAGGACTAATCGTACAACATCAGTACCCGACCACACTAATGCTCTTGTGGCTGAATGGAAGTAAGTCCCCACAGCAATGTTCCAACATCTAAGGGAAAGCCTTCCCAGAAGAGTGCAGGCTGTTATAGCAGCAAAGGGGAGACCAACTCTAAATTTAATGCCAATGATTTTGGAATGAGATGTTCGATGAGCAGGTATCCACATACTTCTGGTCTGGTCATGTGGTGTATCTTAAAGATTGGTGGGTTTTTGGTAAAGGAATTACAAGGCACAAGGCAATATTTCTTAAACTTGTAATGATGCCTCTAGCACTGAGATGAAGTGCCTTAGACTGCTGCGCTACTCGGGAGCCCTAACTCTGTTTGTCCAGAAATCAAAGACTTTGCTTATGCCTAATTTTTAAGATTGAAAATGGTTGAAAAATATATCTATGCCTTCATTTCCCCAGAATATGGATTTAGGAGCATATCAATTGAAAGCTATGAACTTCACATGTTGGTGCTCATGGAACCTTTTACATGGAAATGCCCTGCTAGGACTGATTTTAGTTTGATACATTTTTCTCAGGGCTTCTTAGCCTCTATGGGGCAACTAGATATGACCTTTCTGATTGTAGCAGTCAGATATGAGGGATCAGGATAGCACTATCATCTTGTCCGTGATCCAGTTTGCCCTTCAACTCCTACAGTAGCTCTCTGTTTACAGGCGTGTTGTTCCCTTCTGCTTCTTTCTCAGTAAATTGACGCACCACCAGCAGCTCTGTTGTGTCTGCGCTTCAGTGTGCAGCCACTCATTTCAACTCTGCTCCAATGGGAGGAGGTGAGGAGACTGACAGGAAGAGGGACAGAAGAAGAACTCCCGCCGGAATCTAGACTTTGTATCTTCTCTAAGAAAAATAACTGAGTTGTCCATTTTACAGCAGCCAAACAAGTTGTAACAAGGGGAAATGACCCCGTCATTATCACCAGAGTGGTAAGCGGAGTGGGCATTAAGGTTAGCGGAGTGGTGGTTACGGTTAGTGGGTTGGAGTTCTCCTATGTCCTGTGAGAGAAAAGAAGAGGGAGATTTCCCTGGTAAGTTGCTGTAAGCACGAAAGCAGCATTACTGGGCAGAACTTTGAACAGGTGGGCACTGCAGTCCCTGTGTGCGTGCGTGTGTGGAATGGACCACAGACCTGGAGAGGGGAAAGGAGTCAGGGACAGGCTTACAGTCAGGGACAAGCTTAGTCAGGGACTGTTAAACAGTCATTCCTTCATATATATGTTTACTGTAAGGCAGGAGGGCTTCCTTATTGGCACCTCTATGAAAATGCTAGGTTAGATTATTTGTTACCTACCATTTACTGTCATGAAGGTGGTGCCTTTGAAATAATGTAGGTGTACTTTATATAGGTTATACTACGTTATATAGGTTAGACACCAGCTCGGTCATTCAACCATTTCTCTGAAGTGTAAATGTAGACTTCAACTTGGGCTTTATTAGCCTGATCTGTTCTCACATATTCACATGCATGATGGGATTCAATGATGAGGACAGGGTAGAGCAGAAACGGTAGACGCCTCAGAAAGCTATTTTTGTTCAATGGAAATCCCAGTTGGTATTTCTGTAGAGGGTATTGGATAGCTGGCATCCTGATGTGCCACTGATGGTGGCAGCTCTTCCTGGATCCTTAAGCCTTCCGGATCCTGATTGGGTTTTAAATGTAGTGAAGTCCGAGTCCACCTCTCTGCCCCCAGCCCCAACTGCGTTCAAAGGCCTCAAGAGTCCCACTGAAAATGCTTTTGGTGATAAATTAGAAGCAGCGGGGGTCCTGAAGGAATATCTCCGTGTTAATTCCGAAGTGGTGGATGTCAAAACATGAGCTGGTGGTAGTAACCATAGTTACATGACTTCTCAGTGAGCTTTGTTTAGACCCTAAGGCAGGGGTGTCAAACTCACTTCATGGAGGGCCCTAGTGTCTGCAGGTTTTTGGTTTACCCTTTCAATTAAGCCAGAGACAACCAGTTGAGGGGAGTTCCTTACTAACTAGTGACCTTTATTCATCAATCAAGGACAAGGGAGGAGCGAAAATCCGCAGACACTCAGCCCTCCATGGAAAGAGTTTGACACCTGTGCCCTAAGGTGACGTGTATGCTTTGACGATTTCTCCTGAATGAAACATGCACTAAATCGCTGAGATTACGGCTTCACATGCAAAATATGCAAGACCAATGATTAGGCTACTTTTGAGATGTTCATTTCACTCTCCTGCTCCCTCTCATCTGTTCCTAACTTAGAGATGAAGAGTTTGATATGGTTAAAAAAAACGGCTGTTCTGAATATTTTGACTGGATGTTATTATTAGAAAATGATGAATTGCATCAGATTCCTGATATGTCTAAATGGTTTGTCATACATATGCATTATGAAACTAAGCATGTCACGGGTTGTCTATATGAGCATCTTAGGTTGACGCTAGAGCCGTGATCATAATTTTGGCTAGTGTTATTTTTTTCTGTACCATCCAGGGAAGAATCTTTTGTTTTAACAGGCACTTACAGGTTGTCATAGTTTAATCCATTGTTGGTTTCTGTGAAGGGTCATTACTGTGTTTCTGTGACGGGTTATTACTGTGTTTCTGTGACGGGTCATTACTGTGTTTCTGTGACGGGTCATTACTGTGTTTCTGTGAAGGGTCATTACTGTGTTTCTGTGAAGGGTCATTACTGTGTTTCTGCGACGGGTCATTACTGTGTTTCTGCAACGGGTCATTACTGTGTTTCTGTAAAGGGTCATTACTGTGTTTCTGTAAAGGGTCATTACTGTGTTTCTGCGACGGGTCATTACTGTGTTTCTGCGACGGGTCATTACTGTGTTTCTGCGACGGGTCATTACTGTGTTTCTGCGACGGGTCATTACTGTGTTTCTGCGACGGGTCATTACTGTGTTTCTGCGACGGGTCATTACTGTGTTTCTGCGACGGGTCATTACTGTGTTTCTGCGACGGGTCATTACTGTGTTTCTGCGACGGGTCATTACTGTGTTTCTGCGACGGGTCATTACTGTGTTTCTGCGACGGGTCATTACTGTGTTTCTGCGACGGGTCATTACTGTGTTTCTGCGACGGGTCATTACTGTGTTTCTGCGACGGGTCATTACTGTGTTTCTGCGACGGGTTATTACTACTCTTGTTGGGGGGTGACAGGTAATTTTCTGCTGTGGTTTTTAACAGCAATTCACTGAGGAATTGTGCTTCAGTAATCTCACTGATTTGGAAGGACATGAAAGAATCGGAGGAGATGGAATGAAAATCAAGTGATAGCTTTATTACTTTTTAAAAGTACTTTTTCAGCACTATCCTGTTGAGCGGTTGTTACCCTTTTTTATATTAAAAACAAAATGTATTAAATAAATGATCATACTTATAAAAGGATAAAAAACATGTAACAGGATTAGGATACTGTAATTTGTGATATTTTACCATAAACCTAGTGCTTCAAAAGATGACTACCAAATTTCATTCCTAAAGACGGTCCTGTTCTCTCTTTCACATGGTAACACACTGTCAGTCAGCTTGTTCTCTCTCTCACATGCTAACACACTGTCAGTCAGCTTGTTCTCTCTCTCACATGGTAACACACCGTCAGTCAGCTTGTTCTCTCTCTCACATGGTAACACACCGTCAGTCAGCTTGTTCTCTCTCTCACATGGTAACACACCGTCAGTCAGCTTGTTCTCTCTCTCACATGGTAACACACTGTCAGTCAGCTTGTTCTCTCTCACATGGTAACACACTGTCAGTCAGCTTGTTCTCTCTCACATGGTAACACACTGTCAGTCAGCTTGTTCTCTCTCTCACATGGTAACACACTGTCAGTCAGCTTGTTCTCTCTCTCACATGGTAACACACTGTCAGTCAGTCAGCTTGTTCTCTCTCTCACATGGTAACACACTGTCAGTCAGCTTGTTCTCTCTCTCACATGGTAACACACTGTCAGTCAGTCAGCTTGTTCTCTCTCTCACATGGTAACACACTGTCAGTCAGTCAGCTTGTCTCTCTCTCACATGGTAACACACTGTCAGTCAGTCAGCTTGTTCTCTCTCTCACATGGTAACACACTGTCAGTCAGCTTGTTCTCTCTCTCACATGGTAACACACTGTCAGTCAGTCAGCTTGTCTCTCTCTCACATGGTAACACACTCGTCAGTCAGCTTGTTCTCTCTCTCACATGGTAACACACTGTCAGTCAGCTTGTCTCTCTCTCACATGGTAACACACTGTCAGTCAGCTTGTTCTCTCTCTCACATGGTAACACACTGTCAGTCAGTCAGCTTGTTCTCTCTCTCACATGGTAACACACTGTCAGTCAGTCAGCTTGTTCTCTCTCTCACATGGTAACACACTGTCAGTCAGTCAGCTTGTTCTCTCTCTCACATGGTAACACACTGTCAGTCAGTCAGCTTGTTCTCTCTCTCACATGGTAACACACTGTCAGTCAGCTTGTTCTCTCTCACATGGTAACACACTGTCAGTCAGCTTGTTCTCTCTCTCACATGGTAACACACTGTCAGTCAGCTTGTTCTCTCTCTCACATGGTAACACACTGTCAGTCAGCTTGTTCTCTCTCTCACATGGTAACACACTGTCAGTCAGCTTGTTCTCTCTCTCACATGGTAACACACTGTCCAGTCAGCTTGTTCTCTCTCTCACATGGTAACACACTGTCAGTCAGCTTGTTCTCTCTCCGGTCCACGCAGCAGCTGCCCCGTAACACACTGTCAGTCAGCTTGTTCTCTCTCTCACATGGTAACACACTGTCAGTCAGCTTGTTCTCTCTCTCACATGGTAACACACTGTCAGTCAGCTTGCTCTCTCTCCGGTGCCGTCAGCAGCTGCCCCTCACAGCACACCGTCAGTCAGCTTGTCCCCCAGCAGTAATGCGTCACATTGGTGGGTGGGTGACTGACTGTCAATTCAGGCAACAATAGTACTTTGACAGAGCTTCTGGTAAAGGATGGACTTAAAGAATGTGTAATTGTCATGTGAATGAAAGGTGTGCTGACCACACCTGGCCACTCCCTCCAATCTGTGATTTAAATAAAACTGTTACTCATCAACTAACAACAATGTTTTTGGAAATAGGGTTGGGCGGTATCCAGATTTTCATATCGTCATACCGTGCGTCTCTCACATCGGGATTTCCGGTATTACCGGCTTAGTACACAAGGGGGTGCCCCCCCCAAAAAAATTCCCTCTAGGAGTCTATTACCAGAATGCTAACAACATTTGCAAAAGTAATATCACATTTCCATGGAGGCTGCTAGCTAAAAATGCCTGGAGGAGCAGACTGTCTGAGAACAGAGAGGAAAAAATACGCAAGGAAATCAGGCTGCAGTGGCAGCTGTACAGAACTCATCCAAAGGGCTCTGACTAATAAAACACGGCAGATAGCTAACACAATACCGTATCAATTTAGCTACTTACTGAGAACATACAAGTTAAACTTAGGGGTTGCCCTAACTCATAATTCTTTGTTTTTCATGCAGGAAAAACGCATAACTATCTTGCTGCGTTTTTGTAAACACAGATCTAAATTGCTGCTTATTGTAATTTCTAGTTGGCATCAGACTCATTTTGTGCTTCAGTTGCACTTCTCCGCTCGGATGAAAGTTAAACACTCCATGTTTATCACGTCAGACCCTTTTCTGGGTCTGAAGCCGTGGAAGAGTCCACTGCAAATGCTTCCCTGTAATGAGGTGTAGTGCAGAACTCTTTCCAAAATGATTTGCTTTTGCTTCTGCACTGCACCACTTTCTTGCCTCTTATTACAAGGTCCTGATCAAATTACTACATCCTTGGTACTAAATGGCAAGTTAATTGAACTAATTTAACCTTGTTTTGTACTTCATTATAGAATCTTTCAAATTGATTCATTGCCTTGGGATTTTGTTGGGCTCTATGATTAACAAGGCTTTAGTCTCTTAAACAAATATGTTATCTCCTCACAATAGAAAATTATATTGTGCTAAATTCATAATCTGAGTAACAAAGATGCTTGTTTGTCCACAGCATATTTGCTTCACCCTCTTTTCTGCCACATGTAGGTTCATTTGAGGGTCAGAAACCGCCTGTGACTGCATGCAGCCTCAACCGCTAAACATGATGTTCATCCCCTCAACTGAGATTGAACTCGTGATGCTTTCAGTTGCGTTTCTGTGAAAAGAGAATAACCATGTGCCTATACTAGCAGTGTTCAAAAAACCCACCCTATACTTGGCCCTTTTGGCTGAGATATAATTGCATGAGCAGAGTCGGCAGTCAGTAAGCTAGCTATCAAATGCAATTATGTCTGGTTACAACGAGCAATAAAATCCCCACCAGCAATCCCGCAGTCATGTTTCATGGCGTAATCAGTGTGCATACCAGGTCCTGTGGGATGTTAAATCTCTGTTGCATTCCAGAGGGGATGCCACACAAGGCAGGGGGACCCTTGTCGTGACATAGGAATCACTGTGATTCCAGAGGTCAAGGTGAACTGACACAGTGGGCTGTCATATCAGAATGGATCATTCCAGAGGTCAGGGTGAACTGACACAGTGGGCCGTGATATCAGAATGGATCATTCCAGAGGTCAGGGTGAACTGACACAGTGGGCCGTCACATCAGAATGGATCATTCCAGAGGTCAGGGTGAACTGACACAGTGGGCCGTGATATCAGAATGGATCATTCCAGAGGTCAGGGTGAACTGACACAGTGGGCCGTCATATCAGAATGGATCATTCCAGAGGTCAGGGTGAACTGACACAGTGGGCTGTCATATCAGAATGGATCATTCCAGAGGTCAAGATTATAGACTAGCGGCTGTAGAACCCTACGGGTTAATAACACCTCTCGTAAGAACCATGACTGATTTTATGTTTTGTCCACCGGTGATCTAACTGTATGGCATCTTCATGTTCACACTTTCTGTACTGTATGGCTTTGACTGTGAGTGGTGAAGTGTGTGTGTCTTCTGGACAAAGTATCTGGAGGATACGGAGGTGTGTGTGTGTGTGTGTGTGTGTGTGTCTGTCTGTCTGTCTTCTGGACAAAGTATCTGGAGGATACGGATGGGGTGTGTGTGTTCCAGGTTGGCTCTTAAACTGTAAATGGAACAGACTGGATGCCAGGCATTAATCTCCCAGAAAGATTGACTGCAAGAAGATTAGTGGCTTATTCATTTTGTCTCTCTGCCATCGAGCTAGGACTTAATGAGGTCTGCCACCATGCTAGGACTTAATTACGTCTGCCACCGAATCCTGCTAGTCCCACAGGCTCCTCTCCTCCCGAATCCTGCTAGTCCCACAGGCTCCTCTCCTCCCGAATCCTGCTAGTCCCACAGGCTCCTCTCCTCCCGAATCCTGCTAGTCCCAGAGGCTCCTCTCCTCCCGAATCCTGCTAGTCCCAGAGGCTCCTCTCCTCCCGAATCCTGCTAGTCCCAGAGGCTCCTCTCCTCCCGAATCCTGCTAGTCCCAGAGGCTCCTCTCCTCCCGAATCCTGCTAGTCCCAGAGGCTCCTCTCCTCCCGAATCCTGCTAGTCCCAGAGGCTCCTCTCCTCCCGAATCCTGCTAGTCCCAGAGGCTCCTCTCCTCCCGAATCCTGCTAGTCCCAGAGGCTCCTCTCCTCCCGAATCCTGCTAGTCCCAGAGGCTCCTCTCCTCCCGAATCCTGCTAGTCCCAGAGGCTCCTCTCCTCCCGAATCCTGCTAGTCCCAGAGGCTCCTCTCCTCCCGAATCCTGCTAGTCCCAGAGGCTCCTCTCCTCCCGAATCCTGCTAGTCCCACAGGCTCCTCTCCTCCCGAATCCTGCTAGTCCCACAGGCTCCTCTCCTCCCGAATCCTGCTAGTCCCACAGGCTCCTCTCCTCCCGAATCCTGCTAGTCCCACAGGCTCCTCTCCTCCCGAATCCTGCTAGTCCCAGAGGCTCCTCTCCTCCCGAATCCTGCTAGTCCCAGAGGCTCCTCTCCTCCCGAATCCTGCTAGTCCCACAGGCTCCTCTCCTCCCGAATCCTGCTAGTCCCACAGGCTCCTCTGTTGTTTTCTGATTTTGATGTTTTAAAGTGATGTTATGGATTTATCTCAAGGGGAAAGTGGCCCTCCTGTGCATTAGTGACAGCCTGCAAATGGACAACTCCATGTTTAACTCATAAACAGCGAATCTGTGGCAATGCACCGATCCAAACTGACAGGGAAGCAGACTCCTAACAGACTTATCACCCACGTTAATACGAACTCAGAAAGTCATTACGCCAGCTAACACACCAATTTTCTCCTAACAGAGCCTGAAGAGACAGAATGGAATATAATGGCTTCAGATTTGTTTCGTTACAAAAGATGCAAATATTTCACAAAAGTATGAACAAAACATCTACTGTTATCATGGTGTTGCATTTGCAAACTTGATCAAGTGAATCGTCACAATATGGAAATTAGTCTGTTATTCTCGTAATTAGAATAGCAAAAATGTGCATCCTATTTGCATCCATCGAGGGTAAAAATCTCACTTGACAGGCGCGAGCATTCCGTTTTAATTAGTACTGTATCTTCGGGTCACAGCCGCTGCCGGTGTCATCCCTTCTAACATTCCCAGGTCAGGCAGAACTCTGGTGGCTCAACACAGGGCTTAAGTGGCTTTCAGCTGGAGCGAGTTGGAAAATGAGAGCATTGAGGCGGCATGACACCATGGGGAGAAGACAGAGGATGCCTTGGCCTGATCTACCGACTGTAGCCATTACAGTAATGCAGTTGTTCTGGACCTGATTAGAGGTTCTGTCTCTGGGCAGGAGTAAGGCACCCATGCCTGGGCTCTTCAGTGGCTCAGTGTTCAATGTGTGGGACTGGTGGTATTTGTTAAGCCCTCTACTTTCTCAGAACCAGGGCCCCGGACAGAAAGCTGATGGAGAAGACAACCATCACTTGGAAAGACAGCCAAAAGATGACCATTTTAAATAGGCCCACCGTTGTGACATGTGGGCCCAAGATGACTTCAAAATGCTGTGGTTATGAATATTGGTTTGATGGATTGTGTCACCAGCTTAAAAACAAACCTTTTTGTGCTGTCCACATTTTACAATGAAAAGATAGAGTATATGTTCACGAAGACCATTACCAGACGGAATTGAATGATTCATTGGGTGAAAGTCCTGCTATAAAGTGCTTTCATAATCAAATCTGAATACAGCCCAGTGTCCTACCATGTGATGGTTGAAAGGAAAGAAGATCACTGTGCGGACTAGTGTTTAAAGATGCACTATACAGAAATTGTTCACCCATTTCCTGGTTGCTAAAATTATAATACTTCTAATTTCAGTTTGACAAAACAAGCAAGTATCAATCAATCACATGTATTTATGAAGCCCTTTTTACATCAGCAGATATATACAGAAACCCAACCTAAAACCCCAAACAGCAAGCAGTGCAGATGTAGAAGCACAGTGGCTAGAGAGGAACCAGACCTTGAGGGGTGGCCGGGGGGAAATTATAAGAGTTGAAGCTGGTGTACAAAAGTAAAAGATGTAAAAACAAAACCAAAGAACAAGAAGCATAGAAATGGCGCATATAGAACATATCTACCACATCTTAGACTTGCTTTCAATGAGAATGACAGATCTAAAACATACTTTTATGTGGATTAACCATCCTGACTGGTTGCATCACTGCCTGGTACGGCAATTGCTCGGTCTCTGACCACAAGGCACTACAGAGGGTAGTGCGTACGGCCCAGTACATCACTGGGGCTAAGCTGCCTGCCATCCAGGACCTCTACACCAGGCGGTGTCAGAGGAAGGCCCTAAAAATTGTCAAAGGCCCCAGCCACCCCAGTCATAGACTGTTCTCTATACTTCCGCATGGCAAGCGGTACCGGAGTGCCAAGTCTAGGACAAAAAGGCTTCTCAACAGTTTTTACCCCCAAGCCATAAGACTCCTGAACAGGTAATCAAATGGCTACCCGGACTATTTGCATTGTGTTCCCCCCCAACCCCTCTTTTTACGCTGCTGCTACTTTCTGTTTATCATATATGCATAGTCACTTTAACTATACATTCATGTACATACTACCTCAATTGGGCTGACCAACCAGTGCTCCCGCACATTGGCTAACCGGGCTATCTGCATTGTGTCCCGCCACCCACCACCCGCCAACCCCTCTTTTACGCTACTGCTACTCTCTGTTCATCATATATGCATAGTCACTTTAACCATATCTACATGTACATACTACCTCAATCAGCCTCGCTACTTTTATAGTATGTAGCCTCGCTACTTTTATAGTCTCGCTACTGTATATACCCCCGCCACTGTTATTTTTCACTGTCTTTTTACTGTTGTTTTTATTTCTTTACTTACCTATTGTTCACCTTTTTGCACTATTGGTTAGAGCCTGTAAGTAAGCATTTCACTGTAATGTCTACACCTGTTGTATTCGGCGCACATGACAAATAAACTTTGATTTGGTCTGTTTGCCAAAAAGCTAGAAATTGCGGCTTTATCCAGCATGGGGTCTGACAGAAGGATAATAGGGATGTTTGGCAGAACCATTGACAGTTCTATTATCTATATGCAATAGTGTGTGGAGGATGTGATAACATTAGTGGTATCACTCCCTCATGTTGCTCCAAGAAAGCCGTCCAGTTATAGACCACCATCCCCCATTGGACTGCCAAGTTTCCAGATGATGATCACTGAGGCTTGTGGGTATGAATGAGCTAATGGTCATTTCTGGTGGCCATAAGAATATGTGATATGTGGTCATAATCAACCCAAGGCTTCCTGCTGCAAGTGATTTGGCTAATAATCTTCAAACCGTTGGGGATGAGTCAAAGGATTGCTGAGCAATCAGCGAGGGAGATATCTTGTTGGCTAACATATGGAGGGAGATATCTTGTTGGCTAACATATGGAGGGAGATATCTTGTTGGCTAACATATGGAGGGAGATATCTTGTTGGCTAACATATGGAGGGAGATATCTTGTTGGCTAAACATATGGAGGGAGATAGCTTGGCGGCTAAACATATATGGAGGGAGATAGCTTGGCGGCTAAACATATATGGAGGGAGATAGCTTGGCGGCTAAACATATATGGAGGGAGATAGCTTGGCGGCTAAACATATATGGAGGGAGATAGCTTGGCGGCTAAACATATATGGAGGGAGATAGCTTGGCGGCTAAACATATATGGAGGGAGATAGCTTGGCGGCTAAACATATATGGAGGGAGATAGCTTGGCGGCTAAACATATATGGAGGGAGATAGCTTGGCGGCTAAACATATATGGAGGGAGATAGCTTGGCGGCTAAACATATATGGAGGGAGATAGCTTGGCGGCTAAACATATATGGAGGGAGATAGCTTGGCGGCTAAACATATATGGAGGGAGATAGCTTGGCGGCTAAACATATATGGAGGGAGATAGCTTGGCGGCTAAACATATATGGAGGGAGATAGCTTGGCGGCTAAACATATATGGAGGGAGATAGCTTGGCGGCTAAACATATATGGAGGGAGATAGCTTGGCGGCTAAACATACAGTGCCTTGCGAAAGTATTCGGCCCCCTTGAACTTTTCGATCTTTTTCCACATTTCAGGCTTCAAACATAAAGATATAAAACTGTAATTTTTTGTGAAGAATCAACAACAAGTGGGACACAATCATGAAGTGGAACAACATTTATTGGATATTTCAAACTTTTTTAACAAATAAAAAACTGAAAAATTGGGAGTGCAAAATTATTCAGCCCCCTTAAGTTAATACTTTGTACCGCCACCTTTTGCTGCGATTACAGCTGTAAGTTGCTTGGGGTATGTCTCTATCAGTTTTGCACATTGAGAGACTGACATTTTTGCCCATTCCTCCTTGCAAAACAGCTCGAGCTCAGTGAGGTTGGATGGAGAGCGTTTGTGAACAGCAGTTTTCAGTTCTTTCCACAGATTCTCGATTGGATTCAGGTCTGGACTTTGACTTGGCCATTCTAACACCTGGATATGTTTATTTGTGAACCATTCCATTGTAGATTTTGCTTTATGTTTTGGATCATTGTCTTGTTGGAAGACAAATCTCCGTCCCAGTCTCAGGTCTTTTGCAGACTCCATCAGGTTTTCTTCCAGAATGGTCCTGTATTTGGCTCCATCCATCTTCCCATCAATTTTAACCATCTTCCCTGCCCCTGCTGAAGAAAAGCAGGCCCAAACCATGATGCTGCCACCACCATGTTTGACAGTGGGGATGGTGTGTTCAGGGTGATGAGCTGTGTTGCTTTTACGCCAAACATAACGTTTTGCATTGTTGCCAAAAAGTTCGATTTTGGTTTCATCTGACCAGAGCACCTTCTTCCACATGTTTGGTGTGTCTCCCAGGTGGCTAGTGGCAAACTTTAAATGACACTTTTTATGGATATCTTTAAGAAATGGCTTTCTTCTTGCCACTCTTCCATAAAGGCCAGATTTGTGCAGTATACGACTGATTGTTGTCCTATGGACAGAGTCTCCCACCTCAGCTGTAGATCTCTGCAGTTCATCCAGAGTGATCATGGGCCTCTTGGCTGCATCTCTGATCAGTCTTCTCCTTGTATGAGCTGAAAGTTTAGAGGGACGGCCGGGTCTTCGTAGATTTGCAGTGGTCTGATACTCCTTCCATTTCAATATTATCGCTTGCACAGTGCTCCTTGGGATGTTTAAAGCTTGGGAAATCTTTTTGTATCCAAATCCAGCTTTAAACTTCTCCACAACAGTATCTCGGACCTGCCTGGTGTGTTCCTTGTTCTTCATGATGCTCTCTGCGCTTTAAACGGACCTCTGAGACTATCACAGAGCAGGTGCATTTATACGGAGACTTGATTACACACAGGTGGATTCTATTTATCATCATTAGTCATTTAGGTCAACATTGGATCATTCAGAGATCCTCACTGAACTTCTGGAGAGAGTTTGCAGCACTGAAAGTAAAAGGGCTGAATAATTTTGCACGCCCAATTTTTCAGTTTTTTATTTGTTAAAGTTTGAAATATCCAATAAATTTCGTTCCACTTCATGGTTGCGTCCCACTTGTTGTTGATTCTTCACAAAAAATTACAGTTTTATATCTTTATGTTTGAAGCCTGAAATGTGGCAAAAGGTCGAAAAGTTCAAGGGGGCCGAATACTTTCGCAAGGCACTGTATATGGAGGGAGAGCTCTTGGCGGATAAACATATATGGAGGGAGAGCTCTTGGCGGATAAACATATCGAGGGAGAGCTCTTGGCGGCTAACCGTATCGAGGGAGAGCTCTTGGCGGCTAACCATATCGAGGGAGGTCTCTTGGCGGCTAACCATATCGAGGGAGGTCTCTTGGTGGCTAACCATATCGAGGGAGGTCTCTTGGCGGCTAACCATATCGAGGGAGGTCTCTTGGCGGCTAACCATATCGAGGGAGGTCTCTTGGCGGCTAACCATATGGAGGGAGGTCTCTTGGCGGCTAACCATATGGAGGGAGGTCTCTTGGCGGCTAACCATATGGAGGGAGATCTCTTGGCGGCTAACCATATGGAAGAAACAGCCCCATTTTTATTTTTTATAAAGTTTGATTCATTTTTCCTGAGCCTGCCCAGCGTGTGCTGCATATTACTCAACCATCTGTTTGAAATCAGGCCCAGAACCGAAGACTCATCAGACTGACTTAGCAAAAACTTAAAAAAAGAGAACAGGAGAGTGAAAGATGTTCTCTGTCTGCCAAATGTCAACATTTTAGCCATGATTAATTGCACCAAATAATTTTGCCATCGGTGGCAGCAGGTTGGTTTTGGCAGAAGGACAGCCTTTCATAAAAAAAAAATTGTAATTGATTCCTTGACTAAGTGAAGCTTATGCTGACCTTTTCACCTGCCCATGCCAGAAGAGTCCTTAATGAGGATTAAATAAAGCTGGATGTTTTTGTTACTTTGAGTTTGATGATTAGCTAAGCTATATTTATCGTTCTGGGCCAAGCAGAAAGGTTCAAGTCTACGGCCACATTCACATGGCCACATTCATGAACATTAAGAGAGAAATATATTGTTAGAACAGAACATGACATTGTGCCAGCTCTATTCATGGTATTTCTATCTGTAACTTTCATTACGGTGACGTGTGAAGCAGGTTTTCTTGTTTTGCATCCGTTGTTAGCTGTGGTGGTTAGGTCTAGGTGTTGTGGTTCGTCATGTTCATGTCGTCATTGACTGTCTCAAGGCCAAGGCTGACTGCATGGCTCATGGAAAGTACACAGTAAACGGTTTAGCTAAATGAGAAATTTAAAGCTTGTCTGAGGTAGGCTGTTACTCTAATGCTGTTGGGTCACTATGCATGGCTGTTGAAGTTTGAATAAGCCTAAATGGTTGATCTCTCTCTTTCAGAAGTTTGCTCCATCACCATCTTGTAGCTTGTCAAATGACCTTTGTAAATCACTCCATTGCTGTCATTTGGTAAATGAAAGACCTTTTCAGTTGTCCTTCGGTAGGGCACTAACACACACTAACCACACCTAGGGCTGTGGCTGTCATGACATTTTGTCAGCCGTGATTGTCAAGCGAATAACTGCCGGTCGCACGGTAATTGACCGTTTATTAACATACAGTAAACACGTTTAGCATCTCCTGGCTTCCATGCATAGCCTACAAGCCAATGGTGCAGACCTTTTGGAAAATGTCTAAATCATTTTAATATAACCTACACCATAACAATAAATCCATTATTTATTTTAGACAGGTCAAAAGAAACGTATGAAGAAATTGTAGTCTATTTCAGAAGAACAGAATAGCATACTCACCACCTTCCGGAGACACCTGAAACCCCACCTCTTTAAGGAATACCTAGGATAGGATAAAGTAATCCTTCTAACCCCCCCTTAAAAGATTTAGATGCACTATTGTAAAGTGGTTGTTCCACTGGATATTATAAGGTGAATGCACCAATTTGTAAGTCGCTCTGGATAAGAGCGTCTGCTAAATGACTTAAATGTAAATACTCTGAGTTGTCCTTGTTAGGCCCTGATATGGCTGTGGGCTACACTGGTTCATTTTGCATACAAGATTTGCTTAGAATTCCGTGGCATTATTTTGTATTTTATAATATGAAAAATACAATTGAACATGAATAAAATAGAAAGGATATTTCTCCAAATGTTTTCCAAGGAAGTGCACTCATGCAGCTATTTTGTGTTGAGTGTTTAACAAAGAAACTTGTCTTCCCATATGCTTAATTTAGAGTTATTTATACAACTTTGTGATACAAACGTTGGCCTGTATGTTTTTTTTTTTAATACATTCTAAGGCTGCATGATGCGACTCTGATTTGAAAAAGTTGCATGAAAGGCATGGGCTCTGATTTTTTTTCTTGTACAGGCTGCACACACTTCATCAGTCTCTCATTCACAATCACTTGATAATATTCTCACCAGGCCTTGAATTTCCCGGCGGCATACCCCTTGTGTGGCTGTAATGTCCCTAAAAAATCCATGCCTTTTTCACCAAAGTGGCTGTTGTGCCCTTGGGCTGAATATAATAATTATACAGTTGAAGTCAGAAGTTTACATACACTTAGGTTGGGGTCATTAAATCTTGTTTTTCAACCACTCCACAAATTTCTTGTAAAAAAAAGAATATAGTTTTGGCAAGTCGGTTAGGACATTTACTTCGTGCATGACACAAGTCATTTTTCTAACAATTGTTTACAGACAGATTATTTCACTTATAATTCACTGTATAAAAATTCCAGTGGGTCAGAAGTTTATATACACTAAGTTGACTGTGCCTTTAAATGGCTTGGAAAATTCCATAAAATGAGTTCATCGCTTTAGAAACTTCGGATAGGCTAATTGACATCATTTGAGTCAATTGGAGGTGTACCTGTGAATGTATTTCAAGGCCTACCTTCAAACTCAGTGACTCTTTGCTTGACATCATGGGAAAATCAAAAGAAATCAGCCAAGACCTCAGAAAAAAAGTTGTAGACCTCCACCAGTCTGGTTCATCCTTGGGAGCAATTTCCAAATGCTTGAAGGTACCACTTTCATCTGTACAAACAATAGTAAGCAAGTATTAACACCATGGGACCACGCAGCCGTCATACCGCTCAGGAAGGAGACGTGTTCTGTCTCCTAGAGATGAACGTACTTTGGAGCGAAAAGTGCAAATCAATCCCAGAACAACAGCAAAAGACCTTGTGAAGATGCTGGAGGAAACGGGTACGAAAGTATCTATATCCACAGTAAAACGAGTCCTATATCGACATAACCTGAAAGGCCGCTAAGCAAGGAAGAATCCACTGCTCCAAAACGGCCATAAAAAAAGCAGAGAAATGTCCTCTGCTCTGATGAAACAAAAATAGAACTGTTTGGCCATAATGACCATCGTTATGTTTGGAGGAAAAAAGGGGGGAGGCATGCAAGCCGAAGAACACCATCCAAACCGTGAAGCACGGGAGTGGCAGCATCATGCTGTGGGGGTGCTTTGCTGCAGGCGGGACTGGTGCACTTCACAAAATAGATGGCATTGTGAGGAAGGAGAATTATGTGGATATATTGAAGCAACGTCTCGACATCAGTCAGGAAGTTAAAGCTTGGTCGCAAATGTGTCTTCCAAATGGGCAATGACCCCAAGCATACTTCCAAAGTTGTGGCAAAATGGCTTAAGGACAACAAAGTCAAGGCATTGGAGTGGCCATCACAAAGCCCTGACCTCAAACCTATAGAACATTTGTAGGCAGAACTGAAAAGGTGTGGGTGTGTGAGTAAGGAGGCCTGCAAACCTGACTCAATTACACCAGCTCTGTCAGGAGGAATGGGCCAGAATTCACCCAACTTGTTGTGGGAAGCTTGTGGAAGGCTACCAGAAACGCTTGACCCAAGTTAAACAATTTAAAGGCAATGCTACCAAATACCTATTTGAGTGTATGTAAACTTCTGACCCACTGGGAATGTGATGAGAGAAATAAAAGCTGAAATAAGTCATTCTCTCTACTATTATTCTGACATATCAAATTATTAAAATAAAGTGGTGATCCTAACTAGAGGTCGACCGATTATGATTTTTCAACGCCGATACCGATTTATTGGAGGACCAAAAAAAGGCCGATACCGATTAATCGGCTGATTTAATAAATAAATAAACAAAAAATAAACAATACATAAATTTGATTTAAAAAAAACATTTTTAACAATATTTATTTATTTATTTATTTATAATAATGAAAATTACAGCAATACTGAATGAACACTTATTTTAACTTAATATAATACATCAATAAAATCAATTTAGCTGCAAATTAATAATGAAACATATTCAATTTGGTTTAAATAATGCAAAAACAAAGTGTTGGAGAAGAAAGTAAAAGTGCAATATGTGCCATGTAAAAAAGCTAACGTTTAAGTTCCTTGCTCAGAACATGAGAACAAATGAAAGCTGGTGGTTCCTTTTAACATGAGTCTTCAATATTCCCAGGTAAGAAGTTTTAGGTTGTAGTTATTATAGGAATTATAGGACTATTTCTCTCTATACCAAATATCAAATCATTGACTTAATTATAACATAATAACACACAGAAATATGAGCCTTAGGTCATAAATATGGTCGAATCCGGAAACTATCATTTCGAAAATGAAACGTTTATTATTTCAGTGAAATACGGAACCGTTCCGTATTTTATCTAACGGGTGGCCTCCCTAACACTAAATATTCCTGTTACATTGCACAACCTTCAATGTTATGTCATAATTATGTACAATTCTGGCAAATTAATTATGGCCTTTGTTAGGAATAAATGGACTTCACACAGTTCGCAATGAGCCAGGCGGCCCAAACTGCTGTATATACCCTGACTGCTTGCACGGAACGCAAGAGAAGTGACACAAATTCATGTTAGCAGGCAATATTAACTAAATATGCAGGTTTAAAAATATATACTTGTGTATTGATTTTAAAGAAAGGCATTGATGTTTATGGTTAGGTACATTGGTGCAATGACAGCGCTTTTTTCGCAAATGCGCTTGTTAAATCACCCATTTGTCGAAGTAGGCTGTGATTCGATGAGAAATTAACAGGCACCGCATCGATTATATGCAATGCAGGACACGTTAGATAAACTAGTAATATCATCAACCATGTGTAGTTAACTAGTGATTATGTTAAGATTGATCGTTTTTGATAAGATAAGTTTAATGCCAGTTAGCAACTTACCTTGGCTTCTTGCTGCCCTCGCGTAACAGGTAGTCAGCCTGCCATGCAGGCTCCTAGTGGAGTGCAATGTAAGGTAGGTGGTTAGAGCATTGGACTAGTAACCGGCAGGTTGCAAAAACGAATCCCCGAATCCCCCCTGAACAAGGCAGTTAACCCCCGTTCCTAGGCCGTCATTGAAAATAAGAATGTGTTCTTAATCTGACTTGCCAAGTTAAATAAAGGTGTAAAAAAAAAAATCGGCAAATCGGTGTCCAAAAATACCAATTTGTTATGAAAACTTGAAATTGACCCTAACCCCGGCAACAGCTCCGCCCCTCCCTGCAGCTACTTGCCTGAGCCTCCCCAGCTTCTCCTTCACCCAAATCCAGATAGCAGATGTTCTGAAAGAGCTGCAAAACCTGGAGCTGTACAAATCAGCTGGGCTAGACAATCTGGACCCTCTCTTTCTAAAACTTTCCACCGCCATTGTTGCAACCCCTATTACCAATCTGTTAAACCTCTTTCGTATTGTCCGAGATCCCTAAAGATTGGAAAGTTGCGCGGTCATCCCCATCTTCAAAGGGGGAGACACTCTAGACCCAAACTGTTTTAGACCTATATCCATCCTGCCCCGCTTTTCTAAAGTTTTCGAAAGCCAAGTTAATGAACAGATCACTGACCATTTCCAATCCCGCCGTACATTCTCCGCTGTGCAATCCAGTTTCCGAGCTGGTCACGGGTGCACCTCATCCACGCTCAAGGTACTAAACGATATCATAACCACCATCGATAAGAAAACAGTACTGTGCAGCCGTCTTCATCGACCTGGCCAAGGCTTTCGACTATTCTTATTGGCAGACTCAATAGTCTTGGTTTCTCAAATGACTGCCTTGCCTGGTTCACCAACTACTTTGCAGACAGAGTTCACTGTATCAAATTGGAGGGCCTGTTGTCCGGACTTATATTAAACATCTCCAATCAAAAATCAAATAGAGAATTGGCTTACTATTTCGCAACAAAGTCTCCTTCACTCATGCTGCCAAACTTACCCTAGTAAAACTGACTATCCTACGGATCCTCGACTTTGGCGATGTCATCTACAAAATAACTTCAAATACTCAGCAAACTGGATGCAGTCTATCACAGTGCCATCCGTTTTGTTACCAAAGCCCCTTATACCACCAACCACTGCGACCTGTATGCTCTAGTCGGGTGGCCCTCGCAACATATTCGGCGCCAGACCCCCAGTGGCTCCAGGTCATCTGAAAGTCTATGCTAGGTAAAGCTCCGCCTTGTTATCGTGACCAGTGAGCTGAGACAACACCCACCCGTAGCACGTGCTCCAGCAGGTATATCTCACTGGTCATCCCCAAAGCCAACCACTCATTTGGCCGCCTTTCCTTCCAGTTCTCTGCTGCCAGTGACTGGAACGAATTGCAAAAATCGCTGAAGCTGGAGACTTCTATTTCCCTCACTAACTTTAAACATCAGCTATCTGAGCAGCTAACCGATTGCTGCAGCTGTACATAGTCCATCTGTAAGTAGCCCACCCAATCTACCCACCTCATCCCCATATTGTTTGTATTTACTTTTCTGCTCTTTTGCACACCAGTATCTCTACTTGCACATCTGCTCATTTATCTCTCCAGTGTTAATCTGCTAAATTGTAATTACTTTGCTACTATGGCCTATTTATTGCCTACCTCCTCACGCCATTTGCACACACTGTATATAGACTTCTCTTTTTTTTCTATTGTGTTATTGACTGTACGCTTGTTTATGTCGCACTGCTTTGCTTTATCTTGGCCAGGTCGCAGTTGTAAATGAGAACTTGTTCTCAACTAGCTTACCTGGTTAAATAAATGTGCTGACAACAAAATCACACAAAAATAATCAATGGAAATCCAATTTATCAACCCATGGAGGTCTGGATTTGGAGTCACACTCAAAATTAAAGTGGAAAACCACACTACAGGCTGATCCAACTTTGATGTAATGTCCTTAAAACAAGTCAAAATGAGGCTTAGTAGTGTGTGTGGCCTCCACGTGCCTGTATGACCTCCCTACAACGCCTGGGCATGCTCCTGATGAGGTGGCGGATGGTCTCCTGAGGGATCTACTCCCAGACCTGGACTAAAGCATCCGCCAACTCCTGGACAGTCTGTGGTGCAACGTGGCATTGGTGGATGGAGCGAGACATGATGTCCCAGATGTGCTCAATTGGATTCAGGTCTGGGGAACGGGCGGGCCAGTCCATAGCATCAATGCCTTCGTCTTGCAGGAACTGCTGACACACTCCAGCCACATGAGGTCTAGCATTGTCTTGCATTAGGAGGAACCCAGGGCCAACTGCACCAGCATATGGTCTCACAAGGGGTCTGAGGATCTCATCTCGGTACCTAATGGCAGTCAGGCTACCTCTGGCGAGCACATGGAGGGCTGTGCGGCCCCCCAAAGAAATACCACCCCACACCATGACTGACCCACCGCCAAACCGGTCATGCTGGAGGATGTTGCAGGCAGCAGAATGTTCTCCACGGCGTCTCCAGACTCTGTCACATCTGTCACATGTGCTCAGTGTGAACCTGCTTTCATCTGTGAAGAGCACAGTGCGCCAGTGGCAGATTTGCCAATCTTGGTGTTCTCTGGCAAATGCCAAACGTCCTTCACGGTGTTGGGCTGTAAGCACAAACCCCACCTGTGGACGTCGGGCCCTCATACCACCCTCATGGAGTCTGTTTCTAACCGTTTGAGCAGACACATGCACATTTGTGGCCTGCTGGAGGTCATTTTGCAGGGCTCTGGCAGTGCTCCTCCTGCTCCTCCTTGCACAAAGGCGGAGGTAGCGGTCCTGCTGCTGGATTGTTGCCCTCCTACGGCCTCCTCCACGTCTCCTGATGTACTGGCCTGTCTCCTGGTAGCGCCTCCATGCTCTGGACACTACGCTGACAGACACAGCAAACCTTCTTGCCACAGCTCGCATTGATGTGCAATCCTGGATGAGCTGCACTACCTGAGCCACTTGTGTGGGTTGTAGACTCCGTCTCATGCTACCACTAGAGTGAAAGCACCGCCAGCATTCAAAAGTGACCAAAACATCAGCCAGGAAGCATAGGAACTGAGAAGTGGTCTGTGGTCACCACCTGCAGAACCACTCCGTTATTGGGGGTGTCTTGCTAATTGCCTATAATTTCCACCTGTTGTCTATTCCATTTGCACAACAGCATGTGAAATGTATTGTCAATCAGTGTTGCTTCCTAAGTGGACAGTTTGATTTCACAGAAGTGTGATTGACTTGGAGTTACATTGTGTTTAAGTGTTCCCTTTATTTTTTTGAGCAGTGTGTATATATATATATATATATATATATTACTTTCCAAATAAATGTTATATAGTGATCGACTATCAATAGTGATCGACTATCAAGGATGGCTATAGGGTGATGTAGGCTTGTACACAATCGCCCAACCTTAACTCCTGTCTGTCTGTCGTTCGTTTTAGGAACAGCGGTAACAATAGGCAGGATTTAGGCTACCAGTTGTAGCTCAATCTTGGGTGCAATGATTTAACGTTACGTTAGCCTACATGATACACTAGTAAAGTAATAAAATATATAGCTGTCGGCTATATTAGCCACGACTTACCGTTCTTTGTGCAGCTTCAAATGTCGAACAAAGTTGGAAATTGTTGCGCCTCCGTGTGTAATTTTCTTCCAGCATGTTTTGCAAGTTGCAATCCGGTTTTTGTTGATACAGCGTCGTCTTTATATCCGAAAATAATAATTTTGGGTATCATCTTTCCAAGGGCTCCATCTGATTTCACCTGCCGACGTTCCTCTGCACTGCCACGCACAACTTTTTCTCAGCTGGCACAATTTGATTGGCTGCTGTCCGATTCAAACTGTAATCCGTTAAATGAAGAGTTGATGCGCTGCACACTTTTTAATAGCGTCACTTTTAATATTTGGGCTTGGAGTCATAAGGCTAAAGTCCAAGTCAAGTCACGAGTCATTGGTGTCAAAGTCGAGTTGCAAGTCAACATATTTGTGACTCGAGTCCAAGTCATGTGACTCGAGTCCACACCTCTGGTACATGGTTCCTACATTTCAGCATCTGCCATCATAGTGTCGCTTTACTGCCTGGTTCCTTCATTAGTATCTGTCATCATAGTGTCGCTTTACTGCCTGGTTCCTACAGTTCAGCATCTGCAGCACCATAAACCAGTGTGTTCAAGAATACCCTCAGCTTTAACCTGACTGAAGTTGCCAACTGAAGATAGATTGAAAGAGACTGCCAACTCCATCTCTGCATAATGAGACTTGTGAGTACTGTGCATACGCATGTCCCAGTTCTGCAGCCCTGTTTAGCACGCAAAGATGATCCAAATCGTCACTTTATGACACTGCAGACCTGAATGATAATAAAAACACAAGTCTGTTAGTACAGACAAGGACAGTTCAGTGTGCTAGGTCATCATACTTGTTCTACCAGCAGGGCCTGTAAATATTGACATGGATGTTAGTGTTCCTGATCTCTGAAGAACACTCCAGAGCTACTCTCTTCCCTACCGTCTTCTACTCTCAACTTCTCCAGTTCCAGGTACCAACTTAAGCAACAGCCCCCCCCCAGCATCCTCAGAGAAGATTTTTGGTTACATTTTCCTCCTCTTCATCATCTGCTCCAGAGTAGCCTGGAAGACGAGTGATTGGGGGCTTGGTAAACTTCCAGTTTAAGTCCCTCTAGTCTGGCTGCTTCCTCCCTGCCAATGCCCCCTGACAGTGCATGTAGGGCTCAGCGAGGGGGAACAGTTGCCGTGGGGTTACTCCATGCCAACTGAGATGGATGTTCCTCTGGGCTCTCTGCATTCACACCTGCTCTCTCCTCCCGCTTGGCTCCCAGACCTGAAATGGCCCTGAATCACAAAGATTACATCATGGGAGTCAAGCAGGCCAAAACTAAAATAGAATTGACTGTAGTAGTCTACCACTGTACCAGACAGATGATGTATGGTTGATGATAGATGGTAGCATTGCTGTTCATAGCAGGGCGTACGCCCTACTGTGGCATATGTAATAGCAGAGCACAGCAGGGACCAGCAGAGCTAAAAGCTAAGTTTAGTGGCGCATGATGGTGTGGTATGACGGTGGAGCATGACAGCGTAGTATGCACCCAAGTTGTACGTTAACTTTGTGTGGTAACAAACTGGGCCTGGGAATTGCCCGGAACCTCACCATGCGATGCTATATCATCGCCATGCTATACTAGCACCATGCTATACTAGCGCCATGCCATGCTATACTAGCGCCATGCCATGCTATACTAGCACCATGCCAAGACATACTAGCGTCATGCTATTCTAGCGCAATGCCATGCTGTACTTGTGCCATGCTGTACTTGTGCCATGCTGTACTTGCGCCATGCCATGCTGTACTTGCGCCATGCCATGCTATACTAGCGCCATGCTATACTAGCGCCATGCTATACTAGCGTCATGCCGTGCTGTACTTGTGCCATGCCATGCTATACTAGCGCCATGCTGTACTTGCACCATGCCATGCTGTACTAGCGCCATGCTATACTAGCGCCATGCCGTGCTAGCGCCATGCTGTACTTGTGCCATGCTATACTAGCGCTATGCTATACTAGCACCATGCGATGCTGTACTTGCGCCATGCCATGCTATACTAGCGCCATGCTATACTAGCACCATGCCATGCTGTACTTGCGCCATGCTATACTAGCGCCATGTTATACTAGCGCCATGCCGTGCTATACTAGCGTCATGCTATACTTGCGCCATGCCATGCTGTACTAGCGCCATGCTGTACTAGCGCCATGCCATGCTGTACTAGCGCCATGCTATACTAGCGCCATGCTGTACTAGCGCCATGCTATGCTGTACTAGCGCTATGATATACTAGCGCCATGCCGTGCTATACTAGCACCATACTTAGGTGCCGATTCGATATGTATGTATTGAGATTCAATACCGCAACTTGTATTATGGTTTAATGTTCTAAAGATATTACTCACTATATGTCTGCTGCAGAGAGACGAGAGAGCATGAGAAAACAACTAGTTTTGATCAGTCAGGGAAATAAAAGTGCTGAAAACATGTTGGCTCACTATTTAAAATGAAGATGACGAACAAGCTATAGGATGAAAATTACCAGCGTTTTGGCACAGGTACAGCCGACTAGTGCTAGTTAACTACCTAGAAGAGAAAAAAAAGATACTTGGAGTCAAAGTATATCCTCCAAAATAATATTGCGATATGTAACTGTATATAACTTTTATCCCCCGATCACTATAAGAAACCTCGCTTCCAACCTAAAAGTCAAGAAGCTTTTGGTCTGGCTAAGAGGATGTGTGTTTGACTTTAGTAAAGGCTTGAATAGCATTAGGATGCTACAGTAACACTTCTATCACTCATCTTAAAACTAGTGCTTTCTCAGGTCTCCCACCAAGAGACCCAACCGGTGGCTTGGTAATGAGTTGTTCATTAGCCAGAGGCTAACTCTGATGAGTGTGAGGAGGAGAGTCGTGTGAATTCCTCAGATAGCGCTGCCTGTAATGTTAATGGCAGCACAATAATTGTTCCCATGTTCTGTCAAGTGTGAGAAACGATGAACAACTGAGACTTCATGAGAATCACTCTGGAAATCGCGTTAACGTAGGCTGTTTGTCAGCGAGATGACTGTCAATTTCACACACAAGCAAACCGAGCAATGTTGACTCATTTTATTTGTTCGGTTTTTTTTCTTTCTGGAATGACCTGTTATTGTAAACGGTGTTGGTATTGTGGTTTTGCAGAGCAGACTTAATTAAGTGGAATACGCACATCATTCATTAGAATGATTATAGCGATCTGCATCCGTGTCAGCTACAGCCCACCACCACCACCATCATCACCACCACCACCATAACTCCCCTCCACTTTAAGAAATAACATCAGAACACATCATTTTGCTCTAGGAGACATGCCTCAAATTTTTCTTAATCGTTCTCAGGACATAAAGTACTTATTTATGCTCCTCTGTCTAAAGGTATAGATTTTTTCCTAAGGTTTGATCATTGATTTGATAAGTTTATGATAAAATGCTGAGCCTCTGAATGCTATTGGTTGCCACAGCCACCAGTCAATTTTGGCCTGAAGGAGCAGGCGACCAGAGCTGGTCGTGTTCGGCAGAGTGAGGGCTTCTGGACTTCAGTAGCTTGAGCTCTGTCCATACCATCCCGCCTGTTGGTTTATTTACTGCTAACCTTGGCAAGACGACTTCCTGTTTGAGTTATTGCCGGTCTGGCCTGCGGTGTGTTACAGGCTTGCAGTGCTGCAGTGTTTCACCGTTTGGCTTGGCCCATGCCGTCATTGTCAGCGCGGCCATATTTCACAACAGTTGGTTATAGAGGCAGGTGAGATTGAGGCCAAATTTGACTTGATTTTCCCTTACGAAAAATGCATCTACTCTTTCAAAAATGTCCATGAATTAGAATTCATAATAATTCACATTTCCTGTTGCTGCAATCATTTTTTTCCTGCTGTAGCAAATGAAGATTACATCTGTACTCTTCACTGGCTTTGTTTTGGCACACAGCTCATGTGTGTTCTAACACTGATGGAAATCCATCTGGCTGTTTAGTCAGAGTGTCCTTCTGCTTTTGATGTTGCCGTGACATCAGAACAGCAACCATATGAGAATAGGCAGTCGACAATTCCTCTCCATCGCACTCTGTTCTGTGAATCCTCACAAAACGTATTGTTGCGGATCAATCATGCACCTGGCGATGATTGGAAAGTTCAAGAGCATCTGCACCAGAGTTATTGTATAATTCTGTTTTCTTACCTTAAGTCTAGAACGTTTCTAAAATGTTGTCCTGATGGTTGTCAACAGGGAGACGACAACATGTGTTTTGTCCATTATTTAGTATAAAACGTTGTTTTTCTTTTTATATTGGGTGTTTTTTACAGGCTGTCGGTGTGTCTGCTCCAACATGTAGAAATACTCTTGGTCTGCCTCTGGAGAAGATCTAATGTGGTCTGCATGACTCAACATACAAATTGTGAAGTTATTTGAATGGCTGTGAGCCCTAAGATAAAACAAAACATGCCCCCTGTCCATCCTCTGTCCGTCTGGTTTTGATAAGTAGCCTACGTTCTAAGTTCTTCAATGGAATAATGGTCTACTGCCGTAGGACCACGGCCCCTTTTTCTTCATCAAAATGCTTTTGACAAACTCGCAGACATTTTAAAAGCTGCTCGAAGCAGAGCAATAAGTCAGGGGCACCTTGTTGCCACAGTAACATGATGATGCAAATCATGCGTTTCTAATTCCACAGCCAACCTTGAAGAAATAAATCAATAGCACCAACAGGGAACTAGGAAGACTACAATATTTTAAATGTTTTCTAACCATTTGCTTTCAAAATTAGTCTGGGAAATGTGCTTGACATTCTCGGTGTTTGACATACCGCTACTTATGAACATGGGTATTTTCTATCATTAGATCATCCTTTTCTGAGGAGGGACAAACATTTTCCACTGAATGTAGATTGTGACCTTCTCTACGTGTTTCTATATTCATGTGTCTTTGTTTCTTTGGCAGGATGACTGGAACGCTATTGACTCATCAAATCAGGCCCAGGCCCACCGCAACGCAGATGACCAAACCCACAGCCTGGAAACACTCCCCTCAGGTAGGAGCCAGATACCCAGCCAGGCATCCCACAGCACCGTCCATTCTGATTGGACACACACACTCTCCCCCCATTTACAGACATGATGAGAAGATTAGTCAACACAGGACTCCAGGTTGACATGTTGTTCAACCGACTGTGCAATAGTGCAGGGTTCCAGCTGTGGTTCTGTTTAAAACTAGTAAACTACCTTCACTGTTTACAAGGTCAGGGCTAATTATGCAAGGTGTGTGTGTATAGGAAGGCTATGAAAATAATCTGAATTCATCTGGGTGTTTTTCAGAGTGTCTGATCTTCATCAATGGGCCAATCACCCAAATCTCTCTCGTACCAGTTTGCGAGCCCATGTGCTCAACCGAACCGGGATCCGATTTAGCAGAGCTGCTTTATGCATTAAGCTTCGGGTGTAAGCATATGCTGACGTTACATAGGCTTTTCCTGCATTTAAAAAAGCAGCATGCCGTGTATGGAGGGATATAAATTACAGTAGTTTTAACATCAGAACTGTTATATATTCTCTCCTTGGCAAGGTAGTCCTTAGAGAGCTGTTCCATTTAATTTATGTCAGAAACGTGTGTTTTCTGTAAAGGTAGGGCAGGGAGACATCTTTCTGCTTTTGTATCCTGAACAATATGTAGAAAGAATACTCTGGGGTGTACAGTAGTTCCAGGGAATCATCACTATTCAGATATCTTGTTTCAATGCCTCACACTATTTAGTTCACTCCGCTTAACACTCAAGTTGGACCGAAACAAAGAATTCACAGAAGGGTTGCAGTTTTTAATTAAGTGGATTTCCAGATGGCCTAATATACAGTTATTCCTTTTTTGACTATAAGTAAGTATGACATCAGAGCTGAATTTAGCCATATCCTGCACCATCATTCCTAAATGTACATTCCCATATTACTACTGTACAATACGGTTTAAGATCTGATAGCAACTCCTTGACATATGGAGCTGAAGATCCATCCAAAATGTGGGTCCAAATGTGCCAAGGCAGCAGTGAGGGGCCTTCCCCTCTATCTGTAGGACTTTGTGCTCCTCCAAGCTGCCCATCAGCCACAGTACTGTGTTTCAGCTAGAGAGCTCCACACTTCCCCACACAAGGGTTCTTATAAGGCTACATGGTTCCCTGTCCGAATGCAAAAACAAGCCCACAGACGACCACCTCTGGTACAGTTTTGGGCAGACTGGCTCACATACCCTGAGTATACCAAACATTAGGAAAGCCTTCCTATTGTTGAGTTGCACCCCCCTCCTTTTGCCCTCAGAAAAGCCTCAATTCGTCGGGGCATGGACTCTACAAGGTGTCGAAAAGCGTTCCACAGAGATGCTAGTCCATGTTGACTTCAATGCTTCCCACAGTTGTGTCAAGTTGGCTGGATGTTCTTTTGGTGGTGGACCATTTTCTAATTATATATATCTTGTCTCATCGCCACAACTCCCCAACGGGCTCGGGAGAGGTGAAGTTAGAGTCATGCGTTCTCCGAAACATGACCCGCCAAACCGTGCTTCTTAATAACACCCGGTCGCTTAACCCGCTAGAGCAAGATGAGCCAAGTAAAGCCCCCCCCAGCCAAACCCTTCCCTCACCCGGACGACGCTGGGCCAATTGTGCGCTGCCCTATGGTACTGCCGGTTGTGACACAGGATCGAACCCCAGGCTGTAGTGACGCTGGAACACTGCAATGCAGTGCCTTAGACTGCTGCGCCACTCAGGAGGGCCCGGTGGACCATTCTTGATACACACAGGAAACTGTTCAACGTGAAAAACCCAGCAGCGTTGCAGTTCTTGACACAAACTGGTGCGCCTGGCTAGGGGCTGTGGCGGTCGAAGAATTTTGTCAGCTGGGGATTGTCAAGCAAATACCTAGGTCCATTCTAAGATGATGTACTGGTGGGTCCATTCTAACATGATGTACTGGCTGTAGGGCTGTGGCGGTCATGACATTTTGTCAGCCGGTCATTGTCATGCAAATAACTGTCGGTCTCACGGTAATTTACCGTTAATTAACATAAACCCAGTTGCTGTGTGACCGAGAGAATGATGGTCAAAAGATAAAGGAGAAAAAAAATCGAAATAAAAGTACATTTGAATGACACTAAGTAGCAGTGTTTTTACAACTAATACCGGTTTGCCTGAGGCTGATGCCGTGCACGTGTTTGTACACATGCATATACACCCACTCTCATTCAAATAAACACATACAAGAACACACACATACATGTAATAGTACCAGACATGCACACAAACATATACAGTTGCCATTGCTGTTATGATTTTAGTGGTCCTTGATGTCCTTTGTTTTAAATGTATTATTATTACAAAAAATTGCTTTGTTTGCTGTTATCTTCGGTCTTTTCCTTTTTTCTCTTTAGTTCATTCTCTTGGTTGTTGGTGCATTGGGGGGTTCTTGGGGGTGGGGAATGGAATGAATTGTATTTTTTTTTCTTTCGGTGGGGCTGTGGGAGGGGTCTCGAATGGTTGAGGGACAGCTATTGGGGAACTGTGGGGCGGTCTTGGAGGGTTCGGGTTTCACAAGATTGTGATCATGATAAAGGAAACTATGACATATTTTATATCACTATCATGCACACGCACCCTCACACACAAGGATGGCTCTGTTGCGGAAAGACTGATACATGTTTGATAGTGTCTTGATGCTGTATTTTTTGTCCTTTATGTTCTAATACTTTGTTACCCCTTGTGTTTTTTGTAATAAAAAAAAAACATAAACCCATTTAGCATCTCGTGGCTTCCACACTGTCATGACACTCTCCTTTGTGAGGGTCAAAAGGACCCATCAGCTAGGCAATTGTTTGAGGATAGCTAGACACCCCCCCTCCTCTCCTGTGGAGGGGGGAAGAGTTTGGCCTGTTTATGACTTGAATACCATGCAGAAACTCTCCCCCACTCTGCAGAAATGGAAGGCTGAAAATCCTTTGTTACACAGAGACTTTGCCGCCAAAACTATATCTAAAATTTGACAATTAAACAATATTTCAAACAATGACAAATGGTCAGTGGGGATTTAAAGAACAATCTTGTAAAGTGTATTTTGTGATGTCATTAAGGATGGTATAACTATCTCTGAGGGTGTACACATGCTAGTTCTCAGGTTTGTATCTAAATGTTGTATAAAATATATAATTAAGTATGACAATATTTTGGAAAAGATAGAAATGTGATTTTAGCCTTCTAAATGAGAGAAACCTGGGCCCAGTCCGTAACCATGATCACGTGAGCACAGACATTGTGTCGGCGTGTTTGAACGCCCCTAAGACCAGAGTGCTTAAAAGGACTTGCTAACGAAATGTACATGAGACCAAAACATGCTGGGTTGCTGCCAGAGTGTAAAGTGGTCCTAGCTGTACCCTGAATAATCAAACATTGAGACCAGAGAACGTGAGGACGTGGTCCACACGTTGAAATTGTTAAAGCTACAAGACCAGAAAATGGTAAGACCCTCAAACTCTCGACAAGTGAAGAAGATAAAGACTAGACTGGAGCATTCACATTCTGCAGCTGTGTATCTTTGTAAAGTAGTTTAGGAAACTCGACTAAAGACGAGAGGGAAGAACAGATCCCTCTCACCACCATAGGTACCTCTGATACATCCATCCTAATGAACACTCCAAGACAAAGACGCCAACAACTAAGGACATTGTGACCTCTGGACAACCAGAGACTTACATCGAACTACTCGCCATGTTTAAACAGAGAGACGACAGAGAAAGACATCTACACGTAAATATATGTTGCATTTCTAATCCAAATGAGCGGTTGTTAGGGTGCTAAATATTCTGACTACGGTGAGTGTAGTTTCCAAATGTATGTACGAGAAGTTGACGCTTCCTCTCCCTCTCCTTACATACCCCTCCCCTTTCCATTGTGTATCCATTTACATTTTACATTTTAGTCATTTAGCAGACGCTCTTATCCAGAGCGACTTACAAATTGGTGCATTCACCTATAATATCCAGTGGAACAACCACTTTACAATAGTGCATCTAAATCTTTTAAGGGGGGGGGTTAGAAGGATTACTTCATCCTATCCCAGGTATTCCTTGAAGAGGTGGGGTTTCAGGTGTCTCCGGAAGGTGGTGATTGACTCCGCTGTCCTGGCGTCGTGAGGGAGCTTGTTCCACCATTGGGGTGCCAGAGCAGCAAACAGTTTTGACTGGGCTGAGCGGGAACTGTGCTTCCTCAGAGGTAGGGAGGCGAGCAGGCCAGAGGTGGATGAACGGAGTGCCCTTGTTTGGGTGTAGGGCCTGATCAGAGCCTGAAGGTACGGAGGTGCCGTTCCCCTCACAGCTCCGTAGGCAAGCACCATGGTCTTGTAGCGGATGCGAGCTTCGACTGGAAGCCAGTGGAGAGAGCGGAGGAGCGGGGTGACGTGAGAGAACTTGGGAAGGTTGAACACCAGACGGGCTGCGGCGTTCTGGATGAGTTGTAGGGGTTTAATGGCACAGGCAGGGAGCCCAGCCAACAGCGAGTTGCAGTAATCCAGACGGGAGATGACAAGTGCCTGGATTAGGACCTGCGCCGCTTCCTGTGTGAGGCAGGGTCGTACTCTGCGAATGTTGTAGAGCATGAACCTACAGGATCGGGTCACCGCCTTGATGTTGGTGGAGAACGACAGGGTGTTGTCCAGGGTCACGCCAAGGCTCTTAGCACTCTGGGAGGAGGACACAAGGGAGTTGTCAACCGTGATGGCGAGATCATGGAGCGGGCAGTCCTTCCCCGGGAGGAAGAGTAGCTCCGTCTTGCCGAGGTTCAGCTTGAGGTGGTGATCCGTCATGCACACTGATATGTCTGCCAGACATGCAGAGATGCGATTCGCCACCTGGTTGTCAGAAGGGGGAAAGGAGAGGATTAATTGTGTGTCATCTGCATAGCAATGATATGAGAGACCATGTGAGGATATGACAGAGCCAAGTGACTTGGTGTATAGCGAGAATAGGAGTGGGCCAAGAACAGAGCCCTGGGGGACACCAGTGGTGAGAGCACGTGGTGCGGAGACAGATTCTCGCCACGCCACCTGGTAGGAGCGACCTGTCAGGTAGGACGCAATCCAAGCGTGCGCGGTGCCGGAGATGCCCAGCTCGGAGAGGGTGGAGAGGAGGATCTGATGCTTCACGGTATCAAAGGCAGCAGATAGGTCTAGAAGGATGAGAGCAGAGGAGAGAGAGTTAGCTTTAGCAGTGCGGAGAGCCTCCGTGACACAGAGAAGAGCAGTCTCAGTTGAATGCCCAGTCTTGAAACCTGACTGATTAGGATCAAGAAGGTCATTCTGAGAGAGATAGCAAGAGAGCTGGCCAAGGACGGCGCGTTCAAGAGTTTTGGAGAGAAAGGAAAGAAGGGATACTGGCCTGTAGTTGTTGACATCGGAGGGATCGAGTGTAGGTTTTTTCAGAAGGGGTGCAACTCTCGCTCTCTTGAAGACGGAAGGGACGTAGCCAGCGGTCAAGGATGCGTTGATGAGCGAGGTGAGGTAGGGGAGAAGGTCTCCGGAAATGGTCTGGAGAAGAGAGGAGGGGATAGGGTCAAGTGGGCAGGTTGTTGGGCGGCCGGCCGTCACAAGACGCGAAATTTCATCTGGAGAGAGAGGGGAGAAAGAGGTCAAAGCACAGGGTAGGGCAGTGTGAGCAGGACCAGCAGTGTCGTTTGACTTAGCAAACGAGGATCGGATGTCGTCAACCTTCTTTTCAAAATGGTTGACGAAGTCATCCGCAGAGAGGGAGGAGGGGGGGGGGGAGGGGGAGGAGGATTCAGGAGGGAGGAGAAGGTAGCAAAGAGCTTCCTAGGGTTAGAGGCAGATGCTTGGAGTTTAGAGTGGTAGAAAGTGGCTTTAGCAGCAGAGACAGAAGAGGAAAATGTAGAGAGGAGGGAGTGAAAGGATGCCAGGTCCGCAGGGAGGCGAGTTTTCCTCCATTTCCGCTCGGCTGCCCGGAGCCCTGTTCTGTGAGCTCGCAGTGAGTCGTCGAGCCACGGAGCAGGAGGGGAGGACCGAGCCGGCCTGGAGGATAGGGGACAGAGGAAATCAAAGGATGCAGAGAGGGAGGAGAGGAGGGTTGAGGAGGCAGAATCAGGAGATAGGTTGGAGAAGGTTTGAGCAGAGGGAAGAGATGATAGGATGGAAGAGGAGAGAGTAGCGGGAGAGAGAGAGCGAAGGTTGGGACGGCGCAATACCATCCGAGTAGGGGGAGAGTGAGAAGTGTTGGATGAGAGCGAGAGGGAAAAGGATACAAGGTAGTGGTCGGAGACTTGGAGGGGAGTTGCAATGAGATTAGTGGAAGAACAGCATCTAGTAAAGATGAGGTCAAGCGTATTGCCTGCCTTGTGAGTAGGGGGGGAAGGTGAGAGGGTGAGGTCGAAAGAGGAGAGGAGTGGAAAGAAGGAGGCAGAGAGGAATGAGTCGAAGGTAGACGTGGGGAGGTTAAAGTCACCCAGAACTGTGAGAGGTGAGCCATCCTCAGGAAAGGAACTTATCAAGGCGTCAAGCTCATTGATGAACTCTCCAAGGGAACCTGGAGGGCGATAAATGATAAGGATGTTAAGCTTGAAAGGGCTGGTAACTGTGACAGCATGGAATTCAAATGAGGAGATAGACAGATGGGTCAGGGGAGAAAGAGAGAATGTCCACTTGGGAGAGATGAGGATTCCAGTGCCACCACCCCGCTGGCTCGATGCTCTAGGGGTATGCGAGAACACGTAGTCAGACGAGGAGAGAGCAGTAGGAGTAGCAGTGTTATCTGTGGTGATCCATGTTTCCGTCAGCGCCAGGAAGTCTAGGGACTGGAGGGTAGCATAGGCTGAGATGAACTCAGCCTTGTTGGCCGCAGACCGGCAGTTCCAGAGGCTGCCGGAGACCTGGAACTCCACGTGGGTCGTGCGCGCTGGGACCACCAGGTTAGAGTGGCAGCGGCCACGCGGTGTGGAGCGTTTGTATGGCCTGTGCAGAGGAGAGAGAACAGGGATAGGCAGACACATAGTAGACAAGCTACAGAAGAGGCTACGCTAATGCAAATGAGATTGGAGTGACAAGTGGACTACACGTCTCGAATGTTCAGGAAGTTAAGCTTACGTTGCAAAAATGTTATTGACTAAAATGATACAGTACTGCTGGCTGGTGGAGTAGGCTAGCTAGCAGTGGCTGCGTTGTTGACTTTGAACGTGTGGCTGGCTAGGTAACCTCGGTAGTTTCAGTACTACACCTTGTCATGATACAAAGCAACTTTGTAGCTAGCTAGCTAACATAACACTAATCAAGACGTTCCTTGTAGTGTATTTAGTTTCAACAATGCTGCTCGTCGGTAATAGTTGGCTAGGTTAGGAAAAATGGCGTCGCGGGGGACGGAAATAGCTGGCTAGCTAACCTCGATGGCTGGCTAGCTAACAATTATCAATTAACAATTATCAAGCTATGACAAAGACAACTAGGTAGCTAGCTAGGTAACACTGCACTAGTCAAATCGTTCCGTTGTGAAGTATTAGTAACTACAGTGCTGCTAGTCGGTAACGGATGGCTAGCTGGCAGTGGGTTAATGATGACTAGGTGTGTTGAGTAAGTCTGGCGCCGCGTCGCGGCTGGCTAGCACACCTCGATAATACTCAAACTCAAACTACACAATTATCTTAGATACAGAGACAGCACAGACAACTATGTAGCTGGCTAACTAACACTAACACCACACTAATCAAGTCGTTGTAATGTAATAGTTTCTGCGGTGCTGCTAGTCGGTAGAAGTTGGCTAGCTAACAGTGATGACTAGCTAGCTAGCAGCTAGCAGTGTTGACTACGTTAGGAGCACGAAGATAGCTAGCCTCGATAATTACTCAGTTACTCTAAACTACACAATTATCTTTGATACAAAGACGGCTATCCAAATGGTCATGTTTTTGTTAGTCCTCTAGGGACTGTTTTCATTGCATTATGTTAATCAATAATCAATACCGTGTGTTTTATGTATTTCTGTGTGATTATTTAGTTAGAAAATAAATAATTAAGACAAGTTGTGTATCGCTGATTCAGGGTTAGTGCAGATTTACAAAGTCAACAACGTTCAGAATGAGACTGATATGAGGAAATAATTAATAGTTGATTGTTATTGATGTAAGAGATATTTATATAATCATTAGAGTTTGTCGGGAGATAGTAACTCGGTATACAACTTTTCCCGTGGTGCCCCAAATTCCTAATGAGCTAATTGTTACATGATTAATTTAATGAAGTTATTTTTTTTATTTCACCTTTATTTAACCAGGTAGGCTAGTTGAGAACAAGTTCTCATTTGCAACTGCGACCTGGCCAAGATAAAGCATAGCAGTTAGACACACACACAACACAGAGTTACACATGGAATGAACAAAACGTACAGTCAATAATACAGTAGAAAAAAAGAAAACAAAAAGTCTATATACAGTGAGTGCAAGTTAGGTCAAATAAGGGAATTAAGGCAATAAATAGGCCATGGTGGCAAAGTAATTACAATATGGCAATTAAACACTGGAATGGTAGATGTGCAAGTAGAGCTACTGGGGTGCAAAAGGAGCAGAATTCATAAATACAGTATGGGGATGAGGTAGAGAACTGGAAGGAAAGGTGACCAAAGGAGGAATTGGCTTTGGGGGTGACCAGTGAGATATACCTGCTGGAGTGCATGCTACAAGTGGGTGCTGCTATGGTGACCAGCGAGCTGAGATAAGGCGGGGCTTTACCTAGCAGAGACTTGTAGATAACCTGTAGCCAGTGGGTTTGGCGACGAGTATGAAGTGAGGGCCAGCCAACGGGAGCGTATAGGTCGCAATGGTGGGTAGTGTATGGGGCTTTGGTGACAAAACGGATGGCACTGTGATAGACTGCATCCAGTTTGTTGAGTAGAGTGTTGGAGGCTATTTTATAGATGACATCGCCGAAGTCGAGGATCGGTAGGATGGTCAGTTTTACGAGGGTATGTTTGGCAGCATGAGTGAAGGATGCTTTGTTGCGAAATAGGAAGCCGATTCTAGATTTACTTTTGGATTGGAGATGCTTAATATGAGTCTGGAAGGAGAGTTTACAGTCTAGCCAGACACCCAGGTATTTGTTGTTATCCACTAAGTCAGAGCCGTCCAGAGTAGTGATGCTGGATGGGCGGACAGGTGCGGGCAATGATCGGTTGAATAGCATGCATTTAGTTTTATTTGCGTTTAAGAGCAGTTGGAAGCCATGGAAGGAGAGTTGTATGGCATTGAAGCTCGTCTGGAGATTAGTTAACACAGTGTCCAAAGAAGGGCCTGAAGTATACAGAATGGTGTCATCTGCGTAGAGGTTGATCAGAGAATCACCAGCAGCAAGAGCGACATCATTGATGTATACAGAGAAGAGAGTCGGCCCAAGATTTGAACCCTGTGGCACCCCCATAGAGACTGCCAGAGGTCCGGATAACAGGCACTCCGATTTGACACACAGAACTCTATAGGAGAAGTAGTTGGTGAACCAGGCAAGGCAGTCATTTGAGAAACCAAGGCTGTTGAGTCTGCCAATAAGAATGTGGTGATTGACAGAGTCGAAAGCCTTGGCCAGGTCGATAAATACAGCTGCATAGTAATGTCTCATCGATGGCGGTTATGATATTGTTAAGGACTTTGAGCATGGCTGAGGTGCACCCATGACCGGCTCTGAAACCAGATTGCATAGCGGAGAAGGTACGGTGTGATTCAAAATGGTCAGTAATCTGTTTGTTAACTTGGCTTTCGAAGACCTTAGAGATGCAGGTTAGGATAGATATAGGTCTGTAGCAGTTTGGGTCTAGAGTGTCTCCCCCTTTGAAGAGGGGGATGACCGCGGCAGCTTTCCAATCTTTGGGAATCTCAGACAATACGAAAGAGAGGTTGAACAGGCTAGTAATAGGGGTTGCAACAATTTCGGCAGATAATTTTGGAAAGAGAGGGTCCAGATTGTCTAGCCCGGCTGATTTTATAGGGGTCCAGATTTTGCAGCTCTTTCAGAACATCAGCTATCTGGATATGGGTGAAGAAGAAATGGTGGGGGCTTGGGCGGGTTGCTGTGGAGGGTGCCGGGCAGTTGACCGGGGTAGGGGTAGCCAGGTGGAAAGCATGGCCAGCCGTAGAGGAATGCTTATTGAAATTCTCAATTATAGTGGATTTATCGGTTGTAACAGTGTTTCCTAGCCTCAGAGCAGTGGGTATCTGGGAGGAGGTGCTCTTATTCTCCATGGACTTTAGTGTCCCAGAACTTTTTTTAGTTTGTGTTGCAGGAAGCAAATTTCTGCTTGAAAAAGCTAGTCTTGGCTTTTCTAACTGCGTGTGTATACTGGTTTCTAACTTCCCTGAAAAGTTGCATATCACGGGGGCTATTCGATGCTAATGCAGAACGCCACAGGATGTTTTTGTGCTGGTCAAGGGCAGACAGGTCTGGAGTGAACCAAGGCCTATATCTATTCCTGGTTCTACATTTTTTGAATGGGGCATGCTTATTTAAGATGGTGAGGAAGGCACTTTTAAAGAACCAGGCATCCTCTACTGTTGGTATGAGGTCGATGTCATTCCAGGATACCCCGGCCAGGTCGATTAGAAAGGCCTGCTCGCAGGAGTGTTTAAGGGAGCGTTTGACAGTGATGAGTGGTGGTCGTTACGGATGCAGGCAGAGGCAGTGATCGGTGAGATCTTGGTTGAAAACAGTGGAGGTGTATTTGGAAGGCGAGTTAGTTAGGATGATATCTATGAGGGTGCCCGTGTTTACCGATTTGGGGTTATACCTGGTGGGTTCCTTGATGATTTGTGTGAGGTTGAGGGCATCAAGCTTAGATTGTAGATTGTAGGATGGCTGGGGTGTTAAGCATATCCTAGTTTAGGTCACCTAACAGAACGAACTCTGAGGCTAGATGGGGGGCGATCAATTCACAAATGGTGTCCAGGGCACAGATGGGAGCGGAGGGGGGTCGATAGCAGGCGGCAACAGTGAGAGACTTATTTCTGGAGAGATTCATTTTTAAACTTAGAAGTTCGAACTGTTTGGGTATAGACCTTGACAGTATGACAGAACTTTGCAGGCTATCTCTGCAGTAGATTGCAACTCCTCCACCTTTGGCAGTTCTATCTTGACGAAAAATGTTGTAGTTGGGTATGGAAATCTCAGAATTTTTGGTGTCCTTCCTAAGCCAGGATTCAGACACGGAAAGGACATCAGGGTTGGCGGAGTGTGCTAAAGCAGTGAGGAAAACAAACTTAGGGAGGAGGCTTCTGATGTTGACATGCATGAAATCAAGGCTTTTTTGATCACAGAAGTCAACAAATGAGGGTGCCTGGGGACATGCAGGGCCTGGGTTTACCTCCACATCACCCGAGGAACAGAGGAGGAGTAGGATGAGGGTACAGCTGAAGGCTATCAAAACTGTTTGCCTAGAGCGTTGGGGACAAAGAATAAAAGGAGCGGATTTCTGGGCGTGGTAGATTAGATTCAGGGCATAATGTGCAGACAGGGGTTTGGTGGGGTGCGGGTACAGCAGAGGTAAGCCCAGGCACTGAGTGATGATGAGAGGCTGTATCTCTGGACATGCTGGTTATAATGGGTGAGGTCATCGCATGTGCGGGAGGTGGGACAAAGGAGGTAACTTAGGTATGATGAGTGGAACTAGGGGCTCCATTGTAAACTAAAACAATAACTAACCTAAGCAACAGTATATAAGGCATATTGACATTTGAGAGAGACATACAGCGAGGCATAAAGTAATCACAGGTGTTGATTGGGAGAGCTAGCCAGACAACGGGTGAGACAACAGCTGATCAGCTCAAACCACAACAACAGGTAAAATGGCGATGACTGGACAGAGAGGGTCGGTTAACTACACACACAGCCTGAGTTCGCGGCTGTGGCCGACAGATAAACAAATAATAAACAGAATGGAGTACCGTGATTAATGGACAGTTCAGCAGGCATCAGCTATGTAGCCAAGTGATCATAGGGTCCAGGGGGCAGCGGTAGATGGAACAGGGAGGCCGCGGAGTAGTCGCTACTACGCTAGCATGCGGGCGACACGGCGCTTAACCTGTTAGGGCTAGGGGGCAGTATTGACACGGCTGGATAAAAAACATACCCGATTTAATCTGGTTACCACTCCTACCCAGTAACTAGAATATGCATATACTTATTACATATGGATAGAAAACACCCTAAATTTTCTAAAACTGTTTGAATGGTGTCTGTGAGTATAACAGAACTCAAATGGCAGGTCAAAACCTGAGAGATTCCTTTACAGGAAGTGGCCTGTCTGACCATTTCTTGAACTTCTTTTCCATCTCTATCATTTACTAAGGATCTCTGCTCTAACGTGACACTTCCCACGTCGTCCATAGGCGCTCAGAGCCCGGGAAAAAACAGAATGTCGTCATTCCAGCCCCAGGCTGAAACACATTATCGCCTTTCTCAAGTGGCCGATCAAGGGACACGGGCTTATGCGCGTGACCCCGACCGCCCCCGCCTTTGGGATTTTTTCCTCTGTTTGCCGAAAAGGAGATTCCCTGTCGGAATATTATCGCTTTTCTACGAGAAAAGTGTCGTAAAAATTGATTTTAAACAGCGGTTGACATGCTTCGAAGTACGGTAATGGAATATTTAGAATTTTATTGTCACGAATTGCGCCATGCGCGTGACACTTCTTTACTATTTCGGATAGTGTCTGGAACGCACGAACAAAACGCTGCTATTCGGATATAACGATGGATTATTTTGGACCAAACCAACATTTGTTATTGAAGTAGCAGTCCTGGGTGTGCATTCTGACGAAGACAACAAAAGGTAATCAAACTTTTATAATAGTAAATATGATTATGGTGAGTGCTAAACTTGCCGGGTGTCTAAATAGCGAGCCCGTGAAGCCTGGGCTATGTACTTAGAATATTGCAAAATGTGCTTTCACCAAAAAGCTATTTTAAAATCGGACATATCGAGTGCATAGAGGAGGTCTGTATCTATAATTCTTAAAATAATTGTTATGCTTTTTGTGAACGTTTATCGTGAGTAATTTAATAAAATGTTAGCGAATTCCCCGGAAGTTTGCTAGTTCTGAACGTCACATGCTAATGTAAAAAGCTGGTTTTTGATATAAATATGAACTTGATTGAACAAAACATGCATGTATTGTATAACATAATGTCCTAGGGTTGTCATCTGATGAAGATCATCAAAGGTGAGTGCTGCATTTAGCTGTCTTCTGGGTTTTGGTGACATTATATGCTGGCTTGAAAAATGGGTGTCTGATTATTTCTGGCTTGGTACTCTGCTGACATAATCTAATGTTTTGCTTTCGTTGTAAAGCCTTTTTGAAATCGGACAGTGTGGTTAGATTAACGAGAGTCTTGTCTTTAAATAGCTGTAAAATAGTCATATGTTTGAGAAATTGAAGTAATAGGATTTTTAAGGTTTTGAAAATCGCGCCACAGGCTGGCAGTGGCTGTTACGTAGGTGGGACGCAAGCGTCCCACCTAGCCCATAGAGGTTAAAACGTGCAAAAGTACTTGAGGCTGTGAACAAGCGATTCAGTGGCATTCTCTCTGAACCTCTTTACTCTGTCGCCACCATGCTTGATGTTAGGTACAAGGACTGCTACTTCGATGCAGACAGTGTTTACGTGAAATATTACATACACAGCTGGACAAGCTGGAAACGGACACAGTGACAGTGCTCACCGAGGAAGAGAGGCCACAGACAGACAGTGCTGAAACTTCACTGCTTGACATGTATGATGAAATCCTGGTTGAGAATGAAACTAATGAATAATTAAACATCACAGCAAGCAAGTGAAAGAAATAGGTTTTGATTATGTTTTACTGGTAATGGGGACACACGTAAATGCCAACAAAATAACTTTTTGGTGTGTGTGTGTAACCTTTATTTAACTAGGCAAGTCAGTTAAGAATTTTTTCATTTATTTATTCATATTTACAATGACAGCCTACACCGGCCAAACCCGGATGACACTGGGCCAATTGTGCGCCGCCTTATGGGACTCCCAATCACGGCCGGATGTGATACAGCCTTGATTCGAGCCAGGAACTGTAGTGACGCCTCTTGCACTGAGATGCTGTGCCTTAGACCTGTGTGAGAGTGAGTGAACTACTTAACTGTACTAGAATGCTTAAAAAGGCCGCAAAAATGTTAAATATAGGTATAGTTTTTTGGGGGGGGAAAGGAAAATAGCGGTTATCGGTATCGGCCAAAAATGTCATATCAGTGCATCCCTAGTTATTATTGTAACTTTAGTAGTTTTACAAATGTTGGGCTATATGTTTTGATTTTAAATACATTGTAAGGCTGCATGATGCGACTCTAATGAGGATTTGAAAAAAGTCGCTTGTAAGGCATGAGGTCTGCTTTGTTTTTGTGCGCAGGCTGTACACAGTTCATTAGTCTCTCATTCACAATTTGACAAGCACTTTATAATGTCTCGAATTTCACGGCAGCATCCCTTTTGTGTGGCCGTAATGCACGCTAAAAAAATCCATGTTTGTTGTGGCCGTTGTGCCCTTGGCCCGGAGCGCTGCTTTGTACCCTTCTCCCTGAGTGCTGCGCGCTCCGAAGCACCTCTCACTCACATAGCTCTCCATCACGTGATCTGGTCTTTCTTACAGGCTAAAGTGAAGACACATCAGGGACGCAACTGCCCGCGTCCTTATCCAATTCCGAGGTGTGTATTGGAAGAACTGTACACATTTAATTTTCGTCAGCCAACAAGATGAGAAGGCTTAGTGAACAGCAAAAGCTCTAGCCTATGTCAATCTACTATCCCCCATAGTATAAAAGTTGACCTATTCTGTGCGAGAAATAAATATTCCAAAGTTTGGGACAGTTGTGGGATGTGATAGATCCCAAATTAATACAACCACTAGCATCAAAAAAACTTTTTCATCCAGTGTGGCTTACGCAACACATCAAAGTTTAGCTTTAAATGTTAATAAACTTTTAGGCTATTTCTTCACATTATATAAGCGCAGCAATGTGCACATATTGTTCCTCAGTTCTTTAAAGTGATAAAATGAAGCTACTGTATAAGGGATCGTTGTATACAATATGTTCAAATGGTGGAACAAGCTTCCCCCTACTAGCTCTGACTTTGCTGATAAATATTTTCAGGTAAAATGTACTTGATACGATTGTCATATGTGGTTGTCTCACTTTGCTATCTTAAGATGAATGCACTAACTTAGTCGCTCTGGATAAGAGAATCTGCTAAACGACTCAAATGTAATGTTCCGGAATTTACTGCATGGAGGATTTGATTTCCCTCTTTACAAATCTAGTCCCATCATTGCCAGCAGGCCATGCTCATTAACACAGCCTTAACTGCTGCTATTAGCAAAATAACAAGTGACCTAATAACTTAATGTCTTACTTATGTTTATTTTATTTATTTAACCTTTTATTTAACTAGGCATTAAGGTATATGAAGATATTTGATGTAAAAATAACAGATTACAACAAAATGTGCTACTGCGTGTCTGTGGATTGTGATGACATAAGACTGAACCATTTAATAGACTGCACCATTAATTTCATAGATAGTCATCTGTGGCTTCTGTTAATCATGGAAATGACAAGGTCAACTGCTTTTTGTCTCCAAGCTTAGTCAGTTATAATGCCCCCTGCATGCAATTTACCATTTCTGTGGAACAATTAGCATCTGAGACGGATTATTCTCAGACCTTCCTAATTGTCATGCTGAAGACAAGCTGTCAGAGCTCAATGAGATTAATTACTCATGGTCTTTTTTTCTCTGCGTGCCCCCACCCTGTCTGACAGATAATGTAATCGAATGCTGCCGTATGTTTTAGAGGCTTCATTAACATAACAGCTGCATTAGTGTTTAGCCACACTGATATCCAGTGTTTATGTGGGGACATGTTTTCATATGTTGTTGTGACAAGAATTACAATTACACATGGCATTTTATTTAGCTTTTTATTTAAATGTATAATAATCTGACTAGGCTGTGTGTGTGCTCCTGCGAGAGAAGAAGCAAAAGAGACGCAGGTAGCTTGTATGTAGCTGACTGCAGGCTCTTATTACAGTTTGGGAAAGTCTTTGTAATGTAGCTGACTGCAGGCTCTTATTACAGTTTGGGAAAGTCTCAAATTATCTGTGAGCTCTGGAATGTGCAAAATAAACACAAAGGTTCACTTGTGATGAAACTGCAACCAGAAGGTGCTAGCAGCTGTTTTCTGCCCAGTAAGAGGGAGGGCGGTTAGAACATGTTTATTTACTGTGCTGCAGTCCATTGTACTGTCTTCATTTCCTCTCCTGTGTGTCTGCTCTGGTCTGCAGGCAAGGTGAGATGGCAAGACTTTGACCAGGACCTATATGTTGGTGCTACGGTGGTGCGGCCAGGGCAGGATCCCTACGCCCGCAACAAGTTCAACCAGGTGGAGAGTGACAAGCTGAGGATGGACCGCGGAGTCCCTGACACCAGACACGACCAGTAAGTCTCCATTCCACCTCAGTCATGGGTGGAATTGAGTGGGAAACACATGAGTACAGAATTAAAGAATTTTAGCTCAATTCATGGTGATTTTACTGCAGTGAGTAGTTGAGTGAATGTCTTATGGGGGAAAAACTGGGACCTCATGCTGTCATCTGATTACCAGGAGGGCAACATTAATCAGAGACAGAAGTATACATTTTTATTTTTCTTCCTCCTTAGCCTAACGACAGGGTTTCTTCTGCTGGCGCCTCAATATAACCTAACTAAGCCTCACAATAACGCTGGACTGAGTTTCTTCTGCTGGAACCTCAATATAACCTAACTAAGCCTCACAATAACACTGGACTGAGTTTCTTCTGCTGGAACCTCAATATAACCTAACTAAGCCTCACAATAACGCTGGACAGTCTAGCAGAGACCTTTGGCACAATCATCTGAAGCTACCAATTGGCTCACCCACTCACTGCCCAAAGATCTAAGTAAATGCAGGTCCTCTGGGAAAAAAATACAGGCGAGTAGATGGCTTATTGTGGGGGGTCAGGATAGTAGATTGATAGCGAATTACCCTTCAATTTTCTTCCTTGTTGAAGCAGTTGATGTTGATCAATGGTGCCTGTTAGCAGTTGATGTTGATCTATGGTGCATGTTAGCAGTTGATGATGAATCCATGGTGCCTGTTAGCAGTTGATGTTGATCAATGGTGCCTGTTAGCAGTTGATGTTGATTGATGGTGCCTGTTAGCAGTTTATGTTGATTGATGGTGCCTGTTAGCAGTTGATGTTGATTGATGGTGCCTGTTAGCAGTTGATGTTGATTGATGGTGCCTGTTAGCAGTTGATGTTCATCCATGGTGCCTGTTAGCAGTTGATGAATCCATGGTGCCTGTTAGCAGTTGATGATGAATCCATGGTGCCTGTTAGCAGTTGATGATGAATCCATGGTGTCTGTTAGCAGTTCATGCTGCAGTTGGTGCCTGTAGTTCTTTGAGGTCCAACAGTGTCCAACTGTATTTATGTCTGTGCTTTTGATGTTTGCTCAGGATGGGCCAGGGCCCAGTTTCCCAGTGCCAGGGCTCAGTTTCCCAAAAGCATCTGAACGCTAAGTTCATCGTTAGCACCTTCGTAGGAGCATCATTAAATCTCTGAGCTGTTTCTCAAAACCATTGTTACTAAATATTTTGTATTTGTTTTTATAATGGAGCCCCATTAGCTATTGCCAAAGCAGCAGCTACTCTTCCTGGCGTCCAGCAAAATTAAGGCAGTTTATACAATTTTAAAAACATTACAATACATTCACAGATTTCACAACACACTGTGTGCCCTCAGGCCCCTACTCCACCACTACCACATATCTACAGTACAAAATCCATGTGTATGTATCGTGTGTATGTATGTGTCTGTGCCTATGTTTGTTGCTTCACAGTCCCCGCCGTTCCATAAGGTATTTTTTTAATCTGTTTTTTAAATCAAAATGTAGTGCTTGCGTTACTTGATGTGGTACTGTGTGCCTCCCATAGTCTGTTCTGGACTTGGGGACTGTGAAGAGACGTCTTGTGGGGTATGCATGAGTGTCCGAGCTGTGTGCCAGTAGTTTAGACAGACAGATCGGTGCATTCAACATGTCAATACCTCTCATAACTCCAAGCAGTTTAGTCGTCTCATAACTCCAAGCAGTTTAGTCGTCTCAACTTGCTCAATTTCCACATGATTTATTACAAGATTTAGTTGAGTTTTAAGGTTTAGTGAGTGTTTGGTTCCAAATACAATGCTTTTAGTATTAGAAATATTTAGGGCTAACTTATTCCTTGCCACCCACTCTGAAACTAATTGCAGCTCTTTGTTGAGTGTTGCAGTCATTTCAGTCACTGTAGTTGCTGACGTGTGTATAGTGTTGAGTCATCCGCATACATAGACACTCTGACTTTACTCAGTCAGTGGCATGTCGTTAGTAAAAATTTAAAAAAGCAAGGGGCCTAAACAGCTACCTTGGGGAATTCCTGATTGTAACTGAATTATATTTGAGAGGTGTCCATTTAAGAACACCCTCTGTGTTCTATTAGACAAGTAACTCTATATGCACATTATAGCAGGAGATGTAAAGCCATAACACATACGTTTTTCCAGCAGCAGACCATGATCGATAATTTATCTCAGCCAATCATCAGTCATTTGTGTAAGTGCTGTGCTTGTTGAGTTTCCTTCCCTATAAGCATGCTGAAATTCTGTTGTCAATTAGTTTACTGTGAAATAAAATTTTATCTGGTCAAACACAATTTTTTCCAGAAGTTTACTAAGGGTTGGTAACATGCTGGTTGGTTGGCAATTTGAGCCAGTAAAGGGGGCTTTACTATTCTTGGTAAGCAGAATGACTTTAGCTTCCCTCCAGGCCTGAGGGCACACACTCTCTGGTAGGCTTAAATTGAAGATGCGGCAATATCGTCTGCTATTATCCTCAGTAATTTTCCATCCAGATTGTCAGCCCCCGGTGGCTTGTCATTGTTGAAAGACAACAATACTTTTTTACTTCTTCCACACTGACTTTACAGAATTCAAAAGTACAATTCTTGTCTTTCATAATTTGGTCCAATATACTTGGATGTGTTGTGTCAGTGTTTGTTGCTGGCAGGTCATCCCTAAGTTTATCTTGCCAATGAAAGTCATTAAAGTAGTTTGCAATATCAGTGGGCTTTGTGATGAATGAAGGAGCCGAGTTGTCTTTTTTTCCCAAAATGTAATTTAAGGTGCCACCAAAGCTTTTTACTATCATTCTTTATATAATTTGTCTTTGTATCATAGTGTAGTTTCTTTTTTATTTAATTTAGTCACATGATTTCTTAATTCCAATCAGTTGGGCTGCCAGACTTTATTGCCATACCTTTTGCCTCATCCCTCTCAACCATACCATTTTTAAATTCCTCATCAATCCAAGGGGATTTAACAACAGTTTTTATAGTAATTTTCTTAACTTCTCTGGGCAACGTCCCACCCTAGTCAACAGCCAGTGGAATCGCGTCACACGAAATACAAATACCTCATAAATGCTATAACTTCAATTTCTCAAACATATGACTATTTTACACCATTTTATAGATACACCTCTCCTGAATCGAACCACGTTGTCCGATTTCAAAAAGGCTTTACAGCAAAAGCAAAACATTAGATTATGTTAGGAGAGTACCCTGCCAAAAATAATCACACTGCCATTTTCAAAGCAACTAGCATGCATCACAAATACCCAAAACACAGCTAAATGCAGCACTAACCTTTGACAACCTTCATCAGATGACACTCCTAGGACATCATGTTACACAATACATGCATTTTTTGTTCGATAAAGTTCATATTTATATATAAAAACAGCATTTTACATCGGCACGTGACGTTCAGAAAATATTTTCCCTCAAATGCTTCCGGTGAATCAGCGCTACAATTTACAAAATTACTATTTGAAAACATTGGTAAAATATAATATTGTCGTTCAAAGAATTATAGATGAACATCTCGTGAATGCAACCGTATTGCCAGATTTAAAAATAACTTTACTGGGAAATCACACTTTGCAATAAACGAGGTGCTATGCTCAGAAAAATAGGCTAGGCGATACAGGTTAGCGCCATCTTGGACTCATCTAAAATCAAATATACTATTGTAAATATTCACTTACCTTTGATTATCTTCATCAGAAGGCACTTCCAGAAATCCCAGTTCCACAACAAATGTAGTTTTGTTCGAAAAAGTTAATAATTTATGTCCCAATAGCTCCTTCTTGTTAGCGCGTTCCGAAGGCTACTCAAAATGTACGAAGCGCGCGGGACTTGTCGTCACGAATGTGCAAAAAAAATGTCTTTATTTTTGTTCAAACATGTCGAACGTTGTATAACATAAATCTTTAGGGCCTTTTTCAATCAGAACTTCAATAATATTCAAGGCGGACGATTGCATTGTCTTACTAAACGTTTCGGAACGAGAGAGTACCCACGGGCACGCGCATCATAGTAGTAATGGCCCTCCCTCTATGACAAACTTTCCAGGCCTCTCGTTCGGTCAGTTTTTACCGGAGAAGACTCAAACCACTTTGTAAAGACTGTTGACATCTAGTGGAAGCCATAGGAAGTGCTAAATGATTAATAAGTCCCTGTGTGTTTCAATGGCAAAGGCTTGAAAGTGATTCCACACATCAGATTTCCACTTCCTGTTAGGATTTGTCTCAGGGTTATGACTGCCATATGAGTTCTGTTATACTCACAGACACCATTCAAACAGTTTTAGAGACTTTTGAGTGTTTTCTATCCAAATCTACTAATTATATGCATATTCTCGTTTCTGGGTAAGAGTAGTAACCAGTTTAAATCGGGTATGTTTTTTTTATCCGGCTGTGAAAATACTGCCCCCTATCCCCAACAGGTTAATGGGTGCGTGTTTATTAGTAACTGGAATAAGTAGTTTCATAAATGCGTCAAGTGCAGCATCTGGTTTCTCCTCATTACACACCACAGACCAGCAAATACTCTTTACATCATCAACATATGAATCACTACAAAACTTTTTGTATAACCTCTTATTATTACGCCCAGCCTTTGGAACTTTGGTTTTCCTAGATATGGCTATTATCAAATCAAATGTATTTATAAAGCCCTTTTTACATCAGCTGATATCTAAGTGCTGTACAGAAACCCAGCCTAAAACCCCAAACAGCAAGCAATGCAGGTGTAGAAGCACGGTGGCTAGGAAAAACTCCCTAGAAGGCCAGAACCTAGGAAGAAACCTAGAGAGGAACCAGGCTATGAGGGGTGGCCAGTCCTCTTCTGGCTGTGGCGATTATAACAGAACATGGCCAAGATTTTCAAATGTTCATAAATGACCAGCAGGGTCAAATAATAATAATCACAGTGGATGTTGAGGGTGCAACAGGTCAGCACCTCAGGAGTAAATGTCAGTTGGCTTTTCATAGCCGATCATTCAGAGTATCTCTACCGCTCCTGCTGTCTCTAGAGAGTTGAAAACAGCAGGTCTGGGACAGGTAGCACGTCCGGTGAACAGGTCAGGGTTCCATAGCCGCAGGCAGAACAGTTGAAACTGGAGTAGCAGCACGGCCAGGTGGACTGGGGAGAGCAAGGAGTCATCAGGCCAGGTAGTCCTGAGGCATGGTCCTAGGGCTCAGGTCCTCCGAGAGAGAAAGAAAGAGAATTAGAGAGATCATACTTAAATTCACAAAGGACACCGGATAAGACAGGAGAAATACTCCAGATATAAGACTGATCCTAGCCCCCCGACACATAAACTACTGCAGCATAAATACTGGAGGCTGAGACAGGAGGGGTCGGGAGACACTGTGGCCCCATCCGACAATACCCCCGGACAGGGCCAAAAATGCAGGATATAACCTCACTCACTTTGCCAAAGCACAGCCCTTACACCACTAGAGGGATATCTTCAACTTTAGGTGAGGCTGATGAACCTGTAGCCATATTATTTAACATTAGATCATCTGTAAGCTTTACAGGAATGTGGTTCTGAATATAGACCGCAACACCGCCCCCTTTGGCATTTCTGTCTTTTTGGTAGATGTTATAACCATGTATTGCTACCACTGTATCATCAAAGGTATTTTCAAAGATAGTCAGAATATGAATGTCATCTGTTACAAGCAAGTTATTCACTTCATGGACCTTGTTTCTTAGGCTACATATGTTAATATGGGCTATTTTTTTTAGCACTTTTCCAGGTTGTTTTATTGCTTTTAATGCTTTACCGAGAAGCTTATCAGAGGTAGACTTACTCATGTTATTTACATTGGAGCTGATAGTACAGGGTGAGCTGCATAAAGTGGTCTTCCTACTATTGCACACCACCTCAGTGCTAACAGTGTAACTGTGGTTTATAGGCTCATGATTACTGCTTACAATAGCTGTAGGATAAACAGATGTATTCGGTGCAATTAGGGGTACATAAATATAATTACTTACATTGTTTGCCAATGCCCCTAAGATCATGTACATTTGATGCAGCATTATGATGACTCATTGTCACAATGGTAGGGTTTAACTGAGCTGGTCTTGGATCATTTACCAGTCATTGTTTCAACGCAGCCTTGAAATGCGTGGACAGAGTCCAGGAGCCAAGATGATTTGGATGGACTCCCGTCATTCCTGTAGAGTATCTTCTGTTTCCAGAATGTGTCGAAGTTATCAATAAAAGTGACTCTAGCAGACCAGACCTACAGTAATCTTTTAGACTGCTGGCATTAAATATCTGGCTGCCTAATCTTTCACACCAGCGGCCCAACGATGGTACTGGACCTGACATTATATTTTTTGGGGGGTCTTTTAATGCTACAATCAGTCATTTAAAATCCATTTTCAAATGCTCCGAGCTAGCCCTCCTGATGTCGTTTGACCCCACATGGACTACGACAGTGTCAGCTCCCGGCATCTGTCGTCGAACAGTCAGAAGCAGCCTTGTTATGTCCTGTACTCGTGCTCCTGTGTAGCACAGGGTTTTTGCCTTGGGGACTGAGATGTTTCTCACCATAGAGCTGCCTATGATGACAGCTGGTGTTGTTGAATGGGCCGGTCTCTCAGGCAGCCTCACGGTCTGGTGAGGCTGGGAGCTCCGAGGATCTGAACCCGAGGTAGAAGCCACTGGAGAGGGAGACAGAGCCGAGGACAAAGACGCAGGTACCTCCGGATCCGATCTTGATTGGGAAGCCACCAAGGATGAAGTCGCCGGAACCTCTGGATCCAAAGCGGCAAAGCTGTTTCTGGTCTGTCAGTTCCGGGCTCAACATCTCCATGGAGACTCCCATTGCCAGAGGGTGCCTTCTTTGACTTCCACGGTGAGTGATGTACCGCCATGGCTGGTTGGTTGGGTCGAGGTCAGCTCCGTTCTCCAGGGAAGGAGAATCCCCTTCGGGGATGGAACCCAGCCTAGCAACGGCCAGTCAGCTGTGGAGAGCCGACATGGTGGCGAAACTTCCACCAGACCAGAGCGGCGTCCGGCTACTGGGGTGAAAGAAAAAGTAGGTGGGCGTGGGTTCCCCAGAAGCTTATGTAGGAATGACAAATCATTCAATAAACCTCAACTAAATATTGTAATAAATCATGTGGAAATTGAGCAAGTTGAGGTGACTAAACTGCTTGGATTAACCCTGGATTGTAAACTGTCATGGCCAAACATATTGATACAACTGTAGCTAACATGGGGAGAGGTATGTCCATATTAAAGCACTGCTCTACCTTCTTAACACTATCAACAAGGCAGGTCCTACAGGCCCTAGTTGTGTCACACCTGGACTACTGTTCAGTCGTGTGGTCAGGTGCCACAAAGAGGGACTTAGGAAAATTGCAATTGGTTCAGAACAGGGCAGCATGGCTGGCCCTTGGATGTACACAAATAGCTAATATTAATAATATGCATGTCATTCTCTCCTGGCTCAAAGTGGAGGAGAGATTGACTTCATCAGTACTTGTATTTGTGAGAGGTATTGACATGTTGAATGCACCGAGCTGTCTGTTTAAACGTCTAGCACACAGCTCAGACACCCATGCATACCCCACAAGACATACCACCAGAGGTCTCTTCACTGTCCCCAAGTCCAGAACCGACTATGGGAGGTGCATAGTACTACATAGAGCCATGACTACATGGAACTCTATTCCACATCAAGTAACTGATGCCAGCAGTAGAATCAGATCTCAAAAACAGATTAAAATATATGGAATAGTGGGGACTGTGAAGCAACAAACATAGGCACAGACACATGCATACACACACAATAACATACACACTATACACACACACATGTACACATGGATTTTGTACTGTAGATATGTATTAGTTGTGGAGTGGGGGCCTGAGTGCACGCTGTGTGTTGTGAATGTATTGTAACGTTTTTAAAATTGTATAACTGCCTTAATTTTGCTGGACCGCAGGAGGAGGAGTAGCTGCTGCCTAGGCAGGAGCTAATGGGGATCCATAACAAATACAAATGAAAACAAGATAAATGCATTAAAATATAAATATATTTAAATTATATTTAAATACATTTCATGTTCAATCAATTTCAGTTCTATTTTGCAAATTGAAGTCAAATTTTTGCTCAATCTATTTAATTTATTGAACGTTCTCTCTGTGTGGCGTTTTGGGAAACACTTTACGTCTGCAGCGGTTGTAGGAAAGCGTCATTAAAACACTCGTCAGCCCGACTTCCATCACTATCGGGAAACCAGGCCCTGATCAACAGATATTAGATACTCCAGGGAGAACCTTCAGATAACAGGAAGCCCACTCTGGAAGAGCTTCCTCCATTACCACATAATCATGTTACTCATCATCAAATTAGAGAATCACTCTGCTGTTTTATTTGCCTGTGGAAACCTCTGTGGCCTCGCTCTTATACCCTCAGATATCCAGAACGTTTGAATATCGGACAATGCAAAGTGAATAAGCATGAGATTAATCCCTGTGTATAATGGATTCTTTATCTCTTAGGGAGGGTGTACATGGCCTAGTGGGTCCTTTTGTGAGGGAAATGGCTGTGACTAAGGCAGCTGCCCAGGGACTTCCCCAGTAGTGCATGTAAGATTGAACTGGAAGTGCCCCTTTTGATCTCTGATGCCCATTCATCCCACATTTACAGTTTAGTCATGTAGCAGACACACTTATCCAGGGCCACTTACAGTTAGTGCATTCTGTGTTTGAGGCCTTCTGGCCCTGTGGCACAGAGCGTGTTACAAGAGGAAATATCAAAGACAGTGAAGGGGGGGGCGGGGTAAGATGATACATGGAAGTGGATACAATTGATGAGGGACAGGGGGTGGAAGAGGGGGAGCACAGAGGCCAAAGTGTTGGAATGCTAATGAGAGGGAGTGGTCGGTGGCTGTTACAAAGTAGCTTTCCCTCTGACATTCTGATCAATGTCTTCAGGGGACCCAGGAATCGCCCCTGCTCCTCTGCTTCATCTGCCACGTTGGCTCCCTCATGTCAGCCAGAGGAGCGCTGCTCAAAGGTACAATTGATTATCCTCCGGGCTGGTCTGCCCTCCTGTGCTCCCGGGGACCTGGGCACTATCCCTGCCAAGATATCAGGACAGAAGGGCCAAATCCATATGGTTTGAGTAAGCCTATGAGTTGTTGTTTTGGCCCTCAGGTGGGTTTAAATGCCAGGTAAGTCTAGTACTCCTTTTAAATGGGAACTGATCTGGTATGCACAGGAGACATGGTTTTCTCTATAGAGCTGGTACAGTACATGTTGTCTCGTGAGATTACACCTCGTGCTATTTTTCTGAGCATGGACCAAATGCCAAATACTACATTGGCCAGATGTAGCAGGCAGTGAAGCAATGTTCATTTAGGTACAACATTTTGATTTAGCTACAATATAACATGAGATCTGATCAATATTCTCCACCATTAATGCTCATGGGTCATGTTGACAGCATTGTTCTTCAGTGGCCACAAATTAATATATTGAGGTAAGCATTTCTGCCACTCTGAAAACACTTTCTCCCGCTGTCCCATCGGACTGATGCAAATATATTGGTGGTTGGGCACTGGGTAGTAAACAAAACAAAAATCCCTGATCTGATCAATTAGTCTTCTCATTAATTAATTATTCTTTACCTGACGTTAGTCTCATTCCAAATGTCGTAAATTGTTGCTTATCTGCACCAACCCAGTTTTCACTATGAGTCATCCATACATCAATTGTCTTAAATCATTTTTTTACTAACTAAATAATCACAGAAATGCACAAACAGTAGATATACACTGCTCAAAAAATAAAGGGAACACTTAAACAACACATCCTAGATCTGAATGAAAGAAATTATCTTATTAAATACTTTTTTCTTTACATAGTTGAATGTGCTGACAACAAAATCACACAAAAATAATCAATGGAAATCCAATTTATCAACCCATGGAGGTCTGGATTTGGAGTCACACTCAAAATTAAAGTGGAAAACCACACTACAGGCTGATCCAACTTTGATGTAATGTCCTTAAAACAAGTCAAAATGAGGCTCAGTAGTGTGTGTGTGGCCTCCACGTGCCTGTATGACCTCCCTACAATGCCTGGGCATGCTCCTGATGAGGTGGCGGATGGTCTCCTGAGGGATCTCCTCCCAGACCTGTACTAAAGCATCCGCCAACTCCTGGACAGTCTGTGGTGCAACGTGGCGTTGGTGGATGGAGCGAGACATGATGTCCCAGATGTGCTCAATTGGATTCAGGTCTGGGGAATGGGCGGGCCAGTCCATAGCATCAATGCCTTCCTCTTGCAGGAACTGCTGACACACTCCAGCCACATGAGGTCTAGCATTGTCTTGCATTAGGAGGAACCCAGGGCCAACCGCACCAGCATATGGTCTCACAAGGGGTCTGAGGATCTCATCTCGGTACCTAATGGCAGTCAGGCTACCTCTGGCGAGCACATGGAGGGCTGTGCGGCCCCCCAAAGAAATGCCACCCCACACCATGACTGACCCACCGCCAAACCGGTCATGCTGGAGGATGTTGCAGGCAGCAGAACGTTCTCCACGGCGTCTCCAGACTCTGTCACGTCTGTCACGTGCTCAGTGTGAACCTGCTTTCATCTGAGAAGAGCACAGGATGCCAGTGGCGAATTTGCCAATCTTGGTGTTCTCTGGCAAATGCCAAACGTCCTGCACGGTGTTGGGCTGTAAGCACAACCCCCACCTGTGGACGTCGGGCCCTCATACCACCCTCATGGAGTCTGTTTCTGACCGTTTGAGCAGACACATGCACATTTGTGGCCTGCTGGAGGTCATTTTGCAGGGCTCTGGCAGTGCTCCTCCTGCTCCTCCTTGCACAAAGGCGGAGGTAGCGGTCCTGCTGCTGGGTTGTTGCCCTCCTACGGCCTCCTCCACGTCTCCTGATGTACTGGCCTGTCTCCTGGTAGCACCTCCATGCTCTGGACACTACGTTGACAGACACGGCAAACCTTCTTGCCACAGCTCGCATTGATGTGCCATCCTGGATGAGCTGCACTACCTGAGCCACTTGTGTGGGTTGTAGACTCTGTCTTATGCTACCACTAGAGTGAAAGCACCAGGATGGCGCATTCAAAAGTGACCAAAACATCAGCCAGGAGGCATAGGAACTGAGAAGTGGTCTGTGGTCTCCACCTTCAGAACCACTCCTTTATTGGGGGTGTCTTGTTTATTGACTAATTTCCACCTGTTGGCTATTCCATTTGCACAACAGCATGTGAAATTTATTGTCAATCAGTGTTGCTTCCTAAGTGGACAGTTTGATTTCACAGAAGTGTGATTGACTTGGAGATACATTGTGTTGTTTAAGTGTTCCCTTTATTTTTTTGAGCAGTATAGTTACAAGGAAATGATAGCGGATGTGCCCTAGTGGGCTAAACCGGCATCGTGGCTTGGTGGACAAAAGGGAAGTGAGGGTCGACTGAGATAAAAGACACTTCAAAGTTGATAATTCTAACAATTGAAATGCACATGAACGCTCACTCATTCGGGAATAATTGCAATCAATATATATATTTACACTCAGTGTGTCGTCCTGATCTCTGTTGGAAAGTTTGTTTCTGTTGGAGAGATTGTCCGCCCTCTCTCTCTGCCGTGGTTGGAATGGGTAGTTAAGAGTAACATTCAGCTATGTCGTTATAGAATAGATGTTTCGGCGGTTGTCGGTCTTTGTGTTCAATGATACCGAATTCCTAGCTGCAGGCTAGTAATTAGTATCAAAGATTTGTTCTTATTCTGTTGGTTCGATAGTCTCAGAGTTAACCACGTGGTATGGTTAAGAATTCAGCAAAGGGCTCAAACCTTACCCTCTCGTAATTGAGAGAAGCATGGTCTGAAGATAAATTCCCAAAGTGGGGGTTATATTCAGGAGAGCAGAAAAGGGCTGTCCCACGACGCTGGATCAATGTCTGTGCTCATGGGGCAGGCCTCTGATTTAGTTAATCTCCAAAGGGAATTGGAGTTCCCTTCATAAAACAGTCTAAAATCACATTACATAATTTCACAAAGTTTCATCTTTACTCATTCATCCCATACAACAATTAGATGCAAGCCCCACAACCGAGACTCTTGTTTAAACAGGGTTATGGAAATGTGTCTGTATTGTCAATTCCCAGAATTAACTTGACATATCCAACTGAAGGTACTTTTGGAATCACTAGGGCGAGCGCTGTAGTATGACTTATTTCACCAGTGAGTTATGGTTTGGGAAGGCCTGTGTTGGTCTTAGCTAACACAGAGTTATGATCGTCTGTGCCTGGAGTTTGACATTACTCAACTCCGTCTCCGCAAAGACATTAACGACCCCTTAAAGAGTGACCTCCTTTAAAAAGCAACAAATCACAACGGATAAATTAAGGTTGTGATTTGACGATGTCCGTTTGCCCACTGACATGGGGTGAACAGCTGCGGTGATTGCTCTCTATCCGATAGCATAGATAGTGAGACAGACCCGCCCAGCAGCTCTGACTTTGATTACGTAAGATGACACGTCACGCAATTGTCAACTTGAGAAATACTGCACCAGACACCTTAGTTAGATGTCAAACTAAAACATCCTCGGTAAAAACGTCATCTTAGATTCATTCTGGGGATTTTGAAGAAGGGAAATAGGCTTCCGCATCTACAGTGTCTCATGTCGGACAAACATCCTTAACCAAACGCGGAATCGGTCAGGAAACACACTTCCAAGACTGAAATCTCATTTTTCTAATGAGCAACAGAAAAACACGTACCAATCGGTGTGTTCAGTGGCTCTTTAAAGTACCTAAAATATACTCTGAGTTGTAGCATTTGACTTGACTATCTCATTCATGTGTCATACACTAAGCATTTAGCCACACCACTATAGGTTTCCCATGAGCGCCTGTGGTTTATGACTGGTGGGTATGCAGGATGTTTGGTCAGGAAGGTCTGTGACCCCCAACCCCACACCTCCCCCTGTCTGTTTTCAGACCCGTCAAGTTCTTCCACACTGATCTCGACAAACCATTTCGAAACGGACCTCGTTTTGTGCACAGGGCCATTGTCATGCTAAAACAGGAAAGGGCCTTCCCCAAAATGTTGCCACAAAGTTGGAAGCACAGAATCGTCTAGAATGTAATTGTTTACTGTAGCATTTAGATTTCCCTTTACTGACACTAAGGGGCCTAACCAGAACCATGACAAACAGCCCCAGACCATTATTCCTCCTCCACCAAACTTTACAGTTGGCACTGTGCATTGGGGCAGGTAGCATTTCTCCTGGCATCCGCCAAACCCAGATTTGTCCGTCGGACTGCAAAATGGTGAGGCATGATTCATCACTCCAGACAACGCTGCTCCAGAGTCCAATGGCGGCGAGCTTTACATCACTCCAGCCAATGCTAGGTATTGTGCATGAAGATCTTAGGCTTGTGTGCGGCTGCTAGGCCAAGGAATCCATTCTATAAGCGCCCGACGAACAGTTATTGTGCTGGCGTTGCTTCCAGAGGCAATTTGGAACTCGGTAGTGAGTGTTGCAACTGAAGACAGATGTTTTTTTACGCGCTATGCATTTCAGCACTCGGCGGTCCCGTTCTGTGAGCTTTGTGGCCTACAACTTCGTGGCTGAGTTGACCGGTGCAGCTCTTAGCAGGGCAGAAAACTGACTTGTTGGAAAGGTGGCATCCGCCACGTTGAAAGTCACTGAGCTCTTCAGTAAGGCCATTCTAATGCCAATGTTTGTCAATGGAGATTGCATGGCTTTGTGCTCGATTTTATACACCTGTGTTGCTGAAATAGGCAAATTGACTAATTTGAAGGGGTGTCCACATACTTTTGTGTGTATATATAGTGTACTTTGTATCCTGCTTTTTCTCAAGTGTTTCCTTTATTTTGGCAGTTAACTGTATGTTTGTCATAGATGTCAAAGAATTTCAATCATCCTGCGTAACTGGAAATGCTAATTGACAGCATTCTCTTTGTGGGTCTGTCTGTATTGTGTCTGAGTAATTGAAGTTAGATATGGCTACAGACATGTATTGTTTGGGATTGCTCTGCCAACTATAATGGCACATGGTGAATCAATTAAGTCTCTTCAACTTGCTGTTGTTTAGTCTTGGCTAGCAGCGCTCTCCATCCTCCACCTGCTCAGCTTCTTTCAAGCCCGTCATTTCCACTGTCCCTCGAGTGGATGAGCACAGGCTTCCTAACGATCCTTTTGACAAGTTGGCCCATACTTTGTCAGTAATTGCTGTTCGGTAACTGACGCTTACTTCTGCCTGTGGTCAGTGCGCCTGCAGCAAAGTTCTCAAGGGAATGCAGGGTCACTTATACGCCAATAAAGCAGTCACCAGGAACTAGGCTGACGTGAAGCAGTCACCAGGAACCAGGCTGACGTGAAGCAGTCACCAGGAACTAGGCTGCCTTGAAGCAGTCACCAGGAACCAGGCTGACGTGAAGCAGTCACCAGGAACCAGGCTGACGTGAAGCAGTCACCAGGAACTAGGCTGACGTGAAGCAGTCACCAGGAACTAGGCTGACGTGAAGCAGTCACCAGGAACTAGGCTGACGTGAAGCAGTCACCAGGAACCAGGCTGACGTGAAGCAGTCACCAGGAACCAGGCTGACGTGAAGCAGTCACCAGGAACCAGGCTGACGTGAAGCAGTCACCAGGAACCAGGCTGACGTGAAGCAGTCACCAGGAACCAGGCTGACGTGAAGCAGTCACCAGGAACCAGGCTGACGTGAAGCAGTCACCAGGAACCAGGCTGACGTGAAGCAGTCACCAGGAACCAGGCTGACGTGAAGCAGTCACCAGGAAGCAGGCTGGCGTGAACATGGATATTTCAGCTTTTTGCCTCTGTCGTTGCCGTGAAGAGGAGCATTGTGAGGAATGCTACAACTACACTAATCTTTACTTTGTTCCATATCTTATGCACTCTTTCAGCTTTCACTCTGTCCTGTTAGTTTCAACATGGAAATGGGGTACAATTCACAGTGATTGATTTGTTTATTCCAGAGGTACCGCATGCTGATTTAATTTCCCTTGTTTAATTTCCCTTGTTTGTGTCTGTAGAGAGCGGTAACTTCTAGGAGGGGATTGAACTGTATCTCTCAGTTGTCAATGTGCCAGGATCACAGTATGTGCTCTGGTGGAAAATATTTCATGCAGAGGTCTCTGTATTCATAGTGGATTGATATCAATGCCAGGGGGTGGCACATTGATTTGTTTGCCTCACCAGCTTGGCACCTCTCACTGTGTGTGTGTGTGTGTGTGGTTTGAAGTATCTGGGGATTAAATTAATGCTGGTTCACCATATATGGCCATAGTGCTAGTCAGTGTATTTGAATCAAGGTTACGTTTCCTCTAAAATTTACATAAAATAAATGTCTAATTTGCTATGATTAGGGGAAAAACATCTTGACTGTATATATTGGTTTCCATGACACCCTTCATGATTAGGCCAGTGTCTTTGAAAGTGTTGTCTTCACTGAGAGTTTGAGCTCTCCGAGTTTCTCTGGCGGACACGGTTAGCAGACAAGTGAAAGGTGCCCACACTGTGCCCAACATTTGCACGCATAACATGCATATATTTGAATAGATTTGAAGCTCTTTTATTCCCACGTCAGTGTGAGCTGTGTCTACAGAGCCACAGGGAGGTTACCCCGAGTGTCTGAACCATGTCTACTACAGAACAACCACTAGTACAAATGGGTTTAGGATTTATTTCAACTCATCTGTTGATTTTATTTTGTTTTGTCCTGGACTCTTTCTTGGCACCAGTGGAAGATATGTCACCTATTTTCTTTGTTAATGCACCTCCTGAGCCATGGCTCTAAGTACAGTATTTCCACTAGAAGAATTCCCCCACAATCTTTCCAACATTCTGCTTCAAATTGTCACATTTGTTTTCAACTCACCAGAGTTCTAAATGAGGAAAGGCCCAAATGCTCAAGGTTTATATACAACACTTAGATGTTCATATGAAATCATATGAATAGAACTAGAAGTCCTCTTCAGAAAGTGAAAAGAAAACTGAACATAAAATCACTTTACATCAGAAGAATGGACCTGCCAGTATGTCGGGTTAGAATGGACCCGCCAGCACGCCGGGTTAGAATGGACCCGCCAGCACGCCGGGTTAGAATGGACCCGCCAGCACGCCGGGTTAGAATGGACCCGCCAGCACGCCGGGTTAGAATGGACCCGCCAGCACGCCAGGTTAGAATGGACCCGCCAGCACGCCGGGTTAGAATGGACCCGCCAGCACGCCGGGTTAGAATGGACCCGCCAGCACGTCGGGTTAGAATGGACCCGCCAGCACGTCGGGTTAGAATGGACCCGCCAGTACGTCGGGTTAGAATGGACCCGCCAGTACGTCGGGTTAGAATGGTCACTACCAAAGCAGAAAGGGATAATTGCCTCTTACATTTGTGTACATGAAACCCTTTGTACATTGTAAAAATCCTATTTAAATACATGAATGCATAACTAAACTGAGTCTTCGTGATATGACCTTGTCACGAGCAGCATGATGTTGGCATCTTTTGAATAACGAAAGGCGAGGGGACATTTGGCCCATAGACTTGACCTCGAAACGTGCAAAGAATGGGGGGTGGAGCTACTGTTCTGCTTTCCGCTCCGCTTTCTAGTATCTATTCTAACACATCTCCCCCCAGAACTTAGTCGAGCATTCGACACAATACGCACAATTTTAGTTCTGAGTTTCTGACATTACTCCCTGCCTAAGTACCACTATCCCTACTGTACTGTATGTAAGGTGTTAAACTTACGGTCACATCAGTGACGTTTTCTGTACAACTCTCTATCAGTTTCCGATCAGTGTTTGATGTGAGCGAGAGCTCTGTCGGTTTTCTAAATGCAGCTCAGCTTCCTCTCTTCCCCATCTCTGCTCTGCCTGCGGCTGTCTGCCAGGCACCATCAAACACTTAGGTGGAAGATTACTCCTCTGATTCTCGTCACAACAGAGCCTTGTCTGTTTAAAGCCAATCAAAATGGAGGCGTTTTTATTTCAATGTCCTTTTTTTTTGACAAGCCTAAATTGCTTGGCTTCTTGTTTACTCTTCAGACAGAGTGTTACCTTGGATGGCAGGAGGCCTTCTGGAGGCTAAGGGTCTTAATGAGAATGTTTTATGTATCGTCTGTCGACCCAGCGGGGACTCTGTAACCGTTGTCTGGCATTTTAGCCACTGTCTCTGATTCTAATTAAGTGTTCTCGGTGTACACTGCCGGATGAATATTTCATGAGAAATGTGAGCGGGTCACGTTGTGAAGCACTGCATGGCGTGCACGTGAAGAGGCCACCAAAGGACCAGGCAGAAGGCTATACAAAGCAACTCATCAGCCCGTGCTTGTTTTTTCTTCAAACTATGTCTTTCATATCCCCTCCCTACAGTGTCTTGTTACTGACACCTCTTTTCTATTACGCAGCTCAGAGGGAGCTACATTACATGAAGTATGATGTCTGTGCAAAGAAAAGGGCGTGCCGCAGTTTGTTTGTTTGGTACACATCTGGTGTCAAGGACTTGGTTAAGCCGGGGTTGGTTTACTGGACTACTTTACATCCATTCGAAGAAGCATGGACTTTAATGTGAATGCAGTCCTAACAGTAATGACCTGCTGGTGTTCAGCTGGGGCACTAAATAGTCCACTACTGAAGTTGTGTGTGTTTCAGGTACTGTCTGTAAAGTAGATCAGGTATCGATTTCCGAGGTCCTCTCTAGGCCCAGATGGTATCATAGTTGACCGCTGCTCTGGGAACTATGGCCAGCTATTTTATGCCTTTTAGTTCTCCTAAAAAAAAGGTAGTCGTTTCATGTCATGTCTTGTCTTGTAACTCCTGTCGGAAGCATTGATTGATGTTACAATCTTACTCTACTGTTGTCTCTCTATCGCTCTCTCTATCTCTATCAATCTATCTATATATATATATGGAGGCTCATCGTGGGCACTCCGTGTCAATGGCGTTGACTCGGGTAGTCGCTGCGCTCTCACCCATACTCGTACCCGACGCTGCTGGTGATTGGGCTCTAGTGGATTAGCCCATCTATCATATTGAAATCTCAAGGGGCTGGTCTGAGGCGCCATCGTTTACGCAAGCAAGACTTTCCTTCCATTACAGCTTCACCAAACCGTCACGAGAGTGTGTAACCTTTAAAAAAAATCTGTAACCTATTTTTTGGGGGGGCCCGGGGATTTCAACATCAAAAGCTAAAGTTATTCAACCAGCGTATTGGAACACACAACACCGGCTAACCCTTGTTTCTCTCTTTTAAAGGCAGATAATTGGTCCTTTTTGGCCATTGATTGTTTTCAGTGTCCTATTGAATTTGTGTGTCCCCTTTCTCCCTCAGCTGCCAGCATAAACAGTGGAAGACAGAGCTGCCTGCTTCTAGTGTGATCATCACTTTCCACAATGAGGCCCGCTCTGCTCTGCTCCGCACCGTGGTCAGGTGAACACACACACACACACACACACACACACACACACACACACACTCTCTCTCTCTCTTTCTCCGACAGGCTAGGCCTGAAGATGCTAACCCATGTCTAACCCTCTGCCCTCCCTCCCTCCCTCTCCAGTGTTCTTAAGAAGAGTCCCCCCCACCTTGTCAAGGAGATAATCCTGGTTGATGATTACAGTGACAACCGTGAGTTGCTGTTTGAGTCTTAATTCTCTCTTTTGCCCTGTGCCTCTGTCACTCTGGATCAGTACTGGCACTGGTTGACAGGCTCCAGGTCCTTCTCTCCCTCGCCACCCGGTCTGTAAACTAAAGCCCCTGTCCTGAACCATCTCTCAGGCTCCGTCCCTCTAAACTCTGGGTGACCCTAAAGGGCACATGCCTCCAGCTCAGGCATCACACCTATCATATATCTTTCCCTCCTGTTTTAATAGAGGTCTCTTGTTCCCGTCAGCCTTTTGAAGTAGAGTAAAGCGATCTTTGAGTCGTTCTAGAGTTGTCTGTTTGACAGTGGCCCTCCAGTGACGCCGACACTAAGTAAACCATTGGTCCCGCTTTAAATGAAACACAACTTTTACAGCTGAAAAGAAGTCTTCATAAAGCCCTTATAAATCCCATATAGATGTTTATTTGACGTGTGTGTATATGTGTATAGATGGTTTATTTTAGTAACCAAGGGTTGTGTCTCGTGGTTCAGCTGAAGATGGAGCCTTGTTGGGGAAAATTGAGAAGATCCGGGTTCTTCGAAACGATCGACGAGAAGGTGAGTGGATAAATGGGAAATCCATTTGAAGGAATAAAAACTGCTAGTTGAAAATGATTGGTCAGGCTTTAGTCATCATCATAGTATTTGATGCCCATTGTCCTTGACCTTGTCCAACACTGCATGTACCCTAATCAAATCAACTGAAGTGATTTGCCACTTGTAACAGCAGAGAAGGATCATTAGGGCTAGGAAAGGAAACCTCTGAACAGGTTTATTGGGGTCAATGGGGAGAAAATATACAATCCAAAACAATGAAGAGTTTGTAACAACGAGTATATTTTTGGAAAGTGCTTTGTGTGCTGTCGAATAGAATGAATATTAGGTCAAAAAGACTTGGCTGCAGTCCTCTGTTCATTATTGCTATCTCTGCAAAACTGATTGTCTTTTACAACTCCACAATAGCACACCACACTCTGCTCCTCTCAACCAATAGCACACCACACTCTGCTCCTCTCAACCAATAGCACACCACACTCTGCTCCTCTCAACCAATAGCACACCACACTCTGCTCCTCTCAACCAATAGCACACCACACTCTGCCCCTCTCAACCAATAGCACACCACACTCTGCCCCTCTCAACCAATGGCACACCACACTCTGCCCCTCTCAACCAATGGCACACCACACTCTGCTCCTCTCAACCAATGGCACACCACACTCTGCCCCTCTCAACCAATGGCACACCACACTCTGCCCCTCTCAAACCAATGGCACACCACACTCTGCCCTCTCAACCAATAGCACACCACACTCTGCCCCTCTCAACCAATGGCACACCACACTCTGCCCCGCTCAACCAATGGCACACCACACTCTGCTCCTCTCAGCCAATAGCACACCACACTCTGCCCCTCTCAACCAATAGCACACCACACCCTGCCCCGCTCAACCAATGGCACACCACACTCTGCTCCGCTCAACCAATGGCACACCACACAATGCCCCGCTCAACCAACTAAGCAAGAATTGAATTGTCTAACCCAGGGTTAAAGTTCATATGACCAAGCACTTCAGCGGGTAATAGATTACTTCAAACCAAGTCATTAAAAACATACCAGATGACTTCAAACCAAGTCATTAAAAACATACAAATGTATAATTTCACACTGTATGAAAATGCACTCAGACAATGTCGCTCTAGATAAGTGTCTGCTAAATGACTAAAATGTATAAAGTAAATGTAACCATTTTAATCTGGGGGTATTTTAAGTTTTGTATTAATAATATGAAAAGTTTCAATGTTAATAAATATTTAATTATGAGTGGCCAACGATTGTGATATGCTCATCCCAAACTTCAGGGAACCAGTACTGTACACGTAGAAATGAGAGGCCTGCACACACATGAATGAACCATTGTGTATTTGTAGATGACATATTGATTAGAGCACCAGGCGTGCTACTCCTCCACAGGTCTGATGAGATCGCGGGTGAGAGGGGCCGACACAGCCACTGCCAGTGTTCTCACCTTCCTGGACAGCCATTGCGAGTGTAACGAACACTGGCTGGAACCACTCCTGGAAAGGGTGGCAGAGGTCAGTGTGTACCATAGACATCTTAACTATGAAATAACACATGGACTCATGTAGTATCCAAAAAAGTGTTAAACAAATCAAAATATAGTAGCCACACATTGCCTTGGTGACAGCTTTGCACTCTCAACCAGCTTCACCTGGAATGCTTTTCCAACAGTCTTGAAGGAGTTGAGCCCTTGTTGGCGGCTTTTCCTTCAATCTGCGGTCCAACTCATCCCAAACCATCTCAATTGGGTTGAGGTCGGGAGATTGTGGAGGCCAGGTCATCTGATGCAGCACTCCATCTCGTTCTTTGATCAAATAGCCCTTACACAGCCTGAAGGGGTGTTGGGTCATTGTCCTGTTGGAAAACAAATTATAGTCCGACCAAGCTCAAACCAGATGGGATGGCGTATTGCTGCAGAATGCTGTGGTAGCCATGCTGGTTAAGTGTGCCTTGAATTCTAAATAAATCACAGACAGTGTCACCAGCAAAGCACCCCCACACCATAACACCACCTCCTCCATGCTTCACGATGGGAACCACACATGCGGAGATCATCTGTTCACCTACTCTGCGTCTCACAAAGACACGGGGTTGGAAAAAAATCTCAAATTTGGATTCATCAGACCAAAGTACAGATTTCCACCGGTCTAATGTCCATTGCTTGTGTTTCTTGGCCCAAGCAAGTATCTTCTTCTTAATGGTGTCCTTTAGTAGTAGTTTCTTTGCAGAAATTAGACCATGAAGGTCCAATTCACGCAGTTTCCTCTGAACAGTTGATGTTGAGATGTGTCTGTTACTTGAACAATTTCTGAGGCTGGTAACTCTAATGAACTTATCCTCTGCAGCAGATGTAACTCTGGGTCTTCCTTTTCTGTGGCGGTCCTCAGAAGAGCCAGTTTCATCATAGCTCTTGATGGTTTTTTGGACTGCACTTGAAGAAAGTTATTGGAAATGTTCTGTATTGACTGACCTTCATGTCTTAAAGTAATGATAATGGACTGTCGTTTCTCTTTGCTTATTTGAGCTGTTCTTGCCATAATATGGACTTGGTCTTTTACCAAATAGGGCTGTCTTCTGTATACTACCCCTACCTTGTCACAACACAACTGATTGGCTCAAACACATTAAGAAGGAAAGACATTCCACAAATTCACTTTAACAAGGCACACCTGTTAATTGAAATGCATTCCAGGTGACTACCTCATAAAGCTGGTTGAGAGAATGCCAAGAGTGCGCAAAGCTGTCATCAAGGCAAAGGGTGGCTACTTTGAAGAATGTCACAAATAAAATATATTTATATTTGTCTAACACTTTTGTGGTTACTGCATGATTTCATATGTGTTATTTCATAGTTTTACACACACACATACAGTGCCTTCGGAAAGTATTCAGACCACTTGACTTTTTCCACATATATATATATATATATATATATATCTATATATATATATATATCTATATCTCTCACACACACACACCCTGGACATACGATCTTATCCCAGAGGCCGACCCAAAACAACGTGGTCGCCGCAAGAGAGGCAGACAGAGCGTCCTACTGGTCAGACTCAGAAGGCGAGCACACCATCGACCGCTTCCTAGCATATTACTCACCAATGTCCAATCTCTAGATAACAAGGTGTACGAAATTAGGGCCCGAGTTGCCTTCCAGAGAGACATCAGAGATTTTAACATTCTCTGTTTCACGGGAACATGGCTCACTCGGGATACTTTGTCAGTCAGTACAGCCATGCGGTTGCTCAGTTGGTAGAGCATGGTGTTTGCAATGGTGTTTGCAACGCCAGGGTTGCGGGTTCGATTCCCACGGGGTGCCAGTACGGGAAAAAAAATAAATGTATGAAATGAATTGAAATGTATGCCTTCACTACTGTAAGTCGCTCTGGATAAGAGCGTCTGCTAAATGACTAAAATGTAAAATGTTTCTTCACGCATCGCGCCGACAGAAACAAACATGGTGTAATCACAACAACATACAGGAACTCAAGTCCTTATGTTCACCTGGCCTAGAATTCCTTACAATCAAATGCCGACCGCATTATCTTCCAAGAGAATTATTTTCGATTATAGTCACAGCCGTGTATATCTCTCCCCCCCAAGCAGATACCTCGTCGGCCCTGAAAGAACTTCGGTGGACTCTATGTAAACCGGAAACCACACATCCTGAGGCTGCATTTATTGTAGCCGGGGATTTTAACAAAGCTAACCTAAGATCAATACTCCGTAAATTCTATCAGCATATCGAATGCTCGACACGAGCTGGCAGAATTCTGGATCAATGCTACTTGAACTTCCGCGATGTATACAAAACCTTCCCTAACCAGAAACTGTGGATTAGTGGCAGCATTCGCGCAAAACTGAAAGCACGAACCACCGCTTTTAATCATGGCAAAGCGACCGGAAACATGACCGAATACAAACAGTGTAGCTATTCCCTTCGCAAGGCAATCAAACAAGCAAAGCATCAGTATGGAGACAAAGTAGAGTCGTAATTCAACGGCTCAATCACGAGACGTATGTGGCAGGGTCTACAGTCAGTCACGGATTACAAAAAGAAAACCAGCCCCAATGCGGACATCGACGTCTTGCTCCCAGACAAATTAAACAACTTCTTTGCTCGCTTTGAGGACAATACAGTGCCACTGACACGGCCCGCTTCCAAAACCTGTGGGCTCTCCTTCACCGTGGCCAACGTGAGTAAAACATTTAAACGTGTTAACCCTCGCAAGGCTGCCGGCCCAGACGGCATCCCTAGCCGCGTCCTCAGAGACCAGCTGGCTGGTGTGTTTACAGACATATCCAACCAATCCCTATCCCAGTCTGTTGTCCCCACATGCTTCAAGATGGCCACCATTGTTCCTGTTCCCAAGAGAGGTAGGGTAACAAACTAAATGTCTATCGCCCCATTGCACTCACTCCTGTTATCATGAAGTGCTTTGAGAGACTAGTCAAGGATCATATCACCTCCACCCTACCTGATACCCTAGACCCACTCCAATTTGCTTACCGCCCCAATAGGTCCACTGACGATGCAATCGCCATCACACTGCACACTGCCCTATCCCATCTGGACAAGAGGAATACCAATGTAAGAATGCTGTTCATTGACTACAGCTCAGCATTTAACACCATAGTTCCCTCCAAACTCGTCATTAAGGTCGAGAACCTGGGTCTCGACCCCGCCCTGTGCAACTGGGTCCTTGGCTTTCTGATGAGTCGACACCCAGGTGGTGAAGGTAGGAAATAACATCTCCACCCTGCTGATCCTCAACATTGGGGCCCTACAAGGGTGCGTTCTCAGCCCTCTTCTGTACTCCTTGTTCACCCATGACTGTGTGGCCATGCACGCTTCCAGCTCAATCATCAAGTTTGCAGACAGTGGTAGGCCTTATTGCCAAGAATGACAAGAAGGCCTACAGGGAGGAGGTGAGGGCCCTCGGAGTGTGGTGTCAGGAAAATAACCTCTCACTCAACGTCAACAAAACAAAGGAGAGATGATCGTGGACTACAGGAAACAGCAGAGGGAGCCCCCCCATCCACATCGACGGGACAGTAGTGGAGAAGGTGGAAAGTTCCTCTACCTGCACATCACAGACAAACTGAAATGGTCCACCCACACAGACAAAGTGGTGAAGAAGGCGCAACAGCGCCTCTTCAACCTCAGGAGGCTGAAGAAATTTGGCTTGTCATCTAAAACACTCACAAACATTTATAGATGCACAATCGAGATCATCCTGTCAAGCTGTATCACCGTCTGGTACAGCAATTGCACCGCCATCAACCGTAAGGCTCTCCACAACGCATCACTTGGGGCAAAGTACCTGCCCTCCATGACACTTACAGCACCCGATGTCACAGGAAGGACAACATCCACCCGAGCAGCTGCCTGTTCACCTTGCTATCATCCAGAAGGCGAGGTCAGTACAGGTGCATCAAAGCTGGGACCGAGAGACTGAAAAACAACTTCTATCTCAAGGCCATCAGACTGTTAAACAGCCATCACTAACATAGAGAGGCTGCTGCCAACATACAGATTTCTGGCGTCATACAAATCTCTGGCCTCTTAAATAAATGGAGTTAATAAAGGTACCACTAGTCACTTTAAATAACGCCACTTTATTAATGTTTACATATCCTACATTACTCATCTCATGTGTATTTACTGTATTCTATACTATCTACTGCGTCTTGCCTGTGCCGCACGCCATCGCTTACCTATATATTTTATGTACATATTCTTATTCATCCCTTTTACATTTGTGTGTATAAGGTAGTTGTTGTGAATTTATTAGATTACTTGTTAGATATTACTGCATAGTCGGAACTAGAAGTACAAGCATTTCACTACACTCGCATTAACATCTGCTAACCATGTATATGTGACCGATATAATTTGATTTGATTTGACACACTCCGGGCTCTGACATTGCTCATCCTAATATTTCTATATTTCTTTATTCCATTCTTTTAGTTTTAGATTTGTGTGTATTAGATATCACTGATCTGTTGGAGCTAGGAACAGAAGCATTTCGCTACACCCGCAATAACATCTGCTAAATATGGTTGTGACCCCAAAAATGTTATTTGATTTAAAGAGCTCTAACTCACCGTTGGTTTGACAAAACTTCAATGGAACACAGTCACTGCTGTAGTTCTCTGCTGCTCCATCAAAAGACTTGGAATAGTTCTGGAATGATCCAATCCATCTGATTTATGTCACTCTCAGCAAATGTTGTACTTCCCTCTTGGAAATCTATTTGTGTTCTGGCTGTGTTAAGCTCATATATTTAAGTGAATATGTGGACAGAAGTTTGACTCGCCGCAGATCTGTTTTGGACTGTAATTTGTTATTCAGCTTTTATCTAGTGCTTGGTTGCGAAATGATGTGGTGGTTTTGACTGATTATTTCAGTCCCTGAGTCTTATTTCAATATAATCTAGTGGAACACTGCATCTTTGTGTCCCATCTTTCTCTCTTTACTTCTCCCACAGGACAAAACGCGGGTTGTTTCCCCCATCATCGACGTCATCAACATGGACAACTTCCAGTACGTAGGCGCCTCGGCCGATCTCAAAGGAGGTAAATCCCACTCGTCTACACCTGCAGCTTTCCTTTCCTCTCCAGGGCAGGCTGGAAAATCACATGGCAGTTTTCACTCTGTACCCAATGTCACCTTCTGCCAAAGAAGTCTGTTTCTTGGAGTGTGGCTGGCTGACGGGCTGACTGAGTGGATGGTTGGTTGGTTGGCTGACTGGCTGGTTGGCTGCATGTGTGTGAGAGCAAAGGAGAGAATAAGCGTGTGATAAATCTTGAAAAAGAGAGTGGCCTTTGGAATGGAAACTATTTGATTGATTTGTCTAGGGATATAGGCAGATTACATTGTGCACTCCCAAGGCTCCTGCACTCTATAGGGCTTATAAGAAGTGTAATGTACAGCCATATGGGGCGGCAGGTAGCCTCGTGGTTAGAGCGTTGGGCCAGTAACCGAAAGGTTGCTAGATCGATTCCCCGAGCTGACTAGGTAAAAATCTGTTGTTCTGCCCCTAAACGAGGCAGTTAACCCACTGTTCCTAGGCCATCATTGTAAATATGAATTTGTTCTTAACTGACTTGCCTAGTTAAATAAAGGTTAAATAAATAAAAAATGTATCTAAAAATGTAGATAGATGGAACGCCACAGATGTGTAATATAATATATATCAGTTAGGCATTGTGTGTGAAAAGGATAGTAGTGTTAAGAGAAATACAAACACTGACAACCAGCTTTTCCTGTTATTAAAATGAATCTACTCTTGTTTACTTGAAATCCCTTAAAACCTAATCAGTACCTGTTTTTCCCACTCTAGGATTTGATTGGAATCTGGTCTTCAAGTGGGACTATATGACCGTGGAGCAGAGGAGGGTGCGTCAAGGAAACCCCACTGCTCCAATCAAGTAAGCCTGTCTCACCTCTGGGTTCTTTATGCTGTCCTCTCCTCTGCCTCACAGCCAGGGCCCCCTGGAGGAGAGGCTGAGGCAGGCAGTATTAGATATCAGTGTGCAGCATCCACACTGAGCCCTCTGGGGAATATAGCCAAAAGCCCCTGAAAAAAAACGGAGCCTTTGAGCCTCTGTTCCATTTTCTCCCTGACGTCTACGGTGCCGTATGATATCGCAGGGTGAAGTAAACACAGACGGGTGATTGAAGGCGTTCTCATCTTATACAGCTTTGTCTTAAATTGTGTATGGTGGTGATGAGGGAGAAGATATTTGATGAAGATATTGCTGTGAAAGGAAGATCAGAAGAGAGCAAACACTTTGATTTGTTCGATCAGTATGAGACCACATAAATGGTTCTGTTTTACGTAATAACCAAATGTCAGATGCATTCTCTCAGTAAACATATTGGTAACCAACAGAGGGCAGCATTTAATCAATATCCAAAGGCTAGAATTAGAGTATGGCTCTTCATTGCCTATAATGCATCTTGTTCCTCTTCACAAGGTGATGGAAATTAACCCAAAGGGTGACTCAAGTAATTTTTTATCGTAATTGGCATTTGGTGTTTGAAAATATGTAATTTGTTTGTGACAGGTTTAGAGAAAACAATAGGATAAGCTGTTCTGGTTAAATGGACTTCTAGATTTGCTTTAGTATCCCTGCATTATCCATGTCCCTGTAGACCAGACCTTGGTAGATCCATGTCCCTGTAGACCAGACCTTGGTAGATCCATGTCCCTGTAGACCAGACCTTGGTAGATCCATGTCCCTGTAGACCAGACCTTGGTAGATCCATGTCCCTGTAGACCAGACCTTGGTAGATCCATGTCCCTGTAGACCAGACCTTGGTAGATCCATGTCCCTGTAGACCAGACCTTGGTAGATCCATGTCCCTGTAGACCAGACCTTGGTAGATCCATGTCCCTGTAGACCAGACCTTGGTAGATCCATGTCCCTGTAGACCAGACCTTGGTAGATCCATGTCCCTGTAGACCAGACCTTGGTAGATCCATGTCCCTGTAGACCAGACCTTGGTAGATCCATGTCCCTGTAGACCAGACCTTGGTAGATCCATGTCCCTGTAGACCAGACCTTGGTAGATCCATGTCCCTGTAGACCAGACCTTGGTAGATCCATGTCCCTGTAGACCAGACCTTGGTAGATCCATGTCCCTGTAGACCAGACCTTGGTAGATCCATGTCCCTGTAGACCAGACCTTGGTAGATCCATGTCCCTGTACACCAGACCTTGGTAGATCCATGTCCCTGTAGACCAGACCTCGTTTGATCCATGTCCCTGTAGGGCTGGGCGATATGGCCAAAATATTATATCATTGTATTTAAAAAGAATTGGACGGTATTTTTAGTTTTTGAATAATAAAAGTTCTACATTTGCTTTATGAGTAGTGAGTGATCCTAGGGTGGCAACACATACAGTTGAAGTCGGAAGTTTACATACACCTTAGCCAAATACATTTAAACTCAGTTTTTCACAATTCCTGACATTTAATCCAGCTTTTATTTCTTTCATCACATACCCAGTGGGTCAGAGGTTTACATAAACTCAATTAGTATTTGGTAGCATTGCCTTTAAATTGTTTAACTTGGGTCAAACGTTTCAGGTAGCCTTCCACAAGCTTCCCACAAAAAGTTGGGTGAATTTTGGCCCATTCCTCCTGACAGAGCTGGTGTAACTGAGTCAGGTTTGTAGGCTTCCTTGCTCGCACACACTTTTTCAGTTCTGTCCACAAATGTTCTATACGACAACTTGGAAGTATGCTTGGGGTCATTGTCCATTTGGAAGACCCATTTGCGAACAAGCTTTAACTTCCTGACTGGTGTCTTGAGATGTTGCTTCAATATATCCACATATTTTCCTTCCTCATGATGCCAACTATTTTGTGAAGTGCACCAGTCCCTCCTGCAGCAAAGCACCCCCACAACATGATGCTGCCACCCCCCCATGCTTCACGGTTGGGATGGTGTTCATCGGCTTGCAAGCCTTCCACTTTTTCCTCCAGACATAACGATGGTCATTATGGCCAAACAGTTCTATTTTCATTTCATCAGACCAGAGGACCTTTCTCCAAAAAGTACGGTCTTTTCCCCATGTGCAGTTGCAAACTGTAGTCTGGCTTTTTTAGGGCGGTTTTGGAGCTGTGGCTTCTTCTTTGCTGAGCGGCCTTTCAGGTTATGTTGATATAGGACTCGTTTTACTGTGGATATAGATACTTTTGGACCCGTTTCCTCCAGCAGCTTCACAAGGTCCTTTGCTGCTGAAAGGGATTGATTTGCACTTTTCGCACCAAAGTACGTTCATCTCTAGGAGACAGCACACGTCTCCTTCCTGAGCGGTATGATGGCTGTGTGGTCCCATGGTGTTTATACTTGTGTACTATTGTTTGTACAGATGAACATGGTACCTTCAGGCATTTGGAAATTGCTCCCAAGGATGAACCAGACTTGTGGAGGTCTACAATGTTTTTCTGAGGTCTTGGCTGATTTCATTTGATTTTCCCATGATGTCAAGCAAAGAGGCACTGAGTTTGAAGGTAGGCCTTGATATACATCCACAGGTACACCTCCAATTGACTCAAATTATGTTAATTAGCCTATCAGAAGCTTCTAAAGCCATGACATCATTTACTGGAATTTTCCAAGCTGTTTAAAGGCACAGTCAACTTAGTGTATGTAAACTTCTGACCCACTGGAATTGTAATACAGTGAATTATAAGTGAAATAATCTGTCTGTAAACAATTGTTTTGAAAAATTACTTGTGTCATGCACAAAGTAGATGTCCTAACCGACTTGCCAAAACTATAGTTGGTTAACAAGAAATTTGTGGAGTGGTTGAAAAATGAATTTTATTGACGCCAACCTAAGTGTATGTAAACTTCCGACTTCAACTGTACATTCTTAGTGAGTTCAATGAGTCTTTCTCAATTCTGATTGTTTTATACTGTTCAACCAAAACAAATTTCTGTGCTTTTATCATTTCCCGCACTCAAGTGCAGTGGTGGAAAAAGTAACCAACTGTCATACTTGAGTAACAGTAAAGATGTGTTAATAGAAAATTACTCCAGTACACGTGAAAGTTACCCAGTAAAATACTACTTGAGTAAAAGTCTAAAGGTATTTGATTTTAAATATACCAAAGTATCAAAAGTAGAAGTATAAATTATTTCAATTTACGGATAGCCAGGGGCACACTCCAACATTCAGACATAATTTATAAACAAAGAATTTGTGTTTAGTGAGTCTTCCAGATCAGAGGCAGTAAATGACCAGGGATGTTCTCTTGATAAGTGTGTGAATTGGAACTTTTCTGGCCTGCTAAGCATTCAAAATGCAACGAGTACTTTTAGGTGCCACCGAAAATGTATGGAGTAAAAAGTACAGTATTTTCTTTAGGAATGTAGTGAAGTAAAATTCAAAGTTGTGAAAAATAGTAAAGTACAGATACCAAAAAAATAACAACTGAAGTAGTACTTGAAAGTTTTTATTTATTTAAGTACTTCACACCACTGCTCAATTGAGATCATTTCCACACTGCCATGTAGGGCTGCACGATATGGGCAAATAATCTAGGATTTATTTTTAACCAAATGTTGCAATTGCGATTTGACTTGCGAATTAGAGCAAAACTGTTTGAATCATAGAAATAGAATGGCTATTCTAATTCTATAGTTAGAATATAATAGTGGGCACTTTGAATACAGTGTTGTTTGAGATGATGACAAATTAAAATGCCAGGGAGGAGTTATTGTGACAAGGTAGGAACTAAAGTGTTGATAAGTGTTTCCTAGGGGACCCTATAAGCTTTGGCTACATTGCATGTTTTCTCTTAGCTACTTCATGTAGCTAACATATTCTTGCTTTGCATATTCCTCTTTGATTTAGAATATACTGTTGCACAAACAACATGCTGATTTAGGTCTACACCATCACTGGTATTATCAGGCAGCATTAGCTAGCTACATTTGCGCATACTCAGTACATTTATTAGCTAGCTAGCTATTAGCGTCTAACAATTAGCGTCTCACAAGATTTAGGGCAACTTGCTAAGAAAAGACAAACTAGCTGTTTGCTGATGTAAGAAACACAAACTAATAGTGTCATTATAGAACGCTGGTGGATTTATATTAAGAAGCAAAGTGAAAACATCGTTGTTGTCGTCAACATTGTTGCATGTGCTGCATTGACCATGCAGACCAGTGATGGGTCATTTGCAAACGAACCAGCTCTTGTAGGTGAACGTTGGGAGCCGGCTCGCATATCAGAAGAGCCGAATCTATTTATAAAAAATTAAGATATGAATAATCAAAAGATTTAAATGAATAGAAATAACTAATTCAAAGAAGGAAAAAATAAATAAAATAATATAGGCCTAAATGCTCAAGCGCACCGATTCGTTCTGATTGTCTGCTCAGACTATGACACGAGCATTTTCAATCCCAATGATGATAACTAAACAATTATTTAAGCTTTGACCAATCCCCGAGGTTTGTAAGACCCTGGGTTTAATATTAATTAGGCAAAGACTCAGCTTCTGCAAAAGGTCCGTAAGGTTTATTCAGAGAACGTTCTAAAGTCCAAAATACACAGACATGTCATTTTATCACACACACACACACACACACACACACACACACACACACACACACACACACACACAGTAGGTGGGCTGTATCTCTCCCCACAGTCCACATTCCTCGTATATCACTACCAAGCTGGCAGTTCCATACCGTTCCCTCCCTCCCGAGATTAGAGGGACCTTGACAGTGTCTCTTTCCTGTCGTAAGTTTTTCAAAGTTCCAACCAGGTCAGGTCATGTATAGTTTAATTGTCCTTATTGGACTTAAGTTTATCACTCTAATTCATTTTACTTTACATAGTCTAATAATTACGTTAGTCTAATTATTGTTATACATGTTACATAATCTAATAACTACGTTTCAGGGTGGAATTCCTTAGTCATTACCTTAAACATATAAATTCCCTTATCAGACTAACAGTTGTTCCTGTTACTAACCTGTTGTTCCTGTTGATCAGACACGCAGTGTCAACCAAAGATACATGAGGGAGGGCCGAGCTAACTCGCACAGTTGTACACTTAGCAGCCGAGAAGAGAGAGGAAGGACAGCTGTGAAAACAGCTGAAAATGAGTCGGAAGCACAGTAGCATTTGGATGCATTTTAATAATGTAGACAATGTTAGAGCACAGTGTAGAATTTGCCAAAACAAAATCTCATATAAAGCCGGTTCTACGCACAACCTACACCGGCATATGCGAACTGCACCCAACTGTGAAGCTAGCTGTAGCGGAGCTTCGAGAAACTAGCAGGCCTGCTAGTGATAGTGATGGAGCCAGCACCTCCACACGTGGAGATAGCAAAACAAGGCCAAATTGATATTGCATTGACTAAAATGATTGCCACCGATTTCCAGACATTTTCGATCATGGAGGACAAAGGTTTTAGAAATTATAGCAATAGTCTAAATCCAATGCACACAATTCCAAGCAGGAAAACCCTTTCAAAATCACTTATTCCACAACTGTACCAGAGCACACAGGCTTCAGTGTGGGAAAGAGTCCCAAAAGCTAATGTAGTTTGTTTTACCACTGACTGCTGGACATCAAGGGTAAATACGTCTTACATGTCGGTTACATGTCACTTAATTGAAGATTTTTTTGATGTCTAGCTGTCTTCTGGACTGCTTTGAGTTCACGTCAGAGAACTTGGCAGAGGAACTGTTGAGTGGCCAGAGAATGGCAAGTAGATGGAAATGTGGTCTGTTGTGTTAGCGACAATGCAGCTAACATAACCAAAGCCATCAACATTGTAAAATGGACCCATCATCCATGTCTTGCCTACACAATCAACCTGATTGTAAGAAATGCTCTGAAGGTGATGAAGCACACTGTGGACAAAGTGAAAGCAGCTGTGGAATACTTCCACAGGAGCACAGTAGGTGCTGAAAAATGAAAGTTTACACAACGCTAGATGGGGATGCCTGAGCTTAGGCCTAAACAAGACTGCACTACAAGGTGGAATTCAACATGTTATATGTTGAAGTGGTTTCTTGAGTCAAAGGATGCCATCATCTCTACCCTGGCCATTGTCAATGCACCTGTTGATGCTCTGACCCAAGAGGAATGGGAGGTGGAGGAGGAGGTGTGCAGAGTCCCACCCCTGGTACACCCTATCAACAACAGGTGAATTATCAAGAGCGCCAAATTTGAAAACAATTAAATGTCATAATTCAAATTTCTCAAACATACAACTATCTTACACCCTTTGAAAGATAAACATCTCCTTAATCTAACCACGTTGTCAGATTTCAAAAAGGCTTTACGGCGAAAGCATAAAGTTAGATTATGTTAGGACAGTACATTGAAAATAGCTGTGTGTAATGTTTTGTCAATGCAAAGACAGGCATCACCAAAAGCAGAAAACCAGCTAAAATTATGCACTAACCTTGACAATCTTCATCAGATGACACTCCTAGGACATTATGTTAGACAATACATGCATTTTTTTGTTCTATCAAGTTCATATTTATATCCAAAAACAGAATTTTACAATGGCGTTGATGTTGAGAAAATATTTTCCCTCCAATACCGCCAGTCAATCAGCACAACAAATGAAATCATTACTATTCGAAACCATTGGTAAAATATTATATTGTCATTCAAAGAATTATAGATTAACATCTCGTGAACGCAACCGCATTGCCAGATTTAAAAATAACTTTACTGGGAAATCACACTTTGCAATAAACGAGGTCCTGTGCTCAGAAAAATAGGCTTGGCGATACAGACAAGGCGCCATGTTGGAGAGATCTAAAATCAAAAATACTATGTAAATATTCCCTTACCTTTGATTATCTTCATCAGAAGGCACTTCCAGGAATCCCAGGTCCAAAACAAAATGTAGTTTTGTTCGAAAAAGCTCATAATTTATGTCCAAAAAGCGTGTTGTTAGCGCGTCCTGTAGGCTACTCAAAAACATGAACGTCGCCCGCCGGACTTGTCTTCACCAAAGAGGGGGAAAAAAATCTTTACGTTCGTTCAAACATGTCAAACGTTGTATAGCATAAATCATTAGGGCCTTTTCCAATCAGAACTTCAATAATATTCAAGGCGGACGATTTGCATTCTCTTTTAAAACGTATTGGAACGAGAGTACCCAAACATGCACTCGCGCGCCAGAGTAGTATAGGCCATCCGCTTATGACCAACATTCCAAGTCTCTCATTCGGTCAGTTTTCACAGTAGAAGACTGAAACCACTTTGTAAAGATTGTTGACATCTAGTGGATGGCATAGGAATTGCTCAATGATTAATAAGTCCCTGTGTGTTTCAATGGCATAGGCTTAAAAGTAATTCAACACATCAGATATCCACTTCCTGTTAGAATTTGTCTCAGGGTTTTGACTGCCATATGAGTTCTGTTATACTTACAGACACCATTCAAACAGTTTTAGAAAATTCGGAGTGTTTTCTATCCAAATCTGTTAATATATCCTAGCTTCTGAGTTGGTGTAGGAGGCAGTTAAAAATGGGCACATATTTTTTTCAAAATTCTCAATACTGCCCCCTAGCCCCAACAGGTTTTAAATGCAAATGTTTAATTGCATTCTTTTTCATAACAAACCAATGCATTTTTAAATACGTTGTGGTTAAGGTAGAGTGTGATTTAATTTAATTAGAATTGTTTTAACACCAATCATAGTTTGACTATCTCAAACTGTTTGACTTGAAAAAATACAAAACATATTTTTTTAAAGAGGCGTTTGGGAGCCAAAAGAGCTGGCTCTTTTTGGTGAGCTGAGCCGAATGAGCCAGCTCACTGAAAAGAGCCAAGTTACCCATCACTAATGCAGGACTGCTTCTTAATATAAATCCCACTTGCATTCAAAGTGAAAACAGCATTGTTGCCTGTGCTGCCATGACCATGCAGACTGAATGCAAGTGGATTTATATTAAGAAGCAAAGTGAAAACAGCATTGTTGCCTGTGCTGCCATGACCATGCAGACTGAATGCAAGTGTCTCGTGGTTGAGGAACATCAAATGCGCTTCTTGAGTGACAGAGGGCGTGTCTAGGTCTGTGTGGAAAGTGGCGCGGAGAGAGATGACTCACGTAGTGAAGTGAACTATAAAAATGTACATTACACATGGCGTATCACATTTAACAAACCAAACATTCAAATACCGGTTTAGAAGGTAAAGTAAAAACCCAAACCGGTCCCTGCATCAATACCTGTATATCATAAAATGCGGTATACTGCCAAGCCCTATGTCCTTGTAGACCAGACTTTGTTTGATCACTTTCTCTGGAGACCAGAACTTGTTTTAGTTTTGAGCCATGGATTTTTGTTCAACAGGCTTTTGTCCAAGACGCTCATTGATGTTTTTCTTCCTTTTGAAAACAAAATGGCCTCTGAGGAAAAGTGAAGTGTTGTATTATTCCATCCAAACAGCCAGAGGTCAGGACACCACAGCTCCCTGCCCGCTGCCGGGTTACAGGGCCAGGCTCCCTGCCGGGTTACAGGGCCAGGCTCCCTGCCGGGTTACAGGGCCAGGCTCCCTGCCGCTGCTGGGTTACAGGGCTCCGGATATCACATGCAAATGAGAGGACTGTAGGAGAGCTGAACTTGGCAGAACGGTCTCTGGTTTGTCTCATAACCCTAGCTACTTTCTGTCATACCCCTTTCTCAGGACTCCCATGATTGCCGGCGGCCTCTTTGTCATGGACAAGGACTACTTTGAGTTGCTGGGGAAGTACGACATGATGATGGACGTGTGGGGTGGAGAGAATCTAGGTAAGTGGACACAACACTAGGAAAGCTTGAGCTTGTTTGTCATTGTGTGGGAATGGGAGAGGGAGTGGGATGCTGTTTTTGGATTGGTTTACGATGTCAATATTATATGACCCCATTTTCTGACTGAAATCGTATTGACATTGAAGATGCCAACTTCTAGCACAATGAATTGTCACTGTAAAACCTTGCCCTAAACCATTATATTAATATGTGTGTTTTGTATTTGGACATTGCAGAGATCTCTTTCCGCGTGTGGCAGTGTGGCGGCAGTCTAGAGATCATTCCCTGCAGTAGAGTGGGCCACGTCTTCAGGAAGCAGCACCCATATACCTTCCCTGGGGGCAGTGGCACTGTGTTTGCTAGGTGACTATTGATTGTACCTGTGACATGAGGTAGACTTGGCTAAAGTCTGCCTTCTTGTGGTCCACTGTGTACTAACCTCTTCTACATACTGGCACTGTGGACTAACCTCTTCTACATACTGGCACTGTGGACTAACCTCTTCTACATACGGGCACATAACCAACCAGAGGGAGTGTACATAAGAGTTTGAAATGAGAGCCATAAAAAAGGGCAACTGTACAGGCTAACTGGCAATTGAGTTTACTCACTAACCCTACAGTAACTTTAACTTTACCCACGTTTTACCCCAAACTTTACCTTTCTCAAAGACCCAATGAAATCCAAGCTGAGGCATTGAGATGAATACCTGCTAGTAGCCTGTAGGGAAGGGCTGTTTCATTCCTCTGAAATTCACATTCTAATACTGCTGTTCAAAGTCTAGCTGAGCTGCAGTCATTAAAATAGTGGCTGAATCAGAACAGAAGCCTCAGCTCTGCCCTCGTCTTGGCTTCACCCCTGCAGTGTCAACACTGTTTCACATTTGGGTGATTCATCAATGAGATGAGAGAAAGCCACCACTCCCTCACTGCCAGTCTGTCACATAGCACTGAAAACCCCACAGATTGCCAAGTCTTAGGATGTGTGCTCATATCTCAAAATAGCTTCGAGGACTGTCACTCTCCTCCTGTGTTTTCTGAAGCTTGAACCGCCTCCTCACTTTCTCTTGCCCTGTTCATATTTTAACAGACATCCATCCTTCTATTGAATATATAACAGATGTGATCAATTGAATCTGTAACATTGCCTATAGTTTTTAGGCTACTGCACTGAAATTATTATATTATTTCAGATCAGTGATTATTTCAAGGACTGGAAGAAGGAACAGGAAGAATGCATTTTTTAAAGTATTCTAACATGGTGTGTATCGTTCTGTCCACAGGAACACGAGGCGAGCAGCAGAGGTGTGGATGGATGAGTTTAAGAACTTTTACTACGCCGCTGTGCCCTCGGCCCGAAACGTGCCCTACGGCAAGTAAGTATCGTTTCAGACGCCCTTCTTCCTGTGCCCTACGGCAATTAAGTATTGTTTCAGACACACTTCTTCCAAGATGGCATCGCAGATGGCCCTGCTATCCTTTTATAGAATAACAAAAGACATTCCCCCTTTTCTGACACCTCCAGAAGGTCAGACGGTGCGCCCTGAGCGGAGTTCTAATATCATGTACTCTGTGCTTTGATGTAGTGATCTCAGTTGCCTCCAGATGTCATGCTGCGTGCGGTCTGTCTCTCTGAGATGGCTGGTAGTTAGATGAGTCATGGTTTCATCTCTGTCTGGCAGCATTCAGAGCAGGATGGAGATGAAGAAGAGGCTTGGCTGCCAGCCATTCAAGTGGTACCTGGAGAATGTGTACCCTGAGCTGCGGTAAGTAGAGAGACCACACCGCCACAGTGGACCAGGAATATATAGGCGAAACAGACTTTGGGGGCCTTTGCGTTCCACTTGGAAATTCAACTAGGGGAAAGACTGGTGGTGGCAAAAACTCACATCTTGTGATTTGACATCCCCTTGACTTGTGCTGTTTGTCTGGCCCTTCAGGGTCCCTGACCATCAGGACATTGCCTTCGGAGCTCTGCAGCAGGGAGGGAACTGCTTAGACACGCTGGGACACTTTGCAGACGGAGTGGTGGGGGTCTACGAATGCCACAACGCTGGGGGAAATCAGGTACCATTCAGGGCTCAGGTATTGCTCAGATCCATTACACATAACCAAGCTGTGCACCGGGCTGGGTAACACACTGAGGTGGGTTTACTTTTGGTCAGGTTCGGGACTGGACAGTCCACTGTCAGGTTCTGGGCTGGACAGTCCACTATCAGGTTCTGGGCTGGACAGTCCACTATCAGGTTCTGGGCTGGACAGTCCACTATCAGGTTCTGGGCTGGACAGTCAAATATTGCTTTGATTGGGAGTCTCCGATTCATATTGATGAAATCCATTTTGATATCCCACTTCCCACAACATATTGATTATATTACTGCGCTGGAGGAGGGGATTATGGGAGAGTCAAGGCCCTGTTGGTCTATATAGGTGTGATTTACAACAGACAACATGCAAACACTGCATATTCACACTTGACAAAGACACACACATTACAAATAGATCTACATAATCATTCAGAGGAGTACCTAAACTAACTGTCTCCCTCTCTTTCTCCTCAGGAATGGGCGCTGACCAAGGACAAGTCAGTGAAGCACATGGACCTGTGTCTGACGGTGGTGGATCGCACCGCAGGCTCACAAATCAAAATGCAGGGCTGCAGGGAAAACGACAGCAGACAGGTGAGCGAGCCGAGCACCGAGTCATGCACCGAGCATCAGATCGATCAGAAAGCACTAGTAGTAAAATGAGAGACTGACAGCAGTCCGGCTGTTAGAATGGAATTAGAACATGAATTTAGTGGATTATGATGCTTTTCTGGATTGGGATGATCCCTTTGGATTTGCACCATAAACTCACTATCAATAGAAACCATTAGTGAGTTTTTAGTTAATAAAACTCACATGACATAAAAACCTGTGACTGATTTGTGGACCCTTGTTTCCTCCCTCTCCCAACCCCTCCCTGACCCCACCTCGTGTGTCTCCAGAAATGGGAGCAGATTGAAAGCAACTCCAAGCTGCGGCACGTGGGCAGCAACCTGTGCCTGGACAGCCGCAGCGCACGTAATGGGGGGCTGACAGTGGAGGTGTGCAGCCCCAACCTCAACCAGCAGTGGAAGTTCACCCTCAACCTCCAGCCCTAGAGAGAGAGAGAGATGGACAGACAAACAGAGAGAGTGTCCCCCACCAGCACCACATCCTCTCCTCCCCGGAGCCAAACAGACTAGAGCCACCCATTACCAACATACACAGACGGACAGACTGAGGTCCCCGGAGGGGCCACAACACACAGAGGGAAGCAGGATATGAAACTACAGACTACCAAGTGGGATGATGATGATTTTAATGTTGATGATGATTTTAATGTTGGTGGTGGTGATGATGATGATGATAATGCTTTCCCTCCAACTATATACCTCAGCGTTTCATCTTTAGTCCCGCTCTTTGGAATGTGACAAAGTAATTTTTCTTATTACAGGTGAAAGGAACATTGTGGATGTTTTTTATTTTGTGCGTGTCCTTTGTTCTCTCTTTCCACTGAAGTTCTGAAATGGATAAGACTATTAATTAGTAGTTTTTCTCTCTCAAGTAATCTGTCTTTGTTGAATGTAAAAGACGTATTCTACAGAGGTTCCCTGACTAGACAGAGACTGGCCAGGAACAAAGCGGATGGTCTCAGCTGGTTTTGGCCCCTTAAAGTCCTGCTGGTAGAAGGGAAATGACTCTATGCACTGTTCCTCTCGTTCACTCAAACGCCTCTCTCCTGATTGGTGGACTGTTCTGCCAGAGTTGAAAAGAGATTAAGAAAATGAACAATTTAGAGTTTTCATTCTGCTCCTGTCACGCGTGTTGTAAGAAGGTACGTCGTCCGATCAGAAGTGTTCTCTTCGCAGGCCTGGATACTGGTGGGGCCAGGAGTTGTTGAGGGTGTGGCTGTATCGCTGCTGAATCCTCACAGATTGTAGCACTGGCTGCTACGGCTCCTCAGTGTTTGTCCCCTTTCTACATCACAATTGAATGGAACCCCCCCCAAATGTTATATATATTTATATATATATTTATATATATATATATATATATATATATATAGTATGTTTTTCTTTGCAAAAGCAGTAGTGTCCAAGTTTATTGTAGTTTTATTTTATTTCTAGCAGACATTGAAAAATGTGTTTTGTGTTCAATTATACTGTAGAATAATCAACTGAGTAACACAGTAAATTGGACAGATATTTCTTTGTACTATTGTTGCGTTGTGACAGTTCTCTTGTGAGTAAAAACATATCTACTTACTTTCTAAAAAAAAAAAAAAAAAAAAAAAAAAAAAAAAGTTATCCTTTTCAGTGTTGGTGTTACCATAGTAACTACCCTGTCATAACCTCATCCAAATCAGTATTGAAGAGTTTATTACAGGGTAATGTTGGAACCATCATTTCCATTCTCAGAAGTCTACAAGTGTTGTCTCACACAGTGTATGTATTTGTGATGACATTTTAGAAAATGCCACTTGTTCAGCGCTAAGTGACAGACAGCATGTACACTGGGAGGCCTTGCTGCATGTTATACCAATACTTCTACGCCTTTTTTCTCCTTCAGTTTCTTTTTCTGTCCATTTGTTTCTCGACATTACTCGCATGCTTTGTGAATGATGTCTTTGCCTTGTTTGATATCCATCCCATTTAAAAGAGAATGTGTGTGCTAGTGAACAGCTTTCAACAGGTTCTTTTGAAGGAGGGAAGGTCATTCGGCTATAAATAACTGCACTCACAAGGGAGAAAAGCAATAACATGTTCCTATTTTCCTATTTCAGTGTCATTGTTGTGCATTTAGCATCTGCTTCGGGACCATTCTGATTGGGCTTCTACATGTAGCTTGTGATATGTGGTACTTTAAACGTTACCGTTTACCCTTCTGAGGGGCAGCAGAACCCACCTTTAATGTGATGGCCAAAGGAGCCTATAACGACTTATGAAAGCAACAATTCATCCATTGACGTGACATTGTTTTTGTCTCGTGGGGGTTCCCCCGATATCAATGGAGATTAATTTATTCTAGAATAGCAAATTACAAATGATTTAGTAATATTTGCTTTCTGTATTTTGTACACTCTCATTATATATGCACATATTTACCATAAGCAATCTGTGTAAGTCCTACACATCAATCCCTGTGTGTGCTACACCATTCTGGTCAAACTTCCTGATACAAAAGGAGTCTCCAACCATACAGAAATGAGCATCACAACGACAGAGCATATGCAGCAGTCCCTATCTGACGCTTGTGTAAAAGGTATTGCATTTAAAAAATGCCAAAGAGGTGTCCCACAGTGAGAGAGGTGTCCCACGGTGAGAGAGGAGGTGTCCCACGGTGAGAGAGGTGTCCCACGGTGAGAGAGGAAACAGACCATAATATTTTATCTGCAGTTCAGAATGTGAGATCCGTGTGAGAGCAGGCCTATGAAATCATGAGATGAGTTGGGGGTTGTAACCTCCCGTATGAGATGAGTTGGGGGTTGTAACCTCCCGTATGAGATGAGTTGGGGGTTGTAACCTCCCGTATGAGATGAGTTGGGGGTTGTAACCTCCCGTATGAGGTGAGTTGGGGGTTGTAACCTCCCGTATGAGATGAGTTGGGGGTTGTAACCTCCCGTATGAGATGAGTTGGGGGTTGTAACCTCCCGTATGAGGTGAGTTGACAAGTTTCACATGGTAAGAGCTTTGTCTGCTATCACGTACGTCACTGTTGAAATTTAAACAATTCTAATGTGAAATTCAGATGTGTAGAGAATGGCCTACAGTACTAAATGGGATTGCTCAGGTGAACATTGTCTACATGGTGGCAACGGTTGTTCAAGTATTGAATCAAGCCTTTTTTGTAAGATTTGTGTGAAAATGACAAGTTTGCTGTTCACTTTAGGAATTACGGAGAGAGAAAAAAAAGAATCCTAGCATTACAGCCACATTTTAATTGGATGACATGTTTACATTGCACAATGTGCCAAAGTTATTTACTTATTTGATTTACATTGTCAATACAAGGTGAAGGACGTGCCATTGGAATAATGATGACGGATAATAAACCAAATCAAGAAAATAGTAATTTGGGACATCAAATATGATTTGTTCCTTTGATAAAACGGTTTGCTGTAGGATTGTGTAGATTACGATTCAAATCACAGGGGAGGCAGCGTGGGGGTAACCAATGTAAAAGTGTATGTTTGTATATACACTACGTTGATCCACTGTACAGTATGAACAAGCAACACCAGTGAGTGGATCTACTGTACAACGCTTGGAATTGTTCACTGTTTTATAGTTATGGCAAATTTACTTTAAATTAGGAAACATTTACTTAAATAAATGCATTTATATATAAGAGATGTGGCCTTTCTTTACATTCCTTGAAGACTTGGTTAATTAGCAATGAGAAATAAGGTTTGGAAGCCAGAGTTTTGTTGGGTTGTGATGATCATTCAGCCTGCTTGCTCTCATTGCTATGCAGAGTCCTCCTTGGGGGAAAACAGGACAGTATTGTCATGGAAACAGCCTCTAACAAAGATCCAGCCCTGGCTGTTCTCCAGTGTCTCCAATTTCCACTCAGCAAATTGTGGACATCTCTCTCTCATATTAGGGGTTCTCAAACCTCTCCTCGGGGACCCCCATCTGTTCCATGTATAGGATCCATTTCAGAGCTAGCACACCAGAGTCAACTAATTCTCAAGCCCTTGTCTGGGAGAGTTAGTTCAGGGCTTCAACACAACTGGGAAACGTCTGGGGGTCCCCGAGGAGAGGTTTTAAGAACCAATCCTAGCCCTGGGGACCTCAGGTAGACATTTGTTTCAGCCCTAGTACACCCATGCTTGATTCGCATCAACTCATCATCAAGCCTTTAATTAGTTGAATCAATTGTGTGAGTGTTAAACCAGTATTTACCAGGATTGGGAAACACTGGTTTAGATGCAGGGCCAAAAGGAGGGTTGTGTTTTAGTACGCATAAAGGTCCAGCTCTAATACCTTCTGCATGTACAATACCACAGTCAGAGGAAACTAAAGGGTTTGTACATATGTGTAACACTCCATCACATCCCAGGGTAATGTAACAGACATGTAACAGACATTAAAAGCCCAGTGCAGTCAAAAGTATTTTTTTTTGTGTGTTTTGTATCATATTGTACAACAGCTGATGAAACTAACACTGTAAAAGTGTAAAAACATTTGATCAGCGTTATTTCCTAATAGTTGCTGGTTGAAAATACAATCTACACAGGACCTTCTAATCAGCAGGTTTGCGTGGGTGGGAGTTTTGGCTTTCCATGATGGCATGGTGATGTCGTAAATTAGTTAGGACTGTCTGGATCTCTTTTTATTGGTCTATCAAAATTCTTGCATGAGAATTTTTTTGCAATTAATTTTTTTCTCCCCAATTTGAATGGAAATCTATTACAGTAAGGTACTTAATTGTTACCCAGAAATGTTTTGATATTGATACCCAACTGTCTGCATTAGACCTTTTTAAAGACGCAGAGTCACCAAAGATCAGCAGCTCTACTAAACAGACCTGCTGTCGCCCACTGCTCCATACTCCTAGCCCACAGGGGGCGCTAGCCTGACATGCATCATACTCCTAGCCCACAGGGGGCGCTAGCCTGACATGCACCATACTCCTAGCCCACAGGGGGCGCTAGCCTGACATACTTCTAGCCCACAGGGGGCGCTAGCTTGACATGCTCCATACTCCTAGCTCACAGGGGGCACTAGCCTGACATGCACCATACTCCAAGCCCACAGGGTGAGCAAGCGTGATATGCACATATTCGTCACGCTTTAGATAAAGTATAATTTTATAAAGCATATAAGGTTAAGGAAGCCTTCGTAAACCCTTTACAAGGCCTACATAAACACTTGACACTGGTGGTGTATAAAATCATGAACATTTATTAAATGTGTGTAACATGGTGTAAATGCTCATCAACATATGATTCACAAAGTCAGTCATGGCCCAGTTTTTCAAAAGATGGATTTCTATCAGATAGGATTAAATGCATAGACATAGAATGAACAGAACATAAAATGGGGACACGTTCTATTCATTCTATTTCTATGCATTTAATGCTATCTGATAGGAGAGATCCAGATAAACAACTTTTGAAAAACTGGGCCCAGGGTGGTGCACAGTTAACATGGAGATTACAGAAGGAATACAGAATGAGGAGCGTACAAACATGACACAGCTATCACTTTTCCTCCACCGATGAAAGACACAAGACGAGAAGCCGTTTCTACAACACAACATTCCCAGAGCAATCATACATTGCAGTTTGTTTTGTACATACAGTTTTTGACATTACATTCTTCTAGAATGAATCCGATACGTTAGGATGTTTGGTCCAGTTTACACATTAGTACAATGTGAAATACACCATGCTGAAACTAGATTTCATTTCACCAACTCCCTTATTATTCTTGACAAATGTACTATTGATCAATGATTGAGAACATTATGATAAATATTTCAAACTATTTCAATATCTACTAGAATTCTTTACAGTATTTTGATAGCACCTTATGTTATCAGGTTATTGTATTTATTTAGCATTTCTAATTAACCTTTGAATATCAAATAATGGTGCCCTGAGGTCAGCAAAGTTAATTTCCTTTCCTTGAAATGAGTGTCTCCACCATACATCTTTATGTCCCAACTTTAGACTTTCTATTACCACATTGCACTATAGGCCTACAGAAAGACATGACAATGAGGTCTCAATGTTCCTTCAGAAGTGGCAGCACTATTATTTTGAGATAGACTTGAATATGCAAAGAAGCCAATAGGCAGAGGCAAGGTTACCCATCACACGACATGAGCACAGTTCACTGCGCTACTTCCATTAAACTTCACAGTTCACTGCGCTACTTCCATTAAACTTCACAGTTCACTGAGCTACTTCCATTAAACGTCATAGTTCACTGAGCTACTTCCATTAAACGTCACAGTTCACTGAGCTACTTCCATTAAACGTCACAGTTCACTGAGCTACTTCCATTAAACTTAAGTCTCTCTCAAAAATATAGACTCCATGTAGGCTATTATACTGTAATAATAAAATGTATTTACAGTATTTTATCAGTCTTGATCACAAATGCAGAGTGAAAACTAAATTGAATGAAAAACATTCACAAAATAGTTAGTAAAAAAACTAACTATTAAGAACTTAATGGGCTGCCTGACTAGCCAGAGAGATGCAGTGTATGGTAATATTCTTATTGGCATGCAGTCTCGGATCGTCCATTAAGAGCTTAGTTTAGGGGTAGAGGTGGGTGCACTGGAGTGGTACCGCCCCGTGGCACTCACGTCCATAGCCATGAAGTGCTTTGACAAGCTGGTCATGGCTCACATCAACAGCATCCTCCCGGACACCCTAGACCAACTCCAATTCGCATACCGCCCCTACAGATCCACAGATGACGCAATCTCAATCGCACTCCACACTGCCCTTTCCCACCTGGACAAAAGGATCACCTATGTGAGAATGCTGTTCATCGACTACAGCTCAGCGTTCAACACCATAGTGCCCACGAAGCTCATCACTAAGCTAAGGACTCTGGGGCTAAACACCTCCCTCTGCAACTGGATCCTGGACTTCCCGACGGGCCGCCCCGAGGTGGTAAGGGTAGGCAACAACACATCTGTCACGCTGATCCTTAACACTGGGGCGCCTCAGGGGTGTGTACTTAGTCCCCTCCTGTATTCCCTGTTCACCCAAGTTTGCTGACGACACAACAATGGTAGGCCTGATCACCGACAACAATGAGACGGCCTATAGGGAGGAGGTCAGAGAACTGGCAGTGTGGTGCCAGGACAACAACCTCTCCCTCAATGTGAGTAAGACAAAGGAGCTGATCGTGGACTACGGGAAAAGGCGGGCTGAACAGGCCCCCATTAACATCGACGGGGCTGTAGTGGAGCGGGTTGAGAGTTTCAAGTTCCTTGGTGTCCACATCACCAACGAACTATCATGGTCCAAATATACCATGACAGTCGTGAAGAGGGCACGACAAAACCTTTTCCCCCTCAGGAGACTGAAAAGATTTGGCATGTGTCCCCAGATCCTCAAAAGTTTCTACAGCTGCACCATCGAGAGCATCCTGACTGGTTACATCATTGCCTGGTATGGCAACTGCTCGGCATCTGACCGTAAGGCACTACAGAGGGTAGTGTGAACGGCCCAGTACATCACTGGGGCCAAGTTTCCTGCCATCCAAGAAGCTAGACGGTGTCAGAGGAAAGCCCATAAAATGATCAGAGACCCCCCCCCCCCCACTGTTTGTTAAGGGCTTGTAGGTCAGCATTTCACGGTAAAGTCTACACTTGTTGTATTCGGCGCATGTGACAAATAAAATTTGATTTGATGGTCTTGGAGCTGCACTCACTGTCAGACAGATGCTTTATGGGTCAGAGAACAGCAGTAGCTAAATACCAGAAGGAAAGAACGATGACATAGACTGAGAGGCCTGTCAATCAACTGACCTCATGAATTTGACAGAGGAATAGTAAATTAAAATTGCCTCTCAGATGCTATAGGGAATTACAGTGATATCAGACTGACACAAAGACATTTAAGGCAACGAGAAATGGCCAAGGATGCTAAAATAGGATGTGGCCTCAGGTACTGAATATGACTTGGCTACCTGTGTTGTAAGGGTTGAACAAAAAACCTAGTAGTAGAATCATGGAGTGACAAAAATTCATGAACACAAATGCATTATACAGATTGACGTGACAAACTCTCATTTGTTAATCTATCTTGAATAAATTATATTTTTCTCTGCAGAAGACATCTGAAATCGTCAAATGATACTGGCATCAAATGCCTTTGTGGTTTTGTCCATATTGCTCTCTCCTTTATGAAACAATAAATAAATCCTCAACCAGTTTTGAACATACCGGAAGAACAAAATATGTTATATGTAAAAGGCACTGAGAAAATATCTAATACATGGCTGAGTACTAGTGTTTACTTTGAACAGTTGTTGACCGTATCATGCATACTTCTTGGTGTCTATCAATATAACAATTCAGAACAAAAGAGCATTGTTATGAGCATTATCAACCGATGTATGGCATGTCAGAGCTTCTTTCACACAGTGATCAGTGCACAGAACTAGTGGCTCACACAAACACACAAGAACGACAATGTTTTTTTGGGGGAAAGAAAATGTGAAAAATGACAATCATTTGTCTTACCGATAAGTGAAGACTAATAGAACTATAATCATACACTGAAAAAAATATAATCGCAACATGTAAAGTGTCGGTCCCATGTTTTATGAGCTGAAATAAAAGATGCCAGAAATTTTCCATACGCACAAAAAGCTTACTTCGCTCAAATTTTGTGCACACATTTCTTTACATCCCTGTTAGTGAGCATTTTTCATTTGCCAAGATTATCCATCAACATGACAGGTGTGGCATATCAAGAAGCTAATTACACAGCATGATCGTTACATAGGTGCACCTTGTGCTGGGGACAAAAGGCCACTAAAATGTGCAGTTTTGCCACACAACACAATGCCACCGATGTCTCAAGATGAGGGAGCGTACAATTGGAATTCTGACTGCAGGAATGTCCAACAGAGTTGTTGCCAGAGAATTTAATGTTAATTTCTCTACCATAAACGTCGTTTTATAGAATTTGGCAGTACGTCCAACCAGCCTCACAACCGCAGACCACGTGTATTGCGTTGTGTGGGCGAGCGGTTCGCTGACGTAAACGTTGTTGGCAGAGTGCCCAAATGGTAGAGGTGGGTTTACTGTATGGTATGGGCAGGCATAATCTTTGGACAATGAACACAGTTGATTTTATCGATGGTAATTTGAATGCACAGAGATACATTTATGAGATCCTGAGGCCCATTGTCGTGCCATTCTTCAGCCCCATCAACTCATGTTTCAGCATGATAATGCACTGCCCCAAGGATCTGTACACTATTCCTGGAAGCTGAAAATGTCCCAGTTCTTCCACGGCCTGCATACTCACCAGACATGTCACCCATTGAGCATGTTTGGGATGCTCTGGATCGACATGTACGACAGTGTGTTCCAGTTCCCGCCAATATCCATCAACTTTGCACAGCCATTGAAGATGAGTGGGCCACAATCAACAGCCTGATCAACTCTATGTGAAGGAGATGTTGTGCTGCATGAGGCAAATGGTGGTCACACTATATACTGACTGGTTTTCTGATCCATGCCCCGACCTTTTTATTAAGGTATCTGTGACCAACAGATGCATATATGTATTACCAGTCATGTGAAATCCATAGATTATGTCCTAATGAATTTATTATATTGACATTTTCTGATATGAACTGTAACTCAGTAAAATATTTGAAATGGTTGCATGTTGCGTTTATATTTTTGTTCAGTATACATACCTTATCTGCACACAAAAACACATTTACCACAATTGCCTATGCACATATTATATATTTAGGTAAATATTCATAACGTTTTCAATTTCATTGGTTTTTAGTGTTCATCATCATCGAGTGTACTTTAGTTGATCAGCAATATCCCCTTTAAATCATTCCTACATAAATATTGGAGCACTAGGTTGCATAAGTCAGCACTCAATAGACACCAATTTCCCTTTCTAGTAAACTTTGATTTCCTGCTTCTTCAAAGAATGGTCGAGCACTCAATAATTAGGGAGGAAACTTAGGCGATACCAGTTAAACAGCATTAAATCTTCAGTATTCTGTGACAGAGCATGGATTTACACAATAGTTAAGGAGTATTAATGTGCATCATTTAACTCCTATTTTCTGAGGAAGCATTTAGTACCACCATTAATTAAAGGGATTCATCAAAGCTAGGGATATTTAGTAAACATCAATAGACCTTTATTCAATCACTTTAAAGTGCAAGACGATCGAAAGTGCATGAGTAGTGCCCAAGCTAGGACAACTCTGCCTCAGTAGTACAAATCTCACAAACACTTCACACATCAATAACACAGTCACAGTGGCAAGGAGTGGACAAGCACGAATGTATGTCATCGGCCAAGGGATAAAATAGGCCTTTGTGTGTGGACTTTGGAATTGCACACTTTTACACTGACATAACAGTCTCTATTGGAAAAGAAGACATTATTAATCCACAGTGACATTCACTTCACTGACTTAAACAGCTCCACCTACAGCACATTGGGGTACTATTCTGTCTCCACACCAGATGCAAGACAGCACCCTCTCAAAGTCATTACGGAACAGGAGAATCCATTCTCCAAAGCACATTTGGAAGGAATAACGTTGACAAACTCTGTGGGTCTGGTGTTGTCTTCTCTCCATCTTTTAGTGACATCATTGGACTGAGAGTCATTGGCTGATGGTATGAAATGTTTAACTCAAACCCAACTCACATACTTTATAGATCAATGTCAGGCTTGCTTCCAGGGAATGAGCTGTGGACGTGACCAGCCCTATTCAGTAGACCTGAACTGGGAACAGTCCATGTCTGTGTGGTCTGTCAGTGAGTGAGTTTGGCTGTGGACGGTTTAGCGTGTTTATCTAGAGTTGAACTGAACTGGGAACAGTGCATGTCTGTGTGGTCTGTCAGTGAGTGAGTTTGGCTGTGGACGGTTCAGCGTGTTTATCTAGAGTTGAACTGAACTGGGAACAGTCCATGTCTGTGTGGTCTGTCAGTGAGTGAGTTTGGCTGTGGACGGTTCAGCGTGTTTATCTAGAGTTGAACTGAACTGGGAACAGTCCATGTCTGTGTGGTCTGTCAGTGAGTGAGTTTGGCTGTGGACGGTTCAGCGTGTTTATCTAGAGTTGAACTGAACTGGTAACAGTCCATGTCTGTGTGGTCTGTCAGTGAGTGAGTTTGGCTGTGGACGGTTCAGCGTGTATATCTAGAGTTGAACTGAACTGGGAACAGTCCATGTCTGTGTGGTCTGTCAGTGAGTGAGTTTGGCTGTGGACGGTTCAGCGTGTATATCTAGAGCTGAACTGAACTAACCCCTGCAGCTCTTGATGATCCAAGACTACGCCACATGGAGACTGTGTTCATGCTGTACATCAACAGTACGCCTCATCCAAACCAACGTTCACGTGGCCAGCATTGGCAAGAACTGGTATCGTTTATCATATCATCAAACCTTCCCTTTGCCGTCTGAAAACCTGACTACAAGTCACACCATCCAGTATTTCCAATGATGTTGCAAATATAACGACTGCCAGTCATATAATCTGATGACCAGTTGAAAGGTTCCTATTGACTGAGATATGGAGTTGAGTACAGTAAGCACTACCCTGATAAGTAGGAGATTTCCCATTCCAGATATGAACCATCAGCAGGAAGAGCTCTGGAAGGGAATAGAAATGTAGATCTACTTCTCCTTCATATTTCATTTAAACATAATGGATCCTGGGCTTACATATACTGTGTATATACATAATGCAGTTCATCTGCTTAGTGGTTCAGGTCTATCTTGGAGAGAAAATCCCAGATGTTGCTCGGTAGGTGGTCCAATAGAATCATAGATTGACATTACAGAGTGACATTGCACTACATGGAAACAACGTTTAACCCGGTCAGAAAAAAATAAGAAACATTCTGCACATTTGAAGAGTAAATTATCCAAACACTTTTTTGTCATGCAGCCTGTGACACTAACATAATGAGGCATGTGGATAGTACAATGGCTCTGCTTTGTGCCTCAGTAAAGAAACGTTCCTCTATAGACATTTCTCTTGAGTTCTGAATCAGATAGAGACCTGCTCTCCACACCTAGAGGTTTTGTCCCCAAACCCATTTAACACAGACACTATTAAAATATGGTTTCATTTAAATAATTACGTATTCCAGTGTCTACAATTGTAAAGAAAATATGTATTAGTGGGTGTGGTTAGTGTGCGTTAGTGCTTTGCATGTGATGAACAGTGTGTGTGGGTACGTGTGAGACATGACAGTGTGTGTGTTAGTGTGTGAGACGTGACAGTGTGTGTACGTGCGAGATGTGACAGTGTGTGTGTGTGAGACGTGACAGTGTGTGTGTGTGGGTACGTGTGAGACGTGACAGTGTGTGTGTGTCGGTACGTGTGAGACGTGACAGTGTGTGTGGGTACGTGTGTGAGACGTGAGTGTGTGTGTGTGAGACGTGACAGTGTGTGTGTGTGGGTACGTGTGAGACGTGACAGTGTGTGTGGGTACGTGTGAGACGTGACAGTGTGTGTGTGTGTGTGGGTACATGTGAGACGTGACAGTGTGTGTGTGTGTGTGTGTGTGTGAGACGTGAGTGTGTGTGTGTGTGAGACGTGACTGTGTGTGCGTGCATGTGAGATGTGACAGTGTGTGTGTGTGTGCGCGTGTGAGACGTGACAGTGTGTGTGTGTGTGTGTGTGTGTGTGTGTGTGTGTGTGTGTGTGTGTGTGTGTGAGACGTGACAGTGTGTGTGTGTGTGTGTGTGTGTGTGGGTACGTGTGTGTGAGACGTGGCAGTGTGTGTGTGTTTGTACGTGTGAGACGTGACAGTGTGTGTGTGTGTGTACGTGTGAGACGTGACAGTGTGTGTGTGTGTGTGTGTGTACACGTGTGAGACGTGACAGTGTGTGTGTGTGTGTACGTGTGAGACGTGACTGTGTGTGTGTGTGTGTGAGATGTGACAGTGTGTGTGTGTGTGTGTGAGACGTGACTGTGTGTGTGTGTGTGTGTGTGAGATGTGACAGTGTGTGTGTGTATGTGTGAGACGTGACAGTGTGTGTGTGTGTGTGTACGTGTGAGACGTGACAGTGTGTGTGTGTGTGTGTGTGTGTGTGTGTGTGTGTGTGTGTGTGTGTGTGTGTGTGAGATGTGACTGTGTGTGTGTGTGTGTGTGTGTGTGTGTGAGATGTGACAGTGTGTGTGTGTGTGTGTGTGTGGGTACAGTGTGTGGGTGTGTGGGTACAGTGTGTGGGTACAGTATGTGTGTGTGTGGGTACAGTGTGTGGGTACAGTGTGTGTGTGTGTGTGTGTGTGTGTGTGTGTGTGTGTGTGTGTGTGTGGGTACAGTGTGTGGGTACAGTGTGTGGGTACAGTGTGTGGGTACAGTATGTGTGTGTGTGGGTACAGTGTGTGGGTACAGTATGTGTGTGTGTGGGTACAGTGTGTGGGTACAGTGTGTGGGTACAGTGTGTGGGTACAGTATGTGTGTGTGTGGGTACAGTGTGTGGGTACAGTGTGTGTGTGTGTGGGTACAGTGTGTGGGTACAGTGTGTGGGTACAGTATGTGTGTGTGTGGGTACAGTGTGTGGGTACAGTGTGTGGGTACAGTATGTGTGTGTGTGGGTACAGTGTGTGGGTACAGTGTGTGGGTACAGTATGTGTGTGTGTGGGTACAGTGTGTGGGTACAGTGTGTGGGTACAGTATGTGGGTACAGTGTGTGGGTACAGTGTGTGGGTACAGTATGTGTGTGTGTGGGTACAGTGTGTGGGTACAGTATGTGGGTGTGTGGGTACAGTGTGTGGGTACAGTATGTGTGTGTGTGGGTACAGTGTGTGGGTACAGTGTGTGTGTGTGTGGGTACAGTGTGTGGGTACAGTGTGTGTGTACAGTATGTGGGTGTGTGGGTACAGTATGTGGGTGTGTGGGTACAGTGTGTGGGTACAGTATGTGTGTGTGTGGGTACAGTGTGTGGGTGTGTGGGTACAGTGTGTGGGTACAGTGTGTGGGTACAGTATGTGTGTGTGGGTACAGTGTGTGGGTACAGTGTGTGTGTGGGTACAGTGTGTGGGTGTGGGTACAGTGTGTGTGTGTGTGGGTACAGTGTGTGGGTACAGTGTGTGTGTGTATATTATAAAGATGACGTGGTCTCCTCACTGGGTGGGGGTACAGTCGTCTAAGTTCAGCAGCTCCCTCACCAGTCTCTCTCCAAACTGCGCTCGGCTGTAGCGCTTGACGTGGTAGGCATCGGACATCTTGTACAGGATATAGGCGTTGTTTATGGCGATGCTGATGGTCAGCCAGAACACCTGCTGCCACGTCTTGTTGGGCTTGTGGAAGATGAAATACCTGAGAGAAAAGACCAACCCTGAGTGGCTAACTGGGATCTTGACAAATTGGTCATTTTATAATATGTCAGATGTCCATCACATCCAATTGATAATCTGAAATGACAACGGACGGAAGGGCACATAGACAGTTGGGAGGATATCTTGTCTCCATGACTAGGTGTGAGGCATTGGTTAGTGGTGAGGAGGAGCGATATTCAGCTAAAGTTCTGGTTTCTGGCTCTCCAGATGTAATCTGCAGTTCTGCACGCCCACAAGTGTTGTCCTCTGAGGTACAGAACAACATCTAATTACTGTCCAATCTCCAAACTAATTGGAGGCAGAGAGAGGTTAGAGAGGGAGAGAAGTAAAGTGACATTCTCCCTGGTGTGTGTGTGTGTGTGTGTGTGTGTGTGTGTGTGTGTGTGTGTGTGTGTGTGTGTGTGTGTGTGTGTGTGTGTGTGTGTGTGTGTGTGTGTGTGTGTGTGTGTGTGTGTGTGTGTGTGTGTGTGTGTTGAGCAATATGCCATCTATCACTCCTCTTGTCCCCTTAATTGAAGGCTTCTGTCTTTGACCGACGTTAACATCACTTGGTGCTGTTCTCCATTTGGGACATAGAAATGCACCATGCTGTGCATATCAGAAGATTTCTATATCATATTAATGCGATTCCTGAAACATTTCCTTCTCCAGGTGTTGGAAGATCGAATCTGGAGCACAGGGGGAGTCAGGCTGACCCTCTGTATAGCAGCACAGGGGGAGTCAGGCTGACTCTCTGTATAGCAACACAGGGGGAGTCAGGCTGACTCTGTATAGCAGCACAGGGGGAGTCAGGCTGACTCTCTGTATAGCAACACAGGGGGAGTCAGGCTGACTCTGTATAGCAGCACAGGGGGAGTCAGGCTGACTCTCTGTATAGCAACACAGGGGGAGTCAGGCTGACTCTGTATAGCAGCACAGGGGGAGTCAGGCTGACTCTCTGTATAGCAACACAGGGGGAGTCAGGCTGACTCTGTATAGCAGCACAGGGGGAGTCAGGCTGACTCTCTGTATAGCAACACAGGGGGAGTCAGGCTGACTCTCTGTATAGCAGCACAGGGGGAGTCAGGCTGACTCTCTGTATAGCAGCACAGGGGGAGTCAGGCTGACTCTCTGTATAGCAACACAGGGGGAGTCAGGCTGACTCTCTGTATAGCAGCACAGGGGGAGTCAGGCTGACTCTCTGTATAGCAACACAGGGGGAGTCAGGCTGACTCTCTGTATAGCAACACAGGGGGAGTCAGGCTGACTCTGTATAGCAGCACAGGGGGAGTCAGGCTGACTCTCTGTATAGCAACACAGGGGGAGTCAGGCTGACTCTGTATAGCAGCACAGGGGGAGTCAGGCTGACTCTCTGTATAGCAACACAGGGGGAGTCAGGCTGACTCTGTATAGCAGCACAGGGGGAGTCAGGCTGACTCTCTGTATAGCAACACAGGGGGAGTCAGGCTGACTCTGTATAGCAGCACAGGGGGAGTCAGGCTGACTCTCTGTATAGCAACACAGGGGGAGTCAGGCTGACTCTCTGTATAGCAGCACAGGGGGAGTCAGGCTGACTCTCTGTATAGCAGCACAGGGGGAGTCAGGCTGACTCTCTGTATAGCAACACAGGGGGAGTCAGGCTGACTCTCTGTATAGCAGCACAGGGGGAGTCAGGCTGACTCTCTGTATAGCAACACAGGGGGAGTCAGGCTGACTCTCTGTATAGCAGCACAGGGGGAGTCAGGCTGACTCTCTGTATAGCAGCACAGGGGGAGTCAGGCTGACTCTCTGTATAGCAACACAGGGGGAGTCAGGCTGACTCTCTGTATAGCAGCACAGGGGGAGTCAGGCTGACTCTCTGTATAGCAACACAGGGGGAGTCAGGCTGACTCTGTATAGCAGCACAGGGGGAGTCAGGCTGACTCTCTGTATAGCAGCACAGGGGGAGTCAGGCTGACCCTCTGTATAGCAGCACAGGGGGAGTCAGGCTGACTCTCTGTATAGCAGCACAGGGGGAGTCAGGCTGACTCTGTATAGCAGCACAGGGGGAGTCAGGCTGACTCTCTGTATAGCAGCACAGGGGGAGTCAGGCTGACTCTCTGTATAGCAGCACAGGGGGAGTCAGGCTGACTCTCTGTATAGCAGCACAGGGGGAGTCAGGCTGACTCTCTGTATAGCAGCACAGGGGGAGTCAGGCTGACTCTCTGTATAGCAGCACAGGGGGAAGGTTTATAGCTGACACCACTGTCATGTCCCAATGAAGTCTGAAAGACTTTCAAATTAGCCACACAAAGCCGTAGGGACCTCGCAATATTCATGAATTTGGAACAGCATAATACTTTGCCATATTAAAATAATTTCACTAGACCAACAGCAATCCAGGACAGCAGACTCATGGAGAGCTACTGGGTAGGCATGTTTTTGCTCCAACCTCGTAACACAGCTTATTCAGCTAATCAATGTCCTTGTTAGCAGCTAGTAGAATCAGGTGTGCTATAGCTAGGGTTGGAGCAAAAGCCTGCAGGAGGGTAGCTTCTCAGGAGACGGGTTGGACAGCCCTGTGCTATGATGATGAACATTCATATAGGCAAACACCTTTCTCCCTGGGTGACAAATTAGTACAATAGATCCAGTATGTCAACTAGTGGGCTAATTAGTGACTCACTTGCTGTACTTGTCGTCATACTTGCAGATGTAGCTGAGGTGTGCAGCGAAGGCCTCCACAGCCAGCGGACAGGGAATCTCACCACTTTTCCTCTTGATGATCACCCCTGGAACCCAACACATGACTCAGAGAAGGCTAATGGGAGCTGGAACCCAACACATGACTCAGAGAAGGCTAATGGGAGCTGGAACCCAACACATGACTCAGAGAAGGCTAATGGGAGCTGGAACCCAACACATGACTCAGAGAAGGCTAATGGGAGCTGGAACCCAACACATGACTCAGAGAAGGCTAATGGGAGCTGGAACCCAACACATGACTCAGAGAAGGCTAATGGGAGCTGGAACCCAACACATGACTCAGAGAAGGCTAATGGGAGCTGGAACCCAACACATGACTCAGAGAAGGCTAATGGGAGCTGGAACCCAACACATGACTCAGAGAAGGCTAATGGGAGCTGGAACCCAACACATGACTCAGAGAAGGCTAATGGGAGCTGGAACCCAACACATGACTCAGAGAAGGCTAATGGGAGCTGGAACCCAACACATGACTCAGAGAAGGCTAATGGGAGCTGGAACCCAACACATGACTCAGAGAAGGCTAATGGGAGCTGGAACCCAACACATGACTCAGAGAAGGCTAATGGGAGCTGGAACCCAACACATGACTCAGAGAAGGCTAATGGGAGCTGGAACCCAACACATGACTCAGAGAAGGCTAATGGGAGCTGGAACCCAACACATGACTCAGAGAAGGCTAATGGGAGCTGGAACCCAACACATGACTCAGAGAAGGCTAATGGGTGCTGGAACCCAACACATGACTCAGAGAAGGCTAATGGGAGCTGGAACCCAACACATGACTCAGAGAAGGCTAATGGGAGCTGGAACCCAACACATGACTCAGAGAAGGCTAATGGGAGCTGGAACCCAACACATGACTCAGAGAAGGCTAATGGGAGCTGGAACCCAACACATGACTCAGAGAAGGCTAATGGGAGCTGGAACCCAACACATGACTCAGAGAAGGCTAATGGGAGCTGGAACCCAACACATTACTCAGAGAAGGCTAATGGGAGCTGGAACCCAACACATGACTCAGAGAAGGCTAATGGGAGCTGGAACCCAACACATGACTCAGAGAAGGCTAATGGGAGCTGGAACCCAACACATGACTCAGAGAAGGCTAATGGGAGCTGGAACCCAACACATGACTCAGAGAAGGCTAATGTGAGCTGGAACCCAACACATGACTCAGAGAAGGCTAATGGGAGCTGGAACCCAACACATGACTCAGAGAAGGCTAATGGGAGCTGGAACCCAACACATGACTCAGAGAAGGCTAATGGGAGCTGGAACCCAACACATGACTCAGAGAAGGCTAATGGGAGCTGGAACCCAACACATGACTCAGAGAAGGCTAATGGGAGTGGGAGTTAAAAACAGAAGTATTATGTAAACAGATGTTAAGACTCTGTGACAAAGTACAATACAAGTGACATTTGGAGCATAATATCTTAACAGTAAAGTATAGCCCATCTGTAACTGGATAAAGAGTGATGCCGTACATAACTAAACTACAGGCCACAAAATCCAATGTTGATGGTTTCTCACTATAGCGCCAAAATAACAAAAATATTCTGCAGAAAATACCTTGATCTGCAACAAGAAAAACAGGACTGCGTGCTTACTAGTGTAGCTAGGAGAAACACCTTCTAAAAAGTATCAACCCAATACCTAAAATAAAGTGATTGCAGGTGAAGCAGCACATGAAAAATAGATGAACATGAGGAGTGTAGTTATGGAGGTAGTTGAGAGGGAACGAGTCTAGTAGTCCCCTGGATTCCAATTGAACCATTAGCAGGACTTTGATACGGTTACCTTGACTGAACCTCCATCTGTAGCTTCCATAAAAATGATCCTCATGGATCTGTACGCTAATTACACTACACATTGGAAAGTTACTGGAGGGTCATTTGAAAAACAAATGCGAGATCAGAGAGTAACGATCATATCAGTCAGGAAACACAATGGATTTTTTCTTCACAGAATTGAAGAATATAATTTAGCAGCAGACTTGGTAAGGTCTCAATTTGGAAATATTTCTCTGACTCTCCCTCACCATTGCCTCAGCTTCAGTCGTTCACATGATTACTTCACTTCACAGCCATTTCACCAATGATACAGTGTTAGATTTATTCAAAGGTCAAATGGCTTTCTCTGTAGCTCTAATGAAATGCTACGACCACCACTTAACCATCCAAAGACAATAATGACTAGTATGTATAAGAAACGATTGGAGGGATAACAGAAGGTTGGGGTGGGAGGGGGTTGTGTTTTGCTGTATTTTGGGGGTTTATATTATCAGTAGTGAGATCATTTGTACCGGATTAAGGGACAATGAAAAATACCTACATTCTCTCTAGGATTCATTCAGATTGGGTGGGTTTTCCTCATTGAATACAACACTAATAATGCATCTTTTGTTTATTTGCATGTTTTTATTTTATTTAACCTTTATTTAACTAGGCAAGTCAGTTAAGAACAAATTCTTATTTACAATGGCGGCCTACACCGGCCAAACCCGGACGACGCTGGGCCAATTGTCCCTATGGAACTCCCAATCACGTCCGGTTGTGATACAGCCTGGAATCGAACTAGGGTCGGTAGTGACGCCTCTAACACTGAGATGCAGTGCCTTAGACCGCTGCGCCACTCGGGAGTGGAAATATTAACTCTCCATCGATTCCACTCATCTACTCTGGATCCTTGCTGTTTATCTATCCAGATATAATGCATTTTCTCACCTCTTATTTTACAAATGGGATTAAATGTGTCTGAGGTGAGAGACCTTCTCACATGCCACACAACAGGGATTTTCTCATTATCTCTGATCATCACTCCATCCTCATACAGGGAGAGAGAATGGTGAGGTGTTCCATGACGGTTCCCCAGCAGTCTACAGGGTAGATTCTGAGTGCATTAACACCTAGAAGTGACTTTTATCTGGGAAATCCACATCATGTCAATGGTGGGTGGTGACTCATTTTGTATCAGTCAGCCCTAAAGAGCTTCATAGTGATGCTCCATTTCAGAACATTCTAGTGATGCAGTAGGTCGACATGATCAAAATAAGGAGAAACGTTTTGCTTTAAAATTGAAGGCAGTTCACCACAAATCTATACCCATGATTGAACACAGTTTAAACATCCACCTGAATGCATCTTCTGAATGAAAATGTATGAAAAAGAAAGTGTTGTTAATATAACACTGGTTGCAGAGCGGGAGTCCTCACCTTCCTTGGTGGGTGAGTAGGCGTTGGTAAGGAAGCGGAAGTGTCCCTTGTTGTACCAGCTGATGAGGGAGGTGTTGCCTCTCATCATGCTGCGGGACTGGCCCCTCTGCTGTGGGCTCTCAGGATTCACCAGCATGCACTGGGGCAGGCCAGTGCAGTCACTCTTCCTGGTGCTCAGCAGCCCACAGCAGTAGATCTCTGGCAGAGGACAAACACACACCTTTAGACATCTGGGACACGTTCAGGATGTTGCAACAGACAAAAAGGATTTTCGCCTAAATGTTCCACCGCACTGCTAAATCTACTTCTGTGTGTACAATGTAACGTACTTGTGAGAGTTTTGATCCTGATGTGTGCTGAATATAACCCTCTTGTTTCCTATAACCCACCCTCCTGCTGTAATGAGAGATGGCCCAGATTAGGCTGGACAAAGTTGAATTACTGTTTAACAGATGCCCCGTCTCACTTTTCTCCACACACCGAAAAAAAATGTAAAAAATCAGATGTGTTATTTTTGGGCCAATATATGAAGCTCTTTGTTTATAATGCACTGTCCGCTCTCCCTTCAGGCTCTCCCAAGTTGATGCCCAAGAGACCAAGCAGCCTCAGATCACACGCTCAGATCATGTTCAAGTCTCGGATTGGACAGTGAAACACACGCTCACACCTGCAGGCGACGTGCAGATGTTTAATTTCTCTCTCACGGAACCCAAACCGGCTGCGTACGTGCGCCATCGTGCGCTATCGTGCATACATTTATTTTGTCCCCCTACACCAAACACAATCACGACACGCAGGTTAAAATATCAAAACAAACTTTGAACCAATGACATTAATTTGGGGACAGGTCGAAAAGCATTAAACATGTATGACAATTTAGCTAGTTAGCTTGCACTTGCTAGCTAATTTGTCCTATTTAGCTAGCTTGCTGTTGCTAGCTAGTTTGTCCTGGGATATAAACATTGAGTTGTTATTTTACCTGAAATGCACAAGGTCCTCTACTCAGACAATTAATCCACACATAAAACGGCCAACCGAATCGTTTCTAGTCATCTCTCCTCCTTCCAGGCTTTTTCCTCTTTGAAGTTATATGGTGATCACATCTAAACGTTCATAGTATTACCACGACGACCGGCAAAACAGTTTGTCTTTCAATCACCCACGTGGGTATAACCAATGAGGAGATGGCACGTGGGTACCTGCTTCTATAAACCAATGAGGAGATGGGAGAGGCAGGACTTGCAGTGTGATCTGCGTCAGAAATTGGAATGACTTCTATTTTAGCCCTTGGCAACGCAGACGCTCGTTGACACGCGCGAGCAGTGTGGGTGCAATAATTGAATAACCTATATTCCTACATTTATTTTGCAATGCTCGCGGTGTAGTCAGGGTATTCTATATAGATTGATGCTTCTAATTGTGCATGTTATAAACATAATGTTTTTTATGATTAAAGGTTAAACTCTATGGCTGGATTGATGTATTTTTTCCAATGCTAAGTTAATTTGGCAGACCTAACTTGATTGACCCTCTTTCTACATGGCCTACTAGTCTAATAGAGACCTAATCATATTTGTATGAATATTTTGTTAACGCCTAGGCTATAGAGATGCATTCAGGTAATGAACTCATTATTATGCAACATTTTAAATTTGATTACAATTATTTGTCAATCATTCTTGAATGTGTTAGGCTATACAATTAAGTAGATTAATGAACTGATAATACATTCATACATATTTTATTTTTTTTAAATCATTTTTGAATATGATAGGATGTATAATAGAATGCAATATTCTATGTGAATAATGTTCATTAATGTTCATTTGTGTATTCATAATAATAATCGGAAAAAAATGTCTGAAATTGAATTTTTCGCCTATTGATCATGTCCATATAGCCTAGGACAATGTTGTAAAGTACTGTTATTCCTTATCCACCTAATGAACAACTTAGTTTTTTTTTCTTTGTTGCTTGCTCGCCTCACTTTTCTGGGGGGAAAATCTGTTAAACAGTGAATCAATTTTGTCTGGCCTTACAGGTGCCCAGTCAGTGTTGAGATTGAGATCAGAGGATAAAGCCTAGAGGAGGACAGACTCTCCCTCTACCACGTCTTACTCAACAAAGGGTGAAAGAAAGACAATGGCATTTCTCATTTTTAAGGAGTTGAAAATGACTGATATCTCACTAGACTGTTTACTCTGTTCATTAACAGTAGGATGAACTGGTGCTCTCGGTTTCCAAAATAAGAATCAGGAGAATTTAATGGACGTCATCTTCACAGTTTACTGTATGGCCAGTTACGCAGCTTAGTGGGTGGTAGGCATGGAAGCAGAATACACACAATTTACATCTTGGTTCTCAGGGAAGTCTCAAGGTGAACTTCAATTGACGGTCTTCAATTTCAGTGTTACAGTAGCCGGAGGTCGTTTATGGTAATTAAAAACGGCAGAGGATGAGCAGGAAGGAGATTACAGTACTGTAAAGAGAGAGAGAGAAAGCGAAAGAGAGGAAAGAGGTGGATGGAAAGAATGAGGAATAAAGAGATAAATGGGATGAAAGGTTAAGATCTACCCTGTTTCTCAAACTCCTGGTACAGGTTGAGGCTGGTGATGCTGGGCCCGGTGAAGATGATGCTGTTGCGGCCTGAGAGGTTCTGACACAGCTGTTTGGCCACCATACTGTGGAGCTGAGGCTTGTACTTCAGGGTGCCCAACCCATCAGGACCCTGGCCCTCCTTCAGATGCACATAGATCTGGAAGAGAGACAGAGACAGTCAATACCACCATAATGTCATCAGGTATCCTAGCGTTTAAGCGCATTGGGCCAGTAACCAAAAGGTCGCTGGTTCGAATCCCTTGAGCCGCCTAGGCAAAAAATCAGTCGATATGACCTTGAGCAAGGCACTTAACCCTAATTGCTCCTCCTGTAAGTGGCTCTGGATAAAAGTGTCTGCTAAATGACTAAAATGTCAAATGTAAAATGTCATACACTGACATATATAAATGAATACATAATGATCTCAGGAATGGTCTGTGTAGTGGCTAGTGTTCCAATTAGCCACATTGATGTGGCTCCTACAATCTGAGTCGCTGGCTTAGCTCCATTGACTACCATTTACATTTAAATACTTCTAATCAGACAAGTTGATTGATACGCTAGTTCTCATCACACAATGTAGTTGACAATACTAACCCTGTAGTTTTCTATTGACAATACTAACCCTGTAGTTTTCTATTGACAATACTAACCCTGTAGTTTTCTATTGACAATACTAACCCTGTAGTTTTCTATTGACAATACTAACCCTGTAGTTTTCTATTGACAATACTAACCCTGTAGTTTTCAAGTAAGAGAGAGCTATACAAAAAAAGGACATGATCGATTGATTCTTCTTCCCACCAACTGAGACACAGCCCATGCATATCCATACATTCTCAAGTCTTCCTGGATCTGTTTGAGGCATGGGGCAGCAGTCATTTGGCGTATCATACTCCCACCAAGAACAGACAGCAATTATACTAAGTGGACTGGCGCCTTCTCCTGGGAATCAGTAATAAAACATTGGTTCTGGAGACTGAGGCACTGGATGGTCCCACATCAGTCATCCAATCACAGTTTGTCTGGATCTCTCAGCTGTGTCTGAGTGAGGGTGAAGGGCATGGTCTGAGTGTCCTGTCCTGCAGTGTTGGTGTCCTCTACAGACTAGACCAATTGCAGCTAGTCTTGTGAAAGCCCCTGTGTGGTTGTACTGGGCGTAATTGAAGGTGGACAGTCTTTGTCACAAAGTTGGCTAAGTACAGTACTAGCTCCCAGATATAAAAGAGTAGAAATCCAAGAGGCTGCAGTCCTTCCCTCCCCTCATTCTTCCTCCACTGCTCTCGCCTTCTCCCTTTCTCTCATTTTCTTCTTTCATGTGCGCACACGCACGCACACACACACACACACACGCACAGTACCTGACAGATGAAACCAGTGGATGTGCACTGGCGGACCCACAGACTGAACTTCCTCTTCTTCCTCTTCCTCAGCTCTCTCTCCGTACAGGTGGTGATGAACACCGGGTCCTCGTCAATCAGGGGCTCATGGAGCACCTTTGGGACAGAGGGAAAGCATCAGTATTACATCATGGAACACCTTTGGGACAGCATCACCTCACCAACATGTCAATCTTTCCCCCAGCAGTTTGTACAGTTCATATTCAAAGGCATCCTCAAGTTTATTAGTCATACAGTATGTCCCGGATACACATGGTATACATCGTCCAACGAAACGCTTACTTGCAGGTTCCTTCTGGACAATGCAACGACAAAGTAAATGTCTCCTTCAGCCAATAGCAGGTGCATAACCAGGGATGTCTCCTTCAGCCAAGAGCAGGTGTATAACCAGGGATGTCTCCTTCAGCCAAGAGCAGATGTATAACCAGGGATGTCTCCTTCAGCCAAGAGCAGGTGTATAACCAGGGATGTCTCCTTCAGCCAAGAGCAGGTGTATAACCAGGGATGTCTCCTTCAGCCAAGAGCAGGTATATAGCCAGGGATGTCTCCTTCAGACAAGAGCAGGTGTATAACCAGGGATGTCTCCTTCAGCCAAGAGCAGGTATATAGCCAGGGATGTCTCCTTCAGACAAGAGCAGGTGTATAACCAGGGATGTCTCCTTCAGCCAAGAGCAGGTGTATAACCAGGGATGTCTCCTTCAGCCAAGAGCAGGTGCATAACCAGGGATGTCTCCTTCAGCCAAGAGCAGGTGTATAACCAGGGATGTCTCCTTCAGCCAAGAGCAGGTGCATAGCCAGGGATGTCTCCTTCAGCCAAGAGCAGGTGTATAACCAGGGATGTCTCCTTCAGCCAAGAGCAGGTATATAACCAGGGATGTCTCCTTCAGCCAAGAGCAGGTATATAACCAGGGATGTCTCCTTCAGCCAAGAGCAGGTGCATAACCAGGGATGTCTCCTTCAGCCAAGAGCAGGTGTATAACCAGGGATGTCTCCTTCAGCCAAGAGCAGGTATATAACCAGGGATGTCTCCTTCAGCCAAGAGCAGGTGCATAACCAGGGATGTTTCCTTCAGCCAAGAGCAGGTGCATAGCCAGGGATGTCTCCTTCAGCCAAGAGCAGGTGTATAACCAGGGATGTCTCCTTCAGCCAAGAGCAGGTGCATAGCCAGGGATGTCTCCTTCAGCCAAGAGCAGGTGCATAGCCAGGGATGTCTCCTTCAGCCAAGAGCAGGTGTATAACCAGGGATGTCTCCTTCAGCCAAGAGCAGGTGTATAACCAGGTATGTCTCCTTCAGCCAAGAGCAGGTGTATAACCAGGGATGTGGGGGTACTGAACCATTAAATGCCTGAGGGTGGCAGCATGGTAGCTGTTGCTGACTGATTGTACTGTATATGTGTGGACTACAGACTAAACCTAGGGAGCATCTTAACATCCTACTGTTAATCAAACAGTGTGTCTAACCCCTCTATCTGTCTGGCTTTCTAGTCTGCAGAATGTCAAGTTGGCTGGACGGCCCCAGCATGCGTTGCCACAGTGATTTTGCACCTGACCAAGGAGCCACAACGAGGCACAGGTGGTGTTTGTTTTGCCCAGAACAGAACAGGCAAGCCATATTGAGTACTGTAGACGTTCTGCCTGCTACCTCTCTGTTAACTCACACCTCCTACCACTGGGGAGCCAAACAGACACACGGCAGGCTGCCTGACTGAGAGGAAGTACCTCAAAATGTATTCTAGGTCTGCAGGACAGCCTGAACGGATCAGGGAGCAGGTATTTCAGACATGTAGAGAAGACATGATGTGACCGGTTGTTCCAGGTTGTTTTTAGCCTAATATGTTGATTTGTTTTGATGATGCAATGTCCCGTTGGTGATAGAAACACCTGGATCCTTTACATGGAGTCAAATAGGTCAATAAGACACAGAGACACGGTGACAGTTGACCAGAGGAATCTGTTATAAGCACTGTGTTTGAGACATTAATTATTCAGTTGGAAACAAACAGCAGCTGTTGATAGTTATCCACAGGTCTCCCTCATTAAACACATCTTGAGCAGCAAAAGGATTTTCTCAATTATTCAGTTATTCCTACATGGGTGAAATCAGTCACAAACGTGTGTATTGTCTGACTTGTCACTGCTGCCTGAAATATGACAGTGTGGCTATAGACCTGTCCTTTAGACCCTGTGCTCTGCTGATATTACTACCATCTATTAATGCTCGGTTAGTCTTTGGCCTGTGGAGGATGGATGTGAATCAAACCCATTTCTCAACCCCAATGACTTCATCTCCGTGGAGGCCATGACAAAGATGAATTCTATCTGTCTGCCAGCTGCTGCATTAGCTAAGATAGGTGGCATTCTGAGAACCATGATCTACCTGAGAGAGAGAGACAGTGTCTGAGAAGACAGAGACGGAACCAAAAGGTACACCTTCTATTTGCCAGACGTGCTATATCTCTAAACAGAGGTGTTTGTGTTGTGTACGTTAATGAGAGAGAGTAGCATTGGACAGCTAGCCAAGCAGAATTGTTAGTGTCACAAAGCTCAGCAATTTGAATGTAGTTTCCAAAGAACCCCTGCTATGCCAGAGATGCACTGGAAGGCTTTGACATGCACCTTTCCTTTCGTCTTAAAGTAGAAACTTCACTTAATGAGCTGTCTAAAAGGGGGAAGAAAAAACATTTCTGTAAAGGCTTCTGTTATTCTCATTATAACAGGCAGAGGCGGAAGGAGGTAGGCTTCACAGACAGAAAAAAACAGTACATGGAACATTCTGGTAGACACTTTTTCTTGGCCACAGCCAGGGAAAAGGCATTCATTATTCAGACAGAACATCCATCCCCAGGCTGTGCTGATCAGAGCCCCAGACAGAGGCAGCCCAATCAGAGACAGGATATCACCAACCCCCTACTGTGGAGCTATGGAGGGCATATTTCACCTCATACCTCTACAGCTACTGGAGTCAGTGATAGAAATGTCCCTGGAACTCAGCAGTAAGTGCAGATAATAAAGTGAATGTCTGGGTGAAAGTATTTGCATTGGGAAATGATGAGGGTTTTGAACAATGCCTGCTGGTTTTTACATACATACATATATATATATATATATATATATATATATATATATATATATATATATATATATATATATATATATATATATAGAGAGAGAGGAGAGAGAGAGAGAGAGAGAGAGAGAGAGAGAGAGAGAGAGAGAGAGAGAGAGAGAGAGAGAGAGAGAGAGAGAGAGAGAGAGAGAGAGAGAGAGGCAGACAGAGAGAGAGGGGGGGAGAGAGAGAGAGAACAAGGAAACCAGATGTGCTATGCTGTGTCCAGACACCAGCCTTGGGGGCCCTGACTTCTGGGCCAGAGGATGTGGTGTGAAGCTGGATTCCCTTTCCCTCAGCTCTGACTGAGTGGGTCTGCCTCATTTCCATCTAGATTCCTAGGAGTGGAGTGGAGGGGAGCGGAGGGGATCAGAGTAGAGTGGAGAGGAGGAGAGTGGAGTGGAGGGGAGCAGAACAGAGGGGATTGAAGTTGAGGGGAGGGGAGTGGAGTGGAGGAGAAGGAAGGTGCCCACTCAACACTCCTTTCCTCCCCTGTCAGCTCTGGGAGGCAGCAGCGCGCCGATATGATCCGCCATGTCTGACAGGGAATTTACATGCAATGCGGAACGCCTGATGGTCACCAGGGAACACGCTGAGGCAAACTGTCAGCCTCCTGTACACTATGTATATAGTTCAGAGTACACTACACCTTGACTGACACATTGGGCACATCCCAGAGTTATTCAATTTAGAACATTTGAACAGGCATTTCAAATAAGACAATGCAGCCTTATTATTGCCTTACTAAAATGTTATATTGGTTGTTATATTGGCTGATATTTTGATTGTTATATTGGCAGTTATATTGTTATATTGGTTCTTATATTGGTTGTTACAGTGCCTTCGGGAAGTATTCAGACCCCTTTACATTTTCCATATTTTGTTACATTACAGCCTTATTCTAAAATGGGTAAAAAAAATCCCCCCAAAAATCACAGCAATCTACACAGAATACCCAAAAATGACAGTGCGAAAACAGTTTTAAAATTTTTGCAAATGCATAAAAAATAAATAACAGAAATACCTTATTTACATAAGTATTCAGACCCTTTGCTATGAGACTCGAAATTGAGCTTGGATGCATCCTGTTTCCATTGATCATCCTTGTGATGTTTCTACCACTTGATTAGAGTCCACCAGTGGTAAATTCAATTTATTGGACATGATTTGGTAAGGCACACACCTGTCAATATAAGGTCCCACAGGTGACAGTCCGTTTCTGAGCAAAAATCTAGCCATGAGGTGGAAGGAATTGTGTCGAGGTCACAGATCTGGGGAAGGGTACGTAAAAATGTCTGCAGCATTGAAGGTCCCCAAGAACACAGTGGCCTCCATCATTCTTAAATGGAAGAAGTTTGGAACCACCAAGACTCTTCCTAGTGCTGGCCGCCCAGCCAAACTGAGCAATCGGGGGAGAAGGGCCTTGGTCAGGGAGGTGATTGTCGCTCTGATAGAGCTCCAGAGTTCCTCTATGGAGATGGGAGAACCTTCCAGAAGGACAACCATCTCTGCAGCACTCCATTAATCAAGTCTTTATGGAAGAATGGCCGGACGGAAGCCACTCCTCAGTAAAAGGCACATGATAGTCCACTTGGAGTTTGCCAGAAGGCACCTATAGGAGTCAGACCATGAGAAACAAGATTCTCTGGTCTGATGAGACCAAGATTGAACTCTTTGGCCTGAATGCCAAGCATCACGTCTGGAAGAAACCTGGCACCATCCCTACGATGAAGCGTTGTGGTGGCAGCATCATGCTGTGGGGATGTTTTTCAGCGGCAGAGACTGGGAGACTAGTCAGGATCAAGGCAAGGAGGAACGGAGCAAAGTACAGTGAGATCATTGATGAAAACCTGCTCCAGAGCGCTTAGGACCTCAGAATGGGGCGAAGGTTCACTTTCCAACAGGACAATGACCCTAACCACACAGCCAAGACAACACAGGAGTGGCTTCGGGACAAGTCTCTGAATGTCCTTGAGTGGCCCAGCCAGAGCCTGGACTTGAACCTGATTGAACATCTCTGGAGAGACCTGAAAATAGCTGGGCAGCAACACTCCCCATCCAACCTGACAGAGCTTGAGAGGATCTGCAGAGAAGAATGGGAGAAACTCCACAAATACAGGTGTGCCCAAGAAGACTCGAAGCTGTAATCGCTGCCAAAGCTGCTACAACAAAGTACTGAGTAAAGGGTCTGAATACTTCTGTAAATGTGATATTTCCATTTTTGTGGGGGGTGGGGTTTTGAAAACAAATCAAAACATCTGTTTTTGCTTTGTCATTACGGGTATTGTGTGCAGATTCATGCGGGAAAAAACAATGTAATCCATTTTAGAATAAGGCTGTAACATAACAAAATGTGGAAAGAGTCAAGGGGTCTGAATACTTTCCGAATGCACAGTATATTGTTATATTGGTTGTGATATTGGTTGTGATACTGTTATATTAGTTGTTATATTGGTTATACAGCGAGGGGAAAAAGTATTTGATCCCCTGCTGATTTTGTACGTTTGTCCACTGACAAAGAAATGATCAATCTATAATTTTAATGGTAGGTTTATTTGAACAGTGAGAGACAGAATAACAACAAAAATCTAGAAAAACACATGTCAAAAATGTTATAAATTGATTTGCATTTTAATGAGGGAAATAAGTATTTGACCCCCTCTCAATCAGAAAGATTTCTGGCTCCCAGGTGTCTTTTATACACGTAACGAGCTGAGATTAGGAGCACACTCTTAAAGGGAGTGCTCCTAATCTCACCTTGTTACCTGTATAAAAGACACCTGTCCACAGAAGCAATCAATCAATCAGATTCCAAACTCTCCACCATGGCCAAGACCAAAGAGCTCTCCAAGGATGTCAGGGACAAGATTGTAGACCTACACAAGGCTGGAATGGGCTACAAGACCATCGCCAAGCAGCTCGGTGAGAAGGTGACAACAGTTGGTGCGATTATTCGCAAATGGAAGAAACACAAAAGAACTGTGAATCTCCCTCGGCCTGGGGCTCCATGCAAGATCTCACCTCGTGGAGTTGCAATGATCATGAGAACGGTGAGGAATCAGCCCAGAACTTGTCAAGGATCTTGTCAATGATCTCAAGGCAGCTGGGACCATAGTCACCAAGAAAACAATTGGTAACACACTACGCCGTGAAGGACTGAAATCCTGCAGCGCCCGCAAGGTCCCCCTGCTCAAGATAGCACATATACATGCCTGTCTGAAGTTTGCCAATGAACATCTGAATGATTCAGAGGACAACTGGGTGAAAGTGTTGTGGTCAGATGAGACCAAAATGGAGCTCTTTGGCATCAACTCAACTCGCCGTGTTTGGAGGAGGAGGAATGCTGCCTATGACCCCAAGAACACCATCCCCACCGTCAAACATGGAGGTGGAAACATTATGCTTTGGGGGTGTTTTTCTGCTAAGGGGACAGGACAACTTCACCGCATCAAAGGGACGATGGACGGGGCCATGTACCGTCAAATCTTGGGTGAGAACCTCCTTCCCTCAGCCAGGGCATTGAAAATGGGTCGTGGATGGGTATTCCAACATGACAATGACCCAAAACACACGGCCAAGGCAACAAAGGAGTGTCTCAAGAAGAAGCACCTTAAGGTCCTGGAGTGGCCTAGCCAGTCTCCAGACCTTAATCCCATAGAAAATATGTGGAGGGAGCTGAAGGTTCGAGTTGCCAAACGTCAGCCTCGAAACCTTAATGACTTGGAGAAGATCTGCAAAGAGGAGTGGGACAAAATCCCTCCTGAGATGTGTGCAAACCTGCTGGCCAACTACAAGAAACGTCTGACTTCTGTGATTGCCAACAAGGGTTTTGCCACCAAGTACTAAGTCATGTTTTGCAGAGGGGTCAAATACTTATTTCCCTCATTAAAATGCAAATAAATTTCTAACATTTTTGACATGCGTTTTTCTGGATTTTTTTTGTTGTATTCTGTCTCTCACTGTTCAAATAAACCTACCATTAAAATTATAGACTGATAATTTCTTTGTCAGTGGGCAAACATACAAAATCAGCAGGGGATCAGATACTTTTTTCCCCCACTGTATGAGTTGTATTAGTTATATTAGTTGTTATATTGTTATATTGATTGTTAAATTGGTTGTAATATTGTTGTATTGGTTATATTAGTTGTTGTATTGGTTGTAATATTGTTGTATTGGTTATATTAGTTGTTGTATTGGTTGTAATATTGTTGTATTGGTTATATTAGTTGTTGTATTGGTTGTAATATTGTTGTATTGGTTATATTAGTTGTTGTATTGGTTGTAATATTGTTGTATTGGTTATATTAGTTGTTGTATTGGTTGTAATATTGTTGTATTGGTTATATTAGTTGTTGTATTGGTTGTAATATTGTTGTATTGGTTATATTAGTTGTTGTATTGGTTGTAATATTGTTGTATTGGTTATATTAGTTGTTGTATTGGTTGTAATATTGTTAAATTGGTTGTTGCATTGGCTGTTATTGTCACATCCTGACCAGTAAAGGGCCTATTTGTTATTGTTGTCACGTCCTGGCCAGTATAAGGGTTAATTGTTATTGTAGTTTGGTCAGGACGTGGCAGAGAGAATTTGTTTTATGTGGTTCAGGGTGGTGTGTTAGTTAGGAGGGTGTTTGATTTATTATTTCCGGGTTTTGAGTTATGGTCTATGTTTATGTATTTCTATGTGTAGTCTAGTGAGTGTGTTTCTATGTTGAGTTAATTGGGGTGGACTTCCAATTGAAGGCAGCTGTTTGGTGTTGCCTTTGATTGGAAGTCCGATATTAGTTGGGTGTGTTTGTCTTGTATTTGTGGGAGATTGTTTTTGCATTGCGTGTTTTGTTAGCCTGCAAAACTGTCATTTGTCGTGCTTATTGTTTTCTTGTTTTTTTCGTGTTCAACGTTTGTTAATAAATTAAGAAAATGAACACCAACTCTGCTGCATATTGGTCCACCTTTTCGGACGACGATTTCGCTATATCGTCCTCCGACGAAGAAAGCCGTGACAATTGTAGTTTGGTCAGGACGTGGCAGAGGGTATTTGTTGTACATGTTTTTGGTTATGTGTTTATATAGAGGGTTATTTTGTGTAGAGTGTTTCTGGGTTTAGTGGTGTATCTATGTAGAAAGGGTATTTGATTTAAGTGGTTTGGGGTTTATTAGATATGTATTTATGTAAGATGGGGTGTTTGATTTAGGTGTTCCGGGTTGTTGGGTATGTTCTTGTATTGTATTTCTAGGGGGCTGGTCTAGTGTTGTATTTCTGTGTTGGCCTGGTGTGGCTCTCAATCAGGAACAGCTGTACATCGTTGTTGCTGATTGAGAGTCATACTTAGGTCGCCTGTTTTCACCTGTTAGTTTATGGGAGATTGTGCTTGTTTAGCTGTGTGCCTGACAAGACTGTCCAGTTTGTTTGTGTTTTGTATACGTTTGTGTTTTCCTTCTTCACCAAATAAAAAGAAGATGAGTATATATTTTCCCGCTGCGTCTTGGTCTTTACCCTACGACAACCGTGACAGTTATATTGGTTGTAATATTGGTAGTGATATTGGTTGTTATGTTGGTTGTGACGTTGTTATATTGGTTGTTATACTGGTTGTAATATTTTTTATATTGGTTGTTATATTGGTTGTTATATTAGTTGTGATATTGGTTGTAGTATTGTGATATTGGTCGTTATCTTGTTGTATTGGTTGTAGTCTTGTTGTATTGCTTGTAGTATTGTTATATGTTGTAATATTGTTACATTGGTTGTTATAAGTTGTAATATTGTTATATTGGTTGCTATAAGTTGTATTGGTTGTTATATTGGCTGTGATATTGGTCATTATCTTGTTATATTGGTTGTTATATTAGTTGTTATATTGCTTGTTATAGTGTTATATTTGTTGTAATATTGTTATTGCTTGTTGTATTGGTAGTTATATGTTATATTGGTTGCTGTATTAGTTGTTATATTGGTTGTAATATTGTTATATTGGTTGTTGTATTGGTTGTTACATTGGTTGTTACATTGATTGTTATATTGGTTGCTGTATTAGTTGTTATATTGGTTGTAATATTGTTATATTGGTTGTAATAGTGTTATATTGGTTGTTATATTGGTTGCTGTATTAGTTGTTATATTGGTTGCTGTATTGGTAGTTATACGTTATATTGGTTGTTGTATTGGTTGTTACATTGGTTGTTATATGTTATATTGGTTGCTGTATTAGTTGTTATATTGGTTGTAATATTGTTATATTGGTTGTAACAGTGTTATATTGGTTGTTATATTGGTTGCTGTATTGGTAGTTATTGGTTGTTATATTGTTATATTGATTGCTGTATTGGTTGTAATATTGTTGTTATATTGGTAGTTATATTGTTTGTTATATTGGTTGTTAAATTGGTTGTAATATTGGTAGTCCTGGCACTTAATCCTAGTATGAATTTCCTGTTTTAGGTCAGTTAGGATCACCACTTTATTTTAAGAATGTGAAATGTCAGAATAATAGTAGAGAGAATGATTTATTTCAGCTTTTATTTCTTTCATCACATTCCCAGTGGTTCAGAAGTTTACATACACTCAATTAGTATTTGGTAGCATTGCCTTTAAATTTCTTAACTTGGGTCAAGCTTCCCACAATAAGTTGGGTGAATTTTGGCCCATTCCTCCTGACAGAGCTGGTGTAACTGAGTCAGGTGTGTAGGCCTCCTTCCTCGCACACGCTTTTTCAGTTCTGCCAACACATTTTCTATAGGATTGAGGTCAGGGCTTTGTGATGGCAGATCCAATACCTTGACTTTGTTGTCCTTAAGCCATTTTGCCACAACTTTGGAAGTATGCTTGGGGTCATTGTCCATTTGGAAGACCCATTTGCGACCAAGCTTTAACTTCCTGACTGATGTCTTGAGATGTTGCTTCAATATATCCATATAATTCTCCGTCCTCACGATGCCATCTATTTTGTGAAGTGCACCAGTCCCTCCTGCAGCAAAGCACCCCCACAACATGATGCTGCCGCACCCGTACTTCACGGTTGGGATGGTGTTCTTCGGCTTGCAAGCGTCCCCCTTTTTCCTCCAAACATAACGATGGTCATTATGGCCAAACAGTTCTATTTTTGTTTCATCAGACCAGAGGACATTTCTCCAAAAAGTATGATCTTTGTCCCCATGTGCAGTTGCAAACCGTAGTCTGGATTTTTTTATGGCGGTTTTGGAGCAGTAGCTTCTTCCTTGCTGAGCGGCCTTTCAGGTTATGTCGATTATAGGACTCGTTTTACTGTGGATATAGATACTTTTGTACCTGTTTCCTCCAGCAGCTTCACAAGGGCCTTTGCTGTTGTTCTGGGATTGATTTGCACTTTTCGCACCAAAGTACGTTCATCTCTAGGAGACAGAACGCATCTCCTTCCTGAGTGGTATGACGGCTGCGTGGTCCCATGGTGTTTATACTTGCGTACTATTGATTCTACAGATGAACGTGGTACCTTCAGGCATTTGGAAATTGCTCCCAAGGATGAACCAGACTTGTGGAGGTCTAAAATAAAATTCTGAGGTCTTGGCTGATTTCTTTTGATTTTCCCATGATGCCAAGCAAAGAGGCACTGAGTTTGAAGGTAGGTCTTGAAATACATCCACAGGTACACCTTCAATTGACTCAAATGATGTCAATTAGCCTATCAGAAGCTTCTAAAGCATTTTATGGAATTTTCCAAGCTGTTTAAAGGCACAGTCAACTTAGTGTATTTAAACTTCTGACCCACTGGAATTGTGATACAGTGAATTATAAGTGAAATAATCTGTCTGTAAACAATTGTTGGAAAAATGACTTGTGTCATGCACAAAGTAGATGTCCTAACCGACTTGCCAAAACTATAGTTTTGTTAACAAGAAATTTGTGGAGTGGTTGAAAATCGAGTTTTAATGAGTGAATTTTAATGAGTCCAACCAAAGTGTATGTAAATTTCCGACTTCAACTGTATATTGGTCGTTATATTGCTATATGTGTTGTGATACTGGATGTGATAGTGCTTGTTATATTGGTTGTTTTATTGGTCGTAATATTGGTATATTTGTTGTGATACTGGTTGTTATATTGGGTGTTATATTGGTTGGCTATTTTACAAAGTTGGGTATGTCTGTGTCAAAGTAGTAACTTAAAACTGAAATAGAACAGAGGACAGGTGGAGAAATCCCTGACATGGCTATGTTAGACATTCATTGATGTGCAAATACCCTGTGCAGTAACTAGTAGGCTTAGAGACACTGTCACGTCCTGACCAGTAAAAGGGGTTGTTTGTTATTATAGTTTGGTCAGGGCGTGGCAGGTGGTGTTTGTTTAGTGTGTTTCGGGGTTTTTGGTTGATGTTCTATGTTTTCTATTTCTATGTGGGTTTTCTAGTTTTTCTATGTCTATGTTAGTTTTGTCAATGACCTCCAATCAGAGGCAGCTGTTTGTTGTTATCTCTGATTGGAGGCCATATTTAGTTGTGTGTGTTTTCACTTGTGTTTGTGGGTGGTTGTTACCTTGTATAGCCTGAGCACCTAACGGGACTGTTTTCGTCGTTTGTTTTGTATAAGTTTTTTTCCTTTCTAATAAAAAAAAGATGAGCAATATAACCGCTGCATATTGGTCCGACGATTTCTCCTCTTCAGACGACGAAGTTTATGACAGACACATTCTAAATCAGTTAGAAATACTATTTGGGCTCAGAAACTGCAGTCTGAAGTCACTATGGATCACTAATCTGACCCGCTCTTTGATACCAAAATACAGCATAACCTTCTAACGTGGAACACAGAGGCAGTCATACGTAATTATTTCTGTGAAGGCAACAACATTTCGACTTCGCATCCTCACAGCCCACTTTGTATCCTCCACTTCTTCCTAGCATGGAAAGAGAAGACAGGTTGTCCTCCTTTCAGAAAAGTTCACATTGCCAAGATTCTGAAAGAGTTGGTGGAATCCCCATGGGGGGTTGCAAATTGGCTCATGTCAATCAATTCCAATTGCAGCAAGGATATTCAGTGTGCATTGGCTCGTTTCTGAACTTAATCTTAACCAATCCCTCTTAATTAAACGACCCAAATACACGTTATTCAGCTGCTGCCAGATATTAGATTAACATTTGAATAGAGTTTAATTAGACAGAAAACAAGTTTACTCTTCACAGATAAATATTCAGCTCCCAAAGAAGTTAACTATGAGTCTGTTCTAAACTAGAACAAACATGGACTCAACGTACCATTGTTCCAGGAATGTTTGTCCAAATGACAACCTACCTATCTGACCACTGTGATGTATTTTGAGTCTGTTCTAAAAGTACCCAGAGCCGAACACACCAAGCTGCCCGCTGGGCACAGATGTCAACACATTTGAATTGAAGGCAGTCGCTTCAGGAAGTGATTTTAATTATAATTTTTTTAAATATATGAAAAACTTGAAATAAAATTCAAGTTCACTCGAATTGACCCCAGCCCTGTCATCTGTACTAAACATGTCCAAAGCTGAACAGTACACACAGCAGCCTACTGCCATACCTGAGTCTGTGAGGGGCGGAAGGTGCTGCAGCCAAACGACTGCTGCAGTGAGTCCAGGAAGGGCTGGATCTTGTAGAGGCCATGGCTGCCGTGGCTGGAACGGAAGGCCACGATGTGGAAGTACTTGAGGATCTTCTCGAAGCGCGCCTGGCTCATCTTGAGTGCGATGCTGCGGTTGCTAAAGAAGCCACTGCTCCAGATGCTGAGCACTGACTCACAGCGGTGAACGCTGGTGGAAGTCACGAAGCCCAAGAAGGCCTTCATCTCGGCCGCAGTCACGTTTCGCCAGCCCTCGTCGCTGCCGAAGCGCTCCTGGTACTTCTTGGCGTACATGTTGGTCTGCGTCACCATGTTCTGGATGGCGTTGTCGGGCACAAAGAGCTGGAAGAAGTCCATGCAAGTGGCTGTGGCTGGCATTCTCTGGGTAGGGCCTGGTGACAGGGAGAGAGACAGACAGATGACGGAGCTGCAGTCAAAGCATCACTCGCTCATTAAAACCTGCCTCTCAGATTGATGCTGTCAAATGAAAATAACAATCACACATTACTTGTAAATTGAGTCTTACTGTGTAAACGACTATGATTTCTAAAAAGGGAATTACAATACTTTGACAGTATGGAGCTCTTTTGTGCACTGAGTTATTTTGTACAGTAAAAAAGCAGAACGTGTAGCATTTCTTTCCAGTCTTTGTTATTTGGATTGTGCTGTCAACCCTAGGGCTGCAATCAACTTCTATTCAACATGACAGTAACCATAATGTAATCCAAACAAGAATCAATCTTTTGGGGCTTGAGGGAAGGGTTCATTACTGTCATGTGCTACACTATAGTGGATAGAAAGTCTTGTCTTGTCTCGAACGTGTCAGATGAACATTCCCGCTTATGCAAGCCGACAAATATAACCGTTTGGAAAAGCCCACTCATCGACATTGACATACTGTAGTTTCCAATGCATGGTAATCCGCACCTCCAACAACGCATCTGTCAAACTACTCAAGTTTGCAGATGACACCACTCTGGTCGGTCTCATCACCGACGGCAATGAGTCCATGTACCGTGGAGAGGTCGACCGGCTATCCACTGGGCACAGACGTCAGTTAAATTTGGTTGATTCACTAACGTGAATTCAACGCGAAATCAACAAAAAATGTCACCTTGTCATTGGATTAGGTTAAAAGTTGGGTGAAAAAAAGACTACATTTTCTTACGTTGATTACTTTTTTGTAATCCAATCAGTTTTCCACATTGATTCATCATTTACATTTACATTTTTACATTTTAGTCATTTAGCAGACACTCTTATCCAGAGCGACTTACAGTAGTGAATGCATACATTTCACACATTTTTATTTTGTACTGGCCCCCCGTGGGAATCATCAAATTGATTTGTATTTTTTTTATGACATGGAAACAACATTGATTCAACCAGTTTTTGCCCAGTGGGTAGTGGCCTGGTGCAGTCACAATAACCTAAAACACAGACAAAAGCGTGGCGATGGTAGTTGACTTCAGAAAACGCCACTAACCATCTCTCCCCCTTGAGATTGATGGCTCAAGTGTTAGCACGGCTGAATCATTCAAATTCCTGGGGACCATCATCTCCCACAGTCTCAAGTGGGAGGACAACATCACATCACCAACCGGACAGTTTCTTCCCCCGGGCGGTGGCCCTCACCAACCGGCCATCTGGCCCATTGAGACTATGCACTCTATGCTACAGTTTATTAGGTATACCACCCTGTTCACGAAAATGGTTCACACCTACAGACATTTGAGTCACATGGCGGTGGCTTGCTATATAAAGCAGGCAGACGGGCATCGAGGCATTCAGTTACTGCTCAATTGAACGTTAGAATGCAAGCTAACAGGCGGACCACAAACAGGCAAATAACGGCACAGTACAACAGTGGTGTGCAGAACGGCATCTCGGAGTGCACAACTCGTCGATCCTTGCCATGGATGGTCTATTGCAGCAGACAACCACGCCAGATTCCACTCCTATTAGCTAAAAACAAGAACTGGCTCCAGTGAGCATATGATCACCAACACTGGACAGTTGAGGAGTCAAAAACATTTGGTCCGACACCTGGTCTGACGAATCCTGGTTCCTGTTACGTCATGCTGATGGCAGAGTCAGGATTTGGTGTAAGCAGCATGAGTCCATGGCCCCATCCTGCATGGTGTCAACGGTAAGGCTGGTGGAGGTGGTGTAATGGTGTGTGGAATGTTTCCCAAGCAACGTTTCCATGCCCCGAAGAATTGACTGTTCTGGAGGCAAAGGGGGGTCCGACCCGGTACTAGATGGATGTACCTAATAAACTGGCCACTGAGTGTATATTCTTACTGATACTGTAAATTTGTACATCCACTGTATATCAACCATAAACCCAAGAATAGAGCCTTGATTAAAACTGCAGCACTGAACTGTCACAGGTCATCATCACATCTGTTAATTAACTGTATAGGCTGTGGGTGTGAAGTATCTCTGGACTTACGCAGGCCCTGGGTTAGAGGAGGGTTTGGCTGGGGTAGGCCGTCACTGTAAACAACAACTTGTTCCTAACTGACTTGCCTAGTTAAATAAGGTTCATTAATGACACATCACAAAACCAGTGAAGAAACTCATTGAACTGTCGCTCTCTAATCTTGTAAAGTCAGTAAGGGAGTAGAGGAGCACCTCAACCAAGGTGCAGCCAAAAATCACAAGAGAGCTCATCTAAGAGCTCTCAATTAAAAGCTGATGAACCAAAATATGTAAGAAAATGATCCGCTTTTAATTGTGAGAGAGAGTCACACCTATTTTTCTTGGCACACTTGTAAAGTATGCACATTCACTGGAGTGAGAAACCGTCTCTAAACAGAAGTACAAGTTCAGGCCCAGTAAACCAGTATTTTTCTCATTCTCTGGAACAAATTGATATATCTGAAACAAACTCTATATCTGGAAGTTTGGATTGGCCAACTGCTAAAAGCCATTTGGCTAAAATGAAGAATCTCATGTCCTCTCTACGTCCAGCCTAGAGATAAGGAAAATGTTGGGTCTCAAAAGGACAAAAATCATCTAGTTTGGTATTTTACTACTCTTGCACTGAGTGTACATGTCAGGTTGACAGAGCTAAACGTTGTTACTTTTGGACCCTTAGTTCCTCAAACCCAGACTGTGAGAGAGTTACATCTAATTAGGCAACAGGCCAAAGGGTGGGGTCACACTACAGACCTAGACACGGTTTCAAAAACCACTTCTTTAATCCAGTAGACTTTCAAATCTGGCAGCAAAGTGCAAAATACAGGATGACTGCCTTAGAGGCAGGGATTTCCAAAGACAGATGCCATAAAATCAATACAGTAAACAGAAGTCTGGCCAAAAATGAATTTATGGAATAGAATTGTTTTATTCCCTTGATTAAGAATTCCACTGTGGGAAATTCCTGACAACACCGCAGAAGAATGTCTAAGACGAACATACTGTAGATAATGTATGTGCCATTCAATAAAGTGAAATGGAGCTTGATTGATTCTAAAGCCTTTTCTAATCATAATTATGTTACATAATACATTATACGGTAATAGATTATACAGTATTATATTGTAATCCGGCGGGGTTGTCCTAATGTGCCTATACACACTGCAGAGATTTTACTCGGATAATGAAATGAGTGGAATGACATTTCAGACCCATAGACATGCTTACTAAGTGCTGCCTATCCCTGCTATAACTGTGGGATTTTCATATCAGACTAAATATCAATCATACAGACTCCATCGCTCATTTTCCCAATGAAAAATGTATGTTGTGGTTTATTTATGTATGATAGCTAGTGTCCCATAGAATTGACGTTATAACTCCAGTTTCTCCTTGAGACATGTGGACCTTGCACTGGACAGTCTTCTCCTCAGTGAACACCAGCTTGTTGCATGGAAACCTTCCGTTGACCTAACCTTAATGACAAAACCACCTCATGTTCATCTTTCCTGGCCACACCAGCCCTGTGTCTTGCCTATTTGCTCATATACTAATGGGTTGGATATTGTCATGCTTTTACTGCATTTTGGCTGGGGAATTTGTTTGAAATACGCCTGCCAACACTATTGTTTGTGTCAACAGTCTCAAATAACTTAGTGGTGAGTGTGAGGAAGCAAACCATGCTCTAGTGGAGACAGAGACCGCCACACATACTGTAGTGTAGACTATAAAGTACAAAGACTTCTGTACGCTGAAGTGATTCCCAAGGCAATGTCTTGGCTAACGCCACCACCTGTCATTGCCTGTGATGAAGCCCATACCAAAGCCTACAGGCAGATGGCATGATTTTCTCTCACGTCGTGACAGTGGCACAAGGCACCACCCACACCACCGTGGGGAGAGAAGGAGGCATTTATTTGCAAGTCAGTGAGAGTGTTCAGACAGAGTAATGATGAAGGGAGGAACCTCAATCTACACATACTTATTTAGTTACATTTGACATACAGTATCTATGCAATAACACCTATTATACGACTGACCAGAACTGTAATACATTGATCATTTTACAGGATATTTGTAAGGATAACAATATTACATTTGGTTAGGTTGTTGGTACTAGAATGGGTTTAACTCCTGAAGTACGACTTGTAACTACTAGGTATTACTTTACAGTGGCAGCACTGGGAAACCAATTTTTTAAAATTCTCTTTAAAGGCCCAGTGCAGCCAAAAACATGATTACCGGTGTTTTATATATATTTTCACACTATGAGGTTGGATTAATACTTTGAAATTGTGAAAAGGATGCTAATGCCCTTTTAGTTAAGAGCTGTTGGAAAAGACCGCCTGAAATATCAGCCTGTATTGGTGAGATGGACTTTTGGCCTGCTTGGTGACATCACCAGGCGTTAAATTACTTAATAGACCAATAAGAATGAGAGTTCCAAACCTCTCTGCCAATAACAGCAAGTTTTCAGTTTTCCCCTCCCCACACAGACCACTACCAGACAGTCCTAGCAAAATTCTTGCTTAACAAATTGCTCTTTGCTAAGAAGCAATTTTTGACCAATTTAATCTTAAACAATCACAGTAAGGTTCTTAATTGTTACACAGAAATGATTTGATATTGAGATCAAATAAAGGCTACATTGGACCTTTAAAAACTCTGCCCTGGGCATGCAATAGGAGACTGAGATAATGGAATAAACATTACCATTACTTTACAGGCCCTCCGTCATTGATCGTAGCAGCTGAACCTTCCATGAAGATGTAAGAGGGGAGATGGTCATTCATCTCCACTTAGAGTTAATTTGTCATGGCTGCCAGTGCCTCGCCTCTCTCTCTCTCTCTCTCTCTCTCAGCCTATGATGTTGGAAGAAACAGTGCTCCCTGGTCCATACCCAGCAGCCACACACAGATAGGCCTACAATCTGCACTATAAACAGTAATCTAGGGGTGCTTTCAAGACATGCACCACTAACATGTTCTACACAGCAGCTCTTACTATATTGCCATGACTACCTAGGTCACCTTTTACTGCCAATGTAAAAAATACAAAATATTCCTGCCAATGAACATCCTCTATCGTATTTTTGTCTTTCTTGGAGGTCCAAAATTCACGTTGGCATACTTCAATGCCTCAGTTGGCAAATACATGTGGCTGAACAGGCAAAGATGTTGCACAACGTTATTAGTCTCTGGAGATGCAGTGAGAGGAACAGAGAAGCAGAGCGCGTTCTTCTTAGGCTCCTCTGCAACTTGTTCCCTATGTCCATTTACTCTTTGGTCCCCAGTGCAGTGTTACAGTGTGGGCTATTTCATTTGGATAATTAAATAGCCAAATTCATATAAGCCACAATTCTCCAAGAAATGAATCCATATTGTGACATGATCCTTTATTAAAGGACACTTGGGCTTTCTTTCTCTCTCTCGCTCTTTCTCTTGACCTGCTGTTCAATCAGGAGTCAGGACCTACAATCATAGGCTACTTACTAGACACACACACACACACACACACACACACACACACACACACACACACACACACACACACACACACCTTAGATGATGGAGAAAATCAGATCATGATCCTATTCATTATGTCAAGCGAGGCTTTATTCTTAAAATGAAATACCATATGTCTCGTTGTATGGGGCCACCGTGATATCTTGCAGGGTGTCGCTCCATCCATCCTCTTCTGCTTGAGTTATTGAGACGGAGCCGGGTGGACCTCCGCTTTGACAATTCATAGTCTCACCTGACCTTTGATCGTCGCCGGCCTCCATGCAGCAGTTATCCGAATTCGAGTCACCCGAAGTGCTGTAAAAGGGATTGTCGCTGCTGTCATCTCCCGATTCCCCAAAAACATCATCTGAGATCTGCAAGCTCTCGTAGCGTGAGCGAGCCGCCTCCAAGACAGACAGCGCCTTCCTCCCACATTCCGCCATCTCTCGTCGATGCTTTTTGTAGCTTACAACACGGCACAATATTCGGCATGTAACTATCCACGACTGGGGAAAAACTCGTAACACACACACCTACCTACGTCCACTCCCACTGTACGTTTTTAGAATTATGCTAGGCCTACTGCAGACTTGTGATGTGATAACTTCTACTCTCCCCTTTCTTCAAAGCATGTGCCGGAGAGGAGCTGTCCTCATCAAGGGTACTTATTAAATACCCCTAAGCGCTATGCACAGAGACCGAAATGATCAATATTGATCACACCTCTGCGCATCCGTGTGGGCCAGCTATTTCGTTGGTGGCTCGTAAAATGGGCTCGTACTGTGTAGAGATTTCAATGAATACGCGGCATCATGATCAGCTGACCTGGGTGGCTCTCATGTGCTGGCCAATAGCGTTGATAATAGCGTTGTATATCTCACTGTTATGTCAAATCTTATGATATTAAAGCAGAATTGTCTTCTGATGCGGTTAGAAAATGCATATACCCCATCAATTGCCTATTGCTTATGATACGAATATAAAACACATGTATGACTAACGCGTTCGTTTATTCGTGTTTTATTAATGCATTCGTTTATTCAGACAATGTCATTACAGGAACTCTTTCAAATCAGTTTTGAAAACGTTTAATGAATTTATGTGGAAAGGAAAGCAACAGCAGGACAGGATTTGTATTTTTAAGACCACCATATTTTGGGGAAAAACCAAGCAGCGCTCCCCTTGGTGCCCTGTGGGGGTGCAGTAGACTGGTTCGCGGAAGTCATCTGGCTTTTTGGTGTGGTACCCTGTCATGTTTGCGGAAGTATCATTTGTCTTCTCCCCTCTGTCATTCTTCAGAAAGTATTTAGCAACATTCGTTACTTTATATTATAACTACATGTCCAGCCTTTTCTGATTTCAAGGGTAGTACAAAAGAAAGATGAATCTGCCAAAGGGGCCGGATTCTCTGTGTTTCGACAAGGACGTGTTTATGAAGGTAAGAATTTGACTTTTGAAACTAGACAGCTGGCTAGCAATGCCATAGGTTAGCTAGCAGTGATCAGCCAAACTGGCTTCATCACTTGTTATGAAACGACTTAAATATGTTTGTCTCGTAGTATTTATCTACCTAAACCCGATTAGAAATGGCAAGTTAGTATCTGCTGTACATTATTTGCATAATCTTAGCTAGCTAGCTAGCTAACTAACTAACTAACTACATGATCACTCATGACATGTTTTGATCATCTGTTGCATTCAGGATGACTTCGACGTGGATCAGTTTGTTGCAGATTGCAGAAAGCATGTCCAACTGGAGGAGATGCGCGAGGACCTTGAGATGTATTTCAAACAGCTCAAAACAGCCATGGTGGAGCTCATCAATAAAGATTATGCTGACTTTGTCAACCTCTCCACCAATCTGGTGAGTTTCTATGGCTGACACGTTCAAGATGCTGCAGTGTCCCCCACCCAAGCTGCATTAAGGTTTACAACCATACATTTTCAGCCAAATAACAAGATAGCAATCACATTTTACGATGATGTCACTCAAAATAAACTAGGAGCAACTGAGAGCAACAGCAGGAATCTGCTCAATATAGATGTAGCAATCTAAATAGATGTGATGTGGAATAATGATGATGTCAGTTTGTTCTTCCTAACAGTTGTTCCACCTAGGATCAGGACTTTTACATGTCAAATAGGCCTAATAGCTACAGTAGGTAGATAATAATGGATATCATCTATTTAGGTTGGAATGGACAAAGCCCTGAACCAGCTATCAGTACCACTGGGTCAGTTGCGTGAAGAGGTGCTGGTATGTGCTCTGTTTCACTCAATTTTTTCATATTATGATCAATTGGATTTATCTTCATTTCTGTTGACTTGGCCACACACGTTGTCTTATTTCTGTTGACTTGGCCACACATGTTGTCCTATTTCTGTTGACTTGGCCACACACGCTGTCTTATTTCTGTTGACTTGGCCACACATGTTGTCCTATTTCTGTTGACTTGGTCACACACGCTGTCCTATTTCTGTTGACTTGGCCACACATGTTGTCCTATTTCTGTTGACTTGGTCACACACGCTGTCCTATTTCTGTTGACTTGGTCACACACGCTGTCCTATTTCTGTTGACTTGGTCACACACGCTGTCCTATTTCTGTTGACTTGGCCACACATGTTGTCCTATTTCTGTTGACTTGGCCACACACGTTGTCCTATTTCTGTTGACTTGGTCACACACGCTGTCCTATTTCTGTTGACTTGGTCACACACGCTGTCCTATTTCTGTTGACTTGGTCACACACGTTGTCCTATTTCTGTTGACTTGGCCACACATGCTGTCCTATTTCTGTTGACTTGGCCACACACGTTGTCCTATTTCTGTTGACTTGGCCACACATGCTGTCCTATTTCTGTTGACTTGGCCACACACGTTGTCCTATTTCTGTTGACTTGGTCACACACGTTGTCCTATTTCTGTTGACTTGGCCACACACGTTGTCCTATTTCTGTTGACTTGGCCACACACGTTGTCTTATTTCTGTTGACTTGGCCACACACGCTGTCTTATTTCTGTTGACTTGGCCACACACGCTGTCTTATTTCTGTTGACTTGGCCACACACGTTGTCCTATTTTTGTGTGTTGGTCTCCTTTTTACTTCTCAGAACTTGAGAACATCTGTAAGTGAGGTGGTCCAAGCCGTTGACAACCAGCTATCCAAGCAAGATGACTTGCAAAACAAAAAGGTTTGTTAACCTTATGTCTACCATTTCAAACAATAGTTTTTCTATAACATACAGTACATTTGTATGTGTGTAGCTGGATGCTTACACTTTTGCAATTCATTTAGACAAAACATTATGATTCAAAGAGAAGTTAGACGAGTTTCTTTAAACTGTCATGTTTCTCTTTTCTTCGTTTAAACCAGATCAATGTCATGAAACTCATACAAGTTGTTCGATCACTAGAGAAGATTGAAAAAATCCTACATTCTCAGAACTCAAATGACTGGACATCTCTTGAGATGAGCAGGTCTGTTTAAAAAGAGATTGCATCAGCTTTTTGCTGATTTGACGTAGGCTATTTACCATACAGATGTATCTGTTAATGATGAATACAGGCTATTTACCATACAGATGTATCTGTTAATGATGAATACAGGCTATTTACCATACGGATGTATCTGTTAATGATGAACACAGTCTATTTACCATACGGATGTATCTGTTAATGATGAACACAGGCTATTTACCATACGGATGTATCTGTTAATGATGAATACAGGCTATTTACCATACGGATGTATCTGTTAATGATGAATACAGGCTATTTACCATACGGGTGTATCTGTTAATGATGAACACAGTCTATTTACCATACAGATGTATCTGTTAATGATGAATACAGGCTATTTACCATACGGATGTATCTGTTAATGATGAACACAGTCTATTTACCATACGGATGTATCTGTTAATGATGAACACAGTCTATTTACCATACGGATGTATCTGTTAATGATGAACACAGTCTATTTACCATACAGATGTATCTGTTAATGATGAACACAGTCTATTTACCATACAGATGTATCTGTTAATGATGAATACAGTCTATTTACCATACGGATGTATCTGTTAATGATGAATACAGGCTATTTACCATACGGATGTATCTGTTAATGATGAACACAGTCGATTTACCATACAGATGTATCTGTTAATGATGAACACAGTCTATTTACCATACGGATGTACAGTTGGAGTCGGAAGTTTACATACAACCAATACAGCAACCATAAGTGTATTATTATTATTGTTTGTAATATTGTTATATTGGTTGTTATATTGGTTGTTACAGTTGAAGTCGTACATTTACATACTCTTAGGTTGGAGTCATTAAAACTCGTTTGTCAACCACTCCACAAATTTCTTGTTAACCAACTATAGTTTTGGCAAGTCGGTTAGGACATCTACTTTGTGCATGACACAAGTCATTTTTCCAACAATTGTTTACAGACGGATTATTTCACTTATAATTCACTGTATCACAATTCCAGTGGGTCAGACGTTTACATACACTAAGTTGACTGTGCCTTTAAACAGCTTGGAAAATTCCAGAAAATTATGTCATGGCTTTAGAAGCTTCTGGTAGGCTAATTGACATAATTTGAGTCAATTGAAGGTGTACCTGTGGATGTATTTCAAGGCCTACCTTCAACTCAGTGCCTCTTTGCTTGACATCATGGGAAAAGCAAAAGAAATCAGCCAAGACCTCAGAAATTTTTTTTGTAGACCTCCACAAGTCTGGTTCATCCTTGGGTGCAATTTCCAAATGCCTGAAGGTACCACGTTCATCTATACAAACAATAGTACGCAAGTATAAACACCATGGGACCACACAGCCGTCATACCTCTCAGGAAGGAGACGTGTTCTGTCTCCTAGAGAAGAACGTGCTTTGGTGCGAAAAGTGCAAATCAATCCCAGAACAACAGCAAAGGACCTTGTGAAGATGCTGGAGGAAACGGGTACAAAAGTATTGTCATGACGTTGCCCTCTTTGGACACTGCGAGCACCATCCCCCGACCTCAATACTTCTGACACCAGGCTCTGTAAGAGCGGTCGTAAATTCCTACGAGGAGACCCTCTCCTCATGGCCACAGTAGAGAGAGAACAAAGGAGTTCTTCCACCTCACAGAACTGGAGAACCGAATGACATTTATGTTCTGGAGAAGGTATAAAAGATCGGTGAAGAATCCAGCTATGAACTGGTCTGTTTGGTACAATTTTGTGAAACTCATGAGAGACAAAACCGCCACATTACCATAATCATGTTTATACAATAGCCTCAGCTATGAGACTTACATCTAAATGGTTGTATAAAATGAATGAATAAGGATGGAACTGTTTGTGAAATTGTGTAATGTGATTTTGGACTGTTTAATGAAGGAAACTCCAGTTCCCTTTCGAGTCTTAACTAAATCAGAGGACCGCCCATGAGCACAGTTATGGTCTGGCGTCATGGGACAGGCCCTTTTCTGCTCTTCCGAATAAAACCCCCACCGAGGTTTTCTATCACCAGACCGAGCTTACCTCAATTACGAGATGGCTAAAGGTTGGAGACCATGCATTTCTCTTGATTAACTTTTAACCATACCACGTGGTTAAACTCTTAGACTATCGATACCGACAGAATAAGAACAAGTCTTTGATATTAATTACTAGTCTGCAGCTAGGAATTCGGTATCATTGAACTTGAAGACCGACAACCGCCGAAAACATCTGATCTATAACGACATGAATGAATGTTACTCTGAACTGTCCATTCTAACCACGACAGAGAGAGAGAGAGGGCGGACAGACTCTCCAACAGAAACAAACTTTTCAACAGAGATCCCGACAACACACTGAGCGTAAATATATATATTGATCGCAATTGCTCCCGAATGAGTGAGCGTTCATGTGCAAAGGGTTAGCATTTCAATTGTAATACTTATCTACTGTGTAGTGCCTTCTCAGTTGACCCCCCACTCCCCTTTTGTCTAACAAGCCGCCATGCCGGTTTAGCCCACTAGGGGCCAATCCTCTATCATTTCTTTTTAACGATATCGACTGTTTGTTCTGCATTTCTGTGAATTACTTAGTTAGTAAATAAATTATTTTAAGACAATTGATGTATGGATGATTCATAGTGAAGATTGGGTTCGTGCAGATAACGTTTGGAATGAGACTGACGAGGTAAAGAATACGTCATTAATCAGAAGACTAAGTGATCAGATATTAAAATATCTGAAAGTTATATTAGGAAAATTATAACTTTGTAATCTGAATATTTTCCTTGGTGCCCCGACTTCCTAGTTAATTACAGTTACACGATTAATCAGTTTAATTGTGTAATAATAATTAGAGAGTTATTTGATAAATATGTCTTCAGTTTTAATGATGCCAAAGACACGACAGTATCTCTATCCACAGTAAAACGAGTCCTATATTGACATACCCTGAAAGGCCGCTCAGCAAGAAGCCACTGCTCAAAAAACGCCATAAAAAAGCAGTGAGGACAAAGATTGTACTTTTTGGAGAAATGTCCTCTGGTCTGATGAAACAAAAATAGAACTGTTTGGCCATAATGACCATTGTTATGTTTGGAGGAAAAAGGGGGAAGCTTGCAAGCCGAAGAACACCATCCCAACCGTCAAGCACGGGGGTGACAGCATCATGTTGTGGGGGTGCTTTGCAGCAGGAGCGACTGGTGTACTTCACAAAATAGATGGCATCATGAGGCAGGAACAAATATGTGGGTATATTGAAGCAACATCTCAAGACATCAGTCAGGAAGTTAAAGCTTGGTCGCAAATGGGTCTTCCAAATGGACAATGACCCCAAGCATACTTCCAAAGTTGTGGCAAAATGGCTTAAGGACAACAAAGTCAAGGCATTGGAGTGGCCATTACAAAGCCCTGACCTCAATCCTATAGAAAATGTGTGGGCAGAACTGAAAAAGCGTGTGCGAGCACGGAGGCCTACAAACCTGACTCAGTTACACCAGCTCTGTCAGGAGGAATGGGACAAAATGCACCCAACTTATTGTGGGAAGCTTGTGGAAGGCTACCTGAAACGTTTGACCCAAGTTAAACAATTTTAAAGGCAATGCTACCAAATACTAATTTAGTTTATGTAAACTTCTGACCCACTGGGAATGTGATGAAAGAAATAAAAGCTGAAACAAATCATTCTCTCTACTATTATTCTGACATTTCACATTCTTAAAATAAAGTGGTGATCCAGGAAATTTTTACTAGGATTAAATGTCAGGAATTGTGAAAAACGGAGTTTTAAATGTATTTGGTAGAGGTGTATGTAAACTTCCGACTTCAACTATATCTCTGTTAATGATGAATACAGTCTATTTACCATACGGATGTATCTCAATTAATGATGAAGTTTGCCGTTTCTTTTGCTTTGTAGTCCTCTTTTAGCTGGCCAGATTCTGGAGCGGATTGCCACAGAGTTCAACCAGCTGCAGTTCCATGCTGTCCAAAGCAAGGGCATGCCCCTGCTGGACAAAGTCAGGCCTGTATGTCCCGTCACATCATTCAATATTTACGGCCCCATTGGATTTGTGGAGTTGATTTTGAGTACACAAACTAGACTAAGATTAATGGTTGAAAATGGCCATGCCTGTCCATTATAAAAATCCCTTTACTGACACTGTGTCTGTCCATGCCTGTCCATTGTAAACATCCCTTTACTGACATTGTGTCTGTCCATGCCTGTCCATTGTAAACATCCCTTTACTAACATTGTGTCTGTCCATGCCTGTCCATTGTAAACATCCTTTTACTGACATTGTGTCTGTCCATGCCTGTCCATTGTAAACATCCCTTTACTGATACTGTGTCTGTGTACGACTTGTGTTGTAGCGTATTTCTGGCATCACGTCCATGTTACAGCAGTCTTTAGAGGGGCTCCTCATACAGGGCCTCCAGACCTCCAATGTGGACATTGTGCGTCACTGCCTACGCACCTACGCCACCATCGACAAGACCAGGGACGCAGAGGCACTGGTGGGACAAGTCCTGGTCAAGCCCTACATGGACATGGTGAGGTTGTGTTTCATCGGAACCAGCAAGATCAGAAGAGCATTTAGTGCTGGTGTCCCGTTCCCAGATTGAACCTACTCCTGGACTTAAAAACTTAATTTTATTTGCTTTTAAATCCAGAAATAGGCTTTTATCTTGTTTCTGATAATCCGGCTCTTAGTGCCCAGCTCACCAATATCTTTGTGAAACGATGCAGAAATTGACAGTTCAAGAACTTTATGTACTGTGTTCTGCTTCAGAGATGAAGTCCATGTTTCCATCTCTATAGAAACAGTACTTCAGTTACTATTTTGTTATCAACAGGTCATTGTTGAACAGTTTGTCAAGTCCACCCCCAATGGCCTTCAAATAATGTACACCAAGCTCCTACAGTTTGTGCCACATCACTGTAGACTGCTGCGCGAGGTGACTGGAATGGTCATTTCAAGGTAAGCCCCATTGCTGTCCACAAAGTCAAAGTTCTAAAGGCTTCTCTCCCTTCAGATATAAGAAAGTACATGGTAGAATGGTAGTTACACATTGAAAACCCAGAAAGTACATGGTAGTATGGTAGTTACACATTGAAAACCCAGATAGTAACTGGTAGAATGGTAGTTACACGTTGAAAACCCAGAAAGTACATGGTAGAATGGTAGTACCACGTTCAAAACCCAGAAAGTACATGGTAGAATGGTAGTACCACGTTGAAAACCCAGAAAGTACATGGTAGAATGGTAGTAACATGTTGAAAACCCAGAAAGTACATGGGAGAATGGTAGTTACACGTTGAAAACCCAGAAAGTACACGGTAGAATGGTTGTTACACGTTCAAACCTAGAAAGTACACAGTAGAATGGTAGTTACACTTACAAAACCTAGAAAGTACATGGGAGAATGGTAGTTATGAGTTCCTAACCTAGAAAGTACACGGTAGAATGGTTGTCACGAGTTCATAACCTAGAAAGTACACGGTAGAATGGTTGTTACGTGTTCATAACCTAGAAAGTTCACGGTGAATGGTAGTTATGCATTCATAACCTAGAAAGTACGTGGTAAAATGGTAGTTACACGTTGAAAACCCAGAAAGTACATGGTAACATGGTATTTACACATTCATAACCCAGAAAGTATGTGGTAAAATGGTAGTTACAAATTCAAAACCTAGAATGGTAGTTACGCATTCATAATCTAGAAAGTTCACAGTAGAATGGTAGTTACGTGTTCATTACCTAGTAAGTTCACGTTAGAATGGTAGTTACACGTTCATAACCCAGAAAGTACATGGTAGAATGGTAGTTATGCGTTCATAACCTTGAAGTGTGTGGTAAAATGGTAGTTACGCATTCATAACCCAGAAAGTATGTGGTAAAATGGTAGTTACGCGTTCATAACCCAGAAAGTATATGGTAAAATAGTAGTTATGCGTTCATAACCCAGAAAGTATTTGGTAAAATGGTAGTTACGCGTTCATAACCCAGAAAGTATATGGTAGAATGGTGGTTAACCATTCATTATCTATGAATTTCTTGTTTGTTCTTTCTCATGTCTTTGCTTTCGGCTGTCTGTCCAGTGAGAAGGCAGACATAGTCCCGGGATACGACTTCTTGGTGAACTCAGTGTGGCCGGAAATCATCAAAGGTATCGAGGAGAGAATCGCATCTCTCTTCAACGCGGGCAACCCTGACACCTTTTATGATGTACGTACTCTGACTACCCAATCATGTTCCTCTGGCATCAAAACTGTCAAATCAACAACAACAAAAATCCAACAGAGCTTGGTTAATGGTTCATGTTTGTATCTATTTTGCAGAGGTACACTATCAGCATTGACTTTGTCAGAAAGTTTGAGAGACAGTGTGGCTCCCAAGCTAGTGTGAGGAGACTGAGAGCTCACGCCTCCTATCAGAGCTTCCACAACAAGTGGAACCTGCCTGTCTACTTCCAGCTCAGGTGAATAGCTGTGTGCTCCTGCATTGCTTGCTGTTTGAGGTTTTAGGCTGGAGTTCTGTACAGAACCCTGTGACATCAGCTGATGTAAGAAGGGCTTTATAAATACATTTGATTGATTGATTGCTCCATGAACTTTGACCTCTGTGCTTCCTGTACTGACCCAGTTATGTGCATGTATTACAGTAGTGTCCACACAACAACTCAATCTGTGCCACAGTGCTGTCAGAACTGATATGCTCTGGTAACCTCCCTGGCAGGGGGTGTTTCCCTTTTATTTCATTCATTTCATCTTATTTTTAAAACTTGCATGAATTGATGTATTCTGAAATCTATTAACAAGAATATCTACAACAAAAAAGCTTTGGATTTTGCTCCCTTTATAATAGTTACCTACCGTACTGATGTCCAGTCATCCATTTTACTTCCTGGATATTGTGCTGTCCACATTATATCTTGTTACAGATAAGAAGATATTTACGGGGTATGCGTCATAATATGTTGTCAGATTTGAGAGGTACTTTAGCATTGTGTCCAACACAAGTCTGGCTTTTTGCGTAAGGCCTGATGAATACTCCCTCAAAGGGAATATTGATTTTTTTTCTGGAGTCAACGTGAAGGTTGTTGGACACTTTGCCTTGCACTGTTTGTCAGCCCCGGCACATTTTACAATGGAATGTACATCATGCTGCACATACTCAACACTGTGTAAAAAAACAACATGTTTTTGATCAATTCCAACTGTTTTGCTCATAGAACAGCATGCAAGCTTATATGTGTTCAACAGCCAGGCATTGACCTATTGTTCCCCATCTCTGTCACAGGTACAAGGAAATTGCTGCATGTTTAGAGAATGCTATTGCTGATGGGTTAGAGGCAGCACCAGGTTAGTAGCTATATCCAACTGTAATAACACGACAGACCCTGGTTCGATTCCAGGCTGTATCACAACTGGCCATGATTGGGAGTCCCATAGGGCGGTGCACAATTGGCCCAGCGTCGTCCAGGTTAGGGTTTGGCCGGGGTAGGCCATCATTGTAAATAAGAATTTGCTCTTAACTGACTTGCCTAGTTAAATAAAAGTAAAAAACATTTTTTTAAAGTATACAAATGGATAAGTTATTTTATTAGTCATTACCATAATATACAATATTACCTGATGGCTTCAATTATTACCCCCCCCCCATACACACTTTCTCTTCCTCCCTACACACTCTCTCTTCCACCCAACACACACACACATTCTCTTTTACTCCCTGCATACTCTCTCTACCTCCCTGCATACTCTCTCTTCCTCCCTACACACACTCTCTTCCTCCCTACACGCTCTCTCTTCCTCAGCGGGCAGCTCCTATCACCTGCTGGTGTCCCAAGTGCTGTGGAACAGCTTGGTCAGGTGCTGGGCGGATAAGGTCTACCTGCCCCCGCTGTCTCACCGCTTCTGGAAGCTCACCCTGCAGCTGATCTCACGCTACTCCAAGTTCCTCACTGAGGTACAGCCTCCAACATGGCAATCCAACCTTTCCACTATAATATTAATGCTAGTGTGCATAGTGTCTATAGATTCAGTGATACCTCTATTAATCTAGTGTTCAACGTAGCCTGCAGTGTCAGTATTCCAGTATTTTAAATGAGTCCTATAAAAGGAAATGCTGGTCACATTAAGTTGTCATGATTGGTGTTTCTGGACCCTGTCTCCTAGATGCTGACTAAATCTCCCTCCACGGAGGTCAGTAAAGACCCCGTGAGGCTCCTCCCCAGCTCCGCCTCCTCCACGTCCAGTCGCACCTCTCAGGATGATGGGGGCAGCGAGAGCGGCAGCCCAGCAACCCTCTCCACCAAACAGCTGGTCTTTATAGCCTCTGATGTGAACCAACTACAAGACCAGGTAGTGATATGGACCAATCACAAGACCAGTTAGGGATATGGGCCAATCACAACAAGCCAATGCAGTTTTGTATTGTATTTACCTTCCAAGAAGCCAAACGGAATTGACAAAAATCTTAATAATGTTGTTTTTAATAATTGCTTTTAGGGTTAGGCAACATTAGACATGCTATTGCATGAACCTTATTTGTTCATATTTTTCTCGACAATTAAGAGTTTGCCTTCCTCACAGATTACGGAACTTTCTGAGATGATTAAGCAGAGACTGGAGATCATTGGGTACAACAACTTTGTAATTGTTGCAGGTATGTCATCGTCATGCTTGAAAAGCACACATTGATACATTGTTCCAGACAAGTGTTTAATCATGGTACTTATTCCATCAGCTCTTACTGCATGTTAATTGATATATTGCCTTTTGATTGCCTTTTTGACAAGTGTCCCTCCCTGCCTTGTGTTCTCTCTCCAGAGGCCCTAGAAGACTCCAAAGCCTCCCTCTCTGGCTGCATTCCCACCTTGAACCGCAAGATGACTCAGCATTTAACCGAGAGGTGCTTCCGCTTCCTGAAGAGTGCCTCTGAAGTCCCCCGACTGTACCGCAGGACCAACAAGGTGAGACGGCCCGCCCCTCAGGCCCCATCCTCTCAGAACAATGGAACAGTGCTCCCATTAGGCTTTAATGTTGCTGAGATGATTAGAGAACATCTGCTGTACAGTACCAAAATACTGAAGAGTGTACCACACTACACACTCACAAGCTTGAAAACATGCCTGTTCTTCATTCCTTGTATAGGAAGTTCCCTCCAGAGCCTCTGCCTACATGGACAACGCCCTGCGGCCGCTGCACCAGCTCCTGAGCGACTCCAAAGACACGGTGAAGCCCTCCATCGCCCAGGACTGGCTACGGATCACACTCAATGACTGCACTCACAGGTAGGGGGACTCTGCTGTCTGTTAGACTTCCTGTGTAGGCAACTACAGCAGTGTTACTCATCTCCAATCCTCCAGTATCCCCAACAGCACCCGCTTTTGTTTTTAACCCCAGACTAAAACACCTGATTCAACTTGTTGACAAGTACAATCAGGTATGCTTGTACTGTTGGGGATACTGGAGGACCGGAGTTGGGAAACACATAACTACAGTATACTGGTGACTGCTGAATGGGAAAAGGAGATCTTGTAAGGCGAATTCTAGTCCACATATAAAGATTCTACATTGAATGCATGCCTTCGTTTTTAGTCCATGTATTGTGTTAAAATAATATTTAATAAAATCTTAGGTGTACTCTTCTGCTTGCTCCCTGTAGGGTCAATGCAGTGAGTCACAATGTGTTGTCCTAAGAATGGCACCACACAAGGCCACCAACTAACATTGAATTGAATTCCATGGCAGTCAACCGCACTAACTTAAGTAGCTTTTTGTTCTGCTCCACCAAGCACAGAAGTCTGTCATTTTCCATTTTCACTTTGGGCAGATATTTTGAAACCATATCAGATGTTTTGAGTTCTGTGAAAAAAATGGAGGAGAGTTTAAAGAGACTGAAGCAAGCGAGGAAAACAGTGACCACCAACACGACAGGAACCACCGGAGGCCCCACAGACGACAGCAAGATCCGCCTGCAGCTGGCCTTGGATGTGGAGTACCTGGGAGAACAGGTAGGGTTCACCCTGTTAGAGAACACCAACCGTATCTTGTAATTGTCCTTTGACTATGTTTTAGAAAGACCGTCTGTTTAACTCAAGCAGTGGGAGGAAGGAAGGAAGGCATGTCAGGAAAATCCCCAGAATGATTGTTGTGATGGTAAGCTTCTAATACCATATTGATGTTTGTTTCCCATGATAGATTCAGAAGATGGGTCTGCAGCCTGCCGACATCACCATGTTCTCAACACTAAATGACTTGGTCCAAGGAGCACAGGACGGGACTCCATCAGAGCAGGCTGGACCGTAATCCTGCACCAATGTACCTGTGTGCTTGTAGTTAGGAGGAAGAAAGCCCAGTGAAGGACTGGGTCATATTTATGTTGAACACTGATCATATGGGACATGGCATTGAAAATCAGGAGAATTTCTAAATGTCATTGTACAATAGCAATGAAATATTTCCTACTGGCTCCCTGGCTGTTCATAGCAGCAAATGTCTCATTTAATGGGGCCTAAAGGGGTTAACCCTAACCCCTTTAAATATATTGTATGTGGTGAACAGAGTTGGTGAAGGATGAGAGATACTGTGAACAGAGTTGGTGAAGGATGAGATAGATATTGTACATTTTAAATAAAATGAATCAAAGTTGTATTAACAGCTTTGGATTCTTGTATGTTGTGTAAATGTGATTCAAGTGACCTAATAAGACATCTCTCTAAGTTCAGCTGTTATGAGGGTAACCTAATAAAGTATCTCTCTACGTTCAGCTGTTATGAGGGGTAACCTAATAAAGTATCTCTCTAAGTTCAGTGACACTCAGTTCATTTGCTAGACAGGGATCAACCATAATTATTTTCGGTCTGGTTTTGGAAAGAGGTTGTTCATTATTATGTTATCAAAACCTCAGGAGAAATATAGTCACTAGCTATTCATTTTTTTTCTAGAGGATTTGTCCCCCCAAAAAAGAGCTCCACAATATTCATAAACTCAGGCCTTTCAATAATCATTTGTCTATCTTTATCATAGCGTACAGTACATTGCTGTAACCTACAATGTACACTACCGTTCAAAAGTTTGGGGTCACTTAGAAATTTGTTTTTGAAAGAAAAGCACTTTTTTTTTGTCAATTAAAATTACATCAAATTGATCAGAAATACAGTGTAGACATGTTGTAAATGACTATTGTAGCTGGAAACGGCAGATTTATTTATGGATTATCTACATTGACGTACAGAGGCCCATTATCAGCAACCATCACTCCTGTGTTCCAATGGCACGTTGTGTTAGCTAATCCAAGTTTATCATTTTAAAAGGTTAATTGATCATTAGAAAACCCTTTTGCAATTATGTTAGAACAGCTGAAAACTGTTGTGCTGATTTAAAGAAGCAATAAAACTGGGCTTCTTTAGACTAGTTGAGTATCTGGAGCATCAGCATGGTTGATTACAGGCTCAAAATGGCTAGAAACAAAGCACTTTCTTCTGAAACTTGTCAGTCTATTCTTGTTCTCAGAAATGGAGGCTGTTCCATGCAAGAAATTGTCAAGAAACTGAAGATCTCGTACAATGCTATGTACTACTCCCTTCACAGAACAGCGCAAACTGGCTGTAACCAGAATAGAAAGAGGAGTGGGAGGCCCCGGTGCACAACTGAGCAAGAGGACAAGTACATTAGAGTGTCTAGTTTGAGAAACAGACGCCTCACAAGTCCTCAACTGGCAGCTTCATTAAATAGTACACCTTAATTTAAAACACCAGTCTCAACGTCAACAATGAAGAGGCGACTCCGGGATGCTGGCCTTCTAGGCAGAATTGCAAAGAAAAGCCATATCTCAGAATGGCCAATAAAAAGAAAAGATTAAGATGGGCAAAAGAACACAGACACTGGACAGAGGAAGTCTGCCTAGAAGGCCAACATCCCGGAGTCTCCTCTTCACTGTTGAAGTTGAGATTGGTGTTTTTATGCGGGTACTATTTAATGAAGCTATAAAAAAAAACCATTAAAACATTCCCCACACCATTGCACCACCTCCACCAGCCTTACCTTTGACACCATGCAGGATGGGGCCATGGACTCATTTGCTTACACCAAATCCTGACTCTGCCATCAGCATGACGCAACAGGAACCAGGATTCGTCAGACCAGGTGTCGGACCAAATGTTTTTGACTCCTCAACTGTCCAGTGTTGGTGATCATATGCTCACTGGAGCTGCTGATAGGAGTGAAACCCGGTGTGGTCGTCTGCTGCAATAGACCATCCGTGACAAGGATCGACGAGTTGTGCTTTCCGAGATGCTGTTCTGAACACTTGTACTCCGCTGTGATTTGCCTGTTTGTGGCATGCCTGTTAGCTTGCACAATTCTTGCCATTCTCCTTCGACCTCTCATCGACGAGCTGTTTTCGCCCACAAGACTGCCACTGACTTGATGTTTTTTGTTTGTTGAACCCTTCTCAGTAAACCCTAGACTATGTCATGGCCAGACGTTTCTGAGATACTGGGACCGGCGTGCCTGGAAACTTGTTTTGCCATTTCTAACGTTCAATCAAACAGTAACTGATTCCCTCGATACCTGTCTGCGTGCTTTATATAGCAAGCCACGGCCACCTGACTCATTGTCTGTCGGAGCTAACCATTTTCGTGAACAGGGTGGTATACCTAATAAACTGGCCACTGAGTGTAAATTCTAACTCCAGGAATTAATTATCATACCAGTAAGGGAACATGAAATACTGCATTGATCTTGGAATTTTTGGGGGGTATTTGGTATTTTGTTAGGATCCCCATTAGCTGTTGCAAAAGCAGCAGCTACTCTTCCTGGGGTCCACATAAAACATGACATAATAGAGAATGACAAAATACAGAACATCAATAGACAAGAACAGCTTAAGGACAGAACTACTGTTAGTACAAACCAGCATGTCTGCTGATCCAGGATGTTTTGTATTTTTCTGCAGTTGGTCACAGATTTGGCAGTCTCTATGGGGGTGCTACAGGGTTCAATTCTCGGGCCAACTCTTTTCTCTGCATATATCAATGATGTCGCTCTTGCTGCTGGTGATTCTCTGATCCACCTCTACGCAGACGACACCATTCTGTATACATCTGGCCCTTCTTTGGACACTGTGCTAACAAACCTCCAAACGAGCTTCAACGCCATACAACACTCCTTCCGTGGCCTCCAACTGCTTTTAAATACTAGTAAAACTAAGTGCATGCTCTTCAACCGATTGCTGCCCGCACCCTCCCGCCCGACTAGCATCACTACTCTGGATGGTTCTGACCTAGAATATGTGGACGACTACAAATACCTAGGTGTCTGGTTAGACTGTAAACTCTCCTTCCAGACTCACATTAAGCATCTTCAATCCAAAATTAAATCTAGAATCGGCTTCCTATTTCGCAACAAAGCCTCCTTCACTCATGTCGCTAAACATACCCTCGTAAAACTGACTATCCTACCGATCCTTAACTTGGGGCGATGTCATTTACAAAATAGCCCCCAACACTCTACTCAGCAAACTGGATGTAGTCTATCACAGTGCCATGCGTTTTATAACCAAAGCCCCATACACTACCCACCACTGCGACCTGTATGCTCTCGTTGGCTGGCCCTCACTACATATCCGTCGCCAAACCCACTGGCTCCAGGTCATCTATAAGTCTTTGCTAGGTAAAGCCCCACCTCAGCTCACTGGTCACCATAGCAACACCCACCCATAGCACGTGCTCCAGCAGGTATATTGCACTGGTCATCCCCAAAGCCAACACTTCCTTTAGTCGCCTTTCCTTCCAGTTCTCTGCTGCCAATGACTGGAACGAATTGCAAAAATCTCTGAAGCTGGAGTCATATCTCCCTCTCTAATTTTAAGCATTAGCTGCCAGAGCAGCTTACCTGTACCTGTACACAGCCAATCTGTAAATAGCACACCCGACCTCATCCCCATATTATCACTTACCCTCTTGCTCTTTTGCACCCCAGTATCTCTACTTGCATATCATCATCTGCACATCTGTCACTCCAGTATAAATGCTAAATTGTCATTATTTTCGCCTCTAGGGCCTATTTATTGCCTACCTCGCTAATCTTCTACATTTGCACACACTGTACATAGAATTTTTTATTTTTATTTTGTATTATTGACTGTATGTTTGTTTATGTGTAACTCTGTGTTGTTGTTTTTGTTGCACTACTTTGCTTTATCTTGGCCAGGTCGCAGTTGTAAATGAGAACTTGTTCTCAACTGGCCTACCTGGTCAAATAAAGGTGAAATCTTTTTTTTATTTTTTTTAATTGTCGTGTTGATGTAGATAGCCCTAGAGTTGGGTTTATTATTTTCCCCAACAAGAGAATGGCATTGGAGTTTCCCTCTACTATAGTGAAGAAGGGCCTGTGGACAGTGAGTTTGAGGGGAACCCCTCCATATTGGGTCTTGTCTTGAGTTTCAGCACCACCTTCAGCCATCTCAAACATGACTTTGTTGACCACCTGCAAGATAAACTACTCTAAGCTCAAAGTCACCATTAGATTCAAACAAATTGTTGCAAAAGTCTAAGAGTACCAATAGGTTTTTTCCATTCTATCTTTTCTGTCTATTTGCATTCATCACACATACAGTGAGGGAAAATAGTATTTGATCCCCTGCTGATTTTGTACGTTTGCCCACTGACAAAGAAATGATCAGTCTATAATTTTAATGGTAGGTTTATTTGAACAGTAAAAGACAGAATAACAACAAAAAAATCCAGAAAAACACATGTCAAAAATGTTATAAATTGATTTGCATTTTAATGAGGGAAATAAGTATTTGACCCCCTCTCAATCAGAAAGATTTCTGGCTCTCAGGTGTCTTTTATTCAGGTAACGACCTTAGATTAGGAGCACACTCTTAAAGGGAGTGCTCCTAATCTCAGTTTGTTACCTGTATAAAAGACACCTGTCCACAGAAGCAATCAATCAATCAGATTCCAAACTCTCCACCATGGCCAAGACCAAAGAGCTCTCCAAGGATGCCAGGGACAAGATTGTAGACCTACACAAGGCTGGAATGGGCTACAAGACCATTGCCAAGCAGCTTGGTGAGAAGGTGACAACAGTTGGTGCAATTATTCGCAAATGGAAGAAACACAAAAGAGCTGTCAATCTTCCTCGGCCTGGGGCTCCATGCAAGATCTCACCTCGTGGAGTTGCAATGATCATGAGAACGGTGAGGAATCAGCCCAGAACTACATGGGAGGATCTTGTCAATGATCTCAAGGCAGCTGGGACCGTAGTCACCAAGAAAACAATTGGTAACACACTACGCCGTGAAGGACTGAAATCCTGCAGCGCCCGCAAGGTCCCGCTGCTCAAGAAAGCACATATACATGCCTGTCTGAAGTTTGCCAATGAACATCTGAATGATTCAGAGGACAACTGGGTGAAAGTGTTGTGGTCAGATGAGACCAAAATGGAGCTCTTTGGCATCAACTCAACTCACCGTGTTTGGAGGAGGAGGAATGCTGCCTATGACCCCATGAATACCATCCCTACCGTCAAACATGGAGGTGGAAACATTATGCTTTGGGGCTGTTATTCTGCTAAGGGGACAGGACAACTTCCCCGCATCAAAGGGACGATGAATGGGGCCATGTACCGTCAAATCTTGGGTGAGAACCTCCTTCCCTCAGCCAGGGCATTGAAAATGGGTCGTGGATGGGTATTCCAGCATGACAATGACCCAAAACACACGGCCAAGGCAACAAAGGAGTGGCTCAAGAAGAAGCACCTTAAGGTCCTGGAGTGGCCTAGCCAGTCTCCAGACCTTAATCCCATAGAAAATCTGTGGAGGGAGCTGAAGGTTCGAGTTGCCAAACATCAGCCTCGAAACCTTAATGACTTGGAGAAGATCTGCAAAGAGGAGTGGGACAAAATCCCTCCTGAGATGTGTGCAAACCTGGTGGCCAACTACAAGAAACGTCTGACCTCTGTGATTGCCAACAAAGGTTTTGCCACCAAGTACTAAGTCATGTTTTGCAGAGGGGTCAAATACTTATTTCCCTCATTAAAATGAAAATCAATTTATAACATTTCTGACATGCGTTTTTCTGGATTTTTTTGTTGTTATTCTGTCTCTCACTGTTCAAATAAACCTACCATTAAAATTATAGACTGATCATTTCTTTGTCAGTGGGCAAATGTACAAAATCAGCAGGGGATCAAATACTTTTTTCCCTCACTGTAGTAAACTACAGTTTGTAAAGGTACTGTTTAGTATCTATCTGCTCTATATCACAGGTTTTTGTAAACATATTTCACTCATTATGTTAACAGATTATTTGTTCCTATGACACTAAGAGGAACTCTAGATCTTACCTTATCAACACTGAACAGCTTGTTACTGCCGAGTCTTTCAAACTCAGTATCTGAACCCAGCAAACATTTATCAATCTTAGCTGCCATGGCCGAGAGCAACGACCTTAGGTCAGTCGGGGCTGTCATGGAGAACTTGGGCAGAGACAGGTCCAGGAACCTACAAGGAAAACAACAGACCAGTTTGCACAGTGCTTATTTCAGTCCATATCCCCTGATAGCTGCTCAAACCCTAACTGCAACCCTTATATTATCTTGCTGCAATAGTTGTTTAATCAGTGTTTAATGCTGTACACAATACAGCACTTGTTGGTGTTATATAATATAGGTGACACACAGTGCATTCGGAAAGACCCCTTGACTTTTTCCACATTTTGTTACGTTACAGCCTTATTCTAAAATTGATTAAAAAATAAATAAATCCTCATCAATCTACACACAATACCCCATAATGACAAAGTGAAAACAGGTTTTTAGAATGTTTGCAAATATATAAAAAATTAAAAACATACATTATTTACATAAGAATTCAGACTCTTTGCTATGAGACCCGGCATTGAGCTCAGGTGCATCCTGTTTCCATTGATCATCCTTGAGATGTTTCTACAACTTGATTGGAGTCCACCTGCGGTGAATTCAATTGATTGGACATGATTTGGAAAGGCACACACCTGTCTATATAAGGTCCCACAGTTGACAGTGCATGTCAGAGCAAAACCCAAGCCATGAGGTCGAAGGAATTGTCCGTGGAGCTCAGAGACAGGATTGTGTCGAGGCTCAGATCTAGGGAAGGGTACCAAAACATTTATGCAGCATTGAAGGTCCCCAAGAACATAGTGGCCTCAATCATTCTTAAATGGAATAAGTTCGGTCCCACCAAGACTCTTCCTAGAGCTGGCCACCCAGCCAAACTGAGAAATCGGGGGAGAAGGACCTTGGTCAGGGAGATTACCAAGAATCCGATGGTCACTCTGACAGAGCTCCAGAGTTCCTCTGTGGAGATGGGAGAACCTTCCAGAAGGACAACCATCTCTGCAGCACTCCACCAATCAGGCCTTTATGGTAGAGTGGCCAGATGGAAGCCACTCCTCAATAAAAGGCACATGACAGCCCGCTTGGAGTCTTCGAAAAGCACTTAAAGGACTCTCAGACCATGAGAAACAAGATTATCTGGCCTGATGAAACCAAGATTGAACTCTTTGGCCTGAATGCCAAGCATTTTGTCTGGAGGAAACCTGGCACCATCCCTACGGTGAAGCACGGTGGTGGTGGCATCATGCTGTGGGGATGTTTTTCAGCGGCAGAGACTGGGAGACTAGTCAGGATCAAGGCAAGGAGGAACGGAGCAAAGTACAGCGAGATCCTCGATGAAAACCTGCTCCAGAGTGCTCAGGACCTCAGACTGGGGCGAAGGTTCATCTTCCAACAGGACAACGACCCTAAGCACACAGCCAAGACAACACAGGAGTGGCTTCGAGACAAGTTTCAATGTCCTTGAGTGGCCCAGCCAGAACCAGACTTGAACCCGATCTAACATCTCTGGAGGGACCTGAAAATAGATGTACAGCGACGCTCCCCATCCAAACTGACAGAGCTTGAGAGGATCTGCAGAGAAGAATGGGAGACACTCCCCAAATACAGGTGTGCCAAGCTTGTAGCGTCATACCCAAGAAGACTCAAGGCTGTATTCGCTGCCAAAGGTGCTTCAACAAAGTACTGAGTAAAGTGGCAAGAAAAAGTATGCAAAACCTTTGGAAATACCTGGATTTCTGCATGAATTGGTCATAAAATTTGATCTGATCTTCATCTAGGTCACAACAACATACAAACACAGTCTGCTTAAACAAAATCACAAACAATTATACGTTTTCATATCTTTATTGAACACGCAGCGTAAACATTCACAGTGCAGGGTGGAAAAAGTGTGTGAACCCTTGGATTTAATAACTGGTTAGGGCTAACTCTAACCTCATTTGTCAGCAATAACCTCAACCAAACATTTTCAGTAGTTGCGGATCAGACCTGCACAACTGTCAGAAGGAATTTTGGATCATTCCTCTTTACAAAACTGTTTCAGTTCAGCAATATTCTTGGGATGTCTGGTGTGAACTGCTCTCTTGAGGTCATGCCACAGCATCTCAATCGGGTTGAGGTCAGGATTCTGACTGGGCCACTCCAGAAGGCTTATTTTCTTCTGTTGATGCCATTCTGTTGTTGATTTACTTCTGTTTTGTGTCGTTGTCCTGTTCCATCACCCAAATTCTGTTGAGCTTCAATTGGCGGACAGATAAGTAAAATGTTAGGCTGTCTACTTTTTAATTAACACTTAAAGCATTGTTGGTTAAGGGCTTGTAAGTAAGCATTTTACTGTAATGTCTACACCTGTTGTATTTGGCGCATGTGACAAATAACATTTGATTTGATTTGACATTCTCCTGCAAAATGTCTTGATAAACTTGGGAATTCATTTTTCCGTGTCATTGCAAGCTGTCCAGGCCCTGAGGAGCAAAGCAGCCCCAAATCATGATGCTCCCTCCAGCATATTTTCTAGTTGGGCTTAGGTTTTGATGTTGGTGTGCTGTGCCTTTTTTTCTCTACACATAGAGTTGTGTGGTCCTTCCAAACAACTGAACTGTAGTTTAATCTGTCCACAGAATATTTTGCCTGTAGCGCTGTGGAACATCCAGGTGCACTTTTGCAAACTTCAGATGTGCAGCAATGGTTTTTTTGGACTGCAGTGGCTTCTTCCGTGGTGTCCTCTCATGAACACCATTCTTGTTTAGTGTTTTACGTATCGTAGACTAGTCAACAGCGATGTTAGCATGTTCCAGAGATTTCTGTAAGTCTTTAGCTGACTCTAGGATTCTTCTTAACCTCACTGAGCATTCTGCGCTGTGCTCTTGCAGTCATCTTTGCAGGACGGCCACTCCTAGGGAGAGTTGCAACTCCATTTATAGACAATTTGTCTTACTGTGGACTGATGAACATCAAGGCTTTTAGAGATACTTTTGTAACCCTTTCCAGCTTTATACAAGTCAACAATTCTTAATCTTAGGTCTTCTGAGATCTCTTTTGTTCGAGGCAAGGTTCACATCAGGCAATGCTTCTTGTGAATAGCAAACTCACATTTTGTGAGTTTTTTATAGGGCAAGGCAGCTCTAACCAACATCTCCAATCTCGTCTCATTGATTGGACTCCGGGTTAGCTGACTCATGACTTCAATTAGCTTTTGGACAAGTCATTAGCCTAGGGGTTCACATAGACAAGAAAAATACAATAATTGGTGTGTTATTAGTTTAAGCACACTATGCTTGTCTATTGTTGTGACTTAGATGAAGATCAGATCAAATTTGATGACCAATTTATGCAGAAATCCAGGTAATTCCAAAGGGTTCACATACTTTTTCTTGCCACTGTATGTAAATGTGATATTTCAGGAAGGTTTTATTCATACATTTGCAAAATTCATAAGGCACTCGCACATCTGAGCTATCTTATCTTAAAACCTGAATATGAATAACTTTGCTGTAAATGTACAGCAAAGTTATTTGGGCCCAACAAGTGGCAGTAGTCTTTGAAGCATCCTCTGAAACCCCCTCCTGCTGTTTAAATACCATTCACTGGCATTTTCTACAAGAAATCTGCCTCCAGAAATAAAAGCTTCTCCCAAGTGGGTGTGACACCTACTCCTGTTGCCTGCTGCACTGCTGCTTGGATTCCACCTGGCGATCTGTTCATTGTCTGCCATGGCCTATCTCCCTCTGTCTGGTACAGGTACCCCCACCACACTCACTCCTCTCTCCCGAGCTTTCACTCTCCTCCAGCACTCAAGTACTGTTGGGGAGAGTGACACTGAACTTACAATGGCTAGCCCCAAGTCATTATATATTTAATTTATTTCCTTGTGCATTTTGCTATTTGCCTCATGACTGCTGCATACTTTGTTGACTACAAACTTTCTTTACCCAACCGTGGGACAGACTATGTTTGTTCCCACACTCGGAACTCTGACTCTCTATTGGTTACACAGACTTTTGGCCACCCGTCCTATTCTAACCACCTCTCACCGGCTTTGTATTCATGTTACCTGATGACATTGCTGTACAATATGATCTTGTTGCCATCTGATGCACATTCAGATGTTATAAATCAGCACTCCAGAGCTCTCCCTGTCCTCTGCCGTGCCTTGATTGTATTACTGTTGATGATACCTGGAAATGTGCATGTAGACCCTAGCCCATCTACTGTTGCTAGCCCCAATTCTGACTTGTGCTCTGATATCTGCTTCACTGATTTCTGCTCTCGTAAAAGCCTGGGTTTTCTGTACGTTAACACTAGAAGCTTATTACCTAAAATGGATCAATTGAAAGTGTGGGTTAACAGCTCCAATCCAGATGTGTTTGTCATTACTGAGACGTGGTTAAGGAAGAGTGTTTTGAATACTGATGTTATCCTTTCTGGTTATAACCTTTTTTGGCAAGACAGATCTTTCAAAGGTGGGGGAGTGAAAATCTTTACCAAGGATCACCTTCAGTGCTCGGTTGTCTCCACCAAGTCTGTCCCCAAACAATTTGATTTTCTGGTTTTAAGCATTAAACTTTCAAATAGCTCTTTGTTGACTGTTGCTGGGTGCTATCGTCCTCCATCAGCACCGGCCTCTACCCTACCTGCCCTAAGCTCTCTCCTGGCCTCTTACACTAAGTCTGAATTTGTCCTGCTAGGTGACCTAAACTGGGACATGCTTAAACCACCTCACCAAGTCCTAATGCAATGGGACTCCCTAAATCTTTCTCAGATTATTACCAATCCCACAAGGTATGACTCCAAATACCCAGAAAACTACTCTCCTCGCTGTTATCCTCACCTATAACCCTGATAGGTATCAGTCTGGTGTTTCTGTAATGACATTAGTGATCACTGTTTTACAGCCTGTGTTCGTAATGGCTGCTCAGTGAAACGACCTGTCCTGATTTGCCATAGACGCTTGCTAAAAAACTTTAATGAGCAAGCCTTCCTTCATGAACTGGCCTCTGTAAAATGGTATAGAATCAGCTTTATCCCCTCTATCGAAGATGCTTGGGCCTTCGTTTTTGATATGTTCAGTGGTATTGTTAACAAACACGCTCCCATAAAGAAAATGAGAATTAAAAACAGGTTCAGCCTCTGGTTGGACCGTGATCTTGCAGAGTTACTCCACCTCAAGAATTGCATTTGGCTAAAGGCTCGGCACACGCATACTCAGGCTGACTGGCTATCGTTCAGGCTATTGAGACATAAGTGCACTCAGGCTATCCGGAAGGCCAAAGTTAGTTACTTTAAGGAGCAGTTCTCTCTGTGGGTCTAACCCCAAGAAGTTCTGGAAAACAGTTAAAGACCTGGAGAATAAACCCTCCTCCTCACAGCTGCCCATGTCCCTTAATGTTGATGTGGTTGTTACTGACAAGAAGCACATGGCTGAGCTCTTTAATCACCACTTCATTAAGTTAGGATTCCTATTTTACTCAGCCATGCCTCCTTGCCCGTCCAAAATTTCTTCATCTCCCACCCCTTCTAATGCGACTATCCCCGATGCTTCTCCCTCTTTTTCCTCTGCCCCGCTACAAAGTTTCTCCCTGCAGGCAGTCACTGAGTCTGAGGTGCTAAAGGACCTCCTTAAACTTGACCCCAAAAAGTCATCTGGGTCAGATGGTTTAGATCCTTTCTTCTTTAAGGTTGCTGCCCCTATCATCGCCAAGCCTATCTCCAACCGTTTTAACCTGTCTCTCCTTTCTGGGGAGGTTCCCATTGCTTGGAAGGCAGTCACAGTTTGTCCTTTAAATAAAGGGGGAGATCAAGCTGATCCTAACTGTTATAGGCCTATTTCTATTTGCCCTGTTTATCAAAAGTGTTGAAAAAACTTGTCAATAATCAATTGACTGGCTTTCTTGATGTCTTCAGTATTCTCTCGGGTATACAATCTGGTTTCCGCTCAGGTTATGCATGTGTCACTGTAACCTTAAAGGTCCTCAATGATGTCACAATTTCCCTTGATTCTAAGCAATATTGTGCTGCTATTTTTATTGACTTGGCCAAAGCTTTTGATATGGTAGGACATTCCATTCTTGTGGGCCAGCTAAGGAGTATTGGTGTCTCTGAGGGGTCTTTGGGCTGGTTTGCTAACTACCTCTCTCAAAGAGTGCAGTGTATAAAGTCAGAAAATCTGTAGTCTCAGCTGTTGCCTGTCATCAAGGGTGTACCCCAAGGCTCAATCCTAGGCCCCACGCTCTTCTCAATTTACATCAACAACATAGCTCAGGCAGTAGGAAGCTCTCTCATCCATTTATCTACAGATGATACAGTCTTATACTCAGCTGGCCCCTCCCCGGATTTTGTGTTAAATGCTCTACAACAAAGCTTTCTTAGTGTCCAACAGGCTTTCTCTACCATTAACCTTGTTCTGAACACCTCCAAAACAAAGGTCATGTGGTTTGGTAAGAAGAATGCCCCTACTCCCACAGGTGTTATTACTACCTCTGAGGGTTTAGAGCTTGAGGTAGTCACCTCATACAAGTACGTGGGAGTATGGCTAGACGGTGCACTGTCCTTCTCTCAGCACATATCAAAGCTGCAGGCTAAGGTTAAATCTAGACTTGGTTTCCTCTATCGTAATCGCTCCTCTTTCACCCCAGCTGCCAAACTAACCCTGATTCAGATGACCATCCTACCCATGCTAGATTACGGAGACATCATTTCTAGATCGGCAGGTAATGGTGCTCTCGAACTGCTAGATGTTCTTTACCATTCGGCCATCAGATTTGCCACCAATGCTCCTTATAGGACACATCACTGCACTCTATATACCTCTGTAAACTGGTCATCTCTGTATACCCGTCGCAAGACCCACTGGTTGATGCTTATTTATAAAACCCTCTTAGGCCTCACTCCCACCTATCTGAGATATCTGCAGCCCTCATCCTCCACATACAACACCCGTTCTGCCAGTCACATTCTGTTAACGGTCCCCAAAGCACACACATCCCTGAGTCGCTCCTCTTTTCAGTTCACTGCAGCTATTGACTGGAACGAGCGGCAGCAAACACTCAGACTGGACAGTTTTATCTCAATCTCTTCATTCAAAGACACAATCATGGACACTCTTGTTGACAGTTGTGGCTGCTTTGTGTGATGTATTGTTGTCTCTACCTTCTTGCCCATTGTGCTGTTGTCTGTGCCCAATAATGTTTGTACCATTTTTTTTGTGCTGCTACCATGTTGTGTTGCTACCATGTTGTTGTTATGTTGTCTTGCTACCATCCTGTGTTGTCATGTGTTGCTGCCTTGCTATGTTGTCTTAGGTCTCTCTTTATGTAGTGTTGTCTTTCTTGTTGTGATGTGTGTTTTGTCCTATATTTATATTGTATTTATTTATTTTTTATCCCAGGCCCCTGTCCCCGCAGGAGGCCTTTTGCCTTTTGGTAGGCCTTTATTGTTCTTAACTGACTTACCTAGTTAAAGTAAGGTTAAATAAATAAAATAAAAAAGACCCACTAGAGCTAAAGAAATCTGTAATGTTCACAACCACTTTCAACTCACGAAAAATGGGAGATGCTGTCAAGAAACACTGGCATGATTTATCATCGGACCCAGCTTTTCCAGCTGTCTTTATGAATACACCACTTATTGTATATAGGAGAGGTCGCAATTTATGCGATAAATTGGTCCATGCCAACTGCCAGGCTCAAAAGAAAATCAGCCAGGCTCTTTTACGCCCTCTTCCGAATGTGCAGAGGATGCGCAAAGTGCAATAATATAATGAAGTGTGAATATTTCAGCCACATACAGGAAAACGGTTCCAAATAAATGACATTATTACATGCTCCACCACCCATATTATTTACATTATTAAATGTCCATGTGGGCTGTGCTATGTAGGTAAAACCTCTCGTTCTCTCAACCATAGAATCTGTGAACATAAAGTTCAATTAGGAGAAACGACAGGGATTATCCAGTCGCAGTACATTTTAATGACCTAAAACATGACATTTCTACCTTTTAGATTTTGTGGCATAGAGAAAGTTAAGATATCAGACAGGGGAGGTGATATGAATAATACTCTGAGCAAAAGAGAATGTTTTGTGATTTTCACCCTCCAGACATTATTTCCTAAAGGTCTTAATGATGAAATGCCTACGTGTGTTATGTTGTAAATTTGAACATGAACATGCCCGTATTTCAGATTACTCTGATGTTTTTCTTGCACTGTACCCAATGATTTATGAAAACTTTCTTGGTAGGTCTATGTCCCCATTGTGGTTTAACAGATGTGTTTAATACGTCTTATTTATCCACTTTATTAGAATATTGATGAAATGCATCTTGTTATATTTGGTAGCACTTATTTGTTTTCCCTCGACTCCAACCCCTTTTGTTGCGTGGAACGGATGTGGTTGGGGCTAGGTCTACATAAGGGTGCTAATTTAAAAAAGTCACAGAAGTTCTGATGAAGGCCGTGAGGCCGATAAGTAAAGCTTATTAAAGATCAGTGGTACTATCAAGAGCTGTGTGCGGATTTCCTCTTTTTTCTTTTCTCATTTTATTCATACGTTTGCAAAAATTTCTGAAAACCAGTTTTTGCTTTGTAATTATGGGGTATTGTGTGTAAATTGACAAGGATTTTTTTTATTTAATTCATTTTAGAATAAGATTAACGTAACACAGTGGAAAAAGTCATGTAGTCTGAATACTTTCCCGATTGCACTGTATAGTGTATTTTGTGATAATTGCGTTGTTTGCTCTATAACCCTTTGTTCATACACCACGTGATATACAATAAGGCCATACAACAAAAGGACAACAGTCACACAGTGGTGGAATAAATTCAACTACGCATACGTTTGTTTAATCCCAAAACCGGAGAGCAACATCTGTCGGGTGCTAAAAACAGCTATCACCTGCTGCATGGTCAAACAAGTTCATGTTTTCGACAGTTTACTAAACAACTACTGATTTAGAACCACAGAGTTACCAGAAGTCAGCTCAAAAACAACAGGAGCACCGCTATTCCAGCACTATTTCAATTTAAACATCATTAAATCAATAAGGCTATATATGCTTAGTTTAATACAATGAAAGCAAACTTAAATATACCACAAACAATTTAGCCCAATCAATATTGCCAAATATCATGTGGATCTTCATGGTACTGATTTCTGTGTGTGTTCACACAGCAATTAAAACATTTTTTTTGTACTTGTAGAGTAGTTGAACGCCAATGCCATCTTCTCTTTCATGTTCGCAAAACGATCTATGGTTCTCTCATATAGTACACTTTTAATTTTTGTTGTTGTTAATAGGCTACCTAGCTAAAATGCTTGCTAGCCTGGCTGCCTCGCATGGGCTACAATGAACCAGCTAAGAGTAGCTAGCTAGTTAACGTGAGCCTACTAGACTACATATTGAACTTCAATTGTTTCAGGCCAGTGGCACAACATATGGATTTATGGTTAGATCAAAGTCGCCATCATAATCATTGGCCTGTGCAGAGAATTAAGACAAAACCACAAGTCCAAATCTCCATATAAGGAAAGGGCCGACTTAGCAAGCTAACAGGACATCAACACTAGCAGACCAGAAACATACATGTTTTTCTGAAAATTACATTTTCAAGGGTTGTGATTTGATTGGTCTGAAGCCAAATCCAAACTGGCCTCCCTTGGGAGGCGTTTTGTTGCACCAGGACAACCAACAGTTGAGCTCAGCTCAATGCTGATTTGCTTATTTTATTTGGAAAACAATATGAAGTGAGGCCAAATGCTTGATGGCATCGATCAATCAAATGCAACATGTTATACTCTTTTGGTCCAGACAGCATCAGATACATGGACAGAGGGGCGCTGTTTCCCTCACTCGGGTGAATTCGCCGGTGAGATTCAGCCAATTGCAAATTGACGGGAAATTATGAAAACACGAAGAGACGAAAGATAAATGATTCTATCATTTAAAACATTTTATTGGTCAAATATTTGGGAAAGCCTGGCTTCCCTTTGCATCCATGAATACACACCACTGTCACTAACTCCTCAAACCTGCTTCTCAGGATCAGGGGCGGAAATCCCGGGGGGGACAGGGGGGACGGGGGGGACACGACCCCCCCATCCTGGGAAAAATATGATTTGTCCCCCCCAATATATCACTGAAACATAACTATGTAATTTAAATAATATTAATAATACGCAATGAAAGCAATTGTGCTGATTATAGACACTTAATAGCGCGTTTTTAAGTTTCAAAAGATTGCGACCCCCCCACCCTTTGCCTCACAATGGTTTGATCCACTGGCAAGGTAACAGAGGGGTCGTGTCTACTGTTTGAAAGGCACTCAATGAACGTAACTGACGTGAGGTTAATCCAGTCAATCGCGCACACACACTAGCTGAATATGCAGAGCTAGCGCGCTAATATTAACTATTAAGCTAGCTAGTACCTATTACATTTATGTGGCCTTGTCAAAGATGGAATCTTTGCTATCGTCAATTTATTCCGAGATCAGCATGCAGATGATGTAAGTTAGTGCTTCAAAGTCCCTGTGATAAGGTTAGCGATAAACTGAAGTCCAAACAGAACAGTCGCACCACGCTTCGCTCCACAGGTAATATTCCACTTCGCTACATTACAACGGCTTGATTTGTTTGATCTGAGCAATTCTTCTTAGCTAGCTACATAGCCGTCTTTGTATCAAAGATAATTGTGTAGTTTAGAGTAACTGAGTAATTATCGAGGCTAGCTATCTTCGTCCTCCTAACGTAGTCAACACTGCTAGCTAGCTAGTCATCACTGTTAGCTAGCCAACTTCTACCGACTAGCAGCACCGCAGAAACTATTACATTACAACGCAACGACTTGATTAGTGTGGTGTTAGTGTTAGTTAGCCAGCTACATAGTTGTCTGTGCTGTCTCTGTATCTAAGATAATTGTGTAGTTTGAGTTTGAGTATTATCGAGGTGTGCTAGCCAGCCGCGACGCGGCGCCAGACTTACTCAACACACCTAGTCATCATTAACCCACTGCCAGATAGCCATCCGTTACCGACTAGCAGCGCTGTAGTTACTAATACTTCACAACGGAACGATTTGACTAGTGCAGTGTTACCTAGCTAGCTACCTAGTTGTCTTTGTCATAGCTTGATAATTGTTAATTGATAATTGTTAGCTAGCCAGCCATCGAGGTTAGCTAGCCAGCTATTTCCGTCCCCCGCGACGCCATTTTTCCTAACCTAGCCAACTATTACCGACGAGCAGCATTGTTGAAACTAAATACACTACAAGGAACGTCTTGATTAGTGTTATGTTAGCTAGCTAGCTACAAAGTTGCTTTGTATCATGACAAGGTGTAGTACTGAAACTACCGAGGTTACCTAGCCAGCCACACGTTCAAAGTCAACAACGCAGCCACTGCTAGCTAGCCTACTCCACCAGCCAGCAGTACTGTATCATTTTAGTCAATAACATTTTTGCAACGTAAGCTTAACTTCCTGAACATTCGAGACGTGTAGTCCACTTGTCACTCCAATCTCATTTGCATTAGCGTAGCCTCTTCTGTAGCTTGTCTACTATGTGTCTGCCTATCCCTGTTCTCTCTCCACTGCACAGGCCATACAAACGCTCCACACCGCGTGGCCGCTGCCACTCTAACCTGGTGGTCCCAGCGCGCACGACCCACGTGGAGTTCCAGGTCTCCGGGCAGCCTCTGGAACTGCCGGTCTGCGGCCAACAAGGCTGAGTTCATCTCAGCCTATGCTACCCTCCAGTCCCTAGACTTCCTGGCGCTGACGGAAACATGGATCACCACAGATAACACTGCTACTCCTACTGCTCTCTCCTCGTCTGACTACGTGTTCTCGCATACCCCTAGAGCATCGAGCCAGCGGGGTGGTGGCACTGGAATCCTCATCTCTCCCAAGTGGACATTCTCTCTTTCTCCCCTGACCCATCTGTCTATCTCCTCATTTGAATTCCATGCTGTCACAGTTACCAGCCCTTTCAAGCTTAACATCCTTATCATTTATCGCCCTCCAGGTTCCCTTGGAGAGTTCATCAATGAGCTTGACCCCTTGATAAGTTCCTTTCCTGAGGATGGCTCACCTCTCACAGTTCTGGGTGACTTTAACCTCCCCACGTCTACCTTCGACTCATTCCTCTCTGCCTCCTTCTTTCCACTCCTCTCCTCTTTCGACCTCACCCTCTCACCTTCCCCCCCTACTCACAAGGCAGGCAATACGCTTGACCTCATCTTTACTAGATGCTGTTCTTCCACTAATCTCATTGCAACTCCCCTCCAAGTCTCCGACCACTACCTTGTATCCTTTTCCCTCTCGCTCTCATCCAACACTTCTCACTCTCCCCCTACTCGGATGGTATTGCGCCGTCCCAACCTTCGCTCTCTCTCTCCCGCTACTCTCTCCTCTTCCATCCTATCATCTCTTCCCTCTGCTCAAACCTTCTCCAACCTATCTCCTGATTCTGCCTCCTCAACCCTCCTCTCCTCCCTCTCTGCATCCTTTGATTTCCTCTGTCCCCTATCCTCCAGGCCGGCTCGGTCCTCCCCTCCTGCTCCGTGGCTCGACGACTCACTGCGAGCTCACAGAACAGGGCTCCGGGCAGCCGAGCGGAAATGGAGGAAAACTCGCCTCCCTGCGGACCTGGCATCCTTTCACTCACTCCTCTCTACATTCTCCTCTTCTGTCTCTGCTGCTAAAGCCACTTTCTACCACTCTAAACTCCAAGCATCTGCCTCTAACCCTAGGAAGCTCTTTGCTACCTTCTCCTCCCTCCTGAATCCTCCTCCCCCTCCCCCCCCCCTCCTCCCTCTCTGCGGATGACTTCGTCAACCATTTTGAAAAGAAGGTTGACGACATCCGATCCTCGTTTGCTAAGTCAAACGACACTGCTGGTCCTGCTCACACTGCCCTACCCTGTGCTTTGACCTCTTTCTCCCCTCTCTCTCCAGATGAAATCTCGCGTCTTGTGACGGCCGGCCGCCCAACAACCTGCCCACTTGACCCTATCCCCTCCTCTCTTCTCCAGACCATTTCCGGAGACCTTCTCCCCTACCTCACCTCGCTCATCAACGCATCCTTGACCGCTGGCTACGTCCCTTCCGTCTTCAAGAGAGCGAGAGTTGCACCCCTTCTGAAAAAACCTACACTCGATCCCTCCGATGTCAACAACTACAGGCCAGTATCCCTTCTTTCCTTTCTCTCCAAAACTCTTGAACGCGCCGTGCTTGGCCAGCTCTCTTGCTATCTCTCTCAGAATGACCTTCTTGATCCTAATCAGTCAGGTTTCAAGACTGGGCATTCAACTGAGACTGCTCTTCTCTGTGTCACGGAGGCTCTCCGCACTGCTAAAGCTAACTCTCTCTCCTCTGCTCTCATCCTTCTAGACCTATCTGCTGCCTTTGATACCGTGAACCATCAGATCCTCCTCTCCACCCTCTCCGAGCTGGGCATCTCCGGCACCGCGCACGCTTGGATTGCGTCCTACCTGACAGGTCGCTCCTACCAGGTGGCGTGGCGAGAATCTGTCTCCGCACCACGTGCTCTCACCACTGGTGTCCCCCAGGGCTCTGTTCTTGGCCCACTCCTATTCTCGCTATACACCAAGTCACTTGGCCCTGTCATATCCTCACATGGTCTCTCATATCATTGCTATGCAGATGACACACAATTAATCTTCTCCTTTCCCCCTTCTGACAACCAGGTGGCGAATCGCATCTCTGCATGTCTGGCAGACATATCAGTGTGGATGACGGATCACCACCTCAAGCTGAACCTCGGCAAGACGGAGCTGCTCTTCCTCCCGGGGAAGGACTGCCCGTTCCATGATCTCGCCATCACGGTTGACAACTCCCTTGTGTCCTCCTCCCAGAGTGCTAAGAGCCTTGGCGTGACCCTGGACAACACCCTGTCGTTCTCCACCAACATCAAGGCGGTGACCCGATCCTGTAGGTTCATGCTCTACAACATTCGCAGAGTACGACCCTGCCTCACACAGGAAGCGGCGCAGGTCCTAATCCAGGCACTTGTCATCTCCCGTCTGGATTACTGCAACTCGCTGTTGGCTGGGCTCCCTGCCTGTGCCATTAAACCCCTACAACTCATCCAGAACGCCGCAGCCCGTCTGGTGTTCAACCTTCCCAAGTTCTCTCACGTCACCCCGCTCCTCCGCTCTCTCCACTGGCTTCCAGTCGAAGCTCGCATCCGCTACAAGACCATGGTGCTTGCCTACGGAGCTGTGAGGGGAACGGCACCTCCGTACCTTCAGGCTCTGATCAGGCCCTACACCCAAACAAGGGCATTGCGTTCATCCACCTCTTGCCTGCTCGCCTCCCTACCTCTGAGGAAGCACAGTTCCCGCTCAGCCCAGTCAAAACTGTTCGCTGCTCTGGCACCCCAATGGTGGAACAAGCTCCCTCACGACGCCAGGACAGCGGAGTCAATCACCACCTTCCAGAGACACCTGAAACCCCACCTCTTCAAGGAATACCTGGGATAGGATAAAGTAATCCTTCTAACCCCCCCCTTAAAAGATTTAGATGCACTATTGTAAAGTGGTTGTTCCACTGGATATTTAGGTGAATGCACCAATTTGTAAGTCGCTCTGGATAAGAGCGTCTGCTAAATGACTAAAATGTAAAAAAAATAAAATGTAAATGCAGAACTACACTCTCTTCTACCATTGTCTTAAATATATTTAATGGTCTCGTTGCAAAAGCTAAATTGTCGCAAGGGAACTTTTATTTATTTTATTTAACCCGGGTAGCAAAGATTATAGCAAACACCACTGAAACGGAATTGGTGCTCGCTTGCTTTGCAAATTCAGCTATTGTTGGAAGCCAGCCAATATGAAACAAACTATTAAAATTACAAAAGGTTGCAGCATATGTTGTGTAAATGGTGAACTCATACAGCTGTCAACTCTTGTCATTTTAATCCGTTTCACATTTGCTAGCTACCTTTTAGATCGAAGCCCAAATAGAATGATAAAAGATAAGATGATAGAAGCCCATCTCCTACTGTAAATAACCTACACACTGTGTGTGTGTAGCCAGCCAGCCAGCCAGGTAGAAAAATGGCAGAAAAATAAAAGACGGACATCAGAGTATTTTTCAGTACACCAAAACGCAAAGTAAGAACCCTAGTAGCCTAATATCTCAAAGACTAGTTGACAAAATGTTCATAAGAAAGAAATGAAATTCTAATGGAAATGTTTCACAATGATGTCATTAGGCAGAACAGGCAACAGATGGCACACAGACAGCAGAGTTGGGGACAGATATGCAGGAACAGACTGGCAGAGACGGAGTCTCAGGTAAGTTTGTTGAGTCTTTGTTTGGCAACATTATGAAAGGTTCTCAATTTTTTTGACTTGTAAAATAGGAACATAATTGGAAAATGCCATGGATACCCCCACTCTCAACTTAAACTGGTGACTGAACTAAGATTTGTTAAATGCAATGGTATTGCTGTTGTGAGTAGTTGTGTAGTTTTGGGTCCTGGTAGTTAGGAGTACAGCAAACACCATATTTCTTTGGTTCCTCAATATACATTTACCATATTACAATGTAGGCTATGTGTTACAGCACTACTTTTGGTGTCCCCCTCAGGAATTGCTCTTGAGAAAATTTCATGTAATTGTCCCCTCCAAAGTTTATATCAGATTTTCGCCCCTGCTCAGGATACCACTTTGGTCTCCCATCCAGTGACCAACCAGGACTAACTCTGCTGGGTTTCAGAGCACACCAGCAGAGGGATGCAGGGTGCTATGTTGCTGGAATGAATGTGCTAAAGCTTGCAACTGTGCTAAAACTTTCACATGTGGAATTGCAAGTTCACATGAAAAACTTTCACATGAAAATCTCACTTTCACATGTGAAACTGCAATAAAAAATAATAAACATGTTTTTCTCCTCACATGTGAAAAGGTGGTGTTAACATGTGAAATTTAAGCTCAACATATGAACACAGTTATTTCACATGTAAAACTGCAAATTGAACAGGATTTTTTATACTGGTGATTAAATAGGCCTTATTATCCATAGATACCAACTTTAGCTTTTAATGATCACTCCATATTGTTACATAAGAATAGCCAATGAAATGTACTTTATTCTTTGTATTGGATGACTACCAAGTGATGAGAGTGCTGGAAATACAGAACAAACACAAGATCCTCCTCATTCTAGGAGTACATGGCCTGGATTAACGATAAGGTTTACAGCAAGCAAAGAGATGGTAAAATAAAAACTCTGAAATTCCTTTTTCCTTACACTTTGTTTTAATGTTTGCCTTCTCCTTACATTTTCTAAAACAAGGCACACAATACTTTTCCAACAAATACAGTATTACTAAGTAAAACCCAGAAATATTGCTAGAGTAGATCTACTTACTTTAATTTAAAACTTGAAGACATTCACTATCTTGATAAACAGTGGACAGGTCTCCTCAATCACCACTTAATGACACACTGAAATGATTTCACACTAAAACGACCCAAAACAATTTCTGTACAAGTACATTGAAAGTGAATTGAGAATGCTTTTCCTTACCTTGTGTATGGCTTGCTGATGCTGTAGCCTAACTGAGATCACCAGTGGACTTGCTTTCTGTTTTAACAAATTAAGTCACCCCCCTGAGTTACTCTTTAACCATTGAGTCACTGAGTATTCTGTGGTGATCCAGAGTCTTTTCCCACATGAAAAATACTACAGTTTACTATAGCATACCACAGTACTTACTATAGAAAGCTATAGTAAACTGTAGTACACAGTAGTATCCCTCAATCATGTATAGTACGTACTATATAATGTTGTAGAATACTACACTAAATACTACAATATTATCCACAAAAAAACTGTAGTAAATACTACAGTAATGTCCAAAAACACAGCAGTCTGCAAAAACACTACACTTGTTTAACTATAGTAAGTACTACAGTATTCAATTTACATATACCCTGCCCATTCCCCTCCCCCATGTCACATTTTGTGCCAGCCAGATTATTGAAAAAAGCAGAAGTGCTGAACTGTCCATTCAGACCCCAGTCCTACCTACATACAGGTTATGGAAAATTAGTTATTTCAGTATTTCTCCAGCAGGTTTCTTGAAGAAGAAAACCTTCACTTCTATATCAAAGATAACAAAACAAAACACCATAGTAAATATTACAAATAAGTCTGCAAAAACACTACAGTAAATATTACAGTATACTACAGTCTGTAAAAACACAACAGTAATTACTATAGAGTACAGTGCCTTCAGAAAGTATTCAGACACCTTGACTTCTTCCAAATTTTGTTATGTTATAGCCTTATTCTAAAATGTATGACATTTGTTGCTCATCAATCTAAACACAATACCCCATAATGACAAAGCAAAATCAAGTTGTTAGAACATTTGGCAAAATACGCTTGCCATTCAGGCCAAAGAGTCGAATCTTGGAGATGGTTGTCCTTCTCCCATCTCCACAGAGGAACTCTAGAGCTCTGTCAGAGTGACCATCGGGTTCTTGGTCCCCTCCCTGACCAAGGCCCTTACTCAGTTTGGCCAGGCGGCCAGCTCTAGGAAGAGTCTTGGTGGTTCCAAAACTTCTTCCATTTAAGAATGATGGAGGCCACTGTGTTCTTGGGGACCTTCAATGCTGGAGACATTTTTTGGTACCCTTCCCCAGATCTGAGCCTCGACACAGTCCTGTCTCTGACCTCTATGGACAATTGCTTCAACCTCATGGCTTGGTTTTTGCTCTGACATGCACTGTCAACTGTGGGATCTTATATAGACAGGTGTGTGCCTTTCCAAATCATGTTCAAAAAATTGAATTTACCACAGGTGGACTCCAATCAAGTTGTAGTGTCAAGGCTTTGGGTAGCTGGTAAAAGGAGTCAGGCGCAGGAGAGCTGAGATGCCTGGACAAGGTATTTAATACAGGAAAAAACACCAGTATAGAAACAATACAACGGTGCGTGAAATATACCGGTACCAAGAAAATTCCACGGGTGCATATTACAAAACCCGGCAATAAAATACCAGCCGTCAGATACAGCCATCAACATAGAAGAAACGCACAATTGGGGGAATGGGGGAATTGGAATGGGGGAATTGAAACCAGGTGTGAAAACCCACCGACAAAACAAATGGAAAATTAAAAGTGGATCGGCGATGGCTAGAAGACCAGTGACGTCGACCGCCGCCCGAACAAGGAGAGGGACCGACCTCGGCGGAAGTCGTGACAGTACCCCCCCTTGACGCGCGGCTCCAGGAGAGCGCCGACACCGGCCTCGGGGACGACCCGGAGGACGAGGTGCAGGGCGACCCGGATGGAGACGTTGGAACTCCTGCAGCATCGACGGGTCCAATACGTCCTCCACCGGCACCCAGCATCTCTCCTCCGGCCCGTACCCCTCCCACTCCACGAGGTACTGAAGGCACCTCGCCCGACGCCTCGAGTCCAGTATGGCTCGAACTGCATATGCGAGGGCCCCCTCAATGTCCAAAGGGGGCGGAGGAACCTCCCGCACCTCAGACTCCTTAGTGGACCAGCCACCACCAGCCTGAGGAGAGACACATGGAACGAGGGGTTAATACGTAATCGGGAAGGAGCTGTAACCTGTAACAAACCTTGTTCAGTCTCCTCAGGACTTTGAATGGCCCCACAAACCGCGGGCCCAGCTTCCGGGCAGGGCAGGCGGAGGGGCAGATTTCAGGTCGAGAGCCAGACCCGGTCCCCCGGTGCAAACACCGAGGCCTCACTGCGGTGGCAGTCTGCGCCAGCCTTCTGACGCCTCACAGTCCTCTGAAGGTGCGCGTGAGCGGCATTCCATGTCTCCTCTGAGCGCCTAAACCAGTCGTCCACTGCTGGAGCCTCGATCTGGCTCTGATGCCAAGGCGCCAGAACCGGCTGGTACCCCAGTACACACTGGAAAGGGGAGAGGTTAGTGGAGGAGTGGCGAAGCGAGTTTTGGGCCATCTCTGCCCAGCGTATGAATGCCGCCCACTACCCCAGCCGGTACTGGCAATAGGACCGCAGAAACCTACCCACATCCTGGTTCACGCTCTCCACCTGCCCGTTACTCTCGGGGTGAAAACCTGAGGTAAGGCTGACCGAGACCCCCAGATGTTCCATGAACGCCCTCCAGACCCTTGATGTGAACTGGGGACCTCGATCAGATACTATGTCCTCAGGCACCCCGTAGTGCCGGAAGACGTGTGTGAACAGGGCCTCCGCAGTCTGTAGGGCCGTAGGGAGACCGGGCAAAGGGAGGAGACGGCAGGACTTAGAAAACCGATCCACAACGACCAGGATCATGGTGTTCCCCTGTGAGGGAGGAAGATCCGTTAGGAAGTCCACCGACAGGTGCGACCACGGCCGTTGAGGAACGGGTAAGGGTTGTAACTACCCTCTGGGCAGGTGCCTAGGGGCCTTGCACTGGGCGCACACTGAGCAGGAGGAAACATAAACCCTCACGTCCTTAGCCAAGGTGGACCACCAGTACTTCCCACTAAGACAATGCACTGTCCGGCCGATACCCGGATGACCAGAGGAGGGTGATGTGTGGGCCCAATAGATCAAACGGTCGCGGACAGCAGATGGAATGTACAGACACCCAGCTGGACACTGGGGGTAGTGGGCTCTGCACGTAACGCCCACTCGATGTCCGTGCCCAGCTCCCACACTACCGGTGCCACCAGGCAAGAGGCCGGGAGTATGGGGAGTGTGATCCATGGCCCGGTCCTCCATGTCATACATCCGGGACAGTGCATCTGCTTTAGCATTCTGGGAACCTGGTCTGTAGGACAGGGTGAAGACAAAATGGGTAAAGAACATGGCCCACCTTGCCTGGCGAGGGTTCAGTCTCCTCGCCACCTGGATGTACTCCAGATTGCGGTGGTCAGTCCAGATGAGAAAAGGGTGTTTAGCCCCCTCAAGCCAATGTCTCCATGCCTTCAAGGCCTTGACAACAGCCAACAGCTCCTGGTCCCTCACGTCATAGTTTCGCTCCGCCGGGCTGAGCTTCTTTGAAAAGAAGGCACAGGGGTGGAGCTTTGGTGGCGTACCCGAGCACTGAGAGAGCACGGCTCCTATCCCAGCCTCGGACGCGACTACCTCCACTTTGAACGCCAAAGAGAGATCCGGATGAGCCAGCACGGGAGCCGAGGGAAACAGAGCCCTCATGTGACAAAAAGCCCTGTCCGCCTCAGCTGACCACTGCAAACGCACCGGTCCCCCCTTCAGCAGTGAGGTGATGGGAGCCGCTACCTGACCAAAGTCCCGGATAAACCTCCGGTAGTAATTGGCAAACCATAGAAACCGCTGCACTTCCTTTACCGTGGTGGGAGTCGGCCAATTACGCACGGCTGAAATGCGGTCACTCTCCATCTCCACCCCTGATGTGGAAATGCGTTACCCTAGGAAGGAGACGGCCTGCTGAAAGAACAGGCATTTCTCAGCCTTGACGTACAGGTCATGCTCCAACAGTCGTCCAAGTACCCTGCGCACCAGGGACACATGCTCGGCGCGTGTAGCGGAGTATATCAGAATGTCATCGATATACACCACTACACCCTGCCCGTGCAGGTCCCTGAAAATCTCGTCTACAATGGATTGGAAGACTGATGGAGCACTCATCAACCCATAGTGGCCTGATGTGGTACTAAACGCAGTCTTCCGCTCGTCTCCCTCCCGGATACACACCCGGTTGTAAGTGCTCCTGAGATCCAATTTTGTGAAGAAGCGTGCCCCGTGCATTGACTCGATCGCACTGGCTATGAGAGGCAGCGGGTAACTGTACCTCACAGTGATTTGGTTAATGCCTCGATAGACAATACACAGGCACAGACCTCCATCCTTCTTCTTCACAAAAAAGAAACTCGAGGAGGCAGGTAAAGTGGAGGGCCGAATGTACCCCTGCCCCAGAGATTCGGAAACATAAGTTTCCATAGCCGCCATCTCCTCTTGCGACAGGGGATACATGTGACTCCTGGGAAGTGCTGCGTCTACCAGAAGATTTATCGCACAATCCCCCTGTCAATGGGGTGGTAATTGAGTCGCCTTCTTCTTACAGAAGGCGAGAGCCAAATCGGCATATTCAGAGGGGATGCGCACAGTGGAGACCTGGTCTGGACTTTCCACCGTAGTAGCACCGATGGAAACCCCTAAACACCTCCCCGAGCACTTTCGTGACCACCTCGTGAGAGCCCTCTGTTGCCACGAAATAGTGGGGTCATGACAGGCCAACCAGGGTAGCCCAGTACCACAGGAAACGCGGGAGAATCAATAAGGAAGAGACTGATTCTCTCCTTGTGACCCTCCTGCGTAACCATGCCCAGTGGAGCGGTGGCCTCCCTAATTAGCCCTGACCCTAATGGTCGACTATCTAGGGCGTGCACAGGGAAGGGCATATCCACAGGAACAAGGGGGATCCCTAAACTATGGGCAAATGATCTGTCAATAAAATTCCCAGCTGCGCCTGAATCTATGAGCGCCTTATGCTGGGAATGCGGGGATAACTCAGGAAAATTAATAAACAAAAACATGTGAGCAACAGGGGACTCTGGGTGAGCCTGGTGCTGACTCACCTGGGGTGACACGAGAGTGCCCTGCCTGCTGCCTCGACTCCCAGAGGAACCTCCTCAGCACCGACCGGCAGTGTGCCCTCTGCGGCCACAGATGGTTCATGGAACGGCCCCTCCTCCTGTCGCCCTAAGTGCAGCACCTCCCAGCTCCATGGGCGTCGGAGCGGTGGTGCTGGGGGATGGAATCGACAGACCCCAATCTGGACGTCCGCGGGTGGCCAGTAGGTTATCCAGCCGGATGGACAAGTCCACCAGCTGGTTGAATGTGAGAGTGGTGTCCCTGCAGGCCAACTCTTGACGGACGTCCTCGCGCAGACTGCACCGGTAGTGATCGATCAGGGCCCTGTCGTTCCATCCCGCGCTGGCAGCCAGGGTCCGGAAGTCAAACGCAAACTCCTGTGCACTCCTCATCGCCTGCCTCAGGTGTACGAGACGTTCACCTGCCGCTCTACCCTCAGGCGGGTGGTCAAGTTGTCCAACACCGCTTCTTCTTCCCCCCATACGGTGTTGGCCCACTCCAGGGCCTTCCCTGAGAGGCAGGAGACAAGGGCGGCCACGCTCTCACGGCCGGAGGGAGCCGGGTGGACGGTTGCCAGGTAGAGCTCTAGCTGGAGCAAGAACCCCTGACATCCCGCCGCCGTTCCATCATACTCACTCGGGAGGGCGAGCCGAATCCCACTGGGACCAGGTGAAGGAGGGGTGATTATAGGTGAAACTGGTGGTGCTGGAGGAACTCCTCTTCTCTCCCTGCGCTCCATGGTTTGCAGCACGCGCTCCATGGTTTGCAGCACGCGATCCATGGCACTGCCGAGATGCTGGAGCATAGTAGCGTGCTGCTGGACTCGCTCCTCGACCCCTACTGCAGGGGCACCTGCTCCTGCTGACTGCATTGGTGGTGCGTGTTTCTGTCAAGGCTTTGGGTAGCTGGTGAAAAGGAGTTAGGCGCAGGAGAGCTGAGAATCGTGGACAAGGTATTTAATACACGAAAAAACACCAGTATAGAAACATTACAACGGTGCGTGAAATATACCGGTACCACAAAAATTACACGGGTGCATATTACAAAACCCGGCAACAAAATACCAGCCGTGAGATACAGCCATCAACATAGAACAAACACGCACAATTACATGTGGGAAACAGAGGGTTCAATAGTGAATATGTAATGGGGGAATTGAAACCAGGCGTGAAAAACCCACAGACAAAACTAATGGAAAATGAAAAGTGGATCGGCGATGGCTAGAAGACCGGTGACGCCGACCGCCGAGCGCCGCCCGAACAAGGAGAGGGACCGACCTCAGCGGAAGTCGTGACATGTAGAAACATCTCAAGAATGATCAATGGAAACATGATGCACCTGAAATCAATTTCGAGGCTCATTGCAAGGGGTCTGAATACATATGTAAATAAGATATTTCTGTTTATATATATATTTATTTTGCTAAAATGTCTAAAAACCTGTTTTCCAGGTGAATATGGGGTATTGTGTGTAGATTGCTGAGGATTTTTTATTCATTTAATCCACTTTAGAACGTAACAAAATGTGGAAAAAATCAAGGGTTTCTGAATATTTTCTGAAGGCACTGTATACTACAGTCTGTAAAAACACCACGGCAATTACTATAGCATATACTACAATTTTCTTTTACTACAGTATTTATACTATAGTTAAGTGCAAATATTACAGTACACTACAGTACACTTTAGTCCGCAAAACACTACAGTGAATAGTATGGTATTTATAACAGAGGCTGCTGGGAGGAGCTATACGAGGATGGGCTCATTGTAATGGCTGGAATGGAATAAAGCCATTACAATGAGCCTGTCCTCCTATCGCTCCTCCCACCAGCCTCCTCTGATTTATTTAGTATACTATTGTATCTTTTCATGTGGGTTGTACTTGCTGATAAATAAATGGGTCAGAGCAGAAGACCACCGTGTTGTCCTTGTGCCCAATGTACAGTAGTTACTCAAAACATGACCCAAGCAGGAGTTTGGTTTTGACAAGAGGAAACCAGAAAATTGTGTTAAAGCCAGGTTTTCTATATCTTGGGTTGGAGTCACAACGTGTGTAAGAAGAATACAGCATGTTTGTGTATATCTGTGGAAGGAGTGTTATTGAAAAATTTCACACGTTCTTGGTTCATTGCAGCAAACCTTTATAGGAAAAGGTCAACATGATAGTTTGGCTACACCCTCTGAATATCTATTGTTCTTACAATCAAAAAAACACTTTGTTGTCAGGGCCCTAAAAAGGTTTATATCATGCATTTTATTTATCGATATAATAACTGCAAATGTCAGCTTATGTCAACCACTACATGTTATGCATTACTTATTAAAGAATTTGTAAAATAGTCTCAGAAGGGCCCCAATAAGTGTCACACACAATTGTTATAATAATAACTGTCAAAAATCAGGCTCTTTTGCTGAAACAATACTGCCACCAAATGAATTGTTTTGGTAACGTCACTTGTGGCAAATTATACCACAATTAAAATGGCAGGCCTAAATCCCTTATTGATAAAATTATTGTAATATAAAGTTGGGTTATGGTGGATTAAGTTAGTAGTTTAGGGTGGATTATGTTATTTTGTCTTTATCACTAATGTAGATATTATGACTCTGAAGATGAATTTAAAGCCTACACGGTGACAGGCAGGATATTCTCTGTAAAGTTGTTCTTTGAATAGACAGGCCTACTATCACTGTATCAACAACAATCTTCTAGGGCGGAACAGCAAGTGAAGGAGAGCGGTTGCTATATATTTATTTATTTAGTCATTTTTTTAGACAGATCATATTCCCTCTCATATCTTCTTAATTCACAACTTTATGACACACTATTAACCCAAATACTGTATTTGTGTACAAGTACATTGAAAGTGAATTGAGTGAATTTTACAACAACCTTCTAGAGCGGAACAACAAGTCGAGGGGAGGGGTTACTGATCTTCTAAAAAGCTGTTGCTGTCCCCTGTCATTTTCAGCACACCCAACAGTACTCCCCTGTCATTTTCAGCACACTCCACAATACTGTATATATCGCTCGGTGTTCAATGGATCAGATGGCCAATGAAGACAGTTTCCCCGATTTGAAGACGTTCTCTCCGATTTGCAGAGTTCGTTCTCACAGTGACACTTCTGGTTTCAGGTCGAGAATATTGTTCAGACTGCGAGGCGCACGTTCAGGTGAGTATTTCAATAGCCTACACGCGCCAAATACGTATGACCTCGTCCATATTTTGCACATTTAGTTTTGTTTGCTGAAGTTTAAATAATCGTTAATTATTGCAGTCAAAATGAAAAAGATAGAACTTAATGAACAACACTGAAAATGGTTGTACCACAGATGAAAGCAGAGTTAGTTAAAAGTATATTTGGTTGAAATTGAATGGCAGGGCTTGACATGCATAGAATTCATAATTAAAGTTTTTGAATGCATTATGCTACACCAATCTCTGTGATCAAATGAGGATATGCAGTCATTTTGATTGTGGGTTTATTATAAAAAATATATTTGATTGTGGGTTATTATATATATATATATATATATATATATATATATATATATATATATATATATATATACAATCAAAATGACTGCATATCCTCATTTGATCACAGATAAACCCACAATATATATATATTTAAGACATCAGTCAGGAAGTTAAAGCTTGGTTGCAAATGGGTCTTCCAAATGGACAATGACCCCAAGCATACTTCCAAAGTTGTGGCAAAATGGCTTAAAGACAACAAAGTCAAGGTATTGGAGTGGCCATCACAAAGCCCTGACCTCAATCCTATAGAAAATGTGTGGGCAGAACTGAAAAAAGCATGTGCGAGCAAGGAGGCCTACAAACCTGACTCAGTTACACCAGCTCTGTCAGGAGGAATGGGACAAAATTCACAAAACTTATTGTGGGAAGCTTGTGGAAGGCTACCTGAAACGTTTGACCCAAGTTAAACAATTTAAAGGCAATGCTACCAAATACTGATTCAGAATATGTAAACTTCTGACCCACTGGGAATGTGATGAATGAAATAAAAGCAGAAATAAATCATTCTCTCTACTATTATTCTGACATTTCACATTCTTAAAATAAAGTGTTGATCCTAGCTGACCTAAGACGGAGACTTTTTACTAGGATTAAATGTCAGGAATTGTGAAAAACTGAGTTTAAATGTATTTGGCTAAGGTGTATGTAAACTTCCGACTTCAACTGTAAATATATATACTGCTCAAGAAAATAAAGGGAACACTTAAACAACACAATGTAACTCCAAGTAAATCACACTTCTGTGAAATCAAACTGTCCACTTAGGAAGCAACACTGATTGACAATAAATGTCACATGCTGTTGTGCAAATGGAATAGACAACAGGTGGAAATTATAGGCAATAAGCAAGACACCCCCAATAAAGGAGTGGTTCTGCAGGTGGAGACCACAGACCACTTCTCAGTTCCTATGCTTCCTGGCTGATGTTTTGGTCACTTTTGAATGCTGGCGGTGCTTTCACTCTAGTGGTAGCATGAGACGGAGTCTACAACCCACACAAGTGGCTCAGGTAGTGCAGCTCATCCAGGATGGCACATCAATGCGAGCTGTGGCAAGAAGGTTTGCTGTGTCTGTCAGCGTAGTGTCCAGAGCATGGAGGCGCTACCAGGAGACAGGCCAGTACATCAGGAGACGTGGAGGAGGCCGTAGGAGGGCAACAACCCAGCAGCAGGACCGCTACCTCCGCATTTGTGCAAGGAGGAGCAGGAGGAGCACTGCCAGAGCCCTGCAAAATGACCTCCAGCAGGCCACAAATGTGCATGTGTCTGCTCAAACGGTCAGAAACAGACTCCATGAGGGTGGTATGAGGGCCCGACGTCCACAGGTGGGGGTTGTGCTTACAGCCCAACACCGTGCAGGACGTTTGGCATTTGCCAGAGAACACCAAGATTGGCAAATTCTGTGCTCTTCACAGATGAAAGCAGGTTCACACTGAGCACGTGACAGACGTGACAAAGTCTGGAGACGCTGTGGAGAACGTTCTGCTGCCTGCAACATCCTCCAGCATGACCGGTTTGGCGGTGGGTCAGTCATGGTGTGGGGTGGCATTTCTTTGGGGGGCCGCACAGCCCTCCATGTGCTCGCCAGAGGTAGCCTGACTGCCATTAGGTACCGAGATGAGATCCTCAGACCCCTTGTGAGACCATATGCTGGTGCGGTTGGCCCTGGGTTCCTCCTAATGCAAGACAATGCTAGACCTCATGTGGCTGGAGTGTGTCAGCAGTTCTTGCAAGAGGAAGGCATTGATGCTATGGACTGGCCCGCCCGTTCCCCAGACCTGAATCCAATTGAGCACATCTGGGGCATCATGTCTCGCTTCATCCACCAACGCCACGTTGCACCACAGACTGTCCAGGAGTTGGCGGATGCTTTAGTCCAGGTCTGGGAGGAGATCCCTCAGGAGACCATCCGCCACCTCATCAGGAGCATGCCCAGGCGTTGTAGGGAGGTCATACAGGCACGTGGAGGCCACACACACTACTGAGCCTCATTTTGACTTGTTTTAAGGACATTACATCAAAGTTGGATCAGCCTGTAGTGTGGTTTTCCACTTTAATTTTGAGAGTGACTCCAAATCCAGACCTCCATGGGTTGATAAATTGGATTTCCATTGATTATTTTTATGTGATTTTGTTGTCAGCACATTCAACTATGTAAAGAAAAAAGTATTTAATAAGATTATTTCTTTCATTCAGATCTAGGATGTGTTGTTTAAGTGTTCCCTTTATTTTTTTGAGCAGTGTATATATATATTTGTTTTAAACATGCAAGGCATCTGATGCTCCCCATTTGTAATTCCAGTCACAAACTTCAACTTTAAAACACCTACATTTATGTTTTCTATCTAATATAGACAGGCCTCGACATAAAAAGTCCAACAATGTATAATGTGTTGTTGCTGATTATCAATCAATCATGAATCATGATTTCCCTTATGCAGTGGTGTAAAGTGAACAAAAATAGTACTTAAGTCATTTTTTGGGGTATCTTAACCATACTTTACCATTTATATTTTCGACTACTTTTACTTCACTACATTCCTAAAGAAAATATTGTACTTTTTACTCCACATGTTTTCCTTGACACCCAAAAGTACTCGTTACATTATTAATGCTTAGCAGGACTGGAAAATAATGAAATTCATGCACTTATCAACCGAACATCACTGGTCATCCCTACTGCCTCTGATCTGGCGGACTCACTAAACACACATGCTTTGGTTGTCAATTATGTCTGAGTGTTGGAGTGTGTCCCTGGCTTTCCATAAATTAAAAAAAGAAAATGGTGCCATCTGGTTTGCTTAATATAAGGAATTTGGAATTATTTATACTTTTTCTTTTGATACTTATGAATATTTTAAACCAAATACTTTTATACTTTTACTCAAGTAGAATTTTACTGGGTGACTTTTACTTTTACTTGAGTCATTTTCTATTAAGGTATCTTTACTTTTACTCAAGTATGACAGTTGGGTACTTTTTCCACCACTGCCCTCATGTTTTTCAATGAATGGATGTACTTGATATCATGAACTGACAATGACAAAGATAGCATAATGAGATCACGTTTCCAAGAGAGAAGTTGCTGAGGCCCCTTCTCTAGAATGGCCCTTACGTAGAACTAAGGTGCCCAGTGCTGCAGTGGTTTCCTGTTGTCATTTCTGCAAAGTGCACAGACCTTCAAAGATCTGTAATGCCTCTAGTCTTGATGTCCTATGGAGCTGTGTTCCTCTGAGGTTTAATAGGCTCTGGTGAGAATGGGCTGTTAATCGTCACAGTAAAGGCCATGCTCTTTATTCCACATAGATTATTTCCTATAGAAGAAGGTCTTTGTTTGTGAGATATTCCATATCGTTCAGAAGTGCATTATGAACACCATATCTGTATTATTTCTTAATTGTCCCAGCTGTGTGGGTTAAATGTTCACATTTCCCATTGATGTGGTCATAAGGTTCTCATACAGTACGTACAATGTCAAGGCTTTTGCAAACAATTTACTGACATTAGTCCCCAGTTTACCATGCCTCCTCTATCAAATGTCACATCAGTAAATTATGTCTACAGACAGTCCACTTCCTGTCATCAGTCAACTTTGTTTTCCACTTCTGTCCATCTGCCCTTTCAGAGCAGTCTAGTTAAGTGGATCTTGAATTCATGCATGCAACAGTACAGCTGTAGGATCTTAATTTGAGCCAGTTTGCTACAGCAGGAAAAGAATCCTGCAGCAACAGGAAATGTGAATGATTATGTGGATTATACATTTGTAGGGGTTGATACATTTTTCGTAAGGGAAAATCAAGTCAGAAATGTCTAAATGGAAATTACAAACTTCAGAAGTCTTTTTGAACCTCAAATACACATGTTTTAAATGTCCTGCAACAGGGTCCTGCATTGCAGAAAACTCCTCCTGCAACAGGGTGTTTAAATTAAGATTCTACATCTGTATATTATCATAGTCTGTATCTAGCCAAAGTCTGCCGATTGGTGTCTGTGTGATATTGCCTTGCCTTGTTAATAACATACCTTGAAACTAAATGATCTAGATCACATTACCTAAACCAGAAATATCTTGCAGACAAAAGTTGGGTTATGTATTGCCATCATTCATTCTTAACACTTTATTGCAGTAGGAAGTGTGATAACACATGTAGAGTAATGGCAGGAAATGCTGGCTATTGTCTGGTAGTTTCTCAAATAGCCACAAGAGGGGGGTAAAGCTCCTTTTGTTGGAGCTCATTTCCTGTGTCTGTTGTACCTCAGTTGAAACTCAGGCCAACTTGTTTTGAAAAGGGTATATATACACTACCGTTCAAAAGTTTGGGGTCACATAGACATTTCCTTATTTTTTAAAGAAAATACATTTTTTGGTCCATTAAAATTACATCAAATTGATCAGAAATACAGTGTAGACATTGTTAATGTTGTAAATGACTATTGTAGCTGGAAACGGCTGTTTTTAATGAAATATCTACATAGGCGTACAGAGGCCCATTATCAGCAACCATCACTCCTGTGTTCCAATGGCACGTTGTGTTAGCTAATCCAAGTTTATCATTTTAAAAGGCTAATTGATCATTAGAAAACCCTTTTGAAATTATGTTAGCACAGCTGAAAACTGTTGTGCTGATTTAAAGAAGCAATAAAACTGGCCTTCTTTAGACTAGTTGAGTATCTAGAGCATCAGCATTTGTGGGTTCGATTACAGGCTCAAAATGGCCAGAAATGAAGACCTTTCTTCTGAAACTCGTCAGTCTATTCTTGTTCTGAGAAATGAAGGGTATGCCATGCAAGAAATTGCCAAGAAACTGAAGATCTGGTACAAGGCTATGTACTATTCCCTTCACAGAACAGCACAAACTGTCTCTAACCAGAATAGAAAGAGGAGTAGGTGGCCCCAGTGCACAACTGAGCAAGAGGACAAATACATTAGAGTGTCTAGTTTGAGAAACAGATGCCTCACAAGTCCTCAACTGGCAGTTTCATTAGATAGTACCCGCAAAACAACAGGCTCAATGTCAACAGTGAAGAGGCGTGTCACGTCCTGACCAGTAAAGGGGCTGTTTGTTATTGTAGTTTGGTCAGGGCATCGCAGAGGGGTGTTTGTTTAGGGTGTTTCGGGGTTGTTTGGGTTATGTTCTATGTTAGTTTATTTCTAGTTGGTCTATTTCTATGTGGCGTTTATTGGGTTGACCTTCAATTGGAGACAGCTGCTTCTCGTTGCCTCTGATTGAAGGTCCTATTTATAGGGGTGTTTGTTCTATGGGGGTTTGTGGGTAGTTATTTCCTGGTTTAGTGTTTGTTGCACCTGACGGGACTGTTTGGAGTCATTTGTTTTTGTATACGTGTTTATTTAGTTTTTCCTTCTTCAAATAAAAAAAGAAGTTGAGTATACATTTTCCCGCTGCGTTTTGGTCACTCCTTACGACAATCGTGACAGAACCACCCACCACAAACGGACCAAGCAGCGGAGGAAGGAGCAGCAGGAGGAATATAAGGATTCATGGACATGGGAGGAGATCCTGGACGGGGCAGGACCATGGTATCAGGCTGGGGAGTACCAGCGCCCTAAGGAGGAGCTGGAGGCAGCCAAGGCGGAAAGGCGCCATTACGAGGCGTTATACACACCGAGGAGCAAGTGTGAGAGGCACTCCCCCCCCAAAAAATTTTTTGGGGGCACACGGGAAGATTGGCTAGGTCAGGCAATAGACCTGAGCCAACTTCCCATGCTTATTATGGGGAGCAACGGATCATGAGAGCACCGGTGTATGCGGAAGTGCGTACGATCTCGCCCATGCGCACGCACAGTCCGGTGCGAGCGATCCCAGCTCCTCGCAAGTGCCGTGCTAGAGTGGGCATCCAGCCGGGTAGGAGTATGCCTGCACAGCACATCTGGCCACCAGTGCGCCTCCTAGGCCCAGGCTACCCTAGGCCTGCTCTACGCACGGCAGCCATCAGGCCTCTGCACAGCCCAGTTCGCCCTGTGCCAGCACTCCGCTCGTGCAGGGCTACTGTTACCATCCAGCCAGGACGGGTTGTGCAGGCGGTGCGCTCCAGACCGCCGGTGCCTATTCATGACCTAGTGTATCCAGTTCCCGCTCCTCGCACTAGCCTTGAGGTGCGTGTTTCCAGTCTGGCGCCTCCAAAGCCAGCACCACGCACCCAGGCCTCCAGTGCATCAGCCCAGTCCAGTGCGTCCTGTTCCCGCTCCTCGCACTAGCCCTGTGGTGCGTGTCCCTAGTCTGGCGTCTCCAAAGCCAGCCCCACGCATCAGGCCTTCAGTGCGCAGTTCCCCGTCCAGAGCTTCCGACGACAGTTCCCCGTCCAGAGCTTCCGACGACAGTTCCCCGTCCAGAGCTTCCAACGACAGTTCCCCGTCTAGAGCTTCCGACGACAGTTCCCCGTCCAGAGCTTCCGACGACAGTTCCCCGTCCAGAGCTTCCAACGACAGTTCCCCGTCCAGAGCTTCCAACGACAGTTCCCCGTCCAGAGCTTCCAACGACAGTTCCCCGTCCAGTGCTTCCGGTGACAGTTCCCCGTCCAGAGCTTCCGGCGACAGTGCCCCGGCCGTGACAAGGCGACTCTGGGATGCTGGCCTTCTAGGCAGAGTTCCTCTGTCCAGTGTCTGTGTTCTTTTGCCCATCTTAATCATTTATTTTTATTGACCAGTTTGAGATATGGCTTATTCTTTGCAACTCTGCCTAGAAGGCCAGCATCCCGGAGCAGCCTCTTCACTGTTGACGTTAAGACTGGTGTTTTGCGGGTACTATTTAATGAAGCTGCCAGTTGAGGACTTGTGAGGCATCTGTTTCTCAAACTAGACACTCTAATGTACTTGTCCTCTTGCTCAGTTGTGCACTGGGGCCTCCTTCTCCTCTTTCTATTCTGGTTAGAGACCGTTTGTGCTGTTCTGTGAAGGGAATAGTACATAGCCTTGTACCAGATCTTCAGTTTCTTGGCAATTTCTTGCATGGCATAGCCTTCATTTCTCAGAACAAGAATAGACTGACGAGTTTCAGAAGAAAGTTCTACATTTCTGGCCATTTTGAGCCTGTAATCGAGCCCACAAATGCTGATGCTCCAGATACTCAACTAGTCTAAAGAAGGTCAGTTTTATTGCTTCTTTAAATCGGCACAACAGTTTTCAGCTGTGCTAACATAATTTCAAAAGGGTTTTCTAACGATCAATTAGCCTTTTAAAATGATAAACTTGGATTAGCTAACACAACGTGCCATTTGAACACAGGAGTGATGGTTGCTGATAATGGGCCTCTGTACGCCAATGTAGATATTCCATTACAAATCTGCAGTTTCCAGCTACAACAGTCATTTACAACAATGTCTAAACTATATCAATTTGATGTTATTTTTATGGACAAAAAATGTGCCTTTCTTTAAAAAACAAGGATATTTCTATGTGACCCCAACCTTTTGAACGGTAATGTATATTAAAGCAATAAGGCACAAGGGGGTGTGGTGTGGTATATGGCCAATACACCATGAATATAAGCTGTTCTTAAGAGTGCCTGGATACAGCCTTTAGCCATGGTCTGTTGGCCATACACCACAAACTCCTGAGGTGTCGTATTGCTATTATAAACTGGTTACCAATGTCATTAGAACAGTAAAAATAAATGATTTGTCATATCCGTGGTATACAGTCTCATGTACCACAGCTTTTAGCCAATAAGCATTCAGGGCTGGAACCACCCAGTTAATAAAGATAAATACAGTATGTGGTCTTCTAATAAATATAACAGTACAGGGCCACACATCACCACAATAAAGGCCTACATGGAAATGATCTAGTTAATATACCATTTATATATTGTTTTGCTTAATAAGAACATGTCTTGAAAGCGTAATCTTTGTCTCTCATTTGAGTACCTCTGACCTTTCCAACTCAGAGTTGTTTTGCTCTCTCAAATAATAATGAAGGGGTTTCAGACTCTTAGAGAAGCTCTGTGAAGTAATGATTTGTTGTGATCATTATAGGTTTTTTCCCCTTCAGAATCAGTGAGGGGTTGAATACTGTTCCTCCCTACACTCAATTAGTCATGTAATTACACTGTACGGGAGCTAGGCAGTGTAGCACGCTGTGCACATCGTACCCTTTCTGGACAATAGTCCCAAAATAGACATTCAGTTTGAATTTGACACACCAAATTACTAAGTATCACACTTTCTGTGCCCTTTGCTACTGCCTGTATTTAACACAATGCAGCTGGTCATAATTGTGTTTCCAACATATCCAGCATTGCATTCAATCATAGCCAGGTCAATAACAATGTACAGTACCAGTCAAAAGTTTTAAAACACCTACTCATTCCAGGGTTTTTCTTTATTTTTACTATTTTCTACATTGCAGAATAATAGTGAAGACATCAAAACTATGAAATAACACATATGGAATCATATAGTAACCAAAAAAGTGTTAAACAAATCAAAATATATTTTATATTTGAGATTCTTCAAATAGCCACCCTTTGCCTTGATGACAACTTTGCACACACTTGGCGTTCTCATGATTCCATTTGTGCTATTTCATAATTTTGATGTCTTCACTATTATTCTACAATGTAGAAAATAGTAAAAATAAAGAAAAACCCTTAAATGAGTAGGTGCGTCCAAACTTTTGAGTGGTACTGCATATCATGTAAAAGATTCTCAGACTACATTCTGAGAGAGTTTGTACTGTTGCAGTCTTGTTGGTTTCTCAACAAGGCTAACTGGTCTGGTAAGGTAGTATCAATGAACATCAAAACATGCTGTGTTTGTGTGTTAATTACTATGGTTACAACTGGATTAGTGAAGTTAACCCCATTTTCTGGGAAAGTACAACCCTTCCCAAGGACCTGTAGTCACTGCAGTGTTGGTAGAGTTGAGCCAAGGGAAGTGATCTTCCTCTGACACTAATCAATCTCTAGACTGGGAAGGACCTGAATGTGAAAGAGGGGTAATCTAAGCAGTTGGCCATAAAAATATAATTAGAATGTGATACAGTATCTGTATGCAGGCTGCTGTGTGGGTGCAGATGGCTGCCTCTAACTAAGATCAGTTCAGAGTGATTCCGTGTCACGACTTCCGCCGAAGTTGGTGCCTCTCCTTGTTCGGGCGGCGTTCGGCGGTCGACGTCACCGGCTTTCTAGCCGCCACCGATCTACGTTTCTTTTTCTATATGTTTTGTCTTGATTGTACACACCTGGTTTCCATTATGTTATAATTTATTCCCTATTTAACCCTCTGGTTCCCACATGGTTTTGTGCGTGTTTGTTCTTTGTTATGTGGTCGCTCTTTTGTGTAGAGCTGGATTATTATTCCCTGTATGGAATTAGTTTGTGATTATTTGCGAGTAAAGTACGTTTTTACTCAGTTCTGTGTCCTGCGCCTGACTCCGTCCTACCCGCTGCACACTGACACATGACATTCCGCTGAAGTGCAATATTAATTTGTCTCTAGCTGGCTGGGACTATTTCAATGCCGCTGAACAACATCACATAATTCCCTTCCCCTGAAATGATCTTCCCTCAAATGGCGATCATATCCGCTCATCGATTTGAGGACCTGGCTGATATTCGTTCCAGGTCCATTCCATTCCTGTTTCATTGTCAATATTTTGGAGTCATATCCTCATCTTGAGTTGTGATGATCAACACATAGAGGGAAGCTTCTGGAATAAAGACATTGAAGTTCAAACTTCAATATCTCCTCTGTTTTGAAGGGCCTGCCATTATGAAGTATTCATTCTCCCTGCATAACGTTACAGTAAATAAGTATTTTTGAGCCTGTACCTCAGGCAGCGACATGAGAAGACATGTATTCCTGGGTTTACCCCCACTGACCTGTGGGGGAGGCAGGGAAAACACCTCCAACATCTTCCTTCATCATCTTTCCAAAGCCTAAAGTGATCATCTTTCCAAAGCCTAAAGTGATCATCTTTCCAATGCCTAAAGTGCTCCCTTGAATGCAAAATCGTGGCCCTGTGAGATGGCGATGCCAAAAGACTCAGCATCAAAACCACAAAGGGTCGCTTTGTAAGAGGGGTCTTTCATCACTGATTTCCATGCTGCCCTGGTTATCTTTGTAACCAGGGTAGCAGTCTGGGTTTAGTACAGAGTGACAGCATATGAAGTAACAGACCAGTCTGGGTTTAGTACAGAGTGACAGCATATGAAGTAACAGACCAGTTTGGGTTTAGTACAGTGTGACAGCATATGAAGTAACAGACCAGTCTGGGTTTAGTACAGCGTGACAGCTTATGAAGTAACAGACCAGTCTGGGTTTAGTACAGCGTAACAGCATATGAAGTAACAGACCAGTCTGGGTTTAGTACAGCGTGACAGCATATGAAGTAACAGACCAGTCTGGGTTTAGTACAGCGTGACAGCATATGAAGTAACAGACCAGTCTAGGTTTAGTACAGCGTGACAGCATATGAAGTAACAGACCAGTCTGGGTTTAGTACAGAGTGACAGCATATGAAGTAACAGACCAGTCTGGGTTTAGTACAGAGTGACAGCATATGAAGTAACAGACCAGTCTGGGTTTAGTACAGAGTGACAGCATATGAAGTAACAGACCAGTCTGGGTTTAGTACAGTGTGACAGCATATGAAGTAACAGACCAGTCTGGGTTTAGTACAGTGTGACAGCATATGAAGTAACAGACCAGTCGGGGTTAAGTACATCAGAGATTCTTTCATCACTGATTTCCATGCTGCCCTGGTTATCTTTGTGAGAGGGGTCTTTCATCTCTGATTTCCATGCTGCCCTGGTTATCTTTGTGAGAGGGGTCTTTCATCACTGATTTCCATGCTGCCCTGGTTATCTTTGTGAGAGGGGTCTTTCATCACTGATTTCCATGCTGCCCTGGTTACCTTTGTGAGAGGGGTCTTTCATCACTGATTTCCATGCTGCCCTGGTTATCTTTATGAGAGGGGTCTTTCATCACTGATTTCCATGCTGCCCTGGTTATCTTTGTGAGAGGGGTCTTTCGTCACTGATTTCCAATATGCCCTGGTTATCTTTGAAAGCCGATAGGATATTTTCCCTTATGTTTTTCAGTTGCTTATAAAAGGTTTATTTTGCTTTGATGTCTTTATAGATATATAGTTATGACTCGTCATCATGGGTCTGCATCTATTCTGCGGCCACATACTTTGTCCAATGACCATGGGTTATAAGTTCCAACATAGTAAAACTCAACCTTTAATACGGTACGGTGTGACTTTAAGTTACACAACAACCTGACTGTGCCAGGTCAGTGGCTCACTGTGTTTATCATTCCTTAAAGAGTCTAAAAATACAAAGTTGTTTCCGCTGTCACTTTCAAAACTATGTAAATGCAATTTCCATCCCAGTCGAGCTGACCCAGTTGCCAAACAGTAACCCAGCTTAGTTAATGTCACACTGTTGGTCATTAATATCCGCAAGACCAAAAGGACATGCAGGATGTTGTCAACATAACTTGTAATAATGTGTTGAAACACTGGCAGAAATTTAACATGGACTTTGACTCTCAAATATGACCTATGTGAGTATTGAGTATATGCAGCTACTTTAATAATGCAGTTCAGTTGTTGAACCATCAGGGAGAGTTAGCAGGGCACAAGTTTGCACCTTGTTCGGATTGCTATAATTTACTTGACGCTCTAAATTAGTCATCAAGCTTGTTAGGGGCCATAAGGGGCTAAGGACTTGTTAGGACCATAAAGGGCTAAGGACTTGTTGGAGGCTATAAATGGCTAAGGACTCGTTAGGACCATAAAGGGCTAAGGACTTGTTAGAGGCTATAAATGGCTAAGGACTTGTTAGGACCATAAAGGGCTAAGGACTTGTTAGAGGCTATAAATGGCTAAGGACTTGTTAGGACCATAAAGGGCTAAGGACTTGTTAGAGGCTATAAATGGCTAAGGACTTGTTAGGACCATAAAGGGCTAAGGACTTGTTAGAGGCTATAAATGGCTAAGGACTTGTTAGGACCATAAAGGGCTAAGGACTTGTTAGAGGCTATAAATAGCTAAGGACTCGTTAGGACAATAAAGGGCTAAGGACTTGTTAGAGGCTATAAATGGCTAAGGACTTGTTAGGACCATAAAGGGCTAAGGACTTGTTAGAGGCTATAAATGGCTAAGGACTTGTTAGGACCATAAAGGGCTAAGGACTTGTTAGAGGCTATAAATGGCTAAGGACTTGTTAGGACCATAAAGGGCTAAGGACTTGTTAGAGGCTATAAATGGCTAAGGACTCGTTAGGACCATAAAGGGCTAAGGACTTGTTAGAGGCTATAAATGGCTAAGGACTTGTTAGGACCATAAAGGGCTAAGGACTTGTTAGAGGCTATAAATGGCTAAGGACTCGTTAGGACCATAAAGGGCTAAGGACTTGTTAGAGGCTATAAATGGCTAAGGACTCGTTAGGACCATAAAGGGCTAAGGACTTGTTAGAGGCTATAAATGGCTAAGGACTCGTTAGGACCATAAAGGGCTAAGGACTTGTTAGAGGCTATAAATGGCTAAGGACTCGTTAGGACCATAAAGGGCTAAGGACTTGGCAGCTTTTTGAAGCCTCGGAGGCCTCTTCTCATCTCAACCCCATAGCTCTTTAGCTACTAGCTACCTTATCAGGTGCTGGTTCCCGGGAGACTAGACAGGTTGTGAGTGAAATACATAAGTGGCAGCACTTGCAGTCGTTATCTTGTCAATAGCCTAACAATAATCTAGGACAACTGCGTAAGATTCTTGATTAGGTTACTTGCATCTGTCCATAAGAGATGATCCTAACAAGGAAATGTACCATTACCTGCCCAGGCTTCATACTGTATACTTGCTCAGTTCTATAGTGCAATGCCATTTACAGCCTTCTTATAGACTCCTGGCTGAGCCAGAGATCTCAATACCCTCAAGTGTTTTTTCTCTGAAAGCCCACTCTGATGTGTCTGTTGCCAGAGAAGAAAATATCAGCTACTATGACTCATTCCTTTGAGAACGTTGGCTAATTTCAACACTGCGCTTCAAAATAGACTAAACTGTTTTTCAGAGAGTTTCCACACAGCCCTCAAACCCACTTGTTCACCGACTTCAACCTCACATAACTTTCCATTCTGCCTCTGAACGTCGTGATGGGTATTGACACATGGAGTCTGGGGTGCAGAGAGAATATTTTTTTTTAGGTGAATAGCAGTAATAAAATGAGTCTGGCTTTAATGATGGTTGCAGAGCCCCCCCCCCCCCCCCCCTCTCTCTCTTCCTCCCTGTGGCCTCAGGTTGCAGCTAAAAGCCTCAGTGGACAGGGAGGCTCCATTTGATGGTTCCCGACTGGCTCAATCAAGCCTTGTTAATGGAGGAAATGGTTGTTGTGTCCCCTGCCTGTGCTCACTGGGCTGCTTCATGTACAGGAGGTTGGTGGCACCTTAATTGGGGAGAACGGGCTCGTTGTAATGGCTGGAGCGGAATCAGTGGAATGGTATCAAATACATCAAACATGGTTGTCTGGTGTTTGATGCCATTCCATTCGCTCCATTCCAGCCAATATTATGAGCCATCCTCCCCTCAGCAGCCTCCACTGGCTTCATGGTCAGGTCCACTGCAGAGAGGCATGCAGCAAGGAACACTGACGAACATTAGAGAGCCAGCTTCCTGCACAGGAAGGGCTAGAGGGAGAGAGGGAGGGAGGTAAAGAGAGAGAGGGAGGGAGAGATGGAGAGAGGGAGTGAGAGATAGAGGGAGGGAAAGAGAGGAGGAGGAGAGAGTGAGTGAGTGAGTGAGTGAGTGAGAGATAGAGGGAGGGAGGGAAAGAGAGAGGGCTAGGAGGAGAGGGAGAGAGGGAGGGAGTGAGGGAAATAGAGTTATGAGGAAAAGAAAGGATCAGCTCACAAGGGGGATCATTTTCATCCAGTCATGGAGCATGCTCGTGAGTCCCCTTTAGTCTGTGTCTGTGTGTATGTGTGTCTATGTTTCTGTCCGTGTGTCTGTGTGTCTATGTCTGTGTGTCTGTGTGTCTATGTTTCTGTGTGTGTCTGTGTCTGTGTGTCTGTGTGTCTATGTGTCTATGTTTCTGTGTGTGTCTGTGTCTGTGTCTGTGTGTCTATGTTTCTGTGTGTGTCTGTGTTTCTGTGTGTGTCTGTGTTTCTGTGTGTGTCTGTGTTCCTGTGTGTGTCTATGTTTCTGTGTGTGTCTGTGTTCCTGTGTGTGTCTATGTTTCTGTGTGTGTCTGTGTTCCTGTGTGTGTCTGTGTGTCTATGTTTCTGTGTGTGTCTGTGTTTCTGTGTGTGTCTATGTTTCTGTGTGTGTCTGTGTTCCTGTGTGTGTCTGTGTATTTGTGTGTGTTTCTGTGTGTACTTGTGTGTATTTGTGTGTGAGAGAGAATTGATTGTCTTTGTGATTGTTGTGTGTTACAGTAGTTGGTAGTAGGAGTTCTCTAAATGTTCTCTGTGGGATACATTGCCCCTGGACTATGCATGAAGAGGGTTGCCTAGAGACAGTTGGGATTGCTATCTACCCTACTTATTGAGGAGGAACTTTTGGACTTTCGCTCTGTGTATTCAGATCAGCTGTTTAGGGAACACTGCCAGGCAAAAACCCATTAATGTAATGTCATTTTGTTGGATTAGAGTTGTTTAAATAACTTAGCTTGTGCCTAAATTGTTAAAAACCTGGTTTGTTTTGTACTTATTTGATTATTTAAAGATAAACATAAAGCCTTATCACTTAGAGAGATTACCTCTACGAGTATTATATTCATCATCTCATAACATATTATATAGTCACAGCTAGTGACAGGCTAGTCACAGTTAGTGACAGGATAGTCACAGTTAGTGACAGGATAGTCACAGTTAGTGACAGGATAGTCACAGCTAGTGACAGGATAGTCACAGCTAGTGACAGGATAGTCACAGCTAGTGACAGGATAGTCACAGCTAGTGACAGGATAGTCACAGTTAGTGACAGGGTAGTCACAGTTAGTGACAGGGTAGTCACAGCTAGTGACAGGATAGTCAGAGCTAGTGACAGGATAGTCACAGCTAGTGACAGGATAGTCACAGCTAGTGACAGGATAGTCACAGCTAGTGACAGGGTAGTCACAGCTAGTGACAGGGTAGTCACAGCTACTGACAGGATAGTCACAGTTAGTGACAGGGTAGTCACAGCTAGTGACAGGGTAGTCACAGTTAGTGACAGGATAGTCACAGCTAGTGACAGGATAGTCACAGCTAGTGACAGGATAGTCACAGTTAGTGACAGGATAGTCACAGCTAGTGACAAGGTAGTCACAGTTAGTGACAGGATAGTCACAGCTAGTGACAGGATAGTCACAGCTAGTGACAGGATAGTCACAGCTAGTGACAGGATAGTCACAGTTAGTGACAGGATTGTCACAGTTAGTGACAGGATAGTCACAGCTAGTGACAGGATAGTCACAGTTAGTGACAGGATAGTCACAGTTGGTGACAGGATAGTTACAGCTGGTGACAGGATAGTCACAGCTGGTGACAGGTTAGTCACAGTTAGTGACAGGATAGTCACAGCTAGTGACAGGGTAGTCACAGCTAGTGACAGGGAAGTCACAGTTAGTGACAGGGTAGTCACAGTTAGTGACAGGATAGTCCCAGCTAGTGACAGGATAGTCCCAGTTAGTGACAGGATAGTCACAGTTAGTGACAGGATAGTCACAGCCTGTGACAGGATAGTCACAGTTAGTGACAGGGTAGTCACAGTTAGTGACAGGGTAGTCACAGTTAGTGACAGGGTAGTCACAGCTAGTGACAGGATAGTCACAGCTAGCGACAGGGTAGTCACAGTTAGCGACAGGATAGTCACAGCTAGTGACAGCATAGTCACAGTTAGCGACAGGGTAGTCACAGTTAGCGACAGGGTAGTCACAGCTAGCGACAGGGTAGTCACAGCTAGTGACAGGGTAGTCACAGTTAGTGACAGGATAGTCACAGCTAGTGACAGGACAGTCACAGCTAGTGACAGGACAGTCACAGCTAGTGACAGGATAGTCACAGCTAGTGACAGGATAGTCACAGCTAGTGACAGGGTAGTCACAGCTAGTGACAGGGTAGTCACAGCTACTGACAGGATAGTCACAGTTAGTGACAGGGTAGTCACAGCTAGTGACAGGGTAGTCACAGTTAGTGACAGGATAGTCACAGCTAGTGACAGGATAGTCACAGCTAGTGACAGGATAGTCACAGTTAGTGACAGGGTAGTCACAGCTAGTGACAGGGTAGTCACAGCTAGTGACAAGGTAGTCACAGTTAGTGACAGGATAGTCACAGCTAGTGACAGGATAGTCACAGCTAGTGACAGGATAGTCACAGCTAGTGACAGGATAGTCACAGTTAGTGACAGGATTGTCACAGTTAGTGACAGGATAGTCACAGCTAATGACAGGATAGTCACAGTTAGTGACAGGATAGTCACAGTTGGTGACAGGATAGTCACAGCTGGTGACAGGATAGTCACAGCTGGTGACAGGTTAGTCACAGTTAGTGACAGGATAGTCACAGCTAGTGACAGGGTAGTCACAGCTAGTGACAGGGAAGTCACAGTTAGTGACAGGGTAGTCACAGTTAGTGACAGGATAGTCCCAGCTAGTGACAGGATAGTCCCAGTTAGTGACAGGATAGTCACAGTTAGTGACAGGATAGTCACAGCTAGTGACAGGATAGTCCCAGTTAGTGACAGGATAGTCCCAGTTAGTGACAGGATAGTCACAGCTAGTGACAGGGTAGTCACAGCTAGTGACAGGGTAGTCACAGTTAGTGACAGGATAGTCACAGCCTGTGACAGGATAGTCACAGTTAGTGACAGGGTAGTCACAGCTAGTGACAGGGTAGTCACAGTTAGTGACCGGGTAGTCACAGCTAGTGACAGGGTAGTCACAGCTAGTGACAGGATAGTCACAGCTAGTGACAGGGTAGTCACAGCTAGTGACAGGATAGTCACAGCTAGTGACAGGATAGTCACAGTTAGTGACAGGATAGTCACAGTTAGTGACAGGATAGTCACAGTTAGTGACAGCATAGTCACAGCTAGTGACAGGGTAGTCACAGTTAGTGACAGGATAGTCACAGCTAGTTACAGGATAGTCACAGCTAGTGACAGGATAGTCACAGTTAGTGACAAGGTAGTCACAGCTGGTGACAAGGTATGATGACTCAGTGTCTTGTAGTGGATTACAGTCAGTCTGTATTTAGTCAATGCCATTTGATATGTTTAATTGTTTGCCACACTATGTGAATGTCCTAACATTTCACTGTGTATTAACTCATGTCATAACTCCTGTTCAAATACACTTTGTAGTGGAGAAATTGGACTGACACGGAGGGCTAGGTACATGGATCTCCCAGACAGTAATATAAGTCAAGTTCACCTGTGATAATACTGCAGTATTGATCTATGATGTGATGTATAGAAAGATAAGATACAAAGCCATATGTCATGACTTTGTGATTCTGTTATAGGTACAGTATGTATATTTCTTTACATATGATTTCATATGGTCCAGGTGGATTCTTAATAGTAGATTGTCAAATCAAATCAAATTGTATTAGCCACATGCGCCGAATGCAATAGGTGTAGACCTTACAGTGAAATGCTTACTTACGAGCTTACGATATATACAGGGGGGTGCCGGTACAGAGTCAATGTGCGGGGACACCTATTAGTTGAGGTAGTATGTACATGTAGGTAGAGTTAATTAAAGTGACTATGCATAGATGACAACAGACAGTGGCAGTGGTGTGGAGAGGGGAGGGGGCAATGCAAATAGTCTGGGTAGCCATTTGACTAGATGTGTTCTTAGATTGTGTTCTTCAATCTGTGTTTTACAATGCAAAACAGAATGTCTACATGGTATCATATGAGTCAGGTTGTCCACATTTGCATAGCCTCAGACCACAGTGATTCAGCAGTGTCGTTGTGTTGTAGAAAACCCTAATGCTCCACAAGGCTAAAGTCATTTACAGTGATTCAGCAGTGTCGTTGTGTTGTAGAAAACCCTAATGCTCCACAAGGCTAAAGTCATTTACAGTGATTCAGCAGTGTCGTTGTGTTGTAGAAAACCCTAATGCTCCACAAGGCTAAAGTCATTTACAGTGATTCAGCAGTGTCGTTGTGTTGTAGAAAACCCTAATGCTCCACAAGGCTAAAGTCATTTACAGTGATTCAGCAGTGTCGCTGTGTTGTAGAAAACCATACAGTGATTGATAGGATCTGCTGACACATTTGTTCATTTCACAAAACTGATTTCTCAACTTCCCTGTGGAATTACTTTATTCTGTCCCAACCAACCCCAACCCTCAATGGAGGGAAATGTGATACTACTTCCATTGGGGAATTAACCAATGCAGTCTTACAAGTGTTATTTTGTCTAGTCTTATGTTGTCCTTTCAATTGAACTTGTAATTGAAACAGCTTTAGTACAGCGTGACAGCATATGAAGTAACAGACCAGTCTGGGTTTAGTACAGAGTGACAGCATATGAAGTAACAGACCAGTCTGGGTTTAGTACAGAGTGACAGCATATGAAGTAACAGACCAGTCTGGGTTTAGTACAGAGTGACAGCATATGAAGTAACAGACCAGTCTGGGTTTAGTACAGTGTGACAGCATATGAAGTAACAGACCAGTCTGGGTTTAGTACAGAGTGACAGCATATGAAGTAACAGACCAGTCTGGGTTTAGTACAGAGTGACAGAATATGAAGTAACAGACCAGTCTGGGTTTAGTACAGTGTGACAGCATATGAAGTAACAGACCAGTCTGGGTTTAGTACAGCGTGACAGCATATGAAGTAACAGACCAGTCTAGGTTTAGTACAGCGTGACAGCATATGAAGTAACAGACCAGTCTGGGTTTAGTACAGAGTGACAGCATATGAAGTAACAGACCAGTCTGGGTTTAGTACAGAGTGACAGCATATGAAGTAACAGACCAGTCTGGGTTTAGTACAGAGTGACAGCATATGAAGTAACAGACCAGTCTGGGTTTAGTACAGTGTGACAGCATATGAAGTAACAGACCAGTCTGGGTTTAGTACAGTGTGACAGCATATGAAGTAACAGACCAGTCTCAGTCCAAACAGTGCAACGGGCCAAAGTAACTGTAAGAATCGTGAAAATCAATGACACTAAGCCGACGGTTTTGAGCCAATCCACATCTTTAATGTACAACACATCAATAAGCTTAGCAGCATGTCTGAACAAAAACAATTGGATTCCAATTGAGGAAAATCAGATCTGTCATTTGCTACAGATAGTGGTAGTGATTTTTCAATGAAGACAAACAATCCGACATCGTCATGGTTTATTTTGATGTGGATGAGCAATGGGTGGGTAGACCTCTGTCTCTGGCTGTCTGCTGCTGCTCTCCTCTCTTTCATATTGAACCTTTATGTGATCATTAGCCCCAATGTCTCTGCACTGTGAAATATACTGCTCAAAAAAATAAAGGGAACACTTAAACAACACATCCTAGATCTGAATGAAAGAAATAATCTTATTAAATACTTTTTTCTTTACATAGTTGAATGTGCTGACAACATAATCACACAAAATATAATCAATGGAAATCCAATTTATCAACCCATGGAGGTCTGGATTTGGAGTCACACTCAAAATTAAAGTGGAAAACAACACTACAGGCTGATCCAACTTTGATGTAATGTCCTTAAAACAAGTCAAAATGAGGCTCAGTAGTGTGTGTGGCCTCCACGTGCCTGTATCACCTCCCTACAATGCCTGGGCATGCTCCTGATGAGGTGACGGATGGTCTCCTGAGGGATCTCCTCCCAGACCTGGACTAAAGCATCCGCCAACTCCTGGACAGTCTGTGGTGCAATGTGGCATTGGTGGATGGAGCGAGACATGATGTCCCAGATGTGCTCAATTGGATTCAGGTCTGGGGAACGGGCGGGCCGGTCCATAGCATCAATGCCTTCCTCTTGCAGGAACTGCTGACACACTCCAGCCACATGAGGTCTAGCATTGTCTTGCATTAGGAGGAACCCAGGGCCAACCGCACCAGCATATGGTCTCACAAGGGGTCTGAGGATCTCATCTCGGTACCTAATGGTAGTCAGGCTACCTCTGGCGAGCACATGGAGGGCTGTGCGGCCCCCCAAAGAAATGCCACCCCACACCATGACTGACCCACCGCCAAACCGGTCATGCTGGAGGATGTTGCAGGCAGCAGAACGTTCTCCACGGCGTCTCCAGACTCTGTCACGTCTGTCACATGTGCTCAGTGTGAACCTGCTTTCATCTGTGAAGCACAGGGCGCCAGTGGCGAATTTGCCAATCTTGGTGTTCTCTGGCAAATCCCAAACGTCCTGCACGGTGTTGGGCTGTAAGCACAACCCCCACCTGTGGACGTCGGGCCCTCATAGCACCCTCATGGAGTCTGTTTCTGACCGTTTGAGCAGACACATGCACATTTGTGGCCTGCTGGATGTCATTTTGCAGGGCTCTGGCAGTGCTTCTCCTGCTCCTCCTTGCACAAAGGAGGAGGTAGCGGTCCTGTTGCTGGGTTGTTGCCCTCCTACGGCCTCCTCCACATCTCCTGATGTACTGGCCTGTCTCCTGGTAGCACCTCCATGCTCTGGACACTACGCTGACAGACACAGCAAACCTTCTTGCCACAGCTCGCATTGATGTGCCATCCTGGATGAGCTGCACTACCTGAGCCACTTGTGTGGGTAGTAGACTCCGTCTCATGCTACCACTAGAGTGAAAGCACCGCCAGCATTCAAAAGTGACCAAAACATCAGCCAGGAAGCATAGGAACTGAGAAGTGGTCTGTGGTCCCCACCTGCAGAACCACTCCTTTATTGGGGGTGTCTTGCTAATTGCCTATAATTTCCACCTGTTGTCTATTCCATTTGCACAACAGCATGTGAAATGTATTGTCAATCAGTGTTGCTTCCTAAGTGGACAGTTTGATTTCACAGAAGTGTGATTGACTTGGAGTTACCTTGTGTTGTTTAAGTGTTCCCTTTATTTTTTTGAGCAGTATATAATGCTCTCGATTTTCTCTGCAATGAGCTATTTTTAAACAGCCTAGATTTCAAAATAAGAGCCATCCAGACCAGGGAAAATAAGCTACTTACTGACAGGATGACGCATTGATTTGTATACAGTACATACAAGATTTCAGTGTAGGAAATGAAGTGGTCCAGTAATGAGAGATACCTGTTATCCAAACAAAGTAACAAAGTAACTGATATCAGTTTCAATAATAGTTTGCTTGTGGAGAAGGTCAAATCTAATCTGTGTATAAAGTAACCCTTTCTGATATGTCAATGTTTTCTCAACATACTGTACCATACCATACATACAGTATTTGTATGTAATCACGTTTGATTTGTGTATGTAAAATTATATGAAACGTTGAAGTTGCAACATACTTTGAATTATCCCACATTAATGGTGAGACAATTCAAACTATGGTGCAAATTGCACATCCAAAACATACAGTTGTTTCAATTTTATGACATTTAAAAGAAATTGTGTTTCATGTACAACTACCATCAAGTCTCTACCACTGGAATGAGGAAGGAGGACATGCTTGCACCTCTCTGTCTCATATTATGATAGGCATTGTAACGGCCGTCGTCAGAATCAGACCAAGGTGCAGCGGAGGATGTGTTCATCATTAGAGTTTTAATGAAAAAGAGAACACTACAAAAATAAACAAAAGACGACAGCAAAACAGTCCTGTCAGGATTAACTCTACACAACAGAAACACTAGACAGAAACAATTACCCACCCCATGCTCCTTATGTGTGACTCCCAATCAGCAACAACGAACTTCAGCTGTGCCTGATTGGGAGCCACACACGGCCCAAAACAAAGAAATACAAAAACATAGAAAAAGGAACATAGAACGCCCACCCAATGTAACACCCTGGCCTAACCAAAATAAAGAACAAAAATGTTGTTATGAAAATATTCACCTTATTGTAGACTACATCATAGACAAAGTATGATACTCTCTACTCTACAATACAGATTAGAACTATGGTTTTACTGTCATTTTAGACAGATACAGTCTAGGTAATATAAAACACAGTTTACCAACACTTTGGAACTCACCTCGAAGTTTGAGGTTAATAAGGAAATCATCTAAAAAGAGGAAGAACTAAGAAGCACCACATAAACAATAATTACCTTGGATTTTTGCTGAGATTGCTGGTTAATCATTTATGACTCTTTCCCTTTTTCCTCCATTTGGACATCCTGTTACCTTTTTGATCAATGAGTGGGGTATACTGTAACAACATAAATACATATATCCATTAGTCAATGAGTGAGGTATACTGTAACAACATAAATACATATATCCATTAGTCAATGAGTGAGGTATACTGTAACAACATAAATACATATATCCATTAGTCAATGAGTGAGGTATACTGTAACAACATAAATACATATATCCATTAGTCAATGAGTGGGGTATACTGTAACAACATAAATATATATATCAATTAGTCAATGAGTGAGGTATACTGTAACAACATAAAGACATACAGTACCAGTCAAAAGTGTGGACACCCCTACTCATTCCAGGGTTTTTCTTTATTTTTACTATTTTCTACATTGCAGAATAATATTGAAGATATCAAAACTATGAAATAACACATATGGAATCATGTAGTAACCAAAAAAAGTTGTTACGGGCGTCGTATAGAGGAGACCAAAGCGCAGCGTGTAGAGTGCTCATCGTTATATATTTTAATGGAAACGAACACTAGACAAAATAACAAAATGAGAGCCAACAGTTCCGTCAGGTTTACAAACTAAACAGAAAGCAACTACCCACAAAAACAAAGGGAAAAACAGGCTGCCTAAGTATGGCTTCCAATCAGAGACAACGATAGACAGCTGCCTCTGATTGGAAACCATACCCGGCCAAAACATAGAAAACAAAACATAGAATGCCCACCCACCTATCACACCCTGACCTAACTAAACAGAGAAAACACAGCTCTCCTAGGTCAGAGCGTGACAAAAGTGTTAAACAAATATATTTTAGATTTGAGATACTTCAAAGTAGCCACCCTTGGCCTTGATGACAGCTTTGCACACTCTTGGCATTCTTTCAAGCAGCTTCATGAGGAATGCTTTTCCAACAGGCTGTGGTCCAACTCATCCCAAACCATTTCAATTGGGTTGAGGTTGGTTGATTGTGGAGGCCAGGTCATCTGATGCAGCACTCCATCACTCTCCTTCTTGGTCAAATAGCTCTTACACACCCTGGAGGTGTGTTTTGGGTCATTGTCCTGTTGAGAAATAAATGATAGTCCCACTAAGCGCAAACCAGATGGGATGACGTATCGCTGCAGAATGCTGTGGTAGCCATGCTGGTTAAGTGTGCCTTGAATTCTAAATAACTCACAGACAGTGTCACCAGCAAAGCACCCCCATACCATCACAACTCCTCCTCCATGCTTCACGGTGGGAACCACACATGTGGAGATCATCCATTCACCTACTCTGCGTCTCACAAAGACACGGCGGTTGGAAAAATCTCAAATTTGGATTCATCAGACCAAAGGACAGATTTACACTGAATGAATGTCCATTGCTCGTGTTTCTTGGCCCAAACAAGCCTCTTCTTCTTACTGGTCTCTTTTAGTAGTGGTTTCTTTGCAGCAATTTGACCATGAAGGCCTGATTCACGCAGTCTCTTCTGAACAGTTGATGTTGAGATGTGTCTGTTACTTGAACTCTGTGAAGCATTTATTTGGCCGCAATTTCTGAGAATGGTAACTCTAATGAACTAATCCTCTGCAGCAGATGTAACTCTGGGTCTTCCTTTCCTGTGGCGGTCCTCATGAGAGCCAGTTTCATTATAGCGCTTGATGGTTTTTGCGACTGCACTTGAAGAAATGTTCAAAGTTTTAGAAATGTTCCGTATTGACTGACCTTCATGTCTTAAAGTAATGATGGACTTCATTTCTCTTTGCTTATTTGAGTTGTTCTTGCCATAATATGGACTTGGTCTTTTACCAAATAGGGCTATCTTCTGTATAACACCCCTACCTTTTCACAACACAACTGATTGGCTCAAATGCATTAAGAAGGAAAGAAATTCCACAAATTAATTTTTAACAAGGCACACCTGTTAATTGAAATGCATTCCAGGTGACTACTTCATGAAGCTGTTTGAGAGAATGCAAAGAGTGTGCAAAGCTGTCATCAAGGCAAAGGGTGGCTACTTTGAAGAATCTCAAATATAAAATATATTTTGATTTGTTTAACACTTTTTTTGTTACTACATGATTCCGTATGTGTTATTTCATAGTTTTAATGTCTTCACTATTATTCTACACTGTATAAAATAGTAAAACTAAAGAAAAACCCTTGAATGAGTCGGTGTATCCAAACTTTTGACTGGTACTATATATATATATATTTTATATTTAACTAGGCAAGTCAGTTAAGAACAAATTCTTATTTTCAATGACAGCCTAGGATTAGTGGGTTAACTGCATTGTTCAGGGGAAAAATGACAGAGTTGTACTTTGTCAGCTCGGGGATTCGAATTTGCAACCTTTCGGTTACTAGCTCAACGCTCTAACCACTAGGCTACCCTGCCACCCTGTATATCTGTTATCCATTTCCCTTCCTACTACTGGGCCTTCTTCGTAATGAATAACTAGGATTATACTGAGTAGTAATTGATACTAGAATAGAATAGTGATTAGGCCATACAGAACTACCTTTCACGTATTGAAACAATATACATTTTGTATGGATTATAACCTAGTATTTAAAGTATTTACCTAGTGATTTGTAAAAGTAGGCTATGTGTTGCCAACATCTCCTATCAATACATTAAGGAACTGAAGGAAGGCACAGGGGATAAGTAGTGAGGCTGTCTGGGGGATCAGTGTATTAGCATTGATAAATTCATAGGGCAGTATTTGGGTTCTTGTGGAGAGGTTGAGTGGTAGAGGATCTAGTCTGCCATATGCACTTAGACTGCTCTTTGGTTATAGTCGTTAGTGATATCCTCCCTATGCCACGGCAGGCTTTCATCTCAAGAGCAATGTGCCACTTTACTTAAAGCTGACTGGCAATGCTTTACTTGTTAGATGCATTTATGAGCCTTGATTCATGTTTGATAATATAAGGCTAATGTTATGTTTCTCTATGTACTTTGGAACATTTTGGTAAGACTTTTCTTAAAGATTTAGCCTTTTACTTAAAGATTTGTCCATACCTTTTTGCCGTTAAATTGATCGATGGTATGGTTTCTAGAATATCCTTGTTGACAGAATGTTCATTGAACAGTAGATGTCAGCCTTGCACCTAAACCAAACAGTCTGCAAAGGTCAATGGATTTTTACAACCTCTCTCAGATACTCTATTTATCAACTCACCGTAGACCCTACTGTGTACATACATTCATGTCATTAATCATGATTATAATGATCCCTCTTGTCAACATTACAATAGTTATTTAATTGAGCTTCTATATATAGTAGTTTGCACATTACAATGTATCTACACTCACAGTTTCCCTATATGTACAATGGCAATGCTCTTACTCAACGTGTAGGCTGTAATCAGTGTGTGCGACAGTGCTGGATGGTTTAGTATATCCATGTTTTGGTATGTGAAAGTATTTTATTTCCTGATAACACACATCCCACAGCTAGAGTGTCAGCTGAGCCCCTGCCATAGGGCCCCTGTGAGTACTATGACATCAGAATGGTATCGCCCATGTCAAAAGCTGGAGTTCACTGCAACTGAGATACGCTCAGGGGTTGAGCCTCATGTCTCGAAAGGAAATAGAGCCAGCCATCTTTGGTGTATTTTTAAGTGGTGTGAACAAGCTCAGGGCTGGTGATCTTTTAGTTTAGTATTAGCATTTACGGCCAAAGTAACAGCATATGCTCATTGTACAGTGCTGCCTTTGTGTGCTGTAATAACAGAGATACTGTACACAGTTTAGGAGGACGGTTTAGGAGGTGGGAGGACGAGGAGATGGGCTATGGTGAGGCGTTCACAGTGTAGCTGCCTGTGACACAATGCTCAGGGAGGGTCTGGAGGCAGGAGAGGGCTGGTTTCTGTCAGCTCTGGGCAGGAATTGGAGAGCCTTCCTGAGACCATATAACTCACTCAGGGCTTTGTTCTTCTTCTCAGGAAACCGTAGCTTAAGAGGAACAATTCAGATGGCTGTAACAGTGTAAGAAAGTTTTGCAGGTAGCCATAATATGTAGATTTAAGATTTCCATTGGCCAAATATAGTATTGAACTAACTTTCTATTCAGTTTTCAAAGACCTGTTTGAAGATTTGTGTTGATTTTATATGTATTACTAAGTTACTAAAACTATGCCATGATTATTTGGATTTTAGAAATTGATGTTTGCAAACATCAAACTGCCATGAATTTCAAGATCTTGAACACTGGAATGATATTGTGGTGTCAGTAACTCTGTGTTAGGAAAATGTCTCTATACTGTATGGATGAAATCCTGGCATCTACATCTCAGTTGTAGGCTGTTGGGGAGGTAGGCTACAGAGACTTCCTCCCTAGACCTCTGACGGGTAGTAGACTAATCTGCATAAAGGAATGACAGGCATTCTTGAGCTGAATCAGTGAGACCCAGCGGTTTTTTCAAGAGTTTTATCCCAACAATTGTCCACTGCCTGAAGTAGGTGAAATGAACTTTAGGATTAGGCGATGGCTACGATTTTGTGGTGAAAAAAAAAGTTCCTCGGGGACCGCGTGATTGTTGCTTTTTCGGTCAATTGAAGACAGCATGGGCCAGACGTCTGTCTCTACCTTGTCTCAAAATGCGAGCGGTGGTGAGTCTGCTTTCCTCGTTCAAGCGCGTACCGCTATCTTATTGTTTAGGAAGTCGATGTCTGACAATTTTCACTCGTTATATTATTTTTTCTAACTTTATCCCTATTGAAATGTAGCTTTTCAACAAGTTTGAGTTGGTTTGCCGGAAAGGATCTGTCTTATTTTCCATCACTCCAATGTGCTCGTGTATATGCTGCTACATCATTGCAGCTGATTCTGAATGCATGTACATGTAACAAGCTGCTGGAAGTAATTGTCTTCCATCAGGCGAAACGAAAGTAACATTTACTTTTACAAGAATCGGATACTTTGTATCACTAACTGTTACGTTATGGTCATCAGTGATGGACTCAACAATTACTAATATTTGAACCCTGTTTAATATAGACACAACTAAATGACAATGCAAACTGGAAGACATGCAAAACATTGATTGTTTGTTCAATAGTGAACTAACCCTAACCCGTAAAGAATCGAGTACAACACAGCTCTGGCTCGGGGGACGTACGGGTTCTACTCGATTTTTTACGGCGCAATAACAGTTCACTATTGAACAAATAATGAATGTTTTGTACTTCAATCTGGCCCGCGAGACAAAAAATAAAAAATAAAAAAAATATAATCAAACCCGGGTCTGTAGTGACACCTCAAGCACTGCATTAAAGTGCCTTAGACCGCTGCGCCACTCGGGAGGGCCCTGCAAACTGATTTTAACAAATAATTGGTCATCCAAAAAATGTGGCCTTCTGTTGAATTTCACAATCCCGATGGGTCCCCTTGAGCCAAAATTTTGCCCACCCCTGGGCTATAGCGCTATCAACTACATATTCAATGGAAGAGATACTGATCAGCACATCTGTTGTCTTTTCAAAAGAGAGCAGGGACATATAGGTTTGGTGAACAAGCTAGCCTACACAATAAGTAACCTAATCTTGACTGAGACCTAAGAGCTTAAGCCTTAAGGTTTTAGCTCAGTGGGATAACACAGTAGTCTTGCCAACAACCTGGGTTCAAAACCCAGTTGGTCACACATGCCCAAGCAAACAGACATTACTGTATTGATGTCAAAGTTAGTATGTGAGTGGTGTTGAATAATGGTCTGTATTGGCACAGTCAATGCAGTGGGAGGTGTTCAACAGGTTGGATCAGGGATGCAACTTCTGTAGCATACAAAGCTTACTTAAAGGCCCAGTGCAATCAGAAATGTGATTTGCCTGTGTTTTTATATGTATGCCTCCTGAGGTTGAAGAGGCGCTGTTGCGCCTTCTTCACCACACTGTCTGTGTGGGTGGCCCATTTCAGATTGTCTGTGATGTGTACGCCAAGGAACTTAAAACCTCTTACATCTAGGCGTTCCACTAACGGAACCCCGTTCCGCCAGCAGAACCCCTAGCCAACAGCCAATGGGATAGCATGGCGCGAAATACAAAAATAACTAAAATACCACAATTCAATTTTCTCAAACATACGACTATTTTACACCATTTGAAAGATAAACCTCTCCTGAATCCAACCACGTTGTCCGATTTCAAAAAGACTTTACAGCGAAAGCAAAACATTAGATTATGTTAGGAGAGTACATAGACCAAAATAACCACACAGCCTTTTTCCAAGCAAGCATATATGTCAATAAAACCCAAAACACAGCTAAATGAAGCACTAACCTTTGATGATCTTCATCAGATGACACTCCTAGGACATTATGTTATACAATACATGTATGTTTTGTTTAATCAAGTTCATATTTATATCCAAAAACAGCTTTTTACATTGGCGTGTGATGTTCAGAAAATGTATTCCCACCAAACACCTCCGGTGAATTTACAAAAATACTCATCATAAACGTTGACAAAATACATAACAATTATTTTAAGAACTATAGATACGGAACTCCTTTATGCAATCGCTGTGTCAGATTTTAAAATAGCTTTTCGGCGAAAGCACATTTTGCAATATTCTGTGTACATAGCTCGCCATCACGGCGAGCTATTCAGACACCCGCCAAGTTCGGGGCAACCTAAACTCAGAATTAGTATTAGAAATATTGTGTTACCTTTGCTGATCTTTGTCAGAATGCACTCCCAGGACTGCTACTTCCACAATAAATGTTGTTTTTGTTCGAAATAATCCATAGTTATGTCCAAATACCTCTGTTTTGTTTGTGTGTTCAGGTCACTATCCAAAGGGTAACGCGCGAGCGCAATTCGAGACACAAAAAGTCAAAATGTTCCATTACCGTACTTAGAAGCATGTCAAACGCTGTTTAACCTCTTTAGGGTCGGCGGGACGAAATCGTCCCACCTACTCAACAGCCAGTTGAATCCCGTGGCGCGTTATTCAAATACCTTAGAAGTGCTATTACTTCAATTTCTCAAACATATGACTATTTTACACCATTTTAAAGACAAGACTCTCGTTAATCTAACCACACTGTCCAATTTCAAAAAGGCTTTACAACGAAAGCAAAACATTAGATTATGTCAGCAGAGTACCCAGCCAGAAATAATCAGACACCCATTTTTCAAGCTAGCATATAATGTCACATAAACCCAAACCACAGCTAAATGCAGCACTAACCTTTGATGATCTTCATCAGATGACAACCCTAGGACATTATGTTATACAATACATGCATGTTTTGTTCAATCAAGTTCATATTTATATAAAAAACCAGCTTTTTACATTAGCATGTGACGTTCAGAACTAGCATACCCCCCGCAAACTTCCGGTGAATTTACTAAATTACTCACGATAAACGTTCACAAAAAACACAACAATTATTTTAAGAATTATAGACACAGAACTCCTCTATGCACTCGCTATGTCCGATTTTAAAATAGCTTTTCGGTGAAAGCACATTTTGCAATATTCTCAGTAGATAGCCCGGCATCACAGGGCTAGCTATTTAGACACCCAACAAGTTTAGCACTCACCAAAATCAGATTTACTATAAGAAAAATGTTAATACCTTTGCTGTCTTCGTCAGAATGCACTCCCAGGACTTCTACTTCAATAACAAATGTTGGTTTGGTTCAAAATAATCCATAGTTAGTGTTCAAATATCCTCTGTTTTGTTCGTGCGTTCAAGACACTATCCGAATGGTAAAGAAGGGTGACGCGCACGACGCATTTCGTGACAAAAAAATTCTAAATATTCCATTACCGTACTTCGAAGCATGTCAACCGCTGTTTAAAATCAATTTTTATGCAATTTTTCTCGTAAAAAAGCGATAATATTCCGATCGGGAATCTGTGTTTAGGTTCAAAGACGAAAGAAAATAAAAACATGGGGTCGACTCGTGCACGCGCCTCAGCCCATTGTCCTCTGATAGAGCACTTGCCAAAAGCGCTAATGTGTTTCAGCCTGGGGCTGGAATTACATCATTCAGCTTTTTCCCGCCTTCTGAGAGCCTATGGGAGCTGTAGGAAGTGTCACGTTACAGCAAAGATCCTCAGTCTTCAATAAACAGAGTCAAGAAGCTCAAGGAATGGTCAGAGAGGGCACTTCCTGTACAGAATCTTCTCAGGTTTTTGCCTGCCATATGAGTTCTGTTATACTCACAGACACCATTCAAACAGTTTTAGAAACTTTTGGGTGTTTTCTATCCAAAGCCAACAATTATATGCATATTCTAGTTTCTGGGCAGTAGTAATAACCAGATTAAATCGGGTATGTTTTTTATCCGGCCGTGTAAATACTGCCCCCTACCCCCAACAGGTTAAAATACATTTTGATGGTATTTTTAATGTGAAATTGCGATAATATTCCAACTGGACAATAGTGTTTTCATTCAAGGAGGAAAAGAAAAAACAGAGTGCTCACGGGAACGCACATATCCAATCTCTTTGTCCTCAGGCAGACCACTCAGTAACTGAGCTCCTATACTCTGCCCAGAGACAGGAGAAGGCTCAATCCACTTTCTGAAGGCTTTAGACAGCCAATGGAAGCCTTAGAAAGTGCAATGTAACAGCACAGATACTGTAGTTTCGAAAGGGACTAGAAAGAAGAACTACATTTCTCAGATCCTACACTTGCTGGTTGACTTTTTCTCAGGTTTTTGCCTGCCATATGAGTTTTGTTATACTCACAGACACCATTCAAAAAGTTTTAGAAATAGTGTTTTCTATCCAAAGTGGTAACCAGTTTAAATCGGGTACATTTTTTCATCCGGCTGTGAAAATACTGCCCCCTATCCATATCAGGTTAAAACTTTCTACCTTATCTACTGCTGTTACTTTGATGTGGCGGAGCGTAGCCTAGTGGTTAGAGTGTTGGACTAGTAACTGAAAGGTTTCAAGTTCAAATCCCTCAGCTGACAAGGGACAAATATGTTGTTCTGCCCCTGAACAACAACATTGTTCTTAGGCTGTCATTGAAAAGAATGTGTTTTTAACTGACTTGCCTAGTTGAATAAAGGTAAAAACAAAATGGGAATATGGGGTTGCTCTCTCTTCTATTTCCTGAAGTTCATAATCATCTCTGTTTTGATGAGGTTGTTTTCCTGACACCACACTCCGAGTGCCATCACCTCCTCCCTGTAGGCTGTCTCGTCGTTGTTGGTAATCAACCCCACTACTGTTGTGTCGTCTGCAAACTTGATGATTGAGTTGGAGTCGTTCATGGCCATGCAGTTGTAGGTGAACAGGGAGTACAGGACGGGGCTGAGCACCCAACCTTGTGGGGCCCCAGTGTTGAGGGTCAGCGAAGTGGAGATGTTGTTTCCTACCTTCACCACCTGGGGGCGGCCTGTCAGAAAGTTCAGGACCCAATTGCACAGGGCGAGGTTGAGACCCAGGGCCTCCAGCTTGATGATGAGCTTGGAGGGTACTATGGTATTGAATCACAGTAAGGTACTTAATTGTTACCCAGAAATTATTTGATATTGAGATAAAAATGGCTGCATTGAACCTTTAACATTAACATTACTAACAAGTTAATGCATGTCTGACTTTTCAATTCTCCAGGGCCTAAATAAGCTGTGCAGCCACATTGGGGCTCCCGAGTGGCGAAGCGGTCTAAGGCACTGCATCTCAGTGCTAGAGGCATCACTACAGACCCTGGTTCTATTCCAGGCAGTATCACAACTGGCTGTGATTGGGAGTCCCATAGTGCGATGCACAATTGGCCCAGCGTTGTCTGGGTTAGAGTTTGGCAGGGGTAGGCCATCATTGTAAATAAGACATTGTTCTTAACTGACTTGCCTAGTTAAATAAAACATAACCTAAGGTGTTATATTTATGAGTTTACCTTGCAAGGCATGTATTCTCTTTAACAAAATTGTTCTCTCCCTCTTCCCTCCTATAAGCAATCATAGTCCATCATTTTCACTATTCGTAATAACAATGTCAGCTTTTCACATGTTTTGTCAATTACACAAAATGTGAGAAAATTATTACATGTCAAATAGCATGGGATCGTAAAATACCTTGGCGTTTAAGTGCGTAAGCCATCCAAAGTGACTGGATAAACCCTCCCCAGTGGCTTCAACTGAGGAAACCTCTCCTTATTTCCCCTTGACCAAATGTTTTTCTTGTTGCCCGTGGCACATAAAGAAAGACAATGGGAAAAACATCTGGTGAGCAAACAGCATGGCTGATCGCATTTAAAGCAAACAGATGGATGTGAATGAATGCTTTTTGATTTGGTGTGTAGTTTCATCATATGTTATTCGGCTACTTGAAGTTCTGTTTTCGAAGGCCCAAACAGTATTAGTGTTTTTGGTTATGAGACTCCTTTCTAATGACCTCATCACAGAACTAGAATCCCATCAGTATGAGTCACAGCCTGGAGTTGACAAAAAGGGTTTACTAAACTGTATGTAAGTGCATCAGTAAACACATAGGAGCAGACATGTGATTTGACCCTCCTAACGTAGCATTGTGGAAGTAGCAATTTCATACTATTCATGATTTCTCTGTACTACATCTGTGATGTTTATTTTGGCTGATTCTCTAGATACCTCATAAACATTAATTATCACCCTGACTGAGGCATGCTGGTCCTTTTTTGAAAGTCCTATAGGCCTGTTGTTTTCTCTGAAATGTCTTGATTGTTGCCTCATTACAGCTGAAACTGATATAGAACTACTGATGACATTTAAGTCATCTCAAATCTTAGATGGATTCTGTATAGTCCCAGTCATTCATTTGTCTATGGCTGAAATTTACACAGACAGCCCAATTCCAATCATTTTTTTCAGTAATTGGTCTTTTGACCAGTCAGATCAGTTATTTTGCCAATAATTGGGCAAAAGATCGGAATTGGGCTCCCTGTGTAAACGCAGCCATAGACAAATGTGGTGGAGCGGGTCGAGAGTTTCAAGTTCCTTGGTGTCCACATCACCAACAAACTATCATGATCAAAACACACCAACACAGTCATGAAGAGGGCATGACAACATCTTTTCCCCCTCAGGAGACTGAAAAGATTTGGCATGGGTCCCCAGATCCTCAAAAGGTTCTACAGCTGCACCATCTATTCTAGAGCATCCTGACAGGTTGCATCACCGCCTGGTATGGCAACTGCTCGGCATCCGACCATAAGGCACTACTGAGGGTAGTGCGTACGGCACAGTACATCACTGGGGCCAAGCTTCCTGCCATCCACAAACTACAGTGGCTTGCGAAAGTATTCACCCCCTTGGCATTTTTCCTATTTTGTTGCCTTACAACCTGGAATTAAAATGGATTTTGGGGGGGTTTGTATCATTTGATTTACACAACATGCCTACCACTTTGAAGATGGAAAATATTTTTTATTGTGAAACAAACAAGAAATAAGACAAAAAAACAGAAAACTAGTCGTGCATAACTATTCACCCCCACAAAAGCAATACTTTGTAGAGACACCTTTTTGCAGCAATTACAGCTGCAAGTCTCCTGGGGTATGTCTCTATAAGCTTGGCACATCTAGCCACTGGGATTTTTGGCCATTCTTCAAGGCAAAACTGCCCCAGCTCCTTCAAGTTGGATGGGTTCCCGCTTGTGTACAGCAATCTAAGCCACAGATTCTTAATTGGATTGAGGTCTGGGCTTTGACTAGGCCATTCCAAGACATTTAAATGTTTCCCCTTAAACCACTCGAGTGTTGCTTTAGCAGTATGCTTCGGGTCATTGTCCTGCCGGAAGGTGAACCTCCGTCCCAGTCTCAAATCTCTGGAAGACTGAAACAGGTTTCCCTCAAGAATTTCCCTGTATTTAGCGCCATCCATCATTCCTTCAATTCTGACCAGTTTCCCAGTCCCTGCCGATGAAAAACATCCCCACAATATGATGCTGCCACCACTATGCTTCACTGTGGGGATGGTGCTCTCGGGGTGATGGGAGGTGTTAGGTTTGAGCCAGACATAGCGTTTTCCTTAATGGCCAAAAAGCTACATTTTAGTCTCACCTGACCAGAGTTCCTTCTTCCATATGTTTGGGGAGTCTCCCACATGCCTTTTGGCGAACCCCAAACATGTTCGATTCTTTTTTTCTAGCCACTCTTCCATAAAGCCCAGCTCTGTGGAGTGGACGGCTTAAAGTGGTCCTATGGACAGATACTCTAACCTCTGCTGTGGAGCTTTGCAGCTTCTTCAGGGTTATCTTTGGTCTCTTTGTTGCCTCTCTGGTTAATGCCCTCCTTGCCTGGTCCGTGAGTTTTGGTGGGCGGCCCTCTCTTGGCAGGTTTGTTGTGGTGCCATATTCTTTCAATTTTTTAATAATGGATTTAATGATGCTCCGTGGGATGTTCAAAGTTTCAGGTATTTTTTTATAACCAACCCTGATCTGTACTCCACAACTTTGTCCCTGACCTGTTTGGAGAGCTCCTTGGTCTTCTTGGTGCCCCTTGCTTAGTGGTGTGGCAGACTCTGGGGCTTTCAGAACAGGTGTATATCTACTGAGATCATGTGACAGATCATGTGACACTTAGATTGCACACAGGTGGACTTTATTTAACTAATTATGTGACTTCTGAAGGTAATTGGTTGCACCAGATCATATTTATCGGCTTCATAGCAAAGGGGCTGTATACATTTGCACGCACCACTTTTCTGTTTTTAACTTTTTAGAATTTTTCCATTTAATTTCACTTCACCAATTTGGACTATTTTGTGTATGTCCATTATATGAAATCCAAATAAAAATCCATTTAAATTACAGGTTCTAATGCAGCAAAATAGGAAAAATGCCAAGGGGGTGAATACTTTTGCAAGGCACTGTATATACTAGGTAGTATATACCTAGTATATACAGGTATATACTACCTATATACAGGTATATACTACCCCCCCCCCCCCCCCCCCTAACCTGTACCCTCGCACATTGACTTGGTACCGGTACCCCCTGTATATAGCCTCGTTATTGTTATTTTATTGTGTTACTTTTAATTGTATTTTTTACTTTAGTTTATTTTGTAAAGACTTTCTTAACTCTTTTTCTTGAACTGCATTGTTGGTTAAGGTGTCGTAAGTAAGCATTTCACGACAAGGTCTACACCTGTTGTATTCGGCGCATGTGACAAAGAACATTTGATTGATTTGATTTGATGTATGACTGGGGCTATACAGAGGTGCCATTTTCTGTGACTTTCATTTCATTATGGCTCCAAGCCATTCTCCTTGGGCAATGTAAGAGCTGAGGACTATTCACTTTTTCTCTGCATCTGTGTCCCTAAACCATTTTCTCCCCTGGCCAGCAGCTGTTTGAATTATTGTTGTCCTGCAATACGTTGTTTGATACTGTGTGTGAGTTATACCTCCACCTCAATCATGAAGCTGCTGCCTGGACTATAACAGAGATTAACGCTGCACAAATTTTAGGCTTTGTATACTGAATGTGCTAGCAGATCCACATGACAACAAATCATTTATTATGTTGTTCTCCTAGCAGATGGGCATTTCGCTGTATATGGCCTAGATGTTTGTGCTGTCAGTGCAGTCTCAATCATTGTTTGGTTGGTTTAGCGCCATCAATTAATTCACAACACAATCCAAGCAAAAATTGAGAAGGGCTACTGTTTCCTCTGTCAATTAAGTTAACTTGTCTAAGAATGGAAGACAGGTGACATGACAGTTGTGACAGCGGAATGCCCATCTACTAGGAGAACAACACTATTAATGATTTGATGTCATGTGGATATAGAGCTCTGTCCTAAATCAGTTATTCCTAATAGTCAACCTCTGTAACACTCCACTAAGCAGCAACAAGTGAAGCCGTTGTCCATTTTCTCCCAGGCAGTTCTAGTCTTTTTATTGAAGAGTCTAATGGTGATAATTGTGAGCATTACAGAATTTCCTGCCATTAACCACACAAAGAACCTGCTGTAACGTTCCCATTGTTCTTAGTTTATATCAATCTGGAAATGAAACCATGGGATCGGAAGTTTGGAGTGCAGCTGGCCCCTCATGGGCCACACCTCTTTCATATTTGTTTGTTAGCTTGATTAATTGAGGCTACATGTGATAACTGCGGAAGGACATTATGTGTCCTTCTATAGGTTTAACCCAAAATGCCCCAAACAGTTTGGGATTGTTTTTGGTAGCTGTTTGGAGTATTGAGTGTCATTCTGGGTAATTAGTAGGACCTGATTAACAACTACTTCAGTGTCCACTGTTTTGTCCCTCCCTTATGCTAGAGAAAAATATATTTCTAATAATATCTCTAATAAAACTTTGAATCAGAAATGAACATTCACTTAAAATTCCATGTCAGAATTGAGGAGCAAAGTGTGATAGGAAAGTATTAACTGATCTACTGTAGTGGTGTATGACATGTTCCTACACTATTCAATGCCATCTGCAATGATATATATATATAGTTATCTGTTTTTATATAGCTAATCAGTTTTTATATGGGTAGGATGTTTAGACTTGGAACTGGAGCTCTGTTGGAAAGATGATTAGAAATTGGAAATGATATGTCGCCTGTGTAAACACAATTTGGGCTATAAAGCTGCCTGATGGCTTTAAATGTTGTTTTCATTGCAATGACATAACAAGGTATTATTAGCCTTAGAATGATGGACAATTATGTCGTGCTCAAATCAAAACCCTGCGCTCGAACAGAGTCACAAAAGCTAGTTAGACTATAACAAGCTTAGCTGAAATGGAGGTGTTAGCTCAAGCTGTTGGAAATCACACTTGCCTCATGCTGTACTTCTCTTCACATTGAAACACTTGCCATATATAACCACTGGCTGAGACATAATGATTATTTCTTTAGCTTGTTACCGCTCATTTGTTCACTCAAAATGTCATGCAGACATGATACCATTCAGACCCATCAAATACATCTGTCTTCGATTCTACTCTATATACATTTCTTTTTCTGTCATTTATCAGACGCTCTTATCCAGAGCAACTAGGGTTAAGTGACTTGCTCAAGGGCACATCAACAGATTTTTCAGCTGGGTGATTCAAACCACCAACCTTTCAGGTACTGACCCAACACTCTTAACCGCTAGGCTACCTGCCAGATGTATTCTACTAGGTTCTATAGATGTGTTCTACAAGGTTCTGCTCTATAGACATATTCTACTCTATAGATGTATTCTACTAGGTTCTATTCTATAGATCTATTCTACTAGGTTCTACTCTATAGATGTATGCTACTAGGTTGTACTCTAAAGATCTATACTCCTAGGTTCTACTCTATAGATGTATTCTACTAGGTTCTATTCTATAGATCTATTCTACTAGGTTCTACTCTATAGTTGCTTAGTGGTGTTGCAGACTCTGGGGCCTTTCAGAACAGGTGTATATATACTGAGATCATGTGACAGATCATGTGACACTTAGATTGCACACAGGTGGACTTTATTTAACTAATTATTTGACTTCTGAAGGTAATTGGTTGCACCAGAAAATATTTAGGGTCTTCATAGCAAAGGGGCTGTATACATATGCATGCACCACTTTTCAGTTTTTAATTATTTGTAATTTTTTCATTTCATTTACATTTTTTCAATTTCCTTTCACTTCACCAATTTGGACTATTTTGTGTATGTCCATTATATGAAATCCAAATAAAAATACATTTAAATTACAGGTTGTAATGAAACAAAATAGGAAAAAACGCCAAGGGGGTGAATATTTTTGCAAGACACTGTATACTACTAGGTTATACTCTACAGAGGTATACTATTAGGTTCTACTCTATAGCTCTATACTACTAGGTTGTACTCTGCACACACGGTACATAGATTTTTCTGTTGTGTTATTGACTGTACGTTTGTTTATGTGTAACTCTGTGTTGTTGTTTTTGTCGCACTGCTTTGCTTTATCTTGGCCAGGTCACAGTTGTAAATGAGAACTTGTTCTCAACTGCCCTACCTGGTTAAATAAAAAATAAATATATAAAATATATACTACTAAGTTGTACTCTATAGATGTATACTACTAGGTTCTACTCTATAGATGTATACTACTAGGTTGTACTGTATAGATGTATACTACTAGGTTGTACTCTATAGATGTATACTCTAAGGTTGTGTGTGACTTTGAATGAACGGAGTGAACAAGGATGATCTGATCAATTGAAATGCCATTATCTTTATGCTTGTCTTTTCCTTGTGACTGTTCCTCACCTCCTTACCTTGAACTAAATTATGTTTTAGTTCAAGGTAAAGTCATATTGAAAGAAATAAGGTCACATTTTACAGCCTAGGAATCTGAAAGCAACCTAGATCAGCAGTGGGTTGTTTACATAGAGATATATAGAGGACTCTAGTGCCCAACTGACAGATTTAGCATGGGCAGGGCCATTGAGGACTGTCACCATTTTAAAGTAGTCAACTGGATGGGACTTCCAATGGGTTAAGGAAGGATCACATAATTCCATCCAGGTCACCAGGAGTCAGCCAATGAATTATAATCATGAGCAAACATTCCAAAACTGCAATTGGCAGTAAATCATCAATCTTGGCATTATACCTGTTCAAACAACACACTCCAGGAGGCAGTATACAACCTTTCAGTTTGTTTACCAACTCATAGAAGTAGTAGAATAAGAAAATGGACTACTTCAAAATGGAGATGGCCTCATTGGCACTGCCCTTGCTCTCACAGACACCATAATGGGACGGATACAATGTTGCATCCTCTAACTATCTCTATGGTTGTTTACAGGCAGGTGAATTGACTGCTCACTAGATCTTGGGGGAGTGTCCTTGGGAGGGAATGTGGGTGTGTTCCTCTCAGACTGGTGTGGAGGAGTGCTGCTTAGTCTCCATGTCTGACCCCTCACACAGCATAGAACCACTAATGAAATCTATCATAAGGTGACTGTCACAAGGTTCCTGGTAATGACGTTGTTGGTGATAAGATACCCTAGAGGGGTATACAACAAAGCAGAATCAATGAGTTAGCCAGCTAACTCTGGTAAACAACCAGAAATAACCACTTCTTTTCTGGTTCATTTAGAATGCTAATCTTAGAGATGTGTTTTTGGTTGTTGAGTCAAGTAGCTCATGTCCATTTTAAGCTTATCATTCTAAAAAAATAAAAGTTATTTCTGAATATTTTGGCAAATAAGCTGGCTAACTCATTGATCCTGGTTTGTAGTATTCCCCTCTGGTCTCTCATGATCTTTGGAGAGCCAAACCTCCCGAGGTAATAATGTTAACCTATATGGCCTTTTTTGATGCTCAAGTTGTCACCTTCAGAAATCAACCTTTGAACCTACTTTCTGCTTTTGAAAACTTGAGAACAATTTACTTACAGGCATCATCATTTTGCACTGAACAACAGTGAACAGCACTGAACAGCAAATCAACAATGAAGTGTAAAGTAATACAGAGACGTTGGTGTGCTGTAAGTACCATGGCTTGAATTTTTGACACTTCCTGTTTCTCAAGCACATTTTTTACACTGTCTTGTTGATGTTTCCTTTGTGTGAATGGGAACCTCCCATGTTTTGCTGTGTCAATGGGAACCTCTCATGTTTTGCTGTGTCAATGGGAACCGCCCATGTTTTGCTGTGTCAATGGGAACCGCCCATGTTTTGCTGTGTAAATGGGAACCTCCCATGTTTTGCTGTGTCAATGGGAACCGCCCATGTTTTGCTGTGTCAATGGGAACCGCCCATGTTTTGCTGTGTCAATGGGAACCGCCCATGTTTTGCTGTGTAAATGGGAATCGCCCATGTTTTGCTGTGTCAATGGGAACCTCTCATGTTTTGCTGTCAATGGGAACCGCCCATGTTTTGCTGTGTAAATGGGAATTGCCCATGTTTTGCTGTCAAAGGGAACCTCCCATGTTTTGCTGTATCAATGGGAACTCCCATGTTTTGCTGTGTCAATGGGAACCTCTCATGTTTTGCTGTGTAAATGGGAACCTTCCATGTTTTGCTGTGTAAATGGGAACCTCCCATGTTTTGCTGTGTCAATGGGAACCGCCCATGTTTTGCTGTGTCAATGGGAACCGCCCATGTTTTGCTGTGTAAATGGGAATCGCCCATGTTTTGCTGTGTCAATGGGAACCTCTCATGTTTTGCTGTCAATGGGAACCGCCCATGTTTTGCTGTGTAAATGGGAATTGCCCATGTTTTGCTGTCAAAGGGAACCTCCCATGTTTTGCTGTATCAATGGGAACTTCCATGTTTTCCTGTGTCAATGGGAACCTCCCATGTGTTGCTCTTGTGTTTCCTTTATTTGGACAGGCCTTCATCCACTTCCCCTCCACCAGACAGAGACCCACGGTTTCATATACATTAGTTCTGCTTATTTACAGCTACTTGGACATTTAATTGAACTGAACTTGCATTGTTCTCGAGATGGTCTGGGATTCTATCCCACGATGTGTTCAAACACCCCATTTATTCTTTCATTCAGTCTAAATGAATCAGCTGTAGGGTATTAACAGTCCTGAACAAGGATCTGCTCTTTCAGCAATCAAAACAAACATCAAACAAACTGTAATACTAATAATACATTGCATTTGTAGAGCGTTTTTCACTTACAGGCGGAAATTGCAAAGATATTTACATTTAGAGCAACCATTTAAAGAAAAAAACTTTATTAAAATGGCAAAAAAAACATTAGGCGAGAAATTAAAAGATAGCTAGTGGCCTACAGTAGTACTATACAAGATACATTAAATAATACAGGAGGCAACAAGGACAAAATAATAGACCTTGAAACTAACGGACATGACCAACAGACAACACAACGTAGATCACATGAAGCTAAAGCCAGTTTGAAGAAGTGATTCTTGAGTTCCAGTGCCGTAGAATGTGTCTTTGGGACTGCAAGGAGACTGGATTGAACATGAAGACTGTTTGCGGCTGAGGAGTTCACTGAGGTATTAGGGACCAGAGGCACTGAGGGTTTTTGAAGACTAACAGGAAGATGTTGAAGTTGATTCTAGATGAGTAGCCAGTGGAGAGAGACTAGAATGGGGGTGATGTGGGCAGATCTCTGGGTTCCTGCGAGGACCCTGGCAGCGCTGTTCTGCACAAGACGCAGCCTGTGCATGCTTTTTGAGGGGAGACCACCAAGGAGGGTATTGCAGTTGAGTCGGAAGGTGAAGAAGGAATTCACCCGTTTTTCCAGATCAAATTTGGAAAGAACAGGACGGGGCCGGGTGATGTTTCTCAGGTAAAATACTATTTATTTGCGGTCAGAGAAAGTGAGGGAGGGGTCCAGTAACAATCCAAGGTTGGAGACGGAGGAGGAGAGTGGGATGGAGTGGCTGCCAAGGTTAAGGGTGGTGAAGGAACTGGTTGTGGTGTGATGGTGTGGGCAGATGAGGACTGCTTCTGCTTTAGTGTTGTTGAGTTGTAGGAAGTTGTCTTCCAGGCCTTGATGTCATCCAGACAGTTACTGAGGGTGTTTCTGAAGGATATGGAGTCCGGGGTTGTTTTATGTAGACACAGTGCATTCTGAAAGTATTCAGACCCCTTGACTTTTTCCACATTTTGTTACGTTACAGCCTCATTCTAAAATGGATTAAAAAAATAATAATCCTCATCAATCCACACATACAATACCCATAATGACAGAGCAAAAACAGGTTTTTAGAAAATGTTGCGCATTTATAATAAAAAAATGAAATATAACATTTACATAAGTATTCAGACCCTTTACTCAATACTTTGCTGAAGCCCCTTTGGCAGTGATTACAGTCCTGAGTTCTTGGATATGTCGTGACAAGCTTGGCCCACCTATATTTGGGGAGTTTCTCCCATTCTTTTCTGCAGATCCTCTCAAGCTCTGTCAGGCTGGATGGGGAGCGTCGCTGCACAGCTATTTTAAGGTCTCTCCAGAGATGTTCGATCAGGTTCAAGTCCGGGCTATGGCTGGGCTACTCAAGGACATTCAGAGACTTGTCCCAAAGCCACTCCTGCGTTGTCTTGACTGTGTGCATAGGGTTGTTGTCCTGTTGGAAGGTGAACCTTCACCCCAGTCTGAGGTACAAAACTGAAAACAAGAAGCAGACCAAACTTATTGAATCTTAAAAACCTGCTGCATGTAAAATATTGTGTGATATAGCTTGGAAAATAAATACATGTGACTCTGGACGATAATGATGTTTGTTTCCAGCATTAGGGCTGTTTTCCTAGAGAAGTTAAATCTGCTTTGTGTTTTGTTCCTTTGCCACGATACTAAAATGTATCGCGATACAGGTATCGTCCTGGTCCTAGCTGTTTCTCTACTCTGGTTAGGCCTGAAACCGGATTGGAAATTCTCAGTCTGAGTTTACACAGGTGATGATTGCACTTCTTGTGGTGTTAATTTTTTTGAAGAAGTAGGTGGAGAATCTTCTGCAGTCCTCTGTGGCAGTCCTCTGTGGTAGGCCTCTGTGGCAGTCCTCTGTGGCAGTCCTCTGTGGCAGTCCTCTGTGGCAGTCCTCTGTGGTAGGCCTCTGTGGCAGTCCTCTGTGGTAGTCCTCTGTGGCAGTCCTCTGTGGCAGTCCTCTGTGGTAGTCCTCTGAGGCAGTCCTCTGTGGTCGTCCTCTGTGGCAGTCCTCTGTGGCAGTCCTCTGTGGTCGTCCTCTGTGGCAGTCCTCTGTTAGTCCTCTGTGGCAGTCCTCTGTGGTAGTGTCTGTGGCAGTCCTCTGTGGTCATCCTCTGTGGCAGTCCTCTGTTAGTCCTCTGTGGCAGTCCTCTGTGGTCGTCCTCTGTGGTAGTGTCTGTGGCAGTCCTCTGTGGTCGTCCTCTGTGGTAGTCCTCTGTGGCAGTCCTCTGTGGTAGTCCTCTGTGGTAGTGTCTGTGGCAGTCCTCTGTGGTCGTCCTCTGTGGCAGTCCTCTGTTAGTCCTCTTTGACAGTCCTCTGTGGTTGTCCTCTGTATTAATGTCTGTGGCAGTCCTCTGTGGTCATCCTCTGTTAGTCCTCTCTGGCAGTCCTCTGTGGCAGTTCTCTGTGGTAGTCCTCTGTGGTAGTCCTCTGTGGTAGTCCTCTGTGGCAGTCCTCTGTGGCAGTCCTCTGTGGCAGTCCTCTGTTAGTCCTCTGTTAGTCCTCTGTGGCAGTCCTCTGTGGTAGTGTCTGTGGCAGTCCTCTGTGGTCATCCTCTGTGGCAGTCCTCTGTTAGTCCTCTGTGGCAGTCCTCTGTGGTCGTCCTCTGTGGTAGTGTCTGTGGCAGTCCTCTGTGGTTGTCCTCTGTGGTAGTCCTCTGTGGCAGTCCTCTGTTGTAGTCCTCTGTGGTAGTGTCTGTGGCAGTCCTCTGTTAGTCCTCTTTGACAGTCCTATGTTAGTCCTCTTTGACAGTCCTCTGTGGCAGTCCTCTGTGGTCGTCCTCTGTGGTCGTCCTCTGTGGTCATCCTCTGTTAGTCCTCTCTGGCACCGTCCCTCTGTGGCAGTCCTCTGTGGTAGTCCTCTGTGGCAGTTCTCTGTAGTAGTCCTCTGTGGTAGTCCTCTGTGGCAGCGCTCAGTGGTAGCAGTGTTGTATGTACAGTATATATGTAATGTTTGAATTAATGGTGCAGATAAAACATTCAGCAGCCATGGGCCATAGAACCTCCCTATTCCTGAAAAGTGAGGCATGAGTAAATGCCACACCTTATCTTTCCCCTCCAGCCTCAGTGTTCCAGTCTGTTTCCATTCCCTGGGCTTCTTACTTTCAAAAAGGAAAGGGAAAGACAAGAATCTGGTCCCTAAGCAAGTGAATCACTGTGAAAACCCTGGTGCAGCGCTGTATCAGAAGACTTCAATATACCATTGTTCAATATCCACTATTTCTAATTTTTTGTTCAGTGATTCTTGAAGCCTTATGTTCCACATAGTAATGGACAGTAAATATGTTCATTATTTCTGATCAGGTGTTCTTGTGTGATTTCCCACAGTTGACGGACTGGAAAAATGTTCTCTGGCCAACTGTGATGTTGTGGTGGGCAGCACCCAGACTCCTCCACTGAAGCAGAAGGGGAAGCTCTCCACTATAGGGAAGATCTTCAAACCCTGGAAGTGGCGCAAGAAGAAAACCAGCGCCAAGTTTCAGGACCTATCCATAGGTATGTCTGAAGTAGCCTGGTCACATACTGCTTCGTTATGCTGTAGACAACTCTTCCATCGTTGTCATTCCATATGTTTTCATGTATTATGCTGTAGCCAACTCTTCCATAGTTGTCATTCCACATGTTTTCATGTATTATGCTGTAGACAACTCTTCCATCGTTGTCATTCCACATGTTTTCATGTATTATGCTGTAGCTAACTCTTCCATCGTTGTCATTCCACATGTTTTCATGTATTATGCTGTAGACAACTCTTCCATCGTTGTCATTCCACATGTTTTCATGTATTATGCTGTAGCTAACTCTTCCATCGTTGTCATTCCACATGTTTTCATGCCAAACATGACATGAAACTTGTGCCATTCGCTATCCTCTCACATGATTAACATCCCCACAAAGTTTTAATCTATTGGTTTGCATCTTGCGTGACTCTGCCATGCCGGGCAAGCTACATAGTGTATACCCTAACTAAAGTACATCTTGTGGTTTTGACATTTTGTCACGAAATGCTAGGAGTGGTGGTAGGAGTCAGGCGCAGAGAGCAGAGGTAAGGTATAATGTTCTTTAATCTTCCCGGCACAAAAATGGTCAACGCCAACACAAACGGGCGCGTGAACAAAACGACCAACCCAGAACAACGGGCACACAGTCCGGAGAGAGAAATACAAAGCGAATAGCCAGCACATCAAAAAACACAACGACAGCAAAATAATCCCGCACAAACCTGGGCGGGCTAAGCAGGCTTAAATAAACACAAATCAAGACACACAATAGGGAACAGGTGCAACCAATAAGACATTACAAACTGAAAAGGAAAAAGGGATCAGCGGTGACTAGTAGCCCGGCAACGACGACCGCCGAGCACCGCTCGAGCAGGCAGGAGAGCCACCTTCGGTGGGATTCGTGACACATTTATGTAGAAATATGAAGCTTGATTAAAAGAGTACCAGCAGGCTAGGGGCAGGTTTGACAGGAGTGAGTGTAATCATGGGTTTAATTTCTCAAGCATCCTCCACTGTTTCTGTGCTATGTATGATGTAACACAGAACGAAATGAAGTGATATCTGATCATCATATGCAGTCATGTTGAGCTGTTCATGTCATACTAGACCTGGCTTCAAATAGTTTGTTTTATTTCAAATAGTTTGACCATTTGATTGAGCCTGTCTGAATGCCAGCTGGGTGGGACGGCTATTTGAAGAATGGCAGCTATTGGAAAGAAAAACAATACTATTGGATCCCAATTCTGTCGTCTGTGTCATCCCTGTCTGGCTAGTAGTAGGAAGGCCTTCTCAAGTTCATCTCTTGGTGTGATAATCGACTTTTGAACACAAATGCTGTTATTATTATTTTTTTTACATAATTGACATATTTAATGGTCTACTTTCCCTTCTGCATCATGGCTCCATGACCCTAAGCTGTCCATCTGTCACATGGTCTGTTCTCATTTTATTCCTCTGTGTAATTTGTCATGGACTTTTATTTCATCCCTGACGTACATATAGTGCGTGTGTGTGCGTGTGTACACACTGGGTAATATCCTACCCTGTCATTGTAAAGATCACAGAATTAATGACTGCATCTGGCCAATGATTAACTCTGCCTTGCTCATCTCCATAGTTCTGGAGAGGAAAATCTCCACGAGGCAAAGTCGAGAGGAGCTGATAAGACGAGGAGTCCTCATTCCTGATCAAGGTGAGTTACGGTCGGAAAATGAATGTAATTAACAGTGTGCATTTGTTTAAGTCCCTCCCCCAACCCCCTGTTTCCCTCTGTGGCATTGTCATGCCAAAAACCACTCTCACAAGAGCTGCTGTCCTCTACTAACAATTTACCTGCATCAACAAGTTTGTGTTTTTATAACCAGTGGAAAACTCCCTGATGTTAGCTGTTGCTATGATGGGGAAGAAACCCAAACTGCAGTACCATCTAAGTTGTTTGTCATCCTGGTAGTCACTGAAGAGCAAGAGTAATAAGGCCCAGGAGAGGACCCTGTTGCTGCCCTCACTAACACCCCCCTCCCCCTACATTGTTACATTCTAATTTAACATTACCTCAAATCTGCAAGCATGAAAAATAACATTTTGTTCTTAAGGGAGTTAATCTCATGGTAAACGTAAATGTCTCAAGCCAGAAGCCTCCTTCTTGTATTCCTCGTGTGTACTGTATACTGAGTGGATGTAAAATAGTAAAATAGCTTCATATCATCCCCTGCTAACTGTTAAATGTTTCCTTAGGACCAGAGGACCCAGTGAACCCTGAGACTCTAAATGGCCACGCCACGCTTAGTCTGGGGTCAGAGGAGGTCAAAGTTGACATACAGTCTCCTGAAACGCCCTCAGAGGAGAAGACCGAAGAGTCAGAGAATTCTGAAGACAAAGCAGGTATACTGGAATGCTTTTAACATGTTTGTCTGCAAGCAGGCCAAAGCTAAATGAAATGGCATGGTCTAAATCCATTCAGTGATTGATTGAATAATGTGTCCACTAGCGCTTCCTATTTTGGCTTTGACCTCCAAGCATGAGTCTGAACAGAGCAATAACCCATCCACTGATGACCAATATTACCCTGTTAGACCTGCAGGAGTATTGCCATCTGAAGCTTTTAAAGTGTTGTGGGGGTTTCTCAATTCAATTTTTATTGGTTTTTCCATCCCATATCCATTAAGATGTCTCCATCGCTGTTCATCTTTTAGCAGATGGCTGATCGGCACAAGGCTGCACACTCCAGCAGAATGTCTCCAGATACACCTTCTATGTTAAATCCCCTTGATGCTTGGATAGAGAAATGAAAGAGTAGAAATCCCCTATTCTTAAGACCTGCAGGTCAATGGAGTCACTTTTGCAATGATCAAATGCCTTCTGTACTCTACTGATCATACCACTGGAGCCAGAGCTCTGGCCTCTTCAGATCAATAGTAAGCCACTCCACTGCTCCCCACTTAGACCAAAGACAAACTGGAATGACCGGCTAGATCTCTCTCCAATGACACATTCAGACTGGTTCAGCTGGTCAATGCAGGTCAGGAAAACTGATTCAATTGTGTTCTCAGTTCATTACAGAGCCATTTGGCGCCCTGTCAGGGCAGATACCCAGACTATGCCTCATCTACAGTGCCCAAGCACTGAGGGCACTGTCTGGCAATAATGTGCTGCTTTAATGAATGCATCGGGAGCTTGGTCGTGACAGCTCAGATGAGTAAGAATGTGGAGAGAAATTCTCCTATGTTGACCCCATAAGATATACTTTATTAGTCCATACTAGATGAACATTTTGTCTTCTACTTTTGTGTCTCCTCCGATATAAACACACACGTTAGGTTGGCGGTCAAGTCACATCATAAAGGTTTGTTAGACCTTTCTTCATACCTCCGATATACAGTGGCTTGCGAAAGTATTCGCCCCCCCTTGGCATTTTTCCTATTTTGTTGCCTTACAACCTGGAATTAAATTGTCCTGCTGGAAGGTGAACCTCCGTCCCAGTCTCAAATCTCTGGAAGACTGAAACAGGTTTCCCTCAAGAATTTCCCTGTATTTAGCACCATCCATCATTCCTTCAATTCTGACCAGTTTCCCAGTCCCTGCCAATGAAAAACATCCCTACAGCATTATGGTGTTCTTATCTAACCCGAGTACCTTCTCAAATCAAATCAAATTTTATTTGTCACATACACATGGTTAGCAGATGTTAATGTGAGTGTAGCGAAATGCTTGTGCTTCTAGTTCCGACCATGCAGTAATATCAAACAAGTAATCTAACCTAAGAATTTCACAACAACTACCTTATACACACAAGTGTAAAGGAATGAATAAGAATATGTACATGAAAATATATGAATGAGTGATGGCCGAACGGCATAGGCAAGATGCAGTTGATGGTATAGCGTACAGTATATACATATGAGATGAGTAATGTAGGGTATGTAAACATTATATAAAGTGGCACTGTTTAAAGTGGCTAGTGATACATTTATTATATCCAATTTTTTATTATTAAAGTGGCTAGAATTGAGTCAGTATGTTGGCAGCAGCCCCTCAATGTTAGTGATGGCTGTTTAACAGTCTGATGGCCTTGAGATAGAAGCTGTTTTTCAGTCTCTCGGTCCCCGCTTTGATGCACCTGTACTGACCTCGCCTTCTGGATGATAGCGGGGTGAACAGGCAGTGGCTCGGGTGGTTGTTGTCCTTGATGATCTTTTTGGCCTTCCTGTGACATCGGGTGGTGTAGGTGTCCTGGAGGGCAGGTAGTTTGCCCCCGGTGAAGAGTTGTGCAGACCTCACTACCCTCTGGAGAGCCTTGCGGTTGTGGGCGGAGCAGTTGCCGTACCAGGCGGTGATACAGCCCGACAGGATGCTCTTGATTGTGCATCTGTAAAAGTTTGTGAGTGTTTTTGGTGACAAGCCGAATTTCTTCAGCCTCCTGAGGTTGAAGAGGCGCTGCTGCACCTTCTTCACTACGCTGTCTGTGTGGGTGGACCATTTCAGTTTGTCTGTGATGTGTACGCCGAGGAACTTAAAACTTCCCACCCTCTCCACTACTGTCCCGTCCATGTGGATAGGGGGCTGCTCCCTCTGCTGTTTCCTGAAGTCCACGATCATCTCCTTTGTTTTGTTGACATTGAGTGTGAGGTTATTTTCCTGACTCCACACTCCGAGGGCCCTCACCTCCTCCCTGTAGGCCGTCTCGTCGTTGTTGGTAATCAAGCCTACCACTGTAGTGTCGTCTGCAAACTTGATGATTGAGTTGGAGGCGTGCATGGCCACGCAGTCATGGGTGAACAGGGAGTACAGGAGAGGGCTGAGAATGCACCCTTGTGGGGCCCCAGTGTTGAGGATCAGCAGGGTGGAGATGTTGTTACCTACCCTCACCACCTGGGGGCGGCCCGTCAGGAAGTCCAGGACCCAGTTGCACAGGGCAGGGTCGAGACCCAGGGTCTTATGTGACTTCTGAAGGTAATTGGTTGCACCAGATCTTATTTAGAGGCTTCATAGCAAAGGGGGTGAATGCATATGCACACACCACTTTTCAGTTTTTATTTATTTGAATTTTCATTTCACTTCACCAATTTGGACTATTTTGTGTATGTCCATAACATGAAATACAAATACAAATCAATTTAAATTACAGATTGTACTGCAACAAAATAGGAAAAATGCCAAGAGGGTGAATACTTTTGCAAGGCACTGTAAACACACGTTAGGTTGGAGGTCAGGTCACATCTTAAGGGTTTGTTAGACCTTTCTTCATTCCTCCGATATGCACATAATGCACCGACTTTATGTTCCCCACTTTTACGATTATTAGTGAGACAAATGTATCTGTCTGACTCCCTCCATCTGGGTGTTGGTAAATGACAGGAGAGGTTGCTCTGCTCCCCCTCCTCTACCCCCGTAGTGACAAATGGAAACAAAGCTACTCCAAATGGGAACCAGGCCAGAACGAACCAGGCCAAAACGTGGGAGGCCCCCCTAAAAAGCCCTACCACTGCTCCTCCCAAATCAGCTGGTAGGGCGCAGGGACAGGACCACGGGCAGTAAAAAGCTGACCAAAAGCACAGGCAAGCAAGCTTCTGCTCTGTCCCACAAACAAAACCCTCAAAACAATTACCGTGGGAGCGATGAGTGTCAGTGGTGCTGGTTGGTTGGGAGAGAGAAGCCTGTTTGCATGCAAAACCCGTCTTCGCATGTGGAAGGCCTCCCTCGGTCCATCAGTCCATCCATCCTTGTCCCCCCTCAGGAATGAATGGTAGTGTCCATACAAGAATAGGCTGAGGATTTACAGTAGTTGAAAGGTTGTTTTTTTCTTGTAGTAAAAAGGGAAGTGAGAAGAGTGTGTACAGAGAGTTGCCTGCAAAGACTTTTACACAGCAGAGCACTACATTGAGACAATGTGTACCATTTGTGTTCCCCTGCCTGCTGTCTGCCTGCTGTCTGCCTGCTGTCTGCCTGCTGCCTGCCTGCCTGCTGCCTGCCTGCTGTCTGCCTGCCTGCTGCCTGCCTGCTGTCTGCCTGCTGTCTGCCAGCTGTCTGCCAGCTGCCTGCCTGCCTGATGCCTGCCTGCCTGCCTGCTGCCTGCCTGCTGCCTGCCTGCCTGTCGCCTGCCTGCTGTCTGCCTGCTGTCTGCCTGCTGTCTGCCAGCTGCCTGCCTGCTGTCTGCCAGCTGCCTTCCTGTCGCCTGCCTGCTGTCTGCCTGCTGTCTGCCAGCTGCCTGCCTGCTGCCTGCCTGCCTGCTGCCTGCCAGCAGCTGCTGCCTGCCTGCCTGCTGCTGCCTGCTGCCTGCCTGCTGTCTGCCTGCCAGCTGCCTGCCTGCCTGATGCCTGCCTGCTGCTGCCTGCTGCCTGCCTGCTGTCTGCCTGCCAGCTGCCTGCCTGCCTGATGCCTGCCTGCTGCCAGCCTGCTGCCTGCCTGTCGCCTGCCTGTCGCCTGCCTGCTGTATGCCTGCTGTCTGCCAGCTGCCTGCCTGTCGCTTGCCTGCTGTCTGCCAGCTGCCTGCCTGCTGTCTGCCTGCTGTCTGCCAGCTGCCTGCTGCCTGCCTGCTGCCTGCCTGCCTGCTGTCTGCCAGCTGCCTGCCTGCTGCCTGCCTGCCTGTCGCCTGCCTGCTGTCTTTCTGCTGTCTGCCTGCTGTCTACCTGCTGCCTGCCTGCCTGCCTGTCGCCTGCCTGCTGTCTGTCTGCTGTCTTTCTGCTGTCTGCCTGCTGCCTGCCTGCTGTCTTTCTGCTGTCTGCCTGCTGTCTACCTGCTGCCTGCCTGCCTGTCGCCTGCCTGCTGTCTTTCTGCTGTCTGCCTGCTGTCTTTCTGTTGTCTGCCTGCTGCTTGCCTGCTGCCTGCCTGCTGCCTGTCGCCTGCCTGCTGTCTTTCTGCTGTCTGCCTGCTGTCTGCCTGCTGTCTGTCTGCCTGCTGTCTACCTGCTGCCTGCCTGCTGTCTTTCTGCTGTCTGCCTGCTGTCTTTCTGCTTTCTACCTGCTGTCTGCCTGCTGTCTTTCTGCTGTCTGCCTGCTGCCTGCCTCTGAGAACCCTTGCTCATGTGGTTTCTTTTTGTCTTTGGTCCATGAGGATCTGGTTCATGGATCGTTTGGTTCCCCAGGTCCTGCGTGACCATGTTGTCTGTCTGTCTGTCTGTCTGTCTGTCTGTCTGTCTGTCTGTCTGTCTGTCTGTCTGTCTGTCTGTCTGTCTTCTGTGCCTCATTTGTCTCATTTGACCCCATTAGAATAAACTATGCTACTCAGGGCCAATAGTATTGCATGTGATGGGCATGCCTGCCAAACTTTGTATTTTATGAGTTTCTGTAAAGAAATGCCATATTTTGGGCTCTCTATCCACAATACGGCCTCTATCCACAATACGGCCTCTATCCACAATACGGCCTCTATCCACAATACGACCTCTATCCACAATACGACCTCTATCCACAATTCGACCTCTATCCACAATACGGCCTCTATCTGCAATACGACTTCTATCCACAATACGACCTCTATCCACAATACGACCTCTGTCCACAATACGACCTTCATCCACAATATGACCTCTGTCCACAATACGACCTCTATCCACAATACGACCTCTATCCACAATACGACCTCTATCCACAATATGACATTTGGGGCACCTTAAATTAAATTTGAGGCAAAAAGGCAAATTCCACTTCCATCATTCACTGAATCAGATTGCGCATTCAGATTAACAATGCCAGCAACAAACGCTGACACTACACATTCAAGTATATCTAACCAAATTATGAAAGACAAGTAATATTTAATTCCGTAAAGTGAGTGTGTAAGAGGTGAACAAATTATTGTTGTCTATCAAAAATGACAACCCACTGGTGGTCTGACAACTGGGATAGAAAATTACTGAGGATAATAGTGGACGATATTGCCACTCCCATTTGCCATATCTTCAATTGAAGCCTACTAGAAAGTGTATGCACTCAGGCCTGGAGGGAAGCAAAAGTTATTCCCCCCACCTAAGAACAATAAAGCCCCTTTAACTGGCTCAAATAGCCGACCAATCGGCCTATTACCAAACCTTAGTAAACTTTTTGAAAAAATGGTGTTTGACCAGATGCAATGCTATTTTACAGTAAACAAATTGACAACAGACGTTCAGCACACTTATAGGGAAGGACGTACAACAACCACAGCACTTACACAAATGACTGATGATTGGCTGAGAGAAAGTTATGATAACAAGATTGTGGGGGCTGTTTTGTTAGACTTCAGTGTGGCTTTTGACATTAACGATCATAGTCTGCTGCTGGAAAAACATATGTGTTATGGCTTTACACACCCTGCTATATTGTGGATAAAGAGTTACTTGTCTAACAGAACGCAGAGGGTGTTCTTTAATGGAAGCCTCTCCAATATAATCCAGGTAGGACATTTGTACTAGGATTAAATGTCAGGAATTGTGAAAAACTGGATTTAAATGTCTTTGGCTAAGGTGTATGTAAACTTCCGACTTCAACTGTACATTTAAACTCAGTTTTTCACAATTCCTGACATTTAATCCTAGTAAAAATTCCCTGTCTTAGGTCAGTTAGGATCACCACTTCGTTTTAAAAATGTGAAATGTCAGAAAAATTGTGGAGAGAATTATTTATTTCAGCTTTTATATATATCTGTCATCACATTCCTAGTGGGTCATACGTTTACATACACTCAATTAGTATTTGGTAGCATTGCCTTTAAATTGTTTAACTTGGGTCAAACGTTTCAGGTAGACTTCCACAAGCTTCCCACAATAAGTTGAGTGAATCTTGGCCCATTCCTCCTGACAGAGCTGGTGTAACGGAGTCAGGTTTGTAGGCCTCCTTGCTCTCACACGCTTTTCCAGTTCTGCCCACAAATGTTCTATGGAATTGAGGTCATGGATTTGTGATGGCCACTCCAATACCTTGACTTTGTTGTCCTTAAGCCATTTTGCCACAATTTTGGAAGTATGCTTGGGGTCATTGTCCATTTGGAAGACCCATTTGCAACCAAGCTTTAACTTCCTGACTGATGTCTTGAGATGCTGCTTCAATATATCCACGTAAATTTTATTTTCTCATGATGCCATCTATCTTGTGAAGTCCCTCCTGCAGCAAAGCACCTCCACAACATGATGCTGCCACCCCGTGCTTCACGGTTGGGATGGTGTTCTTCGGCTTGCAAGCATCCCCTTTTTCCTCCAGACATAACGATGGTCATTATGGCCAAACAGTTCTATTTTTGTTTCATCAGACCAGAGGACATTTCTCTAAAAAGTACAATCTTTGTCCCCATGTGCAGTTGCAAACCATAGTCTGGCTTTTTTATGGTGGTTTTGGAGCAATGGCTTCTTCCTTGCTGAGCGTTTTACTGTGGATATAGATACTTTGTACCTGTTTCCTCCAGCATCTTCACAAGTTCCTTTGCTGTTGTTCTAGGAATGATTTGCACTTTTCGCACCAAAGTACATTCATCTCTAGGAGACAGAATGCGTCTCCTTCCTGAGCGGTATGATGGCTACGTGATCCCATGGTGTTTATACTTGCGTACTATTGTTTTACTGATGAACGTGGTACAGCCTTAGCAGCAGCTAATGGGGATCCATAATAACTACAAATACCAATACCTCTATCCACAATACGCCTCTATCCACAATACGACCTCTGTCCACAATACGACCTCTGTCCACAATACGACCTCTGTCCACAATACGACCTCTGTCCACAATACGACCTCTGTCCACAATACGACCTTGTTATATCATTGACTGTTAATGTTCCAGATTTAAACAAAAGGCTCATGTTCGTCTGAAGTCCCTGGGCTCGTCATTTAAAATGACAGCAAAAACAAAAGCGCATAAAATACAACAGGACATCAGCCAGTTTTTGCTGTTGTTTAAAATAAACCTAATGCAGTTTCCTCTCCTCTTAGCCAAATCCTCTCATCCTAAGAAAACTGGAGGCACATCCAAGACCACGGCCCAGTCCTCATCCTCCTCATCGTCCACGCCGTGTACCACAAAGATCTCCAAGGACAGGCCTGCCAATCCAACCGGGACAGAGAAGACCAACAAGCGCGAGCTCCAACTAGCAACTGACCCTTCCCACTTCTCTGGAGCCCCCAAGGCCTCCCCAGACACAGACAGCCTACCAGGTGAAAGACAGCTCACGGGTCCTGGGGATGGAAACCAGGGGGGTATGGAGGATCCCTCTTCTGGCCCAGAAGGCAGGCCTGCTGCTCAGGATGACTCCTCTCTACCTGGGGTGGATAAAGATAATGCCTTAGGTGCTGGCCCTCAGGACCCTGGAGAGAAAGCCCCCCTTGTCAACAGCACCACTGAGGACACTTCCTTCACTGAGTCTCAAAGCGAGAGCTCCACGGAGGAAGCCCTGGGGACTGGGAAAGATAGAGGAGGTGACCATGAGCAACAGTCGGGGGACGAAGACCATGACTTAGAGAAAAATTGGAGGTATGTATCTAGTGCAGAAAATACTTATTATGGGGTTTCAGACAGAGAAAAAACAGCACAGAAAATGTTATTGTTCAGCAATGCCACAAAGCCACTTCATAAGGGTATGAAAAACAGAATTAGAATGACATTTATATTGTATGAACATTCTTGCAGACAGAACCATATAGTTGAAGTTTCATTATATTTGAAGTATGTTCCCAGGCTGTACTGTGGTATTCTGCTAGCTACTGTACTCTAAACACCTACTGGAGCAGCTGAACAGATGCTTGCTGAAAATCTATATTGAGGCATGGCAATGTTCGTTCATCTCAGAGAACGACATTCATCAGAAAAGGTTGAGAGTTTTGAGGTGCATCTGATTAAGCATGGCCTTGTTTATCATGAGCATCCTGCTACAGATGTAGGGTCTTAATTTGATCACCCTGTTACTTGAGAACTTTCCTGCAATGCAGGACATTTTAAACTTATAGTGTGCTTGAGGTTTAAAAGGTATTCTGAAGTTTGTCATTTCCACTTAGAAATGTTAGACCTGATTATCCCTTACGAAAAATCTATCAACCCCTACAAAAATGTCCATTAATTATAATCCACATAATATTTCACATTTCCTGCTTCCCTGTGGCTCAGTTGGTAGAACATGGTGTTTGCAACACCAGCATGGTGTGTGCAACGCCAGGGTTGTGGGTTTGATTCCCACGGGGGGCCAGTACAAAAAAATATATAAAAATAAATAAAAAATGCATTAAATGAAATGTATGCATTCACTACTGTAAGTCGCTCTGGATAAGAGCGTCTGCTAAATGACTAAAATGTAAATGTGAATGTCCTGTTGCTGCAAGATTTTTTCCTGCTGTAGCAAACTGGCTCAAATTAAGATCTTACATCTGTATGCGGGAAACACACTCCGTCATATTGTACATGCAGGAATGGAAGGGAAAGTTCTTGCTGTCTCCTGCTACAAGGCTTTTGAGTTGTGCACTTTGCGTCCATATAGCAGGTCTGAGTTCATAAAGTGAAGCAGACCTGGGTCAAACGCAGAAATACTTCAAAGTATTTGAGGTACACTTGATGTAGCTTGAATTCTGCACTTTTGGGACCATTCCATTGGTTCCATCAAACCAGGCCAATTAAATCAAGCGCATTTCAAGTATTTGAAAGTAGTTAAGTTATATATTTGACCCAGGCTGGTAGTAACTGAAGAAAATAAAAAGGTGTCTTCCATCATGATTACTCTTCCGAAACTTTGGAATGAAATCAGGTGGTATTGGTGGGAAAGCTCTTTACCGCAATCACGATTACCATAATAATACAGTATGCTTTACAAAACTCCATTGAAGGGATGATGTAAGTCTTACTGCAGGTGTAAATGGATCAGACAGTTCCAACAGGATTACGGGATGGAGCACGGTGTGGCAACCTACCCAATAACAACGTTGTTCCCTCATTGTCTGTGTTTTCCAGCTTGAGATGGTTAGCAGCATTGGGAGTCAAACAGTACTGCAGATTCAGAAGACAGCACAGCAGTGTAAAAAGCTATTCTGTGTGGAATATTGTACTGTATCATTTACTGATATACACTTATTCTCCCAGAGAAGCTGGATCATTTCCCAGGGGTATTGCACTTGGTCATGCATGGGATGTTCTCCAGTGCTGGAAGAGGTGCTTGAGTGAAACGTTTGGGAACCCTGTCTGTGATGTATGCCTTTAACCATTGGAAAGAGGATAATTTATCTTGCATGATGCCAGATTCATGAGGAAAAACCTTTTGGGAAAGAAAAGGCCTGTTTTCACCAGCGTTTTGGTCTATACACCCTTCATCTGAATTTTTTAATCGCCATTTTCCATTATGCAACAAGGACAACAATGGACATGATAAATCAATCAATAGACAAGAATCAATCAAGTAAGAACGCTTTATCAGAGTTTTGATGATATGATTCCAGGCCTACCAATGGGATTGGTGAGAAGCTCCACAGTGTTAACCTGGAGAGCCCAGAGGTTACAGTCATCCCAGACAGCACTACGGAGTCTGACAACCAGTCCACAGTCAGCGACTCCGACTCAGATGGGCCCATCCTCTACCGAGACGAAGACGAGGACGAGGATGAGGACGACGAGTATACCACAAGTAAGGAATCCGTCGCAGATATAGAAGCTTACAGCTAATTGTATTCTAGCCTTTAGTCAGTCAGTCTTGTATGCTGTCCAGCCTTTGCAACAAATTAATCCATAGCCACAAGTGCACTCACTGCAAAACGTGAAATCTAAGCAAGCCTAAATATCTTATATTGAGGAATAATTAACTTAAAATAAGTGTTGTTCAATTCTTACCTAGCTAAATTATCTTACGGCAGATCTTTTTGCTTATTTTATTTTATTAACCAAGATATTTGAATTGTCTTAAGGTAAAAAATCTTGAAAAATATCTTAATTTTGCTTATTTTAATTAACAACAAAAAATGATCTGCCAATGATGTGAGATAATTTAGCTTGGTAAAAAAACAAAAGAAACATATTTTAAATTGTAAGTCGCTCTGGATAAGAGCGTCTGCTAAATGACTTAAATGTAATGTAATGTAAATGAATTATCCCTCTATTAGATATTTAGGCTTGCTTAAACTAGACGCATGGACTAGACGCATGGACTAGACACATGGACTAGACACATGGACTAGACACATGGACTAGACACATGGACTAGACACATGGACTAGAAACAACTAAAACACAGTTGAAAACAATGTCACTTCTTGTGTTTCTTTCTGGGTGGTTTTATATGTACTATTATATATACTGCACAGAACACTTTCCTACAGTATAAAACTGGGGGGCTAGCTGGATTTACATGATTATTATTGGTTTTGTAGGCTCTCTAGCCAATAAGATCCACCGCAGGGACACCCTGGCCATCAGACTTGGCAACCGGCCCAGCAAGAGAGAGCTGGAGGAGAAGAACATCCTGCCTCGTACCTCTGAGACCGAGAGGCAGGAACTCCGCCAGCAGATTCACTCCAAGCTAGTGAGGTACAGAGTACACCCCTGGAGTCATGCACACATACACATATACACACACAGACACACACACCGGTGTTTCCGCTGCACTCATTTTCCTGTGGTGCTGCTCAACGGCAAATCATTGCCGCCACGCAACAATGGAACATGAAAAAAAAAATCCTGTGAAAACAAAACGAACAATTAATAGAAAAATCTAACAACCCCATAGTAGAATATTTTATCTATTTACCTAGTCGGCTATATAAATCTATTTACCTAGTCGGATAAATAAATATTCCTCTCGTGGCGCATTCATGTTATAAGTGCCACAGGGAGGGAAACATGCATTCTGACAAGTAGTCAATGCACAACAATTCTTGCAATCATGAAAACAACAGTTTTAATGGCTTTTGTTTGGGAATCCCAGCTTTCCATTCCTACTTTATTTATTTCTCAACTCATAAATATGCGCGAAATACGCCATTTTAAACCTGGGGTTTTTAACAGACGCATGGTTACACATTACCACTCCGCAATTCGCAGTGTGCATAGGGGAGAGTGGGGCTAAATGTAACACTGGTTAGTTGTAGGCCTCTCTACCTCAAAATTATTTCTTTGGAATGACATAAAAAATTGTGATGAGATAATATTTTTTGTTGAGCAAGAGTAGTGGAAACAGGGAAAGTGTTGGGGGAAAAATTGTGACATGAAGTGGTTTCTGTGAGAAATACAGCCAGGGGGCTTTTTACCCCAGGTGGCAAGTTACCCTAAGTTACCCTAACAGGTAGGCCTACATTATATTCAGTGTTTATGCAAGTTTTTTGGGACATAAAATTAATCAATATGATAATAACTAGTTAAAAGATCACATTTGAGATCTGGCTAATGATTAGACCAATAGGGTAAATGCAGATAGGCAAACCCATGCTTCAGCCTATTTATTTGCGCTTGGCAGCATCAGTTGGGCTAAAGGTGATAATGTTTATTGCTAATAGCATACCTGATAATATTGACCATGCATAGGCTATATACTGTACATGGCCCAATATGTTAAAATCATTTTACTAATGTGTTATTGGGCTAATTTCTGGAGGTGGGAATTCTACTTTAGATGGTGTCAGCATAATTATTTTAATTAATCCTTTTAAAAAGTCACCAGAACTGAGCTTCTCAGTCCTACATAAAAATATAGGAGGGACCCACCCCCTTCAACCCCCCTCTGCGACCTTTTCCCCCCACTGCTACACATGTTTCCAGAGGAAACACTGATACACCACTGTCTGAAGCAGCAGTAGGTATCTCTAGCTTTGGGATCCACCATAACCCGAGGCTTCTTCTAAGATTCCACTCATCAGTGGGGGGTTGATAACATTACCCTGGGCTATTAAAGTTGTGGATAGAATGATGAGATGTGATGGAGCCAAGTCTCCAAAACCTACTTTCTCATAACAGTATTTGTTTGTCATCAACATTGTATCTAATCTGAAATAACTGTTCTGGTGTGAGATTCCTGAAAATTTGGTAGCACTAAAATCATCTTTCATCCAAGGGACTTAAAATGATCCTAGTGCTATAAAGCTTTTGGGGAACAAATCACAGTGGTGTTGTCTCACTTCCTTCTCCCTCTCTGTGCCTCACAGACGACTTAGTCAGAGGCCCAGTACTGAGGAACTGGAGCAGAGGAACATTCTGAAACGTGAGTGATCACAGACGGACAGCACCACAGACAGACAGGACCACAGACAGACAGCACCACAGACTGCACCACACTGGCCCCAGTCAGACCACAGACAGACAGGACCACACTGGCCCCAGTCAGACCACAGACAGACAGGACCACACTGGCCCCAGTCAGACCACAGACAGACAGGACCACACTGGCCCCAGTCAGGCTACAGCAGCACAACAAGACATTCCCCCTCCAAGGTCTGTTTGTCTTTGGTCATTATAGATCAGTTCAGTTCCACATGACCTTAATAGGCTGATGACATTATCCCATTCAGTCAAAGGTTGATGCTAGACTAGTGGTCCTCTAGTTTGCAATGCCAGGATAGTTGGTTCGATTCCCAGGACTACCTCAATCTAGCCATTATTATGGCCGGCTCATAATAAGGTGTTATTCTGGCTTGTGCATCAAGGTCTAATGGTGCACTGCAGTGGAGGCAGCTGAGTGGAAGACGGCTCATAATAATGGCTGGATTGAGGTAGTCTCGGGAAAAATGCATGTGCGCATGACTGTCAGTCGCTTTGGATAAAAGCGTCTGCTAACAGGACCTAGAGTATATAGTTAGGTTTTCATAAGGAGACGGTGTATGTGAATGAATTAGCATCTCAGGTTTTCACAAGGAGACGGTGTATGAATTAGCCTTACAGGTTTTCATAAGGAGACGGTGTATGAGTTAACCTTACAGGTTTTCACAAGGAGACGGTGTATGAATTAGCCTTACAGGTTTTCATAAGGAGACGGTGTATGAGTTAGCCTTACAGGTTTTCATAAGGAGACGGTGTATGAATTAGCCTTACAGGTTTTCATAAGGAGACGGTGTATGAGTTAGCCTTACAGGTTTTCATAAGGAGACGGTGTATGAGTTAGCCTTACAGGTTTTCATAAGGAGACGGTGTATGAGTTAGCCTTACAGGTTTTCATAAGGAGACGGTGTATGAGTTAGCCTTACAGGTTTTCACAAGGAGACGGTGTATGAATTAGCCTTACAGGTTTTCATAAGGAGACGGTGTATGAGTTAGCCTTACAGGTTTTCATAAGGAGACGGTGTATGAGTTAGCCTTACAGGTTTTCATAAGGAGACGGTGTATGAGTTAGCCTTACAGGTTTTCATAAGGAGACAGTGTATGAATTAGCCTTACAGGTTTTCATAAGGAGACGGTGTACACTACCGGTCAAAAGTTTTAGAACACCTACTCATTCAAAGGTTTTTCTTTATTTTTACTATTTTCTACATTGTAGAATAATAGTGAAGAAATCAAACTATGAAATAACACATACGGAATCATATAGTAACCAAAAAAGTGTTAAACAAATCAAAATATATTTTATATTTAAGATTCTTCAAATAGCCACCCTTTGCCTTGATGACAGCTTTGCACACATTTGGCGTTCTCTCAACCATCTTCATGCGGTAGTCACCTGGAATGCATTTCAATTAACAGGTGTGTCTTGTTAAAAGTTCATTTGTGGAATTTCTTTCCTTCTTAATGCGTTTGAGCCAATCAGATGTGTTGTGACAAGGTAGGGGTGGTATACAGAAGACAGCCCTATTTGGTAAAAGACCAAGTCCATATTATGGCAAGAACAGCTCAAATAAGCAAAGAGAAACGACATTCCATCATTACTTTAAGACATGAAGGTCAGTCAATATGGAATATTTCAAGAACTTTGAAAGTTTCTTCAAGTGCAGTCGCAAAAACCATCAAGCGCTATGATGAAACTGGCTCTCATGAGGACCGCCACTGGAAAGGAAGACCCAGAGTTACCTCTGCTGCAGAGGATATGTTCATTAGAGTTACCAGCCTCAGAAATTGCAGCCAAAATAAATGCTTCACAGAGTTCAAGTAACAGACACATCTCAACATCAACTGTTAAGAAGAGACTGCGTGAATCAGGCATTCATGGTCGAATTGCTGCAAAGAAACCACTACTAAAGGACACCAATAACAAGAAGGGACTTACTTGGGCCAAGAAACACAAGCAATGGACATTAGACCGGTGGAAATTTGTCCTTTGGTCTGGAGTCCAAATTGGAGATTTTTGGTTCCAACCTTCGTGTCTTTGTGAGACGAGGTGTGGGTGAACAGATAATCTCTGCATGTGTATTTCCCACCGTAAAGCTTGGAGGAGGAGGTGTTATGGTGTGGGGGTGCATTTCTGGTGACACTGTCTGTGATTTATTTAGAATTCAAGGCACACTTAACCAGCATGGCTACCACAGCATTCTGCAGCAATACGCCATCCCAGCTGGTTTGGGCTTAGTGGGACTATCATTTGTTTTTCAATGGGACATTGACCCAAAATACATCCAGGCTGTGTAAGGGCTATTTTACAGAGAAGGGGAGTGATGGAGTGCTGCATCAGATGACCTGTCCTCCACAATCGCCGACCTCAACCAAATTGAGATGGTTTGGGATGAGTCGGACCACAGAGTGAAGGAAAAGCATATGTTGGAACTCTGTTGGAAAAGCACTCCTCATGAAGCTGGTTGAGAGAATGCCAAGAGTGTGCAAAGCTGTCATCAAGGCAAAGTGTGGCTATTTGAAGAATCTCAAATATAAAATATGCTTTGATTTGTTTAACATTTTTTTGGTTACTACATCATTTTGGTTACTACGTGTTATTTCATAGTTTTGATGTCTTCATTATTATTCTACATTGTAGAAAATAGTACAAATAAAGAAAAACCCTTGAATGAGTAGGCTTTCTAAAACTTTTGACCGGTAGTGTAGGAATTAGCCTTACAGGTTTTCATAAGGAGAGGGTGTATGTGAATGAATTATCCTTACAGGTTTTCGTTAGAAGACATTGTATGTGAATGAATTAGCCCGGCTGGAATCCAAGACAAAGGTGAAGTTGTTCTTCTGGCTTGGACAGTTGTGTATCAAAGTCTATCGGTGCATTGCCGTAGAGGCTGCTGAGTGGTGGACGGCTCATAATAATGGCTGGAACGGAGCAAATGGAATGGCATTAAACCGTGTGTTTGATGTATTTGATACCATTCCACTGAAACAGCTCCAGCCATTACCGCGAGCCAGTTCTCCCCAATTAAGGTGCCACGTACCTCCTGTGGTCCATTGATATGGAGGGAGGGACAGTTATTGACTGATGGCCCATCTGCTTGCCCAGTTTATTGGTTAGTAAATCAATGTGGGGAAACACATTACAGCAGATTGAACATGACCAGTCAAAATAAAACAATTTAAGAGGACAACATCTTGAGCTCTTATTGTGCCAGACAGTGTTAAAACATTGTTGGTCGGAGAATGGCAGGATAAAAGTCAATAGGAATGTGTTCTTTACAGATCTAGAATCTTAACTTGATCACCTAGTTGCAGTAGAACTTAGTGCATATTAGGTTTTAAAAGGCTTCTGAAGTTTGTAATTTCCACTTAGAAATTTCTGATAGATTTTCCCTTACGAAAAATGTATCAACCCCTAGAATAATGTCCATTAAGTGTAATCCACATGATGATGCACATTTTCTGTTGCTGTAGGATTATTTTCCTACTGTAGCAAATTGGCTCAAATAAAGATCCTACATCTGTATGTTTACCTGATCATTCTCTATATCTGCTAGAAGCTAACGTTGTTCTAATCAAATCAAACTTTATCTGAAGTGCATCAGAACACTTCACAGAAAAATCCTAGTACCATTTGACGAACAGGCACAAACATGTTCCTGTAATACGGTCAATGTTCACATGGAGACTTCCTGTCTATTAAACAGGAAGCAGTGAAAGGGGGCCATTTTGTTGTTGTCATCTTGCTTGGGTGTTACTGCATTATTTATGAGGTCTTTGTAGTGGAATCATAATACTAAGAGAGAGAGAACAGTTAACTGGCTGTTGCCTTATTGAAAGCAGATGAGTAGCCCTCCAGCGGAACTGCTAACGGCAAAGGTCGCATAGCCTCTCAGGGACGCTATGCACATCTGTTAGACACTCAACAACTACCTGTTGAAGAATAGAACAATGGTCTATGCTGGGCTCGGGTTTAAAGGGTTGACTATGTATGGTTAACAAAATACAACTCTAAAATCAAAGTTTGTCAGATGTTTTCAGACCTCAAAAGCAGACTTCTGTTGAGATAATTCCATATTCCAGGACATCTGTTTTGTAGATGTAGCCATATGGCTCACTCCAACATCAATTGGAAAGATAAGCACCGTATCATTTCCAGATCAATCTTTTCCATCCATTTGTAGATGACCACATTGCTTAATTAATAATCGCTATATTGGGTCGTAAAGTACCACCCCAGCCTACTTACAACTTCTTTTTAATTTCACTACAGAGACAAATGAAGCTGATCAACATGAAGCCATACAAGAGATTAAAAGGAGACTCTCCCGAAAGGTACTGTCATTTATACTATGTTTAGGTAAGCCTGCTGAATGTCTGCATCTCATTGATTTTATGTCTGATGATATTTGTGGTACACAGATCCATCTGGTGGACATAGTCGGAACTGAATTAACTGGAACCAAACACATTTCAGACTGATATTCACTGAATTACCAAATAATGTCTTAGTTTCTGAATTACCAATAAAATGTCAATCTCATTGACTGAATTACCAAACAATTTATGAATTTATGAATTACCAAACAAATGTCAAACTCATTTAGGGTTATACAATGTGAGGGGGTGCACACAATGTGAGGGGGTGCACACAATGTGAGGGGGTGCACACAATGTGAGGGTGTGCACACAATGTGAGGGGTTGCACACAATGTGAGAAGGTGCACACAATGTGGGGGGGTGCACTCATTGTGAGGGGGTGCACACAATGTCACATTCAGAACCCATATTGAAGGTGGAGGAAGATGATTGTGTTTATTCCATTGTTTTAAAAAAGTATAATAGAAAATAACAAAGTCATCATTTTAGAGTTTTTTGACAAGCCAAAATGCAGCAACTGTATGACTCAGTTGCCACAGTGCATACTGTAGGGCATTCCAGCTCTGTGTGAGAAGCATGCCTCAGTGTAGTATCGGGCTGCTTGAAATTCCTCAGATTGCTCGCCCCTGTGGTGGCAGGGGGAAGAGGGAATTTTCCAGGGTTAGGCCAACACTGCTTGACCTTAGATATAATGAGAACTGGAGTGTAGTTTCAACACAATGCTCCTGTATGGCATTGTGGAAGGACTTAAACTCTTCCAACAACTCTCTATCCATCTCCCATGCCCCAGCTGTCTTGTCTAGAAGTCACACTTTACAGTTGTCAATCACTGGCTACTTACACTGAATATGCCAAACACTAGGAACACCCCCTCAAAACAGCCTCAATTCGTCAGGGCATGGATTCTACAAGGTGTCGAAAGCGTTCCACAGGGATGCTGGCCCATGTTGACTCCAATGCTTCCCACAGTTGTGTCAAGTTGGCTGTATGTCCTTTGGGTGGTGGACCATTCTTGATACACACCAAGCAACGTTGCATTTCTTGACACATACTGATGCACCTACTACCATACCCCATTCAAAGGCACTTAAATCTTTTGTCTTGGTCTTTCACCCTCTTAATGGCACACATACACAATCCATGTCTCAATTGTCTCAAGGCTTAGTCCTTATTTAACTTGTCTCCTCCCCTTCATCTACACTGACTGAAGTGGATTTAACAAGTGACATCAATAAGGGATTATAACTTTCACCTGGATTCACCTGGTCAGTCTATGTCATGGAAAGATGTTCCTAATGTTTTGTCCACTCTGTTTATTTCGTGTGTGTTTGTATAGCTGAGTGTGAGGCCGACAGTAGCAGAGCTGGTGGCTCGGCGGATTCTGCGCTTCAATGAGTATGTGGAGTGCACAGATGCTAAGGACTATGACCGCCGCGCAGACAAACCCTGGACCAGGCTCACGCCAGCTGACAAAGTGGGTCCCAGACTCCTACCGTATAATGTTATTGCTAAAGCGACTAAAACACATGCCATTCATAATGCCATTAAATACTTGTAATAAGAGAGGTTATAAAAAGGCATAATTAAAAAACTTTTTGTTAGCATTTTCTACCTTATGTATTCCAGCCCCCTAAACAATGCTGTAAATACATTATTCACAGATAATGAGTTATCTACCATTTCATCTTCAGTTATATTAAATATGTTGCCTGTCTGAAGCTATTGATGGTCTGATAGTTTGACAATTAATCTATACATTTGACAATTCATCTATGAATCCCTCAGGCTGCTATCCATAAAGAACTGAATGTTTATATTCCCTCAGGCTGCTATCCATAAAGAACTGAATGTTTATATTCCCTCAGGCTGCTATCCATAATGAACTGAATGTTTATATTCCCTCAGGCTGCTATCCATAATGAACTGAATGTTTATATTCCCTCAGGCTGCTATCCATAATGAACTGAATGTTTATATTCCCTCAGGCTGCTATCCATAATGAACTGAATGTTTATATTCCCTCAGGGTGCTATCCATAAAGAACTGAATGTTTATATTCCCTCAGGCTGCTATCCATAATGAACTGAATGTTTATATTCCCTCAGGCTGCTATCCATAAAGAACTGAATGTTTATATTCCCTCAGGCTGCTATCTGTAAAGAACTGAATGTTTATATTCCCTCAGGCTGCTATCCGTAAAGAACTGAATGTTTATATTCCCTCAGGCTGCTATCCGTAAAGAACTGAATGTTTATATTCCCTCAGGCTGCTATCCATAAAGAACTGAATGTTTATATTCCCTCAGGCTGCTATCCATAAAGAACTGAATGTTTATATTCCCTCAGGCTGCTATCCGTAAAGAACTGAATGAGTTCAAAAGCAAAGAGATGGAAGTTCATGAAGAGAGCAAGCAATTTACCAGGTAATGACAACTTGAACATTATTGATCCCCAGACATTACACTTCATTATGAGTCATACAAGATAATAAACTGTTGTTTGATTTAATCCGAGTAACAGTGTGCTATGAGGTGCAGACTGCAGTTCTGATCCAACAGTGTCTGTTTCCCTGTGCCTTGGCAGATTCCATCGGCCCTGAGGCATTTCTCTCTCCAGTGGGGGTGCTGGTCGGCTGCCGGCACTGCCTAAAGGCTCTGTCTCCCCGCTGCGGGCTTCACCATCTGGCTTTTCCCCGGGGCCTCGGGCCTGGATGCCCCTAGGCACGGACACATGGACACCGTCTCCCAGGGCCAACCTGTCTCCAGCTCTACAGATCAATAGAGGTTGATTACATTGGGCCACACCTGCTTACACAGACCAGACCAGACTGGGCTTTAGTGCTGTGTGAAAAGATAGACAGACAGAGAGAGAGAGGCCAGTATCCATGAAGGACAAAACTGTTGCACTTTGTAACACAGCACTGATTTAATTACCCACATACCTTTTTGGCTTCCCTAAAGCACCTTAACAGGCCTTGACCAAGTCCCCATGGACTGGAAGGGAAGTGGTTTTGCAACTATGACAATGTTGTAGGTTAGGCAAGTCCAGCCAAAGGTAACAGTAATAAAATCAATGTTTATTTGTGATATGCACAGGATACAACGTAAACCGTGCAATGCAATGCTTACTTGCAAGCATCCTCAACAGTGCAATGACAAATATAACCAAATCAGACACATAGTCCTTAACTTAACGTAATCATGGAAGTGCATGGCAAGGTGTTAAGAAGAAATGGTTACTTTTACTGCCATGTGGTCTTGATGGTGGAAATGAAGGTGTTTGGGTCTTGATTTAAGGGGTGATTGTTGATGCTGATCTCAAAGTCAAATCAAATCAAATTTATTTATATAGCCCTTCGTACATCAGCTGATATCTCAAAGTGCTGTACAGAAACCCAGCCTAAAACCCCAAACAGCAAGCAATGCATGTGAAAGAAGCACGGTGGCTAGGAAAAACTCCCTAGGAAAAACTCCCTAGAAAGGCCAAAAACCTAGGAAGAAACCTAGAGAGGAACCAGGCTATGAGGGGTGGCCAGTCCTCTTCTGGCTGTGCAGGGTGGATATTATAACAGAACATGGTCAAGATGTTAAAATGTTCATAAATGACCAGCATGGTCAAATAATAATAATCATAGTAGTTGTCGAGGGTGCAACAAGCACGTCCGGTGAACAGGTCAGGGTTCCATAGCCGCAGGCAGAACAGTTGAAACTGGAGCAGCAGCACGGCCAGGTGGACTGGGGACAGCAAGGAGTCATCATACCAGGTAGTCCTGAGGCATGGTCCTAGGGCTCAGGTCCTCCGAGAGAAAGACAGAAAGAGAGAAAGAGAGAATTAGAGAGAGCATATTTAAATTCACACAGGACACCGGATAAGACAAGAGAAATACTCCAGATGTAACAGACTGACCCTAGCCCCCCGACACATAAACTACTGCAGCATAAATACTGGAGGCTGAGACAGGAGGGATCAGAAGACACTGTGGCCCCATCTGATGATACCCCCGGACAGGGCCAAACAGGCAGGATATAACCCCACCCACTTTGCCAAAGCACAGCCCCCACACCACTAGAGGGATGTCTCCAACCACCAACTTACCGTCCTAAGACAAGGCTGAGTATAGTAAAGTGGCTGGGACTACATTAATTTTGCCTAGATAGTAAGGAATATGTATTGTTACTGTATTTGTCATGTTTTCTGGAACACTTACCATTATTGAGCATATCTTTTACAGGGACAGAGCAGAGTGGACCCTACTGATCTATGTAGGCTATTCTTCTACTCTCTCTCTTTCCAAATTTAGAGCAAGTTCAGAACAAATTGGTCTGCCCTTCAGATTGGATACTGAGCTGTTAATAATGGATGGTCTGTGTAGTTTGAAAGTATATGATAAATGTTAGTATTTTACGGTCCCAGATGAATCCATTAAGCTTTTTTCCTGGTCATAAAATGTGAAGCATTTCTTTGATATTTCTGTGATGAGGTGCACCAATCAATTTACATTCATTTCAGACTGCTAAGGGCAGCTGTAGAATATAGGAAGAGAACCATAGTATTCATGCCAATGTGTTTCTCACTCTATGGATTTTTTTGTACATAATGTATATCAGATGCATGATCACAAGTTTACTGCCAATTATCCGATAGATTTTTACATTGATGTGATGTACAGGATGAGTTTCGTATTGATGGCGCTATGTGCTGTTCATGTGTGAGTACTGTATCTTTGAATTATGTCAGTACATAATATTCATGTATATGCAGTACCAGTCAAAAGTTTGGACACCTTAAAGGGTTTTTCTTTATTTTTACTATTTTCTACATAGTAGAATAACAGCGAAGACATCAAAACTATGAAATAACACATATGGAATCATGTAGTAACCAAAAAAGTGTTAAACGAATCTAAATATATTTTTGATTTTATATTCTTCAAAGTAGCCTTGATGACAGCTTTGCACATTCTTGGCATTCTCTAAACCAGCTTCATGAGGAATGCTTTTCCAACAGTCTTGAAGGAACCAAAAATCTAAAATTTAGACTCATCAGACCAAGGACAGATTTCCACCAGTCTAATGTCCATTGCTTGTGTTTCTTGGCACAAGCAAGCCTCTTCTTCTTATTGGTGTCCTTTAGTAGTGGTTTCTTTGCAGCAATTCGACCATGAAGGCCTGATTCACGCATTCCCCTCTGAACAGTTGATGTTGAGATGTATCTGTTACTTGAACTCTGAAACATTTATTTGGGCTGCAATTTCTGAGGCTGGTAACTCTAATGAACATATCCTCTGCAGCAGAGGTAACTCTGGGTCTTCCTTTCCTGTGCCGGTCCTCATGAGAGCCAGTTTCATAGCGCTTGATGGTTTTTGCGACTGCACTTAAAGAAATTTTGAAATTTTCCTTATTGACTGACCTTCATGTCTTAAAGTAATGATGGACTGTCGTTTCTCTTTGCTTTTTTGAGCTGTTCTTGCCATAATATGGACTTGGTCTTTTACCAAATAGGGCTGTCTTCTGTATACCACCCCTACCTTGTCACAACACAACTGATTGGCTCAAATGCATTAAGAAGGAAAGAAATTCCACAAATTAACTTTTAACAAGACACACCTGTTAATTGAAATGCATTCCAGGTGACTACTTCATGAAGCTGGTTGAGAGAATGCCAAGAGTGCGAAGCTGTCATCAAGGCAAGGGTGACTACTTTGAAGAATCTAAAACATATTTTGATTTGTTTAACACTTTTTTGGTTATAACATGATGTGATATTTCATAGTTTTGATGTCTTCATTATTATTCTGCAATGTGGAAAATAGTCAAAATAAAGAAAAACCCTTGAATGAGTAGGTGTGTCCAAACTTTTTACTGGTACTGTACATGTATTGCCACTCCCATATCCATCATGCATATAGGAGGTCTATACGTGCATTATATGCCTCTAAATTGATTTATTGTTCCATTGTTGATCACATACATAGATACCATTTATGCGAACCATCAACGGTGTATGCTCAGGAAGAAGATGCCATAACCCTTCAGTATTAGCTACATAGACTAAAAGTGACCCCATGGCCACTGAAATGGTGTAATATGTTGACTTTGGGCTCTATTCAATCAGATCTGCTTCAAAATTTTAAAAAATCACACACTGAATAGGTGCAGTGAAATGTGTTGTTTAACAGGGTCGGTCATAGTAGTACAGTGCCCATGGAGCAAATTAGGGTTAAGTGCCTTCCTCAAGGGCATATCGACAGATTTTTCACCTTGTTGACTCGGGTATTTGAACCAGTGACCTTTTGGTTACTGGCCCAACACTCTAACTACTAGGCTACCTGCAAAGCTTCTAATGTTTTTGCTTTGTCATTATGGGGTAATGTGTGTTGTAAGTCGCTCTGGATAAGAGCGTCTGCTAAATGACGTAAATGAAAAAATGTAAATGTGTGTAGATTGATGAGGGAAAAAAGTAATTTAATCAATTTTAGAATAAGGCTGTAACGTAACAAATGTTGAAAAAGTCAAGGTGTTTGAATACTTTCCGAATGCACTGTATATATAAATATATAAAAATATGTATGTATATGTGTGTGTGTGTATATATATATATATATATATATGTGTGTGTGTGTGTATATATGTGTGTGTGTATAAATATATATACACTGCTCAAAAAAATAAAGGGAACACTTAAACAACACAATGTAACTCCAAGTCAATCACACTTCTGTGAAATCAAACTGTCCACTTAGGAAGCAACACTGATTGACAATACATTTCACATGCTGTTGTGCAAATGGAATAGACAACAGGTGGAAATTAAAGGCAATTAGCAAGACACCCCCAATAAAGGAGTGGATCGGCAGGTGGTGACCACAGACCACTTCTCAGTTCTTATGCTTCCTGGCTGATGTTTTGGTCACTTTTGAATGCTGGCGGTGCTTTCACTCTAGTGGTAGCATGAGACGGAGTCTACAACCCACACAAGTGGCTCAGGTAGTGCAGCTCATCCAGGATGGCACATCAATGCAAGCTGTGGCAAGAAGGTTTGCTGTGTCTGTCAGCGTAGTGTCCAGAGCATGGAGGCGCTACCAGGAGACAGGCCAGTACATCAGGAGACGTGGAGGAGGCCGTAGGAGGGCAACAATCCAGCAGCAGGACCGCTACCTCCGCCTTTGTGCAAGGAGGAGCAGGAGGAGCACTGCCAGAGCCCTGCAAAATGACCTCCAGCAGGCCAAAAATGTGCATGTGTCTGCTCAAACGGTCAGAAACAGACTCCATGAGGGTGGTATGAGGGCCCGACGTCCACAGGTGGGAGTTGTGCTTACAGCCCAACACCGTGCAGGACGTTTGGCATTTGCCAGAGAACACCAAGATTGGCAAATTCGCCACTGGCGCCCTGTGCTCTTCACAGAGGAAGCAGGTTCACACTGAGCACATGTGACAGACGTGACAGAGTCTGGAGACGCCGTGGAGAACGTTCTGCTGCCAGAAACATCCTCCAGCATCACCGGTTTGGCGGTGGGTCAGTCATGGTGTGGCGTGGCATTTCTTTGGGGGGCCGCACAGCCCTCCATGTGCTCGCCAGAGGTAGCCTGACTGCCATTAGGTACCGAGATGAGATCCTCAGACCCCTTGTGAGACCATATGCTGGTGCGATTGGCCCTGGGTTCCTCCTAATGCAAGACAATGCTAGACCTCATGTGGCTGGAGTGTGTCAGCAGTTCCTGCAAGAGGAAGGCATTGATGCTATGGACTGGCCCACCCGTTCCCCAGACCTGAATCCAATTGAGCACATCTGGGACATAATGTCTCGCTCCATCCACCAACGCCACGTTGCACCACAGACTGTCCAGGAGTTGGCGGATGCTTTAGTCCAGGTCTGGGAGGAGATCCCTCAGGAGACCATCCGCCACCTCATCAAGAGCATGCCCAGGCGTTGTAGGGAGGTCATACAGGCACGTGGAGGCCACACACACTACTGAGCCTCATTTTGACTTGTTTTAAGGACATTACATCAAAGTTGGATCAGCCTGTAGTGTGGTTTTCCACTTTAATTTTGAGTGTGACTCCAAATCCAGACCTCGATGGGTTGATAAATTGGATTTCCATTGATTTATTTTGTGTGATTATGTTGTCAGCACATTCAACTATGTAAAGAAAAAACTATTTAATAAGATTATTTCATTCATTCAGATCTAGGATGTGTTATTTTAGTGTTCCCTTTATTTTTTTGAGCAGTATATATATATGTGTGTATATGTGTATATATATGTGTGTATATGTGTATGTGTGTATATATATATATATTACATTCACCTTAGCCAAATACATTTAAACTCAGTTTTTCACAATTCCTGACATTTAATCCGAGTAAACATTCCCTGTCTTAGGTCAGTTAGGATCACCACTTTATTTTTTATGTCAGAATAATAGTAGAGAGAGTGATTTATTTCAGCTTTTATTTCTTTCATCACATTCCCAGTGGGTCAGAAGTTTACATACACTCAATTAGTATTTGGTAGCATTGCCTTTATATTATCTAACTTGGGTCAAACGTTTCGGGATGGCCTTCCACAAGCACAATAAGTTGGGAAATGTTGGCCGATCCCTCCTGACACAGCTGGTGTAACGGAGTCAGGCCTCCTTGCTCTCACACGCTTTTCCAGTCTGCCCACAAATTATTTATAGGATTGAGGTCAGGGCTTTGTGATGGCCACTCCAATACCTTGACTTTGTTGTCCTTAAGCCATTTTGCCACAACTTTGGAAGTATGCTTGGGGTCATTGTCCATTTGGAAGACCCATTTGCGACCAAGCTTTAACTTCCTGACTGATGTCTTGAGATGTTGCTTTAATATAATCATATAATTCTCCTCTCTCATGATACCATCTATTTTGTGAAGTGCACCAGACCCTCCTGCAGCAAAGCACCCCCACAACATGTTGCTGCCACCCCCATGCTTCACAGTTGGGATGGTGTTCTTTGGCTTACAAGCATCCCCCTTTTTCCTCTAAACATAACGATGGTCATTATGGCCAAGCAGTTCTATTTTTGTTTCATCAGACCAGAGGACATTTCTCCAAAAAGTACGATCTTTGTCCCCATGTGCAGTTGCAAACCGTAGTCTGGCTTTTTTATGGCGGTTTTGGAGCAGTGGCTTCTTCCTTGCCGAGCGGCCTTTCAGGTTATGTCGACATAGGACTCGTTTTACTGTGGATATAGATACTTTTGTACCTGTTTCCTCCAGCATCTTTACAAGGTCCGTTGCTGTTGTTCTGGGATTGATTTGCACTTTTCGCACCAAGGTACGTTCATCTCTAGGAGACAGAACGCTTCTCCTTCCTGAGCGGTATGACGGCTGTGTGGTCCCATGGTGTTTATAATTGCGTACTATTGTTTGTACAGATGAATGTGGTACCTTCAGGCGTTTGGAAATTGCTCCTAAAGATAAACCAGACTTGTGGAGGTCTACAATTGTTTTTCTGAGGTCTTGGCTGATTTCTTTTGATTTTCCCATGATGTAAAGCAAAGAGGCACTGAGTTTGAAGGTAGGCCTTGAAATACATCCACAGGTACACCTCAAATTGACTCAAATGATGTCAATTAGCCTATCGGAAGCTTCTAAAGCCATGACATCATTTTCTGGAGTTTTCCAAGCTGTTTAAAGGCACAGTCAACTTTGTGTTTGTAAACTTCTGACCCACTGGAATTGTGATGCAGTGAATTATAAGTGAAATAATCTGTCTGTAAACAATTGTTTGAAAAATGACTTGTGTCATGCACAAAGTAGATGTCCTAACTGACTTGCCAAATCTATAGTTTGTTAACAAGAAATTTGTGGAGTGGTTGAAAAACGAGTTTTAATGACTCCAACCAAAGTATATGTAAACTTCCGACTTCAACTATATATATATATATAGACACACTGTTTCACCAACATTGTGTAAAGTTTTGTGTATTGACAGACCAAGCCATGAAAACACAAGTTTTCAAGTAATATTAATTGCGTAATATTTTGAAGGAGCATATCTCTGTGAGGGAAATATGAGTAGCTAATATGTGTGTGGACATCTACTGGAGTGGGTTACTGGCCAGCCTTTTGTCACAACTGCTAAACCCACATTTTATGTTAACAGATGGTTTAAAACTCACTTAAATGTCTCATTTTACTAGAAGTATCCTAAGGTAGATCGAGTATGTCAATTTGTATCACTTTCCATTGGGTTACAGCAATAAAACTTGGATGGGGTTGGGGTTTATTGGTTTCAGGTTAATGTGGGAGAAGCAGTCAAACAGACATTGCTTGCACTTACATTAGTGTACATATGTCACATTTTCCACTGGTTGCCAAGCTCAGCAATATAACATCATCATACGGTACACAGCCAGGCGACTTCCTGTTTACAGCCATGAACAACAACAGAGTGGGTGAGCTCATTTTGCACAGCCGGGGCACCCTGAACTATGTAAGCGGCCAAGGCGGAGTTTGCCGTTGTAATCGAATGCTGTAGACTTGGGGGCGGCAAATGTTGGTCACTAACTAAAACACGACAGATAATGAAAAACTGTCAGAGAGATCAAAAAAGCAAGACTTGCGTCTCAGACACCACTATGACACTTCCATTTGTCTACAATGCAAATTACTGTTAATGTTTGTCAATCAATGACAATTGATTACTGTTACTGTTTGTCAATCATTTGTATCCACCACCCCTGATAGCTGGCCTTGTCGTCGATGGTCAGTGTACACCGCCGGGCCCCTAAAGCCCTGTTTATATCTGGTTCTAACATGCGTCCTTTGTCCTTATCTTGTCAACATTCTGATAGTGCCCACATTTTTAGACAGGTGTAGACGATTAAGTCTCATTGTGATCTGATTGTGATCAGATCCGAAGGTAGTCAGGGATCCATTGTGTCTGGATATCTTACAAGTGTAGACGGTTTTAGACAGTGAAACCATTTAAATCATCATTATCCCGTCTTCTAACATCTTTGCCCTGTGACGCCATTGACTTATGGCATCAATAAGTCTTAAAATTAATAATTAAATATTATTTTAGAAGAATATGTCAAATAATTTGCATACGGGGGGACCGATATCTGATTACAATGCAGGCACAGTGGAGGGAAATGAGACACATTGGTGCAACAGATACAATGTGGGCACAATCAGAATGTGGACAATATCAGGACAAAGGATGCATGTTAGCACCAGATGTAAACAAGGCTTTAATTGCAAATCTAGTTCCAACTCCACCCCTCGCAGTCCCCAACAACCAGATGTTCCAGTTTTCAGGAGAAATGGAAATAATGGAGAGAGAACCTGACGCGAATATAGGGCAGGGTTTCCCAAACACAGTCCTGGGGACCCCAAGGGGTGCACATTTTGGTTTTTGCCCTAGCACTACACAGCTGATTCAAATAACTAATTGTCAAGCTTTGATCATTTGAATCAACTGTATAGTGCTAGGGCAAAAAACAAAAGGTGCACCCAGGGGGGTCCCCAGGACTGAGTTTGGGAAACGCTGCTCTAAGGGATCTAGCTTCAGGCGTTTCTTTTACGCCTATTACGTTAGGTTATGCAAAACAAGCTCGCCCAATTCAAAACTGTCTCTATTGCCTGGGTCGTTCCACCAATTCGGTGCCGTTTTGAAGAGCGTAACTTGGTAATTTTTTTTATTGGATTTAATCGAATTAACATTCTGTCATAAAGCACATATGTTCAACTTAATAAAAAAAATAGTTTTCCCATCTCAAAGGGTTAACTAAAAAATATACTATAAGTTCCTATTAATGCCAAATAAAGTAACAGGGTTGACCGTAACAGGGTTGACCATAATTGGGTTGACCCTAACAGGGTTTACCTTAACAGGCTTGAACGTAACAGGGTTGACAATGATCTTAAAATCAGCCATAAACCCCCTTGTGAAAGGGGGAATGGAAGGTTGTTGTGTGCAACAAGGAGTGGCAATTGAGAATTCAGAGTGGTTAAGTGGGTTAAAATCTTCCTGGAAGTCAGAGAGTGCAGGGAGGGATGTCAAATGCTGAAATTTGGCACTTTAGCAAGTCTTTATTCATATAGCAAAATCTATTTTATTGAATTGTACATGTGGTCTATATTAAATTGAACTTAATTTAACATAACAGCCTTATTAGTGCACAATTTCTACTTAGAATATCAAAGGGGCAGAAAAGGCACTATTTTTGTGGAACAACCCTATTTCCAAACTGTACTCTCCATGTCTACAATGGGAAGAGCCAATAGAAGCAGACTTGGCAGATTGGTTATTGACCTCTATAAGCAGAGGATGTCATACTGATGAGTAAGCTGTAACCAGTGGAGAAACCTAAGAGACAATGTCCATATTGTACACCCTTCCCTTGAAATAGTGAAACTCTTTCTACTAACTCCCCTATCAAATCTGTTTTGATCAAAACAGCGTACCCTTCTATCGTCAGAGGCGCCAGGCCTGTAATAGAAGATTTCATGGATATGTAGAAAAAAATCTGCCTGTTGTTTACTAGCCTGGCTGACGCGACTCACATGGTACACAGCTAAGGAGAGCCGTGACGCACAAGTCCAGGGATCATCAACTAAATTCAGTGCAGGCTGATTTTTACTTGAACAGATGTTCAAGGGGGCAGAACATAATTAGAAATAATTTGTAGACTGCAAATTGACCGGAAGAAGCCCAAACAGATGTAATATGAATAAATCATAATAATTTAAAGCCTTGCTTACATTTGTATATGATCACGTGCCTATTATGCGTGGGAATACTTTGAAACAAAATGCCCAAATTAAAATCACTTCGAGCTGAATTGCTGGCGCTTTGACAGTCTAATGTCCAACAACGCTGGGAACCACTTTAGATACGCTTTAGCCGACATCCACATAGATGATGTTTTGATGATGTAAGAGGTGGAACTGCATTAGAGCTGTAAAATCCACAAGCGGCTCCTGGCATTATACCTGGACATTGATACACATTAAGAGAAATCCCATGCAACCATGTTTACAAGTACAAACACTGGAATGCGAGATGTAATCTACACCTCGATTAGGATATATATACACACAGTATATATTCCGTAAACGCAACATGCAACAATTTCGGTTAGGACATCTACTTTGTGCATGACACAAGTCATTTTTCCAACAATTGTTTACAGACAAGATTATTTCACTTATAATTCACCGTATCACAATTCCAGTGGGTCAGAAGTTTACATACACTAAGTTGACTGTGCCTTTAAACAGCTTGGAAAATTCCAGAAAATGATGTCATGGCTTTAGAAGCTTCTGATAGGCTAATTGACATCATTTGAGTCAATTGGAGGTGTACCTGTGGTCACAGTGTTGCCAACTTAGCGACTTTGTCGCTATATTTAGTGAGTATTCAGACCCCTCTAGCGACACATTTTCAAAAAAGCGACTAGTGACAAATCTAGCCACTTTTTCTGGTGTTATTGGAGACTTTTGGAGACTGACGTGAAAGCACGTATCGTTCTTGCTCTTCTCAACGAGCAGCGGGTGCTGCCGTGGGCCCCACCCCCGTCCCAAAGCACTCACAGGCGGCCTAGTCCTCGCGCAGCAGTCCCTCCCAGCTGCAGTCAGAGCAGGAGATGTTCACCCCTCAGCGTCCAGACTGCAAATGAATCGCGCATGCAGGAAGCCGCCGCTGGCTGATCCCACCCTGGCTTACATTAAAAAAAAATAATACCTGAATTAGGGCCAGACTAGTTACCATAATTTTCTCACATTGCCATTGACAGTTTTGTCTTTTGTCTCTTTTTTGGTCCATTTAGATTGTTAATGTAGATTGTATACAAAAAAAATACAAAAAATGTATGGTTAAAAATGTTCATGTTTTACTGTGACTTGTTGTAGGCTCCTAAGTGGACCATAAGGTTAAAAACCAAACCAAATTAAGAAAACGAAACAAAAAAACAAAAAAATGTAACTAAAAATGTAAAACTAAGTAACTCCACCAGTGTCTCTTTTGCCAGTCCCAAGCCCGGATAAAGGAGGAGGGTTGGAATTGTGACATAAATAAAAACAAGAATCGACAGAAGACAGTTCATTTGTAGTTGTAAACATATTTAGGGTGTTTTTTACTCACTTTTTGTCTCTCCCACGACGTTATTCCTCTTTCCCACAGCATCCATCACAATTACATGCACATGGCAAATTATGCAAATTAGGTGATGACATCATTTAGCAACTTTTAGGTCAGCCAATAGCTACTTTCCTTACTGAGGACCTGGCAACACTGCCTGTGGATGTATTTCAAGGCCTACCTTCAAACTAAATGCCACTTTGCTTGACATCATGGGAAAATCAAAAGAAATCAGCCAAGACCTCAGAAAAAAAATTGTAGACCTCCACAAGTCTGGTTCATCATTGGGAGCAATTTCCAAACGCCTGAAGGTATCACGTTCATCTGTACAAACAATAGTACGCAAGTATAAACACCATGGGACCACACAGCCGTCAGGAGGGACTGGTGCACTTCACAAAATAGATGGCATCATGAGGCAGGAACATTATGTGGCTATATTGAAGCAACATCTCAAGACATCAGTCAGGAAGTTAAAGCTTTGTCACAAATGGGTCTTCCAAATGGACAATGACCCCAAGTATACTTCCAAAGTTGTGGCAAAATGGCTTAAGGACAACAAAGTCAAGGCATTGGAGTGGCCATTACAAAGCCCTGACCTCAAGCCTATAGAACATTTGTGGGCAGAACTGAAAAAGCTTGTGTGAGCAAGGAGGCCTACAAACCTGACTCAGTTACACCAGCTCTGTCAGGAGGAATGGGCCAAAATTCACCCAACTTATTGTGGGAAGCATGTGGAAGGCTACCTGAAATGTTTGACAAAAGTTAAACAATTTAAAGGCAATGCCACCAAATACTAATTGAGTGTATGTAAACTTCTGACCCACTGGGAATGTGATGAAAGAAATAAAAGCTGACATAAATAATTCTCTCTATTATTATTATTCTGATATTTCACATCCATAAAATAGTGGTGATCCTAACTGACCTAAAACAGAGAATTTTTACTCGGATTAAATGTCAGGAATTGTGAAAAACTGTGTTTAAATGTATTTGGCTAAAGTGTATGTAAACTTCCGACTTCAACTGTATGTTGGGAAGTAAGCTGTTGGTAGCCCATGTGCTATTAATTTGGTCTATTTTCACCTCTTAATTTCGCCTAATGTTACTGTTCTGACTCAGTGGTACTGCACATGTAGCCGATGACCTGTTTCTGAGAAATGTAATCTATTGTAAGAGGTTTCATTGTCTGCTTATATGCCCCTTCATTTATCCTACAGTTCCAACTTAGTGTACAGGGAAAATACTGTAAGAGCAGCCCATGTTCTGCATTCAGTCACTGTACATTTCAAAAGTGCTCAGCACATAGTTATATTGACTACGTCCGTCGTCGCTCGCTTATTAATGTCTTAATCAAAATTACGGCATGCCTCTTATCTGCTCATCATTCCCTTATGCTATAGTTTGTACATCTCATTTGGTTCACCAGTTCAAAACACATGCCAGAGACTCTAACATTGATTGTTTCAAACACCTTTCTGTATACCAGCACAGTGGAGTGGAACAAAACCACAACTCATAGCAATAACAACAAGGAATTATTTAAAAAAGAATGTCAAAATATGGCTTATGACTGAATGCTCATAGCAGCTCAGTAGCGTGTATGTGTATGTCTGCATAGGTAATTATATAATGTATTGAACCATAGGATGTCTGCAATGGAAATAAGTCATTTACTTTTTAATGTATGTCCTGTCCTGTATATTTTTTCATTTAAATGTTTTGTCATTTAGGCAGACTCTGTTATCCAGAGCGACTAACAAGGGTTAAGTGCGTTGCTCAAGGGCACATAGACAGAATTTTCACTTAGCCGGCTAAGGGATTCGAACCAGAATCTTTTTGGTTATAAGCCCAATGCTTTTAACAGTTAGGATACCTGCTGCAAATAAACTCAATCAAATAATCCCAAAAGTGCAAATTCATGCCAGGCAAGATAAATCATGTGAACCTCAAGTTTTAACAGATTCCACCCCAGGTCTGTGGTCATATCGCTGTCTATCCAGTTTTTCTGGGTATTAAGCCTAATTTGATCAAAATCAGTTAAAGGAACACACTCTCAGATTGACAGAAACTATATTCCAGAAACAGTAACTGTTTAGATAGCTGTTGAAGTCATTGATAATGAGCTCTTATAGGGGTGCAATGTACAGAACATTTTACAATTATCATTCTCAAACCTCACTGGTCAATTGTAACCACAAGATGATGGCGGTAAGGGAAAATAAACATTTTGGGGGGGACAAATAAGGACACCTGACCACAACCACTTTATCCCCCAATGTTATTTTATATGCAAATATCACACACCGTGTCATGCATCTCGAGCATCAAGCTTCTTATCAACAATGGATAAATATGGACAGCCGAACAGTAAAAACACAATGTTCTACATCTTCTCAGTTTAAGTCCTTAGCCAAGGAATTGTCAGGTTTGTCCGAAGGTGGGCCACAGGATGAGATTGAAGCGCACTCAGGCTTTGCTCTCGTTCTCAGCAACAGAGAAGTAATTCAACAGGTCAAAGTGACCCATATATGAACAGTATGAGTCCCCGATGTTGGTTCACCAACCACTCCCACTTCCTGGTGTCCGCATAGCCTGTTCCAAAGTATTTAGATTGGTTGATGCTCCAACTGGCTGTGAATGTTGTAGCTGTCCTGTGTAACGGTCGTCGTACGTAATGGACCAAGGCGCAGCGGGTTGAGTGCTCATCTTAACTTTATTTGAACACGTAACAAACAAAACAAGAAAACAATCGAACGAACAGTATTGCATGCTAACACACAGCAGTGCAACAACAACTTCCCACAAAATGACAGGTGAAAACAGGCGACCTAAGTATGACTCTCAATCAGCAACAACGATGTACAGCTGTTCCTGATTGAGAGCCATACCAGGCCAACAAAGAAATACACAACATAGACAGAGCATAGAAATACAAAATAAAGAACATAACCCAAAAACCCCGGAATACTCTAACCAAACACCCCTCTACATAAACACATATACTAACAAACCCCGAACCACATAAAACAAATTACCCCCTGCCACGTCCTGATCAAACTACAATAACAAATAACCCCTTTACTGGTCAGAACGTGACAGTCTGTCATCTTCAGGCAAATGTCTGGACAAGGAAGGAAAATTATGTCAGTGCATATAGTTGTTTTTTAGCCAATGTTACAACCTTAGCAATAGACATTTTTGTAATTTGGTTTGTATAGCCAGAAACCGTCCTTTAAACTTATTTTGCCAGTTGTTCACCTGTTTTTAGTCCTTATTGGCGTTGGAAATTGAACACAAAAAAACAGGAGTTTTATCAAACATACTTTTACTGCCATTATGATTTATATCACCCAACAGACGCAAAACCATGTAAACACCTGAATGAGGCTTGGCTAGTACACATGCATCACGGTGCATGTATTTAGCTTACATTGTGCGTGTGTAACGGACATCACGCTGCTTGCTTAGCCAGTATCGCTTCCACCGGATTCGGCTCACACCAAACTCGAACCCAGGTACTCTGCCTTGCTAGCACACGAGACCACCCCTACTGGGGTCTTAACAGTCGATCCACGTGAAAAGCTAGCTATTCGGCGGCGCAAGTGGGGACACTTCAGGCTGAGGAGTGAGCTTCACATCCCCATGTGCTACATTCACCCCTCAAACTTACTCCACAGCGACCCCAGAGCAACTGAGTGCAACTGTAGATCTGAGTCAGATCTGTTAGCGACATCACGCTTGCTTAGCGAGTACTACTTCCTCCTAATTTGGCTCACACCCAGGACCTCTGCCTTGCTAGAAACATGTGACCGCCCTCCTGAAGCGTCATAGCAGTCGCAGAAAGTGAAAAGCTAGCTATTCAGCTGCGCAAGTGGAGACACTTCAGGCTGAGGAGTGAGCTTCACACATCCCCATGTGCTATATTCTCATGCCTCAGGTGATCAACAAACCCTGAGAGCCACACACTGACCTGCCTTTTGAAGTGTGATATTAACTACGGCATAATAAGGAAAATTAGGAAAGTTCAAATGACAGTTTTCAACATTCTAGGGTGTCCAATCAAAAACGCATATGTTAATTGTGTAAGATCAGGGATGGGCAACTCCAGTCCTCAGGGGGCCATGATTGTTGTCACACTTTTCCTCCAGCCCCAGCTAACACAACTGACTCCAATAATAATCAACTGGCTACCTGACAGGCCCTCACTCTCCCGTTGAACTCGTCATCTTTCTACTGGCTACCTGATAGACTCACTCTCCCCGTTGAACTCGTCATCTTTCTTCTGGCTACCCTGATAGACTCACTCTCCCGTTGAACTCGTCATCTTTCTTCTGGCTACCTGATAGACTCACTCCTCCCGTTGAACTCGTCATCTTTCTATTGGCTACCTGATAGACTCACTCTCCCCGTTGAACTCGTCATCTTTCTTCTGGCTACCTGATAGGACTCACTCTCCCCGTTGAACTCGTCATCTTTCTACTGGCTACCTGATAGACTCCACTCTCCCGTTGAACTCGTCATCTTTCTTCTCTGGCTACCTGATAGACTCACTCTCCCGTTGAACTCGTCATCTTTCTACTGGCTACCTGACAGACTCACTCTCACCGTTGAACTCGTCATCTTTCTAATTGGCTACCTGAAAGACTCACTCTCCCGTTGAACTCGTCATCTCTCTTCTGGAATCCGCAGAACATGAAACAATAGAGGCTAGGACGTTAGATGGACATAGATTTTGAGACATGACATGTTTTCATATTTTAGTATGTGCTTTCATATTAATTCGAATTTCCTGTTATTTTTCGAAGATTTCTCACAAAAACAAGCATCTCTCTGTAAAAATGTCAAAGCCTTTTATAATTAATTCAGCTCATGTCATGCTAATTTTGGCAACCCACGGAAACAACTTTTAAGATGACCACAAAATGTAACATCCTCAAGAGTTGTTATGAGAAACCTGCACCGCTATGTCAACAAAGCTCAGTAATTATTATTGGATGTACTGTATTAGGTTACGAAACAGGCTTGGGCGGTATACCGTATACCAGGGTATTTGGAAATAGCCAAGGGATGGTTTTTTCAATACATTTTCATATTTGTAGCTATTTTCTAAGTGAATACCTGCAGTCAATTTGTGCAATACGTTAGGAGATAAAGCTGATCACATTCTTAATTTCACCTGTCACATTATTTCACATTGTGAAGATGACTTAGTTCCCCAGAACAGTTGAGCCAGTCACGTGTTTGTTTGTAAATAGCACAACAGGAGGAAAGCGGGAGCAGGTGAGCCCAGGTGTGTATTGACAGGGGTCGTGTTTTATATTGAAAATTAAGTTTTTGTTTTTGTTTCAATAGAGTGATCAGGGACATGCAACTATAGTTTTCCTTCACAGAAAATACATTAGTGCAACATATTTGAAATAAAATAACTTTTTTTTACAACATTTTTATCAGATGACAACAGAAGTGTAATAGTATTTTGGCTGGCAGCCATACAAGTAAATGAGCTTACAATGCAGAAACGATGCATGGCCATCATATTTCTAATGTTTAGCCCTATCATAGAAAGAATTTAGCCAGTTACATTTCCTAATGTTTTGCTTAAAGTTAATCTTGCGTAAAAAAACGATATATAAATATGCTGGCTACACAGAGAAACATACAGGAGAAAAGTAGCTAAACATCATTCAGAGCGCCTTCTGCTGATAGAATGCCTGTTCATGAATTCTCATCAGAGTTTAGAAGTGCAAAATTAGTCTGATGCCGAGCAGAAATTACAATAACAAGAATTTTAGATCTGTGTTTACAAAATGCAGCAAGATATTACTTGTGCGTTTTAAGTGGCTAAATTAATAAGGTGACAGGGCATCATATTGTGTTAGCTTTCTGCCGTGTTTGAGAAGTCAAAGGCCTTTGGATTAGTTATTTGTACAGCTGCCACTGCTATCTTGATTACCTTGCGTTTTTCTCCTCTCAGTTCTCCATGGTCTTCTCCTTCCCCCTCTTCTCCAAGCAGTCAGGCCCGTTGCCCTAGCAACTCCAGACTACACACAGACACAGCCTGTAGACATGTTGTTAGAGAGCCAGTACTGCATGCGTCAAAACTTTCTTCATTTGCACAATAGCTCTTGTTCAAATTCGCTTGTAAATGTCCAAACTCACCAAAAATGACATTCTTCAGTTTTTCTTCAGTTTCTTGCCAATTTCTTGCATGGAATAGCCTTCCTTTCTCAGAACAATAATAGACTGACGAGTTTCAGAAGAAAGGTCTTTGTTCTGGCCATTTTGAGCCTGTAATCGAACCCCACAAATGCTGATGCTCCAGATACTCAACTAGTCTAAAGAAGGCCAGTTTTATTGCTTCTTTAATCAGGACAACAGTTTTCAGCTGTGCTAACATCATTTCAAAAGGGGTTTCTAATGATCAATTAGCCTTTTAAAATTCTAAACTTAGCTAACACAACGTGCCATTGGGAACACAGGAGTGATGGTTGCTGATAATGGGCCTCTATACACCTATGTAGATATTCCATAAGAAATCAGCCATTTCCAACTACAATAGTCATTTACAACATTAACAATGTCTACATTGTATTTCTGATCAATTTAATGTTATTTTAATGGACCAAAAAATTGCTTTTCTTTCAAAAACAAGGACATTTTCTAAGTGACCCCAAACTTTTGAACCATAGTGTATGTATAACTTTATGACCTGGATTGACTGTCTTTGCGATTCATTTATTTTCATTTGCACTTGTTAGCATATTTAGCTAGCAGCTTCCATGGAAATTATTACTTTTTTGCATTTTATTGCCCCCATTTGTGTACTAAACCAGTAATACCATAAATCCCAGGGTGAGAGAAGGACTGTATGATGATATGAAAAATGAAAATCTGGAGAAATACCCTACTGATTGATTCAGAATTGTCTTTCAAGCAAAAACGACAAGAATTCAGTAGCTACAGCCTTAAAATCGATAAAAACATAGCAATTTTTTATTTTACCTTTATTTAACCAGGTAGGCCAGTTGAGAACAAGTTCTCATTTACAACTGCGACCTGGCCACGAGAAAGCAAAGCAGAGCGACAAAAACAACAACACAGAGTTACACATAAACAAACGTACAGTCAATAACACAAAATAAAAGAAAATAGAAAGATCTATATACAGTGTGTGCAAATGTAGAAGAGTAGGGAGGTAGGGCAATAAATAGGCGAAAATAATTACAATTAAGCATTAATACTGGAGTGATAGATATGCAGATGATGTGCAAGTAGAGATACTGGGGTGCAAAAAGAGCAAGAGGGTAAGTAATAATATGGAGATGAGGTAGTCGGGTGTGCTATTTACAGATTGGCTGTGTACAGGTACAGTAGGTAAGCTGCCTGTGACAGCTGATGTTTAAAGTTAGAGAGGGAGATATAAGTCTCCAGCTTCAGTGATTTTTGCAATTCGTTCCAGTCATTGGCAGCAGAGAACTGGAAGGAAAGGCGGCCAAAGGAAGTGTTGGCTTTGGGGATGACCAGTGCAATATACCTGCTGGAGTGCGTGCTACAGGTGGGTGTTGCTATGGTGACCAGTGAGCTGAGATAAGGCGGGGGCTTTACCTAGCAAAGACTTATAGATGACCTGGAGCCAGTGGGTTTGGTGATGGATATGTAGCGAGGGCCAGCCAACGAGAGCATACAGGTCGCAGTGTTGGGTAGTATATGGGGCTTTGGTGACAAAACGGATGGCACTGTGATAGACTACTTCCAGTTTGCTGAGTAGAGTGTTGGGGGCTATTTTGTAAATGACATCGCCCCAAGTTAAGGATCGGTAGGATAGTCAGTTTTACGAGGGGTATGTTTGGCGGCATGAGTAAAGCTTAGTTGCAAAAAGGAATTAGATTATAGATTTCATTTTGGATTGGAGATGCTTAATGTGAGTCTGGAAGGAGAGTTTACAGTATAACCAGACACCTAGGTATTTGTAGTTGTCCACATATTCTAGGTCAGAACCGTCCAGAGTAGTGATGCTAGTCGGGTGGGGAGGGTGCGGGGCAGCAATCGGTTGAAGAGCATGCCACTTAGTTTTACTAGCATTTAAAAGCAGTTGGAGGCCACGGAAGGAGTGTTGTATGGCGTTGAAGCTCGTTTGGAGGTTTGTTAGCACAGTGTCCAAAGAAGGGCCAGATGTATACAGAATGGTGTCGTCTTCGAAAAGGTGGATCTGAGAATCACCCGCAGCAATAGCGACATCATTGATATATACAGAGAAAAGAGTCGGCCCGAGAATTGAAACCTGTGGCACCCCCATAGAGTCTGCCAGAGGTCCGGACAACAGGCCCTCCGATTTGACACACTGCACTCTATCTGAGAAGTAGTTGGTGAACCAGGTGAGGCAGTCATTTGACAATACCAGTGAATTGAAAATGTTTCCCATTTATCTTTCTGGTGCAGCTGGCTAAGCTCACTGCCTCTTCTGTGCCTAGGCTAAATTATTTGCTGCAGTTTATCACTAGATTAACTCATCAACACCAAAAGTAACATTACATTGTAACCAAACTCACATGTAGGCCTACCTATACTGAACAAAAATATAAACGCAACAAGTAGTGTTGGTCCCATGTTTGTTTCATGAGCTGAAATACAAGATCCCAGAAATGTTCCATAAGCACAAAAAGTGTATTTTCTCAATTAATATGTACACAACTTTGTTTACATCCCCATTCATGAGCATTTCTCAATTGCCAAGATAATCCATCCACCTGACAGGTGTGGCATATCAAGAACCTGATTAAAACAGCATGATCGTTACACAGGTGGACCTTGTGCTTGGGACAGGGCATCAAATGTACTTTTTGGTCCACCAGCCACTGTGGCAGGTAGATCAATAAAATCTACCAGCCAGTCAGACTTTTTACCAGAGAAAAATACACCAATAGAACACAGAGAAACGGATGATAATGCTTTGTAATGTTTCGAAAACAAATGTATTACTAGTAAGAAGTAATGTGGTATATTGTTTTTCATTTTTGTGACCAAAATATGTTCTGTCAGAACTATGAAAACAGATACTGCATTATTTATTTTACTATAAATGTGATCAGAAATGCTTGCACTGTCAGAAACCGTCTGAGGGAAGCTCATCTGCGTGCTCATCGTCCTCACCAGTGTCATGACCTAACTTCAGTTCGGCGTCACAACCAACTTCAATGGGCAAATGCTCAACTTCGATGGCCACTGGCACACTGGAGAAGTGTGCTCTTCACAGGATGAATCCCAGTTTCAACTGTACCAGGCAGATGGCAGACAGCATGTATGGTGTCATGTGGGTGAGTGGTTTGCTGATGTCAACGTTGTGAACAGAGTGACCCATAGTGGGGGGTAGGATTATGGTATTGGCAGGCATAGGATACGAACATCGAACACAATTTAATTGTATTGATGGCAATTTGAATGTACAGAGACCATGACAAGATCCTGAGGCCCATTGTCGTTTCATTCATCCGCCGCCATCACTTTATGTTTCAGCATAATAATGCACGGCCCCATGTCGCAAGCATCTGTACACAATTCCTGGAAGCTGAAAATGTCACAGTTCTTCCATGGCCTGCGTACTTACCAGACATGTCACCCATTGAGCCTGATCAACTCTATGTGAAGGAGATGTGTCACGTTGCATAAAGCATATGGTGGTCACACCAGATACTGACTGGTTTTCTGATCCATGCGCCCACCTTTTTTGAAAGGTATCTGTGACCAACAGATGCATATCTGTATTCCCAGTCATGTGAAATCCATAGATTAGGGCCTAATGAATTTATTTCAATTGACTTACATTTATATTTTTGTTCAGTGTATGTTATTAGACTAGTAGCTTTCTATGTTACATTTCAGACTTAAGATGAAATCACATGGAGATGCCCGTCAACGGCATGATAGTTGCGTGCGAGAGTAGCGAGCGTCAATTCACATACACTGTGTAGCGTATGCCAACGTCATTGTCATGAAAATCCTTTAATGAACAGTTGTATTTGTTTGCTGTTGAACGTATCCCTGAGAGTTCTTGCTGTGAGTTCCTTTTGACCTTAGATGTCCTACGGGAGCCACCGTACCTGGGCTGATAGCCTATTTGACTGATAAACCTTAGTTTACAGACCAATATATTTTAAACTACATTGTTAGTTTACTTAGCATAGGGAAGATCATAAATATTATTCTACAAACGACCCACGCAATTTATCCGCTTATGTCACCAGCATTGCACCGCGCAGATGCGAGAAAAATAGACTTGACGCCGTGGCACTATGACACCATAGATGCCGTTTGAATTTAGCTTTAGTGTGCGTCTGTGTTAAACTGTGTGTGTGTCTGTGTTAGTCTATGTGTGTTGGTGGGGGTACTGTGTGAGTGTGTGGAGATGTGTGGTGTGCGTATTAAGTCTCTAATTTGCATAACGCAGAAAACCTGTATTATAATTTCATGAATTGTTTCCAATTGTTACAAACTACGTTTTGCATAACAATAATATGACCACCCTACGTTGAAATATTGCACAAAAATGGTTGAATTTATGAATCTAGATAGGTAATTTAGTGCCATTATTGACTAGGCATTAACATTTACCTGTCTGCAGCTGTGTGACCTTTTCTGGTAACATGAAAATAAGATCTCAGCAATTGTAAATCCTATCCTCATGAAATAAAATGTTGTGTGCTCTCTATAACATGGAATACAAAGTATAACACCAGAACCAATGTTTCATTTAGTCCCATAACACCATACCCTAAACATTGTGGCTATACAAGGCAAGTTATCTATGAACATTTCAATGAGGCCAAGCTAATCAGCAAGCTAGCTATTGCTATTAGCTAGGTCAGGAAGCCGGAAAACCTGGCAATAGGTTTACAGACCTGAGGGGTATACTATAAAGCCATATTAATTAGTTAGCTAGCCAGCTAACTTTGCTGAACGACCAGAAAGAACTAGCTTGCTATTGATTTTCTGGTTCATTATGAAAGTTAAACCTAAATGTGTTTTTGGTAACGTTAGTTGAATCAATTATACAATTCCCATTTCAAGCTTAGCTATCTTTCTAAAAAATAAAAAATGATTTCAGAACATTTAGCCAGGCACATTAGTAATTGGGATCATATCGGAATGTCTCGTATGTGTAAAATAGAATAATGTCGGGTGGGAAACAAAGCCAGCCACATAGAGAAGCTATAATTCATATAATTCATTACTACCATTTGTACTTGGCCAGCTCTCCTGCTATCTCTCTCAGAATGACCTTCTTGATCCAAATCAGTCAGGTTTCAAGGCTGGTCATTCAACTGAGACTGCTCTTCTCTGTGTCACGGAGGCTCTCCGCACTGCTAAAGCTAACTCTCTCTCCTCTGCTCTCATCCTTCTAGACCTATCTGCTGCCTTTGATACTGTGAACCATCAGATCCTCCTCTCCACCCTCTCCGAGTTGGGTATCTCCGGCGCGGCTCACTCTTGGATTGCGTCCTACCTGACAGGTCGCTCCTACCACTGGTGTCCCCCAGGGCTCAGTTCTAGGCCCCTCTCCTATTCTCGCTATACACCAAGTCACTTGGCTCTGTCAATACCTCACATGGTCTCTCCTATCATTGCTACGCAGACAACACACAATTAATCTTCTCCTTTCCCCCTTCTGATAACCAGGTGGCGAATCGCATCTCTGCATGTCTGGCAGACATATCAGTGTGGATGACGGATCACCACCTCAAGCTGAACCTCGGCAAGACGGAGCTGCTCTTCCACCCGGGGAAGGACTGCCCTTTCCATGATCTCCCTCACGGTGGACAATTCCATTGTGTCCTCCTCCCAGAGTGCTAAGAGCCTCGGAGTGACCCTGGACAACACCCTGTTGTTCTCCGCTAACATCAAGGCGGTGACCCGATCCTGTAGGTTCATGCTATACAACATTCGCAGAGTACGACCCTGCCTTACACAGGAAGCGGCACAGGTCCTAATCCAGGCACTTGTCATCTCCCGTCTGGATTACTGCAACTCCCTGTTGGCGGGGCTCCCTGCCTGTGCCATTAAACCCCTACAAGTCATCCAGAATGCCGCAGCCCGTCTGGTGTTCAACCTTCCCAAGTTCTCTCACGTCACCCCACTCCTCCGCACGCTCCACTGGCTTCCAGTTGAAGCTCGCATCCTGTTACAAGACCATGGTGCTTGCCTACGGAGCTGTGAGGGGAACGGCACCTCCGTACCTTCAGGCTCTGATCAGGCCCTACACCCAAACAAGGGACACTGCGTTCATCCACCTCTGGCCTGCTGGCCCCCCTACCTCTGCGGAAGCACAGTTCCCGCTCAGCCCAGTCAAAACTGTTCGCTGCTCTGGCACCCCAATGGTGGAACAAGCTCCCTCACGACGCCAGGACAACGGAGTCAATCACCACCTTCCGTAGACAACCTGAAACCCCACCTCTTTAAGGAATACCTGGGATAGGATAAAGTAATCCTTCTACCCCCCCCAAAAAACAAAAAATAATAACAAAAAAAAAAGATATAGATATAGATGTACTATTGTAAAGTGGTTGTTCCACTGGATATCATAAGGTGAATGCAGCAATTTGTAAGTCCACTCTGGATAAGAGCGTCTGCTAAATGACGTAAATGTAAATGTACTAAAATAATGACAGATTTGATGCACGCATTAATTGATTGCAATCAATCCAACCGAGTGTATTGCATAAAAATCATACAGATTGTAATAACATTGCAGTTGTAATATAATCACATACAATTCTAGATATGACAAAAACAATTTTAAAAACTTCCTTGTGAATGTGATCCAAGGTCTTATTTCAATGAACAGGGAGTATCCTGTATAAGTAGTTATTGATTTGTTGTCTGTATTTAAACCTAATTCATATTTCAGAAAGTGCAAAGGCCTCCATTTTTGGGTCCATCTAATTGTCCACTGTCCATAAAATCTCTTGAGGCCTAACTGTCACAATGCCAAGAGAGGAAGTGATCTGTATTGGGCACTAATCTACTGTAAACTGTGTGAACCTGATGCAAAAAAGGTATGCCACCATAACCACCTATATATAAAGAATATTGATGCATAAAGCTATCATCATTTTTATTACAGGCCAATATTGATATTTATGAGGAGAACTCATCTGACAGAGGGAACTGTTGCTTCAATCATAATCACAGTAACAGAAGGCTGCTGTGATTCAACTATGAGAAATATATCTGTTTAGAGCACAGTTTCGTGATCAATTACTGTTGTCACACAGGTTGTAAAACCTTATCACAATTATATAAACATCACATACATTTATTGAAGGCCATGGAAGTCCTTCATTTTCACTTTTCTGAAAATAGACTATCCAATTAAAATGAGGAGAGAGAGAGTGGGGCCTGTGTTTGCTCTTTCAATGTGCTCATGTTTTCTGGAGTGTCACTGAAACTGGAGTGTAGTTTTGTGATGGGGACTGTGTTGCCATAGTAATGAAATATACCAGGCTCTTAGAGCGAGACGAATAATGCCAGAACTATTACCTAACTTTCCTCTGTGCCTTACAATGTTTGTACCATGTTTGTGCTGCCACCATGTGGTGCTTCTGCCATGTTGTGTTGCTACCGTGTTGTTGTCGTGCTGTGTTGCTACCATTTGTTGTCATGTTGTGTTTTCCTACCATGTTGTGTTGTCATGTTGTGTTGCTGCCATGTTTGTGTTGTTGTATAAGGTCTCTCTTTATATAGTGTTGTAGTGTCTCTCTTGTCGTGATCAATGTTTTGTCCCTACGTTTACATTTTTAATCCCAGCCCCCGTTCCCACAGGAGGCATTTTGCCTCTTGGTAGGCCGTCATTGCAAATAAGAACTTGCTGTTAATTGTCTTGCCTAGTTAAATAAAGGTTCAATAAAATAAAATACAAATTCTCAGAATCCCATTTCACTCACTGTAGTATTTACCACCAACTAAGAGTTTCTCCTGTCTCCAAGGGAACATACTGTACACTCTTAGAAAAAAGGGTTCCAAATGGGTTCTTTGGCAGTCCCCATAGGATAACCATTTTTGGTTCCAGGTAGAACCCTCTGTGTAAAGGGTTGTACATTAAACCCAAAAGATTTCTACATGGAAACAAAAAAGGTTTTACCAAGGGTTAACAGCCAAATAACCCTTTTAGGTTCTAGATAGCACCTTTTATTCTGAGAGTGTAGGAGCAGAAGATGCAGGTGTTGACTCTAAATGAACTGTCACGCCCTGACCTGAGAGAGACGGTTTTTCTCTGTTTGGTTAGGTCAAGGTGTGGCATTCTATGTGTTGTAATTCTATGTTGGTTTTTCCTTTGATTGGCCTAAGTATGGTTTCCAATCAGAGGCAGCTGTCTATCGTTGTCTCTGTTTGGGAATCATACTTAGGCAGCCCTTTTTCCCAGTCAGTTGTGCGATCTTGTCTTTGTTTGGTTGCATGTATTTTGCGCTATGAAGCTTTTCGTTTGTTGTGTTTATTGTTTATTGCTGGTTCACCTTTAAAATAAATGATGATGAACTCAACTCACGCTGCGCCTTGGTCTACCTTGAACGATGGACATTACATGAACACTGATTGCCTCTCTGACTTGTAGTTGTAATGAGAAAAGAAATGGTTTAATTGTACTGTAAGTGATTTTTGGAGAAATGCCAGAACTTTGAAAGGTAATACATTCATATTTCATATATGCTCACACACTTCTGAAAAGAGATTTGGATCAATAGCCTGCCCTTCATATTCATCAAACATTTTACACCGTTTTATAGATTTGCTTTATGTAAATATACTTCATATTTGCAATATAAACTAAATAAAGAATACTTCATTCATATAAATTGATGCAATTGGAAAGAAAAACAGTCATGTGCTTTTTATGAGCGGCGAACAGATTCCTTGGCAACGACTAGTGCTTAATATAGTGCCTTGAAGGCCCTGGGTTTGGTGGGCATACGGCTTCCTTTCAGGTTCTTACAAGCTGCCCATAACACAAGTCTCTCTCTCAACAGAGTTCAGGATACATGGCTTAGTGCTGGACTAAGTGTGTGTGTGTGTGTGTGTGTGTGTGTGTGTGTGTGTGTGTGTGTGTGTGTGTGTGTGTGTGTGTGTGTGTGTGTGTGTGTGTGTGTGTGTGTGTGTGTGTGTGTGTGTGTGTGTGTGTGTGTGTGCGTGCGTGCGTGCGTGCGGGCGCCACTGACTGGCGGTCTGTTTGAGTGGTGGGTCCCAAAACCATCAACAAGCCTGCTTCATCAGACAGAGAAAAGACTTGATCTTACCATTCAGTTGGATGTATTGGTGATTTCCAGTTACTCATAGTTAAAACAATAAAAACAAATGACCATTAATTATGAGTGTGATTTACTGTAGTGTCTACTGAAGAACTGTAATATTCTATGTTCTATATTTCTCTGAGTTGTGGCTGAACAAGGACATGGATAATATAAATCTTTTTGTTTTTTCCATGCATCGTCAAGACCGGTCGGCAGCCTCGGGTTAACAACAGCCGGTGCGCAATCTCTAATGTTAAGGAAGTCTCGAGTTTTTGCTCGCCTGAGTTAGAATAGCTGTAGACCATAGTTTTTACCAAGAGACTTTTCACCTATATTTTTCATAGCTGTTGATTTACCACCACAAACCGATGCTGGCACTAAGAGTGCACTCAACGAGCTGTATAGGGCCATAAGCAAACAAGAAAATGCACTTCTAAAGGCAATGCTTCTCATGTCCTTAACGATCTGTTTCACCTGTCTTTGTGCTTGTCTCCACCCCTTTCCAAGTGTCGCCAATCTTCCCCATTATCCCCAGTGTATTTATACCTGTGTTCTCTGTTTGTCTGTTGCCAGTTTGTCTTGTTTCGTGAAACCTACCAGTGGTTTTTCCCTTGCTCCTGTCTGTTCTAGTTCCTGTTTTCTAGTTTTTCCTGGTTTTGACCATTCTGCCTACCCTAACTCTGAGCCTGCCTGCCGTTCTGTACCTTGCCACACCACACTGGATTATTGACCCCTGCCTGCTCTGACCCTGAGACTGCTTGTCGTTCTGGACCTTTTGCACCCTATCTGGATTGCTGACCTCTGCCTGCCCTTGACTTATCGTTTTGTCTGCCCCTGTACTAGTAATACACTTTTGTTACTTCGACACTGTCTGCATCTGGGTCTGTCTGCATCTGAACCAGCAGACTCGGACCAGCTCCACAATGCCATATCCTCCCAAGGAGCACCATTGGAAGGCATGAGGAGTTGCTTCCTGGTCTTATGGAAGAGTTCCAGACCTTGGACGAACGCCATGATCAAGCATTGAACACATTGCTGGAGCAATTCAGCGGGTTGTCTGTTAGGCAGCCTACCACGACGGTAACCTCCCAGCCCCTCAGTAACCTGGCTGTTAGCAGCGCCACCTCCCAGGTTGCCCCGGTTTCCCGGGAACCCCGCTTAACTCCCCCGGAACACTTCGATGGAGAGTCGGGCATCTGTCGGGCGTTTCTCGCTCAGTGTTCCCTCATCATCGAGCTGTAGCCCTCCTCCTTCCCCTCGGACCACTCTAAGGTAGCGCACCTCATCACGCTGATGTCCAGAAAGGCTCTCGCCTGGGCTATGGCAGTATGGGAACAACAGTCGGCCGTATGCGTCAGTCTGGAGGAGTTCATGGCAGAGGTAAAGAAAGTATTCGATGCTCCATTGTCCAGGAGAGAGGCTGCCCGGAAGTTACTCCGGCTTCAGCAAGACTCCTGCAGTGTGGCAGACTATGCGGTGGATTTCCGCACGTTGGTAGCTGAGCGCCTGGAACCCGGAAGCACTGTTTGACATGTTGTATTGGAGGAAGTAAAGGACGAGCTTGCAGCCCGGGAACTACCGACGGATCTTGACTCGCTCATCGCCTTGACCATTCGGATCAATGGGCGACTGCGGGAACGAAGGAAGGAGAGGAGATTCGATTTCACTCGTACGTCCAAGGATTCCACCTCGCCTCCGAGGCATCCCGGACGTCCCCGACAGCTCCGTTGCCGAGAGAACCCAAGGCTACCTAAGTTCCCCTGAGAGTCTCAGAAGACTGCTGATTCACCTCTTCCAGAGTCTATGCAACTAGGCAGAGCTAGGCTGTCCCCAGCTGAATGGCTTCACACTAAAAGTTGCCTGTATTGCGGGACTACTGGCAATTTCGTCTCCACCTGTCCACTAAAAGACCAGGCTCACCGGTAGGAGCGAGTACTCTTGTGGGCCATACGGAGAACTTTTCCTCTCCCCTTACTCGCACCCCTTTTCATGCCATTTTGTTGTGGGGGAACCAGTCGAAACCTCTGCGGGTACTCATCGACTCTGGGGCTGATGAGAGCTTCAGAAACGCTACCCTGGCTTCTGAGCTGGACATCCCCACTCAGCCCATCTCCATTCCCATGGACGTTAGAGCACTGGACAGGCGCTCTATAGGCCGGGTCACCCACAATACCACCCCCATCAACCTACGTGTGTCAGGGAACCACAGCGAGACGACCCAATTCCTGCTCATTAAGTCTCTTCAGGTTCCCGTGGTATTGGGATTTGCTTGGCTCCAGCGACACAATCCCCTCATTGACTGGTCTGCTGGTGTCATCATGGGTTGGAGTCCGTTCTGCCATGCCCATTGCTGGAGGTCTGCCCCGGGACGTCTTCCTGGGGGCTCAGAAGTTTCCCCGGGCCTCTCTACCATTCCTGCGGAGTACCAGGACCTCCGGGAGGTGTTCAGTAAGGCCCGGCCACTTCGCTTCCGCCGCACCGACCATATGTCTGTGGGATTGACCTTCTTCCAGGCACCACTCCGCCCCGGGGATGACTGTACTCTGTCGGGTCCGGAGACCAATGCTATGGAGACCTACATTGAGGGTTTTGTCCTTCTTCTCCACAAAGAAGAACCCTGCTCCCGTGCATCGACTACCGTGGTCTCAACAACATCACAGGGAAGAACCGCTACCCGCTACCCCTCATATCCTCAGCCTTCGAGCCGCTCCGGGGGGCCACCGTGTTCTCCAAGCTGGACCTACGGAACTCCTACCACCTATGCGGATATGGGAAGGGGACGAGTGGAAGACTGCCTTCAACATGGCCAGCAGTCACTACGAGTATCTCGTCATGCCATTTGATCTTACCAACGTCTCTGCTGTGTTCCAGGCTCTGGTTAATGATATTCCCTGCGACATGTTGAACCAGTTCATCTTTGTCTACCTCGATGACATCCTCGTCTTCTCCCGCTCTGCCCAAGAACACGCACGTCCAAAAGGTTCTCCAACTCCTCCTGGAGAACCAGCTTTCTGTAAAAGCAGAGAAGTGCGAATTCCATCACTCCACCATCCCCTTTCTGGGTTACATCATCACTGCAGGGAGTGTACAGATGGATCCCGGAAAGGTGAGAGCAGTGGCGGATTGTCCCCAGCCTATGTCCAGGGTGCAGCTGCAATGTTTCCTGGGATTCTCCAGCTTTTATCACCGCTTTCTCCGGGGTTACAGCACCCTGGCTTCCCCCCTGTCTGTACTCACCGCTCCCAAGGTTTCGTTCACGTGGTCCCGAGCTGCTGACCGGGCGTTCCGGGATCTCAAACACCGTTTCACCACAGCTCCCATCTTGGTTCATCCTGACCCGTCCCGCCAGTTCGTGGTGGAGGCCGATGCTTCGGATGTCGGAGTGGGGGTTCTCCTGTCCCAGCATTCCTCTCTGGACCTCAAGTTACATCCGTACGCCTTCTTCTCCCGGCCGCCACAACGCCATGGAGAAGAACTATGAGGTGGGGCAACACGAGCTTCTCACGGAGAAGATGACGTTGGAGGAGTGGAGGCACTGGCTGGAGGGGGCGGAACATCTGTTCATTGTGTAGACCGACCACAAGAACCTGGAATATCTCCGCACTGCCAAGCACCTCAATTCCAGGAAAGCTAGGAGGGCCTTGCTGTTCACCCAGTTCAACTTCTCCCTCTCATACCGGCCGGGATCCAAGAATGGGAAGCCCCATATGTTGTCACGCCGCTATAGCCCCACGGCTTCAACCCCGGAACCCAAGACCATCCTTCCCACCTCATGCTTGGCGACGGCACTCAGCTGGGGGAATAGGGAAGCAGGTTCGTGAGTCACAGCGTTCCTAGCCAAACCCTGGGGGGGGGGGGGGGGGGGGGAGATAACCGGATGTTCGTTCCTGACGCGGTCCACTCCTCGGTCCTGGAGTGGGCTCACTCTTTTGGTGGCCTACCATGGTTCCTGACATCTCTATTCGTCACCGCATGCACGATTTGTGCACAGAACAAGACTCTTTGGCAAGCTCCGGCTGGTCTCCTTCAACATCTGCCTGTCCCTCACCATCCCTGGTCTCACATATCCCTGGACTTTGTCACGGGTCTCCCCCCATCTGATGGCAACACCACCACCCTGACCATAGTGGATCAGTTTTCCAAAGCCTCCCACTTCATCCCTCTCCACAGCTACCCTCTGCCAAAGAGACAGCCAAGCTCACGGTGCAGCACGTCTTCCGGATCCATGGACTGCCAGTGGACATGGTCTCCAACCAGGGTCCTCAGTTCTCATCCTGGTTCTGGAAGGCATTCTGCACACTCATTGGGTCATCGGCCAGCCTGTCCTCCGGGTTCCACCCCCAGTCCAACGGCCAGTCTCCGTCAACCCCACCAGCTGGAGCCAGCAACTAGTGTGGGTCGAATATGCCCGCAACACCCTTCCTTGCTCTGCCACGTGTCTATCGCCCTTTGAGTGTTCCCTGGGGTATCAGCCCATGCTCTTCACTGAGCAGGAGGAAGAGGTCGGCATACCTTCGGCCCAGATGTTTGTCCACCGCTGTCGTGGTACCTGGAAGAGAGCCCAGTCGGCCTTTCTCAAAATCACCTCCAGGTATTGACGACAAGCGGATCGCCACCGGACCCCAGCTCCCCGGTATCGTCTCGGGCAGAAGGTATGCCTGTCCAAACGGTATCTGCCCCTCCAGGTGGAATCACGCAAACTCTCCTCCCGGTTTATCGTCCCTTTCCCATCTCCAAGATCATTAGCCTCTCTGCTGTACATCTTCTGTTGCCCCGTACCCTCTGTATACATCCCACTTTTCAAGTTTCCAGAATTAAACCCATGTCTCACAGCCCTTTGTCTCCTGTTTCTGTTTTGAACCTTTTGCACCCTATCTGGATTACTGACCTCTGCCTGCCCTTGACTTGTCATTTTGCCTGCCCCTGTACTAGTAATAAACTTGTGTTACTTCGACACTGTCTGCATCTGGGTCTTACCTGAAACGTGATACATAACATGATGCAGCCACCACCATGCTTGAAAATATGAAGGGTGGTACTCAGTAATGTGTTAGATTGGATTTCCCCCAAACATAACACTTTGTATTCAGGACACAAAGTTAATTGCTTTGCACATTTTTGTCCAGTATTACTTTAGTGCCTTGGTGCAAACAGGATGCATGTTTTGGAATATTTTTATTCTGTACAAGCTTCCTTCTTTTCACTCTGTCAATTAGTTTAGTATTGTGGAGTAGCTACAATGTTGTTGATCCATCCTTGTTTTCAACTATCATAGCAATTAAACTCTGTAACTGTTTTAAAGACACCATTGACCCGTTGGCCTCCACCACTCCGGCAATTGAGTTAGGAAGGACACGAGTATCTTTGTAGTGACTGGGTGTATTGATATACCATGCACCAACTAACACCAACTTATTATGTGACTTGTTAAGCACATTTTACTCCTGAACTTATATAGGCATGCTATAACAAAGGAGTTGAAAACTTATTGACTCAAGACATTTCAGCTTTTCATTTTTAATTAATTTGTAAAAGTAAAAAAAAAAAAAAAATCCACTTTAACATTACGGGGCCAGTGACAAAAATCAAAATGTAATGTATTTTACATTTTTGGGGGATTTTTTTTGGGGGGGGGAAAGTCAAGGGGTGTGAATACTTTCTGTGGTTAACGAAATAGCTACCTGGACTATCTGCATAAACCATTTTTGCACTAACTGTTTTGACATGTTTATTATCTATCCTGTTGCCTAGTCACTTTACTAACTAACTATAGGTGCATATACAGTGCATTTGGAAAGTATTCAGACCCCTTGACTTTTTCCACATTTTGTTACGTTACAGCTTTATTCTGAAATGGATTAAATAAATATTTCCCCTCATCAATCTACACACAATACCCCATAATGACAAAGTGAAAACAGGTTTTTAGAAATGTTAGCAAATTTATAAAAAAATAAAAAAACTGAAATACCTTATTCACATACAGTAAGTATTCAGACCCTTTGACATGAGACTCAGAATTGAGCTCAGGTGCCTCCTGTTTCCATTGATCATCCTTGAGATGTTTCAACAACTTGATTGGAGTCCACCTGTGGTAAATTCAATTGATTGGACATGATTTGCAAAGTCAAACACCAGTCTATATAAGGTTGACAGTGCATGTCAGAGCAAAAACCAAGCCATGAGGTGGAAGGAATTGTCCGTAGAACTTCGAGACTGGATTGTGTTGAGGTACAGATCTGGGGAAGGGTACCAAAAAAATTCTGCAGCATTGAATGTGCCCAAGAACAGAGTGGCCTCCATCATTCTTAAATGGAAGAAGTTTGGAACCACCAAGACTCTTCCTAGAGCTGGCCACCCGGCCAAACTTAGCAATCGGGTGAAAAGAACCCTATGCGCACTCTGACAGAGCTGGAAAGTTCCTCTGTGGAGATAGGAGGACAACCATCTCTGCTGCAATGATGCCTTTATAGTAGCTGCTCCTCAGTAAAAGGCACATGACAGCACCTAAAGACTCAAACCATGAGAAACAAGATTCTTTGGTCTGATGAAACCAAGATTAAACTCTTTAGCCTGAATGCCAAGCGTCACGTCTGGAGGAAACATGACACCTTTCCTACGGTGAAGCATGGTGGTGGCAGCATCATGCTGTGGGGATGTTTTTCAGCGTCAGGGACTGGGAGACTAGTCAGGATCGAGGGAAAGATGATTGGAGCAAAGTACAGAGAGATCCTTGATGAAAACCTGCCCCAGAGTGCTCATAACCTCAGACTGGGGCAAAGTATGTATTTGTATTTATTATGGGTTCCAGCAAAATTAAGGCAGTTTATACAATTTTAAAAACATTACAATACATTCACAGATTTCACAACACACGGTGTGCCCTCAGGCCCCTACTCCACCACTACCACATATCTACAGTACTAAATCCATCTGTATGTATAGTGTGTATGTATCTCCCCATCTTAGCTACTACTGCATCAATATGTTTTGACTATGACAGTTTACAATCTAGGGTTACTCCAAGCAGTTTAGTCATCTCAACTTGCTCAATTTCCACATTATTTATTAAAAGATTTACATTTTAGTCATTTAGCAGATGTTCTTATCCAGAGCGACTTACACTAGTGAATGTATACATTTCATTTCTCCATACTGGTCCCCCGTGGGAATCGAACCCACAACCTGGCGTTGCAAACACCATGCTCTACCAACTGAGCCACACAGGACCATTTAGCTGAGGTTTAGGGTTTAGTGAGTGTTTTGTTCCTAATACAATGCTTTAAGTTTTTGAAATATTTAGGGCTAACTTATTCCTTGCCACCCACTCTGAAACTAACTGAAGCTCTTTGTTGAGTGTTGCAGTCCTTTCAGTTGCTGTAGTAGCTGACGTATATAGCGTTGAGTCATTCGCATACATAGACATTGGCTTTACTCAAAGTCAGTGGCATGTCGTTAGTAAACATTTTAAAAAGCAAGGGGCCTAAACAGCTACCCTGGGGAATTCCTGACTCTAACTGGATTATATTTGAGAGGCTTCCGTTAAAGAACACCCTCTGTGTTCTGTTAGACAAGTAACTCTTTATCCACATTATAGCAGGGGGTGTAAAGCCATAACATATGTTTTTCCAGCAGCAGACTATGATCGATATGTCAAAACCTGCACTGATGTCTAACAAGACAGCCCCCACAATAATTTTATCATCAATTTCTCTCAGCCAATCATCGGTCATTTGTTTAAGTGCTGTGCTTGTTGAGTGTCCTTCCCTATAAGCATGCTGAAATTCTGTTGTCAATTTGTTTACTGTGAAATAGAATTCTTTCTGGTCAAACACAATTTTTCCAGAAGTTTAGTAAGGGTTGGTAACAGGCTGATTGGTTGAATATTTGAGCCAGTAAAGGGGGCTTTACTATTCTTGGGTAGCAGAATGACTTTTGCTTCCCACCAGGCCTGAGGGCACACACTTTCTAGTAGGCTTAAATTGAAGATGTGGCAAATAGGAGTGCCAATATCATCTGCTATTATCCTCAGTAATTTTCCATCCAGATTGTCAGACCCCGGTGGCTTGTCATTGTTGATAGACAACAATACTTTTTTCACCTCTTCCACATTGACTTTACGGAATTCAAAAGTACAATTCTTGTCTTTCATAATTTGGTCCGATATACTTGGATGTGTAGTGTCTGCGTTTGTTGCTGGCATGTCATCCCTAAGTTTGCTTATCTTGCCAATGAAAAAGTCATTAAAGTAGTTTGCAATATCAGTGGGTTTTTTGATGAATGGGCAATCTGATTCAATGAATGAAGGAGCCGAGTTGGCTTTTTTTCCCAAAATGTAATTTAAGGTGCCACAAAGCTTTTTACTGTCATTCTTTATATAATTTATCTTTGTTTCATAGTGTAGTTTTTAAAATGTTTTTATTTAGTTTAGTCACATGATTTTTTAATTTCAGTACATTTGCCAATCAGTTGGGCTGCCAGACTTAATTGCCATACCTTTTGCACCATCCCTCTCAACCATACAATTATTCAATTCCTCATTAATCCAACGGGATTCAACAGTTTTTTACAGTCATTTTCTCCCTTTTTTCCAATTTTCGCCTAAATGACATACCCAAATCTAACTGCCTGTAGCTCAGGCCCTGAAGCAAGGATATTAATATTCTTGGTCCCATTTGAAAGGAATCACTTTGAAGTTTGTGGAAATGTGAATTGAATGCAGGAGAATATAACACAATAGATCTGGTAGAAGAAAATACAAAGAAAGAAAACAACCGGTCATTTTCTACCACCATCTTTGAAATGCAAGAGAAAGGTCATAATTCTAGCCATCACTCTGGTTGTAATTCTGATAGTGTTCACAAGATGGCGGCAGTGTATGTGGAAAGTTTCAGATGGATAACTTAAAGTATGAGTGAACAACAAGACTTTTAGTGTGAAGTCCTCAGGTACATTTGGGCAAATCGGGAAGGAGACATTGACATTTTTCGTGTCTTTGGCATCATTAAAACTGAAGACATATTTAACAAATAACTCTCTGTAATTATTATTACACGATTAACCTGATTAATCATGTAACTGTAATTAACTAGGAGTTATAATTTTCCTAATATAACTTTCAGATATTTTAATATTTGATCAATTAGTCTTCGAATTAAGAAATTATTATTTACCTCACGCCAGATGCATTCCAAACATAGTAAATTGTTGGTTATCTTCACTATGAGTCATCCATACATCAATTGTCTTAAAATCATTTATTTACTAACTAAGTAATTCACAGAAATGCATAACAAACAGTAGATATCTTACAAAGAAATGATAGAGGAATGTGCCCTAGTGGGCTAAGCCGGCATGGCGGCTTGTTAGACAAAAGGGGGAGTGGGGGGGTCAACTGAGAAGGCACTACAGAGTTGATAATTATAACAATTGAAATGCTAATCCTTTGCACATGAACGCTCACTCATTCTGGAACAATTGCAATTAATATATATATTCCCCGCTCAGTGTGTCGTTGGGATCTCTGTTGAAAAGTCAGTTTCTGTTGGAGAGTCTGTCCGCCCTCTCTCTCTCTCTCTGTCGTGGTTAGAATGGATAGTTCAGAGTAACATTCATTCATGTTGTTATAGAATAGCTGTTTCGGCGGTTGTCGGTCTTCGCGTTCAATGATACCAAATTCCTAGCTGCAGACTAATAATTGATATCAAAGACTTGTTCTTATTCTGTCGGTATCGATAGTCTAAGAGTTTAACCTCTTACATCTAGACGTTCCGCTAGCGGAACACCTGCTCCAATATCCAATGATAGGCGTGGCGCGAATTACAAATTCCTCTAAAATACAAAAACTTCAATTTTTCAAACATTCTTAACGTTGTTAACCTCTCTGGGCTAGGCGGGACGAAATCGTCCCACCTACGCAACAGCCAGTGTAATCCCGTGGCGCGATTTTCAAATACCTTAGAAATGCTATTACTTCAATTTCTCAAACATATGACTATTTTACACCATTTTAAAGACAAGACTCTCGTTAATCTAACCACTGTCCGATTTCAAAAAGGCTTTACAACGAAAGCAAAACATTAGATTATGTCAGCAGAGTACCCAGCCAGAAATAATCAGACACCCATTTTTCAAGCTAGCATATAATGTCACACAAAAAAACAAAACCACAGCTAAATGCAGGCACTAACCTTTGATGATCTTCATCAGATGACACACCTAGGACATTATGTTATACAATACATGCATGTTTTGTTCAAGTCAAGTTCATATTTATATCAAAAACCAGCTTTTTACATTAGCATGTGACGTTCAGAACCTAGCAAACCTCCGGTGAATTTACTAAATTACTCACGATAAACGTTCACTAAAAAACGATAACAATTATTTTAAGAATTATAGATACAGAACTCCTTTGTGCAATCGAGGGTGTCCGATTTTAAAATAGCTTTTCGGGTGAAAAGCACATTTTGCAATATTCTGAGTACATAGCCCAGCCATCACGGCTAGCTATTTAGACACCCACCAAGTTTAGCCCTGACCCAAACCTCAGATTTACTATTACAAAAGTTTGATTACCTTTGATGTTTCTTCGTCAGAATGCACTCCCAGGACTGCTACTTCAATAACAAATGTTGGTTTGGTTCAAAATAATCCATAGTTATCTCCAAATAGCGGCGTTTTGTTCGTGCGTTCAAGACACTATCCCAAGTGTAAATAAGGGTCACGAGCATGGCGCATTTCGTGACAAAAGATTTCTAAATATTCCATTACCGTACTTCGAAGGCATGTCAAACCGCTGTTTAAAATAAATTTTTATGCCATTTTTACTGCCCCAGACTGGAAGATCTGGGCAGTAACTTAGGCATATGTTAACCTGTTATGGCTAGGGGGACAGTATTTTCACAGCCGGATAAAAAACGGTACCCGATTTAATCTGATTATTACTCCTGCCCAGAAACTAGAATATGCATATAATTATTAGCTTTGGATAGAAAACACTCCAAAGTTTCTAAAACTGTTTGAATGGTGTCCTGTGAGTATAGCAGAACTCATTTGGCAGGCCAAAACCTGAGAAGATTCCATGCAGGAAGTGCCCTGTCTGACAATTTCTTGCCCTTCTTGGATTATCTCTATCCATTACAGAGGATCTCTGCTGTTACGTGACACCTGTCCTACGGCTCCCATGGGCTCTCAGAAGGCGGCAAAAAGCTGAATCGTGGCTTTGCAGGCTCTGGTTGAAAAAAAGTAGCGCGTTTGGGTAGTGGCTGGTTACAATACTGTGAGACTCAGGCTTGTGCCCGCCGTCGACCTCATGCTTTGTTTTCTTTCGTCTGTTTACCTAAACGCAGATTCCGGTCGGAATATTATCGCTTTTTTATGAGAAAAAATGGCATAAAAATGGATTTTAAACAGCTTCGAAAGTACATGCTTCGAAGTACGGTAATGGAATATTTCGATTTTTTTTGTCACGATTGCGCCATGCTTGTGACCCTTATTTACACACTTCGGATAGTGTCTTGAACGCACGAACTAAACGCCGCTATTTGGAGATAACTATGGATTATTTTGAACCAAACCAACATTTGTTATTGAAGTAGCAGTCCTGGGAGTGCATTCTGATGAAGAATATCAAAGGTAATCAAACTTTTGTAATAGTAAATCTGAGTTTGGTCAGGGCTAAACTTGGTGGGTGTCTAAATAGCTAGCCGTGATGGCTGGGCTTATGTTCTCAGAATATTGCAAAATGTTCTTTCACCGAAAAGCGATTTTAAAATCGGACACCTCGATTGCACAAAGGGAGTTCTGTATCTATAATTCTTAAAATAATTTTTATGCTTTTTGTGAACGTTTATCGTGAGTAATTTAGTAAATTCACCGGAGGTTTGCGGAGGGGTATGCTAGTTCTGAACGTCACATGCTAATGTAAAAAGCAGTTTTTTTATATAAATATGAACTTGATTGAACAAAACATGCATGTTATTGTATATACATAATGTCCTAGGTGTGTCATCTGATGAAGATCATCAAAGGTTAGTGCTGCATTTAGCTGTCTTCTGGGTTTCTTGTGACATTATATGCTAGCTTGAAAAATGGGTGTCTGATTATTTCTGTCTGGGTACTCTGCTGACATAATCTAATGTTTTGCTTTCGTTGGTAAAGCCTTTTTGAAATCGGACAGTGGTTAGATTAACGAGAGTCTTGTCTTTAAAATGGTGTAAAATAGTCATATGTTTGAGAAATTGAAGTAATAGCATTTCTAAAGGTATTTGAAAATCGTGCCACGGGATTACACTGGCTTGTTGCGTAGGTGGGGACGATTTCGTCCCGCCTAGCCCAGAGAGGTTAACAACGCACGCACACACACTCATGAAATATATATAATTACATTCAATCCCCAATGAGTAGCGTTGTGGCACTAAGTGATGGTTGTATGGGGACTTTGTTTATGGGCTCTATCACATCCTAAGTGTCAAAGGAACTGAACCGAAAAGGAATGAAAGCATAAACAAAAGATATACAAAAATATAGTTCTCACACAAAAATCATCTAATTGGACTGTATTCTATATACAGTCCAATGTTCTGGCAAAAATGACTAACATGGCATTGTCTCTAATGCCATATCTAGGGTTTTCCTACTTGCTGTGTTGCTTAGGCACTATAAAAAGTTGATAACTATATGATAAGTCTACAGCTGTAAGGCACTAGTTTTGGGCAGTCTACAGGGATGACCTACGGACTTCTGGGAAGAAAACTGGTGAGTGCTGTAGAGTCAAAGGCCTAGAAGTAAAAGTTCAACTTTACTAAGGACTGGTATTCTGCTTGGACCCTTAAGTGATCCTAGCATAAATCCTAATTAGATGTTCCGTTGTGCATTTGCGTTTATGCTTACACAAACGCGCATGTCAAGGGAAGAAAAAGCAAGTATCCTGGCAGATTACAACTTGTTCAGAATGAATCTGACGTATGTCAGGTCATTTTCAGGTCAATGCCTGGAGGTCAGTCAGAATTGGGTGTCAAGGGAGTCTTGTAGTAGTTTTTCTACAAGTCACTGTGTCTTCCACTATTGTAGTGGTGATAGGTATGAAGTCCTATTTCATAGCTATGTTATCCACAGAGGGAGCTAACCTCACGACGGAAGTAACTCTTTAAGTGTTGGACCAGTCGTACGTGGTGTGATCCTGGTTCATGACTTCTAATAATTTTCCTCCTGAATGGAGGATTCTATTTATTAGTGAACGTGTGTGTTAACCATTGGAAGAGTGCACTGGAGATTCCCTTCCACGTGTTGCACTCTGAGTGACTCCTATGTCGCCTGTTGTCAAGGGTAATTTGATTGGTTAGGTCTCTAACCTTCTTACTGATCGTAGCTGGACTGACTGTTGCTGGCATTGCTACTGGTGCTCAAGGGGACCAGTTATCCTACGGATTTATTCTGAAATATTATACTACCGGAACACATGATTGGAGCATTTTACTAGTTGTATTGGTAGTTGAACCTACACATGGCAAGGAAATGATTATTGTTGCCATTTGTTTTGGAGAGGTGGACAAGTCCACTGGACTTCCTTTACGACCAGTGTGGTACACCTCAGTACTATCTTAGATGTGTCCTAAGATAATTCCCATCTAGGGGCCTGTCTGCTCCTCACTGTTCTCATAGGGGAGTTTACAACTAGATTTTGATTTATGCTCTGGCGGCCTCGTACGGTGTTGTCCATAGTCTCGACCCCCCCACCGGCCTCGATGAGGCTCATCATGGGTCTGGGCTACCTATTCCCCCCCCTTTGTGTCTCGGGACCCCCCCCACCAGCGGGTGGGTGTTGGTGCAATCGAAAAGGTCGGACCCTATGTACGAGTTGTCAGCGGCCGCGTTGTTATGAGAATGGCTGTAACCTTTCAACCAAATCTCCTGGTGTTTTGTGCTTCAAAACGCTCAGTGGCTGTCGAGGCATGTCAGTCACCACCGCGTCCGCGTGTGGCAACCTCTTCAGTACCTGCGAACTGAGACGAGGATAATCGGTCTGTGATATCGCAAAGTGTTTCACCAGTGGGAGTCATTGGGTCAGTTGCTGGACCTGATGCCATTAGTGTCATTGTAAGGGGGTGACAGTCCCCAACAAAGCGGAAGGTGTATCATCGGAAGCAGAGTATCAGTCTGCGCATCGATGTTTTTACATTACATATTACATTTAAGTTCATTTAGCAGACGCTCTTATCCAGAGCGACTTACAAAATGGTGCATTCACCTTAATGATATCCAGTGGAACAACCACTTTACAATAGTGCATCTAAATCTTTTAAGGGGGGGGGGGGGTTAGAAGGATTACTTTATCCTATCCTAGGTATTCCTTAAAGAGGTGGGGTTTCAGGTGTCCTCCGGAAGGTGGTGATTGACTTCCGCTGTCCTGGCGTCGTTTTTTCTTGCTGATGACGGTCGCAGTGCTTGCGGAAGTGTCCGAAGGGCAAGAGAAGTTCATCTCAACTATCGTATTGTACGACTGCAAGGATGAGGGAAGTTGCTTATTCACAGAGACAGCTGGCTCAAAAATCATGAAAAGAATGGTCCATCAGGTTGGCTGATGGAATGTGTCGAGATATCGTAATATGTCCTTGGATCGGATTCTGCACCAAGAGGTTTCTAAACGTCTTTTTCCCAAGGGGTGCTTTCGACAGATACCCCTCGTGAATGACTGCGTTGCAGCTAGCGTTAGGGGAAGACAGTGTGGTCAGTGGAGAAGGCACTGTTGCCTGTGACCATACCTGGTTGGTTTTCCAATCCATCAATGGGAGTAACCGATCAATCAAGTCTGCTCCAAGTAGCAGGGGTACAGTTTCGAGGCTGGTAACATACACAGGGTGAACGAGCGATACATCCTTGAAGTGTAGTTTCAGCATGGACTCTCAATGTGAGAGGCGAGGGTTTTCTGGGTGACCCTTCGAAGTGTAGTGTCGCATTGTTCCACCTTTAACCAATGTTTAGTTGGCTTCAAAGCCCTTTTGAGATCATTGAACAATGTTTGAGAGATGAGTGATATTGTCGCACCCGAGTCAATTAGCGCATGACAAGTCAAGCAGTCCTCCAGGACTGTTTTCCAGGTATGGCCGTTTTAGATTCTTGTTTAGTGGACATATTCCCCACAAAGTGGAGTGGTCATTCGCAACGACGTGATGTGCCGATTCCTATTCAAGGTGGAAGCAGATTGACTTTTCAGATTTTGAGTGGGCTTGGCTTTAACGAAGCGTTTTAACCTTTTTCTTCGCAGCCTTTGTATCATAGTCTATAGACAAAGCCCGGGGGCTTGTTTCTTGATCAAGCGGGCCCTGGATAGGGTCTTGAATGAGAAGCGGGAGAAATTTGAACTTTAACGTCCTTGCTATGGGTGTTAATGCCTGCGGACCTGGTGTCCGGTAATTCCCCGTCTAGTCCTTGTGACTTATCTTTTACCCTTTTCTCAAATTGTTCTCGCTTTAGTTCTTCCTGTAGTGGAACTCCTGGAGAACATTGGTCTACGTTTTGATCGTCCTTCAACCCTTTGTTACCCTTGTGCTCTGACACTTTTTGTGGGTTGGGTGCAGGAACGTAGCGAACGGGTCGATTGTAGCGGTAATCATTGTTGATGGCGACGTACTTTACAGTTATTTTTGACCGCGGAGGTTATTGGAATCATGGTTTCGTGGTAGAAACTGTTGTTGTGCGTCATCTCTCAACGCTCCAATACCTGATAATGCACCCTCTAACTGGAGTGAGTGCTCCTGGTCAAACTTCAAAACCGAGTGGTCAGGGCTGTTAGCGTTTGTGAACTTTTGATGCCTCAAAAGCTGTGCTTGCAAGCTCTCTGAGTTGTAAGATAGGCAAGCCCAACGTGGGCGGCAGGGCCCAAGTAGGTAATGAAGGTGGGATACATGTTCGACAGAAACATTTGTTTGTATGGTAACAGCTCTTCCATTCCTGTTTCAGTGAGTAGGCCAAAGTAAGCTGAACGAAGCCTATGATAGTAAGCTTGTGGGTGTTCGTTCCGAGCTTGTTTGACGGTGTTAGCCAGTGAGCTATCGTGTTTGTGAGTCGCAGAACCACTGAATTCTAATTTCAAAGCTGTGGCAAGTTTAGCGTAGTCATTTAGCATGTGTTGCTGTTGTATACAAATGAACCTTGTCACGTGTCTATTCGACGTTCGCTTCAACAGGTAAACCCTGTCAGAACCCATAGCGTTCGGGTAGCCATCCAACGCGTCCTATATATTTCCATCCTCATCACCTGAGTTCTCTCATCATTCATTTGGTCAGCGACTTCAATAAGTTCTGCTGATTTGTCCTCCGACTTTGTCATTGTGTTCATTAACTGATCGTCTTTGGTCTGCAGCGTTTTGAGTAGAACTGTGCTACTTTGAGTAACGTTCAACAAAACTGCATGCATGTTATCAAGTTGAGCGCTCCTGTTTGTAGATAACTCTTCAGATTTATCTAGTTTGGCGTGGACATCATTGTATTTAGTTTTGGCTAAATCGAGTTGTTCCTGTAGCATATGATTTTGTTCCTGTAGAAGACGATTTTGTTGAAGAGCTTGTGCTTGTTCATCGTCATACGTTTTTGCAATTACATTTAAATGTTCAGTTTTCAAGCGCACTTCCATAGCTAGCAGAATTTTTCCCTTTTCTGCATTTGTCATTGGTTTCCCGGTTCTCTCCACCTGTCCCTTTATGTCTATCATTACCTGCTCGTACTTCAGCTGTGCACTGCGGTATTGGACAGATGCCAATCTCGGATGGCAAGACATCAGGGCTAGACTGGAGAGAACCTTTACGAGGCCTGCGCCTGATGGTTGATTTTGGAAAGCGTTGTTGTCTGCTTTTCCACTAATGGCATAATTAGGGTTGGTATCACTGCTGAGGTCAGAGATCAATCCATTTACGGGTGGAGGTTCACTAATTAGCGGGTGAGCGGGGACTACCCCCTCTGATAGCTTGCACATTATTAGAACATTTGAAAGGAAAAATGTTTTCCAAAGTTTGATTTTGGAATATGTTGGGAGCTGCAAAGATGATTTTAATCTATTTATAGACGTTAATGAACCATCAGTACTGTACAGTACTGTGGGAGTTGGACGTGAATGAATTTTCAAATGGTAATTGGTAATGATTAATCATACCTGGATAGGCTATCTGGGAATTAAACTTTCCTTAACCTGGGAAGTTGGTTCATCTAGGTTACTATTGCAAAGTTTAAGACGTCTCATTTAATTGGAAGAACCTAGAAAGGTATGTTCGACAATTTAAATAAATAAATTGAATGAGACGATGATACCCAAGCAATTGAGATTGCTGGATTATCATAAAAGTAATGTTAGGTACATTCACCACTATGGTACACTTTCCCCTCAGGCCACAGCCATATGGGATTCCCTCTGGAGGCGGGACTGATTGATTGTGCTTTGCAAAAGCAGATTTTACTGATTGATCAAATGTAATGAATAATCAAACCTGTATAGGCTATCTGGGAATTAAACTTTAAGTTAACCTGAGAAGTTGGTTCATCTAGGTTACTATTGCAAAGTTTAAGATGTCTCATTTAATTGGAAGAACCTGGAAAAGTATGTTCGACAATTTAAATAATTAAATTGAGAACGTCTGGATTATCATAAAAGTAACCAGTAGTTTAAATGTTAGGGTACATTCACCACTATGGTATACTTCCCCCTAAGGCCGAAGCCACATGGGATTCACTCCCGTCAGTAATGGGTTTTACTGAATGTGCTTTGCTAAAGCAGATTTTACTGATGAATCTATTTATGATAAATCAAACCTGTGTAGGCTGGGAATTATATTAAAATATTAAAATATCTGAAAGTTATATTAGGAAAATTATAACTTTGTAATCTGAATATTTTCCTAGGTGCCCCGACTTCCTAGTTTATTACAGTTACACGATTAATCAGTTTAATCGCGTAATAATAATTAGAGAGTTATTTGATAAATATGTCTTCAGTTTTAATGATGCCAAAGACACGACACTAGATATGGCTATTATATTGTGATCACTACATCCTATGGATTTGGATACTGCTTTAAAGCAAATATCTGCAGCGTTAGTAAAGATGTCATCAATACCTGTTGATGATTTAATTCCTGTGCTGTTTGTAATTACCCTGGTAGGTTGACGCACTGGTTACAGTTTGAAGTTTTTTCCTGAGCTTGATGAGAGCCAGTCAATATTTAAATCACCAAGAAAATATACCTCTCTGTTGATATCACATACATTATCAAGCATTTCACACATATTATCCAGATACTGACTGTTGGCGCTTGGTGGTCTGTGGCAGCTTCCCACAAGAAAGGGCTGTTGGAAGTTCACCTTCCAACAGGACAACGACCCTAAGCACACAGCCAAGACAATGCAGGAGTGGCTCCGGGACAAGTCTCTAAATGTCCTTGAGTGGCCCAGCCAAAGCCCAGACTTGAACATCTCTGGAGAGACCTGGAAATAGCTGTGCAGCGATGCTCCCCATCCAAACTGACAGAGCTTGAGAAGATCTGTAGAGAAGAATGGAAGAAACTCCTCAAATACATAAATGCCAAGCTTGTAGTGTCATACCCCAAAAGACTCAAGGCTGTAATCGCTTCAACAAAGTACTGAGTAAAGGGTCTGAATACTTATGTAAATGTGATATTTCCGTTTTTTGTTGTAATACATTTGCAAAAAAATCTAAAAACGTGTCTTTGCTTTGTCATTATGTGGTATTGTGTGTAGATTGATGAGCGTAAAAATGATTTAATCCATTTTAGAATAAGGCTGTAAGATACCAAAATGTGGAAAAAGTCAAGGGGTCTGAATACTTTCCGAATGCACTGTATCTACCTTAATCACCTCGTACCCCTACACATTGACTCATTACTGGTACCCCGTGTATACGGACAGGTTATATATGAGAGAGAGAGAGACCGTGAACCGTGTACAACGCGCATGAAATATTTGATATCAAAGTATTGCAGAATCATATTATAGACCCTCTCCAGCCGGTGGGGGTCCCTTGTCAAGTAATTAACAGCCTGGCAATAACTGAACACAGCTGCTGCTTTCTGGGCTTTGTTTTGTTTCCAGGCTACAAGGTGCTATCTAGAACCTAAAAAGGTTCTTCAGCTGTCCCCATTTGAGAACCCTTTGAAGAACTGTTTTTGGTTTCAGGTAGAACCTTTTAGGTTCCATTTAAAACCCTTTTCACAGAGGGTAGCTATTCTGTATTTGAAGAGAAGAGACTGACATCAGACACAGTGCTATGCTCCCGAGTGGCGCAGCGGTCTAAGGCACTGCATCTCAGTGCAAGAGTCATCACTACAGTCCTTGGTTCAATTCCAGGCTGTATCACATCCGGCCGTGATTGGGAGTCTCATAGGGGCGGCGCACAATTGACCCAGCGTCGCCAGGGTAGGCAGTCATTGTAAATAAGAATTTGTTCTTAATTGACTTGCCTAGTTAATTAAAGGTTAAATTAACAAAAAAATATATATACTCTGCATCATTCATCGTTACCTAACACATTTTTTTTCAAATGGTGTCCTTTACGCATAAAATACGCATGACACATTGGCTTGTGGGCTGAAACACCCCTGTTGATACTGAATGTGATACCAAGCCACAATGTCAAATGCTTTGACAGCTTTGACATGATAAGTAGATTGGATGGGGAAAACTGATTTGTCATTCATATGAGATCTAAAGTGTTTGATGCAGTGCATCTCAACCAAAACCTTTTTTTGCTGCATTATAGAGAGGGAAGGTGTGCAGGTTTATTGAACATGACCATGTTGGACTAATACTTTTTACAGTTTTTGATAGATAATGGTTTATTTGAGTGCTTATAAAAACATTCATATGTCAAAATTCAGAATTTAAGTATATTTAGAAAAACATTTGCTCATTAACATGCAAATGTATACATTTGGCATGAAAATATGAGTAATTTCAGATATTTTGAGTCAAAGTTACATACTCAGCTTCAAATTTACAACAATAATTTAGAAAGTACACGCAAGTACGTTCACCATGATAACATTACATTTTAAGACAATTCAGGGATTTTACCAAAGGACCTGTAATTGCTAAATTGTTAATACAGAAAAATGACACTTTTACAATAAAAAGTTACATGATAGACTATTGTATATTGTCATGTCCCTGAAAAGCGACACAGGCATAATAAGACCATAATATACATCTGACAAAGCCTGGTGGAATCCCTATCTACACATGCTTTTTAAAATCATTGAATGGATTGACCTAAAAAATGTATATAATATAGAAATATATCAAGCAAGTACATCGAGTTTGGAATGAACAGCCACACCCTAGACCTGGGTTCAATACTATTTAAGGTATTTCAATTACTTTCACATTCATTTCAAAGTAAGTATTTTTATATTTTTTCTTTGGAAATACAAGTATTTTCTACTACTTCAAATAGAAGTAGCTGATTCGGTCACATTATTTGAAAATACTCAAATACACAGAAAATAAGTATTTAAAATATAAATACTTAATTAAGCATGCATTTGAACCCAGGCCTGCCACAATCCAATGGTTAGGACTTTGTCTCTGTAAACCTGCAAGCACTATAATATATCAGCAGCATTATCATGTTGATGGAACATTTTGGATGTGGGCAAGACATCTGCCAAGTTAAAAATGACAAAATGTATTGAATACAATATCTGGATATAACTAAATATAATCATGTTTTAAATCCCTTTTCAGTTTTGATATTCTGCACTGCTACAGTAAAGGCAATATGTATTTATTTATTTTTATTTAACTTTTACTTATTCAGGGGATCCCAATGGAGGCCAGGGTCTCATTCACAATAGTGCCCTGAGAACAAACAATTCACAAATCAACATAATTCAATAAAACAGCAAAAAATGAAAATACAAGACACAACAGATACATTTCAACAACACAAATAAATGATTACAATCAACCAAAACACTCGCAAACCTCAGAGAATGTATTCCACATCAGCGTTCTAAACTGCCCTGCTGGCACCAGGGATTCAAGATGTAATGAAGATTGTAAATTATTCCAAACATGAGGGGCATTAAAACTAAGGGCTAATTTACCTAGGTTGGTAGAGATACAAGGGACCTCAAGAGTTAACCAACCCTGTGACAGAAATTTAGCCAGTTTATTCATGACAAAATGTAGCTAACATTAGATAGTTAATCTAGAGATTGTTACCTTTGCCTCAATTCGGCAGGCTCGTCCAGATCATCATGGCATTTGTAGTTTTTTATGATAGCCGCATTAGCAGCTAATTAGCGTTTCACTTTTGGGGGATAAATACAGGAAAATATATTGATAAAAGTAACCTTGTCCTAGAGATTTACATGGTTATCAAAACGTCATGCCAGGGTAAGCCTACATTAAACACAGCTCTAATTTTAAGTGTTTCTAAAATCCACTATGGGAAAAATGAATGGTGGAAAAACAATTGGTAACTTGACTTGACACCATTGTGTCCTGTCTGTGAACATTTGAACGAAAACCAAATCAAAGGAGACATGGACGCTATTAAAAAGCAACTGACAATGCAATATTAAAACAAATGGGTGGAGATTAATCATAAACCCAAATTGAGAACCTTTTGTTTGATTAAGGCTGACTTTGTGTGTGAGATATATATTATGTACAACCTACATAAAAGCAAGTGATCGCTATGTGCACATGTAAGATCCGGAATATTGCCTCTGCATATTGAAACAGGTAAGATCAGGGAAATTGCCTCTGTGTATTGAAACAGGTAAGATCAGGGAAATTGCCTCTGTGTATTGAAACAGGTAAGATCAGGGAAATTGCCTCTGTGTATTGAAACAGGTAAGATCAGGGAAATTGCCACTGTGTATTGAAACCGGTATGATCAGGGATATTGCCACTGTGTATTGAAACGGGTATGATCAGGGAAATTGCCTCTGTGTATTGAAACAGGTAAGATCAGGGAAATTGCCTCTGTGTATTGAAACAGGTAAGATCAGAGGTATTGCCTCTGTGTATTGAAACAGGTAAGATCAGGGATATTGTCTCTGAGTATTGAAACAGGTAAGATCAGGGATATTGTTTCTGCGTATTGAAACAGGTAATATAAGGGATATTGTTTCTGCGTATTGAAACAGGTAATATAAGGGATATTGTCTCTGTGTATTGAAACAGGTAAGATCAGAGATATTGCCACTGTGTATTGAAACAGGTAAGATCAGAGGTATTGCCTCTGTGTATTGAAACAGGTAAGATCAGGGATATTGTCTCTGAGTATTGAAACAGGTAAGATCAGGGATATTGTTTCTGCGTATTGAAACAGGTAATATAAGGGATATTGTTTCTGCGTATTGAAACAGGTAATATAAGGGATATTGTTTCTGCGTATTGAAACAGGTAATATAAGGGATATTGCCACTGTGTATTGAAACAGGTAAGATCAGAGATATTGCCACTGTGTATTGAAACAGGTATGATCAGGGAAATTGCCTCTGTGTATTGAAACAGGTAAGATCAGGGAAATTGCCACTGTGTATTGAAACAGGTAAGATCAGGGAAATTGCCTCTGTGTATTGAAACAGGTAAGATCAGGGAAATTGCCACTGTGTATTGAAACAGGTAAGATCAGGGAAATTGCCTCTGTGTATTGAAACAGGTAAGATCAGGGAAATTGCCTCTGTGTATTGAAACAGGTAAGATCAGGGAAATTGCCTCTGTGTATTGAAACAGGTAAGATCAGGGAAATTGCCTCTGTGTATTGAAACAGGTAAGATCAGGGAAATTGCCACTGTGTATTGAAACAGGTAAGATCAGGGAAATTGCCTCTGTGTATTGAAACAGGTAAGATCAGGGAAATTGCCACTGTGTATTGAAACAGGTATGATCAGGGAAATTGCCTCTGTGTATTGAAACAGGTAAGATCAGGGAAATTGCCACTGTGTATTGAAACAGGTAAGATCAGGGAAATTGCCTCTGTGTATTGAAACAGGTAAGATCAGGGAAATTGCCACTGTGTATTGAAACAGGTAAGATCAGGGAAATTGCCTCTGTGTATTGAAACAGGTAAGATCAGGGAAATTGCCACTGTGTATTGAAACAGGTATGATCAGGGAAATTGCCTCTGTGTATTGAAACAGGTAAGATCAGGGAAATTGCCACTGTGTATTGAAACAGGTAAGATCAGGGAAATTGCCTCTGTGTATTGAAACAGGTAAGATCAGGGAAATTGCCTCTGTGTATTGAAACAGGTAAGATCAGGGAAATTGCCACTGTGTATTGAAACAGGTAAGATCAGAGATATTGCCACTGTGTATTGAAACAGGTATGATCAGGGAAATTGCCTCTGTGTATTGAAACAGGTAAGATCAGGGAAATTGCCTCTGTGTATTGAAACAGGTAAGATCAGAGGTATTGCCTCTGTGTATTGAAACAGGTAAGATCAGGGATATTGTCTCTGAGTATTGAAACAGGTAAGATCAGGGATATTGTTTCTGCGTATTGAAACAGGTAATATAAGGGATATTGTTTCTGCGTATTGAAACAGGTAATATAAGGGATATTGTCTCTGTGTATTGAAACAGGTAAGATCAGAGATATTGCCACTGTGTATTGAAACAGGTATGATCAGGGAAATTGCCTCTGTGTATTGAAACAGGTAAGATCAGGGAAATTGCCTCTGTGTATTGAAACAGGTAAGATCAGAGGTATTGCCTCTGTGTATTGAAACAGGTAAGATCAGGGATATTGTCTCTGAGTATTGAAACAGGTAAGATCAGGGATATTGTTTCTGCGTATTGAAACAGGTAATATAAGGGATATTGTTTCTGCGTATTGAAACAGGTAATATAAGGGATATTGTTTCTGCGTATTGAAACAGGTAATATAAGGGATATTGTCTCTGTGTATTGAAACAGGTCGGATTGTGGTGAAATGGAAGAGGAAAGACTATGTAACTATTGTGACCTCGAAGAGAGAACTCAATTAATTTTATCCTCTATTGCCCTTTCTACCACAATATACGCTTTCAGAAATTCCACCAGATCTACCCTGGCATTATGTGGCTGAGCGATGAAGAGAAACTGAAAACGTTTTTTGTCCATTGTGTATTTCTGTTTGCAGAATTTTTTTTATAAAGCCTGGAATAAAAGAAAAAGTGTGACAGAATGAAATTCAAAGTGCACATATGTATATAGATTGTGTAGATCACTTATACTAGAAGGGCTTGTAAGTAAGCATTTCACAGTAAGGTCTACACCTGTTGTATTCGGTGCATGTGACAAATACAATTTGATTTGATTTGTGCCAGACCGGGTTTAAACGCCATCCATTTCATTTTGCTGTATTTCTTTTGTAATTCATTTGTATTCTTTTTTACAGCTCTAGGGATGTTATTATTATTGCTTGAATAACCTTATCTACTACTATGTATTGATTTCTTGTTCATTCTTTATGCGGTGCACACTGCACAGAACACTGGAAGAATTATCACTGAATAATCACTGTGAATCATTGTAATGTTTGTTTATGCGTCAGTAACTGGCGATTTGACACGGAAATACAATATAATTCATTCATTTGATAGTTCCCAAACCACGTGCACATCATATACACATATAATAAATAACAATTTAGTACAGAACATACAGTATATAAAAGCTGCTATACATACAGTAGATGTAAAGCAGATTGGTAGGCTACATCCATTTTCTGACTTTAACATTAATAATATAAAGCCATTGACTCTGGAAGCAAACAATAATGTAATTGTAAACAAACAAACTGATCATTTTGATCTCATGAATGGTCAGTTCTTGCATCCATAGCTCTGTCTATCAATTTGACAGTGGTTACATTCCTCCAGCCCCATCTCTCAGCTGTTTACCAAAACAAGTGGTGGGGTGGCCGCTTTGTTTTTTTGAATCGCCGCTTGACCCTTAAATAACAATCTTCTTCTATTAGCATCTTGAATTAAGTACTCTCAATGAAGATTTTCTAATTGTGAATGTTGTTGACCACAGAACATTATCCTATTACAGTATGTTCAATATACCAGTCTACAAAGATACTGTGTACATAATAGTTGATGTTTCTTCATTTCAGTGTTCTGCCTAAAGTTCAACATTTTAATAATGCTACCTGACAGAAAGCCTTATGCGGAGTGTCATTCTGCATTCAAATACTCGTCAGCCTCCAGAAAGAGGCGACAGTACGATCGATGCTTGTGTTACGTTGCACTTCAGTATCTTGGCGCATCATGTGTCAGAGCTTTGTGTCAGAGCACTGTGGTTACCTGGGTGACTTCCGAGCTCATGTCATCGTTTGGCTGGTAGCGTGAGTCCAAAGACAACATCTCCATACCTAGTCATACCGGTTGATTGGACCTCTCCACCCTGTTGGCGCTGGAGTGCTGCTCGCACTGGTGCTGCTGGTGGGGGCGGGTACGAGAAGAATTCTGCAGCTCCAGCACAGAGGGACTCAAGGGGATGCAGAACTCGCGGAAGCAGCGCTTGAAGTTCTCATCCAGGAAGGCATAGAGGACAGGATTCAGGCAGCTGTTGGTGTAGCCCAGAGCGATGCAGAAGTGCCAGGTGACGGACTGCAGCAGGGAGTTGGGGATGTTGATCAGGGCTTTGATGATGACGTAGATGTGGATGGGCGTCCAGCAGATGATGAAGACGGCCACCACCACCAGGACCATGCGGGTGATGCGCCGCAGGTTGCGGTCCTTCTCCTTGGAGCCGGACAACATGCGCACGCTCTTCAGGCGCAAGATCATTAGCCCGTAGCATACGGTAATGATGAGGACCGGGATGATGAAGGCAAAGATGAAGACGCAGATTTTCAGGAGATTCTCCCAGTACCAGGACGGGTGTGGGAAGATCAAAGTGCAGTCGATGATTCCTGAACATGTGAAGATTGAGTACAAAACACAGTTGAAGGAACGTAGTACATGAGGAAACCAATAGCTTCACAGCAGTCTTTTTCACAGGTACAGTTGAAGTCAGAAGTTTACATACACCTTAGGCAAATACATTTAAACTCAGTTTTTCACAATTCCTGACATTTAATCCTAGTAAAAATTCCCTGTCTTAGGTCAGTTAGGATCACCACTTTATTTTAAGAATGTGAAATGTCAGAATAATAGTAGAGAGAATGATTTATTTCAGTTTTTATTTCTTTCATCACATTCCCAGTGGATCAGAAGTTTACATACACTCAATTAGTATTTGGTAGCATTGCCTTTAAATTGTTTAACTTGGGTCAAACGTTTCGGGTAGCCTTCCACAAGCTTCCCACAATAAGTTCGGTGAATTTTGGCCCATTCCTCCTAACAGAGCTGGTGTAACTGAGTCAGGTTTGTAGGCCTCCTTGCTCGCACATGCTTTTTCAGTTCTGCCCACAAATTTTCTATTGGATTGAGGTCAGGGCTTTGTGATGGCCACTCCAATACCTTGACTTTGTTGTCCTTAAGCCATTTTGCCACAACTTCGGAAGCATGCTTGGGGTCATTGTCCATTTGGAAGACCCATTTGTAACCAAGCTTTAACTTCCCGACTGATGTCTTGAGATGTTGCTTCAATATATCAACATAATTCTCCTTCCTCACGATGCCATCTATTTTGTGAAGTGCACCAGTCCCTCCTGCAGCAAAGCACCCCCACAACATGATGCTGCCACCCCCGTGCTTCACCATTGGGATGGTGTTCTTCGGCTTGCAAGCCTCCCCCTTTTTCCTCCAAACATAACAATGTTCATTATGGCCAAACAGTTATATTTGTGTTTCATCAGAACAGCGAACATTTCTCCAAAAAGTACAATCTTTGTCCCCATGTGCAGTTGCAAACCGTAGTCTGGCTTTTTTATGGCGGTTTTGGAGCAGTGGCTTCTTTCTTGCTGAGCGGCCTTTCAGGTTATGTCGATATAGGACTCGTTTTACTGTGGACATAGATACCTTTGTACCTGTTTCCTCCAGCATCTTCACTAGGTCCTTTGCTGTTCTGGGATTGATTTGCACTTTACGCACCAAAGTACGTTCATCTCTAGGAGACAGAACGCGTCGCCTTCCTGAGCGGTATGACGGCTGCTTGGTCCCATGGTGTTTATACTTGCGTACTACTGTTTCTACAGATGAAAGTGGTACCTTCAGGAGGTCTACAATTTTTTTTCTGAGGTCTTAGCTGATTTCTTTTGATTTTCCCATGATGTCAAGCTAAGAGGCACTGAGGTGGAAGGTAAGCCTTGAAATACATCCACAGGTACACCTCCAATTGACTCAAATGATTTCAATTAGCCTATCAGAAGCTTCTAAAGCCATGACATGATTTTCTGGAATTTTCCAAGCTGTTTAAAGGCACAGTCAACTTAGTCTATGTAAACTTCTGACACTGGAATTGTGATACAGTGAATTATAAGTGAAATAATCTGTCTGTAAACAATTGTTGGAAAAATGACTTGTGTCATGGACAAAGTAGATGTCCTAACCGACTTGCCAAAACTATAGTTTGTTAACAAGAAATGTGTGGAGTGGTTGAAAAATGAGTTTTAATGTCTCTAACCTAAGTGTATGTAAACTTCCGACTTCAACTGTAGATAAAGCTACATAGGCCCCGAAGCATTGCTCATAATGTTAGCCATAATAATCAGCTATTTGTTAAACAACCTTGTGCTGCCTGCTTCTATTCCCCAAGCTGACATCAGATAGAGTTCCTTCAAGAGACTGCAAATAACACCCATTCTCCTCTAACCAATAAAAAGAGCTATGATGGTTTTTACAGGCATTTTGAAAACCTAATTCAGGAGACGCATCACAAATTTTTCTAACAAGTTTCCATCCCACTATTATACTGAAATGATGCATGGACTTTAAGACTATTATACATGGTGGAAGCTGCTAGTCTATGGTTATATTAGTCATCTATAAAGACTACATGGTGGAAGCTGCTAGTCTATGGTTATATTAGTCATCTATAAAGACTACAAGGTGGAAGCTGCTAGTCTATGGTTATATTAGTCATCTATAAAGACTACATGGTGGAAGCTGCTAGTCTATGGTTATATTAGTCATCTATAATGACTACATGGTGGAAGCTGCTAGTCTATGGTTATATTAGTCATCTATAAAGACTACATGGTGGAAGCTGCTAGTCTATGGTTATATTAGTCATCTATAATGACTACATGGTGGAAGCTGCTAGTCTATGGTTATATTAGTCATCTATAAAGACTACATGGTGGAAGCTGCTAGTTTATGGTTATATTAGTAATCTATAAAGACTACATGGTGGAAGCTGCTAGTCTATGGTTATATTAGTCATCTATAATGACTACATGGTGGAAGCTGCTAGTCTATGGTTATATTAGTCATCTATAAAGACTACAAGGTGGAAGCTGCTAGTCTATGGTTATATTAGTCATCTATAAAGACTACATGGTGGAAGCTGCTAGTCTATGGTTATATTAGTCATCTATAAAGACTACATGGTGGAAGCTGCTAGTCTATGGTTATATTAGTCATCTATAAAGACTACATGGTGGAAGCTGCTAGTCTATGGTTATATTAGTCATCTATAAAGACTACATGGTGGAAGCTGCTAGTCTATGGTTATATTAGTCATCTATAAAGACTACATGGTGGAAGCTGCTAGTCTATGGTTATATTAGTCATCTTTAAAGATGCACTATGTAGAAATCGCTCTGCAATTTTCTGGTTGCTAATTTCAGTTTATGTGACAAAACAAGCAAGTATAGTGTAGAGCCTCCATACTCAACTGGCGGACCGGAACCGGAACCAGAACGGGGTCAATACGGACCGCAGGTTCCAAAGAAAAAACATATATATATTTTTTTACATGTTTCGGACCCCTGGTATCATAATAACACACATAACTCACATTTCTATGTGAAGTTGGTTGGGTCGCCCCAAAAGTTACATATTGCAGCTTTATAGCATTATATTGATGAATAGAGTTGGAAACCTACATTAAGGCCAATTAGGGATGAACACTTACAAAACATTATTTAATATAGCCTCTGATTTGCAGTTCTAAATCCACCATTATGTAAAAGTTAATGTCACACGTAAACCTAAATAAAGGAGCTGAAAGTGTTCTTATTGTATGATAATAAAAAAAGGTTTCATAGCTAACATGGCACTCTATTTCTCTCTATGACTCAGACCCAGACCATGTGTAGAACAGCAAAACAGCATTTCACAGACATGAAATGAAATGTAAAACATAATTGTTACTCTCTCGCTACTGTGGTGTACTCACTGACATTATAGATAGGCTGCCTACAATTGAGGATCATAGAAAAACAGCATGGGGAAACGTACTGTCATACTTGCCATTATCGGTTACAGTAGTTAAGGCGGTGAACATGACAGGCAGACCGATGGCAGAGGACAGGATCCAGTTGCACACGTTGACAATCTTTGCATTACGGGGCGTGCGGAAGTCTAAGGCCTTGACAGGGTGGCACACTGCAATGTAACGGTCAATACTCATGGTGGTCAATGTGAAGATACTGGTGAACATGTTGTAGTAGTCGATGGATATCACTATCTTGCACAGAACGTCTCCAAATGGCCAAGTCCCCATCAGGAAGTTGACACTCTGGAAGGGCAGTGTACTGGTGGCTAGTGCATCAGCCAAGGCCAGGTTGAAGATGTAGATATTTGTGGCGGTTTTCATTTTAGTGTATCTGGAAAGATAACATACAGAAAGAAAAATCAGAAGACAAATAATCAGGACAGCAGCTTGTCTATCTCAAAACCATAGGCTCAGCAATATCTTCGGTTCACCTTGCCGTTCATGGCAACATCTTATCGCTGTGTCTCAGTTTCTCAGACAAATCATGCCACCAAGAACAGGTTTACAAAATATTGGATTTATAAGGAATTTATATTACAAACAAACACACAGACAGATGGTGTATTGACATAGGCCTACATACATTACTGTTAATTAATTCTAATCCAATTTCTCTTTCTTACAGAGTTACCGACTGGGTAGCTCTCGAAAACGATTCTAATTATCTGTGGGTTTTCAGCGGTTAGCTTTGCACACGGTTGACTGCATGTCAACTACAATTCCTCCAACAGTGTGTTTTAACGTTTAGAAATGTCAATAATCATTGCTTGCGAAACGATTTTCGAAACATGCTGATATACCTTTTATCTTTCATACAGTGCCTTCGGAAAGTACCCCTTCCCTTTTCACATTTTGTTACGTGACAGCCTTAAAAATAGGTCAAATACGTTTTTTCCCTCATCAATCTACACACAATACCCTATAATGTCAAAGCGAAAACAGGTTTTTTGAAACTAGCAAATTTATAAAAAAGAAAAATCAATACCTTATTTACATAAATATTCAGACCCTTTGCTATGAGACTCGAAATTGAGCTCAGGTGCATCCTGTTTCCATTGATCATCCTTGAGATGTTTCTACAACTTGATTGGAGTCCACCTGTGGCAAAAACCAAGCCATGAGGTTGAAGGAATTGTCCATACAGCTCAGAGACGGGATTGTATTGAGGCAAAGATCTGGGGAAGGGTAGCAAAACATTTCTGCAGCATTAAAGGTCCCCAAGAACAAGTTTGTAAGAAGTTTGGAATCACCAAAACTCATCCTAGAGCTGGCCGCCTGGCCAAACTGATCAATTGGGGGAGGGCCTTGTTCAGGGAGGTGACCAAGAACCCAATGGTCACTCTGACAGAGCTCCAGGGTTCTTCTATGGAGATGAGACACCTTCCAGAAGGACAACCATCTCTGCAGCACTCCACCAATCAGGCCTTCGTGGTAGTGTGGCCAGACGGAAGCCACTCCTCAGTAAAAGGCACACGACAGCCCACTTGGAGTGCGCCAAAACACACCTAAAGCCTCTTAGGCCATGAGAAACAAGATTCTTTGTCTGATGAAACCAAGATTGACCTCTTTGGCCTGAATGCCAAGAGTCATGTCTGGAAGAAACCTGGCACCATCCCTACGGTGAAGCATGGTGGTGGTAGCATCATGCTGCGGGGATGTTCTTCAGCGGCAGGAAGTGGGAGACTAGTCAGGATCTAGTCAGTGAAAGATGAACGGAGCAAAGTACAGAGAGATCCTTGATGAAAACCTGCTCCAGAGCGCTCAGGACCTCAGACTGGGAAGAAGGTCACCTTCAAACAGGACAACAACCCTAAGCACACAGCCAAGACAACTCAAGAGTGGCTTCGCGACAAGTCTCTGAATATCCTTGAGTGGCCCAGCCAGAGCCCCGATTTGAACCAGATCAAACATCTCTGGAGAGACCTGAAAATAGCTGTGCAGCAATGCTCCCCATCCAACTTGACAGAGCTTGAGAGGATCTGCAGAGAAGAATTGGAGAAACTCCCCAAATACAGGTGTTCCAAGCTTGTAAAGTCATACCCAAGAAGATGTGAGGCTGTAATCGCTGCCAAAGGTGCTTCAACAAATTACTGAGTAAAGGGTCTGAATACTTATGTAAATGTGATATTTCTGTTTTTTCTAAAAACCTGTTTTTGCTTTGTCCTTTTTGTGTAGATTTTAGAATAAGGCTGTAATGTAACAAAATGTGGAAAAAGTCAAGGGGTCTGAATACTTTCCAAATGCACTGTATCAGCGAGAAATAATCGTTCAAATAAAAAATCTACACTTACTGTAGCAGTTTTGCACAGATCCACAAGCAGTGTGTGCCTCCAGTTGACAAACTACACTTCCTCTCCAGTTAAGTTTACACACAGGTGTTCAGAACACACTACGCTAGATAGCTAATTAGCCCAGGTGGCTGCCTATGTCTTGCACCTGTCTTCCGAAACAAGCGATGTAACATGGAGATATGGCCGTGTAGGAACACTAACCCAGTTAAGGTGTGTGGTAATTTTTAAAAATGTATTATTATTATTTTGCACTGATATGAATGATACGTTCCTTATGTTTCCAAAATTGTACCGCAAGCGATACGTTTTAACAGTCAGAACGATCCTAAAAAAACTCCCCCGGCCAGAAGATACTGTCGTCAATAGGCGCTAAAGTTAAAGTACGTTATTGTTAAACAAACAGACAGTCATTGTAATGGAAATTGAATTTTTACTTGAACAAATATTTGACCAGCCTAAATCCTCTCATGACAGGCACCGACAATAGTTCATCAAAATGATTAGCTCCAACAGCATAAAGACAGTGTTGAGTGGATCAAGAATGTCATTTCCACCCATTAGATACTACATTGATCTCTTATGTATCATATCAGAGCACTTATGATCCAGTTGGGCTTATTATACCAATTATCCAGGGATACCATAAGTAGTGTTGTCCATTGTGTTTAATTCAACGGAGCAGACTCGATTTTTTATCCTTATCTGTTGTCATCCCCGATCTTAATAATTTCAATCAAAATCATAGTGTTAATTTGGAGCTTATTGTGCTCCGTTACACAAAGAACGTATTGCTGCAAAATTAAGTACGGTTCACTTTTGTTGTTTCTTAATTTTCATTATTTCTCATTATGAGGCATCATTTGTAGGTTTAATTTTGTTACTTTCTAGGTTCAGCATATTCCTGTACACAAATAAAACTAAAAGGAAACCATTTTCATTTGTATAACTATTCTGCAATAATTTCTTTGTAGTAGTACAGAGAGTAAAGGTGGGTTTACATTGTGGAGATGCGGAATGACTACAAGGAACCGTCGCTTATATGTGAATTAGACTTTCGGAGCAGTCTGACCCTGTGCAGGATGCCTTTCTAATCCAAATCTCCCGGGCAATCTTGTGGACCGACCTGCCAACATTTTACGTTTGCGTGTGATGCGGATTACCATTAATTACATATTATATAAAAGTTATAAATTGAGATTTGGATGCGTGGGGGGGAAACTCAAGCATGTCGGAGCTTGAACTGTCGTTCCTGCGTCTCCGCAATTTAAGGATAGTAAATCAATTATTGCTATTGAACTTCCCATAATGACCAAAAAGAAAGAGTGGCATATCTTAAACAGATAGAAAGGCTTGTGTAATTGGCTATATAAATATACTGCTCAAAAAATAAAGGGAACACTTAAACAACACATCCTAGATCTGAATGAAAGAAATAATCTTATTAAATACTTTTTTCTTTACATAGTTGAATGTGCTGACAACAGAATCACACAAAAATAATCAATGGAAATCCCATTTATCAACCCATGGAGGTCTGGATTTGGAGTCACACTCAAAATTAAAGTGGAAAACCACACTACAGGCTGATCCAACTTTGATGTTAATGTCCTTAAAACAAGTCAAAATGAGGCTCAGTAGTGGGTGTGGCCTCCACGTGCTTGTATGACCTCCCTCCAACGCCTGGGCATGCTCCTGATGAGGTGGCGGATGGTCTCCTGAGGGATCTCCTCCCAGACCTGGACTAAAGCATCCGCCAACTCCTGGACAGTCTGTGGTGCAACGTCGCATTGGTGGATGGAGCGAGACATGATGTCCCAGATGTGCTCAATTGGATTCAGGTCTGGGGAACAGGCGGGCCAGTCCATAGCATCAATGCCTTCCTCTTGCAGGAACTGCTGACACACTCCAGCCACATGAGGTCTAGCATTGTCTTGCATTAGGAGGAACCCAGGGCCAACCGCACCAGCATATGGTCTCACAAGGGGTCTGAGGATCTCATCTCGGTACCTAATGGCAGTCAGGCTACCTCTGGCGAGCACATGGAGGGCTGTGCGGCCCCCCAAAGAAATGCCACCCCACACCATGACTGACCCACCGCCAAACCGGTCATGCTGGAGGATGTTGCAGGCAGCAGAACGTTCTCCACGGCGTCTCCAGACTCTGTCACGTCTGTCACGTGCTCAGTGTGAACCTGCTTTCATCTGTGAAGAGCACAGGGCGCCAGTGGGGAATATGCCAATCTTGGTGTTCTCTGGCAAATGCCAAACATTCTGCACGGTGTTGGGCTGTAAGCACAACCCCCACCTGTGGACGTCGGGCCCTCATACCACCCTCATGGAGTCTGTTTCTGACCGTTTGAGCAGACACATGCACATTTGTGGCCTGCTGGAGGTCACTTTGCAGGGCTCTGGCAGTGCTTCTCCTGCTCCTCCTTGCACGAAGGCGGAGGTAGCGGTCCTGCTGCTGGGTTGTTGCCCTCCTACGGCCTCCTCCACGTCTCCTGATGTACTGGCCTGTCTCCTGGTAGCGCCTCCATGCTCTGGACACTACACTGACAAACACACAAACCTTCTTGCCACAGCTCGCATTGACGTGCCATCCTGGATGAGCTGCACTACCTGAGCCACTTGTGTGGGTTGTAGACTCCGTCTCATGCTACCACTAGAGTGAAAGCACCGCCAGCATTCAAAAGTGACCAAAACATCAGCCAGGAAGCATAGGAACTGAGAAGTGGTCTGTGGTCCCCACCTGCAGAACCACTCCTTTATTGGGGGTGTCTTGCTAATTGCCTATAATTTCCACCTGTTGTCTATTCCATTTGCACAACAGCATGTGAAATGTATTGTCAATCAGTGTTGCTTCCTAAGTGGACAGTTTGATTTCACAGAAGTGTGATTGACTTGGAGTTACATTGTGTTGTTTAAGTGTTCCCTTTATTTTTTTGAGCAGTGTATAAACAATATTCTATGACGTTTGAGAATAGCAAATACAATCCCATTATGCTCATCCACATCATTCAGATTGTTTTTTCATGAGAAAATGTTTAATTCATTTCCAATGCAACATTAGCAGTCTGGGATTGTCTCATTTCTTCTCGTTTCCAAAACTCTTTATTATCTTCTAATGTCAATGAGATATTCAGAACAGATAACAGCAAATCATCTTTTTTATTTAGGAAAAATCTCACTGATCACTGTTTAGATAGATTACTAAACCGTACCGTGCCCCTGATTAAAAAGGGGGAAATCTAGTCAGTTGTACAACTGAATACCTTCAACTGAAATGTGTCTTCTGCATTTAACCCAACCCCTCTGAATCAGAGCGGTGCGGGGGGCTGCCTTAATCGACATCCACGTCTTCGGCGCCTGGGGGTTCACTGCCTTGTTCAGGGGCAGAATGACAGATTTTTACCTTGTCAGCACGGGGATTCAATCCAGCAACCTTTCGGTTACTGGCCCAATGCTCTAACCACCAGACTACCTGCCACACCAAAAGGAAGTTAGAGGAAAGAAGTTAGAGACCGTTTCACGAGCCAATGCTAACTAGCGTTAGCGCAATGACTGGGAGTCTGAAAGAACAGCGCACTGAATGGAAGTCTACAGGAACAGCTAGCATGCTATAGTTCCCTTAGACTTCCAGTCACTGCTCTAATGCTAGTTAGCAACTTCCTTCAAACTGCACGCAGAGACATAAAAATGGTATCCACGAGTTCATCTGACTCTGGGGAATTTGATAAAGGGCTTCATTGACAAAACCCCGAAGTATCCCTTTAAGATACAAGGCGTTTTCTGGATAAATACAATCTCAAATTGGCCGCAGGTAGCCTAGTGGTTAGAGAGGCTAGACAGCAACCGGAGGGTTGCCATTTTTAAATTCTGGGTCTGATGGGAAGAATCTGACAGGAAGGGAATCCTGGATGCCATTGCCTGCTGTTGTGCCCTTGAGCAAGGCACTTAACCCCCCCCCCCCCCCCAACAACTGCTCAACGGGCGCCAGGGTGACAGCCCCCTGCCCCAACCTCTCTGACCTATATATGTATGTGTGTCATTTGGAGGGGTTGGGATAAAGAGAAAGTAAAATTTCAGTTGACAAATAAAAGTTAATTTGATCTCAAATGAAGAACTACTCCAAAATAAAAAAAACAGCAGCACAGTAACCCAAACAATGAAAAGACAAAGAATTCAATCAAAGGCACATTGTAAACAAATGCACTGCATTTTACTTTTAAATGTAATTTACTCTTGAGCTGACATCCGCAGCATTTACTCTGAATGCAATCTCTGAGAACATCAGGGAAGTTGCCTTGTCGATAGTGCATTGCACTCGGATTGAATCCTGGCAGAAGATTGAGATGGCTGGGGAATGCATGCCAAAATAAATTGAACTATTTTTTTTGAAAAGATAATTCATTTTTTGTCTGCTATGTTTGCGCATGGAGTCGTACATTATACGTAAGCCATGGATGTACACAAGGAACCGGATGTCTTGAGCTTTAAGCGTAACATTTTCCGTGTCTGATGGATGGGTCTGATGTCATCAGTGAAAAAGCCCAGGAAGGAGCCAAGTGCAGGGTGTTTTGTATTGCACATTCTGGAACACAACATGTCTGTCTATAACAACACCATAAAACACAGCAGGGGAGAAGTGTTGATAAGGTGAAGCTTGAGTCTGGACAGAAGGGATATCTGGATCTGGACAGAAGGAATATCTGGATCTGGGCAGAAGGGACATCTGGATCTGGACCTAGGACTGTTGCGGTGACTGTATTACCGCCACACCGGCGGTAACGAGTCATGAAGGCAGTCAAATTCCATGGGACCGTTTAGTCACGGTAATTAGGCTTCTCCAAGCTCTGATGCTGCTGATGGTCATTAGTAGCCTACCAAACTTGCTAACTGACTGGCACTCTATAATCACTCTGACATCAACGCAAATGTGTTCGAAAATCTAATCAAACACTTCATGAGAGCCCACGAGCTCATGTTGGGCAACATGGCCTCTATTAAAAAGAGGAGGATCCCATCAGCCTTCTATAGGCTAGACCTAGTATATTTATTTATCAACTTTCCTAATATTAAGCACAATGCTTCTCTTTAAAACAGGAGTATAGCCTACCTGGCTAGCATGAAAATAAACCATCAGAAAAGCGTCCTCCATTTGCTATTTAAGTGCATAGATTACATGTATTTTTTTCCTGCTTTCCCTGTTTCGAGACAGGTGCATGATAACGGTCTATTCTAAATCAAAACAAATTTCACACCTATATTATTTAGTATATGTAAAGACAAGATTAAATCAAGAATAGTCTGATGGGTGACAATATTAGCCTATCACTTGTGAATTATTTTTTGTCACTTGTGAATGATGCCCAGCATAAGAAACTGACTTTTTTGCAACTTTTTCTATTCATAGTTGCACACCTCATGTAGCCTAGCCCATAGGCCTATATGTTTTAATAATGTTTGCATAACTAATAAAGTGCCCAAATAACCTTTTAAAATTAAGCACATTAATCCGCTTGACAAAGGGATTAGAGCCTAACTGTCATACATAAGCAGCACGAGATTCAAGTGTGGGGAAGATAATTTCACCATAAAAATGCACCTTTATAATATTTGCTGTCACTTTTGATAATGGTGTTTTTCCACTAATGGAACATTCGTGCTTATAGCCTACTGCCATGTGTGCATTGCTGCGCTTATAATGTGGAGAAATAGAATATGAATATGTGGACAACTACATAGGATATGTATATGAATATGTGGACAACTACAAATACCTAGGTGTCTGGTTAGACTGTAAACTCTCCTTCCAGACTCATATTAAGCATCTCCAATCCAAAATGAAATCTAGAATCAGCTTCCTATTTCACAACAAAGCCTCCTTCACTCATGCTGCCAAACATACCCTCGTAAAACTGACTATCCTACCGATCCTTGACTTCAGCGATGTCATTTAGAAAATAGCCCCCAACACTCTACTCAGCAAACTGGATGCAGTCTATCACAGTGCCATCCATTTTGTCACCAAAGCCCCATATACTACCCACCACTGCACTTGTATGCTCTCGTTGGCTGGCCCTCACTACATATTCGTCACCAAACCCACTGACTCCAGGTCATCTATAAGTCTATTGTCATGATGTTGGCCTGTGGGTAAGGTTTATGACCCCTCCATAAATACCTTTCTCCCTTCCCTCTCTCTCTGACTCTACTGAAGGTCTCTTGAATAGCCTTTGTTAAACATAGAGAGTCTGGGAACATCAAACAAGTGGGGGGAAAGGAACCATATTTCAGTAATAGAACCAGTTGAAAATATGTGTTGGTACTTAATGTATATGATGTCTGTTCGGTTGTCATCTGAGACATTATGACTGATGACAGGACGACATAAACTGTATCTGGGAAAGTCTACACATTCTAGTTATCAGATTCACATGGAATTGTTGTGCAAATTAAATGTTTGAATATGAAACTATTTGTGATAAGATTAAATGTAATTTTAGCTTCCAAATGAGAGAATTGGGTTATCATAAGGTTAGAGCCCTGCTCAATCAGTGGTCCGCCCCTGTGAAGAGACATGGGTTATAAACTATGAAACACACCTTTCTCTCCCTCCACTATATAAGCCCTTGACAAAAATGCAACCTGCTGTTCCGAGGACGATAGGACGACGGTCCATACGTTAAAAAGGACTAACATGTCAACTACAGAACTAAGCCAATCTCAGCGTGAGCTTTGGTTGTGAATGGTATGAACTTTGAACTCTTATTCACTAAAGAAGTGAGACATCCTAGCCGTTGAGTTAGCAACAGCAGCTGTAAACGTGGGCTAGGAAAGGACGGACGACGTATCCAGTCTAACACACAATGAAGATACTACAACGTTTCCAATTTACCACCAGAGACATTCTTCCGAGGACAGGAAGATCTCTGTTGGCCAACACGGCCAGCATCTACGACCAACCTATGGAAGCGCAGCTCAGAGTAAATATTTATTGCATTTTCCTTTTCCAAATGGGCGGTAATTTAGGATGCATAAGATACTGTATTTACGAAAGCTTAGCTTCTCCCTTTGTTCCTCAGTCTTCCCGCTCTTTCATTCAAGCCCAACCCCCTCTCTTTGTGTAACAAGCCATCATACAGGTTCCGTCCACCAGGGACGTTTTCTGTAGGACATAATTTGCATTCTGTGTATATGTAATTCTGTGTGATTAGTTAGGTATTTAGGAAATAAATAATTAAACCCAATTTTGTATTGCTGATTCAACTTGTTAGCCAGGGTTCGTGAAGATAACCAAGAATCTACAACTTTCAGATGAGACTGAAATAAGGTGACGATTAATATTTACTGCTATTGATGTAAAATATTACTAGGTCTTTCAGAGTTTATTCCGAAGATAACGGCTCTATAAACACTCTTTCGTGGTGCCCCGACTTTCTAGTTAATTACATTTACATGATTAGCTCAATCAGGTAATATTAATTACAGAGAAAGGATTTTATAGAATAGCATGTCATATCACTTAATCCGGCATAGCCAAAGACACGACACTATGCTAGGTAAAGCCCCGCCTTATCTCAGCTTACTGATCACCATAGCAACACCCACCCGTAGCACGTGCTCCAGCAGGTATATTTCACTGGTCACCCCCAAAGCCAACACTTTCTTTGGCCGCCTTTCCTTCCAGTTCTTTGCTGCCAATGACTGGAACAAATTGCAAAAATATCTGAAGCTGGAGACTTATATCTCCCTCACTAGCTTTAAGCACCAGCTGTCAGAGCAGCTTACCGATCACTGTACCTGTACACAGCCAATCTGTAAATAGCACACCCGACTACCTCATCCCCATATTGTTTTTTATCCTCTTGCTCTTTTGCACCCCAGTATCTCTACTTGCACATCATCATCTGCACATCTATCACTCCAGTGTTAATGCTAAATTGTAATTATTTCACCTCCATGGCCTATTTATTGCCTTACCTCCCTACTCTTCTACATTTGCACACACCGTACATACATTTTTCTATTGTGTTATTGACTGTACGTTTGTTTATGTGTAACTCTGTGTTGTTGTTTTTGTCGCACTGCTTTGCTTTATCTTAGCCAGGTCGTAGTTGTAAATGAGAACTTGCTCTCAACTGGACTACCTGGTTAAATAAAGGTGAAATAAAAGAAAAAGAAATGGCCTAATAGTTTATCAACATTTTAAGCTAAATGTTCTGATCTGTTGCATCAGCCACATTGCATAAACAAGTTTGATGCTAGTGGTTGTATTAATTTGGGATCTATTGCATCCCACAACTGTCTCAGACTATGTTTTGAATATTTATTTCTCACACAGAATAGGTCAACTTTTGTACAGTCGTGGCCAATTTTTTTTTAGAATGACACAAATATGAATTTTCACAAAGTCTGCTGCCTGAGTTGTATGACGTCAATTTGCATATACTCCAGAATGTTATGAAGAGTGATCAGATGAATTGCAATTAATTGCAAAGTCCCTCTTTGCCATGCAAATGAACTGAATCCCCCACTGCATTTCAGCCCTGCCACAAAAGGACCAGCTGACATCATGTCAGTGATTCTCTCGTTAACACAGGTGTGAGTGTTGACGAGGACAACGCTGGAGATCACTCTGTCATGTTGATTGAGTTTGAATAACAGACTGGAAGCTTCAAAAGGAGGGTGGTGCTTGGAATCAATGTTCTTCCTCTTTCAACCATGGTTACCTGCAAGAAAACATGTGCCGTCATAATTGCTTTGCACAAAAAGGGCTTCACAGGCAAGGATATTGCTGCCAGTAAGATTGCACCTAAATCAACCATTTGTCGGATCATCAAGAACTTCAAGGAGAGCGGTTCAATTGTTGTGAAAAAGGCTTCAGGGCACCCAAGAAAGTCCAGCAAGCGCCAGGACTGTCTCCTAAAGTTGATTCAGCTGCGGGATCGGGGCAACGCCAGTACAGAGCTTTCTCAGGAATGGCAGCAGGCAGGTGTGAGTGCATCTGCACACACAGTGAGGCGAAGACTTTTGGAGGATGGTCTGGTGTCAAGAAGGGCAGCAAAGAAGCCACTTCTCTCCAGGAAAAGCATCAGGGACAGACTGATATTCTGCAAAAGGTACAGGGATTGGACTGCTGAGGACTGGGGTAAAGTCATTTTCTCTGATGAATCCCCTTTCCGATTGTTTGGGGCATCCGGAAAAAAGCTTGTCCAGAGAAGACAAGGTGAGCGCTACCATCAGTCCTGTGTCATGCCAACAGTAAAGCATCCTGAGACCATTCATGTGTGGGGTTGCTTCTCAGCCAAGGGAGTGGGCTCACTCACAATTTTGCCTAAGAACACAGCCATGAATAAAGAATGGTACCAACACATCCTCCGAGAGAAACTTCTCCCAACCATCCAGGAACAGTTTGGTGACGAACAATGCCTTTTCCAGCATGATGGAGCAATGCCTTTTCCAGCATGATGGAGCACCTTGCCATAAGTGGCTCGGGGAACAAAACATCGATATTTTCAGTCCATGGCCAGGAAACTCCCCAGACCTTAATCCCATTAGGAATGTGTGGTCAACCCTCAAAAGGCGGGTGGACAAACAAAAACCCACAAATTCTGACAAACTCCAAGCATTGATTATGCAAGAATGGGCTGCCATCAGTCAGGATGTGGCCCAGAAGTTAATTTACAGCATGCCAGGGCGGATTGCAGAGGTCTTGAAAAACAAGGGTCAACACTGCAAATATTGAATCTTTGCATCAACTTCATGTAATTGTCAATTAAAGCCTTTGACACGTATGAAATGCTTGTAATCATACTTCAGTATTCCATAGTAACATCTGACAAAAATATCTAAAGACACTGAAGCAGCAAACTTTGTGGAAATTAATATTTGTGTCATTCTCAAACTTTTGGCCACGACTGTACTTGTACATTTATATTTACATTTACGTCATTTAGCAGACGCTCTTATCCAGAGCGACTTACAAATTGGACTATGGGGGATAGTAGATTGACATAGGCTAGTGCTTTTGCTGTTCATTAGGCCACTGCATCTTGTTGGCTGACAAAGTAAATGTGGACAGTTCTTCCAAATAACTTCAATATGCACCTCGGAATTGGATAAGGACGTTCGCAGTTGTGTCCCAGATGTGTCTGTCTTCACTTGTAGCCTGTGAGAAAGACCCAATCACGTGATGGAAAGCCATGTGAGTGAGAGGTGCTTAGGGGCGCGCAGCACTCAGGGAGAAGGGCACAATGCAGCAATCCGGGCCAAGGGCACAACGGCCACTGGCCGCAAAAGGCATGGATTTGTTTGGGGTGCATTATGGCCGCAAAGGGGATGCCGCCGTGAAATTCGAAGCATTATCAAGTGCTTGTCAAATTGTGAATGAGAGACTAATGAACTGTGTACAGCCTGCGCAAAAAACAAAGCAGACCTCATACCTTTCAAGCAACTTTTTTCAAATCATCATTAGAGTCGCATCATGCCGCCTGACAATGTATTAAAAATCAAAACATATAGCCCAACATCTGCAGAACAACTAAAGTTACATTAATAACTGTAAATTAAGCATATAGGAATACCTATTTCTTTGTTAACCGTTCAACACAGAACAGCCGCATGTGCGCACTCTCTCAAATTGTTTGGAGAAAATATTTATATTTTATTCAGCTATGTTCAATTGTATTCTTCATACTATAAAATAATGCCACGTAATTCTAAGGAAATCTTTCTGCTAAATGAACTCGTGTAGCCCACAGCCATTTGGCATAGACAGATCAGGACCTAACATAAGGACAACTCAGAGTATGCTATTCTGTTCTTCTGAAATAGACTACGATTTCTTCATATCATGCTTCTTTAGACCTGTCTAAAATAAATTATGGATTTATTGTGATGGTGTAGGCTATATTACATGGATTTATTCTACTTTTTAAAATGTAGATGTTCCAAAGGTCTACAACAGTGTGGAAGCCAGGAGATGCTAAACGTGTTTATGTTGATTAACGGTCAATTACCGTGAGACCGACAGTTATTTTTTGGACAATCACCAGCTGACAAAATTTAGTGACTGCCACAGCCCTATCTGGACCTATGTATGAATCTCCCAGAGTATACAACAAGCCATGCCAACATGCTCTACGGTTTTCATTATTCTCATATGTGACCTTGGATGCTAACAGAAGGGAAGTTCAGAAGTCTGATCAGTAATCAGTAGTGGGCGACAGTGACAGCTATGGTTGGAGTTCACTTCTTCATATTAAATGCTCTACTACGCTCATCCTGTCTCTCACAAGAAATTTCACAGGAAAAGAGAAAATGATTGACGGTTATAACACAGCAGAATGGAAATAGTCCCTGTGCACAATCCTGTTAAATGAGCTTTTAGTGCCTTTTTTCAATAAGAGATTTGTTCCTGGTTTTAGATGACAAGCCAATTACAAGTAGAGCGAATGTGCATCAAAAGCCTTTTTTTTCTTCTCTTAAGTTGGATGAATTTAACTGGTCCTTCCTCATTAAGGAAATTGTCCCCATAATCAGGGATGCCCCAGATGAATCATCTCCCGATATTCTTTAGTCTGGCTCCAGATTCTTTGAGGTGGAGAGTTATTCTTATGTATCAAAGGCATGATGAACCCTCTGATGCAGCATGGAGAGAGGATGGCAGTTGCACGCCATCAAAAACAGGTTCTTTCCACCTCTGGAAATGTCTCTCTCTGCTGTGATTTGAGGTTAGTGATTATGGGTGAGTCAGGCCCTTAGAATTCAATAGCATCAAACCTCTCTAACATCTGCTGGGGGACAAATCCATTTGATGCCACCACAACAACCTGTTCCCACAGACTTTGGCCGTAGTGTATTGGAGGAGAAGTCTTCTGCCCAACATCTTTCATTTTTGTCATTTAACAGACACTTATCCAGAGCAACCAGGGTTAAGTGCCTTGCTCAAGGGCACAACATATTTTTTACATAGAGGACTCAGGGATTCAAACCAGCAACCTTTTAGTTACTGGCCCAACACTCTTAACTGCTGGGCTACCTGCTGCCCAGCAGAAAAATGTGTAGCAGGGAGCAATGGCACAGGACGCCTCCTGCAACAGTGCTGTCTGCCTCTAGTCAGTGGCAACTAGTTCGCTATGAAAGAGGGAGCACAGCCATCACAGTATCTGATTAAGACAGACAGCAGCTTAACACTAAAACACTTCAGCTGCCTCATAGTAACTGCCTCTGCAATTACTGAGTGTGATGGTCCGCTCGACTGGCAGACATGATCACACCGGTGGCTGTTACCTCGAATCAAATAGAGCAGATATCCCTGCGCAGCCAGCTGTCTTTTCTCATTATTCAGCAGGTGATGTCTAGTGGAACGGATTTGCAAATACTTTTGGATATTCACCGCTGACACATGGCTCCAGGCATAAGTGACATAAGCTTATGTCGGGGTCCCAACTTACTGTTACAATAGTAGAATGCACTAGGTGCAATTTCAAAATGTGGTTGTGCATCAGCAGTTTTTCTCTTGTTATGTCAACTAACAATTTTTAGATTGGTAAATGAGTCTAGCCAGCTATCTAAACGTGTAGTAATCATGGCCAAATACCAACTGGGCAGGCAGGGCAGGTGCCCTGACCTCCCGGGGGCCCCTATTGATTTTGATAGTTACTCTCACTCAGATATCATTAACATGGCATAAGTTGTGGCAAAATGTGTATAATTGCAGAAAGCTTGCTTTAAAACTGCTACATTTTCTCTACTCCCCATGGCAAAATGTGTCCAATTGCAGGAAATTAACTTTAAAACTTACATTTTATCTCTGCCGTCGAGAGGTGGGCCACCAAAATGTTTTGACTGTGGGGTGGGGGCTAGGGCCGGCCCTGCACATGGCCTTTGAGCACGGCATGTTGTAAGGCCTAATGCACATGCATAGTGATAGTTGACATAGAGCAGACGTAAACAAGCCTTTTCACAATAGCTCCGAACTCATCAGAGCCACACTAGTGCAATTTATGTTGTCCCCTTACTGGCTATCACCCGGTTACTCAACCCTGCACCTTAGAGGCTGCTGCTCTATATACATAGACATGGAATCACTGGTTACTTTAATAATGGAACACTAGTCACTTTAATAATGTTTAAATAATGTTTACATACTGCTTTACTCATCTCATATGTATATACTGTATTCTATTCTACTGTATTTTAGTCAATGCCACTCCGACATTGCTCATTCTTATATTTATATATTTCTTAATTTGATTATTTTACTTTTATATTTGTGTGTATTGTTGTGAATTGCTGGATACTACTGCACTGTTGGAGCTAGGAACACAAGCATTTCGCTACACCCACAATAACATCTGCTAAATATGTGTATGTGACCAATAAAATGTGATTTGATTTGAAAAGATTTCGATTATGTGGATATAGAGCAGTAACACACCATGGTATGTTGAGCCTGTTTACAAAACATTGGTTAGTTTGGATTATCTCTTAAAATGCAGTTTGATTTTAGGAAATGAATGGTAACCTAGTATAACCACAGAAACAGCGCAGCAGGGTAGCCTATGCAATCAAGGCTGGTTGCTAAGGAACAACCGGAACATCGCCTCTTACTTTTTGTGATTACCTTCTCCCCATATCAAATCATACAGCCACAGATAGAACAATGAGCCAGATGTTTCACCAGAGTAGAAATATGAAGCATCCGGTGGGCATTTCCACTCAACACCAAATATGGAAGCCCAGTGGCTGGCAGTGGGAGAAGATGGAGCGAGATGGATTTTGGCCAACATTCTACACATTTTCTCATCGATAAAACATTGGATCTCAACACAGTTTTCTGTTCCCAAAACTAAAATCTGTTACGAACAGACTGGAATAAGTTTAGTAGACTTTACCGTTTGCCAAAGTTTCTAAAAATGGTGTTGTTTAGAAGGAGTGCGAGGGCGAATTGAGTTATTGCACGAGTACTTCACAGAGTAGACATTCCCTAATGTAAATATGCAAATGCATGCTAGAACGCGCCAATAAGATCTCGCTAGCTCGTGCTTGGCTCTGTCCACCTCCTTGTTTGTTTTGCCCACTATGATTAATTTGCTCCCATTGGAAACAACAGGCTGTGGTGTATCTTGGGTTAGTTCGAAAAATATTTGATACAACCTTCCATTACATTCACGCGAGACAGTGTTTCTCCTAGATTGTTTCAGGCGGGGTCCAAAGCCCCCAAAAATCAACATGGGCCTCTTTAAACATTTGAATTGAAATCAATTTCCCTAATACCCAATTTCCCTAATACCCACCTATATAATGGAAACAATGTGGTGAGTTCCTTTGGTACGAACCAGTTAAAGTTCTGATGAATATTCAAATGTAAAGTGGGCAATTTAGACTCTGACGTCTTTCTTTTTCCAGCGTTTTAAAACTGGAAAGCTTTGTCAAAGGGACAATACATTATTCAGTTGGAAATGTCAAAGACATGTTCTCTCAAAAACCATCATCACAAAATCTACAGTTAATATAGGAGCCAAAGAAAACAGTAATGAGTCCAATTAAAAACACCGTTTTTTTTTAAGTGTGACATTTTTTATGGCATCTCCTGAATTAGAATCCTTTCAATGGTGGAGAGAACCAAGATAAGAACCATCTTAATTGTATCACCCTGCACAGCAGGGAACGCAAACTTGTATTGTGTTTGAGGTTTAAAAAGGCTTCTAAAATGTGTAACTTCCAAAATGTCAGACTGGATTTGCACTAACCCTTACAAAAATGTCAATTACACAACAATTCACATTTCCTGTTGCTGTGAGAAACTGGTCAAATTAAGATCCCACATCTGTATTATATAATGACTGGAGACTGAATCAATGTCAGTCATGTATTCATTGACAAAGCTACTACTACCAATCATATTGTGAAGACACATTTACTGTTCAGGAGCAGTCCTGTTCTTGTCCTCATCTTACCTTGAGGAAAGACAATCCCTATGGGAGGGAGGCAATGGTGGAAATACAATTGTTCACCACTGCTGACCTTTCAAGACCAATATTGTTAATCTCCCTTAATAAAGATAGAAGGTAATTGAGCATAAGAAGAGGGAGATTGCCCTGCATGCTTCATCCTGCCAACAGACATCAGGAGTTAATCATAAGGAGAGCCAACATATTGAGCCAAAAACAGTGTGACATAAGGAGAGCCAACATATTGAGCCCAACACAGTGTGACATAAGGAGAGCCAACATATTGAGCCCAACACAGTGTGACATAAGGAGAGCCAACATATTGAGCCCAACACAGTGTGACATAAGCTGCCTATTGGCGATCCATAGGTGGCTGAGTTAGCGTTATTTACTTGGGTTTGAGAGGATGGAACTACTAGTATTAACCTGTATTTTCTGCCCATTTACCTGATGCTGTTTGGCATAGAGTACTGTGTGGAGCCTATTCAAACACATTTCTATCCCCATACGACATCCAGCACATGGACGTCTTTGAAGTGGCTTTATGAAACCAACTAACATCATGAAATGAGGAGATGTGTTATTACTGAAGGGTTGTTGAATGATCGATCAGGTAACACTTACAGAAAAATATTATTTGGCGATTTGCTCAGAACCCTCCTTTAAAACTTCTTCAGGATCGGTGGGTCCCCTGCGGGACGTAGGCTAATGCGATTAGCATGAGGTTGTAAGTAAAAAGAAGATTTCCCAGGACATAGACATATCTGATATTGGTAGAAAGCTTAAATTCTTGTTAATCTGCACTGTACAATTTACAGTAGCTATTACAGTGAACGAATACCATGCTATTGTTTGAGGAGAGTGCACATTTTTTAACATGGAAAGTTATTAATAAACAAATTAGGCACCTTTGGGCAGTCTTGATACAAAATTTGGAACAAAAATGCAACGGTTCATTGGATCAGTCTAAAACGTTGCACATACACTGCTGCCTTCTAGTGGCCCAAATCTAAATTGCACCTGGGCTGGAATAATACATTATGGCCTTTCTCTTGCATTTCAAAGATGATGGTACAAGAAAATAAAAATAAAACAGTTTTTTTCTTTGTATTATCTTTTACCAGATCTAATGTATTATATTCTCATACATTCCTTTCACATTTCCACAAACTTCAAAGTGTTTCCTTTCAAACGGCACCAAGAAAATGGATATCCTTGCCTCAGGGCCTGAGCAACAAGCAGTTAGATTTGGGTATGTCATTTTAGGCGAAAATTGAAAAAAAGGGTGTGATCCTTAAAGGAGTTGGACCTGACGTATTAGGCATACATTGTAGCAACCTGTTGATAAGAGGACAATTTAAATGATAAATCTTTACTAATCAAAATCATTTTGTTTGTGCATAGAGGGACATTTTAGCCTGAATTGATTTCCCTACCTCGTCATGTTTTGCACCCTTCAAAATGATGATAAAAAACAAGCACTAGCCTGACAACAATAAACCACCATTTTGGTTCATGAAGGAACATATGGCCATGAAGCTGACCCTTTTGAATGCATTGTTTGTGACCCAAAAATGTAAGTGTTAACAGCAATTCAGGGAATGGATCACACCAGGTGTTTTATTGTACTGCAAGAGGCTGACTAGGGGAAGGGATGGGCTGGTAGGCTGACTGGGGGAAGGGATGGGCTGGTAGGCTGACTGGGGGAAGGGATGGGCTGGTAGGCTGACAAGGGGAAGGGATGGGCTGGTAGGCTGACTGGGGGAAGGGATGGGCTGGTAGGCTGACAAGGGGAAGGGATGGGCTGGTAGGCTGACTGGGGGAAGGGATGGGCTCGTAGGCTGACAAGGGGAAGGGATGGGCTGATAGGCTGACTGGGGGAAGGGATGGTCTGGTAGGCTGACTGGGGGAAGGGATGGTCTGGTAGGCTGACTGGGGGAAGGGATGGTCTGGTAGGCTGACAAGGGGAAGGGATGGGCTGGTAGGCTGACTGGGGGAAGGGATGGTCTGGTAGCCTGACTGGGGGAAGGGATGGTCTGGTAGCCTGACTAGGGGAAGGGATGGTCTGGTAGGCTGACTGGGGGAAGGGATGGGCTGGTAGGCTGACAAGGGGAAGGGATGGGCTGGTAGGCTGACAAGGGGAAGGGATGGGCTGGTAGGCTGACTGGGGGAAGGGATGGTCTGGTAGGCTGACTGGGGGAAGGGATGGTCTGGTAGCCTGACTGGGGGAAGGGATGGTCTGGTAGCCTGACTGGGGGAAGGGATGGGCTGGTAGCCTGACTGGGGGAAGGGATGGTCTGGTAGCCTGACTAGGGGAAGGGATGGTCTGGTAGCCTGACTGGGGGAAGGGATGGTCTGGTAGCCTGACTGGGGGAAGGGATGGTCGGAGAGAAAGCCTTGGTGTCTCCATGACAACAAAAAGCACTCTGCACTATTTTCCCTGCGGTTTCCTGCAGTTCTTCTGCCAACTAGAATGGATTTTCCACATGAGCGTGCAGATATCATTCTGTGGGTGACACTGATTGTCATTTGTTTGTGCTTGTGAGAGTTTCTGGATGAAAGCGCTGATCTGGTGGAAGATTGAGGGTGGGGTAGGTGTTGTTGTTAATGGCATGACCATTGTCCACAGTGTAGCTGCTTTTAACACATAAAGGTTCAAAAGGCCTTTGCAGTTACTAGAGCTATTAAGTTGGTACACACTTAGGAAAGAATCCAAATTTGAGATAGGAATGACTAACTTGATTTTGTGTACATCATGCATTGACGTCAATGCATGATTTTCACGAGTTATGCACAGCAATCTCAGGCTACTTGTCTTTAAAAAAAAGTGTAATCATAATGCCAATCAGTTCACCACCCTGGTGTTCATTGGGGTAAATGGAGGACTTTGTGAGTGTATTCTGAATTCCCCAAAGGAGTTGACTCTCTTGAGGTTGTGCTTAAAGTAGCTTACATGCCTCTGGGTCATAGTGAAGTGTGGCAATATGGCACATGTTCAGTAGGGAACACCGTAATGAAACTTGTGCTGTGATTAATGAATATCTGTGTTCTTATTGGACAAGCTCAGGTAGTAGTATGTCTGGATAAGACTGAACTGTACTCAGGAGTCTTAGACTACTGTATGTCATCAGCAGAGATCAGTTGGTTGTCATCTCCTCTTTTGATCAAAGACTAAATGAAGCAGGCGAATGCTGATGTCCTACTAAGGCCACCCCGGCTGAGGAAGACATTTCTGAGAAACAGCATTGATTTACTGCTGGCCTTGAGCATCTTTCAATCACAGTGTGGGATTGTGGCTGGTGACTGGAGATACTCAACTGATTCAAAGCTTTAGGCTTTTAACACCTTTGGTAAAATATGAAGGACATTAGTGAAGCTGTTTAATTAAAAACACATCTCTGGCAACAGCATGCTAAAATATGCACAAGCTCCCTTCAATCAACACACCTGTGACTACAAGATATTATGTCTGTATAGAAAATGGTGTGAGGCATGCTGGGACCGGTAACAAAGTAACATGTACACATGTCAATCAGAAAGCTATCAGCAGTCTTGTAGCCAATCCATCCTCTCAATGTCTCCATGCAGGCCAGACTGCTGCTCAGTCTCACAAGGGCATATCAAGGGCTACACATACAATACATTTCTAATGAGCCTTTACCCTAGTGAATCATTTTTCATTGAAAGGGTATAGACCATACTAATATTGACATATAGCCAGGTTCAGTGTAATAATAGTGCAATTACACATTGTTATATTGTACCTGTTAAGCCTGTAATTACTGTTTTGCGCTTTAATATTATTGCAAAATAACAGGCCTTGTCATTTTTCTGGCCAATTTGACATGCATTTTGGGAGGGTGGGGCATATGCTCCTTAAAATATCTTTATATGTTGTCAAAGTAAAGTGTTTATGACAGTTAAATACCAATAATTACAAATAATGTTAAACTCCTATGTAGCCAATTGTTTCTACTGTGCCACATCAATGGTTTCTATGGCAGCTAATGTTATGATGTTGACTATGAGGGTCTGGAAATCGTTGCATTTTAGCGAATCAAAATTCCTTAATAACTGGAGTTGTAACTTGTAATTGTCTGATTAACTTGTGATTGCAATGCATTTTCTTGCTGCATTTTATTCTGACTAGGCTACATGAAAATACACATGGTGCAATGCTCTGCCTATTGACAAAAAAAAGCAATATGCTTTATTTTTATGATGGCCTTCAGCACATGTTGTAATGAATTCCCTAATGAATTACACAGGCTAAATAATGTAGCAATTTGCTGGTCAATATCATGATTTACATGCGTCTCACTCCTGGTGCCATTCCTTCACATGCTCTGTTCAGATTAATTATTGAGCAGGGTGCCATATTCATCTATAAACAACCTGTTTCTTTCAATTTACCACATAATATTCTACATTATATAAAAGGCAACAAGTTACTCATGGTGTCCCCTTTTATGGCGGGTTACTGCCCATTGATTTTCCTATTACTTTGACATTTACAAAGACTAACCTAGACTAGGCTAGGATTTACCAAACATCTGGACAATTGTCAGGGCAGTGTAGACTATAAAACCTGGGATTAGTTGTGATATCTTACCTGATAATGACATACATGACGAGCACGTTCCCCACCAGACCAAGCACACACACGATAGAGTAAAGAGTCGTGATTATAATCGCGACGATCACTGGTGTCGAGTCTTTGGCTAGGTTGTCTGTTCTCTCACATTTGGCATCTATACTCACGTTATCGCTGAAGTTCCGACAAAAAACACTATTGTTCATCATGGCCAAATGTGAGAAGTGGTACGGAATGTCCGAAGTGTTGCCACCGCTTTCCATCGTCCACGGAATAATAATGCGTTGATTTGAAGTGTATCACTGGCGCGGCTTGCTGTGTCGCTTTTTGTTGCAGATCCACGGAAGCTGTCAGTGCTGAGGCGCTCAGCACCAGAAATCTCCGAACGATTCTCCTACCTTCCAGGCTGCACAGTGTGAGTTTGAAGGCGCTTTTGTGTCACACCAAGTTAAGTACCCGTAAACACGAGTGACGGAAGGAAGATGAACAGGAATGAATATGACCAATTTCCCTTAATGCTTTTTCTCAATTTATCAAAAATGTGACGTCAGTCCATGAACCACCTGACCTGATGCACGGGCGTTAGAAAGTGGTAATTGTCTGTATAGAATAATTTTTAATGATTTCATTTAAGTGCGCTACAGTAGACTGCATACATTTTTCAAACTCCAAACCCAGCCGCAGGTCAAAATGAAGCGCAGCTGTAGACCCTGGCATATAGGCTACAATTGAAAGTCTAGTTCAAAGTGTAGGCTAGTAGCAAGCTACCAATATCAGAAAGATATAGGCTACAATTGTACAAAAATGTGGTGGTGTTGTTGGTGATGGGCTGTGGAGGGGGTGGTCCAGTGTGGCTCAGTTGGTAGAGCATGTTTTTTTGCAACGCCAGGGTTGTGGGTTCGATTCCCACGGGGGACCAGTACGGGAAAAAAAAAAAAAAAAATGTATTCACTACTGTTAGTCACTCTGGATAAGAGCGTCTGCTAAATGACTAAAATATAGAAATGTTAAGCAACAGGTGCACTTCATGCACCAACATTCAAGGCATTAGACAAGGTTTCTCTATCTCCCAGTGCAGTGTAATGCTTGATCACGTACTGTATCTACACAGTAGTTCACACGTAACACTTTTACACACGTAATCGCCTTTTGACACTTGTAGAATGAGTTGAGGTATTCTTATATTTAATGTTTTGTGTTGCATTATAAGTGAAAGAGGTCTGGTACCCACTTCTATAATCCAATAGGCATTGATTTTAATCATGATAATGTAACTCTGTGTTACATTGCTGTTTCTGGGAAATGTTAAGTGGATGACATTCATTTGTTAAATGTATTGAAGGCCGAACAATGTTTTGCAGAACATGCAGCTGCAGTTGCGACACTCCAAAACATTTTATAAAGTTAGGACAAATCCCACAGTGAGTCCTCTGTTTTGAATCATTTACAAACTGCTTCTGTGATGTTATTATTAAAATATATCACTGCTGTAGATCACAAGCACAGTTTTTAGTTACATCACAACATATGTCCATGTCTTTGTAGTAGTCTATTCTGCTGTAGATCGCTCAGAGAGTACGGCAGGTACAGTAGCCTAGCAGTTAAAGCGGTGTGTAAGTAACCCAAAGATTGCTGGTTAGAATACCTGAGCCGAGAAGGTGAAAATACGTCGGTGCCCTTGAGGAAGGCACTAAGTCCTAATTTGCTCCAGAGGTGCTGTACTACTATGGCTGGCCGTGTAAAACAACACATTTCACTGCACCTATCCAGTGTATGTGACAAAACAACATCATTTTTTGTATTATTATTTACAGGTTATGTACTGTACCGTAAAGGGCTGATCGTTGGCCCATATTACATTGCTATCTGATTAAGGTTATACATTGTGTGGAATTCAGGCAAGTAGCTGGCATCTTATAGTTAACAGATATTTTGGTTCTCGACTATTCACTTATTCCTGTTACAGTAAGAACACATTCTTATTTTCAATGCAGGCCTGGAAAAGTATTTGTTTGGGTAGGCATACTGTTTAAAGAGAATAACGTTTTCTCTTTATTCAGTATGGCTAGTGTTAATTAAAGTATTTGAAATAGAACAAATTCTATTTGAACCCAGGTAGAGCCCTCAATAGAGCCCTATTAGTGAAGATCCATTGAGATTGTAATTACAGTATCTCCCATGTAGATTCACTTTTAGGAGCTTCAAAAGCATGCCTCAAGCATCAGATTGGAACCGTGGTCTTCCTTAACAATATAGACCATATTGTTCTCTTGACATTTAATTATCTTCAAGTAATGTATTCTTATTCAGTTAAGAGGTTTGCTGTTTGATTAGGTTTTCAATATGGCTAAGACATAAAAAATGAGATTGTATTGTCCATTTGACATTTTGGTCATTTACCAGACACTCTTATCCAGAAGGTAGGTGAGACAGCCACATATCAATTGGCCTTTTAATCCAACTCCCTGAGAAACACACACACACACACACACACACACACACACACACACACACACACACACACACACACACACACACACACACACACACACACACACACACACACACACACACACACACACACACACCCACACACACACACACACACACACACACACACACACACACACACACACACACACATACAACCTGAGCAATTGGAATCCAGGTTTTATTATAATTTTTTACAGCTCAGTGGACCAATCCCAATCGATTAGAAACTTTTACAAAAACACATACAATTGACAAATGCAAACATGAGAATGTCATGAAACTGTAAATAAGTGCCTTAAGGTAGGTGGCATCTAGGATACAATTGCTAGCAAACTTTTCACACCAGATTTGGGATCTCTAACCTCTAGGCTAAATACAGTACCTTCGGAAAGTATTCAGACAGCCTTATTCTGAAATTGATTCAATTGTCTTTTTCCCTCATCAAGCTACACACATCTACACACAATAATGATAAAGCAAAAACAGTTTTTTAGAAATGTTTGCTAATCTATATAAAAAAATGGAAATATCACATTTACATAAGTTTTCAGATCATTTACTCAGTACTTTGTTGAAGCACATTTGGCAGTGAATACAGCCTTGAGTCTTCTTGGGTATGATGCTGCAAGCTTGGCACACCTGTATTTGGGGAGTTTCTCCCATTCTTTGCAGATCCTCTCAAGCTCTGTCGGGTTTGATGGGAAGCATTGCTGCACAGCTATTTTCAGGTCTCTCCAGAGATGTTTGATCTGGTTCAAGTCCGGGCTCTGGCTGGGCCACTCTTGGACATTCAGAGTCTTGTCCCAAAGCCAGGTTAGGTCGTTGTCCTGTTGGAAGGCGAACCTTCGCCCCCAGTCTGAGGTCCTGAGTGGGATGGACCAGGTTTTCACCAAGTATCTCTCTGTACGTTGCTCTATTCATCTTTGCCTCGATCCTGACTAGTCTCCCAGTCCCTGCCACTGAAAAACATGATGCTGCCACCACGCTTCACTGTAGGGATGGTTAGGGTCAAGCGGGCAGGTTGTTGGGCGGTCCGGCCGTCACAAGACGCAAGATTTAATCTGGAGAGAGACGGGAGAAAGAGGTCAAAGCATAGGGTAGGGCAATGTGAGCAGGACCAGCGGTGTCGTTTGACTTAACAAACGAGGATTGGATGTCGTCGACCTTCTTTTCAAAATGGTTGACGAAGTCATCCGCAGAGAGGGAGGAGGGGGGTGGAGGGGGAGGAGGATTCAGGAGGGAGGAGAAGGTGGCAAAGAGCTTCCTAGGGTTAGAGGCAGATGCTTGGAATTTAGAGTGGTAGAAAGTGGCTTTAGCAGCAGAAACAGAGGAGGAAAATGTATAGAGGATGGAGTGAAAAGATGCCAGGTTCGCAGGGAGGCTAGTTTTCCTCCATTTCCGCTCGGCTGCCCGGAGCCCTGTTCTGTGGGCTTGCAATGAGTCGTCAAGCCACGGAGCAGGAGGGGAGGACCGAGCCGGTCGGGAGGATAGGGGACATAGAGAGTCAAAGGATGCAGAAAGGGAGGAGAGGAGGGTTGAGGAGGCAGAATCAGGAGATTGGTTGGAGAAGGATTGAGCAGAGGAAAGAGATGATAGGATGGAAGAGGAGAGAGTAGCAGGAGAGAGAGAGCGAAGGTTGCGACGGCGCAATACCATCTGAGTAGGGGCAGAGTGAGTAGTGTTGGAGGAGAGCGAGAGGGAAAAGGATTCAAGGTAGTGATTGGAGACTTGGAGGGGAGTTGCAGTGAGATTAGTATAACAGCATCTAGAGAAGATGAGGTCAAGCGTATTGCCTGCCTTGTGAGTAGGGGGGGACGGTGAGAGGGTGAGGTCAAAAGAGGAGAGGAGTGGAAAGAAGGAGGCAGAGAGAAATGAGTCAAAGGTAGACGTAGGGAGGTTAAAGTCACCCAGAACTGTGAAGGGTGAGCCATCCTCAGGAAAGGACTTATCAAGGCATCAAGCTCATTGATGAACTCTCCAAGGGAACCTGGAGGGCGATAAATGGTAAGGATGTTAAGCTTGAATGGGCTAGTGATTGTGACAGCATGGAATTCAAAGGAGAAGATAGACAGATGGGTCAGGGGAGAAAGAGAGAATGTCCACTTGGGAGAGATGAGGATTCCAGTGCCACCACCCCGCTGACCAGATGCTCTCGGGGTGTGCGAGAACACGTGGTCAGACGAGGAGAGAGCAGTAGGAGTAGCAGTGTTTTTTGTGGTAATCCATGTTTCCGTCAGCGCCAAGAAGTCGAGGGACTGGAGGGTAGCATAGGCTGAGATGAACTCTGCCTTGTTGGCCGCAGACCGGCAGTTCCAGAGGCTGCCGGAGACCTGGAACTCCACGTGGGTCGTGCGCGCTGGGACCACCAGGTTAGAGTGGCAGCGGCCACGCGATGTGAAGCGTTTGTATGGCCTGGGCAGAGAGGAGAGAACAGGGATAGACCGACACATAGTTGATAGGCTACAGGAGAGGCTACACTAATGCAAAGGAGATTGGCATGAAAATTAACTAAACAACTGGGGAAGCGAGAGATCAGGGCCTCCCTCACTAACAATTCACTGAAACACTAAAACGCTAAAATATAACTTTTCTAGCTACCACTAGAAATTAAAATTGATGTAAACTACAGTGGTTCAATGTTTCCAGGAATAGGCTCAAACTTAGTTTATTCCGCTAGATAACTTGGTACAGTGTTCTTCCGTGAAAACCCACCTAGTGCCCCGTGTCCTATGACGCCGTAGTTAACTAGCTAACTAGCATGCTAGCATCCTATAACACACGGTTATCACCAATACTTGGTAACAACAAGCTACCAATGGATCATTCGTGTCCGTGTCTAGTTCATAATGCAGAAGTAATTAAACGTTGGCTAGCTAACACAAAGTCAGTCCTGCTAGCTACACAAGTGGACTACACATCTCGAATGTTCAGAAAGTTAAGCTTACGTTACAAAAATCTTGTTGACTAATAATGATACAGCTAGCTGGTAGGGTTAGCTAGCTAGCAGTGGGCGCGTTGTTGACTATGTTAGAAAATGTAGCTGGCTAGCTAACCTCGATAGTTACTCTGTACTACGCCTTTATCTTGATACAAAGACAACTATGTAGCTAGCTAACATCACACTAGTCAAATCGTTCCGTTGTAATGTATATAGTTTCTACAGTACTGCTAATTGGTCAAGTTGGCTAGCTAGCTGTGGTGTTATGGTGTTGACGCCGTTTCGAAAATGAGCACAGAATCCATATTATCTGAAATATGAACACAGAATCCATATGTTCTGAAACATCAACACAGAATCCATATGATCTGAAATATGAACACAGAATCCATATGTTCTGAAATATGAACACATAATCCATATTATCTGAAATATGAACACAGAATCCATATGTTCTGAAACATTAACACAGAATCCATGTGTTCTGAAAATGAACACAGAATCCATATGTTCTGAAATATGAACACAGAATCCATATGTTCTGAAATATGAACACATAATCCATATGTTCTGAAATATGAACACAGAATCCATATGTTCTGAAACATAAACACAGAATCCATGTGATCTGAAATATGAACACAGAATCCATATGTTCTGAAATATGAACACATAATCCATATTATCTGAAAAATGATCACAGAAACCATATGTTCTGAAATATGAACACAGAATCCATATGTTCTGAAATATAAACACAGAATCCATATTATCTGAAATATGAACACAGAATCCATATGTTCTGAAATATGAACACAGAATCCATATGATCTGAAATATGAACACAGAATCCATATGTTCTGAAATATGAACACAGAATCCATATGTTCTGAAATATGAACACAGAATCCATATGATCTGAAATATGAACACAGAATCCATATGAACTGAAATATGAACACAGAATCCATATGATCTGAAATATGAACACAGAATCCATACGATCTGAAATATGAACACAGAATCCATATATTCTGAAATATGATCACAGAATCCATATGATCTGAAATATGAACACAGAAATACAACTCTTATTATAGTAGCAATCTGACAAAATTACAATCTCAATCTTTGATTGGACTTGCATTGTTCTGGTCTTGAGTCTGTCTCCCCCCTCCAGTCTCGATTTGCTCCTGTCTTGGTCTTGAATTGGTCTCGATTTTCTCCGGTCTTGGTCTTGACTTGGTGTTGCTTTTGGTGGTCTTCTAGAGAACACAGCACTGCATGTTTGTAACCCTAACCCCAGGGGTGCTGGAGAACCTGCCTTTTTGCCCTCCTATGAAAAATGTTGGTGGCGTTAAAACAATAATAACCTTTCTATTTTAGTAAATTATTTCTCTTGTAACAGAACAAGTTGAAATCTATGAATGGAATTATGGTCATTTTTTTAGAGGTGGGGGTTTTGTCCTTTTTTCACTTTGAGCACCTGCCCACCAAAGCTCTGTGCACAGCACTGACTCATGCTCAATTATTTAAGGAATGTTTTAGAGGAAGGGCAACTACTTTCAACAGTTTCCCCTGTTCCAGCAGATCGAACTTAAAGACGCTGCAAATGTTGTCCTCAGTTCAAATTGAGTTCAAGGAACCTGTGTGGAAAAGCAATTTAGGAGACTCAATGAACCTCATTACAGCAAATTCAAAATGTCTTCATTTTTACAATAGAACATCCTCACGAATGGAGTTCCCGGCATTGTCTTATTCCATTTAGGCTGCGACTGAAATACAATATTAATTTTACTGACAACATCTTCATGGTCTCTCCATAATAAAAAAAAAGCATTTTATTACTAGATATTTTGCACATGATACTCTCTTATGTTATTCTCATTACATATACTGAGGTGTTATGTCTGACCATTTTAAATAAATCAGATCTACTTTCAAGGTCCACAAATTCAATTATCACTTTTCCCAAGTTAGAGAAAAGCAATCTTAAAAAGTTGGTCAGCAAGCATGTAGACAAGATTTGCAATCTATCCGTGACTACTTCTTTCTTCTTCACACTATAGTTTTAAATGACAAGGGTTGACAGCTCCAATTTGTCAGTCTGCTGTGTTATAGCTTTACCATGTATCACACAACCCCTTTGGTAATATTCTGCCCTGGGTTCTCACTATTACCACAGTCATTGATTTCTTCAAAGTGCTCAAAGGTGACTCATAGGTTAAGTCCAGCAGGAGCAGCAGTCCTGGATATGGAGTATGAGTTAGTGCTAACAAGGTCTCCATGATCACGATTCACAGAAAACAGAGCACAATGTTCTTGTTGCCACATTAAGCTGGTCACCTGACTGTTTTTAACAACCTTTGAGGTGAATGCAGTTGGATGACCAATTAGATGCTAAAATAATTTTGGTGCATTTTCTTTTGTTTCCCCGGTGAATGTGATGAGGGTGACAGAGCTCAGATCACAGCTTGAAATTCTTCCATTCCACATTGTTCCAAACAATCTGCAGACTGTTCTGTGTTTACTCATCTTGGACATAAGTCTTTCTGTTTAAGTAAATATTTAGTGGAAAATCTGGCGTAATAACTACATCATGTCATGTTCATTTTCTAAATACAGTCAAACATTTCATAAAACAGACTAACAGACCCACAATGACTTTGCATTAAATCTCCTCAATCTCCTGGTTTCTAAACTCGAATCTTCCTCTATTTTAACCAACTAAATGGTGTTGCAAAAGTTGTATTGCTATTTTTATAGCTGGATTCATATAAGCAAGTCATGCTGTCATGCTTCCCCAACTATATTATGGGAAAGTAATGGCAACCAGCACTTCAGAATGCTTCCTTTACATGTAGGCTACTGTATAGTATTGCCAGGTTAGTATGTAAAGGATCTTGCTTTGCGTCAATGGTAGAGAAATTGCTGCGTTTTTCCCTGCCGTGTGCATTAATCTTCAGTTCTTTCATTTGTCACTACTGTGCTGCCTTGTTGATAAAACATTACATGTGGTGCTCATGTAATGCAGACTGACCGGGGAAAGAGGACGCTGCACTTCAGTGTTCCAAGAGACTGCACACACTGCACTGCTTAGAGAAACAATCATTTTGATCCAACGGATGGACAGTCCCTGCATCCATAGCTCTGTCTATGAATTTCAGAATGGTTACATTTCTCCAAGCCCATCCCTCAGTGTTTACCAAAACAGTGGCTGGATGGGCGCTTTGTTGTTGTTTGAACAGCAGATTGCACTATTAATGATAGATAGTTATTACAGTATTGCTATTATGTATTCATGACTTGCACAATGGCTAAATGCGTCTCAGTCTGATTAATTCAATCTTTCACTCAATGTCATAGGAATTATTCTCTTGAGATACTGCCTGAACCCAGGCAAGAGTATATTAATTAAAATTAAGTCTTTGGATTATTATTCATTATTTAAGATTACAGTAATACAGGGAGTTAAGTTATTCAGCAACACAGAATGAAAGCCTTGGAGGCAATATTCTGGACAGTAACCACAGTACAGAGGCAAATCAGAAGGAACTGGCAACCTAATCTAATCAATTTAACCTAATCAAACGAATTTAGACTAAACTCATATACTGTGAGTCATTTTTCCTATCACAACAACCAGGTGAGGGATGATAATGTTGTTCCTGGTGGCCGTTGTAAAATATTGTTCACCCTGCTAAGAAGCAATTTATGAATGATGATGATAAAAGTTAGCTAAATATCAAGAATACATATGAATGGAAAGTGTGTGTGTGTGTGTGTGTGTGTGTGTGTGTGTGTGTGTGTGTGTGTGTGTGTGTGTGTGTGTGTGTGTGTGTGTGTGTGTGTGTGTGTGTGTGTGTGTGTGTGCGCGTGTGTGCGCGTGTGTGCGTGTGTGTGGGCCATGTGTTCATTAGTCTACTTGAATTACAAATACCCTCCATCTTCATTACTCTAATCAATGTGTCATAACTGAATGTCCCCCTTGAAACACACACACCCACACACATACACAGATACACACACACACATGGGCATCATGCATCCATTATTTTAGAGGACGACTGTGTCCTGTGTTGTACCAAAGCCAATGAATATTACAGGAAGTGTTTTAAATACTTAGCATACATACAGTTGAAGTCGGAAGTTTACATACACTTAGGTTGGAGTCATAGAAAACTCATTTTTCAACCACTCCACAAATTTCTTGTTAACAAACTATAGTTGTGGCAAGTCGGTTAGGACATCTACTTTGTGCATGACACAAGTCATTTTTCCAACAAATGTTTACAGTCCGATTATTTCACTTATAATTCACGGTATCACAATTCCAGTGTGTCAGAAGTTTACATACACTAAGTTGACTGTGCCATTAAACAGCTTGGAAAATTCCAGAAAATGATGTCATGGTTTGAGTTAATTGGAGGTGTACCTGTGGATGTATTTCAAGGCCTACCTTCAAACTCAGTGCCTCTTCGCTTGACATCATGGGAAAATCAAAAGAAAGCAGCCAAGACCTCAGAAAAAAAATTGTAGACCTCCACAGGTCTGGTTCATCCTTGGGAGCAATTTCCAAACACCTGAAGGTACCACGTTCATCTGTACAAACAATAGTGCACAAGTTTAAACACCATGGGACCACACAGCCGTCATACCGTCAGGAAGGAGACGCGTTCTGTCTCCTAGAGATGAACGTACTTTGGTGTGAAAAGTGCAAATCAATCCCAGAACAACAGCAAAGGACCTTGTGAAGATGCTGGAGGAAACAGGTACAAAAGTATCTATATCCACAGTAAAACGAGTCCTATATCGACATAACCTGAAAGGCCGCTCAGCAAGGAAGAAGCCATTGCTCCAAAACCGCAATAAAAAAGCCAGACTACGGTTTGCAACTGCACATGGGGACAAATATCGTACTTTTTGGAGAAATATCCTCTGGTCTGATGAAACAAAAATAGAACTGTTTGGCCATAATGACTATCGTTATGTTTGGAGGAAAAAGGGGGAGGCTTGCAAGCCGAAGAACACCATCCCAACTGTGAAGCACAGTGGTGGCAGTAGAGGTTGACCGATTAATTGGAATGGCCGATTAATTAGGGCCGATTTCAAATTTTCATAATAATCGGTAATCGGCATTTTTGGACACCGATTATGCCCGATTATATTGTGGCAGGCTGACTACCTGTTACGCGAGTGCAGCAAGGAGCCAAGGTATGTTGCTAGTTAGCATTAAACTTATCTTATAAAAAACAATCAATCTTAACATAATCACTAGTTAACTACACATGGTTGATGATATTACTAGTTTATCTAGCTTGTCCTGCGTTGCATATAGTCGATGAGGTGCTTGTTAATTTATCATCGAATCACAGCCTACTTCGCCAAACGGGTGATGATTTAACAAGCGCATTCGCGAAAAAAGCACTGTCGTTGCACCAATGTGTACCTAACCATAAACATCAATGCTTTCTTAAAATCAATACACAAGTATATATTTTTAAACCTGCATATTTTAGTTAATATTGCCTACAAACATGAATTTATTTTAACTAGGGAAATTGTGTCACTTCTCTTGCGTTCTGTGCAAGCAGAGTCAGGGTATATACAGCAGTTTGGGCCGCCTGGCTCGTTGCGAACTGTGTGAAGACCAATTCTTCCTAACAAAGACCGTAATTAATTTGCCAGAATTGTACATAATTATGACATAACATTGAAGGTTGAGCAATGTAACAGGAATATTTAGACTTAGGGATGCCACCCGTTAGATAAAATACTGAACGGTTCCGTATTTCACTGAAAGAATAAACGTTTTGTTTTTGAAATGATACTTTTCGGATTTGACTGTATTAATGACCTAAGGCTCGTATTTCTGTGTGTTATTATATTATAATTAGTCTATGATTTGATATTTGATAGAGAAGTCTGACTGGGCGGTGGTAGGCAGCAGCAGGCTCGTAAGCATTCATTCAAACAGCACTTTCCTGCATTTTCCAGCAGCATTTCGCTGTGCTTCAAGCATTGCGCTGTTTATGACTTCAAGCCTATCAACTCCCGAGATTAGGCTGGCAATACTATAGTGCCTATAAGAACATCCAATAGTCAAAGGTATATGAAATACAAATGGTATAGAGAGAAATAGTCCTAGAATTCCTATAACAACTACAACCTAAAACTTCTTAGCTATGCAGTTCTCCTCTTCCTGTTCTGAGCAAGGAACTTAAACGTTAGCTTTTTTACATGGCAAATATTGCACTTTTACTTTCTTCTCCAACACTTTGTTTTTGCATTATTTAAACCAAATTGAACATGTTTCATTATTTATTTGAAACTAAATTGATTTTATTGATGGATTATATTAAGTTAAAATGAAAGTGTTCATTCAGTATTGTTGTAATTGTCATTATTACAAAAGATATATTTATATACATATATAAAATCGGCCGATTAATCGGTATCGGCTTTTTGTGCCCCCCAATTATCGGTATCGGCATTGAAAATCAGAATCGGTCGACCTCTAGGTGGCAGCATCATGTTGTGGAGGTGCTTTGCTGCAGGAGGGACTGGTGCACTTCACAAAATAGATGGCATCATGAGGGAGGAAAATTATGTGGATATATTGAAGCAACATCTCAAGACATCAGTCAGGAAGTTAAAGCTTGGTCGCAAATGGGTCTTCCAAATGGACTATGACTCCAAGCATGCTTCCAAAGTTGTGGCAAAATGGCTTAAGGACAACAAAGTCAAGGTATTGGAGTGGCCTTCACAAAGCCCTGACCTCACTCCTATAGAAAATTTGTGGGCAGAACTGAAAAAGCGTGTGCGAGCAAGGAGGCCTACAAACCTGACTCAGTTACACCAGCTCTGTCAGGAATGGGCCAAAATTCACCCGACTTATTGTGGGAAACTTGTGGAAGGCTACCCGAAACGTTTGACCAAAGTTAAACAATATTAAGGCAATGCTACCAAATACTTCTGACCCACTGGGAATGTGATGAAATAAAAGCTGAAATAAATCATTTTCTCTACTATTATTCTGACATTTCACATTCTTAAAATAAAGTGGTGATCCTAACTGACCTAAGACAGGGAATTTTTACTAGGATTAAAAGTCAGGAATTGTGAAAAACTGAGTTTAAATGTATTTGGCTAAGGTGTATGTCATCTTCTGACTTCCACTGTACATTCTTGGCATTACAAATGATCATAAACACAATTAGATACCTTCCCATTTCACTTCACAACTGTGTCTTAGGGCTCTTATTTATGAAGAGAAAGGGCTTAAAAGGCACAGTGTAGTCAAAATTCTGTTTTGTAAACAAGATAAAATGTCTGCCCTGCGAGACCTGCCCCGGTCAACCGTAAGTGCTGTTATTGTGAAGTGGAAAAGTCTAGGAGCAACAACGGCTCAACCGCTAAGTGGTAGGCCACACCAGCTTACAGAATGGGACTGGCGAGTGCTGAAGTGCGTACCGTGTAAAAATCATCTGTCCTCAGTTGTAACACTCACTACCGAGTTCCAAACTACTTCTGGAAGCAACATCAGCAGAAGAACTGTTCATCGGGAAATCAATGAAATTGTTTTCCATGGCCGAGCAGCCACACACAAGCCTAAGATCATCATGCGTAATGCCAAGCGTTGGCTGGAGTGGTCTAAAGCTCGCCACCATTGGACTCTGGAGCATTGAAAATGCGTTTTCTGGAGTGATGACGGGCGATATCTGGGTTTGGTGGATGCCAGGAGAATGCTTCCTGCCCAAATGCATAGTGCCAACTGTAAAGTTTGGTGTAGCAGGAATAATGGTCTGGGGCTGTTTTTCATGGTTTGGGCTAGGCCCCTTAGTTCCAGTGAAAGGAAATCTTAATGCTATTGCATACATTGACATTCTAGACAATTCTGTACTTCCAACTTTGTGGCAACAGTTTCAGGAAGGCCCTTTCCTGTTTCAGCATGACAATGCCCCCATGCACAAAGCGAGGTCCATACAGAAATGGTTTGTCGAGATTGTTGTGGAAGAACTTGACTGGCCTGCACAGAGCCCTGACCTCAACCCCATCGAACACCTTTGGAACGCTGACTGTGAGCCAGGCCTAATTGCCCAACCTCACTAATGCTCTTGTGGCTGAATGGAAGCAAGTCCCAGCAGCTATGTTCCAATATCTAGTGGAAAGCCTTCCCAGAAGAGTGGAGGCTGTTATAGCAGCAAAGGGGGGATCAACTCCATATTAATGCCCATGATTTTGGAATGAGATGTTTGACTAGCAGGAGTCCACATACTTTTGGTCATGTAGTGTACACATGTTTTTATTTTTTATTTTTATTTAACTAGGCAAGTCAGTTAAGAACAAATTCTTATTTTCAATGACAGCCTAGGAACAGAGGGTTAACTGCCTTGTTCAGGGGCAAAACGACAGACTTGTACCTTGTCAGCTCGGGGATTTGAACTTGAAACCTTTCAGGTACTAGTCCAACACTCTAACCACTAGGCTACGCTGCCACCCCAAACATAGTTAGAACGTGGAGTATCCCTGAGGTAAATTAGTAGAGAAATAGAAACAAAGCTTAATACTTGTCACATAATGGCCGATGTCACTCATTGACACTTGTCATTGGCGTCTACTGGATTCCAGCACTAACAGAAAATTAAGTGAATGTCCCTCCCAGTCAACACCACATAAGATTGCCTGCTGCAGTTGTTTGAGAAGTGTCCAGTTTGCAGCCGATCAGCAGCATAGAGAAGACCAGCAAGGGGGCCCTCATCAGCATCATGCAGACATGTCCTCGCTGTGAGCATTTCTATGAAGGTGACTGTCAGTCACATGTTGGCAAGTATCTGGCCAGCAACCTTCCCCTCTCAGCCGCAATAGCTTTCACAGGCTTATCATTTGTACAAATACAGAAGGTAACTCACTTAATTAGTTTGATACATCTGATAACCCAATTGTGAAACATAATTTATGTAAACTGACATTATTTGTTTCTTATTTCCTACTTAGATGCATATAATGTCCAGGACATGACCTAGCCTGGTGGAAACAGCCTGATTGCTGTGTTCCCATATAATGTCCAGGACATCACCTAGCCTGGTGGAAACAGCCTGATTGCTGTGTTCCCATATAATGTCCAGGACATAACCTAGCCTGGTGGAAACAGCCTGATCGCTGTTTTCCCATACAATGTCCAGGACATAACCTAGCCTGGTGGAACCAGCCTGATCGCTGTTTTCCCATACAATGTCCAGGACATAACCTAGCCTGGTGGAACCAGCCTGATTGCTGTTTTCCCATACAATGTCCAGGACATAACCTAGCCTGGTGGAACCAGCCTGATCGCTGTTTTCCCATACAATGTCCAGGACATAACCTAGCCTGGTGGAACCAGCCTGATTGCTGTTTTCCCATACAATGTCCAGGACATAACCTAGCCTGGTGGAAACAGCCTGATTGCTGTTTTCCCATACAATGTCCAGGACATAACCTAGCCTGGTGGAAACAGCCTGATCGCAAGTGAAATAGAAAGGTGAACACAGGATAAGGTTGGTTCCACTAGGCTAATCTTAACCACCATAGCCACCATAATCAGTGTGTGTGTGTGTATGTATGTGTGTGTGTGTGTGTGACTGATCAGTATTTTTGATAAGGGGCCAGGAGCTGATCTACACTGCTATGCCCATCAATGGGGCTCTGGCAAGACCTTACCTCCATTCATTCTACTAAGCTAACATATGTAATTGTTTTAAGGTCAGATTCACAGATTCACTACATGGAACAACAGATAGTAACAAAATATATAATGTCTGCCCTATATCTAAGATATATAAGAAAGATCAGGAAACAATATATTTTTTTAACATGTATTTAACCCCTTATTTTTAGTACTAAACTATCTCCATACATACTTCCATTCATATTTTTAACTGTTAAGTGGGTACCTTCAGACAAGTCTTGTGAGGCTTGTGGGCGTTTGTGAGCGTCTCACCTTTCCACTGAGGGGTCGTATTAGTGTGTAGCCCAAACTAATGTGCCAGACGGGTCGTATTAGTGTGTAGTGTGTAGCCAAAACTGTTTGGATGCTACAGACAGAAGTTGGCAGATCGGCTGTACCAACTTCAGACAAGTCCTAAGATGCTTGTGGGGGTCGTAGAGCAAAACGGAAACACCATCGTGTTCGTGAGATTCTCATCTTTCCATAGAGGAAATAGTTTGTAGGCTCCCTGGGATTTTTCTGTGTTGCACTATTGGATTTTAAATGGTTAAATAAAAACCCAAGGCTGCTTAGTGAGTATTTGGCATGGATCCTGGAATGCAAATGAAAGAGGCAATCAGAAAAAAGTGATGACACACTAATCAGATACGCTCCCATTTCTCCAATGACTCAGCAAGGCCTCAAGCAAGAAGCCCTTTTCAAGGTCAATGGGAGAAATGGGAAGACACGCAAATACACCATCAAGATCACCTGGGGTGCGTTCGATAGGTTAAACTTTTTGCTATTTGTTGCAACTGTATGTACAGAATATCACGTTTTCCTAAAGAATTTGCACTTCGAAGAAATGTTTACCAAAATAAAGTGACTGGACGACTGTGAAGATCCTAAAGTGTGAAGCTTAAGAAATCAGGACAGTTTCACTAACTAAGCATTTGCATCCGAGCAAAATTTGCATCTAATATTTCAGATGGGAAAAACAAACCAAACAAATGGCACAGTCTGTTACTTCTCAGAGCTTCTCAATTTTAAGGCCTGCACTGGGTTTTCTTTGTCAGTACTGAATAATATGAATACTGTAGCAACCTGCACAGACAGCTGTGTGTTATGTGTTAGGCTATTAGTTGGTTGTGTTGTACTTACCAGTACCCAGTGTTCGCGGGGTCCGACATGCCAATCAACCTGCTATCTGCCAATCACCGAATGCCTGGAATGTTCTGATGCTGGGCATCCTGGTGGTTGGCGGAGTGGCGTGGAGGGGGGTTGGGCAGGGGGATGGAGAATTGGAGGTTAAGACCAGGTTTAGCCATTGTTCTCTCTCTTACGTCTGGCCTTCACAAGAGAAGGTCACGGTTGGTTTGTAGGGTACCTTTCCTTTATTTGGCGTGGGCTATGGCCAAACAGTAGCCTGTGTTAAGTTGGGTTAATAAATCGTCAATTCGTTAACTCAAACCTCTGTCTGGACAATTGTTCCTTTATGATCTAGCCAGGTCATTACAGTACATTTGGGGGAAGCCATAGTCTGTTGAACAAGAAGGAAAAAAGGGAAAGAGTGTAGGATTACACACCATATTTGGGCCTCTCTAGCGTGCCCGCCGAGGCTTTAGATTCAGTCTTAGTAGAATGTAATGATACAGGGATCCAATCACATCAGCCATGCTGTACAGCCCATTTTTGGCAAATGGGATTATATCCTTGGAAATTAGCCTCCCAATCAATTACACATTACTCAGCAACTTAACCGCCCCCATTTTTATCTGGTTGTCTCCATGGAAACAACACTGTGGTTCATTGCACTCATATGCATCTACTTCAGCTAAAAATGTAAATTAGAAGAGTATTATGAAGTATTTCATGCTTTCTAGGAAGAATCCTTACGACGACAAATGCATGTAATGGATAGCAGATGGTCTAGTAATAACTTTAAAATTGGTGTCTTGCAGGCACTTCAACAGATCGGGCACTCAATTAGGCAGTCTGACTGGTGAAGTTGTCTCTTGTAAACTGTCAAACTGTCAATTTGTCAGGGAACCTATCACTCTGAGGATGAAGAGCATCATTATCCGGATTGGATGCATGTAGAAACTGTCCCATCACTGAGAATATCCTAGCTTTGTATGTAAAATGAGCACCCTATAGTCTTTTTCCACGCCCCATTGAAATCTAATTAGCATAATACAAATTCCCCTTAAAAATCTGTCAATTTAAACTGGTCTCAATCCACCCATTTGCTGATGTTGCACTTCCGCCTCTCCAGTGAAAGGTAACAGATTTGGAGCGGTGTTTGTCAGATCATGAGACATCCCAAAAATCGTTCTTCTCACAAAATTGTATGTAGCGTCCGAACGGTTTGGCCTACAAACTATTATGACTACTTTACGACCCCCACAAGCGTCTTGTAATTCTACCCACAAGCAAGCATACAAGGCCCTCCCTCGTCCGCCATTCGTCATTTCCGATCATGACTCCGTTCTCCTGCTTCCTGTTTATGAGCATAAACTCAAACAGGAAGTACCCATGACTGTCTCCATTGAGAAATGGTAATCAGAGATTATGCTACAGGACTGTTTTACTAGTGCTGATTGGAATATGTTTAGAGACTCCACCGATAACATTGACTAGCTAGCCACCTCTGTCACCGGCTTCATTAGAAAATATATTGGCAACGTGTCCTCACGGTGAGGGTTCGCTGCTTCCAAAATCAAAATCCCTGGATTAACACAGAAGTTGGTGCTAAACTAAAGGACAGGGCTACCACACACACAGCTATCGCAGACAACCCTGATGCTACGGCTGAGGGCAGGAACAAGTACAAGAAATCTCGCAATGACCTTCGCAGAATCATCAAATGATCAAAATGACAATATACAGTAGGAGTAAGGTGTAATCATGTTACACAAGCTCCAATGCAGGGGCTACAGTTCATTATGGATTACAAAGAAAGACCTAACCGTGATTTGCCCATCAATACCTCTCTACCAGACAAACTCAATGCGTTTGACAATAGCAGCATCGTGCCGGGTGTGAGGGCCATCACCGACCCAGAGGATTGGGTGATCTCGCTCTCCGAGGCTGACGTGAGGAAGGTCTTTAATCAGGTCAACACCCGCAAGGCCGCAGGGCCCGACGATATTCCAGGGCGCGTTCTCAGAGCAAGTACAGAACAGCTGGCAGGCGTATTCATTGTAATTTTCAACCTCTCCTTGTCCCTGTCTTTAATCCCTACATGTTTATTGACCACCATGATTCCTGTCCCAAAGAACTCTGAGGCTTCATGCCAAAATGACTACCGCCTTGTAGCACTAACTTCTGTAAATGAGTGCTTTGAGAGGCTGGTTATGGCACACATTAACCTTTCTGACGCAGGCGTTCCGCTAGCAACCCACCTCCACAACATCCGGTGAAGTTGCAGAGCGCCAAATTCAAAATACAGAACTAGTCATAATAAACATTCTTAAAAATACAAGTGTTATACATCGGTTTAAAGATTAACCTCTTGTTAATCCAGCCGCTTTGTCAGATTTCAAATAGGCTTTACGGCGAAAGCATACCATGCGATTATCTGAGGACAGCACCCCACTTACAAAGCATACAAACATTTTCCAACCAAGTAGAGGAGTCACGAAAGTCAGAAATAGCGATAAAATTAATCACTTACCTTTGAAGATCTTCATCTGGTTGCAGTCACAAGAGTCCCAGCTACACAATAAATGTTTGATTTGTTCGATAAAGTCACTCTCTATATCCCAAAAACTCAGTTTTGTTTGCGCATTTTGTTCAGTAATCCACTGGCTCAAAGGCGGTCAAAACATGCAGACGAATACATCCTAATAATACCGGTAAAGTTTGCCGAAACATGTCAAACGATGTTTATAATTAATCCTCAGGTTGTCAATTGTCTAAATAATCAATAATATTTCAACCGGACAATAGCGTATTCAATAGAAAGGAAAAACAACGAAGTGCGCGCACTCAGTCACACGCGCAAACCAGCACTGCATGATTTTACAGTCCACTGACAGAAAGGTCTCATTCTTCTTCATTTTTCAGAAAACAAGCCTGAAACAATGTCTAAAAACTGTTGACATCTAGTGGAAGCCATATGAACTGCAATCTGGGTCCTAACCCATTAGATACTCTATAGGCATTCAATTGAAAACTACCCACATCAAAAAAATCCCACTTCCTGAATGGATTTTCCTCAGGTTTTCACCTGCCATATCAGTTCTGTTATACTCACAGACATTATTTTAACAGTTTAACACAAACTTTAGAGTGTTTTCTATCCAAATCTACCAATTATATGCATATCCTAGCTTCTGGGCCTGAGTAACAGGCAGTATACTTTGGGCACGCTCTCATCCAGATGTCGAAATACTGCCCCCAAGCCATAAGAAGCTCCACCATCCCAAACACCCTAGACCCACTCCGATTTTCATACCGCCCAAACAGATCCACAGGTGATGCAATCTCTATTGCACTCCACACTGCCCTTTCCCACCTGGACAAAAAAAACACTGATGTGAGAATGCTATTCATTGACTACAGCTCAGCGTTCAACACCATAGTACCCTCAAAGCTCATCACTAAGCTAAGGATCCTGGGACTAAACACCTCCCTCTGCAACTGGATCCTGGACTTCCTGACGGGCCGCCCCCAGGTGGTGAGGGTAGGTAGCAACACATCTGACATGCTGATCCTCAACACTAGAGCCCCTCATGGGTGCATGCTCAGTCCCCTCCTGTACTCCCTGTTCACCCATGGCTGCATGGCCAGGCACGACTCCAACACCATCATTAAGTTTGCAGATGACACAACAGTGGTAGGCCTAATTACCGACAACGACGAGACAGCCTATAGAGAGGAGGTCAGAGACCTGGCCAGGTGGTACCAAAATAACAACCTCTCCCTCAATGTAACCAAGACTAAGGAGATGACTGTGGACTACAGGAAAAGAAGGACCGAGCACGCCCCCATTCTCATCGACGGGGTTGTAGTGGAGCAGGTTGAGAGCTTCAAGTTCCTTGGTGTCCACATCACCAACAAACTATCCTGGTCCAAACACACCAAGACAGTCATGAAGAGGGCATGACAAAACCTATTCTCCCTCAGGAGACTAAAAAGATTTGGCATTGGTCCTGAGATCCTCAAAAGGTTCTACAGCTGCAACATCGAGAGCATTCTGACTTGTTGCATCACTGCCTGGTACGGCAATTGCTCTGCCTCCGACCGCAAGGCACTACAGAGGGTAGCGCGTATGGCCCAGTACATCACTAGGGCTAAGCTGGCCCCCCGTGGGAATCGAACCCACAACCCTGGTGTTGCAAACACCATGCTCTACCAACTGAGCTACAGGGAAGGCTAACATTCCCAGTGGTTCAGAAGTTTATATACACTCAATTAGTATTTGGTAGCATTGCCTTAATATTGTTTAACTTGGGTCAAATGTTTCGGGGTAGCCTTCCACAAGCTTCCCCCAATAAGTTGGGTAAATTTTGGCCCATTTCTCCAGACAGAGCTGGTGTACTGAGTCAGGTTTGTAAGCCTCCTTGCTCACACACACTTTTTCAGTTCTGCCCACACATTTTCTATAGGAGTGAGGTCAGGGCTTTGTGATGGCCATTCCCATACCTTGACTTTGTTGTCCTTAAGCCATTTTGCCACAACTTTGGAAGTATGCTTGGGGTCATTGTCCATTTGGAAGACCCATTTGCAACCAAGCTTTAACTTCCTGACTGATGTCTTGAGATGTTGCTTCGATATATCCACATAATTTTCCTGCCACATGATGCTATCTATTTTGTGAAGTGCACCAGTCCCTCCTGCAGCAAAGCACCCCCACAACATGATGCTGCCACTCCCGTGCTTCACGGTCGGGATGGTGTTCTTCAGCTTGCAGGCCTCCCCCTTTTTCCTCCAAACATAACAATGGTCATTATGGCCAAACAGTTCTATTTTTGTTTCATCAGACCAGAGGACATTTCTCCAAAAAGTACGATCTTTGTCCCCATGTGCAGTTGCAAATCGTAGTCTGGCTTTTTTATGGCGGTTTTGGAGCAGTGGCTTCTTCCTTGCTGAGCGGCCTTTCAGGTTATGTTGATATAGGACTCGTTTTACTGTGGATATTTATACTTTTGTGCCTGTTTCCTCCAGCATCTTCACAAGGTCCTTTGCTGTTGGTCTGGGATTGATTTGCACTTTTTGCACCAAGGTACATTCATCTCTAGGAGACAGAATGCGTTACCATTCTGAGCGGTATGACAGCTGCGTGGTCCCATGGTGTTTATACTTGTGTACTATTGTTTGTTCAGATGAACGTGGTACCTTCAGGCAATTGGAAATTGCTCCCAAGGATGAACCAGACTTGTGGAGGTCTACAATTTATTTTCTGAGGTCTTGGCTGATTTTCTTTTGATTTTCCCATGATGTCAAGAAAAGAGGCACTGAGTTTGAAGGTAGGCCTTGAAATACATCCACAGGTACACCTTCAATTGACTCAAATAATTTCAATTAGCCCATCAGAAACTTCTAAAGCCATGACATAATTTTCTGGAATTTTCCAAGCTGTTTAAAGGCACAGTCAACTTAGTGTATGTAAACTTCTGACCCACTGCAATTGTGACACAGTGAATTATAAGTGAAATAATCTGTATTTAAACAATTGTTGGAAAAATGACTTGTGTCATGCACAAGGTAGATGTCCTAACCAACTTGCCAAAACTATAGTTGGTTAACAAGACATTTTTGGAGTGGTTAAAAAACTAATTTTATTTACTCCAACATAAGTGTATATAAACTTCCGACTTCAACAGTAGCCTCGCTATTGTTATTTTACTGCTACTGTTTAATTATTTGTTATTTTTATTTTCTATTTTATCTTATCGATTTTTTTACTTAACACTTATTTTTCTTTTAAAACTGCATTGTTGGTTATGGGCTTGTGAGTAAGCATTTCACTGTAAGGTCTACACCTGTTGTGTTCGGTGCATGGGACAAATACAATTGAATTTGATTTGATTTGTGGGCGTTTTGACTGGCTGCATCACTGCCTGGTATGGAAATAGCATCACCCTCGATTGCATGGTGCTACAGATGGGTGGTGCGGACAGCCCTGTACATCATTGGGGCCGAGCTCCCTGCCATCTAGGATGTCTATATCAGGCGGTGAGATAGGAAGGCCCAGATAATTGTTAGACTCCAACCACCCAAGCCATAGTCTATTCTCTCTGCTTCCACACAGCAATACCGAAGCATCAAGTCTGGCACCAACAGGCTCCGGAACATCTTCTATCCCCATGTAATAAGACTGATAAATAGCTAACAAAATATACTGAACACAAATATAAACGAAACATGCAACAATTTCAAATATTTTACTGAGTTACAGTTCATATAAGGATATCATTCAATTTAATTAAATTCATTAGGCCCTAATATATGGATTTCACATGACTGGGCAGGGGTGCAGCCATGAGTGGGCCTTGGAGGGCATAGGCCCACCACTTGGCAGCCAGGCCCAGCCACTGGGGAGCCAGGCCCAGCCAATCAGAATGAGTTTTTCGCCACAAAATGTATTTTTTTATTACAGACTGAAATACTCCTCAGCACCCTGCTGACAGGTGGATGGATTATCTTGGCAAAGGAGAAATGCTCACTAACAGGGATGTAAACACATTCTTTGCAGAACATTTGAGAGAAATAAGCTTTTTGTGCATATGGAACATTTCTGGGATTTTTTACTAACAGGTCATGAAACATGGAACCAACACTTTACATGTTGCTTTTATATTTTTCTTCAGTGTAGCTACACAGACTATCTGAGTTAACCATGTGTCTTCATTGAACTTTTAATGTCATTTTTGCACTGTGTCTATGCACACTCACAGGGCCCTACACACTCACACAGACTCACTCCATCATCTGCTCACTCATACATAACACGCACATACATGCATACTGACTCTACACATATGCACACCCACTCACATAAAAGCTGCTGCTACTTTGTTGATCGTATATCCTGTTGCCTAGCCACCATACCCCTATATATATCTACCTCTTTCCCTCCAGTATCCCTGCCCATTGTAAATATGGTACTGGAACTGACCCTGTATATAGCATGCTTACTCACTTATTGTGTTCTTCATATTTATTTTTATTTATTGTGTTTTTTACTCAATATAACATTGTTTTTAGTTAGTTAGTATATATATATTAGTTAAATAAAGGCGATTGATTATTGCACTGTTGGGTTTTGAGTTTGCATGTGAAGTTAAAAACATGAAGCTTGAAACTAACCCTAACCCTGACTGGTAAGACAATGCAATGGTAGCTGTAATGGTAACCCTTATATTCATCCTAACCCTAATCCTAACCAAACAGGTAACCCAAGGTGCATACAGCTGTAATGGTCACCCTAATCATAACCCTAACCCTTATTGGTAACACAATGCACCTATCGCTGTAATGTTAACATAAACCCTAACCTTAACTCTGACTGGTAACACAATGCACCTATAGCTGTTATAGTCACCCTAACCTTAATTATAACCCTAACCCTGACTGGTAACACAATGCACCTTCAGCTGTAATGGGAACCCTAACTCTAAACTTAACCGTTAAAACTAACCCTACTAATCCTAAACTCTCTCACTGTCTCCAGACCGGTCTGATGTACAATATAGAAACAGGGCAGAAAGTTGCAATGGGCCCATGCAACCCAAGTTTTGATACCAGCATAAACAGAAACCCTCTTAAAACTAACCCTAAACCTAACCCTGGCTGGTAACAAAATGCATATATAGCTGTAATGTCAAGCCCTGATTTGTTTCACCTGTCTTTGTGATTGTGTCCACCCACCTCCAGGTGTCACCCGTTTTCCCCATTAGTCCCTGGGTATTTATTCCGGTGTTCCCTGTTTGTCTGTTGCCAGTTCGTCTTGTCTTGTCAAGTTAACAAGCGTGGTTTTCCGCCTGCCTTCTTTTTCGTATCTCTCTTTTGCTAGTCCTCCCGGTTTTGACCCTTGCCTGCCTTGACTCTGAACCCGCCTGCCTGACCATACTGCCTGCCATGAACTTGAGCCTGCCTGCCACTCTGTACCTCCTGGACTCTGACCTTGTTTATAACCTTTTGCCTGTCCACGACCATTCTCTTGCCTACCCTTTGGATTATAATAAATATCAGAGACTCAAACCATCTGCCTCCCGTGTCTGCATCTGGGTCTCGCCCTGTGCCCTTATATGTGATGGTCACCACAATTCTAACCCTAAACCTAATTCCTGACTGGTAACACAATGTATCTATAGCTGCAATGGTCACTGTAATCCTAACCCTAACCCTGACTGGTAACACAATGCACCTACATTGTGTTACCAGCTCCAGAGTTCCTCTGTGGAGATGGGAGAACCTTCCAGAAGGACAACCATTTCTGCAGCACTCCACCAATCACGCCTTTATGGTAGAGTGGCCAGATGGAAGACATTCCTCAGTAAAAGGCTTGACAGCCTGCTTGGAGTGTGCCAAAAGGCACCTAAAGGATTCTCAGACCATGCGAATCAAGACTCTCTGGTCTGAAGAAACCAAGATTGGACTCTTTGGCCTGAATACCAAGCGTCACATCTTGAGGAAACCTGGCACCATCCCTACTGTGAAGCATGGTGGTAGCAGCATCATGCTGTGGGGATGTTTTTCAGCGACAGGGACTGGGAGACTAGTCAGGATCGAGGGAAAGATGAACGGAGCAAAGTACAGAGAGACCCATGATAAAAACCTGCTCCAGAGCGCTCAGGACCTCAGACTGGGGTGTTTGTATATGTGTATGTAACCAATAAAATTGTATTTGATTTTATTTGAGATCCACCTTAAACAGGACAACAACCCTAAGCACACAGCCAAGACAACTCAGGAGTGGCTTCGGAACAAGTCTCTGAATGTCCTTGAGTGGCCCAGCCAGAGCCCGGAAGTGAACTTGATTAAACATCTATGTAGAGACCTGAAATTAGCTGTGCAGCGATGCTCCCAATACAACCTGACAGAGCTTGAGAGGATCTGCAGAGAAGAATGGGGGAAACTCCCCAAATACAGATGTGCCAAGCTTGCAGCATCATACCCAAGAAGACTTGAGGCTGTAATTGCTGCCAAAGCACGTTTGAATACTTATGTAAATAAGGTATTTATTTATCTGAATACTTATGTAAATAAGGTACTTATGTTTTTGATTTGTAATACATTTACAAACATTTCTAAAAACCTGTTTTTGCTTTGTCATTATGGGGTATTGTGTGTAAAAAAAACAAACAATTTAATACATTTTAGAATAAGGCTGTAATGTAACAAAATGTGGAAAAAGGCAAGGGGTCTGACCACTTTCCGGGTGCACTGTTTTTCTCAACATTCCTAATTTAAGCACTTTGCTTCGCTTTACAATTGAAGTAAGCATACTGTACCTCGCTTGCATGAAAATGAACCGTGGGAAAAGCGTCCTCCTAAGTGCATACAGATGACATGTATTTTTTTCCCCCTGTTCTGACGGGTGCATGATAATGGACCATTCTAGATCAAAGCTAATTTCACACATGTATTATTTAGTTTATTTAAAAACAAGATTACATTAAGAATAGTCTGATGGGTGAGAATATTAGGCCTATCACTTGTGAATGATGCCCAGCACGTGCAGTCTAAGGCTTTTTTTGTGTGACTTTTTCAGATCATAGTCCCATGAAACATGTGTTCTTATAAGCCCAGTCATTGCGGAATCACATGTGAAACAGTTTGGACTGGCCACTATTTAAAAAAGGATCCCAGCTTTATCATGCCGCTATATTTATTGCTCAATTCTTAAAACCTGGCATTTAAACAATGCAATCGCACATGACCTCCATTCTCTATTCCAATGCAGGCTACTGATAAACAGTTTTTTTGTGGGCCATTCTAAACAAAGATAATCCCACACATATATTAGTAGGCTACATGTAAAGACCAGATTAAATTGAGAATAGTCTGATGGATGAGAATATTATCAAGTGCTTGTCAAATTGTGAATGAGAGACTGATGAAGTGTGTGCAGCCTGCGCAAGAAACAGAGCAGAGCTCATGCCTTTCAAGCAAGTAACATTTATATCACAATTAAACTTGCATAAATAACTCTAAATTAATCTTATAGGAGGACTAGGGTTGTGGCGGCCCCTTTGGAAACATCTACATTTTTAAAAAGTCTAATAAATCAATTTAATATACAACATTACAATAAATCATGATTTATTTTAGTCAGGTATAAGGAAACATTATGATATGAAGAAAATGTATTATAGGCTTCATAATATGACTATAGGCTGCATGGTGTGACTATAGGCTGTGTCTTTACTAATATGTAAAATGTGTTTAGATTTAGAATGACTCATTATCAAAAGGGCAGGAACAGTGGCAGGGGAAAAATACATGTCATCTGTATGCACTGGAATTGCGAATGGTTGGTTTTGTAGGTTAATTGGGGTTTATAGTGGAGCATGTGTTTAACATGAGCAGCTGAGAAATAAATATAATAACACTTATTTCACTCCACATCAACCACTGTTTGAGGAGCAGGCTCTCACTGCCCAACAGGTGATATTCAACCCAAACTCTGTATGCCATTGGCTCTCCAACCCTGTTCCTGCAGCTACCCAATAATTTGGGAAACCAAGTGAAATCTGTTCGGGAACATCGATAGTAACATGTTTTTGCAACAAAATATATTTCACTAAATTGTTGCAAATCAAATTTATTTTTATATAGCCCTTCGTACATCAGCTGATATTCTCAAAGTGCTGTACAGAAACCCAGCCTAAAACCCCAAACAGCAAGCAAAGCATGTGAAAGAAGCACGGTGGCTAGGAAAAACTCCCTAGGAAAAACTCCCTAGAAAGGCCAAAAACCTAGGAAGAAACCTAGAGAGGAACCAGGCTATGAGGGGTGGCCAGTCCTCTTCTGGCTGTGCAGGGTGGATATTATAACAGAACATGGTCAAAATGTTAAAATGTTCATAAATGACCAGCATGGTGAAATAATAATAATCATAGTAGTTGTCGAGGGTGCAACAAGCACGTCCGGTGAACAGGTCAGGGTTCCATAGCCGCAGGCAGAACAGTTGAAACTGGAGCAGCAGCACGGCCAGGTGGACTGGGGACAGCAAGGAGTCATCATACCAGGTAGTCCTGAGGCATGGTCCTAGGGCTCAGGTCCTCCGAGAGAAAGACAGAAAGAGAGAAAGAGAGAATTAGAGAGAGCATATTTAAATACACACAGGACACCGGATAAGACAAGAGAAATACTCCAGATGTAACAGACTGACCCTAGCCCCCCGACACATAAACTACTGCAGCATAAATACTGGAGGCTGAGACAGGAGGGATCAGAAGACACTGTGGCCCCATCCGATGATACCCCCGGACAGGGCCAAACAGGCAGGATATAACCCCACCCACTTTGCCAAAGCACAGCCCCCACACCACTAGAGGGATGTCTCCAACCACCAACTTACCGTCCTAAGACAAGGCCGAGTATAGCCCACAACGATCTCCGCCATGGCACAACCCAAGGGGGGGGGAAGACCACGCCAGTGACTCAACCCACTCAAGTGACGCACCCCTCCCACGGACGGCATGGAAGAACACCAGTAGGCCAGTGACTCAGCCTCTGTAAAAGGGTTAGAGGCAGAGAATCCCAGTGGAAAGAGGGGAACCGGCAAGGCAGAGACAGCAAGGGCGGTTCGTTGCTCCAGCCTTTCCGTTCACCTTCACACTCCTGGGCCAGACTATACTTAATCATAGGACCTACTGAAGAGATAAGTCTTCAGTAAAGACTTAAAGGTTGAGACTGAGTCTGCGTCTCTCACATTGGTAGGCAGACCATTCCATAAAAATGGAGCTCTATAGGAGAAAGCCCTACCTCCAGCCGTTTGCTTAGAAATTCTAGGGACAATTAGGAGGCCTGCGTCTTGTGACCGTAGCGTACGTGTAGGTATGTACGGCAGGACCAAATCGGAAAGATAGGTAGGAGCAAGCCCATGTAATGCTTTGTAGGTTAGCAGTAAAACCTTGAAATCAGCCCTTGCCTTAACAGGAAGCCAGTGTAGGGAGGCTAACACTGGAGTAATATGATCAAATTTTTGGGTTCTAGTCAGGATTCTAGCAGCCGTATTTAGCACTAACTGAAGTTTATTTAGTGCTTTATCCGGGTAGCCGGAAAGTAGAGCATTGCAGTGGTCCAGCCTAGAAGTAACAAAAGCATGGATTAATTTTTCTGCGTCATTTTTGGACAGAAAATTTCAGATTTTTGCAATGTTACGTAGATGGAAAAAAGCTGTCCTTGAAACAGTCTTGATATGTTCTTCAAAAGAGAGATCAGGGTCCAGAGTAACGCCGAGGTCCTTCACAGTTTTATTTGAGACAACTGTACAACCATCCAGATTAATTGTCAGATTCAACAGAAGATCTCTTTGTTTCTTGGGACCTAGAACAAGCATCTCTGTTTTGTCCGAGTTTAAAAGTAGAAAGTTTGCAGCCATCCACTTCTTTATGTCTGAAACACAGGCTTCTAGCGAGGGCAATTTTGGGGCTTCACCATGTTTCATTGAAATGTACAGCTGTGTGTCGTCTGCATAGCAGTGAAATTTAACATTATGTTTTCGAATGACATCCCCAAGAGGTAAAATATATAGTGAAAACAATAGTGGTCCTAAAACGGAACCTTGAGGAACACCGAAATTTACAATTGATTTGTCAGAGGACAAACCATTCACAGAGACAAACTGATATCTTTCCGACAGATAAGATCTAAACCAGGCCAGAACTTGTCCATGTAGACCAATTTGGGTTTCCAATCTCTCCAAAAGAATGTGGTGATCGATGGTATCAAAAGCGGCACTAAGATCTAGGAGCACGAGGACAGATGCAGAGCCTCGGTCTGACGTCATTAAAAGGTCATTTACCACCTTCACAAGTGCAGTGTCAGTGCTATGATGGGGTCTAAAACCAGACTGAAGCGTTTCGTATACATTGTTTGTCTTCAGGAAGGCAGTCAGTTGCTGTGCAACAGCTTTTTCTAAAATTTTGGAGAGGAATGGAAGATTCGATATAGGCCGATAGTTTTTTATAATTTCTGGATCAAGATTCGGCTTTTTCAAGAGAGGCTTTATTACTGCCACTTTTAGTGAGCTTGGTACACATCCGGTGGATAGAGAGCCGTTTATTATGTTCAACATAGGAGGGCCAAGCACAGGAAGCAGCTCTTTCAGTAGTTTAGTTGGAATAGGGTCCAGTATGCAGCTTGAGGGTTTGGAGGCCATGATTATTTTCATCATTGCGTCAAGAGATATAGTACTAAAACACTTTAGTATCTCCCTTGATCCTAGGTCCTGGCAGAGTTGTGCAGACTCAGGACAATGGAGCTTTGGAGGAATACCCAGATTTAAAGAGGAGTCTGTAATTTGCTTTCTAATGATCATGATCTTTTCCTCAAAGAAGTTCATAAATTTATTACTGCTGAAGTGAAAGCCATCCTCCATTTGCGAAGGCTGCTTTTTAGTTAGCTTTGCGACAGTATCAAAAAGAAATTTCGGATTGTTCTTATTTTCCTCAATTAAGTTGGAAAAATAGGATGATCGAGCAGCAGTGAGGGCTCTTCGATACTGCACGGTACTGTCTTTCCAAGCTAGTCGGAAGACTTCCAGTTTGGTGTGGCGCCATTTCCGTTCCAATTTTCTGGAAGCTTGCTTCAGAGCTCGTGTATTTTCTGTATACCAGGGAGCTAGTTTCTTATGACAGATGTTTTTAGTTTTTAGGGGTGCAACTGCATCTAGGGTATTGCGCAAGGTTAAATTGAGTTCCTCGGTTAGGTGGTTAACTGATTTTTGTCCTCTGACGTCCTTGGGTAGGCAGAGGCAGTCTGGAAGGGCATCAAGGAATCTTTGGGTTGTCTGAGAATTTATAGCACGACTTTTAATGCTCCTTGGTTGGGGTCTGAGCAGATTATTTGTTGCAATTGCAAACGTAATAAAATGGTGGTCCGATAGTCCAGGATTATGAGGAAAAACATTTAGATCCACAACATTTATTCCATGGGACAAAACTAGGTCCAGAGTATGACTGTGGCAGTGAGTAGGTCCAGAGACATGTTGGACAAAACCCACTGAGTCGATGATGGCTCCGAAAGCCTTTTGGAGTGGGTCTGTGGACTTTTCCATGTGAATGTTAAAGTCACCAAAAATTAGAATATTATCTGCTATGACTACAAGATCCGATAGGAATTCAGGGAACTCAGTGAGGAACACTGCATATGGCCCAGGAGGCCTATAAACAGTAGCTATAAAAAGTGATTGAGTAGGCTGCATAGATTTCATGACTAGAAGCTCAAAAGACGAAAACGTCATTGTTTTTTTTTTTGTAAATTGAAATTTGCTATCGTAAATGTTAGCAACACCTCCGCCTTTGCCGGATGCACAGGGGTATGGTCACTAGTGTAACCAGGGGGTGAGGCCTCATTTAACACAGTAAATTCATCAGGCATAAGCCATGTTTCAGTCAGGCCAATCACATCAAGATTATTATCAGTGATTAGTTCATTGACTATAACTGCCTTGGAAGTGAGGGATCTAACATTAAGTAACCCAATTTTGAGATGTGAGGTATCACAATCTCTTTCAATAATGGCAGGAATGGAGGAGGTCTTTATACTAGTGAGATTGCTAAAGCGAACACCGCCATTTTAAATTTTGCCCAACCTTTATCGAGGCACAGACACGGTCTCAATGGGGAAAGCTGAGCTGACTACGCTGACTGTGCTAGTGGCAGACTCCACTAAGCTGGCAGGCTGGCTAACAGCCTGCTGCCTGGCCTGCACCCTATTTCATTGTGGAGCTAGAGGAGTTAGAGCCCTGTCTATGTTCGTAGATAAGATGAGATGCTCAACAACCCCCTTCCCCCCCTGTGGGGGCAGCTTCGCCCCATCGAAAGAGGATTTTCAGAGTTTTAATCAGTGTTTTTAATTAGGCTTTTTAATTACAGAGCCACTTTTCACAGAGAGTCCCTGAGTGAGGTAACTCTTGAATGGAGGCGATAGGGGAAGTTGAGCACTTGTCAATGTTGCGCTTTCTCTCTCTCTCCCAAATGGGATTGCAAATGCAGGAATGTTTTCTAGTTTTTGTGAACGCATGGGTGCATCAAGCTGAGAACTGAGTTTTTGTTTTTGTTGGAGGGATTTTCTTTGTAATTTGAAGCTTCTTTTGCATTTCCCTTGATAGCTAAAAAGTTAATACAACAATGGCTTTTGAATGCATCCGTATGGTTTCCATTTATATGCTTGAATGGGATGAGAATAACTGTCCAGACATGATATCCACAAGAAAATGATGAGTATCTATGATTAAGGACAAGTCTTTTGTTTACACAGGGACATTTAAAAGTGAGATATATTTATTTGCAACAGAGGAATGGTATATTATAAAGCAATGCATTTCATTGCTTTCGTTTTGTTGTTAAACAAATACATGGTTATCATCTCTGCTCACATTTGGGAAGAGCCAATAGTGGCAGTTTGGGAAGGGCCAATAGTGGCACTTTGGGAAGGGCCAATAGTGGCACTTTGGGAAGGGCCAATAGTGGCAGTTTAGGAAGGGCCAATAGTGGCAGTTTGGGAAGGGCCAATAGTGGCCGTTTGGGAGGGACCAATAGCGGCAGTTTGGGAAGGGCCAATAGTGGCAGTTTGGGAAGGGCCAATAGTGGGGGTTTGGGAAGGGCCAATAGTGGCAGTTTGGGAAGGGTCAATAGTGGCAGTTTGGGAAGGGCCAATAGTGGCAGCTTAGGAAGGGCCAATAGTGGCAGTTTGGGAAGGGCCAATAGTGGCAGTTTGGGAAGGGCCAATCGTGGAGGTTTGGGAAGGGCCAATAGTGGCAGTTTAGGAAGGGCCAATAGTGGCAGTTTGGGAAGGGCCAATAGTGGCAGTTTAGGAAGGGCCAATAGTGGCAGTTTGGGAAGGGCCAATCGTGGAGGTTTGGGAAGGGCCAATAGTGGCAGTTTAGGAAGGGCCAATAGTGGCAGTTTGGGAAGGGCCAATAGTGGCAGTTTAGGAAGGGCCAATAGTGGCAGTTTGGGAAGGGCCAATAGTGGCAGTTTGGGAAGGGCCAATCGTGGAGGTTTGGGAAGGGCCAATAGTGGCAGTTTGGGAAGGGCCAATCATGGAGGTTTGGGAAGTGCCAACAGTGGCAGTTTGGGAAGAGCATATAGTGGCAGTTTGGGAAGGGCCAAATGTGGCAGTTTGGGAAGGGTCAATAGTGGCAGTTTGGGAAGGGCCAATAGTGGCAGTTTGGGAAGGGCCAACAGTGGCAGTTTGGTAAGGGCCAGTAGAGGAGGTTTGGGAAGGGCCAATAGTGGCAGTTTTGAGAAGTGCCAATAGTGGCAGTTTGGGAAGGGTCAATTGTGGCAGTTTGGGAAGGGCCAACAGTGGCAGTTTGGGAAGACCATATAGTGGCAGTTTGGGAAGGGCCAAATGTGGCAGTTTGGGAAGGGCCAATCGTGGAGGTTTGGGAAGGGCCAATAGTGGCAGTTTGGGAAGGGCCAATCATGGAGGTTTGGGAAGTGCCAACAGTGGCAGTTTGGGAAGGGCCAATAGTGGCAGTTTGGGGAAGGGTCAATAGTGGCAGTTTGGGAAGGGCCAATAGTGGCAGTTTGGGAAGGGCCAACAGTGGCAGTTTGGTAAGGGCCAGTAGTGGAGGTTTGGGAAGGGCCAATAGTGGAGGTTTGGGAAGGGCCAATAGTGGCAGTTTTGGAAAGTGCCAATAGTGGCAGTTTGGGAAGGGTCAATAGTGGCAGTTTGGGAAGGGTCAATTGTGGCAGTTTGGGAAGGGCCAACAGTGGCAGTTTGGGAAGAGCATATAGTGGCAGTTTGGGAAGGGCCAAATGTGGCAGTTTGGGAAGGGTCAATAGTGGCAGTTTGGGAAGGGCCAACAGTGGCAGTTTGGTAAGGGCCAGTAGTGGAGGTTTGAGAAGGGCCAATAGTGGCAGTTTGGGAAGGGTCAATAGTGACAGTTTGGGAAGGGCCAATAGTTGTTAAAAGTATTCAATTGGGCCTGGATCAAACATTCCCTTCAGCTACAAGGGTACTGTATGAATCCTATTCAAGATAGGCTCTGTAGTGTGTGAAACCTAGACAGAAGGTTCAATAGTTCAATGTGAAGCTGTTAAACATCTCACTCAGTTTGTTGCGTCCACAATACATGACATATTAATTAATGTTTTATTTGATATGAAATACAGTGGTATGCATACCAGGGGGCTATAATGGTTCATATTTCCTAACTTAGAGATATTGCAGTAGAGGTAAGAAGAGGTTCATAATTGTTGTATGCTCTCATGCTGGTGAGGGCTGATAGCCATTGAAACCAAATGGTGAAAACTAGTCAGCTTTTGGCTGCTAAAGAATGGAAAAATTGAGCTTTTTGCACATAGAACTTTTTCACAGAAGTTCCCAGTTTAACCATCACTTAGATAAAGATAAAGCCTACTGATACAAATAACACATTTTGTTTTCACATTGATTCAGATCCAGGAGTGGACCTTGAGAAATGTTTAACCATCGGTCCTGATTCTGTTTGCTGAATGCCTATTAGATAGGAGAGCCTCACAAATGTTTTCCTAAGACATTGACCTTAGAATACATTTTGAGACAGCAATTTATCCTCTGTATCTTGAAATATCACCCCAGGCCACTCCCTTGTTAGAGTTTTCGATTTTAGGATAAGAAAGAAAATCCATACGGAGCTGTCGGGAGTTACTCTGCATGGCCGCAGAGTTGTGAAAGACCTTGTCATTTCGATTGATTCAGATGTCATTTGCGATACACATAACAAAACCATTTCAAATGTTCTGTGGTTGAATTTGCTTTTTGTCTTCCAGCCTTTTAAGGAGGATCCACCTGGATTGGCCTGGTCAGTCTATGTCATGGAGGTGTTCCTAATGTTTTGTACACTCAGTGTAGATCTACACTGTTAATGAGGCATACAGTATTTCTTCATATACAGTGCCTTTGGAAATTATTCAGATATCTTCACTTTTTCAACATTTTGTTAGGTTACAGCCTTATTCTAAAATTGATTTAAAAAATGTTTTATCTACACACACAACACCTGTCACGTCCTGACCAGTATAGGGGTTATTTGTTATTGTAGTTTGGTCAGGACGTGGCAGGGGGTATTTGGTTTATGTGGTTCGGGGTGTGTGTCTATGTAGAGGGGTGTTTGATTTATGTATTCCGGGGTTTTTGGGCACTGTTCTATGTTAGGGTATTTCTATGTTCTGTCTAGTCTAGTCTATTTCTATGTTTAGTTTATTGGGGTTGGACCTTCAATTGGAAGCAGCTGGTTGTCTTTGCTTCTGATTGAAGGTCCTATAATTAGGAATTTGTTTTCATGGGTTTTTTGTGGGAGATTGTGCTGTGTATAGCTTTGTGCCTTACCGGCCTGTTATTCGTCGTTGTGTTTTGTATACGTGTTTGTTTATGGTTTACCTTCTTTGTCCCAATAAAAGAAGATGAGTGTACATATTCCTGCTGCATTTTGGTCCTTACCCTACGACAACCGTGACAATACCCCATAATGACAAAGCAAAAACAGGTTTTTAGAAATGTTTGCAAATCTATAAAAAAAACGGAAATATCACATTTCCATGAAGTATTCAGACCCTTTACTCTGTACTTTGTTGAAGCACCTTTGACAATGATTACAGCCTTGAGTCTTCTTGGGTATGACGCTACTGTAACGTATACGCTGGGAGTCGGAAAGCAAGTGCAGGTGGTGAGTTTAATAATAAACGGAACATAGACCAATACAAGAAACACAAGTAGCGTAGTAGACATGAAACACATAGTCAATACTGCCTGGGGAATGGAACTAAGGAAGTGACAGATATAGGGAGGTTATCAGTGAAGTGATGGAGTCCAGGTGTGACGTGACAGCTACAAGCTTGGCACACCTGTATTTTGGGAGTTTCTCCCATTATTCTCCGCAGATCCTCTAAAGCTCTGTCAGGTTGGATGGGGAGCGTTGCTGCACAGCTATTTTGAGGTCTCTCCAGAGATGTTCGATCGGGTTCAAGTCCGGGCTCTGGCTGGGCCACTCAAGGACATTCCGAGACTTGTCCCGAAGCCACTCCTGCGTTGTCTTGATCTTGTATTTAGGGTCGTTGTCTTGTTGGACGGTGAACCTTTGCCTCAGTCTGAGGTCCTGAGCAGCAAGGATCTCTCTGTACTTTGATTTGCTCATATTGGCCTCGATCCTGACTAGTCTCCCAGTCCCTGCCACTGAAAAACATCCCCACAGCATGATGCTACCACCATGCTTCTCAGTAGGGATGGTGCCAGGTGTCCTCCAGACGTGACTCTTGCCATTTAGGCCAAAGAGTTCAATCTTGGTTTCATCAGACCAGATAATCTTGTTTCTCGTGGTCTGAGTCTTTAGGTGCCTTTTGGAAAACTCCAAGCTGGCTGTCGTGCGTTTTATTGAGGATGGCTTCTGTCTGGCCACTCTACCATAAAAGCCTGATTGGTGGAGTGCTGCAGGGATGGTTGTCCTTCTGGAAGGTTCTCCCATCTGAACAGAAGAACTCCAGAGCTCTGTCAGAGTGGCCATCGGGTTCTTGGTCACCTCCATGACCAAGGCCCTAATCCCCCGATTGCTCAGTTTGGCTGGTCGGCCACCACTAGGAAGAGTCTTGGTGGTTCCAAACTTCTTCCATTTAAGAATGACGGAGGCCACTGTTTTCTTGGGGACCTTCCAACGCTGCAGAAATGTTTTGGTACCCTTCTCCAGATATGTGCCTCGACACAATCTTGTCTCTGAGCTCTACAGACAATTCCTTTGACCTCATGGCTTGGTTTTTGCTCTGACATGCACTGTCAACTATGGGATCTTATATAGATAGGTGTGTGCTCTTTCCATTTTTTGATTTCTTTTATTTAACCTTTATTTAACTAGGCAAGTCAGTTAAGAACAAATTCTCATTTACAATGACAGCCTACTCCCGGCCAAACCCGGACGACGACAATGCTGGGCCAATTGTGCACCGCCCTATGGGACTCCCAATCACGGCCGGATGTTATACAGCCTGGAATTGCACCAAGGACTGTAGAGTGACGCCTCTTGCACTGAGATGCAGTGCCTTGAGACCGCTGCGCCACTCAGGAGATCATGTCCAATCAATTGAATATACCAGCAGGTGGACTCCAATTAAGTTGTATAAACATCTCAAGGATGATGAATGGAAAAAGGATGCACCTGAACACCATTTCCGAGTCTCATAGCAAAGCGTCTGAATACTTATGTAAAGAAGATATCTGTTTTTTTATTTGTAATACATTTGCAAAAAATTCTAAATCCTGTTTTCACTTTGTCATTATTGGGTATTGTGTGTAGATTGCTGAGGATTTTTATTTATTTAATCAATTTTAGAATAAGGCTGTAACGTAACAAAATGTGGAAATAGTCAAGGGGTCTGAATATTTTCCGAATGCACTATATGGAAGATTTTATTAATATATGGATTAAATGATGCATCAAATGTATCACATAACTGGTAAGTACTCACAATGAAAGAGGAATAAAGGATGGATTTGTTTCATGTCGATGAAAATGAAATACTAAGGATGCTTAGTACAAAACATAAGTCGCCTTTATTGCTTTTAGCAATGCAGTTAGCAAACAGAATTTTCAATATCTTTCAACGCTATAAGATAACTCTGATTTCTAAGTTTTGCTTTGGCTATTCCTTCATGAACATCTCACATTTATTTCAGTCTGATGAAGCTGTCACCTTGACAACGCTGGCACCTAAGGCGCACTAATTACCATTTTAAGCTGCATAAAATTGAAAGCATAATTGTTAATCCATTATAGCACTGAATGGATTTTTATTGAAAACAAAACTTCACTTGAAATAGAAAAATTGCACTCCGCTGTACAGACCAACATCCCTGCACTTTGCAATACCTTCACAAACGTATAATGCAGCACATAAAACGACATCATGGATTATTTTTCAGAAGGTTACACCCTTGAGGATATAGGATAATGTGTTCAAAGAGAGAAATTAAATTAATAATAGTTTTCCCCAAAAATGTTGATATTGTCTTACTTGCTGTTTTGGCAGATTAAATGACAACACATGATGGATAATATATTTGACAGAGGCAGCAGATTTCCAGCGACTCATCACACCTTTATATCTTAACTTTAAAGGGGAAATCCACTCAAAAACTATTTTGGGGATGTTTTCAGTTAGTCCCAAAATGTTTTGCATATCAGCAGTTAAGTTTTTAAGATATAGGAATTTCAAGAACCGAAGTATCACCAGCCACATCACCATGATGATGTATTTTGCATCATTATGATGATGTGGGAATGACTTTATTTTTCCAGAAGGAACTTCTGGGGCAAGTCGGATAGGATAAAGATAAAGATATATAGTAAACATATGAACAGCAACATTCACACGACACATCCTAATGCTGACAAGATATATACAAGATAAAGTCACACAAATCTGTTTCAGTCCATAGACTACATGACACCATGACACCATGATTACATGGCTACATAACAACATGACTACATAGAAACATGACTACATGACTACATGACAACATGGCACCATGACTACATGACTACATGACAACATGACACCATGACTACATGGCACCATGACTACATGACTACATGACAACATGACACCATGATTACATGGCTACATAACAACATGACTACAGAAACATGACTACATGACTACATGACAACATGGCACCATGGCTACATGACAACATGTTGGCATAAGTTGTTATGTAGTCATGTTGTTATGTAGCCATGTAGCTAATGTAGTCATGTTGGCATGTTGGCATGTTGTCATGTTGTCATGTAGCCATGGTGCCATGTCATGTAGTCATGTTGTCATTTCTCTCTTTGAACACATGACTACATGCCAACATGACTACATGACTACATGGCTACATAACAACATGACTACATGACTACATGACAACATGACTACATGACTACATGACTACATGACTACATGACAACATGACAACATGACTACATGCCAACATGACTACATGACTACATGACTACATGACAACATGACAACATGACTACATGCCAACATGACAACATGACAACATGACTACATAACAACATGACTACATGCCAACAGCTACATGACAACATGACTACATGACTACATGACTACATGCCAACATGACTACATGACTACATGACTACATGACAACATGACTACATAACAACATGACTACATAACAACATGACTACATGACAACATGACAACATGACTACATGACTACATGACAACATGACTACATGACAACATGACTACATGACAACATGACTACATAACAACATGACTACATGACTACATGACTACATGACTACATGACTACATGACATGACTACATGACTACATGACTACATGACAACATGACTACATGACAACATGACTACATGACATGACTACATGACTACATGACTACATGCCAACATGACTACATGACAACATGACTACATGACAACATGGCTACATAACAACATGACTACATGCCAACATGACAACATGACTACATGCCAACATGACTACATGACAACATGACTACATGCCAACATGACTACATGACTACATGACTACATGACTACATGACAACATGGCACCATGACTACATGACAACATGACTACATAACAACATGACTACATGACCAACATGACTACATGACAACATGACTACATGACAACATGACTACATGACAACATGACTACATGACAACATGACTACATGACAACATGACTACATGACAACATGACTACATGACGACATGAAACATGGCACATGACTACATGACAACATGACTACATGACTACATGACAACATGACTACATGACTACATGACTACATGACTACATGACTACATAACAACATGACTACATGACTACATGACAACATGACTACATGACAACCATGACTACATGACTACATGACTACATGACTACATATCACATGACTACATGCCACCATGACTTCATGCCAACATGACTACATAACTAACATGACTACATGCCAACATGACTACATGACAACATGACACCATGACTACATGACAACATGACTACATGACTACATGACTACATAACAACATGACTACATGCCAACATGACTACATGACAACATGACTACATGACAACATGACTACATGCCAACATGACTACATGCCAACATGACTACATAGCCAACATGACTACATGCCAACATGACTACATGACTACATGACTACATGACTACATGACAACATGACTACATGACAACATGACTACATGACAACATGGCACCATGACTACATGACAACATGACTACATGCCAACATGACTACATGACTACATGACTACATGACTACATGACTACGTGACAACCATGACTCACATGACAACATGGCACCATGACTACATACCAACATGACTACATGACTACATAACAACATGACTACATAACAACATGACTACATGACAACATGACTACATGACTACATGACAACATGACTACATGACTACATGACAACATGACTACATGCCAACATGACTACATGCCAACATGACTACATAACAACATGACTACATGACAACATGACATGACAACATGACTACATGACAACATGACTACATGACTACATGACAACATGACTACATGCCAACATGACTACATAACAACATGACTACATGACAACATGACACCATGACTACATGACTACATGACTACATGACAACATGACTACATGACAACATGACTACATGACAACATGACTACATGCCAACATGACTACATGACTACATGACTACATGACAACATGACTACATGACAACATGACTACATGCCAACATGACTACATGACTACATGACAACATGACTACATAACAACATGACTACATGACTACATGACAACATGACTACATGACTACATGACTACATGACATACATGACAACATGACTACATGACAACATGACTACATGACAACATGACTACATGACAACATGACTACATAACAACATGACTACATGCCAACATGACTATATGCCAACATGACTACATAACAACATGACTACATGACAACATGACAACATGACTACATGACTACATGACTACATAACAACATGACTACATGACAACATGACTACATGACTACATGACTACATGACAACATGACTACATAACAACATGACTACTATGCCAACATGACTACATGACAACATGACTACATGACAACATGACTACATGCCAACATGACTACATGCCAACATGACTACATGACTACATGACTACATGACTACATGACAACATGACTACATGACAACATGACTACATGACAACATGGCACCATGACTACATGACAACATGACTACATGACAACATGACTACATGACAACATGACTACATGACTACATGACTACATGACAACATGACTACATGACAACATGGCACCATGACTACATAACAACATGACTACATGACAACATGACTACATGACAACATGCCTACATGACAACATGACTACATGACAACATGACTACATAACAACATGACAACATGACAACATGACTACATGACTACATGACAACATGACTACATGACAACATGACTACATGACTACATGACAACATGACTACATAACAACATGACTACATAACAACATGACAACATGACTACATGACAACATGACTACATGACAACATGACTACATGACTACATGACTACATGACAACATGACTACATAACAACATGACTACATAACAACATGACTACATGACAACATGACTACATGACAACATGACTACATGACTACATGACTACATGACTACATGACAACATGACTACATGACAACATGACTACATAACAACATGACAACATGACTACATGACTACATGACTACATGACTACCATGACTACATGACAACATGACTACATGACAACATGACTACATGCCTACATGACTACATGACTACATGCACTACATGACTACATACCAACATGACTACATGACTACATGACAACATGACTACATGACCTACATGACTACATGACTACATGACTACATGACTACATGACAACATGACTACATGACTAACATGACAACATGACTACATGACTACATGACAACATGACTACATGCCAACATGACTACATGCCAACATGACTACATGACTACATGACAACATGACTACATGACTACATGACAACATGGCACCATGACTACATGGCAACATGACAACATGACTACATGACTACATGACAACATGACTACATGACTACATAACAACATGACTACATGACAACATGACTACATGACTACATGACTACATGACTACATGACTACATGACAACATGACAACATGACAACATGCCAACATGACTACATGACAACATGACTACATGACAACATGACTATATGACAACATGACTACATAACAACATGACTACATGACAACATGACAACATGACTACATGACTACATGACTACATGACTACATGACAACATGACTACATGACAACATGACTACATAACAACATGACTACATGACTACATGACTACATGACAACATGACTACATGACTACATGCCAACATGACTACATGCCAACATGACTACATGCCAACATGACTACATGACAACATGACTACATGACTAAATGACAATATGACTACATGGCACCATGACTACATGACTACATGACTACATGACTACATGACTACATGACTACATACAACATGACTACATAACAACATGACTACATGACTACATGACTACATGACTACATGACTACATGACAACATGACTACATGACTACATAACAACATGACTACATGCCAACATGCCAACATGCCAACATGACCACATGCCAACATGACTACATGCCAACATGACTACATGACATGACTACATGACTACATGACTACATGCCAACATGGCTACATGACAACATGACTACATGACTACATGGCTACTAACACCATGACTACATGACAACATGACAACATGACTACATGACAACATGACTACATGACAACATGACTACATGCCAACATGACTACATGACTACATGAGAATTCGTCCCACCTACGTAACAGCCACTGCTATCCTGTGGCGCGATTTTCAAAACCTTAAAAATCCTATTACTTCAATTTTCTCAAACATATGACTATTTTACAGCCATTTAAAGACAAGACTCTCGTTAATCTAACCACAACTGTCCGATTTCAAAAGGCTTTACAACGAAAGCAAAACATTAGATTATGTCAGCAGAGTACCAAGCCAGAAATAATCAGACACCCATTTTTCAAGCCAGCATATAATGTCACCAAAACCCAGAAGACAGCTAAATGCAGCACTCACCTTTGATGATCTTCATCAGATGACAACCCCTAGGACATTATGTTATACAATACATGCATGTTTTGTTCAATCAAGTTCATATTTATATCAAAAACCAGCTTTTTACATTAGCATGTGACGTTCAGAACTAGCATACCCCCCGCAAACTTTCCGGGGAATTCGCTAACATTTTACTAAATTACTCACGATAAAACGTTCACAAAAAGCATAACAATTATTTTAAGAATTATAGATACAGACCTCCTCTATGCACTCGATATGTCCGATTTTAAAATAGCTTTTGGTGAAAGCACATTTTGCAATATTCTAAGTACATAGCCCAGGCATCACGGGCTCGCTATTTAGACACCCGGCAAGTTTAGCACTCACCATAATCATATTTACTATTATAAAAGTGTCATTACCCTTTTGTTTGTCTTCGTCAGAATACACACCCAGGACATGCTACTTCAATAACAAATGTTGGTTTGGTCCAAAATAATCCATCGTTATATCCGAATAGCGGCGTTTTGTTCGTGCGTTCCAGACACTATCCGAAATAGTAAAGAAGTGTCACGCGCATGGCGCAATTCGTGACAATAAAATTCTAAGTATTCCATTACCGTACTTCGAAGCATGTCAACCGCTGTTAAAATCAATTTTTACGACATTTTTCTCGTAGAAAAGCGATAATATTCCGACAGGGAATCTCCTTTTCGGCAAACAGAGGGAAAAAATCCCAAAGGCGGGGGGCGGTCGGGGTCACGCGCATAAGCTAGTGTCTCTTGATCGGCCACTTGAGAAAGGCGATAATGTGTTTCAGCCTGGGGCTGGAATGACGACATTCTGTTTTTTCCCGGGCTCTGAGCGGCCTAATGGACGACGTGGGAAGTGTCACGTTAGAGCAGAGATCCTTAGTAAATGATAGAGATGGAAAAGAAGTTCAACAAATGGTCAGACAGGCCACTTCCTGTAAAGGAATCTCTCAGGTTTTGACCTGCCATTTGAGTTCTGTTATACTCACAGACACCATTCAAACAGTTTTAGAAAATTTAGGGTGTTTTTCTATCCATATGTAATAAGTATATGCATATTCTAGTTACGGAGTAGGAGTGGTAACCAGATAAATCGGGTATGTTTTTTATCCAGCCGTGTCAATGCTTGCGGTCTAAGAGCGGTCTGCATTGCAGAGACATGGAATTATGAAGTATGCCTATGTGGCTTCTGGTTTTAAAGCTGTAGCTAGTCCTAGACTGAAGGGGGTCAGTGCCAGTTAAGGAACAGCCCAGCCGAATCGTGTTTTCTATGGAGGTGGTTTGGAGGTTTACGGTCCTGTTCACCAGATGCGTGTCTGTCTTTAAAGGGGCAATCAGCAATTGCTACATTCATTTTTGGACTTCTAAATTAATGATCATTGATTCTTGAAGAATAAAACGTATAAATGCCTCATGAGCTTAGTTCAACTGTTGTACACCATCAACACCCAAAATAGAAGCTTGTTTTACTCCAATGTTTGTAAACAAACACTTTATAGCCTCCAAACATGGTTCATATAGCCTCAAAACATGGTTCAAACTGTCATGTTGGTATCATGCATGGTCAGTCCTTGCATCTATTGCTCTTGTTTATGAATTTGAGTGGTTAAATTTATCCAGCCCAATCCCTCAGCTTTTTACAAAACGGGTGAGGAGAACACTTTGCTATTTTGTTTCTACTGCTGATTGTCCATTTCAGCCTGGCTAGCGAGGTGCCAGTAAGATGCTTGGAACATCACTGAGCTCCATGCCTTTAACAGTCTCGCTGCTTCCCAGGGATGGCCAAGGGAGGTGAATAGAGATTTTGGAGACGATTCGTTCTTTTTCCTAAAATTGCCGGCATGCATTAATGTGTGTACCTGCCGTCCAGATACACGCGTATCAAACATTTTAAATATGGTATAGTTGAAGGTAGACTCAGAGAAATGACATTGCCACCGTAGATATTGCGATGAGCGAGATGCAATACTTTCTCCTACAGTCACACACATTATCTGCGCATGTGCACGGGTTCAGTGCACGGTTTCAGTTCACGCCCTAACAGTGGAAGTTTAGCCTCGCGCTTCAACGCTCTTAGTTGTTGCGGAAATTGACCCACTATGTTGTTTACTTTCTTGTGTCTACATCATATCGCTGAGTCTACCTTTAATGTCCCATATATACAGTACCAGTCAAAGGTTTGGACATACCTACTCATTCAAGGGTTTTTATTTTTAAAATAATAGTGAAGACATCAATACTATGAAATAACACATGCAATCATGTAGTAAACAAATCAAAATATATTTTATTTGAGATTATTCAAAGTAGCCACCCTTTGCCTTGATGACAGCTTTGCACACGCTTGGCATTCTCTCAACTAGCTTCATGAGGTAGTCACCTGGAATGCATTTCAATTAACAGGTGTGCCTTGTTAAAAGTTAATTTGTGGAATTTCTTTAATGCATTTGAGCCAATCAGTTGTGTTGTGACAAGGTAGGGGTGGTATACAGAAGATAGCCCTATTTGGTAAAAGACCATGTCCATATTATGGCAAGAACAGCTCAAATAAGCAAAGAGAAACAACAGTCCATTACTTTAAGACATGAAGGTCAGTCAATCTGGAACATTTTCAGAACTTTGAAAGTTTCTTCAAGTGCAGTCACAAAAACAATCAAGTGTCATGATGAAACTGGCTCATGAGGACCGCCACAGGAAAGGAAGACCCAGAGTTACCTCCGCTGCAGAGGATACGTTCATTAGAGTTACCTGCACCTCAGATTGCAGCTCAAATAAATGCTTCACAGAGTTCAAGTAACAGACACATCTCAACATCAACTGTTCAGAGGAGACTGCGTGAATCATGGTCGAATTGCTGCAAAGAAACTACTACTAAAGGACACCAATAATAAGAGACTTGCTTGGGCCAAGAAACACAAGAAATGGACATTAGACCGGTGTAAATCTGTCCTTTGGTCTGATGAGTCCAAATGTGAGATTTTTGGTTCCAACTGCCGTGTCTTTGTGAGACACAGAATAGGTGAACGGATGATCTCTGCATGTGTGGTTCCCACCGTGAAGCATGGAGGAGGAGGTGTGATGGTGTGGGGGTGCTTTGCTGGTGACACTGTCAGTGATTTATTTAGAATTTGAGGCACTCTTAACCAGCATGGCTACCACAGCATTCTGCAGCGATACGCCATCCCATTTGTTTTGCGCTTAGTGGGACTATCATTTGTTTTTCAACAGGACAATGACCCAACACACCTCCAGGCTGTGTAAGGCCTATTTGACCTAGAAGGAGAGTGATGGAGTGCTTCATCCAATGACCTGGCCTGGCAGTCATCAAGGCAAAGGGTGGCTACTTTGAAGAATGTCATATTAAATATATTTTCATTTGTTTAACAATGTGTTATTTCATAGTATTGATGTCTTCACTATTATTCTAAAAATAAAAACCCTTGAATATGTGTCCAAACTTTTGACTGGTACTGTATTTTCAATTCAAATTCTGTGCTTTTTTTTCTTTCTTTTTTTCTTTTTAAAACATGGACAAATTATTGGAGGCCTCTGTCACCTGTTGATGTGCAGAGGTCAGCGAGTAAAGTATATTGTGAGAGTTGTCTATTATCACCACTGGTGGGTAAAGATTCAGGTGTCATGGAAACCACTGTTTTGTAAGAACATCATTCTGCCATCAGGTCTTACTACCTGAAGTTCATGTGCCAAGGCCAGTTTTAATAAAGCCCATATACTGTAGGTTATTGAAGTGCAATTGGATCAGATGTAGAGTATTTCCATTTTTGTAGTCATAAAAATGAACATATAGCATAGCCTAATGATATCAGCCATTTTGAACATCCAACTATATTCTAACATTCCCTATATTTAGTTCACATTCAGCTACCTTTATAGAAATATTTGAACAGTGTTTGCATACAGTGCAGAGAACATTGATGTTATATTTTGAGTGAATGACACAGTAAAAGCTATCCAGTATGCATGCACCACAGTGGTTAGAGGATACCTTTTTATGTCGCTCTATTAATGACAACTCACATTGACATTTTACAAAATAATGACTTGCTCAGTTTAGATGTTATTTTAGCTGTAACTTCACAATGTTTGACCAACCAGACACTGAAATGATGGTGCAATCGAACCAAGTTTACATTCGTACGGTGAGCAATTGTCTTGCAAGAGAAGCCAATAGCAGATTTTTGGGGGTAGGAAAATGGTTCTGAATGATTGATTGAAAATGAACATTTTACGATGGGTGAAGAGTAGTATTGTGTTGTCTGGGTGTACTGTCTTGTCTTGACTCTGATTAAGTAATTATTTTCACTCCATGGAAGGAAATGGTTGTTCATTTTACTGGCATTTCAACAAGGATTTAACTGTTCATGACGAGGCGGTATCATAGGCATAGTGTCATATCTGTTCAAATGATGACTTCAACTCAGAATGAATGGCTTTGAAAGGTGGCAGAGGTTTGTTGACAGAGAGAGAATTTGATCTCAAGTGTCATATTTGATGTGATTAGATAAGCATTGGCCTTATTTGCTTTGTTTCTCCTTTGAGTGTCATTAGTGTTTTCACTACCTCTCATATTGGTTCCTTTATTTCACATCTAGTTGTCAATGTACACTTTGTTTTTAGATTTACTTGAAGCCTAACACTGTAAACAAAATGTGCACAGAAAATATGTATTGAGCGTTAGGATGATTAGCCTAGTTTACTTTTTGTTTGTTTAATTGTGTTCAACTGGAAAAAGATTTTTAGATATATAAAGAATTCAGGAAATACACTGTTTAAAGGGCTAATCTCATTTTGCCTATGCAAATATGTTACTGTTGAAATGTGGGAAAGGGTAGGTTAAGTTACCTTTTTAGCTAAGTTTGATGGAACATGGTTTACATTGCCCTTTGCTGGTATTCTTCAATCTTATTCAGCAAAAATGTACCGTTATTTTTGTTTATATATAAATATATATAACAAGTAATATACAGAGAAAATAGTATATGCCTTCGTGATGAAAAAAACAACACTTGATAAATACAAATAAATGTGTGTTGTCAGACCTGTGGCTGTGTTATGAGATGACAGTTCACTCTGTAAGATGCACCTGTTGACTGATCGACTAGTCAGAGACTCCATCCATAGAGGCTTTATTATCCATTCAGTGTTTTCTTTCAGGCCCCTGAGCATCTCTTTATCCAGGGAGCCATTCAAAGTCGTCATTGCTGTACGTAACCCATATTGTCGTTTGCAGTACAACCGTTTCTACAATCAAGAGGCAGTTTCTGCCTGTTGTTTCCAAAGGTTCTTCATAGTCACATTCACAAAGGTTGAAGGGCTATTTTAGGAACTTTAATAAATATGTTAAAATCACAAGAACATCTACCTCTTGGTGGCTTTCCCAATGAACCCGCTGTACAAGAGCCAGGTTGTCATGGTAAAACATTAGATATAGCGTTATGTGACTGCACACAACATTATTAACACCTTAACACATGAATAATGAGATTACGACTGACTGGCTGAATGAACATTCTCAATAATTATGTTCAGTAATAACAAGACACCTGAAATGTGATGTCAGTGTTCCCTTTTAAGATTAAATGTGGTACTACATCACTGTCCAAGCAGAGCATAATGGTGACTTGAGCCATGACTGAGGGATAAACAGAAAACAGGTTGTCCACTGGGTATGCTTGATACTGAGAGAGCTTGGGTACTTGCTTTCAGAGGGCCATGCCTATAAACACGGTCTTATTCGTTTGCTCATTGCTCCATTTTTTTCCCCCTCTAAGAGCTAAAACTGTTTAATAATTCTCTTTCCTCAAACTCCATCATAACCATTTGTTATGTTGACGAGCGGACATTAGTGGTGGCTCACGGTCACCCTGCCACACAAACATTGACTGAAATAAATTCTATAACAATAAATCCTATAACTGAACATGCTTTGCTGGGTTTGTGCAGTAGTATAGAGTACTACTTCTGTTGTCAAAATAAATTGTAGAATGATTTGGGGAATTGGCAATGACAGAGTTTTCGGTCACAGGTATATTTTATGCGTCCAGATTTGACAATCAGGCAGTGTAGTTGTCCAAAAGGATACAAACTCAGTACTGTCTTTTCATCAAATGACATACAATTGACTTACTTCACCTTTGAGTTTATGGAGACTGTTTTAGAGAGTATGAAGCGAAGTGTCATCTACCATGTCTTCAGAAATGCTGCCTCCAATGCGTTGTCCACAACAATTAAAATGCTATTTAAAATGATTCTGGAAGATCGTCTCAAGATCAACACTCACAATAAGGCATATGTTGATTACTTTCCCACATTACGGTGTAATCATGTTGACAAAATGATATTGAAATAATGTGGTAACAGCATTAGATTCCACCTGTTTTGTCTATTGACCACACAGATGTTGTCTTCTATTCAGTGTCATCCATACCTCACTCCCATCTCATCTTTCAATTGATCTCCAATATCCATTCATCTACAAAGATACAGTACATTGATGAGGCTTTTCAGGAATTGCCAAAGAAACAAAGGCTATTTTCAACCCAAAATATTATTGGTAAATATTACCACCACAGGTGTCCGTCAGTGATTCAGACTCTGATCTCGACTGAGAGTCTTTTTTTTTTTTTTTTTACCCACCAGAGCACTAACTGCTAGACTAGTTAATCAGGTATTGTACTATTTTGATGATTTAATGTCTGCTTAACTGAACATCATTAGTTTAACATGATCCTGTAGGCCTAAATCTTGTTCCCGGTCACAAAGGTCTATAATATAGTATTTTTGGCTCCCATCCAAACTATTATTTTGCCCACAGGGGATGTGTTACCAGTCCTGACGCTCTGTATAAACGGGGGATGTGTAACCAGTCCTGACGCTCTGTCTAAACGGGGGATGTGTAACCAGTCCTGACGCTCTGTCTAAACGGGGGATGTGTAACCAGTCCTGACGCTCTGTCTAAACGGGGGATGTGTAACCAGTCCTGACGCTCTGTCTAAACGGGGGATGTGTAACCAGTCCTGACGCTCTGTCTAAACGGGGAATGTGTAACCAGTCCTGACGCTCTGTCTAAACGGGGGATGTGTAACCAGTCCTGACGCTCTGTCTAAACGGGGGATGTGTAACCAGTCCTGACGCTCTGTCTAAACGGGGGATGTGTAACCAGTCCTGACGCTCTGTCTAAACGGGGAATGTGTAACCAGTCCTGACGCTCTGTCTAAACGGGGGATGTGTAACCAGTCCTGACGCTCTGTCTAAACGGGGGATGTGTAACCAGTCCTGACGCTCTGTCTAAACGGGGGATGTGTAACCAGTCCTGACGCTCTGTCTAAACGGGGGATGTGTAACCAGTCCTGACGCTCTGTCTAAACGGGGAATGTGTAACCAGTCCTGACGCTCTGTCTAAACATGAATTATCCCTGCTTGTGATGCGGTTTTGGAAACGTTTGGAACTTTACTTTCATATCATTGAGAAATTATTTTACAAATACCAAAGATTACTTACTGTACAGCATTTTAAGACAGTTGCAGCCAACAGTATTTTTCAGTAAACCTTTCTTGCTTCCTCCTTCTGTTATAAACAGAAGTTTGCAATGCTGGACAGTTAATTAAAACAGGCCGTTGCCTGTCACATATACAAGCCAGATAATTGCTGTAAGATGGATCCCACACTGCCATGTTAAAAATGGGTCTAGTAATTTTGCCTTATTTTTGTATGTTTATACAGAGTGTTGGGACTGGTTACCTATTCTCCGCAAGCAAAATAATAGTTTGGACAGGTTCCCAAGGGCTGTATAAAAGCACTCTGACTCAGAGCAAGCCATAATCATGAGATTAGTTGCATGATATGGGCTATTTGGAGGCAGCATTTCGGTTCACTGTAAGTGGCAGGTTTTCTCCATTTAATGTTCTTCATAATGTTTTCTAAGGTTTTTTGCCCTTTTGTCCTTGGTCTTCTATATCTTCCATACATCCCTTACCTCACTTTTTGGAACTGGCTGTGACCAGACAGAGAAACCGTCATTGATATAGAACGGCATAGATATAAACCGGTCTCTCACTCCAGATAGTTAGCAAAAGAGTAGGAAGGAGGACCCTCATACACACGTTTTACCTCAGAGGCATTCATGACAATTGTGTCTTGCTTTGGGGTGATAGGGATGACTTTGTACAGATATTTGTAGAATTTATTTTCAATGTACACAACTGGTGAGTCAATCGGAGCGTATTTATTGATTTAGAATGCCAGAGCCTTCTTTTCACGATGCTTTTGTAGATACCATCAATGATCTAGAGTTAAAACAACTATTTTAAAGGTCACTCGAGGAACTAAAAGTTATATTTTATATCCACCATAATTGTTATGTGCCATTAACAATAATGTATGAGTATATATTCAAGTACTGCAATATGCAGACAATTAGTAATGCTAGAGAGATTATTTTACTTCTAGTATATTTCACTAATATTGACAATTTAAATCTGTCTTTTCTTAGTGTATTCTCATCTATTGCTTGAATGACTTAAAGTAACTGTCCAGTGAAAATCAAACTTTTAAAAGTTCATATTCTATTAACTCATACCCAAATAATGTTGACTTATCCACCCACGTTGTTGACTCGTATTTGTGGCCAAAGCATACATTGGAACATTTTTATTTTATTTTTTAAGACACCTCAAACTTGTATCTCAGACAGTTTCGAAAATGCTTGTTATTTCCTCATAGAGGATGAGCTGGCAAATCGGCAATCTACTCGTATAAATATTTTTAATGACCGGTATATGCCCACACCATGCTGCTGTTGGGGTAAGCCCACACCATTCCAACACAGAAAAGCTTTTTTTTAAATATACTTAATTACCATTTTTTTGGAAGGAAAACTATTTAAATCATATTGTAGTCCATTATAGGTCATATTTCATAGAAATCTGGAAACACTGGACAGTTACTTTAAATCCTCTCCATACAGTATTCATGAAATGAGGTTATGGTAGTGTTACGAAGCCAGCTAGCTAGCCTGCTGATTGCTACACTCACTAAGTCTAGGGCTCCTAGTCCTAACTAAATGGTATGTAACCTGATTTAATGTGTTCATTTAAGATTTAGCTAATGTAGCTGGTTTCGTAACACTAGTCAGAGTATGTGGACCATGTTGTATAGGACATCAACCTTACGTGGGGTCCAGGACCAGAGACATCAACCTTACCTGGGGTCCAGGGCCAACTCCATCTTGACTTCTTGGTTGTCCAGCCCAGGCAGATTGTTGTTCAGACTGGCTGGCCAAGAAGCTCCTGTCCACCTCTCTCTCTCACTGATTGTCGATCCCTGATTGCCCGCACTTGTGTGCTTATCAAGGCTTGGCACAGCACCTGGCCCAGTTGCTGCTGCTGCCACCTGGGGATAGGGAGTGGAAGTGGTAGTGTGCTGTACCAATAAACTAGCTCCCATATCATAACAGTAGGTCACTAACGAGCCCCCATATCATAACAGTAGGTCACTAACGAGCCCCCATATCATAACAGTAGGTCACTAACGAGCCCCCATATCATAACAGTAGGTCACTAACGAGCCCCCATATCATAACAGTAGGTCACTAACGAGCCCCCATATCATAACAGTAGGTCACTAACGAGCCCCCATATCATAACAGTAGGTCACTAACGAGCCCCCATATCATAACAGTAGGTCACTTCAGATGATTTGACACTTCAGTTGTATGACTCTTATCTAAAGGCCATTTACCACGTGTTTGGGAACGTTCAATTGAACTCTGGAGTGCATCAAGAGGAGTTGTTGTGCGATAATATTGATGATTGTGAATGCTATAGCAATCTCTTTTTAGAGTGTTGCCAGGGCAAGTCAATAATGATTTCTACAAGTCACATTTGCTGTATATTTCCATGTAACAACTTATCAAGCTGTTGTGTGACTTTCTTTTTGTCTGAGCTCTTGAAAGATCTCGCTATGGATTAGTAATGAAAGCAAATATATGCCATGTGTAATGTAAATATTTAGACGCTTCATATATTGAAGAAAGAGCGTGACCAACATTCCAACTCCCAATTGGATCCAGTAAGTAGTACACACCCTTTAGAGAGCCCGAAGTGTGATATGATCTGTGCTATTGTAGCTGCTCCCTTTCAGAGACGGATATCTTCTAAAGGTGCATAGCCTACTAGAATGAGGGGTTGTGTTTAGCAAGCCATGAATGGCCTCAAGCATTTTGTCAGTCACTATTTTCCTATTTCAGCATGACAGTATTAATGACAATTTGACAATCACACCAGGCTATTGGTTTAAATAGAATCAGGCAGCCCAGTGTTTATGTGGTTGTTATAGGCTAACATTTCGACCTGATATCATTTGGTCATGAAAATCTCATCTTATTCTGTGGCGTGCATGTGAAGTTGCCAAACGTTTCCTGTTGCCAGTAGTTGCTTTCTCTGCTAGAATGTGCCACAACATTTCCAGGAGGCTGAAATGGCCCTCCATCCATTTCTAGACATGCAGGGAAAGAGTAACGTTGTTGGAGTTGGATGGTGTTGTTTCTTGCACTCATGTTTTTAAACAAACACAGAATAGCCTGTTATAAACCTTCACTGTTCACTTCACTGTTGTAGGGCCATGTGAAAAATGCATGTCACTTGTCCTCCTCAAAATTCATTTTCACGCTAAACCTTGACATTTCCATTTGTCATTTGAGATAAAACTTTAGTTATACATATTAGAAGAACATAAGGGGGCTATGTTTTGAATTATTGTCAACAAGGTCAACATTTTGTAATATTTCAGAGAACCTGTGCTCCCACCGTAAACAGAATTGAAAAAGTATATGGTATATCAGGTAATGCTGAAATTGTAAAGTTTGTGTAATCCAATTTGCATTTTCTGTTTTATTTATTTTAACTGGTCTATATTTCATACATTTTATAACTCAAGACAGTGTTTATTAATGTTTAACTTATTTTTGAAAATATGGAACATCTTTGTTAGAAATTGTGAAACTGTGGTAAGCATATTGATGTAATGTTCTGTCTTTTTCTTTGTTTACAAAACAACATCTTGCATAAGAAACAAAGTCAAATCTATTGTAACTGCCCTTGAATAGCTGTGTCATTTAAATAGTGCTGCTAGAGAAAGACATTCGAAATGGAACATCTTACAATAAACACTTTTTAGACTTTTTCCCCATACGTGATGAGTTATTTAGTACTACGTTTTCCCTCCATATTGTATCATTTACTAGGACTGAGTAGTACACTAGCACTAATATACTGTAAATTGTATTTGATCACCTGCTGATTTTGTACGTTTGCCCACTGACAAAAAAAGGATCCGTCTATAATTTTAACGGTAGGTTTATTTGAACAGTGAGAGACAGAAAAACACATGACAAAAATGTTATAAATTAATTTGCATTTTAATGAGGGAAATAAGTATTTGACCCCCCTCTCAATCAGAAAGATGTCTGGCTCCAAGGTGTCTTTTATACAGGTAACGAGCTGAGATTAGGAGCACACTCTTAAAGGGAGTGCTCCTAACCGCAGCTTGTTACCTGTAAAAAAGACACCTGTCCACAGAAGCAATCAATCAATCAGATTCCAAACTCTCCACCATGGCCAAGACCAAAGAGCTCTCCAAGGATGTCAGGGACAAGATTGTAGACCTACACAAGGCTGGAAAGGGCTACAAGACCATCGCCAAGCAGCTTGGTGAGAAGGTGACAACATTTGGTGTGATTATTCGCGAATGGAAGAAACACAAAAGAACTGTCAATATCCCTTGGCCTGGGGCTCCATGCAAGATCTCACCTCGTGGAGTTGCAATGATCATGAGAACAGTGAGGAATCAGCCCAGACCTATACGGGAGGATCTTGTCAATGATCTAAAGGCAGCTGGGACCATAGTCACCAAGAAAACAATTGGTAACACACTACACCGTGAAGGACTGAAATCCTGCAGCGCCCGCACGGTCCCCCTGCTCAAGAATACATATTCATTCCCGTCCGAAGTTTGCCAATGAACATCTGAATGATTCAGAGGACAACTGGGTGAAAGTGTTGTGGTCAGATGAGACCAAAATGGAGCTATTTGCCATCAACTCAACTCGCCGTGTTTGGAGGAGGAAACATTATGCTTTGGGGGTGTTTTTCTGCTAAGGGGACAGGACAACTTCACCGCATCAAAGGGACGATGGACGGGGCCATGTGCCGTCAAATCCTGGGTGAGAACCTCCTTCCCTTAGCCAGGGCATTGAAAATTGGTCATGGATGGGTATTCCAGCATGATAATGACCCAAAACACACGGCCAAGGCAAAAAAGGAGTGGCTCAAGAAGAAGCACATTAAGGTCATGGAGTGGCCTAGCCAGTCTCCAGACCTTAATCCCATAGAAAATCTGTGGAGGGAGCTGAAGGTTCGAGTTGCCAAACGTCAGCCTCGAAACCTTAATGTCTTGTCTATCTGCAAAGAGGAGTGGGACAAAATCCCTCCTGAGATGTGTGCAAACCTGGTGGCCAACTACAAGGGTTTTGCCACCAAGTACTAAGTCATATTTTGCAGAGGGGTCAAATATGTATTTCCCTCATTAAAATGCTAATTATTTTATAACATTTTTGACATGCGTTTTTCTGGATTATTTTTTTGTTATTCTGTCTCTCACTGTTCAAATAAACCTACCATTAAAATTATAGACTGATCATTTCTTTGTCAGTGGGCAAACGTACAATATCAGCAGGGGATCAAATACTTTTTTCCCCCACTGTAGGACTGAGTAGCACACTGTATATTGTATCACTTACTAGGACTGAGTAGTATCCTTCTGTATGTGTGACATGCTAGTGGACTAATCAGTACTGTAAAGTAGGCATATTCTACACTTACTAAATCTATCTGTCTCACTGTTTGTCTATTTGTCTGTTTATTTTCATGGATTTGAGCTGTGATCCTTCGGGCCATGACGTGTACTGTGTATGCTGCGAGCATGGGTTTGAATCTGACCCACTGCTCTAGCACTATCTCTCCTCCTATCTACTTCTCTCTCTCCAATCCAATAAACACAAAAACTGTGAAAGGAGTCGGCCTTAGCCACTAAGCGACCACTTAGGGCCCCAGGCCTGCCCCTGACCAATTTTTAAATATATATATTTGTTGAGGAGCGCCGTCATGGTCTCAACTTACTGTTGTTAGAAATACTAGAATACAGTAGGTGCAATTTAGAAATTTGGTCGTGCATAAGCAGTTTTTCTCATTATGTAACCTACCCTCTCTCCACTTTATCAGCGAACTGTTGTCTAAAGAGGATGAGCACATCGGCGTCGTTTATGATGGGAGCCAAAGATGCAGCAGTGGAGGCTGCTGAGGGGATGACGGCTCATAATAATGGCTGGAACGCAGCAAATGGAATGGCATCAAACGCATAGAAACCATGTTTGATGTATTTCATACCATTCCACCTATTCAGCTCCAGCCATTACCATGAGCCCGTCCTCCCCAATTAAGATGTCACCAACCTCCTGTGGTGTGCAGAACAAGCAAAGAGGTGGGCAGAGTCAAGCACAAGCTAGCGAGTTCCTATTCACAGGTTTTTGCATATTTCTGTTAGGGAACCACTACTGCAGCGTTTCCCAAAAATGGGGTCGCGAGAGAAACTCTGGAAAAAATGAAAATGGTTCATAGAACTGTGGTTATGTAAGTAACCTCCGAAATCCGCTAAATGCGGTTGTGACAAACAGCTGTTTTCTTCCAACAAATGTGTCTAACTTTTGAACGGTTGGAGTTCTAAGCTATTATGACCCTGTTCCTGAAAGTCAAGACTCTCAGGACTCGTTAGAACAGAGTGTACATGACTAGGCATCAAATCAGACTGGGGGAAAATGAATATCATCATTGAAAGCAATAATGGTGTTATTTCCTACACATAAGATAATGCACAGTTATTGGATGCTAATCTTCTGAAATTCCCAATACCTTTCTGATGCATTTCAGTCACTTCAAACCATACTGTCTTCAGATTGGCAAACTGTCAAAAGTACTGTCAGACTGATTTGTAATAGACTGTTCATAGCCCAACATTGGCTGTTGATTACATCAATAATTTTTTTCAAAATGTGGTCACGGGTCAAAAGCGTTTGCAAACCCCTGGCCTAATGTCTTGCACTCCTAAACAACACAATGGTTAGAACATTTGGCAAAGGGTCAGGTAGACAAAACTTTGTAGAAGTAACAGATTTTAGTTAGGCAACCGAAAACTATTGCGATGGGATGTTTCGTATATCAGAACTAGCAGAATGTCTATTTCATCTTGCTCCATCTATGCCTGCAACTAGACATCCTCTCATCACCATATTTGGTGGTGAGTGGAAGTACTAACTAGATGCTTCTGGTTTTCACCCCATGTGACCCATCTGGGTTTCCCCTTTCATCTGTGTTGTAGCCTGATACATTCTACTAGATGGCACTAATGAGCAGGAATTAACCCTGGAGTATATTTGAGCCCTGTTGGTATCTTGTGCGTGTCTGAAAACTAGATGTCAAATCCTTGCCTCCTCTGTCCTTGTTTCTTCCATTCCTTGCCTCTCTTTTACAGCCTTGCCTCTCTTTTACAGCCTTGCCTCTCTTTTACAGCGTTGCCTCTCTTTTACAGCCTTGCCTCTCTTTTACAGCCTTGCCTCTCTTTTACAGCCTTGCCTCTCTTTTACAGCCTTGCCTCTCTTTTACAGCCTTGCCTCTCTTTTTGCTTCTTTTTTTTTCCCTTGCCTCTCTTTTTTTGATGTTTCATTCCATTGCTGGACACGCACGGATTGGACAGATGTAAGCTGGACACACCCACGGCACCCTGTCAGGCTGATAGTGCAGCGGGGGAGTTCTGGTTAGCCTCAGTATGGTTGTGAATAGCTTGAGACTGTAAACAGTGAAAGGATATTTACATGTCTAGTATTCACACACTTCCCTCATTCCAGCTAGTTCGATGTGCAACCACTGACTAACTATAGCTAGGGGTATGTCTCTAGTCTAGTAATAAATACTGTTGTTTTGGCTGTATGGCATCATTGAATAAGATTACCAATGGTTAGCTAGGTAGCGAGGATATAATTTAGCTAGCCATTTACAGTAACAGCAGTTAATTAATAAGTCAATACACACTATCATTGTTGTGGCTAGCTTAAAAAGTTCAGCTTAAATCTAAAGCAGAAATGTAGAAAGCCCAGCTTATCTTGGCACTGCGACACGGTATGGGCAGCAATTAATAGAACGGAGTTAGAAGGGTGAACAGCTATTTTGAAGGGACAGGAAGTGTTGTCATTTGGCCAATGACAGGAATTCCACATTTAACCCCACCCACACCAGAAAATCGATATATCAAGTTGTTTTTTTGGTTTTTAAAAACACCTAGAAAAGTATTTTTCTATTTCTATCCCAAAATGATATTTTTTCTTTTGCTGTTTTCTTGTTCCCTATTGCTCCGTTTTAACTCGGGAAAATAAAACGGTTAAAACTTACACTGACCATCTGAGTATCTTAAATACTTATTTCTATATACAATCAGTTTACTAAGTTGACAAAATGATTGTCTTTACTATTGTAACATACAGTGATGAGAATTCTATTCTCTGTCAGGAGCCTGGGCTTTTGCAGTAGATGGTGGAGTTGTCATCTCTGGACCACAGGACCGTACATTGGTGACCAGGGTGGGATCCTTTGGATACCTCTATGGGCCATAGGGCACATGAATGCTCCTAGAGAGGCCTCAGAGCAAGATGTTTAATACTGTACATCACAAGACGTACATTACTAAACGTCCTCAAATTCGTATGATATTGTAAGACTGCTATTTCATTGGTAACATTATGTAACATATCATACTAAATGGAGGGATAGCAAAGAAACATCCCAAATTATACAAATTGCCCTGAGGTCAGGTTGGGCAAGGAGGAAGGGAGGTATAGTATTACTAGGAAACATCATCAAGAGACTTGTTGTTACTCTTGGCCATCTGCTCACCTATTACCGCTAAAACAACCATTTCCCCCTGAAAATGCTTACTGTCTGGCCTGTTTGCCCAGTAACTCGATCACTAGCGATCAGTAGCCCCTTGTAAACTGATAACATGTTAGCAAATCGCCCCCTCTGTGTCTGCACTAACAAGTGTTCTAGATGGCCAGGGACCATGCTCTTTCCACTGGTCCTGAGAGGGCAGAAAAAAGAGTAGGGAAAGCTGGGACTTCTCCTGTGGTCCTGAGAGGGCAGAAAGAAGAGTAGGGAAAGCTGGGACTTCTCCTGTGGTCCTGAGAGGGCAGAAAGAAGAGTAGGGAAAGCTGGGACTTCTCCTGTGGTCCTGAGAGGGCAGAAAGAAGAGTAGGGAAAGCTGGGACTTCTCCTGTGGTCCTGAGAGGGCAGAAAGAAGAGTAGGGAAAGCTGGGACTTCTCCTGTGGTCCTGAGAGGGCAGAAAGAAGAGTAGGGAAAGCTGGGACTTCTCCTGTGGTCCTGAGAGGGCAGAAAGAAGAGTAGGGAAAGCTGGGACTTCTCCTGTGGTCCTGAGAGGGCAGAAAGAAGAGTAGGGAAAGCTGGGACTTCTCCTGTGGTCCTGAGAGGGCAGAAAGAAGAGTAGGGAAAGCCGGGACGCCGAGACGGAGCCTGTATGTTACACTCCTGCAACTGATAACTCTGCAGAGGCAGACAGGAAGGACGGTGGGTCTCAGTGTTCTTCACCGTATGAACAATTCACCTCAGAACACATGAGGAAAAAGATAAAGACAGTGGGGTTGGAGGCCACCAAAGAATCACTTTATTCTAATGAAAAATTCTGATTCAGAGTTTCACTTACTGCACTACATATGGAGGGGATGTCAATTATATTATTTGAAATAACTGGACTCAGTAATATTGAAGACAATATCGTCTCTGTCACTTCTTCTACTGAACATTGCCCTACAGTATATTGCATGACCCTGGGTCTGACTGTGGAAGCTAGGTTGAGTGTTAATACACACAGCCTGTCTTTTCTGTCCCCTGTACAAAGCAGGTGTTGTTTTAATGCGATGCCCCCAGATTTGTTAGTTTGGTGAGGGCAGGGCAGGCCTGCTAATGACTGCCCAGGGGTTCCGGGGGGTACCTGACTGTGCCCACACACAAACACTCGAGTAAGGCGTCATGAGACTTGACAGCTGAACCCAACGAAGGCCGCTCACAGTGGTAGCCGTGAAGACACAACACCAGAAAACCAACTACGCCATCGACAGACTGCGGGCAATTTGGGGTGGGTTTTTTAGGCTTATGCCTCCCTGTCCTCAACTCCGAAAGCATCAACACTGCCAGAACTAGAGTAAATAAAGATAATTTAAATTAATAGATTATCTGTATATTCTAACTAGATCGTGACATATACAGTTAACCTGAACTAGAAGCTGGTGTCTACCATTTACACTGATGTGCTAGATACAAAAAAAAAAGTTTATTTTTTACCCCTTTTCCTCAAATTGGTAGTTACAGTCTTGTCCCATCGCTGCAACTACCGTACGGACTCGGGAGAGGTGAAGGTCGAGAGTCATGTGTCTTCCAAAACACGACCCTGCCAAGACGCATTGCTTCTTGACACACTGCTCGCTTGTCTACTCAATTGGAAATTACCTTTAAATGTCAATTGCGCTATAACACGAATCTTCTGCAGTCCTGATTGAATCTAAGCCAATGGCTTGATGCCGAAAAGGTTTGTGTTTTCTTTCATTATGATGTCCCAATAAATCAGCTCTATTTTTTTATTTAAGCTTCAGTTTAGGATTTTTTCTCATTGACAGTTTGAGGGGTCTCCATTTCTCTTGAGTATTCTTATTTTGTAACCTACACACCTATAACAGACACTATTTGATATAAAGGGCCTTTAAATAGCGCAGACGGCCATCCAGTTCAATAATGATATAAAGGGCCTTTAAATAGCGCAGACGGCCATCCAGTTCAATAATGATATAAAGGGCCTTTAAATAGCGCAGACGGCCATCCAGTTCAATAATGATATAAAGGGCCTTTAAATAGCGCAGACGGCCATCCAGTTCAATAATGATATAAAGGGCCTTTAAATAGCGCAGACGGCCATCCAGTTCAATAATGATATAAAGGGCCTTTAAAGAGCGCAGACGGCCATCCAGTTCAATAATGATATAAAGGGCCTTTAAATAGCGCAGACGGCCATCCAGTTCAATAATGATATAAAGGGCCTTTAAATAGCGCAGACGGCCATCCAGTTCAATAATGATATAAAGGGCCTTTAAATAGCGCAGACAGCCATCCAGTTCAATAATGATATAAAGGGCCTTTAAATAGCGCAGACGGCCATCCAGTTCAATAATGCGGCACAAAGAGGTGAAGCTAGTTGTGCTAGACATTCTGTATATAACAGAGGAGGCTGGTGGGAGGAGCTCTAGGAGGACAGGCTCATTGTCATGGCTGGAATGGAATAAATTGAACGGTGTCAAACACCACGTTTCATTTAGTCAAACACCACGTTTGACTCCGTTCCATTTATTCTATTCCAGCCATTACAATGAGCCCGTCCTATATCTCCTCCCACCAGATTTTAAAATGTGTTCATGCTTTTCTTCTTTGAGAAAACAACAGCTGTTTCTAAGGGTGTGTGGCTGATTTCAAAACTTTCCCACGATAGGATACACCTGAGCATCCTCTGCTGGAGTAGGCAATCAAGGAGAGAAGCAAACTCCTTTTCACCTATTACCGAAATTGGCACTCCTACATATGGCGACCAAATATTTGTTTCCGTGTCACGGAGGGGAGGACAGAGGAATCGAGGAGAGGAGGTACTTTTGCCAATTGAGAAAAGGCCTAAGTGTTTTACTTTCCCCAAGTCTGCATTCTTCCGTCTCTACTCCAGAGATGCAACCTTTAGAAAATTACCAAACATTCTCCAATTTATTAACCCTAGAAATGTTGTTTCAAGCACCTACTTGTTAGATTTTTTTTATTTTTATTGGTACACTGTGTGATGTGAAAAATGAACATCAGTCCATAAAAGGTGTCTCTCATGCACCAGATATCCTTGAAGTGATCTGTTTGTGGTGCAAATAGCATAAGCGATTCTTGTCCACACTCCAGTATGGAATGAATCCAGTGATCCAACACCACCATGAACATGATTGAATCTTTGAGTGTGTTTAACAGTGGTGTAAGGTACTTAAGAAGTATTCTAAATATTTTTACTTAAGTAGTTTTTGGGGTATCTGTACTTTACTATTTATATTTTTGACAACTTTTACTTCACTACATTCCTAAATAAAATAATGTACTTTTTACTCCATACATTTTCCCTGACACCCAGAAGTACTCGTTACATATTGAATGCTTAACAGGGCAGGAAAATGGTACAATTCACACACTTATCAAGAGAACATCCCTGGTCATCCTTATTGCCTCTGATCTGGCGGATTCACTAAACCCAAATGCTTCATTTGTAAATTATGTCAAGTGTTGGAGTGTGCCCGACTATCCATAAAATAAAATCGTGCTTTCTGCTTTGCCTAATAAGGAATTTGAAATTATTTATACCTTTACTTTTGATACTTAAGTATATTTAAAATCAAATACTTTTAGACTTTTACTCAAGTAGTATTTTACTGGGTGACCTTCACTTTTACTTGAGTGATTTTCTATTAAGGTATCTTTACTTTTACTCAAGTATGACAATTGGGTACTTTTTCCACCACTGGTGATTAATTTGTTAAGTATAACACCACATAATTCATAACCGTTTGGACAACCCTCCCCGGCGTAGGATAATGAGCAATGTGTTTTTCATAAAAATTCTTTATTTTGTCACTGGAGCAAAGGACATTGTTGTTTACATTCAGAACACTGGGGCAGAACATGCTGCGGAGTGAGGCAGGTGTTGGTGCTCTCAGATCGTCATTTGCTCTGGAAGTTTATGGGTTGCAGAGGCTGTTGTGTCCTCCTGGCTCTTGTGTGCAGCCTTTATCATTTGACGGTGTGTTGTCTTTCACGCCATTGGGAGTGTTGGAGTAGGTTGCATCTACACTCTCGTAGGGCTCTGATGTCCACTGGAAAAACATTGAAAATAATGTATTACTACAATCTGAAATCTGATACATTATACCAGCTAAAAAGCACATTTTTGTAGAGGTTCTGACCCATGTCTGATTGTGTCCTCAACAACTGTTGACATTAAACGCCTACATAGATAACCAAAACATTGTTAAATGGTAATATAATTTCAAGAATTAAGCTTAATAAATGCTACTAAATATATTCTGGGGCGGGAGCTCTGGCTTCTACCTGTGTGGCTCTGCTGGTGGATCGGCAGGAGGGTCCACCCATGGAGGGTCCACCCATGGCGATGTTGACGCTGCTGGACGACTGCGTGTCCGTGGTGTTACCACCCTCGGCTGCTGACAGGCCAGAGATGACAAGGCCACTGGAGAAGCTCCTCTTGCCGAACAGCAGACTGAGGGTGGAGCTGGAGGAGGACACCTGGCTTGAGCGGTGGTGGGCTGCAGCCTGGAGCTGGGAGCTCAGCTGGCCCCCGGCCGTGGAGAGTCGTGGAACCTGGGAGAAGACAGAGGCGATGGAGGTGTTGAAGGACAGCTGGCTGTTGGAGAGGCGCTGCACCAGGCCATTGGCCGAAGCTGACACCTGCTGACTGTCCAGGATGGGCCCTGACTGGCTGGTGACTGGAGGCCGCTGGCTCTGGGGCTGCACTGAGCGGCTCCGGTACTCTCTCCTCCCTGGATGGATGCACATACAGATAAAACGACCCAGTCTGTGTCAGAACCTAACATGGCAGAACCGTGAACATAGCTGTCAGAACCTAACATGGCAGAACCGTGAACATAGCTGTCAGAACCTAACATGGCAGAACCATGCGCAAGGCTCTACTTGACGTGTAATTCTTTCCTGGTAAGGAAACCAATTTAATGTTGTAACTTGGGTGAACTATCCCTTTAAATGTATCATGTGTGCCTCTCCTGTAGAGGACCAAACCTGCAGTGTGCTGCCTATTGGCCTGAGAGGTCCTGTTGGGCCTGGCCTGGTACAGACTCAGGCTCTGGGAGGTGATGGAGTTTGGGTTGTGGCTCAGAGAAGAGCCGCCCCCTGCACAGTCCACATCCTCCATGTTCACACCACTGTTACAGCTGGTCAGGTTATCCTTCCGCACCCTACAACACAAACACCCAGTAGGCCTATGTTACCTTTCTAAACACCTTGACAGCTTTATTAAAATGGAGTTAAAACATTTAACTATATCTGAAGGGCAATGAATCTGGATTAAAAAAAAATCTAAATCTGATCTCAAATGAAAACATGTCCCTATAAGTGGTTTACAGTGCAGGCCACGCCTTACACTAAACATAAAAAGGCCCATAAGCCTAACAGTAGATGGCAGGTAATTCAAATGCGCTGGATTGCAGCTGAAACATGTCGCAGCACTTTAGCCCTATATGGTTTTGGGAAGAGTGGTGCTGTCACAGCAGGAAAAGGCCCTGGTTGGATTTCCATCCATAGGGGAGCAGAGCACAGGCAGACCTGACTGATAAAGAAGGACCCTCTGTTTTCCCCTTGGCCTGCCTCCGGCAGCCAGAAACTCACCGCAGCCACTTGGACAAGAGGCCAGGTCTTGATGCCGTCCAGGCTGAGAGGGGCCGCCCCCAGATGCTCCTCAAGCTGCTTGTGGGTGCCCCATGTAGGAGGTGGTGAGGGGGGGACACGTACATGGGGGTAGCCCAGCGGCTGGTCGCACGACGAGTTGATCATGTTTTCGGAGGGGCCTGCTTGGAGTTTCTGGATGCTGCCGCGCTCTGGGTTTGCGGTTTGCGCAAGAAACACCAGCTCCTGCTGCTGGCCGGCCCCACAGGGCCCCCTTACACACTCCTTATTGATCTAGAAGAGAGGAGAGGATGAAGAGGGTAGTATTACTGACATCTGAATACACATTACACACCGTCCAACTCCACATTTCCTTTACTCTGATTAAAATCACCATTTTAATCAACTGGATATGGAAGAAACCATTTTGGATCAAGTTTTCTTTATGTATTAATCAAACCAACAAACTCATCCACCCCCACACTTCTCATGCTAAAACTCTATCAATATGTAGAGTTTGATCAGAGTAACTTCAATCTCATGTTCCAGACAGCTTGAAACTGACAAACAATGCTGAATAATTTCCAGTTTGACCTATAGTAAACACAGCCCCTTCTGTAGATCTGAGATGACTGGATAGATGCAAGAAAATATGGTAATAAACTTCCGGATAGATGTAAAAAAAATATGGGTAAATAACGTCATATTTATCCATTCCTCTCAGATCTACAGAGGTGGGCTACGGAGTAGGGGCTCGGAATTCAGCATGTGTTTCAAGCCACAAACTGTACAGGTCCTAGGATCAGGTTTCCCCCTTCCCCAATCCTAAGCTTTAAAACATTGGTGGGGGGAAATGCAAAAACTGACCCAAGATCAGTGTCCTAGGGGCAAACTTTCACCCTACACCATTCATCTCACATGCACCTTGATGACCTTGAAGCTGAGGTGGCCGTTTTGTAGAGCATGATGAATCTTGTACTCATCCGTGCCATCGTCCACCATGTGTCTCAGTGTGAGCAGAGTGTCCCCGGCTGGACAAAAAACTGCCTTCCTCCAGGCTGGGGTCACTCTCATGGGCAGATCACCAGGACTGGGTCTTGTAGTTACTAATGGCCTCGTACAAGATGGGCTGGGCTCCTCTGTCCTCCTCCAGACATGTAAAGTGGTCCTGAGAGCAAACCAAGGAAACAAGAGCAGTAAAATATATCACCGTGAGTAAAAAGCTTTATTACAGGGATTAAACTGAAACCACTTTAAGGGATGGGATTCAATTAATGGAGGCATTGTCAACAACTTATTGACCTTTAAAATGTCATTTTACACTTGAGGCCTATATCCGCAGCGTTTTACAGCACAGGTGGTGCCTTAATAATGAGAGGACCCGGAATAGAATAATGGCTGGAAATGGCATAAATGGAAACAGTATCAAAACACAGTTTTCCATGTGCTTGATACTATTTCCATTACAGCCATAAATATATAATCAGTCCCTCCCCTCACCAGCCCTCCTGCGGGTTTTTTTACAGTGAATTGCAACCTTTTTAAAAGCAATTTTTTCCAGATATTTTGCGGGAAATCGTATTCATAATATAAGCAGCTCAAGGGTAAAATTACCTTTAAAAAGTCAAGTGCAGTGCACTTATCGACAATGTGCCATTGATTGCCACCTGGCTTATATTTGCAGCTCCACTGTACATCAAGGTACACGTGCAGTCCCACTGAGAAAGCACAGGAAAGAGCCTCAAGGTTAAATGTACAGTTTACCTACAGTGGGGGGGGAAAAGTATTTGATCCCCTGCTGATTTTTGTACGTTTTGCCCCACTCACAAAGAAATGATCAGTCTATAATTTTTAAAACAACAAAAAAAAATCCAGAAAAAACACACTGCCAAAAAATGTTAGAAAAATGATTTTGCATTTTAATGAGGGAAATAAGTATTTGACCCCCTATGCAAAAACATGGACTTAGTACTTGGTGGCAAAAAACCCTTGTTGGCAATCACAGAGGTCAGACGTTTTCTTGTAGTTGGTCACCAGGTTTTGCACACAATCTCAGAAGGGATTTTTGTCCCACTCCTCTTTGCAGATCTTCTCCAAGTCATTAAGGTTTCGAGGCTGACGTTTGGCAACTCGAACCTTCAGCTCCTTCTACAGATTTTTCTATGGGATTAAGGTCTGGAGACTGGCTAGGCCCACTCCAGGACCTTAATGTGCTTCTTCTTGAGCCACTCCTTTGTTGCCTTGGCCCGTGTGTTTTTGGGTCATTGTCATGCTGGAATACCCATCCACGGACCCATTTTTCAATGCCCTGGCTGAGGGAAGGAGGTTTCTCACCCAAGATTTGACGGTACATGGCCCCGTCCATCGTCCCCTTTGATGCGGTGGAAGTTGTCCTGTCCCCCTTAGCAGAAAAAACACCCCCCAAAGCATAATGGTTTCCCACCTCCATGTTTTGACGGTGGAGATTAGTGTTCTTGGGGTCATAGGCCAGCATTCCTCCTCCTCCCAACACGGCGAGTTGATGTCAAAGAGCTCCATTTTTGGTCTCATCTGACCACAAACACTTTCACCAGTTTGTCCCTCTGAGTCATTCAGATGTTTCATTGGCAGACTTTCAGACGGGCCCTGTATAAGTATTCTTGAGGCAGGGGGGACCTTGCAGGATTTTCAGTCCTTCACGGCGTAGTGTGTTACCAATTGTTTTCTTGGTGACTATGGTCCCAGCTGCCTTGAGATCATTGACAAGATCCTCCCGTGTAGTTCTGGGCTGATTCCTCACCGTTCTTATGATCATTGCAACTCCACGAGGTGAAGATCTTGCATGGAGCCCCAGGCCGAGGGATATTGACAGTTCTTTTGTGTTTCTTACATTTGCAAATAATCGCACCAAATGTTGTCACCTTCTCACCAAGCTGCTTGGCGATGGTCTTGTAGCCCATTCCAGCCTTGTGTAGGTCTACAATCTTGTCCCTGACATCCTTGGAGAGCTCTTTGGTCTTGGCCATGGTGGAGAGTTTGGAATCTGATTGATTGATTGCTTCTGTGGACAGGTGTCTTTTTTACAGGTAACAAGCTGCGGTTAGGAGCACTCCCTTTAAGAGTGTGCTCCTAATCTCAGCTCGATCAACTGTATAAAAGACACCTGGGAGACAGAAATCTTTCTGATTGAGAGGGGGTCAAATACTTATTTCACACATTAAAATGCAAATTTATTCATAGCGTTTTTCTGGATATTTTTGTTGTTATTCTGTCTCTCACTGTTCAAATAAACCTACCATTAAAATGATAGACTGATCCTTTCTTTGTCAGTGGGCAAACGTACAAAATCAGCAGGGGATCAAATAATTTTTTCCCCCACTGTACATATTCTACTTCAATAAGGGAGAAAGTGAGCAAATGCTATTGTCTTCAAGGTAGAATATTGTGAATACCTGATGGAGCTTGAGACTCATCCTCACGCCTGGGACCACCACTTTCTGCAGCAGATCCATGTCTGTGAACACCCACTCATCTTTAGTAGCAATACGGAAGTCTCCTTTGAACAGAGTGTTGAACCCATACAAGAACGACTCCAAACTGAATTAGAGACACAGAGAAAGGGAGCATTGTCAACGTTTTTATCACATTACAGCAACAGAGGGGAGAGACTCACATCGCGTATCACTGTGGTACAACAGAGAGCATTAGCTGCCCCCTGATGGAAAATCAAGGAAACTACAGCTCATTATTACCCTCCTGGAGGGCAATAAAACCCCTATATCATACAACATCCCTGGAGGGTAATAAAACCCCATAATAAACATAACATCCCTGGAGGGTAATAAAACCCAATAATAAACATAACATCCCTGGAGGGTAGTAAAACCCCATATATAACACAATACAACATCCCTGGAGGGTAATAAAACCCCATATATGTAACACAATACAACATCCCTGGAGGGTAGTAAAACCCCATATATAACATAACACAACATCCCTAGCGGGTAGTTAAACCCCATATATATAACACAACTTCCCTGGAGGGTAATAAAACCCCATATGTAACGCAACATGTCTGGAGGGTAATAAAACCCCATATATAACACAACATCCCTGGAGGGCAATAAAAGCCGATATATAACACAACACAACTTCCCTGGAGGGTAATAAAACCCCATATGTAACGCAACATGTCTGGAGGGTAATAAAACCCCATATATAACAACATGTCTGGAGGGTAATAAAAACCCCTATATAACATAACATCCCTGGGGGTAGTAAAACCCCATATATATAGCGCAACATACCTGGAGGGAAATAAAACCGCATATATATAACACATCCCTGGAGGGTAATAAAACCCCATATATATAACACAACATCCCTGGAGGGAAATAAAACCCCATATATATAACACAACCAATATTGGCACATACATTTTTTATTTTTTATTCTTCAAGCTCATTGCGGTCATTGCTAGACAGCCATTTTTAAGTCTTGCCATTGTTTTTTCAAGTGATTTAAGTGAAAACTGTAACTAGGCCAGTCAGGAACATTCAATGTTGTCTTGGTAAGCAACTCCAGTGTATATTTGGCCTTGTGTTTTAGGTTATTGTCCTGCTGAAATGTGAATTTGTCTCCCAGTGACTGTTGGAAATCAGACTGAACCAGGTTTTCCTCTAGGATTTTGCCTGTGATTAGCACTATTCTGTTTATTTTCATCCTAAAAAACTCCCTGGTCCTTGCTGACATGATGCAGCCACCATCATGCTTGAAAATATGAAGAGTGGTACTCAGTGATGTGTTGGATTTGCCCCAAGAATAACACTTGTTATTCAGGACATAAAGATTGTTTCTTTGCCACATTTTTTTTGCAGTTTTACTTTAGTGCCTTATTGCAAAGAGGATGCATGTTTTTAAATATTTGCCTTCTGTACACGCTTCTTTTTCACTGTCATTTAGGTTAGTATTGTGGAGTAACTACAATGCTGGACGCCTGTATCTTTGTACTGACAGTGTCTTGATACAACATCCAAAATAACTTCCCCATGCTCAAAGGAATATTCAATGTCTGTTTTTATTTTTACCCATCTACCAATGGGTGCCCTTTGTGGTTGAATCTGCGTTTGAAATTCATTGCTCGACTGAGGGACCTTACAATAATCTGTATGTGTGGTGTACAGAGATGAGGTAGTCAATAAAAAAATCATGTTAAGCAGTTATTGCACACAGAGTGAATCCATTCAACATATTATGTGACTTGTTAAGCACATTTCTACTCCTGAACTTATTTAGACTTGCCATAACAAAAGGGTTGAAAACTCATTGACTCAAGACATTTAATCTTTTTGTGAAAATGTCTAAGAACATAATTCCACTGACATGGGGTATTGTATGTAGGCCAGGGAAACAATCTCAATTCAATCCATTGTAAATTAAAGGCTGTAAAACAACGTGGAAAAAGTCAAGGGGTTTGAATACGTTCGGAAGGCTCTGTAGCTGTTTATTGTATACCCCAATTATTTATGTTAACTACATATTATCAATGCTTTACAACTGAATATATGCTAATTACATTGAGAGTATATATTTTTAGATGTTTGTTATTTGACTGGATTAACTGTGTCATATGAAATGATTAGTTACAGCTAGCTTTACAAATGTTACTCCCTATGCTTTCAATGGATCTTTCTGCAAAAGGTGGTTTACTTGCATTTACCCTCCACTATACCACTGCCCTAATCCATCCATTAGAAATACAGCCAAAAATCATACTGTATCTAAGCACGCCTGAGATGCTCTCATCAACTAGGTTAATGAGTCTTACTCATCACTGTCCACTGGAATCAGAAAGTAAATCCACACATGCTGATCCTCATTGAGAGCTGTTGATAAACAACCCAACACATAATGTAAAGGAGACTGGCAGGATGAGGTTTCGTTCACAATCTCAAACCTCAACAACAGTTTGGGCTGGAACTCTGCTCGGACCTGGCCTGTCTGGAAACGGACGTCCTTAGATAATGTGACACCCAAACATGATGATTATCCAATCACTACACATTCCCCTGACCCCACCGGACTCACCAGCCTCTCTACAGGAAATGCTATGGTGCTGTCCCTCCCTACCCTCTCTGACCTCGCTACTCTGAGTCAGCTCTAATAGCTGACTCTGCTTGGGCTGTAATGAAAAGTAGAAAAGGGACAGATGATTTAAAATACAGTACGTGTAAAATATGTTCGCTATTACTGTTTGTGTACATTTGAGCATTTAAAGGACAGCCTTTTGTGCACCCACCCATGTGTCTTTTAGTTAGTTTAGAGGACTATTTATAAGTAGATATAATATTCACTTGCTCTCAAATCATTTGAAGTTCAATAATATTTTGATACAGTTGACATTGTGTCATGCCAGGCTCCAAAGATTAGTTGAATTTCTAGTAGTAAATGTCTGCTCTTTAAAGGTATTACAAATACATATCACTTAAGGTTTACTCTATTTTACAGCTCTACTCTAAAATAGGCAAGAATTTAAAAAGCACATCACAATTGTAAAAAAATATTGGCCAAATGCATTTGTGAATACAGTAATTTAAAAAAAATATGGAAGCACTCTCAAACTGATAATAGTAAGACACTTTTACAATGAATCAAGAGGATTTCATACAGAAGACAAACTGATAAATAAGTCAATTTTAAATATAGACATTTACATACAGTACCAGTCAACCGTTTCGACACACCTACTCATTCCAGTAGGTGTGTCCAAACTGTTGACTGGTACTGTATCTAGAAAGTAACATAATATGTTGTTAAAATTCCATCTTGAGAGTTAATGTAATATTTTACAATTGAAAAGTTTGCAACCTGGTAATTTCTTGCATAATTTGTTGAGAGCATTCTAAGCTTGTTTCCATTGCAGCACTGTGGCTAGAATTTGTAAGTCGCTCTGGATAAGAGCGTCTGCTAAATGACTTAAATGTAAATGTAATGTTCAGTGGCAAGTTTACTGATTACAGTGCTTTATATGGCATTTTCTTCTCACTTCTGTCTTTTGCATACTGTTTGTTATAGAATGTCCTTTTTAGTTTACTGTCTTAATGTGATGATCAGCTTTGGGAGGTGAAAAAGACTGTACAATGACCAAAGATATGCACACTGTATGTCTTGATTTAAACAGATGATGATGATGATGAATAGGTTCTATTCTTTGATATACTTTTACAGCATCTTCTCTCTGGAAACAAGGCTGAGTATGCAGCTTGTGTAATATAGTGGCACTACTTCTAACTGTTGATCCTGTCAAAGAAACGTCTGGTCTGCCGTAGCTTCCTATCTGCTGATTGAGGATGAAAAGGGAGCAGGACCCAGAGAGAGTGTGTAGGGGTTAAAGTGGCTTTGAGAGACAGAGAAACCGTCTACTACACTCTATTGTCAGAGTGGGTCATCTGGGGGTTTGTAAGTGAAGTTCTCAAAGTTAAAAGTGCTCAGAGTTCATGGGATTATGGACGTTGATATTACAAACAACAAAAGGAGAGTTTGTGTGTCAAACTTTGTCCTAGACTGGGGCAATATCACTGCTTTCTAGAACACATTTCTACTCTGTCACAAACTGTATTGACACACTTATTCCAAACCATCATTAGTCCAATTCCAGCTGTTCTGCAGTGTGGGAACACATGGTTTTATGGCACACACATATGATCAGGATTCAAGATGCAAAGCAATTCATTCTGAGCATTTATCCATAATATTTGAGAAAATAATGATCCCATGAGAAGAAACGCGAGAATGATCCCATGAGATGGCAATTGTTTTCAACACAGATCAATGTGGTTTTCTATTTCAATAACCAAAAGCACATTATTTAACAAAAATCTCTTTTTACATCAGTGGTCTAGAGAAAGGTGTGTTGTTTAATGCTTTATTTGAGTGTTGTAGATAGGAATGTGTGGAGCAGGGGTGAAGGTTTCGGTTCGCTAAGACAACCGCTTAACTGATTCATTCTGAGATCTTTAGAGTTTGTCCAAACAAAATTATAATAATTACTACAAACATGTAATTAATATTGTTATTAATATGAATGTTTTATTTATGAAAATTGTCCTGTTCTGCAAGTTACATATACCGTCAAACTTTTGCCCGTTTGTAAATTCTGTACAATGTCCTCTGAATGACAATGGGTTATGGATGTACTGAATGGCACAAGTCTGCCTGAGAGAATGTGTTACTTAGATTGCCAATATTGTGACAGTGATTTAAAAGCTTTTTTTGCCTTTGATAAAAATCAAGAATAGTAACTATCATAGTGTTTGTTGTGTTCTGGCTGGACCTTGCTGATGTCATTGAGACCTTGGGACGATAATCTGCGCAAAGCATAGTTCTGGGATATTGATCATCAAAGTTTTTACATCCCAGATCTCCAAACAGTTTTGTAGTGAATTCATCTTGCATAACCCATGAATGTCCTCCCCTTAAAGGTAGAGTGCATTCGCTGATACAACCTTCTGTCTGGCACAAAATGTTTGTATTTTTCTATTGAAATTGAAATAATCTTGACATTTAATGATTAAATAAAGAGAATACCCTTCATCAAATATATAAATTAATGTTCATCACACATTCATTAAAGTGATAGTTCCCTAAAATGACAAAAACACTATATCCAATGGATAACTAGCAACATTGCTAAAGCTTAGCTCTGAATGAGTAAACTGATATACACTGCTCAAAAAAATAAAGGGAACACTTAAACAACACATCCTAGATCTGAATGAAAGAAATAATCTTATTAAATACTTTTTTCTTTACATAGTTGAATGTGCTGACAACAAAATCACACAAAAATAATCAATGGAAATCCAATTTATCAACCCATGGAGGTCTGGATTTGGAGTCACACTCAAAATTAAAGTGGAAAACCACACTACAGTCTGATCCAACTTTGATGTAATGTCCTTCAAACAAGTCAAAATGAGGCTCAGTAGTGTGTGTGGCCTCCACATGCCTGTATGACCACCCTACAATGCCTGGGCATGCTCCTGATGAGGTGGCGGATGGTCTCCTGAGGGATCTCCTCTCAGACCTGGACTAAAGCATCCGCCAACTCCTGGACAGTCTGTGGTGCAACGTGGCGTTGGTGGATGGAGCGAGACATGATGTCCCAGATGTGCTCAATTGGATTCAGGTCTGAGGAACGGGCGGGCCAGTCCATAGCATCAATGCCTTACTCTTGCAGGAACTGCTGACACACTCCAGCCACATGAGGTCTAGCATTGTCTTGCATTAGGAGGAACCCAGGGCCAACCGCACCAGCATATGGTCTCACAAGGGGTCTGAGGATCTCATCTCGGTACCTAATGGCAGTCAGGCTACCTCTGGCGAGCACATGGAGGGCTGTGCGGCCCCCCAAAGAAATGCCACCCCACACCATGACTGACCCACCGCCAAACCGGTCATGCTGGAGGATGTTGCAGGCAGCAGAACGTTCTCCACAGTGTCTCCAGACTGTCACATGTGCTCAGTGTGAACCTGCTTTCATCTGTGAAGGGCACAGGGCGCCAGTGGCGAATTTACCAATCTTGGTGTTCTCTGGCAAATGCCAAACGTCCTGCACGGTGTTGGGCTGTAAGCACAACCCCCACCTGTGAACATCGGGCCCTCATACCAGCCTCATGGAGTCTGTTTCTGACCGTTTGAGCAGACACATGCACATTTGTGGCCTGCTGGAGGTCATTTTGGAGTGCTCTGGCAGTGCTCCTCCTGCTCCTCCTTGCACAAAGGCGGAGGTAGCGGTCCTGCTGCTGGGTTGTTGCCATCTTACGGCCTCCTCCACGTCTCCTGATGTACTGGCCTGTCTCCTGGTAGCGCCTCCATGCTCTGGACACTACGCTGACAGACACAGCAAACCTTCTTGCCACAGCTTGCATTGATGTGCCATCCTGGATGAGCTGCACTACCTGAGCCACTTGTGTGGGTTGTAGACTCCGTCTCATGCTACCACTAGAGTGAAAGCACCGCCAGCATTCAAAAGTGACCAAAACATCAGCCAGGAAGCATAGGAACTGAGAAGTGGTCTGTGGTTACCACCTGCAGAACCACTCCTTTATTGGGGGTGTCTTGCTAATTGCCTATAATTTCCACCTGTTGTCTATTCCATTTGCACAACAGCATGTGAAATTTATTGTCAATCAGTGTTGGTTCCTAACTGGACAGTTTGATTTCACAGAAGTGTGATTGACTTGGAGTTACATTGTGTTGTTTAAGTGTTCCCTTTATTTTTTTGAGCAGTATATTTTCTGGTCTCTGACTCCCACAGTCACTAAACTACTTGCTAGTTATGTCATGACTTCCGCCGAAGTCGGTTCCTCTCCTTGTTCGGGCGGCGTTCGGCGTCACTGGTCTTCTAGCCATCGCCGATCCACCATTCATTTTCCATTTGTTTTGTCTTGTTTTCCCCCACACCTGGTTTACTTTTCCCCTCATTACTTGTCGTGTATTTAACCCTCTGTTCCCCCCATGTCTGTGTGTGAAATTGTTTGTTGTAAATGCTTGTGCACACTGACAGGTGCGCGACAGGTTTTGTACCCATATTTTGTCTGGCTGCTGTTGGTTTTGAGAATTAAACTGCTCCGGTTATTACCCAGTTCTGCTCTCTTGCGTCTGACTTCCCTGCCACCAGTTACGCACGCCTTACAGAATTTCACACCCGAGTATGGAGTCAGCAGGAGCAGGTCCCCATGGTAGCGGAGTCACATCCAGGAGCACACGGCGTTGATTCACCATCTCGGCGCCGCCATGGACCACGTCGTCCAGACGATGGACCGCTGGGAGAGACAGAGGGTTCCTCCAGCGCTCCCACCAGCACAACGGGTCTCCACTACTCACCCCCTCCACACCCGGTTCCAGTGGGATTCGTCTCGCACTTCCCAGGGAGTACATTGGGACGGCCGCACGCTGCCAGGGTTTCCTGCTGCAGCTGGATTTATATCTGGCGACCGTCCACCCGGCTCCCTCAGGCCGTGAGAGGGTGTCCGCCCTCGTCTCGTGCCTCTCGGGGAAAGCCCTGGAGTGGGCCAACGCTGTGTGGGGAGAAGGAGATGCGGCGCTGGATCACTTCAAGGATTTCACCCACCCGAGGGTAGAGCGGTGGGTGAACATCTATTCCACCTGAGGCAGGGGACGAGGAGCGCGCAGGAGTTCGCGATGGACTTTCGGACCCTGGCCGCTGCCATGGGATGGAACGACAGGGCCCTGATCGACCACTATCGTTGCAGTTTGCGCGAGGACGTCCATCGGGAGTTGGCCTGCAGGAACACTACCCTCACCTTCGACCAGCTGGTGGACCTGTCCATTCGGCTGGATAACCTGCTGGCCACCCGCGGACGTCCAGAGTGGGGTCTGTCAGTTCCATCCCCCAGCACCACCGCTCCGATGCCCATGGAGCTGGGAGGTGCTGCGCTCAGGGAGTCCGGACGAAGTTCCGTCTCGTGCACCCTCTGTGGCCGCAGAGGTCACACTGCCGGTCGGTGCCAGGCTGGTTCCTCGGGGGATCGAGGCAGCAGGCGGGGCACTCTGGCTTCACCCCAGGTGAGAAGGCACCATTCTCACCCAGAGCCCTCTGTTGCACACATGTTTTTGTTTGTTACTTTTCCTGGGTTTTCCCCGCATTCCCAGCATAAGGCGTTCGCCAATTCAGGCGCGGCTGGGATTGTTATAGACAGATCATTCCCCCATCGTTTAGGGATCCCCATCGTTCCAGTGGCTATGCCCTTCCCAGTTCACGCCTTAGACAGTCAACCATTAGGGTCAGGGTTGATTAGGGAGGCCACAGCTCCTCTGGGCATGGTGACGCAGGGGGGTCACCTGGAGAGAATCAGTCTCTTCCTCATTGACTCTCCTGCGTCTCCAGTGGTGCTAGGCCTACCCTGGTTAGCTTGTCATGACCCCACTGTTTCATGGCAACGGAGGGCTCTCACGGGGTGGTCGCGAGAGTGCTCGGGGAGGTGTTTAGGGGTTTCCGTTGGTGCTACTACGGTGGAAAGTCCAGACCAGGTCTCCACCATGCGCATTCCCCCTGAATATGCCGATTTGGTTCTCGCCTTCTCCAAAAAGAAGGCGACTCAATTACCACCCCATCGACGGGTGGATTGTGCGATAAATCTCCTGGTACACGCCGCACTTCCCAGGAGTCACGTGTATCCCCCGTCACAGGCGGAGACGGCGGCTTTGGAAACATATGTCTCTGAATCCCTGCGTCAGGGGTACATTCGGTCCTCCACTTCACCCGCCTCCTCAAGTTTCTTTTTTGTGAAGAAGGAGGGAGGTCTGCGCCCGTGTATTGACTATCGAGGCCTAAATCAGATCACTGTGAGGTACAGTTACCCGCTACCTCTTATCGCCACTGCGATTGAGTCAATGCACGGGGCGCGCTTCTTCACCAAACTAGATCTCAGGAGTGCTTACAACCTGGTGCGTATCCAGGAGGGAGATGAGTGGAAGACGGCGTTCAGTACGACCTCAGGGCATTATGAGTACCTCGTCATGCCGTACGGGTTGATGAATGCTCCATCAGTTTTCCAAGCCTTTGTAGACAAGATTTCAAGGACCTGCACGGGCAGGGTGTAGTGGTGTATATTGATGACATTCTGATATACTCCGCTACACGCTCCGAGGATGTGTGCTTGGTCGTCTGTTGGAGCATGACCTGTACGTCAAGGCTGAGAAATGCCTGTTCTTCCAACAGTCCGTCTCCTTCCTAGGGTACCGCATTTCCACCTCCAGGGTGGAGATGGAGAGTGATCGCATTTCAGCCGTGTGTAATTGGCCGACTCCTACCACGGTAAAGTAGGTGCAGCGGTTTCTAGGGTTTGCCAATTACTACCGGAAGATAAGGAGGTTTATCCGGGGTTTTGGTGAGGTAGCGGCTCCCATTACCTCACTGCTGAAGGGGGGACGGGTACTTTTGCAGTGGTCGGCTGAGGCGGACAGGGCTATTGGTCACCTGAGGGTTCTGTTTACTTCGGCTCCCGTGCTGGCCCAACCGGATCCCTCTTTGGCGTTCATAGTGGAGGTGGACGCGTCCGAGGCTGGGATAGGAGCCGTGCTCTCTCAGCACTTGGGTACGCCACCGAAGCTCCGCCCCTGTGCTTTCTTCTTGAGGAAGCTCAGCCCGGTGGAGCGAAACTATGACGTGGGGGACCGGGAGCTGTTAGCTGTCGTCAAGGCTTTGAAGGCGTGGAGACATTGGCTTGAGGGGGCTAAACACCCTTTTCTCATCTGGACTCACTACCGCAATCTGGAGTACATCCGGGGGGTGAGGAGACTGAACCCTCGCCAGGCAAGGTGGGCCATGTTTCTCACCCGTTTTGTTTTCACCCTTTCTTTCAGACCAGGTTCCCAGAACGTGAAGGCAGACGCACTGTCCCGGCTGTATGACACAGAGGAGCGGCCCATGGATCCCACCCCCATACTCCCGGCCTCCTGCCTGGTGGCACTGGTAGTGTGGGAGCTGGATGCGGACATTGAGCAGGCGCTACGTGCAGAGCCCACTCCCCTCCTGGGTCCCACTGGGCGTCTGTACGTTCTGTCTGCTGTCCGTGACCGGCTGATCTATTGGGCCCACACGTCACCCTCCTCTGGTCATCCAGGCATCGGTCGGACGGGGCGCTGTCTGAGTGGGAAGTACTGGTGGCCCACTTTGGCTAAGGACGTGAGGGTTTATGTTTCCTTCTGCTCGGTGTGCGACCAGTGTAAGGCTCCTAGGCACCTGCCCAGAGATAAGCTACACCCCTTACCCGTTCCACAACGGCCTTGGTCGCACCTGTCGGTGGATTTCCTTACCGATCTTCCTCCCTCACAGGGTAACACCACGATCCTGGTCATTGTGGACCGTTTTTCTAAATCCTGCCGTCTCCTCCCTCTGCCCGGTCTCCCTACGGCCCTACAGACTGGGAGGCCTTGTTTACACACATCTTCCGGCACTACGGGGTGCCTGAGGACATAGTGTCTGATCGGGGTCCCCAGTTCATGTCGAGGGTCTGGAGGGCGTTCATGGAACGTCTGGGGGTCTCGATCAGCCTTACCTCGGGTTTTCACCCTGAGAGTAACGGGCAGGTGGAGAGAGTTAACCAGGATGTGGGTAGGTTTCTGAGGTCTTATTGCCTGGACCGGCCGGGGGAGTGGGCGGCGTTCGTGCCCTGGGAAGAGATGGCCCAGAACTCGCTCCGCCACTCCTCCACTAACCTCTCCCCCTTCCAGTGTGTACTGGGGTATCAGCCGGTTCTGGCTCCTTGGCATCAGAGTCAGACCGAGGCTCCTGCGGTGGACATTTACATTACATTTTTACATTTACGTCATTTAGCAGACGCTCTTATCCAGAGTGACTTACAAATTGGTGCATTCACCTTATGATATCCAGTGGAGCAACCACTTTACAATAGTACATCTATATCTTCTTTTTTTTTGGGGGGGGGGGGGGGGGGGGGGGGGGGGGGTTAGAAGGATTACTTTATCCTATCCCAGGTATTCCTTAAAGAGGTGGGGTTTCAGGTGTCTATGGAAGGCGGTGATTGACTCCGCTGTCCTGCCGTCGTGAGGGAGCTTGTTCCACCATTGGGGTGCCAGAGCAGCGAACAGTTTTGACTGGGCTGAGCGGGAACTGTGCTTCCGCAGAGGTAGGGGGGCCAGCAGGCCAGAGGTGGATGAACGGATTTATATCTGGCGCGCCGTGCTGTGCCAGAAAGCCAGCGCAGACTGTCACCGCAGTGAGGCCCCGGTGTTTGCACCGGGTCTGGCTCTCGACCCGAAACCTGCCCCTCCACCTTCCCTGCCAGAAGCTGGGTCCAAAGTTTGTGGAGCCATTTAAAGTCCTGAGGAGACTGAACGAGGTGAGTTACAGGTTATAGCTTCCCCCCGATTACCGTATTAACCCCTCGTTCCATGTGTCTCTCCTCAGGCCGGTGGTGGCTGGCCCGCTCCAGCAGTCTGAGGTGCGGGAGGTTCCTCCGCCCCCTCTGGACTTCGAGGGGGCCCCGGCGTACTCTGTTAGCTCCATACTGGATTCGAGGCGTCGGGCGAGGTGCTTTCAGTACCTCGTTGACTGGGAGGGGTACGGTCCGGAGGAGAGATGCTGGGTTCCGGTGGAGGACGTGGTGGACCCTTCAATGCTACGGGAGTTCCACCGTCTCCATCCGGATCGCCCTGCATCTCGCCCTCCGGGTTGTCCCCGAGGCCGTGTCTGCGTCAAGGGGGGTGGGTACTGTCACGACTTCCGCCGAAGTCGGTTCTTCTCCTTGTTCGGGCGGCGTTCGGCGGTCGACGTCACCGGTCTTCTAGCCATCGCCGATCGACCTTTCATTTTCCATTTGTTTTGTCTTGTTTTCCCCCACACCTGGTTTACATTTCCCTCATTACTTGTCGTGTATTTAACCCTCTGTTCCCCCCATGTCTGTGTGTGAAATTGTGTGTTGTAAGTGCTTGTGCACACTTTGACAGGTGCGCGACGGGTTTTGTACCCATATTTTGTATTTCTGGCTGCTGTTGGTTTTGAGAATTAAACTGCTCCGGTTATTACCCAGTTCTGCTCTCCTGCATCTGACTTCCCTGCCACCAGTTACGCACCCCTTACAAGTTATCAATAAAATGGGGTGTGTTTGTAATTGTAGTGAAATAGCCCTTCTATGGAGGATTTGTATTGATATAGAGCAAGACAAAAACAGCATTGCTTCTCTTAAGGGCCTTAAACATGCTCTAACACCAGTATTTATTTGTTTTTACCATCAAGAGCCATTCATCTGAAAAAGTGATGGGGGAAAAATCTAAGTAATTGAAAAAGAGGACCATAACATCTGATATGAATAGTCAAGGACTTGGGACTGTAAGGTTCTATCTGCAAAATGTATAGTTTTGAGATTAGCATTTTTCAAGAACCATATCTCAGAACTGTTTTGTGAGGTTTGCCTCTTTCATGACTCAATAAGTATATTACCTAACATACAATTATTTTTGATTGACAACCAAGCATTATGATTGGATTCCGGATAAAACCTTATAGCACCAAGTTAAAAGGGGTTTGACTTTTATTTATTTTTATCTGACATAATGCACATGTAAAGGACTACCAAAAGAACAACTCTATGCGAGTAACTCATTTTTGACCAAAATATCAGATAGAACCTTTTAGGCCCAAGGCCACGATTTGTCTTCAGATTGTACTGTATGTATTTATCTTTGTATTCATACACACTATATTTATGTTGAATAAACAAGCAAGTAGTTCACTGTATCTGTAAACTTTTTTTTTGTACAATCGCTATTGACAAGTAGGGCACATGGACACTTTTATCCAAAAGGGGTTCTTCAGAACCATTTCTATGCGGGAAAAAAAGCTTCTAAAATAGTTATTTGAGAGTGAAAGGGTTTTACCGGGTACTCCGACATTGACAAGTCAGAAGAACCCTTTTTCTAAGAGCTAGACACTCACACACACACACACACACACACTGGACGCTAGACAATCACACACACACAAACACTGGACCTAGCCAATCACACACACACACACACTGGACTCTAGCCACTTACACACGACTCTAGCCACTCACACACACACACTGGACTCTACCCACTAACACACACTAGACTCTACCCACTAACACACACTAGACTCTACCCACTAACACACACTAGACTCTACCCACTAACACACACTAGACTCTACCCACTAACACACACTAGACTCTACCCACTAACACACACTAGACTCTACCCACTCTCACACACTAGACTCTACCCACTCTCACACACTAGACTCTACCCACTCTCACACACTAGACTCTACCCACTCTCACACACTAGACTCTACCCACTCTCACACACTAGACTCTACCCACTCTCTCTAGACTCTACCCACTCTCTCTCTCTCTCTCACACACACACACACACACACACACACACTGGACTCTAGCCACTCACACACACTGGACTCTAGCCACTCACACACACTAGACTCTAGCCACTCACACACACTAGACTCTAGCCACTCACACACACTAGACTCTAGCCACTCACACACACTAGACTATAGCCACTCACACACACTGGACTCTAGCCACTCACACACACTGGACTCTAGCCACTCACACACACTGGACTCTAGCCACTCACACACACTGGACTCTAGCCACTCACACACACTGGACTCTAGCCACTCACACACACTGGACTCTAGCCACTAACACACACTAGACTCTACCCACTAACACACACTAGACTCTACCCACTCTCACTAGACTCTACCCACTCTCACTAGACTCTACCCACTCTCTCTCTCACACACACACACACACTGGACTCTAGCCACTCACACACACTGGACTCTAGCCACTCACACACACTGGACTCTAGCCACTCACACACACTGGACTCTAGCCACTCACACACACTGGACTCTAGCCACTCACACACACTGGACTCTAGCCACTCACGCACACTGGACTCTTGCCACTCACACACACTAGACTCTACCCACTCTCACTAGACTACACACACACACACACACACACACACACACACACACACACACACACACACACACACACACACACACACACACACACACACACACACACACACACACACACTGGACTCCAGCCACTATCACACACATACACTGGACTCTACCCACTCTCACACACACACACTGGACTCTACCCACTCTCTCTCACACACACACTGGACTCTACCCACTCTCTCTCACACACACACACACTGGACTCTACCCACTCTCTCTCACACACACACTGGACTATACCCACTCTCACACACACACTGGACTATACCCACTCTCACACACACACTGGACTATTCCCACTCACACACACACACTGGACTCTACCCACTCTCACTGGACTCTACCCACACTCACATACACACACACACACACTGGACTCTACCCACTCTCACACACACACTGGACTCTACCCACTCTCACACACACACTGGACTCTACCCACTCTCACACACACACTGGACTCTACCCACTCTCACACACACACTGGACTATACCCACTCACACTGGACTCTACCCACACTCACTCCCACACACACACACACACACACACACACACACACACACACACACACACACACACACACACACACACACACACACACACACACACACACACACACACACAGGACTCTACCCACTCTCACACACACACTGGACTATACCCACTCACACATACACACTGGACTCTACCCACTCACACACACACTGGACTCTACCCACTCTCACACACACACACTGGACTCTACCCACACTCACATACACACACACACACACACACTGCACTCTACCCACTCTCACACACACACTGGACTCTACCCACTCTCTACCCACTCACACACACACACACACACTGGACTCTAGCCACTCACACACACTGGACTCTAGCCACTCACACACACTGGACTCTAGCCACTCACACACACTGGACTCTAGCCACTCACACTGGACTCTACCCACTCACAAACACACTGGAGTCTACCCACTCACAAACACACTGGACTCTAGCCACCCACACACTGGACTCTACCCACTAACACACACTAGACTCTACCCACTAACACACACTAGACTCTACCCACTAACACACACTAGACTCTACCCACTAACACACATTAGACTCTACCCACTAACACACACTAGACTCTACCCACTAACACACACTAGACTCTACCCACTAACACACACTAGACTCTACCCACTAACACACACTAGACTCTACCCACTCTCACACACTAGACTCTACCCACTCTCACACACTAGACTCTACCCACTCTCACACACTAGACTCTACCCACTCTCACACACTAGACTCTACCCACTAACACACACTAGACTCTACCCACTAACACACACTAGACTCTACCCACTAACACACACTAGACTCTACCCACTAACACACACTAGACTCTACCCACTCTCACTAGACTCTACCCACTCTCACTAGACTCTACCCACTCTCACTAGACTCTACCCACTCTCACTAGACTCTACCCACTAACACACACTAGACTCTACCCACTAACACATATTAGACTCTACCCACTAGACTCTACCCACTAGACTCTACCCACTAACACACACTAGACTCTACCCACTCTCACACACTAGACTCTACCCACTCTCCCTCACTAGACTCTACCCACTCTCCCTCACTAGACTCTACCCACTAACACACACTAGACTCTACCCACTAACACACACTAGACTCTACCCACTAACACACACTAGACTCTACCCACTAACACACACTAGACTCTACCCACTAACACACACTAGACTCTACCCACTAACACACACTAGACTCTACCCACTCTCACTCACTAGACTCTACCCACTCTCACTCACTAGACTCTACCCACTCTCACTCACTAGACTCTACCCACTAACACACACTAGACTCTACCCACTAACACACACTAGACTCTACCCACTAACACACACTAGACTCTACCTACTCTCACTAGACTACCCACTCTCACACACTGGACTCTACCCACTCTCACACACTAGACTCTACCCACTCTCACACACTAGACTCTACCCACTAACACACACTAGACTCTACCCACTAACACACACTAGACTCTACCCACTCTCACTAGACTCTACCCACTCTCACTAGACTCTACCCACTCTCTCTCACACACACACACACACACACACACACACACACACACACACACACACACACACACACACACACACACACACACACACACACACACACACACACACACACAAACACACACACACACACACACACACACACACGACTCCAGCCACTCTCACACACACACACTGGACTCTACCCACTCCCTCTCACACACACACACACTGGACTCTACCCACTCTCACACACACACTGGACTATACCCACTCTCACACACACACTGGACTATACCCACTCTCACACACACACTGGACTCTACCCACTCACACACACACACTGGACTCTACCCACACTCACATACACACACACACACTGGACTCTACCCACTCTCACACACACACACTGGACTATACCCACTCTCACACACACACTGGACTATACCCACACTCACATACACACACACACACACACTGGACTCTACCCACTCTCACACACACACTGGACTATACCCACTCTCACACACACACACTGGACTATACCCACTCACACACACACACTGCACTCTACCCACTCTCACACACACACTGGACTCTACCCACTCTCTACCCACTCTCACACACATACATAGGACTCTACCAACTCTCACACACTGGAGTCTACCCACTCACACACACACACTGGAGTCTACCCACTCACACACACACTGGACTCTACCCACTCACACACACACACTGGACTCTACCCACTCTCACACACACACTGGACTCTACCCACTCTCACACACACACTGGACTCTACCCACTCTCACACACACACTGGACTCTACCCACTCTCACACACACACTGGACTCTACCCACTCTCACACACACACTGGACTCTACCCACTCTCACACACACACTGGACTACCCACTCTCACACACACACACACACACACACACACACACACACACACACACACACACACACACACACACACACACACACACACACACACACACACACACACACGACTCTAGCCACACACAATCACACACTGGACTCTAGCCACACACACTGGACTCTAGCCTCTCACACACACACACACACACACACACTGGACTCTAAGCCACTCACACACACACACTGGACTCTAGCCTCTCACACACACACACACACACACACACTGGACTCTAAGCCACTCACACACACACACTGGACTCTACCCACTTACACTGGACTCTACCCACTCTCTCTCACACACACACACTCTCACACACACCAGACTCTACCAACTCTCACACACTAGACTCTACCCACTAACACACAATAGACTCTACCCACTAACACACACTAGACTCTACCCACTAACACACACTAGACTCTACCCACTTTCACTAGACTCTACCCACTCTCTCTCTCTCACACACACACACACTGGACTCTAGCCACTCACACACACTGGACTCTTGCCACTAACACACACACACACACTGGACTCTAGCCACTCACAAACACTGGACTCTTGCCACTAACACTAGACTCTACCCACTAACACACACACACACACACACACACACACACACACACACACACACACACACACACACACACACACACACACACACACACACACACACACACACACACACACACACACACACACACAGGACTCTACCCACTCTCACACACGTACACTGGACTCTACCCACTCTCACACACACACACACTGGACTCTACCCACTCTCACACACACACACTGGACTCTACCCACTCTCACACACACACACTGGACTCTACCCACTCTCACACACACACACTGGACTATACCCACTCTCACACACACTCTGGACTATACCCACTCACACATACACACTGGACTCTACCCACTCTCACACACACACACTGGACTCAACCCACTCTCACACACACACACTGGACTCTACCCACTCTCACACACACACATACATAGGACTCTACCAACTCTCACACACTGGACTCTACCCACTCACAAACACACTGGAGTCTACCCACACACACACACTAGAGTCTACCCACTCACACTGGACTCTACCCACTCTCACACACACACTGGACTATACCCACTCTCACACACACACTGGACTATACCCACACTCACATACACACACACACACACTGGACTCTACCCACTCTCACACACACACTGGACTATACCCACTCTCACACACACACTGGACTATACCCACTCACACATACACACTGGACTCTACCCACTCACAGACACACACTGCACTCTACCCACTCTCACACACACACTGGACTCTACCCACTCTCTACCCACTCTCACACACACACACATACATAGGACTCTACCAACTCTCACACACTGGAGTCTACCCACTCACACTGGAGTCTACCCACTCACACACACACTGGACTCTACCCACTCACACACACACACTGGACTCTACCCACTCACACACACACTGGACTCTACCCACTCTCACACACACACTGGACTCTACCCACTCTCACACACACACTGGACTCTACCCACTCTCACACACACACTGGACTCTACCCACTCTCACACACACAC